>NC_079243.1:0-2567012 GCF_028009165.1 Akanthomyces muscarius | reverse complement strand
CATGCTCATTGGCATTGCCCTCTTGAGCACTGTCCTGGTCCTTGTCCTTGCCAAAATGATAGTCGTGGAAATCTCCATCTTGCCCCGGAACTTGGTGGGCGAGACGCCTTGGTGGTTCGATGAGTGAGCGCATATTCATCACCGCCCAGGGGTCCTGGTTGATGGGTCGAATGCCCGGTACCAACCCAGCATGCACAACGTACATGGCCAGATCCTCCGCCGAGAGAATCAGTGGCCTCTCCGCAAGCCACTCGATCTGCTTCTTGGAAAGCTGGTGTGCCGTCTTCCTATCGCGCTTCTTGCCGTCAGCTTGGAAGTCTGGCGACGTAGAGTTGTCGATTGTGTCCGTTGGCTCCTGGGATTCTTTTGGCTCCTGAGATTCCTCCTCACCCACCGCAGAGGCGAGCGCCAGAAGCACGCGATCTTCATGGTTGCCACGCACGGCCGATGCACCAAGCTCCATGAGACGAGCAATCACACGAGACGAGTGCGGGCCCTTGTTAACCATGTCGCCGGCGGCCACGATGTGGTCGGTGTCGCCGTTATATTCGATGTGGTCAAGGAGCCTGTCGAGCGACCGGTCCATGCCGTGGATGTCGCCAATGATGATGAGTCGGCGTCCGTTGTCAGCGGTAGGGATAACCTCCCACGGCAGATTTTGCATCATGGTGAGATGGTCAAATTTGTGGTGGTGACGGCCCAGTGCATCGGCGCCATCGTCGGCATGCTGCGGCTCCGTCGCAGATGTGGACAATCCGGCGCGAGCTGCTTGCAACCTGGAAAAGTACCATGCGGTGAGCCCTGTGTTGATAGCCACGCTCGCGAGTACCCCTATGACGAGACAGGCTCGCCAACGCTTAGGCCAGTCACGCACCGGAAGCACCATGGTGGCAGCTTGCGTGCCTGACGCTAGGGGTCGATCACGGCTAGAGGACCGAGAGATGAGTAGTCGGAGCAAGCAAAGCCAAGACGCGGTGTTTGTAAATGCAAAGCGACGATGATATTGAAAGAGCCAAAAGGACTATGGGATGCCGCGGGCCCTGTGCGCTGCAGAAAGAATATGTGTTGCAGAGAGTAAACATGGGCAGCTGACGAGGCCGGAAAAAATGAAGGGTCGACCGACGTACGCCAAGACCAAGGCGAGATGACCTTGAGGGTTTCTGTTTCCGCGTTGGGCAGTCGCGCAGATGAGCTTCGGGCAGGCACGAATAACCTTTCAGGGCCCTTGTTTTTAGCGGCCCTTTTAGCGGCCTTTCGGCGAGTTCCAGCGACTTTCCGTCCTTACGTGGAGGCTAACGGGCTCGAGACAAGTCGC
The DNA here is from genome assembly GCF_028009165.1 of Akanthomyces muscarius. Classification (NCBI taxonomy): domain Eukaryota; kingdom Fungi; phylum Ascomycota; class Sordariomycetes; order Hypocreales; family Cordycipitaceae; genus Akanthomyces; species Akanthomyces muscarius. The sequence goes on along the minus strand of NC_079243.1, from coordinate 2,565,697 downwards.
CAGCGGGGTGACTTCGGTATTTAGCAGGGCTTAGCGCAGCCAACGACCCTGCATCAGCCAACAGGATTGCCATTCATCGGCGCGTGCCATTTCTAGCAGATTTTATTGACGGAAATTAGGTTCAATACTTGCGCAAAGTGAGAGCGAGCGCATCGCACCAGTAACCATCAGTAGTAATGAGATCGTGTGCTCGCACAATGTACTGCCGTGCGGGTAATGTCTCGGACCAACTGCATGTCAGGCGGCTGACGGCCCGAGCAAAGTTTGTTCCGTGAGAAGATTCAAGGGATTTGACCCGGCGGCGGGTTGCTCACCTTGAGTCAATGAATGGCTACTATTCGAGCATAACTCACACGTCTAAATAGCACCAAGCCGGGTTGGTGCAGACTCTGCAGTGGGGAGGCGTCATAATATGCCGTGTCAGTCTTACTAGCACAAAATTCCCCTTACTCCTCTGCTCCTTTCAAACTAATTTTGCACTGATAGCTACCATGCTCAGTTGAGCTTCCCAGCAAATATAGTTCTGAATTAAATCCTTGGTTCTCTACCACGGATGCAACAGTCCTGACCAAACAACCGAGTATTGCCATCACGGTAGGCGATTCAACATGCAAAGTTTCGAACATTGATTTCAGACAGAAATACTATAGTGTACACGCAGGTAATTGCTTGATTCTTCGGATCAAGGCAACCACCAGCACCATCTTCCTTCGTACAGCGTCGATACAGTACACAAATAAAAGTTTCCCAAACGCCTAGCTGCAATGCCGTATCCCAAATCATTGTATATACGGTGCCAAAGGTAAATCGTACACTCCCCATACCATACACACGGCCCACTACTTTTGATTCGCCGCCGCAATCGCCGCCTGCTCGGCCCTGTACCGCTCGTTCTCGATGTCCCGCCAGTCCGGCGCAATCGGCTCGTTGCCGCTCGTCTCCTTGACCGCGCCGCTAAACGCCGACGAGCCGGCGTACAGCTGGTAGCCCTTGTCCCCGTCGGCGGCCGGCCGCGGGCCGTTGGCCGATTCGCTCTGGTACGCCACGGGCATGTTGCCGCGGAACCGCTTGCGCATGTCCACCATGCCGCGCTTGCAGTCGCCAAAGCCTTTCTTCAGCTGCTGGCACTTTGTCGGGAGCGTCGACGAGAGCGGCTCGCGGAGGCAGTCGGCCGCGCGGTTGCGCTGCACCATGACGCAGTCGGATTCCTGGAGGCACTGGGCCAGCGCGTCGCCTGTCCAGTTCGGTTAGCGGGGGAGGGAGAGAGCGGCATCGAGGCAGACCAGAGCGTGGGATGAAACGCTGAGTTGCTGCAAGACGTACGCAATTCTTGACACGAGCTGGGCATTGTGAAATTGGGGGTCCTTCGCGCTGTTTGTCTAAAAAAAAGTAGAGCTGTCGAGCTAGAATGCGGAATTGAACAGCTGCTGGTACGATGGACAAGTTTCGCCGAGAGCTGATTGGCCGGAATCGTCAGCCACTTTCAACTTGATTGAGCCGCACTGTGATGGCCACACTAAGCCTAAACCAGCCACAGCCACACTTACTCTTCCACCTGACGGCTGTCCGCTCGGCGCCGCGTCTCATCGATTGCGTTGCGCCTTCACATGCTTGTGACATCATTCTTTCTACCCACTACGACATTCTGGTTTGCCGTACAACCTAACGATGCGCCACTAGACTTTCCTTCTTTATCACCTTTGATCCCTAATGTCTCGATCCCTAATAGCACTGGCCATGTCACCAATCATTACTTCTTGATCCTGATCCTTCGAATATTCGCATCACAATGGCTGTTCCTTTTATTGGACGCCTCCATCCGTACGTTGGACACACCATCGCGCATCGCGTGAGCGCAGTCACACAACTTATGTAGCTAACAACTCGTGTTACAGTATGGAGTACATAGCTCTCATAGGTTCCTTCTTCTTCGTGTTCCTCGAGGCCATTATTCGCATCTGCACCCTAGCACTACGTAAGCCGCATCGCTTACCCAACAAGCGCAAAGATGGATGTGACTAACATAGAGCAGCTTCATTTCTCGTCGCCTATCTATACCGTGCGTCACGCCGACTCTTTCTTCGGTTTTCCTCCGCCGAGGACAAGCGCGTTCACCGCAAGACCAAATGTAAGTCGACTGCCGCTTCTTCTCATCTCCTCGCAAACTGATCTGTCCCAGGCATCTCTGATTCCGTTCGGGACGCCGCCGACTTTGTCGAGTTGTGTCGGTTCTGGGGCTACGAAGCGGAGGAGCACATTGTGCAAACCAAGGATGGCTATCTGCTCGGCCTTCATCGCCTTCAATGGAGACGCGGTGAGGAAGGTCAACGGGTCAACTCGGGTCCCAACTCCACGAGGAAAAGAGTCATCTACATGCATCACGGCTTGCTCATGAACTCGGAAGTCTGGGTCTGCCAGACTGACGAGAAACGATGCTTAGCCTTTGAGCTTGTTGAGCAGGGCTTCGATGTTTGGGTAAGCTCATTCTCCCCTTCCGGCGGAGGCATCACTAACAGGAGCAGTTTGGCAATAATCGCGGTAACAAGTACTCCAAAAAATCAATTCACAGCTCGCCCAACTCGACTCGCTTCTGGGACTTTTCCATTGACGAATTTGCCTTCCATGATATTCCCGATAGCATTGAATATATCCTGGAAAGCACACAGCAAAAGAGCCTTTCGTACATTGGCTTTTCTCAGGGCACGGCCCAAGCCTTTGCTACGCTGGCCATTCACCCAAAGCTCAACCATCAAGTAAACGTCTTCATCGCTCTCGCCCCAGCCATGGCCCCTGCTGGCTTGTCCAACGGTATCGTCGACTCCCTCATGAAAGCCTCACCTTCAGCACTCTACCTCATGTTTGGCCGTCGCTCCATCTTGAGCTCTGCTACCACCTGGGAGTCAATCATGTATCCGCCTCTCTTTGCTCGTTCCATCGACATGGGTCTATCGTTCCTCTTCAACTGGAAGACTCTCAATATTTCCGCCAGCCAGAAGCTCGCCGCCTACCCTCACCTGTACTCCTTCACGAGCACCAAGTCTGTCGTCCACTGGTTCCAAATAATTCGCAATAGTTCATTCCAGCTCTACGACGACGATGTACATCAGCCCATCAGTGTCACTTCTAAGCGCAAGTTCTCCAAGGTGGCCAAGTACCCGACTCGCAACATCCACACGCCTGTCGTCCTCGTCTACGGCGGTAGTGACTCCCTCGTCGACATCAACAGCATGCTACGCGAGCTACCCCCTCAGACTGTCGCTACAGAGATTCCTCACTACGAACATCTCGATTTCCTTTGGGCTCGCGATGTCGACGTGCAGGTCTTCCCGCACGTGTTTGATGCGCTCGACAGCTTCACCGACGCCGAGCACACTGTGGAGGAGTACGATCGGTACCATGTTGTTCGCTCCGAGAGCCTCATGGGCTCTGGCCTCCTTGTCAACGCCACTAGCTCCACGGATAGTGACACCTCCGCACTAGGCAGGAAGGTTCATGACCACCTTCCCATTCCACAGCCGCACATTGCCCGCGAGCCGGCTGTCCGCTCCCGCGCCGCCACCGTCGGTAGCCCACCCACAGTCCACTTCAATGACGGCAAGCTGGAGCCTACAACATCCACCAAGAAGGCCGAGACAGACACCGCTGCGCCATCTCCCAGCTCTGACAAGCTCCGCGGCGTCGGTGTCCGCCGCGAGCCTTCGCTCACGGGTCTCCACGTTTCCGTAATGCGCGACGGTCGCGGGATAAGTCCTGGCCAGGCCAACGCCGTCGGCGGCGTCGTGGCCGATACGAGTGGCGTAGAGCGTGCCGATGTGATCTCTTCCTCGGGCGAGGAGAAGAGAACTGAGACGAAGACGCTGAAGAAGCGTCGCTAGGAGATGCCGTCGGCGGATGTATTCTGTTGCTTTCCGAATCCAGCCGCGTAGGAACAAAGAAACTTTGCGCATGCATTGCAAAGCAGTTTGTATAAAAGCCTTGTATTAGCTAGCCTCCTTATACCCCGATACGCAGCATTCTCAATTGGAAATGTAGTTTTTAGTCACCAGAGATTCTTGCAAGTTTTGTTTAAATTGATGCAACAAATCAGTCTCATACTATACGTTTCGCCGCCGACGCGGCCACGCTTATGTAAAGAGCATATTTACGCCTCTCTCTCTCTCTCCCCCTCCTTGGTCACCAATTTTCCTCATATTCTTCCTCTTTCTGGTTACTCTTTACAGAAAAAGAATTCTCCTGGTTCTTTTTCTGTTTCTGGGTAGCAACGAATTTTGTTTTCGCAGCACGCGGGCTGATCTTTCTTTCTTTCTCCTCGAATTTCACTCAACCAGAAATACTTCCAGAGTCCCATAAGGTGACAGGGTAAGGTATTGTTAAATGCAGAGATGAAAAAGGTCCAAAGGGGGGAAATTGCATCAAAGCAGATGATGGGTATCGTATCGTATATAAATCGTCGTCCACAGTTAAGAAATAGAGCACAAAATCTGTTGTGGCGCCGAAAACGCCTCGCAATGCTGGTCATAGTTACATCTGGACATCTTCCTGTTCCAGCTTGGACATCTTCTGCTGTCCAGACACAGAAGACTCTACGGGTGGTTTGGAGGGGCGGGGGTGGCAAGTGGGCTTCGGTGCTTGCCTCAGAGCGATAATGTGCCCAGGGGGAGAACCTTACTGGCATCGCCGTGGAACCTGGCTCGATACTCTATAATCCCTTGGCTGATTGTCTTAAAATCTTTCACCTTGCGGTTTCGGTAGTCGGTGAGCAGTTCCCGGAGGCCCTGGATGTACTCTTGCTTTCTCGATTCTTCGCAGTTCGTGTACGCTCCCAGCTGCAGCAGGATTTGGTCGTCTAGGATCATAGCAATTCTTGTCAGTTCTTTTTGCATCGCCATGCCTGGCTAGCCTTGTCGACGTCGCTACACAGTTCCGCCGGACAGAGTGAGCGAAAACGTACCGGGCGCATTCATTTCCGCAAAATGCTGAAAGTGACAGTTCTTTCCCCGAGGGCATGTGTTGCCTGCCAGTTCGTCTGGGCAGAGCGGCAGCTTAGCGTCGATCTTGTTACTGAACGTAACAGACCGCAAGCCGCCGGCAACAACTTTACTGAAATCTGGGTGGAAGCGAAACGAATGGAAGTATCGCAGAGGAGAATCATATGCCAGGTAACTCGGCTGCACAGAAGCAGCATCTGTGTCCTCGAGCACGTTCTCTCGCACCTAATGACAATAAAATTAGTATGAGTCACTCACCATGGTGAGAGGCAGGCACTACTTCTCTCTCTTGCTCCGCAACGGGAGCAGAATCTTGTCGTCCTGCAGATAATAACTCGGCACTAAGGGCTGCCACAGCTGGGTCGCTATCAGTAAGCTCAGGTGCGCCATCAGACGTCTTCACATTGGGCGAGGAATGGTGCGTTTGAAATGGGCTGGCCTCAGCCGGCTCGTAGCCGTCAGAGTCATCGTCAGCTTCCTCTCCGCTGCTAGTAGCCTCTTCCATGGCAACATCTGCATCAATTGTTGATGCTGTCGCTACTCCAATGACCACAGGATGCCCTTTTTGGGAGGCCTCAGACTGCATTCCAGGTCGGTTGGATCGGGCGAAAGGAACTGCATTCCCTGCAACAGGCTCCGGGCTCGATCGCGAACTTGACTCTGTAGCAATATGATCGGAGCTGAGCATGTCGATAGGATTCGCAAGCCCTTGCCCGGACATATCCGCACTTGCAACGGGTTCAGTGTCAATATGATCTGGGACTGCTCGAAGAGCAACCGAGTCAGGAACTGCAGAGATAGCAATGTCATCATCAGAGATGTAGTCCAAGTCTTCCCGCAGTTTTTGCTCTTCCTCGAGGCCTTCTTTGAGTTCTCTCTCAATGTTCGCCACTTGCGACTGAAGTGCCTTCAGCCTCAGTAATTGTTCTCTCCGTCGCGATTCAAGCATGGGAAGTCGCTCACTTGCAGCGCGGGAACGATCAATTTTCGGCGACCCAGGAGATGCCAATCTCGCCTCCGCTACTTTTGGCAGTCGATGGGAGGCAGCATCATGGATCATACCAGAAATATCTGGAGAGCTCGATTTTGCTTCATATATGTCGTATGCCCTAGGTCGTGGTGAAGCTGCCGGGGAGGCCGGCGCAGACAACTTGAGTCTTTTCTTTGCCTCTGCCGCTGCAATTTTCCGCTTCATTGCCTCGATCTTCTTGTTCATGTTCTCCAAGTCATGACGGCTCGCCGGTGGCTTGTTTGGCAATCCGGGGCTTTGACCAATTGAAGGCGCCTGCAGTTGCCTTTTGCCAGGGCTGTTGGGTGCATGAGGCGCAGACATACGCTGCTCCGGAGACTCCATATCCATATCAATATCGTCGTCGTCGTCGCTGACGTCAATGAGAAAAGGCCGCGTTGGTCCGAAAGGCTTCTGAAAGGGACCTTCCGAAGCGCTGCCGGTTCCGCTGTTTGACGTAGCTAGAGCTTTGGCGGGAGAGGAGGCAGAGGTCAACGGCTCCGATATTGTTGCTTTAGCAGTCTGGTCACTTGCTACCACCTGTAAAGCTGAAGACAGCTCGACAGGAGGAGCTCCATGGCCAAGGCCAAAAGAGCTCTCTCCATTAGACACAGGTCCCGAGGCTGCTATTGCTGTTTGTCGCTCAAGCTCCTTTTGCTTCTCTTCGCGAGCCTTAAGCAGTGCCTCCATCTTTTGTTGTAAAAGCTTAGACTTCTCCGAATTTACTTTCATGTTCAGGGGCTTGGCTACTTTGCCGATCACAGTTGCTTCCCCGGACTTTGTAGCTTTCGATCCTTTAGCAGCAAGAAGCCGTGCGATGCGGTCTTTGCGGGACTCTGATTTGTCGGCAGATGCGTCCGCCACTGTTGTCGCGGTCGAAGCGGCGGTGCTCGTCTGGTTGGAATGCGTGTGAGTCGTGGCAGGAGGTGCAGGTGTCGGCTTCTTTGAAGACTTTTCAAGCCCCAAGTCACCAAAAAGCTGATCCAGGACAGTTTTGTCAATCCCTTCATCGACGTAATCCTGATAGCGAATATTGGCAGCTTGTAACCGTAATATGGCGTCTTTCGCTTTAATTTTGGCTTCCGCAATCACGTCGATGGGTCTCTTTTGTACCGCCGCCGCGCTGTGAACGGTGAGTGTATCTCGGTCGCGGGTGGGCATTTGCACAGGGTCAGATGGTGAAACGTCCATCTCCCCAGCCTCAAGAAAGGGGGAGTACGAGCCGGAACGTTCACGCTCCTCATCGCTCATCTCGACGTAGCTTGTATCGATTTCTGGGGGAGGCTGCTCCTGCTGAGCGATATGCACCGGCTGTTGCGATTCGTACAAATCCTCGAATTCGTCTGCGGTTATCTCTCCCTCTTCTGCCGAGTCGCCGACGTTTGTGTTTGCGCGTTTTGGTTTTTGACTCGCAGGCGCACCATTCTGTTTTGCTGCTGAGCTATCTGCTCTTCCAAAAAATCCCAGCCCAAGACCCGGAATTGTCCGCCTATTGTGGTCAAACGAGTTCTGGGTCGCGTCCGTATGGTTTGCGCCTTTGTCTGCCGAACCGGCTCCAGCAAATGCGTTTACCTCTGAAGTCAGAGTGATTGGCCCATGGCCGGAGCTGTAACCCGGCTGCGCCATCTAGTTACGCAGAGGCGATTCAAACCTCAAAGCTGGCGTTATCTCAATTCCCTAGCGTCATAGGCAAGAGCAGTGGCTTCGAGGCACCAGGGGTAACCTCAGTCTGTGGTCGCACGTAGGGAGACAATGCGGCTACTGCCTTAGTAGTATCAGTTACACAGCTTGCTTAGAAGTCGTATTTCTTGCCCCAACGCGCATATAGAACGCGGTCGCACACAACGGCTGAGAATATGGAGATTTTAAGGAAATTGGGCATCTGGTCGCAGTGGGAAGAGTGCTAGGCGCAGCCAATGCAAATCGGGACTAGCGCCTTTGTCACCTGTAATTGACCGCTGAATAACGTCAGGTCACGTGAGCCTCATTGTTTACTTCGGTGGGGTTTTGCCTGGGCAACGAGCCTCTCAATGGGCGCGCCGATCAAGCCATTGGACGGCCTCGAGGACACAAACGCGCTGTCTTTGCCATTATCAACACGACAATTGACGACACTGTCTTTGTGCGCTGACTTCGTTTCTTTTTTCCCTTCATCTCCTTTGTACCTTTTCTTCGCAGTACCGCTCTAGGACCTATCCAAAGGCTCAGCAAACTCAGTGACGCGCTTGTTGATACGCGTCCATGATCTGATTTCGAGTGCATCAACAGCGGTTATTTCAAATGCGACGACGAAATGTCTTTTTCGAATAATGCGCCGTCCCAGCGGCGAAACCCTTTCTCGAGAACAGACTCTCCAGCTGCCGCGCAGGCTACTGGCGGCCGGCCCAAGTCCGCTCTCTTCTCTCCTCAGGCGCCTACCAGCCCCTCGCATAGCCGATCTCACTCGGGCAATCCCCTGGGGGTAGTTTTAACTTCGCCGGCAATAAAAAATGGACGACGAGACTCGCGAAGTGGTACGCCCACTTCTGGCACCTTTGCTCCCGCCTTCATTAAGACGGAGGAAATGATGCGGGGCTACGACACCGTCAAAGGCATCGAAGGCGAAAACGACTTTTCCGGCAAGCGCTATGTGTGGCTTAAGGATCCCGAAGAAGCTTTTGTTAAAGGATGGGTCGTAGAGGAGAAGCCCGGCGGCAATCTCCTAGTTCAGGTCGACGATGGCTCTGTAAGTGACTCCAGTGCCAGACAGCCTGACCCATGCTTATTGTGAATAGCAACGAGAAGTTGATCCCGAAGGCTTTGACAAAGTCAATCCTGCAAAATTTGACAAAGCCAACGACATGGCTGAGCTCACACATCTGAACGAAGCCTCGGTGGTGCACAACCTCCGCATACGATATCAGTCCGACCTCATTTATACATACTCTGGTCTCTTCCTGGTCACCGTTAACCCATACTGCCCCTTGCCTATATATACGAATGAATACATCAACATGTATCGTGGAAGAAGTCGAGAGGACACCAAGCCACACATCTTTGCTGTTGCAGACGAAGCATTTCGCCATTTAGTCGAAGAAGGCTCCAACCAAAGTATTCTAGTTACCGGTGAATCGGGCGCCGGTAAAACCGAAAACACGAAAAAGGTCATTCAATACCTTGCAGCTGTCGCTCAATCCGACTCGTCAAACAGAAATCGAGGGCAGCATGCCAACCTTTCGCAACAAATCCTCCGCGCCAACCCGATTCTTGAGGCTTTTGGTAACGCACAGACTGTTCGAAACCACAACTCGTCGCGTTTTGGTAAATTCATCAGAATCGAATTCAACCGCAATGGCGCAATCACCGGTGCCCACATCAACTGGTATCTCCTCGAAAAATCCAGAGTCGTTCGCATCAACGGCCAAGAACGCAACTACCATATCTTCTACCAGCTTCTCAAGGGAGCAAACTCCCGAATGAAGAAAGAGTTCATGCTAGATGGATGCGATACGGGCGACTTCTCATACACTCGCGACGGCAACGACAGCATTGTCGGCGTCTCAGACACGGATGAGTGGGAAACACTTATGGAGGCCTTTGGAGTCATGGGCTTCTCCGAGCAAGATCAAACATCCATTCTGCGGACCATTGCAGCTGTTTTGCATCTCGGCAATGTCGAGGTCATGAAGGAGAGTCGGAGTGCAGACCAGGCTTCGCTCTCTGCAGACGCAAAAGCAAATATGGCCAAGGTTTGCAAGCTTCTCGGTGTGCCTGCCGAGCCCTTTATTCGTGGTCTCTTGCATCCCAAGGTGAAGGCTGGACGTGAATGGGTAGAGAAGGTGCAGACCCCCGAGCAAGTCCGTCTCGCTCTTGATGCACTTGCGAAGGGTATCTACGAGCGCGGCTTTGGTGACTTGGTTTCTCGAATCAACCACCAGCTTCACAGCTCCGGTCTAGGGCCTGATGAGTCGCACTTTATCGGAGTTCTCGATATTGCTGGTTTCGAAATTTTTGATCAGAACAGCTTTGAGCAGCTGTGCATCAACTATACCAACGAAAAGCTGCAGCAGTTCTTCAACCACCACATGTTTGTGCTCGAACAGGAAGAGTATGCCAGGGAACAAATTGAGTGGCAATTTATCGATTTCGGTCGAGACTTGCAGCCAACAATCGATCTCATTGAGCTTTCCAACCCCATCGGTATCTTTTCTTGCCTCGATGAGGACAGCGTCATGCCCAAGGCCACCGATAAAACCTTCACTGAAAAGCTCAACTCTCTCTGGGAGAAGAAGACTCCCAAGTACCGCCCTTCTAGACTTGGTGCAGGCTTTATCCTTACCCACTACGCGGCAGAGGTTGAATACGACACCAGTGGCTGGCTTGAAAAAAACAAAGACCCTCTCAACGACAATATTACCCGTCTGCTGGCGAAATCCGGCGACAAGCATATCGCTACACTGTTTGCTGACTGCGCTGACCCAGATGATGAGGTTGGTGGAGCTCGCAGCCGTGTCAAGAAGGGCTTGTTCCGAACCGTTGCTCAGCGTCACAAAGAGCAGCTTCATAACTTGATGAACAAGCTGCACTCTACGCATCCTCATTTTGTGCGCTGTATTCTTCCCAACCACAAGAAGCGTCCCAAAACATTCAGCAGCCTTCTTGTCCTGGATCAATTGCGATGCAATGGTGTGCTTGAGGGTATTCGAATTGCTCGAACTGGTTTCCCCAACCGACTTTCTTTCGATGAGCTTCGCCAAAGGTACGAGGTTCTTTGCTCCAACATGCCCAAGGGGCATCTGGATGGTCAGACTGCTGCTAGCATCATGCTTGAGAAGCTCGCTCTAGATAAGGCTCTCTACCGTGTTGGTCTCACCAAAGTCTTCTTCCGCGCTGGTGTTTTGGCCGAGCTGGAAGAGCAGCGCGATGCACTGATTACCGAAATAATGTCGCGGTTCCAGTCCGTTGCGCGGGGCTTTGTCCAGCGGCGCGTGGCATACAAGCGACTCTTCCGAACAGAGGCTACCAGGATCATTCAAAGAAATTTCAACGTGTATCTCGACCTTGTGGAGAACCCTTGGTGGCATCTAATCGTCAAAATGAAGCCTATGCTTGGATCTACAAGAACTGCCTCTGAGGTCAAGAAGAGAGATGTCATGATTCAGCAGCTGAATGAGAAGATGCGCCTTGAGCAAGAGAATAAGCAAAAGCTTGAGGAGGAGCGCCGCAACTGCTTTACTGAGATTGCTCGTGTGCAGCAAACTCTGGAGAGTGAGCGAGCGCTTGCATTGGACAAGGAAGAAATCTTCAAGCGACTTCAACAACGAGAAGCCGAGCTCGAAGAAAAGCTTTGTGGTGCTCTGGAGGATCAAGAACGCCTGGAAGATGAGCTTGATGAGATTATGGAAGCCAAGGTGCGCGCCGAGGAGGACCTTGAAAGGCATCGCACCCAGCTTGCCCAGGCTGCTAGCTTGATCGCAAAGCTGGAGGACGAGAAGACGATACTTTCAACAAGATCTGCCGAACTCGAGCAATCATTGAGCGATATTTCACAAAAGCAATCTGAGCGTTCAGAGCAGGAAGAGGCTCTTGAGCGCGAAATCAAAATGCTCCAAAGCCAGTTGTCCCTCAAGGACCGTAAGGCGCAGGACCTTGAGAGCAAGCTTCTCAAGGTCGACCAAGACGTGCAAGTCAAGCTCCACGAGACGCAAAAAGAGCTCGATTCGACAAAGATCCGGGAGGCGCGTGCGGTTCGAGAAAACCAAGACATTCAAAAGCAGCTTGCGCAGCTTTCCAAGACTTCCACCGAGTACGAGGATCTTGTGCGCGACAAGGAAAGCGAGCTGTCTCTGCTACGTAGTGACAAGAGACAATTCGAGTCTGAGCGTCGCGGCTTTGAGGCGCAGAAGAAGGCGTTGACTGAAGACATTGAAAAGACTACTACCAAGTCTCGCGAGATTCAGGCTGAGCTCGTTGCCCTGAAATCCAAGCACTCGCAGCTTGAGAGAGAGTCCGAGGATGCCAAGAACCTGCTCGAGGCACGTCTATCACAGGATGCTCAAGCCGACAAGACCAGACAACAACTCGAATCCCAAATCAAAGACCTTAAAGAAGACCTGTACCAAACGCAGATGGATCTCAGCCGTGAGCGGCAGTCTCGCGACGATGTCCTGCTCCTGGGCGAACATAAATTTCAAGCTCTCAAGGACGAGTTTGACAACCTCAACGAGTCAAAGATCATCATTGAAAAGGAGCTCTACGTACAGCAAGATTCTCTGCGGAGACACGTGGAAACTCGCAAGGTTGTTGAGCAGGAGCGCGATGAAGCCCGCGTCGAAATTCGCAAACTCCGTGCCGCTAAGGCAGAGATTGAGGGAGCTCGCGTCCTCGCCGAAGAGAAGCGCGAACTTCAAGCGTCCAAGGCAGCCAAGGACAGGGAAGCTAGCCTACAGCGAGACCTCGATGCCGCCCAGTCTCGTCTTGCCTGGTTCGAGGATGAGTGTGCCAAGCTCACCCGCCACATTGAAGGCCTCAACAAGACAATGCTTGCTTCTGGCGACTTTGGACTCAAGAATGATCAAGCCAAGGAGCGCATGGAGCGTGAGCTTACTACTGTCAAGAGCCGACTTACGGCATCTGAGAATGACAACCGAGCCCTCTTGAACAAACTGCAGCAGAAGGGTCTCGAAATTGCGCGGTCCACCTCCAAGGCAAGCGATGCGTCTCGTGGACAGGTTTTGTCTCTCCAGAAAGAAAAGACGAGATTGGAAGAGCACAATGCCGTCCTAGACAGGCAATTAGGCGAGGCTCAAGTAACCATTGCTTCCCTGGAAAAGAGAACAGAAAAGTTGCAGCTTGACTTGGAAGATCTCAACCACGAGGTTGCGCGCGAAGTCAAGTCTAGCCGCAACGCCGAAAAGGCCTCATCCAGCTTTACTGCACAGCTCGCCGAGGCTAACCGTACAGTGGAATCCGAGCGGCAGCTACGCACACAAGCTCAGTCAACAGTACGAACGTTGCAGGCATCCCTGTCATCCCGTGATCACGAGCTTCAGGACCTTCGTGAGCAGATGCTCAAGATTCTCAAGACGGTCGACCCTGAGGCCACGCTTCCGGTTGCGGATGGGACGAACGAGCGTGGCATCGCTGTAAACTTTGACCTCGTTCGCAAGGTTGAAGAGCTGCAGCAAAACCTTCGCGCTCAGAATGCAGCGCGTTCAAACGCCGAATCTCAGCTGGCCGACCTTCGCGGCTCGCGAGGTGACCCCAACCGCCCCAAGCTAGAGGAGATTCATCTCAACGAAGCTCCATTCAACGGTTCCCCTACTCAGAAGAGGACCAAGGCACGACGCGTTTCGAGCAACACAACAACGCCAACTCGTCGCCACCAGCAGCCAGAGTATGAGCTTCAGGATTCCGCTCGCTCTGACAGGACCGCCGACACTGCTGTGCTCAACAACCGCATGGACTTGAAGGCAGAAGTAGAAGAGCTCCACAACCAGCTCCAGCTCAGGGACATGCAGAACCGCCACCTGCAAAGTCAGCTGGACCGCGCAACTCCCGGTCCCGATGGCTATGACGAGCAAAGCCCGTCCATCCGTCGCATGCAAAAGCTTGAAAAGGCCAACAGTCGCCTGCACGATCTCTTGGACGACTCTTCTCGCAAGGTATCTACACTCGAGAAGAATATTCGCACTGGCGAGCTGTCTTTGCGTGACATTCAAGCTCGCTCCCATGAGGAGTTGCTCGACGCTTTCAACAACCAAGAAGAGTCTCGCCGCTCGCTGCTCCACAGCCATAAGGATGCTGTAGCCGAGCTCACCGACGTCAAGTCTCACTTTGACAAGATGCGCCATGACCGCGCCAAGATGGAGGTCGAGGTTCGTGATACCAAGTCAGACTTGCAGGAGATGACGCAGGCCCGAGAGCAAGAGGCACAGAGCCGCAGCCAGCTGCTGCAAGAGTACACCGACCTTCAAATCCGCCTGGACGCAGAGACAGCCAGACTAGCAGACGTGACTTCCAGCCTCGAAACTTACAAGTCTCGTGCAGATGAATATTTTGGCAAGTTGGAGCAAGCGGAAATCACTGTCCTCAAGGCCACTCGCGCCGAGCAGTTCGCCAAGTCTCAGGCCAGAGAAGCTGAAGATTCTTTAGCTGAGACCATGGCCGAGCGCCAGAAGCTCGACAACCAGATAGAGGACCTGCAGAGACAGAACCAGCGTCTGGACGAAAAGGTGGAGGACATCTCGACTGATTTGGAAGCGGCACTCCAATCCAAGAAGCGACTTCAGCACGAGCTTGAAGATTACCGCAGCCAGCGCGCCATGGACATTGAGGACAAGGAATCCAGCATGGAGCAGACTCGCAAGAAGTATCAGGCTGAGTTTGCTACCTTGACCAAGGAGCTTGACCTCGCGCGTGAGGAAAAGCTGTACAAGCAGACTGAGATTACTAGACTCCGAGAAGAGCTTGATGACCTCCGGTCCAAGTGGGACGACGAGGTTCTGAACAGCTCTACTTGGTCTAAAGAAAAGGCTCGCATGGAGGCCACTCTGTCCGATGTTTCGGCTTCCCGGGAGGAAGCTGCCAATGCGCACAGCGAAGCCCAAGGGAAGGTCGTTTCCCTGTTGTCGCAGGTGCGTACGCTGCGAACAAGCGTCGATGAGATTACTGCCGAGCGCGATCGCCTGATGCGAGAGAAGCGCAATGTCGAAAGCCGTCTCGAGGAAGCCAAGGCTGGCCTCGATGGCCTCGCCCGCGGCGACAGCGCATCGCTGCGAGATGCCGCCAACATGGACAAGGAAGTCCTTGAACTCAAGTCAAACTTGGCCAAGCAAGAGGACATTGCTACTGCTGCAGTGGAAAAGATGCGACGCTCAGAAGCCTTGGTCGCTGAGATGCAAAAGGAAGTTGTCGCCGAGCGTGAGAACAACTCCGCTGTGCTCTCCCAGAAGGCGACGGTAGAGCGCACGCTCAACGAGGCACAGCTGAAGCTGGTGGACCTGGAGACGAAGGGATTCTCGAGCGCCAGCCAAGATATCAAGTTTTTGCACAAGAGAATTCAAGAGGTCAGTCGATATTCAACATTCTGCGCATCCTTAGCTAACTCTTCTAGCTTGAATCACAACTCGAGAAACATGAAACGGAAAAGTCGCAGTCGCAGCGATCAACACGCAACGTGGACCGCGCTGTCAAGGACCTGCAGGGCCAGGTCGATCGCAAGGACAGACAAAACGCGCAGCTTTCCGAAGACGTCAGCCGGATGCGCGAAAAGGTCGACAAGCTTCTGAAGACGATTGACGAGCTGCAGGCGTCTGAGTCGGCGGTCCAGTTGTCGACGCGGCGGGCAGAGCGCGACTTGCGGGAAGAGAAGGAGAGAACATTGCGCCTGGAGCGCGAGGTGGACAGCCTGAAGACGTTTAAGAGTGGCGGGAGCCTCAGGAGGGGCAGCAGCATTCGTAGCAGGATCAACGCACTGGGTGTGATTGAGGATGAAGAAGAGGATTCGAGCCTGAGCCGCGCGCCAAGCTTGACCAAGGGCTTCATTTAGATGTATTCTCTATGGGTAATTACGGAGGCATGATGGTTACTGGCTGATGGAGCCAGGACGGCGTCTTGTATTTATGGGTCATGATTTAGTGTATATGTTAATATGAACTTGTATGAGTTTATATGGTGTGACTATGTCATCTTTAGTGACAATGATGGAAGCGCAGCTCAAATGATGGAAAACAATAGCGATATACAGACAGCAAGTCTACATTTATACAGAGCCCAGCCTCACCCTGGAAATACAATCGTCGCGCACCTGTCCAGCTCTAGGGTACTGCTTTCATGTGTCAACTACTGCCCGCCGACCTCTACAGTTTTCCTACCAAAAACCGCCAAAAAAAAAGCCTAATAAATGCTCCGCTTTCCACGCCATTACAACGCGCCGCGGTGGACTACTCGTCCAAATAACATCCAACCACGGCCCACCCACACCCGCACCAGCCCATGGCGCTCCCCCACCGCCACTCCATCCGCGTCCAACCAACTTCACAACACTCGAATTGCCTCGAGATGCAAAAAGAAAGGGTCTGGCCGGGGATTGAACCCGGGACCTCTCGCAAGTTGTTATAACTCAGGGTGGACCCTAAGCGAGAATCATACCACTAGACCACCAGACCGGTTAACACTCAGCGAAGCTGCCGAGGCGTTGTGAGTGGTTGTTGTGGAAGCCGGGGCGTTATTTAGCTTTATGAATAGGGACCGGGACTCAGCGAGATACTAGAGCTGGCCAAGTCGTTTTCCGGTTTGAAAACCTCGAGGGTACCGACGTGGCGCGTATTTGAGACGGTTCTTTTTTCAAAGCGGTGTGGCAACCACAACACTGTAAGTTTTATTTAATTTAGCGACCGTGGGCTGCTTCTCTTTATCCAAACAAAGTACTGGCAACCCATGTTGTTTATTCCTTGCCAAAAATAAGTACGTTTGACTACACGATTAGAGGAGCATGTGTCGTATTGGCTGCAAAGGCGTTTTATGTTATATAGTGCAGTGAAAAGCTATGATGCCATGATGGCCGCGACGCTTCCACGGTCAGCTCTTTCAATCTTTTCATCGTAGCAAGAAACATCGAGTACAGGCGAGAGAAAATACTCACGGTGGACAGCTGGTACAATCACTGCGTGGTACACATTGGCGCTGAGGCCGAGCCTGATTAGCGCTGCTACCTCGGTGTACAAGCCCGACGTAGTGCGTGGCATCTATCCAGCATGAGGCACTCGAGGAAAAAAACCCAAAAACAAATCAGTTGTACGGAATTATGTTTGTAATGCTACAAAACTTATCGGCCACAATGGCCGCACATAGAGACTATCTGGTTTGCCATCCAGCAATCGCATCCGTCAAGCCGTTGAACAAGCAACGGAACGACACACGCAGTGCCGCCGTTGGGCTGTGGCAGTCGACGACCAGCCTCAGTGTACTGTTAAATTTGCGTGACAATTTTCACCATCGTTTCGCTTTAATGTAACGCTACTTTCTAGGCTCACCTCTTTCTCACTTCATTTCAAGCTCAATTATCTACGCCAAATACCCAATACAAACTTATCGACAGCAACGGATGAATACGCCTAAAGCAAAACCTGCATCAAGTTTCTATACACATCACCAGTCCTACCAGTCCTGATATTCCGATTTTCTTTCATTTTATGTTGATATATTTCATTTCCATGATACGTAATCGCCACTAGTCTCTTCTTCAGTATCTAATGGTCAGCTGCTTAATCGTTTCAACACCTCCAGTCTTCAAGCACGCTGTAGACAACGAACAAGTGATCGTAGCTCGGCAGTAAACAGGAAAGCACAGATACGGCAATGTCCGAAAAAAGTCTTGATGCCGGAATAGCATTATTATTTCGTGAACGTACTATCGCTGCTGTTCCTAAGCTGCATAGGATGGCAACACCTCCATGCTCGTCGCCCGTGGGTTATACCTTCAATGCACACCAGTGTCGTAAAACCATGTAATCGTAACACATGTGCCCATACCATCACCGCGCCTCACCTCAATACAGTATGAATCGTCCGGGCGTCATCCTGCGCAGCTTGTAATGCGCTCTGCACTCGTCCGTCCACTCATTGACGCACCGGGCGCAGCACCGCGTCTAGTCGAGCCCGCCCGCCAGCGCCACGGCGCTGAACCGCAAGTCGCCGCCCGCCCTCTCCAGGAACTTGAGCGGGCCGAGCGCCAGCCCCTTTTCGCTCAGGACGTCCTCGTCGGCGCCCAGCTCGCCGAGGCGGATCGGGCCCTTGCGGCGCCCGTCGAGCTCGTACAGCGCGCCGTCGCCGCCCTTGACAAAGCAGACGTAGTGCAGGTCCACGTCGTCCTGCGCGTCCGGCGCCGACGTCGCGCCCTGCGACGCCGCCTCCTTGTGCGCGTCGGCGAGCTCGGGTGTCTGCTCGAGGAGACTGGCGCGCTGGGCGGGATCGAGCGGGATCGATTTCTCGAGCAGCTTGTCGAGAGTCGAGCCGGATTCTAAGCACATGGCTTCATTAGCACAGACTCTTTGGCAGAAAAAAAAAAGGAAATTTAGGAAGAAGAGAGAAACCAGCGGGAAGCTGCATGTACACACCGATAAACTCCTTGGCCGGCCCGTTGGACACGGCGTGCAGCAAGCCCATCATGCCGCACGCGTTGCGGATCGTCTGCCGCCACCACACCACCGGCTCCGCGGCGCCCTTTCCCTTGTACTCCTCCACCAGGCTGTCGGCCGAGAGGCGCTGGCTCTCGTACTCGGCGCTGACGGGGAAGACGAGCAGCAGCGCGAGCGCGGGCCGCGGGATGAACGCCAGCAGCTCCGGCTCCGTGAGCGAGTAGACGTCGTGCATGGCGAGGGCCGGCGACACGCCGAGCTTGTGGAGCAGGTCCGTCATGAGCGGCGGGTTCGCCTCGAGCGGGATGAAGGCGGGCGCCTTCTGGCCGGGGTCGGGATTTACGTTGGACATGGCGGCTGTGTGTGAAATGTGTTGCTGTTGATGTTGGAGGGGAGGAGGGGGGGGGGGGGGGGGGGGGAAGCTGTCCAGAGCTTCCGAGCTGGAAGCTTCATATGGTGGGGCAATGACGTAGCAACACGGGTGCCTCGCTGTAGCCACGAGCAGGACGTGGCTTGGTAGGCGCAAAGGAATAAATTATAGCAAACATCTTGTTTTAAACAGAGGCACAACTACCTAGTAATACAGCTACATAGCAATACAAATAACTTCTGCAGCAAACATCCCAGCTAACCATACATCCACACTCATAGTATAACAGGCTCTTCACATCACAACTCCTCGACCGCTGCAACCACGCTCAAATAAATGCCCCAGCTCCTAAAGATGACGTTGATAGTACAATGTAAACTATGCCTTGGAAGGGCGGCCACGGCGCCTGGGCTTGAGCTTCTCTGCCTCTTTCTCTTCCTCTTCCTCCTCGGCGGCCTGCATGGACTTTCTGCCTTTGGGAGCGGCCTTGGTCTTTTTGGCCGGAGGAGCCTCATCCTCATCGTCTTCCTCACCAGCTTCCTTGGTGTTTTTCGCATTGGCAGCGACCTTTGGAGTAGCTTTGGGAGTAGCCTTTGGAGCAGCCTTGGGGGTAGTCTTGGCTTTCGGAGTAGTCTTGGTTTTTTTGGCTGGAGGAGCCTCGTCCTCGTCGTCTTCCTCCTCAGCCTGCATAGACTTTCTGGCTCTGGGGGTACTCTTGGGAGTAGCCTTGGCCTTCTTAGCAGGAGGAGCCTCCTCCTCATCTTCGTCGTCGTCTTCCTCTTCATCGACCTGCTTGGACTTTCCAGCCTTAGGTGTAGCCTTCGGAGTAGCCTTGGGGGTTGTCTTGGGGGCGGCCTTGGGAGCGGCCTTGGGAGCGGCCTTGGCCTTCGTAGAAGGCGGAGCTTCATCCTCATCGTCTTCCGCCTCTTTGGCTTGCTTCGACTGCCTGGCCTTGGGAGCAGCCCTAGCCTTCTTAGCAGGAGGAGCTTCGTCATCCTCCTCCTCCAGGGGTTTGGCCTTTCTGCCGCGACCAACCTTGGGCTTGGTAAGGGGCGTATCGTCATCCTCGTCGTCCTCCATCTTGTTCTTCGTGGCCTTCTTTGCAGGAGCCTTTGTCTTTTTGGCGGGGGCCTCCTCTTCATCTTCGTCGTCGGCCTTTTTACCCTTGGCCTTGCCGTCTCTGCCTCGCTTCTTGGTTTTGGGCTCATCCTAAAAGAGTCAGCATAGCACATATCATTGACCAAGTATTCGTACCTCGTTGTCATCCTTCTCGAGAGCAGCTCTCTCCTTGGCGCTGAGACGGATACCCTTCTCGCCTGGCTTATTCTTCTCGGGGTCCTGCAAAAGTCAGCTGCTGCAAAAAGTGAGAAGCGCGAAAAGAACGTACACCCTTGAAGTCCTCGGGATCAATGTGCGCCTGCTTCACGCAGCGCTCGACCTTTCCTTGCACCTCGGCATTTTGCCTAGAACCGTTAGCTTGCGACGATTATCGTTCAACGGCTACCATACTCCAAGTCCTCGTAGCCATCAATCTCCTCAAAGTCCCACTCGTCGTCGCCCTTGTCGCACTGCTCGTGCAGGCGCTGCAGCTGCTCGCCCGACACGCATCCCCTAATAAGTTAGTAAATACTTGTAAAACCAGCGTTGGCGACGTACCAGTGCTTCCACGACCAGCTGCCGCGGCCTTCAATCTCAACCCAGGTGCCGAATCTTATCTCGCCCTTGGTGATTTTGACGGCCGCCTTTTTGCAGACGGTGTCCTTGCATCCTGCGCGATTGTTGGGAGATATTTCTGGGTTGTTAGTAATAGAAATGTATGCACCTGTGGCAGACGTACCGATGCGATACTGGGGCATCTTGGCTGATGGTGCGAGCGGCACTGCAGAACGGCGCAAATTGCTGTAGATATGGGCCTAGTTTGGCGCGACTGTTGCCAGTGAAAAGGAAGCTGCGGGACGCGACGCTTTCCAAGGTGGGATCGAATTTGATTCGAATTACAACACTCGATGGGGGAAATGACCTGATGCGTCCGCGGTAAACAGCTTGCCAGGTGAGTGCAAGGAGCAAGTTTGCGCAGCAACAGTCACCCGCGACGCCCCGCGCGTTGGGGGGTAATTAATGCCAATCTGCCGCCTGCATGCCTTGTGCGCGCATCAGCAATCAGCTACCAGAAAATTCCCGTTTCACATTGTGAATTTTTCTTTTTTTTTTACAGGTGCTCCGCAGCTGAGTTTTTAATTTTGCCATTTGAGTAACACGGTACAATCGTCTAGCCACGATTGGTAGCCGCTCAAGTGTACAGCATAAGTAAAAGCAGTCGAATACGAGCCGTCCAAGAACGCCGACGCAGACCTGCCAAAGTCAATTGCCCTGTAGTAATGTCTTGAAGATTCGCAGGGACCGGAAATGCGCAGCTCTTTTCATAGTACTACGGTAAACGGCATACCATGGCGAACTGCATTGAGAAACGAGATATCGGCGCCAAAGTAGCCTTGTGAGCTAACTTAGACACCCGACTCCCAGAGCCCACGCCGCTGTACCTCCAAACAATCAGCCCTGGGAATCGATGCATGATGCAAAAATTGCTCAGCGCTGAGCACTGCAGTTATATGCATAGTCTAGTCGTAAAAGATAGTCTAACGCGCCCGCTAAGATACACATTGTCGCCCCAAAGAGAAACCTAGAAAGCAGTCTATATTCTCCCATAAGTCATCAATCCACCGCTCGTAGCCTTTTCTCTAGACGATTCAGTCTCCTCAAGAGCCAGCTTATCTCCGCTGGCGAGAATCTTTTCTCTATGCCAGGCGCCGACGAACATGCCCTCCGGGTCCGCCTCGTCGCGCACGCGTCGGAACTTTTCAAGGGTGTCACCATAAAAGGCCTGAATATCGGCCTGCTTGGTGTCAAAGTTCTTGGCCCAGTGCGGCCGTCCGCCCATGTCCTTCATCAGCCACTCAAACGCCTCGTAGTAGCGCGCGCGGCACGGCGGATCGCTCCAGTACGGGCGATACAGCGTCGCATTGAGATAGAGCGTCGGGCCGTCCTCCACAGTCGGGTCGAGAAAAGGGCGCGCGTTGGTTGTGAGGCTGGTGTCGCTGACGCGCACCTCAACCGGCGCGTGCACGTACAGGCCGTCGGCGGAAAAGGGAATGTTGTGCGGGACGTAGTCGGGGTCGTCAGGCGTGAGGTGATTGATCCAGGAGCTCAGACGGCGCAGAGCCTCGGGGCCCCTGGCCAGGGGAATCGCCCACTCGTTGACAAACTGCGAGTACAGGCAGTTCATGAGCAGCGCCTTGCGGCTGGGCTGCACGGCGCTCGTGGTCGAGCCGTTGGCAAAGCCGTACTGCATGCCAAAGACGAACCACTCGACCCAAGGCAAGATGCGCGGCACAAATTGCGCGACGTAGAGCAGGTTATGGTAGACGTAATAGCCCAGCGAGCCATCGTAGTAGCTCACAGGCGGGTCGCGATGCGGCTCGTCGGTCTTCTCGGCCTTCCAGACAACGGCGCGGCGGGTGAACGGGAACCACCACACGCGCACAAACTCGGTCTGCTTCCACAGCGTGCTGTTCCACGAATCTAGCATCTTGCGGTCAGCGTCGATTGTCTGCTGCCAGCGGAGGGTAAAGGCGGGCACAGCGCGCAGCGTGACCTCGGTGATGATGCCGAGTGCGCCGAGCGACAGCAGCGCCGCGCGAAACAGGTCGGGATTCACCGTCGCGGAGCAAGCCTCGGTCTTGCCGCTGGCGAGCGTGATTTTGAGCGCCAGAATGTCCTCGGACATGAGGCCGTGGGCGGCGCTGCTGCCGTGCGTGCCCGTCGAGATGGCGCCCGCGATCGACTGCTCGTTGATGCTGCCGAGGTTGGGCATGGCAAGGCCGTGGCCCTCAAGCGCCTCGCACAGCGCGTACAGGCGGATGCCGCTGTCCATGACCACGATGCCCTTGTCCGCGTCGACGGAGCGGATCTGGTTGAAGTGGTCCAGGTTCACCATCCAGCTCGAGGTGCAGGTGATGTGCGACGGCGAGTGGCCGCAGCCCGTGGTGACGATGCGCCGGCGGCAAAGCCGCGCCAGATTGACCACCTTTTCCACCTCGGCGAGCGTCTGCGGCTGGATGTAGAGCTCCGGCCTCGAGGAAAAGGTGCGCGCCCAGGTGCGGTGGACATGGTCCGGCCGAGCGCGAAACGCAACGCCGTCGTCTGGCTGGCCCTGCATGGCGGCGACGGCAGCAGGATGTATCATGTCTTCCAAATGGTTTCCTTGTTTCTGGTGTATGTATCCGTATGTATTCGATCGTGAATTCGCCACCGTCCAACAGCGGCAGCGCTGACTGTAGAGGCAAGGTCAGAGTCCGGGTGGTCGCATTGCTCAACTTTTTTCCTCCAACGCTCGGCATCCGGCGGGGCTTCTCAAGGTGGCATCGGTTTTATCACCACTGATAAGGCTTAGCCCGTAAGTCGCCATCGTTCTGGAATATGGAACTACAGCTTTGTCATGAAATAATGGCGCAAGCTTCGCCGCAAGTGGGCCGATTGGCAGCGCCGGATGGGATTCAAGTGGCGATGGGGCAGCGCGGTGACTGATGGGCAGGGAGTTTCATGCTTGCGCGATGGCAAATATCGATGATGGCTGGACTAGCGCGGCGGCTGAGATCGCATGCTGTGGCGAGATCAGCAAGCAGGAATCGCGCTGCAACACTGACGTTGACCAAGCACAGTAAAATTCGCGGGGTGGGCGAGGACAAAATGTCTTAGGTCATAAGGTATAATATGCTGCTCGACTTCAACAATAAGCCCGGTTGGCTAAGTGGTATAGCGTCTCACTAGTATTTATACGGTGAAATGAGAAGATCATGCGTTCGATTCGCATACTGGGCAATCCGGTCCGCGATGCAATCGCATTTCCTTTTTGCTTTTGCCGCTCACTCAAGTACGCATTATTGTGCGAAACAATCGTCTTTAGCTTTTTATTTTATGCTTCAACAACTCAATCTCGAAATAATGTGGTGGATGGATTGTCAATAGTTGAAACCGATGGATTTTTGTTGCTCATTGAGCTCATGGCTTGCCACCTATTTATTTTTTCGCCATAGAATCTACTTGCACCGGTGTCGCTGATCCACTGCTTTCCTCTACCTTGACTGCTTCGCCATCGATAACCTGTCGCTTTGGCAGACGGCCTCCTCGCAGCATCATGGTTGTCACTTTGATAAGCGTCTCTCTGCTTTCCCACGCCGGGTACACGCCGACGGCAAGCAGCGAGAGGAAAATCCAAGCAATGCCAACAGATACCCAGCCAGTGAAGAATGACTTCGAAAATATGTATCGAGATCCATACATTGGCATGGGCCAAAGAACCAGCAGCGAAACGGCCCTGGACAGTGTTAGTGTACGAACAAGCGTGAGAGGACGTGCAAACTTACAATATGGCAGTGACAGTGACTGAGATCTTGAAAGCGCGAGATAGCTTCTGCTCTTCTTCCTCTTGGCTGAGTCTGACTCGGTGCTCTGCTTCTCTCTGCGCCTCCTCGTCCAGTCCAGATTCCACAATCATCTCATGGTCATCGGCTTGTCGAATAAGGCCCATTGACTTCCAGTTATACTTATCGAAGCCAAATATGATGGTGCAAACTGAGATGCAAAGCAGTGGTGCAAACAGCGCCGTGACATTGCCTGCCAGCATCGGAGTGTTGGAGCCGGTACACTCGACCGTGAGGGTGCCGCACGACTTTTTGGATGTGACGAGCCAGGCCGTGATGGCACATGCCGTTCCGAAAACGGGGGAAAGCATGGCCGCCCATTTGTTCTGGCCATCCCAGAGCAGAGTAAGGGTGGCTGGAATAACGGCAGCAGAAATGAGGACACCCATGAGCAGATACAAGTAGCCCATGGAGATGCCATTGAACCAAAGGCCCACCGAGATGCAGCAAATAATGAGAGCATAGACGACCATGCACATGTGCGAAATCCAAATCAGACTCTTACCGCCGGCATTGGGACGGAAGTAGGTGCGATAAATATCGTAGGTGAAGATGGAGGATGTGGCGACAAGCTCAGAGTTGAAGGATGAAGTCACGGCGAGGAAGATCATGACCAGCGTGGCAGCAGCACCGCCCTTGCCGAGCAAAGCCACGGCCGCATACGGCAGGGCCAGGCCAGCAGAGACATCAGCTTCGCTCATGCGATTCGGGAACGTTGGGAAACGAGGACTTGACTCGAGAGCCAGCGCAGAGAGACCAAGAGTCGTGGCCGTCACGAGCGGAATCGGCAGCCATGCGAGACCACCAATGATGTAGCCAGGCAGGGCGTGAGCCGGGTGGGCAGCAATGGCCTTGTTAAAGTAGCCGTTATCCAGGAAGACGGTGCCAAAGTTGCCAACAATGTTGATGATGAAGAATGTGACGCCGCCAGACGAACGCATGGTCAGGTAGCTTCCGCCCTCGTTGCCCGCGACAGGGTGAGCCTCGGCGGCCTTGACGAGCAAGTCGTACACTACCGAGGGGCTGCCCAGGACGTCCGATGTGGCGTACGCCGTCAGGGAGAATGTGATGATGATAATGAGCACGGCAAGACCATGAATGTAATCCGTGATAAAGGTCGCCTTGAGACCGCCGATAAAGGTATACGCCACGACGGGGATGGGCATGAGGAAGATGGCGGCGACGGCGCTCACGCCCGTCAGCGCGTTGATGGTGGCCGCGCCGCCGGCAATGAGCATCAGCGACACGAGGACGTTTGTCATGACGCCGTAGAGGATAAAGACAAAGTGCGTCGCCGTGCCGTAGCGCGCCTTGACGGCCTCGAGGAAGGTGTGGGCGTTGGGCGCGCGCCGCTTGAGCGTAATGGCCAGCGTCGCGAAGAGCAGGATCTGCACCGTCGCGCCCGAGGCGTACCAAAAGGGACCGGACACGCCGTAGCGGTAGCAGACGCCGGAGCTCTGCAGGAGAGTGGCCGCCCAGGTCCAGGAGGAGACGACGGCCGAGGCGACGAGACCCGACTTCATGGTGCGGCCGGCCGTCGTGAACATTTCCGAGGTGACGACTTCATTATTGTATCGCTTGAGGATGTGCGTGAGGGAAATCTAAGCACTGTCAGAATTGCTTTGTTTAAACAGAATCAGACATCTCATACCATGAAGATGGCAAAGGCAAAGCCAACACCAAGGATGATGCCATAGCCATAGCCTTGGCTCAGCGCCGGAGGCACCGTCTGTGTCATTTTTTTTTTGAAACGTTTTGCAGCAGCAAATGAGCCAACTCTTGAGCAAAAAAACAACTCTATTTCTCTACAAGAGCTTTGTCCCAGGGGACCATTTCTTATATATGCGCTGCCGCCCTGAGAAGAGAGATAAGGTTCCTCCCGGGCGACGCGCCGGCCGTTGTAAGCCATGCATGTCTCTCTTCCTCTGCAACGGCCGCACAAAAAGAAGCCAGAGCCGATATCGCCCGATGAAACCTGCATACAAAAATCCTTCTTTGCCGGTTATCTACCAATCGACAACCCCAAATCAAAAGCCTTGCGGAGGATAAGATAACAGAAAGTCTGGGGGGACAGCAGGGACGCTTCGTCGGCAGATGTGGGGATGTGATGGGCTCAAGACTGATAAGGGAAGCTGAGATACGCCTTGCATAAAAAGCGCCAAGCCACAAAAGAAAAGCCAAAAATTGCGAGAATTGAAAAAGCCCCAATACAATGATGGAATAATTTATGCATATCGATCCACCGAAGCCATTGGCAAAGAATGAGGCAGCATGTGATGCTACCGAGGATAAGGGATCATCGCCGACAGGGCGTGGCGTCGGAGAGGCCCAAGGGCGGCGATTGGTGGATCCTGGGGTTTTGGTTATCTCTGAGCGCTCTGATACGCGGAGATAGACAAAACGCTCTTACAAGGAAGAGCGCAAGTCTGATTGGCAGGTACAAGAAAAAGAGGGAAAAAAGACTGTTCAAAAGTCAAAACTTGAAGCTATGAAAAGACGGACAATGCAGTGCTCATGAGCGGTCGGGCTAATACGCAGGCTATGGTAGGGCATGAAGGAGGTAGGTATACATGGCAAACAAGCCTCAAGATGAGCGACAGTCTCGTTTTCCCCTTTGCTTTGTGCCTTTGGCCGGAGCGTTGGGTTTCTCGGACGTCTTTGTCCTAGCTGCCGCTGCGGCGCCGTCTCGCGGGTTCGTCTCGGCTTTGCTTTGCGAGCGAGCGACGCTACTACTTTTCAGCGCCGGCCAGCTCCTTCCTTTAGCCCATCGGCTTGCAGTGTTGCGATCATGGAGCTGCATCAGGGTTCCACAGATGTTGTTGTAGCAGTCCTTCTAGGCTTCTGGACTTTTGCGTACAACGCCACTTGTGTCGGGCAGGTGCCTTTTCCTTCTTGGCTTAGCATGGCTGCTGTTTTCCTGTGATTCGGAGGCGCCTACGCAGGCATTTCCTTCTTCTTACCCTTCTTCCTTTTCCTCTTCTGCCTCCCCTCCTCCTCTAGGTACCATGGCGGCCACGGCTCCGACGGCGGCGCATCGGGCGGCGTCGGAACTATACGCTCACACTCATCCAGCTCAGACGGCAACAATTGCCCCTCCAGGGCCTCTGGATCATACTTGATGTAGTCTTCGGGTTCCGGGGAAGGGCTCTCGTGGCGCCACTTCCGTCTCGACCTTCCTTTTGGGTGTTGCCTGTCCCATTTTAGCTTCTGGAGGCTTTTGCTCTTGGAAGATGTGAAGATGGGGGTGTTTCAAGCATAGCGCCACCCAGGAAGCCAAAAGATTCGGGAAGCATACATCATGCCTGGGAAGTCAGTATAGCGTGGACGTGGGTGATGATTTGTGTGGGCAATGAATAGAAGGCGGGATACCAACGTTGAGCGAGCGTGTGTATTTGCCCATGTTTGTTACTCCATCATCTTTGAAACCTCAAAAATGCTTTACTCTGGTGAATTGCTGTAAAATGCGTATGCTGCACATGTCTATCATGGGTATCTCATGCCTATATCGTACAAATTCAGCGTGCTGCCCAACCAAATTCTAGCCGCTCTCATGCACCCTCACCCCTTCAGCAATCCTTCCTCAAACCTCGCCGCCCACATGTCCGCCAGCCCGTTCATGTCCCACTCCCCTCCCGCTTGCGCCCTGCCCGTCTCCTTGGCCACCGAGGTCACCAGCTTGCCCTGCAAGCCGCACGGCACGAACCGCGCCCACGGGTTCACCCCCTCGTCCTCCCCCGCGACAGGCAGGTGCACATTCAGCGCGACGCCCAGCGCCGTCACGTACCGCCGGTGGTGCACGCCCAGCGCCGCAATCTTGCGCTCCTCCTCCTTCCCAGCAGCAGCACCCACCCACACGCCCGGCTCGTCGGGGTTCGTGTACGTCTCGATGCCAAAGAGATCCGCGAGCAGCGCCTGCGTCGTCGTCTCCAGGAGCCGCGCGTACGACGCCACGCCGAAGCGCGCGTGCAGCGGCGAGTGCATGTCCAGGATCGGCCAGAAGACGAGCTGCCCGGGGCCGTGGTACGTCGTGAGCCCGCCGCGGTTCGTCTTCTTCACCTGCGGCGTGTAGGCGACGCTGGTGCCGTCGTGTGGCGCGGAGACGGCCAGCGGCCGGGTCAGGCGCGAGGCCTGCGCGGGCGTGAGCGCGTCCTGCCGCCGCCCGAGGGTGTATGTCGGCCGGGCCTGGAAGCTGAGGAGCTGCGGCCGCGGTGGCGGCACGGCCTCTTCCTGTCCTTGTGTGTGCGATGCGGCCTTCCAGGCGAGGAAGCGCGCGCGGTGCTCCTCTTGCAGAGCTTCGGCGTCGTCGTAGCGCACAAAGGGCGGCTCGGTCGGCGATGCGGGCTTCATGTGCTGGTGCTGGAGCAGATGGAGGCCGCGGCGCGGCGCATGCCGGCGGGTGGTCGTGGCATGTTGCTGGCGCCGCTGGGGGTAGGATCGGAGGGGAAGGGCATTGCTGTGGTGCAGCAGCCGTTGCGCTCGGTGCATGGCGATTTTGTGCTGCGAGAGGATGGAATTGGAAATCAAGGGCGCGGGAGTGGCTGCGGCTGTTTGGGTGGTTCTACTCGGTACAGGATCGTGTCCACAATGTGGTTGTTACGGTGGAGTGCAGCCATGATACTGGTTGGTACATGCGACGACCACACCACAGGCAGTAGAGAGTACCGCGTCCCTTTAACATCTTCCTCGCAGTTGAATGGCTCCTATTTTCGCCAGCTTTTGCGCTTGTTTCTAGGGTACTAGTAGTGTACTTCCGATTTCAGAGGCCTGTTAATAGCGTATACTGGGACGAGGCTGCCACGCTACTAAACGACCAGATACTAAACCTTGACTCTAAAAATAACCTGCCGAACCTCCGCCAACTCAGTCAATAACGGTCAATCATGGTTCTCTCTCCCCAGGCTCAGGCTCAGGCTCGGGCTCTGAGAGAATCATCTTCATTATTCTGATCACGTGTGCATGTTCAAGTATACAAGAGTCGGCAAGCGGCCGTCTTTATAGTTCTTGTGCAAGCAACCAGATTCCCAATACGCCAAAAGCATTTGCATCTGCAAAATAAAGGTTGATGGCAATTCCGAAATGGCCTGTTGACTTGAGAAGCTATGCGCGTCCTCTTCTTGGGACCGCAGCCGTTGGTATCTGTACTCGTGGGGGCTGAGCAAGCCACTGTATTAGAGCTAATGTTAGGATCCTGACACCGCGAAATGCCATCATCGCCTTTGAGGAAAACTATACTGCAGCGTTAACTGCTTTTTTATACACCTGCTGTTTTTGTATTCTTCTCCTCTAAGCCCCGCTTGCTTTGAATTCGAGGCTGATTTCTCGATTCTTGGGCCTTTTTATTCATTTGCACAGCTTTGGCCCGACGCCACGCCTCCTTACCCATACCCGGCTTCTTGTTTTCCGGAGAGGCGCCTGCGGTCGTGGTTTGTGAGGGTTCTGGTCTTTGTCTGCGAGACAACAAAGACGCACATGCTCTTACTACATTTTTTAGTGGAATTAGAGGGTGCACTGTTTCTTGTGAGGTCTCGAGAAGCCCTGGGAAGCACTTATTGCCGTTGTAGCGTTCTCTTGACCTCGTCCTTTGTCCCGGGAGGGTACCGCCGCGGAGCCTAACACAGCCAAAACGATGCATTTCCGCTACCAAATTGAATACATTAGTGAGTTAGACTGTCCTTACTATTGACACTTTGGTGAAATTTTGTATATTGTAGCGATTGTGTAGCGAAAGCGCGTATAAAGAAATGTGTGACTACAAGCACTACACTTCTTTCCTGCCGTTATTGGAGACATTCTGAGGCTGCAGAAGCCACCACAAAAGGCGTCTTGTCGTAAAAGGTTGAGCGCACCGCGACCTGCATGTTTATTTTCGTACGACTTTTGCATTTCCATCCCTGCATCTACTGAGTAGCTACCAGTTGCAGATGAGTGAAGACGCTATGTAACACAGGAGCTGAGCGTACTGTAAGCTACAGCGGCAAGGCCCGCGGCTGCCTTTCGATACTTCAAGACCCCCTCAGTCGCTCTCCTGCCTTGGCCTGCCTTACGCTTTTTTCTCTATTCAATTGAACCGCTCTTTTTTCCCCAGTGAAGTTGCCTGGCGGAACAAGAAATACTGATCGAGTTGCAACTACGTTATTAAAGTAACTTCTCGGTCCATCACTCGCCAGAAAAGTCTCGCCAAAGGCACTTACAACGCTGCCTGCCACACAGTGTGAGCCCGTGCAGCATCACTCCCTCGTGGGTTTTGCAGACAATACCTGATCATAGCGTTGCCAGAACGGATCAAGTCTCGTGCGAGGGGTGTCATGGTTATGGTCTATCTGGCTGGTCTTGGAGTTGTCTGTGGGCATCATTTCTTTTACAGCAGACTTTCGAGAAAACCACCTCCTGCTGCTGTGTACCGCGTATGGAACAGCTCCATGGCTCTCACGGGACAGCAGCTCAATCTTGCCATCGGTGCTGCACTCGCGTTCCTAGTGAAATCGACGCTGAGCGCCGTAGTGTCAGTCTCGGCGGAGCAATCTGCATGGAGGGCAATCAGAACCAGTACAATGACTGTTGGTGGTATCGACAAATTGTAGTTGATGAGACGTGATTTCTTGTGCCTGTGCAGTTTCGAGCCGTGGAAGAAAAACCTGTTAGGAGTATTACTGGCTGTGCTTTATTGGTACGCACAAGACTTTGTCCTACCATGTTTCTCTAATCAATAGTCTCCACCCTTGAACTAACTTCTCTCATTGTTACAGGCTTTTGCCAATCACGTCACTCCTGACGCCGGCGACGTTGACTGTTGAGAGCGTGGCTCAGAAAACGAGTCACATGCAGAGAGTCCCACAGATCGACTTTACGAGCCTGAATTTTGCTGAAATCCTTGTCCAACCAGGTCTGAGCTCGGTGTTTGTTTACAGCAATCCGCAGTATTCTGTGCTGCGAGCGGCTGTCGGATCGCTCTCCCAGAGCTCTATTCTGCCGATTCAGTCGCCTCACCAAAACGCCACATGGAGTCTGACATTTCCCGGCCCCGCTGTCGAGTGCGAAGACGTTGACGCGGGACTCGAAAGTCGTATAAAGAAAAACATGCACGAGGCTTCCCGTAATCATTGGGGCACCTCTTACGGCTACATCTTGTGGGTGCCGACCGTGTCCACGAATTCCAGCGCGGGGGACAGCATCAACCACCTACCTTTCCATAATGACAGCGGATAGTAGAGCCTCAGTAGTGAGAAACTTGGCCCTCTCCTGCACATAGCGTCGTACGGGCCGCCCCAGCCTGTTGGAACAAACACGTCCCTCCGGCTCTATGTCGCCGTAGTCCCAGACGTTCTGCAGGCTGAGGACGGCAATTACGATTCCGCGGCTGAGAGCGCCAAAGTCATTACCTGCCAGCTTTACAACACATCCTACACGGCCGAGTTTAGGTACGTGGGTGGTGTTCAGCATGTCGGGCTTTCAACAGCAGGATCTTACGGCTATACCGGATTCTCTTCTTCAACTGCGGGCGTACAGCAGCTCTCTTATGTTATCGATCCAGGCCGCAGCGGGGACGCCTACGCACTCACAGCTTATAATGTGCCTCTGGTGCGGGGTTTTGCATATCATGCCGTGTTCGAAGCCTTCAATCAAGTTCTGATTGGATCAATCTCAACGAAGAGGGCCGACGGCCCTGTTCGCCTGGTCATCGCATCCGGCATGGTCAACTCGGCGCTTTTCAACACCCGAGAGCTGTCTTTTCCCATCGAGTGGGGTTATTCGCGCTCTTTGAAGAGTTTCGCAGACAGGGGAAATGCCAAGTGCAACGGGTTGTCCGTTGCGCCACTGGGAAACTCTACCTTGTCCATGAAGGATACCATCCAAGAAATGTTCAGGAACGCAACCATTTCCTTGATGAGCTCCGAGATGCTAGAGTAAGCCCACGCACAGACTCCATCTTCCAAGGCGCTGCAAAAGCTCAGCTAACACCACATACAGGCCCAACTACACGTCTCCTTACGCGCCCGACGAGGTCATGGTCGAAACGACGGAATGGCCTTTGCTGTACACTTACTCAGCCTCCACGCTCTCGGTTGCATACGGCATAGCTCTTGGGATGTCTCTATTTTCCTTCCTCACCGGAGCTTTCACGATAAGCCGCAACGGTGGCTACTCGTTCACGACCAAATTCTCCACCATTCTTCGAACCGTCCAGGCTGCTTACTGGTCTGCCGGCTTGCAGGCTTCTGATGGCCATGGTAACGATCCAATCCCAAAGCACGTTGAAAAGATTGTCATTTCGTTCCCTGAGAACGGCAAGATTGTGTACCAGCCGGCGCCAGCATATGAGGTATCACAGCAAAGGCGTGTGCTCTGACGCAAGGCTGTTCCGAGTAGGTAAAGGCACTATGAAAATTTGTCATTTTCACTCCCTGACAGCGGCAAGATTGTATACAAGGCGGCCCCAGCCTATAGCTCTACTTTCTAGTTGACTAAAATTTAACTCTTTATTAATTAATAAGAATTTTAGTATCATCAATACCCTGTGTCATGTAATACATAAATTTGATTTGCTTGGCAACTGATACATACGACCACAGGCAGTAGAGAATACCGCGTCCCGTTTGCTCCGCAGCTGTCAAGCTACTGACCGGCAGATTAGTAGTTGGGTCGGTGACGACCAGCGAACACCGGCTGTTGTATGTTTTTTGATCTTTTTGCCAATTTTCTGCGATCTCTTTTATCGTAGTTTGCATTCTGGAATCGTGTTTTGTTTTGTGGTGGTGGTGGTGCTGCACTTGGCCGCCAGAGTCGGCCTGCTGGGGGGCCTATTGTGGCTGCAGCTTGATATATCCCAGTAGTATGGTAATGTGAGCTATTGGTGGGCATTCATTTTAACCTGTCGTTTCGACAGTAACTCGATTATTTATATTATAAGCTGGCATTGCAAAATTGTGCAAAGTCTGTCACCCGCAGACTCTTTGTATCGCACGCTGTGTAAACTGCGATGCATCATGATAGCTAGTCTTTCCTGGCAAGAAGGAACACTTGTTCACTACAACACTTTCTTATTGGAGAAATCAGCTGTTTGGATGTGCTACCTGTATATCAAGTTCTATAACGATTCGGAAAACGAAAGGTTAGAAGGATAGGTTGCCGCTTGCAGTATTGGTCCCGGGTAGGTGGTAGAGTACAGCATCGCGGAGCTTGGACGGCCCCAATTCTGCTTCGCCCGCACCGACATCTGACGCAGATGTGATGATCTAGATCCGGGACCATGGGCACGTCAGGGTCCCCATATCGGGCAGCAGGATGCAGCCACGGAGAGCCAAAATCCATGACATCAAGCGCCAGTTCGGGGCCGCCGCGTTGGATGTTCGGGGATTTGCTAGGGGCCAGGAAACTTTGGCAGTGTGCACGTACATTGAGCCACTGCAAAACCGTTCTAGCCGGATCGATGGAGCTTCGCTTGATGCTTTTAACGTTTTCGCTGGTGGTCTTTGGATGCGGCCTAGCAGCACGGGACGACGTCATGCGGCTCATGCCTGGACTTCTAGCCGATTTCTAAAGCTTAACATGCAGTTTCTCTGAGTGCAAGGCACCGATTGTCTCTGCGTGTTGATTGCTTCTACTGTTCCTCAATTGCATACAATGGATAGCCAAATGGACAACCAGAGCATGTGCCCGCGGAGAATGCACGTCGCCAAGAGTGCTAGGTGAGGCTAAGCTCGGCAGTGTGTGCCGTGGCGGCGGAACCAGGTGGTGGGTGACGTTTTGGTGCTGTAGTGCTGTGGTGCTGTGCCTCGATGCATGACGACAGCCTTTGCTGCGCTGGGCCACGACAGATTTTCCGCAGGGGTCCTTGTTTTTTTTGGCGTCTCTTTTTGCCGCTGCGCTGGGGGAGAGAGACGTAAGAGGACGCATTTGGGGGCCGAGATGCGGGAGCTGGGGCAGTGGTGTGGGCGGTGGCTCAGCTGCGAAGCCTGGGATGGACGACTGCAGAGTGTGGCTTGACTGCCGGCACTTGCAGATGGGGACATGTACGAAAATAACCTGATTGTCGTCGTAAGTGCGCACCACGAACATGTCGGATTTGAGGATGGAGTACGTAGTTTGGGCTGAAGAAGTGGCTGATGAATGTACGATACAGACCGATGCAGACCGCCTGGTGATGCCAGCTGGAGGGGCATTGGACCATCTCGTGGGCGCTGAACCCTGTAGCTTCAAAGTCGTGGGAGGACTTAAGTGAAACATGCATACAATTTATCACAGTGCCAGCTACCAGTAATAACCATCGTGTTACTGGTAGCTAATAATGTGTGTCTGTGCTCTTAGACTGGTTGCGTGGAAGCACATGTGGTTGACGGCAATGATGTAAGGCAAGGCTAAGAAAACTACGGAGACGATGTAATTGTGATTTTTGGCCTTTTTTTTTTTTGCAATGGTAATTGCTTGCTCCTTGTTGCCGAAAGGGGGACTGGGGATGCCGTCGCCGTCACCGAGTTGAGATGCCGTCCGTGTAAAAGGCAAGATGACGGAGCGATGCGCTAGAGCACGCTTGGCATGGCAACGACAAGCTGAACGCTGGTTACCGTTCTGAGAGGAGAGTCTGTCTGCCAGACGAAACTCTATGACATCACCACGCCAGAGGGTGCCGATAGCTCAGGCAAGCTTCGGCGCTAGTAGGCTGGCTGGGCTGCTGGGCCGCTGGGCTTTCCCGAGCTACCTACTAGTAGCGTGACCAGCATCAATTCCTGGATATTTGCCAATTCTTTTTTCGTTTGACTACGGTACAATGGAATTAAAGGGAAACGGGACAAGTCACTTCTTTGCAGAGCCACTTTGGATGGTAAGTTGACCTTGGCCGAGCTGGACTGGTACCGTATCGGTGCTTGTGTGAACCAAGGCCGACTAGTTACCATGGTTGCACGGCAGCTCACAAGCAGAGCAAAACTTTGCCTCTTCTGGTGATGGTAGCAGTAGCAGTGAATAGCTTGGAGCGTAGAGCGAGCACGCATGCATGGGTTGCTGCCCCGGTCGGTGCTGCGGCCCTGGTGTCGTCATCGCGGCGCTCCACAGAGCAGCCAACAACTGCCAAAGCTTAAAAGTAGATGTTTGCGGTTTTTAGCGAGGCCATCTGCTGGGTAGAAGCGCATTGAAACTGAACAAGTAACTAAAACGTATCCAGCAAGATGCGACCGAATCACATTTTTCCCCCTTGACAATGGCACGAAATGGAGTCTGTCGCGATGGATTGTCGCGACTGAGACTAGCCCGGCGCGCTGGAAATTACAGCAATCTGCGGCGGACGCTACAGGGGGCTTTGGTGGGCTGCGCCATAGGTAACCTAGCGCTGTAAACATGCTCGACAAGGCAACTTGCAGTGTTTGACGAGTGCTGTAGCTCGTCCCGGCGATGGAGCTTCCCGGGGCCGTCAGGCGGGCGCTCCGTGGAATTTAGAACCTGCTCGCCTGCGAAGAAGGACAATAATCTTAGAAACAACCTGTTTCTGCCCAAACCAAGGAAATCCAAGCACAACGGCCCACTTGATGGTGCCTGTTGCAGCTTAGCGGGGATGATTTGTACATGTGCGATCGAGTGGCTTGCTGCTCGACGTGCGTACGGCGGATTGCTGCTGGTGATGCTGCTGCGCTGTAGGTACCTATTCAGTTGTAGATTGCAGACCAGACGCGACATTTGACAGCAACGACAACAAAAGCACACCTAGCTGCATACTCGGCAGCACGCAACACAA
This sequence comes from Akanthomyces muscarius, assembly GCF_028009165.1. Lineage (NCBI taxonomy): Eukaryota > Fungi > Ascomycota > Sordariomycetes > Hypocreales > Cordycipitaceae > Akanthomyces > Akanthomyces muscarius. Next base: position 2,530,006 of record NC_079243.1, on the reverse strand, counting down.
GAACAGAGGCCATTAGGAAGAGAAATCACATCTCACTTCCCCCCCCGTTTGCCCCGTCCATCGTCGGCTACTCAGTACCTGTTTACCTGGAAATCTGCTGCTTTTGGCCTCACCCCCGTTCCCACTAAACCCCCTAGCTCCAGGGCTCCACTCGCTAAAACAAGCTGCCCAGCAGCCAAGTCACCACTGGAACTGGAGCCGTAGCAGCAGCAGCAGCAGCAGCAGCAGCAGTAGCCGTAGCAGCAGCTGGCGGCCTGCCCAGCTTGCCAGCTTGGCTTGGCTGCTCATGCTCGTACAAAAACAAAGCCTTCACCCTCCTTCTCCCCGGTCGCCTTCCTTTCCCTCTCCTTCCTCTACCCATTCACACCCCCGGCTAGAATCCGTGAAACAGAACACCTATTGGTTGACGTTTTGCATCCACTCCATCATGGCAAAGAGTAAGTTGGACTTGATCAACAATACACAGCATCACCTCTTTTCGTTTCCCAATGGGACGACGAGCGCGCGCGACGCACCACCGGACTGCGGGTATGACGCCAGAGTCTTGGATAGCTAGCGAGCCGACCAACATGGCTGGCTGGCCATGACGACGACAGACTTTTACAACGAGAAGCTTCGTCTAGCTACCCAACGCTCTGCGCTTCCGCTTGCCGCCGCTCCGATCCCTCTGCGACAGCAAAAATACGAAGCGTGCAAGCATAATGGCAAACCACTAACACCATCCTTACAGACGCCCCCCTCGGCCTGGTCGGCCTCGTCCTCATGGGCGTATCGCTGCTCTTCCTCTTCTTCATCATCCTTGCCGGCGTCACCACCGTCACGCCCTTCGGCAAGACCTACTTCCTCCAGGCCGACACGTCGGGCATTGACGGCGCCCGCAGCGTCTCGCAGTGGACCTACTTTTACGTCTGCGGCGAGGGCAACACCGACTGCGGCAAGGCCAAGGCCGCCCTCCCCCTCGGCTACGCCTGGAACAGTGACGCCTCCAACGTCCCCGCGGGCATCGCCGGCTCTCACTCGGGCTCCAACAACAAGTTCTACCTGCTCTCCCGCTTCGGTTGGGTCTTCCTCATCCTCGCCCTCTTCTTTGGCACCCTCACCTTCTTCAGCAGCTTCCTCGCCTGCTGCGGTCGTCTGGGCTCCGCCATTGCCACCTTTGTCAGCTTCTTTGCTCTGCTCTGCCACGCTGTCGCCTCGTCGCTTCTCACGTACGTCTTTCCCCCCTCGCTGGGCGATTCCTGTGTAACCACACAGGCGCAAGCGTCGCCACCTAGGTACATGCCAATACTAACATGTGATGCTAGCGCCACCTACGCCCTTGCTCAGAAGAAGTTCTCTGCTGACAACCGTGAATCTCACCTCGGCCGTTACGGTTTTGGTTTCCTCTGGGGCTCCTTTGCCGCGCTGCTGATTTCCGTCGCCGTCTTCTCGGCCGGCATCAAGAAGGACCGCGCCAACGCCACCGGCGGTGGTGGTGGTGGTCGCGGTGCCCGCTTCTGGCGCCGCAAGAGCAACCGCAGCTACGAGGGCCGCCGTGTCAAGGACGACTACAGCTAAAGACCTCGTCGCCCACAGCGCTTTGTATCGACTGTCTAGCGCGCTACCTCTTCTCGCCGAGGAATCGCTGCTTGATGGGAATGTCAATACCACGATACCTACGTCAACCCACGAAAAAAAAGCACAAAAATATAGAACGATAATGCCCACCCCTACCTGGCGAGTCAAGCCCCGACAAGGACCGATGCATGCATTGCAGAGGCCTTGTGCCTGTGGTCTTGGTCGCGTTAATCTTACTTCCATTTATTCATGCACATACAAGAGAAACGGTCGAGCTCACAATACCTACTTCGTTCCGGGGCGTTCGGACCAGAAACACGAATTTTTTACTGCAGTGTTTTCTGGTGAATTTGGGAAAACAGTCGTTATTGCCACGAAAGAAACATGTATGAGACGAGGGAGATGGGAAGACGAGACGCCTGGCGGAATCGGTCTTGGCAACAGGACTGGGACGCTGCTGGATGAGTCTGTCCCATGGCTAATGAGGAGATAATTGCGATGTAATATGCTTTGCTATAATAATTACGCATAATTTTTCAAAACCGATCTTGTGATTTGTCTCAAAGTTGTCAAGGATGTTCCAGTAACGTTCTGAATAATTTTCTCATAGCAATTGTATTAATTGCATCCTCTAAGACGAGAAATTGGTCGCCTGTGTTATCGTCCTCGATGGATCGCCCGCACCGCGGCAACCTGACTTGTCGATGCTCGTGACACTGCTTCTTCGAGTAGCAGCTACCACGCCCAACAGAGGCACATTCACCAAAGGTAATCAATCTCTTGTGCGATTCAAATTTGTTGTATTTTCATATAGAAGGGGGTATACCATGTTCCTTTCCCCTTTCTTTCCCATTGCTCTCCCAGCCCAGTAAAATGCCATGTTTTGTGTGTTGTTGTTCGTCTGCGTCGGCCTACTGGAGCAGCGTGTGTCCTTTTCTGCGCTCTAAGCTAGCTGAGTGTGCTTCTAGATAGTCTTACAAAGAAAAAGTGATGATGATGAGAAAAAAAAAAACGGCAACAACGAACGTGGCTATAATGAAGAAACAAACACCAGTAACAGAAATCAACACTCCTGGTTTCTCCCTCCTTCCAAGTATCTACATTGTTCGTCGTTTACTCGGCCAGCACAGGACTTGCTAGGGGACTCACACTGTCCAGCGGCGCGGCATGCAGTGCAGGTCTTCCCGCTGACGTGGGCGTCTTCTCCTCGCTGCTGCCGCCGGTATCGCCAATGGCCTTCCGCAGCAGCGCGCCCTTGACCCATTCAGCAACCTCGTCGTCGTCTGTGTCAGAGCTGAGCGCCATCTGGCCGACCTTGGCCGCCACTTGCTCCGCCTCCTCGCCCTCCTCCGTCTCTTCCGCTATTGTGACGGGCTTGGAGAGGGAGCTCAGCCAGGGGTGCTTGAGCATGGCCGCGTACGTCGGGCGCTTCAGCGGGATTTTGTTGGTGCAGCCCTTGACAAAGTCCTGCGCCGTGTCCGAGTAGCCCTCGGCAGGAAGCGTCGGCGGCTCTCCTTCGACAATGGCCTAAATTATTGTTAGCATCCCTGTATCATGAGCAGCAGACAGGCGTGTCCTAGGATCATAACTTACGTTCAATTGACCGAAAATCGTCGACGATACTTCCGGTGGATATGGATATCGTCCCAGGGCACATTCAATGATCGTCAAGCCTAGACTCCATACGTCGCTCTGTACGCTGTATGTGCCTTCCGCGTTGCCCGACTGTGCCATTCCGCCGCCCGATATCCGCTCCGGCGCCATGTAGCTCTGGCAGCCAATGTTGGTCTTGGCGATGCTCGCCACGAGGTTGCCGCTGACGCCGAAATCGCAAATTTTGACCTGTCCGCGCGTGTTGGCGAGTATGTTGGTGGGCTTAACGTCACGGTGGATAATATTGTGGTCGTCTTTCAGGCATTTTAGCCCGTTGACCGTCGCGTGGGTAATCTTGCGCAGGATGTTCTCAGGGATACCGCCGCGGTACAGCTTGTCGATGGAGCCGCCGTCCATGTACTCGATGCACATGTAGACGGCACCTTCTTGGTAAAAGGCCCCGTAAAAGTCGATAATGTACGGCGACACGCACTCGTGCAGAATGACGAGCTCCTTGAGAATCGTGGTAAACTTTGCATCGTCCAGCTCCAGTCGAATCTCCTTCATGGCCATGAGTTTGCCCGTGGTGCCGTCGTCAGGCCCCGCCTTGTCTTCGTTGTCGCGGACCTGGTGGGCCTTGAAGCCAGACAGGCCTTGGCCGAAGCGAGGACCCTTGGGCTTGGTATGGCGGACCTTGTAGACGGTACCGTAGTTGCCCTTGCCGAGCTCGCTTACGGTTTCTACCTCGTCGAGCGAAATCTTGAATGTTTGCCCGTTGGCAAAGTTGACGCCAGACTTGGTAATCGTCGCCGCACCATCAAATGTAATCCAGCCTTTTTCCGCATCGATGTACTTCTTAAAGTCATCAAGCTTCGAGCCCGGGGTGGAGTTGCTTGTGCTCGCGCCGCTGGGAGTTCCGCCGCCCATGTCGGACAGCTTTGGGGCGCCGGCACGTCGCATGCTGGGCGCGGGACTGGCAGGTGAGCTGCTCATGTCGGACAGTTTAAGGCCGGCGCCGCGGCGATCCATAAGAGACGGCCGCGTGACAGCCGGGGCCGAGTTGACGTGCACGCCTGGCCCCGGACGGACCATGTTGGTGGGCATGCGCGGCACCAAGCCGTTGGGGCCTCCGCCCAAGGGCGACATGGCGCCGGGTGAGGCAGGTGTGCTGGGATTGGAGCCGCCCATCTTCATGCGATCCTGCTGCAGACGCCGTGCCTTGGCCAGCACGTTGGCATCGAGCGCGCCCAATCGTCCAGCGAGGGGGGCGCCCGCGGGGCCTCCAAGACGCGCAGGATTTCTAGCATCATCGAGGAGACCGCGCGCCGTCGAGTTAGGGGTGCGGCCGGGGGGATCTGAGACGGACCGGAGAGACGGCACTCGCTTGGGAATTGAGCTCTCTGTGCTCTCTTCGTTGGTGAGCGTTTGCTCTTGAGAGGGCAGGTCGGAGACTTGGTCCTCTTGGTCCTCGACCGAGGGCCGCCTCGTCTCATCCGTTTCTGCCATGTCTTTCGATATCTTCGTTGTATCGTACTACTTGTGCTCGTTCCTACCGGTGGGCTGCGAGCCGAGAAAAAAGAGAGCAACGATTTCGAATGCGGGGTATAAGCACAACCACAAGACGCGATTGCGCAAAAAAATGAAAGAGAACGGGGAGGGCACAAAGTCCTCCGTTAGCTAGCGCGGCGGCATGTGGTGATGGCTTTGGCTTTGGCGACTCGTATATTTTCTGGATGGTGTGCGAATAAAAGCTGGTGGTGAGGACGCGGTCGATTCGGATCGTGGGAGGCAAAAGGCAGGACGCGAAATACGAATTGGTCGCAATGGTTGGGCTGGGCTTCTGAAAGTGCGCTCTGGGCAGCAACGGAAATATTTTCCTCAGTCGTCGTCTCGTCTCGGCAGGGACGGAAAGTAAAAACGGCGTTTTGGGTGCGAGTTTATTATACGTTTTGCGACTGTTGGGTGCCTGACGTGGGTTGTAGAATTGGAGAGAAGAAAGGAGATTTCAAAGAAGGAGCATAGTAGTCAGGAAGAAAAAAAAAGAGATAGAATAAAAAAAAGAATGGACTTTGCGGCCATGAAATGTCACCCTGTCCCATTAATTGATTGATGAGGGGCTTTCTTGGAGAGGAAGGAGCCTGAGCCTGAGCCTGGAGGGGCGGACCGGAGTACCCAGGTAGGTTGGTAAGGTACCTGGGTATTGGGCGCAGCGGGAAGTTAGCGGGCAGCAATGGGCTTAGAGTGCTGTTTAGCGCTCTGCCACAGGCATTTAGTGCGTTTGGCGGTGCTTTAGCGGCGATGGCCGTCGGGGTTGGGGTCATCTGTGCCCATCGGGGATTCCGCTAGGTAGGTAATCATCATCAGTCACCATAACCATTCCCTGCAAGTTGGAGGGGCACCCATGTGGTGACTGACACTGACACTGACTGTGTTCACTGCAAAGCAGAAATGTCTGAGGCTGTGACAGTGACTCGCATCTTCCCCTCACTGCCAGTTGCCTGTGTGCCTGTCTTTCACCAAGTCCATCTAGGAACCTACCCAGGCGTGCCAGGCCCCCATGTGCTCATGTACAGTGGGTGTACTGGTAGCTCGCAATTGGTAGCGCCAGGCACCGCCAGCGCTCTTCATCAGCCACTGCAAACTCTCCCAAGCCTCATGTGGGACGTGGCTCGTCCTGCAATTTCCTTGTACGAGATTGCTCTTCGTATTACAAGATGCCTTGGGCGAACATCCAAGGATACTAGTATTCTTCCTTTAATGTCGTACTTTTTACTTCAGTCTGTGTACATCATCAAGTCATAGACGTTGCTCCTTTCCCCCTTCGCGCGCACTCGCCCTCTCTAGCATTGTGCATGCCCATCACAGATGTCCTCTACGTCATCGCGTGGCTTAGCGCTCGTCGCATCTCTCCAGAACCAATCATGACACCTCACTTTTCTGCAGAACTGCCTACAATGAACCGTGTTTTTTCAGTGACTTTTTGATTCGATAATCGAAAAAGAATGCGTTAGCTCCGGCAATTGTGCAAAACACGTGCAAAGTGCCAGTGTTCGCGTTATCGCCGCAGCACCTCACTAGCTCTCCTCTTGTAGCTGAGGCCAAGCAGAGGTGCCACGCTGAAAGTTGGTAGAAACACGTACTATGCAAATAAGGGGCTTTGAAAAGTACATAATGTATCTCTCGAGCTATGCCCTACGGAGATAGCTTAGCAAGTGAAGGCTGCCTTTGGGCCAGCCAGCAATCTGCGGTCCAGGCGCTGATGCAATACGCAGAAAACAAATATTGGAGGGATGCAACAATCTTGTCTTCATTCTCTCCGTGCAGTATATACCATTGCACGGTATAGAAGGTAGTGCCATTCGGAAACTCGCACAAGTGAGAGCTTGTGCAAGGCCCTCAAGGTAGATGCACAGCTACTAGCCTGTGATCGTATGGACGAGCTTCGGGTTGCACCACGAAAGCGATATAAAGACATTGATGTTATTCTACCACATATGCGCATCGACGGCTATAATGGTATATCTGTAGCTTTGACAAACCTGCCGCTGTTGACGCGTATGTGCCCAATCGCAGTCAAAACGGTGCCTCATATATCCCAACGCGCCGTTCTGTGTATATTACGGGTGCATACAATTTTCAACTCGCCACCCACTGCAAAACCAATTCCTTTTTGTGATATTGCAAAAAAAGGGAGAACCTGATCTCCTGCAGGAATGCCTCGCACAAGAGGGGTTGTGCAGAGGCCGTCATTGAGCTTGAGATGGTCCCAAGCGCCTCGAATGCTGTCAGTTAGCACGTCAGTTGCAGAAATGGTGGTGGCACATCCAGTCCATATCCCAAATGCACAGCCCGTATACGAAATAGTGATATTTGTACTATACTGACTGAAGAACTTATATGAGATATATATGTAAGATACGTGTTGTGGAGAGGGCGTCGGGATCTCAAAAACTTTCTCCTCGAACGGGAAACATAGTCCAGAGTGCTGCCTCTGCGAACTGATACTCCATGTCCACAGTACCACGTGACAATAACACAGACAATCTATGGAAAAGTAATCGATGAATATTGCCGAGGCATATTTCCCCGTTGTATAATGTCTTGATCAGTGCGTTGGCATCCTCGCTTCTATGACTAAAGTCGTCGCGACGAAGTCGTTTTACGGCCGGCTTAGATCCATTCGCCCCGACCCCAGCTTGTCACTTACACGACAACTACTCCGTACACTCATGAGGAATCAAGTTTCCGTCACAAGTTCATTCCATAATCAAACCTCCGGAGGGTCTTGAGGCCGTCATATGCCGAGACGCGTTCCAAGCACATGTAGCGCTGTATGGCCCGCACAACGCCGCGCCGTCCATGTTACTTTGGTCTGTATGCAGCCATACTCGTTTGCTTCTTATAACGCTGCTCACAACCAGACCGCCTGAAAACTTCAGTGATTTCAAGTTGCGAGAGGAATATATGATGCAAGAAGCCGCCAAGACAGCGGGGTAAGCAGATCCGTCTGCGCCAAGCTCATATAATGCGGGTGAACCTCGTCAGAGGAGACCTTTTTTTCCTACCCCCTTCCTCCCGTCGGCGAAGCCTGTGTGCTGTGTCTAAGTAACTGCTCCCATACTGTGAGGCTTGAATCTCCCTCAAGTTTTATATATTCGGGGTAGGGCCATATCGCAAGCCCGTGGACCCTTAAGACGCTGGAGACACCCACCTGTTAGGCATTGGGCGTGTTAGCGATCATCCCAGCTGGGGCACACGACATGTCTCCAAAGTTGGGGGCGGGCTCGTTGCGTGAACGATGACTCTCATCTTGGGGTTGGAATATAGAGTTGGATGCATAATGAGATAGATGGCGCGCGAGAGGCATGCCCTGCTGGGCTTTGACTGCATGTCTCGCCGGGTCATCAACCAGTGGGTGTGCTGAGGTGCATGACTGCCGCAACACAGGGTCAGCCCGTCATCGTGGCGGCGTGTCGCGTCATCAATATATCCTGGCCGTTATTTGAGCCAGTTGATCCTTTTTCTTTGCCCAATCTTGATCTGGTATCCCGACCCAGTTGACAGCCATTTTCATTATCAAATGACTTGCGATCGGCCACCGGAGTAAAACTAAACGACACAAGCTGACTAGCCCAGGCTAGGTTTGCAAGGTAAGTATTGCTGATCCATCAGTTTCCGCGCCAGATCCATGCTCGAAACATGAATCGCATCAGGTATAGCTCTTCCCCCGCAAACACATCGCATTGCTGGTACAATGTTAGCGCGGCGGGCAACGTAGCAAAATCATGCGTCAATAAATGCAACGCAACCCACGACCGCCGTTTAACACAAGGCCAGGGCTGGGTACATATGAGCTGATGAACCGTTGCCTCCGAGACGCGGATTGGTACGGCGTACTACCAGGCGGACATTTTCCAGCCCGCCAGCGTGCCCAGAGCGACTACCGGTACGCTCGCAGGGCGCTCCCAAACCCGGCTCATAAAGTGGTGGTATGAAGTGGTGGCATGCTCACCAAGGAGCTTGACATGAGACGAGAATCTACCAGGCCTTCTACCAAGCCCCAAGACTTTTTCTTTGCTCGCTTATCGATCGGGCAAAAGTATCATTCTCAATGCGTCGCAGCCAAGAGAAATACCGGCCGCAACAAGAGACTTGTCGACAGCAAGCCTGCAGACAGCACTCGATATTAATAACAGAAGACGAGATTGTACCTAATCAGAGCCACACATGCAGCGTGCGTAATATGTGGCCAGATAATGGCAGCACTAGCCACCCTGGCGAGTCAAAACGCTAGCATCGTACGGTGGGTTTCCGGACCAATATTATTAGAGTGGCGACCACAAAGTTTCCAGGTGGCAGACGTGCTCATCCCCGTCCGGAGAGAGAGCTCAGTCTGGTGGCTTGCGCTAGAGCTCATGCGCGAATGGGCCGCATCGATTGGTTCATTTTTCCATCATGACTGCGTAGGTGGTGGCTTTTTTCCCATCGCCTTGGCTGCTGGCAGTGGCAGGTTCCCGTCGTTGAACTTGGCAAGGCTACGCTGGGCGAGTCATTCTCACAGGCGAGCAATAAATACAATGCAGAAAATGCGCGCAAGGGAATAAAGCAATGTAACAAAGAGGAGCAACGGAAATGGGCTGCCTCTCTATTGACCAGGATGGGGCATGTAATGGTACAGCGAAACCAGCAAGGTAACGGGCATGCGCACCCCTTGTTTCAATGAACAAACGGTGATCGCCACATACCTGTTTATTCCTCTGTGGCAGTTGGGTTTGCGTGATTCTTGGCACTTGGGGTGGTACGAGAGCCGCTGTGATAAGCGGCTACTATGTTTGTGTGTTCAACGCGCCGGGAGAGCTGCGTTGAGCTATGCTTCTTCGTGCTAGCAGAACCCGTCTATTTCCTTCTGCAGGTGTCACTTGTTAGCAAAAGATGGTACTGGTAGGAAGAAGAAGCAGAAAAGAAGAAAAGAATGATAGGCACTGCCGTAGTGAGTCGCACGCAGGGCGCTAATGTCTGGAAGCGTCGCAAATAGGCCTCCGAGAGGCTGCTAGCGGCGCCCACACCTCCAACCGACGTGCCTTGTCTCGCATCGCACTGATGCACAAGAGTCAAAGAGGCCAGGAGGTTTAGCTCGATTCCAAGGCCCCAGCTACTCAGCTAGCGGGTGGCGGCGCTGCCGTCGTTGTCGTCGTGTCGTCTTGCCCGCCGCCGGGCAGGGAGGGAGTTGGCGGCGGTGCTCCCTGCTGTGTCGCCCTCAGTGTCGCATCTGCGTGCGCGGTTCCACTTAAGGTTATTTTTCCTGCGCACTTCAGGCTTGCTCCCGTTTGGCTTCGACCAGGCCAGGCTAGCCAGGCCGTCCGTCCATCTCCAGTTTTCGACCCTGCTTGCTTTTCTATTTCCTCTCTTTCTTGACGCTCCTTTCATCATCTTCGTACTTTTTGTTGCACATTTCTCTCTTCCTCTTTTCACCCTCGCCGAAGAATCGCTTTACTTTTTCTCTCTTGCCAAACGCCTCTCCCACCAACTCTCAACTGCTACACGTCATCACTCTCACATCTACATGGACGCGATCGCCGCGCCATCGCCGTACAGGCTCGCTCAGTTGGCCACCGACGCCTACGAGTTGCCCCTCAAGGTCTTTACCGAAGGTGGTGGACAGACGTCCCCCTCGCTCTCCCATCTATGTCTTCTCGTTTTTGAGGCCGTCCTCGAAGTCGTTTGCGTCAGCTTGCCCGGCTACATTATTGCACGACTCGGTCAGTTTGACGCCGATAAGCAAAAGTTTCTCGCCAATCTCAACGTCTCGCTCTTCACACCATGCCTGAGTATGTTCAAATGTGCCCCTCAAGTATCTCCCAATATGGAGCATCCCGCATCTAACATTCCCTAATCCACTAGTCTTCACGAAGCTCGCCTCGCAACTCAGCGCCGAGAAGCTGAGCGATCTCGCCATCATCCCCGCCATCTTCGTTGTCCAGACCCTTGTCTCCTGGACCGTCGCCGTCGTTGTCGCTAAGCTGTTCCGATTCAACCGCCGCGCCTCCAACTTCGTCATTGCCATGGGCGTCTTTGGCAATTCCAACTCGCTGCCCATTTCTCTCGTGCTGTCTTTGTCGCAGACGATAGCCGGCCTCCACTGGGACAGGATCCCTGGCGATAACGACGACGAGGTTGGCGCCCGCGGTATACTCTATCTTCTCATTTTCCAGCAGCTCGGCCAGCTCGTACGGTGGAGCTGGGGATACCACGTACTGTTGGCCCCCAAGGAGCGATATCTCGACTACGATGACGAACGCGCCGAGGAGGGCCAATTTCGTGACGATGTGGCTGAAGCCCCTCTCCTTATCGAAGGCCTCGAGGGCGATACCGAAGATGAGGCCGATAGCAACGACCATTACAACCCTCCAGGCCGTACACCAGTTGGTGGTGCCTCTCGTGCGTCGGTTGACGGATCCTCTGAAGACGAGGGCACGCCCAAGAAGAAGAAGCAAACCAATGGCCACCAGCAGCCAGACTTTGCTGCCATTCCCGACGTTCAAGATGGCGAGCATGAGGAAGAAGAAACGCCCGCGAGTGCCTGGGGCAAAGCTCAACTGGGTATCCGCAAAACTCTTGCACGAATCGGAATCAGCATCAACAATACTCGCCTCCGCATCTACAAGTCGCTTCCCAGCCCTGTCCAGTCCCTTCTCCGCGGCCTCTCATTTGTTGGCGTCAAGATCAACAAGTTTCTCTGGGACTTCATGAACCCTCCCCTGTGGGCCATGTTGATTGCCGTACTCATTGCTTCTGTTCCGACACTGCAGCGCCTCTTCTTCGAAGAAGGCTCCTTTGTCAAGAACAGCGTTACCAGCGCCATCAAGTCTAGCGGTGGCGTAGCTGTGCCCCTCATTCTGGTCGTCCTCGGCGCCAACCTCGCCCGCAACACAATGGCTAACCCCGACAGCATCGACCTAGAGGAAGAGGAAATCGGCACCAAGCTCCTCATTGCATCGCTGCTGAGCCGCATGCTGCTCCCTACCATTATCATGACGCCGATCCTAGCTCTGCTGGCCAAGTATCTCAATGTCAGCATCCTCGATGACCCCATCTTTGTCGTTGTTTGCTTCCTCCTCGTTGGCGCTCCCAGTGCCCTTCAGCTGGCCCAAATCTGCCAGATCAACAACGTATATGAGAAGACCATGGGTCGCCTGCTCTTCCAGAGCTATGTTATCTGGTTCGTAACCGCGCTGCTCCAAGGTCCATGACACATATACTAACATTTGCACAGGATCCTTCCTTCTACTCTCATGCTCGTCATGCTGGCACTCGAGGTCATTCAATGGGCCCGTTTGTAAGCTCTTGACAACGCATTCTGTAGTGTATTAGCGTTTTCTGGCATCATTGTATCGCATTGTTTGTTTGCGTGTGATCTACCTGGGTTGTTTTCACATTCTGGCGTTTCAGGCTGCGGTTGGCGTTTTGCGAGAATAATTCGAGTCTCATAAACGGTTGCTACTTGTGCACAAAAGATACAATTTATAGCCATGTTCTTCAATTCAGTGTGAAATGACCTGTTATCCCTGCGTCATATTTCTGTTTGCCGTTCGTCACGCTGTTGCCCCTGAATCTCCCGACATTCGTCCGTGGAAGTGGTTGAATCGTCTCAGTATGAGCACCGCGTTTTATCCAGAATGAATAAGACATTATCATCGAGAATTGAATTTTCAAAGTGGAGTCCTATTCTTGCCAGTTATTAATCCCAATACAAATAATGAAATTGCGAAATCGTCCTGTGCGCCGTGTACAATGATGTAATAATCCTCGAGGCCAGAATTGCTGCCGTCCTCCCTACTCTAAACGACTCCGTTGACGGCCTGCGTCGGGACCAGCGCCCAGTCGCGCACGTTGCCCTTGAAGTCACTGATGCGCACCGTCTTGATGTCGACAACGATGACGCGCACGTCCTCGCCCGCGACGAAGCGGCTCGTATCGGCCTCACCGTGGGTGGCGGCGGGCGTGAAGAGGGCGCTGCCGTTGGGGTCCTCAAACGTGTTGTTCTCCAGGTGCTGCGCGACGTAAAACTTCTCCTCGTCGGAGCCCGTGGGGGCCAGACGCGCGGCACCTCCTATGGTGGCGCTGATGCTGGACATGGCGGAGCTGTTGAGGTTGAGGAGCAGGGTGGCGAGGCTGGACGGCGGCGCAGGCTCCGGGGAGCCGCCGGATGGGCGTCGGCCGTGCGGGCGGTGGGAGACCCCTGTCGGCAAGAGTTAGGAATATCGGTGAGGGAGACGGGAGGGAGTTGACAAGTTTGACTCACAGTCGTGTACGAGCAGGGAGACATTGGGATTGGCGACAATGTTGGTCGTTTTGCGAGAGGAGGGGTTCGTGGTCATGACGATGACTGGAGCCGACGAGTGCGGCGACGACGGGAGATATGTGTAGTTCATCAGGGATACTTGTGGCACATTGTCGGTGCATGTCGCAAGATGAAGCTATCGCAGAGCCCCAGCATGTGTTAGTTGTGGCGTCGAAGCGTAAGGCGAGTCGGGACAGATTGGGCGTCGCATACAAACCGGGCATTCTCCAGACACTGCACGACCTCTTGGGGCAGTGTGCTGGTGACTTGCTTGTTGGTGTCGCCCTCGGAGGCTTCGTAGTTGAGTGGTATCTTGTCCATGACTCTGGACGGCGGTGTCTTGTGCAAGTTGCGCGCGTGTGGTGGTGGGAGGCGGTGCTGCGGCGGGCCAATGGCAGTTGTACTGAATTGGCTGAGTGAAGCTGAAGAGTCGGGCGGCGGCAGATGGGACGACGACCCCGCTGCCAGCTAAGCCTATCGCGGATGGATAAGCTCTGGCAGAGGTGGATGGGGGGATACCTGGAACAGTGGCTGGCCACCTACCTACCAACTACCTACCTACCTGTGGCTGGTGCTGCGGCGTCTGAAGAAAAAAGTGCCTTGTCGCTTGAACCATTTACGAGTACTTGTCCAGCACCTATGAGGACCCTGAAAACATGAAATAAAATAAATCCTGTCTTATTCAACAGATGCACATAACATGATTGAGTCATAAATATTTGTTCTAGGCCTACCGCGCAGCCCGTCGCATGGCTACATACCTCAGGCACAGTGCTCCTTGGAAAAGATGTCTTACAGGGCCAGTCGCGCTAAAAGCCAGCGCTGCTTCGGCCTAAATGCCCTCAATCCGGGGTAAAATCTAGCGGGTTGCCGGGGCGCGGCACAAGACGGCCCAGCGCATTTCTGGCCCAGCAGCGCTGTTCGGCAGACGTCACACGACCCTGGTGTGCCTGCTGGAAACGGCTACTTTCGGCTCCCCACGGACGGCTTTAGCTGTTGTAGCCTCTCCATTGCTGGTCGCGGACGGCATCTTCGACAGTCTAGACATTTTTCTCCCCTTCCTCACTTTTCTCACCTCCCCCGACCGAGCCATTGCTTGAGATTTCTTTGGGGAATCATAACGTGTGCCTGATCTGGTGGTTTATTTTTTTGTTTCCTAAACCATACCTCTGCGCCTCGTCTTTTCTCTCTCTGTTTACCATCACAAACCTGAGCCATGCGTTCCCTCCGGGCTAATCGGCGTCTCGCGCTGCGGCCCCTCCCTCGATATGCCTCCACGGCCGCCTCCGGCGTCCCCAAGACGACCGCCATCCAGTCTGTCCTGATTGCCAACCGTGGCGAGATTGCCATCCGAATCAACAAGACGGCGGAGCGCATGGGCATCCGCGCCACCACCGTGTACACCGATGTCGACGCCCACTCGTGGCACGCCAACACGGGCTTCCAGTCGCTCGGCCTCGGCCCTGCCAAGGGTTACCTCGACGGCGAGAAGATCATCACCCTGGCCAAGAAGAACGGCATCCAGGCGCTGCACCCCGGTTACGGCTTCCTGTCTGAGAACCCTCAGTTTGCCGAGCGCTGCGAGCAGGAGGGCATCGTCTTCATCGGACCCCCTCCTTCGGCCATGACTGACATGGGTGACAAGGCCCGATCCAAGGAGATCATGAACGCCGCTAATGTTCCCTGCGTGCCCGGCTACCACGGCTCCGATCAGGGCGAGCAGCAGCTTCTGGAGCACGCCAAGAACGTCACCTTCCCGGTGCTGCTGAAGAGTGTCCGTGGTGGTGGTGGCAAGGGTATGCGCATTGTCATGACCGAGGACGAGTTCATGACCCAGCTCCGGAGTGCCCGTGCTGAGGCCAAGGCATCGTTTGGCGAGGGTGGTGAGGTTATGCTGGTCGAAAAGTACATTGTCCGCCCTCGTCACGTCGAGGTCCAGGTCTTTGCCGACAAGCACGGCAACACGGTCGCCCTCGGTGAGCGTGACTGTAGTGTCCAGCGCAGGCACCAAAAGGTGCTCGAAGAATCTCCCGCGCCCGATCTGGACAGTGTTACCCAGCAGGATCTCTGGAACAAGGCCCGCATGGCTGCCTCTGCTGTCGGCTACGTCGGCGCTGGCACTGTCGAATTCATCCTCGACAAGGACAGCGGCAAGTTCTATTTCATGGAGATGAACACCCGTCTGCAGGTCGAGCACCCCGTCACAGAGATGGTTACCGGCGTCGATCTTGTTGAGTGGCAATTCCGCATTGCTGCTGGTGAGAAGCTTCCTCTCGACCAAGCTCAGGTTGAGGAGCAAATGGCACAGCGTGGTGCCGCCATCGAGGCCCGTGTCTACGCCGAGAACCCTGAAAAGGGCTTCATGCCCGACTCTGGCAAGCTTGTCCACGCCGTCCTGGCCGAGA
Source organism: Akanthomyces muscarius (assembly GCF_028009165.1). NCBI lineage: Eukaryota > Fungi > Ascomycota > Sordariomycetes > Hypocreales > Cordycipitaceae > Akanthomyces > Akanthomyces muscarius. The sequence goes on along the minus strand of NC_079243.1, from coordinate 2,514,610 downwards.
GCCTGAAGGGCGATGAAGATGTCCGTCTGGACTGGGGTTTCGGCTCCGGCAGTGTAGTCTCGGAGGCTTACGATGGTATGATTGCCAAGCTGATCGTCCGTGGTGATACTCGCGAGACTGCCATCGCTAAGCTCGCCGCTGCTCTCCGCAAATTCGAGATTGTCGGCCTCAGCACCAACGTTGAGTTCCTGAAGCGTCTGTGCGAGTCGCCTGCTTTCATCGCGGGTGACGTCGAGACTGGTTTCATTGAGAAGTGGAGAGATGAGCTCTTCAAGCCCAGACACATCAAGGGTGAAGTCTTTGCCCAGGCTGCTCTCGGTGTTCTGAGCTTCCAGGCCAACGAGCCTGGTCCCCATGGCCTTTCTCTGGGCTTTGGCGCTCCTAATGCTACTAGCGAACGCAAGCTTGCTTTCAAGGTCCTTGACGGCTACAGCGCCAACGAGGGCGAGATTGTTGAGGCCAGTGTCGCTCAGACCGGACACGACCTGTACACCGTTTCCATCAGCCGCAAAGGGCAGGAGGCCCCTGAGGTCTTTGCCAATGTCTCCGCCAAGCGCACCACCGAGGAGGCCGTGACTAAGGTCAACTCGCTGTTCTCTCATGAGCGTATCCACTCTACCGTCGTTCCCAAGGAGGACGGCAACGACACCAAAGTGACCATCTTTCAACATGGTATTAAGACTGAGCTGTCTCTTCTGCCCCCCCAGTGGTACGAAAAGGCCCTCGGCCTGAAGGAGATTTCTGCCTCTGTTGCCGCTCCCATGCCCTGCAAGATTCTCAAGAACGAGGTCGAAGAGGGCCAGACTGTCAAGAAGGGTACCCCTCTTGTCGTTATTGAGTCCATGAAGATGGAGACTGTCATCCGCTCTCCTCAGGATGGTGTCATTAAGAAACTTGCCCACAAGGAGGGTGATATTTGCAAGGCTGGCACTATCCTGGTTCTCTTTGAGGAAGAGGCCAAGACGGAAGAGTAAGAGCAACGGAACGATTAAAAAAACTAAACATGTCAAGACTATAAAGCTACGGCGTTTGAGGGCATTCTGCATGTGTGTATATAGGTTTCATTTGGGACGAATTATGTCAAGTTGAATACTGCGCAACGGTTTCTCAGATTTAGAAGAAGAAATGCAAATTATCAACTAGAATTTAAAATGGCTCAAGCCATGCGCCTTTTCCATGTGCCATGGTGACCGAAAACACTGACAGCCTTGCAAGTCAAAGCACTTTATCTTCTCCACGTGACTGCGCGTTGCCTGGGGAGCGTTCCCAGTTGAAGCCGTCGCGTCTCCCGCGACCCACCACAAAATAGTGGCACGCTCTAGGCGACAACGCAAGTGTCCAAAGCCCATTCCCACGACGTCAATGCCGAAGTAAATTACACAAGAGTTTCCCGACATAGTACTACAGAACGCCTTCCCTGTGATGGGGAATTGGCAACGACACAGCCACCATACACGATGGCCGGCCTCGCCGACGTAGGCGGCAACGGTGGTGGCGGTCCGCCACCATCCACCCTCGCTGCGCAGCTCGTCGAGAACATTTCCGCCTCGTCCAAGTCGGCGCGCTCCGACGACAACGCCGAGCTCAAGGGCCTGTTCGCCGTGATACAGCGCGTCAAGGACCAGCCGGAGCTGCTGCGGACGCCGGCGCAGCGCACCGAGCACAACCACATGCTCGTCTACGTCTACTGCCGCGTGGTGCTCGATGCCATCCGCCTCGACGACCCGCTGCTCAACCAGCCGCACGTGCGCGCCGAGGCGCTCAAGGCGTTGAACTTTCTGCGCTTCACCATCAACGAGACGCCGGCGGTGCTTTGCTACGCGTCGGCGACGCACGGCCTGCTGTTCCGCGGCAGCGAGCCCCTTTGGGCCTGGCTGCTGCCGCAGTGGCTGCGCATGCTGGGCCACCCCAAGTGCGCGGAGCTCGAGAGCGCGATTGAGGGCTTCTTGCAGTACCTGCTGCTGACGGTGGCGCGCATGTCAAAGCTGTGGCCCATGATTGGGCCGCTGACGGTGTTTTATCGTGGCTGCTTGACGGGTACGTGATGTTGCCGCAGCAAACGTCTGTACGCATTGGCTAAAATGTTGATAACGATTAGGCCTCATTGAGAAACTCCAATCACCGTCGATCGATATTTCGAAAAAGAACGCACCGATTACTATAGAACTACCGCCGCCGCACGTCCTGGACCAAGTGCTGGGAGGACCGACTACAACGCCATCCGTCTCGCTGACATACCGCATCAAACTCGCTGGCCAAGCACTCTCGCAGGCGCATAGCTTGGCGCGGGTCCTTGCCTATCCTCTGATATGCCAAGACTCTGCGTTTTCGTCGGTTGCGCCCATGTCTGAGACTGGGCCTTGGCTGCTCGATTCGTGGCTGGACCTATGGTCGGCGCAAAAGCGACTCCAAGGCAATGAGAAGAAGTCGCCCTTGCCGCTGATCAACATGGCGGTAGATGTGGCCAAGGCAGCCAAAGGTGACCACGCAGTTGCGATGACTACGAAGAACAAGGCCTGCACGACGCTGGTTTTGCTGTGCAGTGAAATGGTGTCTGCGCCGGAAGAACTGGCCGACTCGGACGGTGCGGGGGATGAGGCCAGGGCTAGCTATTGTCTTGCGCTGGTTACTATTGCTCAAGCGGCGCTGCAGTCGCCAACAATCGGTCGCCTGGCGGCGTCAAAACTGGTCAATGAGCTTTCTTTATTGCCGGCGCAGTATCCTGCGCTCGGAGAAGAAAGCGACGTCTGGGTAAGAAAACATGCGTTGCTCTGGTGGGATGAAAGTAATTCTGACAAATGACAGAGATGTGCTCTTCTTCTGCGCGAAGTAGTCAACCTGGAGCCGCTTCAGACGCTGCCATCCTCAATACATCCATCGCTATTTCAGCACGCAGAATTAAGGCGCTCTGTCGAAAGCATGCGTCTATCACATGAACAGCCGAATGGACAATCCAACGCAACAAAAAGACGAAAATTGAATGAGCCATCTGAGGAGAGCACTACTTCGCAGGCAGTAGATAGTCTATTCGCCGCTCTGGAACTGGATGCACCTACCAATGAGGAAGAACTTGATTCGCCTCGTATCTTGCAAGTGTTCCCTAATCAATCAATCAATCGTATCATTCACTAATATTTGATAGAGATGCGTTGGACACGTTGAATGATGCCACAAGATGCCTAGCTATTGACATGATGTCAAAGTTGTGCTGCGTTGTTGATAATCAGCTTTGTGACGTCGGAGAAAGACAGTGTGCCATTTGTTCTGGCAAAGCTTCAACCCAAAACGGGATAGAGGTGCATCGTATCAAAACTAGCATCCGGTCCACGTTTGCTGAATTGATCCGCCAAACGAGTTTTCTAGAATCCCGCCGACCACGAGTCGCTGCCATGCTTGCTTTGCGCCGGATTGTTCTCCACTGTGAGGACTCTACTTTTTTGAACTTGGAAACCTCTACCTTAGGCCAGTGGTGTCTGCAATCGCTGAATAGCTCAATCCGAGAACTGCGCATTGCAGCAGGCAGAGTGCTCGTTACCTTTGTGCCGCCCAAGGCAACGCTTTCTATCGATGACGGCTTGCTTTCGAGAAACCGTAAAAACACAATTGCCCTGTTACGTTCAGTATCGGACAATGACCAAACGCATCTTATTGAATCTCGGATCATGGTCTGGGGCCAGCTTGGCAGAGTGATGCCAGAGAATGAGCTCAATCTCGTACTGATTAAACTTCTGGAGTATCTCGGCAGCAGCAACAGTTTTGAGGCTGCTGTCGCTTTTAACGAACTTTTGAACCTGGCCGAATCGCGCAGCACTACGCCACGCCGCCTGCTCGAACCTTACTGGAAAAGCCTGGCTTACATGGCGACCAAAGACATGGTTCACAGACCACAACGGAGCAGAGCGATAGCAGAGCTCCTCCAAATATCTGTGAATGAACTGTTGCTGCTCATTCAAACGCATGCACTTCCCTGGCTGGTCTTGGACAAGCGCACAGAAGTAATTCAGAAGTTTGCCGAAGCACGGCGAGAAAACATGGCTTGGCAGCCGCTGATGGACAATGCGAATTTGGCGGCCATCCTATCGCTTCTCATGATTCAAGAAACCGACAACATCGAGAGCTTTGTCAGGTCTCGTCTGAATGACGTTGGACTCCATTTACATGACCGGCCAATTGTCGAGCTGCTACAGATTGAACCTGTTTTGATTGCGATTGAGCTCTTGAAAGCCGCCGGACAAGCAGATGGTGCAAGAAAACAAACCATTACCGAAGCTCTTCGGTGGATGGCAACCAGCATCTTGAGTGCAAGCCCTGATACAAAGAAGATCAAGAAAGGGAACATGATTGGAAAATTTCTGCAGTCGCATATTCTAGGCCTGATGGCTCGCCTGACAGATGTCATCAATGATCCGGCAATGATGCATCCCGGTGAGATGGAGCAGCGCAACTGCATTCGAGCCTTGGAAGAAATGATCAATCTCTGTCAATCGCATGCGCGCATTGCTCGGCCGCAAATATCCGCCTGTCTCCTCGCAGCACTGGCGCAAGAACCGCTCAGAGACATTTCACTATCTTGCTGGGCCTCCATGTTGATGAACTTTGAGGAGGAGGATGTCGAGGCGCTTCTGGAGACAACATTCTTCATTGTAAAGCACTACTGGCCAAACTTCAGCGCCTTCTCGACCGAGACTGCCAGTAATATTGTATCATTTCTGCTGGACCATCACGGAGCCATCGTTGAGAACAACATTAGCAGCTTGCCCTCTTTTGAGGGAATCGCTGCCTTGTCCAAGTTGGAGGCGAAGCTGCGAGCTCTTCGACCTAAATTGCTCCCAGAAGAGCTGCTCCCCATTTTTGCCACAAGACTTCGCCATGAAAATTCGGGTGTTGTGCAGCAAGCTCTGAACGAGCTTGTGCCGTATCTTCGGGCAAACCAGAGCGCTCTCTTCACCTCCAACGTTTCGCAGACTGATAGCGTTGTAACAACCCTAATGCGCGCCTTGCTAGATTGCACTTGCAGGTACAACAATCTCCATGGAAGCATCAGCCGCCTGTGCGTCGAGTCCATGGGCTTGATCGGTTGCTTGGACTCGAACCAAGTTGAAACGGTCCGCGAACAGCGGTCTATCGTCATCTTGGACAACTTTGAAAGCTTCCAGGAGACTACCGATTTCGCACTCTTTCTCTTGGAAGAGATTCTGGTGCCAGCGTTTCTTTCTGCTACGGACACTCGCCTCCAAGGATTTCTGTGTTTTGCTATGCAGGAGCTTCTCGACAGGTTCGAGATCAAAGCCTCTATTGCGATGCAAAATACTGGTGGTGTCGCAGGGAATGATATTTACCGAAAATGGATCGCTCTGCCAGAGAATGTGCGCGAAGTTGTCACGCCGTTCCTCACCTCCAAGTACATGGTCGCTCCCATGTTGCCCGTCAAGGTGGAATATCCAATCTTCAATCCCGCGAAGCCCTACGGCAACTGGCTTCGCTCATTTGTCATTGAGCTCCTGCGCAACGGGCAGCATCCCCATGCCGATATGCTTTTCGAACCCTTATCGCGCGTAATTCGAGTCAAAGACTTATCGACGGCTGAATTCTTGCTGCCATATCTTGTGCTCCATGTTCTTCTTGGATCGAAAAGCACGAATCAAGACAAAGATCAGATTCTCCATGAGCTCACGAGCATTCTCGAGTACAGTCCATCAGAAGATGCTTCGTATGCTGAAAAGGAAGAATTCAAGCGCTACTGTCATGTGAGTCAAGCCAGGCTCAACCCGATTGATGCTTACTGACGTTTTTGCAGGCTGTGTTCCGGGTCCTTGACTACGCCATGCGCTGGGTGCATGGCAAGAAGTCTTCGGGCAAACTGTCGTCAGAGAAAAAAGAGCAAATCGCCAATATTCAGGGCATTCTGGACAGCATTCCGGCTGAACTCATCTCGCAGCGTGCAACTGACTGTAACGAGTATGCGCGCGCCTTATTCCATTTGGAGCAGCACGTCCAGAAAATGGAGCAGCAGAAGCGAGAGCCTGGCGATCGCGACCGTATGCTAGAGCGACTGCAAGATATCTATGCCAATATAGATGAACCGGATGGCTTGGCAGGAATATCTGCACATCTTCATGCCCTGGACATCAACCAGCAAATACTGGGCCACAAGAAAGCAGGCCGATGGACGGCGGCGCAGACGTGGTATGAGATTCAGTTGGCGGAAAAACCTGACAATATCGACGTGCAGGTCGAGCTGCTGAGCTGCCTTCAACAAGCTGGTCAATATGACGTGCTTCTTAAGAACGTTGAGTCAATGTTTACTGATTCGCCAAGCGATACGAAAATTATGCCGTACGCTGTCGAAGCAGCTTGGGTCACTGGCCGCTGGGAAAGCCTTGGAAAGTTCATCGAACGGTTCCAAGGCGATTTGACCCAGGACTTCAACATGTCCCTTGCATCAGTCTTTTCGTCTCTTTACAAGAAAACAGATCACGCGAACCTGGCTCGGACAGTGCAAGGGATGCGGGAAAAGATTTCTACGTCAATGACTACGTCTGCAACCTCGTCGCTGCAAGCAGCTCACGATTCTCTGCTGAAGTGCCACGTTCTTGCTGATCTAGAAGTCATCATCAATCTGAAATCTGATAGAGAAGATGATCGGAAACAGGCTCTCACTTTGCTGGACAATCGTCTAGATATCATAGGAGCCTACTTCTATGATAAGCAGTACATTCTTGGGATTCGAAGAGCCGCAATGGAGCTCATGCGACCAAAGTTCTCCGATCTTGACATTTCCGCTCTTTGGCTCACCAGTGCTCGCTTAGCCAGAAAGACGGACGCTACTCACCAGTCATTCAACGCTGTTCTCCGGGCCTCGCAATTAGGAGACGACTCGTCAACGATCGAAAACGCAAAACTTCTTTGGAAAGACTCTCATCGTCGGCAGGCAATTCAGATGCTCCAAGGCGCCATTGAGCGCAACCGTTTCATGACGCAGACTGGGGCTTCCATCACGGCAAGCTCTAGTAAACTCAGCCCGCAGCAGAAACTCTTAACAGCGCGCGCACAGTTGCTTCTGGCAAAGTGGCTTGATACCTCTGGACAGACGCACGCAGTAGCACTGCGTGAAAAGTATCAACAACCACCAAAGACTCACTCAATGTGGGAAAAGGGCCACTATTACCTTGGCCGCCATTACAAGAAGATCCTAGAGTCTGAGAAGCCCCTCAAGGTTGATGACCAGAGCGACAACTATGTCACGGGAGAGATTGCAAGACTGGTAATTGAAAACTACCTCAGGTCTCTCAATTTTGGAACCAAATATCTTTACCAGACGCTACCAAGAATCTTGACGCTATGGCTTGATCTAGGTGCCCAGCTTGACAGAGCTCCCGAAGGAAAGGCGTCACTGTCGCGCGAACTTCACAAACGCCGTGTAGAACAGCTGAACTTGCTGCACGCCTTTCTCGACAAGTACATCAAGAGGCTGCCAGCCTACATCTTCTACTCGGCCCTACCGCAGATTGTCGCTCGCATCGCTCATCACAATGTCAACGTCTTTGAGCGACTCACGCACATCATCATCAAAGTCGTCCAAAGCTACCCGCAGCAGGCGCTATGGAGCGTCATCGGCGTCATGACTACGAAGCAGGCAGGAGAGCGACGAACGCGAGGGACGCAGATATTGCAGACGCTGCGAGGCACATCTCGAAAAGTGGAAGGCTCAACCTATGATCTCAAGCAGCTTCTGCGCTATGCAGAAAAGCTCGCCGAACAGCTACTTTTCGCGTGCACCAATGGTGATTTTCACGGCAACAAGACGGTGCATGCCAGCCTCTCGCGAGACTTGCGATTCAATCACAAGTGCACCCCTTGTCCTCTTGTCGTTCCGGTAGAAGGCACACTGACTGCCGCGCTGCCCACTGCTTCGGAGTATTACAAGAATCACAGACCGTTCTCGCGCGATGTTGTTACGATTGACTGCTTCTTGGACGATGTTCTGGTGCTGAGCTCGCTCGCGAAGCCGCGTCGACTCACGGCTCGTGGCAGCGATGGGAAGATTTACATGCTGCTCATCAAACCCAAGGACGACTTGAGAACCGATCAGCGGCTGATGGAGTTCAACAGCATGATCAACCGGTCGCTGAAGCGAGACGCCGAGTCGAGTCGGAGACAGCTGTATATCCGGACCTATGCCGTCGTGCCTCTGAATGAAGAATGTGGAATCATTGAATGGGTGCCCGGCATCAAGACGATGCGTGACACGCTGCTCACGCTATACTCCTCGCAAAAAATCCACCCGGATTATATGGCGCTGAAGCAACTCATGGACGAAGCATCGTCCTCGGAAAGCAAGATACGAATCTTTACGGATGACGTGCTGGGCCGATTCCCGCCTCTGTTGCCACTCTGGTTCATCCAGCAGTTCCCAAACCCATCCGCGTGGTTCGCGGCAAGGCTTCGGTATACACGCTCCTGCGCCGTCATGTCCATGGTTGGCACCATCCTAGGTCTTGGCGACCGGCATGGCGAAAATGTCAATCTGGAAGAGGGCAACGGCGGAATTTTCCACGTGGACTTTAACTGCCTATTCGACAAGGGCTTGACGTTTGCCAAGCCGGAACGAGTGCCGTTCCGGCTAACGCACAACATGGTAGCCGCCATGGGCATATACGGCTACGAAGGGCCGTTTCGCAAGTCGTCCGAGCTCACGCTAAGCATCTTGCGACAGCAAGAAGAGACGCTCATGACGATTTTGGAGTCGTTTATTTATGATCCGACGCTGGATCTGCAAAAGGAGAAGAGGTCTAGGAAGAGCGATGCGGCAGTGAAGTTGCAGCCGCAGAGCGTGGTGGATAGTATTAAGAGAAAGGTCAAGGGTCTGCTTCCGAATGAAAGCATTCCGTTGTCTGTGGAGGGTCAAGTGGAGGAGCTCATTAAACAAGCTGTCGATCCGAGAAATTTGACGGCCATGTATATTGGATGGTGTCCATTTCTGTGAGAACAAGACGAATGAATATTCGTGTATATTACTAGTGTGTATTTTGTTTCTGAGGCGTATCTTGGGAATACATAGTACATTGGGTGGCGTTTAAAACATCAAAACTTTATCTGTCAATTATCCGACTCTTTGTCAAATCAATCTTGTTGTGCTGTCATGGGGTATCGTGTAATTCCTTTTCCAACTCCTGATTTCGTAAATTTTATGCACGGGTGAGTTTGCAGTTGACACCGCCCTTGATGGAAAGAGTGAGGGCAATGAGCTCTGTCCACGGTGCGTTGTCGGCCGTCACCACTGACGCAAACTCCTGCGCCATGCGAACCATGACATATGCGGCCTCTGTCAGCGCATATTGCTGACCGAGGCAGATGCGCGGGCCGCCGCCAAAGGGAACATAGTCCTGTTTTGCAAAAGAAATATGGTTAGCTTGGCTGCCTCTGGAGCTACAGATATGGAACCATGCTACATACCCATCCATGGCGCTGGGTCGCCCAACGCTCGGGGCGAAACTTGGAGGCGTCCGCCCCGTAAAGGTCTTTGCGGCGGTGCATGGTCCACGCAGAGTAGACGACGCCGCAGCCCGCGGGCACGAAGATGGGCGAGGTGCCGTTGGGGCCACCGCCCGTCGGCAGGATGGTGTCGCGAACGGCTCTTCTGCCGTTCTGGAACACAGGAGGATACAGGCGAAGAGCTAGATTACCTCGTGTCAGTGGGAAGCAAGCTGATCCCTTCGCAAAGTTGGTAGCTTACTCTCGTTGATGATGTACTTGGCGTATTTCAGATTGCGCAGCTGCTCGTAGCTTGGCGGCTGGCTGTCCAAGTCCTGGATCTCGTTGCGCAGCTTGCGCCAGATGTCGGGCCTGCGCGACAGCACGTGAAACACGCTGCTGAATAGGCTCGCCGTGGTGTCGCGACCCGCGGCCATCATGCTGAGGAGCTCGTCGCAGATGTGCTCCCTGTCGTCCATGGTCTTGGCGACCTCCTTGAGGAAGTAGTAGCGCTGTGGCTGCTCGTCGCTGCTGCCGTCCTGATCCTTGTCGTCGTCGAGCCCGCCCGACTTCATCTTTGCGCGCAGCGCCATGGCCTCGTCGACAAAAGTCCCAACGTAGTCGCGGCATATCCGGCGCGACTCGTCCTCGCGCGGGTCCTGGCGGTAGAAGCGGTTGAGCGGGCCACGGCGCATTTTTTGCGTAATGTTGAAAAGGGAAAAGGTGAAAGCCTCACCAAACGCTTGGTCGCGGGCCGAGGGCCGCACGAGGGTGTTTGTCGAGTGGCCAAAGAGAAACTCGCTCGCCGAGTCGAGCGTGAAGCGCAAAAAGTACTCCTGCAGGTCCACGACGGCAGCCGCGTCTCGGGGTAGGACCTTGAAGAGCTCCTGGACGTGGCGCTCCAGCATGGCGAGGTCGGCGACCTGCTCCTTGGCAAAGTTGGGCCGGAGGCGCGCGCGCGCGTGCGTCCACTCGTCGCCCTCAATGACAAAGATGCCGCGGCCGAGGAGGCCACCGAGAATGGCCTTGCGCGCCGCGATGGAGTAGTCCTTCCAGCGGGTGGCGAGCAGGGCCTTGACGTTTTCGGGCTCGGCCGTGTGAACTGTCTGTCGGCCCTGGATCCAGGTGTAGTACGTGTGCGCGCCGAGATCGTGGTAGCGCTGCGCCGAGGCGCTGGTGAAGGCGCTGTCGCGCGCGGCGGCCATGTTGGCGAGCAGCGCGTCCAGGCCGAAGATGGGGTCCTTGTGCGGGTACGCGGGCGGGCGCTCGCAGTTGTTGAGCGCGTAGGCCCGGCTGAGCGTGAGATAGGCGGTCAGGTACCGGAAGACGCGGTAGCCGAGGATGACGAGTACGGAGAGGAGGGCGACGTCGCGGAGGGGATGCTCGCCGAGATGGGCAGCGGCGGACTCGAGGTGTCCTGCAGCCATGGCAGCAAGGCGTTACACGGTGATGGGAATGGGTTTGGAGGAAGGTGGATGATGTGGAGGATGAAGACGGGTAAAAGACGAACTAAGATCGACGTAGATCGAGGGAACTAGTGTTAGTCGCAACGGCGTGACAGGGACAAACAAAGCCGTCTAATACTCTCCCTAGTCAATCAAGAACAACCAAAGAAGAACACCGCCGGTATTTATACAAATGAACTCCGCGCCCTTGCTGAATGCTTCGCATCCTGGCGGGGCAGCACGGAGCCGGCGCAGATCAGTTAATCGGTCTTCCCCCATCGAATCGCGCAGATGCAGGCGCCACAATGATTAATTAGTGACGTTCGGTAGTGAATAAGCCGGCTCGCGATTGGGCCTCGACTGCAGCAGGGATGACGTGGTGGATGAAGCACCGGGAAACTAGTTGTACGGGCCCGGTCGCGGGGAACTTGTCCGACCCGCGGTCGGATAGCAAATGAACTGTCTCGAATCTAGAATCGGGCGTCCTTTCTGCCTACGAGACCGATTTCGAGTCCGAAAGAGTCCTCGGGCTTCTTGGGCCTGAGCCTACACCGCAGCTGCTCATATCATTTGCAACAAAGTTGAGGTCGGCGCTGGCAGATATGCCGTAGGCCAGAAGAGGGAAATCGATATAGAACAGGACAGTCGGCAGAAAAATATCGGTGGATAGGGGCCAGACAGGCTTAAAAGTCTTCCCCTGTATGCTCAGGACCCCTGGCTCCTCAGGTATCTTGTAGATGTGGCTTCGAGGGCTTTGCCGGACTTGTAGCTGTGTAGATGCAACTGCGTGTTGGGTGCGCTGGGGCGACGCACTATTTACTAGCCCTGTCTTGACGAGCCGGCTTGCGCCCGTCGAGGCTAAGCTGACTTACACGCCAGGTGCGGGGGCTCACATCCTTCAATCGTAGTGAATGGACTCTGCAGAATGTGGATTTCAATAGACAGTATACAAGGCGAGATGACAGTCTTTTTCTAGCTTGACTCTGATATGTGTATGTACAAGACAGGGGCATGAAATTGTCCGATTCTGCAGCGGCCAAGCAGCGACCATTACCGCGTCCCAGTCACTTGGCTGACCCATGACGCAGCCTCACAGCTTGCTCCTCTAAATGCTTGACATGAAAGTCTGCTACTGGACTGGGTACACCGCGCATGACTTGCTCGACTTGCTTCATGAGCAGCTGGCGTGGATTACACACCCCATGATCCACCCGCGGCTCGTCCGTCGTCTCTCCAATGTCATGAATGACCATGCTTGCAAGAACGCGGTCGAGGTCGCTCAAGCTTAGCTTGACCTCGGCGGCCGCGGGGAGCGGCCAGAGCCCAGCTCTCGCGAGACAGAATGTTATGGAGCCCAGTGCCATGGACTCGCATTGGTGGTGTCTGACCTGCCTCGCATGGCGGCACCATCTCGGGCCTTCATCCGCCACGGTGAGTCTGTCGGTGACGTCGCGAACTACATGCAGTAGCTTCTGAATAGCTTGGATCCGAATCGAGTCGATATATTCTGTAGCCACCATTGTTAGCACTCGGCGGAACTTCAAGCCATTTCCTCTTCATGGGAGTCTTGCTATGCATCTTACCAAGTATATGCGGAGCTTGTACTTCATCACCCTCATGTATACTTCTGGCTCGTGGCGGCTCTTCCATCAACAACCGGTGCGCAACTATGCGAAAGGTCTCCGTGCGCCCAAACTCCCAGGATATCCAAAGCAACTTGGGCTGGATCATGTTGGCGTCTCTTGAGATTTCCGACGTTGATGATATCCAGACATCGATCCAAGGCGAAAGGAGCGGCGTTGCGTCGTAATAGTTTGTTAGTACCGCGAGATCGTACAGGTGGTCGACGGATAAAATGTGAGGGATGCGGGCAACATTTGCGTGCGCAATATTCAAAAAAACTTCCATAGGCGCGGGATTGTTATCTGGAAGAACCACACGCCAGCCGGCCGAGTCTTTTGGATCGTGCTTTGCCTCGACAAAAGGACCATGCAGCATGCGATCAAAAACCGGTGATGCTCTGGCCAACGTGCGAGAACAGACCAGAAACTCGGCACGCTGCCAAGAGTCATCTCTTGTCCCAGGTTCGCGGCCAACTTCGAGTCTAAGATCACCGCGGCGATCTACTACAACGAAGTCGCTGCACATGTTTAGGGTTGTGATGGTTGAGTGCCAATTTGAACTGCAAGCCACCCACGTCGGGCTCTATTTAAACCTTTTGACTAACATGAACAGCCAAGCACCACTATGCACATGTCTCTATAACTTTCCTAGGAGATCCACTTTCGTATTTATTTTTGGTCCTCGTTTTTGGCTCAGGCAGTGCATGCACACTCAGGGTCACGGAACAGGGTAATAAACACAATTCGTATGGTCGGCGCTTCCCCACGACAGCGCCTAGTAGCTTGTGTACAAAGACTCTCAGAAGTAGTCAGGGATCATAAATTACTTTGCTAAATCTAATTGACCTGTTCTAAATGTAATGATAGCAAAACGACTCGGTATATCGCTCATGACCTGCTTCATGGCATCGCTGAGGTGTTGGTTAGGATTACAAGCTTGATGATCAAGAGTATCGCCTTTGCTTTGTCCAATGACATGAAGAACAACGGCATCCAACCTTGTGTATAAATCCTGTACGCTGTATTCGACATCCTCTGCTTTTGGCAATGGCCAAAGATCGGCGCGAGAGAGACAAAACATCAGTGACCCAAGAATCATGGACTCGCAACGGTGCGGGCCCAGCCACGTCGCATGGCGGCACCACCGTGGGCCTTCATCAACCACTAAAAGAATCTGAATCATGTCGCGAAACACATTGCAGAGCAGAGCAATGGTCTGGAGTCGTATTGACATGATGTGCTCTGCCAAGCGAGTCAACTTGGCTGGCCATTTCATCTGCACGCTGTGGATGCTCACCTATAATGTCGGGAGGCATTTGCAGAAAAATTAAATCCGACTTCGCAAGCCTAGGGGCGCTTTCCACAAATTTCTTCGTCGTTCGAAAAAATTCCTCGCGAAATCCCAGAATCCAACAAATGCTCATCGCCCTAAGCAATTTCTCATAGCTGTCTTGCAGTTTGAGGGCGATCGATTGCGTCCAGGGCGTTGCCCACGGCCTGAGAGCAGCCGTCGCCCCATACTTGTGTGCAACGACAACTAAATCGTAAAGTGCTTCAACGGATAGCTGCGTCGGCATCTGGACAAATTGAGAGTGAATGGCGTGCAGCAAGATCGCTAAAGAAGCTGGCTCGTCGTGGGGTAGCTCGATGACTCGATTCTCCGACAACAGAGCCGTACTTACGTCCTGCCCGTCGCCAGCTCCGTGGAATATCTCATCGAAAACCGGTGAGGCGCGAGATAAGGCGCGGGAGCACACAGCAAAGATCACGGGTGCAGCACTGTGAGCGAAACCAACCCGAAGTTGAGCATCGCTGTGATCATCGAATTTAACCTTGCTGGCAGACATGTCGAAGTTGTGAGTTGGTGAAATTCATCGCAGGAATTCGACGATGCATTCTCTCAATCTTCTAGAAAAGCCACCAACATACTTTCCATATATGATCCCGGAACTGTCCATGTGGCTGGAAACTACTGGCAGAAGCTATTTTTATCGCAAGCGTGGCTGTGTTGCCGAGCTTCGCCTTGGACTCTGAATCCACTCTATGAATGAGCTTTGGTTCCAGGTCTGGCAAGTCTGCCTCGAGATGCATCGCCAAAATCGCATCTAAAGAATCGATTGCTAAAAAAAGAAAACGACAATACGAAATAGGAGGTTGCTAATTGATCGCGCTCTACCACAATGTTTGGGGGGGGGGGGGGGGGGGGGTGCTTGTATGGGGGATCCGGTGGCTATACAGAAACAATGGTCAAGTCTTATACTTGGCTACGTGCGCCTGTTGCGAAGAGCCTATTATTGTAAGAACTCACAGTGATACACATCTTCACAGTCAAAATGGATGATGAACCCGTTATTTTTGACAAGCATGGAGACATTCAAGTTCAATTGCGAAGGCATTCTCAGCTAGACGCAACCATCTACGTCGCTTGTTCTCGCGCTTTAGCTAGAGCATCACCTGTTCTACACTCTCAGATCCGCCAAAACTTGGCTTCGAACGCCTCAGGACATCGGATTTTCCTGCGCGACTTGGCTATCCAAATTGATGGCAACGACCACGACTCCTTGACAATATTTCTCAACATCGCACACGCGCATTTTCTCGCGGTCCCACGCACGCTCAGTATCGACCAGTTATACAATTTGACAGTCTTGACGTCATGCTACAATTGCACATCATTATTGGCTCCTTGGACCGGCTCGTGGATGAGTGGTGTTCAAGGCGTAGTGCGCAGGTGCGACATTGCCATGATGCTTTGGCTATTCTGGGAGCTCGACTTCAGAGAAGACTTTTGCAAGATGGCGCGCAGGATGGTGGTGGAACTAGACACGTCCGAGTTCGCCAATGGCGGTCGCTTCTGGGGCAACGCGGGAACAGCGAGTATCATGGGTAAAAGCCTGCCCTCTCCCACGTGCGTTTGAGTTTGACGTCTGATCTAATTGATTTTCAGACCATGTTTCCCAAATACGCTTGCAGTCTTTACAAGCCGTTCTCGACGTCATCCACGACATGCTCGAGAAGCTGGTCGTCTTGGAAGAGAGCCCGAGATGGTCTCGTTTGGTCACGCAACTGGGGCCCAATCGCTGTCGGCAGGCTACATGCGCACTCCTCAGATCTTCCCTCATTACGGCTGGCCTGTGGCCACTTCCAGCAGCCGTTGAGGTGCAAGAGAGCGTGACAGAAGTTTACTCGAAACTCGCCGCGGTGGTTAGTCATGATCACATGGGCTGCGAGTTTGGGCTTTTTTGGTACAAAAAGATACAGGATGCCCTAGATCTGCAACTCGGCCAAATTGAAATGCTGCGCATCGACTCTTCAGGTCATTCGCCGGAAGTCTCATAATGGCATGCGTACTGCGACGGTGACCGTAAAAATAGAAAACAAACTTTGGGAGCAAGTGATGTACTTCATTTCCCGAATGTGCATAGCGTTTAGCAAGCCTATCTGTTTTCACTTAAATCACAACTCAAATGTACCAGATGAACAGCTTTGATGGATCTAATGAGGCCCTCAAACCAATGACTTCCTGTTAAAGGTCCGCAAGAATTAGTAGGAGCAAATCTTCGCTCAAGCAAACGTCAGCTGACAACAGCATCGCAGCCATTTTCTATTTCCTCATATTTCATTAGTTGTTCTTTTTATTCTCACCACCTTTGCTCATTTTTGCCAGGCTCCTTATTGTTACGGGTCGTATCACCTTGCCCTTGCGCCTCTGGCTGAAATATAACGTCGGCACTCTGTGGATTTGCGAAGAGTCTGGGACGTAATTGCTTTTGCACATGACGAAGTGACCTGCCAGCACCAACAAGAGTTCAGCTTATTTTTAATCAGCATGGCGTGGCAGAGCCAATTCATTCTCCAATACCTAGTGATCCATACGGTGCAAAAGAGCTTCGCGGAACCAATCCGGGAGATTTGCAAAAGTGAGACAAACTCTGGCAGTGACGTGGCGTACTGCGGTGTAGCCCGGACAGGGAACGCCCGCGTCTTGCTCGCGGGCGTGAAATAGCGCGGGAAGGCCATCTGCTCAATGCAAGGCTCTTGCTGCAAGAGACAGCAACAAATCTCGCGATATTCACAAAGCTTATTCTTCCATGGCCCAAATGGCTCTATGTTACGGCACTAGCCCTGTATGAATAATAGCTTGCTTTCATCTAAGCTGAGGAGTCCAGGGCAGCCCGACAAGCCTGCAAGTATGCGTCGCTCACATTTCACAAGTAAAAACTACAGGCTGAACGAACAGAAATTTATGCAGAATGCCAATTGCTGGAAGAAGGTGGGCCAGTGTGCGCCTCGTCCGCAGCCCTTCGGCTGATTCCGCAACCCTAGCAAGCCCCGTGCCAACTAATTCCTGCTTGAAAGCAGTGAGCCGCTGTCGGCAGCCTCGTTTACTGATGAAAGTGGGTGAAGGCTGCGGAAGAGAACCCGAGCACCCCTCGTGCTGGACCATAGGCACTTTTGCCAAGCCATCTAATTAATATATTGCCGTCCCCGTAAGCCAGCTCGGCAGGATCCCGGGGCATTCCGATAGAGACCGTTTCATTCGAGAACAAACTGTCCAGGACTTTGGTTACTCTATCGGCACTAATTGAGCAGTTGAAAGGTCCCCGTATGCGCCAGGTGGCCGCAACCTGGGCGTCCTGGGCGGACTTTTCTCGGTGGCGAGAGGATGGCAAACATCAAGCCACCACATCTGGCCCAGGTCTTGCCATCTCGTTTACTAGAAATTTAGCGCCTGATTTGCCCGCAACTCGGCAACTGGCTCAGAGTATCACAATCCCCATTCATCTCCATTTCTTACGCCACGAGCCGGTAGGAGTAGCGGCCCGTGTACAAGATTCTTTTGCATTCCTCCTCGCCAGGCTGAGCGATAGCCTTTCAGTGCGACTGCGAAGAGGCAAAGGGACATGCGGCTCTACCGCTACGCACAATATCGGCGTTAAATCGAGGGCTTAGAGAAACGCCACTTGCTCAGACAGTGGCACAGACAGAACTCCGCGGCGAACGATTGTTTGCGTTGAACAAAGTGTCGCTGATCTTCACAGCGCCCGCATCAGCCCCTGCTGTAGCGGGTAAGTTATACCCTGTCTTGCTAGTCACGCCGCACAAGTATCCTTGCCGATGCAGATCAGTCTCGCCCCGAAATCGTGGAGGGTCGTAGTCGCTCAGACTCTCGAGACTACAAGAACGAGGAAACATCCCGCACTCTAAAAGACATCTTCCTCGGGGCACTTTTATCGTTGAGAGCAGGAATTTTGCGCACCGCTCGCCAGGATCCGTCTTCAACATGTCGAACAGGCTGGAGAAGATTGCCCAGAAATCCGCCACTGGCGGCGTCCTGGACGAAAAGAATTCAGTTGTATGCATATACCCAGCGTCGTGATTTATCTGGCATCGCAGACCTAACCCGGTTCCAGACGCATGGGAATCATCACTTGGACCCCTTGGCCCAGACTGAGACACAGGCTCAGGCTACGATGAAAGACCTCACTGTCACGGATGATGATCTTCTCGAGGCCAAGGAGCTGCCTGCTACCTATTCCCTAGACGACGTGAAGCGCGTGAGTAGCGTTGTTTGATACCTGTCCGCAGTTCAAATTCCTAAACTAATTATTAGTTGATGACGCATGTGCATAAGATTCATAAGCGCGATCCCAACTTTCCTGCGACCATCGTAAACAAGATCGAGGAATTCTTGAGTATGTCAAACATAACCGCGACATGGCTTAGCAGACTAATACCTTAGGCGACGTTGATATTTTCCAAAATCCTGACAGGCATGAACAGATCATTGCCGAGATAAAAATCGAAACCGCTCTGCTCACAAACAACTCGCCCTACGCCGAAGTACGTGCTGTAGTCGACAACAAGGACGACCCCGACTTGCCCGCGTCGACGATTCGATCATGGCTCATCGGTATGATTTTTGCTTGCATCATGGCTTTTATCAACGGCTTCTTCGAGACACGTTTCCCCGCCATCTTCCTGAGCAGCACCGTGGCCCAGCTTCTTGCCTATCCCATCGGCACCTTCATGGCCAAGGTGCTCCCAGACCGCGGAGTTACCTTCTTTGGCGTACGACATAGCTTGAACCCGGGCCCGTTCAATAAAAAGGAGCACATGCTCATCAGCATCATGAGCGTCGCCTACGACTCGGCGCCGTACACGAACCAAATCATCTGGATCCAGGCCCTGCCGCAGTACTTTGACCAGCGCTGGGCCTACAGCTTCGGCTACCAGCTCTGCGTGGCCCTGTCGACCGCCTTTATCGGCTACGGATTCGCGGGCATGACACGCCGCTTCATCGTCTGGCCGTCGCACTGCATCTGGCCCAACTCGCTGGCCACGATTGCGCTCAACTCTGCATTCCACTCCACTGACGGAGGCCATCCCGTTCTTGGCCCCTCCAACACGACATGGAGATGGTCCCGTATCAAGTTCTTCATGGTCGCCTTCGCCGCCATGTTTGTCTACTTTTGGTTTCCAAACACCATTTTCGGCGCTCTCAGCACCTTCTCCTGGATCAGCTGGATTGCGCCTAATAATCGCATCCTGACCGCCCTCACAAGCTCCAGCACCGGCCTCGGTCTCAACCCTTTCCCTACATTTGATTGGAATATCATCACCACCCGAGTCGACCCGCTCTACACGCCAGCGTTTACCACGTTCAACTTTTGTGCTGGCACATTCGTGAGCATGTTCATGGTCATTGGTTTCTGGTTCAGCAACGCGTACGGCAGTGCCCATCTGCCCATCAACTCCAACCTGCCCTTTGATCGCTTTGGCAAGAGGTACAACGTCACACGTGTCTTGACCGAGCAAGGTATACTCGACATGGATAAGTACGATGCGTATTCAAAACCCTACATCTCCGCGGGGAGCATGACATTTTACTTTTGGTTCTTCGCCGTGTACAGCGCCTCCATTACCTACACGGTCCTCCAGCATCGAACCGAGATTTGGGAAGGATTTGCAGCGGCATTTCGCAGCAAGTTCAGGTCAAACAAGTCTGCGCGCGAAGAAGCTGAGACTCTAGATGTACACATGCGCCACATGAGAAAGTACAAGGAGGTGCCTGATTGGTGGTTCCTCATTGTTCTTCTCATCTCCGCGGCCGTCGGAATGATGTCAATGGCCGTTTGGCCCACTGGCACCAGCCCGGCTGTTGTCGTGTTTGGGCTGATCATGTGCGCCATCTTCGTCATTCCTATTGGCATCATGTACGCCATGACCGGCTGCCAGGTGACCCTCAATGTTCTAGCCGCGTTCATTGGAGGTACCGTCTCCAACGGCAACGCTGTCAGTATGGTCTACTTCAAGACCTACGGCTACCTGACATGCGCTCAGGCCATCGCTTTCGCTCAGGATCTCAAACTTGGCCACTACGTCAAGATCCCTCCGCGAATTTTGTTCTGGGCTCAAATGGTTCCGACATTCATTTCTACGTTTATCTTTATCGGTCTTCTCCAATACCAACTTCATATTGACAAGATCTGCACTCAACAGGCGCCATTCAAGTTCATCTGCCCTGCAACAAACACCTTTTTCACCTCTGCTGTGCTTTGGGGTACAGTTGGTCCTGCAAGGCAATTTGGTGCTGGGAGTACATATTCCACGCTTCTAGTTGGCTTCCCTATCGGCATCGTCATCGTGCTTGTCTTCTGGGGTCTTGGTAAGTGGTTCCCCAAGAGTAGTGTGCTTCGCAGCGTGCACCCGGTGGTCCTGATCTCTGGCGCTCTTGGCTGGGCCCCTTACAACTTGACCTACATCTGGCCCGCTGTTCCCGTCGCTGCATATTCCTGGTTGTTTGTTCGTCGAAAGTATCTTGCGTTTTGGTCTAGGTACAACTACGTCCTCTCCGCGGCCTTTGCTGCCGGTATCGCCATTTCGGCAGTTGTCCAATTCTTTGGTCTTGCATTTACCGGTGTTGAAATCAACTGGTGGGGAAACAATGTAGTTGGCCAAGGCTGCGAAGGCGTTGCATGTCCCCTCATGCCCCTACCAAAAGGCGAAGGGTTTGCCCCCAAGCCTGACGGTCAGTATTGAACTATTTCTGGGCTGTATAGAGAAGGACTGCGTCTGATCTCGTCCTGAGCGATGGGAAGTGTCGCAAAGTCTTAGGACGAAAGATAGGCGTCAATATGTTTCACCACATGTGTCTTCAATATTCGCCTGCAAAACGTCACTATCATGGCATCGTCAATAGACCGATAGTAGCGGATGTACTCCTGCTCGCCACTCTACACAAGGCTGTCTTTTTTGTTGCGCCGTCTCAGATTTTGCTTGCAGGGCTACCAAGATTTCCTAATGAGCTAGGTAAAACGTTTGTTATTGTCTACGTCAGCTGCGCGAGGAAGAATAGCGTCATCCACCTTGAGTCATCGAGCGCCCATCCGTGCAATCGGATTGGTCCATGCCTCAGCCTTACTAGGCAGCAGGTTGTTCTAACCAGAATAGTTGCCTCCTTAGACTAAACGTGTGCATCTCGCTTTACTTGAATGTAATCATAAATGATGTTCAAGTGACTGCAGGTCATAATTTCCCTCCTTGTTCATATTTTGAGCTTCTTTGCAAAATTGATCATGGTAAACTACAGTTCGCTCCAATTTCGACAGGACTGGCGCCACGCTGTCGACCAGGAGTTTATCAATTCAGACGGTCAGCCGTTTCCATATGCGCCGGGCGGACATCAGGGCTGGGGTAATGAAATCGCCAAAATCCCGCTACAGAATGCTTCGCGAGGCTGCATCAGCAGCGACGGCAGCCGCATGGCAATCGCCGTTGACAAGGACGTCCACGTGTTTGATACTAAAACGCATGACACAATTGCCGTTCTCAAGGCACATCTAAAGAGTGTGACCAGTATTGCGTTTCAGCCAAACAACGCCGGTATTCTATTAACAAGCAGTATGGCGAGTTGCACATGGACGAGCGGCAAGGTAGTGGTTGAGGCGGATGCAGCAATTATTGCTTGGAGACTTGACGAGCGCACAATTGCCGAGACCCAAGAGGCCGATCTACCCTCCTCGGTTGTCAAAGCCAGCGCGGCGGCAGCGGCGGCAGATCTTGCCAAAAGTGGCACCGAACTGCGGCCCGAAGAGTTGGAAGAACTGGAGAGACTCATGGCACCGAGTATTCAACATGTGGTCACAAAGCATGCGGCAGCGGGCAAGACTCGAATTCATGGCAGACTGCAAACATCCTTTGGAAGCAATGTATTCAGCCCATCCGGTCGCTCGATGGTGTATTTGCCAGGCAATTCTCCAGAGACCAACGACGTTGCCAAGTGGGACATGTGCATCTGCTGCACAGATGATCTTTTGACCCCAACACTTACTCTTTCAGGCCACACAGATGGAATCATGTGGGTGGGCTGGAACCACGACGAGACGCTCTTCGCCAGCGTCGCTTGGGACAGCACGGTTCGCGTCTGGGACGCCGTCACAGGCGAGACGGTGCACGTCTTCCGCACCGGCGACAGATGCCAGAATTGGACGGGTGCCTTTTCTCCCGACTCCAAATACCTTGCGACAACCGACGGCACCACTCGCGTGCACATTTACGACCTTGCCGCGCGGCGCTCGGTGAAGGCAGGCGCTGAAGCAACGGATGCAGCGCACTGGGTGTACAAGGGACCGAAGGAGCGTCGTGGATGGCAAAGAACGGTGGCGTGGCACCCCAACGGCACTTGGCTGGCGGTTGGCAAGAGTCACGGCGACGAGCTGCTTCTCCTGGACGTCCAGGAGAAAAGGGTCCTCCAGAAGCGGACCTTGTCCACGGCGGCCGCGCACGTCGACAGAGAAGAACTGCGTGCTACACTCGGACACTTTGTCAGCGTCAGCCAGGTGCGATTCGCAGACGCGGGTCGGAAACTTGTCGTGTGGAATCAAGGCGACGACAGCATCGAAGTTTTTGATCTAGAGAAGGAGCAGAAGTGGCGCTTCGGCCGCGGGGGCACAGAGGATGTACCTGGCGCGGAAGCCTGGCGCGATGAGAATGGCAAGGTGACCAGTCCTAGCGGCAGTGGCATGTTGGCGTGGGAGAAGGAATCCAACTTGTATATGGCAAGTATTGATGGCGATGCAGTGCGGTTTTGGTCCATCAGCTTGGATTGATTGTGCTCGCCACGTACTTGCTATTTTCTTCTACTTCACTGGTCAAATTGGTCCGTACCACTAACGTACAATATTCATCTTCTTAAAGCTTTATTTTTCCGAAATTATTCCAGCACAATGTCTATAAAAAAGGCTGCAACACGCTTTTGATCTTGCCAACTACATCTTGAGATCCCTTGCCAACAGTACCACCCGGCAGGAGCACGTCCTCTATTCCCTGCGCGACGCCGTCGTTGCCACCTATATCTTGCTCCACGACAGGCACAGAGTTGACTGCCATGGTTATGCAAGACATGTATCTCATAATAGAAATGGTCAGCTCAGAAGCCTCCTCTCCTCTCTTCAGCGCTGATGACAATTCCATTCCCAATTTTCCCTTGTAGACTTGGTCTTTATCAGCCGAGGTTCGGCGAGTACCGCTGTTGTTCTTGGGCCAGATAAGATTGGTGTAAAACGTGTTCTCCGGGCAAAAGTGCAGCTTCAGCAGGGCCTTCAGATACGGTCTGCCCTCGTCATGCTCGGTGAGGAACTGAAGCGCGTCCGGTCCGAGCGCCGCAAACGCCTGGTCAGACGGCGCGAAAAGCGTCCCGCCTTTGCCTCGCTGCGTCGCGAGCTCCTCGTCGAATCCAGAAGCCTGCATCGCGTGAAGCAGCGTGGAGTAGCTTCCCCTGGCACGCAAGACGTCCCGCAGAGGCGGCGGGGGCAGAATGACTCGGTCGATGCAGTAGATGATGCCGTTGCTCGCGCGGATGCTGGGCTGCGTGAACCGGCCCGCCCTGTCTACGGTCCACCCGTCCTCGGCGAGGCGAATCGGAAACACTTGCGGCCCGTTGCTCGTGTCGGGCTCGTGCGCAGTAGGGATGTTGGTCATGCTGCGCAGGTAGGCCTCGTCGATGAAGTGCTCGCTGATGTGCATGGAGAGCACGCCAGCATCGGCGGCGTCAACGAGGAGGCCGGTGGCCTTTTCCCATGCCGTGTTGACCGGCAGAAAAAGAGTAAATTCGCCATTGGAGCTGTCTCCCAGCAGAGCAACGAGACTGGGGTGCTCTTCCAGAAGCCGGTGGTAGGTCTCGGCCTCGGGCAGTGACGTGATGATGTTGTAGATGGTGTCGCTCTGCTGGGAGCTGTCGCTGGACGCGAGGGGACAGCTGGTTGTGATTCGCTGAAACGCAACTTCCAAGTCGTCGGGGCTGGGCTGCGCCATTTTTTTTATGTTAATATGGCGGGAGATGCGATGTGGTTGCCCGGAGGAGAAAGAGGCTGGCCGGCTGTATAAGTGGCCGAGTGAGCGGGCCAAGGCGGCGCCAGGCTAGTAAGATAGAGAGAGGATGCGGAGCGGTGCAATTTCAACCACGTCACACATGCTGGCCACTTTGTATGAACTGCTCGGTTTCGCCGAGTTTTATATGCTCTGGGCGCTCGCGCCTTGTCCAGCTGTGCTGAGGTGTGCAAGCTGATCTGTAGATCGCCTCACAGTTGTGCCCAACGCCCAAATTTGCCTTTACAACAACTTGTCGCAGCCCATTATTGGCTCGAATATGTGTCTCACTATATTTAAAAGAGGGAAAGGAAAAAAAAAACCCCCTTCGACATTTAATTTGCCCGAGTCACCCAGAAAAGCACAGTTTCGCCCTCGTCTAGCCCTGCCCGCACACCCTGCTCTCCCACAGCCTGCGTTTCACCTGTCCACACATTTGTGACCTCGTACGCACGACTCTCATCCAGGCTCAAGTCCTCCCACGTCACTGACACCGTTTGTCTTCCCGCCATCTTGCTACCAAATCCGCCCTGGCCCTGATCCGGCCCGTAGTTGGCCAGCACCACCACTGCCCGGCCGCTCGCCGGCTCCGGGCCGGCGATCCACGCCTGCAGCTGCTTCGCTTCCTGTCCGCCGCCGGTGCCCGGGTTCCGGGGCTGCACGGGATACGTCGCCGCAAAATCCGCCACGGCCAGCGCGTCCTCATTCGTGAGCAGCTCCAGGCCGAGATCGTCGAGCCTCGTGAGGTCCGAACCCGTGATGAGGTTCGCGCCCGCGGCGATCCAGTGCGTCATGATGGTGCGGCGCTGCGCGTCCGAGACACCAGTGACGCTGTCCGCGTTGCCCGCGTATAAATTGTCCAGGTCCGGGCGCACGCGGAGCTTATTGCCGCCGTCGTTGAAAATATCCAGCGCGGCGACGATCCACTGTCTGTAGTTTTCAATGGCGCGCTGCACCGTCGCCCACCGGACAAAGGTCGACGAGCCGCTGTTGTTGATATCCTGGTCGCTGCGCATGGAGTCGGCATTGGCATTCCAGATACCAAAGTAGGACGGGGAGCGGTCGAGCTTCCAGGAAATGTCGAGGCGCATGGGCCGTCCGCTGCGCAGGATGGCGGTGCGCCAGGCCGGCACGGCAGCGGACTGGTCGGCGGGCAGCTTCTGGCCGTTCTCGGGCGAGCCGGGGGTAATGTAGTCGAGTTTGATGAAGTCGGCGCCCCTGATGGAAGGCGATTAGGTATTTCGACATGGTCGGTGGGCGTAAAGCCCTGCGTAGAAACTTACCAGTCAGCAAACTGCTTCACGACAGAGTCGTGCCAGGTCTGCGCCTCGGGACGGGTATAGTCAAAGACGCATCGCGCCAAGCCTTCGTCCCCGGAGCAGACGTCGCCGATTTTGGTATCGGTGCCCAGGATGGTCTTGTTCAGATCCGCCTGGAACGCACCCGGCACGACGTACAGCCCTAGCTGCAAGCCCTGGGCGTGCAAGTGGTCCGCGAGCTTGGGAATGTCAAACTTGGAGTCGTCGTAAATAATGCGCCCGTACTCGTCGCCGTTGTAGCCGGCGGACCAGCCCGAGTCGAGGCTGCAGTAAGTGTATTTGCCAGCGCCGAGCTTCTTGGATGCCAGAATGTTGCACTGCGCAATGACATGGTCCTGGTCAAAGGTAAATTTGGCGCCGGCATTGTTGGCCTGCAGGCCAAACGAGTTCCAGCCGCGCGCGGGGGTGGTGAAGCCGCCCGAGGTCTCGCTGTATGAAATGACCTTGAGGTTGGCGGCTGAGGCAGCTGTTGCTGCAAAGGCCAGTACGAGGCGTTGCGCATGCATTGCTATAAAGGAAAGCAAGTAGAGCCGAATAATCTGGATGCAATATTACAGATCCTTTTCCGAGTGATTCGCCTTACTTATACATTTTGGCGATGTCTTGCTATCCCTCGTAAAACGTCATCTTGTCCACGTCGCATGGCCATTCTTTTAAGGTGATCCTCAGGCTCCATTTCAAGCACTTACGTTCTCGGCTTCGAATATTCCCAGCAATGAGAGCAAAGCAAAGGTATGCACGCCCACGATGCACTACGACGGTGGCTGAGGCAGAGCAATACTAGCTTGCATTCGCACACTAGGTAACTCCGACTCGCTTCTCAGTGAAGAAGGACAAGCCGATGAGGAACAAGACAACAGAAACATGCAGGGGACGATTAAAAAATAGTTAAATCAGGGCAAATTATTAATACAGTAAACATATCATGGAGCCTCGTTATTCTTTCTTTAGATTTTGGCAGTGCGTAGGCGTGAAGGCACAAAAGCAAGTACACAATGCGCCGACGACGAGATAAAAGATTCCATGGATAATTCTCAGATTGTCGCGTACTATGATCTACATTATATCCGTCGCATTAGCTATGCAGCCCCCGAATGAATCTCCATTTGGACTTTTGGCGGACTCGGCCGAGCCTTTCTCCCGACGGTTGCAAGTCCAGGGTACGGCCGCACGGGGCACGTCATCGGTTACCCCACACGATGTCGACAACGGCACTTGCCACTTCGTTTTCTCTTCTTCAAACAAAAAGTTGGAAATACTCTCAATTTATTTTAGAGCAAATGAAAGACAGAAGTATCTTATGCCATTTTGTTGCTAAAAGCCAGAGGGCTGACGATGGTCGTGGCGTCAATAAACCCTGACTTATAAGCTCCGTCGCGCTGCGGCCGCAAGCGGAGGGGCATGGCCGTCATTGGTGTAACGCCATTCGTCGACTGGGCGGCCTTTGTTGGTTCGACGTTCACAACGACACAACTGCTTCCAGGCTCTCTCATCTATTTACACATCCAAGCATAACATCCAAGCCCGATTCTCATCAGCGCCATTTTCAGCATATATACACTCGTCAGAAAAATGCCTGTAAAAGCTGTTTTCTTCGACTTCATGGGCACATGCCTCGACTGGCACGGCAGCATCTCCCAGGCCCTGCCCACCACCTTCCCACGCACCTCGGCCTCCTCCTTGGCCCTGCAGTGGCGCCGCGCCTACTTCCTCTCCAACCAGGCGCGCCTCGCCGCCGGCTCCGCCCCCGAGGACATTGACCTCACCCTCGCGCGCACGCTCGCCGCGCTCGTCGAGCGCGAGTTCCCCGCCCACGCCGCGCTGTTCGCCGACCCCGCCGTCCGCGCGCGCCTCATCCGCTCGTGGCACACGCAGCGCGCGTGGCCCGACGTCGCCGCCGCGCTGGCGCGCCTCGCCGCCCAGGACGAGCCGAGGCCGGAGCTGTTTGTGCACGGCAACGGCACGACGCGCCTGCAGCTGGACCTGGTGCGCGCGAGCGGCCTCGGCGCGCACTTTGCCATGCTCTTCTCGAGCGAGCTGCTCGGCGTGTACAAGCCGGACCGGAGGGCGTACGACAAGGCGCTGGAGCTGGTGCGGGTGAGGCCCGAGGAGGTGGTCATGGTGGCTGCGCATGCGTTTGATCTGAGGGGCGCCAAGGCGGTCGGGATGAAGACGGTGTATATACGGCGCTGGACGGACGATATTGACGAGGACATGGAGAATGTGTCGAGCGAGGTGGATGTCTTTCTCGAGAACATGGACACTCTGCCCGAGATCATTGCTAAATTTCAATAATTCTTTTCCTACTTTCTAGAATAAGAAATAAGATAATATATATATAATTCAACCACAACTAGTTTGTAGTTTTTTTGTTCAACAACCCGCCTGCGCCTCGCTTCAACTCAGTCATACATCATTACCACTCATACAGGACCATCGCTCTAAATCTTGTGCTTGGTCTCCTCCCCCTCCGGCAGCAGCACCGCGCGGAAGTGCACCTGGCCCTTTTCCAGGCGGTCCATGGCCTCCTTGGCGCCCTTTTCGTTGAGCGGAAACGTCTCGAGGACTGGTTTGACGCCGTGGCGCGCGGCAAACGCCAGCATCTCCTTGTGCACGGCGCGCGTCGCCACGAGCGCACTCTGGATCGTGACGCCGCGCGTCAGCACCGGCCCGTACGGCACCACCAGGTCGCCGCCGCCGACGCTCAGAGGCATGATGACGGAGCGCATCGCCATCATCGGCATGATGACCTCCCAGTCCGGCAGGGACGACGTCGTCACCAGCAGGCGGTTGAGCTCCCACACATCCTCGTCTTTGCTCTTCTCGCCCTTTTTCAGGTTGCTCGTCGCGATGAAGCGGTGGCCGCCGAGGCGCGTCGCCTCGTCCTTCTTGCGGTCTGAGCTGGAGAGCACCACGACGCGGCAGCCCATCTTGTTGGCAAACTGAATCGCCAGGTGGCCGAGGCCGCCGACGCCAATGATGCCGACGGTATCGGTCGGCTTGACGCCCTGCAGCGCGGTGAAGACGGTGGCGCCGCCGCACTGCAGCGGCGCGGCGTCGGCGCTGCTCAGGCCCTCAGGGAGCGGGAACAGAAAGGGCTCGCGCCAGACGGCCTGCGCCGCGAAGCTGCCCTGGTCGGGCGAGGCCGAGCCGTACATCTGGCGCTGGGAGCAGTACGTCTCGTTACCCGTAAGGCACTGCTTGCAGAGCCCGCAGCAGCCCGTCTGGTAGCCCCAGCCGACGCGCTGGCCGACCTGCAGATGGCGGACCTCGGGGCCGACGGCCTGCACCTCGCCGACGCCTTCATGGCCGAGGACCATGTCCTTCTTACGCTGTCGAGGTTGTTAGAAAATGAAGTCCCCGTCAATCAAAACCATGAAGCGGGTTGAAAACGTACGTAGTGAAGATCTGGGGGTACAACGTGTTAGTGACTGTAATTTCGAGCATTGGCCTCGGGGAAACAGGGAAAACGTACCGGTGCCGCAAACGCCCGAGGCAAGGACCTTGAGGAGGACCTGGTCGCTGACGAGCTCGTCGGGCTTGGATGTGGTGCTCTTGACGGGCGTGCCATCGGCAGCGCCCTTGTAGACGGTAAACGAAGGCATGGTGTGAATCGGTGTTTTGTGTGGTAACTCAAATTCGTCCTTTTACTCTGACAACTATAATAACGGTGGCGGTGAAAGGTCTGGTCGAGCAATTGAAGAATGGGATGAAAATAGATCGACTTTAGGGTCGGGGGAGAAGCCTGTACTTAAACCCACATGGAATTGCCCAGTTCAACTGCCAATAAACGAAGCGGAGATCGATGACGGGCCGGTGACAAGATGGAAAAGTCAAAACGCCGACAAAATTTCGGTGTCTTGATACCCGGGCTCGCCGGAGCTCGGGTGCGGGCGCGCCACTTTGCTTCCCTCGTTAGTTTAGCGTTGCGGACGTTCCTCTCCATTTTCAGATTCTGCGCAACCGGGATTGTAAGCATCTTAATTAGTAAAGCTGCTCTGTGGCTAGATTCGAAGCTAGTGGAAAGCCAAACCGCCCGTTTTAGAAATTCTACCGCCACCAGATGAGAAGAGCAGGCAAGACAGCTTCGAAAACCGGAACCCACATGGCCCAAGCTTCCCCAGTGTGGATTTGTCTGAGAGCTTTTTTCCTTTCCGGAAATTCGGAGAGTAGCTTACAAATGAGCATGACGTATCTGCCAATTTGGCTGATAACGGTTTTTTCGATAGTTTGAAACAATGGACCGCCTGTTTTCTTTTCATGATTGGCCGCTCTTGGGACTGCCGCGGCATTGATGGGGCCTTGGCGATTTGGAATTGCCCGATCAAGACGATCAGCAGCGGCGATAAGAGACCTGCACAATTTCAGCGTCCAATCGCCGAAGCGTCATGGCATGTGAATAAATCCCCATTCTTCCAAAATCGACAGATCGAGTCGCATGTATTCTGACTAATTTCTGTTGCCGTCGTTGGTGTCATAACTCTAATGGTCGGTTCCCTGCATCACCCAACATAAGCAAGCACCGCCGTCATGTACAGAGAAAAGAGCCTATAGTTTATGAACTCAACGTGCCACGTTATATCATCATTTTGGGCGCCAGTCACCTATATACAACTCCAAGTCTTGAGCAACCTCCAGGTTGTCTCCTTCGAACCGAGAAAATACACAAAAATCCAATATGTGAGCCAGATATGTGCACAAACTAACAAAAAGATGACAAGAGCAGAGAGATAAAATAAAAAAAGGAATTTCGCTTATGCAATATAGACCGTGGATGCATTACGGCATCATGTCCGGTCCTGTCTTATACAAACGACAGCTTGGCCAGCACGCAGTACTCGACATAGTCCTGCCCCTCAATTGTGATAATTTTGCCCGGTGAGACGAGCTTGCCCTTGAAGGAACCGTTTGATCTGCGCACATAGGTGACGCCGTTTACCACCGTCGTCCTCGGGCCATCTTCATCGTCCTCGTCACCTGTCGGCGGGCTGGCGACGACAATGGTCCTGCCATCGGCGGACATGCTCTTCCTGTGAGCCGTCGTCGGTAAGGCCTTGCGCGGCGCCGGTGCGGAGCCGTAAGGGTGTTGTGGAAGAGGCTGACGCGCAGGTTTGGGCGCAATGGACTGAATCGGGGGCAAGCGCTCCTTGTCGTCGAGATCCATGCCCTCGGCGGCCAGCGTGGCGTGCAGAGGCGGCAGGCGCTCTTGTTCGTCGAGACCGTTGACGGCACGGAAAGCTTTGAGCGGCGGCAGACGATCCGTGTCCTCGTCTACCTTGACATTGGCGGCGCGAAAGGACGATGAGGTGGGACGATCATTGGGCAGGCGATGGCCACGGGCTCGGGGTGACGAAGCTTTGTATGGGTCCCTGTCGGTGGCATTGAGTTCGTCGGCGAGAGGCGAGGCAGATCGTCTCTTTCTGGAGCTGGTGGATGAGGTGCGGTGGTGTGAGGGTGGCTTCTGAACAGGGTGGGAGAGGTCCAGGTGCGAGGGTGGTGAGGCGGGCTTGATGCCATTGGCCTTTTCGTGCATAGCCTTGGCTTGGGCGCTGGCCGTGCCAATTTTGCGAATGGCGCGCTGACGGTCGGCGCACTTTTCACGCTCCCAGCGGAGATTGCGCGGCCGTTGGCCTTCGCCGGTGGTTGAGACACGTTCGGCGTACTCGACGGCCTTTTTCACGTTGGCCTCGATGTCGGCGGGGTCTTCGCCGTTGGTAATTTGCCTACCCCGCTCGCGGCAGTACTCTTTCATGCCCAGGCGGTTCAGGTCGTGAAGATGAGGGAGAAGGACAATCTCTTCGTGAATGAGCCATGTTTCTGAGGGAGGTGGGTAGTTGCCGCGGATATTCTTGCCGTCGCGTGTCTCAGAGACGAGCTTGAAGCGTAGCTTGCCGTCCCTGCTGAGGATGCCGTAGACGGCGTGTTGGTCTGGCTCGGGCTCAGACGAGTAGAGCCAATAGCCGACCAAGATGCGTGTTGGGTAGCGAGCAGCAAAATCGGACGAGCCACCGACCTTTGAATAGCTGTGCATATTTACAGATGAAAAGGGAAGAACAGGTCGCGACACGGCGTGCATGGGTAGTTGGTGGTTTTTAGTCTGGATATCAAGACCGTTCGTTTCCCCTCTTTGGCTGGCAGTGGTGCGTGTGGATGGTGGGCGTTTGCTAGGGTGTGCGAGTGCTATAAAGAGCAGCCTTTAGATGCAATCGTCATGGCCTCGCGATGCAATTGAGAAACGCAAGGGAAATAATGTGAGAGCCCAAGCAAGGAGAAGACGTGTGAATAGAATGTGATGTATGAGGAGGGAGAAAGAGTGACGGTGGTGGTGATGGCCTCGTGGGAGGAGAAGAAAGGTGTGGTGGTGGGCAGCTGGTGCTTTTGGCCGGCCGTGTTGCACGTTGCACCTTTTGGTGGGAAAGAGCCCGGAAGGGAGCAAAGGAGGGGGGCAGCCGACAGAAAAAGGTCGCCAAGAGGAGCAAATGAGGGCGTAGAGGGGGCAGGTTAGCGAGTTTAGTGGACGACGGCGCTGTGAACTGCCAACCACGGCGTTACAAGACCGGTGATCAGGGTAGGTATTGCGGGGGTGTTTCTTCAGTGGATAGCGCCTGTATTTCAACGGTGGGGGCGGCTTGACGGCAAACCAAGAGACGGACGGCATGCAGGTGGACGGCTTGGGCAATGGATGTGTAAAGTAATATAAACTGAAGTAATATAGTTGCTCATGGACAATAAATAGCAGACCCAAGCCGTGGTCTCGTCACAAGTATCAGTACAAATGCCAACGACTTATGGGGATAGCTGAAGACAACCCTAGCCAATGCAATGCACCAATGCAAGCCGTCGCGCAAAGACATGCTCCTCTGTGGCATCGGCACCCTGGTCGGCCAATAAGCCAATAGGTTTGGCCACTGGTTGCAGCCTCTACCAGCAGCGCCGGTTCTCCGCTCGCCGGCAGAAGGAGGGCTAGTTGGTGCGGTGGCTTGATGGTTCCATGTACTTTGTCCTCTTTGAATGTAACTCTGTGGCGGCATAGGTAAAGACGGGCATGGATGGACCTTGGCAGCATGACTGCAGCGATGCTGTCACTGTTGACAATGCTGCGGACCAGCTGGAATTGGAACCTTGTCTGGAATAGCGCGGAAGTTGGCAGTGCTTTTCCTCTTTACCTTGCCGATACCTACTTGACATCACCAAACAGTCAGTTCTGGATTCCGACTTCTGGCCAGGTGTCCGTGTCTTAAATCTACCTAGATGCGGCACAATACCCCGCGACCTTGCAGCTCAATGCCGGCAGCCCCCAGTTTTACAAAACAAGATGAAAAAACTACCTGGGTAGATAGCAAACCAGAGAAACAAAAATTAATCCCTCCAGCTAATAAAACCTGCAGCAGGTTGCAGCACGCTAAAGCAGCCCTCGGTGACAGACCAGCGGCACCGGAGCGAGTCTGGGCCTGCTGGTCTGGCTTTTGGCACTAAAAACCCTGTGTGACAGGACAGGTGTTGGCCAAGTGGGGGGATGTTGGGGTGCGTTGGTGGTTGGGTGGCCGCCGCCAGCAGCTGGGCGGAGAGCGGCCAGCCTGACGCTGCAGAAGCCTGCTGCAGACTGCAGACGGGACCAAGAGACAGACCAGCACCAGGTGCCACCGGACTATCAGCAAATATAATAACAGAAAGACGATGATGATAAATGCTACTGCTACCTTCAAGTACGTATGACATCGTAGTGGCAGCAGCATTGTTGATTACCAACTTACCTTGGGCATTTTCAATTGCTGGTGCTGTCATTAACGCACTTGCAAACGCAAACGCCTCCCACGCCCAGCATCACTTTTCTCCTCCATCCGCCCTCGCCCTCTCCGAGGCGTTGCAACCTCGCAGGCTTGCAGCTTGCAGCGTGCCAACACAAAAACATGCAGACATGGCTGCATACAAGAGCCGACTCTGATCCCAGTATCCATCGATAATCGCGCCACCTGGCACGCCCTGGCCCCCTCCCCGGTCTCCATTCGACCCCCCCAAGGAATCCTCCTTATTAGCCGGCCACCACGGATGCCCGCTCCGGACAAGAAAACGGTCAAATGCGGAACAAGAAGCAAACCGAAACGAGGACCAGCAGCTAAGTAGCAGCTGGCAACCAGAAGAAGCCAGTGACCTGCCTCGTCTTGCCCACTGTGGCAGCGTTTCCTCGCCATCTTGTCCATTGGCTACTGAGTAACTAGGTATTCGACATGGTGGGCGCCTCACACATCCGACAGCCACCATCACCACCACAACCACAACGACCAGGGCTCACGACACCACCCACACCAAATTCTCCGGCCGCAAACACAATTTACAAATCCACGAGATGGGAACAGATCTGCCTACTGCCGGCATAAAGACACAAGACGGCGTGACCAACCATCTCCAGTAAGCTCTGCATACAGACGACCAAAAGGAGCTCCAGTCCAGCTACCTATCACGTAGTACGCGTTTGCAAGCCTGCATCACGGGTACTTTCTTTCGGCCTCTCGAGTCAAAACGTAAGGCGCACCGCTTTTACTGCTTCCGACTTTCTCAGTCTGTCCGTCTGCTGTAAATCGCTGACTGCAATCTAGACTGCGTGTGGCAGCATCTTCGTCGCGCACCAATCATGAATTTCCGGCGATGACAATCAATGCAAACAACCAGCACCCGCACCAGCACCACCAGCAACCTGACAACCTGACAACCTGGCCTGACTTGAGCTGCCGCACCAGACCATATTTCACGGACCCCTCCCCTCCTTTACTGCAGCTCGCATGTCGCAAGGTACCACTGACTGCCGGCGCCTTGTCCACCCATCCCGTGGTTGTGGTGTGGAGAGAGAGACATGTCGAGCCAGTTCCAGCCCAGCCCACCTTCCGCCGGCCGGGCTTGGGCTTGCATGGTGGAAGTCCTGTGACTGACTATTGGCCGCTTTGCTACGGATCTCGACGGCGTTTCTGCTCGGCCTCTTACCTGTCCCTTTCTTATGACCCTGCGTGCCTGCTTACAAAAGGAACACGGTCGCGGCGCCTCTTGCACAAGACACGGCTATGCACGGCCAAGGGACCAGGCGTGCCAGGCAGGATGCTTGTCTGTCTTGCCGCAACACCCTCTTCCGCCCACTGCACCCTGGTACATATGTGCCCCAGCAATCCAATATCCAGCAGCAGTATTTAGCCCCCGGAGTGGAGGGGCGGAGGGGCCGGGCCTCCAACGGCGCAGAAGAACTACTGGTACTTCTGCTGACTTGCCCGTCTGCAGTTGGCAAGATGCTGTTGGTGAGGCCGATACCAAGACATACCTGCAGCCTCGATGCACGCAAGAGGGCCGCGAGAGCCACCACGGACCTTCTAGCCTTTCTCATGCAAGCGCCGGCACTCAACACTGGACTAATAATGCGCCCATCATCAGGCTGTACGAACCCCCCGAAACCCACCACTTTAATTTGAACGAGAGCCTGGCAACTGCCCTGCCAGAGAACGCCCGGAATCCGCCAACGAGACTCTCCAGTCTCGACGACCACCAACCAGCCAACCCAGTCCAGAATGCTGCTAGCAGCGAGCTAGACACGGGCCTGCAACGTGCCGCCTCGGCCAGGAAATGAATCAAATCCAGTCGCGCAAGTGAGATGTAGTTGAACAAGTGACACTGTTGTTGTGCTCTGACCGATCGCTTGGTCAACTCGTTGGTAATTGTTGCAATCTGCCGTGCACATCACATTGTCATTGTCATGGCCATCTTTGACATCTCCGATCCGCATCAGCCATTCCCTCACCACCATCGCCATCACCACCACCCATCATCGCTTCCTCTTCGACTAGTTTGCCTTCGCTTCCCCTCTTCGCTTGTCACCCTCCACTCCACTCCTCCTCTCATCCCCTCTCATCTCCTCTCCTCCCATCCCCCGCTAATCATCACCACACCACCCTGGTCTTTTGGTTTCCCAGAATTCACCTTGGCTCAAAGCTAAAAATGCTTGCCTGCCCTTTCACCAGTGCTACAACGTAATGTCTCAGTATCCATTGTCTAGCAAAACAAAGTGCCCTACTGGTAACTGGCTTTGGCCCCCAACGCTCCCGTCCTCGAGTTTTGTCCATCAGTCTCTCAACAATTCAACCATCCCCGGAGCGAACTCTTTGGTTTGTCTCGTCTATCTCTTTGGCGTTTGCCCACTTTGCTAGCCTGCCTTGTCCATCGGCCTGTTCATTCACTCCGCACCACATATCTCAACACCACCAGTCGCAATCTAGCTATTTCGCCTGGTCACTTCCCGCTCCCAGAGCCCTCCATTTTTTCCCATGTCCGTCTACTTTTCTGTGGCGCATATCTTGTCACCAATAGCACCTTTTGCTACACCATTGGCCTACGTAGTAACTTGGTTCATGCACCCTCTACCCCGCCCACACCAACCTACCTGCTCCTCGTCCGAGTCGTGTCTCTGCGATGCACCCTCCGGCGAGTAACTTAGTATAATAGCAGCGAGGGTTAACACCTTCCATTTTTCCTCGTCCGTCTAGGCTACCACACCACTGCCGACCTGCTAGTCATGGGGATCGTGGCTACCCCCGGCCCCGATACAGACAGCCGACATTTTACGGCCTGCAGGCCGCCCGCTGCACTGTTTCATCAATGACCAACCGTTGTCAACCACCCCCGCCAACAGCACAGCGCCCAAGGTCCGCCCAACCATGCTTACCTGCCCAACAACGGCGAGGATTGACAGGAACCACGTATCCTGTTACACAAGATCTCGACGGACTACAAAACTCGTAAAAGCCATAGTGCATCCTCTAAACCTCCCATTTACTCCATTTCTGCTTATTTCCTTGGTATTCCTGCGCCGTAGATCTCGCGCTTGACGCATTACGTGACGTCAAGAAGTAGTGGCTGAGCTGACCAAGAAAGCAAGTAAGAAACCAAGATGTAGTTATCGAACTAGGTGGAACCACAAACCAAAAGCATTAATAAACCACTAGGCACAGCACAACTATAAAAAGCGTAGATATTCTTTCCAATTGACCTCATTATTTGAAAGTTCCAAAAAGAAATTCAACTGCATAAAATTACATAGTTCTTCCGCCAAAAAAAAAAAAACCATCCTTCGTCATGGCCATCCTTTACTACGCCGCTACAGCCCCCATCAATCCTGCCGGCGCCGAGCCCGTCCTGACCCCAGCGCAGGTTTGGGAGGGCCTGCGCCGCAAGGTCCGCCACGCAGATCAGTTTGTACCGCCCATTACCTCGTGCATTGTCGACAAGGAAGAGGACAATGTGGTGCACCGTCGCGTCATCTTCGAGGGCAGCAAGGAGATGAGCGAGGTTTGCACGGAGCTGGCGCCGCACAGGGTCGACTTTCGCCTCGAGGACGGTACCGAGATTGAGAACATCCTGTCGTCGGGGCCGAGCGACGACGAGACGGATCTGTACCTGACGTACTCGTTCAAGTGGAAGTTTCCCAAGATTGAGAGGGGAAGCACAGAGGAGCGGGACATGCTGGCTGAGCAGCAAAAGGTGAGTCTGATGCAGGAGAAGATGGTGGCCTAGTGCTTGCGACGAAATTATTAACATCATTACAGAATGCACGTGGTGCGGTGCAGTCGTCTATCAAGGTTATCCGCGAGATGATCTCGGATGGAAGGCTGAAGGCATAAATGCATATTTAAAGAATATTTATTTTCACTGTACATCTTTGACAAGACAGCAAGCCTTTGCGTGCGTAAGCGAGAAGGAAAAAAGCTGGCTACGGTACTCGAGCGAAGCCATGTCAAAAGAAGGAAGAGGACAAAGAATAAAATTATAATAATGATAATAAACTTATGTCATATATATCGGGCACGATCTGGTGCGGGCACGTGTCTTGATTTGTTGCAGTGTTTGCATTCCGGGTCTTCGAGCCTGCGCGTGGATAAGTAGGCTAACTGCCCATGACCAAGCAAAGCGAGATTTGACAAGATGGCAGATGGAAACAGAGCGGTGAGGGAGCAGGCGAATTTGTTAAGCCGACAGATAGTAGTGATAAAGTATCATCATCCGTGGGATGCTCTGGAATCGATTGTAGTACCTAGGTGCAAACGATCATATCTAAATTCGGGGGCCTGTGCGCTAGCGGCTGCCTACAGCCTACAGTGCGCTGCGCGAACAAACGCGCGAGCAAGAGCTCCACGCGTAAATGACTGCATCCACCTTTTTCTTTTTCATCATCCCCGACCCATTGCGGTCACGAACCTCGCTTCTTCACCCGTAGCCGCTCGGCGGATCTAGAGTGTCACTCTGCAGTGCTTTTATCTTGCCTTCTGCCATTTGATTCTCTGACAAGGCCGCAGCGTGCTCTGCCAAAAGAGAAACCCCTGGATCGCGGGCAGGCTGCCGCTCCTCTACGCACGAGCGCAGGTTTGCTCCTGAGAGCAAACAAATCTCGATCATCTACCCGTCCATCAAGATCCGGTGCTACTTTTCAACAGAACAATGACGGGATTAGATTGCCCATAATGTCGAACGTAATTAGCGACGAGCTCGGGAAATGGTTCGACGAGTTCCAAGCGATCCCGCCCGAAACACACCTC
Organism: Akanthomyces muscarius; assembly: GCF_028009165.1. Lineage (NCBI taxonomy): Eukaryota > Fungi > Ascomycota > Sordariomycetes > Hypocreales > Cordycipitaceae > Akanthomyces > Akanthomyces muscarius. The sequence goes on along the minus strand of NC_079243.1, from coordinate 2,476,811 downwards.
CTGTGCCCACGAATTCATGACGACGATGGCGAAAATTACAGAGTGCTCGACGATCCCGACTCTACAATCACCCGGGAAGAAAAAGAGAAGCGAATAGAGGCTGGCAATAGCCGCATCAATGTCACTTACTGGAACAGCCTGATATTTGGCTTTGACAAGAAGGACGCCGGCAAATGGCTCGGAGATTTCAGCAGAAGGCTTGATGCCGCGCTCAAATCTTGCTCCGAATGTGTCCTTAACTGGCACATGAGGCGCAAGCCACAGATGCAAAAATTCCTCGAGTACGTAGATGATACCTAGACCACTGAATGTACGCCGCAAAAACTAACCCTGATGACTTTGACAGACGCTGGGATGAAGATGCCGTCGCTCAAATCCAAGACTTGCTCGACCAACTCGACAACGCCCGAATCGACGAAAATCTTACTTGGGCCAAAAATTACATTGCCAAAATCGAAAACACAGGCGCAACATTTAAGAAGTCAGAGTTTGGCGACAATTTGGGCAACGTGCTGATTACGGTCTACGAGGCTCTCTGCTGCATGAGTTACCTAGCTCAGCCCGATCAGCGAGCCACATTTCAATATGTCTTTATGCGCCTGCAGGGCAAGACTTATCTGAAGCTTGGGACCAAGGACCCCTTGCCCGGTATGACGTACTTTTTGTTCGATCACAAGAACGAGGATCGACGAAAGTGGGCGCACGAGAACTGGAAGAATATAAGTACGTCTTCTCTGACTGTACCGCAATTTGAATGGGCTATCCACGATGGATTGGTCAGTGCCATCGAGGAAACGTGGCGCAAAGACTTGAATCAGGCGACCCCTGAGGTGTACCTCGAGATTGAGCAGTTTTGGTGTGGCTTCGAGGATATCCTGCGCACACTTCCTGCCAGCCTGATTGCTTCCCACGTGCGCAACTTGGAAGTAAGCAAGTCTATTTACGAGTTGCTGTTCGCCCACATGCAGTTCTGTCGCTCAGAGGGCGTCTTAGTTGCCGCCATTCGCATCTTGACAGCCCTGCTTGACAAGGCACCCAAAGTTCTCTGGGACGTGATTGGTGGTGCTCGCCCCAACGTCATTGCCGACTTGCTTTTTGGAAGTCCTATATACAAAGGCCTGCTCCGACAATCGCTTGAAAATTGCTGGGATAGCCCAGGCAAAGATTCGGTTCCATTTTCTATATCCTGGATTCAGCCTTGGCTCAAGTCCATCGGCCGTGACCAGCGCTATGACGCATGCGAAGTGCTCATGCACACTCTCTTTGAGACTTTGGTCAAAGATGCCAGTATCGGTGAGCCTGGCCAGGCGGCGTGTATGAGAGCCGGGTTTGACGCACTCGCCTTTCTTCTCAACACATTTCTCGACATGGAAACGTCTGCTGCTACATCTACAGTCCATCTGTACATTAACTCGGCCTTCAACCTGATGACTAAATACAAAGACCTCATCATCCAGCAAATCAATCCGCCCAAGAAACAGCAGAGCATAGAAGGCTGGGCTACCTTTCAAGTGGCCGATTCTGCGCATACGTTGACAGAAGCGGCCATGAAGCTAGACATGAAGCTCTTCTATGAAGAGTACCATGCCATTCATGGTAGCAGCAAGATCCAGTCCACCGTTACAAGAAACTCCAGGGCCTTTTGGACCGCCATTATCGAAATGTACGAGGCGTCCAATGATCGCGTCAAGCTATCCAAACAAATTCTCTTTGCTTTGGCTCCAATATGCGCCGTCGAGCAGATTCGAGCGCGTAAAGCGGGAGGCAAACTAGACGACTCAAGCATAGCCTTCAACGAGTCTCTCAAGTCCACCGCCGACACTATTTCGAGAATCATAGGACGAATCGGCGATATGGACGTCATGGACCTCAATAGCCTCTTTATCGAGCGGGTCCCTATTCAGGTTATTATTGGCTTGTCAGTTCATGACGAATCAGATCTCGCCGAGTCTGCAGCTGAAGTCCTCAAAGGCTGGACTGCCGAGGATACTCGCGGCTCTGCCATCGAACAGCTTGCGCAGCTGCACACTGAGCAAACGTTGGCCTCCGCAGTGTGGTCTCTGGACCGAGTTCTTAAACCACCGTTTCCATGGGGCCCAATTCGTCCGCTTCTGAACGCCAATCGTGCCATTCTGCGTGGTCTTGCCGAAGCCTCCTCCTCCGGTGTGTTGCGAAGTGGACAGCTGGACTCTAGACAAGCCGCCACAGTCCTCCGTTGGTGGAACGAGCAATGGCGCTTTGTTTCCAAGTCGTGCCTCAACATTGAATCGTGGTCACATTACGTGCCAAACGCCATCATGACGGAGTTTTGTCGTGAGATCATGGAATTAGCAGAAGCTCTTATTGCTGAAGATGGCCTTCTTACATCTGCAACGGCTCTTGGTCGTAGCGAGGCAGACATGATGGTAAAGATTCTTGCTCCTGCAAAGGACAATTTCCGCGGTATGGAAAACATGATTCGACTTAAGGATCTGTGGTTGGTTGATGTCACCGTACGAGTTCTTTGCAAGATTCTGAAGCGACTTCGCGAAAACAATCTTGAAATCAATGCTGGTTCCAGGAAGCTGATCGTGGACGCATGTGTGCCAACGGCGACGGCAGGAAAGTACTTGCGATCTACCAACCTAAGCGACCAGCAGCGCGCCGAACTTCTACAAGCCCTTGGAAACACAGACGACGACGTACAAATTATCCAGCTTAGCACAGCTGATACCAAGTCCGCCAGAGACAAGATCAAGAAGCAGAGCAGACTGGATGCGTGGTCCAAGTCTGGGTCAGCGTCGTCCTCAACAAGCTCATCCACATCCAGCAGTAAGCCTAGTTCGAACCGACAGGATGTTTTGAACTTGAGCAATTCTTTGAACAACCCTCTCCTCAAGACCATTGAGGCGAAGCAAAAGGCCAAATCCAAGGTCCCAGATCAGAAGGCTATATCCGCACTTAAGGAAAGCCGACAAAGAGAAAAGGCCGAGAAGGCCAAGCGAGATGCAGAGGCAATCGCCAAGGCCAGACAGCTTCGCGGCGAGCCCCCTGGTGGTCTCGTCGGGCGGAGTGAAATCATGGTCAACAGCTCCGACGAAGAATCCGACAACAGCGACGATGATATCGAAGAAGGCAACCAGCTTGCCCAGCTCAGCACTGGTGGACAAAAGACACTTGATGAAGCAGAGAAGCGTCGCTTGCGGGCCCTGCGAGACATGACTCGGCGGCCCGTCAAGAAGGTTCGACAGCAGCGATCAGTAAAGGAAATGCGAGCCCGTCTTATTCCACCTATGGACAAGTTGCACAATGCCATTCTAGCTTGGGACATTTTCCATGGCGGAAATGATCCGCCTAATGGGCCCAAGGCTTGCAAGGTCGATACAAGATACCCCGACCCGACATCGTACAGGGATACATTCTTCCCACTTCTTGCCTCGGAAGCGTGGAGAAGCTTTGTCACGGCAAAGGATGAAGTCACGGCTCAGACGTTTGGCATCAAGATTGCCAGTCGAGCCAGTGTTGACAGCTATCTTGAAATTACCTTCTCGATGGAAGTCGCTCAGAACAGAGAGCGAGGCATCGGTGAAGGAGATATTCTCCTGGTCTCCGAGGATGAGAATCCGCTCAGCAATCCCTCTGCTCGTCACTGTCTAGCTCGTGTCCATCGCGTAATATACAAGAAGGTTCGTCTCGAAGTCATCTTCCGTGTCGCATCACGCGGTAACCCCCTGGGTACCGCTCTGATGCCCAACACCATGATGCACGGCATCAAGATTACCAATATGACCACCATTGAGCGAGAGTATGCTGCTCTCGAATCCCTGCAGTACTATGATCTCATGGACGAAATTCTTAAGGCTGAACCGTCGCCCATTCTCAAATACGGGGACGAGAAAGTTACCAACTACCAGAGTAATTGGCAACTCAACCGAGGTCAGGCCTTGTCCGTTCTGGGTGCACAGGAGAATGACGGCTTCACCCTCATTCAAGGCCCTCCTGGTACGGGTAAAACCAAAACCATTATTGCCATGGTTGGTGCTCTGCTTTCTGAGCAGCTTGCGCAAGCACCCGCCAAGGGCATGCCTGTTGGTGTTCCAGTTCGACCGGGGGCTACAAACCAGTCTGCTGGTCAGAAGCCCAAGAAGCTCCTTGTCTGTGCTCCGAGTAACGCAGCTGTTGACGAACTCGTCACCCGTTTGAAGAATGGGATCAGAACCACGAGCGGCAAGACCAGAAATATCAATGTCCTGCGTCTCGGTCGTACTGATGCCATCAGTGCTGGTGTCAAGGATGTCACTCTGGACGAGCTAGTTCGTGCACGCATGGAAGGTGATTCAACAAAGGACAAGGCCAAGGTCACCAGAGACAAGCTCCATGAACGCGCCGGCCAGATCAAGGAAGAACTTGGCATTCTGCGTCCCAAGCTAGACGAAGCAAACGAAAAAGAGGACCAAGACTTTCGCAACAAACTTCTGCGGCAGTTTGACGATCTAAAGCGCGAGCAGCGAGACATAGGCAAACAGATTGAAGCCGACAAAGATAGCGGCAACTCAGTTGCTCGAGAGGTGGAGATGAAGCGTCGCCAGATTCAGCAAGAGATCCTCAACAACGCCCACGTCCTCTGCGCTACCCTTAGTGGCAGTGGTCACGAAATGTTCCGCAACCTGGATGTCGAATTCGAGACGGTCATTATCGATGAGGCCGCGCAGTGTGTTGAGCTGAGTGCCCTGATCCCGCTCAAATACGGATGCTGCAAGTGTATCCTCGTTGGAGACCCCAAGCAGCTGCCACCTACTGTCCTTTCGCAGTCAGCTGCCCGCTTCGGCTACGATCAGAGTTTGTTCGTTCGGATGCAGCAAAATCACCCAAAGTCGGTCCATCTCCTCGACATGCAATACCGAATGCATCCCGAGATCAGTTCATTCCCCAGCAAAGAATTCTACGAAGGGCAGCTGCATGACGGACAGGACATGGCCGGTCTCCGCCAGCAACCTTGGCACAAGAGCGCGCTACTGGGACCCTACCGATTCTTTGATGTGCAGGGTGCGCAAGAGCGTGGCAGCAGGGGCCGATCGCTTGTCAATACCCGAGAACTCGACGTCGCCCTCCAAATGTACGATCGTTTTCGCAAGGAATACAGCCAGTGCAACTTGGTGGGCAAAATCGGTATCATTACTCCCTACAAAGCTCAGCTGTTCGAGCTCCGCAACCGTTTCAAGGCGCGATATGGAGAAGAGATCACCGACATCATCGAGTTCAACACAACCGATGCTTTCCAGGGTCGCGAGTGCGAAATTATCATATTTTCCTGCGTGCGAGCCAGCGCTACCGGTGGCATCGGTTTCATGACCGACATTCGCCGTATGAATGTCGGTTTAACCCGTGCGAAATCGTCGCTGTGGATTTTGGGAGACTCACGCGCGCTTGTGCAGGGTGAGTTCTGGAAGAAGCTCATCGAAGATGCACAGTCGAGAGACCGCTATACCCAGGGCGACATTGTCAACATGTTCCGCAAGCCCCTCGAGAGAGCCAAGCCTGGCAGCATCATGACATCTACTGCACGTACAGCTGTAGACAGTCCCATGACTAACGGCTCTCCCGCATCTATTGCCACGCCTGATGACGACGTCGTCATGCCCGATGCTTACGAACCTCCACCCATCAAGCGTTCAAGCGAAGAATATGCGTCAATTCCCACTCGACCAGCCGCTTCCTCGTACCGCTCTCCTTCGATCCAAACAGCTTCTCTGCCCGGCGACAACAAAAAGAGAGCACTGAATAGCCCAGACGGTACTCTGCCTGCCCCAAAGAGAATTGTCAGCGCCCAGCCTCGTGCAGGAGGACTGGCTGGCAAGTTTGGCCAGAGGCCTAACAGGCCACTGCCCAGACAGCCGACAGATCCTAGCGCCATGGTGACTCTGGGCCTGGCACCGCCGGAGCGTCCACCGCCACCAAAGCCGAGTGCACTGCCGTCGCTGCCAACAGCTCCTTCTGGGCCGTCTGCAATGTCGGCGCCGCTCAATAGACCGGTATGTAATGCAGCTCACCTTTGCCCACGTTCAGCTACTAACAGCGCATAGAAACCACCACCCACTGGACCACGAAAGAAGGCCAAACCGAGCCTGTTCCTACCTAAGAAAAGGTAGTTCTCATTTGTCTGCATATCATGAAACATTTGCTTCGCTTTGCTTTCCACTTTGTTTTACCAGTTGCATTTTACATTTTACATAATTAGGTTTGTATAGACAGGAGGGCATTTAACGGCGTTGCCTAGGATAGAGATGCTTTTCGTGCGAAATGGAACATTTTGGCATTTTTGTCATTTTGGAGAAGGGGAAGAAGAAGCATGGTTTGGGTAAGAGATAGAGGGGAAAAGAGCGGCGAGTCTCTAAAGGCGAATGGATTTCTGCTGTTGATTCAGAGGTACTGTGTCTGTAGTCTGCCGGCTGAGCATCCTCGGTTTTGTAGAGATGGTGCGTAAACAGTGGAGAGCGTGTGCGTTTGCATGTAATTTGGCATGCACGCCTCTACTCAAGTAACTTGATCTCGCACCACTTCCTTTTCACTACTCGCACCCTTTTCGCGTTTCCACGTTGCCTGCCTCAGCACAGCTTTTCTCTTGCTCTCTGCCACTCGAGAGCATTGCTCCCTCCTTACATCTCGACTCTGTTCTTCTCTGCTCCTGGATGCCCTTCTGCGCCTCTACATCAAACCGTACGTCTACCGCTAGTTGCGCCCCTGCGTACAATCAACTGTAGAATGCCTGGTATGGAACTTGCCTTGCCCCTATACCTGCCGAAGAGGTTCGCCAGTCTGAACTGTCATCTGATCCACATTTTTGTTTTTTAGACTCTGGTTAAGATTTCGCTTCCACGATTGGCCCCGGCTTTGCTGCGAAGCCGGACTACCTCTGGGCTGTCCCAGCACGAGAAGGCCGTCTGCGCAACCGTGTGATACGCGTGATGCCGCAACAAAAAAGCGACACCTCATGCTGGGAGGACGACATCTATCATAGTAGTGATAGTGAGTGCGGAGAGATCTGGCACGACGTAGACGTCAACATTGATGGCTGCGGCCTCGGCTGTTTCGCTGTAGTCGTGGGAGAGCTCTTGATCGAAGGAGCATCGGATAAAAGCGAGTTCCATTATATACCCCTCGCGACGCATCATTCGTGTAGTCAAGGCTGCTGGCAAAAACTTCATATGATCTATCCGTGCGAATTCGTCCCACGTTTAGTTGTGGTCAGAATGCTCAACGCCAGGCGCGATGAGCTGCATGTCCTCACTGGCCGCAACAAGCTCAATGAGGCCTGTACTATAAGAGCCCTGAATTTATCTGGGTATGACGATGACCTCATTGCCTTTTACAATGAGTTCTGGGTTGTACCTGTGTCGGACCAGAGGGAGGACCGGAAACGACAGATCTGGGAGAATATTTTCAAGTTTTGCAGAGACTACAGGAGGACACACTTTCGCAGCGGGTACAAGGCTGCAAACTTATTGATTCTTGATTCTAATTCGAGAGCCGAAGCTGACGATGGCAATGACGGGGGGGCTCTAATCCCGGTGCGCTCGGCTGTTGTGCCGTGCGCGACGGCCTGCCCGCGAGGCGTGGGCGCTGCAATAAGTACCGAGGATCGCGCCTCCACTGAGACCGTCGATATCTTCTTTGCCGTCATTATTTGCATCTACCTCGGGCTCACGGGTTGCTTGTTTGCCATTGCTGCTCAGGGATAAAGGTTGGCATCTCGCGCTCCGAGTGGTGATGGTGCGGAACAGAACAATCGCAGGCAGGACAGCTGAAGAAGAAGATTGGGCTGTCCAAAGGGAACTGTGTATACTAAACGAAACGATTTGAACTGATAATTAAAGCTAAGACGGGATTCAAGAAGGAACTACCAGGACACGAGCATCGAGATCTGGGAAAGATGAAGACGGTATGTGACGAGACGCGGGGAGGTTTACTAAATACATTTTGGGAGGCGGTCAGAACCTGGATGACATGGTTCTGGAAATCGAGAAGACTAGACCATTTTGAAAATGATTATGAAACTTTGATTACTGTTCAGGTCAAACGTAGGGTGTTCTAACAATGCATCTCATGCCTGTTCCGTAGGGTCGCGATGGTCAAGGCCGCTACACCAGGTCGAACCAGCGATCAACATTCTCCTCTAATTATACACACAAGCCATTGGAAGAGACAGCTCTTTGCCATAATTCCAGCAGATGCGATTGGATGCAGGACGTTTTGGTAGTAGGAGCCAGTCCGGTGCAGAGTTGTGAAGAGCCCGTTTGCTTTTCACCCCCGCGTCAAATAATCCCCGCAGACTGCCGCCAGCGTTTTACACTCCTCATTATGTCATCCCAGTGAATGATACTCCATTCCTGGACAGCAGCAGCAGTCACTCCAAATTTCTCTCTCTTCATCACAGTTTGACACTCTCAGAGATGACGCCACGTACGTGTTCTCCAGGCTTGCACGCTGCCCTTCCACTAATCAAAACTTCTTCTCTACTTTCTCAAAACACAGTGCTTTCTTGGGTCCCGATACACAGCCCAGCGTCGGCAGCCGCGGGAAGCATGTCCAGGTCGGACTCTGCCACCCCAGCGGCAGAGAGCTGTGGTGTCAACGTTGGCGACTTCATTTCCAACGTCAAGCCCCTCGTCGATGCCCTTCCCGCCAATAGCCTGCAGAAACACACTCTTCAGCTTCAGATGGCGGAAGCTGATCGAATATTCAACTCGGAGTCGCAACGAGAAGAAGAAGTGCGTTGCGTGCTGCTGGATCGGATCTTCGACCCTGAGTGCAGCTTTACAGCCCATCACGCGGCCAAGTTTGCCCGTTTGCTAGATGTAAGTGTTCCCCAGTCACTTTCATATTTACATTCCCCTAAACCAGTTAGAAGAGGCCAGTTTGTTACGCAACGACACGGCCTGACGGCCGCGGCGTCTCTCCCGCGCTTATCCTCCACCTGGCGGCCGTGGTGCGAAGCGAGCCGCTCCAAGATGCCGTTGCGGATCCTGTCAGCCAGTCTTGGCTGTTCTCGCAGTGGTGCATTCTCTACAGCAGCCTCGAGGCCCCCGAGGCCGTAAACATGCTGGAGTCAGGCATGCTGCGCCAGCTATATGGCATCGACCTGCTGCGCATGACGGAGCACAAGCGCCAGCTGCTCGACAGGACGGACAATGTGCGGGACATCTTTATCTGGACGCGCAATGCGCTCAGCGGCATGCCACGTCTGCTGTACCTGTGCGACATTCTTCGGCCGGGGGAACGCAACGCCCCAGCCATCACCAAGGTGCTGGACTCGCTGGACGCCATGGCCGGCCCGCTCGGCAGGGCATTGACGGCAAGATTCTCGGGCATGTCCGTCGCCGCTGCAGGCTCCGCCGCGGAGGAGCAGGCCGGGCCCGACAGCAAGTACGTGAGCATCAAGACCGCGTTCGAGCTCGCAAAGGAGTCCGGGAGCTTTCTGCCGTTTTGCGAATCCATGCGGGCCTTCCTCGTGCAGGCCAGCGCTGAAAATGATGCATCCGCCACTGTTGCGGTCGGAGTTCAGGTCAATATGATGCTCGCGTACATCAAGGCCCGGGAGCTTGCCCGCCTCCAACCCAACATGGGCAGCCCGGCCGGACGACCAGTTTCGAGGAGAGGCAGCAAACGCCCAAGGACTGGCAACTGATGACAGGAAGAGAGCATGGACATGTCACTAAATTTACGACAATGAAAGGACCAGAGTGTGGGTTTGGTTCGCATTAGTCGTGGCCCTCGAGAGAGATGTAGCGTAATTTTGCATAGCCCGTAGGGGGGCTCATTGTCACGGAGCTTAACAGAGAGGAGTTACTTATTTGTCCGTGTAAAAAACAATCATCATGTGCTGTCGTACTGAGAGTTGTGGGCTTTTTGACTTTGCAGCTCTTTTCGTTGCGCTTTTTCACGTGTGCCGGGAACACATTCATTGACGCGTGCTTGGCCATACTTCAGCGCGCTGGCTGCAAACAGAGGAACAGCCCGTTTGCACACAAGACAGCAGTCAGAATTTCACTTCTGACTTTTTGTATTTTCTCTTTTTATTTCTCCTTACATCTCCGCGACGTCTAAAATCAGCTTCCATCCCAGCAGGACTCCAACGTGCCAAGTCGTCAAAGAGTCCTTGCTGCATGGTCTGTTGACGCCGCAAAAATGCCAAATGGTACGCTCTTTATCTATTCTCAATTTTTTCCGTTTAGATTCTAACTTGACTTTTTTCCTTCTAGCTGTGAATCAACCCCGTCGAGGGTTTGCATACAACCCTGACGGCCGCTGGGGCTTCAACACAGCTCAAAGCCGGGTTCGCCGCAGAGTCATTCGCGCGGACCGCCACTTAATACAAATAAATGTCTTACAACTGGCGATATTGCCAAATGGACGAATTTGGCAGATGCTTTCACTTTCCGCCGAGAGGGAACCCAACTGCACTACCAGGGTCTGAACCACGCTGTTATGGTGGGTGAGCTAATTCCGGCAGCCGCATGCATAGGCTCTGCCTTTTCAGAAGTATACAAAGAAGTATACAAAGAAGCATACAAAGAGCTTCAAACCCCAAATAGATCCTTGCCAAGGCGCCTCAAATTGGTCACTGTCGACGAAGAACATCACCGCTGCCTCATTGTGCGACTAACTTATGACGTCACGGACGCATTCTTTGTCCTTGGCAGGAAAGACGCAGGCAGTGGCCTCTGTTGGCTGTATCGTGCTCCGGAGCACGATGATATCCGCCACTACATTGCTTTTTACGATGAATGGGTTGGACACAGCTGCCAGATGTCCGCGAGTGAGACTTGGCAACACGTGAAGCGCAGCCTCGACGACTTTTGCAAGAAACACCGTGAAACCCACAAACTTATAATGCGCAACACTTCTCCCAGGCCGGCGGTTCCTTCCCTGATAGTCACGCTCAAGACCGGTTTGCTTCGAAAGACCCTCCAACCTGCGAAGCCACGGCCCAAAACCATCAGTGCGCCGAACAGCAACACCGTGCCAACCGCAAAGCAGGCATCGCCTAAGCCCTCGGAGCAGCAAGAGCAGATCCAAAGTCCATCGCATGACAAGAAACCTCCGCCTACGCCAAAAGATGTGATCGAATCTCTGCAGCCGGAGAGTCAATCCGGAAATGAAGCAAGCAATATTGGTTCTGATCCTGCGTCGCACGCCAGGTCCAATCACACAGAGTCCCAAGTCCAGCAAGAAACTGAGCAGAACAGCAAAAGTTGTCAAACTCCTCAAATTTTGCCGGTCGACCCAGCTGCCAGTCAAGTAACCAAATTGGATAAATACCTCGCCCAGCTATTTGCAGTTGATGCTAAATACACAATCTCGAATGCTGCGAAGCTCTTGAAAGAGACAAAGGCAAGTACATTCACATGCAGAATCGCACCTACGGCTGACAATATAAAGGTAATTTGCAATCCATCGCCTTCCAATAGATTGAATTACATGAGCATTCTTACCGATTTGGCGAGGCTGCTACGCTCTGGGACACTGAACTGTCAGTGTGTACAGCCAGAATTTCGTGCCTGCATAGTCGGAGAGTGGTGTCGACGATTCCATTTCTACGGCAACCAAGAATGGGAAACAAAACGAGTCTTGGGACGGCTCCCCGCGGAGCTGTGCGATGTTTAGGAGAACACGCAGCAATTTGCGCGATCCGCCTCGCTCGGAACAAAACCTCTCAGTAGCGCGGCGCCCATCGTCCAGGCAATACCTCATGGGCAGGGTAATCCTACCCAGATCCATGCTTTGACAATGGCCAGAGGCTGCATTGAGCGGACCATTCGCTTTGCTCAGATTGCCATTGCCAACCTCGACGCAGTGCTGCAGGGCAACGCCAGCACCAATAGCGTTCACAACGTGCTCCGCGCCGCACTGGATGGCATCCGGGAACAGCTACCAGCCGTCACTGATGCATTCACAAGCGATATGCGCAACCACGTTCTGGATCTCGCGCACTGCGCCCAAGTTGACGGGACCATGCGCATTCGCGAAGTCAGAGAGATCGTGCTGGCAATCAAGGTCTCTCTCGAAACACTGTTGGGGAACTTGACAATTGTGGAAAGAAGTGCCAATCCGTCGGCTTCTGGAAGTGCTGCAGGGTCGGATCTCAACGCGGACAGAGAAGACGACCCTGATGAGGAATGGTTGATGCGACTGTGGGCATGGACAATGGAGGATAGTGATCGGCTGGGTGACTGATTTTGGAGGAGTACAAGGTTGGTTGGGGTTGTGAGCGGTACTACAGGCAGCTGAGGCTGCATTGGGAGCTGTTATGTGGCTTGTACAGATTGGACGTTCTCAAAGGATGTTACACGCCGCGTCGGACTAAAGCGCCCAGCATGGGCTTGATACTTTTTGCCTTTCTCAATTCTCCAGAAAAGTACGACAGAGTACTCAAATTGTCCACTCATCGCACCCGCGTCATTGCACACTCCAGCTGCACGTTTCCCGTCAATTGCGTATAGCGCCCATCCTTTTTCGTCACGCTGATTCTTCACGCAGCTTCTCCCACTCTTCCCTCAACATGCGATAATCAACCAGATCGTGCCAGGACCCATTCAAGTAAATGCAGCTTTGCCTCCTCGCCTCCTGCACAAACCCGATGCTGGCATACAGGTGCATCGCGCGCTCGTTGTACGACAGAGCCCCGATGCTCAGCCGGTGCAGGTTGCACCACGTAAACGCGTAGTCGGCCGCCCAGCGGATCGCCTCGCGGCCGTAGCCCTTGTTCTGGTGCTCCTGCAGAAAGCCGAGGTGGTACGACGCGCAGCTGGGAAACGACTTGTTGAGGACCAGGTAGCCAATCGGCTGCTCCGGCTCCGGGTCTGCTGCGGGCAGGCAGACGAGCACGGCGAGGTACGTCTTGCTCTCGTTGACAGTCTCGGCCAGCTGCTTGTCGGAGGCGGCGCGCGAGGGCGGCACCGGGCGCCCGGCGTCGATGAGGCTCCGGTTCACGAGGTCGGAGGCGCAGCACTTCCACCAAAAGTCCTTGCAGCGGTCCGTCTCCTCGAGGGCGGTGTAGACGAGACGCTCCGACTTAAAAACGTCGCGAAAGCTATCCGTCATTTCTTGCATCGATGTCATGGTGTTGTGGGCGGCGGTGAGTATGAGTTAACAGTGACGGAGGTTGTCTTCAAGCACGGGGGGGGGGGGGCATCACTACGCTTATGTACAATACTTCGCGGGCGGGTTGTACGCCACATTCAAGAGTGCGCAGACAATCCGGCCCTCTCTTTACGCGGCCATTACGACTCATCGGGACCGAAATCTGCGACTTGGGGATGTCCGTACTCGTCTTGCGGCCGCAGGACTGACGTGTAGTGTCCACGCTAAGGATAAGGCTGAGCGCCGACGCGACGAGGTAGCGTCGGCCAGTGCAACTAATAATTCGTTGGATTAACTAGATTCATGGGTTCCGCCTTCTGACGACCAAGGGCTACTCTGTAATAAGGCTTAGCGTCAAGGGTATCGTCAAGCAATATTCAACTATAACACAAGCGACCCGAAGGATAAAAGTACATACTTATCTGAGTAGACTTCTTCTTCTCGGTGATGCTTTACGTCCCAATCTTCGGTAACTGACTGCTCATCACTGTTGCGCACTTCCCCGCAAGTGGTACGGATTTCGACGCCACCTGGGTAGTGCTCCCGTGGCCCTTGGTGTACGTAAACCACCACGCGGCTCAGCACGTTGCACACGTCTGCAGGGAATTTGCATCTTGTCTTCAAAGGTAACAAAAGACTCGGCTTACAGAAAGGCATGGGCGATAAATCACGGATCTGATCTGCTGCATTGGTGGAGCACTGCACGCGACAACCATTGGCTCATCGTCTGCTTGCAAGCTTGGATCGTGACTGGTTCTCATTAATATGATCAGCCACAAACTTTTGCTCTTGCTCTAACAGCTCGAAGCGCCCGTCAAGAGCAGCCTCGCGGAACGGGTCTGTTGGACGGGTCGTAGACAAAGCGGCCAAGCAACTAGGCTCGCCTCGTTCCGATACGTCGACTCGGAATTGGATAAAACCACAACGATGTATTTTCAGAGATACAATCTCTGTCACAGCTATTTCAAGGGCGTATTGCCTGTTACAGCGGGCCTGCCCACTAGTAACAGCCACGAGGAGGCTGTTGGCTGTCACGCGGGTAAATGAGGCTTCGTGAAAAGCCCCTATTAATAGATCACACGAGCATCTCCCTTTTTCATTCCGCCGTCTTTTCCATCAATTAGTATCCGCTGCCGCCGCCTCTCTTTTGATTCATCGACCGTTTGAATTCCATACACTCGCTTATTGTCGCCATACTCTCGCTCTATCCATCCGTTCCGCCCCACCGCGAGGAAGAAAACATCGCCTCTGCATCTTTCCCGCCCTCAATTCACAGCCGCGGCTACCATGACGCTCATTCGCACCTTTGCCGTTGCCCTCGCCCTGGGCGCCTCGTCGGCCCTCGCGCGCACCGATCTCGCCGGCTGCACGTACACCGACCTCGTCATCCAGGCCACCCAGCAGGCGGCCTACGCCAGCCGCCTCTACTACGTGCCCGACACGGGCGAGGTCTGCGACTTCCTCGACTGCGGCGGCGGCCGCGCGCCGCCCAAGTCGACGGTGCCCGGGTGCCCCGACTACACGGGCACGGAGACGTACCAGCCCTCGTACATCAACCCCAAGACGCTGGGCAACGGCGTCATCGCGGCCGGCCACAGCGTCACGCTCGCGGCCGCCCCCGTGGCCGCCACCACCGGAGGAACTGCGGCGTCCGACGTCGTGTCCGCGATGACGACGGCCAGCTCAACCACGTCCTCGGTCGAGGAGGCGTCGGTCACGATCTTGACGGGAAGCGCGTCTTCGGGCGCATCTTCGGAGGCATCCGTCACCATCCTGACGGGGAGCAACACGAGCGCGCCGTCCCAGAGTGCCTCGAGCTTGGCGCAGACTACGAGTGCGCAGTCGACCAGCGCGGCGTCGGCGAGCAAGAGTACGGAGTCGACCAGCGGCACGGCCAAGACGACAACTCCCAGCTCTGCTGCTGGAGCCATGCAGACTGTCGGGGCTGTTCTCGGCCCTTGCGTCATGGCCGCCATCGCTGCTGGACTCGCTTGATTATGAAATCCTGACCGGAAGCAACCTGCTTGTGCTTGTTTCACGTCGGCCCCCTTTTGGGACGTCATCAACCTTGGAGCCAACCGCATCTCGGCCCGAGGGCATCTCCAACTGTATTTGTAGCTATGCAAGCGATTCATTTAGCCGCAGCGCATGGAGAAAATGTAACCATTCATTAGCGTATTCATCACTTCATAATACATATTAATATGCATCATTCTGTGTTCGGTTACCACATGCATCACTCCCAATCTTTCTTCTGGGAATATTCCGCAACGGTCTTCAAAACCGGCGGTGCGTCAACTGCAAAGCTCCATCGTCAGCCGTCGGCTCTCGGACTAGAGCCGAGACGATGGAGCCGGCGTCTTGCTCCTGAGCGCCGGCTGCTTTTCTTTGATGTAGTCCTCCGCCTTGGTCTTGGACTCAAGTGGTATTCCTACTTGTACCAGCCCGCGGACAACCTCTCCGCGCCGTACAGCACCGACACGACGAATGGTGGGTGAGAGCGCAGACTCGCCATTCCGGGTCCTAGAGAAAGGCGCGGCCGACGGAACCGCCTGGGGTGCTGGTGGCGCTGAAGACGACAAAGGCTTTGGGCATTTGGGGACAATGGGATGTAAGCAGATTATTACTTCAAGCTTCTACGAAAAGGGCAGCATCGATTCAGTTATACATCCTACGGTCATTTTGCGCAAAGGCCGGGAGAGAGATGTCACCGAGCGATGATGTACGATAAGCCCAGCACGACCTCACACAAGCCTTGTCTCCCCATGAGCTTCGTTACGCGGCAGCGCCAAGGCTTTCACGCAAATGGCGTCTGCCGATCAGGCCCTTTCAAAGGGCCTCTCCGATAAGTGACAACCCTGCTTCTTCTTTCGTCCGCCTCGTTTCAGACGAAGTCAGCACAGCAAAGCAGAGTTCTTCCGTGCTATCTCTCCATCCGCTTTGGGAAAAGTCGCCGAAACGACTCCGATGAGCAAGACGCGACAGGGCTTGCCACTGGGACGCGACGGGCGGAAAAACGCGACTTTTTTTTTCTTTTTTCTTTTCTCTTTTGCTTTGTCAAGAAGCCGAGCGCACACCCTGCATTGTTACACAATCTCGTAGTGCCCGTCGTCGCCCCCCGAACAAAAACAAAGTTTGCGGTGCCTGAGCCAGCGGGCTAGGTAGGGGGGTGGTGCAAGGACGCACGATCAAACCAAGCACGCCCTTTTCTTATGCAAGCCACGTTTTTTCACTGCCCCTTTTGTCGATTTGTGTTCGGGACTTGGGTGCCTAGCTTGGCTGCAAGGCGTCAAGCCACAGGTTTGTGGTTAATCAACGGTCTTGTCTTGTCTTTGTCGTTTTTTGCTCGCGCGCCCGTCGTCTCGTATCTGCAGAAGAAACAAGCCAATATATCCCCAGCCTTCTCTTCAATTCAAAACGCAGCCATCTGTGCCTAGCCTGCCCAATGCCCACACACACCTGACGGGTGACAGTCGGGGATACACGTGCAGCGGCTGCGGACAAGATTAGACACTGGTCCGCAGTCTCGGCGTTGTGATTGGACAGAGCTTCGTATTACGCCCACTCAGCCAGGCTGGAGCTAGCCAAGCTCTTATCAGAGTTTTCCTACTGGGCACTGGGTGCTGTTGTAGCTATTGTTGGTATCTGTATTGTTCTCCAAAAGGCAATCACAGCGAGAATGAGCAGATTTGTTGAAGAAAATTAGCCATTTTGTTAAACCATATTAAATATAACCAAGTCTATAGGTATCCAGACTCCAAGAAAAAAATGTACATCGTGAAAAGCCCTTTGTATTAGTGTCCTTGAGCGGACATGTTCCTAGGACCAGTCTATGCTAGTGGAAAGACCTCGCGCATTGATGCAAGAAAAAAAAGTATTAAATCCACCGCTATCATAACATGTCCTCATTTTGAAGCAAAGAGTACTATGCTATTTACAGCATGGCAAGGGCAGCGAGAGCAGCAGCGCCGAAGGGGGCGACGGCAGCAGCGGCGCCAACCTGGGGGGGAGCAGTGCCAGAGGGAGCAGAGGTGCTGGGGCCAGTGGGCTTGTTGCCGGTAGGGACAACACCGGTGCCGGTGGGCTTGCCGGGCTGCTGGGTGGTGGGAACACCGGTGACGGTGTGAGGCTTGCTGATGGTGCAAGGGCAGTCGGTGATGGTCAGGGTGGTGGCCTCGGTGACGGTGTGAGTCTTGTTGTTGACAACAACGGTGGTGGGAGCCGGGCAGTAGGTGGTGTAGGCAGTGACGACCTCGGTGGTCCAGACGACCTCACCGGTGCTGGTGGCGTTGTTGTGAGCGGCAGCAAGGCCGACAAGGGCAGCGGTGGCAGCGAAGAACTTCATTTTGACTGAGTTGGGGTGGATTTGTTTTTTTGCGTGAAGCGAATGTAAGTAGACAAAAGTCTTGTGAGAAGCGAATGTAGATGGAATGTGAGTTGGTTGGGGAAGGAAAGAAAAGAGCTGGACAATCTCGGGGGGTGGGCACTCGCCTTATATGGTAGCCAGAAGCTGCTCGTTCGTCCCGAATAGGGGCGATATTATTAGAAACATGGGATTGCGCCAAAGCTGATAGGAAAAACAAAACCGGCCCTAGTATTACGTGACATCATGAGCCACACCCAGCCCACTGGGATAACCTCCGGTCGGCCTCCTACTGGGCGGTACCTGGTGATGGATGACTGGCGAGTGGGTGTGTACGGTGGCCCATGGTGAGAGCGCGCAGCCCGCTCCAGCCTCCACCAATAAAAAACAATACGAGGAATTTTCTTCTCCTTCATTGTCCCGTCCAGTGGACCCCCCGGGCCTGGCGACATGTACCCAGAACGGGCAGGCGGCTGAGATACTGGCATCGCCCATGGCGTTAATTTGCCAGAGCCTGGTTTCCGTCCGAGCCTGACTTTCAGACCAGGCAACTAGGGGCCCTCCTGCAGGATCCATGCTGCGATCCTGGTGCTGCTTATTTTTCCCGTATTTTGCAAGTCGCCGAAAAGAGACGCAGATGAAAATTCCCATCTCGGCACACAGTCATCGTGATTTGTGGCGAGGCCAAGCCCCCTAGCGGCACGCCGAGAGCGACGGACATGGCGACTCGACGGCTTCGACGGTGGACGGGTTTTGCCAGTCCAAAAAGAAGAAGAAATAACTGGTAGCAACCAGCAATGTCCCCACGGGCATTCTCCACCGGAGCCGCAAATCTGGACAGTTTAATTTCGCCGTGAGCAGACAAGCAGGGTAGAAGCTCTCGAGCTCTCCGGTCATGGCGTGTCGAGGCGGGACGCATTCCGACCAACCAACCGGAAGCCTTGTTGTGTACCAGCTTGCCAGCCAGAAGCAAAAGCAAGCTGACGAGCGATCCCCTGGCCCTGGAGAGGCTGGAACTTTATGCAGCATCTCGACCAGCCAGTGAATCTCGGTAGAGCTTTCGCGGCGTCGACACCTCTCAGCCCGAAGAAGATGTCTTGGACAGTGTCGCACTGGCAGATTGCTGGCGATTCTGGCCCGTTCTGCCATGACCATCGCAGTGAATATCCGTCCCCTGATAAGAAATGCCTCAGCACTCTTCAGGCCGCCATCCCTGTCCGTCTGGGTTGGCGTTGCGCCATTTCCGTATTCTCACGGCACCACGGCAACCCAGAAAGAGAAGAGGTACCCAGGAAAAAATTTGCTTCTCGAAACATCATAGGGCAGTGCTCAGCACTCGACTGCCCAAACAGGCATAATCGCAGCACGCTAGTGGTTTTGACTTTTTAGCCCGGGCGCGGTCTCGCTAGTCAAGCACCAAGCACGCCACGGCTTTGCTTTGGGAGAACAAGAGAGTCAGTTGTCAGCCTGGTTGGGCCCGGGGCCCGCCTGGCTAACACCATATCGTTCTGGACGCTCTCGCAGGCTCTGCAGGCACCTCAGCCCATCGGGAACCCGCCACCGGTAGATCCGACGCTGCCCGTGGCACGCCTAGCTTGACCTGCGAGCTGAGAGGCTTTTCCAACAGCCCCAAGCCTCTTGGCCGGTTCGGTACCTGGACCAGCTGCAGCCACTGTCTCCGCTCCGTCATTGCATCTTGCGTTTTGCGGTGGGATCGCAAGGTGATATGGGTGATTGTGGTTTTCGTGGCTGGCCTCATTAAACAAAAGTCATGCCAACTGACAACGTCTCCATCTGCCCATTTGCGAAAAATCTGGCTCTCTCGTGTTCCTAGTGGTTGCTAGTTGCCGGCCGACTTGCCACCTTATCTCTCAGGCCCCCTTTGCTCCTTGCTTATTTTTATTTATTTTTTTGGCCAAGCCCCCAAGGAGCTGCAGGAGTCAGGAGTGCGCTAGTGCAGGAGCAGGAGTCGACGTTGCATTGTAAACCAGGTCAATCCGGAGATGCGGCAAATCGGGTCCCGGGCAATTAAATCCCCCTTCCAGCCCTGCAATCTCATCTTGAAGGAATTAAATTGCCACGAGACTTGTCCGGGTTCTTCTTGGAGGCGGAATGAAATGATGCGCTGCGCAGCGCTGCTGCCCTGTTTGCCCGTCAAGCGGCGGCCTGTTTAGTACTGGAACTGGCGGAGAGCCGGACCGGGCCAGCTATGTAAGACTGTGCAGGCGCCAAACACTTAGTTGATTAGGCTGTCAAGCTGCGACGACTGAGACACTTTTTTCGTATTACAGGACCAGATGGCGAATCTCTCTTTGGCAGCGCTCGGACTAACCTTTTGCAAGTACTAGTGCAGACTGTCTTCGGCCCGCGTACCGGTGGCGGCCTATCTTTCGTATCCGTTGCTAAAAATGCGCACGGTGGGAAATCCGAGGCTGGCTGGCAAGTGCAGTTCTCAAGTCGCAGCTCTGATCTGAATCAGGCTGAGAAGCCGGGCTTCCTGGGCTCGCGGACGTGACTGTACTCGTGCTGGTGTGCCAACCAGTAGGATGTGATGGCAACGAGCAACCAGCTATGGAACGGTAGTGGGAGTCACCGGTGAGTCTAATGACCGAGTCAATATTTCGCAGAGTCAAATTCAAAGCTTTGGCGGCATTTTGTTCCACCGCGCCAGTAAGGCACGCCCCGTGTGCACACGATGGTGCTGCTCGACTGGCTCCAATTCATGCAGTTTGATCGAGGCCAGAGGGTGGCGTGATTACTGAGACGAGGAAAAGGCATGCTATCGATTTTTTGCATGAAATCGCACTGCCTCAAAACTCTAAAAATAAGGTGTTTGTTTGCCATGTGCGCGCCCACACTTGCGATGGGAATATGGGGACCGAGCTGCAGGATCGCGATTGTACAGGGTAGGCTGCCCTGGCCATGGCAGTTGGTGTCCCCTCGTTGTTTTCGGTGCTGCAAATGAATTTGGGCGAGTTCTCGCATCGTATTAGTCAAGCGTTGTGATTCAATCCGGCTGTCCAATCTCGTGGACCTGTTATTTCCTTGTGATGTGTCGGATTGGTACTTTGAAGATGCTTGTGTGCTGCGGCTATTTTGCAGGTCTGTCTGCGGTCACCCATTCACGGGTAATTGGCTGACCATCGCAACAACTAATGCTGCCAGCAGTTGGAGTTGAGATAAAGACTCCACCTGTCGATCGCGTTGAGCTACTTTATTCAAACTTGATTTTGGCTATGCTGTAGCTTATGTCGTGAGATATGAGTATATCAGACTGTGCGGATTGATGATGGCTGATGGCACCTACCCACTACGAAGAAGCAGGAGCAAGCTTCCCAATTTCCGCAACGAACCTGCGCGGTCAGTGACACACTCGCCAAATATCTTGGCCAAAGGTGAGAAGGCTGAAATCGCCACAATGGTGGCTCGGTAGGATTTTGGAGACTGGTGGTTTGCGGAAGCTAGTGACGGCGGAACGATGTATGCCATGACGCCTACACTGGAGGATATATTGTGCTTCAAGCACTAGCCACAATTTCAACGGTTTTGATAGGCTCTGCGTCCATCTGAGCGCCACACTTGCCAGCAGAGAGGAAGCCAGCAGTAGGCTCAAAGACGGGCGTATGCAGCGCAGCCCTGATTTCGTCCCTTTGGTCCCGTCTGGCGTTGGTCTACCTTGCCGTTTCGTCCAGGCTTTCACAGTGTTGATCAACCAGGGTTCTGGGGAGGCTTAGCCTGGCTGGGGCTAGCCTAGCCTTGCCAGCTTGGATTTGTTTGTTCCGTTCGTCATCCTGCTATCGGTCAGCAGTGTGATTCCATCAGAATTAAACAAGCCAAAAAGAAGATATCAACGCGGATGGAATGCGGAGTTCGGCTTCAACCTGACAGATGCGTATTTCGAGACATTATCCTCGTTTCGAGAAGCATTACCCGGCATTGTCTCGCGGGAAATGGTGGAGCGAGGCAGAGAGGCAGCCCTTTTGTTTGGTGGTGTGGTCGCGGAGTGAGGCGGTGCAGCGCCAGCCACTATGTCTTTCGCCTTGGTTTGTGGCTTGGATCAGCGCTTGAGTGACGTGACGACGACAGCATTACTCCCCCCGGGACTCCTCGTATTATTATAGTAGGCCGTATTTCCAGGCACAGCCTACTCTGATGATTCTGTTGCTCTTTCGTTTTCTTCTCGTCTAGATATTTTTTTTTCGATCATTCACAGTAAAAGGAACACCGCAGTCATGCCCCAGCGACAACGTCTTTCGCTGTACATCCCGGGCTCCCCGCCCGGCGCCCTGCCGGAGTCGACTTACACGCCCACGCCCACCAGCGACCGTCGCCGCTCGCTCATCAGCCTCACCGAAAGTCTCAGTCTGGGAAACCTGAAGCCA
The DNA here is from genome assembly GCF_028009165.1 of Akanthomyces muscarius. Classification (NCBI taxonomy): domain Eukaryota; kingdom Fungi; phylum Ascomycota; class Sordariomycetes; order Hypocreales; family Cordycipitaceae; genus Akanthomyces; species Akanthomyces muscarius. The sequence continues at coordinate 2,454,947 of NC_079243.1, read as the reverse complement.
TCCAGGGCCAGGCTGCAGAAGTATTGGCCAGGTGCTAAAAGCCCGACAACAACCACAAAGGCCACGACGACGACGCACGACCTATCGGCGCTCATCATGCTGGCCGGCGAGCAAATGGGCGCACTGGCGGATCCTCGCCGGAGGAGGCCCGCATCGTCATCCCGGCCTGCGCCGTGCCAGCAGGACGACCCCCAGCTGTGGCAGGATCTGGAGATGTCGCTGCCCAAGAGCGCAACTGCCCTCTCGCGGCATAGCAGCGGCAGCGGCAGCATCCAGCGAAAGCCGCTGCCGACGAATGCTGCGCCGCGGTATTACCCATCGCCGGCAGCAGTGCCGGCAGCGCCAAGCCGCGCGCCGCCGCCACCTCCGATTCCTGAGTTATCAGCCGTCAATTTTCACTCTGAAGATGTGAAGCTGGCCGAGTCGCCTCCCCCGCCAGTGATGCCGCTCTCTCCAGTGTTTCCCTCCACGGTGCGACGCCGCGCCAAGACACCCGTTCACCACATTGGCCAGCTCGAGGCGGCGCAGCGAAACCGAAACAAGCCTCTCCACTACAATGGCAACATGGATGGAGTCAACCGCATGTCGAGCGTCAGCACCATTGCGCGAGAATACCGGGAGCTGGCTGTCCACTCAGATATGGATATACCCGACGTGCCAAAAATCGACGCCTCTTACTTGCTACAGCAGGGCATCATCGAACTGCCAGCCACCAACAGCCAGGAAGGCCATCTTCTTGGTGCCTCGTATCATCATCATCAACGCACACCGTCTTCCACATCCGACGACGGAATGCTGCTGGGCTCCGAGCCAGACACATGCCCGTCGCTGACACACTCTAGCTCGCCGCCGGCCGAGATGAGCGACGCCGAGGACGGCGACGAACCGCCCGCGCTGGCATCGCTGCGTTTCCAGATTGGCCTCGAGCTCCTGACCAAGGAGCTATCGACGGCTTTTGCGGACCAATCCAGCCGCCGGCCAAAAGACGGCACCAACTCCGCAGGTCTGCAGATATGGGTCATGATTGAAGCGTATGAGAGGCTGCGCGAGCAGCTCGACGCCAACAAGCCTACGGAGGAGAACGTCCAGGCGCGCGACGCGATTGATTCCTGGATTCGTGCGCTGTACGCCATTCACAACAATATTGCCAGTGAAGGGGCGGGAGACGACAGCGAGTATGAGAACGACCAGTGATACCAAAATGACAAATGATGACGAGAAGCGATATGAGCATGCTACAAAGGTTCTTTGCGCACACATTAATCAAATAATTCCCCGCCAGCAGGCATGTAATTGAATACACCAGTCACCTTGCTGATTAATCACGTCTTTCGTATGTAATCTTATTTTCAAATCCTCGCACTAATATTGCCTGGTAAAGGTATGGGACTTTTGTTGTGAGTCAACCTCAACGACGCCCGCAGCGTGGCGCTCCTCATCCCTCCGATCACGGTTTATTATCAGTTGCCAGGTAGCTGCAGCCTGCAGCCGCCTGCTTCGTCGCTCCACCCCTTCCCCCCTTTCTTCCTTCTCCTTTTCCTTTGCAGCTGCATTTCTTCTCTTTGCAAACTATTTTGGCCCCTGCGTTCCAGCCCGCCAACGCACGGCTCACCTCTTGGCAATGCGTTTCCTCTATTGCGAAAATGACGGCTCCTTCGGTCCAGCCGTCCAACACTGCCACCGAGGATTTGATTTCACAGTCAAATTCGAAATAATTGTCCTTGAAATTCTTCCTTCGGCCATATTAACTGGGCTAGTCGTCCCTAGACTCTATCTTTTGGCTCGTAAACCGCCCATCGTCGGCGGTACTTGGTTTCAGGTGCTCAAGCTAGTAAGCTTGTCTTTGCCCTTGATTGAGCCAACGCTAACGAACAATCGCTGCTGTTAAGACGTCGCTCTTGGGCCTGGCCATTCTACAGCTAGCTCTGGCTATAATAGGATCTCGAGCTGTCCAATTTCGACAATCTATTATAGCTTCAACGGTCCTCAACCTTGTAGCGTCATTGTCCATGGGCGCGCTTAGCGTCTTTGAACATGCTCGCGATGCACGACCCTCAATTATACTCAACATTTACTTGCCACTCACGCTGCTGTTCGACCTTGCAAGCATTCGGACATTCTGGTTATCGTCGTCTGGCCATGATAGCGCTGTATTCACTGGTGTCTTCACTGCTGCTGTCGCTGTCAAAGCTTTTATCGTGCTCCTCGAAGCGAAACAGAAAGGCCACTGGATTTCATCGCAGGATGCAAAACGAAGCCCGGAGGAGACGAGCGGGATTTACGGCCTAGCTACCTGTACCTGGCTGGCCCGACTTCTCTGCACCGGCTACAAGGTCATTTTGAAGTCCCAGCACCTCTACCCTCTCGAGCCGAGCATGAGTGCCGAGCACCTCCAGCAGGAGGCTCTGCGACTCAGACTTTCTGCCTTTAATGGAAAGCAGTTTGCGCTCGCAAAGTCCGTACTATGGGAGTTGCGTATTCCTTTCTTACTGCCAGTCCTCACACGCGCCGCCCAGCTAGGCTTTGAACTGGCTCAACCCCTTTTCATCCAGAGCATTCTCAACTATCTGTCCCAGCCTGAAGGACGGCCTGCGAGCAGTGGCTATGGGCTCATAGGTGCTGCGGTCTTCATCTACGTTGGGGCTCCGATGTCAGCCGTGATGCAAGCGTACTTTCACCAGAGATTCCTTTTCAAGCTGCGCAGCGTCCTTGTGAGCGCCATCTTCCAGAAGACGACAACTGTCAATGTCACGGCTGGAGACGACAAGAAGGCCTTGACTCTCATGAGTACAGACATCCAGCGAATTGTTCTCGGTTTTACATCCATTCATGACTTGTGGGCCATTCCCATTCAGCTCGCGGTGACATACTATCTACTGTTTCGTCAGATTGGCCCTTCCTTCACTGCGTCCGTTATCGTAACAATGCTATGTATTGTTGCATCAAGTAGCGTTATGCGCACCGTGGGTAAGCTTCAGAAGCAGTGGATGGAGCATGTTCAAGCCCGCATCAGCAAAACTGCCAATGTTATTTCCAACATAAAGAGCATCAAAATTTCGGGACTAGGCGACGCCACAGAAACGGCGATACAGAAAATGCGAGTCAACGAAATCAGCATTGGGAACAAGTTTCGCAGCCTTCTGATGCTCAACATTACACTTGGCTTTACGCCCGGGCAATTATCTCCCATGTTTACCTTTGTCACCGCCATGCGTGACCTGAGTGTCACGGCCATCTTCACTTCCATGTCGCTTCTGGCCCTCGCGGGTGGAAAGCTTAATGTGTTGATTCAGAAGGCGCCGTACTTGATGGCGTCGTTAGCTTGTTTCCAAAGAATTCAAGAGTTCTTGGAACAAAAAGGCCAGCACGACTTTCGTGAGCAGAAAATGTCGGATGCCGAAACAACAGGAGACCCAGGTTCACAACGGGGTAATTACTCTAGTTCCATCAGCATCCGTGATGGATGCTTCGGCTGGGAAGACGGAAAATATATCGTCAAGAACGTATCAGCAGAGATTGAACCCGGCCTCACAATTGTTGCTGGGCCGGTCGCGTGTGGAAAGTCGACGTTGTGCAAAGCCCTTCTCGGTGAGACTGTCTTCAATAGAGGACACATTCTCCTGGACATGGACTGTTCTAAGATTGGATTCTGCGATCAAACTCCTTTTCTCCTCAATGCCACAATCAGAGAGAATATTGCCGGCAAGGGCGATGTCGATGAGGTCCGGTATGAAGAGATTCTAAAAGCTACCATGCTACACATAGACCTACTGCTTCTGCCGCAAGGCGACGAGACCATGGTTGGCAGCAACGGTGCAGCTTTGAGTGGTGGACAAAAGCAACGAGTCTCTATTGCCAGAGCGCTATATGAGCGTTGCCAGCTCAATGTTTTTGATGACGTGCTCAGCGGGCTTGACAGGGACACAGAGCAACAAGTGTTCAACCGTGTTTTTGGACCATTTGGGCTGCTAAGGAAGCGGAAGACAACAACAGTATTGTGTACGCATTCCATCAGACATCTACCTTTAGCAACTCATATTATCGTCCTGTCTCAAGAAGGTACAGTTGCTGAACAGGGAACATTTTCTGCCCTTCGGTCGAATGACAACTACGTTCAAAGTCTTGGATTGACAAGGCGTGACCGCGGCAATGACTCCGAAAATGATGAAACAAGCCAAGGAAGCACTTTGAAGCTGGCGGAGCGAAGGCCGCAACGCACCGCGGCCGATGCCAAAAGCAGAGATGCGACGAGGACAAGAGGCGATAGGAAAGTATTTGTGCACTACTTTGGTAGCATCGGAATATGCTGGCTTGCCATGCTTGTCCTGATGGGGGTGGTCTGCGGCTTCTTCTGGAACTTTCCCAATGTTTGGCTGAAACTGTGGTCCGAAGACACTGCGCGGGCTGACTCTCTCCACGGCATATCGTATTGGCTTGGCATATACAGTGCTTTCGCAATGCTGTCATTACTAGCCATCACGGCAGAGGTGAGCATCGGGATGCTGGCTGTGGCAAAGGTCACCGGCACCAAGCTACACAGCGACGCGTTACGAACGGTGATGGCAGCACCGCTGCGGCTCTTTGCCACTACAGACATGGGTGTCATTACCAACCTTTTCTCTCAAGACATGTCTCTTGTTGACGAAGAGCTGCCGGTGTCTTTATTGGAGGCTGTCATTATGATGTGGATTGTGATTGGTGCCGCCGCTGTCACAGCCACGGTATCGCCGTACGTGCTCATCGCATATCCATTCATATTTGCCGCTGTGTATTTCATTCAAAGGTTCTACCTGCGCACGTCGCGGCAACTTCGACTATTGGATCTGGAAGCAAAAAGCCCCCTCTACACCCACTTCTTTGACACTATGAAGGGCATTGCCACGTTTCGTGCTTTCGGATGGACAGACAGGGCCGTGACCCTGAACCGCATCCTCTTGGACAGCTCCATCAGGCCTGACTTTCAGCTCAAAATGATTCAAAGTTGGCTCTCGTTCGTTCTAGGAATGTTGGTCGCAGTGCTGGCGGTCACTATTGTCATCCTAGCAACGCAGCTAAAAGCCGAATCCGGCCTCACAGGCGCGAGCATGGTGGCCATCATCAGCTTTGGTGGGTACTTGAGCTCCATTATTGTGAACTACACACTACTCGAAACATCTATTGGTGCCGTTAATCGACTCAAGACGTTCAGCGATAAAACACTCGTAGAGGATTCTGCTCAGCATGGTAAAACTTTGCCTGCATCGTGGCCAGATACGGGACACGTAATTCTGCAAGGAATATCCACGTCGTATGAGTATGTGGGAAAAGCAGAGCTCCGTCTCCAAACATGCTGACCACTCGCAGTAAACCCCGCGGAGACACGGCCAACATTGGATCGCCGAAGCCGACACTCAAGAACGTGAGCCTCGAGATTATGCCCCGTGAAAAAGTGGCAATCTGTGGACGTACAGGAAGGTCAGTCATGATCTTGAGAAGAGTTGGCCAACATGTGACTGACACTGCAGCAAGCGGGAAATCCTCACTTGTCCTTCTTCTCCTACGGCTACTCGACCCGATTCCAGGAGCTATTCATACCATTTCGATTGATGGCATATCCCTTGCCGACATTGATGGTAACGTTGTCAGACAGCGTGTCATCGCGATCGCGCAGGATGCCGTGTTCTTGCCAGACGGCGCATCTTTTCGCATGAATCTTGACCCGAACGGTAAAGGCAGTGACGACATCTGCCAGCAGTCGCTTCAGGTGACCGGAATGTTGACATATGTACTGGAGCACGGCGGCTTAGGCGGAGAGCTGACTGCCGATGAATTAAGTCAAGGCCAGAAGCAGCTCTTCGTACTGAGTCGGGCGATTGTACGCCGTCGCATGCGCGCCTTGGCTAGACACGCCGACGCAGGTGATGTGCTGGCCCTTGCTCCACCAAACGCCATTGGCTTGGATACTTGCGCGCGAGATGATCATGGTGGTATGTTAATTCTCGATGAGTACAACAGCAGTGTGGATGCGGCAACAGACAAGAGGATGCAAGACATTATCGCACAGGAGTTCAAGCACTATACGGTGATTATGATCAGCCACAGGCTGGAGACGGTGTTGAGATTTGACAAGGTTGTGGTACTTGACTCTGGACGAGTTGTTGAGCAAGGTGTGCCGGAAGCTCTACTGAAGCAAGATGGTAGTCGCTTCAAAGAGTTGTGGGTCTCAGGCGGCAACTGAAAGGACTTCGAAAATGTCTTGATGGAGAGATCGAATCAATGACGAAGACAATGGGATTTGTTTCAGCTGCTTTGGACTATATTTCCACGCCAAGTGAGAACCCCGTTGCGATTAAGGTGGGCGTCCAAGATTACCTGTAACGTTCGCGAAACGGAATGATAAGACGCCAGTCTTACAACGTTACTGATATCGGCTGCCGCTTTCAGCACCAAACGTGACACACAGCACAAGGACGGATACCCTAAGTAAATTAATATATATATAGCTATGCAATATCATCAATGTCCATGGTATGTCTTGCCGGAAACCTTGCAGGATGGAGACTATTACACGTCCGAAATGCGTCCATTTATTGCTTGGCACGGACGCCACACGGGTAGGAGATGCGGCCTGCGAGGAAAGCGGGGGAAGATGATGTATCAATCTGATAGCCATGATTTTGAATGTAATATTGCGGGGCATGTCGGACAGACCTCGGCCTTGAAAAGCCGTCACTTCCGTGCTGCATGACAGTGCGTCAGACTGCCCTGTGCAGTCGAAGACTGCAGTCTCCCCACTAGATGATTCCCATGCGTTCAGAAAGTGTACGTGAGCATATGAGAATGGTGAAATGGCAACCGGGGACAATAAGTATTCACATAGCTATTGCTCTCTCGCGTACAAATTGAAGTCTGGCTCAGTCTCGTCAGATTAAAACGACCAAGGCTGTTAGTAAATGCTATGCTACTATAGCAAGCGATCTAATGGATCTTGTGAAGCTCCGAATTTCTTGAGCCATTTAACATCCAGCTCTGCAACTGGCGGAAATTACGACAGACGTGCTCTCCGTTGAGATCCGGCACGATACGGTGCTTCGCTTCATTCCAAACCACGTCAATCTTCGTCATATCTGCACTGCATTGCAGTGATTGCCGAATGATGTCAATGCAGTGGTCTGTAGTTTTATTTAGCGCTTGAAAGCACATTCCGATATTCAGGATTAGAGAATAAATGTTAGCAATTACTCACCCAAATGCATTCGCCAGTTCTCGAGAGGCTCGAAATCGTGCTGCGTGTAGTATTCCGGGTGAGTCGACATTCGAAGTTTATTCTAACCAGTTAGCTGTGTATAAGACACCCCGAGGAAGCGAACAGAAGCTATGAGAATATTATACCAAGCAGTGCAACTGGTGAAAGACGTGTGTTCCAGTCAGCCACCATCCACCAGGCTTTCGGTACGTCTTGTGAGTGACACTCTCTGCCTCGACACCGACAAGATCAACGCCGCCGCCTTCGCTTATTAGTACGATGTAAATCAAACAATAAGGCGGAATATTAGGTAAAAGTAGAATGAGCGAAAGTACCTCTGATGATGTCGACCCATGCGTCGTCAATTTCTGGACTCGGCGGACCAACGTATTGCCGTCCAACGACTTCTCTATACACAGTGCCATTTGGATCAACCTTCAAATCCCCGGTAAATCGAATCTTTTCCAGGCTGATTACGCCCCAGATGGGTTCTGTGGTGCCGCAATTAGCTATTGAATGTCGAGCAAAAGCCAGGTGTCTCGACGCACCTAGCTCAGTGTCAAATCCCGTCTCGAAGCTGCGGCTCGTTGGCATGTAAGCGTGACGAGTACAAAGAAAAGTAGCATAGATAGAAAGAGTCCATATAATAAAGACCAAGGGAATAAATGAGAGATGGAAGAGCTCTTTCACTGTGAGCTTGGAACCACGTTGCGATGTAGCCCAACCCGGGCAAGGCGTTGGAGAGACAGACAATTTGTCGTGATCCGCGAGGAAACCTCGGTGTTCCTCGTGGCAACCGAGAGTTTCCTCTTCATAGCTGTGTTCTGTAGCAGTTGGTTTCATAATCTCGAACATGTTTCGTTTCGTTCATGTTTTCCCTTCAATCTGGTTCCGATACTACAAACGATTTAAACCAAGTAGCCTGCAGGAGTGTCTTCCTTCGGTGCACCATTAGCGCGATTTGATACGAGCTGCAGCAGTGAATACGTTTTCTTTTCGGTCTCGACGTGGCATATCCGCTCGACTGCAGATGGATTGTATGCATTGCATACGACGCAAGGTGCGCCAATTGTTTACAAAGCGTGCAGCTTACTATGGGCTGCCAGGTTATGCGGCTGGCCGCACAGGGAATGATTGCATGGAGGTATGATACAAAGTTCGCGATCTGCAGTTATTCTTCCAAAAGAAAAGGAAAGTGATTGAGAGCGATGACGCTTATCTAGCTAATGTGTTCGACTAATGAGACTTGTAGCAAGGCACACTTGAGGAGCCCGCGAGTGAGTGTCTTGCCCATGCCGATGGATAGTTTTCCCTGAAGTCTCGACATCAGATCTTGTCTTTACTACTGATTCAATAGTTGGTTTCGATCAGAGTATCAATCTCGCCAAACTTCTTGTGGGCGACGTCTCCGTTATCGAGACCGTAATTGGCGAAGTCCCTAATGTCTCTCTTATAGTTGGTTTCAATGAGGGTAGAGATATCCCCAAATTTCTTGGCAGCTTCCTTCTCAAAGCCCTCGTCGCGTTTATAGTTGGTTTCAATGAGGGTAGAGATATCGCCAAACTTCTTGGCTGCCTCTTGCTCATGGTCAACGGGAACTATCAATACGATTAGCGCCAAGCGCAATATCCTTTCGGTAAGACGAACCTGGACTGCCTAACGCAGGTCCCAGAGTGCAGGCCATGATGAAGAGATTGTAAGTAGCTGTGTTGAGTTGCATATTGAAGATGAGTGATTGAAGCAAGGTGATCAGAGGGATAGGCGAGCGCAAGTTAATGTGACGAGGAATAAGAACTTTCTACGTGGGAAGATTGAACGTTTTAAACGAGTGCACACGTTATTACTCGAACGCATGCTTACGAACACGACCCCAGGTGTCTACACATGGTCATCGAGTTGAAAAGCGAAACATGACAAAGAATAATGCAGAGCTCAAACAAGGCTCTGTCCAGTCCCCGTCATAAAAAATGAGGGTTTATCAATACAAGGTGGGGATGTTTGAATCATTCATGCAGCCTGCAAGCCGATGCAATGCTACCTGATAACAGTCCGACGTCGGTTCTCGAAAGGAACAGACTTAAGACTTATCTTTGACAAGTCGTAGAGGAGTTTTACCACGCTTGAGTGCCATGCCCTTTATGCCGTCCATCCCAGCCCCTCGCACTTTTGTTCTCAAGCCCAAGATTACAAGCACTGGCCTCCTTGGCACACACTCGCCTACTATATACCCATCCTACTACGAGCTTCTGAGAATATCTCTCTCGAACGGCTGCTTTGCCATGTCTGACGGTAAAGGAAAATACTGCCAGGTCCATGATGGCATCAGCTGTCGCCCCAACAGAGTCGATACCGGATCTGGATGTTCTGATGATACGTCGGAGTATTTTTCCGAGAAGCAGCGGATGAACTTGCAGCAGAGGGTCCGTCAGGTTGGCGTCTGGCTTGTTCATTTCGTGCTTGTAACAGCGTCTGTAACATTCTTCGTCCTGGGATGCCATTTAAGAGCATCACCGTCCACTAAATTGGAGCAAGCTTTGCACACATCAACCTTTTGTAAGCCATACATCAATTTTATTACTAATACGTTCTGTTGATCCGAAGTCACAGCCCCTCTACTGAAAGATGTTGGCGAAATTACCGAAACCATTAAGTTCAATGGAACGTTCGACATGCCGTCAATATATCGTGGCTATCCCGATGCTTCGCTTGATGCAGCATGGAAGAGAATTACAAAAGGTAAGTTGAAGGACAAGGGAGGACCATCTTCACGTGTATTCTGTCAAAGGTAATTCTAACATCTCACCTAAGTTGGACCCTTTGCGGTCACCGGAGACGATGTTACTAAAATGGGAAAATCGGCCAGGGAGTGCGCTCAGCTTCCGGACGACCTTGGCGGCGGATATATGGGGACTGTAGAAGTCTTTCATCAGCTACACTGCTTGGTACATACTTTGACACATTGTTTGTTGCGACGGTATGCTAATTATCCTCTAGGACATGATCCGAAAATATACTTATTTAGAATACTATGTGGAGCAAAATCCGAAGTACTGGGGCGACCCGATGATGCGAACGCACGTCGGTAAGTGACAAAGAACATATGTGTCACCCACTCAGTCACTAATTCATATTTCAGATCACTGCATCGAGATGTTACGCCAGGTATTGATGTGCTCGAGCGACTTGGGTATTATTACCTATAACTTCGTCGAGTTTCGTCCTGAGGCATGGCCCGATTTCAATACCATTCATCAGTGCCGAAACTTTGAAGACGTACTTGACTGGTACCACGAAAGAGAACTACACGCGACAGGTACCGGGTCGCATTTCATCACGAAGTCAGCTGGTTCTGTGGTGGTTGCCACGCCTCCATGAGCTGGTATCTTCGTTATCCTGATTCAACAATAAAATCCTGTTTTGTGGAAGTTTTCACGTAGCTCAGAAAGCGCACCTTCTCATCGAATTTGCTGGCCACTGGAATGGCACTAAGCTATGCATGCCGTCCAACGTCAGTGAGGCAAACCTAACATCGACACATTTGTTTTTGAGCCCCAAAATCCATAGGTAGTAGCCTACAGTGGAAGAAAACGGCCTTTCTTTTGGTGAGTCTCAAGGCCTATAAACTACACCCATTGCGGTCTACAGGACTCTAGAGTGAATAAAATACATCATGTATCTTCCTACACACTTTGCACCATGGGCTACTGAGTAATTTAATGCATGCGGTGCTGTAGAGAATGGGGTATCGGGGCCTATCATCATGGCTGAAAGGGAAAACTAGAGTTAAACAACTGGGGAAAAGACCCTGTGTTTGCGGATGCCATACTGCAATAGATTCTTTCGTGTATACGCTGTGTGTGAGGCGAGTGAATGAGTGAGTACTGAGTACAGTCACACGCGACCGTTGTGGCTGTGGCGATACAGGCTTCCACAGCCAGAGTGGCACAGTCGGAGGTACCGGTACTTGCGACAGGACAGGGAATTACAGGGCAGCTGAACCACTACAGGCCGGTCCAGCCGCCAACCGGCTTACCGGTCGGAGCCATCCGTGTCATTGAATCGGCATTTAATCTGGTTGCGAAGCTGTTGCGCCATCGTTCGACTCTTTCGTAATCGACTGTGAGAATTTGAGCCTGGCTTCGAATCACCGCAGGGCCGCACATGAATAGATCGACTGGAAGACTAGAATTCTTGTTTAATGTCATGCCTCTGACCATTCTCTCCCGGACACATGGCACGCTAAAGAAGAGCGCGGCCACTAGCGGACGCCATCAGCGGCAACTTCCCTGCTTAATACCTACACTCAGCGCAGGTACAGGTACCTCTGCCCAGCCACACACGCTCTTCGCCTGAGCCGCCCTCCCCCGTCCTCCCCTCCATGTCGTGCGGCTGGCTGCCAATAACCTTTTGCCCATCGTATCATCCCATCCCTCCTCTTTTGCCATGAAAGACATCTGACAATAGGCCGCGACGTTCTTCAAGAGCTGCGCCCGGCATCGCCTGCGCGCTCCATCAGTTTTGCTGCTCTCCCCGACTCGCCGCTGTGTCCGTCGCATCCTGTTTCGCCAGGATCCAGGCGGCCTCCAATTTTAGCTCGTCTGGGTTCCAGTGAGCCAGCACTCGCCGACCGTCGCAGCCACCGCAGTCAATTTGCTGCGATTTCGAAAATCGAATCTCGGATAATCTCGATCATTCACCAGACGAGCTACCGCTTTTCGTATCCTTTCACGACCATCAGCCGCCACTCACGCCATTCGCCTCCTCTAATGCCTGGCCCGCCAGGCTATTGGCGGCAGCTGCTGCCATGGCCCTCAGCCGCTGACGACGCCCCGATCACGATAACGACGGAACCATCACGGAATCTATTGGCGAGGCGCGATCTATCAGACGATGCCGTCGCCGGCCTCGCGGTCGGAATCGTCGTCTTCTGCGTCCTGCTCGCCTTTTGCCTCTACCCCGTCATCGTTGGCTGTCTCAAGCGCCGCAAAAGAGAGAGGCGGCTGCGCCAGCATCGTCTCGACGAGGAGGCTGCCATTGCAAATGGACAGGATGCATCCGACGGTGCGCGCCCACGACTCTCGTCAAGTGACTCGCTCAAGCATAGCAATGCCTTGGCGAGGGGCCACGACTTTGATCCCGCCGCTGTTCCGCAAAGTGAAGGTGTGCCCAACCCAGACCCTGTGCTATTGAACTTTGGCCAGTATGGCCCGGAAACTGCGAAGGCCACTTTCGAATACATGCCCAAGGACATGGTTGATGGCCAAGATGATAAACCGGGTATACTCAAGGGTACGAGCGAGGACTACTACCGAACATCAATACCCTCATCAGCCTTTGGCATGGTCGACGAACCCATTCTTGCCGAGATCTCAACTCGAACAATCTCAAGAGCTAGTTCTCTATCGCACAATGTCCGCCACATCTTCCGCCGCAAAAGCGACAGAAATCAGACACTCAGCTCCGTCAATTCGTCCAACAACGGTGCCGACCAAGGCGCGACACCGCTCCAGCGCATCACCACAGCCGAGGAGGCCATGGCTGAGTCCCCAAAGGAGCTGTCGCCGAGCTCTAGTCCAGCTCCGCAGTCTGCTGTATTCAGGCCACCGCCATCAGCGACGCCAAGGGGCCTAAATGCTGAACCTCGTAGTATCGGCTTATCCAACACGCCATCTCCGCGAGCACTGCTCAAGTCGCCATCCCCTCCGAACAACCCAGCACCAGGTACGGTGAATCCCATGGATATTATGGCCCCGAGTACACAAACGGAACAATGGCATAGAATAGAGTATCAGCTCTCTTCGTCATGGTACGAGTCGCCGCCCTCCCAGGCGCTACAGCCTCCCGCGGAGCTAGACAACGTTTCACCGGGCAGCACAAACCAAGCCAGCTCGCCAGAAGTCCATGTGAGCTCGGCAAATGATGATACACCAGAGCAGAAGGCATCTGAATCAAACCATACTTTTGCGGGAGAAGATAATCTTCTCCACGCAGACAATATTACATCTGCTGGCCGGCATCCAAGCTTTCCATCAGAGCATTCCACGCCTCTGCCGGGTCCTGGGTTCACAGACGTCTCGTCGCAAAACACGCCGTCCACGCAACTGGATACTCCATCTCCAGACTCTCGAAACAGCTCCGATTTCCGACACAGCGCTTCTCCCGGAATGGTTGCAAACCATGTGCCGTCGCCTGTCAAGAACCAGGACGGCATGTATCAGTGTGATGAGCCTGGCTGCACCCAGTACTTTGATCAGCCGCACAAGCTTAAGTAAGACATATACTACATGGTCGAGTAAACGTGCGCTAACCTGCTGCAGGCATCACCAGCGCTATCATAGTAAAGACCACAAGTGCTCGTACCCTGGCTGCGGCAAGGGTTTTGGCACCAAGACACACTTGCAGCGTCACATCAACGATAGACATGAAAAGAAGAAGAAGTTTCATTGCTCTGTCGACGGTTGCGACTACTCGAAGAATGGCGGGAGGGCGTTTCCGAGAAAAGACAATTGGAAGCGCCACATGATCAAGATTCATCATGTCGAACAGCAACAACTGCCCATGCCCGTCGAGGTAGATGCGGAAATGACAGGCGTATAGCGGCCCCAACTAACCGATCAACACGAAAGGAGGAGGTTCCAGTGCTCTGTCGACGGTTGCGACTACTCGAAGAATGGCGCGAGGGCGTTTCTAAGAAAAGACAATTAGAAGCGCCACATGATTAAGATTTATTATGTCGAACAGTAACAACTGCCTATGCCTGTCGAGGTAGATGCGGAAATGACTGGCGATAAGCACGAAATGAGGACGAGGCTTCATTACTCAGTCGATGGCTGCGACTACTCGAAGAATGGTGGCGAGACGATCTCCAGAAAAGACAACTGGAAGCGCCACATGATCAAGATTCATCATGCCGAGCCTTTGCAACTGCATATACCCGTCAAAGCGGATGCGGAAATGACCGACGAATAACGGTGTCCTACTTGGGGACTTTGCGTCCTTGTTTGGCTTGTCTTTTGGCTCACATTGAGCTTTATTGTACACCCTTTCTTGCCTTGGCTATCTCGTTGATGACTAAAGCAGTGTCTGACGACCCTGCACTACTATGCAGTTTGACACTTTGCTTGCAGCTTGCAAATTTGTTCTCTGAACCTGTATATACTCACACACTCGCACACTTTTCACCATCTTTATTGGGCATTTTACAGCTTGGGAACGGGAATTCTGGATTTGTTTTTGGGCAAAGGGTTTGGCAAACATGGAAAGAATTTGCCTTGGCGTTTGGAAGGGTATACCGTGAGAGTGGGCGTAAAGCGCCCTTATGGCTGGCTTAAGTTTTGGACTAAGCATTAGTATTTCTTGAGCGATTAAGAAAACCAACGTCACAACATCTTCAAACAGCAAGTATTGTGCTGTCATGTCTTATACCTCTTTTGTCAAGGCAATAATGCGATGTCCAATACACTCTTGTAAAGGCGATTCTTGCAATTCCGCCTGATCTGCTCTCCTATGACCTCTCGTTTTTGAAATCGTAAAAAAATGTACATGTTTAATTTCTCTGAATCAGCAATGGTATCTTTTCTCCCGCTCCCTCTCAGCTCAGCTCCTTGAGCAACCTCTTGACGAGCTTCTGCTGCTCCTCCACCCCCAGCATCCTCTCGTCCGTCTCCTGCACCGCCCTCCCCACGGCCAGCACTGTCTTGACGCTGGCGCTGTCGACCCAGAAGCGCCCGTTGCGCCCCGTCGCCGTCTCGAACTGCAGGCCTGCGGCGGCCAGCGCCTCGAGCACCACGACCCTGCCGGCCTCGGCGGCTTTCGGCATCATGAGCCGCCGCGCCAGGCCCAGCGAGACGGGGAACAGCATGCCGCCTGTCAACGGGCCCAGCCCCTCGGACTTGCCGGTCGACGAGGACATGCACTCGAGCTCGGCGTCCATGTGCTTGTTGGCGACGGTGACGCGCGCGTAGACGAGCGCGCCGGGCGCGAGGACCGGGCGCGTCTTCTTGGTGGCGCCCTCAAAGGACAACTGCGGCAGCGTGGCGGGCGCGGTGTAGTCGGAGAGGTGCACGTAGTAGACGTCGGCGGCGGACTTGCTGACGGTGCCGATGACGAGCTCGCCCGCGCGGGGGAGGTACTGGTTCAAGGTTAGCCCGGCGCTGGCTTACGACTTCTCCCTTTGGAATTTGGGGATCGCGTACCCTCCCGGTGGACGTCTCGACGCGGATCGCATTCTTGTTGGGGTCGCTGACGAGCTGGCCCGCGACGGTCGGCAGGATCTCGTTGGTGGAGGGGTCGTGCCGCAGGCCGGGGCCGAGACGCAGCGGCTTCTTGGGGTGGGTGGGTATTAAGGCGTCGTCGATTGTGTCGCCCGGCAGGACAATTGTATGTGAAGCCATCGCGCTTGGCCAAGCTTATTACCTGGTTGCTGTGTATGATGGTTAATGGTAGTCACTGAAGCTGGTAGCAAGAAATGCAAAACGGCGCTTATCGATAAAGTGGCGAACAGGGTGTTGGCGCCGAGCCAATAGCGTCACGTGTTGTTACTGTGCAAATAGGAGATCATGAATGAATAGAGTTTCACTTGCTAAGATAAACTAATTAAGAAGCTTGATAATTTCGGGCGTTGTACATTTCAAGGCTCTAGAGAACTGGTTGTTATTCTGCTTTCTGAAGCGGGTGATATAACCTCGAGTGGGAGATGTACCGGTTGGCCCAAGAGTCAGACCCTGCAGACCAGTTCTGTTCACCCCCGTCCTCATCATCGGACGTGGATGGGCCCGATTCCTCATATAATTCCTGAAACGGGCTTCGTTCCGAGCCGAGGAGCCTATTCTGGACCATGTGCTCGACGATGCTGTGCTGGCGACTGTCCCACGCCGCCGTTCGCCAGTTGGCATGATAGACGGAGCCTTCTGGCCCGAGATCCTGCCACGCCTCGATTGTCAGCCTCTTGCCTCGGCGATCGAGCTTGACTTGAAATTCGACAGCGCAGAAGAAATAATGGCCCAAAGAGAAATGCTCGCACGAAAAGACCCGGCACAGTGCATTGACCAGCTGCGAGTCGTGCCGTCGGGGTGTGACTAGGCCGTCCTCGGTACAGCTCACCGGCGCGCTGGGCAGGTGACAGCACAGCGCAAAAGCTCCAGCATTTTCGACAGAAGGCTGCTTTGGCCACTGCGAAAATGTCCAGGTGGACATTCGCACATACCGGCCCATGACAATCTTGGGCGTCAGGATATACGAGGCTTTCAGCAGGTTGCCGCGCGCGTCGTGCGGATTGATGCGAAAGCGCGTGCGCGCGTGTGGCGCCAAGAGCTGCTGCAGGTACGCCCTCTGCTTCTCTGTTGGATTCTTCAGCCGGCTGTACTTGAGAGCCAGCTGGACATGGTGGTGATGCAGCTGGTAGTCGTCGTCGTCGTCGTTGTCGCCGTCGCGAGGGGTGGAGTGCAAGGGAATGTAGCGAAGCCGGGGACACGCCAGCGCTCGCCGATGCGGTGTGTCACTATAGTCTGCAGCATGCATGGTAATACACTCCTGGCAGACCCAGGCGTCGGGGCAAGCTTGTGCGGCCACTGTCAGACACTCAAGCAGCTCTTGCTTCGAGGCGCGCCGGGCCTCGAGCCGCAGACGCTTGAGCAGCTTTTCGCGCAGGCGTGAGCAGGTCTGCGCGAGATGGAGCAGGCCCAGTAGGGGAAGATGATCCGCTACTACTAGGATTATGTCAAGGGCGAGATTGGGGAGCAAGTCTTGTGGGGGTTTGGGTGTTCTGTCGCGGCCAACGGCAAGCAGGCCAGCGACGGAGTTGAGGTATGACATTTCTGCGTATGGAGTATTTAGGTGACTGAAAAAGGACGCTGTGGAATATGCCTAATACAATAGACGTGATAGGAAGATATGAAAAGGACATGTACTTTCATATGAGGACGGGAAGCTTGCTTTTATAGCTTTCGAACAGGTCCCACGCGGTGGCTCTGAGACGGAGGCTGGCGCCACTACGGGACTGCGATTGAGACATAGTCAATAGAAAGATGGTCTTATACCGATATAGCTCTTGAGTATGTAGCTGTAAGCAACTTGTCTAGCAATAAAGCATTGGTATGCTCAATCTTGTTGACGCTCGAGACCGCACCAAGTCCACAACGTCTCCGAGGGCTTCAACCATAGTTTCGGTAGATATGAACTTAGACTTCAAACTAGATAGACAATTGCAGTGCTCTTCGTTGTCAACAAATCAAATAATTGAACGTGGGGAGGAATTAGGACTGGCCTTGGATGGGGATCTGTATTTGAGAGCTTCTTTGACGGTTTCCACTTGACCTTCCAGACTGCCATTCCGTAGCACCTACGGTTGATGATACCAGGAAAGGCCAAAGCTGTTAGCGAGACTCTTAGTATGGAAGGAAATTAAGGAAGAACAAGGAAAAAAAATAAGAAGAAGAAAAAATTCACAGCGAAACCATAAAGAGTACTGCGATTGTTTGTCTACACGAAAAGAGCTTATCGATAGCCAACCCACAAAGGTGCAATCAGATAGTGGATCTGGCCAACGCCCGCCCGCCAGCCAGCAGCCAGACATAGGCGAGGCAAAAAGCAGGTCCGGTAGCCTCTGAATTTTTTTTTGAGGCCCCCACCATCCACCAGGCCAAATCGACCATCACCGCCCTCAAAAACACCTTCTCCTCCGCCACACCTCTTGCCTTGTATATACTGCAGGCTCTGTCTACTCTTCGCAGCCTGTTTTTGTTGCTGCTGCTGTTTTTCTTATTTTCCTTATTCCGTCCTATTCCACCCATCACACCTGTCATAATGGTTGCGCCAGTTGACCCCAACGACCGTGTGGTCATCGGCATCACTTTTGGCAACTCAAACAGTTCCATTGCCTATACTGTCGACGACAAGGCCGAGGTCATTGCCAACGAAGACGGTGACCGTCAAATCCCTACCGTTCTCTCCTACGTCGACGGCGACGAGTACTACGGTGCCCAGGCCAAGGCCTTCCTCGTCCGCAACCCCAGCAACACGATTGCCTACTTCCGCGACTTTCTCGGCAAAGAGTATGTCCTTGAACACCAATGCGCCGCGGGCATCGTACCCGACACGAAACTGACCCGTGAGATAGCTTCAAGTCGATTGACCCCACGCATTGCCACGCCGCCGCCCACCCCAAAGATGTCTCTGGGCACGTCTCCTTCACGGTGAAGGACAAGCCCCAGGGCGAAGACGATGAGGAAGTCGAGCTCTCTACCGTCTCCATTGACGACGCCGCTACCCGATACCTTCGCCGCCTCGTCACCTCGGCCTCTGACTACCTCGGCAAGACCGTCACCTCAACCGTCATCACCGTCCCCACCAACTTCACCGACAAGCAGCGTGAAGCCCTGACCAAGGCTGCCAACGCCGCCGGCCTCGAGGTGCTGCAGCTCGTCTCCGAGCCCGTTGCCGCCGTCCTCGCCTATGATGCCCGCAAGGAGGCCGTCATCAGCGACAAAATTGTCGTCGTCGCTGATCTCGGCGGCACCCGCTCCGATGTGACCGTCGTCGCCTCGCGCGGTGGCATGTACACCATCCTCGCCACCGTCCACGACTACGACTTTGCCGGCGTCCACCTCGACAACGCGCTTATGGACCACTTCGCCAAGGAATTCATCAAGAAGCACGAGGTTGACCCTCGCAGCAACGCTCGCTCCCTCGCCAAGCTGCGTCTCGAGTCCGAGGCCACCAAGAAGGCCCTTTCTCTCGGCACCAACGCCCAGTTCTCCGTTGAGAGCCTGGCTGACGGCTTCGACTTTTCCTCCACCATCAACCGCATCCGCTACGAGATGGTGGCCCGCAAGGTCTTTGAGGGCTTCAACCGTCTGGTCGAGAGCGCCGTCAAGAAGGCCGAGCTCGACGTCCTCGACGTCGACGAGGTCATCATGTGCGGTGGTACCTCTCACACCCCCCGTGTCGCCAACAACCTGGCCAACATCTTCCCCGAGACGACCACCGTCCTGGCTCCCGCCACCAGCGCCGTCGCCATCAACCCTTCTGAGCTGCAGGCCCGCGGCGCAGCCCTGCAGGCTTCGCTGATCCAGGAGTACGAAGCCGCCGATATTGAGCAGTCGACCCACGCCGCCGTCACCACCGTCAAGCACATTACCAACGCCATTGGTGTTGTCACTGTCGGTGCCGATGGCGAGACATTCACCCCCGTCATGCAGGCCGAGACTGCCGTCCCCGCCCGCCGCACCATCCACGTTGCCGCCCCCAAGAACGGCGGCGATGTCCTCATCAAGGTCGTCGAGGGCGGCACGCACATCAAGGTCACCAAGGCTGAACCCAAGCCCGAGCAAAACGGCGATGACGACGATTCGGACTTTGACAGCGAGGAGGAGGACGAGGAGACGCGCGAGAAGCTCTGGAAGATTGGCTCGCCTCTTGCCGAGGCTGCTGTCAAGGGCGTCAAGGCTGGCGCCGCCAGCAAGGTTGAGGTCACCATTAACGTCCTCGGTGACCTCAGCGTCACCATCACCGCGCGTGAGGTCGGCGGTAAAGGCGGTGTTCGTGGCACTATTACGGCTTAGGTAAGCCTCACCACGGAAATTAAGGCGAATAATAAAAATTGAGGAAAAGAGAGAAAATACGAAAAGTAAGGGAAACAAGGGAAGCAAGGAGAATAAGGAAACTAAGGTGGATAGGCAGAATACGAAGATGTAGGACATTTAAGGAAGATGATGGAAATATCCACAATAGATCATCAGGACAAGGGAAACCTACAAGGAAAGTAACGTCGATGGTACGAACACTTATATGAAAAAACTATAAATACTTTAAAAATATAGAAAGGGAACTTAAAAAGCGGCTTTAATTTTATAGAAATAAATGACGAATCTTTTCCATTTCAAATATATCAACAGAAGGAACAACAAGGTCAAACAAGCCGCTAATTATGACTCAAAAACCCGCCAATCCAGTAAAGCTGTTTTCCCACCTGCCCAGTTACCATTGTTGGTACCGTTAAAACTCCGTTTGCACCAGCTATTAAAAAGAGAAAAAGACACTGAGAAGATGCTTAAAGACTTGTCCTTCTCATTTATGCGGCAAGACCTTCCTGCCCAGGAAGATGCCATGCCACGAAATCATCGCGAAGCTCATCTTCACCAACCTCACGCTGGTGCTTGTAGCTCGGTTCTCGTCCATTATTCTCCGTTCCTGAACTGCTGCCCAATGTTGGGACAAGACTGGCCATGCTATCGCTGCGGCTGCTGCGGGCAGCATGGTGGTCTTCGTCCACGTGTGAAGACTGGCGGCTGTTGAGCGGAGTGCGGGACTTGCGGGGGCTAGGAGAGTTGCGATGATGTCCACCGCCGGTGACAGTGGAGACACTTTTGTCAGAGGAGGCACTGTGGTGTCGACGATGATTGCTAATACCAAGGCGGCGGAAATCAGAAGGGCGCAGGGTACCGTTGTTGCCTAGATCGTCAACCTCCAAGTCCTCGGGGTCTGTATTGGAGGAGGACGGATCGCGCTTAGCAGACCCCGTCTTGGGAGCCTTCCAACCGTTGCCGCCGGCAAAGATATCTTCGATGCACTCATCGGCAGGAAGCTGCGCTGGCTGTTTCGACCACGATGCAGCCAATGTGCGGCGATAGAGGTCCTGAACTTCGGCATTGTCTCGATTTTTGCTAAAGCTGGGCATGGCTGGTTGAATGACGCGTTAGTATTCGTGTCGCACAGGTTGGATTTGCTACTTACGCCCAGTTTCGTCTTCGATCTGGTTGGGATCCATGAATCCAGCAATACCGCCAAAAACAGGAGCAGTTTTAAGAGAAGGCGCAGCAAAATTGCGCTCGCCGTCGATTTGAATCATGAGAATGCCAATCTTGAGGGTGCTATTGATCTTGCTGTCCTGCATGAGATATCTTCGAATGATGCCTTCTTGTGCAGGGCGGCTCTCTGAACTAGCTCGACGGTTTGAGCTTGAAAGGCTGATGCTGCTTCCGCCCGTACTTTGCTTCCGAATCCTGGGAGGGGACAAGGCATCTTTGCTGTACGGCTCGCTCTCCTCGACAAATTCGCTGAGATTCAGTTTGACATGGCCGAGGGTTATTTTTTCGGCATGGGCAAATTCTTGCAGAACCTCGAGCTCAAAGGGACACTCGGAGAGCATGTTGTTCTTGTCAATGGATATGCGAATAGAGGATACGATTTTGCTGAAATCATAATCGACTCTGTGGTTTGCGATGGGGCATTTGCCGGTGCGCCCACGATGCTCGGCGTGCATGGAATGGGAGAGATGCCATTTTATGTATGAGTTGCCGTTGACCAGCGGAACATTGTTCAGGTCATATATCTGTGAGCTGTTAGTTTCTGAGACGGCCGAGTGATGGCCTGAGATTAGCTTACTTTGAGATGAAGCTCAAATTTTGGCTATGCGACAGGGCGTTAGCGAATGAGGATGAGCCGGACGCCTGACGTGGTCAACATACCTTGCGACTTTTGCCAACTGTTGGTAGGTGCATGTTAGCGAATGTCAAGGCTGGCTAGACGAGAGAGGCAGTCGGGCTGGGGCATAGAACGTAGGGGTTTCGCAGCCGCCTCAGTGCATTCGAAGACGTGAGGCAATAGAACAAGGGGTGAATGCAGCTATATTTGTGCGATGAAGAAGGAAACGGGGTCCATTTCGGCTTACTCAGAGAAGACATGATGATGAGTGCGGAAGGCGTTATCGCAGCGGCATGGCAGAGCCGACTGGTCCGGGGCTGGCAGTTGTTAGGGTCGCTGTGGGCTGCCGACGAGGGGCCCGGGGACGAGTCGTGTACGAGGCCTCAGGAAAGGAAAGGGTGCGTGTTGACTCCTGCCGGTAGAGGGCTCGTTTGCGAGCTAACAAATCCGGCGCAGCCGTGGTGGCGCCTTTGCTGCTGTTGGCGGCTGATGGTGGCCTAGGGAAACAAGCTGAGAAGATTCTCGCTAGCGGGCTACCAGGCCATGCGGTAGTAGATAGGCTAGACGGAGGGTGCTGATGCAGTGCATGTGATGATGACGCGCGCAATCGATGCGCAAGAGGCCAGCGGGGCAGCGATAGGAGGCTGTGGAGACGAGGCTGACGAGGACGAGGACAGGCTGGGGTGACGAAATGGTGCGGTACGGGGGGCGCGGCGACTGCCTTGCTCTCTGAAGAAGCGAATTGACTGATGCGCGATGCAAGGTGGACGGCTGACGGGACGGACGACAAAGCGACAAAGATCTGTTTGCGGAGGCAGCAGGGGCATTCCGTCGTACCAGTAGACGCTCTTCCATGTCTTCAGCCCTTTGCAAATTCAGGCTGCGTTGGGTTTAGCGTCCCAGCAGCCAGTAGCCTGCAGCATCTGCCAGCAAACGGATGCGCCACAGACGTGCTGGCCACATCACCAGACGAACAGATTTCCTTAATTTTTCTATTCTTCCTATTCTTCCTATTCTTCCTATTCTTTCTAAAGGTATTTTATCTTACTTATAATAGCTATACTAAAAGTTTTACGCTATATTAGTAAGACGCTTCTTAGCGTCACTTGGTGCGCTGTCTGTCTTTATACTGTAAATGGCTGGATGTCTTGCGGAAATAGAGTGAGAGAAAGGGCAGATGATATAATAGAGAGTCCAGCAGCATAATGATTCTAATAGGTTCAGTAGGCACGCAGCATGGCTTGAAGGTGCATCTGGCGTTGCAGCGCATATGTGTCAGAGAATGAATTGAATGGGTGGCACAAGCCCTGCATGTGGAGGAGCTGCTTGTGGGCGCTGCCCTGCGTATTGTTCTTATTCTCTCTTGTTCTCCTCATCCCCACGAAGCCTGCAGGGCGGCGCCGCGGGCCTGCAGCTCAGACCGCCGTCTCCGCTCGCCACACCATCCACGTTGCCGCTCCCATGAACGGTGGCAATGCTTTCTCTTATTCTCCTTTAAGCTTTTTCTTTTTCTATAACCAACAGTCTCGCCGCTGGCGTCTTTTTTTTTCTACTCCCCGTGACACGGACACAGCCAACATGTCTCGCAATGGGAGCGTACACATGTCATCGTAAATCATTACCTATGTGCAGTTCCTACCAAATAATGGCGGCCGGCGTTCTATCAATCCAACGAGGAGCTTTAAAAATTAGTATCCAAAAAAGACGGCAGCTCATCCAAGCTATCCGGAAACGCCGCAAAATTCCCATCTACCCCAAAGAACGGCGTGCACGACGGCATCAGCGTGTTGTCCTCTCGCCACGCCGCCTCCGCTGGTCTCCAGCCCTGAGGCGCCATGTCCTCCGACGCGACAATGCTGGCTGTCGACTGTGTCGCCGACGGATACTTCTGCATCATTTGCTCCCATTTCTTAAACTTGGCGTAATCCGACTCTTCAGCATCGGCGGGTGCACCACCAACGCCAGGATGGCGCGTGTTCATGCTCGCAATCGCCCGCTCAAACGCTTCGATCAACGAGGCCTCCGAGTGCCACGACTGGCTCCCCGACGACATGTCCTTGAGCATTACCACGCCGTCGCGCAGGGCTTGCCGGAACCGGTCCGTATTTTGTGTCAGGCACTGCGTGGTGATGACCAGGAGCGCTGCGCGACACGAGCTGAACTCCGTGTACGACGACCGCGCCAGCCCGACGGTCCTTGCAATGACGCGGCACGCATCAATGACCGACAGTGCTGCCTCAGCGCAGTCGTGCACAAGAGTAGAGCGTGGGCTTCTGGACGTCGTGTCGGATGAGGGCGTCGAGCGATTACCGCTGTCTAGCGGGCCATCTTGCGGTAGAATAAAGATTCTGCCGAGAAACATTCGCACCATGCAGTATTCCAGCCTCAGATGCATCCTCGGCCGGAATGGGCCTGAACTTGGCTGCTCATTGTTGTAGAAAGCGGCGTTCTCAAGACCTCCCCACCATTTGACTAGCTCAGCCTGAAGCTGAGCGAGCTTCTTGACGCAATCTGAAGTTTCTGTTTTTGGGAGCGTGCGCAAGTTGGTCCTGCAGTCTATCGTCAGTGACTACGCCTAGTGAATCTTACAGAATACTCACATTATGTGCGCCACTTTTGACAGATACTGGTTGAGCTGTATGCTGGTGAGCAACAACTCGGGATTTCTGAATGCAAGCGTCGGCCTGGGCATTGGAGCGGGCAGGTCGGCATCAACATCCACGCTTGCGATGGAGATTGGACGACCGTGAAATATACCAACGCGCCTATTGAATGTTAATAACCCCAGGACCAGAAAATGCGGAGGCGAAAGACCTTGCATGGTACGTACTGCTCAATAGTGTAAAGAGCCCACCAAACACGATTCCTGGTTTCGCGGATGCGCGCATCTATGTCGTTGGCGGGATGCTTTCGGTGCATGCCATTCTGTATTGCCAGTTTCAACGCCAGGTTCAAATATATATATGCGAGGCCGGACGCGTCCACCGGGAGTGTATATATGCCCATCAGCAGGCATGCCTGCACGCTCTCTAGCGACGAGGCTGCGATGACCTCTGGCAAAAGATGGGCAGCCTTTCGGTAGAACTGAATGCCGACCGCATCTTCGCTGAATTTCTTCGAATCACTTGCAGAGGCTGCAGCGCTGCCCTCTGCTATGGACTCGAGATATGCATATTGAGTGCCGATGGCGAGTATTGTGAACATCATCGAAAGGGTCCCAATGTCTCTATTTGAAAGAGACATTGGATTCTCGTACACAATATCCACCTGGCCGCATAGCCACTCTCTGTCGACGAAGCTGTAGTTGGCTTCTGCGTGCTGGAAGAAGCAGTGGATGAGAAAATCCGTTATTGAGCGTGGCGGCAGCGAAGACAGCGGCACGAGCGAACCAGCCGGGGACCGAAGCTCGTCGGGTCGATAATACTCGTCAAACACTATGGACGGCTTTGGGCTTTGCTCCTGTTCTAGTTAGTACTCGCAGACCAGGAGGAATTTGACGCCAATGCATACACTATGACCTTGTCGTGCTACGCTCTGGTCAAGCCAGTCTTTGATGCGCATGGAAAAATTCCAATGCGAGAATTCGCCCGAGTAATCTGCATCAGATTAGCATCTATGACAGGGAAGTGACCGAAATATTAGAGCTTACGTGTTACGTTACCGTCGAGAGATTGCATGGTAATGGACTTGTCCACTTCGTCTTCGTGTGATGTGATGGATGGACTCCGTTGGCTGTCTGCCTCCTCTGCCAGGTTCCGTAGCGTGTCCAGATCCAGCGGCGTCTCGGACCCAGCGTGGCTGCGTACGATTCTCTCAAGATATTCCAGCCGCTTTTGCTGCGCCGAGGAGCCGTGGCCGACGTCCCTCTGGCTGCTGGCGGTGTGCGTCGCAGGCACCGACGAAGGTGGCCGCCTCGCCATCATGCGCCGGCTCGGCCCAGGCATGCCCCCGACATCTCCAGTGAACTCACACTGGCGCCCTAGACGAAAACATCTCCGGCAAGGTACGCCGCCGTCGCAACGCTCTTTTTGGCGACGACAAGTGTCACACCTGCAGTGGCATTCATTAGCAGTGAAGAAAACTAGCTGTGATGGCCAGAAACGTACGCCCGAGCGGCCCGCTTGCGCTCCCTTTCTAGGCTTCTGTTGGAGTCTGTAGAGCGATATTGATTGCTCATGAGGGCCACGTCAACGGCATGTATGGCTGTTGGGTATTTTGCAGTGCAAAGTAATTGTATGTGTATGGTATGAGTTTCAAACGCAAGGTTTTAGAGCGGCGATGCTCATCGCAGCGAGACCCACTAAGGCAGCAGCTCAACACAGTCGACCAACGCCTGTAGTTGACATGAATAACCCAATTACAAGGGCGAGATGTATTTTCGAACAGTATTTGAATAAACTTGAAGTTAAAGCATGACATGTTTCTACATATACTCAAAGCAGAGAGATGCCTCGGGTGCTGTTAAGAAGCGTCACCCCGCTATCATGTTATAGTGGATGTAGCGCTCAACAGACACCTAGAAGCCACTATACTTTTAATGCAACTGCTATCAGCAACGCTATTGACAGGTAACTACTCTTGCCTGCAAGACGGTGAACCAGCGTGCGAGAATGACCGTGACTAGAAATTATTCTTATTTATGTACATGAGTAAAAAGAGAAACACGCCATAGAATCATTCCGTACTCGAGAGGTTTTTTTTTTTTCAATATGTCAACTTGAATGCCTTGACTCAATGCCCGGTGACTACAGGGCAGATAGCACGGCGTCCATGGTGTTGATCAGGATAGGGACTATGACCGTTAGCGCAACGCGCAAGACAAAATTTCATTCATACAACTTACTGTGAGTCTCGTCGAAGATGAGCATTGGGCGAAGGCGAACAGTGGAAACACCGCAGGTTCCAATGTTGACGCCACGCTTCTTCATCGCCGCAACGAAGCTGACTGGATCTTGGACATCGAAAGCAATGAATGTTCTATACTCCTTGTTAGCCCGTTGCTCAAATGATAAAATTACCGTAAAATGTCATACCCTTGTCCCTTGCCGCGAAGGTTCTGAACCTGGCTAGGGTATTTGGAAGCCAGCTTCTCCAGCTCCGCGTACAAAACGTCGCCAACACGCGCACACTGCTCAACCAACTTATTGTCGAGAATCTCCTCGACAACGGCCTTGCTCAGCAAGACCCGTGCAGGGTCGCCGATCCAGCTATACGCCACCGTTAGCCTTGTAAACGCACTTGCAGCCGCCAGAAACTTACGTGTTGAATTGTCTGTAAGCCTTGTCGGGCACCAGCATCGGGTTCCCGAAAAAGTAGCCCGCCGTCTGCGCTTTCTTGGAAAACGTCACCATGTCCGGCGGCGACTCGAGCTGCCAGTGCTCGTGGCCCCAAAACTTGCCCGTCGCGCCAAAGCCCGTCTGCACCTCGTCGGCAATCAGACACACGCCGAGCTTGCTCGTCAGCGCGCGCAGGCTTTGGAAAAACGCTGGCGACGCGTGGTTGTCGCCGCCCTCGCTCTGGATCGGCTCGACAATCAGGCCCGCCACGGGACAGTGCCACGACGTGATGATCTCCTCGATCTTCGCCAGGCAGCGCTTCTCCTCGGCGGCATTCGCCTCGGCGTGCTTCGCCAGCGGGTACTTGAGCTGCGGGAATGGTGCTTGGGGCCAGTTGAAGGCCGGAATGTCGAGCTTGTGCACCGCCTTGGAGCGCGTCGTCGACAGGCTGCCGAAGCCGCGGCCGTGGAACGAGTTGGCGAAGCTCATGATGGCCAGGTCGGGCGAGCCGGGCTTGGCGTTGTCGAGGCACGAGGACACCTCCTCAGGCGTCCAGTCGGGGCTGCCGGCCTCGCCGCGCTGCTTGCGGCGGTACAGCATAAAGGCGGCCTTGTAGGCCAGCTCGTTGGCCTCGGAGCCAGACTGCGCGGTGAAGATCTTATCCAAGCCGGGCGGCGCGGCGCGCAGCAGGCCGTCCTTGAGAACGTCGTGCCACTTGGCCGAGGGGTAGTTGCCGATGGCGGGACGGTTGATGAGGGCAGAGATCATGTCTGGGGACTTGGCAGCAGCCGCGAGGGCGGCATTGTTATAGCCAACAGGGATAGAAGCGATTTGAGAGTACCTATGCTATGCGTCAGATTGGCTCATTTTTTCTAGAGTGCCGAAGACGAGGACTTACACATCTAGGTATTTGTTGCCGTCGACGTCAACAATACTGCGAATTAGTTAGCTAGTGCAAAAAGCTGGCTGCCAAATTCTGGTCAGCACGTACTATGTCCCCTCGCTCTTGTCATAGTCAACGACAAAGTGCACAGCACGTGCGTCGAAAATGGTGTTGAGCTTGTCCGAGGTGGCCTTGGACACGGGCCCGGGCACCTGGTTGATCATGGCAGAGGCAGTCATTCTTGGTGGCAGGACAAAATCTCTTGCTGGAATGCTTCTTGTCGTTGCTGGAAACATTCAGTCATGCATCGCCATTGGACCATGTGTATATATTTGCCAGCGTACTCGATCAGCTGAAGCAGTGATGACAGCCACGCTGTGCGCGGCCACCGATGCCGTGCAGCTGTAAACCGGGCCGGTCGACGCTGCCGGTCCCACATCGCCGCCCCGCGACCGGCGAGCGACGGAGATGGTCGGGACTGAGCGACACTACTTGGTAGGACGAACAAAGATAAGCCGTGTAGAGGAGCGTCGAATTGCAGATGGACTTGTATGATATAATATGGCGGGTAATGTTCTTGTAAAATGAAGATTGCGCGACGTCATACTGTCCACTGACTGTACAGAGGAGAACCGCCGCCATGTCTGCACTCGAGGATCGTGTAAGTCGCGGAATTGAACCGAAATGAAAACGAAATAATTGACCATGGGTACAGCTAAAAGACCCTTCACTTCTCAAAAGTCAATGCTATGTTGACGGAAAATGGATAGAAGCGGCGTCCGACAAGCGCTTCTCCGTGGACAGTATGCGCATCCAAATATACACAGAAGCCATCAACGACCGGACCGATTGAACCTAACTTTCCATGAATTAGACCCTTCAACGGCTGACATCATTGGAGAATGCCCTGAGCTCGACGAAACCGACACCTCCGCCGCCGTCCTCGCCGCGCAGCGCGCCCTGCCTGACTTCCGCAGCACGGCGCCTCGCCAGCGCGCACACCTCCTCCGGCGGTGGCACGACCTGATGCTCTCGCACACTGCCGACCTCGCCCTTCTCATAACCTCTGAGAACGGCAAGCCGCTCGCAGACGCGACGACCGAGGTCAAGTACGCCGCGAGCTTCCTGGAGTGGTTCGCCGAGGAGGCGGCGCGCATTGCCGGCGACGCCATGCCGGCCAGCAGCAACCCGTCCTGCCGCATCGTCACCATGCGCGAGCCCGTTGGCGTCTGCGGCCTCATCACGCCGTGGAACTTCCCCGCGGCCATGATCACGCGCAAGGTCGGCCCCGCGCTGGCCGCGGGCTGCACCGTGGTCGTCAAGGCGCCTGCCGAGGCGCCCCTGACGGCGCTGGCGCTCGCGGAGCTGGCGCACCGCGCGGGCATCCCAAACGGCGTGATGAATGTCATTACGGCCATGGAGAATACGGTAGCGGTGGGTAAAGTGCTAACGACAGATCCTATTGTCAAAAAAGTGTCTTTTACGGGATCGACACCGGTGGGCAAGCTGCTGATGCAGCAGTCGGCGTCGACGCTGAAGAAGCTCTCCTTTGAGCTGGGCGGTAACGCCCCGTTTATCGTGTTTGAAGATGCAGATCTGGACGCTGCCATTAAAGGTGTAGTGGCATGCAAGTTTAGAATTTCGGGGCAGACTTGCGTCTGCGCAAACAGAATCCTGGTCCACCGCGCCGTATACGACAAGTTTCTGTCCATGCTTGTCGATGTCGTCAAGACGTTCAAGGTGGGCGACGGGTTGGAGCCCTCCACTACCCACGGACCGCTGATTCACGGGCGCGCGGTCCAGAAATGCGAAGACCACGTCAAGGACGCCGTCGCCCAGGGCGCCCGACTGCTCATTGGTGGCGAGAGACTGCCGCTCGGCGCCAACTACTTTGACATGACGGTCCTCGCGGACATGAAGCGTGGTATGCGCATCTGCCACGAAGAAACTTTTGGGCCGATTGCGGCTGTCTTCCCATTTGATTCGGAAGAAGAGGCTATTGCGCTGGCCAACGATGCAGATGTTGGCCTTGCAGGCTACTTCTTTAGCAAGGATCACAGCCGATGCTGGCGGGTGGCAGAGGCGCTCGAGGTTGGCATGGTCGGTGTCAATACAGGTAAGAAATGCTACCTCTCGTGAAAATGAAGTTTTTCGCATGCTAATATTTTCCATCCAGGAGCCATTAGCGATCCGGTGGCGCCGTTTGGTGGTGTCAAGCAGAGTGGCTTTGGCCGGGAGGGCAGCAAGTACGGTATCGACGAGTATCTGACTACAAAAATGGTAATGATGGCTGTATAGACTCTTATACTAGACAAATTAAAAATCTTAATATTTCTCAAGTTATCCACATGAATTTCCAATGGGAACTTGGTACTGCTCTAAGCGTGGTAGGACAATAATTGCGAGACCGAGGGCACTTCGCAGTTAGAACACAGTTCTGCTTAGGTGGACAAGCTCAGTTCATTTGAAATAGACGGCATACATCTCCTTGTAAAACAGGTCTAGGCAAATTGAATAAAATCCACACTACTTGCCAACAAACGACTCTCGTGCCAGATAAGAGCGGCCCATCGCTTGCGCTCCTGTGGCGCCGCCCGGTGGGCAACCAAGCCCCGGCGTGGAACCGGCAAACTGGGACCGGAACCGGGACCGGGACCGGCTACGCAGCCGCCGCCAAGCCTGCCGAGCGCCCGGTTCCAATACATTACACAACTGAATGCTCATCATGCGATTCATTTTCGTCTTTTAAGCAAGGATATGCAGTCTCCTGACTAGCAAAGAAAGGCTGAATACTAATGCAGTCGGCAGCCATGGTTGTTTTGGCTTGCTAGCCTCTCACCCTCTATTGCCAGCCGGCTTCTGCAAGCCCCAAACTCTGGGTAATCTGTTATTACCCCGGATTTGCCCGGAGTGCTTTTGATTGACCTGAAGAAGAAAAGTCAAATTGGAACACATACCCCCTAAAGACTGTCTAGTCTGCATTCTGAGTTGTGCAGTTCGCGTCTCGGTGCATTGCATGACTATGCCCAGTCTTAGAACGCCTCAATTCATAGCGCCATCGGCAAGCGCTGCCAAGAAACGATCGGTCTGCGGTTCGGCGGTGCAACCCTGCGAAAATCACTACACGGCCTCAACATCCCCTGATGCCAGCAATTACAAACCACGCACAAGGCCTGCATTTGCCTGCGTCCATGTACTCGATAGTGAGTAGCTTAGATAGTAATATTATACTTACTCCCCGCAATCCCCAATCCCACAGTGTGAACCTCATCTGCACCGCTGCCCGGGGCCCCGGCCACGTCGGAGACGAGACAGTGGATCGCGCCCCATGACGCCCAATTCATTCTTGCCACCGCCGGTAGGCTGCAAGGTTGATAACCACACAATTTCACTCGCCCGGCGATTACTGACTCGCATCTAACGCCTGGTCCATATTCCGTCCTGTTATCGGTGTAGACATACCCATCACTGTAGAGTGGCTTGTACCGGGCCACGGGCTTTGCTTCGGATGCCTGCTTGCCTGCAAGCCACACGCTGTCAGACGAGCAGTGTGATCTGCACCATATCGGAGCCGGGATCAAAATTGAACGATAGCACCAAGATAACATAAGTCGTCCTTCTGATTTTCAAGATATCTCGCATCCCCAACCATTGCGTAGCAACATGAACCTCTTTCAAATGACACGAAAAAGAATCCGTACATACATCGGCGTGGCATTGCAGTAGCGTTTTTCCTCTGCTCCTGGGGTGCATAACTACCACCGGGGTAGCCGTCGCTCTAGCTAATAAGCGAACCTGGGGTCTCCGCCGTTCTCGGGCAAGACACCGCGACGCTACCGCTACACCCGTCCCTAGCGTTGCCAGTCTTGCCATTCTCGATCATGAGCGGTTTGATTGCCCTGTGGAAACTGCCTTCTAGCGCCTCCGTCCCTATCAGTCCTTGGTCCAGGCGTTGCAACCCCGACCCAGCCCCGGTGCCCTTTTGCCCGGGACGCTGAGGGTGTTGGGGTAACTAGAATGAGCCTGGGGTCTCCCGACAACGAGCGCCGCTGACATGTCCACCTCGTACATCCTTCTTTTTCTTCTTTCCTTCCCCCAAGCAATTCTTTCCGTCTAATAACAAAGTTGGCCTTTTTTCGATTACTCCTGATTTATGATCCCATTTTAGTGACATCGCAAGAATGGAAGTCGAAGCGGCGCCCACGTCGCGCCGGCCCTCCCGCCAGGAAGCCGCCGTCATGCAAGACACGGCCGTCCTCGAGCAGCTCGGCCACAAGCAGGAGCTGAAGCGCAACTTCTCCATGCTCTCCATGCTGGGCCTGGCCTTTGCCATCCTCAACACCTGGACCGCGCTGGCCGCCTCCATCACGCTCGCGCTGCCCTCGGGCGGCAGCAGCGCCGTCATCTGGGGCCTCGTCGTCGCCGGCCTGCTCAACCTGTGCCTCGCCGCCTCGCTCGGCGAGTTCCTCTCGGCCTACCCGACCGCCGGCGGCCAGTACCACTGGGTCGCCATCATCGCCTGGAAGCGCTGGAGCCGCGGCCTCAGCTATGCCACCGGCTGGATCAACGTCTCGGGCTGGATCGCGCTCACGGCCACCACCGGCCTGCTCGGCAGCACCTTTGTCGTCAACATCATCTCGCTGCTGCACCCGACGTACGAACCCAAGCCCTGGCACCAGTTCCTGATCTACATTGGGTTCACGCTGGCGGCGCTCGTCATCAACGCGTTCCTGACGCGCATCCTGCCAGTGGTCACCCAGGCCGGATTCCTGTGGTCGCTGGCGGGCTTTGTCATCATCAGCATCACGATTCTGGCGTGCTCAGCGGGAGACTATCAAAGCGGCGAGTTCGTCTTTACCCAATTTACGAACAAGACCGGCTGGCCTGACGGTCTCGCCTGGATGCTGGGGCTGTTGCAGGGCGCTTTTGCGCTGACAGGTAAGCTTGCTTCGTTTCAACTGACACAATTTCAACTAAACTAATGCGTTTCCTAGGATTCGACGCCACCGCACATATGATTGAAGAAATCCCCGACCCTCAGCGTCAGGGCCCTAAAATCATGTTGTACTGTATTGGCATCGGCATGTTCACGGGCTTCATCTTCCTCACGTGCCTTCTTCTTGTCACCAACGACATTGATGCCGTCATAAAGGCCCCTTGGGGACCTCTTCTCCAAGTATTTATGGATGCCACAAATAACAAGGCGGGCAGCGTGTGCATGTTGATTTTCCCCATTGTCTGCATGCTCTTCACAGCCATCACCATCATGTGCACCAGCAGCCGCATGAGCTACGCCTTTGCCCGCGATCGCGGCATGCCCTTTTCCAGCTTCTTTGCCAAGGTGCATCCCACGCTCGATGTGCCCCTCAATGCACTTATCTGGACTGCTGCGTGGGTGATCATCTTTGGGTGTATCTTCTTGGGGTCAAGCAGCACTTTTAATGCCATCACCTCGGCCTCTGTTGTCGCCCTGGGCGTAACCTATGCCATCCCTCCGGCTATCAACGTTCTTCGAGGACGTCGCATGCTGCCTGAAGACCGTCCTTTCAAGATTCCCGAACCCTTTGGCTGGATTCTCAATATTGTAAGAAGCCGCTCTGACGAGAATTCCTGGAGCACAAGCTAACATGCATCTAGATTGGTATTCTCTGGTCCGTTCTCACCACAGTCCTATTTGTTTTCCCTCCCGAGCTCCCCGTTACCGGCAACAACATGAACTACGCCATTGCCGCCTTTGGTGTCATTCTTCTGATCGCTGGAGGAACGTGGATCTTTGACGGTCGCAAAAACTACCACGGACCTCAGCTCAACGTTCAAAGTTTGGCGCAGGGCACGGTGGAAGGCATGGATCCCACAGAAGAGAAAACGGACGGTAGTCCAAGCAATTCAAAAGAGGAGTGGGTGTCTTAGACGATAGCATTACTTTGAATTTATTTATGAATTGAGTTCTTTGTAGCGATCCGTATATTTCCGGTGGCGCTGGTGCAATTCTTCGCACCACCAAGATGAAATTTGCTCTCAAGGCCCAGTCATGCAGGATACACGTCTACTGTGCATGAAAACCTGCCTTGTTCTATTCTTTCGCTGCCCGAATCAGAAGGATTGCCGACAGCCGAAGGCTGCCCATATGTGGCGCAATTTGGCCCACGCACTAATGATGACAGCGGCGCCAGACTCGCATACTGACAACAACAAGCTCTGAGATGTCACCAAATCCAGCGAGTCGTTGCATCTCATCCCGCCCCGATGGCAAAAACTTTTCATCATTTTTCGCAGCTCCCCGGTGAGCTGCGCACGCAGGTATGGATCGATGCGATCCCTGCACAGGACAAGCCTGCCCTGTTCATATATCGTGCTGGCTGCTGCAGTATGACGCGCGAGATTTACTGGGACGATTTTCCAGAACATTTACTCAAGTTCGATTACTACTATGACTTATTCTCCAGAGTACAGTGGTTTGATGCACTACTCTCTGCAAGCAAAGAGTCGCGGGCTGTCACTCTCGACTGGCTCACTCGACAAGATACCATGACAAGAAGAACATATCCCGGGGGCGGGCGTCATGTTGTGCGACCATTCAGGCCTGAAATCGATATACTGTACTTGCCACTTCCATGCGTTATTCATTTTGGTACGCAACTCGTGGACTTGCTCTTTCAGGAAGAAAACCTTGATCAGAGGATTGGTCCTCAGCGAACGCACCTGCAAAGGCTTGCTATCCCGCGTGCCGCGATCGAGAACAAGGACTATGAAATCTTGACTGAAGTCGCAGAGTACATTGAAGACTTGGAAACCTTGTACGTTGTGGTTGATCATGACGACATTGACGGCGCCGACGAAGGTGTGGGTGAGCAGTTTCCCCGGAGACGTTGGGAGCTGCGCACACACGCAATCCCCGAGGAAGAGGCGTCAGAAATACTGTCAACTATGGTACAAGAATATTTAAGAGCTCAAAGAAACGCTGGTGGATTTTCCTTTGCTCGAGATCATGTACAAGAGCATGCAAGGCTGCCCTTTGAGATCCATCTCACAGATGTGGCAGAAGTTACAGATAAGAGAGGGCTAGGCAGAAGAACATGAGATATTTGAGATGTCGCTTGTCAGGAAATGGACTCGCAAGTCCGAATGGGAAAACAGGACAACCTCTGTTATCGTGACTTGAGTGTGATGAGGTTGATTAGTAACGAGGTAATTATGCATTGTGCGAGAAACCGAATGAACGGGGGGTTATCATAGATGATATGAGCATTACTGGCCGGACCGACTATGTGGTACCACACTACCTAGGTACCCCAAATTAGCCAGAAGGCATACTATTAGCAGATAGGAAGTACCATTATGAGAGCAGTACTTCATATCGGCTTTTGAACCACACCTACCCTACGGACCAACTACCTACACTACCTATTACGCGCTACCTCACTATCGTAAACGCTGCCTTGATGCATAGATGCAGGTCTATCAATAAGATCAGTCTGGCTATTTATTTCTTTTTCTTTCTCTTTTCCATAAAAGAGTAGATATACTCTTTCTGGTTTATTGTATTTGGTACGGGGGCGGAGAAGCCATGAATACAGAGCAGGCCGTCAGTGGTGAGTATGTGACTTGAGAAATAATCTTTTCTAAATTGAACTTTACTTTTAGTGAGACCTTCCCAAGTTCAAGTATATTCTAAAAGCCTATTATATTTTCAGCTTGTCTTCTTGATGTGCTCGGTCTGGACAACGATACTCGTCAAAACGGTAAATCTTGTATGCTCCACTAAAAAGTTGGCAACTCGATTCCTCTTCTTCCATCTTCACGCGCGAGCGCCTCACCACAAGCCATGGGCAACAAGCAAGCTCCTGCTGGTCCAGGAGGACCTGGACAGGGCAAAAGGAAACCCGGCAGCGCGTCCTCTGGTGGCCGTAACGATAACCCCCAGGCAGCGCGACGCGCCAAAGTCCACCTTGCGCGCAACATTCCCGTCGAGCCCGCGCAATCTGCCCTTAAGGATGGCGAGCTGGACCTGCAGGCCTTTGTGGCCGCCCACGAATTCGAAATTCGCTCCCTTGAGCAGAGCATGGCCACATCCAAGGCCGTGGGGAGCTCGCGCGCCTTCCAGCAGGTTCCCCGCGGGCTGCGCCGACGCACCGCGAGCCACAACCCGCGCAGAGTACCCCGGCGGCTGCAAGCGCGGGCAAGGAAAGAAATGGCAGACGACAACACACCCATGGTACAACCCAGGCGACGAAAGCCGACATCTACGCGCGCGCGACTACGAGCGGAGACGGCGAAGCGTTTGCGGCTCCTGGCAGCGAGGACACGACGGCGAAAGATGATTGCAAAGGGCACAAAGACGGGCGACGAGGCAGAAAAGCCCTTGACGCAAAGGCCGCGCCCTAAAATTCGAAGAAACCAGCTAAATGAGCCGCCCTTGCCGCCTTCGAGATTCCGAAAGCGACAAATACACAAGACTTGGCTGCCCACACACCTATGGCATGCCAAGCGCGCGAGAATGACGCCGCCAAACAACCCGCTGTGGCGATTCGCCATTCCGTTGACCCCCAGCGAGAAGATCTATCGACCGACCCACCGGTCGCAAGGCGAACGAGGAACACTGGTTTGGGACACAAGTTATATGAGCACCATTGGTCTCTACGGCCATGAGGCTGGGCTCAGTCGCGTGTTGAAGCGACTTGGCTTCACCGACGCTGCATACTGGAATGGTCAAGCAAAGAAGTGGCTGGCAGGTACACGTTCAAGTTCTGCTACTATTTTCCGGGATCACAATGGACGACCACGGCCAATGTGCCCGTGCACTGTTCTCTGGAACCCTCAACCTGCCGCGCAGGATGAGAGTAGTACGCAGCGACAGGTGTTTCTGCGCATGCATCCATCTGCGTTCAAAGAAGTATTTGACGAGCTGCTTCGACTGACGAGAATGGAAACGCCACGCCTGTATATTGAAGATCTGCGCTTTGAGATTGGGAGCATTGAGCTCACCGGCCCCGCGTCAACAGAAGCGCTGCTTGCAGTACTAACCCCCCATCCTGCTGCGGAAGGATCGGGGCTGAACCAGGGGCGGGTGTTTGAATCTCTCCATGGTCTTACAAACCCGTCGGCACTAGCGGCCAGCGTAACACTGGCCTTTACAATTCAAGATCCGCGACTCCGATACCCACCAAGACGACTTGAGGGCTGGGATAATGATCGGCTTCAAGAAAAGCTCATGGAAAATATAGTGGAGTGGCCTGTTGAGCATCAACTGGATGGCAATCTGCTATTCGATAGGAATGCTCGGCACCAAGGCTCGGCATTGCCCTCGCAACAGGCGATTTGCAGGCGAAGAAGCGTGATTACGGCAGGAGCTTTTCTCAAACCCACGAAAAGCGATCCGCAGATACCTGTTACTCTTTTAGCCTGCCGCTCTGCTTCCGGAACACAGACACAGGGATCTTGGACGCTGATGCTGCCATGGAAGTGCGTGCTGCCAGTCTGGCACAGCCTGGTACACTACCCTCTCATTTCTGGAGGGAACCCCCGCTTCGCAGGCGTCAACGAGTCCATGCAAGTGGCATTCGAGCGCGGCGTCCCCTGGTTCCCCGCAGACTATCCTGGCACAGATGAAGGAGCCGACTGGGAACTCACGCAGCGTGCAAAGCGCAGAAAAGACTACGACAAGCGACCAAAGAGCAAGCGGACCGAATGGACCTCGCTTGATCTCGGCGCGGGCCGGAAAGGAGAGCTTGGTGACGGCCTGACCTGCGATTTTGAGCTCCTCTTTGGCCTCAAGCCGGAAAGCAGAGAGCCCAACGTCGCAGAAGCTCCTCCCGGCGACGCAATGCAGGGCGTTGAAACGACGGCAGCTCCGGGCGTCTCGAATTTGAACCAACTCAAGCTGTTGAACCAGGTCTCTAAAGGAGATCTGCAGTCTCAGCTCGACGCGACACCGACTCAAGCGCTACCGGCAAATGCCATTACGAGCGTGCGCATCATGATTGCCGGCCGCGGGGTGGTCACGAGCTGCGCCCGCATCTACCGCCTGCCGAAGCCATGCGCTGCAGCTCCCGACTCGTCCAATATCGAAGTGCCATCTACCGTTCCTCACGGCGCCTCTCTAGAACCGCACGGCCTGCCCTTTAACCTGCGCGCGCAATGGCTCGTCAAGCTTTCCACAGAAAAAGCGCCGTTCAAGGCGATGCCAAAGGGGCCCAATGCCCTCGATATGGACCATCGAAAGCGCCGGCTCGCGCAGACGCTAACGGCACCGCCTGCGCAGTATCCGCCTCCGCCGACAAACCACGACGGTATTGGCGGCCACCACCCTCTTGTCCCCGACGCCGATGACCTGATTGGATTTGTCACGTCGGGCTCCTACAACATGGCGCATGGGCGAGGCACTGCCGTCGGCGCCATTGCTGTCGAAAAGGTGCTCGCGGATCTGCGCACGACGCCCAAAGAGGCAAAGCTGTGCATTGTGCGGAATGCGGGCGAAAATGTCGGCTGGCTGGCGCGGTGGGAGCATGTATAACAGAACGTGTCATGACGATATAATGAGAAAATAGAGAGCCTTTTCAGCAATTATTATAAATCACAGGTTGCATGCTGCACTGGCAGAGATGCCGTGAATAAGTGGTGACGCTAATGGGCAATTAATAACCTGCCTTGGCGGATCGTCAGATGCGCGCCTATGACGACGAAAGGCGCTCTTGACAACTTCAGCTTAAAAGTCCAACTATAAAGCGCTAGCCTCACTGTTTGTCTTGGGGTAACGCATCCAAGAAGAAACATTCAACTTTCGACTTTGACTTCAGAACGCAATCATAAACAGGACCAAATCAAAGGCCAAAATGACTACTGAGCTGCCCACACGTGTTAGTGGCGGCTGCCTCTGCGAAGCCCTTCGCTACACCATCACCTTTCCCCAAGACCATGATTTCCAGCGCGGCGTAAGTTCTTATCCATGACTGCAGCCTCTAGCCAGAAAGCTGACATTCAAGACGCGCAGGCATCGACGTGCCAGTGCTCGCAGTGCCGCAAGCAGACTGGCAGCCTCATCTACCGCGTGCAAAAGGTGCCGCGCAGCAGCTTCGCGCTCACCTCGCAGGCGACCCTCAAAACCTACAAGGCGTCGCCGCCCAACTCGCGCGGGTTCTGCGGTGACTGCGGCGGGCTCATCTACTGGGCCGCCGAGGACGAGGACAAGATTAGCGTCTGCGTGGGCTCGTTTGACGACGACGTGCTGCAAAAGTACGGCCGGGTCCTGACGTACGCCGAGAGGCACTTGTACTGCGTGAATGATATACCCGGTGTGACGGATCATTTGCCAGGAAAGAAATATCCAGGCAACGATGACTGAGAGTTTATTTAACCAGATTTTCTGACCATTATCTAACTTTTCTCTATTTCTCATGTAGTTTAGCTCACCCGATCAATAAACTTGATGACCTTGCCACCCGTCTTGCTCTTTTCAAACCCATCCGCATTCTCCAAAAACACGGGCGTGAAGCGATCCGCATTCGCCGACGTCGCAGCAATGAGCGTCTTGATGCGGCCGACCATCTCCCCCAGCAGCTCGTCGTCGCTGCGCGTCGTGGTGCTCGGCAGCATGCGCACCTCGAGACACGGGCGGAGGCCCTCCTGCTCGTGCGGCCTGTTCTCGATGATGGCCTGCCACTGGAGGATGCCGTAGCGCGGGTCCTCGACGATGCCGGCGAGGTTGGCAAACTCAATGTACTCGCCCTCCCAGTCGAAGCTGAAGCGGCGGTCGCGGCCCTCGAGGCGCAGCACCCGAATGTGCGGGCGGTCGGCTTCTTTAACGAGGTGCCGCACGGCCTCGGGCAGGTCGTGCAGCGAGCCCACGTCGCCGGAAATGTAGCGCACGAGAGGGTTGCGCAGGCGGCACAGCGACGTCAAAACAATCAGGCCCGTCTCACCGTCTGCCAGCGGTTGCGGCGCGGTGACGGCCATGCCGCTTGCGTCCTCCTCGGCGGCCGAGTGCGGGAAGATCTCGACGGCCATGGTGCGCGTGTCGTAGACAAAGTCCGACGACGTCGTGGTGCGGTCGCCGGTCAGGTCCGGGTTGCTAAACGCCCAGGGCCCGGTCTCGGCGCTGGCCAGCGCGGAGCAGATCTTGATCTTCTGGCCGAGCGTGGCGCGGATGTGCGCGCGCTGCGAGCCCGTCAGCACCTCGGACGTGTACAGGATCTTGTCCAGGCGGATCTTGTCCTGCTCCTCCCGCGGCAGCGCCGACAGGTGGTTGACCACGTCGATGACCTGGCTGCTGTCCCCGGCCAGCACATTGACCTTGTACTTGACGAGCAGCTGCAGGACGGCGGGCACGGGCATGACATGGCCGGCTGCGAGAGTGCACGCGCCGGCCTCTTCGACATATTCTAGCGTGAGATCGAGAGCCCTGCATTGGCCCTAATGTCAGTAAGCGAAGAAGACGAAAAAGGGGTGTAAAGACTATAGCTTGTAAAGAAGAGGGGAAGAGGATGTACAAGCGGAAAGCTACTTTGTCAGATCGACGAACCTGTAAAGACCCCCGGCCGAGTGCATACTAAGGACCCAGTCACGGCCGCCGAGCATGCCGGTGCTGGCTATGAGCTTGCCAAACTCGGCGCGCTGGCGGCGGTTCTCCCTTACATCGGTGGCAAAGAAGAGCGGGAGTGAGCCGCGGCCGCCGCCCGTGATGCTAATATAGCTCGACTGCCGGTAGGTGTTGTCGGGGCTCTCGTCGTTGACGAGCCGTTCAATTGTCGTGTACCTTGGGCATGTGTCAGAGAGCATGAGCAGTGCTATACGTCGCGTCTGTACTCACAGCGTCTTTTTGCGCAGCAGAGGCCAAGTGGCCAGCTGCTCTGCGTTCTCATTCCCCGCCGTCTGTTTGACGATTTCGTCGACAATGTCGCTGGCAGGGGGGTAAGTCACCGTCTCGTCATAGAAACAGTGCTTCTTGGCCACAGCCAGAACAGTAGACAAAGAAAATACCATGATGGCAAGCAAAAGCCCCTTAGAGAATGTCCCCGTGCACACGGTAGGTTTTCAAAGGTTGCTGGAGGCTGCGCGGGCGGAAAAAAATGCGACGGGAAGTAGGCTGTATACACCTGTGCCTGTTCCGTGTTCTGTTCACTGCAACGGTGATTGTTTTTTTCTTCTTTTTATTTGGACTGCCACTCCGCGTCTTACTTGTTTCGTTTCTCGTCGACGGCATACTCGTCCGCACTCGGCTTTGTGTAAGCTGGGGTGGATATGCAGTTGCAGTGCATTAGCGCCGAGAAACAATATATGCTGTCTCATGGCTGCAGATGGTGCGCTGTCTCTAGGCTGCGATTCGAGGAATTACCGTGGGCCAATCTTCTCCCGATGTTACACCGGATATGCAAGAACACAAATCGAGCCGTGAAAAATATGGCAGGCAAGTAGACAATCCAGCTCACATTGGCCCTCTTTTCCTCGGGGCCTCGGTATAAAGCCGCAAATGCCAATTCCGTCGAGGGGCCTATAATTAGCCGTACTTGGTCTTCAAAAGCAGCGGAGGTATCCATACGCTCGTCAGCCATGCATGAGGCTCCTCAGAGGGGGTCAGCACCAGTACGCTGGTTATATCTGCTCATCACGCAGCTTGTATTCTGCCCAGGCATCATCCACCTCGAGATGAGAGTTGCCAAGCCCTGTAGCAGACTTCAGCTGGATGGGGCCTAGATTGGGTGGCTTCGGCGGATCTAGCTCCCGCCCGGAATCGGTCCCGTAGTGACATCGGGCTTCTAGGAAGCAACCCGACTCGGCACTTGCGAGTTTTCGACGTCTGTTCTAGAGATGATGCCAAGGGCTGAAACTATTTCGAAATGCCCTTACCTGCCTCCCGAGAGCTTCACGGGAGCTCAGTACGGCGTTGGCAACACTAGTGTCGCGGATATTCCGACATCTGGAACATGGCTTACGGAGTGTCTGCTGAAGGGCCCTAAAATGTCTCGCACGCCAGCCACAAAACCTCAGCCGGCCACCGTGTCGGCCGACAATATCTGCGGTGTGGCTTCCCATGTCCGCTCAGTTATGAACGGGGATACATGTGTATAATTGAAAAGAACAGGCGGGCCGGAAGATACAGTCGGCGACGGCACTATCCGAGACATGGCTGATTCAAAACTGGGTGGAAGTAACCGAGATTTAAAGGTCTGTTATTCGTCTTGTTTCTGACTCGAGTGGGCTCATACGCTAATCAAATATATAGTACTTATAGACATGCATTATTCATAGACACCTAAATTATAGACATGCATGCCGTTAATATACATACAAAGCAAATTCTGGTGAAAATTGTGCCACGGGAAAAACCAACGATGTATTGAGCGACGCTAAATGCCGTCGGAGCACCGACTGTCGTAACACGCCGTTCCTATTACGCCCACGAAGTGCTCCAAGACGACCATGATGATCCATTTCAAGCCCTAACGCAGTATCTCGAGAACCCCATTTTCGACGCTAGACCACGTAGTCTTACCCTTCAAGCTGCGGCGGCCTCCGCAGATGACGTTACTTCACTCCTCTCCTCGTCCTCGAGCCCAGAAATCGGGGCCGCGTCCCAGCGCACCCTGCGCAGATGCCTCTCTGGGTCCGCGACCCTGTTGCGCGCATGCAGCCACCGCCTGTTGTCGATGAGGATGATGCTCCGCGCCGGCAGGTCCTCTGGCGAGAGGTGGAGCGTCGAGTGGTCCTGCGCAGCGAGATGCCGCAGCGCCGTCCTGAGCCTGTCGAGTGCGGCCGCGGCCTCGGCATCGAGCGGCGTCACGATGTCTTCGCGGAAGCGAATCATCAGGACTGGCGCGCCACCGCTCCTGGGATCGGCCACAATCAGGCGGCCGCGGATCCACGGCCGCGCCGCCGGGTCCTTTACAAACTCGGTCGGGATGGCGATGCGGAAGCTCGGCCGCATCAGCGTCGCGAGCGTCGCGCCGTCGAGGTGCTCGCCGAGCCGTGCCGCGCTCATGACGGAGAGCGTGCCCCCGCCGCGGCGGTCCGGCTGCAGAACCTGCAGCGCGAAGAAGCGAGGCGGCGGGTACTCGTAGCTGCAGTCGGTGTGCCAGGGAAAGTCCTCCATGGTCTCGGACCGCGCCTGGTGGTTCGCCGTCTGGAAGCTGGCTCGGCTCGGCCGCACGTCCCAGAACCAGCCGCGGGTCGCGCTGTGCGCAATGGGCAGCTGGTGGCCGTGGCGGGCGTGGAGGCTCCGGATGAGCTTCTCGAGGTACTGGCTCTCGTCGTCTTGGAAGCCAAGGGTGATCTTCAGGATACCGTCCGCTTCGAGTCGTTGAGCCACGAGCGCCACATGGTCGGGCTTTTGGCTGTATGACAGACTGGGTGCTAACAGATTTGTCACGGCTGGTGACTGGCTTGTGGCGATGGTGGTGGAATAAAATGCCCTGGGGCCGGCTGGTCGTTGGAACTGACTTCTCAGCTGCGTCTGGACGCAACTTCGGCCGAGTATCCGGCCCGAACGGAACAGTATTGCAGAAAGTGACTCCATGCTCTTGAGTTATGGTAACGCCTAGATCTGATAAATCATGTTTGAAGGCCAGACTCGTCTCGCAGTCTTTATAGGTAGTGACCCCCCCTCCTGTCCTGTGTGCCCAGTCTTGCTCGGAGAAGCCTTCCGTACCTGCACTCCTTTACAGAAATGTACATCAAGGCTTTCTTAAAACGGATACGCCTCAATCAATTTCTCAAAAAAACACATGCATGCCAACTAAAAAGTGGCCCCCAACCCTTGTTCGCCTCGTCCGATGAAGCACCAGGCTGTGCATACTTTGCGCAGGGGTACGGAGACGGATGCATCGCACGTATAAGTTTCCGACCCGCTGTGGGCTTGGAAGAGTTTGCTGGACGAGATAGATGAGGTGAGCTCTGCATTGACCCTTGCTTGTTATTGATGATCGCCTCGGTATATCAGAAAACAGCGGGTTTGACCTCGTGAAGTAGCCAACCCAGTCGCCGACAGTAACCGACATGGCGGGACTCTCAGTGTTGTTTTTACCTTTAATAAGTTGATATTCTGTTCCGCTCATCTGAGTATGCAGGTCTCAGAAACGATCTGCGCAGGATCCCGAAGCTGCAGCCAAAAAACGCCATACGCAGCTTCCAGCCAGCCATAGCTGCATAGCCGCTGTCTCAGCCGCTTTCCCGTCACACCGATTACGAAATAAGTCTTGCTGCATTGCTACATACATATTGCACAATGGCCACGCCTACTACAGAGAGGATGAGACAGGTCCACCTTGGTCTTGGCTCAGCTGGATATGCAGCCGTCTCTCGCCCCAGCAGCAGCAGCAGCAGCACTGACG
The DNA here is from genome assembly GCF_028009165.1 of Akanthomyces muscarius. Lineage (NCBI taxonomy): Eukaryota > Fungi > Ascomycota > Sordariomycetes > Hypocreales > Cordycipitaceae > Akanthomyces > Akanthomyces muscarius. The sequence continues at coordinate 2,410,820 of NC_079243.1, read as the reverse complement.
AGCAGCAGCAGCAGCAGCTCGCCATTTTCGCGCAGGAGCACGCGGCGCACGAGGCGATGTTGCTCGCCAAGTGTCCGCCCGCCATCTGGCCGCACGGCTCGTACCGCGCGAGCTGCCCGCGCCCCATCCTGGTGACGAGGGCGCACTGCCAGCAGCTGACGGAGCTGCATGCGGCGCTGGCGGCGGCGCTGAACGACATTGTGCCCCGGTGGTGGCGGGACGAGGGCGCAGGGTTTCCGCAGCGCATGCCTCTGGCAGCAGAGGAGGAGGGTTTGCTCAAGGTACGCAAAACTGACGTTGGTCACCATGTACTTGAAACTTGAGAGTTGACGGAGTGAGAGAAATAGTGGTTAGATGAACAGCAAGATCTAGGCCGCCTGGCCGAGTTTGCAAAATGTCAGGGCTCCTGGCGGCCCGACTTCCTCATCGAAGAGGTGCGCGCCGAGGACGGCACCTGCGCGGAAAACTTTCGCCTGTCCGAGATCAACGCCCGCTTCTGCTTCAACGGCTTCATGCACATCTCGTACGGCAGCGCGGCGCTCGAGGACATGGGCATGGAGCGGTCCGGCCTCGTCGCAGCCACCGACGGAGCAGAGGTAAGAAAAGGCACAGAAAAGAAGGTCCCGGTTTCACGAGAAGGCAAGCAAAGCTAACTTGTTCTGTGTGCAAGCTCTTTGAGGGTCTGCTCGATCTGTTCCAGCACGACAAGCCCCTGCATCTCCTCAAGGGCGAGGAAGCAGGCATCGACATCCAAATGTTCATTCATGCCGTCCGCCTCCGTCTCGGCACCGCGCCACGACTCATCACCCCGTCCGATCTGCGCCTCGCCCCGGACCAGCACGGGAACACCACCCTTTGCTGCCTCGCCCCCTCCTCCTCGTCCCCGTCGTCCACACTCCTCTACACCACCGCCGGAGAGGCCGTCGAGGAGATCCATCAGGTCGGCGTCGAGCTGCACCAGCGGGAGCTGCTGCGGCTCGACCCCGAGGTGTGGCGGCTGCTCAGCCTGCGCTGCTTCAACGACATGCGCACCGTGCTCCTCGTGCACGACAAGCGCATGCTGGGCATCATTCTCCAAGAGCTCCCGAGCCTCCTTGCGCGGGGCGTCGTCACGCCCGCCCAGGCGGCTGCCCTCAACCGCGGCATCGCGCACACCATCCTCCCCGGGTCGGCGGAGCTGCAGACGCTGCTCCGCGACGACAGCGTCAGAGACGAGTATCTGCTCAAGCCAGTGCGCGGGGGCAAGGGCGCGGGCATCCTGTTTGGGGAGGAGATGACGGCAGAGGACTGGCGCGCGGCGGTGACGAGCCTACTGCAGCAGTCGCCGTCGCCGGCGGGAGCAATGGTGATGCAGCGCCGGGTGAGGCAGCAGCGGTACGACGTGGTGCTTAGGGAGACGGGCGAGGTCGGGCACTTCCCGCTCGTGGGAACATATCACGTCGTGAACGGCAGGTATCTGGGCATCGGCATCTGGCGCAGCAGCGGGGAGCGCATCTGTGCCGTGTCCACCGGCGGGTCGTGGATGTGCTCCGTCATGAGTCCTTGAGCCAGAGACATTCATGTCCTTTTCCAAGGGGTCATTTTTATAGAATTTCAAACATTGTAGATTCAGGATAGATGTAGAGCAGAAAACATAGATCGATCCCCCTTGCGCGTTTCCCCAAAGCCCCCCCCAAATAAAAATAAAAAAGCAACCCATGCTGTTCAACATCAGTCCATCCAGATCCCAAATCTCTTTACCTTTCTACCCTGCATCAGGCATTTGCCCCGCACCAAAACTCATTCAGAGCCTGGGCTTTCTCGCAGAGTGATTTCTCTGGAACTCCCTTGCCTTGCCCATTTGTTACCTACGCCCGGGCACACCGGCCCTTTGGGTGGCGGCCGACAACCTGGTTCGAGAGCGCGGACAGTGGGGTCGGAGCTTCCTCGCGCATGGCATACGCATCAGTCCTGGTCGAAGAGAGGCGACGACAAGAGGCAAGCGAGGAAGGGACCAGATAGCCCTGCGGCCGTGTCGAGGGCGCTTCACCTGTGCTGCCGGCAAAACGACAGTATGCAGGGCTACACCAGCGAGGTGGTATATCTGTGCTCAAGGGTAGTAGTCCGCTCGCATCATTGGTGAGGAGCGTGCTGGCACCACTGGCCGCTCAGTCCTCCTCGCTGATTTCGCTCTCGTCGTCGCGACCGCCCTCTTCGTTGCTATTGGCCAGATCCTCAAAGGCAATCTCCATTTCCTTTTCCAGATCGGCCTCCAGGTCCACCGTGCCGCCATCCTCCTGGTCCTCCTCCTCCTCGTCACGGCCCCCGACGACGTCCTGCCCGTCGTTTGCAGCTGCCGGCGGCGGCTCATGGTGGCCGTTTTGCGACTGCGACTTGTTGACTGGACTGGGCAGCTTAAAGTCCATGTCCATCTCGTCGTCGCTCTCCCCGTCGGCATCGTCGGCCTCGGACTCGCGCTGGTTCATGTAGTCGTCGAAGCGGCGCTGCGTGGGGAAGGCGGGGGAGAAGTCGTTGTGCTTGGCCGCGGCAGCACGGGCGGGCGGGCCCTCTGGGTACTCAATCATCAGGCCGCCGTCATCGTCATCATCATCGTCCTCGTCGTCGTCGTCCGCCTTCTTCTGTGGTTTGTTCGCCGGCGGCTGCTTCTTGGGCGCCGTCGCGGCGGCGGCTACGGGCATGGCGAGGTTCTTTGGAGGCTTCTTTTCGACTTTGCGCTTCGCTGCCGCCTGAGTGCTGCTCGCGGGCTTGCCTGGCGCTGACGATGACGATGACGGTTTGTTGCTGCTGCTGCTGCTCTTTTGCGCAGCAACAGGCCCCCGGACGTTGATGGAATCCAGCACAGGGGAGTCCTCGACGTCGAGGTGGGGGAAGCGTCGGCTCAGCTCGTCAGGACTGGCGCTGCCCGGCATGCGCGTTATGTTCATGTTGAATGTCGAGTCGACCTTGTCGAGGACAAACGCTTGCCGGGCGGGGTCAAAGTACAGGACGTACTGGTCGTCGTCTGTGCTGCGCGGGCCCGAGTAGGCGTAGTTTTCGTCGTCGTCGGTGTATGTGAGATCGTACGAGGACGTCTTGCCAGGGACCGATGGCTTTAGGCGCGCGCGCTCGGGGGCTTCTGTCGAGGAGAGGGTCGGCTTGTGGTTGTCTGCGTCAGTAGCCAGTTAGCCACGCACGAATTTGATCCGACAAAGGCAGCACGTACAGCGGACCCCGGTGAAGATTTCGTTGGACCCCTCGCCAGTAAGGCTGTCTCCCAAGATGACGGGGTATCTCCCCGTCACGGTAGGATCGATGAGACCAGCCATGGCGATGGGAGAGGCAGCTTACTATGGCTGCGACGGACAGCACGAGGCTGAGGAGAGATGGCTGCTCGGCGGAGGTCTTAGCAGTGTACCAGCGGGAGGGGAAAAAATGAGTGCGAGGCGAAGTGATATGGCTGAGGAGAGAGAGAAGTGTTGGCAACGGACAAAAGACGCCAGATGCTGAAGGGATGCGGACAGATAAAAGGTTAAAGATGAGACGAGGCCAAAGGGTGGCGGGCAGTGCGGAGCCTCGTCTCAGCCCAAAGATCATGAGGAGTGACAACCTGTGGAGCGCTATTATTTAGCGCCCTCAGGCAAAGGCGCTTCTTTGATACAGAGTTCAAGTCTAAAGGAAAAATAAATAAAAGGATTCATACCGAATTTTCGTCTGTGTGTGCGTGCGTGTGTGTTTTGAAAATGATTCTGTCTTCTGTCTCGATTACCGGACGACGGCTAGATATATATACCACCAAGTGCCCTCCTCCTCGACCGCCCCGGCCATTGCTTTGTATGGTTCATGCTGTGCATCCTCATGTGAGCCATTTTCCAGCTTCGTACTACCAATATTCCAATGTTTGCCTCGTAATCGCCTCGCCCATTTTGATATCTTGACCAATGACTACATTTCTCGCGAACCGCGTCGCACGTGGCACAGAAACACAGAACAACACTGCCGGAGCAGACCAGCTACAGGACAATCTATACACTTTGGAATAAATACTGTTTAAATAGATACTCTTTAAATACAACACGCTTGCGTTCAACGATCGAGTTGGCGCAAATGTTTCGATTTAGCTTGCACTGACCGTGGGTAGCCACCCTACTGATACCCTTATTCATCTCGGTTTCCATCTCATCAGTAGTGGGTTCTGCCGACGTCGAATTGGGCAGCAATCTGATCGACTCGCGTACTTCTCTACCTCGCCATGCTGGCAGAAGCAGAAATTTAAAGCGGTTGGCACTCGCACTCTCCATTGTAGACGCATATAGCCCGCACATGAGTGGCTGAGCAATCTGGCGCTGCCGCAATACAGTCGATGGTGGCATCGGGCTCTGCAATGACAGTGACCCTACAATAAAGAGGATCGAGGTAGTAGAAGCCGTATTGAACGAAGAAATTTTTGTTGCAAACTTTTCTTGACGGTATTTCCCCCCGGAGAGGGCTGTCGGCTCCTTGAGGCAAGGCTGGGCTTACAAGCTCTTTGCTGGTGATGGCGCTCGCCACTACTCTAGCCACCGTGCGCATGTAGAGGGCGACTGTGCTCAGAGAAACCCGAGTCCGCACATTGGTTGTTTTATTAAGAAAGACATAATCGACTCTCTAGGCAAAGAGGAAGATAAAGCCGTAATATTGTTCGCTGAGAATATGATGATTTCCACGACATTGGAGCATCTTGTATATCAGTCTGAGACTTTTGTGCCCAAGCAACTAACTAGATTCGAAATTTCCTTTGTAGGGGATCCAACTACGCTCCACAGGCAATTTAGCAGATGCAAGTGGTAGCGCAGCGTATGCATGTTGCAGCTTAGCGAATGTAGGCGGCACGGGTGGCACCTTGAAGGATGCACCTAGCAGCGGACCAATGCGTCTGATTGCTGCCAGCCTGTAGCTATGGTCATTGTCACCGGATTTTGCTTCCTAACAGCACCACAAAGTCGACTGGGAACCTGCAAGACTCAAATCTGCTAGTTCAGGAACACAAGAGAGAGAGAGAGAGAAATGATACAATAGTAGTGAGCTGTAGGGAGGCTTTATCTCGCCGTTCCCTGGGGCATTAGTATGCCAGGAAATGTATCAAACGTCAATTTGATCTACTACTCTGTGTTATCGCCCCCGGAACCTTGCTATTTCGATCCCATCAAGTAAAGATGGAAAATAAAGTACAAGCCCGTCGGTGCGAGCGCGAGCGACAAAGGACTACCTACTGGTCATGCCAACTGCCCGGCTTGACAAGAAAGCCTGGCTACAAAAGTCTCACACATAGTAGCTACGGGGGAGGTTCGAGGTCCAGAAACAGACCGAGTCCTTGGGCCGATTTTATCCGTAACTCGCTGCCACTTGGAGGAGTTCATTGCCACCTGCAGAAAGAGCCGTGTCAGGTGCTGAGAATGCGGGGCAAAGAGACTGCTCTCGCGTGCTTTTTTAAGCAGATCTTTGTTGGAAGAGTTTCATACAATCCAGAGAGAAGACGACCGTTGCGCTCATTTTTCCCAGCCCGTGATCTCACAGGGTAGCTGCTCGAAGAAGTCGAAGACTTGTACATGTTGTCATGTAGCCCAGATGATGCAGATGATGGCATGGAGAGCAACTTGAGAGAATTGAAAAAAAAAAAATTTAAAAATTTGTACAACTTCAACAAGGAGAAGTCTTTAATGCTACTAGATTGCACATCACCACTATATATTATTGCAATCTGGTATGTATGTGGCTGGCTGTTGGCGCCGCTGTGCTTTTGTACCGTAACGGCTCTGGCTTGTGACACAAATCAGGCCCGGTTGGCTAAGTGGTATAGCGTCTCACTAGTATTCGATACGGTGAAATGAGAAGATCATGCGTTCGATTCGCATACTGGGCATTGCATTTTTTTTTGTCTCTTATTGTTGTCTTTAATCTGCAGTAGCTACTCAATCTTTTTTTCCTTTTTTTTTTCTTTTTCTTCAAAGTTTACTGTGATGCCGTGATGCGTTAAAATCCAAACATGTTGTCATCCTCGACATAACCCCACGCTACCGACCAACCTCTCGTTAGCAAACCACAATCACACACTTTCAAAACAGTCAAAACTCGCAGCCAGAAAAAAACTCACATTTCAGCGCCGGCAGAGCTGCCTTTTGAATCATCGCCGGCGGCCCACACAAGAAAACCACGGAGTCCTCCTCGGGCGGAAACAGAGTCTCCCTGATCATCTCCTCGTCCACATGGCCCCTCAGCCCATCCCACTCCTCACCGGCATGGCTCAGCACATGCGCCATCTTCAGCTGCCCCTGTAGCTTGTTCTCAAACTCGTCCAGCTCGCCGCGCATCAGTATGTCCTTTTCCGTCTTGTTCGCGTCAATGACGCGAATCTCCGTCTTGTCGTCGGCCGCCATGGCGATGCGCGCGATGAGCGCGTAGCCGGGCGTGATGCCCGACCCGCCGAGCACGAGCGACACGCGCTTAAAAGTGCGCCGCTGGCCCTCGATGGTGAAGACGCCGCCGGCGTGGTAGATGATGTCGCCGGTCGGCCCCCGGACCTCGACCTCCTCGCCGAGCGGGATGCAGTCGAGAATGGTGGACATGGCGCCGCCGGGCTGCCGCTTGTCGGGCAAGTACGTCTTGACGGTGAGGTCAAAGGTGCCGCTGCCGTCTTCGAGTGCCTTGCCCGCGGCGTTGGTGAGACGCCTGCCGTCGTCGCTAGGCGGGCATAGTGGTCGGGTGGGCGTGTAGCTGCGTATCAGCATGCGGTCTTTGAAGTGGCATCCTAGCAGAATGTGCTGGCAGGTGCCCAGGCCCAGCATGGGCTGGCCCTTGGGCAGCTGAAAGGTGTAGGTCCTCGAGTCTTTGGATATATCCTTGCGCTCGGCCAGCGTCACAGGGATCCATCGGTGGCTCTGCAGCGCGACTTTGTCCTTGGCCTGTGACGTCTCGGCCTTGTCCTTGGCCGCCGCCTCGGTATTCTTCTTGACGTAATTGGCAGCCTTTTCCGTGAGGACACCCAATGCGCACTCTGTCAGGTTTCGTTAGCCTTGCCCAACTACTGCACAAGTCATCCAAAGTCCGGATCTGCGCTTACCCTTGAGCTTCTCATATGCGTAGTCGTCGTGAATGGAGCCAAACTCGTCCGTCGTCTCCTGATGCACGGCACCAGCATGAGACAGGATCGCAGCCGCTCCGCCCGGATGCCACTCCAGCACGCTCGTCGCATCATATACTTTACCGTCCACCACAATCCAGCAATCGTCCTGCGTAGCGTGTTTCTCAATCTCTTCTCTGGTAAATTCCTTTGTCGGCGCCCCTGCCTCCTGCTTCGCCTCTGCAATCTGATTCTCCACGCTCGGCTTCATCCAGCCCCCCGTGCCCTGACCCGGCTCAACAGGATGGCGGAACAAGATCTGCGCCTCTCCCGACTTTTCGTCCTGCGCAACCTCTGGCCTGACAGAATACCAAGCATTGTTCATCATGCCCATGATGTTCCAGTTGTAGTCTTTGGGCTGCGTATTCTTAAACACGTTGAAGCACCGCACCGTGATGCTGCTTGCCCTCAGGAGATGCTGCAGCTTGATGTCGACGTGCCAGTGAATCCACGCCCAGTACTTGTTGCCATGGCGAATTGGCGCCTCGGGGAACGTCCGGATGCAGTAGAGCCAAGTCCTGCCGTCGTCGAGCGAAACCTCGACGCGCTGTACCTGGTGGCCGCCCCCGTCGTAGGCAAACCCCTGCACGCGATAGCTCCCACCGCGGGACATTTTGGCCAGCGACATGGTCTCGCCCTGGGCGGGCTTGACGATGACAGAGTTGAGGTTCTGCTCGTTGCAGGCCGTGTCGGGGTGGCGGAACAGCGTGTCGGCAAAGGGACCGTCCATCTCCGTGACAAAGGCCGGCAGGACGCGGTTGTCCCAGATGTGGTAGTGCGAGTCGTTTTCTTCCTCGCTGATCCAGATCCGCCGCAGCCACTTGACGTTCCTGCCGCCGACGTAGCCCGGCACAATCAGACGCACCGGGTACCCGTGGTCCGGCGGCAGCGGGAGGTCGTTCATCTTGTGGGCGAGGAGTACGTCGTTGTGCGGATCCATGACATACTCAAACGGGAGGCACGTCGCGTACGCACCGTCGCTCAGCTCGTCGGCGCCCTCAAAGTTGACCCAGTATCGCTTGGTCCTCATGCCCGGCAGCACCTCCGGGACGCGGGCGTCGAGCAGGACGTCCCGCAGCAGGGGCCCCTTCCAGTAGGCGCAGCTGATGGCGCCGGGCCCCCAGCCGAAGCCTTTGCTCCGCTTGATCATGTTGAGCTCCTTGCGGCGATTGCCGTCGCACGCAAGCGCGACGGGGATATTGACGGCCTCGAAGCTCTCTAGATGCGGCATGGTAAAGGTGTGTTTTTGGCCGCTGTACTCGACCTCCAACTCGTGAGACTCCCAGAGGAGTCGCGGCACAGCGCCGTGATTGCGGACATAGTGAAGTTCGTTTGGTGTGATGAGCCCGCCGGCGTATAGGTCGTCGAGCTTTGGTTCGGCATTCAGAGGGTGCTTTCCGGTGATGCGCGTGAGATGCGCAGATCGAGGGATCCAGTTGTCCGGGCTGAACTGATCCTGCTCGTCTATCGAGATTTGCGTTCGATTGTGGCGCTGGGGCGATGTGCCCTTGCCGTCGTTTTCTTTCAGATTTGACATGTACTTTCTTTCATGCTGGAGACCACGCAAGAGTGTAAGTTCTTGGGGAGAGTACAGCCGCTCTAAACGTTGTACTTCAGATTCTTTCTCGGCGTCCCCATTTCGCTCGCCGTTTGCCCTTTTTTCGTCATTAACCTCCTTTTCTTCCACCTCCCCTGTGGCGTACGCGTCGTGGTGCTTGACGTTGTCTGAATCGCGGCGCCATTCGTGTTCTTGCTTCGATTCCTTTTCTACCCTTTCCCTCTCTTGCTTCTTCTCGCGTTCAATGTTCGCCGGCCATTTCTGCTTGTTTTTTACCCAATCCTCGGTGGTGTCGATGACATATCGCCAGCCCAACGACCTGTTCTCGGGATACCGGAGATGCAAATCCTAGTCTCAGTTAGCGCATTTCCTGCTCTGCGTCAAGCCCGCGACTCACCGGCTCGTGCTCAATTATATCACGAAAATTGACTAACTGACCACAGGTTTCCTCGTCCCGCAGCTCTTTTCTCAGCACGCGTGCGTTTCTAACTTCTTCGGAGTAATCCCCATCGTGCGCAAGTCCCGGGACTCGATTCCCCTTGTTGCGGAAACCGACACGGTGTTGGTGCCCGGCACCCCAGTTAGGTTCGTTGGCAATCTCCTCTTTGGTCGATCCGGGGTGGTTTTGAACGTGGACCGTCCAAGACTTGTGGGCAGTCATGTTGGTTCTTGATCGTATTGTGGCCTCGAATGCGAGTAGCTGCAGCCTTTTCTTGATAGCACAAAACAGTCGGTTGTCGTCTCTGAGTGTACAATTGGGTTGGTAGACATTTGGAAGCTTGGTCTACATGTCTTCTACTTTATAATTGTCTCTGCAAAATAGTCTAATTTACACTGGGTTAGCAGCCGAAACTCTCAAAGCCGAAGCATCCCCAGACGAGGGCGCCGAGTGTGGGGAATCGAGACGTCATGGGTAGTCTTTAAGTAAACCATGACGACACTAGGATCAGACGAGTTTGTCGCAGACACCACCAACGCCGGAGATGCTAAATTCGCGAGGCGCTGTCTATTTAAAGCCACCCCCAGTTTGGTCAGCCATTCACTCAGCAACTGCGATGCTTACCTACAAGACGCTAACAGCAGCTGGCACATCCCAGGCCTGCGAGGCATCGGCAAGGTCGGAGACACGAATTGACGGCGAGGCAAACTCTTGATGAGAACGACGTTACTTATCCTGGCTTATATGCAATGAACGCCATCGTTGCTCTCAATTAGCGATGTTCGCGTATTCACCATTAGTTATTCTAGTCGTCGGCATGTCTCACAACAAGGAACGTGATCTGGTGGCGGAAAGATTATTTCAGTCTACTAGGAGGCAGGGATATGTAACATCAATCCAACAGAAACTGCAATAGTGCTTGGATAAAAGTTTCCTCAATTCAATGATTGAGATATACGACTTTGGACTATTTACATGCCCCCCCTTCCGGCCGTCAACTCCCTTCCAGTGCGAACAGGATTTTGAAAAATAAAATAGTAAAATCTGCTTTGATTTCTTCATTCTTTATGTGCATTCCCATAATGGCAATCCTACGACAGAGAACAAAAACAAGAAAAACGTAAACCCAGCAGCGCAGCCAATAATGAGCTGTGCATAATGTCCCGTCCATTTGGAAAATGAAAAACGCCACCGATCCCCTTGTAAAGGCTAATGATGTAGAGAAAGAGACAAAGACAAAGACAAAGGGACAGCTTAATACATAAGAGACAATACACAAAAAAAAGTCAGGCAGTGGTGTGATCCGTTAATCGTAAAGTGATGCAGATGCAGATATAGTCATGTGTCGTACCGCAAGGCAAGTCAGCCACCAGATCTACTGAATCTTGATGGCTTCAAACAGGCCTAGGGATAGACTTGTGTCGTTCTCGCCCACATTCGGCGTCGGCTCGCTGAGCGCCTCCCACCTACGCAGCACAAACTGGCTATACCGCTCCTGCAGCGTGGGGCCGATGCCATACATGGCGCCCAGGCCGCGAGCTGCGGCGCTCGGCGGGATGGCGCTGCGGTCTCGGTGCGCGAGCATCAGGTTGTCGGCGGCGGTTGGCCGCGGGTAGCTCAGGAGGTAGTAGATGCGAGGGTCGGAAGTGCCGGCGCGCGAGACGGAAACGGCCAAATGGCTGGCGAGCACGCTGCGCGCGCAGTGCAGACGCATGTCGTCGGGGAGGGCGTCGACGAGGAGCAGCGAAATGTCAAAGACTTGTTGCGCAAGCTTGGTGTCGCGCAGAGGGAGCGTCTGCTGCGCTTCGAGCGCGGACAGGATCCCGCAGAGGACAAAGACGATGCGCGCGCGCGCCTCATGGTTGTTATGGTTGGTAGTTGCCGCTGCTGCCGCCGCATTGCTGACGACCTTGTTGACGATGGCGGACGGACCAGCGGCTGTGGCGGGGGAGCCAGCGGATGCAGCTTGATTGGACATTTCCAAGGCTAACGACGAGGAAGAGGATATGCTGTGGAGCGTGACGAAGCGCAGCAAAAAGGGCAGCCAGTGCTTGCGGACCGCGTCCTGGGCCGCAGAGTTAGGTGCGCTGATGATTTCCCACAGATCGGTCAGCTTGTCCACCAACGTCGACGTCAGCTGGGCAGATTTCGACGGCGGCTGGCCCGAGATGATGGCTTCGATGACCCCGAGGAGGTTCTTGGCAAGCTGGATCCGATCTTCGCTCGTGGCCATCTCGGCAAAATTGGACGTCTTGGACGACGGAATCATGTCGAGGAAGCGGCCGTGGGTCTGGCTGCGCAGGTGCTGCGTGATGTCGTCGCTGAGGCAAGGCAGCATGCTCGTCCATACTATGTTGCGAGCTTCAATAGCGCTGTCCATTGCCCTTGCAAACATGTCAAACTGCGACTCCTGCTGCTCGTCGGACATCCGGCTGTTCTGCGGGAGGGAGAGCTCCATACTGAGACTGAGCTGGCAAAACGGCATCGTGAGCTCGTTTGCCAAACCCAAAATCTTATCAAACGAGGAGCTGGTGTTCTCGTCACCGGGGGTCAGGAGCTTGGCGGCAACAGTCCGAATGAGAGCAGATGCCTCTGGGGCCAAGTCTTTTATACTAAGGGCTTCGGCTGCAGCTGCAGAGTTGGCGACAACCAAGACTCGTAGTGCCTCTAGCACATCGTCCTGGCAGCTTCGGTCATCAAGCGGTAGTGTGGTGGTAGTCGAACGAGTGCGAAGGATTGAGTACTCGTGAACCGCATTGCGAATCAAGAGTAAAAGCGCCCTGGAATGCTCTATCTTGGCTGACTGTTGGTAGACAATAAAGCGGTAGGATTCCTCCGGTGTAAGTGGGTTCTGCTTCGGTAGCTTGCGCAGTATCAGCTGTAGAAGCTCTTGAAGATAGATGGCCGAGCCACGTGGCGGGTCCGAATCGACGGCATTGACATTGGCTGCGACGGGAGCTGCATTGGCTGTATGTAGAACGTTCACCATAGTAAGGCAACCGAGACTGACAAGCAGCGGAAGCAGTTCCAGCAACGCGGGCCGCTCTTTGAGAGATCGAATGTGGCTGACCCAATCGCTCATAAGTCTGTCAAAGTGGTGCGTGTCAAAGAGCCGTAGTCTGGCGAGCAGAGAGGCGTAGACCCGGCGACTAGCGTCCAGTTTGTTCCAGCCGGCTTCGAGACGGGGAACAATGTTTCGGAACAAACGGTTCATCGTGGGGTGGTCGACACTGTTGCCCGTTGCCAGCAGCTTGTCAATCTGTTCCGAGACTTCGCCCTCTGGGCTCGTTGCTTGGCTAACCATATTATCCGAGACAGGGGAACAAGCGTCGATAGGATTGCTACGGTCAGTCTGCGTCAGCTCCTGCTGCAGGTTCTTGGCCATGTCGCCTTGATTGGGCATTCGCTGCGCCAGGGACGACAAGGCGGCTAGCAGAGGCCGGGCTACGAGTCCGTGCTCACGGCTCACTGCTTTGAGTCGCTCGACATAGAGGGTAAAGACGTCATCGGCAACGCCGACAGCGAGAAGAACCTGGAGATTGACATTGGTAGTGTCCACACAAGCAGCAAGAACCTCGATGTTGGACATTTTTGCGCAGCTCTTGATAATCTCTCCAAGCATGGCAAAGTCACCCGTTGCTTCGAGAATGGTACGGATTGATGTAAACATGTTTAGTGAGACCTCGGTGTTGAGACGCGGCGGGAGTAGGCCTTGGATCGCGTCGCAAAGATGAGCACCAACAGCACTCTTGAGGGCAAAGCTACTACTTTTGATGCGGTTGACAAGCTTGCGCAGAGGGATAGGTTTGGCCGGCAGGGTTTCGCCGTCGACGTTGTTTGCCGCAGGTATCCCGACAGTCTGTTTGACACATTGAATGGCGATTTCAGTATCGCGAGCTTCGTCGGTAACATCGTAGTTGGCGGCGCGGCGCAGCAGATTGGCACGATCAGACTTGCGATCATCTGGTAAGCAGTAGACGGGCAGCTCAACAAGAAGCCTAGAGGCGCATGGACCGCTGTCTTCCACGTCAGCAGCACTATGGCAGTTGCCACGAGCAATCAGCCATTGGATGTACTGGGCAACAGAAAAGTGACCGGTTCGCGCCAGTTCAGTCACCAAGCGGTAGACTGCCTGTTTCCGTACCACATCATCGCGATCTATAGAGTCAAGAGTGTCGAGAATAGCGCCTGTCGTATTGGCACGAAAGCTGCCCCAAGATCGCAGCAGGTTCGTGGCCGTGTAAATCTTTTCCAAGCCTGGGCGGTGGAACGAGGTGACCCATTCAATGACAGTCCTGAGGACCTGTGTCTTGTCTTCCGAGGTTGACCAGCACTTGGAGGACAGTTCGCGGTTGACCTTGCCATGCAGCGTGGCGTCTAGAAGCTTGACCAGGTGCTCCTTGCCTCCGACAGGTGGCGAGGCTGTGCTGGAAACCAAGAGTTCCGAATTTCTTTGGTTGATGGAGCGATATGCTTGCTGCAATGCTCGCTCGTCGGCCGGAAGAAATGCAGCAAGACATTCTCGGTATTTGAGCCATTGGAGTGGCTGGATAAAACTCTCGGGGTTCTTCGCGACAAGTGTCTTTAGTAACGACGAAAGTTGATTGGAGAGCGGTATCAAGATGTCTCGATCGGGATCGTTGTATATCTGCGCAAGTTAGTAAAGCCCTGCATATCTGGCTGAGAGAGCATACGTTATTTAGGTGGCTCAGTAGAGCAAATACGAGGCGACGGCCGGGTTTCCTAGATCGAAGGACGTCTGTCCAGCATGTTTGCGCAACCAATATCCACATGGGTAACTTGGCCTGGCTGCTGTTTTCCAAGCCCGAGACAATCCAGTCTAGGTAATGATCACGATCGAGTAAGTGTTCCGAGTAGAGCACAGTGGCAAGGCGGATTCTGCGCGTGGTTAGTATGTTTAAGTTATGTGACCGACGGGTTGCTCAACGTACGAGTACGTCACTCTTCGCTTCCAGTCAGGTTCGCCAACCGAAGAGACAACAGAGTCGATGAACTGCTCCACAAAGATGGTCCAGTCTCTGATCCATTTGAGTTCATTGCCCATGACGAGTGCACCGGCGACACCCTTGCGCTTAAAGGCGCGGATCTCGTTGGCGCCAACGCACTTGGCCAACCAGACGGCTCGTTCGGTGGGCACGTTTTTGTTCAGGCATTGGTCGAGAAGGGTCCGGCCGCGAATGCCGTGAGGAATCGTGCGGCTGAGACGCCGTAGCGAAATCGTCGGGTTCGCCAGATCCTTGAGCCATACCTCACGTTTCGTATCGGTGAGTGTGACGCGAGGAGGCGGCTTGAACGTGGACGGGGCCGTGACCTGGCCGCGATTACGTCGCTGATTGAGGACTCCCATGAAGATGGTGGACAATGCATTGAGACCCGTTTTCTGCTTAAGAGACGGGTAGACTGCAAGGCGGGCGGACGAAGTCTCGTTTTGGCTGCCGCGGTCCCAGGTTCCCTTTTGTATCGCCTCGGTGCTCCATTCGTCCTCGTGGTGGCGGCCGGTCCAGGGGAAGAAGTCGGCATTGCCGGAGAAGAGACCTTTGTTGAAAGGATCGCGATGAACGGTGTCGTGCTTATTGGTTGAGAGGTAGCGGGGGGCGGCCAGGGGCACCTCGATGGCATACTGCTTCGGCTTGGAGTCGCGTTTTATGGGCACTGTGGTAGGCACGGCCGTCTTGCTACTGACGACGAAGCGCTGCATGGGCGCCCGCCGGTGAGGCATGGGCATCTTGGTAGAGTCGGGGTGGGAGGCTCGGGAGAAGGCCGGACTGCCGCGGCCGCTGACATCGGTGCTGGAGTCGGGCGCAGCGCTGTGGGTGGAGGGTGTGCCCAGAGGCGAATCGGTCGAGGGGCCGGGGGTTATATTGTCATCGTTGGAGAGCTCGAGTCGCAGCCTGGAGCCAGCGGTGCGTCTCGGGGTTGCGCCGTGGCGACTGCCTGTGCTGGGGTGCGACGAGGCCGTGGAGGCGTCGGCCGGGTCGGTCGGTTGATTGTGGTCGGAGAGGCCATCCTTGCGGACGGGCGAAGGGGGTGGTATATGTGATGATGAGATGCTTCGGTGGTGAGCCGGACGAGCTGAGCCGGCGGGCGCCCGTTGCTGGGCTCTCTGCTGGGCGCCCATGGAAGTCCTGGAGCTCATGCCGTGGAAGGGAGCAGAGACGCCATCCTGTGCAAGTGTTTGTTGGGAGTGTTGAGAGGCGAGGGGAAATTGCGCGAGGGAGAGATACGCCCAGTGCTTCAATCGGCGTAACTATTCGAGTGGAAGGCGCTCGGTGATGTGGCCGCCAGAATTAATGTTGTTGGAGGTGCAGCGGCGTTTATGGTGGTAGTTGTCGGCGTCGCCGCGCGGGACTTGATGAGCGAGGCGTGGTGCCCGCTGCGGAATGCGCGACGACGGAAAATGGTCGGTATATGTTGCAAAAGGCGACTGAGGATGATCAATCGATGGCTGCACTGGCGAGAAGGGCAGCCAGCAGGCGAAATGGCAGGCGGCAGGCGGCTTGGGGATCCCGGGGTGAAGATATCGTGGAGGGAGCGGCACGCGCAGTTGGGATTTGGGTGGAGGTGTACTGGTAGAGAAGGTACGGAGTACCTACGGATGCTGGTACCAGAACGGTGGTGCGGAAGTGGTCGTCCCAGAATGGTACGTACCGCCTTCAGTGGTGCGTCGACATGATTGGTCATGGACGGCAGACAAATGAATTATTTAGTGGTCCCTGAGGCCTGGTTCGGGGACACGCCGCCTGGATTACTGGTACGTGCGGATTGGTGCTGGTAACTTAGAGGGACGGGTAGCCCAAGCAGATCGATCTGGGGTGTGGTGTGTGAGTGTCAGAGTACCTGGTCATCCGCTGCAGTAATTGGTACCTAGGTCGGCCCATTTGCGCCAAAATCTGACCCTTGCGACATGTTTTATTTATTATTTATTTTATCTTTCGTGTGCCGCGAGCTGTTAAAGATGCTGTGCGAGGGAGGACTGGACCGCTGTCCGGCGCCTGGGGTGCTACAGTTGCTGTACGGCCGCTGTACACAGTACCTACTCCGCTAAAAGAAGGGCAAGAGAAGGTCCTACACCCCCTATCGCCCCCTGCAACTGCCCACTGGCGCACCCCCAAGACCCTCCAGGACCCCGACCCCATTCGGCCCAAGGTGGTGCAGACAGCGGCCTGCCCAGCCTGGGAATAGCGTCACAGGAGCCCGCAGCGGCCACGAGCAGTAGTTACCTCGGAGATACCTGGCTTTGCTGTGTCAGCAGTCGTCGGCCTCCACTGTAGCTGCTACCCTAATGCATGATGGCCGCCCGGCTCGGGTCAGCAGAGTGCCGTGTCGAGTGGCAGCAAGTCTCTCACATGTACATCCTCCTTGTCCTCTACAAACGAACGCATCTCCAGACAGTCACCACCAGGCTCACCCCATCCATTCAGCCATCCATCCATCCATCCATCCACCACGCCGCTCCTTTTTCCTCGTTACCAGTCCTCGTCTGCTCCACCCCTCCAACTTTCATTCCCCGATGCCACCACTGCAACCACAGTCTTTGCCCCGATAGGTCAGCATCCGCTCGGCAGGTTTCACTCTCTGCTCCCGTGTGCCACGATGCCCAACCCTGCCCCGGCGGACTCGCCAATAGACAAGAAACCTCGCCTGCACAAAACGAAAGACACAAGGGCAGTGTTGCAGGTACGGCCCTTATCGCTCGGAACTGAGATTAGTATAAGTTAAATAATAGTACCGCACCCGCCGCAAAAAAAAAAGCACAGATCGCTCCCATTGCTTCCACACCTGAGACATTCAGCCCACCGGCAAGACACGCCGCCAAAGACAAACACATCAACCATGTCAAAACATAAAACTATGTTATTCTCCCGAGCCCCGGTCGTGCGGATATCTGAGCGAAATGAGCCTCGCAGTCTTAGCTTAGCAGGGCTTTGCTAGAAACAAAACTACAGTGCCCGCTCCACAGAGAACTGAAGCAAACAGGTACGGCAGTCCGCTCCAGCCATGACCAAAGCTGATGCTCCATTTCAGCGCCTGGGCGAGAATCGGACCGGCGACCAACGCCCCGGCTGTATCCATTATGGACAGTGTGCTGTATATGCTTCCCAGCCTGTGCGGCTCTACCATGGTGCTTATCATGGACCGCATAAAGGTGCCAAATGCCCCTCCGAGAGTGTAGAGGCCGATTCCTATCCCACGCTGTCAGACTTGAGCAGGTTTGGACGCTTTGCGACGTCAACCTACCAAAGATGACAATCGCCACAGTCGGCGCCAACGCCAACGCGAGAAAGCCAGCGGTGAAAAAACAAATCGACATGCGGGCCAAAATCAAGTCTTTCTTTCGAGGCGGTATGTGAAACTTGACCTGCAGCAACTTGTCTGTCGCAGGCAAGACTGTTGTGTTTAATATTATGGCTGCCGTTGCTCTCCACGAGAGTAAATAGTTTGCCTGGCGCCAGGTAAGCCAAGCGCAAAGCACAGAACAGCGGCGACACTTACCTGTCCAAGAGTCAACCGGTATCGGACAGACACGTACTGCACCAAGAACAGCATCGACTGCCTGGCAAAGTCTGAGATCATGAAGACACAGACCAAACGAAACAATGCGTGCTGGCTCTTGATATAGTTGAGCGACTGTAGCGTATGCTTGATCGTCGCCTTGAACGGGCTGTCCTTTGCAGGCACCTCTGTCGGGTGTAGCACATCCTCCTCAGTAGGGCCGTCCGGGTTATCGATAGCCTCTGCCGATTTTCTTTTCGGTGACAACGTCTCTGGTACACTGGCAGCGATAGATACTGTCAAACCAGTACAGCAAAGCCCAATCACGAGCGGCACCCACGGGTTGCTGTCGATAAAGTACGACGCAATTGGAGGCGCAACGACCTCGGATCCTAAATTCGACGCTGTAAAGTAAAGAAACACCCTCGACCTTGATGCCGCCGGCGTGGCGTCTGTGAGGATCATGGTCAGGCAGGCATTCACCACGGTGCTCCCGCCGCCCAGTATGAGAAACGTGGACGAGAACCACACATAACGCAGCGGAAACTCCATCCAGCCTACTGCAGCGTTAGAGAAGAGGCTTTAGGTAAGAACTTTACCCAAGTGATACCTACAGACATATAATGTCCAGCAAGACGACAGAAACGCGCCCACGGTACCGATAGTAAAGATGGGTCGTCGTCCAACCCTGTCCGCCAGCGCTCCAAAGTACAGCCCCAGAAAAATCCCTACCAGCGAGTCGAGGAACGTTTGATAGCCAAACAACTCGGCCACAGGTCCCTGGACCTCTGGTATCTTGCACTGCGCCTCGTCAGGACGCCCGCTGGTGCCATTGAGGAAGAGCGTCTGCCCCGACTCCTGGAAGTACCGTCGGCAGGTTATGTCCTCGTAGATACGCGTCAAGGGGGCGATGCTGATAAAATACCCGATATCTGACACCAAAACGAAGAGGAAGATGAGAGCGACTGCTTTGGTGTTGATCTTGGACTTGCTGGAGCGCGCGTCGTCGTCGTCGGGCTGCTGGTCCTGCGCATTTGCCGCCAGAAGCGGCTCCTCTGCAGAGCTATCGATTGCCATTTTCTGGTGCGCTGGTAATACAGCGCAGACTCACTGTTGCTTTGTCTATTCTGGGGTGGTTTTACACATGGTACAGTGTCAATGCCGCAGTGCTGGGGACCTTTGTTCTTTTGTTCGATATTCACAGCCTTTTTTTGGGCATCTTCCAGGTGTACGTGCCGCAATCAATCATCAAGGTTCTCAATTTCCTTTTCTGGCGAGACATACCAGGCAAAGCCGAGGGCAAACGTGACACACAGCCTGATTTCATGAAGGATTGCGGAGATCAGCTTATTCTGCAAAGTGAGCTCACTGCAGCTATCATCGGGCTACGAGGCGCATTCAGCTCAGTGCCGGTCCCCGAATTCTCTGGACCCAGCGCCTCGCCACCCAGGCTTGCCACTGTCATGCCCGGCTCTGAAGCCTAGCAGTCTTCGGCTGAGGCAAAAGAGTGACACCTTCTGTTTCTTGCATTTGGCATTTACTTGCAAATGCGTTTTCAATACGCTGTGCCAAAGCCACTCCCAGCATGTCCGCCAACGAAGCGATTCTCGATACATTGTCTGCTTCCTTCCTTCACCAGGGCAGTGACAGGGACAAGACCCTGGACAGCACCTTTTCCCATCGCATAGAACTCTGCCGTGCCTGGGGAGTCGGCGATAAAACCCCGTTACAGGTCCTTGATGTTGGCTGCGGACAGGGCGAGTCAACTGCCGTGTTGGCATATTTTGTAGGCAAGAGTGGCCATGTCACCGGGCTAGATCCCGCTGAGCCGTCCTACGGCGCGCCGTTTACACTGCAGCAGTCCCAAGACTACTTGAAAGCGTCCTCTCTTGGGGGACGCGTCAGCTTTGTGCGAGACAATCTGCCCGATTTTCTGGACAGTGACGCATATCATTCGTTTGACGCGGCTGTTTTCTGCCACAGCTTGTGGTACTTTTCGACCCGCGACCTGATTCGATCTCAGTTCGCCGCGCTCGTCAAGGCTAGATTCGTGCGGGTGTTTCTTGCGGAATATACCTTCGAAAACGATGCGCTGGAGCAGCGTCCGCATCAGCTCGCCGCTCGCGCGCAGATGCGCCTGCACGCTCTCAAGAAGCAAGACGCTGGCGGTATGAAGCCTGGTGAGCCCAACATTCGCGGTGCCTTGGAGATGGAGGAGCTCTTGAAGCTTGCGCAAAGCGCTGGCTGGTCAGTGGCCCGCCGGGGGGTTGTCAGCCCGCCAGAGGCGATGCGCGACGGATACTGGGAGGCCAAGATTGTTACATCACGGAGCTTCCAAGAGGGTGTCCTATCACAGGGATTCTCCAATGCGCAGGAAGAGAGTGTGTTGGCTTTTGTTCCGCAGATCGAACAAGCTATGGAGCAGCTGGAATATGTCGGCGAACGGGTCACTACTATGGATGTGGCGTGGGCGGTTCTTGAGCGACAGCAAGTGTGAATGGAGCCGCGGAGATGGAGAACCAGCAGAGTGCAAAGCAGAAGAAGAACAACAACAGAAAACAAGAATATCCCACATAAGCGGAATGTAACTAGAGTTCGGCTCACTGCTCAGATTCTGGCAGCGGCATACCGGCGAACAATGATGAAACCTTGACAATTTCCTGCGGCGTCCCGTCATGTATGACCTCCCCGTTCTCCAGGACAATGATTCTATCAGACTTGAGTGCCCAGGAAAGTCTGTGACAGACCGATATGATTGTCTTGTCTTGGAACCTTGATTCTATCAGCATCTCCATCCGGCGCTGCGCATCCTCATCAAGACTATACTAGCTGTTAGTTGGCTAAAATGCGAAAACATCGTCCAGTACGCACCTGCTCGTGGCCTCGTCGAGAAGCAGGATGCCGCCTTCCCTTGGAGATCCATACAAGATCACCCTGGCGAGCGAGAGAAACTGCGCCTCGCCATTCGAGAGCTGCACGTCCCCAGCACTGGCACGAAGCCCCCCGCTAGTCTCGACGATCTCTTGTAGACCGCATTCTGCTACGGCCTCGTGGATCTGCTCGTCTGTAAACTGCCTGTCCGGGTCGATTTGATCCCGCAGTATGGTGGATTCTTCCAGCAGATCCTGAGACACGACAAAATACCCTCGCCGTAGTGCTGCGAGGGGAATCTGGGAGTGGTCGCGCCCGCCAATGTAGGCCGTGCCGATCGGGATGTCGACCATGCGAAGCAGAGCCAGGATAAAGGTTGACTTGCCAGAGCCTGTGCGACCGCAGATACTAACCTTTTGGCCGGCCGGTATCTCGATGCTTATGCTTCGCAAGCTCCATGATTCTTCTTCTTGAGTTGTAGCAGCGGGCAACTGGTACCTGGCCCAAAGATTGTCCATGCGAACACTCCCTTCCGACGGCCACCAAGACGAGGGCTCGCCGCCGCTGTCGTCAGCGTTGCCGCCAAGCTCACTCGGGGTAGTCGCGGCAAAAATCGTCGTTCTCGCAATAGCGCCCAGGGAGGTTTCTAGTGAAGTATACGAGATGACGAGTTGGGTCAGCGTCTCGCCCAGCGTAGTGGCGTTGAGGAACGCGACGCCGACGGCGCCGGGGTTGACCTTTGCGCGCAGCGCCACGGCGACAACCGCGACCAGCACCACGAGGCCCATGACGACTAGGTTGAGCACGAGTTGCAGCCAGCGCTGCACGCAAAAGAGCAGGTAGATGGGCTCCTGGGAGACGTCCAGGCTCTCCATGAAGCGTGCGCGCAGGTGTCCTTGCCATCCGTGCGCGCGAATTGTCGACGGGCCGGCGCCGGCCGTCACGTCCGACACGAGGCTATGCAGGACGGCTTTCGCCTCGAGCTCCAGGATCCGCAGCTGCTTCGAGGTCCGCAGGTAGAGATTCTGAATCGCGTACAGGACGGCCGCGACCGCGGGCACGGCCGCGAGCGCCTGCGCGCTGGCGACGGCCACAAAGACAATCTGGATGACGGCAATGTAGAGCTCGGCGACGGTGTTGAAGAGATCAAAGGGCAGGAGCGAGTCGATGAACATGAGGTCCTGGTTGAAACGGTTCATGATGCTGCCAGAGTCAACGTTGCTGATGTGGGAGAAGGGCGCGTTCATGACGGTGGTGAGAAGGTTGGTGTGGATGGAGATGCCCACTGTAGGAACAATGATGTAAAATACGTGCCTGCTTGGTTGTGAGTAAGTTGAAATCTTGGATAACAGGAATTTTGTAGGAACCAATTACCACAGCCAAAGTCCTAGCAGCAGCAGCGGGATGCACTGCAGGCCAGCATATAACCCGATCCAGTACCCGGTAGAATGTCTGCTACTGCTCGAGGAGGTGTCATTGGACCACCACTGAATCCAAAGGTCTACACCATAATTAGCGTCGGAGAGATCTCGAGGAAGCATCATATCTTGCCTGGAAACTTGAACGCGACCGCAAACGCGCTTCCCAAAAACAGAAACGCCACAGCGTTACCGAGTCCCATGGAGCGCAGGTATGTCTTGTACACATCCATGTCTTTTACCGTGGGGTCAGCCGTAAGAGGTAAAATAGAAATCGAAGAGGAGGTTTGAGATTGCTCCGCCGTGGAGACTTCTTCCTCGGCCTCTATCGACGAGGCGCTGTCTGCTGGCGAGGTGCCTGCGGGCAAGTCCACCTTGCTGCGTCGGATAACTGTGCCTGATCGATCTATCTCGTATATTTCATCTGCCATGTTGGCAATGTACTCTTGCACTTGGTCAGAAGTAGATTTTCAAAAGCAGGCCGAGACACATTCATACCGTCATGGGTGCTGAAGATGACAGTGTTCGTATTTTCTCCCTCTCGCGCCCTCCGCAATAAGCTTTCCGCTACGTGGATCTTTGTGCGACGATCCAAGGCACTGAAGACATCATCCAGTAGGACAATATCTCTATCGAGAGAGAGCGCTCGTGCAAGTGCCTGGCATCATAGTCAGAAGTGGAGGTGTTGCCAGACATACATCGGACTTACCAGCCTATGTCGCTGCCCACCACTGAGTTTCACACCTTGGCTACCAATCGTCCCTGTTTTGTAATCTTGAAGATTTTGAATATCCTTCAGAGCGTAGTCTTGAGCCATCTTCCCAAGAACGGCGGGGGTTCTCGATGCGCAGCGTCCAGTCCAATTTTCTTCTGCCGATGCGTTCTCCAGCCACGGGGTCTGGCTGCAGTACGCAAAGGATGCGCCCTCAGCGACGGAAATAACCCCTGAAATCTCTTCTACCTCACTCAGCAAACCCTTGAGGAGAAGTGATTTCCCAGAGCCAATGCGTCCCAGAATGGCGACTCGCGACCCGCGCTTGACGTCGAAATTGATGTTGTGGAGGATGGGCTTTCCAGCCGTCCATCCTAGAGACACATTTCTCACTGAGAAAATATTCCTAGCTTCCGTTTCTAAGCTTTGCGATGGAGCTATTGTGGTTCTTCTATCGCTTTGCTCTTCGAGCTCTAGAAAGCTCTGAATGCGCGCCATGCAGCCATGCGCCGCTCCAAGTACTGGAATGGCTTGGCAGAGATGCATCACAGGCGTCGCTAGCAGATTGATGAGCGAGAGAGACGTGAAAAGTCTTGAAACATCTAGCCCGTGGTCGTCGGAGGCGAGTGCGATGTACACCCCGAAGACCAGCGGTGGCGACAGGGTAATGGTGCTGTAAGCTGTCCTGCGGTTCGTCATTGAAGGCCTCGACTCGCTTTGTGCAAGTACTTACATATGGCAGTCGTGAAGATGCGAAGCCTCCGGAAAGGCCAGGCGGCAGCCAGCTCGGCGCGGCGCAGGGCTGTGATGGTGCTCGAAATCCGATCGTCCGCCGACAGCATTTTCACTGCCTTGAGAGACGACAGCATGCGTTTTGTCGGCCCAAGTCTTTGTTCCACGGCCGCCAACCATTGCTGCTGCATTCCGCTCAATTTCTTGGAAAGGCTCGCGCAAGCAATCGACGACACTACATTTTCCTGGGTCAGCCGAAAATCTACAGCTCCGAGGCGAGGCGGGCTTCGAAAATACCTATCGTGACTGCGAGCATTGCAAAGCTCGCCGCCCCCGTCTTGCGATACAGAAGCCACGTAGCTATTGCAGTATCAAAGACACCGGCCCAGAGCTCGTGGAAGTAATTCATGGCGGTCATGACCCGCTGGGTGTCGCTAAACATGAGTGTCATTGCCTGTGACTCGACACTCGGGATTTCGGCAAGGCGCAGGAGCTTGTCAAAGAGAACCACCACGAGGCCGCCACGAATCATGGTGACTGATCTGTTGACCTGGTGCCAGTACCAACTATAGGAGGCCTGGTCAAATATTGTTAGCGTCAGAGTACTTCGCACTGAAAAGAGTGCTACATACTGCGATGCCAAAGTACACGAAAAACGTCGCTACAATTAAGCCGTATCCCTGATTTGAGGCGCCGCGGTTACTTTTGGTGAGCCAGCTCAACATGGAGTCGATGAGAAATGGCTGCAGAAACGTAAAGAGGGAAACAAAAAGTCGAGGAATGATAGGGTACAATAGATCCTGCCTGATACATGTCAGAGTGAGAGTGCTAAGCCCACCCTCGGAAAGTCCATCTTTGACACTTTGTGGAACGGCAGCAAATCTTTCGGTCAAGTATTCGGCATCAAACTTGGGGTCAATTGGACCTAAGCAATGCCCTTTCAGCGACCCCTTGAATCCTAGTATGAGCAGTGGATTAATCCAGTGGAACATTGTTCGACTCATCGGACCTGCCAGTTTCTCCGGGCTCGTCTGCGACGGTAGTGCGGCAAGGCCGTTCTTCTTGCTTCGGCTTTCGAACACCAGCAGTAGTAATTTCAGAACCAGACCAACACACAGCGTAGCTGCGGGGAAGGGTTGTCCTGTCAAAAACAGTGTGCGCACTCTTGCGATGTCTAGGAGCGCAGTGACGGAAATGAAGAAGATGGGTGCTGGCGACGGCGCGAGTGCCTTGGTGTGCTCCAAGGCAGCAAGAATAGCCAGCAGTATACTTGATACCAGAGCAAGAGCGGCGGCAGGAATACCGGCGGCTGTGGCATTTGCAGAATCACGCGTAATGGCGATTAGAAATATCCAATACGTGACGGCTAGCGCCGCATAGGCGATCTTACCCCGAGTAAGCATTTGGATCAACACGCTGCATTAGGAGATATACCAGTTTCATTATGTACCATGTTGTACGAATTGCAACGGGCTTCGTTTTTACGAGAATGGCAATGTAAAAAGATGCGATTGGTATGAATATGGAAGAAGGAACCAGCGACAAGATTGTGTCCTCGAAAAAGAGGGTGAAATCGAAGCTTCTGTAGCAAGAGTTGACAGACGGACCGAAACTGGAGTCGTTCGGTGAGCCGCACGGTTGGCTCATGGTGTATCTCTTTTTCAGACTTTGGCACAATCACATCGGTAATAGATTATGAAAAACGAATTGAGTAAATGCCGGTCACTTCTAGTGGTGGACATGCACACTTTCAGCTCTGGGTATCGCCTATAGCATTGGAGTTGTAAAAGTCAGCTCATGCGGGCTCCAGTAAGTTGATGTACGGAGTTGCATTTTCCAAACGTCTCCGGGGCCCCGCGCTGGTAAGCTTACTCGGGTGCCTATTCATCTATCAATAAATACAAGTCATCAGGGTTCCCAGCTGTAAAGCCATCAAGGGCCCCGTAGCCTCGTTTTACAAAAGTCCCCCGAGCAAACATGCTGCAGATGGCGTAATCGAACGAGTTATGTGCAATGATGTGAAAGCCATGTCCACTCCCGACAGCCTGATTCCGTTCTCGAAATGTGAACATGCCGAAAAAGCGAACAAGTGCCGTCCCCGAACGACTTCCTGAGCTACCGACTTCGCAGAGCCTCGTGCCTTGCGCTGCGGAACTGCCAGCTGCCGGGATGTTAGTAATATCTCGGCAGCCGATTGAGATCTTAATTTATTAGCGGCGAAACGGTTCCACTAGCGGCACATTATCCGCATTTATGGGCTAGCGCGATGCAATGGATTCCACTGGTGTCGGCGGCAGCAGTGCAGCTGCCGGTCTGAGAAGTGAATCAGGCTGTGGCATGGCGACATGTTGAATCCTCTCAGAATGTGAGATTACTTATAGAAGCATAAACTCGCCGCGGGGGCCAAAAGAAGGCCATGAATAGTAATGGAGTATCCAGTCGACCGCGATAATGGGCAGTGCGTATGAGGATAGGCGCAAAAGCCAAAATCGAGAGGCTCAAAGACGATATAGTAAATCAAGGCCTTTGACCGTGAAATTTTCACGCGACTAATTCTTCAATTCAAGGGCAAAAGATGCGAAAGAAGAAAAAACACGGCGGCTCCGACGACGACGATATACACTGCGGTGCTTTTGGCATGCAGCTGCTTTCCGGCCCGGAGCGAGGTTCCTTCGAGTCTTCTCATTGCGAGTATAGTAGAGCGGACGAGTCCCAGAACTGTGGAGATGGACTGGTGAGCTGACTGCCCCTTGTAATCCGAAGCGATTCGCTGCAATGACAGTGTTAAAGATTACGGTCGCTAATTGGAACAATGTGCCTAGGGTGTCAATTACGGAAACTACTCTGGGACGCTGCAGGCGAACTCTCAGGCCAGACAGGCCAGCCTTGGCGTCAACATGGACTTTGGGGACATTTCCTGGACTTGCACGCCCGGCGTCTCGACGAGCAGTAATATTCCGCCAGTGGAGATGCCACTGTCGCCTGCCAGTCCATGTCAAAGCGCCAGTTTGGCAACAGCTCCGTCCTTAGCAGCGAGGATGGACATGTCAAGATCGCGTCCTGGATCTGGCAAGTCCTCAACGGTGCCGCCGGTGCCCGACAGAACAAATTCTGCGCATACCAAAATTGTTTCCAAAGCCTGCGGAATGGTGCAGGAGCTCAGAAAACTCTACAGTCTGGGCGTGGAGCTGGAGCTGCTGCAGCAGGAAAGTGGCGTGCCCGCGCATTTGGACGCGGTGGAAGAGCTGATTAATCGTTCAGGTAGAGGTGCACAAGATATGCAAGGAACAGCAGAGAGAGGAGAGGGAGGGTGAGTGCCAAAAGGAATTCTCTCTTGCATAAAAATTTAAGAAATGAAGTTGCCAACTAGTCTAAGAGAGATGCATCTTTGATGCTCCCCCCCGTCAGGCCAGTCTGGAACAAATCGTGAAACTCTTGCGACATTGGCCACTTAAATGCTCTTTCGGGCGCCCTCATCTTCTCATATCCTTCCATGTCCGTAATCTGCGTCTTATGGTGCCAATCCACAAATGTCTCGTAATCACGGCACTTTTTGTGCACGTTGAAGTCCGGAAACGGGTGCGACTGCCCCTCCACCCAGACATTGGTAATGACGTCTCCATTTGCGCTGCACATTAGGTTTTGCAGAATAATGTAGATGCAGTGATCAGTGTGCACGCGGTGCAGCTCTGGAAAGTCGCCGTCGGGGTACCGGTCTGCAAAATAGTGCCGCCAGTGAACGTCGCGCCGGACGGCGTTGAGACAGTGCACCGTGTGGATAATGTCGAGTTCGGCAATGTGGGCGTCCGGGCCGAATCCCCAGTCCTCTGGCCATTTGGCCGTCTTGCTGGGGTCTTTACCGAGGCGCCTCACGTCTTTGGAGCTGATGGCGTGGGGGAACTGGTGCGTGATACGCTCCCATGCCGCGTCTACTTCGAAAGATGGGGGCTGGCGATATATGGAAGACTCGCGGTTCAGAAGCGAGCCGTTGATGGTGGCATCGACGAGAGGGACTTGTACTTGGTCATATACGGGTGCTAAGAAGAGGGCGTGTCAGTGGCGCGCGGTGTCTGCATGACGAGCTACTTACAATATGCGTCGATCTCCTTCAGTAATACGTTCCCCCCGTTTCTAAACACAAAGCGCCGAGTTTTCCAGGAAAAAGAGACCATGAAAATCGAAACGAGGAATAAGATCACATTGCCCACGGACAGTACCCAAAAGATCCGTCGCCGCACTTTGGTCGCGATTTCTGCTCCTTTACAGGCGATGAGGTCATTCTGTCCTAAGAGCCCGTGGCTCTCAAACGGGTCTTCTATATCGACCTTTTCCATTTTTGAGTATGGCATCTCGGAGGGATAGCGCTTGTTGATTGAGGACACAGAGCCGCCAACTTGCGAAACTGCTAGTATTAAGGCAAGTGATTAGCAATAGCAGTCCAAGCGCAGCTCAGGATGTTGCTATTCTGCAAGATGTGATGCTCCACTGTGTGAGATGAT
This sequence comes from Akanthomyces muscarius, assembly GCF_028009165.1. Classification (NCBI taxonomy): domain Eukaryota; kingdom Fungi; phylum Ascomycota; class Sordariomycetes; order Hypocreales; family Cordycipitaceae; genus Akanthomyces; species Akanthomyces muscarius. The sequence goes on along the minus strand of NC_079243.1, from coordinate 2,382,942 downwards.
ACGCCTGGCCGTCGGGGCGCAAGGCTGGCGGGTGAGATGACGGGTGAGATGACTTGACAGCCACGCCTAGTACCGAATACATTTGCATATGCATGCATATTACTTGACGGCTGAGGAGTCCAAGGCCAGGTATACTGCAATATTCGGCTTTTCGACGGGCGAGGCTACTACTGCATATGCCATCGTAACACGCTGTATTGCTTGCCGCTGTGCCAGTATATAGAGTACGCCGCCCGACTTGACAGATGTTGTTTTATCACATAAGTAAATCAGCTAACCAATACCTCCATTTCAACAATAAAGATGCAAATCAATCGCCTTATCTGCACAGCCATCCTGGTTACTCTTGGAGCAGCGTCTCCGATCGAGTACACTCACCCAGCCGGCGGTGTCACTGATAAACGTGCCATCGAGTACACTCACCCAGCCGGCGGTGTCACTGATAAACGTGCCATCGAGTACACCCACCCTGCCGGAGGTGTCACCAACAAGCGCGCCATCGAGTACACTCATCCTGCTGGCAGTGTCACTGATAAACGTGCCATCGAGTACACTCACCCAGCTGGAGGCGTGACAGACAAGCGTGCTATTGAGTACACGCACCAAGCCGGCGGCGTGACCGACAAGCGTGCTATCGAATACACCCACCCTGCTGGCGAGGTCACCGACTAAAGAACTCTTGCATACTGTTAGTATTACAATTCTTATGAGTCCACGAGGCTCCAAACTTTATCGAAATTTTCGTTGACTTGACCCTCTGAGAGTGCAAAGGATGGGGGATACTTGGACTTGTACGGTAGCATACAGATACTTGGCATGGGCGACGCTGAAATTGACATCAAAACTTGCCATTCATTCTCAATCTACACGTTTGTTCGCTCCTGTTTATTCGTAATGAGAATTTGGCATATAAACCTCGGCCACAGGAAATTGGGGGTCTCCAGTCACCCTGTTGTGGATGGTTAGTTCGCTCGCCTTGGGTTGCATTAGTAATGTTGCATAGCCTGATCGCCCATATAGATATATCATCGGACTGCCCGCCTGACGACCCTCTCCTCACGCCCAAACACACCAGACAAACCGCATTCAGCTCGTAACAATGGACCAGGTATTCCGCCTCACAGACGGACGGCAACTATCTTACAGCGTCTCAGCGGCGACCGATGGCATCCCGTTAATCTTCCTCCACGGCACTCCGGGGAACAAGGCGGTGCTCCCGGTCTTCGAAGCCAAATGCAAAAGCAGAGGTGTAAAGCTGATCACAATAGACAGAGCTGGCTATGGCGGTTCCACAAGACAAAAAGGGCGTCGGGTAGCGGACGTCGTCGACGACATTAAACAGCTCACGCAGCATCTCAGCATTAGCAAATGTCTTGTGGCGGGCTGGAGTGGCGGCGGTAGGTCAAGGAGAAAATGATGTGCAACTTTCGCTCTCAAACTGACTTGTTCATTTGCAGGACCACATGCGCTTGCTTGCGCAGCACGACTACCAGGCTGTCTGGCCGCGCTTTTAATTGCCAGCGTTGGGCCTTCGGACGCCGATGACTTGGATTTTCTCAGCGGTCAGGGCGAAGGAAGTAGGTTTTTGCAGACTGCCTGGAAAAAGGTTCCTCGTCCTGTTTTTCTTCTCCTCTGACAGTCACTACCAGACCTGCAAGAATTCCACGCAGCGCTGCAAGGCGAAGCCAAGCTGCGCGAATTCTGCGAAGCCGAGCGACCCGACATGATGGGCGATGCGCAGAGCATAATGACTGCCATGGCCTCGAACCTGCCCGAGGTCGACAAGGCGGTCATTTTGCGCGACCCAGATTTCGGCAACTACCTGTCCCAGAGTTTCCGCGAGGGACTGCAGGTAAACTGCGACGGCTGGATCGACGACGACCTTGCCTTTCTGCAGCCTTGGGGGTTTGACGTGGGCGAAAACAAAACGCATGTACTGCTCTACCAAGGCAGTGACGACAAGATGGTGCCCTTTGCGCATGGAAAATGGATTGCGCAGCATCTTCCTGCCGGTACGGCACAGGTTCGTCTTCTCGAGGGCCAGGGCCACATCTCCATCTTTCTTGATCATGTAGATGAAATGATTGACAGGTTGTTGAAACATTGTTAGCTTCCACTGTCACCGCAGTAGCAGAATCAATCCAATAAAAGATGTCACTCGCATGCACGGAATCATGCACATGGTATTGTGCTTGACGTCGAATTCGACTTGTGCAGGGAAGGTTTTCTGAAAAAAAGAAAGAAAAACATTTGCTCGCTAAATCATTTAAAAGTACAGTTGTAAGTCCTGATGGGCTGCATCTCAAGCATCCTCTTGGAAGTTGTTGGCCTGGATAATGTTCAAAAACGCCCCTTCCAGAGTTGCGCTGCCCACGTTATAATGTGCAATGCCCAGTTCTTGCTTCGAGTATTCAAGAAGCTCAGTGACTGTAATCACCGTAAGACTGCTGCTTCCCGCACCGCCTTGCCCTTTCAGAGGCACGGTGAAGCGAATCTGGCCGCGGCTCATGTCTCGTTCCAGCGCCGCGCTCGGCACACCTTCCTGTATGCGCGCCCATACCCGCTGCATCTCATCCTCGGATGTGTGCGGTGCCGACGTGAGCTGCACGGTGATGTGACTCTGGGTCCCGTACCTGGTGCGCAGATCCTGGGTGGTGCCAATGTCGAGCACTTTGGTGGCCAGAATGACCGCACGGTTCGCCAGCGCGTCGGCTTCTTCCATGCTGTGTGTCGTGAGAAGAATGGAACGGTCTGCGGTGACCTTTTTGATGATATCCCAGAAGACACGCTTGGCAACAGCATCCATAGCTGTCGTGGGCTCGTCCAACACAAGTACGGGCGGCGTGCCCATCAGCGCAATTGCTAGGCTGAGCTTTCTCTTGTTGCCGCCCGACAGCTTGGCGGCCGCCGTTTTCGCGTGAGGCTCGAGGTCGAGCCTCCTGAGAAGGTAGTCGACATTGCTGTTGGGGTCCTGGACACCACGTATCTTGGCGTAGAACGCGAGGTGCTGACGTGTGGTGAGAAGGTCCAAGGAGTCGTGCTGGGGACACACGCCAATGTGCTTCTTTGAGGAAGCATTTCTTGAATTATCTCCGCACAGCATCACCCCGCCTTTGTCGGCAGCAAGTTCTCCCTGGATAACATTGACAAGAGTGGATTTACCTGCGCCGTTAGGTCCAATAAGGGCAAGCACTTGGCCAAGTGGGAGCCCAAAAGTAACATCGTCCAAAGCAACATTTGATTTGAACGCCTTCGTGACGTGCACTGCCCGCAGCATATCGCCTTTCTCGTGCTCTGTGCGCAGAACCTCTGCTGCCACACCGCTGCCGGGCATGCACGGCTCACGCATTTCAATATCCGTGTCCGCGGAAGTAGGAATGTCTTTGCGGAAGAGCGACAAACCGCCCTCGAGCCAAATCGCCAACACAGATAGCGCAATGACTTGAAGTAGTAGATAGAGAATCGGGCCAGAGTAGCCGTCGATAGCGGAGGAGGGCTTGTTGTTGTAATTGGTGCAGCCTTGGTTGGCGACATTCAGCCCAATCATCATGATTCTAAAAATGTTTCCGATCGGCGAGATTAGCCCGAAGCCAAATGCAACAGCCCTCGCTGTCTTTTCTGATGACATTGTCGAAGCCTATTATCTTTATCAGTAAAGCGCCGCGTTTTATGTCAGAGCCAAGTTGTGCACTTACACCATATGCACCAGCAGAAACCGCAAACATGACCAAGTTGACACCAAAAGCTGCGATGAATGCTTTGAGTGGTCCAGCGGTAAAATGAGACACGATATGGCCGACGAGAACGGCGGCCAGGCCGTACAAGACCAGTGCGACACCGAGCAAGGCGCCAGAACCAACCCACGCCTGGATCGGGCCACTAATGATAGGCGCCAGGGCGATAGAAATGACCGTGATGAAAATCGCATCAAACAAGAGGTACGACAATATCAAAGGCCCGGGGCTCACACCGTTTGCGTATTGCATCGATCGAGTATTGCTTGCCTTTTCGATCGCTGGATACAGGACAAATGCTGGCGGAAATATCGACAGGACAAGCGTCAAGAATATGGCGTACATGATCGCAACGGTATGATCTTGCTATGATGAAGTTAGTCTTGATGGTCGCCGCTTAGTGTCAGGAAAGCGCTGTACACACCGATTTGACAGTTTGAATCTTGCTAAAGCTGGCTTTGATCTGAACGTTGCTGTTCATTTCGCTCCAAAGATTCAGCGTCTCGAAGCTGCCTATCCTCGAATCCGATGGTGGCCGGTACGCAATAATGGGCGCATCGCTGTCAGAGCCAGTGTAGATGCCTGTGTATGACTTGGCGTCTCTGTTGTTCAGGACATAGTCGAGCCAGCTCTGGCGATTTTCCAAAGGAACCACAAACTGGTCAAACACCGTCATGTTGACATCGCGCACGTCCTCGAACGGTTTCTCGACAAGCCCCTTTAGCTTCGTCTTCGCTTCCGAGGGAGCCAGGACTATCTGCGTGCAGAACCCCTCCCGGGCGCAAAAGTCTGTAAAGAAGAATGTTTCCTGCTCCGGTGTACCGAGCACCGGCTTCGTGTCTGCACACGAGGGGACATCGTAGCTGCCGCTTATAATGACCATTGCCAGCGCCGCGCCCAATGGTATCAGTATGGCAAAAAAGTACGGCCACCAAAGCTTGGGGAGTACCAGGAATCGCTTCCCTAGCAGGATGCGGAGTTGCTGTGCAAAGGACGTGGTGCGAGCCGGCGAGAGCGCAAAGCCCATTTTGTCTGTCAAAAGGTTGCTGTTGCTGCTGCTGCTCTGCACCCTCTCGGGCTTTTCCACAAGGTTGAGAAAGACATCTTCGAATTGTGAGCCGGAGATGGAAATGTCAGTAACCCCATTCTCGACGTACACCCGCGCGAGCCGCGTCGCAGTAAGAGAGTCGGGCACGGTGCATACAAGCTGTCCTTGGTGGGTGTTGGATTGCCAGGGCGAGTCCATGACGGGCTGTAGCCCGTCGTCAGGCACTATGACCTTGTAACCGCTTCCGTATTGGCTGTTAAGCTCTGCTGGAGAGCCCTGGCATTTAACACCTCCGTCCGTCAAGACGACAATCTGGTCTGCCAGGACGTCGACCTCGTCAAGAAAATGTGTTGTAAATATGATGGTGCGTCCGGTTCTATACCGCAGAAGCAAGGCCCAGATGGCGCGACGGGACAGGGGGTCAAGGCCCGACGTGCACTCGTCAATGAGGCAAATCTTGGAACCGCCCACAAACATGCAGGCAAGCTGAAGCTTACGCTTCTGGCCGCCGCTGAGAGACTTTGAAGGGCTGCTCCTCTTCTTTGCAAGATCGCAAGCGGTGATGAGCTCATCAATCTCGGCGTGCGTCTCATGACCACCCTTGATTTGGGACCAGAGACGGACGTGGTCCAGCACTGTCAAATCATCCCACAGCGTGTTTTGCTGTGGGCATATGCCGATCTCTTTCCGTCTGGCACTCAGTGTGATGCGCCCAGCGCTTGGTTGGCTGAAGCCAGCAACTGCGTGCAATGTGGTTGTTTTGCCGGACCCGTTGGGGCCCGCGAGGCATAGAATTTGGTCCGCGTAGGCTTCAAAAGTGACACTTTTGACAGCAGTCTTGTAACCTCGTCTGCCGCAGCAGCAGAGCCACTTCCAGAAACCTGGCTTGAAGACCTTTTTCAAGTTTTCAACCTTGATAGAAGCCTCGTTCAGATTTCCCACGTCTCGTCGGAATGTTCTGCTTCGGCCGCTCACTCCATGGAAAAGCCATTCCACCGCCATAGCGAGTAGCGCATAGCCCACTGCCTGTCCGGCTAGGAGAAGAAGAAGCGTCTTTTGCTTTACAACAGCCAAATCCAAGAGGTCGTCTGGGGCTCCAGGTGGAAAGTCCGAAAAGGAGGCCTTCTTCTCGGCGAGCTGCCAGAATGCCATTTGCTTGGTGAACAAGGCATGATTACAGCTGGGGAAGGCTCCAGACAATGCCCAAATCGTATCCGGCATGGGCTGGGGATTGCTGCGGACCCCAATCAGCTGCATCGTTAGGGAAAGTATGATGAACATGGCGGTGATGTAAATGGAAGACACGCGGGCTTTGCTGAAGAAGGCGGCCGCGAAAGTTGAGGAACTGTTGATCGCAAACCCCAGCAGGATCTGCCAGCCAATCAGCGGCATCACATCGGAGGCCGGGAAAGCCAGCTTTGCATATAAAACACCAAAGACGATGAAAAGTGGTAGACACGCTAGGTCAATGACGATGATCCAGCTCAGAACCCGCAGAGGTAAGCACCATGTACCCCCCATGCTGTCCATCAGCCGCGACATTCCCGAGTCTCGGTCTTGAGTGATCCAGGAGGTAAACTTGTAGATCATGATGAAGAAGCAGGCGAAGATTGCAAATGTAAAGACGCTTCCGATGAGAGTCGTGGCGTCCTTCTTTGTTGCTGCGTCGGTGCTGGCCTTTGTCCGGGAAAACATGAACGTTTCGGGAATGATGGTCGAGTTTGTAATCGCATTGTTGATGGCCAGCTGAAGCGGCAGGAGCACATCATCCACCGGACCCTTGTGGCTTAGATAGTCATTGGTGCTGGCTTTGGGTATGTCGGACCGAATGATGTACTGCCAAGTATGGTTTTCGGACGAGGTGGTCTCGGGCGAGTCGTAAAAGCTAACGGCGGCTTGACAAGGTCCTTGTTCCCCGTTTTTCGCGCTGCAGGTGTCGAACAGCTCATTGTCGCTCTTTACGATTTGAATCTTGTCGGGGTTGATTGACTTGGTAAAGCTGTCAATGACTCTCTGCACATCGCTGCCCAGGTCGGTCGGGCGGACAACGACGAGTTTTTGCTGCACCGTGTCTGCAAGTGACTTGATTGGGGCTGGGTCTGCCGCACCAGAGGCTTGCTTGATGGATAACAGCTTCGGCAGAGATAAGAGGAGGGACAAAATGACGATTGGAATAACATAGAAGGTCAGTAAGAAGCTGATGGGGTGTCTGACGATGTGATTGACAGTGTTCTTGCGCGCGAGGCCTGCCAGAAGGCGGAAAGGGTGTGAGGCGCGAGCCATCATGAACGACTGTTGGTCGTGTAGTTGGAGGTCCCTGTCGTCGCAAGCATAGATCGCTATAACAACAACACTACGAGTACTTTGTGCAAGATGAAGTCATGGGGGGTTGTCTCCTTATATGAGTTGGGCCCGCCATGCTTGTACATACTGGGACTTGCGAGTTATGGCCTATGGGTAGGCAGGCATGCAGGGGGACAGCCAAGCGCTGGAGAAGACTGTCAATAATGCAGTGAGCCCCAAATAGATTCATAATAGGACCTGCTCGGCGGCCAATCCGCAAGGCGCAGCGGTGGACCTACAAGTCGCCGCTCTATTGCCGACGCCAGCCCTGCACGGGCGATTCGTGTCTGCCCCCGTGAGCCCTACCTTGCACACAGGACTCTCGCTAGGCCATTCCGACGAATGCGAAGAACGTCGCAAGCAGCCCCGCTTGAAGCGGTCCACATACGACGAGTTAGCCAGGGGCACGATGCAGTTTAGGGCGTAGGGCCATCTCATATCAGGAACACAATTACACGCTCTCAGAAGCGCAGGACTATTAAGCGGCACAGGTTCTTTAGTAAGGACTGGCAGATTAACTTTTGACACGGCCAAGTTTGCATGTGGCTTCACCAGTGAAGAGGTGAAGGACCAGGATTATTTGTCCTAGAAGAAAAGTTAACTAGTGCACAACTCGTCATGCTAGGGTGTCAGGTAACAGACTTGAGCCATGACTTGGGAAAAAAACGTTGCCCTAGCCAGGGGTTCATGGCGGAGCTATCGCCGGAATGCTAAAACTAAAAAAACCTTATTCATAGCAGGCCGTCTGCCATGACAAGGAAGCTTTGCAAAACCGTCTCAGCCCTGTACGAGTATGCAAGCACCTTGCGACGCGCGTTCGGTCCCGCTTTCACACCTCTTTCGTCGGATTCGATTGTGGGCTGCTCGTAGCCCTGAAACCCCGTCTTGAAGCCGCTCGTTTATTGGTGCCGAGCGATCTTTTGCTCGTTCTCCGCCCCCAACACGCCTGCCTCGTGTCCGCGCGGTCGTTCATTCTGCTCGTATTGCCCGTCATCTCACCGAAGGTAAGGCGCAGGCGCAGCAGATGCCCCAGACTTGCATCCCCGTACACGCAGCGAAATTCCTTGGCCCAAGGCTTGCGGTACGTGCCGATCGGGCGGAAATGCTCTCTCGCAGCTCGCCATCAAGGCTAAAATAGTTAGTGGATCACCAACTTTAAATCCTTTCTGTGCCTGGCCGAGCGCTAACGTCAAGTTAACGTACCCGAGAGCATACGCAATTCAAAAATTTGGCAGGGCTGCACAGTACGTGAAACGGCCAATAACACGACGCTTATAAAGGGGCATTTTCTCGATGCAAGACTAGTTGATATACAATTCCGAGTTGTTAATCTGCATTTTCATTCAGTAAGCAATGAGCCCACCACCCAGGTGCATTCAGCGTAAAACAGCCAATAATGGAGCTCTGTTACAAATTTGTCTTTGCCGCTGGGTGTCTGGGTTGGAGACCCAAGCACATATTCCGAAGCGGCGCCGGAAATTTTATAGCTATCATGATCTAATAGAAAGAGGACCAAAATATGTGTACTGTCTCTTATCATAGTCAAACGCCCCATGAAATAGACAGGATGATCACCACAGGACAAGATCTCAGCTTGTATGTGGTGTAAAGTCGCTGCGGAGCGTGCAGCGTGGGGTTTTCAACCAGACACTACACTATCTCACTTCAGACACCGTACCGACGCCACAAAGACCCTTTGGAGAGAATATCTGTACTCGAACCTAAGCGCTAATTAATAGTTCTAAAGACCCACGTGAGCCGCTACTCTCCACTACCCTTCTCAGGCTATTCACTGGGCCAAAAGTCAATCGAGTCATCCCAAAACCTTCCTGGTCTCTCTTCCTCCGTCATCATGAAACCCCGCATGAGTACATCGAGGTACAGCCATATCTCATCGTTGTCTGGCAGCCGTGGCAGCTTCCCATCGTGCGTCAAGCTTTGAAGAGAATGGTGTATGTGCAGCAACTGCCCCAACGCCAGGGCCACATGAAGGCGATCATCGGGCTCCCACTTCAGTTCGCGTTTTAATTCGCGTTTTAGTTCTGCAAAAAAGAATCGTTTCAGTGCCGCGTAGTTCTCAACAAGAACCCAACTGCCTTTGATGAACACTTGTTTCTTTCTGCGCATCCTTTCGTCGCTGCTGTAGCCGAGAAAAAGATCGATGGCAGCCTCAGACACGCCAAAAGGGCAGATGTCGAGTCGACTCCAGTTGCTGCAGCCCAGCAGGTTCCCCGTGGTGCGGTCAAAAAAGCAGTTGTACGCTCCGACGCCTAGATTCCCATACACCATAGGCCAGTCGTTGTTAAAGAGCTCTTTTATTTGCCCTTTCACGAATTCAATCGATTCAAGGAGCCGTGGTGGTGCGACCTGTTCGAGTTCAGTCAGCTTAAATTCATACTCCCGCTGCAGACCGCCTCGCGTTTGTAGTAACTCTGGTCTTTTAATGATAGAAAGGGCAAAGAATCTGATGGAAAAGAGTATTAGCAGTAGTTCTTCATTCAGTTTGTTGTGCAGCGCGCTGTTGCGGCAGGGGCACGAACTTTGCAAGATCTTGTACTGCTTGCTGCAGCAAAGACGACTTATGGTCTGCTGCCCATCTTTTGAACAAAACGCCGCTGTCGGCAGCTCTTGATCGATAGGATCTTGTCTGGTAGACTGCCAAGTTTCCTTCCTGTTCGTAGCGGAACTTATCTGGCATTAGATTAGTATATGTGTATCTCGCGCGGTCTATCAGTTCAAGATTGAGTCTCGCGCGTGGCCATCGGAACTGAAAAACGAATTCGCCAGTTGATGCCGTGTAGCTGCTTCTGCCTTGCCTTGGCACGACCGGCAGTGAGTCTGCTTTGGGCGTAACCCAGGTCATGCATTCCTCTTGTGTGAGCCCATAGATTGGGTTCGTGAAAAACCTCGATATAGCAACTTCATTATGATTTCTCCTCGGTAGTGGCGACATGCTGCGCGTCTTTGATGGTGGGACCGTTTTTGGTAATTTTGATGATTGTGGTTTTGGTAGTCTTCCTGGTACTGGTGATGGTACTGGTAGCCTAAAGCTCAGTGAAGTCGGGGGGCAGGCTTGACTTGAAATAGCAAACTGCGATGTGACGCTGAAAGAACCTTTCCAGGATAGTATTCTTTGTTTCTTTAAGGTATCTAGGATTTCTGTAACTCTAAAGGTAGACAAAGACGCCAAACGGTCGCGGTAACAAGCGCACCAAGTCGGCATGCCCTCAAAAGAAACTGTCACTCAAAGGAAGCAGACCCTCAAAAAGAAATGCAGACTCTCAATCTCTCAGTATTGATAGGCGCAGAGCCAACAGACGAGAACAAACGTTTATGACTATGTTTCACTTCTTTTCTACCCTGGCGCTGAGCCTTGGCACCTCAAGTGAGCCACTCATTCATGCCTGCCATAGACTCAGGAAGAAGGCGTCGCCGCCATCAGCCTAGGGTATGCTTACTAACAGACAGACGAATAATAACAAAGAAAGAACAAAGAAGAAGTTACAGAAAATAATTACGAGAGCAAAAGAAACAGAACTATTGACTGCTTCTTTATTAGATCAGACAGCTGACAAGGCTCTTTCCACTTGAGAGTGCTTCGAATGATGCAGTTGGTGTCTAATTCCCTGGCACGCACGCCGCACACCAATCATATCTAGGTACCAGTGCAGCGTGTATCATTGTGTGATCGTGGTGCGCGCCCATGGCCCGCGCGTGAAACTCGGCCACAATCGCCAGCTGGCCCCTGGGCGGGTAGCTGTCGCTCTGGAAACAGCGCGCCGGAACCCATCCGTTTGAGGAAGAGCTGGAATTTCCTGGTCCCCCGGCCATGGTGGATCGGGCTTATTGCCATCACTTGCAATACTGCGCAATAAGCACAGTGGCGCGTGCCACAGTGAACCTAGAGGCGTCAGCTCGGACCAGCCCGAGGCGCGGTCGCATTAGGCGATCTCGGCAAAGCCAGCTGCTCAACTGTTGGTGGACTACATTGATGGCTCCCTTCGATCCATTTTGCGTTATACGATGCTTTGAGAGGTCTATTCTTCAGATTGATTAAATATCGCAGGCTGCTGTTCCAGCTACTTTCGATCGTTGCCAAAGCTTCGGGGTTTCAGCGGCTCAATTTCTACTCGTGCTATACGTATACCGGTGACCAGGCAAGTTTGTTAGACAGGGATGATGAAGACCAGCCTATTTTATGGCATGCGCATCGATTCCAGACTCCGACACAATTAATGCAGCTATTGGTAGCCGATCAAGTTACAAGGGCGTTCAAGTAGACGTTGAGATTCTGTGGGAAAGCACAGATACGACCCTCGAGCATATCCGTAGGATGCTTCTCCTCTCCGTTTCAACAGCTTTTCGAGTGCCGACAGATGTAAAAAGTGAGCCGGCGTTGGACACCGCAGTATATGTCGCGCAGATAAGAGGGTATAGGTCGTCCACAACTAGTGGTCGGCCACGATTTTTGCGTGACAGTATATGGACTCAGTTCCGCGCTGGGCAGAGCCGCTAGGCCAAGACCGCTCAGATAGCCAGCGAAATGGAGCAGCCGCATTTTATGGAAGCCATCTTGGCTCGAGGCTGCTAGTGATAGACGGCGGACAGTGGGAGGAAATCGACGAGGTAAGGAGTGCCTGGAGCCAAAGAGCGTACAAAACACCCTCTATCGTCAATGAAGCATGTGTGCCCCACTGCAAGACGATGCATAAAAGGATGAGGCGCTCAGCTGAGAGGCATTCATGAAAGACCCCAAGTCTAGACCGCCTCGAGGCGCAGCTTCATACATCTTCTTCAGCGCAAGCGGGTCTAGGCTGAATCGCCTAGAGTCGCACACATGCTTGATTTTGAGGCCTAAAATGCCTCGCATTCTGGCCTAATGGGGAAGACGGTTTGCTTGCATCATGAGCGCATACATAAAGGGTCACGGTTCGCCCGCGCCAGGGCGATGAAGGCAAGTTTTGGTGAAATACGACTATTCAATCAAACACCATGGACTTATTCGCCAAAGCAGTCAAAAGTGGCATAGCCAAGGGCTATGCTATTGGGAAGCAGGAGCTTCAACAGCATCTAGCCAAGCAGCGCGAATCCAGCTCTCAGTCTGACTACGACAATACAAGCGGCGACCATGGCGCACATCACACTGCTCTGTATCCGGTATTACACACTCTGTCAAAAATCAAGCGTAAAAAGGGCAACTGGCTAAATTTCGACTTTGTTCGTCTAGAATTTCCCACAGCAGTCGCAACAACAGCAACAGACATACGCTGCAGTGTACAGCGGAGAATCGCCGCCCTTACCTCCCAGACAGTATCAGCCACCTCAGCCGCAGCAGCCGAATTATGTTACACAACGTTTATCGCAAAACCTATCTGCAAACTATGAATGCACTGCTCCAGCACGGCCAGAATACTCATATAGCTCCATCATGCCGCCACCGCCGCCATCGTACATACCGCTAGCCACTGCTGAGGCAGCATATTCGCAAGGCGCCTCATCTCCATATATACAAAATCAAAACGCAAATACCTATAATGAAAACGTCGCTCTGATCAACGCCCAGTTTCCTCAGCAGCCTTCGCATGAAATTCCTGCATGCAACCGACCCGTTAATGTCTCTCTAACACCCACAACGGAGAGCTTTCATGGGCAGGAGCAGATACATGCTCGAGAAGACTCAGAGGTCTTTGTTTTGAACAACGAGACAGGCCGTGTTGTCTTGGTGCAGAATCAGCCCCCTGAAGAATCGTACTTGCATAATGTTCTTCCTCCGACAGCGCCTGTTGACGATACCAGGACGCAACAGGACGCCCCGTGCGAGCAAACAGCTGTGAGCGCACCGATAATAATGGCACCGCAAGCAGCAAATACAAAAGATGAAACTGCGGCCGACAGAAACCTCGAGAGCTCAGTGTCGACGGGTTCAGTGGAACAGCAGATGTCCCGTCTCAAGCTGGGTGCCACCCCCAGATCGCCGGTGGCAGAGCCCGACGGCCGCCAGAAGCCTAAAAAATATGCTGAGCTACCTCCGATACAAAAGAATGGCCCTGGAAGAGAAATTGTACGCTTCTGTCCGGAAGACAGGCTAGTTGACTATCCGCTGTACTGGTACTACCTGGCGGATCTGCCCAATTCTCCAATCTGCACGAGGTGCTACGCGGATCATATCGAGTCCACACCATTGGCCGCCAAATTCAGCAGACTTTTGGCCGAAGCCGACACTGTTTTGTCTTGCCAATTTCGCTACTCCCGCGTACAAGATATCATCTGGCCAGCAGCCTTGAAAACCCACAGCATCGATGATCTCCAGGCGTTTCTTTCCAGCCGGCTTCGCATCCCCAATTGCAAAGCGCGAGCATTTACAACTGGATCCGATGGAATCAATTACTATGGGATGATAGACGACGGTATCCCTGGTTTTATCGCATGCGAGGCGTGCTTCGAGGATCGCATTGCCGGCACATCATTTGAGGCGCAGTTCCAGCCATACCCGACTGAACAGGGCAAGAATGACACGTGGGTCTGCGATGTGAGCATTGTGTATGTTGAAAAGGCTTTGGTCAGATTTTCTGAACGCAGCGACTGGCGTGGATTTGTTGAAGGTGCAACCCGCCGCTTCAAGCTGGCAGCCTGCGAAGGCAAGGAACAAGCAAGGGCGGACAGTGGAAACTGGTACACGACGCGGCAAAGGATGGACAATTTTCAAGTTTGCGAAGCATGCTACATGGACAAGGTCGAGCTTGACCTCTTTTCTGGCGAGTTTGAGCAGCTTCCAGGGTCGGTCGACTTTGACCAGTACATTGAGTTCTTGCGCCAGCGGTGGACATGCTCGCTGACAAGCAGCTCGCTGCCCATGATCTTTGCGCTGGATGCCGCAGAGAAAAAGCAGGATTTTGCCGCATTTCACACATCCGCTGCGGCCATTGCCAAATTGGTTCCCTGCACGAAGTACGGCATCGTTCGCGGCAATTGGTGGGCCATCACCGGCACCGACAAGAATTTCGACCTCTGCGAGGCCTGCTACGAGGGCATCATGAAGCCCGACGGGCTTGACAAGTTTCTGGAGCCGAAGCAGCACGGCCCTGAGGAGACCATCGTCTGCGACTTCTGCCCTGCGGCGCCGCGCTTCGGAGAATACTTAAAGAAATTTGCCGAAACGCTGGACCGCGGCATCTTTAGCTGCTACGCCGACTATATTCGGGATTTCGCTGGCGTTACGGCGTGTCCGGGCCGCGAGAGCCTCGACAAGAGCAAGTGGTGGGGGTTCGGCGAAGCGCTCTTCTGCGAAGACTGCTACCTGCAATTTGTCAGACATACTTCTCTCAGCGACCACATGCCGTTGCAGGGCGAATACGACGAGCGCGCGCAAATCTGCCAGATTTGGTCGCCACGCATGCGCAACATGTGGCGCGCGGTATGCGACGCGGGCGCGCCGGGCTCTGCAGAGTCCGATGCTGAGTTACTCAAGTTCCGCGCGTTTGGCACTAAGAGGCTGGCGGTGTGGCTTCAGACAGTGCCCCGGATCTTGTTCATCCGCGGTATGAAGGACATCAAGATGATGCAGGCCATGCAGCAGGGACAGCTGAGCCTCATGTACTCGGGAATGAACAGCATGGCGGCCATATCTGGTACAGACGACGGGACTCGATATGGAAACAGCTCGCTGGGCTGGTACGAGACGGAAAACGGAGCGACTGGGGCGCAAATGTTCCAAAATATGCAGACGGGCATGGCGGATGCGAACCGCGGCGATGAATGGATGCAAATATTTCAACTAGAGCTGGCATGGAAAGAAGTGGAGTGAGCAGAGTGTTGTTTTCTTATTTTGACCTATTTTGCTTCTTTATTCATCTTGTAAGTAAGCCGATTCGTCAACAGTGACCGCTTGCAGTGACATTGTTCCATGCCGCAAAAGGATCATCACAAGGGTCAACCGTGCGCTTGTGCTCCGTGGCACCCTGAATGCGGTGAGCAATATCCTTGCCAAAGAATTCCTCGATAAAGGCAAAGATGAGATCAATGCCAGACACGACACCCGACGCCGTCCACACGTTGCCATCCACCACCCACCGTGCCGGTGACGTCCACTGCACATTCTTTCCCAATGGCGTAATCTCCGCCCACGCTGCCTTGTTCGTCGTTGCGCGCTTGCCGTCCAGAACACCAGCCTTGGCAGCCACACCCGCGCCAGTACACACGGTGATGAGATACCTGACCTTGGGATACGTGGCGCGCACAAAGTCGACCGCGGCCGATATGTTGCCGGTCCGCACGCCGCCGCCGCCGGGGACGAACAGCACGTCAATGTCCGGGGGCGGGTCGGCGAATGTGTGCGTGGGGTTGACGGAGAGCTGGAAGTGGGAGCCGGCCGAGTTCTTGTCACCGCCGGCAGTCTGCATGAGCACGGGCTGCATGGACTCGGCTATGATGCTGAGGTTGAGCTGCTGGCGAGAAGAGAGGAGGAAGAGCGGCTCGATGGAGCCAGCAATGTCGAGCACGTCGAAAGAGTTGTACAGAACGAAGCCAAAGTTACGAGGCGGCTCTGCAGTTAGTGTTAGTAATTGACAATGAGATTTTCTTTTTTTCTTTTTTTTTTTTGCTTGGAATGAACAGAACCTGTTGTCGAGTTTGTAGTCGGAGCGCCGATGGCTGTAGCAGCCATGGCCAGAATGGAAAACTGTTGGAAACGCATTGTGTGAAGAAAGTTAGCTGTTGATCCTTGGTGCAGGCTGCATCATTCTGGAGGCATCCCCACGCCATTTATACACTCTGGCGAGGACCACAGAGAACGTCACCAACGGAAAATGATTCAATGCGCATATTTGAGCGCATTCCTGTAGGATCCCGAGAAACGCTAGTGGTACGCTAGAAGCGTGCGTGCGCTGCAAACAAATCGAAACACTGAATTACCAAGCTTTCCTTTGACGAATTCTGCAAGTCCCGGCAGCGCCCCGGATATAGCTGGTTGGGAGGCTTCGGTGCTGCGACAGGCGGTGGGCCAGGGTTACATGGCACAGCCTTATCCCCTTTCAATGCACGGCAGCACAGACAGGGGGTGGATTTTTTTTTCCCAAATGCAGGGGTAGATAGAAGGGGAACGAGAAGGAAATACTGTGCTTTCGAAACTTTGCTGTACGACGAAATAGACATCAGTTGGCTCATAATCGTCCCAGGTTGAAACTCGTTGCTGCAGTGCTGAGCAAGTGGTCGGTGAAGACGTCGTACAGAGTTGGCTCTAGGTTGCAAAGGACGCGGTGAGAAAAATCCCAGTGTTTGCCACACAAACGTCTCCTGGAAGCGACGAGCGTCCTCTTGCCGGGCTCTGCTATCGACGTACATGGCTCTGGGCGGTGTCGGGCCGCATAGATCTCTACATCATTAAAGCCTGGGCGTCTGGCATTCTTGACCGCCCTGCGCAAAGGGCCGTGATTATGTACTGGATGTCTTCCGTTGTCAGTTTCTCGTGGACGGAGACGCAGCCGCCCGCAGCAACGGGTGCCGGGGTCTTTGATGGTGAGACCCTCGGCCTTGACCGCTTCTGGGGAAGCGCGAAGTCTGGCGAGGGAAGAGCTGATGGCACGATGCTAGAGGGTGACGTGCCCAATAGCAGGGGCTAAAAGAGAAAGGGTTGCGACCTGCTGCTTTCGACTCGTTCTATAAACTCCAGACGAAGAGCTAGAAGATCGCCAGAGTCGTGATGAATTGTCTGGTTCGGGCGATACTCCTTTGTCCATTTATTTACAACTTCGATTTATAATGCTGGAATTTGGCCTTGAGGCCTCCGCGTGACTCTTCAACAGCCGTGGGTCTAGCAAGATGTCCGCACGACTCCCTATCCGTCTGTGTTTCTGTTCTGATCCGTATCCCATCATTGACAATCTCCTCGAAAATCTACCCACGTGTACCAGTAGACTTATTCAATCTTGATGCGTGATTGAGCATAGACAAATTGCGGATCCCGGCTGAGTCCAGGCGTAACACCCTATTGGCTGGACGCCGCCCAAACCGGAAAGCGGGGGTTAATTTGTCTAAGCTGGCGATTTCAATGCTGTGCCTTTTGTCTTTTTTTGCATCTCACATCGCCTCATCCACGTCCAAAGCGTTTGCAGCGCGACAGTCAAGACGATACATAGTAGAGCTCATACACGCAGTCGATGACAGAATACACATCACCAATGCAGACACAAAACCCCCGTGCCGGCCGCCCGCGCATGCAGGAACCCGGGGCCGACGTAAACGAGCAGGACGAAGAAACTGTGAGCATCTCGCACCTGCACTGCGTTCTCCGTCTCGGCTCCACTCACACATTCATCAGTCCCGTCGGCTCCGTATGCGCCTCGCACAGCGCAGATATCGCTCCAAGAAGCAAGACAACCTCGCCGCCGCCGAGCAAAAGGCGACCGCGCTCGAGACCGCCCTCCGCGGCACCCTCTCCGCCTTTCGCGACTTTCAAAAGTCGATGCTCCAGCATCCCGTCGGGTTCGTGCCCCTCGAGGTTGCCGTCGCCGTCTCCAAGACGTCGCTGGACATCTCCAGCCTTCTCCACAGCACCGGCGTCCAGGTCCAAGACACGCTGGGCTGCAGCCTGCTCGACTGCTCCAAGACCACGTGCGCCGGCAGGGTGCTCTCCGAAAGGCTGGCGCGCTCCGTGGCCGAGTTCAACTTGCATTCGCTAGACAAGGGCGAGCTCGGCTGCTTCACGCCAGAGCTTCTCGCGGGCATGAACGTGCTACCCGGCGAAATCTTGCTCGCACAGTCGCTGGGACAGTCCTCCCCCGAAAGCAGCCTTGGCGATATCGACTGTGTCGGGCGCTTCTTTCCGCAGCTACATAGGAAAATCGAGGGCGCGACGGACACTGTATTACGACTGGCGCCGCCCAAGCTGCAGCGTCTCAAGTACGGCCTCACGCGCACGTGGTTCGAGACAGACGTGCCAGAGCTCGCCGGCGAGTGGCTCGAGGCTGCAGACGTGGAGGAATATCTGGCACAGCGCGGCATCCACGTCAAGGACAAGTCTCAAAAGGTGGTCACGCTACACATCGGATCCGAGGGAAGCGACGGGGATTCGGAGGGTCCGACGACACCAGAGTGGGATCCCGAGCTGCCCGACTGGACAATCTTTGGCAAGCGGCTCGACGACCGACAGGACATCCCCGACGGACTGCGCGTGCTCACGGCTGCACCGCCAGTGTCCGGAGGGAACTGGCTGATGGATCAATCACCCACGCCAGCATCGCCGTCGTCGGCGCAGAGAAAGATCACAATCGACGTGGAAACGCTGATTAAGGGTCTTGCGAGCCGATGTATCTGCCTCGGGCCGGCCCCAGGGATCCGCAGACATCGCGTCGACGAAGCTATACAGGAGGCTGTGCAGATTTGTTAGCGGAAAGAATTCAGTTACTCTAATGATTGATGCAAAGGGAAGTGTTTTTGTAACTGGAATGGCCAGAGAGGGACATGCAAACGTTACTCTCAGGAGGCGGCGGCGTCCCGTAGCCGCAGCGTCTACGCTATCGCCAGCGCAACGAAACTTGCGCTCTACAACATTAGGAACAGAGCACAGATCGACCGCCCTTTCACATCCGAGGACGAATACTATGCCAGTCTTGTTCCATCATTGGTGGGCCCTTCCAAGTGCCATAAAATTGCTCGAGTCAGTATCTTCTCACTTGCTGTGGGCCCTGTGCATTCACTGCTCCTAGGGCTCACACATCGCTGCCTGCTCGCAATTGCTGCCTCCTCTACTTATTCCTGCCAGCCTCGCTTGTCGGGGTTTTCCCATCTTCCACATTTTCAATCTTCCCAATATCGAAACTCCCTGGGTGTGGCTGTTGTGTCGTCGGCATCGGCCATCATTGCTTGCTGTTTTGCAATTGTATGTGCTTCACCTTGTTGGAAGTCTTTCTCCGTGCTGTCGCCGACTTCAAATCAAAGTTTTCCCTCATTCCTTTAACTCGATTGGCCAACCAAACTGCCTCGGAACATCTTTCATGGACCTCCCTTTTTTCAACGACAGCGACTATGAAGTCTACATGCGCTCCAGACATCGACGGCGTCAACGCTCAGCCAGCATAGCTTCAACCTCAACTATCCTACCCGATGTGGCCGACGACGACAACGAATTCTGTGAAGTAGTCGAGGAAGATGCGAATCCGGACATCCTATTTGCCTCCGAGGTCATTGACCTCACCAAGGACGATTCGGAGAGGCTCGTTCAGCACCACCGCCCAGATGAGGCTGGGCTGGATTCTGTGACGACACCCTGTGGCACTACTGTCAAGCCGCAAAACTTTATTCAAGTGCGAGACCAATATCTGGGCGAGCTGAAAATCAACTTTATACAAGTCACGGCGATTATCCGTGACCGACACGGCAGTGTCTACATTCGCGGCATACCGTATACGAAGCTCCGGCACTTGAATGGCAAAATCAGAGATCGTGTAAACGAAGTTTGCATGGTGCTTCATATGCTGAAGGAGCCGAACAAGAAACCCGATCCCCCGGTTCTAGTCGACGTTGAGCCAGACCAAGTCATTCGATGGCGGACTCTTGTCGTGACAAACGCCAGATACCCAGCGCATGCCGTCGGCATTGACCGATACGCTCGTTCATTCCGTTCCCTAGAGCAGCAGAGGATAGTGGCTGAAAAGTCAGGTCACATTGTATGCCGATGGAGTATTTCGATCATCTACTCTATCAACTCACGAAATAGAACCAGACCAGATGAGGAACTCATTGAACACCTCCAAAGCGAAGATATCCTCAATCCCGATCACCGCGTGTCCGACAGCACTATTTCCGAAGCATGGCGAGGGCGCCGCAAACGTGGTGGCGCCTGGAACGCGCACCCAGAATCATCCACGCCGCTAGGCACGCCAATTTTGAGACGTCCCGACCAGGCATACACACTTTTTGACTCTTTTTCTGGGGCTGGCGGCGTATCCCGCGGCGCGCAGGACGCTAGTTATAAAGTGCGCTACGCAATAGACAAGGAGCCGGAAGTTTAGAAAACCTATCACGGCAACTTTCCGTACACACGCCTCTACGAATGTGATATTGAGAAGTATGCCAAAAAGAAGCAACGGCAGCCCGTCGATATTCTTCACCTCTCGCCGCCATGCCAAGTCTAGTCGCCTGCGCATACACAGATTGGATCGAACGATGAAGCCAACACTGAGGCTCTATATGCGTGTCGCAGCCTCATCAAACAGACGCGACCTCGTCTCATCACGCTCGAGCAGACGTTTGATATTACGCACGCAAAGCACATCAATCACTTTTGGGCGCTCATCCGCGACTTCACGGACCTAGGTTACTCAGTTCGATGGAGCATCATCCGGCTGTGTACCTGGGGCTCGCCACAAGATCGGAAGCGTCTGATCATGATTGCTGCCGCGCCGGGCGAGCGTCTTCCGCCGTTCCCGTCCCCGACTCACTCGGAGCATGGTGGCAATGGCACCAAGCCATTCAATACCGTTGCAAGCACTCTGGCCAGGGTCCGTGACGGCGATGACTTGCACGATCCTGCGGCTGTGATGTCCTTTAATCCTCCGCGGCCAACATGGGACGCCAATAGGCTAGGACGAACCATCACGACTGGGGGCGCCAACGCCTACCACCCCAGCGGGTTGCGAGACTTCACGTTGCGGGAGCTGGCATGCTTACAGGGCTTCCCGGAAAAACACCGCTTCGTGGGGACCAAAACAAAGATTCGGCGGCAGATCGGCAACGCCTTCCCGCCGAACACGGTATATGTGCTATACAAGCACCTGCACGAGTGGCTGCTCCGCCAGGATAATGTAGGTGGTCGCGTGCATGAAGATGACGTGATGGTCATTGACGACGATTCAGATACTTCGGGGACGGGAAGTGTTGTTTTTAGCGATGCAAGAGTTTCGCCAGATATGGAAGATGTCGTTATGGGGACGGCCGACGATGATGTAATTTTTGTTGGGATGAGCCCTGGACGTGATGAAGATTGCTTTGTGGATTTGACCTAGCTGAAAAATTGTCCCAAATGTATATACTATATATCACTGTTTTGATGTTCGATAGAAATGCTGTACCAATCTTCTTCGCTCCGAACCCAATCCCTTCGATGCTTAAAGACCGGTGTAGAGCTTCCAATCTGTCGAGCGTCGGAGGCCGACCGCGAGTCCGAAGCAGTATTACCGACCACAATATTGCAGCAGTCAACGACGACGCTATTGGCGAAGAAAGCCACCTGACAGCCATAGCAAAAATTGAATACTTGCTGCAGGTCCACCCAAATACTCATTAAATACCGCGCCAAAGCCGCGCAACGCCCCAGTCCCTGCCAACGTTGTCCGCCTCTACCCGAGTGTAGGGTGGCAGCTGCAACCGCCTGATCTAATCTTATCAATCAGCGAGAGCTAACGGTCTCCACCCAGAATCACCTGCCCCGAGGCTTTGGGGTCGCGACCGGAACCGAAAGGGCCCTCCTAACCGCCACCCATTTTCCCCCTCTCTTGTTGCAAAAAAAGTGTCACGCCACTTCCTTGGCATGTAACTCCGTACTTTGCGGCCTTTTTGTTAATATTTAAAACGAAAGGGGACTGCTGACCAGACGCCCGTTCTGACACACTCACCTCTGTCGTTTCAAGTTAGCCGAAGTCCGAAGGACCGTTTGCCGTCACACACCCACCCCTGCCCTCCTCGCTCAAACCATGAAGCTCTCCTCCGCCATCGCCATTATTGGCAGCACGGCCTCTGCCGTGGCCAGCAGCAACCAGCATGCCATGGACAGCAGCGACGCGCCGCCCGCCGCCGCCGCCGGGCACCGCATCCCGACCAGCTATGAGTCGGCCGTCATGGGCCGCCGCATCCTGGGTCTGAGCAAGCTGGCGACCTTTTCCACCGTCTTCCCCAGCAAGTCGTCGTCGCCGTCGCGCCGTAGCACGCTCGCCGACAACGGCGTCGAGGGCCAGCCCATCGGCCTGGTCGACTACGTGGCCGACTGCGAGGACGTCGGCAACCCGACCATCCTGGAGCTCAAGATTGGCACCACGTTCCGCAACGTGCAGGCCGGCTCCAACATCACCGTGTCGCTGCAGTGGGTGCCGCCGTACCCGCCCACCAAGCGCATCGGCGTCGTGAAGCGCGCCATGTCCTACCTCCCCTTCCTCGGCCGTAGCGAGGATGACGGGCCGCGCAACTCGGCGGACCCCAGCATCCCGGACACGGTCCCGTACTCGGCGGACAACCTGCCGCGCTTCGCCCTCTTTGGCTACCTGGAGCCGTTCCACGCCGACGCGGCCCAGACGGAGACGCTCAAGGCGTGCTACCTGGCCAAGCACCCGGACAGCAAGTACTGGCTGCCGGGCAACCACATCCACACGAGCGACTGGACGCGCATGGTCGTCACAAAGGTGTACTGGGTTGGCGGATTCGGCGACCGCGCCTACATTGGCTGGATTCCGGTCGACGAGTGGAACAACGTCAAGGAGGACGAGTGGAAGGCCATCAAGCTGCCCGGCGAGACCAAGGGCTGGTCTGAGTGGAATGCATATGATGAGCAGGAGCTGTAGGATGGCTTAGGTATCTGAGTATTCAGACTTCAGGTGTGATGTTAAGATATGACCTATCTTTATAATGAGATTGATTCTAGCTACATCTGCAATATATACGTACACATATGGAAGTGTCTACCAAGGTATTGCATGGAGCGGACACAAGGCTGCCAAGCAACCACTTTGCTGGGAAAAAAAAAAAACTCCTTCAGGCACATAATAGTATTTGCTTACCCAATTCTAATGAATTTTTTTATCATTATCATCGAGAATGGTCAGCGAATATCCTTCCGTGAGGCGATCCAAACATCGCGAATCACGTGACACGACCTCAATGATAGCCAGGGGCGCACCATTAGATAGCGATGACGGCACAATTAGTCGGATCATGAAAGCTGTGTAGGAGGGCGAGATTTATCTTTTTCGTCTAAAAACTCTTTGAGAAAGTCA
Source organism: Akanthomyces muscarius (assembly GCF_028009165.1). Taxonomy (NCBI): domain Eukaryota; kingdom Fungi; phylum Ascomycota; class Sordariomycetes; order Hypocreales; family Cordycipitaceae; genus Akanthomyces; species Akanthomyces muscarius. The sequence goes on along the minus strand of NC_079243.1, from coordinate 2,359,837 downwards.
CGAAATTAGTGATCATATTTAAATTTTGATGGTGGAATTCTATAGTGCACCTTCCACATGACCCTGGACCCTGTACCTTGAGCTTCACCACAGCTCCGCCAGCTGCCAGCGCAGCAGCCCAGCCCTCTCCATATCACCAACACCAACACAGCCACCTCGACGCGCACGACACGTCACCGGCTCTCTGCTCTCGACAACGCACAGAGCTGCCCTAAATACGACTCGTATAACTCCTTTGACTCGACACGGATCCCATTGAGCTGTGAATCGCAACAGTACCGCTACCCCAAACACCGCCAGGCACCCAGCAGCTATGCTTGTGTCCCTGACCGTCGGCAAGGTCGATGCCGGCGTCACGGTGCTCCTGACACCCGACAAGCGCCTTGTAAGCTCTCACTTGGCCTCCCATGCCGTCGAATCACCCAATGGCATCGTCATTGCCCATTGAAGCACGTCGTGTCCATTTGAACTGCTGCTAACCAGCCCTACCTACCCCTCAGATCGAGTTCCCCTCCATCCTGCTCCCGCCCAACATCTCCTCGGGCAGCATCGTCGACATCAACGTCTCGCAAAACGCCACCAAGGAGTCGGCCGAGGAGGCCAAGTTCCGGTCGCTGCAGGAGCGCATCTTTGCCTCGTTTGGCGCCGCCGAGCCCACGGCGCCGGTGCTGCGCTGCCGCAACGCCACGCAGACGTCGGTCGTGCTCGAGTGGGACCCCGTCTCGCTCGCCACGGCCGACCTGGCGTCCCTGACGCTCTACCGCAACGGCCAGAAGGCCGGCAACATCCCGCGCCCGCTGCAGATGCACAGCACCAAGATCAGCGGCCTCGCCGTCGACACCGAGTACACGTTCCACCTGGTGCTGCGCACGAGCGCCGGCACGCGCCAGAGCGAGAAAGTCGCCGTCCGCACGCACAAGATGACGGACCTCAGCGGCATCACCATCACCACGGGCTTCCTGCCGGCGCCGACTCGGGAGGCGCTCGCGCAGGCCGTCGAGCGCATCGGCGCCAAGATTGCCGACGGCGTGCGCATCGACACGACGCACTTTGTCACGACCGAGGGCCGCGGCACCTCGTGGGAAAAGGCCGTCGAGAACAACATTCCCGTCGTCAGGCCCGAGTGGGTCGACGCCTGCGAGAAGAACGGACGCATCCTCGGCGTGACCAAGTTTTACCTCGACGCGATGCGCCCGGGGCCCCCGAGCGAGGCCACACCGACCTCGACGCCGCCACCGCTGCCGCAAAAGAACCTGCCCCCGGCGGCGGCGGCGGCTCCTCCGCCCGAGAGCAGCAGTAGCAGCGCCCCCAAGAACGACGAGGAAGAGGAGGAGGAGGAGAGTGTGATTGAGGGCCAAGAGGACACGCCGGCGGCACGTCAAGAGCGCGTCGAGGCCAAGGACGAGGATGAGGGAGAGGAAGAGCAAGAACCAGAACAAAAAGCCCGCCGACCATCACACGGCGAGGAGCAAAAGATGCGGCTCGAAGACAAGGACGGCCAGAAGCTCGCGCTGCGTCCTTCGGAGAGCAAGGCGTCCCTGGAAGCGGCGGTCGAGGACAAGGAGGATGAGCACGAGGATGACAAGGACACGGGAGACGAGGGCAAGAATGCCAAGAAGCCTGGTACGACGCCGGATGGAGATTCTTTCCAGGAGGTGCAGCTATAATAATTCACGCGGTCAAAGGGGGGAAGAAGGAAGTGAGATGGAAGTTGAGCAAGCAGGCTCTTGACAGCAACGGCAATCGGAAAAGTTGATAGAACATGGCTAGGATCTTTTGTTGACAATGCCGAGCTATATAATACACTATGATTCAACAAATGGCAAGTTCCAGTCCCTTCAGGGTCACGAGGGAGGGGGATTGTAAAGGTATTATAATGGTATTGTTTCTTTTGTTCCTTGTGACTTCGTATGCAGAGTGTGTTACTCCTGTAGTCTATGAGAAACCCGTGAGGAAAGCATGTGGTAGGTACAGAATATAAAATAAAAAGACAGGAAATGTGTGTCTGAGATAAGAGGTATATATCGCTGATGAAATGTGAAGAGGGAAAAAAAGAAAGAATGATGAACCTGTGTGTAACTTTTCCCCTTCTTCGCCAAAGAACCAAACAAAAAAAATGCATAAACTCTTTACACTATATTCTCCTGCTGCTGCTTGCAGGTCTCGGGCGCAGCGGAACCGGCGGCACATCATCATCCTCCTCCGGCTGCTTCCGCGGTGCTGTCGTCTGGAAGCGCACCTTTGGCGTCGTCGTGCGCCTGTCCTGTGTCGCCTGCCCACTACTGGCGAGCTCGCGCATCAGCGGCTCAATGGAGCCCATGCCGCTGACGTCGTGCGGCTGCTGCATCTCGTCGTAGCTGCTGTCGAGCATGTCACGCTCTTCGCGGCGCATCAGCTCCTCGAGCATGCGCTCCCGCGAGAGGCTCGCGCGGCGGATGAGCTTGCGGCGCTGCGAGGCACGGCCGAGACGATCGGCGGCCGTCGTCGTCGTCTCGTCGTCCGAAGCCCAGTCACGGATGCTCTCGTCGTCGTTGGCGCCGAGGCGGCGGGACTGAGTGACAGCACTGCTGCTGTTGTTGACGTCCTCGAGCATGGGGATGAGGGCGCGCAGCCAGACGTCGCCGCTGCGCTCGAGGCGACGGACGCGGCTTTCAATATCGCGCAGGCGCTGCTCGCGGTAGGCCTCGTAGAGTGGAAGACTGTCGCGCTCGGGGTCAGTCATGGCCCTGCCACCGTGGGCACCGGACGCAGCGAGCTGTCGCAAGTGCGCCTTAACTTCTCGTCTCTTGCGCTCCTGCTCACGGCTGGTCTGCCACTCGCGCCGGCGGGTCAGAGATGTGCGCGTGTCGAAGCCGTGCTTTTGCGCGGGCGATGTCTCGGTTGATGTAGGCGGCGTAGGCAGCTTCGACGCGGCAGCCTCTGGCAGTACCTCAGTGACGGGTTCGGTGTCGTCTGCAGTGGTTGGGGGTTCTTGGTCGGTCGCCTCGCCGTCCGGCTTCATGTCCACAACCACCATGATGGTGGACAGTTTCGGGCCAGATTGAGCATTGGCCGTAGGAGCAGACTGCTCCTTGGTCAAGGACTGAGTATCCTGTTCAGTGTCCATGGCCGTCGTGGGCGATGGCTTGCTGACCACCTTTGAGCTTCGTGCCGCTGCAAGATCTCGGAGCTTCTTGTCGCGCACCTTTTCGCGGCGGCTCTTGACCGAGATTATGCTCGCAGGCGGCGAAGGAGACTCGTTTCGAGGAATAACAGGGCTTTCCGTTACTTGGGTAACTCTTGGTTGCCTAGCTGTAGCCTCTTTATCGCCTTGCCACTCCGATCGCAAGTTGGAAGTCGACTTCCGCGCAGTGGGCGACGTTGCCAAAGATACTGGTGGGTGTCCCACGCGCCGCTCGGTGTTGCGGCGCATCATGCCTTCGCGGGGCATGGGCGAAGGATTTCTGCTATAGGGCTCCTCTTCCGCAATAACCTCGTCAATGGAGGATGCGTGATTGTGCTTAGTTCGCGGAGAGGCAGTCATGCTTGATCCGCGCGTGGGATAAGCTGCGCGGACAAACTCGGACGTCTGGCGCGAGGCAGTTTTGGAGCGACCCTCTTCGTTGGCATCGTAGGAAGCTGCAGGTTGCTGTACATTCAAGGAGGCCTCGGATTCGCCGTGGACCAAAGGCCATTGCTCAGGGTTGGCAGGAGAGGGGGGAGCGGGGGACGGAGGTATTATGCGGCGGTTTCGTAGTAGCTGTGGGGGATAGTCTCTGTCGAAGCGGCGAGGCGAAGCTGGGCTGGCTGGCACGTTGCTTGAGTGTTGGATCGGGGAGAGGGGTCTGAGGACGGTGACGACGCCCTTTTCGTTCTTGAAAGTGCGAACTGACTCCGGCAGCGGCGGAACAGGAGGCCGCGCATCTTTATGGGGGACGGGATATTGGCACTTGGGGGTGTCGCCAAAGTGGGAGGCGTCGAGAGGAATCGAAATGGCAATGTGACGATGACCACCGGTAGTAACGCCAGCCACAGCAGAATCAGGCAGTCGCATGGGAGCAAGCGCCCTGCTCATGGACTTGCTTCGCCGTTTGCCCATGACCTTGAGCTTCTCCCATCTGCCGCGCTCTTCTTCATCGGCACTGTAGGGCTGCGACATGAAGTTGTCGGGAGGCGGCTCGTGGGTTCTGAGAAACTCTATCAAAGCAGCTACATCGTCGCGACTGCGATGACGACGGACATTTTCGCCATAGTGAATCGGTTCGTGCAAATCGCCTCCAAGATAGCTTGTGCGGGTGCCGGCGATATTCAAGCCCGACTGAGGACGTGAAGTATACTGCAATTCGGTCGGGATGTCGAGGTCCGTGAAGCTAGGCGTGGAGATCCTGAATGGATGCGAAGCTAACGGCGAAGGGTGCATCCTGTTGCCGTCCCATGATCCTGTGGATGAGGTTTTGGACTCAATAATGATGGAGAGAGGTGCAGCCACGCTGACCATGTTCACGGTTGGCGGAGGATGAGCTTGAGTGATTCACTGCAGGGACGCGGCGATTGTCCAAGTGTCTGCGATCTCGTGGGTTGTGGCACGGACGTCCAGGATGGGCCGAGTTGGCGCAAAACTCTAAGAGCTCATTCAACGCCAATGCGACCGGGGCGGGCGTAGAAGGAAATGAGAGAAAACAAAATCTGAGCCCCAAGCGTCGGAGCAGTACAAATAGCCAGAGAATTCTACCGAGGCGAGAGAGCAGGCGTCGTCTCAAGGTGTCCGCTCGGCAGTCAAGTGGCTGGCTAACTGGGTGGTGGTTGTAGGCTGCGGTGCGATGTGAATCGTGTTTCAAAAGGGCAGATTTGGGACCCTGCAGACTGGAGGCTGGAGTAGAAACAAACGGCGATAGCGAGTGGAGGTGGGACGAGATGTAAAACCCCCGAATCGTAGATCTAGCAGCGAAACCGGAGAAGAACAAGGAAAGAAAGGCAGGCTGCGACAAGGAAAAGCGAATGTAAGTAGAGGCTGTTGCGGATTGTAAGAACGGGAAGACGAAGGAAGAGCAGAGACGATGGCCTGCAGCCAGATTAAATCGGCGCAGGCTGGGGCCAAGGCCAATTTGAGAATTTCCAACAGCATCGACTGCGACAGCCAAAAGAAGAGGAAGCAGGGGGCCAAAGAACTGGTAGGCAAGGATCGGCGCAGGTGGTAGGGTTAATTTTCTGCTTGAGTGGAGGGCGGACCACACGGCCGGGATTCTTCGTCAACAGCAAGCCCAGCAGCAACCAGGCGTGCATGTATGCAGCAGCAGCAGCCTAGCGAGGCAAGGGGAGAAAGATGATGAGCCAAAGAACACCAATGCTCACCCAATGACACGCTGCATGAGTGAATGAAGCAGGGGGCGCCCGTGGGGTCACGGTCCGCCTACCAGTAGACGGATTGAATTTCCGGCCTCTCGGCTACCGCTATTGATGAGAGCTTCTGGTCGCCCTTCCCTTCCCTTCCCGCCTCGTCTTGTCTTGTATTTGTGACTGCTGGACAAGTGACAGCCCAGTGCGAGTGACCGACGCCGACGACGCGCAGCGCAAATGAGGGATGGCGTGAAACGCTGGCCTCTCTTGAAGCGGGAGCTCTCAACGTCGACGTAGCTGGACACGGCTAGCCTCCGGCGAGCTGCTCAACTGCTGTCCAGAGATGAGCTCTCTTTGCATTCTAATTTGGCACGCTGACGAGGCACCAAACCGAAAGAGAGCTTGGGGGCTCCAGGGGCCGGGGCCAGTAGCTCGACGCTAAACCCATGGGGCCGGGTGGTGACGGTCCCGTACCTTTGCGTAATAAGTTGTTCCTGTAGACTTTGCGGCCATGCTAATTAGATGGACCGTGGAGGAGGGAACGATAGCAGCGGCGTTATTACCATTATTACTTGGTTGATATTCGTCCCTCCGGCCTCCGCTGAGAAACAAACTCTGGCGCCAGAGTTATACTGCAGCGCGCGATATCAATCTCAACTGGGCCTTTTTCTTGGCCAGGCTTATGTCTCGGCGCAAAAAATGGTCAGAGGGGAACAAAACAGGCATGGATACTGGCAGTGAGCGCTACCAGGATCACAGGCTGAGGCTACGCGTAGCTCGTAATCAACAGACATCGAAGCCTTGTCTGGCTGTGCCGTGTCTCGGGCCGCCGGAGTCGGGAGTGTCGTTTATTAGTGTTCGGTACATGATCGGGACTCTGTTATTGTTGCATAATTGCATGGTTCGTTTTTGCTTTTTTTGGTTGAATCATATCTTGGCCGCTTCGGTTTGTTGCGCCCAGACTGTGTTGCATTGTGATGATCCGTCGTGCTTAATGCCGCTGGGGAGCCATTGACACGGCGGGGAGTCTAAAATCTGGTACTGATAGATTCTGCAGGTTCTTTTTTTTTTTTTTTTTTTTGCTTTTGCTTTTGCTTTTGCAAAAGGAAATTGGCTGCAGAGCGATGCTGGCGAATGAACTGGCGAAGCTTCAATGGTTTGGATCCTTTTTGACGCCGTGGCATGAAAGAAGCAAAAACGAGGTTGCATAATCGTGCCAGAATTATCCGTACTGCTTGTCTGCCATGGCAGGCTGCCAGCTGCGAACTGCCAGCTGCGCAGCCCAGGCCGCGAGAGCAAACGGCGCACAGTGATTTGACCGTCATTAAACTGTACGTGGTCGACACTGTGCTCTCGGAGTCTCGTCTCGTGATGCTTCACTTCCCTGCCATGATCATTTCGCTCCGACATCCATCTTCTGGCACAGCGCCACTGTATCGTGCCCTCGCCGGCGTGATATGCAGCCGCCAATTCTCCACTGCCCCAAAGGCAGCCAGGGGGACACAAAGACCTCGCTATTTCGCAGTGAACTGCTGGGCGCCACCAAAGAGAAGCCACTTCTGCCCTTTTTCTTCAGGGCCCGCCCGCTCATCACCAACCCGCATTTGGTCCAATCTCCCTTGCATGGCCCCCCAACCATGCATGTGTCCCAAATTACCAACGTCGACTTCAGCCCGGCCTTTTTCGTTTCTTCATGACGCACGCTGGCCAACCGCCTGTATATTCTGCCCTGTCACCCCTTTCGTGGCGGCAGTATGGAGTACTGGTAGAAGAGTTCGTCAACCCCCTTGTGTATAGAAGCAATAACAAAATCCGGCATCGATACTCAACATCGAGTAACGAACAGAGACCCCGAGGGCTTTTGAAAGTGGTAACAAGCTTTGCTGGAGAGCAGGGATGCTTCCCAACAAGAGACCTGTCCCCTTTCACCAAATGAATAACCTACCAGCAGGTAGCCGGCATCGTTCACATGACAGGGTCAATCTCTTTCTCGTGAGAAGCGCCCTTTTTTCACGTCGCACAGAACAAAACAAATGTAGTTTGCTGCGCCTAGCCGTGCCGTCTCATGTCTCAAGCCCGCCTTGCCACTGCAGTTCCTCATTTGCTGGTTGTTGAATTAGGATTCGCTACTCGCCTCTGAGCAAAATACGTAAAAGGAATCACACACAAAAAAAAAAGAAAGCACAAATCAGCATCACGAACCCACTGGTGCAGACAACGCCACCGCTGTCGATCTGGCACAGCTCTCCTCTGGAAAAATAGACAACTGGGTCAACCAGGGGGGGGGTTGAAGTCTCTCTCTCTCTTCCCCGCCAGCCCGCTTGCGCCCCGGCGCTATCATTAGTTATTACGAACAAAGCTTTGGGACGCTGGGGCGCAAAAGGATGATCCTTGGAGGAAATGCCCCTGAACATCGCTGCACTCGTCACCAATCAGTTGGCACCAACACAGCCTCCAGTATTGCAGCCCTAGAATCCCTGCCCACCTGGACCAGCAGCGCGTCCACCCGATCCAGCATGAGCGATGGGCAAAAGCAAGGATCACGATCGGCTGCGAGACGACTGACTGGTATAGAGTTTACGCAAGTTGATAAATTACTAAATATAAAATAAAGAGGCATGTTGTGCCGTACCATCTATATGTAATTTGATCCTGAGATGTAAGAATTTGTCCGATTTTGACGCCCCCCTCCCGACCTGAAAAAGGAAAAACCACAAGTTTGGCTCTGGTAGTGTAGAAAAGAGACGGATAATGAACGAAAGAAGAAGGAAGCAGTAAAGAGTAGAGAAAAAAATAGACAAAGAAGAGAAGTTGAATGCCTCCTTTCGACGTAGGAAAAAAACAGTATGCCGCCGTGGCTTCGTGGGATATATAAAACCGTAGAAATCAGAAACAATTATTAGAAAAGAAAAAGTATCAGACAGAATACCTCCCGATTTGAAAGAGTTAAAAAACGCCCAGCTCACAATCCCGTCAACTCGACTGCTGCTCGACGTAAAACTGCTCCTGCGGCCACGCCGGCGTCGCCACCGCGCCGTACCGCAGGCCCTCGGCCTCCTCGCGCTCCCTGCACAGCACGTCAAGCTGCAGGCTCCAGCGCGCGCTGAGCCTGATCTGCAGCATGCGCAGCGTGTCGGTGACGGCCTCGTTCTCGGCCGCGCACCGGGAAGCCTGCGCGTGCGACTCACCGCGCTGCCGGGCCGCCAACGCCTCGACCTCGGCCTCGTGCCGGTCCAGCAACTCCTCCATGCGCTTGGCCTGCCGCTCGCGCATCACGTTGATCTTGGCCTCGTGCTGGCGCTCCATGCCGTCGCGCAGCGTGTACTGCTGGCCCAGCTCCTTGAGGTTCTTCTCCGTCACCACGCGGGCGGCAGCATCCCCGGCGGCGGCGGCGGCGGCGGCGCCGCTGGCGCTGGCGCTGCTGCCCGATGATCGGCTTCGGCCGTGGCAGTACGCCTCCATGTGCTTCAGGCGCAGGTTGACGCTGCGCTGCGTCTGCTCCAGCGTCGTGCGCAGCTCCATCTCGGCCGCAATCTGCCGGTCTTCCAGCGCGCCGGTGGCCTTGGCGTGCTTGTCCCTCAGGGCGTCCTCCTCGTCGACGTGCCGTTCCAAGAGTGCGAGCTTGTCCGTCGCGTGACGGGTCTGCATCGAGCTTCGCGTGCGCGCGGAGAATGCGCAGAAGCGGCGCAGCTGTAGCGCTTGCTTGCTCACGAGGTCTTGCACCTCGGGACTTCGTTGTGATCGTCTCTCTGCGTCGCGCTTCTCTGCCTGTTCCCTTACTGCGGTCTGCTTCGCGGCCTCATCTTGGTCCTCGGATGAGGATGCGCTGGACAAGCCCGATCGTCGCTTTTCGAGCACGGCCTCGTCGCCGCACAAGTTGGGACATCCTGTGGTAGCATCCCAGACTCCACCGCAGACGTGGCACAGCTCCTCCTTGCATCGACAAGTGATGTGCGTGCGGCCCTTGGGCAGGTTGACCAGGTTGTGGCAGCTGTAGCATCGCTTCCAGCTGGTGCTCTGTCCCATCTTCTTGACCGCTTCGAGTTCCCAGTCCTCCGGGCAGTCGGCGCCAATGGCATGCGACCCTGCCTTGCACATTCGACATGCGCGGGTGAGGCAGTGTTGACATGTAACATCAAACGGGTGCTTATGATCAGTGACTTGGTGGGGGTTGATGAATTCACCGCATTTTCTGTTGGGACAGTATATCCGGGCATGGGTCGGGGTGCTGAAGTGGGCTACCGCCTTCAGAAAGCTTTGTTGCGTATCGCGGTCCAGAGCTTCTTTCAGGACCCGGCTCGGGAACGGCTTGGAGCAGCAGCGAGGAGGCATCATCTCCTCGTTGGTGCACGCCTGGCTCACAACGTATCGCAAGCACTCGGAGCAGTATGTGTGGTTGCATGAGAGCCCGTGCAGGGCAATCATTTTGCCAGAAGAGCTGCGGCAGCCATGGCATGACCTGCGACATCATGTTAGAATCTTGCGCCTACGGACACAATAGGACGGTTGGCGCCACTGACAGAGAAGGGTCCGACTTCTTCTTCCACCAGGAGCGCGGCTTGAAACCTGACTTGACGCTTGAAAAGCTCTTGTTGGTACTGACGCTAAACACACTCTGCGCCGATGAGTTGACGACGGGCAGCGAACCCTTGCGGAATCGCACTTGCTCCAGCGGCGCATCAACAGCAGTGATGAACTGGTCGTATTGCGCAAAGCCGGTCGCGCCGCTGCACACCAGATCTGTGCTGGATCTCCCAAAAATGGACGAGTGAGGCGTGGTGGGCATGGAGGGAGAGGTCGCTGAAAATGTCTGGTCTGCAGCGGAGGCAGTCGTGGAACAAGAGAATGCGCTCGAGGTGTTGCGCTTCTGTAGAGTAGAGGCGGCGATACCCAACGAGTTGGCCTTGGCAACCAAGTCGGCGTCGACCGCATCTTCTGTAATGCCAGCCTGCAAGCCTAAAACCTCTTTCGCGTAAACATCGTGGTTTACGTCTCCGATGGCCATCGTATCTGGCGTCTTGGGTGGTGAATGTATCGTTATCGTGAGGGACTCCATGTCGGCGCAGACGTTGTCGCGTATTATACGGAAATGCCACAGATCTACTCCCGCCCCGAGACTGGTAGGGATGGGGCCTGTTATATAAGTGTGTGCCGGGGGAAAGCAATTACTCGGCACGAAATGAGATGCACATCTGGGTTGGGCTGCCAGGGATGCCCGGCTAGTTCAAGACAAACGACTCAGGTCTCTCTTTTTTTTTTAAAATCATTTGCCGCACTTGACTGGGCAAACAGGCTTGTTCCCGCAGCCAAAAGCAAAGCGGGAATGTCTGAGAGTCAACAGGCCCCCCCCCCTTAGCGCCGCAAGAAGCAATGTCGGGGAGCCTGGGGCTCGTCAGGCCGGGCAGGGACGGCAAACGGGGCTGCCAGCCGAGGGAGCAGCCATCAGCTCAGCTCGTTGGGCAGAGAGACTCAAAGTCAGAGAGGCCTGCTAGGTTTGGCTGGGAGAATGCACCAAGACCACAGTGGGGGACGGGCGAGCCACACAGCGACACGGCTCGAGCCTCTTCCGTTTTAGTCTTGATCGGTGGGCCAAACAGAGGACGCCGTCTGGTGCAATCCGTCGTTAGCAGGGCTCTATTTTCCCTGGTCTAGCGACTTACACACATCCTGGTATTGTATGCTTGCTTCTTCCACTGGCCCGTCCCCAAAGTATGAGCGCAGTCGTGACCGTCATCGCAGAGCCACTCGACGCTGAGCGGCATCTCTTCTTTCTTCTTCTTGCAAGAATTGGGCACAAAAACTGGCCCCGTCGCTTCATTGCCCCACGACAGCCTCTCTCCTAGGCAGCTCTTTAGGCTCTGGGGTTGGGCGTGCGGCTAAAGCTTCCCGACAGGTCACAGAATACACAGACCCTCAACGCCTTGAAACTCGAGAGCGGGCGTGACATTGTGCACGGCGCACAGAAAATATTCAAAGGCTCATGCGTGCATATCAGGTCAATGATTAAGGGAGTTCTACCGAGCGGCGGAAGCTTGTCTCCATCTCGGCCCGTTTCGCGTGTAAACTCAAATTGACTGGAGTAGCGAGTGCGTCGCCCACGGTCAAGAGAATTGTGAGCGCTGAGCTGGTTGCCGGCAAGGACATATCAGGGCAGTGCTCTGTAGCGCACATCGGATAGCAGCTCATGTCGTGCATGCTGCCAAAGAAGGCGCACAAGATGGGCGTTGGCGGTATGCAAGGACTGTCACGTCACTCGATTTGTCACTTTTAAATGTCGTGCTAGAGGTCAAAGTAGCTTCGCGGACGGGAGCTACTGGTAGGTGTGCTAGGATATCCGCCACTAGCTCGTTACTTCGTGGACGGACTGACGGAGTGGAGGACGTTCAGTCGTCTTGTGCAGTCGCTTTTTGCGGTGCTTGCCAACACGCTGGTATGCAAAGCTCGGCCATTCTACTCTCAGGCTGCACCATGCATTTTCGATGGGACGATGTGTACTCCGTAGCTGGCCGAGACTGGGCGCCGCCCGTAGCGCACTCGCAGTGTTTCAGTGCTCGGTCCAGCTGTCACGAACGCCGAATGATGAAATGATCCCAGCGGAAAGGCTCAAGCTACGCATGATGAGGTGCAGCCTCCCTGGGACCCCTCGTCCGGGCACGCGGGATGTTGGATGCGGTGTTCGGGCGGGGAAGGCCTGATGGAACAGGGCTCCTGGCAGATTGCGAATGTGATAACAAGTGACAGGACGCCAGGCTGGTGTCTCGAGCCAAAAATCGGGAAAAGAGAGATCCGGATTTAGCTCGGTGGGAGACCGAGCTGAGCCAGCTGGAGAATGTCGCAGACAACCAGGCAGGGCAAGCAAGTGGACAACAGGCACGGCACGGGCAGCTTACAAACCACCCAGGCTGTTGACACTATGCATTCTTTTTTTTTTTTTTAATTTAATATGGCGGCGAAGTTATTGCCATTGCGACCATCTTGGACGCTAATTGTTTCGTTTAGATGTTGCAATGGGTCATGTTGTTGCTTCTTAGAGGCATCGCCACTTGCTGCTTCTATCTACGTGCCAACTGTCAGCCGACTGGCTGCCTTTTAGTATCGACTGCCATGAACAGCGACAAGGTCAAGCAGATGTGCCGAATGCACTGTAGAACGGAGTACATTTCTTGGCCCCAGGCTGAAATCAAAACAGACGTTAAAACTCATAATGATTTGCCCGCTCCCCATCACGCTCACCGACGCCACAGAGCCCTCTTCTCTCTGCCACACCGGGACGGTCCTCACCTCCCCTCCCTTGTTGCGGCGTTGTCTTGCCCGGTGGTCACTCGAGACACTCGTCCCACGGCGCGTTTCCCTTACTCGCATCCAACGCTTGTTTAAGATTCCAACGGTTCGGAATTGCCCCAAAACGGCACAGTTGGGCCCTGTCGCAGTTTGTTGTGTCACGCGTCGTTTTCCGAGAAGCAGTTGCAAGCTACCCGCGCACCCGTGTTGCCGATCTATGTTTTGCAAAGGACGTCGAGGTCGCCGACCAATATGCTAGCCCGAAGCTACTCACCTGCTACTGAGTAGTTGCGTCGCAGGTTTATTACTGCTGCTGTGGCGCTCTATAATACTTGTTTATTTCATCCCACCTTGCAAAGAGTCGCGAGAGCCTTCTCGCGAAAGATGGCGTTTGCTTTCTTTTGGGCCTCGAGAAAAGGATCTGCTGTGGAAAGAAGCAATGACTGCATGGGCGGGGAGCAAGGTACGGCTGTTGCCCTTGAGGCGTTTTCTGTCAGTTGTGATGGGGACGCAGCCCGGCACAACGGCTGTTGATTGTTGTGTAACCGCAAGAGAGATTGGCCGAAATGGAGGTCATCCAGCATGCCGTAACTTGACTCTATTATTAGGCTATGATGTTATGATGCGCATTGCTCAAAGGAAAGCAAATCGGCGCAGATGACAGCTCGAGAGTCCTTTGATATCATCACCGGCCAGCAAGAGAAAAAGGAACTAAACGCGAAAATCGCCGGGGGGGTGAAGGGGGGCCGCTTGCTTTTCGATCGTCTCATGTTTTTTGCTTTTGCTGGCCTGCATTTCAAATCTCGGTGGCAAACGAAGGCAGTCCCTGGCAAAGCTCAGACCCTTGCATGCTCAGAATCAAATCGCCGGTAACAATAGACCGGACAAGATATCGCGAAAGTGGCACCGTGGTCCTTTGTCAGGCTGTTTGGAGGGATCAAACAGCAATCTCGCGTCAGTAAAGGTAGGAATACAAATTGGCACTCAATGCAGCGCCGGCCCGTATCCAAGCACAGCACCGTCTGAAACCGATCTGTATCGAAAACCACCCCCGTTTTTCAAAGTGCTGGAGCGATTTGATGATGGTAGTAAGAATTAGTAGAATTGAGTGGGCTGCAATTGAAGCCTTGCGTAATTGTTCGTGAGAAAAATAAGCCTTCCTTTCGACCCCTGCGCAGCGCCACACTTGGCTGAGCCTCATTACCCAGGCACGCCACAATGGCCTAGCAGGCAGTTGCAGAGCTAGTCTTGCGACTTGAGAGTCCATATTCTTCAGGGAAACCAAAACTGAAGAGACATTCAGAAAAAAATGTAGATAAAGTGAAGTCTTCTCCGACCCTTCCCTCTCCTCTTTCATGATTCTGCGTTGCGTTCAATCCATCTCAACCACTGTCAAAGTAGCTGTGGGTCAGTTTGCTTGAGCCAAATATCGTCAGGGCCTGTCAGATTAGCTCCTTCAACAAAAAAATTAAAAAAGTCGCATCAACCATCCGTTTTGTCCCGTCAGACAGGGGCTTCCCAGTGGTCCGGCGCATTGCTATTGAAGCGTTTCGCATCCTTTCCTCCGAATTTTTTTTAAATCCTTCACAAGCCAAACAACAACACCCACCGACCATGCTTCGAGCGACTAGCCGCAGAGTTGCAGCCACAGGATTGGCGTCCTCATGCCTGCCGAGGAGCTCCAGAGTCGCTGCTGCAGCCGCGCCCACATGTAGAGCGGCCGCCTTCACCCCGCAGCTTGCCTCTCGCCAGCCTCTTTCTTCCTTGCAACAACGAGGATTCCGCACAACCACCTTCAGAATGGCTTCTACCCGCACCGAGAGCGACGCCTTTGGCGAGATCCAGGTCCCCGGCGACAAGTACTGGGGCGCCCAGACCGAGCGATCCCTCGAGAACTTCCGCATCAACCAGCCCCAGGATCGCATGCCGCCGCCCATTGTCAAGGCTTTCGGTATCCTCAAGGGCGCTGCCGCCACCGTCAACATACGATATGGCCTGGGTACGTTGTTTTCCGCTCCCCTCGCCGGCTCCTCGGGCGGCTTCGGCGTCGACCGGCGCAAGCTCCGTCACAACCCGAAAAAGGCGCAACTGAATGCGCCCGCCTCAACACACGGCCATCGACTCTTTGAATTGTTGCTAACCCGCGCTCTTTTGTTGCGATACAGATGCCAAGATTGGTCAAGCCATCCAGCAGGCCGCCAAGGAGGTTGCCGATGGCAAGCTCATGGACCACTTTCCCCTCGTCGTCTGGCAGACCGGCTCCGGCACCCAGTCCAACATGAACGCCAACGAAGTCATCTCAAACCGTGCCATTGAGATCCTCGGCGGCAAGATGGGCAGCAAATCACCCGTCCACCCCAACGACCACGTCAACCGCAGCGCTTCGTCCAACGATACCTTCCCGACCGTCATGCACATTGCCGCTGTCCTCGACCTTGAGGGCGAGCTCCTCCCCGCCATGCGCAGCCTCCGCGCTGCCCTGCAGGCCAAGGTCGACGACTTTGAGGCCAAGAAGATCATCAAGATTGGCCGCACCCACTTGCAGGATGCCACTCCTCTCACCCTCGCCCAGGAGTTTTCCGGCTACGTCGCGCAGCTCGACTTCGGCATCAAGCGCGTCGAAGGCTCTCTTCCCGACCTCCGTCTCCTGGCGCAGGGCGGTACCGCTGTCGGCACCGGCATCAACACCTTCAAGGGCTTCGCCGAGGCCATTGCTGAAGAGGTCTCGAAGATGACCGGCACCGAGTTCAAAACGGCCCCCAACAAGTTCGAGGCGCTTGCCGCCCACGATGCCATTGTTCAGGCCCACGGCAGCCTCAACACCCTCGCTGGCTCTCTCACCAAGATTGCCCAGGATATCCGCTACCTTGGCAGCGGTCCCCGCTGCGGTCTCGGCGAGCTCATCCTGCCCGAGAACGAGCCCGGTAGCAGCATCATGCCTGGCAAGGTCAACCCTACCCAGTGCGAGGCCCTCACCATGGTCTGCGCCCAGGTGATGGGTAACAACGTTGCGACCACCATCGGTGGCATGAACGGCCAGTTTGAGCTCAACGTTTACAAGCCTCTGATCATCCGCAACCTTCTCCACAGCTCTCGCATTCTAGCCGACGGCATGCGCTCTTTCGAGAAGAACCTTGTCGCTGGTCTCCAGGCCAACGAGGAGAAGATTGCCAGCATCATGAAGGAGTCGTAAGTACTACGAGCCAATGGATTTAAGCGTACGTTAAACTAACCATGGTAACTCAGTCTCATGCTGGTCACTTGCCTCAACCCCAAGATTGGCTACGACATGGCCAGCAAGGTTTCCAAGAACGCCCACAAGAAGGGCCTCACTCTCAAGGAGAGTGCCATGGAGCTCAAGGCTCTCACCTCGGAGGAGTTTGACACGCTGGTCAAGCCCGAGCTCATGGTTGTCCCCAGCGAGTACAAACTATAGAAGCTGTATGGAAAGCTACAGGTGGTGGACGGAGAAGTTGTGTAATGATAGTGAATAAGCGAACATTGCGACTCTAGAACATAGATGGCGTTCCTGGCATGTAAAACAAAATAAACGACGTCATTTCATCAAGAGTTTGCCTTGCTCTTAGTCCGTGTCTGTCAATAACAGAGGTGTAGGTTAGCAGTGGCTAGTAACCATTGGCCGAGATTGGGGCCGTAGGCGAGAGAAGGAGGGTAGCAAGCATTAACGTTATTTATTTTCGAAAACACCTTGACGACTACTAGTACCAAACTTATAAGTTCAAGCTTTGATTTTTTTTTCGTGATCATAAGATTTTCTTTTATAGAGTAGCTATCTGTACAAAGAAAAACATCTTGCTGAGCAAAGGTGGCCAAACAACAACAAAAAAATCCATTAACTAGAATGCCGCATTAAAGAAAACACCAAATAACAAACACTACCAAGGTAAGGGAAAGTGCAGCAGAAAAGGAAAGGCGAGGATGCAAAGCGCGCGGAGGGGACCAACATGATGACGCCGTGCTGGGGACCAGCTTTTCTGACGACAAGGAAAATAGAAAAAGGGAATCAGATCCAAGCTCTTTGTTGTGCAATACCAAACATAATGGGAACAAGAAAACAAAAGGTAGTCAGGAACTCTAGAGACCCTTTTTTCAGTCCTCGTCAAAAATCTGGTACGTGTTTTGCAGAATGGTATCGATGACTTTAATCTGCCATCCTGCGTCGGTCATCGCCGTGCTCGGGTCGCTGCCCATGAGCGTCGGGCCAAAGATGACGGCCAGGTTATGCGAGTTCATGCGGTTAATGTGCGAGTTGTCCATCACGCGGTACAGGTGCAGCGTGATGGCGCGCAGCGTCGCGTAGTTGGGGTCGGGGAGGCTGTTGATGATGGCGTGCAGCGAGTCGCGGCGGACGATGTCGTCGTCGTGTTCTGTAGACAGGGGCGGTTAGCAACAAGGTTTTCAATGATGACGCGAATATGCATCCAGGGGCAAAAGCGTACTGGCTGCGTTGATGAAGCTGCTGTGGTGCTCCGTCGTTAGAATAGGATCGGGAAGATCACGGAAGAATTGCTTCAGCAGCCCAGTCACACTGTTGACGTCGTGGTAGAAGCTCTCTGGGTTTCTAAAATCCAAAAGCGGGTTCTGAGAGTCTATTGGTCAAAATAGTCAGTACACAATTGCGTATACTTGCGCGTTTCCGTAGGAAACTTACCCGCATCAAACATGCTCTTGAGCTTGTTAATGTGACTCAGGGAGCCAGACTGGCGGTAGATGCCCTCCACGCCAAGACCGTACATGTCAACGGCCTGGATACACTGGTACACAACCATGGGCACAGCCAATCCGTCGCGCTCGTACAGCTTAGACAGCGAAACGCCAAAGACGGGCTTGGACGGCGCCGGGTTGGCCATAACGCTGGTGCCTTGGGCGCTTGGGTACGCCGGCGGTTGGCTCTGAGGTTGCTGTCCTGGCTGCATGACACTGGGATGACCGCCGGGACCGGCTGGGCTCTTGATGTCGCTGGGAGGTCTATATGGCAGCTGGGTTTGCTGTGGCGATCCGCGTGCCACAGGTCCGCCGCCTGGAGGTCCAAAGGGCGCTTGACTCTGCTGAGGCGAGGCGCGCTGTCCTGGGGGATTGCCACCTTGGAAAGGTAAGGCGCCAAGTTGAGGGGCACCCGGCTGGCCATTTCCGTACCTGGGAGATCCCTGGTGCGGGAGCCCCTGCTGGGGAGGAGGTCCTTGAGGAGGCCCGCCCCGTCCACCATATTGCGGCGGCGGCGGCCCACCAGGGCCACCAAGACCACCTGGACCAGACGGGCTAAGAGGGTTGCCTTGGCTGAAGCTGCGGTTATGCTGTTGCTGCTGGCCAAACGGTCTAGGTTGATCTGGAAGTCCGCCCTGGGACACACCAGAAACCATGCCCTGTCCTGGGCCAGGTGGTCCCGGTGGGCTCTGGGGGACGGAGGCATGCTGCGGGCTGCCGGGGCCGCTAGGTCCGGTAAAGTTGCCCGTGCTGGATCGGACGCCCATTGATTGCGGCTGCTGTGACATGGGGCCGGAGATGCTGCCACCAGCGAACGGAACATTGGAACCTTGCTGGCCGGAAGGAGCAAAGGGCTGGCTGTGTGGTCTGGGCGCTCCAGAGGATTGAGCGCTCAGCACCGGGTTCTTTTCGTATTTGACCTCGCTGGTATGTGTGACCTTGGAAAGCTGGGCCGAGACGAACTCGTTAAGATCGCGCTCGTTGTTAATGGAGGAGACGGCCTGGCGAAGGCTACGGGGTTGGGGAGTTGTCTCTCCAGGCTGGTTCTTGAAAGGGTACACAATCAAGCCGTTGCCAAGGAGCAGCTTTTCGTTGAAAGCAGCTAGATTATGTTAGGGCTTGTGCCTTCAAGTTATATCAGGTCGAGACTTACCAAACTTCTGCATCTGCAGTGTGGTGGCAGAGTCAGTCTCGGACACCAAATCCTGGAGAGCCTTGATAGCCCTTGGGCGGTGCGACGACTCGAGCTGGGATTTTTCCGACTGCAGCGTCTGGACGTGGCTATAATACGTCTGGTCGGCATTTTGGGCCTTCTTGAGCAAGTCTTCCTCCTGCTGCGCGGCCGACTTGTGCGCCTTGAAAGCGCCGAGAACCTTTCCACCCTGTCGGCCCTCGCCGGTTCTAGCTCTGTCATACTCTTCAGCAAGCGAATCGTACTTGGCTTTGCTCTTGCGCATGGTCTGTTCGAGGTCGGCAACTTTTTGCTCGGCGGACAGACCATCGGTCTTCCAAGTCTTCCGGCTGCGCTCCGAGTTGATGGCCAGCTCGTTCAGCTCCTCGTACATTTGGTGGAGCGAGGCTGCAAATTGGATACCGTTCTCGGCCATGCGGTCATGGATATACATCATCTCGTCATAGGATTGGGCAAAGCTGCCTGTGCGGTGGTCCGCTCGTCGCATATTGTCCTGGGTCGAGCGGCAGAGCTTCTTCAAGCTCTGAGCGTGGTCGTCCTCGAGAATGGCGCGCTTTTTGAGGAAGGTCGCAAATTCCTTCGATGAAGTCAGTTGATGCGTTGCTCAAACAATTGCGGTGTGTTTTACCTTGGCAGAAGTAACACTCTGCTTGAGACGGTTCAACAGGGTGGCTATACCAATCTGTGGATGATTAGTAGCTCATTCGCCTCGCACAGCGCGGGTAATCGCATTACCTCGGATGAGAGAACTGCATTGACCTGCTTCATCAGCGCAGCTTCGGCTGGGCTTGGATTAGAAGCGTCAGGAGGGGGAGGGGCTCCGTCTGCAGCGGCGCTGTCGGGTGCGTCGCCGTCGTCGCTCTTGTCGTCGTCAGAGTCGCCGTCGACGCCTTCTTGCTTGTCCATTTCAGAGGTAAACGGTTTGTTGGTGCTGTCCTCCGAGACCTTGCCAGCGACAGCGCTGGAATTCAATTGCTGAGGCTGTCCCGGAGGAGCAGGCAAGGCGTCGTCGCCTGACCCGCGAAAGTCGGACGACATTGTTGGCGTCGTGTTTGGCTGCTGCGGGGTGAGCCGCTGTACCGAAAAAAAAAAAAAAAAAAACTCGCAGGAGCTCTGCGAAAGTCGGAATATTTATCGGGACAGCGAGCGCAGAGTAAATGGTCCTCGTCGCCGCGAGACAAACACTCGAGTTGTTACAGGACAACGGGTTTGGGCTGTCGAAACGGCGAGCGGCGCCAACCAGTTGGGGGCGTTTGGAGGCGCGAAGCGGGAGGCGCAAGCTCAATGCGTCGGCGATGGAAGCTCCGGCGCACAGGTCACGTCGGGTACCGGGTTTCCGGGCCGTAAGAGTAGCAAACAAAGGGAGCGTGGAGTGATGCGAGGTGGAATGGCAGCCGGGCAGCAAAAGCTTCGCGGTACAAAGAAGAGGTGGCAGCAAGAGAACAAGGCCGAGAGTGGCTGCTCCTCAGTTGTCAGCCACGATGACGCGCCTCGAAACTTGGCAGCGGCGGCTGGGGTTTCTGCGGCTTTCAGGGGACGGTTTAGTGCATGTTGAGGAAACTTGACCTCCTGTAGGGGCCTTTTGTGAGTGGCTACAGGCGGCTAGCGTGCTGAAGAATTGTGGCGCAGCCTCTTTAGATGCCTGAACCGGCTCCTCTAGTGGACTCGCAGGTCGACCGTAGCGTGGGCTGAGCTCAATTGTTTGTTTCGAATACCCTCCGTTGCAGGGTATGGGCTAAGCCGGTTTTAATTATAGAAACAGCAATACGACCAAGTGTCTTACTTCTATAAATCGGATTACTCCAGAGCACCGTTCCCTAGCACAGGGCCATTCAGTAGAAAAAGACGCCAGCGGCGAGGCTTTCAGTAGTTAGAAAAAGACAGAGAGTAAATAGGAAGAAGAGGGAAAATAAAGGACCTAGTAGGGATAAGGAGAACAAGAAAGAACAAGAAAAATAAAGAATAATTAGGGAAAGACAAGAAAATAATAAAAGGCAGAGAATACAACAAGTCACTACTTCTACATAATAAGCGGCGTGTTTTTTTTTTGGCACCTCCGTGCCTAGCTTGTAACCCTGCCTGCCTTATGCCTCCACGCTGGCCAACGCTCTGGGCGAATAAGCCGCGTCATCTATTTTAGCTCGCAGAGGCTATCAAATGTAGCATCCTTGTTGAATTAACAGACAAGTGTAGAAAACACAGAGTCTGCCCTGAAAAGGCGCTTTCAATGTGAACCGTTGCTCAGGCCTTACCCTCCGCGCCACCCCAGGAGCTGTCAACAGACTCATGAGGGGCATGAACTCTGTCACCGGGAGATCCAAAATAATATTGTGCGCTCTTTGGAAAAGCAGGCGGGTGTGGCATGGTCGGTACGGGACGTCTCCACGGATTCCGAGCTGACAACGGTCCATCAACAGATGAGCACGGTGACTAGTCCAGAACAGGCACACGCGCAGTCGCAATCCTTTTCAGCGCGATCAAAGGTGCGGATATTGACTTCACTTCGAAGAAAGAATTTCCGAATACCTTGCTTTGTGTAATGGTGCAGGATATCGACAGCGCAGTCAAAGATGTACTCCCATCATAACCATGAAAGCGGGAAACAGGGTAGTAAATGCCGTGACGAATCGCACAACCAGTTTCGGGCTTTACCGTGGTATTAGTTGTTATTTAGCGGGCCCCGTCAAATTAATTTATGCCATCATAGTGTCCTCATAAACAAGAAAGGATGTGGTAAATCCTGTAAGCGGACTTCTCGAATGGTTCGGCATCGGCGATTGTGTATATGCAAGCCGCAGAGTCAATGGAAGCATATAGAGTTGTAGTCAAACACCATACAGGACTGATTATAAGTCAAAATGCAGCAAAACAATCACCACATAGTGCAGTTCTTTTATTTCTACTCCTGCATAGTTCGCGCCTGGTTCGCATGGCTCACGCGGTAGGCGTAGTAGACGTGGTAGGCGGAGCGGAGTCATAGATACCCATGAGTTTCTCTACAAAGCCCTTCATCGCTACCGATACTGGCATTGCGATATTTTGCGCAAATGTCCCGAAGCTACCCTCGCCCTTGGCTATTGTGCATGTCGACCTAGTCCACGATATGTCGCCTGAGAAGCAGTCAACCATGGCAGTAGGGTAGAGCTTCATGTCCAGCACATCCTCAATCCAACTCCCGCATGAGAATACGGATAACTCTACTCCAATGTAAGTCGCAACACTGTGCTCTTTGACCCCTCTCACAGCTCTGGCATAGTTCACTCTATCTCGCTGGATACTCATTGTGATGACACTGTTGATAAGTTGTGAAGGGTCGATACCAAGTAACCTGCAACGTATCAACCGGCTTCATCAAGTACGTGGAGGAGGCACCTCAGAATTAGACAGGGCTTTCGCCTGGTAGTGCAGACGTCAGCGACTGCCCACATATTATGCATGGCGGACGTGAGCCGAGACCGTTGTCGGCGGCTATACGTCCAGCAGGAACGGCGCAATTGACCTTGCCGGGACCATTCTAGGCCACGGTAGGTAGTGTCCACGAGACGTCATCGCACCAGGAACTATGCTGTCTCATCCTCTGACCTGTTGTCGGCGGTCGAAACTTGCGAGCCCCCATAGAGAATGCCGTCATACACAGCCATGCACAATCATCCACCACCTCATGCCTCACAGTATCGCGCTCGGGATCGGATTCGTATTTTTTGAAATGTTTATGACTGAGGTTGGTATTTCCGACCGGGCAGTCAGCCGGTTATGCTATCGACACCTTGCTTTCCTTTTGTTTTAATTCAGTCAAGACACCAATTGTCCAGAATCGCAACTCCAAAAGATCGGTCTCAGTCGACCAAAGCGTAGAAAAATTTCCGGAACGACCTGCTCCCTTTTTTTATACTTGTTCATCCTCGCGCGCGTTTCGTCATCGTCATACATCCACCGGCACCGTTTATCGCAGACGTCTGGCTTCACGCTCAGACTCGAGCAGGCAGAGAATGTCGTTCTCACGGACTGGAGGAAGCCAAGAGGTTAGCACATGTGTGTGTGTGTGTGTATGTGTGTGTGTGTTGCGGCTTCGGGGTGTAGTCGGAATTTCGTCGCGAATGTGCAAATGCTTCGTAGGAAACGTACCGGGACCCTTGACGTTGCGGATAATGGAACGGGTAGAGTCGTCCATGAACTCGACGCGGACCTGAGTGACACCACCACGAGAACCTAATCAACAACAAAAAATTAGCCGACAGTTCCATGCGAGATTGTAGGCCCTCCAGTCCATTTTCGAAAATCGGTTCGCCAGGCGAAGTGTTTCGTTCGAGCGAGCGACAATCGAATTTGGCAACAGTTTCGGCTCGTGTATAAAATTTGGCGGCCCTATGGTCGGAAAGGTGATTGGAGATTCGTACCGGTGCGGCCAATGACCTTGGTCACCTTGACCAGCTTGACGGGGGTCTTGGAAGCTTCCATCTTGACGAAATTTGGCTGTGTTGTTTTGTCGGCTTAAAGGACAGCAATTGTGGTTTGGAAAAATGGCAAAAGGTCGCTCTCGTCAAGTGTTTGAAAAGTGGATGGCCTCTATTTTGTGCCATTTGGCAGGGTTTTCCCACACTGATTTGGCGTGCGTGCCCCGCCCAGGACTCAAGTCACGTGCTTCAACCGAGAGCCCCATCGCACTGTGGTGGCTGCGTGTGTGCAGACGGGCCGGCATTGATCCGGCTTAGCCGCAAGTTTAACGGACGGCCGGCCGATTACGGCGCTTGCCCTACCCAATTTTTTTGCTAGTCGGCAGGCTTGAAAATAGCTTCACCAAAGAGCCGCAGCCGAAATGGTGCGCAGCATTGGCTCACTAGCGCTCATATCAACAACCTGAGCCAGAACGACGCCTTACACTCGATACAGCTCTTTTCAAGCATGGCCAAACATCCAGTTATTGGCCTCCTCGGCGGCGGCCAGCTCGGTCGCATGCTGCAGGAAGCGGCCTCACCACTCAACGTCGAACTCGCCATTCTCGACGCCGCCGGCTCGCCCGCTAAGCAAATTTGTGAAAACGCCAAGCATGTCGCCGGCTCCTTCAACGACCCGGCTAAGATCCGCGAGCTCGCCGCGCGGGTCGACGTACTCACCGTCGAGATTGAGCATGTCAACGCCGACGTGCTCGAAGAGATAGCTACAAAGGGCGTCTCGGTCGGCGCAGGGCGGCCGCTGAAAAAGGTGCCCTGCCACCCGTCGTGGGAGACGATTCGGCTGATTCAGGATAAATATTTGCAAAAAGAGCACTTTTTGCGCGAGGGCATCCCCGTGGCACCGCAGATGGCTGTCGAGGGCGACTCGCTCACGATAGAGGCGCTGCAGGCCGTCGGTGACAAGTATGGCTTCCCATTCATGCTCAAGGCGCGCAAGGGCTCCTACGATGGGCGCGGCAACTTTCAGGTGCGCGGGCCGGCCGACTTTGACGAGGCCATCCGCTCCATGGGCAAGCTGTCCCTTTACGCGGAAAAGTTCCAGCCTTTCGTGAAGGAGCTTTCCGTTATGGTGGTGCGGACCGAGGACGACGACGGGAATCTGCGTGATGTGCACCCGTATCCGGCCGTCGAGACGGTGCACGAGGACAGCATCTGCACCAAGGTGTTTTTGCCGCCGCGCGGGGTGCAGGCGGAGGCGTGCGAGCAAGCGTGCAAAGTCGCGAGCAACGTGATTCGCACGCTCAAGGGGCGTGGTGTCTATGCAGTGGAAATGTTTGTCCTCAAGGATGGTATGTCTCTACGAGCTCTGAGCAAGTTCAACTGGAGCATCTACTAACACATTGCAGGCGGCATTGTGGTCAATGAAGTAGCCCCCAGACCGCACAACTCGGGCCACCTCTTCACCGAGGCCGTCCCCTACATGTCGCAATTTAAAGCGCAGCTGTGCGCCATTCTCGACATCTTCCCCGGCAAGGTAACGCTGCAGCCGCGCGTCGAGTCAGCCATTATGCTCAATATTCTGGGCGGCGCCGAGGAGGAGTCTCACGACAAGCTAGTGGACATTGCCAGCCGCAGCTACGACACGAACATGGACGTATACATTCACCTGTACGGCAAGGCGTCGAAACCCGGCCGCAAGATTGGCCACATTACCGTAACGTCGTCGGCGGCCAATATTGCCAGCCTGGAGCAGCTGGCCGGCTCGCTGACCAAGGAGGTGGACAGCGTGCGCGAGGGCCGCATCGCGAGCGCGGCGGTACAGCTGCGTCCATCCGACGCTCCCTCTTCTACATCGGCCCCCTCCAAGCCCGCGTCCTCGCGCAGCCGAAGCAACCCGCTCGTGGTCGTAACCATGGGGTCGGACTCGGACCTGCCCGTGCTCAAGGGCGCGTTTGAGGTGCTGGAAAAGTTTGGGGTGCCTTACGACTACACCATCACGTCGGCACACCGGACGCCGCAGCGCATGGTCGAGCTAGGCCAGGCAGCGGCGGCGCGGGGCGTGCGTGTGCTAATTGCGGCGGCGGGCGGCGCGGCGCACCTACCCGGCATGCTCGCCTCGGAGACGGTGCTACCGGTAATTGGCGTGCCGGTCAAGGCGACGCATCTCGACGGTCAGGACTCGCTGCTCAGCATCGTGCAGATGCCGCGGGGCTGCCCCGTAGCAACGGTTGGCATCAATAATTCGACCAACGCGGGCCTGCTGGCGGTCAAGATTCTCGGGTGCAGCGATGCAGGGTACAGCGCAGCCATGGGACGTTACATGAAGAATATGAGCGACGAGGTTGAGGTGAAAGCTGGCAAGCTCGAGGAAATTGGGTGGGAGGCGTATCTGGCGAAGAAATGAGGCGATGCATATGAGAGAAAGGGACAATGTATATAAAATGATCGATGACGATTGAAAACGAAGCTAGACGTGAAAACGCTGGAGCCGTTGGTCAACATTCTAGTGGATTTCGACGCAGGAGTCCGACTGTAGTTGTCACTGTGTACGTTGGTGAGAGGATTGTGGGCAAAGATGCGTGGCCAAGATACCAGATGCGCTAGTCTGCGTATGGTTAGTAGGTAGGTGTCCCGCCGTACCTAGCTGTGCTGGCTTGTGGTGGTGTCACCGATGTACATTCGTCGAACAGCTGCCATGTGTTTAAATGAAGACGCCCGCTTTGTAAAACATGTAACATGCAGTTATTTCAGTCTCTCCCCCCCTAACGCCCCCCGCGCAGATTGCTGCTGCCCTGCTTTGGATTGATCCATGAACCTTCTGTGGCTGAGCTTTTGTTGGCCTCATAGAGCCACTTGCAGCGATGAGGTCACTACAGTAGCTCGCTGTAAACAAATCCTGCCCGTATCAGCCAATTGCTGCACCAGGCCTCACCGCATGCACGCTCGCCCAGTTAATGAGGAAGTACACAAACAAGAAAAAAAAATCCCCGTGCACTTTTGAACTCTTGTTTCCAAGGAATGTGAAATAATATCCCAGACCTGATCTTCATCCCTCGTCCCACTACTTACCAGCGGCCACTGCACTCAGAGAGCTCCTCCCATCAGCCCGTGTTGCTGCTCCAACCGACTCCGACCTGTGTTGACTCTGGCAGCAGCTCCACCCAATAGCAGCCCCCAGATTCCACCACCAAGCCCCAGCACCAGCCAAAACCGCCCTCCATCCCGCATTGCGTCTGCATCTGCAAACTCGCCCTCTACTGCCATTATTTATTCTGCTGTCGCTCTGCACTGGCATTGAATTGTATCTGACATTGTTTCTCTGCATACTACTCGCTTCTGTTAGCTTTGGCGCCTCTTTGCCAGCTGCCCGCTGCTCTCCTGTTCCGCAGACGAAGCCCATCTCGCGGCCCGCCCTCCTCGGCCACGCGTTTGTTGACTCTGATTTGATCACCACTTCCGCCACGAATCAGCAGCCATGGCCAGCTTCATGTCCAACTTTTTCCAGTCCGGCCGCGACAAGGCTGCCCAAGAGGCCGCCCGCCCCGTGACGCCTACCAAGAACACAAACAACAACTTCCTCAACCCGCTCAACACCCCGCAGGGCAGCCCCAGCAAGAAGACTCACCCCCCGGGCGCCCATGATTTGCCCACGGCCTTTGACAGCGCCATGTCTCTTAACTCTGGCGACGCAGACACACCAGTCCGTCTCTCGCGCCCCCAGACTGTTGTCACACCGCTCTCGCCAGCCAAGACCAACGCCCAGCCTGTCGATGACGGCAGTCTTGTTGCCGATGATAGCGTCCTGCACAAGGGGCCGACTCCGGGCAGCCCTCTAAAGAAGCAGGGCCAGGAAAACACCCCTCCTGTTCAGCACACTACACACGCTGCGCTCTCGCGCCAGCAGCCGTACGAGGGCAAAGAGCGCCCCCTCACACCAGCCAAAAAGTTCAACACATCCCGCGGGCTGACAGCCGAGGAACGCGAGATTCTGCAACGACCAAGCGTCCGCCGACTCGTCAATGTCACTCAACTATGTACGTTTTGTGCCAGCTATCAAGCTTAGCAACTTTGCTGATCCAACCTAGACTTTCTTGATTATTACTTTGATCTCCTCACTTATGTCGGCTCCCGACAAAACCGCCTCGCTGCTTTCAACGCCGAGTTCCCTGCGCCGCCTGCGACCGATGATGCGACTTTCAATCAGATGTGGAGCAAATATGCTGGTCGTGAGCGTGCCAACCTTCGCAAGCGCCGCGTCCGTCTTCGCCAGGGTGATTTCCAGATCCTGACCCAGGTCGGCCAGGGTGGCTATGGTCAGGTATTCCTGGCGCAGAAGAAGGACACACGCGAAGTGTGTGCACTCAAAGTCATGAGCAAGAAGCTGCTGTTTAAGCTCGATGAGGTGCGCCACGTCCTCACCGAACGTGATATTCTCACGACTGCGTCCAGCGAGTGGCTTGTGCGACTGCTCTACTCTTTCCAAGATGACAGGAGTATCTATCTTGCCATGGAATACGTGCCGGGCGGCGATTTCCGCACTTTGCTTAACAACACGGGTGTCTTGTCCAATCGCCATGCCCGATTCTACATTGCCGAAATGTTTTGCTCCATTGACGCCCTGCATCAGCTCGGTTACATTCATCGAGACTTGAAGCCCGAGAACTTCCTCATCGACTCCACTGGCCATGTGAAGCTCACCGACTTTGGTCTGGCCGCCGGTTTCCTTGCCCCATCGCGCATCGAGTCCATGCGTGTCAAGCTGGAGGAGGCTTCTGAGACGTCGGTGCCTTTTGGCAAGCCCATTGAGCAGCGCACTGTTTCCGAGCGTCGTGAAAGCTACAGAAACATGCGCGAGAACGACGTCAACTATGCCAAGTCGATTGTTGGCTCGCCCGATTACATGGCTCCCGAGGTCCTTAGAGGGGAAGAATACGACTCGACAGTGGACTACTGGAGTCTGGGATGCATGCTGTTTGAGGCACTCACTGGTTTTCCGCCATTTGCTGGTGCCACTCCTGAGGAGACGTGGCGCAACTTGAAGCACTGGAAGGATGTCTTGAAGCGTCCTGTTTGGGAGGATCCCACGTACTTCCTGAGCAACCGCACATGGAACTTTATCACTACGTATGTATACCTGAAGCTCTTCCCCTTCTCCATGCCTCACTGACCCGTTTGCTAACCATGTTTGCAGCTGCATCAACTCGCGCATGCGTCGCTTCAGCAATATTCAGGATATTTACAACCACCAGTACTTTGCCGAGGTGGACTGGGCCACGCTGCGCCAGACGCGCGCGCCGTTTGTGCCGGAGCTGGACTCGGAGACGGACGCGGGCTACTTTGACGACTTTGGCAACGAGGCCGACATGGCCAAGTACAAGGAAGTGCACGAGAAGCAGCAGGCTCTCGAGACGATGGCGGACCGCGATGACGAGATGAGCAAGAGCCTCTTTGTCGGCTTCACGTTTCGCCACCGCAAGCCCGCGACGGGCGAGGATGGCGCCAGCAGCCCGCGCAAGAGGATTCCCACCGACGACGCCTTTGGCACGATGCTCTAGAGCGAGCCCATGGTGGTACCGTGCCGGAATCCGTATTGCCCGTGCTACCCGCCAGAGTGGAAGTATTTGCGATGATGGCTCCAGTTGCTTCCGAAATCTTCGCTTCTTTGTTTTGCCTGGGAAGTGAGTGGCTAGGCTGGCCCTGCTATTCAGTATCCTTTTCGCGTCATTGCGATGTCTGTCCCCCTTTTTTTTTTGGTATTAGAATATTTTAGTCTCATTTCAGTGCGCTTCTTTCTTTCTCTTTTCACTTCTTTCATTTTGCGCTCTTTACATGCCCCAATTTGGGGATTTCTGTTTTTTTCCGTCGTTGAAAATTGCTACGACAATAACATGAGTGTGTATTGCGCGCGCGTTGGGTGGTTACGATTCGAGCAGCATGGGTTGATTGGTTGTGGTGCATGAATATCAGGGCAGGGGATAGGCATTATGGGGAGGGGTTCGACTTTCTTTGTACTTCGGGAGCGGCATGGTGTGGGAACAAAAAGGAACATATGGGCATGTGGACATGGATTAGATGATGAGTATGGAGTTTCGTTACAAACTGTTAATGTGAAGAAGGATTTACATGATTGATTGCGTCAACTTGCAAGTCTTGCTGTTGGAACAAGCCGAAACCTGAAGTCTTCATCGCTCAGATGGGGAGAGCCAAACTGGCGACCGTAGCGTGTTTTACGACTTGGAATAGAACGTTGGCTAGAACGTATTGGTGTGCTGCTGTTACATACTACCTGCGTGAAGGCGGGTCGTCCGACATGGCTATGCTGGATCAATTGCTCAAGACCAAGTTCGATGATGGTGCTCTACTACAAAAGTGTTTACAGCGACTAGAGATCCAGAATGGGGCGCCACCGATGAATCTGGCAGGTAAGATCTCTGTTGAACAGCATGTGACTTTTCAAACTCACTGGATTCTTCTGGTTGGCGAAATGGGACGATGAGATTGGCGCCCCGATTAGGTTCAGCTCGGCTGGGTGACTTTTGATCGGCCGTGTGGCATATTTCTGCAGGGCTACAAACCATTTCCGTTTGAACGTCGACAAGGATCTATATGCGTGTTTCAAGACTGTAGTTGGTGAGGCACTCCAGGAGAGGCATTTGCAAGGCTGAGGCACATCGTCGCGGAAACCTTTCTAAGCCCTTGAAGAATTCAAGCCTATACCGGACATTTTAGCTGCATGTGGCTTCCATACTTTTTTTGCTCGCATCTGAGCAAATCTTCCAAGTTTGGTTGCTTGATTATTGTAGGCTAATCATGTAGTTTGAAAGTTGAGCTGGCTTGCAGTCTATATCACAGTCTCCTGGTATGCGGGGGGTCTATACGCCGCAGCTCGTGGTGATGTAGAGCCCCTCGCCTACTGTCAAAGCTGGCAATGCTTTTGTTAATATCAGATTCAGTGGCCAATTGTATGCATTTGCTTTCGGAAACCTTGCAGTTCCGGTTCTCGGCCTCGTCCTGCACTACACGTGTATTATTAGTTTCCTTCCGTCAGCTGCGGCCGGCAGGTCGGCACACAAAGGGGGGCACGGCATGCACCACTTATTGCTGTTACGACATCTAGTTCAACTAGGGCGCGCCGGGCAAGCAGGGGCAGAAAAGCTTATACGTGGACCGTAATGTGGGAGCAAGGAAGGAGAAAAACGGCACTTTTACCGTGCGCCGATAATGAAAATGTCGGGAGTGGCATGGGTGCTTATCAGTTACTCCGTCAGCCACAGGTGCCAGTGGCAGGGGTGCGAGAAAGTGGGTGGGCTCGTGGCTTGTCGGGCCGGGAGAGCGGGCAGACCGTTGTCACGCTGCGGGATACCTATTTTGGCGGAGGTGCCACGAGGGCGCTGGTGAGGTGCGTGCCAGGCTGCCAGCGCACAAGCCTTTTTCAAAACACGGACAGGCCACTGCGGCGAGAGACAGCAGTTCGGGAATCCTTCAGAGGCGCCATCCGAAGGCGGGCGTCTTAAGGTTTCGCACATGTGGTATGTGGCCTGCCGGTCGGTCACCAATTAGGACGGCAAACGGGTATTGTTGCATTCTGCAGCATTCAGCTGCGGATGGGGGCTTGACAGGCCTTGCTAGTCTTGGGGTAATAAAGTGCTGGTAATGAGGCGACAATCCCTGGCTGCCTGGGTATATAGAAACGAAGGCTGCTGCACTGGCCGGCGTGTCGCGCGGACAGCTGGCCGCGCAAGCTCCAACTGGTGTGCATGATGCACAATGGCACGTAAACACGGTAAATGGTGCGTCGGCGATCAGACAGCATGCGCTGTAGCCAGAATCATGGTTGCTGCAGCTTTCTGCACGGCACGGCTGGTCGGACAGAGCAGCTTGTAGGATGTGTGCAAACTTGGGGCGATGGCCGGGTCTCTGTCGTCGAACATCTCTCCTCTCAAAGAGATGTCTCAAAGAGGGAGGTCCTTGGCGCGTCGGGCGCGGAGCCTCGGAGGGGCATCCGTTCGGAAGCGAAGTTGAGGTTCAGAGGCGGCGGAGAGGGTGCAGAGCTGCGTGGCATCGTCGTCGTCGTCACTGGTCTGATCTCTGCAGGCGAGTGCCAGAGGTGGCAGACTTGTCCGGAGCTTTTGAGCAAGCCACCGTAACCCAGCAACATTGCATCGCAGGCTGCTGCTGCACAGCGCGGACGCGCAGCAAGAGCTCCTTGTTCCAGAACGGCGACCAGGGTGGTGGTTACCAGTAATGAGAAGCGCTGCACTAGCAGCAGAACAGCTTGGGAATATCGATAAGCATCTGCAGAGACACATGTCATTGGGTGACAGGCAAAGAGCGCTAGCAGCAAAACCGCCTAGTTCTTGCGATGGGGGATGATAGCGGAGTGGGTAACTTCGGGATGCTGTCGGTGCAATGGTGGACGGACAAGAATGAGGCTGCTGAGTGGCATGACACGAGTAAATAGTGGAAGAGATGGATGAAGACGATTCAGGGTGGGTTTCGGGATTATGAGGAAGCGGGAGATGGGAATGTATAGTGGTGATGATGTTGGAGATGTTTTTGTTGGTGTTTTTGGGAGGGCAAACGGCAGAGGCAGCTGGCAGCTGGCAGCTGGCACACATGGGCTGCAGGATTATTAGCGGCAGCTGGCAGACCACACCACGAGGCGCT
The DNA here is from genome assembly GCF_028009165.1 of Akanthomyces muscarius. Classification (NCBI taxonomy): domain Eukaryota; kingdom Fungi; phylum Ascomycota; class Sordariomycetes; order Hypocreales; family Cordycipitaceae; genus Akanthomyces; species Akanthomyces muscarius. Next base: position 2,328,262 of record NC_079243.1, on the reverse strand, counting down.
CGCCATTGCCAGCCAGCTTCGCGCTAGGCGTGCAAGAGCCGACGCACCCTTATTGAATGGGTAAGTTACCAGTAGAAGTCAAGCATGGATGCAACTCGGATGCGCGCCGAAAATAGGTTCATGGCCGAACCTAACGGCATGAACTGGTGGTGGCCGGAGGCTCTCGGGAGAATTTGGAAGGAGGGCTCCGTTGCCGGCCTCGGACGGGGGCCGGCTACTGACAGCCAGCCAGACAAAGGCAGCGGTTTTGCGGGCAGCAGGCTTGTTTGCTAGCAGGTTGCGGGAGTCCAGGACAGACTTGCGAGATGAGTCGAGATTTACAGGGTACTGGGGGCGCTAGACGAGACCCGCCGCCACCAATTTACATTTGAAGCCTGCCGGTGTGCTTGCTTGGACCCAGAGTGCTTCCAGTAAATAGAGTAGGTATGCCGCAAGCTGATGAAGGCACACTGCTTGGCTTGGTTGCTGCTTGATTCTTGTGCGGCTTCTGGGCCAATACCTACGGGTACATCATTGTACCCACCTGTCTCACTAAAATCGCCCACTGCTAACCTTCGAGGCCCGCCTAGCCAGATTTCCACTTGCACATGCTTTTCTGGGCGTCGGCTGGTGCGACGCTGGTATTGATGCGCCGGATGCTGTGGTTGGGCTGAGAGGGATAGAGAAAAAAAATAAAGAAGGCAAAACTGTGAAGGGGAATCGACCGTAGCAAGCTGATGGCCGACCCAGCGTATTTTATTTGACCAGCGACACACAGGCAGCAGTCTGCGTAGTCCTCGACGTCGCTGACAAAACTGGCGTTCGGTCCCCCACATTTGCCGTTGCTTGAAACCTTGTCGGCTCAGGTTCTTGGCTGATCATTGGCACCCGCTGGGGAGATGCAGCAGCTGAGCAGCAGGCAGGCAGGCAGGCAGGCCAAAGTCAATACCCAAGGTGGCGGCGAGGTGACGGCGCGTGCAGATCTGTGGCTACGAGGAGTGCGGCCCTGCTGCAGTAGTGCTCCGTCCTGGTGAAATAACTCGCAGCAGAGAGCAGGGAAGCCAGATGGGACTAGGTAGGAAAAAGACGAGATGACGTTGTACTGTGCAGGGGGCTAGGTGAAATGCAGCAAAGCCGGTGGCAGAGAAATTAAATTCCGCTCGGTTATTGATATAAAGTTAGCAGTAGTTATTTAGTGCACACTTGGTGTTCCGGCTGGATGCTGGGTAGCCCGGTAGGTAGATGCAGCCCTTTGGCACTTGGCGCAATTGGCACCAATACGTCTCTAGACTAGTTCAAGGCTCATGACAAGCATCAGTCGACGGTGTGCTTCAACCGACGATTTGTTTTAGAGGGATGAAACCTGTCAGAAAATAAAGCCAGAGAGGTGCCGCATACATGCTCTCGTGAACCGGTTGCCCGTCTCCGCCAGGGCGAGTCGAGTGGGAGCTGTGCCGGACAGATGCCGCAGCGTCACTGGTCACTGGCTGGTTTACTGGTAGCACTTGCATCAAGGGACTTGCAGGGGGGGGGCAGCCTGAGCTCCAGCGCTGCTGCCCTGCTGTGTAACCCCCGCTTGGTGGAGTCGCAGCGCCCGCCAATGCAGCCTCGTCCCCCCGCTTCTGTTTCTAGCGCTACTCGTAGGTACTGAGTAACTTACTGCAAGTAACCAGTAGGTGGTTAGTCGCACCACGCTGCAGCTCAACCGACCACCGACACCCTGTAGGTCATCGCCGGTTCAGTGGGCTGCATCGCCAACAACCACTGAAACACACCACAGTAAACGCATCTTGACAGCGCCTTGGCGAGTCAAATTCCCCCTCCTCGACCTGCGCCGGCGCCGCCATCGCCATCGCCGCATCATTCATCATCCCGCACCAGCGCTTCAAGCAGACCATCTCGGCCCAACTTGTTCATGCACTGTTTCCTCTGCTTCTAGGTGGGGGCCGCGAAATAGATTCTCAACTCGGACGAGTCCTTTCAGCCTATGTCTGGCGTCTAATCCTCCCTCACCTCTCTCCTCGCACCACCACGACACGGGGCTTTCTTCGACTTCCCCCCCATCTCAAACACCATCATCCAGAGGACTCCCTCGAATAAATACATCACGCTCGGCGACGCACTTGCCATACGAGAGCTAACTGTAGCAACAAAAAATCCGGGCCCTCTCCCGCAACGACAAAAATAAAAAGTCGTATTTCGTACTGCAGCCCAGCCTGTGTGTGACGCAGCTTCAAGGCAAACGAAAGCTCCGATCGGACGGTCTCTCACTCTCTCTGCCCGCCACGCCCGCCAACTGGTGCAGCCCCGCCCCGCCTCGAGCGTGAGTGCTGCCGCCTCTGAAAGCCGCTATTCTTCAGCGCTCTGGGCCCATCGCCGGAACCACTGGAACCCTTGGAGCATCTGGAAGACAGCGCTACAGCCGCTAAATCCGGCTCTCTCGCCCCGTTGCAGCAGCAGCAGCACCACCACCACCACCACCACGAGCACCGGAGCACCACCGCAAGCACCAAGCACCACCAAGCACCAAGCACCAACTGCCAGGCTCTTTTCTCTCTCCGCCTCAATTTCGCTCGCCCGCCGCCTCTCTTGCCTTCTCTCCTCCCGATTTTTTTTTAATCGCTCCCCGCGCGTTCTCGTCGCTCACAGCCCTTTGCCTTCGCCATCGCTGTCGCTGTCCCTCTTCAATTCGACTGTTCCTTTCCGTCCGCTCCGCTCTTGGATTTTCCAGAGCGACGCCCGGGACCTCGTCATGCATCCCACCACCACAGAGCACGACTATCGCTTTCCGCGAAGACCCGACCCCAGAGCCAGGACTGACGACGTCTCCAACGACTCCAGCCCCCGCGCCGGCCTTGCTGCCGCCACCTCCCCCGACGCCCTCTCCCAGACATCGTCGTCTCGCGCGCTCGAATTAGAAAAGTCTTTTGCCAAGCATGACGACCTTCTCGGCGGTGCCCTCTTCCCGGCCCTCCACGATGGCGACGACACGGGCTCCAGCCCCAGCGTCGACCAGATGCAGTCCGACGATCCCATCGCCGCCCAGGTCTGGAAGTTCTTCACAAAGACCAAGCAGAATCTCCCCAACCAGCAGCGCATGGAAAATATCACATGGCGTATGATGGCTCTCAGCATGCGCAAAAAGCAGCAAGAGCAGCGCAGTCGAGAAAAGTAAGTCGCGCCGCCTCGCTTTGTCTTGCGCTCGGCCTGGATATTTGTCCCCCCCCCCATCTTCTCTTCAACCTTTACCTTTCCAGAGCCGGATATCTGCTCGCACTTTTGCATTTCTTGTTGCATCGGGTGCCGCATCTGTCCCAGTGCTCGCTTGTTGCGCTCCGTCCTCACATTCACACTCGCTCCCGCCCAACTTTCTCCTCAGTCCGACGCTGACCATTCTTCCTCTTCAGCAGCATCTCACGCCCAGGCGCTCAGTCTGGCCCCAGTGGTATTGCTCAGCTTCGCAAATCTTCTCAGGCTAACGCCGCTGTCGCGGCGCAGAACTCGGATCAAATGAATATTGATGAGTTCATTTTTCCAGAGCAGGCCGGCTCACCCAGCGCATTTGCATCGCCTCAAATGCCCAGCATGGCATCCACTGCTACTGGTGGCCAACCTTCCAGCATTCCTATCCAGCAACAGCCGAGAAGCGAGGGTCTCGGTAGCGCATTTGTCCCTCAGTCCGTCCCCGATGCCCCTCACCACCAGCATCGTGGCAATAGCGAGTTCAACTATGTCCAGCGCCGCGTCCGCAAGACTAGCATAGATGAGCGCCAGGTACGGTTTCCCCTCGTCTGCACACGCCATGCAACACTGCCGGTGCGCGCTTTTTGCTTTCCATCGCTAACATGCTCTAGACGAGAAAACGTCCTGCCAACTTTTCTCCCCACATCGGCGCTGTCGGCGCGGGCTCTGCTAGCCATGAACTCGACAACGATGGAGACATTCACGGGTACTCGCTTGACGGCCACAGCCACATGAATGTGTCTCAGCAGCTACCCATCGACCAGTTTGGCCTCGACTTCATGCCCAACGACAACATGATGAACAACTCGCAGTTTCAGCAAAATTTTGGCTTCTCGCCCTCCACGTCGCCCATGGTCTCCAACGGACCCCTCTCTTCCTTCAACAACTCCATGGCACCATCCTCGCTCAACACCACCGACTTTTACTCGCCTCCAGCCTCCGGCTACCCTTCGGCTGTTTCGACCCCGCACGGCATGGGCGACAAAGACAACTTTTCTTTCAGCCCAGATGTGCGCCAGCACGGCCAGGGCTTTCAGCAGCAGAACATGAACCAGCAGTTCATGTACAACGACCCCAACGGCAACCCCATATATGGCTCCATGGGACAGGGCCAGTCCTACAACCAGATGGACCACTCGCAAGGCATGCACCCCGATAGTGGTCTCGTGTCGCCCAGCATTCCCATGAACCAAGATGGCATGTTCTCTTTCGGTGGTGACTCGGACGAGGATGACGGAAATAATGGCATGAACAACATGCACGGCGACTTCACCTCTGCTGTTGACGAGGTAGGCTCCCTGGGATGGGATGCGTCGCTACCAGGCCAGTTCAGCACGCACTCTGCACGATACCCCGGTGGCCCCCCGCGCAAGCAAGTCACCATTGGAGGCACTACCACAGACTATGTGGAGTCCAACAATGACGACGGCCCCGGCGGACTGGGTAGGTCGCAATCGTTCAAATCATCCGGTGCGCGACAGCCCAAGCTGCCACGAACAGCTTCTACACCTTCCCACATGGCCTCCAAGCACAACGGCTTCGAGCAGATCGCACAGTCGTTGCCCAACTCGCCGCATGGCGAAGTCGCTGGTAACATGTCTGGCTTCTCCTCCGTGGCCCCCAGCCGGCCCTCCTCCCCACCACCATCAAAGCCCGGCTCGACCACTAACCTGCAAGCCGCCGCCGGCAACCAAACCGAGGGCGGTAACCCCACGACTTGCACAAACTGTTTCACGCAGACGACCCCGCTGTGGCGACGAAACCCCGAAGGCCAGCCGCTGTGCAACGCCTGCGGTCTGTTTTTGAAGCTTCACGGCGTCGTTCGACCTCTCAGTCTCAAGACGGACGTCATCAAGAAGCGCAACCGTGGCTCTGGTAACAATGCCGGCGGCCGTGGCAAGAAGGGCTCAGGATCTGCTACCGCATCGCGAAAGAACTCCTCCCTCTCGATTGCCAACTCGGCGCCCTCTGGCCAGCAGACACCAACAAACGCCACTGGCCAACGTCCCGGTACAAGTCACAAGGAAGATAGCCCCGTGTCTGCCGGTGGCCAATTTGGACAGGCAGCTGCCGGCAAAGGTGTTGTGCCAATTGCCGCCGCTCCGCCAAAGTCGTCGCCCGGCCCAGGGGCGTCGGCGTCGGCCATAGCCATGGCTCGCCCTTCCACCAATGCCTCTTCGAAACGACAGCGCAGACACAGCAAGAGCGAAGGCACGAACGGCTCGGCCATGGATATCGACGGCGGCTTCCCGAGCAACCACGACGGCACCAGGTCCCTTGGTACAACGCCTAGCATGCCGTCCATCTCGTCCACCATGATGTCGGCCGGCTACGGCATGTCGCAGCGTCCTCTGATGGCCGCGCCGGGACCCATGGGTCACCAGCCCAACGCTGGCATGAACCCTAATGGCAACCCCGCCGGTCCGCAGGAATGGGAGTGGCTCACAATGAGTCTGTAATATTTATATTTTGCCTTTTGCATACACGACACAATGGCGAGCACTTTGTTTGCATCACGCGTGGAGTTTGGGATACTGGTCTCATCTTTTGGGAGCTGTTTTTCAGCCACCGACAAGGCGCCGGCACGCCTCGCCATCCTAATATGCTTTCTTTTTATTCGACTCGCCAGCTATCGACTATTACGAAACGACGACTGTAATATGATGGATGGACTGATAGCTTCAGAGCGAAGGACTTTTTGCTTCAATGGCGCTTTTTTTTTGGCTTGACATTTTCCGCCTTATTGGGGTTTAAGGGAGGATTTTATTCTGATTTTCTTTTTCGTTTGATGATACCTTGCAAATAGACTTGTAAATGGAACGGAGGGGCTTTTTGTGTCGCATTTGGATGAGGAACAGCACATGGGATGAAATGTTTGCTTAGCTTGGCTGCCGGTTGATTATGGCACAAGTGTAGCCTTTTTTTGTATTGCGGGATGATATATCATATATAGCGGTATCGATGGTCTGGGCAAGCGGCTGGCTTTGAATATCAGGAAGCGGTTGGTCTACTCAAAGGCGCTTTATGATTGGAGACTATACGGGTGTTTGGGATAGTGCATTGTCTTTTGTTTTTCTGTAGCCCTTTCGAGACGAAGCATGAGGAATACCACATTATATATTTAGTGACGCCAAACTTTTGCCCGTGTTACGTGTACCTAATGTAGGACGACATTGCCGTAAGTGTATGTGACGTACATAAAGACGACAACCTTGGGACTGACCTCAAAATCATGAAGCATGGTCCCTCATTGACGATATGTCCAGGCGTCTGAAATCGTGCCAGCTCCTCAGTGTGCGCAAACAGAGAAAGGTATCACACGCGTTAGGGGTCTTGGAAGCGTCGCCAGCTGAGTGAGATAGGTTCCCCTAATCAGCCGCGTGGTCAGACGGGTAGCTGCCGACTCATTCGCATCTTCAGTCTTTCATGGCCCAGCTCCGAGATCTCAAGCCTGTGGGCGGTACCTTCTCGCGCCCGCAAGGTACGAGTAAATTTCGAAACTAACCCAATGTTTATTCTATGACGGTCATGCTCCAGTTGGGCAAAGTTGGCAAACGTCGCTTACAACGGTTGAGCTCCGAACTTGCGAGACCTCCGACTAGAGAGACGGACAGGTGCGGCAGTGCCCTCTTCCCGGGCACCGTTGAACTTTGGATCGTGTTTCTCTCCACCGCGAGTATAGCCACCCTTGGGAAGGACGATTTCACCTTTCTGAGCGCGCTCTGAAACATGCCCGCACACGTCGGTGACGTTCCCTGACGGCGCAATCCCAAGGTGGTCTGTAACTCGGGTCATCACACCCGTCCTATTCCTCGGTTAGCCAGGTCACGGTGCATCCGTGTCGTTACTTACATAGCACTCATCCGGCTCGGAATCATCGGAGAGTCTCGAATGATTAGGGTGGTTGTGCTGAAACCCCATTACCAAGCACCAACCTTGGGATACCCGACCCTGTCTTTTTCAGATTGATGTTGGCCGTGCTGGTGTTGTCAACTTGTACGTGCTTGATGCCCATCTTGCCACCGGTACGGGTAGTGATCAGAAACTTGCCCCCAAGACCTTGCATGCTCAAATTGTCAATAGCAGCCACTGGATCGGTAGAAGGCTGGTCAAAAACTGGGCCAGCCGGCCCAGCCTCTGTCGTCAACTGCGCTGTCTGGTTTTGAAAGCCGTGCGCTTCTAAGTGGCCGATTTTATCCGCATTGTCGAACTCAAAGAGAGAAATGTTGGGTAGGTCTTTAGCTACCAGTCTTTTAGGTCTTCTGGGTGACTCCTCACTGTAATGATGGATGGACTTTAATTATCGGCCACTTGTAAATGCCAAGGCTAACTAGCTTGATAGTAAAATCCTATGCAGTGATATTGTTGAGTTGTGATATGGTTAAGTTGACTAACTGCTGGTTGTGATGGACAAGGAGACCTTCGACTGTGTGCTAGAGGAGGGTCTTGCAATGAAGAGGCTCAGAGCCGCCGCGACGATGAACTACACTAGGGACGATCGTTATCATTCTCCCAGCGTATGGGTGTCATTTGCACTGGGCATTTTGGCGGAATAGCCCCAGCGGCTGGTAGGTATGCCAACTGACACTGGGAACTACTCGTGCCACGCTACAGGCGTACGTAATAGAATGAAAGCAGAAGGCCCAATTGTAGAACTTCTTGTAGTAAAACGAGAGTTGTGAATGGCAGAATAGATGGCAAGGTTAAGAGCAAGATCTTGTCGCGATATATACCATTTTTGAGGTGGAAGGGGATTCGTCTCGAAGGTAAAGAAGACCTGACAGGAGAGACCGTACCCCATGCAAAACATCAGCGGGGTGGGCCTATGGGGTTTGCAGTAAACCAGAAGTCCAAACACCTCTGACCTCAAGTCCAACATGCTAATTTTCTCAAAAGCGGTAAGTATGCGTCTAGATGCGCAGAATGTGTGAGGAATGTGCGCTACAGATGCTCTCAGCCAGCCAGCCAACTAGTCAGCCAACTACCTGGAGAGAGCAATGGAGAGAGCTGAAGACAGCGCTGGAGAGAGTGTCAAAGAAAGTATAAGAGCTAAAGTAAACTTACCCCTAACCTGAATCTCCATACTGAGTACATAAGGTCTGGGGAGCTGGCCCACTCGCTTGTGAACCACATTATCTTTTTCTTTCTAGTTTGTATTCTTTGGATAATGCTTTCTTCCGAGACAAGTCAATAGAAGACTTTTGGGCAATTTATTTTCCACCTAGGAGAATTAGCTCTCACATGATGCAGAGAGGTGGCTTGCGCCGAACCTGTTGTTGGCGAGCCGAGACAATGTGTCCGCACTGCTCAGGAGTAGCGGGGTGCAACGCTTTACAGGGATAGTGGTGGCGCTTACAGGGGACGCTGTGTCCCACTAACGTTACATTCATGTCTACCAGTAGACTATTGTGTTTGTAAGTGACTGACGAGGCTGTGAGACCCTTGAATTTCTACACTGAATGGGGTAAAGTGGGCGGATGCCGGCCGGAGACTTCTTCTTTTTTGGTAGTCTTGTGCCGCGCTCTGGCTGTGAAGCGGACCCCTCAGAAGAGCCTTTCCGCCCCTTGACAAGGGGCAAGAGGGCGTTGATGACTCCCAGAGAGCTGGGCATCATGCGATTGACATTTTAGCAGCGGAGCTGATGGGCGCTTTTCTTCCCCTGATGGGCGCCGGCGCCTTTGTACATGCGGCGACGCCGCCGCTGGAGCGGATAGCTGCCAATTTCGTTGTGGGAACTGGCCAGTGTTTGTAGCGTCACCCAGAAAGAGGCGGAGATGAGGCTGGAATAATACTGAGTCGACAAAGGGACAAGTCGCCGGCTTCAAACGAGCAGTGCATAGACTTTGAAGTTGGTTAGAGGGAAGAGTAGTTGTGAGGCTGTGAAGAACGGCTTGGTTGGGTGCATCTACAAGATGGATGCCACATGCGCAAGACCACGCACGACCCTTCTTGTGCCTCATCCGCCTCGCCGCTGGTAAAAGAGGATCCGGCCAATTGCCATCTTCGGTCATGGTACTGCAAATCTAGCGTAATGAGTGGGTGCATGAGTTGACGAGCTAGTTGGACGACGTCGGGTGCGGGCAGAGAGACGCCACATTAACCGGCGCAACGACAAGAAAGAGGTCTTGTTTCATCCCATGCCTTCTGACCTGTGTTGTCATTGCCCATGGCAGCCTCGCCCCCCACTAGTTACTAGGTAGCTCAAGCCTTCTCAGCAGCTTGTTTCATGCCTATTCTACCAAGAAGTGGCCACTCACAATACCTCTACACCCAGTTGGGAAAAAGTGCGCTGTCAAAACTCTAATGTTGTAAGTATCGACCAACCACGTGGGCTATCCAGTAAAAGAACAGCAGAGCCTCGGCGTTTAGACAAGCATGCGGATTCAGCGTCATCTCCTTCCCAGCTGCTGCCCATCGCATTCCTCTCACCTTTTAGACTTTTCTCCCCAGACCATGGCCCAGTCCTGGCACAAAACGTCTCAACCCCACGATCCTTATTTTCGACCACGCAGGAATTCAGTCGATCCATCTCCCCGGCTTGGCTGATGCTGCTTGCATGCTGCACATGGCATCATGTGGAAACCCCTCCGTCTAGCGACCGTTGCCGGCCCTCTCACGCCAAGCTTCCTCTCAACGGCGCGCGCGAAACGGCCAAGCCAGCCCGGGCTCACATCGACATCCTACATTGACGGATTGCGCGGCTACGCGGCAGTTATTGTCGTCATTTTCCACACGTCGCTGATATACAGCTCCAACATTGTCTTCTTCAGCTACGGCTTCGAGGGGAACAACCGTAACCTCCTGCAGCTGCCCATTGTCCGCCTGCTCTTCTCCGGCCACAGCATGGTGTCGATGTTCTTCGTGCTCGGCGGCTACGTCAACGCGCTCAAGCCGCTGTCGCTCATCCGCTCCGGCAACCTCGCCGACCTCGCGCCGGCGCTGAGCTCGAGATTGCTGCGGCGCGTCGTCCGACTCTGCATTCCGCCGCTGGTCTCGACGCTGGCCATTGCCATCACCCTCTACCTCGGTCTGTGGGAGCCCGCTCGACAAAACCTCCCCCTCCTCCGCTTCACAGACGGCTTCCCCTCGCGACAAGACACGCTCGCCGCGGAGCTATACAATTGGTACTGCGAGATGGTGAAGCTGTTCAACTTGGCGGCCGAGCCGTACTTTTCGGACTACGACAACCACCTGTGGACGGTGCCGACGGAGTTGCGGGGCGGACTCGTCCTCGCCGTCGTGCTGCTGATGGTTGCCCGGTGCACGACGCGGGGCCGACTTGTGCTGTTGACTCTGTTGGCCGCGTACATGGTCGGCTGCGGCAGGTGGGAGATAGCACTGTACATCGCCGGCGCTGGTCTTGCGGAGCTGGATATGATGCGGCCACGGTCCAGCAGTAGCAGCCCAGTTCTAGCCACCCTGCCATGCGCCGCTGGGAAACCGAACACGGGCCTCTCACTGCAAGAGAGGAAGCCGAGATACGTTCGTTTAGCGCTTCTCACGTTGACGTCCCTGCTTCTGCTGTCGTGTCCCTCGGAAGCACTTGATCGCACGCCAGGCTACCGTCATCTTCTCAAGGTTGTGCCTGCGAGCCTCAGCGCCGTACCGTTCCGCTTCATTCATGGAGTGGGCGCCATCCTGGCAGTACATACCTTGTCGCAGTCCAAGACACTGCAGAAGCCCTTCACATCGAGCTTGTCTCAGTATTTGGGATCCATCAGCTTCTCGCTGTACATCGTGCATGGCCCTGTTCTGCACATAATCAGCTACGCGCTGGTGCCGGCGCTGTGGCGCATCATCGGACAAGGCACCGATATCCGCTACAATCTCGCCGTTTTTGCCGGAAACGGATTAGCATATTTGATTTTACTATGGATCGCGGATCTATTCTACACTCATGTTGACATGAGCGCCGTCAAGTTGAGTAGACAGTTTGAACAGGCAGTTACGACGTAGCGGGTATCGGGAAGATTATACACATCGCATTTCAAGCAGCGTTGACCGCGTGCTTATCACCACACGCCACATCTTGGTAAAGCATCACTGGCTTTTTTATCTAATCTCAATTGTTGAGCCGTAGGCTGAATTTACATTTATCGAATAAACTTTCCTCAAATATGAGACTTTAGTGCAGACAGGGATTGAAAGTTTGCCGAGATCTGCTTGGTGAAGAATTTGTATGGGCACTGGCTCCCTCACCTCGTGTGCAGGAAACGACTCCTCCCATCAATCTACTTCTGATCCAGCTACTACCCGGAAAGGAACAATCCGTGTAGATCGCACATTCTTGGCAGATAAATTCCACAAAGGTGGGAGACACTCGCAAGATGGCTCACATGTCATTGGGTGGCAGGCAAAGAGCGTTGGCAGCAAAACTGTCTAGTTCTTGCGATGGAGGTTGGCCTACTTCTTAAGGTACTAAGTTAGAGTAGCTACAGAGCCCTCTAGACCTACCTCATAGAGTAAAATAGCATTTTTAATAAATGGATCAATAGCTATTAAGCGTGATAGAACCATTTTGCTGCGCTCTGTAAATATTAGTGGGCGGCTAGAGCGCGTTATCGATGTTGCGTTTTTCTGGACCGGGTAGCGCTTCGCGAAGCATCGGATGACAATCAAGGGCTATTGCTTCTTCTTATACTGTGTGGAGATACTTGTAGTGCATACGATGAATTTTTTGTCGGTTTTTTCTTTCTCGTGCAGGCGCAAGAGTATTCGTGGTACCCATTCAGCAATGATTTGAAAGCAAGCTGTGACGAAACGCAGCTCACGTTCTCGCGTGGGCTCACGCAGCGTAGAATTTCGCAACAATAAATGACCATAGGTATCAACATATGAATAATAGCTAACAAACGACCACAACATAAATATATTAGCTGGACGATCCTGTAAATGAGAGCACTTTTCAGAAGATTTTAGTATAGGGTAGTTCGAGGCCTGCTTAGTAACCCAGCTGCCCCACGCGAGAGAGCTCTCACTATCACGAAAGTCTGGCATGTGTCACAAGTTCTCTTGCCGCGTACACTTCATTTCGAGGGCTACTTTCGTCATACGGGCAGGCGGTTGTATACGGAATAACGCACGACATGGCCAAGGAAAAGAGCTACAACCCCGTGGCCGCCCAGCGCAAGGCTGACAAGGCCAAGGCCATAAAAAAAGGTGGGCTAGAGTCTTGCAAAATGGGACAAACTTGTGGCTAACAGCTCTCTGCAGGCAAATCGGAGGCTCAGGAGCGACGAAACGAACGACTCGCGCGAAAGAACCCAGACCAAGTACAAAAGCAAATCGATGACTTGAAAAAGATTACAGAGGGAGGCGGCAAGCTCAGCCGGCACGAGGAGCAAGTGCTGGACGGGCTGGAAAAAGAGCTGAAGGCTGTGAAAAAAGCCAGAGAGGCCCTCGGAGACAAGGCGCCCACCTTTGGACGCGGATGGACTCGAGATGACGACGCCAGACGCGGCGGCGTGCTGGGCAAGCGCAGGCGCGGCTCCCAGGGCGCTTCCAGCAGCGACGAAGACGTGCCAGACGACGTGAAACGCATACCCATGCCTCGCGATACACCGCCGCCTATATCCAAGGATGTATTGGACGCGTGGTACGCTAAGCGACGCGCACAGCGAAGTGCCGAGCAGGCGGCACGGTCTGGCGGCGCAAGCCAGGCAGACGACAAGGGCGAAGCCAGCAAGGAAAAGCCCGTTATCGAGGCTCGGACGGTGTACGAGGCGGCGCCCGTCACGCGCAATCTACAAAAAGAAGCAGTGTCTGCATTTGTGCCGTCCGCGGTGCGGTCGAAGCTGAACAAGGGATCCGGCCAAGGCGGGTTGATGGAGCCTGAAGAGGCTGATGCTCTGGAGAAGCAAGGCTACCTCGCGACGACAGCAAATCAAAATCAAGCACAAGCAGAAGACGAACCAGCGCCACGAAAAGTCACCGTAGAGGACGTGGAGGATGATGAGGAATGAGGCCCGTCGACCAGCGCAGTTTGATACTGGGCCGGTTGGCATCCCTATATGTATGTATACTATTAATGATATCCCAACGTCCGGGCAAAAGACTGAGGCGTCTCTAATACTCTGGCGAAATAAAAGCCCAGAACAAAAACAAGGTATCAGGAGCCTCCTCACGGTGACGGATCGAATACATGGTGGCGGTGAATATGTGGGATACATGTTGCGCGCCCTACGCGACCAGGGGGCCAAAGCCGAAGCCGAGCTGGGTCGCATCCTTCATCCGCCGCCACTGAACTATAAAGCCACCTTGTTTATTCCCGAGCCTGGTTTGGGGTAAAAGAAGGCCGACTCATGCCGCTTGGCCAAGGAAAAAAATTGTTCTTCTCGAGGCTAGTGCGCTCCACCCCGACAACGGCTCTGCGGCGGCGCTCGGCGGGCAGCGCAAGGTTATTAAAGACGTGACCCACGACCATGGATGGGCTGCCACCCAATATTGAGAATTTTATGCATGGATCTAAAGGTTCTCCTTTTCTCTCTCTTTACTCCGCCACTACAGACGTACATCGATCTGAGTTGATCCGCCCGCTGCTCGTTATACCCTGGGAACTTCGGCATTTTGATCCGAGATCGAGCCATCATGGACGTCCAGCAGGTCAACTCGCGGGTCATCCACGAGGAGCCCGACACGGTCTACCAGGTCGAGGCCGACGGCGCCTCGGGCAAGCACCCCGCAGCTGCTGATGCCCAACAAGGTGGTGCGGACGGAGGACAGGTCGAGCGGCAGATGACGGCCCTCTCGAGCGCCTCCTACGAAGAGACCTATCCCGAAGGCGGCTGGGCGGCGTGGATTGTCGTCATGGGTTCCTTCTTTGCCCTCTTTTCTGCCATGGGCCTCATGAACAGCATCGCCATCTTCCAGGCCTACACGCTGGACCACCAGCTCAAGGGCTACAGCGAGGGCACCGTTGGCTGGATCTACTCCATCTACACATTTCTCGCCTTTTTCGGCGGCGTCTACTTTGGACCCATCTTTGACAAGTACGGACCCCGGTGGCTTATAATCAGCGGTGCCGTCTGCGTCACGGGCGCCATGGTTGGCATGAGCTTCTGCACCAGTAAGTCTTGTCTTTGCAACCCCCGGCGCGCCCCAATGCCCCAATGCGTGGATGGTCATGCAAAACTAACAAACCGCAACAGAACTCTGGCACTTTATTCTGTCCTTTGGCATCCTGGGCGGCCTCGGAACGTCTCTCATCTTCACCCCGTGCATCGCCGCCGTCGGCCACTGGTTCAAGGCCCGTCGTGGCTTCGCCACCGGCATCGCCACTTGCGCAGGTGGGCTTGGCGGCATCATCTTCCCCCTCATGCTGACGGACCTCTTTGAGCGCATCGGCTACGGCTGGGCCACGCGCGTCGTGGCCCTCATCTGCCTCGTCTGCAGCAGCATCGGCATCCTGCTCGTGCGGTCCCGCCTCCCGCCGGCCCAAAACGCCACGGCGCACCCGGACCCGCGCATCTTCCGCCAGGTGCCCTTTACGCTCGCCACCATTGGCATCTTCCTGCTCGAGTTCTCCCTCTTCATCCCCCTCGCCTACATCTCGACGTACGCCATACACAAGGGGTTCAGCCAGGCGTACGCCTACCACCTCATCCCCATCATGAACGCCGGCTCCGTCGTCGGTCGCAGCCTGCCAGGCTACTACGCCGATGTCATCGGCGCCTTCAACACCTGCTTGCTGTCGGTGCTCCTCGCCCTCGTGGCGTGCCTCTGCATCTGGCTGCCGCTCGGCCACACCAGTGCCGGCATCATCGTCTTCTCCGTGCTCTTTGGCTTCGCTAGCGGCACGAGCATCGCCATCGCGCCCGTCTGCATCGGCCGCATGTGCAAGACGCAAGAGTACGGCCGCTACTACGCCACCACCTACACCGTCGTCTCCTTTGCCTGCCTGATTGGCATTCCCATTGCCGGAAGCATCGTCCAGGCCAACGGCGGCGAGTATCAGCAGCTCATCATTTTTACCGGCTGCATCTATGTCGGCTCCGCCGCGTTCCTCATCTGGGCCAAGGCGGCCAAGCTCGGCTGGCAGAACTGGCTCGCCGCGTACTAAAGGCGTAACGCCTTCCTTCTCCATTTTCGACTCGTTGCACTGCATTGTGAATTGAACATTCCCACAGGTCAAACCCCTAACCATACCCGGAACATTCCATGACACTTAACGACCAATTTTATACCATAACAGGCTTGACGTACGCGTAGCCTCAAAAGTAACTTGCTGCTTCATATTCCCGGAGTTTGGTTTTACTTTCGTTTAATTCACTCGTTTTGAGCGTTGAACTTATACACGCTTGTTGATGCTGTACCGACTTCCAGCCCGGCTTCTCCCAACTAGACTGCTTAGATACAACGAGTATAGTTGATAATAAAAGTTTTCTAAACGTGTGCCTGATACTTAGTGCTAACGCTGCGCCGTTGTTAGTTGATGCGAGTCTCTTCAGGGGGCCCTTTAAAGTCTGCTCCAGAGTTAGCCAATGGCATTCCATTACATGACGCAAAAGACTCACTGCGTCTGCCTGCCACGCAGTACCACCCGGCGCTTATCACCGAGAACCCAACAAACACGACCGACGCATAATTCATCGATGCGGGCGTGACCGGCAGCGCCTGCGGCATGCTAAACAGCACCAGCTCAAACACAATCCAGAGTACCGCCACGACATTGACCGCAATGCCAATCGCTGGGCTCAGCCGCCACCGCGCCGTGGCCACCTCGCGGCGCCGCGTCGCTAAGCTGATGACAATGGGTACCAGATAGCCGACGGCGAGGCCGATGACGCCCACGGAGACAAACGCCGTAAAGGCGCTGGTGCTGCCGAGGTTTATGAGGCCCAGGAGCATCTGGACGACGGTGACGAGGGCCAGCGCCGGCAGCGGCTGGCCGGCCGCGGTCCGCGCCCAGAGCCGGCTCCCGGGGATGCCGGCATCGCGCGCAAACGCCCACGTGCAGCGCGACGCCGTCGTGGTGATGCTCACGGAGCAAAAGAGCGCGACGCCAAAGACGAGCGCCATGACGGCGACGGCGCCCGCCCCGCCGCCGCCGACGACGCGCGTGAGAATGTACGGGAGCGCCTGGCCGTACGGCGCGGCGAGCAGGTCGGCCTGCGGCGGGAGTGTGAAACAGAGCGGCAGCACGAAGACGAGCGCCGCGACGCCGCCGAGCGGCATGCAGAGCGTCATGGCCCGCGGGACCTGCGTCTCCGGGTCCTCGCACTCCTCGGCCATAGACGTCACCATGCCGATGGCGCAGAACGTGTACGCGGGCGGGAGGAGGCCGATGAAGAAGGCGAAGCCCGGGCCCCAGCCGGAAAAGGAAGGGTCGTAGTGGCCGAGCGCTGTGGCGGCCGTGTGCCGTCCGCTGCGCGCGGTGGCGGCCACGACGACGAGCACGACAACGATGGTGAGCAGGTTCCACACCGCAGCGATGCGGTCGACGTACGGGAGGAGCGAGTCCCCGAGGGAGCAGATGATGAATGTGAGGAGGCAGAGGGCGTAGAAGATGAGGAGGAGCTGCCATGCGGAAGCCGAGCTGAAGGAGGGTTGATAGATGCACACGGTGGCCGCGACGAGCGACGCGAAGCCAAAGTTGACGGACAGCGCAATGGTCCAGTTACCAATGAGCCAGAACCAGCCGGTAATGTACGCCAACGGTGCTGCCGCGGCGGAGGACGATGATGCGCCGGTGGGTTTGTCGTTGGGGAGGAGGAGCCGGTAGGACCAGTAGTAGACGCCCGAGGAGGTCGGGAAGCGCGAGGCCAGCTCGGCCAGCGACGCGGCGACGCAGCCGTCCAGGACGACGACGACGAGCAGGCCGACGACCATGGAGAGCTGCCCGCCGCCGTAGAGCGCGGCGCTGGTGAGCGCGCTGCCCATGCCGTACGGCACGGCCGTGATGGCGAGCGCCATGCCCAGGATGGCGGCGAAGCCGCGGTTGCGGGCGAGCTCGGTGGGGTAGCCGAGCTGGACGTGCGAGGGCGCCGCCGCTGCTTCGGGGGAGGAGGAGTGGAAGATGCGCATGATGGGTGTATGCGTGTGTGTGCGTGTGTCGAGGGATTTGCTCGTGTAAGTGATATTGTGGCTTTTCGGTAGGGCGGCGAATGAGCGGCCAGGTCCGGCCGCCAAGCAATATCTCGAGCAAAAAAAGGATGGGATCTAAAGTTGTAAAGGATTTTATTATGCTTGCGGGTGATATAGGGGTGACGAGATGAAAATTTGCAAAAGTCTCTTGCATATGCAGCGTACATGCGCGGGATGTCTCAGCTGGTGGGCCAACCTGCATATATTGCCTCTCCCGATGGCACGCCAGTGGCTGCGGGACTTGGGGACCTGTGCTGCTGATGCACGGAGGCGGGACGGCGACGATTGACTTGCGCCATGAATCTGCAAGCCACCCACTAGTTTCTCGGCCACGATCATCCTTTGGGCGTGGCGCTGTTTCCTCGTGATACCTGGGATCCCTGGTGGATGTACCGCGGGCTTTATATGTCGGCGAATGATGTTGCGAACGTGGGAGATTAAAGTAGACACAGAGCAGGCTTTAAAAAACGTGTTCGTATATACTGGCAAAATATAAGTTGCCGTAGTAAGTATGCTCCCCAGCTTCACGCCATTGAAATGCTCAACCACCTTGCTCACCAACTCCGAAACCACCTCGCTTTCATGCTCTTCCCGTAAATACAACATCTTATATACAATTGTCCATGATTATTCTCCATTATAAGTATCAGGCAGTTCAAATGTTGCCAAGACGAACCAAAGACAGCAGGGAGCGCATGCGGTTCGTCTGGCCTGGAGTAAAGGTGCTGTAGCAAGCGCTATTTCATCTCATGTCAGTATACACAACAGGTTGCTAAAAGAGGTTGGCTTTACTTACTCGTTGGAGTAGTCCATGTAGTTCTCAATGGGGTCCAGACCGGGCAGGTCCGGGCACGTGTCGCGGCCGGCGGGACACCTGGCGACGTTGGCCGACGCCTCGGCGGGGGTGTCGGCGATGAAGTCGCCGCGCTTCTCGTCGCAGCCGCCCTGGAAGGTGTGCAGCAGGCCGAACCAGTGGCCGACCTCGTGGACGGCGGTGAAGCCCAGATTGTAGGGGCCCTTGCTGCCCGGGACGGAGAAGGAGCCGACCATGCAGCCGTCGAGGGCGAGGGCCTCGTAGCCGTAGGCGTTCATGTTGGGGAAGATGCAGACGCCGCCGTTGCCGAGACCGGGGACAAAGTAGATGTTGAGCGTGCGCGAGTCGCCCTTGTGCAGAGCCGTCTTCATGGGCGTCTCGTACGCGTCCGGGTCGTTGGCCCAGGTCGCGTTGAGCGTGTAGTCGGTGCCGACGAGGTTGAAGGCGAGGTTGCTGGGGTCATAGGCCTTGTTGAGGACCTGGAGCTGTTCCTGGAGCTTGGCTTTCTGTGGCAAAGCGTTAGTTACTGTTCTTTCCTTCTTCTAGATGAAAACAAGAGTTGCGTACGGTAATGTAGCCACCTTCGGTAGAGTTGCTGTTGTAGACAACGTGGAACCAGGCGTCGAGGGTGATGAGCTCTCCCGTCTCACGCTTGGTGACCGTCATGCCCGGGGCACGGCCGTGCAGGCCGCTGTCCCCCTTGCGGAGAGCGTCCTGGATTATCTCCTCGCCCTTGGCGATCTTGTCCATGGTGGGCTGGTCCTCATTGACAATCTTCTCATGGAGGGCCAGCAGCTCCGGGCTGGGCTCGCTCTTGCAAAACTCTCTGGTGTTGCGTGAAAGCTCCGGCGGGTAGGCGGCGGCCAAGGGCACGGCGGCCAGCAGGGCAGCGACAAGGCGGATAGAGAAACGCATTGCTGCTATGTATTATAGAGGAGCTCCTTCGTGGTGAAGAGGCCGTGAGAATGAGATGAGAGTAAGTATACAAGAAAGAGCCGGGTGAGAGAGGGGGAGCAGACAATGATGAACCAAACATTCTGCAACACTTGCGCCGGCAAGCTCTCTCTATATATACATGTGCGCTCGAGGCAATCTCATCCTCCGAGCACTAGATTAACCTCTGCGCACGCCCCGGCTGACCGATGCAACAACCCGTCGGCGTCCCTTCGTTGCCTCATCGGCCAAGCGATAGGACGGATTGGCTACCCCCATGACCACCCCGCGGCCGGGGCTGATTGGCTTCTCTCTGATACCCCTGTCCAACTCTATCCATAACACTAATCAATGAAAGAACGAGGAAGGGCTCGCGCTGGTTGGTGGCCGGGCTGCGGCGCCCGACTGGTGCCTTTCTTAGCCAGGGGCGAGCAAACGGCGCACCGCCGCACCGCTCACCTGCCCCATCGAGCATGGCGCGAAGGAGTTTGAACAAAGGTCTGGCGGTGGGCGCACAGGAGAACTAGCGTTGGCGCTCGCCGGACGCTGGTCCGACCGAGATTCCTCCCCCAATCGCCGGGGCCCCAAAACCTCGTACCTTCGGGAAGAGGGCCACAGAATGAAATGGAGCGCCGAGACTCTTAGCTCTGCAAGGAAGGGGCAGGCCAGCTTCCTAAGTTGGGCAAATGGGAGTTTTAACTCTGTCGTAAGCGCTGGGGCTGAGGGGAAGAGTGGAAAGGGCTTGCATCCTATTGCAGAAGGATAAATGCTATAGGATTCAGATACCTTCTTCATCAGGCTGGAAGGTGACCTCTGGGCGGCAATGCGACGACGGAACGAGCAAGACTGTCACAATCTGCGCAGCTGCAGGCACACTTTAAACAGTTGAGTAGGAGGGAGGGATTTTATGTTACATAATGAGAATAAAGGGAGCTGACCGAAAAAGGCAAGCCTTTGAAACGGGTCGTAGTCAAACGTTCAATGCAAACACGATAGATCAGCAGT
Source organism: Akanthomyces muscarius (assembly GCF_028009165.1). NCBI lineage: Eukaryota > Fungi > Ascomycota > Sordariomycetes > Hypocreales > Cordycipitaceae > Akanthomyces > Akanthomyces muscarius. The sequence continues at coordinate 2,308,206 of NC_079243.1, read as the reverse complement.
CGACGGTTCGATGAACTGCAGATGGACCCTGGGGTTTTTGATTTGGTCGTGCACGCATGTGTATCGGGCACTTTGAGGGCAAAGAGAGTTTCTGTTAGTGCATGGCCCAGCAAGGATGCTACCCCAGAGCTAGCCTGCCCTTGCACGCTTTGATAAGCTTGCGAATGAGCCAAGTTAAATCCACGTTAGTCACCAGAATAGGCCCAAGTTTCTGGTCACCATTTCGTAACGTGAATCGCGGACAGCTGGTTGCTGTAGGATTAGTATCCCTCGGCCGCCTGACGACCGAGGCCGGTGACACGCTCAATCATTCGCTGTTCCTTTTCGGTGACTGGAACTAAATATGTTCTTGGTCGTATCCTCACAATAAGGTTATTAGTAGGCACATAAATCTGTATTATTTTCGGTGCTTTGTTATCGGAAGCGGACTGTGTCAATTGCGCTGCCGCCCAACATCACTCGCCCACGGTCGGATGCACTAACTAGGATAGTCCACCAAAGCACCCTGGGAGCACGACTCAGGGGAGGCCTTGCACAAAAAACGCCATGATCTACACGGCAACACGGGATACCATCGTCTGCCATTGCAACCACCAGCCCATAACCACCTGCAAGCCAAGCAAGAGTGTGATTGCCGGCGACGACAAAGTAGTAGCGGCAATTCGCAAAACTCACAGTTCACAACGCAGCCAACTACCGAGAGCGTTCGTGTTCCCTCGAGCCAAGAGAATAGTAAAGTTGGAGGGGCTGTGAAATGGAGTCGCTGCTGTCTTTGACCTTCCCAAAGCGCTTCCTCAAGTCCGGTGGGCGCAGAGAAGACCCCGGAGATTAAAACGCGTCGGGAAGTTGGCCAAAAAAGAGGCATAAGAAGCAGAAGGGTGAATGAGATAGATCCATCGCAATGACACAAAAAAGGGAAATGGAAAAGACTTGGCAGCGGAATCGTCATCAAGAGAGCGTGATTGAATTCTGAGACAGCCGGGGTCTACACGTAGCATGACCGCTTTGCGTTCAACAGCTCGCCGATTCTGACTCGTACGCGAGACCCGATCCCATGTGGCGTGGCGGATCGGCCGCTGCTTGGACTAGTCGAGATGCGCATATGCAACGCACCTTATTCTTTTGTTTTATCTGTGACAGGTGCACATCTTTTGCCAGACGGAGTCAGCTACCAGACGGCCTTGTTAGAAGCTTCAACTAGTAGCAGACCACACCTAGAAGCAAAACGCTGCGAAACGTAATGCAATGACATCTCTCACGTGGGCAGGTGATACCATCATTTTCGTGTATGATATTGCAAAAGCAGACAGTTTCGTGCGATTTGCGGGACCGCGAATGTTTGGAATTGTTTCGGAATGCCAGAGCCAAGCAAGCTAGCCACAGCTACGCCTCGTGCAGGGACCGGCTTTTGACCTCTGAATGAGCTTTTTGACCATTTTTATATATTTCAAGATTATTGTTTCCATTCTGGGTTAACACAGCCCATGCAATTGGATTTCCCGGAAAGACCTCCCGCAACACGGCAGATGTAGGGCTACAAGTTAAAGTTTTAAGACACTTACAAATTGCATGCAGCCATCCGCAAGGAAGAGGAAATTGTGACTTTCCTGGTCCAATCTATCCTGCCGTCGGAAAAGAAAAAGCCTCGTCATCTAATTGAAATACCTGAGAAAGTCACGCCGTTGCAACCGGCATGAATCAGGTTTGTGTACGCAAAGGTCAATGGTGACAGAACAGTCCAACCAAGTTAGAACGGAGCACAGAACGCCTGTGTCCTCAAATTTCTCATTTTGAGACTCCCTCGCGAATTATCCCCAGGAATATGGACTGATAGCTATGTCTAGTCGGCTGCGCCACAGAAACATTTTGTAGAAATACTGCGCGCGGTGGAAGCTCCCAACTTAGTCGATGAGCCTGGCAACGTCAAGAAAAGTTCTGTTTAGATGACAAGACTGGAGTAAGCGGCAAACGTACATTGGAGCTGTGTTACACCACGGCCTGAGTTATGAACGTAAACGTCGGAGCTTGAGCTTTGTTTTTATTTTTTTTATTCATTTACTAATATGGCTTTAAGGTAAATACGCTTGTATACTGCCACCAGATTCAGCACTATTGATCTGCACTTGAGCACGCGTTCGCTTCGTCAAGGCAATCTTGCCGCAAACTCTCTGGCCCGTGCATCACATAATCAGCCATACGCGCCTCTTTCACGCCTTCCTAGACGCGATATGCACATCATGCAGCTCCGACACGGCCGGGATGATCAGCGCCTCAATCTCTTCCGCGGGCTCCTCCGGCGGCAGCTCGTCCGCGCGGAGCGGCCGGCCCTCGGCCTCCCCCCAGCCGCCCTGGCGGGCGACGCGCAGCCACTTGTCCTCGCGGCGGGGGCTCACAAAGACCACCTCCCACTTACGTGTGGTCAGCAGGTTGCCGATGACGAGATGGTGTTGGTAGCGGTCGAGGCTGGTGCGGGCCTTGTGCACGAGGATGGCCGGGTCCGTCTCGAGCTTGTAGCTGACAATCATGCCCTCGGGCGCCCAGCCGTCGACGAGGTTCTCGAGGAACTTGGGCACCGGGTCGAGGTCGACGACCAGCCGCTTGGAGCGCGGCACGCGCGACGCGTCAAAGTTGTCAAAGGTCTCGTCCTCGTCGCCACCGCTGCTGCTCTTGCTGCCGTCGCCGCCGCTCTCCTTGGCTCGGTCTTGGAGCGCCTGCACCGCGTTGGTGGACTGGATCTTGTGCTCCGACATGCGCTCCGGCGGCACGAAAAAGTCGGACACGGCCGCGGCCAGGTACAGCAGGCCCGACGGCCCGAGCGGGCGCATCAGCCGCGCGATGCCGCGCAGCTCGTGCAGGTAGTCGCCAATGGTGACGAACGGCAGCATCAGGAGCATGTTGCTGCGCTTGGCCTTTTTGTACTCGCGCAGGACGTCGAGGATGCGGCTCTGGTCCTGCTTGCGTACCACCACCCTCGTGGCATCATCGCCACGGCCAGCACCACCCTCATCCTCGTCCAGGAAATCCAGGAAGCAGTCCTTGGCGTGCGTGTAATGCCGCGAGTACGGCTGCAGGCTAAACTCGCGGTGCAGGAAGATGACGGCGTAGCCGGCGGAGAGAAAGTACTCGGCCGACGTGGCGCCGCGCGTGCCGGCGCTGAAGTTGTCGATGAAGCGCACCGTCTGCTTCTCGAGCGGGACCGTCGTGCCGCCAGACGTGATGAGCACGACGCGGTGGCCGGCGGCGGCGTGGGCGGTGATGAAGGACTCGGCCTGCGCCAGGTGAGAGGCCAGCAGGCGCGGCGGCGGATTGGACGAGAAGTAGGCGTCCTCGGCCTGCACAGACTGCGACGATGCCATGGTGTGTGTCTTATGTTGTCTTCATTCGTAGAAGTGCTCAGCGTTTTCTTGCTTGCCGTCAATCGATGCAGCTGTGACGGAGGCCGATGGTCGTGATGAAGTTTATAGCTTAGTGAGGGGTTAATGATGGATGTTGCAAAATCATCTCACAGCGCCCTTGGTTGCGGGCGTCGGTTGTCGCTGGAAAAAATCCCTGAGGACGATGGAAGTAAGATGAGATGGAAAAAATAAATATTATGGCCACATCTGGCCTCCTAGGCGGTTTTATCAAACCCTCATCCGGGCTGTGCTGATATTTACGAAGCAGCTCCCATCCCGCCTCATCTCATCTTAGTGTACACTGTCTAAGGCGGATCAATGAGAGCCTCACTGCCAGGTAACACAGAAGCAACCTATAAAGGAGCTTATTATATTAAAATAATACACAAAAAAAGTCGTCCAGAATAGTTAAGTATAAGAGTGGCAATTACCTGAAATAAATGGCTGATTCGAGTTGGTAAGGAAGCTTTATCAGCAGTGAATGAGGCCACAGTTACCTGCTTCTTTGCTTCTTCAAGCCGTCTGTTGGCTTACTCTTTCTACCAAAGTTTTATGAGACTGGGAGATGGTCTTGACGCCTGCAAAACAGCAAGCATCTATCCATCCCTTTTCGGAAATATCCGGGATAGCTACATCCAGAGATGCACAGCAAGAGAACGCTTCTCGCCCTCGGTGTTCGAAATGGTAGACTACGTGACAACTAACACACCGCTCTTGTCACCTGAGCAAACTTTCCGTCGGTGACTGCTCAATCACAGACATTGCCACGAACATAAAGTTACACAGCATACAGCCAAAATTCAATATCAAAGCATCACAAATTGTGTCTCAGAGCGTGGGCAGGCCGGGTTGGCCCCATTTAGCGGAATGGCCTGCATGTTGAGCTGAAGCGTGCAGACCCCACACAGTTGTCTCTGACGCGCATCAGTCACTGCGCAGCACTCCATGCTTCCTTTTGTAGCCTTGTCTATTTTCTCGAGGTGCTTTTGCGCGGAAACTCTCGGAATATCCCAAGTTCTCTTTCAGTGTTGACTGGCTGGCTTGTTGGGGTCTTTTAGGCTACTGCATCGTCAAACCGCCATAATGCGATCGGACAAGTTGGAAGATGAAGCTCTCCTCAAGAGTTCTGGCGGAGGCGACAATTCTACGGACATAGGCTCGACGAAATTTTTCAAAACAGCGCGGAAGATGATTCTGTTTTATTTGGCGTTGGTATTGGCATACTGTACGAGCTTGGTGCTCGTCTACAGAGGCTCGCAACAATGCCATCGATCGGACAAAGATGTTGCATATAGTAAGCAATATGGGTCTATTTGTTAGAAGAATAGAGTAGTATGTACCATATGTTTGGAGCTTCCATTAGCTTAAATGGAAAGGCCACAGTCTTCCAGCATGACCACTCGGGCTACGTCGGCAAGCCCAGTCCTGAGCTTGACGAGCAATGGAACAAGCTTCTTCAAAGTATGTTCATGAGACTTGACGCTTTTGACAGTTACTGACATGGCAGACTTCAATGTCCGTATTACGGAGCAAGAGTTGCGACACACGGCGATGAAGAAAGAGGACGCCATCGAACTGCCAGACAGTGGCTACTACGCCGGGCTCACAGCATATCATGGTTTACACCGTATTGTGAGTTAACAATTGGTACTTCTATTTATGAACTCCGAGTGACTGACTTTAGCAGAAACGACTCCATCACTACATGTATCCCGAATATTACTTTCCGAACTTCATCCAGGAGCAGAGAGACTTGAACGAGTACCATACGCGTCTGTTTCTACATCAATATCTTCGTAACACTTTCCATTGCTGACTTTCCTGGAGCAGACCATTTTCTCGACATGCTACGGCAGAGTGTCATGTGTCACGGAGACACCCAGCTGATCACAATGAAATGACTCAAGAGCGCAAGAACACCCACTGGTACTTTTGAAATGCCGCATAAATGCGCCGACTGGGGTCCGCTGGAGACTTGGGCATCCTCGCGTCGAATCGGGCGTCGGATGGAGCCTGGATACATGTATCACCCGACGTTGGGTCCAGCATACCCCGACGGACATGGGGACGCTGTGGGCGAGCTCAAAGGTGGTTAGCCACAGAATGGACAAATGGTTTAGCTGTGAACATACAGTCTTACAATTCAATTTCCTAAATGCAAGTTTATGCAGCTTTCACGTAGTTTGACAGGGGCACGGGCAGCAAGACAACAAACTTACCCCCGACGTATTCGCTGTGTGACGTTTGTTCAACCCGGAGACATGTCTAGCATGCGACAAACAAAACAATCACCTGACTCCGAGGTGTGAGTGGAGCGTAATTCATTACTTTGGTCATTCTTTTCTGCAGCTATGTCGTCGATGCATTCAAATTAAATATACCGCCCACCTCCTCATCGTTCCACACAGACAAGCCATCACGTTCCTCCAACACTACACAAACACACACCAGCTCTCATCATACTTGGAATCAATCCTGAACATCATGCAATTCAAATCAATCACTGGCTTGTTGCTCCTTTGCACCGTGGCCATGGCCCTGCCCAAGCTCGGAGAGTCCACTGTGCCGAGTAAGTGCTCCCCAAAGCTGCCTTTGCACTCGTTCAACCACTGACATGAGGTTTAGTCGACGGTGGACATGGTGATGGAGCCTATGCCAAGGGCGACTAGCGAGATTCCATAGACTACGACGGAAATGGTGTTTTGCTGACTATAGAGCCCCCGTCAGAATGCTTTACAGTCTCCAAAACAACATATTTGCGTATCATGGCTTTTGGCCGCCGTCATTTCAACAGATAGAAAGAAAAAATGATCTTGCAACCAAATATTTTGGTCTTTCAACTGTGATTACAAAGTGTTCAATTGGTACACATGAAATATTCTGCTCAACCGCAGTCGTCCTTTGTGCCGCGCGCCGGCTCAGACAGGCAGCTTCGCCACATGCATGCAAGTGTAGTCTCCCCAGTGCAGCTTACACGTTTGACCAGCCGCGTTAATTCTTTTCTTGCCATATCTGCCACCTTTCCTAGCTCATAAGTGCGCTATTGTCTGTATTCCGCCGCGCCCTACATCGACCACGCCTGTTACGAAATAAATTGGGTTGGTTGCTTGCCTTTCAAGTCAAGGCAAATTTGCCAGAAAATTTTTATTGTCAAGCAACTGAGAATGCTAAAATTACATTGGCTCCAGAGCGCTTCTTTTCTCAAAGCCTGCGCTTATTCAGAGCCAGCCTTTGATATAAGATCTGTCTTGTGCCTGTAAATACCACAGCTGTGCTAGAACCATGCAGCCATCCAGAACGAGACTGAGTACGAGTGCAGAGCTTGCAGTCTGGACACATGAATCTCGGTGATGTTTGGATCGACACAATCCAAGCTCGAAGCGGCAATTTGACCATTGGCCAAACATGATGATAAGGCTGAGCTGGGGTGGCGTGCTAAAGTGCCTGTGTCTCTACCATGATACAAGGCTGAGTGGTCACACTTTCGGCAACCGTCGCCGTACGCAAGAACACCGCAGCGCGGGCTCGTCTCTTTATCCTACTGCAAAAGACTTTTAACATATGGCACAATAGGACAAAATATCGCACAATAAGGTGAGGCGATTTTCTCTTTGGCGTTAATCCAACCCTGTGCTACAGTCCTGGCCAGATGAGCATAGAAAAATGGTAGTTCAAAACTTGTTGCGGTCGCTGACTTGGAGTGGTCGCTCGACCCAGAACATCGCTGGCCTGTGGCGTTGCTCTAAAAAGTTAGCTATGGCGCAGGTCGCAGCGGCAACATGTTGACTGGATTTACATTATGTAAAGCTGTCAATGATCCAGCAAAGTTTCTTCAGGGCGTTGCTAGCTTCAGGGAGTCTTACTAATTACACGTCAACCTCGTCAAGAATAGCATAGAAGGAAGTCATCGTCTTAATAAGCACAGCTCTATTTTGAGAACACTAAGCCGTCTTTTTTTCTTCACAAATCTACACTATTTCCACGATTGCCACGCGAACCACACCCCCCCTCGCAATTTGGCTCCGAGATCGTAACTAGTTCGACGCCTCCTGCTCGAAAATCTCCTTTGAGACATTGCGCAGGACTGGGAAATACCTGCACTGCAAGTGGGTAAAAACAGAGGTCGCTCAAAACAGTAGAGCCATGGCTTATTATTTCTGCTACTTATTATTGTTTCCTTATTTTCCTATTTCCTACTATTCTTCCTATTTTCTCAGATTTCTCCTTACTTGCCTATTTCTTTTTTCTTTTGCTGGCCAACAGCCGCCGGTGTCTTCTTTTGTCACCCCCTTGGCCTGTTACGATTCTTTTGCTGTGGAGATCTGGGATCGCCTGGACTGGATACTGCGTCCTGACATATCGAATCGAATATGAATGTGCTTCCTCCTCGTTTGACTGTAACCCAATCAATCTCAGTAGTGGCTTGCAAGGATCGGATCAGGCTCGGCGGATGCGACGGCTGCGGGCTGCTGGATCTTCGGCATATTCATCTGATGCAGGCGGAATTGCTTCTCCAGAACCATGCATTACATACAGCCTCCGCAGTCCCTACGCCGAGCCACAACCAGCTAACGGCCTGCGGCTACCCAACTGCCCAACTGCGCTCGCAGATACAAGCACTAGTTATCAGGCTGGTCCATTGGCGAGTCTGCGGCGTAAACAATGGGGACTAGGCGTGCTTCGTTCATGAATTAGGTATAGGCCGAGCCTCAGTAACGCTAGCACCCGGGCTCTGCTGTTCGTACGACGAGATCCGCAGATCGCTCAGCCTTGTCAGAAGCCTCTAGACCGGTCTGACGCATAGCAGGCGTTCATATTCCTGTTTGGTGGAATAGGCAATGCAAAAAGTTCCTTGCTACTTTACGCCGCTTCGCGTAGGGTGGAGAGCAGCTTCTTGGCACTATTCAGCAACTGGTCAACACAAGGGATAGCACACCGTTAGTTAAGTAACTAGTTGACAAGCTAGCGGCTCTCGGCAGGACTTGCCAGTCAATTCTCCATTTCTAGGGCTCATCAACACCCATATCCAGCGTAGTCAATGGCTCGTTTCCCCCCAACTTACTAGTCCAGTGCCGCCCTGTTTCCCTGCAACGGCGTGGCCACAGAAGATCTGGGCCGCACTTACATCTTTACACTCTCTCTTTTCTTTCTCCTTCGAAGATGCCAAACAGATTTTCAACGGTCTTTTTGCAAACCCCTTTATTCGCTCAAATACAGGCTATAGGAGTCGCCGCGAGATCGGTCGTTGACGATCAGGCTGTGGAATCAGGCAACCTAACCCGCAACCCTAGAAGAGCCTTAAAAGCCGTGCATCGCCGCTGAAGACAATTTTCAAAGGTCAAAATCTCGCGCGATAGCTTCAGGCTTTTTACAGCGAACGCTGGATCATGCCGGGCACTCCATCGGCCAGGGGCTGTGACGCCTGCAGAAGACAGAAGAAAAAGGTAAGGTAACCTACTGGTCAGTAGTATGCACTAGTTACTGAGCGACATCCGTCAGTGCGATCAACTCCAGCCAGCCTGCGGGCGATGCCACCGTCTGCGAATACAGTGCACCGGTCGTGGCGCGGTGCAGTACCGCTTCAGAAACCAGTTTGTGGACGAATCGTCCAAGCCAAGAAAAGTTTCAGAAAACCAGCAGCCACCGGCTCGCTCTACTTCTCCTCGGGACGTCGCTCGCCAGCAGCAACTTAAAAATAGGCCGCTGTTGCCTCTCGTCAAGTCCCCGACAAACGAAGCGACCTATTCCGTGTCTGGGTTCGTCTCCGTTTTGGAAATCACAGATCCGCGGTACGACGTCTTCAGCATGAGCCACTGGCTGGGAGATCTGCCGAGGCGGTTCGGGTCCAACAGGGCTCTCGACGCCGCCATGCAAGGCGTCATTGCAGCGTTTCCATGCCTCTACTCTAAAACAGTCACGCAGCGGGCCGTGGATGCCTACGAGGAGGCGCTCAAGTATATCAGGCTATCTCTCCATGATGCGCGCACCAATGTCGACACGGAATGCATGTGCGCGCTGTTCTTGCTTCATATCATCTATGACTGGATCGGCAAAGGAAACGATGCGGACGGCATATTCGACTTGGGGATATCGTACATCCTAAAAAGCACGAGACGTGGCACCGCCTTGAATGAATTCGAAAGGACGGTGCGCCGGACCTTGTCGGTTTGCATCGTACGTATTGATTATGTCGTATGGGGGCCAATAGCAAACCCGCAGCAGCTGACCGTCAACCTTGACACAGATTCTAGAGAGCTTTCACCGCCACATTGACCTCGACAGCCTCATCGGTACCCTGGCCATCGCAGAAGGCCCCAGGCCATACACCCGCGCCGACGGCAAAGCCTACAACAGCCTGTCCATAGCGAGCCTGGCGAAGCTCCCCACGCTCCTCCGAGAACCGCGACGGCATCTGGAGCACATCAAGCAAGACTACCGCATCCTTCAGATTGAGGTCACACTGCTTCGAAAGCAGCTCCTTGAGCTCCGCGACTATGCCATCTCGCAGATGCTCATGGGCCAGCTACCGCCGCCCGCCCTCAACCGGTTGATCAGCAGCGTTCGGGCTGGCTACGCGCTGGCTCTCTCCATCCAGATCGATTTTGGGTCCATCATGCAGACGTACGAGCCCGACTTGGATTTTCAGACAGAACTCGACGGGCTGTGCAGCCAGGCGCTGGACCTGGCAGCGCTGGTGGAGAATTGTCGTCCGATTGGAAGCGGCGTCGCGCGGTTGCCCATGGTCGCGGCCTGGCAGACCACCACGGACCCGATTCAAAAGGCGCTGCTTGGTGAAGCGATGGAGATGCTGCGAAGAGACGCGCCGGAGAGTCTAGACTGGGTGACCATTACTCCCAACGTATTGCACCTGTCCAGAGCACAAGCATTGCAGTGATGGAATGTGTCTCATAAGTCAGTCTGATTCCGCTAGCACGTATTACATAACTGTATTAGCGAAAGTAGTCAAATTAACTTCGTGCTCCATGAATACAGATTGTGCCGTATATGGGCGAGGCGACGCGTAAGCGGCATTGTGTGCGCGCCGGAGCCAGGGCCGTACTTAACGGGCTGCTTAAGTCCGACGCCGTGCAAATCGCCAATTAGCACTAAATTATTTAGTGACCATCATCATAGATGTGAAACAGGAAGAACCGATCACAGAGATCCAATCGGCCTTGAATAGACTGTATAGAGCATCGTCATTATCCCCTAATCTCCGTCGGAGTTGTCCGCTAATAACATCTTGCTGAATGTCTATAAAAGACGGCCATTGCGCGACAGCATACCACGTTGAAACTTTATTAGTATACCTTTCACCATTATATATTATCCATAAACTTTTCACCGCCTTTTTCCAACTACAATATATCAAATATGTCAAAAGTCTGGCTCGTTACCGGCTCCTCTCGCGGTCTCGGTCGTGCTCTTGCAGAGGCCATCCTCCAAGCTGGAGACTCTCTCGTCGCCACGGCGCGCAACCCAGCACAGCTAGATGATCTCGTCGTCAAGTACGGGCAGGACCGCGTCCTCGCCGTCTCGCTCGACGTCACCGACCCCTCGAGCGCCGACGCGGCCATCGCCACCTGTCTCGCCAAGTTTGGCCGGCTGGACGTGCTCGTCAACAATGCCGGCTACGCCGACGTCGCCTCCGTCGAGGACATGTCCCTCGAGTCCTTTCGCGCGCAGATGGAGACCAACTTCTTCGGCGTCGTCCACGTCACCAAGGCGGTCGTCCCGACGCTGCGCAAGCAAGGGCACGGCCACGTCATCCAAATCTCGTCGGTGGGCGGGCGCGTGGGCTCCCCGGGCCTCGCGGCGTACCAGAGCAGCAAATGGGCCGTCGGTGGCTTCTCCACGGTTCTGGCGGCCGAGCTGGCGCCGCTCGGCGTGCGCGTGACGGTGCTGGAGCCCGGCGGTATGAAGACGGACTGGCTCAACAGCATGGTTATTGCGCCCGTCAGCGAGCCCTACCTCGCGACGGTGCAGGCGCAGATTGATCTCCGCGCACAGCTGAGCCCGAACTGGTCTGAGCCGGCCGACATTGTCAAGAGCGTGCTGCACGTGGCAAGCGCACCGGAGCCGCCGCTGAGGATGCTCTTGGGAGAGGATGCGGTCGAGATTGGCAAAATGGTAGCGGACAATCTGGCGGCGTCGGATAAGAAGTGGGAAGATGTTGCCAGGCTCAAGGTCTAGTTAGCCTAGCCAAGGATAGACCTCACAGCTTCAAAATGACTCCAGTGTAGTGCAAAATCCAACTCCATTTGGGTATATCTCTCCGAGTTATTGATACATGTCCTGTTCCTTTCCATATGAAAGCCATCACCGAGCCTGCTCAATCTTGAGCGTAGGATTCTCCTTTTCCAAAGTCGGCCCAACAAATTCTGAGATGGGCACGGCAGCTGAGTTGGCATCTGCTCCCGAACCAGCACCGTGCGCTTGCCGCATATGCGCTGCGAGTCTCTCCGAGGCGCATCTTTGGGAACAGTATACTGTAGCACGCTTGTCGCCGATACATTGCTTGCACAGTACAGCTTGCGTTGTGTCGTCGGTCATCTCTGTATCCTCATCCGTGAGCTGTACACACTGCTCACCAGCACTGCAGTCGTGCTGCTTCCCAATGTGCTCCTCCTGCAGAATATTTAGTATTGACGGCATGGAAGACGCTCATTTGGTGTCGCTTACCTGTCCTTTATGATAGCAGTCTTCGGAGCAGTATACTGTCAGTTTGCCACTCCCGCCGATCTGCACAATGGTCTGGCAAAGGGAGCACGAAAAGACGTCTTCTATCGAAACGGTGCGCTGACATACCGCACACGGCGGTAAGTCGTAGAGCTCTGACTTGGCCTGAGTCTGACGGAGGAGCGCCTTAGACTCCTTCCTCTTCTGCTCAAAGGCCGTCTTTGCTCTGCGAAGCTCGTCGAGACGACTAGTATGCGCATCTCTTTGGCCCTGTGAACTCTTGCTGCGATAATTATCATCGACAATACGGCCGACAATTTGCTCCAGCGTCAAGCTATCGGAGGCTAGGTATTCGTCCAGATATGACTGCGCGTTGTCGAGGACAGCGCCTTCGCTCCCACGCTTGAAAAACTCGGTAATGTATAGTTGCTTGAGTTCGTCGGGTTTGTCTTTGAGCTCTGACCACTTTGTAACAAATGTGTCAACCTTTTCCGACCAATTTTCTGGCTTGCCAACACCTTGCCACATCATAGCGACGAGTTCTTCACGGCTGCGATCGGGGTCACCGAGCATTTCTCTCATTTCTTCCAACGGCGCATTATGTTCGGCAACTTCCAGAAAGTCAGGATGCCTTCGTATAACCCAGCGGTACCAGGCCTCTTTCTCAGAGTTGATGTGCGCCTCGATAGCCTGGAGGCTCCCCTTGTAGTCCTTCGCGTCGGTGAAGAGATCATCGAGCTCTTGCAGAAACGCCCGCCGCTGCGAGAACCACTCCCTCTCCTGACTCTCTATGTATCTCTTTCTCATGCGTTCAAGAACTTTGCCGTAGCAGTCCTTGCACTCAGCAACGTGCTTCTTGCCGCAGTTCTGGACGCATGAGTTCTTGAGCTTCTCCACATCTGTAGCGCAGAGGCTCCGCTGATTGCGAGCTGCATTCAGTTCAGACCAGTGCTCTGGCAGCACTTGACTAGCCATGATCAATTGGTCTCGCTGATTTTGAGCTGAGCCGGTTGCTCGCGTTGAGTTTCGAGATGGCGCAGTGGGAGGACGCGCGATTCGATGCGTCGCCTCGACGTGGCCGCTAGCTTCAACAGCCAGCTACGTACGGACGGAGTTCCTAAGCCGAATATGGTGGAGATGACCAAGCCGACTTTGATTATCAACTGTTCAAAGTCACTTTATCTGCGCGTCGTTGTACAGAATGGGCGTGGTTGGTGAAGAACACAGAGTTCAAGTCTGACGCGACTACCGAATATCAACCGGCCACGGTTGGCCCCACTATCACCAGCCTTTGCGCCAGCAATCATGCCAGACTCGACTTAACAACCGCCAACATATTCACTACATTGCGAGTTTTGAGTCTTTGTGGCTCTTTCCGGCATCTTTTTCCAATATTTCATCTCCTAGCCGAGTCGTTCGCCCCACTAGCTCGCTGTAGACGCGTAGTCATCATGGTTAGCTTATGCGACTCCTCGCACCGGTTTCTTAATACTAACAATTCACCAGGCGGACAAGCTTCGTACCCAGCAAGAACTAGAACGCCTGCAGGCCAAATTTATCGGTACAGGGCACGCCGACACTACGAGTTGGGAGTGGCGCACGAACATCCATCGCGACACGTACTCGTCCGTCGCCGGCCACCGCCCGCTCCTATCGTACATTGCACTGGCCGAGAACGAGCCACTGACGAAGACGAGGGCCAAGATGATCCGGGTATGTGCTGACTATGTCTTCGTTTCTTCCGACATTAGATACTAACCTTGGACAGAAAATGCTGCAACCCGCCGGCCCTCCACCCGCGCGCGAAGATTAAGCTCCGACAAACACGACAGCTCGAATTACAAAAAGCTGCATCATTTATGGCGAAAGGGCACATCAAGGCGTTTCTGAATTATTTACGGCGTTTTGGAAATATACCATTGGTTCATAGTTCCAGGTTATTGGGGCAGGCTAGGACGGTGACGGTGGAGGGAGATTGTCGCTACTTGCATCACAGTTGTCTTACATTTGCTAGCTACTTTCTTGAAGCATCACATGATAGTATCCCCGTCAGCATCTTCTCGTGTTTGCTTGATTCCGAGGCTGGAACGCAATTTCTTCTCCAGATCGTCGTTCGACTCGCCGTATACTTCTCGCACGAATCCCATGACGCCGTCGAGACCAATCTCCTCTCTTCCGCGCGGGCCAATGTGCCATGTCACTGTATTCTCGCCTTCGTGCCCTACGGGCGGCCGGTCCACCTTGCGCACCACGTAGCCCTGCCGCTCCATGCGCTTGAGCGTCAGTTCCGTCGCTTCGCTAACGACATTTTTGTTGGCGTTGAGTCGCGTCAGATAGAGCATCAGCTTCGGTTCACTGAGCTCGTTGGCATTGAGCCAGATCAGCGATACGACCATGGTGTAAAAGGCAAGATATGTAGCTTCGGCTTCGACGGTCGGGATTCTGGACGGCGCTATGATGGCGGCGGAGCGGTATGCGGCAGGCAGGACTGAGGTGAGGATGTAGGCGCCAGAGCCGGTCTTGGGCTGCACATTCGACTTCATGGCCTGGCGCTTCTCTTGCAGCGACATTTTCTCGCGGACAGGCAGCTCCCTGAGCTCCATTCCCCAAATGGTGCGCAGCTGTTTTTGCGCCAGGGCGAATATTCTCTTGAAGGCTCTGCCCTGGTTTCCAAGGACTATGCTGGATTATTAGAGTTGTAAAATACTTGCAGATTCATGCCCGTCGTGCGCTAACCTCTTTCCTTGATTCCGTCACGTCGTATCGGGGTTCGTGAATACTCGCATGACAGGGCGTAGCGGACCAACTTCTTTGCCAGCTGCTCGTCTGCAGCGCGATTCGGGTCTTCACTTTCGCTCCCTTCGTCTCCAGTTGCTTCTTCTGCCGATCCATCACCGTTCTCCTGTGTGAGCTGTGTACTGTCTTCCTCTGGTTCTTCGTGCTCGGTCTAAAGTTCGTCAGCCGCAGTTGCTGGATGGTTCAGAGTGCGTTGGGGCCTTACTGGTCTCGTCCTGCGTCTTGATGGAGGCATTGTGTGATGATTTGTGTGTGAAACCTAAAAAAAGAAGCGATCGTCCAGTAGCCGTGGAAACGCTACAGGTTGGGGAATTGTTGAGTTGGCGGAGGGGTTGATGCGAAGAGCCTCTCTGGGGCGTTAAGTGCAACGCGCGTGGTCGCGTCTTCAGTCAGTGGGCGCACTCTACGTAGTACTTTAGTTAGCTACAAGTCACTGCTCGACAGCGCAAACAGCCACCCTGCTTTACAAGATGTTACGCACTGGAAAATCAGATACACTATTATCGATTGTTCAAGAATTCGAGTCGTACCTGAGCAGCCATGTCAAGTCTTTAAATAATTCCAAATCGACTTTGTAAGCTGCGACTGCAGGCGCATACAGCGGGCTACCTACTTAGAGAAACGCTTATCGTTATCGCTACAAATTTAGCTCCTGCCCCTAGGTATGCATTACATCGTACCACTTTGTTCGTCAACCACCAGCTCTGCTAATGCGCTCGAGCCGCGGGTAGTCTAATCAAATGCTGTCTCGAGCGGTCCGGCTACGGCTTATTGCTGCTACGCGACCGCTGGCGCTGGCACAATGGAGGCGTGCTGCCCTCGCCAGACCTCTGAGTGGTACCGCTCTGCTGGCCAGACGGGGCGACATATCGTCAGACAAGCTGTATACACCAGAGCAGATAAGTCAGATGATACAAGCGACTTCTCCCAAACCAGTGGATCATCACAATCTTGAGTCAGTCACTGGGGTCCTGGATCAGGAGCGTACACAGGCGCCTAGCCAAGCCGAAAATCAAGACGAGCCACGAGACGCAATCAAAGCCGAGAGTAGCAAATTGAAGACTAGCGACAATGCCGAGATGCCCGATATTGAAAATTACGAGCCGACAGACGCGGAACTTGCAGAGATACTAGCATCGGCGCACACCACCTTCGGCGACGATGGTTTGTCGACAGAAGAAGCAGCAGCTGCCGACATGAACGCACAATTCAGTACCGAAGCGCATGGCGAATACGATACTTTGGCCTCTGAAGACGATATTCTTTTCGAAACTTCACCAAACGAATCGCATCCTAAGAGCCGGCCCTTCAACCACGAACTTCTTACACACCAGCATCTCGGCGTCTCAGCACTCGGTCGGCCCGTGGAAGCTCTGATCCTCAAGGACCCAAATCGGATGCAGCGCTCGAAAAAGCAGATCCCGACCTTTGAACCGGAGACGGCAGATGCGGAACCTTCCGTCGAGTTGAAGTGGACCGACTACGTTGCAAAGCCGGACGACGAGCAAGACCCAGTGCTCGAGGCATGGGACAATATTAACGAGATGCGACCGGCCGATACAAATACGATACCGGCACACGAATACCACAGATTGGTAGCGGCGCTCGTCGAAGGCTTTACGCAGGGGCAGCTCTCCAGCTACATCACCATGAAGCATGCACAAGAGCTTGAGGCACAAGCGACTGAGGAGTCGCAAACATACCCTTGGATTCAAAAGCAGACCGCTTGGCAAGCCGCTTATCAAATTGAGCTGGAAAGCAAAAAGCCGAAATACATTTGCTCGGCCACCATTATCGACAAGATATGGAAGCTCCAGGTCCGAGAACAGGTTGAATCGCTTGGTCGTGCGCTGTTATGGGTTCATCCTACCACCTTTCGACTTCTCACAGGTAAAGATATATGCTCAATATCCTTTGGTCTGAGACTAACACAGCCTTGCAGGGCACGGGAGGCCTGTTCTTGAAGCGATCCAGCGGGAACTGCTGAATCCCGGGAATAACGAGAGACTTGCTGCTAAGTCTGAAGAGTCTCGCATCGGCATATACGCCTCCAAAGCAGCCATTCCTCCCATAATAGCACGGCTGAATGAAGTTGCGCAAGCTGTCGTCTCTGCTCAGCTCTCGACGAATCATATAAAGAAGGAGAATTTGTCCCCGCCTATACTCGATAACCTGGCAAGCATAACGAATACAATTATAGAAACGAGCAGCAGTGGAAATGTAAGACTACAAAGAAGCAGACTTTTTCCGCATCTCTATGCTAATTCTCATTCAGGATTTGCTTATTTACTGGATTGCGGACAGCGACCGTCCAAAGCCGTCTAGCGCGAGGGTAGTTTCCAGCACTATGCCTGAAGGGCCGGCAGATGTTGTCTGGCGCCTTCTAATGGCGGCTCAAACTGTACATGAAACCGAAGCCGATCTTTCGTCAAAGATGATCACACGCACAGGAAGAGGGAAGAAACCCAAGGGTGCGGTTTACATGGACTATCACCGCGAGGAGCGCAGCAAGTCGTGGCGCGATAAGCTCAGATCTTGGACGCGCTATATCGACGCTGTTGCCAAGCCTGACGACAAGAAACTGCAGCCACTCCAGCTCGCAAGCCGAGTTGAGGTCGTCCAGATGCCGCCAGCGTCCACCCCAGACGGTGCTAGAGTATCCGAATTGACGACCGCCACGTTTGGCCACGTTTTACATCCCGCAGACACTACCAAAGGATCCAGCAAGAACAACACCGACAAGAGCCGCCGTATTCTTTCGCCTGTGATCCCACACCCAGCCGCTCTAACCACCCTCTCCGCCAGCAACGAACCGGTCACGCAATCGACCGCCATTGTCCTCAACTTCTCCCCCGACATCACCCAACAGGACGGCACCGACGCCGACGGCAAGCTGCACCCTCGCGTGCGGCTCACCCTCCCCGTCGACGAGACCACTGACCTGTCCAGCTTTGATTTTCCACCCCATTCTACCCTCCACGCTGTAACGACCCAGCGCATCCAGGACCTCCTCCTGCCCACCGAGAGCGTCGACGTGCGGCTGACGCAGCAGCAGCTCGTCTCCATCGCCACGGATCAGCCCGCGCTGAAGCAGTTTCTCTCCGCGTCTGAGTTCAACCTCCTCGAGGGTCGTCTCCGCACGCCCAGCCGCATCGCCTTTGCCCTGACCGGCGGCGATGGTGCGGACACTGCCGAAGTGCCGTATCTGTTTATGGGGCTCGAAGTGCATCAGGCCGTCGAGACGAGCCTCGCCGGCCACACTATTCGCTACGAGAGCATCGAGGCTGGCCAGCACGGCGGCCAGCGCCAGCAGCTGTCCCTGCACCGCGCCAGCAGTGCGCCTGGAGGCAAGGACGACGGATTCCTGCAGCTCGTGGAGGACGTCGCCGCCGGGAATGTGTTTTCGTGGAATGACGGCGCCGCGCTCATGCAGCAGCGCTCGAGCGAAACGTTTACAATGGACATGCTCGAGGACGGGGAGGTGGAAGAGGAGCAGCATACCCTGGAAGAGGACGAGCTCCTGCCGCTGGAAGAGTACGCCGGTGATGTGCCGCCGAGAGAGGAGGGCGTAAATGCTGGAGAGGCGCAGGAGCAGGGCGATGTTGCACGAGATGATGCAGTCAAGGCCGAAGAGCAGGGAGCTGGCCCATCGTGCAACGAGCCGGCGGCGGTGACAGAGGAGATGTCGGGTATGCAGGAGAGTTCTCTGCTCGAAGAGTTGACAGTGGATGACTCTGATTCGACGGCGGCTCACTGTGAGGCAGAGGAGCCCAGCAAGTAGTGAGGAGCCACAGCGTCGACCAGAGACGCATAGTCGGATAAGCAACTGTAAAGAAAAAACACATGTACCACCACTGTATTGTATATTAGAAGATGAGATAGTTAGAGCATGTAGTTAGAGCATATATGCCATGACATGGCTGGCGTATAGGATAGAATTGTGTTCTATAATTGCGGCATAGCACTGCACCCGCAAAATCGCGTGAAGGGCTTCCTCATTGGCGCGGCAGTGGCCATGAGTGCAAGCAAAAATCAACTGCAGAGACATAACCAAGCACGGTTTACTATGGCGTGTCACATCAGGAACGGCAAAAGATATTTCAGAATCACTTCTTGACTTTCTATTTTATTTTCATATTTTCGTCACATAACACATTATGAGAAAACCTTGACAAAGAAAATCCCTAATCGTAGCCCTCTCACGATTGTGCCCCAGCTGTAGAAGCCGAGCGCTCATGAATAGCAAAAATTTTCATCTCAGTCATAGAAGTGTGCTCATGAAACCAGGAAAGCAGTTCCTGGCCGACCAGAAAGAAACGACGTCAAGTCGCTTATTTCTTGGCACCGGCCTTGGCAGCAGACTTGGTGACCTTGGCGGCACCATCGGTCTTCTCGACGGACTTGATGACACCGACAGCGACGGTCTGACGCATGTCACGGACGGCGAAACGGCCCAGGGGAGGGTAGTCGGTGAAAGCCTCAACGCACATGGGCTTGGAGGGAATCATCTTGACGATGGCGGAGTCACCAGACTTGATGAACTTGGGGTTGTTCTCAACCGACTTACCAGTACGGCGGTCGATCTTCTCGAGGAGCTCGGAGAACTTGCAAGCAATGTGGGCAGTGTGGCAATCGAGAACGGGGGCGTAACCGTTACCAATCTGGCCAGGGTGGTTGATGACAATAACCTGGGCGTTGAAGGAAGCGGAGGCCTTGGGGGGGTCGTTCTTGGAGTCACCAGCAACGTTACCACGGCGGATTTCCTTGACGGAAACGTTCTTCACGTTGAAGCCGACGTTGTCACCGGGAACACCCTCGGGCAGCTGCTCGTGGTGCATCTCGACGGACTTGACTTCAGTGGTGACACCAGCGGGGGCGAAGGTGACGACCATACCGGGCTTGATGATACCAGTCTCGACACGACCGACGGGCACCGTTCCGATACCACCGATCTTGTAGACATCCTGAAGGGGAAGACGGAGGGGCTTGTCGAGGGGACGCTTGGGGGGCTCGATGGCGTCGATGGCCTCGAGGAGGGTCTTGCCAGTGGACTTGCCAGCCTTGGTCTCCTTCTCCCAACCCTTGTACCAGGGGCAGTTGGAGGAGGCAGTAAGCATGTTGTCGCCGTTGAAACCAGAGATGGGGACGAAGGCAACAGTCTTGGGGTTGTAGCCGACCTTCTTGATGAAAGAAGAAGTCTCCTTGATGATTTCCTGGTAACGAGCCTCGGCCCACTGAGCAGTGTCCATCTTGTTGATGGCAACGATGAGCTGCTTGACACCGAGGGTGAAGGCGAGGAGAGCGTGCTCGCGAGTCTGGCCATCCTTGGAGATACCAGCCTCGAACTCACCAGTACCGGCGGCAATGATGAGAATAGCGCAATCGGCCTGGGAAGTACCAGTAATCATGTTCTTGATGAAATCACGGTGACCGGGAGCATCAATGACAGTGACCATGAACTTGGGAGTCTCGAACTTCCAGAGGGCGATATCGATGGTGATACCACGCTCACGCTCGGCCTTGAGCTTGTCAAGAACCCAGGCATACTTGAAGGAACCCTTGCCGAGTTCGGCGGCTTCCTGTAGAAGATCATGGTTAGCAAAATGTTGACAAAACGGACGCGAGATTTTGTGTCTGCCTCTCAGGGAGTAGAGGAATGAGGGGGGAGCTTGCGACAGGTGGCGGGGTATTTTTCAAAGCAGCCCCACCAAAATGATAAGGCACTCTGGAAAATTTTGCCGCAGCAAGGAGGGGTAGCGGCCAGTGGCCAGAGTGATGAGGCGATCGGTGCTAAGCAGGATAACGTGCGAAGCAAGCAAGCAGTCTCGTGAAAGAGGCGGAAAAAAAAGACTGAAATGAGATGCTTACCTTCTCGAACTTCTCGATGGTACGCTTGTCAATACCACCGCACTGGTAGATCAAGTGACCGGTCTGGATACCATGTTAGCTGTTTGAACTCTGTGAGACGGACGAGGCGGAGTAAAATCTAGGTTCCAGGGCAGGGACGCCGCTTGACCGTTGGGAGGCATAACTTACGGTGGTAGACTTGCCGGAATCGACGTGGCTGTCTAGTAGTCAGTATTGAATGGTTCGTCGGAATCGAAGCCGTGAGGCGTTGGGAACGCACCCGATAACGACGACGTTAATGTGAATCTTGTCGTCCTTGCTGCAGAGATTGTTAGCATGATGATGAGTCGGATGAGCTGAACCTGTAGGACATACCCCATTTTGAAGGTGTTTGTGTGTGAATGCGAGTGATTCTTTTGTTATGTCCTTTCGGAAAATCTGAAGGCGGCGGTGTTAGCAAACAACGCAAGCTTGTCGACGCGTCGAAATCCATCCTCAAAAGGCATCACAGGCCAAGGACGCTCGAGCAAGAGAAGACGTACGTGAATTCGCAGATCGGATGCTTGAACCGGGTATGCGAGACAAAGAGCAAGAGAAGAAAATTTCTAAAGAGGATGGTGGGAGGAGGAGTTTTAAAAGGTCTGGCGGGGGAGGGGTGGAGTGGGCGAGAAAAAAACTGGCTGGTGCAACAACTGGCGCGGGGCAACGAGCGAGAGTGGCGGCAGCCCACTAGCCCTAACAAGAGGCATGTTTTTTTTTTCTCTGACGCAGCAATAAGCTGAGGCACAAAAAAAAAACTTTTTTTCACTTGTTCCTCACACATCGCCGCATTCCCACTTATTTTTGGAGGATCTCGCCAATCAGTGGACGGGACAGAGCGCCTAGTCCGGCCGTGATGGGCACCTTCGGAGGTTTGGTCCCATCGCAGGGCATCAAGGCATGAAAACGAGGTGGCGGTATACCCAGGCAGCGATCCAGTGGAGGAGATGATGCATTGAGTCAACCTCTGAATCACTTTGGTTTGCTGCTTGACCTCAATCTGAATACACTTGGCCGTAGATATTGTGCTACCAGTACTGTGCTGCCGTGCTACTGCTGCTGTCTACCCCTCCATGCCCCTCACTGCCAGACCTTTGCTGTGGCGCAGAGATTTCACGGGATGCACAGGCCACCATTACGTCGCAATCAGGTTCCTAGGTACCTACGTTGCTTGGCTGCCTTCTGTGCTGCAGGGCCTCCAGGCTCCCCCTCCAAGCGTTTCATGCGGCCTAACGCTGCACTTTGGACGGTGCACCCGCTTCTAGATATCCCATGAAGCCAATCGAGAGGGGTCTGTTGGGTTGCTATGCGACGACAAGCTACCGGGATTTTTTTTCTTTGGCCCTCCTTCCCCTCCTAGTCACTGAAAGCGGGCGCGCCATCGGTGGCATGCAATACCTGTCATTTGTTAGCAGCCTGCTAGTTCGTCCCGCAGGCTGCACGTCTGCTCAGGTGGGGTGGGTACCTGTCTGGCTAGCTTTGGGAAAAAATTCGCATGCAGCAGCCACACGGCCAAGAGATGGCAGGCCAGGGAAGGGCAGAAGAAAGCAAGATGCATGTGGCTGGCTCCCAGTAATAGAGTAAGAAAGTGCTCGTATTGGGTGAAACTGTGGCGAGTCCTCAATTGAGCAGCCGAGTCCAATCGCTGGGATAGGAGCTGCACACGCTTGAGGCAGTAAGTCGTACATGTGTGTGACACTGTTATGGGCCAGGCCACGAGCTAGCCGCTGTGACTGTTTCGGCGAGAAGCAGAAAGCTGGTCACTGGAAAATTCCAGAGTTTACGCTTTAGACACTTGATAACGCAAAGGCCCTTACTTAACTTGTAAAATACTGTATTCGCACTGGTCACTACATGCCTCAGGTGACTTGCGAGAGGTCTGTTTCAAGAGCTGGTGCCTGAGGCCGCAAACCCAGATCTAGTGCTCAGAGGGCCAGAGCTTGGTTCCTATTCTGGCCGAGCAAACGGAGCTTCTCCCTCTACACCGGGCCAACACTGGATGCCGTCTGAGTAGCTACATGAATCACATGGGAATTGCTCCAGGGGACGAGTACAATATAATCATTATTCGTGTAATTTATCTATAAGATCAGTGACTTGGTAAAACTACGAATGGCATCTCGACGCCCCGGATTGTAGCCCCGAAATTTGCCTTTTTCTGCGCTGGAGGGCAGCTGTAGACAGAGGTACCTGTAACCGACAGAAAAATGGCGCGGGTATATTGTACCGTCGTCCAGCACGCCTCGAACAACCAAATAGCCTTTTTGCAGCCCCCCGGATTCCTCACCGTTCCCAGCGTGCAGCGCCCAAAAGCCCCCTGTAAACGCACCCCAGCACCCCTAGCAACGCCCAAAAACCTCCCTCTCCCCGGCCGATCGGCATTCCGCGGCAAAGCACCAAGCCGAGCCTCACCAAAACTTCGGCTCAGCTTCACGGGTCTGACCTTCCAAGACCTTTTTCTTACTTTGCCCTCCCAAAAGATTTTTGATTCCTTCTTCATCCCCCCTCAATCTCCGCTCTTCCATCTTCCTCGCCATCCCTCCATCTCAATTGATTGACAGCATCATGTCCGCTGTCAACCGTAGCCTGCGTTCCGCCTCCAAGCAGCTGCGTCTCCAGCCTACTCGCGTTCTGCCTTGCGCCGCTGCCATCCGCTCGGCCTCCGTCGGCGCCCTTCGCATCGCCGGCTCGCTTCCTGCCTCCCGCAACACCTTTTCCACCTCTGCTGCTAGACTGTCCGGCGCGCCCAACATGACTTCCGGTGCCAGAGAATACGACCCCGAGATCAAGGACATTGCCGACTTTGTCGCCAACAAGCCCATTGACTCTGAGCTTGCTGTAAGTACCCCCGCCGGGAGATTGTTGCATCTCGGGAAGAATCGCTTTACCCCACCATCCCCAACGAGTTCCTCTCGCAACGGGGTATTCGGTTCACGAGAAGCTTCAATTCCTTTCGACACGACTTGGATTACATACTGACCCTCGTCACAGTTCGACACTGCCCGATGGATCCTCCTCGACACCCTCGGCTGCGGTCTTGAGGGCCTCCGCTTCAAGGAGTGCACCAAGCTCCTCGGCCCCATTGTCCCCGGCACCGTCGTGCCCAACGGTACCAAGGTTCCCGGCACCCCCTTTGTCCTCGACCCTGTCAACGGTGCCTTCAACATTGGCGCCATGATCCGCTGGCTTGACTTCAACGACTGCTGGCTGGCCGCCGAGTGGGGTCACCCCTCGGACAACCTTGGCGCCATCCTCGCCGTCGCTGACTGGATCAACCGCACCAACAAGGCCGGCGGCAACCTCGCCGGTGGCAAGATCTTCAACATCAAGGACGTCCTCGAGGCCATGATCAAGGCCCACGAGATCCAGGGCTGCCTGGCCCTCCTCAACTCCTACAACAAGGTCGGCCTCGACCACGTTGTCCTCGTCAAGGTTGCCTCCACCGCCGTCGTCTCCAAGATGCTCGGCCTCAACGAGAAGCAGATTGCCGACGCCGTGACCCAGGCCTGGGTCGACGGTCAGTCCCTCCGCACTTACCGTCACACCCCCAACACCATGTCCCGCAAGTCCTGGGCTGCCGGTGATGCTTGCCAGCGGGCCGTCAACCTGGCCCTCAAGGTCATGAATGGCGAGGCTGGTGTTCCCACCGTCCTCTCCGCTCCCGTCTGGGGTTTCTACGATGTCCTCTTCAAGGGCAAGAAGTTTGAGTTCCAGCGCCCCTACGGCAGCTACGTCATGGAGAATGTCCTCTTCAAGGTCTCCTACCCTGGTATGTCCTACAACTCATTTGCACCAGTCTCCAGAATCATCAACTAACAAGCTTCTAGCCGAATTCCACTCTCAGACGGCTGTTGAGGCTTCCGAGAAGATTCACCACATGCTCAAGAAGATGGGCAAGTCGGCCGCCGACATCAAGGCCATCACCTGCCGCACCCACGAGGCCTGCATCCGCATCATCGACAAGCAGTTCAAGCCCATGGACAACTTTGCCGACCGCGACCACTGCATTCAGTACATGTGCGCCACCATGCTCGTCTTTGGCCGCCTCGAGGCCACCGACTACACCGACGGCGGCGAAGCTGCCACCTCGGAGCTCGTCGAGTCCCTTCGCCAGAAGATCAAGTGCGTCGAGGATCCTCAGTACACCCAGGACTACCACAACCCCGAGCTCCGCACCATCTCCAACGCTCTCACCGTCGAGCTCAACGACGGCACCGTGCTGGACGAGGTTGCTGTCGAGGCTCCTCTCGGCCACCGTCTCCGCCGTGACGAGGCCAAGCCCGTCATCCTAGCCAAGTACAAGCGCCACCTGACCCCTCACCTGCCCGAGGCTCGCGTCAACGAGCTTGTCGAGCTGAGCCAGAACGCCAAGAAGCTCGAGACCATGTCTGTCGACGAGTACGTCGACCTCTACGTCGTCGAGAAGAGCAAGTTCCTGTAGATGTGTAACCACGTTTTGCTTGGAGCCGGGGAGGAATATCCAGAATGTATAATTTCAAAAAATATTACAAGTTAGATGAATCTAGAGCGATTTTGACCAATTCTCAATGTGCTTCTTTCGTGCATCTCGTTTAAACGTACACAAACGCTCATGCTCGCGTCTCGCGTAGTTGAGCATCCATTGCTTCCCGTATTAGCTGCGCCGTCTCCTCTGGCACCCTCGCCGTCGTGTCAATGTCGATCCCGATGCCAGGAAATTTATAAATCTTGGAGTCGTCCATGAATTTCCGCACCAATTCCACATCCGTGAGCTTGCTACTTCCCTTCTCGCCACGCTCCGGCCTCGTCACGCGTCGCAGGTTTTCCTGGCGCTCACATGTCAGATAGACGGGCAGAAACGGACGGCCTGCCTTGGCGGCCGCTTTCTGATGCGCCTGCGACCATTCCGCGCCAATGGTGCCCGCGGTGAAAAAGTCTAGTAGCTCTGAATGTCAGTAATACTCTGCTTTTCGGGTAGCAGGCGGAAAGAAGGAACGAAGAAGTCCGTTGGGTGTGGATATAGGGTAAGCCGCCGTACCGGTAAAAATGACGACGTGCGCGAGCTGCGCCGCCTGATCCCCGCACGCGCTCTCCTCGTCGGAGGAAGGGTGCACGAGCGAGGTGTACACGGCGTCGCGGACGCGCTCGCGCTCGGCGTTGTAGGAGGGGTTGGAGCGTGGGACGGTGACTTGGTCGATGAGGGAGTGGTTGTCGACGAGGTGCGATCCGGGGAGGAGGGCGTGCAGGGCGCGCGCGACGGTGAGCTTGCCGACGCCGGGCATGCCGTTGATCCAGACGAATTGGCCGGACATGGCTTTTACTTTTATGTGGTTCTTTTTTTTTCTTCCTTTTTTCTTCTTCTTCTGTTTGTTTCCGTTTCTTCTTCTTCGAAACAGCAGTCCCTTTATGGCTTTGTGTTGCGACCCGAGAGTTGCTCTTGGTGTGCTGTCAGATTTTAACCAACTAAACGGCCTGACTCACGAGGCTGTGAGCCGACCTTGATTTTTTTTAAGTGAGACTGACAGCGACTCCGCGATCGCAAACATCATGACTTTATTCGTATGAGAAAACAAATACTCGAACATGGATCGTTATCAAAGATGTAGACGTGGAATTTTTGTTGATTGACATGTCGCACCGAAATCGGGCCTGTGCTTCAGTGCAGGTCTCGACAAAAGTCCAAGCACTGCTGCTGCAGTGGAGGCTACAGGGTGTAATTAGATTTTATGGTGGCCGCGGGGACGAAGATGCTAGAATTTTTGAAATCATTGCAACACGAGACGGGTGGAGGGCGGCCAAACCTGCCGATTAACTCTGCACATGCACATGAATATTGAAACAGTGAAAAAGCGTTGGCAGGTTGCACTCCACGATCATTGAACTTTTTGAATGATTTTCATTAGTGTGTATCCAAATGCCACCCAGGCCGTTAACTATACAATGCTATATTTCAGTTCTCATGTATGGTGTAGCTGTGGCGACGGCACATTATTGGCTCTTGACCGACGCCTTTTTCAACGAGGCCTTGGGCGTTTTGAGCAGGCCAAAGGCAGCAGCCGCTACTACGGCTGTGCCTGTCGCTCCGACGGTGTAGGCATATTCCCTGCCGGCCCACCAGTAGATGCTAGTAAACAGAATAGGCCCTAGGCCACGGCCAAGCTGGCCCCAGCTGCGCAGGTTGCCCAGCTTGCTGCCTCGCTCGTCCTCGTTGGCCTCGAAGCTGCTGAGCGCATTCAGGCCCGTCACCACAGTCGCCGAGGTGATGGCCAGGCAGGTCGCCGCCGCGTAGAGGCCGCCGGTGGTGTTGAGACGCGCCAGCAGCACAAAGGCGGCCAGGCAGGCCGTCGTGCCGAGGCGCACAGAGGTCAGCGGGGGGAGACGCCGAGTCACCCCGCCTTGCAGGATAGACGCGACGAGGCCGATGAAGCCGAGGAGGCGGCCGTTGTTGCCAGACGTAAACGAGAAGAGATCGTAGGTCATGAAAGACAGCGAGCTTTCCATGCCGGAGAAGAACAGCAAGAAGACAAAGTGCACGGCGTTGAGGATAATGTGCGAATTTGTCCTCTCGACAGTCTTCTTGGGAGCAGAGGAACTGGTACCGTTGCCGTTTTGCTTTGCGCTGTCGGCAGTAGCCGCCTTCTTGCCCGTAATGGCAGGGAGCGTCTCGGGCAGGTAAAAGTACAGATAGACTGTTTCCACCACAATGAGCGCCAAGCTGACACCGGCGGCCGTCGCAAAGGGGTTGGCCTTGACCGAGGGAACGGTGCTCAGCCAGGCCCCTAGCGCGGGGCCAAAGGTAAAGGCCACAGAGAAGCAGGCGCCGATGATGGCCATAGTCGAGCCGCGCGACGCCTCGTCCGAAATGTCGCTGGCCATGGCGGTGGCCAGCTGAATGTTGCCCTCGGAGAGACCGCCGACGACACGGCTCGCGATAAAGGTTCGAAAGTCGACCGCGGCGACCCAGAGCAGCACGGAGATGATGTTGCCGGTCATGGAGGCGAGGAGAGCCTTGCGACGGCCGTATCGATCAGAGAGGCGGCCAATCAGCGGCGACGCAAACGCCTGGAGCAGACTGCAACTCAGAGGTTAGAAAACTGAAGAGATGTATAGTATTCGCAATGGGGGGTTTGGCGTCTTACGAAAACAAGGAGCCCATTGCGCCGCCGAGCAGGACAATGTCGTAGCGGGACTCGATCGGGCGCGCAAACGACGCCTTGTAGCTATTGAGGCCGCTGATGACGCGCTGCAGCAGGGTCGGCGGGCCGCCATTGAGGAGGGCGGGAGCTTCGCTATCGCGATAGAATTCGAGCAGGCGCGGGAAGAGCGGCAGGATGAATGTGAAGGAGATCTGTCGAAGATGGGGGTGGTCAGCTTTCGGTTTGCTTGCGGCTTCCGCCGGTGCACGCGTGCGTGGGGCAATGCTCGAGGGACGATACAGCTTGCGCCGAAGCTGGAGAAGGGGGTCAAGGGTCGGTCCATACCAAGTCAAGGAGCAGCGAGAAAGCGATTACTCGCAGGACTCGCTTCCGCGTAGCTGGGTCGACTGCAGCTGCCATGGTGGATGACGATGCCAAGTAACGATAAGGTAGTAGATTAGGTAAACGTGGCGGACAGGAGATTCATGCAAGATCGAGAAACACAGTGGTCCAGCTGGTGCAAGAACAGAATGGTATTTCCAGAAGCGGTAAACAATGTAGAAACAAAACGCGCCGGGTAGGCAGCTAGAGGAAAGATTTCAGGCCGAGCTGTGCGCTTGGGAACCTGGTGCCATCACCTATCTAGGCATTAGTTCGGTAGGTAGGTAGGTAGGGAGTGACAGGGGAAACCCCACAGGCGGGTTTGGTGTTTGTGTATCAGGAGCTTGACTGTATGACACCTATCAGAGCTGGCGGCGCTGAGGTGCGTGCGTGCTGGGTCTGTGTTTCAAACTACACTGCGGCCACGGTGGCAGTAAAAAATAAAATGAAAAGAGATACAATTTCGTGCTTTAATTACACGGACGGACCTCAGGAAGGCAACAAGATGACAAAAAGCAATGAAATAATAGGTCGGCCGTGTTCTTTCGCGTGGCGTCCCCCGGCTTCTTGCCCATCCGATCCACCAACCTTGCTAGTGGCGTCCGGCACCAGCAGATCCGGGGTTTGTCAGGCACAGTCTTGAGCTGCGATTTGTCGGGAAGGAAAATTGAAATAGGGACGGGCTAGTTACTCCGTGGAGAACTGGCCGCAGACGCGTTGTTGCTCGCACCTTATTAGTAACGAAAGACGGAGTATTGGAGAGCGCGCCGGCCCGATGTGCAAGTAAGGATTGTATTCATAGCAGAGATACTAATACGTCGTGTGTGACTTGAACCATATATTCCCGGTCCTAATGATTGCATCCTATGAGCATCCCCCGCTGCGCCAATTAAAAAGCTTCCAGAAGAAATCGCAAACCCTTGCTGCCCTACAACACACCATTAATTCGGCCCTCACATCCGCGGATCGGCTACGTACCTTGTAAGGCAATGGGATAAAGTAATCCGACGCCATTTCACAATCTTTTGGCGTCGTTTCGAAAATCTTAAACACACCCACGTCACCCTCGCGCCTGTCACCCGTCTCGTCTCCGCCCACCTCGCCGCCGCTACCCCAGCGGCGAAAGAGCTTGGACAGCATCAGGTGCAGCTCGGCCTGCGCGAGCGCCTGGCCGAGGCAGACGCGCGTGCCGCCGCCAAACATGATCAGATACCCGTCCAGCCGTTCGTCCTCGTTGAGCCATCGCTCGGGGTGGAAGGCCAGTGGGTCCGTAAAAATGCTCGCGTCCATGATGGTGCGGTACGGGCTCATGCTGATGACGGTGCCGGCGGGAATGTGGTACGACTTGCCGGTGTCGGGATCGGCCACGTCAAACGACTCGTCGGGCGCGATGCGGGACAGGCGGCTGCTCGTGCCGACGCTGTGGCGCAGTGTCTCCTTGACTACGGCGCGCAGGTACGGCAGGCTCTCGAGCCGCGCGAGGGGGACGGCCTCGTTGACATCGGGAATCGCCTCAAACAGCTCGTCGCGAAGCTTTTTGAGTGTTTCCGGTCGGTGGCACAGGTGGAAAACGGCAAGTGAGAGCGCCCAAGATGTAGTCAGAGTGCCGCCTTGGACGAGAATCTGTCCATCTTGCGCCAGGCGATCAGTCTCCTTTTCAACGTCGGGTAGTATTTCGGAGGAAAGCAATTCGTGGAAAATGGTCGGGTGGTCGACATCGAGTTCCCAGTTCTTAGTCCCTTGTGTAGCCTTGATGTCGCGAATTTGGCCAAGGATGTCGTTCTTGAGCTTCAACCAACCGTCCCAGCCTACAAAAGTAAGCTCATGTCTCTATTTTTGCAGAGGTAGAATACGTACCAGGCACCCAGCGCCCCGAGACTGATTCTGGTAGAGCATTGACGAGCGTCAGAGCCCAGTTCATGTGTTTTATGATTGGTCCCATATGTGTGCCCTTAAGGAGGCTGTCAATTGTAGCAGCACCAAAGTCAGGCTCCTCGACTGCAACACGTTAGCGTTGATATTTAGAATCGGCAGGTTTTCGTACTTAGGTGATCGCTTCGCGCAAAAGCGTATTGATTGATGACGTCTAGTGCAATTGTTAGCCAGCCTTGTAGATTACTCTTCGTTTACATATTGCTGATGCATACCGTTGGTGTAAGCAGAGAACGGATACATGAGATCAAGCGGCTCAGTTGGACGGTCCCGTCCCTCGCGATGCAGACGGCCTAGAAGCTGGTCTACCCGTTCTTCGAGAATGGGTTGGAGATCGCGAACGCCCTTGGTCGAGAAGAACTGGTTCAAGGGGGTGCGGCGGAGCCGGTGATGGTCGTGGTCGAGAGTCGCCAGACCACTGTCTGAAGCAGAGTTAGAATATGCCACGGGAATGGCACGAATCATACATACGAGGAGCTCCAAACTACATCATGTTAGCAGCGTACCATGCAAGCGCAAGCAACCATTGAAAGTTTTCTCACCTGCTTGGCCCAGAACAGCCACTTGTGGCGACGGCGGTGCGGCCCTGGGTAGAGTTCAGAATGAAAGTCATGATCACTAACATGGACCTCCCAGGGACTGATCCTCACAACCGGACCGTACTGCTTGTGCATCTCGACAATGCGAAAAGTGTACTGTCCACCAAGAATAATGTCATAGTAAAATTCGTAGTACTGCGTCAACGCGGCAAGCTTGGGGCCAGGCAGGTGGGCAATGGGACTGTACCACAACCGGTAGACGCCCAGACATACCGCATAGACGACCCAACACGCGAGGGATGTGTACGCAGCGAGCTCCCAGGTGAAGTCAGCAGCAATGCTTTTTGGGATAGCCATGGTGGCAGGAATGTTCGCTGCTCTGCCATGCGCTCTCTCGATACCACCAGTTGTGCCGCGTTGGGAATGCGAAAAAAATGGCAACACCACAGCGTTATATAACTAGAGCCAACAAAACTATGGCGTGAGGCTTGCATGCAAACGGATAGATGTGGCAGCTGGCAGGTCTCGGAGGTCATTTGTCATTTGGCGCTGCGACTGCAGCCTGCTACCACCTGCAGACAGCTTGTTGGATCCTTGTCCTTAACCCATTACACATCCTGACCCTGCATCTCCTGCATCTGCCAACCTTCATCATCACCGTCCTGTCTTGTGCTATCCCTGGTCCGGCCTGCGCCTTCATTAGCCGTCCGACCTATCGGATCACTGCAATTTGCTTCCATGATGGCAGCCGTTTGCTGAGTGTGGGCATTCCGTGGGCCGCTGGAGCCGGGGCTGGACGACATCAAGCCATGCCCCCTCCCTCTGCGGGCGCAGCATGGTGCTTGGCTCGATTCTGTCACAAATCGCCTGCGCGTGGATCCTCCACCCCATGTCAGAACAATAATATTGGGTGGCTTCTTCTTGCTATTGTCCTCCAGAACCGGCGCTTCTCCAGATCCCCAGCTTGGCGCGGCAATTTCGATTCGTCCCGTCGGCCTCTTCCGGTACGTCGCAGCACTAGTAAGTAGCAGGGCGCGCGACACCACATTTACTCACAACGGTTTTCCTTCGATTTCATCAAGCAATGCTAACATTTGCCACATGTTTTTCAGACAACATCCAGAATTTCCGTCACATCCACAGACCCGCGACGTGCGACCCCGTTGGCAGCTAGACAGCCCTCCACGAACACGACTCCACGCCTGTCACACCGCAGTGGTCTCGTGTAACCGCCATGGCTGGCGACGAATGATATAATTGCCGATATGATGTGTGGCGTGGACGGCGTCATCTCTCGAGGTATCTTGCCCCCTTTCAGCCATTTCCCTGATTCTTTCGCTCAGCTGCGCTTCGGATGCGCCTCTTTTTAAAGCCTTCGCCAGCTCTTCTTGGAACATCCTCGAATTCCTCGTGAGCATGCCCACACCCATTACAGACGGGCTGCATTTTCGGCGGCTATCTCGCCCAGTACTGTATTTCAGATGCGCGACGATAGAGCCGCACCGTCCGGGTCGGGCTTGCTGCGACGCATCACCGGCATCGGCCATAGCAAGACAGCAAATTAATCAGTGTCGCGTGACACAATCACGAGCGAGGACATAACAAGACATCAAAACATACATACGCAACAATTCAACTTACGCCTATAGTGGAAACAGCAATGTCTCATTGGGTGCCCAGCCCTTTGTTCGTCCATCGGGCGCAAACAGATGCGCTGGCGATGGCCCCGCATTCAACGCGCGCCCAGAGGCATCAAACTGGATGCCACACGTCTCCGGATGCCAATCACCTTTATCCGGTGCTCTTGGCTCCAGCGATGGCAATGCCCCTCAAACTTATCGGCGCCTAGTTCGGAATGAGGATAGACCACGCAACATCGAAGCGCATTCAACCCTTGCATGTCCCGCAGATCCGCAATGGTGTTGTCGTCTTGCCCCCTGCACTGCTGTCCGCGATGGCGATGCTGGCGCCGAGGATCAGTGCGCCCGCGCTGCCTCCGTAGATGCGTCCACCCTTGTCCAGAAAGCTTTGCAGGGCAGAGAGCAAATCGTTGCTTTGCAGGTGCTGCAGGAGCCTAAAGGTACTACCACCCGGAATCGCGACAATGTCGGCGTCGCGCAGGCCGAAATCGGGCCCTTCAAGGCCAAGTGCAATCGATGGAAACTCGCCAAATCGCGCGAGTGAGCTATTAATCCATTCTTCCGGACTTTGCCACCGAGTCGAAGCCATTGCAAGTGGCCAAATCACGACCTTCTGCCCAGCCTAAAGGCCAAATTCCAGATGTTGGCCTCGTCCTCTTCGGAGCTCCCGCCTCCCAAGTATATCATTTTCGTTATCTTTGTTCCAAATAGCTTTCTTCGGCCTTGCGTCTCGGACTGTGAGACTGGATGCGATGCTGCTGAGGTGTGAGAGAATTTGTTGCAGGAGTGGCGGTTTCTGTTAAAGTTCCCCCGCAGACGACCATTTTCAGCTTGTCACAATGCGAGTTGCTAGAATCGGCATCGCGGCAAGCCAAGTATGTTCATTTTCAAACATTTATTATTTTACAGAAACGCCATTTTCTAGCAAAGTCGAGAAAAATCCAAACCACTTCACGGCGACAAAAGCTCCGGTCATTACAATAACGTCGCCTTCCTTCCTTATTCCGGCTGACAAGGACGCTCACCGACCCGCTGCAGCATGCGAGATGCGACGTCGTCACATCCAACGTCGATGAGATGCCGGAGTGTCTCCCCCGCTTTCCATGCATGTCTGTGCCCAATTCCTCATCGAACCTCCTGTATGTACGTTGGTGCAGACCCGCGGCCACGTCAGATCTACCATGCACGACTGCTACACAGGCGGGGTGGTAAGTCTTGTGCGCGTCAGCCCGCATGCCGTGTCGCACTGAAGAGAGACACTGACCGCGAGCCAAGTTCGGAGATTTCTTTCAGTTGCGCAAAGTCAAATGGGAAGAGGTTTCTCGTCAGGGAGGCCGCGAAGGGGCACATGACGTTCCCATATCCGTCAACTTTGTAGCTGCTACGCTATCTCACCAAGAACTTCGCCATTCGCCTGTTTGACTTCATGCCAGCTCCTGTGGTCGTGTTTCATTTTTATTTTATGGTCCAGCGGTACTCGGTCAATCGGTCTACCGCTTGGAGGGGCGAGCCATGCTATTGGAACAGCCTTGCGCAACCTTGTCGCGGCGCGAACCAGGCCGTTATACTCCGTGCAAGGCCAGCGCATGCCAGTCCGTCGACTCCGACTGGGCCGGACGCCGCCTCCGATTGGCGACTGCTGCCCACTACGCAGGGAGCTTCACATTTACATGCCACTCGATTTTTCATATTAATAGAGTGCGCACTAGGAACACCAGGTCTCTTTATCTCAAATTCGGACACACGAATCGACGTGTAGTGGGGCACACAGCGAGACAAGATGGCGAGGCACAAAAATCAAGTCTATTAATGAAAAGGTGTTTGTATATCTGCCATACACAAGGTTGCGGCAGCAGATGCGCCGTCCACCTTGGCTTTCCGGGTATCAACTCGGCCAGAACCGGTTCTCGTGAGCGTTTGTCTTTTCTCTCCACGTCCCTTCCCCGCACCGCCCAACGTGTTGCCCACTTCCTGCGGGAGCGCCCGCTAGCTGCATGACGTTGCATGAAGTTCGGGCACTTGGGTTTTCCTATTCTGTCTTTCCACTAGCCATGTGGACAAGGCCAGGACGATGACGCTCTTTTCTTTCCTTTGGGCGCCAACAAAACAAGCCTCCGAATTGCGCCCAAAGGATCGTATACTCCGCGAGTCCCTCGAGGGTCTAGGTCCCAGCATGTCTCGCTATTCACATGAAACCGTTCTTCGCCCAGCCTGATCCACCTTTTTTTCGAGTACCATTCCGTGGGGAATGGATTTTGTAACATGGCGGTGACGCCGTCTATGTGGTGTATTGTTCGTGTTTGGAATCTTTTCTGGTCGCCCATGTCGTCTTCGTCGCAAGCAATCTGGTGTCCTGACCGATGAGGAGAAAAACGGTGCTCCCAGAGGCACTGGTGACCGGCCCAGTGTGTGCATGGGAGTGGCGCAAAAACAGGGTCTCGACGATATTTCCCGCATCCGAAAGAGAAAAGTATTATCCGTTAGAAGGAAATGAAGCAAAAACGCCGCCGTCTATCGTTGTTTCGACAAGTAAGAAATGGAAGAGTTGGATGGTACAGTATCTGCGTCCTAGTTAGTCAAAATGCATTCGGTTTGCCGAATCTATGCGGACGGGACGGGACGGGACGGGACGCACTAAATGGTGTGTAGTAGTCGGGCGAGTGTGGTGCTCTGTTCACGCCTTTGTCCGACGCATCATCATTTCGGCTTGGCAGGTTGAGGATTGCTGGGCTTATTTATGCCTGTTGTGTCGTACGGTCCGCGTGCCATTGTGTCAAAGTTTCGTGCGACGTATCGCAAAGTGCCTAGAACGCTGTGATGTTTGAGGAGCTGCTAGCTTTTTGTTTGGTTCGTGTCGAGAATGGTTGCGCAGAGAGGAAGCCTCGGCAGTTGTGTAAGATTGACGTAGTAAGGCGTGGTAGGGTGTGTATGTGCTGTATGCGACGTGAAAGCGACGAGCTAAGGAGCAAGAGTCAGATGCACATTCGGATCAAGATGTAAAAGATAACAAGTTGCGAGAGCCTGCCAAGGTGGAATGATGAGAAGGGGTGGGACAGCAAGACAGGAAGAGGGACGTGAGGATATTTAAATCCATGGACCAGCACCTGGAACATGAGAGGGCACGAAAAAAAAAAAGAACCACCAGCACCACACCCCCTGCTGTAGGCTCGCGTGGCTTTCCGAGCTTCTCATTGCCAGCATTGCTCAGACCACCTATACTTACCAGGAATCATTTAAAGGGACGGTTACCGATGTTGCGGTCAAACAGTTTAAGCGGTGAATTTCTGGGTCTTGTGCAGAAAGTACTTGTGAGTACCCCTGGGATGAACGGACCAGCAGGCAGAGAAGAAAAGTCGAGAGCGCTGAGACCCTCGTTCTAAATTTTTGTTTTTGGGTTATTGGGGGCACTTTTTATTATTTCCCTTGCACACCACGCTTGCTTGGGGCGGGCGGGCTCCCTCTTGTCTACTACATGGGTTCCAGATCGACAGGGGGGGTGTGCGACTCTGTGATGGAAAGGTTGGGCTGCTCCTGGGCCCTTTTGGAATGGCAAGTTTTTAGGCCACCGGGGGGGCAGGCGAGGAAAGGGAAAGGGGAGAGCGCCCAACAAAGTGACCAAAAGGCAATAAACTAAAACCAGGCCGTACTGGTGCTGGTAGTATTAGTAGGGTCTTCTCTCTCTCTCTTTCTCTCTTCTTGAGAGATGAGGAAAGTGGAAACTTTGACGGCCATGGCCCGGCAGGTCGGAAATGCTACCCGCCGGCGCGGGTTGGCGCTTTGGAGGAGGGTAGGGGGGCGTATGTGTGTGGGTGTTGTTTGTGGTGTTTTTGGTCCTTGGACAATGGAGGCCGGGACGGGCGAGGATGCCTGGCTCTTGGTTTTCTTCCTTCTCTTCCTGGCCCGGGGTGTGTGTAGCCGAGAGAGAGACGTCATGCAGGCATACTGGTACATGCTGATACGCAAACCACGAGTCGACACATCCCGTGTCCGCGTTCCCGGAGAGAACAACGATTGGCTCCCGGAAGGCTGGGCGACGCAGGCAGACACACGCATACACATGCACGCCTTCACACCACTGCCGATGGCCGTTGGTGGTGTTTTTCTCTTCGAAAAAGGCAACTTGATACGAAAAAAACGGAGGCGCGCGGAGACGGCGGCGGCGCGCCGTCCCGAGCACTTTTTAAAGCAAAGCTTGCTCGGCTCGGCCCTGTGCATCTATCTGTATAGCCGACGGGAACGAACGCCGTCAACCGCACAGAGCCAAGGGCTGGAAAAAGCGTAGTCTGCCCGTGCAGAAAAAAAGCCTTTCAACGGTTTTTTACACTGGATGCCAATCTAACAGGAGTGGGTTTTCTTATACGGGTTGCGCGCGACCGAGACAGGGAAGTACTTTCCCACGGCAAGCCAATGATGGGAAGCAGCAAGCTTTGTTCTTTTGGTCGCGGGCGAGTGCAACCAAAAAAAGATACATTGATACATACCCTTTTCTTCCTTCTTCTTTTGCCACTAGAAGGGAAAAAGAAAAAGCAAGGCTTACGTGTGGGGGTTTTGTGGATTTGGCGGCAAGAGAAATTGACACCGTTGAGAGCCCCCAGCCGGGCCTCCCTGTGTTTTTCGGCGGCAGGTTTGTTCTGTGGATGTGTTTCTGGAGCGACTTCGTTTTTGCTGCTAGTTATGAGAACCCATGCTGGTGGGCAAAGTCTGGCTGGGGAGCCCAATTTCTGGGGAATAAACGCCAGTTATTAATCCCAAACCAGACTACCGGCGCGTCATGTACCTCGAGGTACCAGCAAAAAGAACTAGTCCAGGGTCTTTTTTTTGTTTCTCCAATTTCTCCAAAAAGTTGCGAGAAAGAGGCCAGTTGTCCGGCATTGGCGAGAAGGCGTGGCAGGCCCCAGCACAGGTTGCCAGGTGCCAGGGTACAGTTCTGGTACTGGTAATCTGTAGTTGGTTGCTCGCTCTTATTCTTGCTAGTCCAGAGTAGGAATAGAAAAGAACATCATTGGAAAACTGGAAAAGGGCATTTCGTCATCCACGCCCCCTTTTTCCACAGCCCACCAAGCCTAAAAGGCACAGGAGCCGTGAGCCTGTCGGCGCCGGCGCGTTTTAAGATTGAGTAGAGAGGGACAAGCACTACCGAATGAACTAGCTCTACCAGTAGTCAACAACAACCCCATCATCACACTGCTCCAGGCGTCCGAGTAATTTGATTCGTTGACAAGGCCGGGACTTGCTTCTTCGTCACCGGCATCTTGCAGATGTTGTTATTGTTGCCGCGCGCGTCAACAAGAGCAAAAAATCGAGATGCGGTGTGTTGGCTGCGAGAGGATTGGGGAAAAAAAGACTGAAATGAAAAAAAAAAAATTTAAGGACTAGGATAAGTACATATAAGAGAAAGCAAAAAAGCAGGTCCCGGGAAAACGCACGACGCCACTGACCACCAAAAACTTGTAGGGCGGAGCCCGTTGTGAGCTTGACAGGGGCGGACGAGTAAGGCGGAAGGGAAGCCCCCCCAGGAGAAGGAGGGCCCTGTAATATATTTGTTTTACTGGCTGCAGGCTGCAAAATCAAAAGCGGTCGGGCTAGGAACCCAAGCCAGTCGTCCAGAGTGCCGGGAGGTGACCCTTGCAGGGGGGCGTGGTGGTGATTCCTTGTCAACCTGCCCGTGCCTGGATGCCGGAGGGGATTATATCCGTGGCACAGGTAATAAAGGGGGCTGCAGGCAGAGCAGGCAGTGCATTGCAGTGCAAAGGCCTGTTGGGCTGTCTCGTGTCAAGCTGTCAGCTCGCCTTTTTTCTCACATCTCCGGCCTAAATTAAGTACTGAGTAGAATCTTTGTACTAGTCCTAAGAAGTGAGGCGACAAAATGACAAGATGACAAGTTTACCAGTACATTTCCGACTCGGCCTAGCGGTTGTGGTGAGACGCGG
Organism: Akanthomyces muscarius; assembly: GCF_028009165.1. Classification (NCBI taxonomy): domain Eukaryota; kingdom Fungi; phylum Ascomycota; class Sordariomycetes; order Hypocreales; family Cordycipitaceae; genus Akanthomyces; species Akanthomyces muscarius. The sequence continues at coordinate 2,269,913 of NC_079243.1, read as the reverse complement.
CGTCTCGGGAGAAGCAGCCGGGCAAGGCACCTACTACCAGCAAGGGGGGGATAAGATGCCACCATTCTCGGCAGCCTCCTCAACGGTAGAGCGCCCGCCACCGGGATCATCCAGAACGCAGCCGAAGGGTGTGTGTCTGTGTGTGTGTGTGAAGAATTCAAATCATCAAAGCGGCAACAATTCCCTGTTGGTGCGAAATCGTTTGCCTTGAGCCCCTTCGCATCAACAGGCGGCAGCGCTCTCCCGCTGTTCCGGCCATCGGCACATGTATTCAGTAGATTTGATAAAAGTTCAACGGAAGGTGTTGGTCGTTGTCATGCCGTTTCGGCAAGTGCCGCTGGGCTCGTGTTACCGTACAACACGGCTGCTGTTTCTTGACATGTGTGCCAGCATCATCTCAAACTGTGGCGCCGCGTTGCGGTAACAGTGCCTGACAAAATCCAGGGACAGGCCGCACGATCCCTGCTGCCTGTGCTTGGATGCAAGAAGGCTCTGCGTCAGGCTGTGCTAGGCTGGCTGGCTTATCAGTACAGCATGTGAAGCTTTCTATTTATCACCCATTCATCATCAGAATGGCTGCTCGCGGGGCAGGGTCTTGCTAACAGTCAAAGACAATGGCGATACGGAGTATTGGAGGAGGGCATGACTCTGAGATACTACATCTCTTGAGGTATGTACGCTGACAGAGGACACACACCTGGGGTGTCAAATGCCCAGGGTACGAGTTGACTTGAGCAATGAAGAATACTGGTGCTCAAGCTGGTGCGCATGTGTTCATCGCAGCTGTGATATGTTTGGTGTATTGTGCTGCAGTGTAACTTGGTCGAAATATTGAATGAGCAAAATTATATGGAATTGTGCAGGGTGAATTTGGATCGCGATCCGACAAAAACCATTACCATCAGTCACGTCAAGGTCACTTGGTGTCGTGTTTAGTGGACGTTCGGCTTGTACTACAATTGCTTGTGCATAGACCGTCAATCGCAAATAGGAGAATAGCCATTTACCGCTCAAAACAGAGGCCTAGTCAGCCAGCCAACTGTTTATCGCGCCACCATTATTCGAGTCTTTGCCTTTTTTTCTATAGCTGATGCGGACCTCGTGGTGATGCATCTGTCTTCTCTCGTACACCGAGCTGAAGCTTCTGGTTAACTAGCGCTGCCACGACTCCCCCGCTCTCCCGATCAGCGCTACGTTCGGCTACAAGATGCCAAAACAGGAGGGTCGTAACTGCTTCTTGCGAAGGATTAAAGGGGACCTGGTCGATCAATTCGCTTCACATGAAAACTTGATCACAACACGTGAACGGCAATCTGTACCTGATGACGGCCGATGACGACTCCCGCCATGGCGCATCCGAGACTTGTTTGACAGCCAGGGCCGCGGGGCGCCGTTCCCCCGCTTTATTCGAAGAAGCTTCTGGCTTGCGACTCACGATGGCGATTGAAGACAGGGTGGGTTGCCTTGGTCACGAAATAGGGCTACCAGTCCGTCTTGTGGAGAAGCGCCTCTTTAGATGATGTCAAGCACTTGTACACCAAAGACAGAGACGCTAGTTTTACTGCACATTAAGGCTACACCCTCGTTTCAGAAGTGACTACATTTGGTAAATCAAGGTCGAGAAGATACAGAAAAATGTGAAATGCCCGTTTGGCAGAGTTTGCGTAAATATCTCATAGTCCATCGCCTAGTTGCCTGATAGCCGTTGCATGGAGAAGGTTGCTCGCATGATGGAGACCAGACTTTGAACAAGACCCTAATTGTGACGAAACTATGACGCGGACAATAAAGAGTGACGCCTGCTCCATGCCCCCCGCCTATGAATATAAAAAAAGCACAACTCGACGATAGGACTCTTGCACACTACTAATTTGATCAATTGTATTGCGAGATTCAAATTGTACAACACAACTCATCATCACAATCGTCTAAATCACAACTTCGTACCCAACTTAACAAACATGCCTCGCAACGGAGATGGTTCATCACACAACGGCCCCTTTGAGGAGGCTGGCCACAACATCGCTCACGGCGTGGGCGACGCCGGGGTAAGAACAGACCTGCCTGATTTCCTTTCGCAAGCAATCAAATCAAAGGTAGCTTGCGTTGCTAACATGATATCTAGACTGACAAGGTTGACCGCGCCGACAAGACGGCACCCATGCCCGAACCCGAAAAGGGCGCTGGCCTCGAGGGCCTCAACGCGAGCGGCGGCCAGAGCCAAGGCATTAAGAAGGGCGACAATGTCGGCCAGGGCGGCTCGACCAAGGACTAAATATTTGGCTTTTTAACTTTGTTGGGAATACACTGGCGCAATAGGATTGCTTCATTCTGAGCTAATACAAAAGAAAATTACCATCTAAACCGTACACTTGGGGGTCCACGTCGAGAGCATCAATCGTACCAATCAATGCAGCTGCACATGCACTATCGAGCAGAATCGCAAACAATCAAACGAAAGGAAAAAGAGGAATAGGCAGCGCTCTTTCCTCCGTCGAGTCGAGACGAGAAAACAAGCCTAGCAAGAAACAAACCGTGATAAAAGAGGAAAAAAGGCTGAGCAGCCTCCTTTATCAAAATAAGCGGTCGCGCCATTGGCATGGGTACTTGCTTTTTTCTCCCTTTCCTTCCCGTACCCATGCCGTGTTCTTCCAGTTTGCTGGGACGACTCGTCCGCCCTCCTCCGACTGCGCGGCCCAGCGATGCAAGGGGGTTCCGATACGGCGATACGGTGAAGAGATGACCAGGCTGGTTACCGTAACATCGCGGGCTGCCAGGTGCGGCAGAGCGATTGTGTTTTTCTTTTCTCTTTTCCTGTTGGGCGTTTGGGATGTGTGTTGCCGTGTGTTGAATTTTCTACAGACACACTTGCCGTGGACGAAAAATTACACATTAACTAACTAGTTTTATCGTCTGAGACATGGCACCAAGGTGATAGGGGGCACAGACCGCCATCTAATAAATCACGATTTTCGCCAAGGAGCAATTTTCAATTTTCATTTTTTGGGGGGGGGACAGGTAGACAAGGTTTTTGATCTGCCTACGTGCCTGCCTGGTCTCTATATCTGGCCTTGGAGTATCTATATTGGCCAAGACCAACATCTGCCGCCCTGTGTAGAGCGAGTCATTGGAGTCAAAGCCGCGCACTTGACCAGGATAGACGTCTTGCAATAAGATTTCTTAAGACAGAACATTATTAATAACTGACACGAGGTCTTTGAAGACACTCTAAGTCATGCGATCGATCCTGGCAACTTTGTATAGCATGAGTTTTTGCAACCCCTTCCAAAATTGACAATGGAGTGCTGAATTAGTATTCTGCGTTGCCCCTGGCTCAGAAAGTATGCATCTAATATATATGCTAGACTTGGTACCGTGTACTACAGTGACGACTCGCGTGCCGCTCTTACTTGCCTCTCGTCTGCTGTGACGCGATATCGCGGCCCGCACGCCCTGCTGCCTTTCACCTTCCGGGGGCGGGGGGCCTCTTGGTTACTCCCAATTTTCATCGTAATTGTTCCATGCCGAGCACAATAATCCAACAATTTTTATTTGCGTGTAGGTATGTCTCTGTCGTGGACGATATAGCTGACGGGCGACGCCCGAATGAATTGCATCGAGACGAGAGGAGGTCACTTGGCCCCGACGGCACAATTTTCAGCAGTGTTCTAACGGTCAACGTGACTTCAGCCTCAGCTCAGTCAATGTTTGGTCAACGTTCGGTAACAGTAGCCAAAATCAATCAACGAGGCGTAAAGAAGCGCCCGGCGCACCGCTGGCCTGGAAATCTTATGCGCGTCAGTGACTCCTAGGACCTGAAGCCTCGTCTCAGTTGTGATGCTGGCTGATCTCTAGTCGTAGACGCTCGGGACGTCAGCCTCGGCTTAGCTGTCAATTTAAGCACTATATAGGACCAGGTATCATATGATGCGTGCTTGGTAGCCATGTGCGATGGTCTGTGTAACTTTAGGCAGGGCAGAGGAAATTTTCCGCCTTTTTGCAAAACTGTCTACGGATTGGATGCCGATTGGGCCTCATTTGCGCCTGGGAGGCATACGTCCGCATCACGCCTGCGGAAACTATTTAGCTGCTGTCTCTACGCGCGCAGGAAATGATTGGTTCTTGTTTTCACTTTTGCTGACAGCGCCAAAGATGGAGATTGGGTCGCCTTGGAGTACAGCGGCGGAACAGGCGGTGCAAGGCTGCCAAGTATGTCGCTCTCCTGCAGAATAGTAAGGTGCAGTTGCGTCTTTGGGGTGCTGAATATTGGCCGACCTATTCATTTGAATTGTATTGTATCTTGTTATTTATTTGGTTCCCGAGACTTGCCTGGGTCAGTTCGGACAATTGAAGTCCTCCACAGATACCCTGGTTGCCCAGCTGCCTACTTCATGATAGCACCTATGGTGGCGTATGAGCAGTGCGCCACAATGTAACACAACGTATTGGAAATCGTAAGCAGGATAGACCAAGGCGAAGAAGCCGGCATATCCTCCATGCAGACTAGTACTGCGTGTCCGTGCAAGCTGCATCCGTCAAAACGTATGGCGGGGCTCCAGCCTGATGCCGCTGTCGCTGTCGTTGTCGCAAGGACTGACGAGGTAACGTCGGCCACCCACTTAGGAGCCAACCCACCTGGGAGCCACTCTCACGCGTCGCGTCCAGCCCTATCACCTTCTTATAATAACCACGATAACTTATATAAATATTATTATTATTTAATTCCTTTTAAATAGAACTATTATAGATACTAAATATACTAAATAAGACCTTTAAAATGTAATTTAAGACGTTATTAGTAGTATAAGCTAATATAAAGCTAGAAGACGTTAGGGAATCCCTTAATAAACACTTAGTGGCCGGCTAAAGGGAAAATAGGTTAAAAAGGATATATTTAAGTAGATATAACGCCTTTCTAATACTTAAGAGAGGCATCTTTATAGCTAGATCCTACTTTAAGATAAGGCAGGCCTCTCTCTAACCTATAACTAGGTCTAAGAGATAGTAAAGAGAGTGGTATATCTTAATAGCGATACTAAACTACTTAGTAAGAACTAGCTATAAGGATTCCTCTATTAAAATCTAGAAATTAAGACTCTAAGAGGCAGGAGACTTAATATTAAGAGAATTAATAGCGTATTAACTAACACTATTAAGGAATTCCGCTATATTAACCTTCCAGCCCTATATAACATCCCTCCTTAATACTAATATAATATAGATAAGATAGGCCTAGTAATAGGCTAGTAAGAGAACAGCCTAGTACTTAGGTTATTAAAGAAACAAATAGTAATAAAAAAGCAGTCTAGGCTTTATTATTAGAGTATAATTATTAAGTATATCTTAGCTACTAAGAGGAAGCTTAACCTACTAGTTATCTTCTAAAAAGACACTATTTAATAGTAATACTTTTTAGATAAGTTAAAGCTATTTACTTACTAGTTCTTTAAGGCTATAAAGAAGGGCTAGATAAATAATAATATTACTATCTACTAGCTTAAGATAGTCTTTATCCTAAAGATAAGGCTATAAAGACTATACTATAAGTTACTAGTTATTAATAGCTATAAAAGTTATTATATAACTAAATTTCTATAAGAATATTACTAGAATAACATTTTTATTTTATTCCTACTAGTATATAGTAGTTATATACTTTAACCTCTTAATATAGCTGTCTTTAGGCCTATAAAGAGGTATTATATAGCTTATCTTAGCAGGCATCTAACTATTACTAACTTATCGCCACTTAGTAAAAAGATCTTCTTAGAGTGTTATCTAGAGGTATAAGAGCTTAGAATAACTAAAGTAAATATTATTACTAGCTAGCAGGTAGTAGGACTTTAGCCTATTAATATAGTAAGGCTATTACTTAGTCCTTTACTTCTTCTAGAGGCACTATAACACCTAGTTACTCTAAAGAAGCCTCTAACACCTTTAATAAGCTATTATACTTATATTATAACACTATCTAATAGCTAGGACATTAAGTAGCTCTTTTCTAGCCTTAAGCGTACCTAAAAAACATCACCTATATACTATCTTATTAAGTGGAAGATATAGAAGGGAATTAATATATATAATAGTATTAATATCACTTCTAAGAGGCAAATTAGTTATCTTTAATAACAGATAGATAACTTAAAGCCCTATAGGAAAAAGAGAGTTTAACTAGACCCTAATAAATCCTTTATTACAGTTATAGAGGTAGATTTAACACGTTGCTAGCTTAACGCGTAATTACTAGGTATAGAAGAGGTGGGAATAATTAATTTATCAGATACAGAGATCTCTAACAGCGAGGCTATCGCCCTATAATTATTTAATATTTAATTAATATTATTTATAGTTATAATAAGGCATTTTATTAGCAGGTGTAAAATCAATAATAGTGGCTCCCAGGTGGGTTAGCTCCCAAGTGGGTGGCCGACGTTACTGGAAGGATACAACGGCCCCGAGGGCGCCGCAACTAAAGCTTGCTAATCGGTGGCCATTTTACCACACCAGCAGTCCACGGCCTACCAATCATGACGGATAGGCTATGCAATGATATCCTCAAGCTTGTACCACCCCGCGCCTTTGCCATGCATTTGTGGGCAAGCAATGATTGGTAGGTTGGGCAGCTAAACGCCGCGTATATAAAGGGCCATGGCTGCTACCTTGGTTTCGGAGATTCTGGAGTGATCTCTCTAGTACATGCAACACAGCTTCAGAGAAGCCCCAGCGATACAAAATGGGAAACCTTCCATCATCCTACGTCGTAGTTTTGCTGTCTGCCGCCACTGTGGTGTACATACTCAACACTATATGGCGCAGAGCATCCCACAAGATTCTGGCCCAACGAGCAGGTTGCAAGCCGGCATTTACTCGCCCTTACCGGCTACCGCTCGGCATCGACAACCTGGCTCGCACCATTTCCTCAATCCTCAATAACACGATGCAGAATGACGACTTTGTCATTTACGAAGAGATCGGCTGCCGCTCGACCTGGCTCCAGAATATCCTGGGCGAGTTTTACCACGTAACTGCGGACCCTGAGAACATCAAGGCCATGCTAGCAACACAATTCGACGACTTTGAGCTGGGACCTTTGCGGCGGGATCAACTCGGACCTCTGATCGGTCATGGCATATTTACCAGCGATGGCAAAGATTGGTATGTCGAGACTTTGTTGCATCACCTACACGGTTCATGGTGCTGACCAGAGGCACACAGGCAGCAACAGCGGTCGATCCTTCGTCCGCAGTTCACTCGAACTCAAATTTCCAATTTGACGCTTCTAGAGGCCCACGTCCAGCAGTTCTTCCAGCAGTTCGAAAATGCTCAGGCAGACTCCTGGACACGCGAGGTGGATTTGGGACCTCTCTTCTTCAATCTTACGCTTGATGCGGCGACTGAGTTTCTCTTCGGCCAAAGCGTGGACTCCCAACGCACCTATCGTAAAACGACTCAGGGATCTGGAAGCACCGAGAAGTCTGAACAGGATGGGCTCAGCAGCAAAGACGGCAGCAAAGACTGGTCGTCCTTTGGCCGAGCCTTTGACAGAGCAAATGCCACCATTGCTCTCCGAGGGATGCTCATGGACTTTTACTACCTATACAAGCCCAGTTCTTTCGCCAGAGACTGCAAGGAGGTCCAGCAATTTGCAGACTATTTTGTCCAACGAGCTCTGAGCCAAGAGCTAGGAAACAAGGACGGAGATTCCCAGACGGGGGCGTACGTCTTTCTGAGGGAACTTGTGAAGACGACCAGGGATCCGTACGTGCTACGCAGCCAGCTGCTCAACATTTTGCTGGCGGGCCGAGACACGACCGCCGGTCTCCTGGGCTGGACTTTCTTCCTGCTCGCCCGTCATCCCGCATACTGCAGCAAGCTGCACCGCGTCGTCGTGGAAACCTTTGGGGCCTACTCACCCGACACCTCGTCCATCACGTTCGAGTCCCTCAAGGCGTGCCACCACCTGCAGCATCTCCTCTCCGAGGTCCTGCGCCTGCACCCGGTGGTGCCCGAGAACGGCCGCCGCGCCGTCCGCAACACGAAGCTGCCCCGCGGCGGCGGCGCCGACGGGCAGTCGCCCGTCTTCATCCGCAAGGGCGAGGACGTCATCTACAGCGTCAACGTGATGCACCACCGAAAAGACCTGTGGGGGGACGACGCGCACGAGTTTGCGCCCGAGCGCTGGGTTGACCGCAAGCACGGCTGGGAGTACCTGCCGTTCAACGGAGGGCCGCGCATCTGCCTCGGGCAGCAGTTTGCGCTGACCGAGGCGGCGTACGTCGTCGTGCGGACGCTGCAGAGGTATGGCAAGATTGAGAACATGGACCCGGAGACGGTGACGAAGCATCAGTATGCCCTGACCACGGCGCCGGCCAAGGTGTCGGTCAGGTTGTTCCAGGCGAATTAGTCAGAGCTCCGCGAGCTTGGCACGTGTTGGTTGAATAGTCTAGCAATATCCCAGCAAGGAACATATCGGTAATGCTCATACTCAACTGCAGAAGATGAGTGGTAGTTTTTTTTTCGAGCGAGTCGTCTCATAGCAGTGATATAGACTGTCTGCAGATTGTTTTTGGCGTGTGGTAATAAGCAAATATTCGCGTGCGAGACTGACAGGCTCACGTTGGAACGCGTCTCGTCTCGCGCGAACGCAAAGAGTGGACTTGCCACGCCGACTGCGGATTTTCTATTCCACAGTCACTCGGCTCGCAAGATGAGCATGGTTTCTTTGGGGAGAACAAAAGAAGAAAATCCAAATTTCGAGTACTGTCTACTCAGTTATCTCAAGCAATGGACCGGCGGTTGTCACGCTGTCAACGCGGTCTTTTGGATCTGGGTACCACTTGCGCCATGTAAGCCGTCAAGTTGGAGCCCCATGTCTAGCGCGAATTTCGCCAGGTGGCAAGTTTACAGTAGTTTCTCTACCGGCCCGGTATCATATCCCGCTGTCTTTTCGGAGCCAGTACGGTGCTGTAAGCAAGATGCCCGTCGCCTTCCCTTTTTTGCCATAGGCCCGGCGCACGTGTTGAGTGCCGAAGGTAGTCGTCGGTGTAACATGACTTGGACTTCTGTGGCGCTCATGCAACCACTTTAGTAAAGTGGTGATTAGACCGAGCGCGTTAAATGAGACTCGTCGCGTGACGCAACCTGACCGCTACCTCGACTGCCCGCAAGGTAAGTGCACGCGGGGAGACATGAGATGAAAATGGATGCTGGATTGATGTGAGTGTATTGGAAACCATCCAGTGTAATGCCACGCAAGTTCAATTCAGTTGTGTCGCAGCTGTGTGGAGTTACAGCGCGATTCTTTTGTTTGTCCACGTTACTTCGAGGCGCCACAGCGGCATGAGAATGCCGACAATCTGGAAGATATAGTACCCAAATACCATGTAAATCAAAGAAGAAGCTGGGAAAATGGGGTCGATCCTAATATGGGGATCATTGACCCCCACACGAGGCACAATACCTGATCAACTAGTAGTCGTGTCATGTGTAGGGTATGACCGTAGTCGAATGGCGACGGATACAGAAGCGGCTCAGAAGAATCAACCAGAACGTTGTGCAAGGTTACATAGAGAGACTACTCGATAGTAAAACAACAGCAGCTGACGGCAGACGCAGTCTTAACTTGATAAAGCATCTCGTTAACAAAGGCTGCTGCCTTTCATCCTTCGCTCTGAACCTTTTTCTTTGTGTGGGCAAGATGATCGTCGCTGTCAGAGCGGAATTCTCGCCCTGCCGGCGAAGAACTAAGAGACCAAACGACAATAGTAGCGGCCAAGTCTAGTAATGCCGCGACCCAAGGCACTTCCCAGCTCCAATGTAGGAACCTCCTTGGAGGAAGCGAGGCAAAAGCTGATCAGCAGCTGCGGAGACTAGCCCGCTAGCTTGCTGACATGTCCCATCCTTTCGTCGGGCTTTCGACAACATGCACCTCTAAATGACTTTTAAAATAAAAGGAGGAGGGAAAATGGAGCAAGCTAGCGCAGGAACGTCGCATCTATCCGTCGACACCATCTCTTGGTACCGACGCTCCTATCCCCCCAATGACAATCGAGCGCCACATCGCCAACACGGCTGAGACGGCATCAGAGTCACTTGATTGCTGGCCCGTCCCCCATCCATCCCTGGCTGTCTCCTCCCCCTCACTCCCCTCCATCTGCGGCGGACGTCCCCGGCTTCTCGAGGACGAACTACTAGCCCGCCACACCCTGGCATGCACATCTTGTTCCGCGGGACACTCTGCTCCGTCGAGGACTGACCCGATTAATCGCAGATTTTGGGGGCACAGTAATAAATTTTAATCTTCCCTGGTGCGGATGACGGCGGTCGACCATGTAACGTCTCCTCCCATTTGGGTTGCGATCCGCTGAGTTGGCAGCCCTTCTTAGGAATGCGACCCCCAACGCGCGCACTGCGAGCTTCCCAGAAGGGCAGGTCAGAAATGCCAAACTGAACTCGCGGTTGTGTGTAATCGGGCCATTGCGAAAAATGTCCGGCAGCACCACTACTAGGTAGTTGCTGGATCTCGTAGATCTTGACGTGATATAAATACACTGAGACCTTTCCGGTCACGATGTTGGTTCTCGTGGACTCCAGGCGTTGATCACCAAAGAGACATTCCTTTACTTACTCTTCATATATTGATACCATACGGCATCCTTTTACACACTGTACATATTCTCTTCATACAATCCTTTTCTTCTAGCATCATCTAGGCTTTCACGAATCAACATGCGCGGCTTCTCCCTTCTCGCCAGCCTCGGCCTTACAAGCCTCGCGGCCGCTTCGCCCCTCGCCGCCCGCCAGGCTCCCAGCGCCCAGAACGTCGTGTACTGGGGCCAGAACGGCGGCGGCACCATCGAGAACAACGACCTCGGCGCGTACTGCCAGTCCAACTCGGGCATCGACGTGCTCGTGCTGGCCTTTCTCTACCAGTTCGGCCGCGACACCACCATCCCGTCGGGCACCATCGGCCAGTCGTGCTTCATCAGCACCGCCGGCCAGGGCCAAAACTGCGACTCGGTGACGGCGGCCATTGCAAAGTGCCAGAGCGCCGGCGTCAAGATCATTCTGTCCCTCGGCGGCGCCACCAGCTCCTACTCGCTGCAGTCGCAGGCCCAGGCCGAGCAGATTGGCCAGTACCTCTGGGACTCGTACGGCAACTCGGGCAACACGACGGTCCAGCGCCCCTTTGGCAAGAACGCCGTCGACGGCTTCGACTTTGACATTGAGGTCAACGGCGGCAGCAGCCAGTACTACCAGTACATGATTGCCAAGCTGCGCCAGAACTTTGCCAAGGACTCGTCCAAGAAGTACTACATCACCGGTGCCCCTCAGTGCCCTATCCCCGAACCCAACATGGGCGAGATTATCAGCAACAGCCAGTTTGATTACCTCTTTGTCCAGTGGTACAACAACAACAACTACACCGTGCCCTGTGCCCTGCCCATCAACGGCAACGCTCCTTTCAACTACAACAACTGGACCAACTTCATCTCTACCACTCCTTCCAAGGATGCCAAGATCTTCATCGGTGTCCCGGCCTCGACTCTTGCAGCCAACGGCAGCCCCGGCGGTGCCACCTACTACGCCACCCCCGACCAGCTGGCGACCATTGTCAATGAGTACAAGAGCGACGCGCACTTTGGTGGCATCATGATGTGGAGTGCTGGCTTCTCCGACTCCAACGTCATCAACGGTTGCACCTATGCCCAGGAGGCCAAGCACATTCTCGTCAGCGGCGGTCCTTGCGGCTCCTCCGGCCCTCCTCCTCCCACCAGCACCACCAGCACACCCCCAGGCTCCAGCCCTACCAGCTCCTCGCCGCCCGGTTCTTCCCCGACTGGCAGCGTCCCCCAGTGGGGTCAGGTAAGACGACTCGCCGAACGATGACATGCCGGGTTTGATGCTAACATGATGAATAGTGCGGCGGACAAGGATACAACGGACCAACCGGGTGCCAGGCCCCGTACACTTGCAAGAAGTCGAGCGAGTGGTGGTCGTCCTGCCAGTAGAGTGCAGGTGATCCGGAGATGCGACGGCGCTCTACATGTACATAGTAGTTGAGAGCTGCCGGTCGTCTCATTCATGTGGAGGCTACTTGATATAGCATGATTGTTTAGCACGGCCATGTTTGCATTGCATACGTACATATTCTCTCGTTAACTTTGAACATATTTCGAATTTTGTCTTGAATCATATGTTGCCATCTGAGGAGTAATGTGTCGTAGCAGAAAGCAGAGACGCTGTCCGAGATCCGGTCGCGACACCGTCACGGACCAACTCGGGGAACGCGTCCTTTTGGCTTGTAGAAGTCTGACCGAGGATACTAGCAGCCCGTGATCGTTTTCATGCATTAGCAACGCTGAATATAAGTCGAGCCAGTCATGTCTGGCCTTTGCACCACGGAGTCTTCTGCCCGGATCCTCAAAGACCCGTTCCAAGTAGGAGCCGCGTCCATTCAGGAAAAAGAGATTACAAGGGAAGCATGTCTCAGGCGCAATACGTCTTAACTTATCAGGCGTTCGTTGCTGGAGCGTCAAGGGCAAAAAGGAAAGCCAAGACGCGCGTGGCGGCGAGGGAGGGCTTGTCTATGCAGGGCAGCAATTAGCCTGGAGCGGAAGGAAAAGCGGGCTGTGGTGGTGATGGTTTTGCGCACTGTGAGATCCTGCTGTAAATCGGCGAATTATACAGTGCAGAGACATAGACATGACTATTCTCACTGTACGGACTCGGCCCGCATCCACACAAAGCTGCATCTTGTCAAATCTCCAGAAATTTTTCTCGATCGCCTTATTCCCTCCCTGTGTCTTATTACAGATCGGTAAAGCAGGGCACCGTACCAAAACATGCACCAGCAGCTTAGAGATCTCTCCGGGGAGGATTCCCACTTCTCGCAGGGGCGACACCAGCCTGAGGAGCTGAATCTGGAAGCCCATGGCGTTGCAGCTCCCTCGGACCCCCTAGAAGATGTGTTTGGCGCGGACAGCGGCGTTGAAGCTCAGGACGTCGTGCTACAGGCACCAGAATCCACGCACCCGACGGACATGAGTCGTTTGCAGGCAGAACACAGCACATCGGGCTACAGAGAGGGCGTAGCGGTGGCCAAAGAGGCCAGCATACAGCCGGGATTTGACGAAGGCTTCAGCTTGGGGGCCACGATTGGGCAAAAGGCCGGGCATCTTGTTGGCATACTCGAGGGCATCAGCAACGCCCTGCAGCCCCTCGGCAACGAGAGATCGGCGGAAGCGGAGCAGCTACTGAATCAAGCCCGTGAGGAACTCAACACCAAGCATATTTTTAGCCCAGAGTACTGGGCACCCGACGGAAACTGGACCTACCAAGTTGACCCTTCAGGCGAGGAAAGGGAGGTGTTGTTTCCCGACGTGGCAGAGGCGCATCCCCTGCTCCAGAAGTGGACTGGCATCGTCGACACGCAGGTGCAGCAGTGGCATATCCAGCTCGATATCCTGCGTGATGAGACGGGTCCCCGGGTGGAAATAATCTCAGATGAGCAAGCCAAATCGGGTCTCGCGCAAAAGACGAATAAGGCACTGGACTGGTGAAGGGCGGCGATCTGTCACATTTTGTCCGGTAATTATGGGATAAAGTAAAACTGCAGGCAACAGACGAACATCTCGCCCGCATGCTCGGTATGCACGACCATCTGGTGGCGAGCTGCAATTTCCAAAACTCGGAATACGCGTGCAAAGAGTCATGCCGGGTCTGCCGTCAGGTGACGCCAGCATCGAGTCACAATAATGAAACAATTAGAAAGAAAAAACAAACAAGCCGACACAGCAGCAGGTCCTGCAGGAGACGCTGCGCTGCGTGCGATGGAGCGTTGCCGCTTGTCGCGCGTGGCGTTGAAACCGCATCTATTACCAATGCAAGGCAGAGAATAAACAGAAGGAAGCACCGCAAGCTACGCTGCGTCTTTGGCAGCTAGACGAGACATGATTTCCGGGTACTTGCACAATTTTCTTTTCTCGCTTTCATGTTGTTGCCCTTTCTACCTTTTTCGTGCCGGTTCCTGGACTCCTATTGGTGCGAAGTAGCCCGGGGCGGTAGTTGCTTTTTCCTACTCCAGGCCACGCCCAGATCAGGCAAGGTTTGCTTCTGGTACACGGCACCGTGGTTGCGTGGCTTGACCCTTGGCCCGATTTCTCGTGTCTTGCCGTGTTCTAAACCAAGGGGTGAGACACATTGTGTGGGAAAGGGAAAGTACCCTTCATTGGCGCCCAGTGACCGGTTGGTTTATTTTTTCAATTTTTTTTTAGGCTCGGCTCCGTCTCAAAGCAGGAAATTGGGTGTTGCGGTAGCGGGAGTGCCTGAGACATTGGCTTCTCCCCCTTCTGATGTGGTCAACGGCCGCCGACGGGCAGAGTGCAAGTTGGCACTGGCATAACGGTGTTAGGGCGCTATCCAAGAAAATTACGTGCGCAAGTCTTCAGAAAAATTGCATGCCGAAAAATTTCAGTGGACTACTTGTGCTCTGCCTTGCATATTGGTCACTTACACGAGTTAGGTGCCGGCGTGCCACGCAAGCGACTGGGAACCACGAACCACGACGGAGCCTGGTAATGCAGATCGGCGGTTTCCAAGCTAGGGCGACCAGGGCGATTACACGGATAGCAAACACGCGAATTAAGGTCAAACCTGGTCTGCTACCTAGGTGCGTGGCTGCTTTCTCAGGTGTGCTGCATGGCACTAGCGCAGGTCCCAGTTGACCTTCTGTGGTGGTGTTTGGATCCGATGTGCCCGAGGAAGCCCATGGTAAAACAGACGTTATTTGCGCCTGGGCCCTCATTCGATGGAGCCCATCCCCAGATGGCCAGGATCGGTAAGACATGTACCTGCTTGCAAAGCTGGGTGCCCTTGTGCTGAACGATACGAAGCGCTAACTGCCAGTAGAGCGTCGAGCGTCTACCGCACCAAAACAAAGGAACAGAAGGGCAGAGGAGGATGCAACCATGTGGAGACGACAATGTCAAAATGCGCTTTGGTTTTTACCCACTCGCATCTGCCATGTCTTGTCTCTGTTCCTCATTTCCCCCATGAATCAGAGCTATTCCGCGTCAGTGGGGGCGCGGCATTGTGCTGCTGTCATGTCAGGCACAGGAGAGAGGGATGGGAGAGCAGCCGAATGATGTGGGAGAGCGGGGAGAAGCAAAGGGCGAGACATGGGATAGTGGCAAGATAATTTCTTGTTTTTCGGAGTTGTCCTGAGAAGATCAGTTATTTAAGCCACCTGCCATCCCGCCATCTGTCCGACTCTCCTTCCACTCCCAACAACAGCTTCAGCTTGAACATTCAGAACACTCTCACCCATACACTCTTTTTTCAGTTCTCTACACTCGCTTTCTCAAGCTTCTCAAGCCTCCACCCCCACCAAATCAATCAAAATGAAGTCCTTTGTTGTCGCCGCCGCCCTGGCCT
The DNA here is from genome assembly GCF_028009165.1 of Akanthomyces muscarius. Classification (NCBI taxonomy): domain Eukaryota; kingdom Fungi; phylum Ascomycota; class Sordariomycetes; order Hypocreales; family Cordycipitaceae; genus Akanthomyces; species Akanthomyces muscarius. The sequence continues at coordinate 2,254,478 of NC_079243.1, read as the reverse complement.
CCATTGCCGCCGCCAACCCCGGTCTGCTCGACAACGTCCTGAGCAACGCCGGCGTGACCAACAACCAGCAGGACAGCAACAACCAGGGCGGCAACTCCGGCGGCCTCGTTGGTGACCTCCTTGGCAACACCGGCCTAAAGGCCGACGTCAAGCTCCCCGCCGGCATCTCCATCTCGGCCGAGCTGGGCCCCAAGTACCCCCCTCCCGCCGGCCGCACCGACACCTGGCACCCGGCCCACCCCGGCGTCGACATGGACGGCTGCGACGCCAACGACGGCGACTGGCACTACGTCCACCCGTGCGACGAGTGCCAGCACGGCCACCACACCTGGACCACCTCCACGGCCACCAACATTGTCACCAAGACCGTCATTGACTGCGCGCCCACCGTGACCGACTGCCCGGCCCGCACCACCGCCGTCACCACAGTCACCACCACCATCTGCCCGGCCACCAACACCGCGACCGCCACGCCCACTACCGTTGTCCCGGTTCCCGTCACCAGCAGCAGCAGCAGCGTCGAGGTCACCGTCCCGGCCACCACCGAGACTCCCTGCCCCGAGACCACCACCGTCGTGCCTCCTGTCACCACCGTTGCTCCTCCTGCCACCACCGTTGCTCCCCCTCCCCAGACGCAGACTCCCGTCTGGACCCAGACCACCAAGGCTCCCCAGCCCCCTGCCTCGGTCGTCCCCCCCGTCAACGGCGGCAACAACACCATGACCCAGCCCCCCGTCATTGTCAACGGTGGTGCCCAGGCCCAGATCGGCATCTTTGCCGCCATCGCCGCCATCGTTGCTCTTCTGTAAATATGCCAAACGTCTTGACGCTGTCATGGCTTGAGTGTCGGGGTTTCATCTGAATCCACGAGCTGAGCCGCACATACAACACAAACTCATGAAGTTTTACGGAATATATCTTGCAGAGCGGAACATATACAAAACTCACAGAAGCAAAGCGTCTCAAAATGTTTCATATATGGGATCGCACTTTTCTTTGTGGCACTTTCTTCTTTTTTCACTTTATTTACAAACTTACGGGGCGATCTTGCCAGTGGGGGGTTCTTTTTTGGGACATCTGGCGCGATTGGGGTTACAGCTTTTTCAAAGAGGCATGTCTGGGGGTGGCCTTGATTCTATTGTACTTTAATTTTTCTGATCTAAACAATACAAAAGTGGTTCTCACGCAATAAAATTACGTCCATGCATGTGACTTGCTTCCTGGGTCCCTGGGTCTGCCCATTCGCGTCGACTATTGCAGCGACCGCCTTAGACTGACCTGCCTTGATTTGCCTTCGCTCGTCGCTGGCAATGTAACTGTTCTGGGGCTCCCTGGAATCGATTCACATTCTTCTTGTGAGGTGAAATGTGGTATCGATTGGTCATTATTCGTTAATCATTACTGCTTATGTACACCACTATTTATATACATGTATATTCCTTTCACCCATCACGTCTCCGCATAACGCCGTAGTTTCCTCGCTATATCATCCACGCCATCTCTTGGATCAAACAACAATCTCGTCATCCTCCAATCTCGCCCCTCGGGCCCGAAGACGACAAACTTTTCCACCTTGCCGTCCTGGTCCATCAGGATGCGGCCGCTGCGGCCGTCCGCCCACGCGAGCTTGACGTGCTTGGCCTCGACGTCCGCGATGCCCGCCTCGACAACATCCTTCGGCGCGACCGCAGCTCCCGCGCCTCTGCTCTTGCGCTGCAGGCCAACCGTCTTGCGCAGGTCCGCCGTGAGGCCGAGGCGATTGTGGAAGCGCACAATCTCTCTGCGCATGGCTCTGGCGAAGCGATCCAGATCCTGCGTCGTCTGCTGCTGCTGCGCGTCCACGGAGCGCGGCGGCGGCAGGTGCCGCGCCGCGAGCCCGCCGACGGGGATGGCAGGCGGCACGGTGTGGCGGTGGACGCGGAGGTGTGCGGAGTCCGGGTACGGGCGGTTGAACATGACGTAGTACGGGCGCAGGAAGTGGCCCTGGGACATGACCTCGAAGCGGATGCCGAGGACGTGGCCGCCGTCGACGGCGTTGGGGTCCGGATCGCGGATCTTGAAGGCGGTGATGGGCGCGGCGATGCGGTACGTGCACTGCTGCATGTAGGCGGCCTGCTGGGCGGAGCGTTTCTGAAGGGAGGAGGCCGTGTCGGGTTGCTTGGTGGCGAGAGTGGATTTCAGCAAGGAGGAGGATGAGGTCGAAGAGGCCTCTTGGATTATGTTTTGTATCGGCGTGGAGGAGAGGATGGTGGAGCATTCAATCTGGAGTCGTTTCTGCATGGCGGCGACTGCGTTGGGTGAGGCTAGGTTAGCTTGGCAGGTGACAAGCAGAGATTGAGGACGGGAGGCATACCTCGCTTCTTTAAAGATGCGATTTCCTTGTCGAGAGGATCAATCTGCGGTATGGAGTTTTCTTGCTCCTCCATTTCGGCAGCGACGGGATTTTCCTGAGTCTTTGCCGAGCTTGGATTGGGTTTGTGGTCAGAGGTCGCGATGATTGAGTCGCGTGTTGTTGACGGGACGCGGGCGGCGATAAGATAACAGCCCAGCTGGAGGTGCCCCACAGCTTGGCTGCAGCGGGGAGGCACAGTAAGGCAACGCCGGGCAGGGGGAGGCGTTGTGCATGCCAGAATACAGCAGACGGGTGTAATTTATTTCATTAAAATTTGCAGGAATGGATCTGTTGCAATTCCGAGAAAATCAAATACTGCATGCAACTATGCCTGGCCGGCCTATCAGTATTTACTCAGGGGGCTAGTGTAAGCGTCCTCGTTTGTGGCTGCCAGGTACGAGGTAACGACCAGGTACGTACCGTCCAGGGGGTGCCGGCGCTGAATGCGGGGCCTCGGGGGACCAGGGACCTCTGACGCTGAGGTTCTCGTTCTCGAAAGGCTTCAAGATTCAAGGGCTTTCTAGACCAGGCAACATTTTGGCTTTCCCAGAGTTTCCCATCTTCTGGCTCATGGAGGGGTTCTGATCGCGCCTCGACCGGTTGCTTCTCTTCTTATTTCGACAAACTTCCTCCCCGTTGGCTGGCACTCTGTGTTTGCCAGCAGTTCACGGCCGACGCCACCCCCCAGAAAAGCTTCCTTCTCTGCCCGCCAAATTTGTAAGCCCTTGAGGCCACGGTAGCGTCGCCACGCAGCCCGACAGCCCGCAGCGCGCCAGCAGTGCGCGAGTCGCCGCTTCGCTTTCTACTGGTTTCTTGACGCCAGTACGATCTTGCATTCATTCAATCTCTTCATCAACATTTTTTTGTTTTATTCCAGCTCGAGTCTACCGTGTGGTTGCTGCTGCTTGCCCGACACCACCACCTCCACCACTACCTTCCGCAGCTCATTACGTTACGTTGACGACACAAGACCAACAGCCACATACATCAAATCTACTCTTCCTTTTCTTTCGACGCGATTAGAACGCACTCTCGTTTCGACGCCTTCGTTACCGATTTTTATAAACCCCCCCCCCCCCCCCCCAAAAAGCATCTGAGTCTGTGACCCGCCACCTCTGCTCTCTCTCTCTACCCGAGGCCACTTCTTCCTATGGGGGCCAGAGCGCGACGTCCGCAGTCGCACAAGGAAAAGAGCCCTGCGCGCTTGTCCATCAAGACCGACGGCGACACCAACGGGCAAGCCACGGGCAACCAAAACGGCACCATGAACGGCGGCGTCGAGATGCGGCGCAAAAACGCCAACAATGATCCCGCCTCGCTCACCTCCAACTACATGGCGCGCGAGTCCTTTTCCCTAGACGACCCCGTCCCCCGGACTCCGACTTCGAGCGATGCCGGCTTTTTCCAGCTGCCGCTGCAGGATCAGCGAAACTTCATGCTGCTCGTCCTGCTCTACTTTTTGCAGGGCATCCCGATGGGTCTCGCCATGGGCTCCGTGCCCTTTCTCCTCAAGAACCACATGTCCTACGGCGAGATTGGCGTCTTCAGTCTGGCTTCGTATCCCTACTCGCTCAAGCTTCTCTGGAGTCCCTTTGTCGACGCCGTCTGGAGCCCCAGATTTGGTCGCCGCAAGACCTGGATCGTCCCCATTCAGTTCCTCTCCGGCTTTGGCATGCTCTGGCTCGGCAGCCACGTTGAGGGCATGATGGCCACCACTGGCAAGCCCGGCGGCCCCACTGTCTGGAGTTTTATGCTCTGGTGGTTCTTCCTGGTTCTCATGTGTGCCACGCAAGACATTGCTGTCGACGGCTGGGCCTTGACTCTGCTGTCTCCCAGCAATGTTTCCTATGCTTCGACCGCCCAGACTGTCGGCCTGACAGCTGGCCACTTCATGTCGTACACCGTTTTCCTCGCCCTCAACGCCTCCGACTTTGCCAACAAATGGTTCCGATCTGTGCCCTCCGACGAGGGCCTTGTTTCCCTTGGTGGATACCTGACCTTTTGGGGCTGGATGTACATTATCGTCACCATTGGTCTCGGTTTCATCAAGCGCGAGGAAAAGTCGCAAAACGAAGAGGGTGTCTGGGAAGTCTACAAAATCATGTGGGGTATCCTCAAGCTCAAGAACGTGCAGACCATCATCATTGTCCACCTGATTGCCAAGATTGGCTTCCAGGCCAATGACGGCGTCACCAATCTCAAGCTGCTCGACAAGGGCTTCGGCAAGGACAACATGGCACTGACGGTACTGATCGATTTCCCCTTTGAGATTGGCCTGGGCTACTATGCCGGCATGTGGTCGCAAAAGTACGGTGCCATGAGGCTTTGGGGCTGGGGCTTTGTCGGCCGTCTTGGTGCCGCTCTACTTGCGCAGCTTACGGTGGCCATTTTCCCTGCCGAAGGTGTCACGACCTGGTATCTTGTCATCGTCATCCTTGAGCACATTATTTCAACCTTTACCAACACCATCATGTTTGTGGCCGTCTCTGCCTTCCACGCCAAGGTCTCGGATCCCGTCATTGGCGGCACCTACATGACTCTCCTCGCTACCGTCTCCAACCTTGGAGGCACGTTCCCGCGATACTTTGTGCTGCGTCTCGTCGATTACTTTACGGTAGCGACCTGCCACCCCGGCAAGCATACCAGCAGCGCCAAGCTCAAGGGCCCTCTAGTCACAGAGGAGTTTTCCTGTGCCATCCAGGCCGAGAAGGAGAGATGCCAAAACGGCGGCGGCATTTGCGAGATGACGCATGACGGATTCTACTGGGTCAACATTTTGTGTGTGCTCTTTGGCGCTGCCACATTCTTTTGGTACATCAAGCCTAAGGTTAGACAGCTCCAGGCTCTGCCTCTGCGGGCGTGGAGACTGTCGCCTGGCAAGCAATAGCAGGAGAGCGGCGAGGAGCATCGATACGAGAGGAAGAAAAGGATCGCAAGCATATAGCCAAGTAATGTTAGCTATTTAGATAAAAGAACAAAAGAATAATTAATCATGTCAAAATAGGTGTAATCTCCAATTTGCAAACAAACGGCTGCTGCCTGAGCATTGTGCTCGGATGTGCTGGTGTGTAACCCCACCACCCCTCCACAACTTGGATCACGCATGATTCACCATCTACACTATAATCGATCTCACCCGGGGCTCGACTGTATATTAAAATTATTTGTTACAATGCGAAGCGCGTGAAGCTATTGCCACGTTCTTTGTTACATTTTCTGCTGCTAAGCTAATCGCCTGTGCGCGGCAACCCCGAGTGGCCCTGCATTCACAGAGCAAACGCTAGCAGGCCACCAAACTTGCATCAAGAGAGCTTCGCCTGCACAAGCCGTTCAGGGTTCCGACGGCACATTGCTCTGCCTTTTTGCACTTCAAAACCGAATACACGCGCCATGGAGGACCCAAACGCGGAAGCGAGGGCAGACGAGTCTGTGCTGCTCCGTATCCCGTCCGAACTCCTCGCGGCGATATGCGTCTTCCTGCCCAACAAGGACATCAAAGCGCTGCGGCTCGCCGGACCGTCCATCTGCCACGCTGTGCCGCCGCGGTTTTCCCGCGTCTTCCTCTCGCCGAACCCACGCAACGTGGCCGTCTTTCGCGCCATCGCGTCGCACCCGACCTTTCGGCTCAGCGTCCGCGAAATCGTCTACGACGACGCGCGCCTCGCGGACCCCGACGTGGACCGAGACCGTCTGAACGACGCCACCCGGGCCGATGCCCAGGAGGAGCTCAGCGATGTGGATGCGTGGATGGGCGCGGGGTTGCAGCTTGCGGCAAAGGAGGGCGCGAAGCGCGCATGGTTTGGGAGCCGCCGCGAGAGAAACCTTCGGGAGCTGCATGGTCGCAATGCGAACGATACGGGAAATTTGGAAAAGAAGAAAGAGAGGGCGGAGCAGAGAGCTGCGCACCCCCCGCTGGAGACTTGCTATCAGCACTACCTTGGCCTGGTCCGGGAGCAGACCAAGATGATGGAGGCGGGGGAGGATATCAAGGCGCTCATCGAGGGCATAGAGGCGTTTCCGGCGCTGGAAAGGATTACCATAACACCAGCGACGCATGGGTATCTGTACACCCCACTGTACTGCACACCGATGATACGGAGTCTCCCGTACGGCTTCAATGGCCCGATCCCCAGGGGCTGGCCGACGTCCAAAGATACGCCCCTGCAACGCCTCTTGCCGTGGGTGACGGGGCCGGACTGGAACGAAAATGACGTGAAAAGGCAAAAGGAACGATGGAGGGGATTGGTGCTGGTGATTAAGACGCTGGCGGAACGCATTCGAAACGGCCAGAGTGTGGTGGCAGGGCTGGTCATGGACGTGCACTCGCTGAACACGGGCGTCAGTCCCTACATGCTGACGCAGGAATGTGAAGAATACGACAACCTGAAGCTGATTCTCCAGCATCCCGGATTCCACCGTTTGGAACTCCCCATTCTCATCACCGGCGTCCAGCACAACGACGTCGCGATCCTCGAAAACGGCCGGCTCAAGAGCCTTCTCGCCAGCGCGCAGCACCTCCAGCATTTCCGCCTCCGTGGCGACGGCCAGATAGACCCCGACTCGCCCTCGCCGCGGCGCTTCTTCCCGCTACAGACTCTTGTGCCCGTAGAGGCGTGGCCGCAGCTGCGCCACTTTGGCCTCTCCAAGTTTGTCGTGCGCATCGCCGACCTCGTCGCGGCGCTGGCGCGGCTGCCCCCGACGCTGCGCTCCGTGGAGCTGAGCTTCCTCGACTTCCACGGCAGCGAGAGCCGCGAGAACCACGAGGGCCTGCTCGAGCAGATGAAGCTGAGGCTGCCCTGGGTGACCTGGCCCGCCGATGCTCGGCCGCAGGTGACGATGGGCATGGCCAAGGTGACCAACAACGTCGACGGACGGGGCCTGTGGTTTAGCAAGGAGATTGGGGAGTACTTGTACGGCGACAAGCGGAACCCGTTTGACTGGCACAGGGATGTGCTGCTGCCGGGTGTGGGGTGGTTGAGGGACGAGTATGATGAGGATTTTGCGAGACCGTATCTGGGCTACAAGGACTACCGCGCGTTGTGGTATAGTGAGGAGAGCTAGATATGCTGCAAGTCGGCGAAACTGATTTCGCCAGTGTGAGGGATAATTGTAGGATTTTGACTTCGATGAAGCAGTTGGTCTATAGCTCTTGAGTTTACTGGTTTCTGAATTGCTTGGACGACCGAGACGGAGCTGCCTCGATCCAACGGCTGGGTAGTTTGAATTAATCTACCAGTATGTAGTATTTTACGAAGGACGTAGCGTACCAATGCAAATAAGTGATACCGAAACAGTGTCTATTAGTCCATTCCCCCAACTATTTCTTGAAAATCTTGATGACGGCCAGAATGCCAACATCCTTGTACGCCTGGTACACCTCTGGCGACATATCCTTCGTCACCGTCGCCCCCTCGGGCACAAACTCCTCCCTCGGCAGATTGGCCTCTGACCACTCAATCTCCGTGAAGCCCGCCTCCCGTGCCGTCTCCTCCATCACCGACCTCCTGTGGTGCGCCGTCTCAAAGCTGAGCGTCTCGTCCACATGGCACGTAAAGTACCACCCGGAGCCGTCGGCCAGCTCCCTCGTGAAATCCAGGTACGGGTAAATGTCGCTCAGCGGCGGCTCCTTGCACGCCCTGCCCCTCGCCGCCAGGTCCTCCGTCGGGTACGGCACCACGCCCACGAAGAAGCCGCCCGGCTTGATGTTGAGCGCGATGTTGTCAAACATGGCGCGCAGGCCCGCGCGGCTCTCGGCGTAGTTGAGGAACCAGCCGCCAAACGCGCCGTCAAAGTAACTCGCGGTGACGCCGTCGGGCGCGTACGAGGTGGGCTGCGCGCCGTCGGCGGTGAGGAGGCGCAGGCGGCCCGCGGACACGGCGTCGGCGTTGTGCGCGCGGTTGACGTCGACCATGGCCTGGGAAATGTCCATCGAGGTGATGGTGGTGGCGGGCGAGCCGTCGGTCCAGGAGAGCACGCGCGAGGTGTAGAAGCCGGTGCCCGAGGCGAACTCGAGCAGCTTGAGGCCCGGCGGGCGCTTGGCGAGCTCGGGGCCGAGGGCGTTTTGCATGAGCTTGCCCTCGAGGAGCTTGTAGAACTGCTCGCTGGCCTGGTCGTACTTGGCGCCGATGTGGTCGTACTGCGGCATTTTTGCGAGTTGTGTCCAAGACGGGGCTGAACTCTGAGTATTTGGAAAGTCACCTTGGGAAAAGCTAATGTGAAATTGATTGGGCAAGAGGCTGTAATAGTAGGGCGGTTGGTTGAAGTTGACGATGTCAATCCAGCTTGGGCGGGGTAGCTCTTGTAAATGGCCGATGACGCTACTCGGCCGAGCCGGCAACGTAGTACGGCGCAACAGCTACGCAGTATATACGATCTGGATTCACTCAAGTGTGTGTTGGTATTGAATGCTGGTTGGCGGCCTTTTTTTGAGCGCACTATCTAGGTTAGTGAGATTCGGCCCGCAGAGAACACCAGTGGCAGGATGCTGATCTTTCCACATGCGACCGGGTTTATGAGAGGCCTAGAATACGCAGATATCTATCCAAGATACACAGGCGATGCGAAACGTAAGTTGCCAGGTCCAGCTATTAATAAATCACAGTGGTAACGGAGACAACAGAGGCAATGAAGCAACATTGGCAGTAAAGATGACACTTACATGGCCACGTATTGAGCGTTGAAAAGTCAAAAAAGGCTGAGCTATACTCATCACATCGTGACCTATTTACTACATAAAGCGCAGATGAAGGCTCTCACCAGGCCCTACATCAGAAAGTCCACCACGGGCCAGTCGCCGCCCATGTCGAAATCAAAGCCCGCCCAGTCAATGTCCACCGCCGGCAGCGCGTGCGCCAGCGCCGCATCCTGCATCGCCAGCTTGGCCTCGGTGCTGCCCCTCGACGCTGTAATGACCTGCTGCGCAGTCGCCAGCGCCTCCTTGGCCATGTGCGAGGCGAACTTGTCCGCCATGGCGCGCAGCAGCCCCATGGCCGTCGGCAGCAGCGCCAGCAGGGCGGCGTGGTCCGCGGACACGCCGACGCAGATGCTCTGGAACGGCACGCTCAGCATGCTCCACCAGGTGCGCTCCGCGGCCAGCAGCGCCGTGATGCCGTCGAGCGCCCGCCGTAGGATGGCGGTGGCCATGGTCACGATTTGGGGGCTGGGTCCACGCGACGAGGCGGCGAAGCGGCGAAGCAAGCACAGACAGGCGTCGGCGGTGAAGAGTGCAACAGTGTCGTCGTCGTGGGGAATGTCTTTCAGATGTTGGAACAACTCGGCGTAGTCGTCCGAGTCGAGGCCAGCGCTCGCAGCCGCCTCGGCCTCTTGCAGCACGCGGGTGATGGTGTGCAGGACCTCGATATGAGCGCCGGGGATGCGCGCCGGCGACAGGCAATTCGTATGTCGCGGCGCGGGCCCAGACACGCCATACTCGGTCGTGAGCAGCACATTCAGGAAGCGCGCGACGCAAAAGTGGCGACGCCTCGACTCCAGCTCCTCCAGGCCAAACGCCGCCGACTTTGCAGCAGCGGCATCGTCGGTGCCATCATCGACTAGGTCCCGATGCAGGCCCATGATCTCGGCAAAGTGCATCGCGACGTGGCTCGCCATGCAGGATATGGCCGGGCGCGTCGTCAGCCGCATGTACAGTGTCCGCAGAAGCCACCCCGCGACCGCGTCCAGGTCAATCGCCGCGACGGGCGCCGACAGGGCGAGATCCAGAATCGCCAGGCCGTGCCGCTTCACGTCCTGCTCGCGCGGGTGTGCCTCAGTCGAGAAAAAGGAGCCCAGCACGGCGACGAGCGCCACGACGGCCGCAAAGTTGGGCTGGCTCTCCAGCGTGGCCCAGCTGTCGACCAGACGTCGTGAGAAAGAGTCCTGGCATAAGAAGGCGAAAAGAGGGTGCACGGCGGCAAAGTAGACGGCGCACAGCGCCTGGCACTCGGCGAGGGTGAGGTACTCTGCGAGGGACGAGGATACGGTGCCGCGGCGCTCGGGGCGCAGGCCGAGGTTCCACGCGTAGGAGTGCAGACGCAGCGGCTGGGAGACGGAGAGCTGCTGCCCGACGAGATGGGGCAGGGCGACGGCGCTGTTGGCATTGATGAAGCGGCCCCTCTCGCGGCTGACGATGAGCGGCGTCGAAGGAGGCAGCGCTGCCTCTTCTTCATCCGCCGGGGACGCGACGCGGCGACCTTGCCGTCGCCGGATCGGTTCTGCCGGACGATGACGGCTGGAGCTTGCCGCGCCTGGAGGGGCGTTCTGTGCTGCTGCCGCGGATTCGGCCTCGTAGGTGCATGCGTAGCCGTAGGCCGAGCATTGCGCGCAGGGCTGGCTGCCGTTGCACTTGCGGCGGCGACGACGGCACTCGCTGCACGCGGCGTAGACGCGTCGTCTGTGCTCGGCGCTGGGCTGCGGCCGGGTCGTTGCTGATCTTTTCGGCATGGGGTGGTATGATGAGAGAAATAAGAGAAAATAATGAGAATGGGAGAAAGAAAATGATTGCTGAATGGGATTTCTATTTTTGTCTAAGCTAGCCTCGCCGTGTCAACGCATCGCCTATGATGCGTAAATACTGTCACGAGTAAGGGCTACCGCAGCAAGAAAAGATGCAAGGCGCAATAATTTGGTCTAAACTTTCTAAATTCTAAATGCAGCAAATTTCCTTCTCGTCCTTTAAAATGACATTCACCACTCACGATGCAAGCTCTCACTGGCCGGCCATCTCGCCCACCGCCGTCTTCAGCGCCGCCGGCACACCCGCGCCCTCCCAGCGCTTCACCACCTCCTCGCTCAGCTGTCCCTTGGCCAGGCACTCATTCACATCGTCGATGCTAATCGCCAGGGGCACGGCCGTCCCCGCGGGCTTCATCTTGAGCCCCATCAGGATCTGCTGCAGGTGCACTGCGGCGCGGCCGCCACCGCGGCTGCCGTACGAGACCACGACGGCGGGCTTGCCGGCCCACTCGTGGTAGAGGTAGTCGAGGGCGTTTTTGAGGCTCGCCGGCACGCTCCAGTTGTACTGCGGCGTGACAAAGACAAAGGCGTCGTGGGCGCGCGCGACGGCCGACCAGCGCCGCGTGTGCGGCTGCTGGTAGTGCGGCGTCGGGTCGTCCTTGGGCAGGCCGGCGGGGATGGCGGGCTCGTCAAACAGAGGCAGCCCTTGCGCCTCGAGGTCGATGATGCTGAGCGTGGCGTCTTGCAGACTGGGAAAGGCACCGCTCTGGATGTGGGCGCGCAGGAGGGAGGTGATGTGCTGCGTAATGTGCGGGTTCACGCGGGTGGAGCGTGTGCTGCAGGTGACGATGCCGATGGTGCGGATGTTGGCGCTCATGATGAAAATGGTTAAGCAAAAGGATTGGGAAGTGTGTGGGAGGAATGATATTTGTGTTTCTTGTGGATGGCTGACAGAGGCCAAGTAATGGTGTAGAGTAGTGATAGTAGAGCAAGTCAAAGGTGTTTGAGTGATGCTGATGAGGATGATACCTTTTCAATTCGTGAAGCGCGTTATCGACTTATATATACATCTTTCATTGTCGTGGTCGACTTACAAGCTGATGCGGATATTGGTGCGTATTGCGGATAGTGCGGATAGTCCCGTCCAACCCAGTAGTGCAGGCTCCAGGCTCCAAATTACGACTCCATCAGCAACGTCAGCCTTTAACTGTATTTAGTTAATTTCAAAAGGTTCTAGACAATGAATTCAAGGAGAACTAATCCTGTCGGTCTGCGACGGGACAGAAATTGTGCCTGGACCGCTCATCGTGTGATGGTGTAGTCTTGTCGTGGCGCCACCGTCCGTCCGTCCTCGGCCGCACAACCATGACATGGCCAAAACAAACCCCAACCCAACTACGATGCTGGTTATTTTTAGCGTATTAAATCTGAGATGAGCCATCTTACAATCTTTGCACAGACTTTAGGTGCCCATGCCATCTCAGATTTGGTTGTCGAGGCTTAACCCCTCTATCCCTCTCCCCCGCCCGATAGCCGCTGTCGTGGAGATGTTGAGCAAGTATGCGTCAGATTCATGGCGAAACGCGCAAGTATTATCCGTACCAGCACAGCATCTACAAACGCCCATTCGCACCGGAATGAAACATTGATGAGCGAGTTAGAGAGGATGCAACATCGATCACGCGGCCGGCCTACACAGGTTCTCACCGGGCGCACTTATATACCACCATGGCAGCTCCCAGAACTGTACCTACTCTCCTCTCTCTCTGGCCCAGTCATCACCAGCATTATACATAAAAATAAGGAAATATGCATTTCTCGCAGGCAGCACGCAAATCTCACCGACTCTTTGCCTCCCACCAGAGAGGCAACACCAAGAGGAGGTACTCGAGCTCCAGTCGAGCGCCCCCGCGCATCGTCTGGCCGGCCGACACAAAGCCCACGCCCTACCAGGTCCTCAACATCGATGCCAGCCAGCCCTACGAAAAGAGCAGCTTCAACCGTATGGTGAAGTTGTATCATCCTGACATGCACCATCACCACGGCGGCGACGTGTCTCCCCAGGCGCGGCTGCATCGGTACTACCTTATTGTCGCGGCACACGAGCTGCTCAGCAACCCGGAACAGCGCCGCCGATACGACTTGTACAAGATGGGGTGGATGAACCATGTGCCCGCCACCGCCATGGACGATGCCCCGTCGCGGCGGCGGGCGTCATGGCCGAGCGAGGCGGAACGGTACGCCGACGCCGACGCCGACGGGTCGCGGCCGTCCCCCATGCGGCAGTCGCCGATTTACATGTCCAACGGCGCCTTTGCCATTCTCTTGCTGGTGTTCGCCTTTGGCTACGCCATTGTCTCGTACGAGCGCGTGCGGCGCGCCGCCTGGCGGGAGAAGCGGCGGATGCACCTGGTCGACAGGGACATTGTCAAGACGCTGTACGATGCGCGGCATCTGGTCGAGGGCAAGTCCAAGGACGAGCGGATACTGGCGTTTCTGTGCCGCAGACATGTGGCTTCGGGAGCGAATGAGGATGACGGGGGGTTTCTGCCGCTGGACAGACACTGGGAGCAGAATATATGTCGGCATTGAAACTGGATGGTGAATTTATGCGGTCCAGTATGACGCTTCTGTAGGTACGAAAAGCGATTGCCACGAAAGCATGATAGATGCCATACAATAATGGCTTGCAAGTAGCAGAGTGGTTACCCACTTTCCAAGGCGTTGCTTCATTCAAAGAGGATTCAGGATGCTCCCTCAAAATTTCTCTCCGGCGCAGTCGTAGCGGCTCAACGAAAAGGATGTCGTGGTTGGCGTCCACATCCCGAGTGTGTCGCGCGACTCCAAGAGCCGTGTAGACGCACGAACTTGATGGAAGGATTCGTGTTTAATCGCTTCGGACAACCCAACGACGACTTTACGGTTCTGTTTCGCTAGCTGAGCAGTGCAAGGGAGAATCACTACACGCTGCTCGGGTGAGGGCGACAACCCGCAGTGGGCAAGCCACCAACATGTGCTTCGACTTACATGGCGGGCGAGCCAGAGGGAGCCGAGTTGCAGTACATGGTCGGGATTCCCGTCTCTTTTCAGGTCAACAATCACTCGGTCGCCTTCATCAAGGCTTCTTGGGTACCGCAGAGTAATTGCAACTCGAGCTGGCCACTAGCCTAGTTTTGGTCTTGCGTCTTCTAAACGCAATTATTAAGCAAGTCTGTTTTCGTTTGTAGTCTGGATCAGTGACAAAACGACAGTGACGGTGAGCGCAAAGCATCGCTGGCTTGAGTCTGCAGTATAGTAGTCGCGTAGAATAGCTCGACGCTATCCCCCGAGCAAGACATCGCAGAGATTGACGGAGTCGCTCACGAACCATCCGTTACCCCCGTCCCCCCCCCCCGGCTGCAACTGTTTGCTAGCGCTGACGAGGTGGCGGCGGACATGATCCGCCCCTCCGCGGCGGTTAACCGAAGCCATTCCCCGTGTCGCTTTTCGAGCTGTCCAGAGCCTTTCTGAGAGCAGCACATCATTTGGTGAGAAATTTTGATTGCCCAGTTGATTCCTACGTCGAGCGACAGTAACAGAAAGCCACAGCCAGCAGTGGGCCGCGGGCACTGGATGCCAATGTCCAGTAAAGGTAGCATCGCCCTGTAGCGCAAGGCTACAATTGCGGGCGCATCTGGGGCGATATTTCTCACGCTAAATGCGGATAACTACGAATTAGTCTTGGCCGCAACAAAGGTGCCTTTAAACACCCCCGTCTCCTCATTCGTTGGCAGAGTCAGGCTCTGGAAGCGAGGGGCCGCAGAATCCCCAGGAACTTTTGTTTTTGCTCACCGGGCGTGCTACCCTGGCCTAGTCCGTGTTCCCCGGAGATTACGAGACAGAAACCATGTGATGGTGTCCAATGCAGTCCACTCATCTGCCCTCCTTCATGGCAAGATGACTGCGGCTTTGCACAAGCGGGAGCGGGACCTGAGTATCCTTTCCGTATAAATGCACATGCTCTCATGCTCTCAATATGCCTCGGACTGCGTAAAGAACTGCTGCTTGCTGCATTGCCTGAACGCCCTCTGTGAGCGACGCGCCAGCCGGGCCGAGTGCGCCGTGGGACTGCCCTCGCCCACCCGTGCTCATCTGGGTGTTCAATGTTGGAGGCGGCGGGGCTTCTGCAGATGTTATTAATGTGTCCTCCAGAGACGGGCAGCTAGTGACTGGTAACTTAGTGGATGTGTGCTACGCCGTGGCGTTGACATGGTTGCAATCTGGGGCTGCACAGCGGCAAGCGGCCCCTCATCACACCATCTCCGCGTCCATCTAGTTGGCTCTAACTAGTTAGTTAAGTAGTTACTCCGTATCTACTGCTACCGTTAGCACATCCGACGTACCTTGGATCCTTGGCATCCGGGTGAGGGAAGGGGCTCGTAGGCAGTCCACGGAGGGCTGGCCAAATTGGCTGGTAGCAGCCTCTGTGCATGAGCTAGGTAGTGGCAAGGAATAATAAGTGGAAGGGCTGGCCAGCACATTATCACTCACGCACCTTCCTGTCTTTGAACCAACGCGTCTCATCTGAGACGCCGAGCACCACGATCTCATTCTGACCAAACTGTTGCGCCCTTTGCCACTCCACAACTCTCAGGTCTTATTTTCTTTCTTTCTTTCCTTCGCTGCCATTATCCGACTCCAGCGACATCCGCGCGCCGCCCTCGCCATGGCTACCGTGGGCAATGACGAGGCTTTTGGCCCGGTGTCTGCCACATGGCTGGATTTCACGCTATTTTTTGAACACACGATTCTTGGAATACTTCCCACAGGCTTGCTGCTTGCCATTACGCCGCTCTATTTTTACATGTGCGCCAAGCGGCCCGTGTGCAATCGCACCGGTTTCGTTCTGTGGGCTGAGCTAGTCAGTATGCCGTATCCATCTCGGCTGCCATGCATACTAATAAGGAGTCTCCCGTCAGGTTGCTTCGATCTCCCTGATCGGTATAGAAACTGCAAATTTTGTTCTGTATGCTCGAACACCGTCGATTCGAACCGATACTGCTCTAGCTGCGGCATCGTCATCGTGCGCTGGTAGCGTGGCAATTGCGTTTCTGCTATTCATCGAGTACCGACACTCTCTTCGACCGACTGCTCTCCTCAGTCTATACATCATCGTCAGTCTTCTGATAGATGTGCTCAAAAGCCGCTCGTATTTTATTCGCCATGAACTGCAGTTACTCGGCAGCCTTTCCGCAGCAGCAGGTGCAATGAAGCTTTGCATCACGGTTCTGCAGGAGGTTCCCAAACGACACCTCTTGATAGACAACGAACTAAGAGACTCGACCGGGAGAGAAGCTACCAGCGGATTCTTCTACCGAAATTTCTTTGGCTGGCTCAATTCGATTTTCGCGGCTGGTTTCCACTCCGTTCTCAGGATCAAGGATCTGGAAAAGCTTAGCCCAGAACTCGCTTCCAAAAGCCTTTACCCCAAGTTTCTTCAAATCTGGGAAACAGGTAAAAACAGCAGATATTAAACACATTGTCTGTTTACTCACCAGCTTCCAGAAAAAAACAACAAATCCAGTGGGCGCCTTGCCATTGCGTGCTTCCGCACACTCTGGTGGCATATCCTTGCGGTACCGCTGCCGCGATTGCTGTTCTCCCTCCTAAGTCTCGCGCAGCCTTTCTTACTGAGGCGGATTCTAGAATGCATCTCGGACGGTGACGCCGGGACCTACGAAAAAGTTGGCTTACTCACAGCTACATTCCTGACCTTTGCCATGCGTGCCGTACGTCCTTTCCCCTGCTTGATACGAAGTTTTGCGTGTTCCCGACTGCGACACTAGTATAACGATAGTCTATACGCTGTGATAAAATCTGACCTCGAGCTTTAAATAGGTCGCACGAGGCTCCTACACGCATGCCAATTATCGACTTGTCACTGCCACTCGTGGCGTTTTAATAGCAGCCATGGCCGACAAGCAGCTGCGGCTTACACACACAGAAGTGAAGAAATCGGCCATCTCAACTTTGATGACAGCAGATGTTGAAGGAATAGAAGCGACGCTGCCTTCTATTCACGAATTGTGGGGGTTTCTGCTCGACATTGGATTTGGTCTTTATTTCCTTTCGAAATTTATCAGCCTTGCCACATTTTCGATTTTTTTTTCCCTTTCTTTGTACGTCTCCTTCTGTCCCTTTTCACCCCAAGCTCAGCTAACACAATCTTTAGTCTCGGTAATTTATGGTTTTTTAATTGGCAAATGGTCAGCGAAAGCTTTATCAGCGTGGAACGCCAGCATTCAGTCCAGAGTATCGAAAATGACAAACATCCTCTCTCAGCAGATCCCACTTCGGATGACAGGGCTCGGGCGTTTCGTGGGCCAATATGCGCAGAACCTACGGGTTGCTGAAATGCAGTGCTCAAAACAATATCGCGTCTGCACGACTACGACAATGACGGGAGGTATGTTACGAGATGAGCCATGACAAGTCTATTTGCTCATACTTTACAGCCATATTTATCGAAGCATTTACACCAGTCATTATTCTCACAGCCGCTTTGTTCTGGACCACTTTCCCAGGAGGTTTTACTGCTTTGCAGGCATTCCCCATTCTCGCTCTCATTATAATAGTACAGTCGCCACTCTTTTATCTCATCGATACACTCGGGAATCTACTGCGTGCCTGGGCATGTTTCGACCGCATCCAAGCATACTTGCAAATTCCCGAGTGGGAGGACCCTCGAAAATTTCGCGGCGCGATCACTGATTCTGACAACGCTACAAAAAAGAAAGCCGAGAAGCAGATCAGACAACAGGGTAGCGGCATGACGACTGATATGGTGTTCGAATTTATTGATGCGTGGATAACACCGCCAGGAAGTCCCCATCCCATTTTGAAAAACGTCAATTTACAGATACTGAGATCTCGAGTTGTTGCACTGCTTGGCCCTATCGCCTGCGGCAAGTCTACCTTTCTCCGATCCCTGCTTGGTGAAGCAAATCTACAGCATGGAGCCCTTCACGTCGCAGAAAAAGGCTTAGCAGTTGCGTTCTGCGACCAGACCCCTTGGCTTCACAACGGAACACTACGAGACAATGTTCTTGGACCGAAGCCCTACGACGAAAGGTGGTATCGAACGGTGATAGAACGATGCCAACTTCTCGATGATTTTGCACAATTGCGCAATGGGGACCAAACTGTGGTGGGAAGCGACGGTATGAATCTGAGTGTCGGCCAACGCCACCGTGTCAGCCTAGCAAGAGCTGTGTATACCCTGGCCGACGTCATTGTCGTAGATGACATCTTTAGCTCACAGGATCAAATCACTGCTAAAGCCATCATTCAGCAATTGCTAGGAATAGATGGCCTTCTGAGGCAGTCGAAAACCACCGTTGTACTGGCTACTCACTTGAGTGTGGTCCTGGATGTCTGCGATGAGGCATTGCTTTTTGATGGCGAAGGGAATCTTACTCGGAACACAGTCTTCGATAAAGCTGAGCTCAAGAAGGAGCTAGTGACAGGCATGGACGTTACAAAACAAATGTGCGCAGCTTTCACGGACTTTGGCCGTGAAGCCGAGCACATGCGGGAGACGCATTTTGGAAACGGGACGGCGGCTGTGACAACCGAGTATGCACCATCGAACAACATACGTACACGCGGAGATTTTGGACTGTACCGATTTTATTTCCGTGCTCTCAAAAATCCTCGGTTCTTTCTATGGATTGCGACAATGGTGGTTGTAACGATTTGCGACAACTTTCCTAGTAAGTACTTCCGTGAGGCTCTGGTGCCAAATTAGAAGCTCAAACAATGCGCAGATGGCTACGTACGAATATGGGTGGACAAGGATCCGAATAATAATCTGTATTTGCTGGGGTTTGCACTCCTTGCATTTGGCAGGGTGGCTGTTGGCCTATGGAGTCAGCGAATGTTCTATCTTCGGATCCTGCCAGATTCCGGGGAGCAACTGCACCAAATGCTGCTGGACGCATTAGCAGAGTAAGTGCCCTTTACATCACCATTATATCGACCTAGCGTATACTAATGACAACAGTGCCACTTTGAGTTACATATGCACGGTGGACAGTGGAGAGTTGCTGAACAGGTGAGCCGAATAAGTCATGGAGCTGTGGATTGTCAAACTCATCAATTTGCAGATTTAGTCAGGACATGAATCTTGTTGTACAAGCCCTACCATTGGCAATGTACAGATTCGTCTTCAGTGAGTGACTTCGAATTCAACCACACTACTCAACCACAACGATATGCTAATAGCAAAAAAACAGTGGTATTCTCCACCGTCATTGAGCTGGGCTTCGTCCTTGCCGGAGCGTCCTACGCAACAATTGCTCTCCCTTTTGTCCTGGGAATTATATATGCCATTCAGAAGTACTATCTTCGGACATCGCGCCAGCTGCGTCATTTGGATCTGGAAGCAAAAACGCCACTTTTTGTTTGTTTCAAAGAGACAGCCAATGGACTGCCGCACATCCGAACATTTGGTTGGTCCGAACCACAGCTGCAGCGAAACTTAACCTTTGTGGACGAGTCCCAAAACCCTACTACCAAATGTTTTGTGTGCAGCGTTGGCTAGTTCTGGTCCTAGATTTAACCATCACCGGTGTTGCCCTGATCATCGTCGGGGTGGCGCTGTATGTCAAGAACTCGAGCTCACCGGCCGCAATTGGGCTAGCGTACTTGGTCCTGATCAATTTCGGAGCAACAATCGCCAAGTTGATTCAGCGCTTCACCGAGATGGAGATAGCTCTGGGGTCCATTTCCCGTACACGTGCTTTCGTGGAAGACACGCCTAGGGAACAGGAACCGAAACGCTTCGAGGTCCCTGACAACTGGCCTGACAAAGGCAATGTCGAGTTCAGAAATGTTACAGCCAAATACAAGTAAGTGGTTCAGATGAATTACATGTAATGTCTTGCTGATGCTTTGACAGCTCGGACTCGGTGCTTACAGGTATATCGTTTGTTGCACGAGCTGGGGACAAGGTCGGAGTTATCGGCCGATCCGGCAGGTAAGTTTATCAGTGCCTAGCCGTTGGATTCTACTAATGAACTGAATCAGCGGTAAGAGCTCTCTGTTAGTAACCTTGTTGAACTTTCTGGAGTACTCTGGATCCATCATCATCGATGGTATAGATATCAAAAAGATTCCACATCAACTACTACGCGAACGAATCACGACCATTACACAGACGCCAGTCGTGATCGACGACTCGGTCCGATACAATTTGGTCCCCTGGGACGAGAATAATGAATTCCCCGACTCGACTATAAACCAAACGCTGCAGCAACTCGGTTTGGAGGAACCTATCAAGTCCAAGGGCGGACTTGACGCGTCCCTGGAAAGCGTCGGGCTGTCTGCAGCTCATCTGGAGCTTCTCTGCATTGCGAGAGCCATCCTGCATCACATTCAAACGGAAAGCAAGATTGTGCTCATGGACGAACCGACCGCCTCATTGAGCGCAGCCTCGGATCTCGAGGTGCAGCGGGTCATGAAGGAGGTATTCCAAGGCTGCACCGTTTTCAGTATTGCGCATTGGGACTCGCCTCTGCAGCAGAACGATCTTGAGCTGTTCATCGACAAGGGCATGCTAGAGAACTCGTGGCGCTTGAAGGATGACGAAGGAAAACGTGGAGATGGCCGAGGAAATGCTTGGCTCGGAGGAAGAGGGGCGAGCGCGGCGAGACCACCAGCCAATTCTACGCAGGACGTTTCTGGCCCGGCGGCCGTGGCTGGCCCTGCGATGCAATCAAAGACAATACCCGACCTGACCCTGCCCGACTCGGCAGACCCCCCAGTCAGCTCATAGTGCCCCCGCCTCTAATAAACTGGCGCCCCCGTCGCCCCCTTTGCGGCGTGGAACTCGGCGAGAGTTGGTGATGCCGAGCGTGAGGGCTCTCGCAAACTCGGTCTGAGGTGATTTGACGCGACGCATGCCTGCACTCACTGATGGATTACTTGCTGATAAAGTAGCAACCTCTTTTCCGTGTACTTTGATTGATGCCACTTTCTTCTTGACATTTAGCTTAGTTTTTTCATCTTTTTTTCATGAACATCTAGCGCGCATTGCATAACCTTGTGATCTTTTTCTTATTTGCATCAGTGCAGGCCCCAAAAACTAGTTCACACTCGAGATGCATCCATTACGCCCTTTCTCCTCTACTATCAGTCTTTGGTTGGCCAGTATGAGTTTCTTTATATACAATCATCGGTGTAGGATGCGTGCAGTTACGAGAGTGGATAATCTGTTTGTCAATACTCATCCCTCGCTCTTGAGGGCAGTGACACAAGTTCTGTGGCTCGGGAGCAGGCGAATAGAAGGGACGACTTTGAACCTTTGAACCCCTGGCAGGGGTTTATCAATCGACTTCGGCTTGTCGGGGAGGGTCCTATGATGTACGCCGCCATGATTTAGTGCGAAATTTGGTTGCCATCGGTGACATGCAGGGCGCAGGGCGCATCGACAGGAAAAATGGAGAAATAATTTGGTATTCGTTGGCCATCCAGCCAAATTAAAATATGCGGGTATCGCTACTTTATATATCAAAATGCGCCAGTTTCCAAAACAGTTGACCGCGTTGTGGGTGGTGCGTTATGTGTACACATTCTGTCGTTTCTCGTGCAAAAGAATTTTGCAAACAGCGTTAAATCAACAAAGAACGAACAAGGAAAAACAACAGCGAAAGACAAGGCTTATAATGTGTTCTAGGCAGTCTTTTGGGCAGCCTCCTGAGCCATCTCCGCAAACGACTTGGGGGCGTTGTTGGCACAAGACCAGGGCTTGGTGCCCTTTTCGTTGGCAATGGCCTCGATGGAGGCCCAGAGACCAAGGACGCAGAGCAAGGTGCCGGTGATGACGAGGGTGACGTTGGCGCAAAAGGCAAAGGTGCGAGCGCGGGTGCTGAACCACGAGCCCTTGCGCATCCACAGCCAAAAGATGCCGGGAAGGCCATACGAGAACCACGAGACAAAGAGCGCCGAGAGGATGCCGAGCAGCGAGTTGAAGACGGGGATGGACTCGGCAATGATGAGAGCAAATGCCCACATGGCGAGGGTCATGACAGACCAGCCGACGACGGAGACGAAGGTGCGGCGGACAAGGTGCTTGCTGTTCTTGAATATGCGGCCAAAGATGTACTTGCCCGCGACGTGGCCGTAAATGACGCCGGCGATGACAATGGTGGGAATGGCGACACCCCAGATGGCCTTGCGCATGGTGTCGGAGCCGGCGGCAGAGAGAGCAGGCGAGGGCACGCCAGGGCCAATGTAGTAGTAGATGACGATGGCAGCTACCAGGTACAGGGATGTGTCGACAATCTGGAGGAGGGCGAGGGCCTTGGGCCAGTCCTGAGGCTTCTGGAACTCGCCGATGACGCCAAAGAAGCAAGAGTGGCTGGAAAAGGCAACGGCAATGTTGGTAACAGCGAGGAACGCCGATGTAAAGGGAATCGTCCTGGCAGCTTCAACGGCGGTGGAGCCGACGGGCTTGTTGGAGCCGACATCGCCGACTGTCATGAGGGTGGCGACGGTGATTGATATGCACGATGCCATGGACATCCAGCTGGTGTGTTTCAGGGTGCGGGGGAGGTTGAGGACCCAGAAGACGGCCAGACCGACGACGGCCCAGACTATGGTGCAGGCAGAGTGGTCGGAGAGGGCGTTGAGGCAGATGGTCCAGGTAAGGAGATGGGCGCCCATGACGAAGATTTGGAAGATGGCCTGAGCCCAGCCAAAGACCTCCTGGAAGATGCGGGCAAAGGTAATGTTGAAACCAAAGAGGCCGATGGAGCCCATGGTTCTGCCAATGACCTCGACGGCATCGCCAAAGTTTTCGACAAAGGGATACTCTTTTTGGAACTCGCCGAGCATGAGACCCGAGTATGTGGAAAGGAAGCTCATGACGAGAATGAGGGCGATGCCGGGGCCGAGGCCGAGGGTGGCGACGACGGAGGGGAGGGAGAGGATTCCGAGAGAGACGGTTTCGGCGATGAGGACAATGCCACCTTTCCTGCGAAGTGTGTTAGCAGCTGGCTGAGGGCTATTGGAGAGATTGTCGAGCTGGGCAGGAGAGATGCTTACCACCAGGACAGCGTCTTGAAATCAATCAGCTCACCCTCGTTGGAGGTGTCGACCATGCTGTTGTCGCCCGAGTTGTGCGCGGCCTCGACGTCGGACTTGGAGAACTTTTGCTCGAGGGCCGGGCCATCGGTCTGGGCCGCGGCCGGGGCAATGTCTTGTCTGTGAGAGTCCATGATGAGGGTGCGAGGTTGCAGATGGACCGAGACAACGCGGGGAAAGGCAAGTATGGAGGTGGACGGGGACGATGTGAAGGGAAACGGAAAAAGCTGGGGTAGTCGAGGGCTTTTATGTAAGAGAAAGGCGAAGCTCAGCGCAATGCAGCTAGCGAATTAGCTGGAGGGGTTTGCTGACGCGAAACAGGGCGAGGATGCGTGCGAGGCTTGCGGCGTGGATCAGGGATTGGCGACGAGTGGGAGTGGTCCCCGGAAGGATATGCACGGTCGAATAATGACACCCCGCAAAAAAAGTAAGGATAACTAGGTATCGTGTTGACGGGCGGGCGCCAGGCTGGCTGAGGAAGGGGAGGTCGCGTGGACAGACTATGCTGAGAGCCGGGGGAGGGGAGAGGAGGCGATCGTTGTGGGAGAGAGGCGGCGACGGCGTGGCGGGAAGAGGAAAATTTAAGATTGCGAGAAGAGGAAGGGCTCGATGTGGGGGAGGAGCAAAGAGAGTTTTATGAAAAGAGATGGAGGATGGGGGATGGGGATGGTACAAGGTACCTGTCTGTGTTGGAGGATGGATGTTGACCGTTGAAGGATACGAGACAAGGCGAGCAAGCGAGAGATGTTTTGGGGCTGCGAACAAAAAGAACCCAGTCGGAAGAGGCGATGCCACGGCGACCCAGCTAATAAGCAGGCAGCATGGCGGCCTTGGATCATAATAGGTCGGGTTATGCTAACTGAATAGGTATCAAGCGTCCCGCGCGCACCGCAACGAGGATGGGCAGAGACACAGGCAGACAGAGAGAGAGAGAGACCGGAATGCCCAGCTATGCGAATCCACCAAGCCCTGTTAGCAGTGGGCACAAGAGTCGTGGATGCGTGGAGCCCAGACCCCGTCCAGAGGCCCTGGATGAATCCATCAACGTGTGGTGTCTGGGGGGAGGGGGGATTCTATTTTTTCACGTTGTTGTTCCGTCATCGGCCATGTCTTGGATTTGCCGTGTCTTGCACAAACAAGACGACCATTGTTGTTTTGTTTGCAGACGAGGCAGATCGCGACAACTCTCGGCACAGTTGTAGTCCAAGGAAAAAATCAGCCACAAAGAGCGATCGGAACGCGAGCCGCGGAAGAAAAAAAAATCAAATCAAGAGTTGACTAGTTGGTACTTCCCAGCGCGGCTTGTACTAGGGGGTATTACTGGTTAACAGGCCGTGGCGGTACGGCCGCCCCGGAATTTAGGTACCGAGCGAGGCGTTTTTGGCGGCGGCGGCCCTGCAACCAGCGCAAGCCACTGCTGCAAGCCACTGTGCTCAGTATGGCGCACAGGACGAGCGACTGCCCATCAACTACTCCGAGACTCGACGCCGTAAACACGCCGAACGCGGGTGGCGCTAGGCTCCACCACCACCACCCATACGCTCTCTCGAGTCTGCCACTGCCATGGCTGCAAGCACCGACCAGACGCACCCTTGACTGGTGGTGGCTGGCCGCCAGCTGCGAGGTCCGTTTGCTGTCAGGCAGGCAAAAACAGGCTTCCAGAACAAAAAGCACGCACCTTGGCAGGGCACCAGGGGCACCGTGGCTGCATCATCGCCATGACCCTGGAGCGCGCTGTTTCTTGCCGTGCAGCCTCATGATGTGCAGCACGACTATCAGAGTCCTACGCAGATGTAGGTAGCATCGACTTGGCCGGAAACAACAATGATAACAAAGACAACGTCATGCACCTTTTACCTATACATCACATGGCCTCTCTCCAAGTGCACTACGGAACAAAACCAGAAACCTTTTCCCTCCCGCTGGCCGAGTGCATTAGCTGCCCCCTCCCCCGCCTCGATGGCCTGCGCCGGGCTCATTTTTTCGCTCGCCTGCTCATTGGCTAGCGTCTCCAATCCACCAACTATCCACACCCAACTTGGGCAGTCGAACCTACCAGTAGCCACTTTAACGAGGGGGTGATTTATGCCAGCAAATATGATGGTGCTAACAGCGACGCGTCTCTTTGGCCCAATATCGATCATGAAAATCACATTCACTACTCTCGTTTGCATCTCCATTCATTCACACGCTCTGTCGATTTTTTTTTTTGAGTGATTATTTCCATGCATAGCTGTAGAGTTCCGTTCATTCCGAGTGGCAAAGCAAGCCGCCGCCTGTCAAAGCTGCAAAAAAGCACTGGCCACTAGACCCGACGCAGCCACCACTCGTCTCGAAAAATTTCCCCCTTCCAATTCTCCACAAACGGCACCGCCGGCCTCCGAATGCGGCTCGCTGCTCAAGAATAAGGGTAAAAATGGTCATGGCATTTCGACTCTCCGTAAAATGATCCTCAAATTTCCATTGTGCATGCAGACGACTGAATCGCATGCAGAAAATGGCGGCAGTTGTCTCATTCTCCAGCTGCCAGCCCCCTTTTATCCCCCAGCCCAAGCAGCCGTTCTTCCTGTATCTGCACACTTCGCCCACATCCTCACCAACAACACACGACTCGGCCTCGTGCATCAAAAACCCACCAGCTAATTGATGCCCACCAACGCCTCCAGTGTTTTTGCCCGACGGCGGACAGCCCTCTTCCTCCTTCCCCAGAAGAGCCATCGACTGCCGGATCATTCGGCTTTGCAGCACCATCACGCAACCTTATCGCAAACCCGTAGATTTTGGCAAGTTGCCGCGATGCTACTCTGGAGTCTTGATGTACGCTTTGCGTGGCATCTGAGGAGGGACCCCGTATATAGAGAGAGGGCTATTACCATCCATGCACTTGGTTACTGGTAGACTTGTGCCAGGACGGCTTCCAAGGCTATTTCGAGTGAGCCCGTCGCATATGGCAAACGTAATGCCAGAGAGGTTGCTGATATCCCGATGCCCATGGCAGAGGTTAGACATATCAAGTTCTGCACAGCAACATACCAGCAGTAGAAAGTATCGTAGTATGCTCGCTCCTAGCTGCTTTATCAATCGGCATCCTTTATACCATGTACGTCGTCCCACTCCATGATAAGTATTGCCTCATTTCTTTACTACATACGCTCCCACTCAAGGGGCGAAAAAAAAAACATCGTCGGTTTGCATGATATTGCTCACTCTTTTTTAAAATTCATCAAGAGTCCGCCCATAGCTTTTATCAAGACGAAAAAAAAAAACGTTCCGTATTTTGAATGGAATTTTTTTTCCTTGCTATATTTATTTTCTTTACTATATTTATTTTCTTTACTACATTTATTCTGTTTACACATTTATTAAATATTTTCCTACGGCCCTTTAAATATACAACGGTAGCATCTTGTACAACGCGCGTAGGAGGATATCGGCATCATTTTTTTGTCCACAGAGTGCCAGCCCATCTCCTCGAACTTGCTGGCCTTGACTTGGACGTCGTCCCTCGTCTCCTTGGTGAGGGTATTTTCAAGCCGCCCGACCAGCAAGTGGGGCAGCGTCGTGATCGGCCGTCTTGGTGCGGCCTCAACTACAGCAAACCACGCACTAGCATCGTCTGCTGAAGGTTCGCCAGCCGTCCCGTCTCTTGCCGAGGCAAACTCTAATTCGTCCCATGCCTTGACGAGCAATGCCTGCCCATCGAAACCCGGGGTAATTTTACTTTTAAATGACCATTTCATGTCCAGCATTGAACCCGAAACTCTGCTCATCATACTCCCCCTCATGCGTCAGCCTACCCGTACCGGCCTCTACCCATGTCCGGCGATTGTCAGGATTTCTCCGCACCATTCGCCCATCACCACCAGCGAGACAGCAAACTCGCCATGCGCGCGCTCATCGCGCAGCCAATGCCACGCGGGTTATGCGACGGTGGCTGCAGCCAGACCCCCTCAAACCCCTTCCAGGTGCCGGGCCTTGGTCTCCTAGTGCTGCAGGTCGTTGCAGAAACGGCGGCCAGCTGCAGAGGCTAAGAGATGCGGCCGGGAGGGTCCCTTTTTGGCGGAATGCCACTCTGCCAGTGCCAGCGAAGCAATTCTGTCGTCGGAATTTCTGGACCTTTCGGAAACTCACCGTCATGGGCTTGCTTTCCCCTCTTTCCCGCCCGTTTCTGCTCTTCTTCTCTGACCGTCGTAGCCTGCGTGATTTACACAGAACCATCACTAGCAAGAGACATCCCCTTGACAGAGTGACGATAACTAGCCATGGCGCCAGCTGTACATGTAGAGAATGACCGGAGGGGCGGCGGTGACAGCACGCGCACGATCCTCGGCTGGTCTGCAGACGAGACCGTTGCTGCCATTCGCGAGAAGCGCATCAGCGCGCGCCGCTACATCACCACCGTCCTCGAGCAGGCCAAGCGCGGCGCCTCGCTCAACGCCTTTGTGACGCTGCTCCGCGACCAGGCCCTCGAGGCCGCCGACAAGGTCGACGCGGCCATTGCCAGCGGCGCCGCGCTGCCGCCGCTCGCCGGCCTCGCCATTGTCGCCAAGGACAACATCAACCTGGCGCACCTCCCGACCACGGGCGGCACCCCGGCGCTGCAATACGCCCGCCCCAACAACACGGCGCCGAGCCTGCGCAAGCTCATCACCGCCGGCGCCATTGTCATTGGCAAGGCCAACATGCACGAGCTCGCCTTTGGCGTCACCAGCACCAACTTTGCCTCGTTTGCCCAGCCCGTGCACAACCCCTACGCCTTCAACATGATCCCTGGCGGCTCCTCCGGCGGCACCGCGGCCGCCATTTCCTCCCGTGTGGTCCCCTGCGGCCTGGGCACGGACACGGGCGGCTCTGCCCGCATCCCGGCCGCCCTCACCGGCATAGTCGGCTTCCGCCCCTCGCTGGGCGACGGCGGCCCGGAGCGCCGCTACGAGGACGACCACGCCGTCGTCCCCATCAGCCACACCCGCGACACGGTCGGCGCCCTGGGCCGTTCCGTCGCCGACGTGACGCTCCTCGACTCCATCATTGCCGGCCAAGCCCGCCCCGGAGCGGCTAACCTCGCCGGCGTGCGCTTTGGCGTGC
This sequence comes from Akanthomyces muscarius, assembly GCF_028009165.1. Classification (NCBI taxonomy): domain Eukaryota; kingdom Fungi; phylum Ascomycota; class Sordariomycetes; order Hypocreales; family Cordycipitaceae; genus Akanthomyces; species Akanthomyces muscarius. The sequence goes on along the minus strand of NC_079243.1, from coordinate 2,226,427 downwards.
CGCCCGTACTATGGAGCGGACTCGACAAGGATCTGGAGCAAGTCGTCTTAAAGGCGCGCCAGCTGCTCGAAAAGGCCGGTGCCGTGCTAGTCGACACCGACATTCCCAATCTCATCACCCTCGACAACAAAATCTCTCTCCCTCTTGCCCTCCACGAGCCCCGAATGGACATTCCTGCCTACCTGAGCGCCTCTGGCTACACCAACATTACCATTGACGACATTGCCCGGGGCATAGCCAGCCCCGACGTCCAGCAGCTGTTCCAGTCGGTGACGGACGACACCTACGGCGGGGTCTACAAAGAAGTCATCACCGTGCACCGCCCGGCCCTGAAGCGCATGTACGCAGATTACTTTCTCAGGGCCAACGTGTCCGCCATTCTCTTCCCCACGACGCCCCTGCCCGCCACGCCCATCGACTACGTCCACGGCTCCGGCAACGTCTCCATCAACGGCGGCCCGCCGCAGAACACCTTTGGCACCTACATCAGCTTCACCTCGCCCGGCAGCGACGCCGGCATCCCCGGCCTGAGCATCCCGGCCGGCCTGACGCGCGACGGCCTGCCCGTGGGCATCGAGATTGACGGGCCGCTCGGCAGCGATCGCCGGCTGCTGGCTCTCGGCCTGGCCATGGAGAAGATCCTGGGTCGTCTGCCGCCCCCCAAAAAGTTTGCCCGTCTTTGAAACGCGGCGGACGTCCTCCAGCGTTTTGAATGTTTCCTTTGACGACACGAATGATTTTTATAGACTGACGACTGCGAACTGATAGAAATGAATTCATGATTTGCTTTGCTTAGCCTTCCCAAAACTGGAAATGGTGTGTGCATCTGTAATATCGGTAGCATCTCGATGTAGGATGTAGCCTGAAATAAGCACGTGCGAAAAAGAAAGCTCTGCTCAAAGAGTGGTATAAAATACTTTCGCCCCCCAAAATATAAATTCGCCGACGGCATCGTCTTCCAGTGCGATGCGGTTTCATGCTGTGAGGTACTGTTAAATCTCCCAAACGCTGGTTGTCCATCCCAAAAATAAACGCCTGTCAAAAAACCCAAACTCAAGAATCGCATCCAGAAAAGAACCGAGAGGATATATCGCGATGAAAAAGAAGAAAGCCAAAGAAAACAAATGCTCAAAAAATAAAAAAGAGAGCGGTGCTGAGAAATCGTGGCATCAGACCATGTCGTTGACCGCCGTCGTCGACGACGCCGCCATTGACGTCACGGCCGTCTTACCAACGGCCGTCTTGTCGTCCTTGCTCCGTCCAGCCGCCGTTCCCTCGCCGCCACCACCACCGAGCCCCAGGACGCACTCGTCGCTATCGTTGATCGTCGTCCAGCCCGTCGTCGCGCCCGTGCGGCCCTCGCCCTTGCCATCCTTCTTCAGCCTGCCCAGCCGCATGCTCCGCTGCCCGATGGTGATGATTGTCGGCAGCCCGCCGTTGTGGTCGTTGTTCCTCGACGAGTGCCGCGACGAGGAGATGCTGTGCGCCCAGCTGCTGCCCTTTTTGACGAGCCAGGGCCCGAGGATGGGCGCGTTGACGCAGATGATGCCGACAAAGGTCTCGCGGATGGCCCAGATGGTGGAGACGTCGACCTCGTTGGCGTAGCGGATCGAGAGGACGCACCGGAGCAGGCTGGCGACGATGACGAAGATGCCGGTGGTGAGCCAGAGGGAGTATATGATTTTCCTGACACAACAAATGTTAGGGGCGGCTGGGGGAGAGAGAGACAGAGAGAGAGAGCGTACTTTGCGAGGGGAATCTTGACGACCCAGAGCAGAGGCAGCGGAATGTAGAGGATGAGGAGGTCCGTTGTCACGTTGGTGATGACGAGCGTCAGGAAAATCTGGTTGGGCGTGCCGCACTCGTCGCCCGGGTAGGGGTAGACCTGCCAGTTGCGGTGAAAGGGCAGGCAGCGCAGCAGGACGACGCCAATGGTGGCCGCGTAGGAGCAGATCCACGCGACGCCCGCGACGAGGACCAGGCGCTTCTGAAAGGTATCGAGGCTGTGTGCATCATCCATCCGGTTAGCAACCCCTCTCTTTACTTTCTTCCTGGTGGACGTTGCCAAGGGTTACTCACGTCAGTCGGCGGTAGAAGAAGAGCATGCACGCCTTCAGGCACCAGATCAGGGTAATGTACAGACACCAGCCCGCAATGTCCGCCTTGGCGCCCTTGACAATGGTGGCCTTTTCGTGCTCGCTGAGCTTGAGCGCCTTTTCGTCCGTCATGCCCACAATCGATCCCCATTGTCCTGTAGGTGACCACCCTGGTTAGCCCTTCTCCCCTCCCTCTCCTCTTGGATCTGTTTTGCAGTGCTGGTTTCTTCTCACCTATCACCTGCAGCATCGCCGTCTCGCCCGTCAGGAAGCACACCGACGCCACGGCAAAGTAGTCGTCGCCCGCCCAGTTCCGTCCCACCAGCTTCGTCCGGTATATGATGCGCGAGAACAGTATCGTGATGCCAATCGCGTACTCGATCCACGCCTCGAGCTGAAACGGCGTCATCCCCATGGTGGCTGTCCGGCGATCGCGGCCGTCGCGCGGCGGCTGCGTTTACGATGGAGCCGTGTCGTTTCGGTAAATCTCGCTCTGGCCTGCACTACCCAAGACAATAGGTAATATAGCCAGCCTTTGCAGCAGATCAACTGTTGAGATTCATATATCGCCGTTTATGAGTCCGCCCGTGAACATAATTCCAGGGCAGATTTTCAATGTAAGAGTAGTGAATAGGGCACGACGGTTGAGATTGGGGGATCGGAGAAAAGGCCTAAGCTTCATATGGTTTGGGGAGGGGGTGCCACATCTATGTACGTTTCTGATTCAAAGGCCAGAAAAAAGGTTGGGCCAGAGAAGAGGTCCGTGTTGCACTACGGTGCTGCGCTGGCTGGCTCACAGCGCGCGTCGTTTTCCCGCATGTCTTGGGGTTTCTTGGGTGTGGCGGATCAAATGCCGGGGGAGGGGACTGAGAGAGAGAGAGAGATAAAGAGGGGGGGATTGGCGGAGGCGTTGTTGCTTCTTTGCGCCACGCCCGGCAGTTTTCTGCTGCCCTCTATTCCCCCCCGGCTAGCTTTCCAACCTGCTGGGTCCGTTTCTTGCCGATCCTACTGGTAGATATTGGCTTTATTGTGGTGCGAAATACGGGAATCTGTCAATTATCACTTTGGCTAATGGAGCCCGCCCTGACAGCCTGCAGGTGCTGCGTGCGCCCGTGTCTAGATCTCTCCTGGCATCATCCTGGGTCTAAGCAAGACTCTCAGGACTGCCAAGTCGCAACTGATAGGTCTCTTGAACCTCAAGGTCAGTGTCTCAGACCGAGCGGTCTAGCTCGGTCGGCTAGCTTGGAATAGGGAGACTAGCAGGGAAGAGGGGGCCCTTGCTAGCAGGATAGCTTCTTGAAGCATCCCAGTCGGCTGCAAGTCATGGACAGGTAGACAGGCCACTTTCTGTCCTTCTTTCTCGTTTTGGTTACAACTTGTTTCTTTACCGGCTATGCACAGACATTTTTCTTAATGGCATGTGCGCACAATTACGAGGGCCGTTGACTGATGCGATGTCGTGTCGTGTCGATCTATGGCCTTTTCCGTCTCGTCTCACAAGAACTTACTGCTTCCGAGCAAGCTCTGCTGGCCACCATAACCAACCTTTTCCAACGGTCGGAGAGCGTTCCTTTTGAGCGCTTCATCCTGGGCACCGACGGTTTCGAACCCATTTCGCTAGAACTTGCGCTTTGGCATTGCATGGACAAACCAAAAGCAAAAGAAGCCTCATGCAAAGCAGACAACGACACAGGCTTGACAGCCAATTGAAAACCAGCAAAAGAAAGTTCAAAAGAAAAAAGGGCAAGCAACTGGGGACGCTAACTTCGGGCACCAGACTCGGCTCGCTATGGGGACATCCCGCTGGGGAAACACAGCTTGCTGAATGAGTCCATACCAGTCGGTAAAGGACGCACCCGCTTGTCCACTTGCCCCCCGCCCTAGTTTGGCCGTCAGATGTGATACGTATTATTCAAATCGTGGGTTTCGTACAGGTGAGGACTGGAGTTTTTTTCTAGTCAGTTACGCAAGATGCCGTTGTCAGCCTGTCTCCGTCGTCGCCGGTTCCGCACCGCGCGGGATTTAATTCTTAGTTTTCACAGACGTCCAGTGTGCTCGACTGTGGCTGGCAGCTGAGCATCCCAATTGGCCACCCCCTGCGCCTGCCAACCTTATTTGCATTCACTAATCTGTAGAAGGGTGCGCTAGCCGATGCAGACAATTGCTTGTGAGCTGCGCGGCACCTCACAGCACTATTTGCGCAGGTCTGGGGCCCCGTGTTAGTGCTACCAGTGGTGCAGCCTCTACGGGAGCGCAAGGCTGTCGCCAACTAAGTTATCGCGATTCCGCCGATGACAGCTTTTCGCCACATTCAGCGAACTTGTGCAAAATCCTCAGTGCGATGTCAATCTGCGTGGCGCATCTCGCAGCATGCTGCGAAGAGCAGGGAGGAATCAAGAGCAGCACGTTGTAACTCGTACATGAATTGATCGAGGCGATCAGTACCACTGGTGAGTACCAGTACAAGGGTGCTCCCCCCCGCGGCACATGACGGCCTCCAGGTGAAACAGAAACCCCCCCAAGACCAACGGCCGAGGTTGCGGCCCGACTAGTTAGCGGAAAGGGTTGGAGCGCGATGGCAGGGCCCGTTGCGCGCTCAACTCGAGTCAATAACCCAGACCAAAAGGCCGGTTCGGACGATGCACCCGGACTGAATTCAGAGCCCAAATAACCAGGAAACTGCGGCGGCGGTGGTTCGACCTAGCCAGGGGGGATAGAGTGCTCGAGTGCCTGGTGCCACTGTGGCCCTATTTGCAATCTCCTCAACTGCCATCCCCCCCCTGATCAACGATTGTTGAAATCCCCTCCGGCCCCGCCCGGAAATGCAATCCGGATACTGAACATGGCATAGCCTGGCCATTTAAACCTGGAACAAAACTGGTCATTGATGAATAGCCGTTGCCTTGACCACGTCCAGTTGGGATCAGCAGGTCGGCTTCTTGTCCCATCCACCGCAGCGGTAACACTGACGTTGTGGCTAGGTAGGCGGACCAGGCCGCCCGGATGCCCCGACTGCCGGCCGGAAAACTGTTGTGCTGAAGCAGTGAAGCATGCCGCGAATACTTGTTGCCGGGTGGTTCCGCCCGGAAAGTCTGTGAGTTAAATCGGGCCTGTCCAGCTGTCGTGCCTGTCTGCGGACTGTTGATTCGGTGCCTGTCCGCAAAGCCCCCTCCCTCCTCCCTCCTCCCCTGTGATTGTGCCCTGTCTGCATCGTGGACTTGGACGTCCCCGAGACTCCCACCTCCCAACGTGCTGGGACGATGTGACGATGTCCAGTGATGCTCGTGTTGCTCATCTCGAGGTCATCTGACCGCTAGGCTGATCACGTCTGTACAGTGGGTAACGCAGGGTATTTGATTAATTCAGTCTCCAAGTGGCGCTGGAATCTGACAGATTCGGAGGCGCGATGATGCTGGCTGACCGTCTCGACGTCGACTGCGCAACTGCTTCTGATTCTGCGGTGTGCAGCCCGACGACTGGCAAACTGATGTTCCATACACTCGGACCCGTAAAAGCGACAGACCACGTCCACGGAGAGATCATCTCCGAACTTTCTTGAACAAGGTTCGCGGCTATCGCTGCTCGATGTCGCAACTCGAAGATGTCATAGCTATGAATGCCGGAAGGTCTCATCCGTAGCCCTTGCCTCGTATGTTAAAGCGGAGCTAGGGTATTCATCGGAAACTCCTGAACAGATTTGCGCAATCAGTTGTGCGCAATCGCGTAACACGAAATCTGGTGCAACATGCGATGCCCTTCTGCTCTTTTTCGGCCGCTTGGCAGTTTCGTCAATGCATCTTGCCGGAATGTACGCGCAACCTACCAGACGCAGCTAACTTGTCTATTTTATTGATGCTCGTCCTCGCAGAGCTCATGTCAAGTACTGATACCCATTGCCCTGCACCACCTCAACATTGCAATGATTTGCTTCATGTCTTCGTGGCTAGCTCTCTTTATTATCATCGTCTCAAGCGAGGTTCACACAACCACTAGGCACACAATCTTTCGGCCGCCTCATTTCTCTACGAATAGGCGTAGCTTACAGACGAACTCGGTGTACATCTCGTATACAAAATTGGGTTCGTGTGAGAGTTTGTCGAGCGGAACATGTCCAACAAGGCTCCCGCGCATCCTGAAGCCAGGCATCCAGTCTCGCTACTAGACATGGACTATCAACGATACGTCCAGTAGAAGTGCTATTATGAACTTTAAAGCCTTGGCGGTGTTATTTCTTTCCATCACGCGCATCGCCGAAGAGCTTCGGCATCTGTTTAGAGTTGCGACCCCGCCTGGTCGTGCAGGGCGCCATTCTGCGAGCCTGAAAAGGCCGAGCAGCTGTAAAGTTGGGTGGTGTCACTGCGCCGCCGCTCCAGTACCCAGTAGAGCAGACGAGGCGTGCGTCAACGTGGCTGCACAGCTGGCGGCGCTGCTGACTGGAACTGCCGCTCCAGGCCGCACGGGCGGGGGATCGCAGCCGCATCACGGCCCGGTGGGGTACCTATATTACCATGCGAAATTAATATAGGCGATGGGAAAGATGTGCCGATGATGTATCGTATGACCGGCACTTGCGCTACCGAAGGTTGTGTCAGCAGCTCTAATAAGCTCGCAAAGGGTTCATTTCACGCCGTCTGTATCCGTATAGTGGACGACATGCCCGCGAATCTGGCGTTAATACAGATGGACGTCTCGATAAATTACCCAAGGGCCGAGATTCTGATACACCACTTCTGGCCCACAGCGTCTTGGCACAAACCTGCGCATTGAACATGGAAACGCACCGCCTACCGACGACAACGTGCTCAACCTGCCCTCCCAAACTTGGTGTCTTCAACCCGCTTCGCTGTTTGTCTCAGAGTGGTGCGCTCCACGGCACGAGCGTATCGAAAAAAAGAAGACCACCTCACGCTGGCAAGCTGAGTCCTGCAATTTTTCTTGGCTGCAGCTTGTGCGTCCTCCAGCTCGAAGGATGTCACTGTTTCAGCTTTTCCTTTCTGATTTCTGATGAATGTCACTGACTGGCAGCAAGCAGCCCACTTGTGAGGGAAGATGGTTATTTGGCAAGGCTGTTTGACGATCATAGCGCATCTGTCATCTCGCTAGGGCTGATAATGTGCGACCCTCAAAATGAGGCGGGGTAGAGCAAGTCTCGCTCTGTAAGTAATTCTGGGCATGCTGTGCAACACCAATCACGGCTTGGATTTTTTCTTCCAGCGGGGGTTTTCACAGTGGGAGTGCGTCGACCGAAAAGAGACATGACTGCGAGCACCCGATATATCTGACCGTTTTCGGCGACGAGCCGACATCTTCGGCTGAGCAGCGGCAGACGACAGGCCGATGTCGCATCGATTCATCGTTCTCGCAGTGCAGCCTTCTTTCTTTGGCTGATGTCGCATCGGATAGAATAGATGCATCTTTACGCGTCGTGCTTTGCTGACAGCATGATGCGGGAGGAGGCCACTGAACAGAAATCAGCCGTTGAGTCGTCTCTTTTCCGCTCCGACGAGCAACATCTGGGGAACGAAATGCCATATCCAGTCCAAACGCGATGCAATATTGATGGCTTCATGCGAAACAGCTCTAGAACTGCGCGATATCACAGCTCCCGCTTCTGACTGCATCTTGGCACAGCAAGCTGAGTTGAAGCTGAACAATACTATGTTCGTGTCTGCTCGTATATGCTCATGTATTGGGTTGCACTCTACGACAGGCAGCTGACTTGAGCTGTAATATCCAAGAGTGAACAAACGCCTATAAAGTCGAGTCGAAATCCTCTCTCATGGTCCTTCCGTTCACACCAAAAGCTCAAAGACTCAGATCTCACAAACACACACTTCTAAAAAAAAAAGCTACCCAGCCCTGAATACCTTCAACATGAAGTTCACCATCCTCAGCATCCTTCCCATCCTCATCGCCGCCTCCTCCCTCGGCGACAGGGAGGCCAGCGTCATGAGCAATGACCGGCCCACCGTCGACGTCAAGGACATCAAGCCCGGCGCCAAGCTCGACGTCCTCGAGCTCAAAACCTCGGACCAGAAGGGCTTCGCCACCTCTGCCGTCTACTGCCCGCCCGGCTACCCCAAGTACTGCCCTCGCTACAACTTTTGCTGCCCGGCCATTGCTCAGGCCTGCTGCCCCCGCGCCTGCTGCCGCTCCGCCGGCGGCTTCTGCGGCAGCGACGGCCTCTGCTACATCTAATAAAGCTCGCTCAGCTAGCCCCCCCTGCCCAAAAGGTACGTCAAGTACAGTGAAAGCAGGACTTGTGCACAAGGCTGACACTAGCAGAACCATCTGGTGGCTGTTGGCGAGAGAGAGATGGCTTTGGGCGAAAATTACGAGGATGGTATCTAGCTAGCTAGCTTTATACATGGCAATTGAATGTAAAATTCTCCGAACTTGGGAAGCTTCTCTTTGTGATTGACTCAAGTGACACAAAGCTTGTAGACAGGTGCGCACAGAAGGCGAGACGACAATGTCACGGCATTGCCGGCCGCAGTGTAACAATAATCGAAGTTTTTGTGCAGCTGAAAATCAAAACTAGACTAAGCTTGTCTTACCAGCCATACATCTCTTCGAATAGCTCGACATCCTTTGCGCTCGAGCGAGCCTCTTTTCTCACCGCCGCTCTTGTCTCATCGGCCACGCGCGCAGGACCACACACAAACACGGCTGCCCTATTACTCTCCATGGCTCCGACATAGTCGTGTACAATGTCGCCGACCGCCGGCTTGCAGTAGGTAAACCTGGAGTCGCCCATGCTCGCATTCGTATTTTCCGAGTCGCTCTTCTCCGAGTTACTATCCTGGTCGCTGCGGGAAGTGACATAAATGTCGATTTGCAGCTTGGCGGCGGCGTTCTGCGAGGCCTCGACCAGGCGCAGGTCGTTGGCTAGCACATCGCGAGCGAAGCCGGCCTGGCGGACCACCCAAACGAGCCGCACGCGGGGACAGGGAGCGTCCTGGTCCACATCCTCAAAGATGCGGCGAACGTAGGGCAGGATGGCCGTGATGCCGCTTCCGCCGGCAATGAAGAGAATCTCGTTGAACCCTGCAATGTTGGCGCCGGTGCCGTACGGGCCCTCCAGCACGACGCGGAGACGCAAAATGCCTGCCGCGTCCTGCTTGATGATGGAGTTGCGCAGACGACGGGTGAAGCCGTCGCGCGGGCGAATCATGAACGTCTTGTACGACTGTCCGCCAAGGAGCTCCTGATTGGCAGGCTGACTGCTGACCACGGCTGAGCGTTTCTCTGCATCGGTCGACTCTACAGCCGTGGCTTGAGACATTTCTCCAGCTGACGAGCCCGCCAAGCTGAAAGGGTGATTTTCCCAAATGCGCCAGCCCCCAAAGTGCAGATAGTAGTAACTGCCAGGACTCTGGCGGGAGTGTGTTCCAGAGGCGTGGACATGCAGCCGGATCATGCCTGTATCCTCGCTGTAGCTGGCAATGGCGCGGTTGTCCATTCCGATGAGTGCGTTGAAATTGAGCCAAAGGATGCGGACAATGCGGAAGAAATAGTCGCTTGCCCAGATGCCCACGCAGACCCAGGTCCACACTCTGTAGTCGCCTCCAAACTTGTCCTTGATGTGACTATTTGGTGTTAGCTCAAACTTCATTTCTGCCCGGAAACAGCCATACGCACTTCCAGTAGTTTGCCAGGAAAATGATGCCCATGGCAATGTGCGCAATCTTGAACAGCTCGTATGCCATTTGGCGAATCTTAATGTGCGCCATTGCAGATGAGATACCCATGGCGGTCAGCATAAAAATTCCGGATCGGAACATGGCGTCCGACTTTAATCGGTTGCGATATTCGTCAAAGCCTTTGTCGTAGGCATAGAAGGCGGAAAAGACGCAGCCGTGACAGATGGCCTCGACGAGCATGACAATGGCGACCCAGCGATGGAAGCTGCTGAATGTGCGGTAGCTCCACCCGGTGATGATGGGCAACGGGCTCGATCGGGCTCCGAAGAGGAAAATGAAGGGCATGCTGGCGGACATTAACGTGCCGAGTCGGTCGGCGATCCAGCGAAGGGACTGGGTCCGTCTGCTTCTGAAGCTGGGGCATGTCAGCAGAAGTACTTTCGTCCGCTTCCATCGAAAGTACAACTCACTAGTCATTTTCGTCTACGACGCGATACCGAGTTGCGACGACCAAAACGTGAAGGAGAATGTACAGTGCAATGACGACGGTGTGGATGCGAAGGGGGAGCGTCCACCAGCCCCAGGGCTCGTGGTGGTGATGCGATCGAGTCGGGGCCTGAAGTAAATGAATGTTGAGCCATTTGGATGCTTTTCTCGAAACGCTGAGCGCGCCAGTTTGGGACTCGATGGGAATTCTCTTGCGGCGACTGGAGATGAGCGTCCACAGTCGGTTGCAGATGCCCACCAAAATAACAAGTCCCCAAAACCCGTACAAGGACCATCTAGAGAGGTTGTCAACTAAAATTCACAGCAAAACGGGGTATGGGGCCTGTTTTTTACCGGATTGCATCGTTGTAGCGTCTGGCGTCGGCGTAGGTAAAGACGGTTGTGTACATGTATTTCCAGTTGGCCTGCGACGGCAGCGCAGGCCCATCAAAGAGTTTCTTGGACTTTTGTTCAACCTTGGGCAGGCCAGCCAAGTAGCTTTCTGTAACATTGGAAATCGCAGTGCGGTAGCCCTTGGCATTGACAATTTTGGAGGAATTCTTGCAGGCGCCTGCCCACCACTCAATGCCATCGTCCGTCGCCTTGTCGCCCTCTTTGGCGCAGCGCTCCGAGATGCAGTAATACGTGGACTGCACGCGGAGGGGATTCGTGCAGGCTGTCTGGGCCTTGTCACTGGCGCCAGCAAACTTGGCCTTGAGCAGGGCATTGTAGCAGGTAGCCACGCACACTTGATCGCCGAGGGGCTTGGCGGCGAGGGCCACTGCCGCCAGTAAGGCGGGCAGCAGCTGGGTGTGGAAACGCATCGATCTTTCTTGGATTTTTTTTTTAAATTAACAAATCGGAGGGCTAAGAGTATAGGGCAGTACAGTTTAGATCAACTGAGACTTGCATCAACGATCGTCAACTTTTCCACAAAGACAACGTGGCAAGGAAACAACCATCGTGGGGACCGAGAAACAGAGCGACGAAGCGTTTTGTTAATAAGAAAAGCCCCTCGCAAAGATGGGGACGAGGCGGCGGCTGAACAGAGAGCCGTGCCCTACCATTGTTGAAGAAGAAAAAAGTCTGCGACCCCACTAGATAGGCAGCTGGGGAGAGCTTTGCTGCAATGCCGTTGGCGAACCTTGAGAGAAACCCGTCAATAAAGATTGTTAACCTTGTTTCTGGTGGTGTGAGTGGGCTGGCAAAAATGTAGAGCGAGTCGGCGTCGGGCCAATTCATGAGGCCCTTGTAGATCCTCTTTGGCGCTAGATTGATAAAAACGAGCCCATGAGTGGCCCACAACTGATAATCTTTTTCCGTTCGCCCTAGTCCTCTAACTGCATAGGGAAGGCCCAGCCCCAAGAGACGAAACTATGTAGTGCCTCCAAGGTAGCATTGCATGAACAGTGGGAGGCCCGAGGCTGCCGTGGGATGGGGTACGGAAGTCCTTGCTTCCGCCAATTACAGGAGTGGTTTCTGGGTCAGTTTCGCGCAGAGAGACGATATGGATTCGGAAGGACTGGTTAGTGGTCAAGCGTTGGTCGGGGTTGGCAAGGAGCCATTCTAGCCAGTGAGGGTCCATGGTTCGACTTTTTGCCCGTGACTATTTACACCTCGGGCCGGTCATGCGCTTCCAAAGACGCCAATATCGTATATGCGAATGAGGGAAATATGAACCATGCATGTGGCTGGAAGGGCTGGCAAGCCACGGGGGGACTGGTAATTCGGACTTTACAGGTGCAGATTGCAATTAGTCTGGACTTGAGACGACACATCGTGCCGCAGCGGAGACTGGAAATGGGGTCGTTCTGGTGAGGTACCCTCCTCGGTATCCCGCACGGCCAAACCACGGCCGGACCTGTAGATGCGCTAGACGCAAAGATGGTGATTTGGGGTTTATCAAGGAGGCGAGCTATCGAAGTGCTGCGTTAGCGGACAATCTCTCAGCTGTCGGGCGTGTGACACATGCTGTGACAGATCAAGTTGCATACAGAATGCAGAGAGAACATTTGAGATGAGAGAAAAGTAAAAAAAATCAAGTATTTTATGCGGTGCAGAAGCAAAAGTTTGAGAGGCAGATTTGTAACACTGGGTCAGCATCATTGCAACACGGCACGTTGCGGTTGCTGGCGCGCCGAGGTTTGCCGGTCGCGCATTTCAGCCAGAGATAGCATGAGCAAGTCTGGTAACAAAACTCTCTAGGCTTATCCATTGGAGATGCCGAAGTTTCGAGGTCATGCCCCTTCCCTTTGCACCATGCACCATCTGCTATGTATGTACAATGTCTGACCGGCGTATTGATGACGACTGGTGATCTTGCCCCAAATACATGAGCATCGAGCTCAAAAGCATGAAAGAACTCGGAAGAGTTCCATTTCGGCAAGAATTTTTTTTTTCTTGAATTGCCTTGATCCTTCATATCCCAATGAGCAGCCATGTCTTGCTGGCGGTAGCACCATCGGCAGGAATGTAGTCACCGTGGGGAAAAAACTACGCAAAAGGCAGGTTTGGGCAGGGATAGACAGAGAGCTGTATTAGATCATTGACGGTTTTTAGTTCATTTAAATAATCAACTTCTGTAGTTGACGCTGTGCACATGTTTACATATCCTCCAGACTAGGTGCTGAGCTTGCACCTGCGCTGTCGCTGTGCAAACGCACATGTGCCAGAGCAAACGCAGCAAACGCAGCACCCACATGATGCAAATTCACTTTCGCAGCAACCCTTCTTCTCTCTTCCGATCTTCTTTCTTTCTTCATCAACAGAGGCATCAGTGTACTATCATCTCCAATCAAAATGACATCGCTGCTCAATCTGTCCAACGAACTGCTAGCAGAGATCGTAGCCTTGGCCACCGACTCACGACTCCAAGGAGCACCGAAACGTTTTCTAAACGATCTGATTGTCGACGAAAAGAAGATACACTACCCAGCCTCAGTCTCAGCGCTCCTACGAACTTCTCAACGACTCCGTGCCCTGACCTTCGACCACATCTTCAGGCTATACCGCTTTTCACTGGACAGCTGCCAAGCCCTGCAACTCCTTGTCGATTCTTTACGGAAGAACGGAGGCATTTCTGGAGTAAAGCATCTGGCGCTTCATTCAGGTCACAACAACTACAGATGCCGAATGAAAGACTCCGATAAGTCATTGCTGCTAATGATGGCCATGGATATTGCAATCTTACTTTCGGAACTTCCCGCCAGCCTGCGGTCCTTGCACATCCACACGTATGGTGACGACGAAATAATCGGACAGTGCAGTACTTTTCTACTAGACAGTCTGTGGAGATTTCAAGAGCTGGAGGAGCTTTTCTGGCAGACTAATCTGAGCTTTGTGCGTTTTGAGCTGCATTCTGCACCGCTATCCTTTGGACCGTGGAGTCTAGCATCCGATTGTCGAAATCTGGCAAACTACCCACCGGGAACCAAAAGGATACCCCTATCAAGGTTCAAAAAGATACCATTCGTAATGCCGCGATCCATCCCTACTCTGGCATCTCTACAGCGACTCTCTCTCAGGGGTGTTTTGTCCGTTCTTCCTCACCAATTGGCCCACGCTCTTTCGGCAAGCCAGCTGCCATCCTTGAAGTGTCTTTCCTTGAATGGAATTGGGTGGTCATATTGCCCCGGAGACATGAGTTCCCTGGGCTGGTCATTGTCACCGGAGTGCTTTGCTAGCATGAATCCTCTCTCCGAGCCGCATTGGGTGATGATTGACCGCCGCCAGCCCAGAAGGACAAAGCAAGGCGTATTCAAATACAATATTGCACCTAAGTCAGACCTACTCGAGGCAATCGGAGCCTTTCAAGGTGCAACGCTAAAGAGCGTTTCCATCGGCTACTGCGGCTACCCGTACTTTGGAGATGAATCGAAAGGGTCGCGGTTTGTGGATCTTACCAAGATTGACTGGGATTCATTTCGACGTCACTTGGCCAACTTGGAAATGGTCGAGATCCAGGTTCCTGCTAAACAGCTGCCGGGAAGTCACTGGCCGCGAACCCTTCACGTTAAAAAGTGGGGGACGAGTTTTTTATTCATGACTTGGGATTCAAAGGACGACAACACGGTCGGTGGTGTGCATCAGACAAAATTCAAGGATTAAGTGAAAGATCTGCATTGTATAGTCTCTTCTCCGAAGAAGAAACTCAATAGCTACTATATGGTCAGATATGTCTTGAGAGGCAGCTTGCTACTACTACGACCAATATAAACCTCATAACTGCCCCTCTGCAGCTGCCACTTCTGCATCTCCGTGTTCCACACGCTCAGGTCCCGCCTCGTCAGCTCAAACACCACCTCGGTCGCCTCGCCCGGCTGCAACATCGGCTTCTCGAACCCGCGCAGCTGCTTGGCATGCATGCCCGGGAAGCGCACGTACAGCTGCGCCGCCTCCGCGCCCGCCACCTTGCCGCCATTCACCAGCTGGCACTTGACCGTCGCGACCACATCCCACAGATCGGCCTGCCCACCGCTCGCCACCGCGCCGGTCGGATATTCCGCCGGCTGCATGGGCGGCACCGCGAGCACAATGCCGGAGTAGTCGAAGCGCGTGTAGCTGAGGCCAAAGCCAAACTCGTACCGCGGCTCCACGTGCGCCTTTTCAAAGTACTTGTAGTCGGTGTAGACGCCCTGCGGGAAGTACGCCTGCGGCGACGCGCTCCCGGGGCTGGCCTGGGGGTCCAGCAGCGGGCCGTAGTCGGCGGCCGTCTTGGCCACGGTGTAGGGCAGCTTGCCGGAGGGGTTGGCCTCGCCCCAGAGCAGCGACACGAGCGCGTCGCCCGCCTGCTGCCCGGGGAGGTGCGCAAAGATGACGGCCGTGACGTTGGGGTGGTCGGCGAAGCCGCCGACGAGGCGCGGGCCCGCGTTGTGCAGGACCACGACGGTCCTGGCGCAGCGGTCCGCGACGGAGTTGACGAGGGCGTCCGTGTACGCGTCGTCGAGCTGCGGGCGGTCGTTGCCCTCGCGCGCCCAGGCATTGCCAAACACGACGCAGACGTCCGACGCGGGATCTACAGCCGCGGGCTGCGCAGAGGCGAGGTCCTGGCGGAGCGTGAAGCCGTCCTTGGCGGCCCGGGCGACAAAGGCGTCCTGCGGGGAGACGTGCGTCTGGGGCGTGATGGCGCCGGAGCCGCCGCCGCCAAACATGGTGCCGCGGCTGCCGATGGGGCTCGTGGCCGGGTCGAGCTGGAAGACGGGCGCGAGGCCGAAGCGCCAGGTGCCGTCGGCGTCCGTCTCGGCGGTCCAGCCGGGCGGCGTGCTAGCCGAGTAGCCAAAGATGGACACCGTCCTGGGGGACCGCAGCGGCAGCGTGTCCTTGGTGTTTTTGACGAGCACGTGGCTCTCGACGGCGCCCTGGAGGATGACGGGCATGTCGGCCGGGTCGCGGCCCTCGACGACGCGGTGCGGCACGGTGAGGTTGCCGGGCATGCCGACGCCGGGCGGGGGGAAGCTGGGGTCGTCCTGCTTCAGCTGGTACCACGAAGCAATGATTCTTTGTAGTCTGTCAGCGTCAAGTTTTCGACAAGAGGCGGAGTGTAAAATGGTACCTCATGGCCATGTCGGTCACGCGCGACTCGGGAAGCGTTCCGTTCTTGACAGCGTTGACGAGATTGGCGCCCCAGAAGGGCTCCGAGTTGGGCATGCCCATGTCCAGTCCGTTGGGGGCATCGCTGAACGCGTGCTGCGCTCCCCAGTCCGACACGACAAAGCCCTGCGGACAGTTAGCTTGTGCAATGTCCACACTGAGGCAGAAGTCCTACCTGAAAGCCGAGCTCGGTCTTGAGGATCCCGTTGAGCGTCTTGCTGTTCCCACACGCATACGTCTGGTTGAGGCGGTTGTAAGAGCACATGACGTTGGCCGCACCAGCCTTGACCAAATCAACAAACGGCCTGCAAAGGTTAGCTTCTTTCTACAGCAAACGAAGCTTCTCAGAGTACACACCAGAGATAGAGCTCGTGCATCGTCTTGTCATCAATATTCGAGGAGACGGCTTGGACATTTCCGTCCAGCGAGCGGTAGAGCTCCTGCTCATTACCAATGTAATGCTGTGCCCTCGTCAGAATCTCATTCTACAAAGCTCGGCGACGATAACATACCTTGACGCTGGTAATCACGTTCTGGCTCTGCACGCCCTGGACAGTCTCGGCCGCCAAGACGCCCGAGAGGTACGGATCGGCCGACGAGCCCTCCCAGTTACGACCGCCCTTGACGACGGTCCACGCAGGGCCGACGACGGGTCCGAGCATGACGTTGACGCCCTTGCGTCTGTTTTCGCCGCCGAGGGCGATGCCGCGCTTACGCGCAAGGTCCTTGTTCCAGCTGTTTATTTCGTTTATTTAGCCCGTGTGTCCATCCACGCCGATTCGGAAAGGGGGCTGCTCACCTCGCGCCGACGCCGATGCCGCTGGTGAAGCCGCTGACATTGTCGGTCGCGCGGACGCCATTGCCGGCATCGTTCAGGCACATGCCCGGGAACTCGAGCCGCGGGATGCCGGGGATGGTGCCGGAGCAGCCCGACTTGAGGTCGACGCCCCCAGTCAAGCTGACCTGTCCCGCATCAGTCTCGAGCGTACCACCATGTAGTAATTAGTCATAAACCTACTTTTTCTTCGAGCGTCATCTGGTCGACCAAGGCCTTGGCCCGGGCAAAAGCATCCGCCCATTCATTTTGACCACTGATTGGTGCTTTTGCAAGTCCCCCTCGTGTGTTAGCTCAACATGGACCTTGATTACACCACGCGAAAAGCGGTGCACACTCACGCGACGGGAGAACCTCTGGCGAATGCTGATACGCATCGCCACCGCTGCCGTCTTGTCGAAAGTAGACCTGGCCACCCACGGCAGGGCGAAGCAGTGCCAGACCTGTCAGCAAAGATGGAAGCATAACCATGTCTTTGTCTTTGTGAAAGAAAAAGAACCAAGACAATACAGCTGCAGATCGTCAGTCGGTGAGGGGAGCGGGCATCTCCCCTCATTTAAAAAGGGCGACGCCGAGACTGTTTGGTTTACCTTTTCATGCAATGTCACCGTGCCGTTACCTTTTGCCGGCCTACCACGCGACCGACCCGACCCTCCGCCTCAGGCGCAACATCGGTCAAATGAAGATCTGTCGAGCAGGTCTTTGTCCCCGCGCGCGGGGTACGCATGCATGCAAGTCAGACCTACAGATACATTGATTGGGCTCGTCTGATGTTGTACGGTGCTTTTTTCCCCCTCCTTCTTCTTCTTCTTCTTCGTCTTCTTTGCACAGACTTGATACAGATGTCTAGGTTTGAACTGGCCTGTCTGCCTGAGTAGCTTCACAGACTAGCCAAGGCTTCGACCAGGTGCCGCGCGGGCGGGCAGGCACTCGAGGTAAGCCCCCCTACCCCCGTGAGAATATATTGCCGTCATAGCTCCGAAAGCGAAGCGACTAAAGTAGAGCATCACCGATGCCAATATCCTTGGCTTTATTGTTCCTCCTCCCCCGCACTTCTCCCCGCCTCGCGTGGGGGGTGGGTGATCTGCTGGATCCCCGCCCCGCCAGCGCATCAAACACGGACCGAAAAAAGAAAAGAAAGAAAACACGCGGTATTAGTGCAAAAGCATGCAAGTCGACGGCGCGGTACTTGGCAAAGCTTTTTTTTGTCGAATGTAGCGGCTTGTTAGTGCTGCGCCTTGGGTCCTACTATGTACCGACCCCCCTTGGCCCTTGTTTGTGACGCGACGGACTTACCCTACAGGAAATCGCAAGAACTTGGACATTACGACAACACTCACAGCAGTCGACCAAGCAACTGCCGAGTCTACTACATTATGCCACCAATTATTCTTCATCTTGTACTGTCGTAATTTTCCTTTTTTTCCTCTCTTTTTTTTCAACATCAGATCGTAGCTAGGCGAGCGCCGATGGAACCACCGCCCAGACTGAAACAAACAATGCTCGAAAATGAGTTAGGAAAGGGGTTCTCGTTGGCGCGGGTGCTCAAACAAAACACGACTGACAAAGAAAATGAAGAGGCAAGGCTGCTTGAGAAACTCGTTTGACAGGCAGTTGCGCGGAACGCATCGTCATGTCGTGTCCATCACCCAATGCAATTCAATCCACGCAATGAGAAACCAGCTATAGGCAAAGACGTATAGATTGAAAAAAAACCGAATCTCATCAGAGAAACAGTTCATGAAGCCAAGCAAACCGCAAAATCGAAAGCCGACCCCGCCGCGGGCCGGCCGCTGTCCTAAACCGGCTGCGCTAAAACCTCGTCAACATCCGAAGCCGTCCGGAACCAAGACCCTCTCTTTCACCGGGCCCTCCGCACCACGCTCGACTCTTTCCTTCCGCAA
Source organism: Akanthomyces muscarius (assembly GCF_028009165.1). NCBI lineage: Eukaryota > Fungi > Ascomycota > Sordariomycetes > Hypocreales > Cordycipitaceae > Akanthomyces > Akanthomyces muscarius. The sequence continues at coordinate 2,207,874 of NC_079243.1, read as the reverse complement.
TCTCGCTGCCATACGTGCGACATCTCTTATACCGTCCGGCCACTGTATCCCTTCTGTAGCCTGTCGCCTCCCTCCCGCACAGCCAGCCAGCCAGCCAGCCCCCCGCCATGTCTTCATGCCCCGTGTCGTCGTCCCAAGACTCCGGCCCCGCCGCCGGCCGGAAGCGCATCCCAACCGCCTGCGAAGCCTGTCGCGTGGCCAAGATACGCTGTCTGCCCAGCGACCAGGACGGCACATGCCAAAAGTAAGCTCCTCTCTTTCCTCAGCGCTGCTCTTCTTCCATTACTTCCATTGAGTACTCCCCCCTCACTGACTTGACCTAAAGATGCCTCGTCTCCAAGAAGGAATGCGTCTCCAGAACAGGTCCTCGACGACGCCGACCCAATAAATCCAAACTGTACGCCATACCCTGCATTATTCGTCGCCTCAATCCCACTCCTGATATAGCCCATGACTGACCATCCAAGACCTCCTGGCGATTCCCTCCCCCCGCCCCCCAAACCCACTGGCACATTCACCATTGATATTCCCCTCGCCCAAGCCTCGGGTTCTTCCTCTGTGGAAACCCTTCGCGAGACTCACGCTGCCTATCTCGACAGCCTTTTCCCTCCCTCCCATACTTCCGCCCCTCCCTCTCCTTCCTACTTCCAAGGTAGCATCTCCTCCGAAGCCGCCTCCAGCCCGTCCGCTACCTCCAGCTCCATTCAGGACATGCACGCCCGGCCTTCCTTCAACATATCCTCTGCCGAGTCGCTCCTCGACACTTTTCGCTCCATGCTGTACTACTGTCCGTGCATCCTCCTCCCTGAAGACGTGACGGTGCGAGACCTTGCGCAGACAAGACCGTTTGTGCTTCTAGCGATTCTTGCCGCGGCGGCGGGGGCCAAGTCCCTCCAGGGTCATAATCTATACGATGACGAGTTTCGCAAAGTCTTTGCGCTGAAGCTCGTGGCCGGCGGGGAGCGCAGCCTCGAGTTGCTGCAAGGCATATTGATCTATTGTCTTTGGTTCGTAGTCTCCAGAATCCGTGTGCAAGTTGCTGAGCCAAAGCTGATTTTCAGCCCAGGTATCCGTTCCATCTTCGGCCCCGGGCCAAGCAAATCTTCCAATACACGCGCATGGCCGCCGATCTCGTCCACGATCTCGAGCTAGACACCGATCCTTTCCCTGACACCACCACCACCACCACCATGACCCCCGAGCGTCTCGACTCCATCCGGGCCTACGTCGCCCAATACTATCTCTCCTCCTCGTAACCTCCCCAAACCTCCAACCTCCTCCCTTCACAGCTGACGCCACATACACAGCTTCGCAGTCACCTGGCAAGCCCACCGCAGCCACCCCGTCCCATTCACATCCTGGACCTCGCAATGCTGCCATCTCCTCACCACGCACGCCTCCTCCCCCGGCGACGCCGTCCTCGCCTCCCTCGCACGTCTGGGGCACACCGTCCGGGGCGCCTGGGCCGCCGTCCGCGACCATAACCCCGCCGACAACAGCACCCTCGTGTTTCGTGGACTAGAAGCACAGTTCCAGGATCAACAGGCGCATCTCCCCGCCTCCGTCTCCAACACCTGTAATTCACTCTTCTCAAACCTCACCCCAGTCTTCTTCCTACTAAGATCATCATCACCATCGCAGTGCCAGTCCGGCTCCAAAGCCTCTTTACCGAATTCTTCCTCCTCGGCGGCTCCATCCTGCGCATGCCCGCCCCCGCCAGCAAACCCCCGTCACCACCACCAACAGCCCCCGACCCCTTCCGTCCGACGCTCTCCCGACTGACGTCCTGCGTCCACGCCGTCGCCCAGTTCCTCGCCCTCGTCGCCGCCATCCCGTCCGCCTCCCTCGCGCACCTCTCCACCGGCGACTGGGGCCGCCTCATCCTCGGCATCGTCGTCGCCATGCGCCTCTCCTTTCCGCTGCCCCCGGAGTGCTGCTGCCCCGAGTACGACAGCGCCTGGGCCCGGAGCCAGCTCGGCTTCGCCGCGTTTCTCGACGTCATGACGGCAGACGCGGCCGGCACCGATCTGACGTCGGCGGCCAAGAGGTTCGATGTCGTCTCGGCGAGCAAGGTCGTGATTGCGGTGGTCAAGGAAAAGTACGAAAAGCGGCTGGCGCTGCTGCTGCAAAAACGAGATCAGCAGCAGCAGCAGCAGCAGCAGCAGCAGGTGGAGGAGCAGGCGCGGTCCAAGTGCCCGATGCTGGACGGCTCGCTGGATCGCTACTTCCCGCTCTGGAACGGGAGCGTCGGGCAGACGATGAGCATGCCGTCCATGTCTTTCATGGAGGGCATGGCCGATGGTAGCGACGCCATGCTAGACGCATGGGCCGAGGACGCATTCGACTGGATCGATCCGGGGCAGGGTATGCTGTGAGCCAGCAATTTTCAAACGACGAGCATGTCACATTTAAACACAAGAGATGTTTGTACCCAGGCAAGTGGCCGCAAAGTTGTGTATCTTGTACTAGCGAAAAGAGAAAGAGAAGGGAAAGAATCAGAAGCACCGCCCCAAATAGCAGCAACCCACCCACCCAAACGGTCCCGATTTCCAATTCAACTCAAAAAGGCTGTACCAAAATAAATAAAATCAAATCCAATCCGCGCTAAGTGCTCCATGCCGATTAATAAAAATGCCCAACTATTGTCAAACAATTGCAAAATGAACAAAAGCCAACGCACCAGATATAACAGCAACGCAAACATATAAACGACTCTCCAACGACCACACAGCCGCCAGAAAGAATCCTCGCTCATGCCTCATCTCGGACACAAAAGCCCTCGCTGAAAACAAGACGATCGCTGTTCACGCGACCAACCACACAGGTGGATACAAGGGGGGAATCAAGTATTGGAAAGGAGAAGAAGAAAAGGGTAAAAGGAGGCAAGGAAAAGAAGGGCCATTATAAATCGATATCGAGAAAAGGGGGAGGAACAAGACTAGAACAAAACAATCAAAATCAACACCGTATCCCCAACACGCAAAAAGTTGGACCGTTTCTTGCTCCGGAGCAATGATTTCGAAAGAATAAAAAACCAAACAAAACAAGTCGAAAAGGGAGGTAAAACGCCGTGCCCGATACACTGCCCCGAAAAGTTCCTGACGACCTGAGAATGCTCCAAAAATTAGAAATGACGGGCCTCCAAAAACACCTGAAGCCGATCCGATATAAATAAAGGCCAATGCTGAAGAAGAAAAAAAGGTTGCCACAAATACCGGTTGTTTTTTTCGTTTTATTTTGTCAAGGGAAAGGCAGGATTGCGCGTGCCAGAAGAAGCCCTTGTTCAATGCAGTTTGTTCCGCATTGCTCTTGTTTTTGTTTTTGTGTATCCGTGAAACCCAAAAAAAGGAAACAGAAACTGTCTGGATCCCATATATAGAAACTCGCCATGGGAGTTTTCCACCAAAGTATAGATGTTGAACCGAGGCAGTCATCTTGATTACCCGCCTGTTTGTCCAGACCTTGCAACTAGGAAAACCTCCGACAAGCGAGCCAAGGGTGCGAAACCAGTCGCGGAATGAAAAAAAGGCCAAAGGGCTGCGACAAGATGCGCCCAGGTTCTGCATGCCAGGTTTTGACCTTGTCATTCTGATTGCCCGTGCATTTTCGTACGCATGTGCTCCGAATGGGTAGAAAAAGAAGACACCGATCGGTGCGAAAACAAGAGATGTGCGCCGACTGTGTGCTGAACCGTCCCATGCTCCTTGCTGTCCGTTCGCCTTGTCCTGAAATAAGCCCTACCGGCAAGGTGAGGCTCGTAGGTGGCGTTGATGCATATATTCAATCTCCGGCGTTCGTATAGGGAATAAAGTAAACCAAGCGATAATTCGATAAACATGCGCATGAAATCTTTTTTTGGTAGGACTGAGGGTCCAGTTTTGGGTGTTTTGTAATTGTGTCGCTAAATGCCAATACGCGTTGCAGCATCATATAATGCGCCCTCGTAGCTGAAATCGAAAAGAGATAAACAAGTAGCATCATTTCTCATACTGGTCGCGTAATGCTGGGGTATGGTCGGGCCAGTAATATGCCAATGAGATAAAAGTGATTGCTGATATGCTCGAATGACAGGTGTGCAGGTCATGATGTTAGTAGCTTGTGTGCCGCAGGGCCCAGGGCTAACGTGTGTTGCGGGGTGCAAAGTTACTGTTGTGGCCGTTGTGGCCATTGTATCCATTGTGACCGCTGTGAACATTGTGACCATTATGGTTGTTGTGGCCGTTGTGGTTGTTGTGATTGTGGCCCGGTGCAGCACCGTTGTTGGGGGAGGGTGTATTCCAAGGGTTGTTACTGGCCGAGGGAAAGCCAGGGTAGCCAAATTGCTGTCGCTGGCTGCTGCCTCCGCCGTTGGCATTGAAGCTGGAGCGTCCGCTCCCCAGACCAGGAGGTGCAGATAGACCAGGGGGTGGTCCGTTGGCGCTGAAGCCATTGGCGGGTCCGTTGACGATGCCGTTGGCATGAGGCATCTGCATAGACGGAGACTGGGTCGGGACCTGGCCGGAGCGGACTCCAAGTGGATTCTTGGAGAAGCTCAGACGAATTCCACCCTTGGTACTGTTGTGCAGTAGAAGGCCGTACAGCTCGTGGAGCGCCTTGGTGGCGAAAGAAATGTCTTCAAACTCGACAAAGCACATGGGGCCATTCTGCTTGGTGCGGAAGCAAAGACGCTTATAGCCGCGCTGCTTGGAGAACATGGCCTTGAGCTCCTCCTCGGACGTATCGATGGGCAAGTTGCCGACATACAGGGTGTTGCACGGCGGATTCTGGTCGGCAGGGTTCACCGGGGGGAAATTGTGACGTGAATAATGCTGACCAGCAGGGGGGGTGAAGCTCATGTTGGGGGCGTTGCCGACGGGCGAAAGCGAGTTGATGTGCTGCGGCAGCGAGGAAGGGCCCGGGGGACTGTTGGTGTTGAGCGTCAGGTTGGCCATGAGATTGACGGGGATCTGCGGCGCGGTAGCGCGTCGGCCAAAAGAGCTGCTCTGCGGAGGGTTGTTCTCAGCATAGGCAACCGGGTCCTTCAAGAGATTGCTCGTGTCGTCGTCATCGTTGTAGTCGCCGGTAATGAGAGACTTGCTCGAGATGTGGTTCCGATCCGAGGCATGGTTGAGGTGGTTTCCGATGGGCGATTGCTGCGAGAAGATGTGCTGGTGGTAATGCAACTCGCTGTCGCTGGAGCGAAACTCGTGACCAGCGAACATGCGGGAGGGAGACGGCTTGTCGCGGGGATGAAAGGGAGCCGTAAATTGAGGCTGATGGCGGATCGACGGACCACCGGGGGCCGCAGATGTGGCAATGTGGCCGTTGGCTCCGGACTGGGCACCTTCGTTGTGTCGGGGAGCGTTGACGCCGCTGGGGCTGAGGATCTCAACAATCATTTCGGCATCGTTGGAGATGTTGGGGTTGCCGTCAAGCATAGTCTTGGCTTGGAGGGCGCCATTCATCGTCTTGAAGCGTAGGAGAGCTGAGCGGAATCCCTCGTCTTCGGACTTTTCGGGAGAGAGCAGCTCGATGTCAGTGAGTTCTTTCGACCAGACCAGCATGAGTCGAATGGTTTCCTCGGAGGAGCTGAGCGGCAGGCGGCGAAGCAGGACGCGAATGACGGATGGTGCGGGAGAGCTGGAGAAGGGTGTGCCTACGGCCATGGCTTGACCGTTCATGGTGAAGGGAGCGGGTAATGGGCCCGAGGCGGTCGGCCCGAAGGCGTGTGATGAGGTGCGAAAGGCGGTAATGGCCATGGAGTCGGACTCTGCGGCCGAGGACGGCGTAGGAGGACTTGAGCGGTCGGACTGGGAGGACTTTGCAGAGCCGGGAGCGGAACCAACCGGCGGTTGAGTGGGCGACAATTTGCGGTCGTTGTTGTTCATCGCCCGAAGGTTAGGTGCATACGGTTGGATGGAGAAGGGTCTGCTCGCGTGGCAGGGATGACGCTGTGGAACAGGAATGCGACGGTATATGCAGTCGCAAATCGGTAGAGTGCAGTCGCGCTAGCGCAGGGTCGTCGCCCGATCGCAGAAGCGCAGTCGCCAATGGCGAGAGAAAAATCGCGAGGCGGTGGCGTCGTAGAGGGTGTCGCTACGGCAGCGCAATAAACCCGCGGGGTTTGTCGATGGCGCGAGACCACGGGAGGACTGATTCGAGGACGCGATAGTCGCTGCGCGGACTCGGCGAGGCGGTAGTGTAGTTGCGACTAGCAAACGGGATCGCGAGGACGAGACGAGCCGGGCGTCGTTTGTGTGTCGCGCGCGGTTATGCTAAGATGCTAGTGATGGCGCGACTTGTTTGGCCGAGAATCACGGTGGGGACGAGCGATATTGTCAAGAAATATGTCGATGGTGGGAAAAATCGCGTCTTTTGCGGTGATGCAGGCCGTCGCGACTTGCGTGAGAGGATGCACGGTCGGGCAAGGGATAGGGTGCGATCGGCAGGTTCAGATGTCAGCGTCGCGAGAGGGGAGAGGCTGATGCGAAGGAGGAGAAGAATAAATAATGCGGCGTGTGATGCGAGAAATGTGACTAGGAAAAAATAATAATCAAAATAGTAGGACGGTTCGGCCGAGGAGAGTTTGATGATGGAGGAGGCAGAAGAATGGCGGCAGATGGGAAGAGCAAAAGAGGCGCGGCGCCGCCACAGAGCAGCAGGCAGGGAGTGGCAGGGCGAGCGAGGCCTGGGCGGGCTGCAGGAGTGGCACAGTGGCTGCTTGACGGATCAGTACTTTTAGTGCGTAGCAGCATACCTAGGCAAGGTAGGTAGGTACCTAGTAGCTAATAAGGTAGCAGCAAGTTAGCATGGCGAGCGAGCCAAAGCCAAGAGCGAGCGAGCGGGCCAGTGCAGGCGGCGGCGGACGGAGACGGCGGACTGCGGGTACTTGGACTTGGGTGGCCCCATGCGGGTGTGGGTGTGTACCTTGTGTCTGCTTTAGTCTGGTCAGTCAGTGATGGCCCTGGGGGGAGAGGGAGGGGAGGGGGCGCGGTGGCCATCGAGTACCTGACCAACTACCCTGCTTGCCACGCCTAGGTACTCAGTAAACTAGGTGCACAGGTAGGTACAGTGGGTTGTAGGCAGGTAGGTACAGTGGGTTGTAGGCAGGTAGGTACCTATTTTACCAGCAAATACCAGGCCGCATAGCAAGGCTGCCGCCACTCAAAAACTACGGACGAATACTCCGTCCTCTATCCGTACACGGATGTACTGTACCCATGTAGGCAACTACCTACTCAGCAGGCACCGCTGGATTCCCTCTGCTTTCTTCTCAAGTGCCTCTGCCACCAGGTGGCGGATGTATGCGGCCCTGCTCATCCCTCCCCTCTAGCCCGTCCTCCTCCGTGGTCCCGGGGAGTTACTGGTAGCAGATGCTCGACACATGCGCCACCACGGCACCACACCATCTCGTCGACCCTCCACATCTTTTTCTTGCCCTTTGCATCGCTGTCTGCGCTCCTACTCGTTCGCAGACAACAGCCGATGGGGCACACCACTCGAAGCTTGTCCTGACCGGGACTGGAACCTGCTCTGCTAGCGGCAGGGTGTGTGCCAGAATGTGTCCACTTTGCTTCTCGTCCTCCGCCACCACCCACCAGAAGCAACTCGCTAGTCCAGGGGCGTCGTCCTCGTAAATGGCCCGGGCGGGCGAGACAAGAAAGGACCAGGCCCATCTCTGCCCTCGTGTTTCTGCGATTCCCATATGGGCCGGCCATGGCTATCGCTTGCGGAACCTGGGCGGTCCTCGATCGCATGGCCCATTCATCACAATCGGCGACCCTCCTCGACAGCAGGCCCTGGCTGAAGACATTACCAGGAAAGCCATGCTCTCATTGCAGCTTTGTGAGGGTCATAATCATCGCGTCATGACTTGCGCCAGGGCTTGCCCTACGCAAAAGGCCATCATCCTGTTTTTGTTGCCATCGCGCTGTGAGTCACACCAGGTAATGCCTCGGCCTGTCTGCCTGTCTGTCTCGAAGCTGAGCCGCCAACAGAGTTATGCTAGGACATGAAATCGAGCCAATCATGCTTCCGTGATACTATGCGACAATTTCGTCTGGTCGTAGGCTGTGCGCGCTGTCTCGCTAATAAAGCCCATCCAGGTGCTGTTTATTCGTTGTCGCCGCCAACGGTAGAGTAGAATAGTAAGATCCAGGCTGGTTGTATTCGCAGGCCATATTTGGGCGCCGTAAGCCCTGTGAAAGCTCTCTGGCGGCACACGAATACCATACCTACTATTCTGGCTCTTGGTCGTCGGTAATTCTTCAGCGCCGACTGGAGTCACACATTCGCGCCACGTAAACATGACTTGATGCTGCCATTTTCCATCAGACACCAACGAGACTTGACTGATCCCGTCGCCAGCCTCGAGCGAAAACACCAGTACGAGTAGGCGGGCACCTACCTACCAGTACAGGTAGGTAAGGGGCGTGCGCCTATCAGTAGCCCAAGAGAAGAGACCCAACTTGGCTTGAAGGGTATGCGCATCAAAGGCCATGTTTTGTCTAATCCGACCAATCATGAGCCGAGCGCATCGGCCGGTGAAAAAGTCAAAGTCGAGGGGCAGTAAATTGCGGCAGGCCTTGTGACGCTCTCGGCCCGCTGTTTTCTTCTTTTTTGCCTGCTGAAAATGGCGTCCCTTTCTCTCGAAACCTTGAGCGCCATTGTCGGTCGACGTCTTTTCTTGTCCAGCGTGCACTCGTCGCGGCACTCGTCGCGGGTGCCCCCAACTCGTTCTTGTGTGTACTGGTGCCGCCATGTTGCCGTTGCTGTTTGTGCTGGCTCGTCCTTGTCGCAGTCGCAAACCATCCGTCTCCCTCTTTGCCGAGTGCGACACTGTCCCCGCGCTTTTCTCTCTCCCTGCATGTCTTGTTGCCTCTGTTGCCGCTGTTCCCGTGAGCTTCCAGAGGCCCGGTATTCTGTCTTGCCCCCTCTCCCGCTTGTCGGTCCCTGACAGCAACATTGTATCGGCACCCAGTTGCTACCAGTCCTACCAGTAGTGGTCAAGTGTGCTTGCCCCCCGTCCCCCCCCCAAATAACGCGCTTTAATTACCCAGGACGCGTTCGCCTTGCCTCTTGCCGCGGTTCCCCGTAGCCCGCCAGAGTGGGTAATGAGAATGAAAGCAACCTAGCGTCATCATTTCACGGCCGGCTGCTTCTCCTGCACGCATGTGGGGGAGGATCGATCCGCTAACGCAGGCAGCGCAGTGCAGCTGGCGGGAGTGTGTTTGTGATGTGTGCATGCCGTGGGCGGATGGCCTCTGCCCGTGGTGTTTTCGGTTGCCTGCCTTCCTGCCTGCCGCAAACAGCCCGCCGCTGTCGGCTCCAAGACAGACCTCGACCTCCGTCCACGGAACGACGTCCCGATACGAGCCCTGATGTGCGAAAAGTCGCCAACAGTTGCAATGACATGCTCCAGCCAATAGTCCCATCATTTCGAGATGGGCTACAAACCTGTATGCTGCAGCCACATTGCGCCTGGATTCTCCTCGCTGTCGCCCTGTCACCCTGTCGCCCTGTCACCACCCGTCTTGAAAATAAGCGCGCTGTGTATCGAACCTCGATTGCGTGTAGACAGCGGTAGCATGTATTGATGCACCATGGCACGTGTATTCAGGCCGTCCTCATCGATCATGGTGGTCACAGCTTACCCCAGCTCGTCTAATGCCACACAAACTGCTGCATCACCACGGCCAAGGGTTTCACTGTCCCTTTCGATATGATTCTCGTCGGCCATGTTGCCTGATGCGGTCATTGTCGATTTGTGCCCTTTTCCTGCAGCGTTGGCAGCTCTCCTAGTAGCGCATTCGCTCCCCCCGTCTGCCTGTGGTGTACATTCTACGTCAGCTCTTCTCAGTATCCGCCTCGGCGTTGAAACGTCTCTCACCGGTATTCTTCAAACTCTGGCCTGCGACAGTAATCCAAAATCTGGCTCATTGTCAGCATGTGCATTCTTTTTTCGTCGCTTTCTCAGCTCTTGCTCCCGCTTACACCCCCTTGCAACCCAGCCGCATGGTTCCGAGCCCATTCATGCATAAAAGCAGGCCCCAGAGGCCCACCACCATGCCGGCAGTTTATGAAACGACCACGAATCACCACCCAACTATCCTGCACTCTCACACCGAGCTCACACACCTCCGGTGGAGGACGGCTGACCTTCGGCGGCGGAGTCTGGAGAATCCCCGCCCGCGGTGTAGGCATTTCCCGGCGCGGGCGGATGGAGGATGTGATTTTATTTCCTGGTGGGTGGCTATGGAGACTTCGCCCGTTCCGTGGCTTCATCTCTCGTTTGTTGCAGATAAGTGAGCTCGCCATTTGAACGAGGGAGAGAGCACGGTTGATGCGTATTTGGAACACTGGGCCCCTTTGTAGAGGAGAAGAAACACCAGGTGCGAGAGGGTCGTTGCCGCCGCAGGGCTGTGCAACGTCTGCATGGCATTTCAACGACGAGCTTCCACCTACTACCTACCTGCCTACTTTTAATGCGTGGTCGCCTATAACAGTTGATAGCTTTGAAGAGGGGTTTCCTACCAATGAAAATACCCAAGACATGTGGTCTACATAAATCGAGTCAAATATCGCATCAAACATTGTTTTGCGCATGGCTCTCCTGCGCAGTCAATAGTCTGATCAAAGGAAGGGCTACCACTCGCTTGTAGCCGTACAAAACGGTTTACAACGTAATCATCCTTTCGCGTTGAGTTCTATACAATGGAGCATTGCTCTTTTGCTCTTTCATAGCCCAACCTTGGGCATCTCGCGACTACCTCGGCATGCTGCACGTCCATCTGCGACGACACGTTCCGTGCCTCTCTCTTTGTCCACTTTGCAATCGTAAAAGTAACATGAATAGCCCACGCGCATGGGGGCCTTGTACTGTATCCGGTCCATTCACACCATCCGTCGTATTGTCTGACAGCCCTGCGCGATGATGCCGCACACGCATAAGCCGCACCACCCTTGCAAACCCCCTCCTCAGCTGCACTGCAAGCCCATTGCGCAGAGCCTCGTCTTTTGCTGTCCATGTTCCGCACCCTTCCCCGACACTAATGCCTGTACCTGGCGCACTCTTTCTTCTCCAATCCTTGCGCATCCACGCACGCCTCTCACGCACCCTTCTCTTCGCGGCCAGTTCTCTGTCGGATTCGTTGGTGAAAGCAAGCCACGTGGCAGCCCAAATGCCCAGCATGCTCGCTTTCTGTAGGCCCAGTACACTTTTGACTCACCCAGAAGCTGCAGGTAAGCTGCAGTACAAACCGAGCATGCGGCGTGGATGGGATGAGAATGAGCTTGGTGTTAGAGTACCTGCCAAATGGTATGATATTGCATAGGGCACTCCCGACACAGGAGCAGGAGCAGGGCCTATTATGCGATACTTTGCGTGATCCTGAAAAGACGAGAAGAAGAAAAGGAGTTTTCAATGACGGTGCTCTGATCTTGAGCAACACATGGTATATAAGAAACGAACCCAATCCAAAAGACTCCCAAGACAAAACAAAAGCTTTAGGTATATTTCAACGCCCGTACGCCACCCATGTCCTTTTGATGGTCCGTCCCACACTGCATCATTTGAATACCCATTATCACATGCTCCGAATTTCCTCGCCCTTTCGCGCTACCGTCTCGGTAAGCATTTCCAAAAGTGAGCAACATCGCCCAGTGCTAGTCCTTAGAAAGCATATGATGTCTGGTAGATGATTGTAATGACAGCAAGAAGCCTGCTCCTCGAATCATGCAAGGCATGAGCACTGCACATGGTGTCTCTCTCAGACACCGGTGATCCTCATTTGTAATGATGCCAATAAAATCGCGTCCCTCAAAGAATCACACAGCGCGGCTGCCCATTCTCGCGGAAGCGCAGTCTGTGGCGTCGTTTGTGTCCACCCTTGGCCGAGTCAAATTTGAATCCTTCCTCTGCGTCACCCGGAGCCGAATAATCGTCGTCTTTGCGCAGCATTTGTCGAGATAGGTCAATAAAAACTTCATCAACATTGGCTAATGGATGTCAGCAGTCGCTTCAACCAAGAGAATATGCCAGTACTTACTGCGAGTCCTGGCGCTCGCTTCATAGTAAGGCGCGCCCCAACGTTGCGATATCGAGAATCCCTTGGCACGAGGAACTGCGCGGCTGTCTTCCAGATCTGCTTTATTTCCGACAATGACCATGGGAATATTTTCGTCATCTTTGATACGGATTATTTCTTCGCGCAGACCGGCAAGTTCGCTCAGTGACGATGGCGATGTGATGCTAAAGACGAGCAAGAATCCCTGGCCGGTCTTCATGTACAAGTCTCGCATAGCAACTGGTCATGTGTTAGTACCTCTAGAGGGTGCTGAGAGGATGAAAAGCTGCGTACCAAACTGCTCGGTCCCAGCAGTATCCAGACTAATCCAGGTCAGTGATAGTAGCATTTTGACGTCATGAGCGTCCTCACATCTCCAAGACGACTTGGCGGCCCTGACAGAGTTAGCTAGGAAAGGAAAAAGGTCGGCAGGCCACATACATCGACTTGTATTTGCGTGCGATAAGAATCCTCAATGGTCGGATCATAGCTCTCGATCCATTCATTGTGTACAAATTGGGCTGTGAGCACGTTAGGCGGATAGTCCACAGCCACTGCTCGTTTAATTTCTCATACCAGTCAAGCAGCTCTTTCCAACACCACCTGGAAATGGTTGTCAGTTGAGGGTGCACAATGCGATCGAGGATGTGATGCGAGGTTGTACGAACCAGCTCCAAGGACCACAACATGGAGCTCCCGGCTGCCAAAAATTAGCCAGCGTTTCCAATTGAGTGGGATGATGAACCAATTGAGTCTGTGCAGCATACTTTGTGGAGTGATTGAATCGCCCCATTGTGATTATCAGTTTAAATGATTTATGAGCGCAGTGGTGGCCGGTGGAAGAATGAATGAAGAAACGTGCGACGACGGAGCCGAGAATGAGCGATGACCTGCACGATGCGTGTAGATCGGGTAGCTGGTGGCGGCGACCGAAGCTGAATATATGACGAGAAGGCGTGATTGGCAGGGCGGAGACGGAACGGGGATCCGGGTCGAAAAAAGGGTGTCGCCGGGATCTGTGCAAGCTGCCCAAAAATCTGAATCAAAAGAAAGAAAAAGGTGCTTAGCTGCAAGAGCTGTCACTTTGGAGGGGCGGTGTGAAGGACGCGGATGCGGGTGTGATATAGTGGTGTGGTGTGGTGTGGCGGGTGGTGGTGGTGGTGGAAGTGGTCGGCCGGAAATGATGCAAATTTGCCAGCGGATCTTTCGGGCAAGAGTATTTTCGCTTGTCCGTTCAGAGGCGATTGAGCCGCAGTTGCAAGCAGGGAGCCTGTCGTCTTTATGCAATGGCTAAGCAGGGCGGCGGGCAGCAAGGTGTTTTTGTGCGTGGGTAAGAAAAACGTGGTAGTGGCCAAAGCTGGCGGCCAGGGATTGTAGTCAGCGCGACGCTAGAGGCTGATTGGATGTGGGTTGAAGAAGTTTAAGACGTCGAGGCGGCGGCTAGTCTCTTGTATTCTTTGTTCCTCTTGTTCCCTTTGAGGAGACGTGCCGGGCGTAGCAGGCCGACGGACGAGTCGAGCGAGGGTGCAAAAAGAAAACCCACAGGCAGGCAGGGGGCCGTAGGCAGTCCCGGTCTTTGGGGTCGGAGCGGCGGCCAGCAGGAACGGAGTACCCAGGTAGTTGGCGAGGACCAAACGAGCAAAGTATGTTGGCTAAATAGAATGGTCAAGCACTAGGATTGGTCTGATAATGTGTGTTTGAATGGTCGAGCCAGGTAGCTGGACCTAAGCTGGAGCTCTGGCTGGGAGCTTGCTCGAAGAAGCAGTAGCGTGGTGGGGTGAAAGGGGGGTGGCTTCTGAACGGGAGGGAACAAGGTGTCGTCGATGGTGCCGGAATTGGACGGAGAACAAGGTGTAGCAGGTATCGAGCCTTTTTGTGTTCCTCTTTTGGTGTTGGGTATATCGGGCTGGTGTGAGTCGGCTGTTGGGCGGCGGTGCGGCTTGGGAATAGTGTGATGCGTGTTTGACAACGGACCCGGATGAGGCACCGTTTGGCTGCTGGAGGGCGACGGAATGAAACAAAGCCACCCTTGTGAATCAAGGCGCACGGGTTGACTCCTGGCAGGCGAGTGGGCTATTCAAATGGCCGAGATGAGAAAGAAGCAAAGATTGGGCTCGCTGGAGAAGCTGGATAGCGAGGAGCAAGTGGCCAAAGAAGAAGGGCAAAGTCTGAAGTGGTGCTGTTTTAGTAATTGGACTTGACAGTACTGGCGCGTGACTTGAGAATGGGTGTGTTGCTGGTGGAGGCAGGTGTACTTGGGAGGTATACACCGGCGCATTTGCAGCTGGCAGCTGGCTGGCACTGGCAGTTGGCAATTGGCAGCTGGCGGACAGCGTTTGTCCGTTGTGCTGGTAAGCAGTGGTACCTGCAAGAGGCCAAGGCAGAACAAAAGCCAAATATATTGAATAAAAAGCAGAGCAGACGATAACATCAATATGCCTCTCTAGCTGAGACGCGAGGCTTGTTCTCAATGGGGATTTGAAATAAGTGGCCAGGCGGGGGCGTCTTAATTTCACCAGGTCCGGGTCAGGTCAACACTTGACCAACTGGGACATGGCTGGGCTTTTATTCAACGGGATACGGCCAGGTAAGTCAGAGCCAATTGTTTTTCTTTTCCTCGGCCGACTCAAGCGAGTAATGCAATTTACAAAAGTACTCGTGCAAGCCAATTCCCCATCTAAACGTGTGTGTGCCGGCCTCTAGTCATGTAAAAGGGCCGTCCTGGGCTGGGCCTGTGTGGTTTTGTGATGCCATGACAGGGCTGGCCTCTAGGCATCAGCAATTCGTTTGGATCCGCAGAGAGAAGAAAAACCAATCCCGTGTGGCTGTAAGGATGCTGCCCTGCTCGTCTCATGTAAAAAAAAAAAAAAAAAAAAAGACAAAGGAGGGAAGAAAAAGCCTCGATATGCAGGGCAGCACAGGAAGCGCCGAGCAGTCGGGTTGGCCGTCCAAGCCACACCCATGCTGCACGACGTCCCGGAAACGGCCAAGCCCAGTTGCTATAAAGGGGAGTGATTTGCCCATCCTCAAGCCATGAAAGAGGGATTTAAGAGAAGACCCTTGCCATCTTCTTCCCAGAAGAAAAAGTTTGCTTCTCTATCCGTGGCATATGTGTTTTTTTTTTTCTTCTTTTTCAGGTCGACATGGTTGTCGAAATCGAAATTCTGTACTATAGCCGGGTCGGGTATAACAGTGCCCAAAAACCCCCATAGCATCCCGTTGGGCGCGCATAATTCTCCTCCTGAGATTAAATAAACATTCTTGCAGGGATGTGTATTCTCGTTTCGAAGGATAATTAAAATGGCCACATGGGCTCATGGTTCAAGGATCCAGGTCCAAAGTGGTCTCTTGGTACTTACAGTGCTACAGTCTGGGGCCTTCTTGTTTCCAACGCGCCTCTCCAGTTTCTGTAATCAATCTCCCTCTCCTCTACGCTCTATTTAGGTAGCGCGTCGCTTCTCTTGCTTCTGGCGAGTCCGCGCTGACTTCTGCATCTCCTCGGATATCGCGACCAGGTTGCATTGGCTCATTTTGCAGCACAGGAAAGAACCGGGGAAAAAAGGCGAACTGCATTATTATTACCAAGCCCGGCCCTATTAACCCCGGAAGCCTGGCTAAAAGCCCGCTAGAAAGGCCCTAGAAGGCGACCCAACGTCCCCTGTCAGGGCCTCGTCTCCCACACCTTCCACTCTGCTTCCACTTTGTCTTCTAGCCTGGCGTTCAACTTTCCACTTTGAGCGGCTTGCTGGCATTTCTTCATTGTGTAACATCAAGAGATGATGCCTGCTGCCTAATTATCCCGCATTGGCCCGCAACCCGCCTCTGACGTCTTTGACAGAGGTCCCCCCAACCGTTGCAAAGCCAAGTACTCTTTGCGTCATCCACATTAGCTGTCAATAATAGATGAAGAAGAATAGCGTCTTGGTTCCTGCCCAGCTAGTGCGCTCCAGTAACGTTGGTGGCTGAAATGCCCGACTCGGCCATCGGATCGCACGAGGTTTCGCGACCGTTGCACGCTGTCTGGCCAGCCACCATGGCGTCCTTGTCTCGTCTCTTCACCCAACCAACTGCCAATTTCTGGAACACGTTATCCCTCTCCCCAAGTTCTAGGCGCCAAGATCTACATGCTTCATCTCCGCCCTGGGGCCCAATGCGAGCAAGCCACTGGTCCGTGGGGAGAGGGGCTGACGTCGCTTCTTCGCGAATAACACCCCACCCGTCTCCAATCGTTCAGATTCTCATTACATACTAAAAACTTGTTCAGATACAAGACTCCTTGTACCTGCAGGTACAGATCGAGGTTGGTTTTCTGCGGGCAGCATCCTGCCCCGCGTCACACAAAAGAAGCAGCCACAGTTGTGCTACTACTCTTCCTGCCACCACGGGTATAACACCGTGTCGCGGGCAAAACAGGTCGCTCTTCTTGTTTCCGTCTGCGACCATCATGCGCTCCCTGCTCAGCGGTATTTACTCTTGGCAAAAATCACATCATATGTCGCCTCACATTTGGCACCTTTATTGATTCCATCACTAAAGAAGGAGAAAAGCACAAGATGTCTATAACTGGCTCCATATAGGCCAAGAATTTCAGTTTCTATTCGCTGAGCCAGGTTGTCGGGATGACGGAATCTGTCACGCATTCTGGGTCTCTCGCCGTCTTGATTGGCCCAGCGAAATGCGGCTTGAAAACATGAGAGGGGGAACATGCAAGGACATGACAGTGTAGCGCCACCATCGTGTCGTCCCATCCCATCGAGCGCGACTCAGCCCTGAGGCGCAGACCACGTCGCCGCCACCCGCCACTTGCTACCTGTCAGTTCTTTCAGCTGCGTTGTGTCTTTTTCTGGGGTTTTCGCTATAAAGCATCGCCACGAATGCACCGGCCATCCCAAAGCACGGGATACCCGTTTACGCCCCGTTGACTCGCGGGCCGTCGCGCAACCTCTCACTCGCTCGTTTTAATCCAGTTGCCTGACTCGGCATGAGCATCCCGCTAATGATAATAACCAAGCCCTCTGCATGGACCGTGCTTCAAGGGGCTCCCCAGCTTCAACGCAACGGTGGGGGGAAACCTCACTCCCTATTACGCCGTCTCCCGAACAAGAGGCAGCGCTGTTGCCCTGGAATCAATGACGCAAGTCTAACTATGTCTCGTGCATGTGGCAATGACCTCGTCGCTAATCTCTTTCCACACGGTGTGCGGCCCACAGCGTGGAGAGGTGGCGTCGCATCGGTCGGTCCCTGCAGCGAAGAAAAACGTAGTTCGGTGAAAAGGCCCGAGCCGCCACTGTATAGCCTATCTACAACTGCCGCGAGGATTTCGTTCGCTCGTAGGGTATGCTTATGAAATATTGCGGGTGAATCGAGGGTGGTTGTTATACGCCAATCGAGAAGTGCAGCAATAGAGGTTGGGGCTTCATGCATGCATATCACCGTAGACGGTGTCTTAAATGACGAGTTCGGCAATCACATTGGAACAGGTTGAAGAAATCAAGTCATGACTATCCAACAGAAAAACGCCGCATTTTCTGGATATACAAAAGGAACGCTTCAAATGCTTTAGTGCACGTACCACATGACTGTAGAAGTTTGTCAACCACGGTGCAGCCTGATAGACCCTGTACATAGATGAAAATCCCAACACCGACGCCTCATCCGTCTTCACAAGACAACCTTCGAAGCTTGTCATCCGCCATCGGCATCAGATACCTTGGTCAACGCTCCGCCAGCTAGTCGTCATCATCATCAAACACCTTGTTCTTGATCAACGCCACCACGACACCAATAATGGCGGCTACAACCACTGTCGTGGCCAGTGTTCCAATGAGCCATTTGCGTCTACTTCTGCGCCGGTTCGTCTCGTCGACCTTGGCTTGGTCGCGGTCATACTCCTTGTAGCCGCGCTCCAGCGCCGACGAGGCGTTGCTGCGGTTGGCGACGTGGCCGACGGCATTCTGGTACACGGGAAACGTCGTCATGGGGATCGACTCTTCCTGCTGTCTGCGCGTTGGCGACGATGCGTTTGATGTTTGTTGTGTTTGCAGAGGTCGAGGTGGAGGTGCGCCTCTTTCGCTCTCTCCAGGCTGGTAAGGCGGCGGCGGCAACTCGGAGCCCGTGGACTGCGGCAACAGGCTGCCGCCGTTCGAAGGCTCAGCAGCCGATGACGAGGGCCCGGCTCTCGTCCAGGGTGACTGCGACGGTGATGCTGTGCTTTCGAGGTGCTTCGGGCAAGGCAACGGAGGACGGCCGTGTAACGGCCCTCGGGAGGAGGCCGCCGCAGAGTACGCCGTGCCCGGTCTGTAGTTTGAATCTGGATAGGCAGCACTGTCTATCACATCTGAAGCCGGCGCGGGCGACTTTCCTGCAGAGGGCGAGTATGCTGCCGCAGGGCTGTAATGTGAGTCCGGGTACGCTGCGTTGTTGATTCCGTGCGAAGATAGCTCTGCTGAAGGGCCGCCCAATGGCGAATAACCTGCTCCCGGCCTATAATGTGAATCCGGGTATGCTGCGTTGTCGATTCCGTGTGATGCCAGCTCTACTGAGGGATTGACTGCCGGCGAGTATCCTCCTCCGGGTCTGTAATTGGAATTTGGATAGGCGGCATCGTGAATAGAGTCCGATGGCAGTTCGTGTCGCGGCTCGGGGGGTGGATAAGGCTTAAAATCTTGCCCGACCGCGTTGGCGTGTGATGACGATGCGCCCGGGGGCGGGGGCCTGTATCCCATGCCGGGCCGGTAATCTGATTCTGGATAGGCCGCATTGTGCAGTTCGTGTGAGGGGTGGCTGCTCAGCTGGTCGCCCGTGACCTGGGGATCCATCTGGTAGTAAGAGCGGCCATCAGGATGTGAGTTGGGGTGGTCCATGCTGGGCGAAGAATCGGGTATCACTGTGGTGCTCTGAGAGGCACGGGCTGCGATATATGTAAGGGCGTTAAGCAGCCAGTATTATGCCGCCTTACTGAGAAGCTGGGTGTTAAATGTTGGCGACAATATTTGAACGCGATAGATATGCGGAAGTTGGGCTGAGCAGCAGTCTCTAAAATGCCCCCGTAGCTGCGATGCTACTGAGTAACTTGAAATGTGGAGGCGAGCAGCGTAAAAGTGAAGGAGACAGACAAGTCTTCGATGGAAGGAGGCGAGTCGATTATATGGTGTCGATGGACATATCATGCGCCAAGCGCTGTGTGACAATCTGACGTGTGGAAGTAATAATACGACGCTGCATGGGGAAAGGAGAGGCGAGTTGGTGTGGGACAGCGATGTAAATCGCCAACGGATCCCAGGGTCGACTCGGAATAATCAGTTGACAGTCTGCGCACTCGCCGTTTCCTTCTTTACCTTCTTGTTCAAAATTGTTTCAAAGAAGGGATTCGCAAAAGTAGAGGACATTGAAAGAAATATGGCACGAGGGAATTCAATGGTGGCTGTACAGGGCCGCCCGCAGTGAATGGTCAGCGAGACCCTGGCCCATTCACACCCGCAGGAGAGACAATATGACAGCCAAGGTTCTGGATGTGGCATCATGACCCGCTGCATTGCTACGCTGTCTTTTCAGCCAATCGTAAGAAAAAGCCAAAAGCCAAAAAAGCCAAGGTGAGCGAGAGCCTGATGAGTCTTTCCGCAGTGGGCACAGGACAACGTCTAAATCGGGGCCGCACTGGGCCGAAAGCCGCTCCCTATCGGCCGACTGGCAGCTGGCGAGCGATAAACAGGCAAAACAGGTACCAGCTGTCGAGCAAACGACGACAAAGGCAAACACGGTGTTCTTCCTCCTCCATCTTCGCCAGCCCGTTTGCTCCCCTTCATCTTCACTTTCATCATCATCTTCATCGACGCCAATCTTTTCCCAATCCCGATTTCATCCAAGCCGCGCCGCCTCACCGGCTAGCGTCGTCCACCGCCAGACAGACCCTCATCCCGTCTTACACGCCGTTTCTGAATTCCGTGTCTGGGCGCCCACTTTGTCGCTTACTGTATTTTTCCCACCTACAGCAGCTACAGACGTCGTTCGACTTATTACTTAGTTAGTAGACACCTTGCCACGCCCTTGCTCAGCCACGTCCATGCCGATTTTTCGCTCGCAGGGCTTGCTGTACGCCGTATGCACGGTGGGCCGTCGCAGCCGGTACCACCACCTGAGTAATAAGCTCTTTGGCAGCGAGTGAAGCC
This sequence comes from Akanthomyces muscarius, assembly GCF_028009165.1. Classification (NCBI taxonomy): domain Eukaryota; kingdom Fungi; phylum Ascomycota; class Sordariomycetes; order Hypocreales; family Cordycipitaceae; genus Akanthomyces; species Akanthomyces muscarius. Next base: position 2,187,662 of record NC_079243.1, on the reverse strand, counting down.
CGGCGCGGGGGGGGATGATCAAGAATAATGGAAACTAGGCAGGTTAGTGGCCGCTCGCAACGTGGTGGATTAGTTTACCGCCATCTAGCCTGGGGCACGGATACAAGTGCCGCTAAAGCATGACACTGTCGAAAAGACCCGGCTATCTATACTTATCGCAGCCGTCGTCAAGACTCTTCCTGTCGAGGTTGCATTCGAATAATGTTTTGACATTGCTCCACACTCTACAAGGCTAGGCTGGTTCCCGCAGCTGAAGCTCGCGACACGCATCACGGCGGAGCTCAGCCGGGCTGGCCTGCCGCGATTGGCCACTTGGCCACTCCCCTCACGCTGGCCCTCACTTCAGGCCATCAACGCCAAACTACATGTGATTGCAAAATCCATGCCATCGGGGAAAATCACTTTGGTAGCATATCAAAACCAGAGATGGACCCTGCGTCCGTGATTGGCGTCATCGGCGTCGTCGCCCAAATCACGCAGGCAATCTTCGTATACGGCGATGCCGTCTCAGGATGCAAGGCGGAAGTCGCGCAGCTGCGCTGCGAGCTGTTCGGCATGCACGCAGCCCTTACACAGATGGAGCAAGACCTTGAATTGATTACAAAATATAGTAGCACGCACATTGTGGCTTCACCCAACTTATACTCTCCGGAATGTCAAGAGATGCTCAATGAGACACGCCTTGTCCTCGAGAAGCTTGCAGACACTCTCAAAGTTGGCGCTTCAAGGTCTGAAAATATTACAAAAAAGTTACTATGGCCTCTGAAGCGACCCCACGTGCAAGCGCTGGCCACGCACTTGGAGCGCCTCAAGACATTTTTCATTCTTGCAGTGACAAGGGACGGTCTACAAGCTACGCAAGACATCCAATGCTCTGTTAATGCACTCTCCAAGTCTGTCCAAGAGATTCAGAAAACGCAGGAAGAGGATTCTGTGTACCTGGAGGCGATGAAGTGGTTTGCTCCCTGCGACCCCAACATTACCCATGCCACGGCCTCATCTTGTCGCCTCGTGGGCACAAATGCCTGGTTTCTGGACGAGACATTTCAAGATTGGGCTTCTTCGACCGAGCCGTTTCTTTGGCTGAAAGGGAAACCTGGTTCCGGCAAGACATGTCTGATGTCTGCTTGTGCTGATAGGTAGGCTGCCGTTTTAAGCATGTCAGTCTTGAGACAATTCGCTGATATGGGCGTTGCAGACTCTTGCAAGCAGATTGTGTCGTCTCTTACTTTTACTGTTCTTATAACGAATCCTCATCGCAAGAACCTCGAAATATACTCGGATCATTCATCGCTCAACTTTGCCGGCAGCGTTCGACCGTTCGACATACGGTACTCGCGGCGTATCAAGAGTCCAAGACGCGCAACAGCTCACACGAGCTGGTCCAAGTGCCAATGATGGTCTCGATGATCAAAAAAGTCACGCCGGCGATACTGAAAGATGTTTTCCTACTCGTCGACGCCGTGAATGAGTGTGGAGAGAATCTAGTCGCTGCTTTGGAGGCGGTCTGTCAAGTCGTCATGGGCGGCGGCGGGCGTGTCAGACTCGTGCTTTCGAGCACCGAAAATGTAGCGCAAACCGTTCAGGACACCATCTCTCTGTACAGTTTACCGTCGAAAGAAGTCAACCTGGATCTTTCCAGAGTCAGCAGTGACATCAACTCATATATCACAGCCCGCTTTTCTCGAGAACCAAAGCTAAAACGGCTGCGGCATGAGCTACAGGTTTCGCTCGTCAAAGCCATACAGTCCCAGCATCAAGGCTCTTTTCGGTGGACAAGTTGCACCATTGATGACCTCTTGCGACGCGCTACACCTCGGGCCATCAAAAGTGCTTTGGACGGAGTTGCCTCCACTCTGGGGGATATTTACATGGGAATTCTACGAAATGTTCCGAGCGACATGGCAGACGCGGCCCAAGCTATGCTGCAGTATTTAGTGTCGGCCATGCGACCACTTAAACTCAATGAGCTAGGAGAAGCGGTATCCCTAACTTTTACTGATGATTTTGGTGAGGACGACCGACTCATCGAACCAGAGGCCATTGTGCATTCTTTGCGCAGCCTGGTCCACTACGATGCCGGCAACCAGCGCATTGAACTCGCCCACTCTTCCGTCCGCACCTTTCTTACGGAGCCCAAACTGTCCGAAACATATCACATTGATCCAGTTGCAGCAAATAACGCAATGACGCGGGCTTGTCTCTACTACCTCGCGCTGTCGCCGTTTCAGTACACATGCCCAGACGAAGCTGCCCTGGCAGCGCGCAAGCGAGACTGGCCGTTCCTCGAGTACGCCGCGTGCTTCTGGACGCGTCATGCACGCACCTTGGCGCAGCAACAATGCGAAGACGAGGCCTATCTTGCCCTCTTCTCCAAGTTTGCCGCCTCGACGGGCAACTTTGCGGCGTGGTACCAGTGCATCTATCCCAAAGGAGGTTCCTTGATCTGGGAGACGAAGCCGCTGTACATGTGCGCCCGCGAGGGGCTCGTCGGGCCTCTACGCTCCCTGCTGATTGTGTGTAGTCGGGATGAAATTGAGGAGCGCGGTGGTGCTCGCAGCTCCACGGCGCTGCACGTTGCGGCCACGTATGGTGAGGTCGAGGCCGTCAAGGTCCTGCTGGCCGCGGGCGCCGATCCCAACGAACGCAACGCCTTCGGAGAAAATGGCATCCAGTGGGCAGCATTTTGGCACCACGACGAGACGGTACGGGTGCTACTGGAGGCGGGTGCGTCGCCAGACCTGCTCTCATATCAGGCCAATCCAGAGCTGTATACCGGTATGGTTCAACATGCCAAGACTACATTGTCGAGGTACACGGGCAAGAAGGAAAGGGCCACGTCTGCTAGAGTCTCTGTACTTCGCTAGCTTATCCCTGCTCAGTATGATTCACGAGGATTTTTCGAAATCGTATAGCTCTGCAGTTTTTCGCCGAGTAAGATGCCTACTACCATCCCTCGCCCAGTTGGCAACTGAGAGTTTGAGCGGGCCGCACTTTGGTCTTCTTACCTCCGACGGCGGCTGTCTCAAAAAAACACTAATACGTTGCAAACCAAGTACCTTCGTTAAATGAAGAAAGAAGAAAATACTTGAAACGGAGTGTGGCCCGGTTCAAGTATCCGTCTGGCAAGGCAATGACGACGCCACAGCCGGTCCATTGCCACAAGCAGTTTACGCCGACTCGCGGCCACGCAAGCCCGGCAGCACCACGATCATCAAGAAGAATGCGGAGTCAAGCCCTTAAAGCATGTCCCGAAATTTAACGTCGAAGCGACAGCAGGAACTCAGCCTTTATTGAAGTGCGAGTTAACGCCGGCGAGGCGTCCAGTCCCGCCATCTCGTTCTTCTTTTGGACTGGCGCCGGCGGCTTGAGCTGCAAGACTAGACCGAAGCCAAAACGGGAACGAAGCCAGTGTTGCCCGCCCACCGTCCAACGGCCGCCGCCAGAAACGGTTCATGATAAAGTCTGCGAAGGTAAGCCCTTGCATGGCGACCCGTTTATACGAAGCTCCAAAGGTGGCTTGGTCAGCCTATCCTATTGATCACTAGGTCTACTATTGGTTTCCTGCCGAAGACGTGTAGAGTATATGTATGTATATATATATATGTCGTCGAAGCGTCGAAGCATCACTATGCATTTGCGGTTTATTCTACACAATTACACTATAGTACAACATGGCAGAAGGCTTCTTTGAGTATCCGCCCCGCACGGCGTTCCCCAACCTCGTCCTCCACGAAACTACAGTCCGTGAAGACATAAACCCCACCGCAATCGCAGAGAAATGGCTATCCGGCCTTGCCAAACACGTTACCGCCAAAGATGCAGCCGCTTTTCGAGACCTCTTCTTTGCAGAATCTTGGTGGCGCGATTCTGTCGGCTTCTCCTGGACCATCACCTCGAAGAAAGGCCCCGACGCCATTAGCAACCATGTTTTCGGCTCAGACGCACGGCTGGAGCACGCCAGTGTTGTTTCCAACGTGCCAGCACTGGTGCCACAGTTGGTTGATATGGGCCCTATGACAATGGTGCAGTTTGGCTACGTCTTCAAGACGCAGTATGGACAGGGTCGTGGCATCGTTCGTCTGGGCAACGATGACGGGCCGGAGAGCTGGAAGGCATGGACTGTCTCGTCTCAGCTAGAGGGTCTCCGCGATGCGTCTGCCACCGAAGAAATCAACGTGTTCAATCAAGATGATAGAGTCAACGGCGCCAAGGTGTCCAACGACTATCAGGTACTGATCGTCGGCGCAGGTAACGTCGACCTCTCCCTTCTACTTTCCGCAGCAACATACTCACACTACACAAACAGGCCAATCCGGAGCGATGCTCGGCGCCTGGCTCAAGAAGCTCAACATCCGGTACCTCATCATCGACAAGGCCCTGCGCCCCGGCGACGCCTGGCGCGCGCGGTACGCCTCGATCCAGTCGCACACCCCCAGCTACGGCGACCACTTTTCCTTTCTCGATTTTCCCGACACGTTTCCAAAGTGGCCGAGGCGCGACGACATTGCCGACTGGATCGACCAATACAGCGCCACCATGGACCTCAACATCCTCCCCGGCGCCACCGTCACCAGCATCCGCCGCCGCGAAGAAGCTGCTGCTGCCAGCCAGTACACCATCAACATGACCCTCAACCACAACTCGGAGCAAAAGACGTACACTGCCACGCACGTCGTCCTCGCGACGGGCATCTTTCCACCTATCCCCATCATACCCTCCTTCCCCGGCCTCGACGCCTTCCCCGGGCAGACCTACCACGCCGCGTCGCACACCTCCGCCGGGGCCATTCCCGACCTCGACACCAAGAACGTCGTCGTCATCGGCGCCGGCACCAGCGCGCACGACATCGCGCAGGACTTTGCCGCCCACGGCGCCAAGAGCACGACCATGGTGCAGCGCAGCCGCATCTGGACCGCGTCGACCTCCACCGTCGAGCAGTTCGTCTTTGCGCCGTGGAACACGCCCGGCGTCGACACCGCGTCCGCCGACCTCCTCGGCACGTCCTTTCCCGCCGCCGTCGCGCTGACCCTCGGCGCGGGCATGGCGCCGCTCATGGCCGCCCACGACAAGCCGCTCCTCGACGGTCTCGAGGCCGCCGGCATGAGGCTCGCCCGCGGCGACGACGGCACCAGCCTGCTCGACTACCAGGTCGTCAAGATAACGGGCTTCTACATTGACCAAGGCGCCGGCGAGATGATCATCGACGGGCGGATCCAGGTGCGGTACTGCGCGGACGGCGTGGCCGAGTTTGGCAAGCAGGGCGTGCGGCTGGCGGACGGCACGCAGATTAGCGCGGATGTCGTGGTGCTGGCGACGGGCTTCAGGAAGATGACGGAGACGATGGAGGGGCTGTTGGGAGAGGAGCTGGCGAAGAGGGCGGATGATCCGTGTGTTGGTCTGGACGCCGAGACGGAGCGCGCTGGGGTAAGTCACCTTCATCTCCCCGCCTTGCTACAATCACAAGTTGCAACAATTTCTTCCTCCTTCATCTTCCCTGTCTTCCATCTTTGAATCCCCCGTTGTGTTTGAAAGTTGACCGTGCTAACGTGTTCAGCTCACGCGACCAACCGGCGTGCCCGGCCTGTGGTACATGGCCGGCAGCTTCATGATGGGCCGGCAGCTGTCCAAGCTTCTGGCGCTGCAGATTGCGGCCGTGGAGCGCGGCATCAACCAGACGCATTTCACTACGAGCGCTTCACCTTGACAGACTGACGCCCTCTTTTAGAAATTCACGTGCATGGTCAAGTCCAATCATGAGTAATTATATTGAATAAACTAATGTATAAAAAAACTGGCTCTCCGTTTTCTCTTTGCTCAAAAAAAAATTAGAGATTTCCCCTCTTGTGCTGTGCCTTTTTTCCATCGCTTTTTGTTCTTATCCCGATATGTACATGACGACTCTCTTTCTCTCTCTTTTTCCCATACTCGAATGGAAGGGACTTCTTCAATGCAACTAAAAAAAACTAATAATGGGTGTTGCTGTTGTAACGACGCAGAAAAAAAACAAGACTATTTTTCAACTTTCCTCCAAGGATGAATAACTAAATGTAAAATCTCATCCAATCCCGACCCGATGAAACAAAACCCACCAATCCATTATAAAAACCCTCATCCCAAATCCTTAATGCCCAAACCCCTCCCCTCTCTTCTGCTTTAGTACGGCGGTCGGGACAGGTTGCCCAGACTGCCCTCATCAGACGTGCTGTCAATCCCCCTCAGCAGGTCCTGCAAGTCAACAGGTCCCCGTCCGGCAGCAGGCGCACCATGGCTTCCGTTCCGCTGACGGCCCGAGTCCACGCGGCCGCTGCTGCTGCGCTTCATCGATTTAAGCGAGGCATCGTGCGGGAGCTTGCTCGAGTACGAGGCAATGTTGGGCAGCGGGGGCACGGGCGGGACATCGTCCTCGTCCTCGCCCTCGGCGCTATACGAGACAACGCCGCCGCTGCGGTCCGTGTGCGCCGTTGACGGCGGTGCACCGCGCGACGACACTGAGGCATTGCGCTTAAACATGTCCTGACCCGCGGGGCTGCTGGTGCCGTGGTGGGGGTTGCCGGGGTTGCTTCCGTCTGGCTGTCCGGTCGCCGGGTTAAAGCTGAGCTCGGACATTGTGTACTCGTAGCTGACCATGGAGTCGCCGCTGTCGTCGTCGTCAGGGTTGGTGACGCCGGGGATGCCGGCGGCGCGCGCCGAGACGTTGCCCGACAGCATCATCTTGAGCTGGTCGACCGAGGCAATGCCGCCGCTAGCCCGCTCCTTTTGCTGGCTAGGCGAGGGTGACGGTGCATTAACGCTCTGGATGCTCGACTTGCGCATTTTGACGTGAGAGCCGAAGCGGTCCGCTGCCGGCTGTGGCTGCGCCGAGTGCGGTCGCATGTTATGCAGACTGCCATAGGGCGAGACGGGAAGGCCGCCGCCGCCGTTGTGGTTGAGATTGTTGCCGTTGACACCGCCGGCCGTGTTGATGGTCAGGCGGTTGGCGCGGGTGGCCGTGGTGCCCGTCTTCTTGGAGCCGGCGAGAGACTCGGTCTTGCGCTGGGCGGCAATGGTGGCAATGGTAGCATCGCGGGACCATTCGGCGAGCAGCTGCTGGCGGTAGTTGGTAGGCAGCTCAGAATCGCGCTCCGTCTCGCTGATGGACTGCATGTTGGAGCCAAAGGGCGGTGGCTGCGGACGACCAGAAGGTGAAGCCGCCGGAGAGGAAGGCGGTGACTGGACGCTGTCGTGGTATGCCGAGGCAATGCTCTCCACCAGTGATGTTCTGTCATCAAAAGGCAGAAGCTCGCCAGTCTCGACGGCCTTCATATCCCAGGAAGGATCCTGTCCCGCACGGCCAAGAACACCAACCTGGTCCAGTGGCCTGGGAGGCACCGTGATACCCTCGAGCCAGAACTGCGTCTGCTGGCGGCGCTTGATCTCGTTGCGAATGGCGCGGCCGACATTGGAATTGTCGAGCTGGAACTTGTCCGTGACGCTCCAGAAGTAGCCGTGGCAGAGCGCTGCAATGCGTACCTTTTGGATGGGCAGGTCCACTTCCTGAATCTCCTCCTGCAGGCGGAAAATCATGGGCAGGCCGTAGCGGACGGCGTTGATGCCGAGCTTGGCGACGAGCTTGGAAAGTAGGGCGTGGAGAAGACACATGTCGCTGTCAAAGTCGACGAGCTGCAGAGCAGAGTCGTAGATGGCGAGGTGCAGCATGGGTAGAAAGTGGGAGATGTGGTGGTTCTTGAGCGGCTTCTCGCGCTGGGCATTGTTGGACACGGCGCGGCGCGAGGGGAGGATATCGTGATTTCTCGATGGTGACACGGGGCTCTCAAAGTCGTCGTCGGCGTTGCAGTCCTGGGAGACGGTTTCTCTGTCGAGCCAGACAAGGAGGGCATCGACGTAGGCCTTGCGGACGCTGCCGTCGGGGTCCTGCAACAGCCACTGGGTCTCCTCCCAAACCTGGATGGGCACGCGGCTTCGCGAAAGGTTCATGTTGCCGGTGACCTTCTTCTGCGGGTTGGCTACGCGCAGAATGGCCTTGATGGCGCGGAGAGCCGACGCGCGACCCGATGTGTAAGAAAGATAGTGGTCGTTTTGGGAGTTTTGTGTGGTTTCGGCCGAGGAAGGATCCGGCGTAGCGCCGTGAGCGTCGCCATTGCCATTCTCAAACGTGATGGATCTTTCCACCTGCGGCAGAGAGGCTGTGCTGCCAGCGTTGGTAGGCTTCAAGCGGGACAGGATGGCGGTAATCATGTCCCAGACTTGATCGGCGTAGTAAACGTGGTGGGCCAGATCTCCGATGCAAGACTCGAGGCGGTGCAGGAGGTTCTGGCGCAGGATGTTGCGACCGTCCGGGGGAGTGTCGAGCTGGTCGTCGCTGCCGCTGCCGGATCGGTTGCTGTCGGCGCGAAGTAGAAAGAGCTTGCGCATCTGGCGGATGAGGCTGTGAAGCACATCCATGACGCTGAGACCAATCAAGTTGAGGTCGGAGCGTAGCATGGAGCCAATGATGGCGGCATGCACGATATGCTGCTCGAGAGTATCGTCCTTGAGGGCAGCGCGTGACATGATGTCAAGGACCACAAGCAGGATAATGTAGCGATCCTGCACAGGCGCCCAGCGGGAAACAATGTTGAAGATTTGTATGGCAGGGCCCGAGTCGGCGCCGTTGGCGGAGTCGCGGATAATTACTGGATCGCCAGCAGCGCCACGCTGGGTAATGAAGCGCGACAGAGCGGTGGTGGCGGAGTGAATCTGGGAGCGGTTGGGCCCGACAAATATGCTCTTGAGGCATTGGAGGGCGAGGACACCCGTCTCCTCCTCGGCCATGTTGTCGACGTCGGCGGCGGTGCCGGAGATGGCGAGCGGGTTGGCGTCGGCGGGCTCCTCATTGGTGCGGACGGTGGCGACGCTGGTCCTGCGGCGAACCGTCTTTTCGGCGTCCTGCTTCTCCTCAGTCTGCAGTCGATCGTAGACCACGTCGAGGAAGTTTTCATTGTCGGACCAGAGGTTGTCGAGAATGACGGGGACGATGACGTTGATCTGACGGCCCGAGAGCGAGGAGAGGGCGTCGGCGGCAGAGACGCAGCGGATGGCGCTGAGGCCGGCATTGCGCCAGCGAATCTGGACGGAGCGGGAGACGGCGGGCTTGCCGACGTGGTGGTTCCTGGAGGCGAGCTGGGCGTAGGCGCGGACGACGGCCTCGTAGTGGCTGAGGTAGTCCTTGTCGCCAAAGAGGGAGCTGGGGTCGTGGTTTTCGCAAAAGGCCTCAAAGGTGGGAATGGAGGATTCAATCATGGTGATGTCGTCGGAGCGGAGGATGAGGTCGAGAATCTTGAGGACGGTCGGGGCGATGAGGGTGGCCTCTTTGGGGGACTTTTCGACGAGGGCAGCGAGGATGCCGAGGGTGACCTGGACATTGCTAGGAGGTCGGAGGTTAGCATCTCTTGGGGGGCAGTTTGGCATCCAAGGCCGGGTCCAATTCGAGGACATACCCAATGCGCATGCGCCAGACGTCGCTGGACGTCTTCTTTTCGAGAAAGGCGCCAATCTTTTGAATCTTGGAGCGTCGGCTGGTGGCGTAAAAGAGCAGGTAGCTCAGCTCGCTCGAGTTGGGCTTGACGTCGACGGCGCCCTTTGTGGTGCGGGGATAGCACTTGAGGACGAGGACCTGGTGCTTAGGCCGCAGCCTGCTTTCGAGGGCGTTCATGTTTGTGTGTGTGTGTGTGTGTGATTATCGCGGCGCGGCGCGCACGCGGACTGGTCGGAGGTTGGATTAGGAGAGAACGTCCCCGAGGGTGTTTACCAGCTGACGGTTGTCGTTGTCGTCGCCGTGTAAATCGAGAGCGAGAGCTTTGAGCGGGATCAAAGCTTTACCCCCCGAATTCGGGGAGGGGAAGGAATCGAGTGCCGACGGATAGGAGGGCTGGCTGTCTCGCTGGTGCTGGTCTGCCAAAGGGGTAGTGGTGATGTGTACCTTTGGGCCGTGTTTTCCGTGTCGTCACGACAAATTAGACGGGAGGGTTCTGGAGACAGGAAGAAAACCTGGGGAAAGAAGGCGAAAAGTGGAAATTAAAACGAGGATGGGAACAAAAAGTAAGGAAGGAGGGGAAGAAAAGGAATCGGATAGATTTCAAAGAGAGACGAGCCCGAGCGAGCCCTTGTTGTGTTGGGACTGACTGGCTGGCTGGCTGGCTGGCTGGGGGGGGTTCAGTCGGGGAGAGGATGGACGATGGTGTTTGCTTCGCTGTCAGGAGAAGCTGGCAGGGCTGGGGAAAGCTAGGCCAGCAAGAGGTACCTGCTCGGGCACCGACGTTTGGGCGGGACGTCTTGTACCTGGCTCCAGGCAGTGGCAGGGGGCTTGATGGGGACAGCCACAGGTACTTTTTCCGCTATAAGACGCCACCTTTGGCGGACAGCAGATGCAGTCTAATTATACATGCCTACTCAGTACCTACAGTAATGTGAGTCTAGATTGCTTTTACATGTGCCAGGAGCTGGCCAGACCACGGCTATTATTCAAAATTGTCATTCTATAAACTATACATGAAAACACAGGCTCACACATTCTGCCAATCTACATTTCTTCAGTCTGTTTCAAACCCATCTGGTACCACCGCTGCACCACCATCTGCCGCGAGCACCTACGGGAGATTCGGTTGTGCCGCGTCCCCTCGTCGTCCTCCGGCCAGCATGCAGCCGAGGCCTGCTGTGAGCCTCTCCACCTTGTTGACCGTCAGCGCCCAAGTCACCAAGAAGAGCCCTGTAGCTTGACGCTAACTGGCCTCCCCGCCGGCGCGCTGGGTTAGGTAGGTACCTGCCTACCTTTCAGGGCTCCTACCTAGTAGGTGTTGAGGGCGCTAATTTATCGTGTCAGCGCCGTCACTGTCAGTGCTCGTTTTACCTCTTTTCACCATGTCTCTGTCATTTCGCTAGCGCTTGTTTGGACCTCGCCATGTAAACCCAGTTTCATTAGGTACCTTCCAGATCTTTGCCAATGAAACACCAACGCGTCTTCTTTTGGTCGTTGATTTCTTGCCTCCAATAAACGTTGGGTAGCTGACATTTCCTCCAATGACACGTCCCACGAACGCATGGACTCGTCGTTCATCTTCCCCGCACCCTACTTTTCCCGCCTGCTTCTTCCCGCTGATGTGCACGTATTTACTCCATCCATGTCCCGCCATGCCGCCATCCAGGGTGTGCTGCAACCCTTTGCAGCATTCCCCGCTGGGCATGTGCCAAAGTGCACCCTCTTCGCGGCCACTTTGCCTCGGCGACTTGGATGCGGGAGGGGAATGCACCCAGCAGGACTAGTTTCCATTCGACAGCACTAAATCCATCGACACCAAGCTTGCCACTGGCCAAACGCAGCCATGTGGCTTGCTCTAGCGTGCCAATCCTTCACCTCTTTTGCCCTTCCCGCCCTCTTAATAAGTCAACTCAACTGCTCTGGCAGCTTGGCAGTGGCAGCCTTTCGCTTTATTAACCATGGCCTCCACTGCTGCCATCTTGCGCTTGTAACCGGCACGTCCGGCCACCCGGGCGCCGGCGCGTCCAACACTCTTCCAGTGCCATATGCTTACCCTGTATCCATCCGTACGAGGATACGACGGAACCTCTCCCACTCTCGCAGATGCCCAAAGCCGTGGGGAACAGAAAATCTGGGAGAGCGACATCACTTGTATTTTTCACGTGAATGGATCAGGACCCTTGGTTTGTAGCTTTTTTTTTTGGCGGTTTGTTGCGCCACCAACGGTTCACCATGGTCTACCCAGCGCTCGCCTGTTACCGACCCTGACCACCGCACATGATCGACATCATTTGATACGGTCGCAACCAACCTCACAACCCTCATTTTTGTTGGGGATCAGAGGAATACCAGACCTCTCGTCACTTGGCTTCTCCTTTCTGCCAACACTCGTGGCAACCCAAGGTCCTTTTGTCACACCAACTTTGCCCATCCACACGCACACTATCGAATGCTGCCTACCCGTGGCTTGCATCCTTCGCCGCCACCAACTTCCTCTCCCGCCTCTCCATTGTAGCGCGTCAGCCAATCCAGCAGTCATATAGCCTGCATTGAAGCTGTACTTCAACTAAGTAGCGATGTGATGTTTAGACCAAAACCAACACTGCAACGGAAATGGAATAAAATGTAATAAAAACAAGTCTTTTAACTGCACTCGGCATTGTATATCATGACTCTATCCTCCATCGTACTATTATCCCCAACGCCTTTCTCCCTCTTTTTTACGCTACAGATGCAATTACCAGCGCCGCCACATTCTCCTCCTCGCTGCGCACCGTAATCTTCGTCGTTACGCCCGACTTGGACGAGAATGCCATCCGCACCGTCGCCACCACACGCCCTCCGCTCACCGTCTTGCCCAGCAGCTTCAGCGTATGTGTGCTCTGGTTGACCGGAACGTCTGTCCCGTCTAGCGGTTGCAGCGACAGTGCTTGTGTGAGCTGTTCCGTAGCATCTATTGTCTCTTGTTAGCATCGTCTTCTCATCGGTCGCCGTGCCATGGTAGCTCGTAAACTCACCGGCAATGCTCTTCATGCTGCTCAGCTGCAGAGTCTCCTCCGCCTCCTCGCCGGACGCTCCAATCTGCTCCCACAGATGGTTGAAGTTGCTGGCAAAAGTAGGGATAATATAGTCGCTTCCCGTGAGCTCAAACTCCGACACCTCATACTCGTCGTCGTAACCAGTCTCCTCGGGCTCGCCCGTCGACGGGTCAATTTCCTTGCTGGTAAATCGGAGAATATTCGTAAATGACGAAACTGGTAGAGTATTCTCGCCATTCACCTTCTTAAACGCAACATACACCTTGCCAGGCTCGTCCGTCGCTAGTTTGTCAGACTGCAGGATAAACACTTCTTCCAGCTCATCCTCCTCGGAAGGCGACGCTACAACAGACACGTTCTCCAGGACAGTATCAGGTAGTGTGTTCTTGACGTCGAATTGCAGAACAATGTGCTCCTTGAAAATGTGCTTGACCAGCGACACAACGTACTCCGTCTCCGCTTCAGTAAGCTCAATGACAGGCGACGACTTGAGGACGCTGCCAAACTCGGCCATGTCGGGAATGGCTGTGAGCTCCTCCGTGTATTTTTGCGCCTGCGCAGAAGCGGCGGCGGCCGCCTCGGCACCAGAGGCGGGGGTCTTGGTCGGGCCAGCCTTGGGGGCCTTGAGCGTCGGTGTCGTGGCCGTGAGCTTCTTGGTTCTGTCTTCGGCGTCGGCCTGCTCTCGAGTGACGACGGGAATCTTGGAAATATCAAAGGGGTCCTCAAAGTTGCTCTTGTCCTCCGACGTCACGTACATGACAAGCTGGTGCTCAAAGTACGGCAGCGCAAACATGCTGTCGTTCTTGACAAAGTTGCTGGCCATCTGATCATCTTTTTCGCCCATAAGCTTCAAGTTGAGCGCGGCACGGTCACGGACTTCGTCGTCGACATCGTCCAGGCAGCGAGTCAGGAGGACTTTGACACTGCTCTTGACGTCGGCGTCAGTCTGTCCAACGCCAAACTTGGCCAGCGCTGTCACGGCAGCCGCACGGACAATGGCGTTCTCCAGAACGACACGGTTGTAGATATAGCGGATATATTTGGTAGGGTTGCTGGTCTTGGGCCCCTCCAGACCAATCAGGTGCAGGATGCGCACAGCAAGCTTGGTGAACTCGCAGTCCTCAATAAACTCGCACAGGTGTGCCAGAGCCTCATCCTTGGAGTCGGGGACAAATTTAATCAGGTCAAACATGCTCTCAATGACAGCCTTCTTGAAGTCGTAGCCACCCTCGTCGCGCAGGATGCCGCTGAGGAACGTCAGCATACCAGCCTGCTTGCTTGGGAACTTGAGGCAGAGTGTGCGGATGGCTTCGACAATGGTAATCTTGAACTCGTCGGTAATTTCGGACATGAAGCTAGCAATTTGCTTCATCAGTCGATCGACACTAGCCTCGTTACCAGTCTTGAGCAGCGTCGTAATAGCAAACGTGGCAATGGAGCGGTTCGAGTTGGAGATGAGGAGCTCAATGTCTTGGTTGCAAGGAGCGACGGCGATGGGCTTGAACGAAGCAAAGTTGTGGAGGATGCGGAGGGCGGCAAACTTGGTAACGGCGCGGGGCGAGGTGAGGAACATCTGGAGGACGTGGACGGCCTGGTTAATCTCCTCGTCGGTGACGTCGCGGAGGTCGCAGATGGCCTTGGCAGCCTCAAAGTTGACCATTTCAGACTTGTGGCGCAACCAGCCAATGAGAAGCTGCGACATGGGCTTGCGCAGAGAAGCATCCTCCTCGGCGAGCTGAGATGCGAGCCTGACCAGCATGACGGTGGCAGGGGCGCTCTTGACAGCACCAGGGGAACCGAACTGCTGGACCATCTTGACCAGGGCCATGCGGTCGTGCATGCGCATCTGGTAGAGCAGGCCAATGGCGTGGTACTGCGTCATGCTCGAGTTGTTCATGGGCATCTGGTTGCTGGAGGAGAAGCCGAGGGAGAAGCCACCGCCCGACTTGGAGTTGGCAGCAGCCTCCTGAGTCTCGCTCTGCCAGCGACGGACGACATCCTTGGCAATGGGCAAAAGGTGGTAGGAGGAAACGAGAGCGGCGGAGGAGACGGAAGAGTTCTTGTCGACAATCGCAGTCTTCATTACGCGTTCGATCGATTGGACAGTCGTGGCCTAGGGAGAGAGGTCAATACGAGGCGCAAGCAGGCTTCATGCCGCTGGGAAACCCACATCAATGATACGGCAGAGGGCTCTGATGGCGTTGGGGCGGTAGATGGCGTCGCTGCCACCACCGGTGTCCTTCATGATGGTGCTCGTAACCATGATGATGTCCTCGGCCGAGTTGGCGAGCTCCTTGATGACAAGGTGCACCATCTGGCGGAGGCTGGCATCCTTGTTCTGGAAGAGCTTCGAGATGCCAAAGAACAGGGTGGTGGCCTCATTGGTCGGGAACTTTTCGCCCGTGTAGAGCAGGAGGGCAATCTTGGTCAGGAGAATTCGGCATCGTCGCGGCTGGATCGGGGAGCTGTTGAAGAGTCGAGCTGTTTGGGCCAGCTTGTTAGCATCGAATGGCGGGGTCTCGAGGCGTGGTGCGCGAGGCAGCCATTGTGCGCAAACGAACCTTCTTGGAAGACCTGCGTGCGATCCACCTTGACCAGACCCAGGTCAGCATCTTCGTCCTTTTTGCCGTAGCTCATGATGGGCGACGGGCTCGGGGGTTTTGGTTGCAGGTGTCGTGGTGTATCTGGCCCGCCAGGGGAATCTCCACGTTGACACTTTGGTCGAGGGGACGGTGTGGGACGAATCACGTGACTTTGGCCGATTTTGACAGTATATTCGTCAATACAAGGTAATAAACATCGTAATGAACAATTGAGCGCCTTATATTGGAGCGTTTTGATATTCTTATTCAATAGGTTTCTAGTCTGTGATGGTGCGCAGGGCTTTGGTGGAAGATGCTGCCCCTTTGTTGCTGGCTGTATGTGTCTTGATAGAAGGAGACACGGAGAGAAATTGACGACTTTTAGGTTACGCTCGAATAAAATAAAATAAAATCTTAAATTTGAAGAGAAATTTTTGATTTCATATTGGGACTAAGAACCATGCGAGATTCTTCCAAGAGGGCTAATTGACCGCTGTTGCGATTCTCCTACCACACTTCCCAAACCCACTCCATAGCAGCTCCAAAATTTCCAGACCTTGCCAAATCCATCTACAACACCAACATCACAACCACCACCATGCAGCCGACCATGCGAATACCGCTGCGCCTGGCGCCCCGTCTTATGAACAGCACGGCGCTGCCCGTCAGTGCCATGCACTCCTCTGCTCTCAAGGCCGCCAACGTCGCCCCCGTCGTCGGCACCGGTCCGCCCCCCGAGGCTCCCATCCAGCGCACCGTCAACGACGAGCGAGTCGACCGCCGCCGGAGGCAGGCCGAGATGCTGCGGACGGCCAAGACGATCCGCAGCGCCAAGGACGGCAAGACCTCGTCCTCCTCCAAGGACGGCTCGTTCATGAAGCGCCGCTTCTGGAAGGACGTCACCGTCAAGGAGGTCGACGGCGCGCTGCAGGTGCTCCTCGACGCGCGCCCGCTGCGGCATCCCAACACAAAGGCGATTGTGCGCGTGCCGCTCGACAAGCCGACGCTCGCGACGGCCCTCGCCATCGAGTGGGATCTGCTCACCAGCGCGCAGCAGGCCACCAAGCAGCACCTCATCCCGCTTACGAGCCTCGTCTGCCGCGCCGCCGACATTGCCGCCGCCGACGCCGCCGCCGACGACCAGATCCGCGTGGCCATTGCCGAGTCGGTGCTGCGCTACCTCGACACCGACTCGCTGCTGTGCTGGGCGCCGCCCGCGGGCGAGTACGACCAGCGCAACGCCGCCGGCGAGTCCCTCCGCGACGTGCAAAAGCGCACCGCCGAGGAGACGGTGGGCTTCCTGACGACGCACGTCTGGCCGGGCATCACCATCAAGCCCGTGCTCGACGGCGACTCCATCTTCCCTGCCGAGCAGGACGAGGGCGTGCGCGAAGTGGTCCAGAGCTGGATTATGGGCCTCTCGGCCTGGGAAATTGCCGGCCTCGAGAGGGCGGTGCTGGCGGGCAAGAGTCTCATCGCGGCCTCCCGCTTCATTGCCGAGTGGAGCGTCGGCCCTGCGGGTGTGTCGAACGCTCAGCCTCGCGAGACCAGGTTTGGCGCCGAGGAAGCGGCTCGCGCCACGAGCCTGGAGGTGGACTGGCAGACGGGCTACTGGGGCGAGGTGGAAGATACCCACGATGTGAACAAGGAGGATGTCCGTCGCCAGCTCGGCAGCGTCGTTTTGCTCGTCACTGGCACAAGCAAATCGTCGTAAATACGAGGGAAGAAGAAAAAGGGGGCCGCTGGCTACCATGTATTTATAACCACTGTACACAATCGACAACTGCTGTCATGGTCAAATAGAGATGTTACACTAAAATAATGGCGAATTTACTGTGAATGAGTTTGGATACAAATCTGCGCTATCAAAAATGACATGGTTTACATTCCAGCGCAACCCTCTGCGAATAAATTGCGGACTCTCTTGGCAAGCATCTACATTTCTATTTGGCGCCGATGGCTTGTCGGACGCGCATGCGAAGCATGTGAAACTTGATGAAAGCCTGGATGGCGTAGCCTTGGACGACACTCTTGAGGCCGTCCTCCCTGACGGCGCGTGCCGCCTTGAAAGACGCGAAGAGCGCAAGTGCAAGAGCGGCAATCTTGAGGTAGCGGCCGAGCTTCTTTGCCCGGCGGTCGAGGGCGGGCTATGGACCCGGGTCAGCACGAGGTCAAACGACCGACCACGGAATGTTGGAGGAAAGAAACTTACAGTGTATGCCAGGTCCTCGTAGTCTGGAAAGACGCACTTGTACCAAAAGTGACCCTGCGTAAAGGGATACGTCGACGCGTTGCGGGCCTGCTTCCCCTGGGCATCGCGAGAGTACCAGTTGTCGCAGTTGCCGTCTTTCCACACCGTCTTTTGCAGACCGTCTTGTATCTTCTGATCCCAGCGGTCCTCGGCTTCTTGCGAGCAGTCGATGGAGGTGGCCTCGCCGTCCAGCACGGGCTTGAGGATGCGCAGCGAGTAATTGATGGCATTCTCAATGGCAAAAACGGTCGAGGTATGGCCGGTGACGCTATTGGGGCCTGGAATATCTTGTCAGCCTTTTGTTCTGTCGAGAAGCGACGCGCCTTAAAGACGAAGCTTACCTAGAATCATGAAAAAGTTGGGGAAACCACTGAGCAATACGGTATTATACGCTCCGGCGCCGTTGGTCTTTTTCCAGTGCTCCTCGGCGGACTCGCCGTTCTTGCCGACGACTTGGACGCGGGGCAGGAAGCTGTTTGTAATGTACCCCGTAGCGAGCGCAATGACGTCGGCCTCGATGACGCCGTCCTTTGTGCGCACGCCCTCGGGGACGATTTCGAGAATGGCATTGTCCGTCAGTGTGAGATTCTCCTCGTTGAGGGACTCGAGGTAGCCCGGGTTGAAGATGCGGCGCTTGCAGCCGATGGGGAAGTCGGGGATGAGCATGTCGTGGTACTTGGCCGGGGCGAGCTCCTTCATGTAGGCGCGCGTGGTGTCCTCGGCGCCCTTGCGCAGGGCGGCGGCGTAGCTCGTCGCATAGAAGGCGCGCCACGAGTTCTCCAGCGCCAGCCAGATGGCCAGGCGCATCAGCTTGAGCAGGCCGGGGATCTTGCGGAAGAGGAAGCTCATGAGGCGCACGTTGGGCATCAGCGGCGGCTTGACGATCCAGTGCTTGGAGCGCACAATCTGCGTCAGCGACTTGGTGTCCCGGACGATGGCGGGCACGATCTGGTTGGCCGTGCAGCCGTTGCCGACGACGACGACGTTCTTGTCCTTGACGGACACGTCGTGGTTCCAGCGCGCGGCGTGGAACATGTCGCCGCGGAAGGTGTCGATGCCGGGGAAGTCGGGGATGCGCGGCTGGATCAGCTGGCCGACGCCGCTGAAGAGAAACTTGCACTCGTGGTAGAAGACGGTGCCGGTCTTGTTGTCGCGAACGTCCATGCGCCAGCGGGCGCGGGCCTCGTTCCACTCGCAGCGCTCGACGGTCGAGTTGAAGCGCATCTTGGACACGAGGTCGTACTTTTCCGCGACGTTGGCCAGGTAGCCGAGAATGTCGGTCTGCACGTTGAAGAGCGCGTTCCATTCGCCGTTGGGTTCAAAGGAGAAGCTGTACAGCGGTGCAGGGATGTCACAAGCGCATCCTGAAAAGGGAAGAAAATAAATGGTTAGAATTATTTACGGGTGGTATGAAAGGACCAGCGCTGACCTGGATACTGGTTGATGAGCCATGTGCCGCCCAGCTTGCTCTCGCGCTCAAACAGCACCACGTCGGAGATGTTGTACCATCGCTTCAGGGTCGCGCCCAGGCCGATGCCCGAGAAGCCAGTGCCGATGCAGGCAAACTGGCTGTACGTGATGGTATTCTTTTCTGCGGCCATGGCTGCTGAATGACTTGGCGTGCGTTGTTTTGGGCCGCGTTGGAATTGAGGCAACCTGCAACCACAGACTTCTCGGCGCAGCGGATAAATCGCAGACGGAGGGAGGGGGGAAAGACGTGACCCGGCATGCAGCCGTGATATGAGCTTGACTGACAACTGACAGCCAAGCTGGTCATTTAAAGCTGGGGAAAAGCCGAGGCCCCCGCCTCTAGTGCAACGCCAACCGGAGAACACACCAGACGGAGACGGAACGTTCAGCCATGAGGCCGATTACACTTTGAGCGCTGGCTTGTGTGGATGAGATGTGATCATTCACGTTGCAATTACTGCGAGATTTGTCTTATTCGTGGGGACTATCGCGCCCATCGTGGTAGCACAGGATTGACATGTCGTGGTCGTCGTGGCATATAGCCGGGAGATGGGTGCCGGCATGTGCCAATCTCTTTGGAGGGCTCAGCTCGCCACCCGACCGGAAAGACGTAACGTGGCTGAGCCGCTTTCAGGGTCCTGCAGAGTCTCCTGCAGTCATGTACGCATGGGCTGATGTATCATGCAGCGCTGCAGAGGCAGATTCTCACCAGAGACGAGCCCCCTACCGCAAGAGAGAAAAACGCCGAAACGGGCTGGGTTTGTTTATTGCCGCCTGGGCTTTGAGTGCAACTAGCGCACCCGATTCTGGAGCGATCGTAGCACTAAAATCGCGTAACGATGGGGCCAGGTCGGACGATATTACCTGGTGGGAACAGGGGCCGCAGAAGTTGGTATGGCGAGTCACGTCATGACGTCGCGCTGCTCTTTACAATGATATTCGCTGCTGGTTGCGAGATTAAGCATTGGCATGAGATGCTGCAGAAGATGGTCAGCAGTGTAGCTGTGAGATTTTCGCTACAAATGCCGCACCCAGACTGAGCGGGCGGTTATTGGTGATTGAGGGGGGGAAGGCCCAGGTTGAGAAAAAGGATCTGCCCACCAAAACTTAGGAAGAAAATGTCGCAAAATAAAATCGAGTCCTGAGATTCTAAAAAGACCCAATACTTCAGCTCAAGGTCGATGAAACTGAAGTTGGAGGACCCTTTGGGGGCCATTGGTACGTCGGGCTTGGAGACTTTCTCACAACTTGACAGGATGAATGTCGGGCCCCGCGACGACTTATCTTGGTAAAGAACGTGTGCTATACTACTCGAGATTAGAATTCTCTCTATTTAACAAAAAAAAAAGATTGGGGGGCTTGGTCCATGCATATTGTCTGCCTTGCGATAAAATCGTCTATGATTGGGTTACCAAAAAGGGGATGGTCGGATTTAACTTACAAGTGCCCGCAAGCTTCCCTATGCTACTGCTACACTATGCTATTTGAGCAAGGCCAAACTGTAGAAATTGGGAAGCATTGAAAGAGAGCCATTAAAGACTGATTGGAGGAAAACAAAGACTACCTCTCGTGGCGTGGTGCCGCAGCATGGCCACTGGGTCGCGTGTGTCTGCCCTTATGCCAGCACCACCAGCACAACACATTGTTGTATGGCCTTTGAGAATAGGTCCATCTTAAGCTGATCATGTATCAAAAGCTCGTTGTTGCGAGCAAAATTAACAAATATCATTTACCAGAATTAAACCTACAGGTTCTATCGAGTCGTGAGGTGCGGACACGAGTCCCTACAGTCTGCACGAGTCCGGACAACACAGAGCTAATGTCCGGGTCCCTCTCAAGAAATACCTAGAATCTAGATCCATCAAGACCGTCATGGCGCTTGAAGACCTCGACGGCAGGTTCCTC
Organism: Akanthomyces muscarius; assembly: GCF_028009165.1. NCBI lineage: Eukaryota > Fungi > Ascomycota > Sordariomycetes > Hypocreales > Cordycipitaceae > Akanthomyces > Akanthomyces muscarius. The sequence continues at coordinate 2,166,899 of NC_079243.1, read as the reverse complement.
CTCTCCGGGCGCCGATGCTTGCATGTCCGGGCCTCGTCCGCCCGTCTGGCCCGGAGGTGCCCACTTAACTCCGGGATTCGCACAGGGTACGTGCGAATCTGAATGCGTCCCTGCACCGGCGCTGATTCTCACCCGCCTTCTACCCAAGAATGGACCCGTAGCGGGTGTAAATATCTCTATTGCCCAAGTCTTGGATCCTGTTCAGTTCTTCCTCATGATATCTATATAAAGCCTCTGTCCCCCTTTTGAAAAAGGACAAAATAAATCAGAACAAGTTCATCAATCACATCCTACCACATTATTCAGCATACTCTTCCCTTTAATAAATACAACAACACTCAACATGTCTTCCCCTACTGTCGTCCTCGTCACGGGTGCCAACAGCGGCCTTGGCTACGAGATTGTCAAGTCCTTCTACGAGGCACCCAAGCCATACCACATCATCATGACCAGCCGTTCTCTGGAGAATGGCACCGCTGCCAGCGATCAGATCAAGAACGAGGTCCCTTCCTCAGCCAACACCATCCAGGTCGTGCAGATGGATCTCACCAGCGACGAGTCCATCAACGCCGCCTTTGCCGCCGTGCAGTCGACCAATCCCAAGATTGACGCCCTCATCAACAACGCAGGTACGACTTCCCAATACCCCCTTTCACACTGAATCACGCACAGCTGACTCTCGGCACACGACAGGCGCCACGTTTGACATCAAGTACAGCGACGGCCAGTTATCCCTCCGCGACTGCTTCAACCGGGCCTACGACGTCAACGTGACCGGAACCACCATCGTCACCCACACCTTTATGCCCCTCCTCCTGGCCTCCTCCTCGCCACGGCTCCTCTTCGTCGCCGGCCTGTCGCAGATCACGCAGGCCGCGGTAAAGTACTTTCCCACGCCGCCGCAGCCCGCCGGCTGGCCGAAGCCCGCCGTGGGCTTCGAGACGATTGGCTACCGCTGCAGCAAGACGGCGCTCAACATGCTCATGCTCGACTGGAACCACAAGCTGCAGGCCGACGGCGTCCGGGTGTGGGCCGTCGGGCCGGGCATGCTGGCGACGAACCTGGGCGGCAAGCCGGAGCTGGTCAAGGCGCTGAACCTGGACCACCCGCGCAAGGGAGGACGGCTGATGAGAACCGTGGTGGAGGGCGAGAGGGATGGGGATGCGGGCAAGGTCATTTCGTACGATGGACTGCTGCCGCTGTAGATGGGACGGGTGATGATGTGTTCTAGAACCAGATAGATAGATATTTAGTCAACTGTAATGCACTTCTTACATAAACAATATCAACGCAGATACGTGAATGTCAACCATGCTATTATTCTATATGCACGAAAAAAGAGAAAAAGGCTGCTGAAATGACGTTTATAATCGGGCTCGGTACGTGCCACGCCGAGCGTAAAAGACCTGGCGCACTACGTCCTCTTATATACACAATTATTTACCTCTGCGTAATCTTGCGGATCGCCTCGCCAAACGCCGGCATGCGCAGCTTCGCCAAGCCCGCGCCAAAGCCAAATCGAAAGTTTGTCAGCATCCAAGTAGGAGCACCTCTCTGTTACATCAAGTTAGTCGTCCGCCTTGCATGATTTTCGTGTTTCTGTTTGCATCCTTCAGAGGGTTCTGCTTACCAAACCGGCACTGAAGCCAGCGGCGCCGGGCTTGTAGACCGTGCTCGAGTATGTGCTGTAGACGGAATCCACAATCGACTCCGCCACCGTCTCGATCTCGAGAAAGGGCACGGCGAAGCTGCCGCCCTTGGCCGCGGCGCCGACCATGGGCGTGCGGATGAAGCCAAAGATGCCGAGCGTCTGGCGGACGCGAGGCGCGTCATACATGAACTTGAGTTCCAGCTGAAGAGCCTAGAGAGAAAGACGGGTCAGCATACATTGACAGTTGAAATGAGAAGCCTCTTACGTCGTGCATGGCAGAGAGGCCAGCCTTTGTGGACGAATAAGGCCCAATGCTCGGTCCCGCAATCACAGAGCTCAGAGAGCCCGAGTACACAATATGCCCGTGGTCCCTGCGGACCATGTCCCCCAGGAACTGCTGCGTGACGTAGTACTGCGCCAGAAGGTTCGTCTTGATGACGAGCTCAAGGTCCTCTGGCGGGGCGAGCAGGATCGGCGAGCCGCGCGCGACACCCGCATTGTTGAACAGCACCGTCGGGTGGCCCACCTCCTCGCGCACCTTGTCCGCCATGTCCTTGACGGCGGCCGCGTCCGTCAGGTCGCACTTGTAAAATTGCACGCTGCTGCCGGCCGGCGCCTGCCACTTGAGCTCGCCGACATCCACGACGACGACCTTGGTGCGCTTGTTGCGGCGCAGAAACTCCTGCGCGACGGCGGCGCCGATGCCGCTGCTGCCGCCGGTGATGAGCACAATCTCGCGGTCAAAATCCCACGTCGGGTCCTCGACCCAGTTGTTGGTACTCTTGTGCGTGAGCCAGCGGCTGAGCGCCCACGCCGACGTGAGCAGGGCTACGGCCCACGCCGGCCGGCGCAGGCCCGCGTGGCCGGCCGCGAAGCGCAGAAACTTGGCGGCAGTCTCGTTGCGCAGGAGCTGGGTGAGGAGGTCGGGAGCCCAGCGCGCGAGGAGCGGCTCGAGGGAGAGGCCGAGCGCGACGGGAAGCGCGGTGCGGTGGTTGACGACGTGGCTGACGGTTCCGGCGACGGCGTCAATGTTGAAGCCCTCGCGGTTGGTAAACATGGCTGCGGCGGCTATGTGAGGATTGGGAAAGGAAAGCGGCGAACGGAGCAGGATTGAAATCGCAGAGGCTTGAGGAACGAGGGAAAAAAATCGCGATCAAGGTGAGGTGTTGGATACCCGGCTTACCTTATAAACAATTTGATCCTTCCCGGCACAAAGGTCCCACGTCTCACCCAGTATTGGCAGCGCCGCCGCATTATAGACAGGCCTCTCAACTCGCCGCTGTACGATTTTCGCGCAACTCGGCACATCGGAGCAAGCGGCGCCAAGCTAGAATCGATGGGAATAATAAGCCCAATGAATTTTGTTCTACACCGGCCCACGTCAGAGCCGCGTATGCGTATCGCTTCTTACTCTATGTGGATGCGGGTTTCGCAGCAATCCGTAGGAATTGGGCGCTCAGTCTCACCACTTCTCACCTCTGCTCACCTGCGTCTACAGACGATCCGCAACGAAAGATATGTTCTTCCCAATCCAGCTCCACCAGTGAGTAAAGTAAATAGACTTTAGATTTGCCTAACGGCCAACACGTAAAGTCTGTTCGGTCGCCGCAGGGTTGCATGTGCGTCATCTCACACGGCCAACAGCTAGGCGCTGAGACAGCTGGCCCACGAACCGATCCTGCGTGGTCCGCGATCCACAGGGGCAAGCCACCAGCGGGCTGGACCCCTCGCAAAGGGATGGACTGAATAGCCTCGTTTGGGCTAGCACGCCGCCAGGCTCTAGTAGCACGCGAGTGGTCAACCACCCAGCCACTCACTGTAGACTAGAGGGCGCTCAAGCTCCAGCGCAAGCCCAGCCTGACTCCACACAGATCAAAGATTGCGGGAAAAGGTCCAGCTCTGTTGTGGAGGGCCAAGTCTCGGTGCGGAGAGGCAATGTCAAGTGCGTCCAGCGAACCTCGGCAACTCGCAAAAGGATTGCCCCGTCTGCCGTGCGCCTACCAACTGAATAGGCGATCAACCTCTTCCAGGGGCTTGAATATAGATCCTGACTTGACTTCTCACCTTGCTGGCTTCTGCAATTCTTTTTTCCCCTTTACTTTGTCTTCTTTTTCCCTTCTTACTCAGCTTCAACGCGATCCGGAAGGGCTTTGCTAGCGTGTCTCTGTTCCCTGCCTGTTACGGACGCCTCGGCACAAGCCTGTGCGACCACACCACCCGATTTCGAGAGATAAATCCCGGACGAACCCCGTTCACCATGGTAAGCTTACGCGCACACCTTTTGTGGAAGGGGAAAGCTCTGAGTCGATGAATGTGAGCGCGCTCGACTGAGAGATGGGAATGGCATACTTTTTTTTTCCTTTTCTTGTCCTGTCGCGTGACGAAAGCGGCCGAAGATGAAGAAATACCAGATTGTTGCAAAAAACAGCAACTGACGATGCAATGTAGGCTCCCTTCCCGAGCAAGCCAGATCTGAGCGCCGGCGAGCGCCTGGCGATGATTGTCAAGCTTCTCACCATCTGTACGTTGTCCCGCATGGCCTCGAGCCGTCACTCGCCCGTGTCGCTAACAAAATTCGGCGCAAACCTCTAGTCCCCGTCAAGCTGGCCATCAACATTCTGCGCATGCTCGTGCTGGCCGTCATCTACCGCATGAAGCCGCGCTCGGCGATCTTGGCCGCCATCGTCCGCACAACCTTTGGCACGCTGACAGGCAAGGAGATTCAGAAGCTGCAGCCGACGACGCGTCAAGAGTACGGCAAGTTCATCAAGTACGCGGCCAAGCGCTGGAGCGCGCCCAACTTCAAGAACCGCATCGTCTACGACGTCCAGGAGCTCAACAAGGGGGTCGACGACTCGGCCATTCTCTGGCTCGGCGACCGCAAAAAGGCCAAAAAGATTGTCCTCTTCCTCCACGGCGGCGGCTATGTCCTGCCAGCCTCCGACGGCCACTTCCTGTGGGCCTGGAACACCTACGTCATGTCGGGCGTCGAGGCCGGCGTCGAGACGGCCGTCGCTTTCCTGCAGTACACACTGGCGCCACGTGGCGTGTTGCCCATCCCGCTGCGCCAGACGGTCGCGGCTTACGAGGAGATTCGCGCCGAGGGCTTCTCGCCAAGCGACATAATCGTGGGCGGTGACTCGGCTGGTGGCAACCTGACCATGCAGTTCCTTGGCCACGCTCTCCACACGCAAGAGGGTGTTCCGGAGATCAAGCTCTCTGAGCCTTTTGCCGGCGCTTTCCTTGTTTCGGCCTGGCTGGGCCAGAGCGACGACACCGAGTCCTTCCGCGTCTTTGGCAACAATGACATGGTCAGTTCGTCAATTATCCAGAAGCTGAGTGTGGAATCGGTCGAGCCTCACAAGCGTATCACCGTCAAGAATCTGTCGGACCCTTGGTCGCGTCCTCTTGAGGCCGAATACGGCTGGTTCCAGAATTTTGACACTGTTGCGCCCAAGCTCTATGTTACGTACGGCGGTCGGGAAGTCCTGCGCGACCACAGTCTTGCCATGATTGAAACGATCAAGCGTGAAGCCCCTGGCGTAGACCTGCTCACTTACGAGGCTCCTCGAGAGCTTCACGATGGTGCTCTCGTTGAGCATCTTTTCAAGAAGCCCGACCACAACGCCAAGAAGATGAAGTCCTGGTTCAAGGGTGTTATTATTCAATAAGAGACGTAATGATGCCTGGGTGGCTCTGTGTGGGTTCAAAAGGCGTATTGTTTTCATGTAGATATGTATACTGAAGCACCAATTCTGACATAATGTGCAGTTGCCCTATGCAGTGAAGCATTGGCCAACAGGAGCGGCAGCACGCCGCGGCCCAGCCAATCTTGTATCCATTGGGGCCGGCGCCGTAGCAGTGAACGATGGATATAGCGGCCTCCTCATTCTTCAGACCGTTATCGGAGGTTTTTAAAATGGCAAGGACTTCTTTATCGAGACGTAGCCCGCCCTTACGCATTGGTCTGCGGCTAATATAAGCCTGTTGGACCTGAATAGTAGGTGCCGATGGAGGAGCGTCTGTGAAGGCTTGCGGGAGATCCGGACAGACGACTGCGATGCGCTGAAGAATCTCATCTATTGCTGATGGAGAATTGTTTGGCGACCAATTATTTGGCTCTTTGGTCCCGCCTATCACAGTGCCCCCGTGAGGCCTGGGAATGATGACAGTGGAATGGCCATCGGCGGAGTGATGAGATACTGTGGAATGGTAGTCGTTCGTTATTAGCATAAACTGGCCGCGTGATGGAAAGCAATTTGCGTCTCCGAAACCCCTTCCACTCGCGTTGACGACGACTTTGGGCAATGCCAAGACTTGGCGGTGCTGTTGGGCCACGAATCCGCCTCTTCGGCAGCGCCAAGTCTGGTGCGTACAAAGACAGCACCGAGCGATTCTGCCTGGCGCTGAAGCCATTTCAGATAGGCTGGGGAGTCAATGACCCACGCTTAATACGTCAGGCCGACCCTGATGCTGCTGGCAGCTCCTGCACTAGGCAATTCATCGGCATTCAAGAGGCGATACTGTGGCCAGGCGGCAAACATGGCAAGTTCATCCTCTGTCGGTGCTCTGTCAAAGTACTCGATAGCCGGGATAAAAGCCACCCCTGCATCTCTCTTGTCGGGATCATCAGCTATGCGCTTCAGCTCCTCGTAGCTCTGGCGCATCAAGGTATTCTCAAATACGTCTTGCTCTGTCTTGACAGGAACGGGCCGAAAGTGTGCGCCAGCTCTGGGAGAGGCATAATCGATATCCCAGTCGCCTGGAAGCTCTCTCGCGACAACTGTAACCAGGTATCCGCGGCGGGCCAGCTGCAGTGCGACAGACAGGCCGATGACACCGGCGCTACAATGTCCGGCATGGTCAGGACGCAGTGCCAGAGGGCATAATTACTCACCCAATCACGGCAATGTGATTGTTTGAAGTGTCTGCCATGATGATCTTGACAGTAATGATATGACTCTGAAGCTCCTTGTCCTTGATAGGAATGCGTTGGTTGGACGAAACGTCTCACGAAACGATCGGGTGGGTTTGACTCATCGCAGCGGAGCGTAGGCCCTTCTCGGAACAAGACGGCTCCGGGCTGACAGGCACGACTGTGGGAATATCTCAAACAATGGGCTTTGCAGTGTCTCGCAGAAATGCACTTTATCTAGTTATCGCATTGTTTTCTTTTTTCGAGCCGCTCAAGACTGGGTTAGCAGGGTTTGGACGGCGACTGGAGGCGCCGTCGAACGGTTTGGCGGCATAGCCAAGTTCGGTTGAGCTCGGGCCTAGGTACAAGAGTATGTAGGATTGTGTACGATTGCGCGGCCTCACTCTCAGAGGTTCAAGCTCTTAATCGTATTCTACTGCATCTCGACGGTTCTATCGGCATTTTACTTATACCGTTATGGCCGTGGTGGCGAGATTGACGGGCCGGTCTTCTCGAAAAGGAAGCTGGTCGAATGTGGCGGGCCGTTGTAACCTTATCACTACCACCTTTTGTTTGTGGTAAAGATCTCAGGGCCATTTGTCTCTGCCGGGCCGCCAAGAAGCCCATCAATGCAGCTCATTGCCATTGCTGGCAGCGGCCTCAGCCATGAAGCGTGGCAATGTTTTATGAAAGCACGTTGTCAAAGCAGCCAAGACGTTGAAATTGTAATTGTAATTGGCTTTGGCTGGCCCTTGCAGTGCTTGGCGCGACAATCACCTCCGTAATAAGGTAATGCAACTGGAGCAGTGCGGTAACACTCCCAGTGCCCCGCCCGCCTAAATATAGCATGAACCACGGGACGGTCGCAAAAGTTGATGGCGGTTGCTTGGTAAAGCCTCGAACGTTGATTTGAGTTTTGGGAGATTCGAGATTGGGCGGCACATCGTTCGGGAAAAGGGAAAAATAAGGGCCAAGAGCGAAAGCTGTGCAAATAAGCTTTTTGTGTGAGGGTGCTTCGAAGCAGCGTGGTACGATCCCCGGAGCAAAAGAGAAAGGCTGTAATAAATGCGACGATGATGCGAAACAGCTGCGAGAAGAGTCTGCAGTCGGGAACGACATTAGATGATGGCAGGTAATGGGGGAGAAAGAATATGCGAGATTGCAGAAGGTGTTTGCGAAGGAAAATGAAATCCTGACAAGGGTAACGTCGGAGGGAAGATGCTGACGTTGCGTTGGCAGCTGGCAGCTGGCAGCTGGCAGGCAGCTGGCAGCTGGCAGGCAGCTGGCAGAAATTCGGTGCGACAGATGGCAGGCCAAAATCGCCGACGACCTCGCCATGTAACATGGCTGCTGCAAACACATTTTGACAAAAGCAGCGCATTTCACCGTTCACGGCCAATGCAAACTCAATCCCATCTTATGGCAGTTCCCATCCGCATAGAGGGTACGAATCAGGTGAATCTTGAGCACACAGACGAGACGGATGGGTAAGATGGCGCTGGGCGGGCCACCTAGACGGCGATGGCAGCCTGACACCACGATCCCAGTCCCGCAAGCCCACTGCAGACAAAGAACGGCTGCGCTCTGTTCAATCACACGACGCCATTGCCGGTCCACAGAGCTTCCAACCCCCCTGGCCCCCCCATTGCGTGCCGCTACAACCTGTTGCAGACTCAGTTTGGGGCGCCACTGCGACGCTACGTATCTTTCCCATGCATGATGTGGCCCATCCATCCTGATGCTGACGCTAGGGAAGATGGGGTGGGCGCCACCGGTTGCTATTATTAAGTAGGCTCATCCCCGGGTTACGCTGCGTAGGATTTGGGTCTTTGCCATTTTGTTTCTTCCTCTGGTGTATTTACAGACGGTTTTGGGGGAACAGCGCGTCGCCCGCTCTTGACACGGAATCGATTTGAGCGCTGGGGCTTGCAGGACAGTCAGCTTCCACAGCCGAAACGCCTACGACGCACGGCTTTGGCGGATGGACATAAGACGACGGGACATAAGACGACGGGACATAAGACGACGGGACATAAGACGACAGGCCGCAAGAAAAGCCTACGAACATAACGAATCGACGATATATACACATTGTCATGCGCTTATCCAGCGCCAACCTGGCCGCCGGGCTTGTCTTGGCTGGTCGAGGTGACGCAGCCACAGCCGAGAGCGTTGCCCGCGCTGACAGCAAACCTGGCTATCTTGCCGTCCCAGTCGGCTCAATACCGCGGACGCCTCGCACCGAGAAGCGAGCCCAGAATGCCATACAATCTACGCTGGAAAATATGGACTTTTTCTACGCGGCACAAGGTACGTTGAGCCCTACACCAGGCGGGAGTCTGGCAATGCGTTTAAAGTTGCCCGTTCTCCCACAATTAACCGCCCAATCGGCGCACTAAGCCTGAGACACAACGAAGCAGAGCACAATTGCTAACAGGATTTGTCCCCGATACAGTTGGTATTGGCACGCCGCCGCAAAACATTACAGTTCTCATCGACACTGGATCGAGCGAGTTATGGGTAAATCCGGATTGCAGCACGGCGCGGCCGCAAGATGCAGAGCAATGCGCCCAGTTTGGCCGGTACAACCCTCGCAAATCGCGGACGCCGCCGGTAGGGCCGTTTGGGAGCGAAGAGATCAACTTTGGTGACACGACAGATGAGTCGACATTGACGTCTGTCAAGATTAGATATTATACCGACAACATTGCTTTTGGCTCGTTGGCCATCACGAACCAGACATTTGGCGTAGTGACGGAAAGCGAACGGCAGTCACAAGGCATCATGGGCCTGGCGCCCGACCTGCGCACGGGGTTCGACAGCGAGAAGCCGTACAGCCTGGTGCTAAATAGCATGGCCAAGCAAGGCGTCATTGCTAGCAGGGTGTTTTCGCTCGACCTGCGCCACTCGGACGTGAAGACGGGCGCTCTCATCTACGGCGGACTCGACCGTAGCAAGTTTATCGGCACCCTGGAAAAACTGCCGATGGTCCGGGGCCTGCAGGGCGAGGCTCGCCTGGCCGTGTCACTCGACACGCTTGGCATCACGCTGTCGCAGTCGGAGAACTACAGGCTGCAGGGAAACGACACCAACGTCATGCTCGACTCGGGCACGACCATTTCGCGGCTGCAGGCCGACGTGGCGATGCCGATCCTGCAGGCGCTGCGCGCCAAACCGGATGGCGACGGCTACTTTCAGATTCCTTGCTCGTCGAGGTACCAGCAAGGGTCGGTGGACTTTGGCTTCGGCGGCATGACGGTCAAGGTGCCGTTCAAGGACTTTATCATCAACGTCGGCGACCCGTTCATGTGCTACGTCGGGATCGCGCTGACGGAGGGGCAGCAGATTCTGGGCGACACGGTGCTGCGGGCGGGCTACTTTGTGTTTGACTGGGACAATGAGGCGGTGCACATTGCGCAGGCGGCCGACTGCGGCGACGCGGACATTGTGACGATTGGTACGGGCAAGAATGCAGTGCCGTCTGTCACGGGCAACTGCCGCGCGTCCGACATTCGCTGGACCACGTCGGCATCGAGCAGCAAGCCGACACAGACCATCTCGGATGGCGGCGGCGGCGGCGGCGGCAACCCGGTGGCGACGACGTACACGGTAACGGCGTGCCCGCCGTTTGACCCCAACTGCAAGACGGGCGCGGTCAATACGGCGACTGCGCAGGCTGCCCCTACCCCTACTGGTGACGGCGAGAACGGAAAGAGCAGCAGCAATAGTGGCAAGAAGAACAGCGGCGGCGAGAGGCACGGCGTAGTCGGGTCGCTGTTGGTGCTGCTGTGCTCTGTGAGCATGGGCAGCATGGTGATTTCTTTGTTTTAGGCGGGCATCTTTCAGTTCATTGGGCGCTGCATTTCTGGGATTAGCGATGGGACACGCGGGTATTTGTTGGAATATTGTGTTTAATTTGTTGGACATGGGAGAGAAGTGGTGGATAGTAGGGCATCTGTATCGGCATGACACCTGGGACAGGTCGGGGTTTAACAAAATTGGGCAGGAGAAAATAGATGTCTCTTGTTGCCCAGAATCAAATGCACCTGCTATCAGTACAGTCCATCTTTGTGAGGGGTGTAGTGACTTAATCGTGTGAATACCTGACAGACTGGCGCAGGCCCGTCGGGGCAATGCAACGCCGTGACATCATTGGGCCTCGGTAGCGTGTGGGCTCCCGTGTGTAGCAGTAGGTAGGTAGCCAGGACAGTGGTTGACGGCATGTTCAGACCGCCGAACAATCTCGGCGATTCAGTCCCAGCTGCAGCGACAGGAGAGGATAGAAAAAAACCAGGACCGGCTTTGTCCGCTTGCTGCAAGCCCACTCCGCGGAACCTTTTCCTCTTTTTTTCTCAATTGAGCCTCCTTGCTGCAAGGACAAAGAGATGCATAAATGCCGGTGCTGCAACTGGCCGGCGCCCCACTGCACGTCCAGCGCGTTCCTCGGCTCTGCGGAACAAAGTAGCAGTAAAGACCCCACCGCTTCTCCGGAAACCCCAACGGAGCTAAACCTCTGAAGCTAGCAGGAAAGCCAAGCAAACCGACTCGGGCGTGGGGAAATCTTGCGGAGGGAGAGACAAGAGGTGTGCGGGCGTTTGTCGCCAATCTCGTCTTCTTCATCTCTTCTTTTTTTGCCTCACTGACCTCTGCCAGTCCCTTTCACCTCTTGTCTATTCTCATCCCTGCGCGCCAATCGAGCTTTGTTCCTTCTTTTTCTTGCCGTCCCTCTCGAGAGCACGCGATAGCTCCTCTCCACCCAGACCAACACCCTCCGTCTCCCCGACGCCTCCCATCATGGTCTTTCAACCGCCTTCCTGGGTCCCGGCCCTGCCCGGTACGTCTTCTTTTTCTTCGGTCGCGTTGAGGCTCTGCCAAGTGCTGCCCTCCCAGGCTGCAAGATGAGCCCGGACGGAAGAGACTGCCCGTCGCTGCTCCTGAGAACATTGCGCCTGCTAACACCGCTGCTCCCCCAGAAATCCCCGACAGCGTCCCCCTCTCCGAGTTCATGTACGATGAGCGCTACGGCCGCTGGAGCACCTCCAAGGCGCGCAACCCCTACACCTGCGGCGTCACCGGCAAGACCTACACCTCCAAGCAGGTCCCCGAGCGCATCGACCTGCTCGCGCGCGCCATTGCCAAGCGCCTCGGCTTCAGCCCCAACGAGGGCACCGAGTGGGACAGGGTCGTGGCCGTGTACTCTGTGAATACGGTACGCAAGGCTGGCTTTCTCTACGAGGACATACTCTTTTTTCTTTCTTTCCAAAATTTACTGACCGTCTACCAGATCGACTACATCCCCGTCTCCCATGCCGTCCACCGCCTCTCCGGCATCGTCACCCCCGCCAACGCCCAGTACTCGGCCTCGGAGCTCGAGCACCAGCTCCAGTCCTCGGGCGCCAAGGCCCTCTTCACCTGCCTGCCGCTCCTCGAGACGGGCCTCAAGGCCGCCGACGCCGTCGGTATCCCCCGCAGCGCCGTCTTCCTGCTGCCCGTCCCCGGCGCCAAGCCGCACCCGGACTTCCCCTCGGTCGACGACCTCGTCGCCCAGGGCAAGACGCTGCCCGCGCCGCCACCCCTGTCCTGGATCAAGGGCCAGGGCGCCCGCCAGACGGCCTTTTTGTGCTACTCCTCCGGCACCTCTGGTCTCCCCGTACGTCCTTTCTTCTTTTTTTTTTTTGTGGCCTCGCTCGCTCGAAGGCGGCGTGGGAACGAGATGACAAGGCTCGAGAAGAAGAAAGAAATGCTAACGAGTTGAAAATGCGTGTATAGAAAGCCGTCATGATTTCCCACTACAACATCATTGCCAACATTATCCAGATGACGCTGCTCCAGAGCGTCGGCCGCCAGCAGGACAAGGTCCTCACCGAAAACGTCCTCGGCATCCTGCCCCTCAGCCACATCTACGGCCTCACCGTCGTCGCCCACGTCTCCCAGTACCGCGGCGACCAGCTCGTCATCCTGCCCAAGTTTGACCTCGCCCTCTTCCTCAAGACCATCCAGGACTACCAGCTCAACTTCCTGCCCGTCGTGCCCCCGATGCTCATCCAGCTCATCACCAACAAGGACGTCGCCGCAAAGTACAACCTCGACTGCGTCCGCTGCGTCTTTTCCGGCGCCGCGCCGCTCGGCATCGAGACGCAGGAGGCGGCGAACAAAATGTTTCCCAAGTGGAAGATTGGCCAGGGTTATGGTGGGTTTTCTCCTCACTTTTTCCTTTTTTTCTTTTTTCTTTCTTTTTTTTAAAAAAAAAAGAGGAAACACGCATGATATGTCTTCAATGTACTAACTTTGTTTGTTTGTAAACTAGGCATGACGGAAACATCCCCCGTCGCCACCGCCAGCACCGAAATCGACCTCGTCCCCGGCTCCTCGGGCGGCCTGCTGCCCGGCTACAAGGCCAAGCTCATCGACGCCGAGGGCAAGGTCGTCACCGGCCACGACGAGCGCGGCGAGCTGCTCCTCCAGGGCCCCTCGGTCGTCCTCGGCTACCTGCACAACGAAAAGGCAAACGCCGAGACGTTTGTGCACCACGCCGACGGCCGCTGGATCCGCACCGGCGACGAGGCCGTCGTCCGCAAGTCCTCCAAGGGCCACGAGCACGTCTTCATCACCGACCGCATCAAGGAGCTCATTAAAGTCAAGGTATGCTTCCTTTTCCCAACTCTCCCAAAAGAATATATATATATATATATATATATATATATATATATATCTAGAGCAAATGCTAAGATGAAAAAATTAGGGCTTCCAAGTCGCCCCCGCCGAGCTCGAGGCGCACCTCCTCACCCACGACTACGTCCACGACTGCACCGTTATCCCCGTCCCCGATGACCGCGCCGGCGAGGTCCCCAAGGCGTTTGTCGTAAAGTCCCCCGCCTCCTCTGGAAAATCCGATGCCGACATTCGCCGCGCCGTAGAGGAGCACGTCGAGAAGCACAAGACAAAATACAAGTGGCTCAAGGGCGGCGTCGAGTTCATCGACGCCATCCCCAAGAGCCCCAGCGGCAAGATCCTCCGCCGCGTCCTCAAGGACAAGGAGAAGGCGGCCCGCAAGGCCCAGGGCGCCAAGCTGTAAAAAGAAAAGATGGGTTTCCGATTTATATATATATATATATTGAACGGGAAATGTGTGGCACAAAGCAGATGTACGCCAACTTGGTACGAATAGGATGCAACGTTTCTGTTTCATTAGTTTTGAATTTGATAGCAAATGATTTCGTCATTATACTCTTCATCCCCTCCCCTGGACACGTCGTTGGATTCATTGTAAAGAGCAGACTTCTTGTGGTGTTAGGCGGTATTGAAAAGCAATCAGAATACACTCTGTACACTCTTTCATCAGTCCTTTCTACAGTCATTCACAAGGTAATGAAAAGTAAATGTTGAAACCAGTCCAGTGGGTATTAATTAAGAGTGTCTGTCTCTGCAGGAGCCTGCAGAAAACACTTCGTAGAGTAAGGATCGTAAGAATTATAATTATATGAGGTCCATCTGTTGTCCTACTTTGTAGTAGTCAAAGCATGCCCAACAAACAGCCATTTTCTTTCCAAGTAACATCCGCACACATATTTTCCATTTTCTTTCATGTACCAAAAATGCCAAATAACATACACTATGAACATTCAGGTTCGGCTACTTTACAGAGCAGCGACGAGGACCATGGCGACAACGCCGAGGAGACCGGCCTGGGCCTTGCCCGCACCGTTGACGGTGGGAGGGGCAGTGCCGGAGGGGACGGTGGGGACACCGGTGCCGACGGGCAGGCCGGGGGCGACAGTGGTGGGAACCTCACCGCCGGGGGCAGGCTTGCCGGGCTGCTGGCCGGGCTGGCCGGTAGGGACAGGCTGCTTCTCACCAGCGGGGGGAGTGAAGGTAACCTGGGGAACGGGCATCTCGGTGCTGATGACGCGAGTGGTGCTGCTGCCAGGAATGGTGGTGCCGCTGGTGACGCAAGGCTCGGTGATGGTGGTGTCGATGGTGATGGTGGTCATGGCACCGCCGCTGGGCTGGGGAGCGGGGGTGACGGTGATGATCTGGGTAATGGTCTCGGCACCAGTGACAATGTTGGGGTTCTTGCCAGCATAAGGAGCGCAGATACCCTGGAAGAAGCTGATGGAGTCGGCAACGTTCTTGTCGGAGCCACCATACGAGTACAGGCAGCTGAAGACGTTCTTGGTGAACTCGCTGTTCTTGCAGAAGCACTCGGCATCGGCGTTGTTCTTGCACTCCTTGACGACGTCGAGCCACGAGTTCAGGCAGCGAGGAACAGACTCGGGGCAAGGAAGAGACTGCGAAGGAACAGGGGGAGAAGTCTTGGTCTCGGTACCCTTGGGCTTGTCGGAGCTCTGAGTGGGCTGAGTCTGGCCGGGCTGGGTCTGGGTGATGGTGACAGGGCGAGTCTCGGTGACAGGGCAGATGGTGGTGCTGACGGGGATGGTGACGGTGATAACGTGAGTGCCGCCAGGAGTCTTGATGGGGCACGAGGTGATCTCAGGGCCGCAGCTGGTGATGGTCTTGGTGGAGGTGGTGAAGACCGTGGAGGTGGTGTCGTAGGTGGTGGTGATGACGCTGGTGACGGTAACGGGAGGAGTGGTCTGGGTGGCAGGAGGGGTAGTCACGACAGAGGTGGTGGTCTGGCCGGGAGGAGTGCTGATGCTGCTAGAGGTCGACTGGCCGGGAGGAGTGCTGACACTGCTGGAGGTAGACTGGCCAGGAGGAGTGCTCACGCTGCTGGTGGTGGTCTGGCCGGGAGGAGTGCTGACACTGCTGGAGGTCGACTGGCCGGGAGGAGTGCTAACACTGCTGGAGGTAGACTGGCCAGGAGGAGTGCTCACGCTGCTGGTGGTGGTCTGGCCGGGAGGAGTGCTGACACTGCTGGAGGTCGACTGGCCGGGAGGAGTGCTAACACTGCTGGAGGTAGACTGGCCAGGAGGGGTGCTGACACTGCTGGTGGTCGACTGGCCGGGAGGAGTGCTGACACTGCTGGTGGTGGTCTGGCCGGGAGGAGTGCTGACACTGCTGGAGGTAGACTGGCCAGGGGGAGTGCTCACGCTGCTGGTGGTGGTCTGGCCAGGAGGAGTGGTCTGCTGGGTAGTCGTGGTCTGAGGAGGAGGAGTGTTCTTGGTGGTGGTCTGAGTGGCAGGGGGGGTGGTGGTGGTCTTGCCAGGAGGAGGCTTGCACCAGAAGTCAATCTTGTGGCACTTGACCTTGCAGAGCTTCTTCAGAAGACCAAAGGTTCTCTTCTGGTTGCCCTGGTTCTCGGGAAGAACCATCTTGACCGACTTGGCTCCACCGCACTGGGTGTTGACGATGGAGGTACCCTGGCTGGAGACGGGGGAGGACTGCTTGCAAACAGAACCGTCGGGCATGGTGTAGTGGAACTCGAAGCGGGCATCAAACTCGGACTCAACAGAGAAGCTGTTGATATCAAAGGTGCCAATGTCGTCGCCGGCAGAGATGACGGGGTTGTTGTCGGAGCCATCGACGCCAACATCGGCCTCGATGAGCTTGCTACCATCGTCCTGGCGACCAGCAAGCATGTCGCGGCGACCAAACTTCTTCTTGCAGGTCCAGCCCTTGAAGTTGCAGCCGCCATAACCGCCGATGGGACCGACGGGGGTATCCTTCCAGTTGTAGCCGGGAATCTGATCGGGCTTGCAGATGACGGGGACCTTGCCGGGGCAGGTGAAGGGCTTGAGGTCGGTCCAGTACTTGAAGACATCACCGACAATGTCAAACTAGGGCAATGTTAGTGGCAATGATAGCAGCGGGAGACGGGTAGTACACACGGTGGCGGTGGCCTGCTCGAAAGTGGCCGCAATGGCCAAGGCGTAGGTGACCTTCATGATGAATATAATCCGACTCGAATCGAAGAAAATACAATAATAGAATGAGATGAGCGACAGTAGTTGATATGCGAGTAGGCTCGATATCTGTAAGCGATGGTGGTGTCAAAGAAAACGAACGGCTTTGACGTTGGTAAACGATGGACAAGCAATAGGAAATAGACGGAGAAGAAAGAAAAAGAAGAGACTAAAGAGTAGATGAGATACAAGAGAGACTCTAGGACAAGAGGAGGCGAGCAGCTACATCTATATACCACGAGCTGGCAGCGGCATTTGTGCAGCGTGCATGGGAACGGGCGCGAGCGGACTGGGGTCGGCGGTGGTACCAGCCAGGTGTGGTGTAGCTGCACGGCGAGAAAGGATGGCATGACCACGACGTCCGGACGGAGACGAGAGGCTCCATCGAGCGATGCTGGTCAGTGGTAGCCGTCTGGCGGCGGTGCGTGCGAAACGACCAGAGCCATCAGCCCCTGTCCAATATCATCCTGAAGCTGCTGGCAAGTGGCGGAGCAGGCACCCGAATCAGGCACACTCTGTGTAGTACCCATGATCCATCCAGCGATGGTGGTTTCGCCCGACATCAAAGCTGGTAGCCTGACCCGCTCGCATTGTCGGCGAGTCCAGGGCCAATCCATGCATCCCAGGCTGCTAGGGGCAGCCCCTGCAGCATCCAATTTAGGTTGGCGAAGAAATTGCTGGTTCCGCTCCCAAGCCCGTTGTGCCATGCGGCGCTGGGCGCATGGTCGAGCAAGTCTGTGCTTCGACCTCTTGTTCCCCGCCTGTCCGTCTAGTCCGCGTGTTGTGCCTGGGCCGCTGTCCACCGTACCTGACAGTATGGAACCGTCGAGGAGACCTCGGGCGAGCTAACGAGATTAGCGTCTGGCGAGCGAGCGAGCGGCGTTGCGGTGGAAATGGTAGTTCTGGTACGGGATACCAGTACGGATAGACAAAACACAGTTCTATCTTAGCATCACCGGGGGTGGAGGCACTGCCGAAACAACATCTGGCGGGTCGTAGTTTGGGATTGATCCATCCTGCCGTACGACGAACAAGGTGAAGCTTTGAGAGGAGACACACAGCGCAAAAAATGTGCGGGTAAGGCTGCTCCGGTCTGTCTCGGAAACGGGCGGTTCGAGTGTGGCGTGGTCAAGGCTTGATTCTGATGCATTCTTTGATGGAGAGGCGGCATATAGAGTTGATTTGGAGCTTGGTTGATGGGGATGGAGATGGATGCAGCTTCACGGAGTAACTACTGTGGTGACGGCGTTTGTATGCGCTGGTGTGACGGGCCGTGATTGGTTCAGCGCCTGTACCACCTTACGAGGCTGCCAACCGTCAATTTACAAACAGCATTGTATCTCTCTGCAAACAATCCGCTTCCATTGCAATACCGTAAAAACAAGGCTACTAACGTACTGATTGATTGTCCTAGGTACGTCGCTCCAATAGGTGTCCGTATTGTTTCTTCATTTGCCAGTCTTGACCACATCGAGTTTACCGCCATGTGTACCTGAATCCGCAGCACCTAACGTTACTCTAGTTACACCAGGTGCCGCTACAACGACGCTACTGCAAGGCACTGTGCACCATGGGATTCTATCATCCAACCGATTCAGGTGCCGACTCCATTGCTGAGCTGTGCTGTCTAAGATCTCTTGCACTAAATCAGCTTGCCGTTTCACAAAGGGTCTTGGGGTCCTAGTACGCAAGCATCCCAACATGTAGTCAGCGCTATTATTACTCAGAGTCTTCCTGGACGATGCGCTGCAGTGCAGATCATCTGAACCAGGTAGGACGGCACAATGCCATCAGTCGGTTGAGAATTCTTATCTTTTCTACAAGGAGGTTGGCCCCTCTCTATCCAATAAGGCATGTTCCGCTAATTCCGACTTTGCACAGTGGCGGTGCTGCTAATGTGAGCTTGGCTCCATGGGCGGACATGACACGGAACCTCAGCTTCCAGGTCGACAACTCCATCACTGACTATCAACGTCACCGAATGGCTCTCAACTCACAGCTTCAGAACGCCCTCGACTAGGGTGCTGAATCTGCGTGACAGGTCACCTTGAGCGGTGCTCAGTCGGCCTGCCATCCTAATTATTGAACACCGGATGCACCAGTACTGGTACTACAGGGACAGGCTACCAGGGCAGCATAACCTTGCAAAGAGCAGTTGGACCTGGTTAAGGCGCTCCTCCACGCGACCACAGACGGAGACTCGAATCCATGCAGCTCCTCGCTAAACCTGGCATCTGGCAGGGTCTTACAGTCACTAATCCCGTCGGGGGTTTAGTTGGAGTGGCCCGCTGCATATTGCTGGCAAGGCCGAGTACCAGTAGGCCGACAGAGAGTAGCATCGTCAGCTTCAGGAACAAACTATTGGATTTTTTTTATTACAGACCGGTGGGAGTGACGCTGCATCAAACCTTGGCAATCATCAGCGAAAAGAAAACATTCTCATCGGTGGTGCGGTTTCCTCGCACAATCGGCATAGTCCAGATTTTTTATTTTTGTTTTCCCCAGGAGCCCGGTTTCAGTGGCAGCCACAGAATGAGGTCCTGCGGTGAGGCGGGCCTGGATGGCCCGTATTAACTGCACTCGGCGTCATGGCTGAACAACCCCCCAGGCGATTCAAGCAGAGGCTTGGCGCCATCATGAGAAGAACCAGGGCAGCAATAGCTATCGACTCCGACTACTCCGCATGGCAGCCACGGTGGAAATTCAGCCTTCAAATTGTCAACAGCCACGAGAAATCAGGGGCAGCTGGTGAGGCAGTCGATCAAGACAGAACTGCGGCAAGGCTGCGCGGAACTTTTTTAATGGAAGCAGACCGAGCAATCTCGACTCTGATTGACCGTAATTACTGAGATCGATCGTCCTGTCAGTTCTTCTCCTTTGCCGAGACAAATTAATTGCTCACTACGCCTTGTGGTTATTTATGGCTTTATGCAATCACGACTGCGCCGCCGCCTGTTATGTGCAACCCTTGGGTATATTGAAGCAACGAACGCGATGAGAGATTTTCTGATATCCGCAGCGATCATATTTGATCACATCCCCTATTCCCTGCATTTGCATGATTGTGAGCTGATGTGTCGAAGTTTGATAACTGGCAAACCATGGTAATACAAATGCAGCAAAGTCAACGTATTACGATTTCGGTGGTGAAGCCTCGGCAATCAAGACGCTTGCTACAACGAACGGGCCCGACGGTTTCTTAGCGTGGCTTACTACTTCAGAAACAAATCTGCACCAGGCGAGAAGGCTCCGACAGTACGGATAACTTACTGGTACTGCCCTATCCTGTTCGCGGGTCGAGCCATGGCGCCCATCGTCGAGTCAGCCAAGGGACTTCCCCATCCAATGGTGGCGTGTTTCGTGTTCCGGTGAGGTCTGGTGTATTCATAGTAACAAAAATGGCATGGGATGGAGAGGGGGGGACAGCCAGTTCGGTCGCACAGGACACAACGGTGGCGTCTGCAGCCTTCTCACTCCAAAGTGGCATAGGGCAACATTCTGGGCTCGATTTGAAACACTCCGATCCGGGCCTCGCAGCTGTCACTGGACTCGCTTTTACCAGTAACTAACTAAGTTAGCAGCGCAGCACACCACACTCTCTCTTGCCTTAGCACGGCCCCCTCCGAGGCGACCCCTGAGTCCCACAATTCATCTATTTCCTACTCGGGCCAGCGACTTACACGGAGCGCGAGCCAACTGTTCAGCCCGTGGCGCGGTACCGTAGCCATGTTCTCCCGGGAGTTCTAGGTGCCGGGGTAGGAGAGTCTTTTCCAACATGGCTTTTTTTGGTTTCTTCTATTTTCTATTCCTGTTCCCTGGCTGACTTTGCGGGGAAAGCGACAAGTTTCCTGCTGCCCCCTCGGTGTCCCCTTGCGCCGGTTGCAGAGCGCAACCCGTTTTTGCTGATCGGGTTCTTTGCGCGCCAGCTTTTTTGCCTAGCTATTCTGGGGCGCACCATCATGCGGCCAAAACCTGAGACGTTGCAGCCCTCGACGGGATATCACGCTCGTATTTTTCTGCTCACGGAGGTGGCTATGTAATCGGCGACAGATCGCGGCTACTGCCATTTCGAGTGCTGTTTACTTTTTCCACCGGCCAGTGCAAATTTTTCTTTTTCCTTGTTCCAGCCACTCCGGTATTGTCGGCCACAGGGTGCCAAGCTAGCTGCCTTTGTGAAGTGATTATTGTGCGTGGCGTGGGGGGAAATTGCATGATCATCATGCTCTACTGTTTAAGCTTCCAGGCACAGCGCCACAGCGCACCCATTGGCCAGTCCAGGCGAGATGCAATGTCCACGACTTCAATGGGAGGCGCTTCGTGAACCTGTTGGAGAAAACTTTGTTTTTTCTTGCTCAAGTAGCTTTTGTTTGCGCAGGCTATCGTGGAGAAAGCAGCTTGGCATCCCACATGCAATGTTGACAGGCGAAGCCATCTCAACTATCCGTTGTCAGCTATTTTGCTCAATTGGCGCACAGCCTGCGCACACACTCGTTCGACGCGAGAGGCCTAAGCGATTTTGCAATTAGATGAATACGGCAGCGGGGTAGCAAGAATATCTGTGCGTTTTGGTCTCGGTGAGCCATGTCTCTGCTCCCCAGATTTGATCTCTTCAGCGCGCCACTGATTGTGCGCGCGACAGCGGGGGGGAGGCGCCCATGTAAACAGTATCCAGGGTAGCACACCATGGCAACGGCGATTTGGTTTTCGTAGGCTCAATTACTGCGCGCAAGTGTCGACACAAAGCAAATCATGACTTGTTTTGAAATCTTGCCTTTAGGTTCAAATTGTAGGGTAACAAATAGCTGTAGCTGCCCGGTACCGCCGCCTGTGTCCTGGAGCACTGATAAGAACGGTTGCAACTAGTCCCAAGCATCAAAAAGTTTGTTGCTCGGTTGCGAAGACCGGTTTCGCGAAACCCACAACATGTAAACATTTCTCACTTGTATTCTTTTTCTATACGTTTCTGATATTTGTGTTTGGATCTGCAATTTTCAAACCCAAGCCTGAGGATCAGGGCTGGGACATGTGTCTGAACACGGGCATCAACGACCAAACACCAGCATGGCCGCTTCTTGGCGTCTAGCATTTCATCTGATAACCATCCCGAATACAGTAGCTGCATTAGCCACGCTAAAAATACAAAATGCTACCTTTCATGCATAATTGTCTTCGAATTGATGCGCCGGATCTCGGACGTTGTCAGACACACATGTCTCGCTATAGTCGGGATGCTCGCGTAATCGGGCATGCTCGGGTCATCAGCCACTGATCCAGTGTAAACACATCTCATCAGCCCCGACGGCCTTTTCATGATCCATGTATATAGATATGGGTTCAACGTTTGAATTGTTCCAAACATGACTATATCACAGCCTTGAAAGCGTTTCAAGACCGATCAAGTGCGTGCAAACGAGGTACGGGTGCCTTCGTCAGGAGGCATGCAGACATGGCGACCTGGTCTCAGATACCATTTTCATAGATGTGAAGCTGGAGAAATAATGCAGGGAGCAACTGAAGATGTTTCAGTGATGGAACATGAACAGGGCTATCTAGGAGCAGAAAGATGTCCCTGTTGAGTGCTGATGACATGCAACGACAGATATAAATATGGCGAGCAACGCCGCAAGATTCTCAACTATCCTCGGACAGAATCATCTTTACTCGAACAAGAACGAACACTACACCATATCAACTCACGATACAATACCCTGCACTATGAACCTCTCGTACACCACCTTTTTCTACATTGCGGCGCACCTTGTCGTCAACGCGATCGCGCTGCCGGTCGTTGAAGGTATGCATTCCCCCACCCTAGGAAGAAGAGGAAAGAGTCCTCTTCACTAGACGCCAAAAAAAAACACATTTCTAATCTCTTTTCTTTCCATTTGCATCAGTAGACAGCACTGCACAGCTGCAGGCGCGTGCCGGTGGTGGCATCGGCGACATCCTCAAAGACCACGCCAAGTACACCACCAACCCGCCGTCGGCCTTGGAACCCATCCCGGCGGCCGACAACAACGCGGTGCGCGAGACGCACCGGCAGGCGCACAAGACCATCTTCGAGGTCATGACAGGCGGCGCCGGCGGAAACAAGGCCGGAGATAAGGCTGGAGATAAGGCTGGAGACAAGGCCGGAGACAAGGCCGGGAATGAAACTGCGGAAAAGGGCGGCGACAAGGACAAGCCTGCCGCCTAGACTGGGAGAGGTGAACACAGCTTTTGAGGCGTTTGCCATGCTACTCTGCCAAGTTGGAAGGAGTTGTTAGGCTTGAAGCTGCGCGTTTTTGTAGAACCTTGGATATGCACAGATTTTAGACCGATATTCAACATATCGAATACAACCGATGACACGCTTTCCGTTGAAGACAGCGCGAGGGACTGTATACCATGCATGCGCCGCAAAATTTTGTCTGATGAAAAAATTAAATTAGATGCAAAAATAAATAGACTGGTAGAACGTGCGCTGATGGCAAGACATGAACAAACACGCAGACCGGAAATACGTTGGCCGATGAACCCGGCCGGGGGTATCTGCCACCACCTCCATACCAAGCTCCCGTCCACCTATTCCCGACGCGCTTCCTCATGTTGGGCATGGACCTACGCGCCAAGAGGTGATGGATTCTTGCTTCGCCAAAAGTAGTAACCCGAACCACTTCCATCGGAATTTGAGGCGGCGATAATTATCGGACAACTCTGCACTTGACTTGACGTCAATGCACCGCGGTTCCCCAATCTCCGCTTAGGCACGCCCGCTTTGGGCGCGCGCGCGCTGCCACCGTTCACCAACCGCAAGCGAACAAGTTGCGTCGTATAGACGTGATCTGTGGCTCGGACATGCACAAACGATAAATGACCTGACTTTCCCATTTATTTTTTTATTCTTCAGCATTATTCATCATGTCGATATCTGCTCTGCCAGGCTGTCCCATGATGCCCATGTTTTTATTGGGATGCTGTAGATCTTGAATCTATTTTTGGGCGACCGAAAAGGAGTGCCGGGACGCCAGAATGCCAGGATGGCAGGTCACTAACGCAATTCCGCTGATGAATCAAATTACTTGCCCTGGAGCCTCTTCAGTCGCTCCTCGGCCGCACGCGCTCTCCTTTCGCGGTCCAACCGCAGCCTCATTTCCGGCGTCATCCCTCTGGCCTCCTCCTCGCGCAGCTGCTGCGCCGTCTTGGGCGGCGGCGCGGCAGCGCTGCCCAGCACCTGTCCCCTTCCACCCTGTCTCCTCGGCTCTGGGATCTTGGGCCCTTCTGTCTTGAGCCTCTCCTCCTCGGCGCGGCGCCGCTCCGCCTCCCTTGCGTCGGCTTCCTCCTGCTCGCGCCGGCTGCGCTGGTCCGCCTCGGCCTTGCTCATGGCCGCGGGCACGCGCGCCGCCTCCCAGTCCCATTTGGCCTCTCCCAGCTCGGCGCGCGCCACGCGAAAGGCGTCGCGCGTTGCACGGTCGCCCGTCAGCTCAAAGGATGTCTTGCCGTCGGCGTTTTGGAGCAGCGGGCTGGCGCCGCCGCGCGTCAGGAGGCCCTGAACCAGGGGCGCAGAGTTTTGCGACGCCGCGAGGTGCAGTAGCCGCGGCGAGTGGTGGTGCGACTCGGGAGGCTGGAACTCAAAGTCGGCCGACAGCTTGTTGCTGGTGAGGTAAGACAGGAGGGCGGGCAGTTTGGAGCGTCGAATAAAGGCTTGCAGCTGGGTGGTGTGTAGCAGGGCATTTTGCTCCTCTTCGGTAAGCTTTGGCTTCTTCGGTGCTGCTGGTATCGAAGGGACTGGCGTTTTTTCGGGCTTGGTGTCGCTGGCAGGATCGATTTCGCGGACCTTGAGCCTCGTCAGCTCGATGAAGCATCGCATTAGCTCCTTCTGTGTCGGCCGGCGTGTGTTGAACGGGAAACCTCGTATTCTTGGATCGGTATGTCGTAGAACTTGATTGTCGTAAGGCCCATACAGCGTCTTTCTATTTGTGATGCCAGTCGCCCGAACAAACAGGAGCTCCGACGTATCCAGCAAGGCCTTCCAGTCACGAAGCAGCTCCCGGACATCCTCCACCAGCGCCTGCTCGTTGTATCGTCTCAGCGTTGAGCCCGCAGAGTGCGCTGCACCCTTGGCGCTGTCGTTTGCCGACTGCGAGCCACCCTGCTTCCGTCGCGTTGTGTATCTGTGGAAAGTTTTGTGTGCCAGCACCGTCGCCTCACGATTCATGGGCGCGTTGTGCTTGCTCTGGCGCGGTGCAAGGGACACCACCATGGCAGCAAAGTGGCCGCCTCCAATCATACACATAAAGATATGAGGTCCTTTGTAGGCAATCGGTGCCAGTGTGCCATCCTTGGCCGGGTGAGGGATTGCAACGGGATCCAGTTGCTTTTTGCGTAACTCCTCAGCGAAGTCGGCATTCTTTTGTTGTTCATTCGTAAAAAGTGCGCGGTACATCCCAAAGAAGTGGTTCTTGGGAAGCAGTGGCGAGCTGAACCAGAGCAGCGGCGTCTTTACGGGCCGTTGCACCTTTGTTTCGCCGTCCTCGTCGTTTGCGGCGGCATTCTTATCCGCAATCTTGGCCTGTCGCTTCAGGAGCGCAGTCAGCGTAGTATCGTTCGCATCGTCTTCTTCCTCTTCGTCATCGTCCGAATCAGAGCCAGACAGCGACTCGTCTAGGTCCTCGACTAGCTTCTCAAACTCCGTCTCCGAGACCGGGGTCTTGCCGCGCAGCTTCTGCTTGAGGTTGTAGTGGTGCAGGTCGGATTTCAGGTGTCCGCGCTGGTCCAGGACATTGGTAAATGTCTGGCCGCACAGCGAACAAGACTGCGATCCGACGAGGCTTGCATCGGTGGTCGCAGAATCGGTGCTTTTCGTGCTCGGCGAGCTCGGCCGGTCTGAATCGAGAGATGGGGCAGGCACGGCAGCCTCGACATTGGGTTTGAGCGTTATCGAGCCGAGGAGCTGTGGAGGAAGATCGTAGGCTGCGATGCTGGTTAGCTGCCACGGGCGCGTTTGGCGGGGTGGTATTTTGCGACTGCGAGCGTACCGTACAGCGGGCGACCGGTGTAATCATCGGGTTGAGGCGCCATATTGCCTGTTGGTGCCTATGGTCTTTGTGATTGCTTTGCAGCTGCACTCGCCGCGAGCGGAAGAGTGGTGTCGTCTCTTGTAGTAGAAAAATAGTTTGCGACGATGACTCTTCGCCGGGGGCAAACTGGAGCTTAGTCAAATGAGGGTCTGCCAATGACGCAGGTCCCGAGGAAAGTGCCTTGTATGGTAGAAGCGTTTCTAGCTTGGGACAGAAGTTCTCTAATTGAGGTAATTTTTTTTGTAGTTTGCGTGGAAAATAATTCAGACCCTGGGCTTTTTTCCTCACCTCCAAAAAGAGAAATTCGATGCCGTCGAAAATGCGGACGAAAACGTCCAGGCTACACTAGGCCGATTTCTCAGTTCAGACTTGCGACGGACACGCCTCACTTCCATCAACATCGCGGTTCGCTCATCGATGTGGCTTGCGGGCCAGCATCTCCGAATTTATTGCCCTACTTCCAAGCTCAATTGGCCCTTCTATCAAGTTCCACGTACAACAGCACGCCCGCGAGTGAGCGCGACCGCCACAGAAAACCCAGGCATCGATCCAGCCAAGTAAAGCGCCGTGTAGCCTAAGTTTCGATTCTCTTTTGTGCTATTTTATCTCCGTCACTCTAGACCATACAAGCGTCTCTACGTATAGATGCTTGAGTCTACTTAAGGCGGCACGCAGAGTACGCGTCTTGCTCTGCACGACATTCACAAATGCATCATAAGTTCGAGAGGAACCAACCCAGAAGATTCCTCAAAATAGGCAAGCATGATTTCATTCAGTCCATCCTCCTTTCAACGCCATATTAATTCCTTTTTTTTTAGTACATGTGCGCCCAAAGCCGACATGTCGGCATCATAACACTAATTCCACACAACGCTCGCAATGCAGTTTTGAAAAAAAAGACGAACCAAAAGCAGATGCTGTATACTACCGGGTTCCAGTTCTCCTCTTGCTTCTGCGAAGAGGTTGCAAAGCTTTTCGCTCTGCGGAATCCCGGCGTCGCCGTTTGGCCCTGGACCGAGGAGTCGGTTCTGTGCTGGGCTCTTCCATCGACGTATCTTCCTCGACATCCTGGGTGTCTTCCCTGATAACGAAGTCCTGACCCCGAGGCATGTCGTCGTCACTGGTCACGAAGCCACCATCCCGGGGGCTGTTCTCCCTGGCCGCGAAGCTTGTGCTTGCTTCGTGACTGCTGCTGCCTGCTGCGGCCGCGGAATTTCCAGGCTCGGCTTGAGATGGCGCGTGCAAAGGATTCCAAATGACCGTGGTGGCCGCCGAGGACACCGACGCTGCACGGGACCCAGACGACTCGACCGAGCGCACCACTGACGTCTTTCTCGAGGTCTTTTTGGACACTCTCTGCGACGAAGGCAGGGGACCGAGCACGCGACGCTGATGCGTCTCCCCGGAAAAGAGTCCTCTGGTGGGCTCTCGTCGAGCAGAGGGCCGCTGCTGCATGCTGTTCGACAGCTGAGCAGCGAGTGACCGGTGTGCATCTAGCACTTGCTCCGTAGAGCGCTGCAGGGCTTGGAACTGCCTGTGGATGGCCTCGAGGGCATCTTCCTCGTTCTCGTCACCGTATGCAGACGACCACGTCTCTTCCGAAGCTACTGACTCCTCGCGAATGGACGCCTTTTGCCCGCACCACCCGCTAAACAAGCTCGAAGAGGGCGCTCGCTGAGCTGAAGGGCCCGGCTGAGCCTGCCTTGTCACGCCGTCTCCGGTCGACGGTCCCTGTCTCGGCTCAGCGGCTTCTCTGGGCGGGCCATGCACTGGCGGGAATGGCCTGAGCAAGCTGCCATCTGGCGGCAAGTCTTGTTGGTTTTCCGACTGGACGCGACCGAAAAGCCCCTGTCCTGCGTTCGCAGTGCCGCCAAACAAGCTACCTACTGGCAAGGCTCGCTGCTCTTCGACCTGAGCGGGACCGAAGAGTCCCTGGCCTGGATCAGCAGTACGGCCAAACAAGCCGCCATCTGGTCGCGAAGCTCGTTGGCTTTCGACTTGGGCGGGGCCGAAGGGTCCCTGGCCTGGCTCAGGAGTGATGTTAAGTAAGCCACGAACTGGTGATGAAGCTCGCTGGTTTTCGACTTCGGAGGGACCGAAGGGTCCCTGGCCTGGCCCAAGAGCGCTTTCAAACAAGCTAGTTCTCGGGGCGCCTCCAAACAAGCTGCCTTCGGGCGAAGCTCGTCGCCCTTCGACCTGGAGGTGACTGAATGCACTCTGTCTTGGCCCAAGAGGGACTCTGAACGGTCCACTCTTCGGCAAGGCATGTGGTCTGTGGGAATGGGTGCTACCTAATAGCCTCTGAGCTGGCTCAGGAGCGCCTCCAAACAAGCTAGTTCTCGGCGCGCCTCCAAACAGGCTGTCTTCCGGCCAGGCTCGTTGCTCTTCGCCATGGCCGCGACCGCGCAAAGGCTCGCTCGGTCGCGCTGCGGGCACAACGCCGACGTGTTGTGAGTGGCGCGAATTGGGTTCCGCGAAGAGCGACTCAGCCGGAGCACCAGATCTGCCCACAGCCCTCCTTGGTGCCGGCGACGGAGAATTGTCATCAAAGTACGGGGTTTCTTGGATCGTTGGGCTTGGGGGATTGTTTTTGGCCCAGTCCCGCAGGGTGTGTACAACGACCTCTGGGAAGTGACGCAGCGTGTCGATCCTCCGGCCTCGAAAAGATAGCTTATCCGTCACGGGCCTCTCCAGGTATGAGTCCGGGATGCCCTCCGTAGAGTCAAAGTGTTCCTGGAAGAGCACGCGGATGTCCATCTCGTGCCTCCAAAACATGCCCGGCAGAGCACCCCAGCTGTAGTCCCAAATGCCGCGAGCCACCCACTGCTCGTACCGCACGTTGTAATAGGCCGTCGTGTGCAGATCGTCTGGTGTTGGCTCGCGATTCTCCCGCGGAGCACAGGTTAGGAGATTTGGTGTCAGCAGTGGCGGGTAGGCGAGGAACTCGAGATGATCGCGCTCGACTGCCACTTCGTGCATGAACTGGAAGAATGGCCTGGTAGTGTCCATCTCGCGAACCCATTCTGGCACGTCGTCGTCTCCAACCTTCTCATGCTTCCAGACGTCGCGATGGCTAGCTCGAGGGCTAAAGAACCACTCAATGTTGGCGATACCCTGTTCCTTCCAGCGATGCTGGACAATCCCCGTGGCGAGCTCTGCGAGCGGCTGTCCCTCGAGCCAGTATTCCCTCTTCAGGTTGCAGGCCGCCCACTTCTCCGCGAGCCTGGTCTTTTCATGCTCCACCTCGGCCGTGAAACGGTGCTCCGGAAGCGAGTTCCTGTGCATGAGCAGCACGCTGCAGCGCTGCTCGAAGGGTGTCAGGCCCTCGGGGAGCCGACCGTCGTCGCTCTCGTCTACTGGTAGTTGACTGAAGTAGTCTCCAGAGCGGTACGACGGCGGCAGTCCTCGTGTGTCCTCGGTCGGTCGTGTCGGACTTCTGGTCGGGGGGATTGGTCCCCAGGCACTGCTGTGTTCGGCGCTGGATGAACGTCGCGAGTGCTGGACCGGGGCCAGGTCTTGTTCGGGCACGCTCTGGGCCGGGCTTGAGGGTTGCTCCTCATTGGTGTCGGAGTGAGCACTATCGGTGGTTGTCTCGGCGGCTCCCGCACGTCTACCGAAGAAGCCTGCCAAGCCGTTGAAGATGGTAGCCATTGTGAATTATGGTCTTCTATAGTACAGCTGTCAAAGGGCTTATCAACGGCGAAAAAAGACCAAAGGTAAAAGATCTTTGTTGCAACGGAAATGACGGAGCAAAGATCTTGTGAGATGCAGTCGATGGAATGAGAGGTAAGTAACGAACAGAGTTTCATGGGTCTCTCAGAGTCAATATATACACGAGTTTGTCCACAGGACCCCCGAGGTTATACGTCGTACCCCGAGGTCGAAGCGTACAGGGCGTTAAATGTGCTGATATTAGTGGCTATATACAGGAACGCACAGCATATACTGCGGCTCGCCTAGCAAAACACGACCTGCACGAATACAAAGGCAGGGGCCAAGGTCCTCTCGTAGGCTCAACTGTATCACGTTGCACTCGAATGCAGTCACCCGAACCATGGGCACCTATGTGGTTATGCCTGCACCCTGTGCACCGCCGAGGGGTGGCACGGATTGCAAGTATGCCTTTGTTTGTCTATAAATCTATCCAATAGTCTCGCAACGCCTCGCGTCGACCCAATAGACTGCACTCGCCCAAGGGACTGCACGCAGAAGCGTGGAATATAGCTCAGCGGCTGCTCACTGGATAGTCTCCGACAGTAGCCTTGGATCGATGTACTGCGGCTGTCATTTGCTTGGACATGGGATGATGAGAGCGAGCCCAAGTCAATACCAAGGAAGATGTAGATTGCCCAGCGGGAAGGGGACCGGATGGTGTCGCGCATGCTTCTCTGCTCTGCCAATGGAATGGTCTCAGCACCCTACTTGTTCCGACCCAGCGAGAAGGCTGGAAAAGGGCTTGGACGTTTGCACATATTCGAAGGCATATAAAAAATGAGATTGATCAAAAGCTTGAAGACGAGGCTATTTATTGAGGCTAGCAATGATTTCCCTCGTAATCAAAGGCCAGGTTTGACCGCTCGAGTGTCGACACGCCGTGGGGTAGCCTCTGCCCAAGCCCATTTCCATTCCATTAAATTATTCATTACATTTTCCTTTCAAAACCCAATAATATCAATCTTTGCAGTGTGAGCTGCATACAACCCCAAACCGCTCCCCGCCGCCCGTTGTCCTGACCCAAGATCCCCAGCTTACACCACCACCTGCACATCTACACACATCTACCATTCCCATTCAATCTGACGCTGAACTCCTCACTCACACCGCTAGAATGTCACAGGCGCCAATGTCACTCACGATGCATTTCGGTATTGCCCTTTTGTTTTCTTCTTCTTGCCAGATGAGATGCCGTGTAGCTTCCCGATTGCCGTAGTACAGCATATGGGCCGCTGTAGGACTGGCGCGTAAGTAAACTCGAGCGAACGCGCACAAGAATCTGTGCGAGTACACTCTCAAAAACGCGCTATAGTGTGACAAGAGTAATTTCCATTTCTTTTCCCTGTGGGTAAAGGGGGAATCGGTGAGATATTTGAGGGTCTTGCCGCTCGAAAGGTTGCGAAAGCAGCGTAGAAAGTAAGATAATAAAAAAAGTACATTTCCTGGGTATCATCTGCGACTTGTAAAGAATCTATAGCCAACACCACACCAATCCAAAGCTCCACAAGTGGTATACTTCCCCATTCTAGAACTAGTTGTGACCTGTATGTGTGGGAAACGCTCCCAACAAAACGATGTAGCAGAAAACATGTAGAATAAGAAAAGTGACAAAAGAAATATCCGCATGCAGACCCTCCCTTAACTGCCTACTTCCTCGCAGTGCGCCGCCGTGTCCGTTTCGCTGGCGGTTCTGCATCCCGCACCTTTTCTTCGGCAACAACCCTACTGCCGCCGCGCTTTCGGCCGCCTCTGGAGGTGCCAGCTCTCTTGGACGACTTTTCCGACCGGCGACTTGTCTGAATGGTCTGTTGTGCCGGTTTCTCTGTAGCTTTCCCGTGGACCGCAGCAATGCGCGCACTTCTACGCGGCCCTGTAGAGGTATTAGCGGGAGGGACTGTGTCGGTCGTACTAGCGGCGGGTGCGACCGAGAGATCCCGCCCATCAGAGAACTGCGCGGCTGCAGGTGGTACGATTTTTGTTTGTTCGACTGGACCCGGTTCAACTGGATTCTGCTCGACGGCAGCTGGCTCTTCAGCAACAGTCTCGACAAGGGTGGATTGACCAACGGCTGAGGACAAGGAAGCATCGCAGAGTGGTCCAACGCCACCGTGGTCCTCAACATCATTTCGGAGCTCAACTTCAGCAGCAACCGGTGACACACTGCTAAGAAGAGTTATGTCCTGCTCTTCTTGACTTGTGTCGCTTGTTTCCTGCCATTGTGTCACACTCTCGGCCGACATGTTCGAGGGCAATTGAAACGAAACGCTGAGCCGTGAGGAGGAATCATCCACCGCTTGTCCAGAGGTCGCAAGCGTCTCGCCCATCCTGCGGTCGTACTCACTCCTGGCCCAGGCTAGCAAGTGGTTGTGCCGCGCGCGAATGTCACACGCCTCCCGGTACGTCTCCGTCTCGTGAAGAAACTCCCTGATATGCTCTTCGCGCCATACCGCCGCGTCCTTGTCGGCTTCGGCAGCCTCAAGCTCGGCTTGGGCCTCAGCCAGCACGCGTGTCCTGCGATGATGCATCATGTATGTATTTGCCGGGTCTCGCCACATCACTCGTCTTTGCTCTAGCCGAACGAAGTTGAGTGTAGCCTCGTCAAATTGCGCGTACGCCTCGTCCAGCTCCACGCGCCGCTGCAAATTGGCATCTTCCGTTGGCAGGAAGTCGGCCGTTTCGTGGGTTCCCAGGGTGACAGTTGCCTGAAGGCGCTGGTAAGCTATATCATGCTCGGGCCGGTGGTCGTCAACATCCTCGTCATACTGCTCCATCTGCCAGTACTCATAGGCAAGGTACTCTGTCCACGTCGTCATCGGATCCTGATCCCAGAACCTCGGGCTCAAAATAAACCCCGGGAGCTCCGCATTGTTTTTATCCAGGCGTTGCACACCGTTCCGGTCCAGGCGTGCGAGAACCGCGGCTTGGTAGTCAACAAAGTCCTCGCAGTCCTGGTCCCTTAGAAAAACCATCTCGTCTTTGCGCCTGTTTACATATTCTTCATATCGACCCTCGCTGTGGTCCACCTTCCAGTTGTGGTATATGTGCCGCCAATGACTACCGCAGGTGGCCTCGCGGAGCAGGGCAGCTGCGTACGCTTGGTCGAGGAATGGCTCGTCCATCGTCTGGAGACCGCGATTGTGTGCCTGGAAGCGGATAAACTCTTGCCACCGTAGCGACTGCCGCTCAAAGAAGAAATTCATCGGCGCGTCAAAGTCCATCGGTGGGTGCTTGTAAAACGGCCGTAGTATGCCCGCGTAGCGCTCTGGGTTGTGTTGCACGTTCCGGAGGTTAACGGCATTGTACAAGAGAGGGACATGATGTTGCTTCAAGTACTCTATCGACATGGCTTCGCGCACAGTGTACACTTCGTCTTCCACGAGCCTCATTCTCGCGTCGAACTGCTCCTCGGTCTCGGTGGTCTGCCAACGCTCCTCATGTTCGTCGTGCATATCGCCCACGACCTCTTGAAGCCGCAGACTGGCATTCACCAGGTGCACTGTTCTGTGAACTCGGGGAAAGTGCCTAGGTGAGGTAGGGGCCGGTTCCTGTCTTGAAGCTTGTAAGAAGAAACATTTTGAAAGAAAGAGAAAGTAGAAGAACCTTACTGTGGTGCGTCCTCTCGAACGCAAACGTCTCCGGAGGCGAGGTACTCGGAATTTTCGAGCGACAGATGCGTGGCACTACTAGGCTGTCTATGAGCAGCGACGAGCCTTGGAATTGCATCCCGTCTCTCTTTTCTCCTGTCGGTATCAGGAGCCAGAACACCTGCACTTCCAGGACTTTCCCGTGCCATCCTCCCAGCGCGAGGAGGAGGAGTAGGGCTTCTGCTGTTGTCCAACTCTGCCATTGTCGACCATGGGCTACTCTTCGCTTAATCTAGCCAGATGGGCACAGGTTGGGAAGAAACAGGCTAAAAAGGGACGAGCACTAATTGAATCTGCGATCCTGCTTCTTCTTCTCTCGACAGACGACAATCGCAGAAATCCGATCGAATTATCGAGAAACTCGGAGGCGAAACAAAGTTTCGAGAAAGGCGAAGCTCGAAGAAGCGTCAGCTCTATATAAGCTCATTATGCCTTGCCTGATGGGATCGCAGGTGGTGATGTGTGCAACGTCGAGCTGTGCGACGATGAATCGCTGGTCTGATGTGCCCAATCAGGCCCAGGCACTAGGCGCCCCTGGGGTTTCTGGTGCAAGGTATCTGGTGCACAGTATGGGCAAGGCAAAAAGGCACGTGTTTGTGGAAGCCCCAGGTTTCGTTCTTATTGAAAACGGGCGAGGCTAAATAGAATGATGCGGTGCGACGTGGAAGCGGAAAGTAGCTGGCCGCGACCGGAGCCTTTGTCGCGCGACACGACGCGAAAACAGAGAATGACCCTTAAAATACAACAAGCAAGGAAGCGAACGGCTTGCGTGGGCAAAGTCAGATACCGACATCAAAGTTTGGATACAGCCTGGCCATGAGGCAGACAACATGGACATCTCAAGGGCGCGGCAGGAGCGGTCAACTACGCTGCAGGTCGGGTAGATGCAGCCGGTGACAGCGGCTACAGAGGGCACGGCATCAAAATCCCACACGCGGGAAAGAAAATGTTGAGCTGCCTCACGTCGTTGCACCTCTTTCCATCTCGGCTGCCTCGTATTTGTACATGTTGGTTCCTCGGCGTCGCCTCCATGCGCCACTGGTTTAGCCACTTGCCATGTGTGAATAAACAAAGCGCGTGAGTGGAACAGTAATAAGCCACGTTTTCAATCCAAAAGAGTCGCTTGGACTGAAGCTAGGTAATTACCAGCACCTTCTTTGCCGGCGCTTGTGGCGGTGCAGTAACTATATACAAAGTGGCAGATTGCGCAATCGTAAGCCAGGAACCACATGGCGCGCCCTGAACCAGGTCGAGGTCACTGGATGTGTTTTGACGTGTTTCAAAGTCTTTCAAAGGGCTTTGAAAGCCTTTTAGTTCAATTTGTCAGTGTTCGCCGGCATCCGGGACGCAAAGTAGTTTTGAAGTTCTCCTTGGCATCGGGCGGCGGTGGAGGCCCAGCATGGTGAGGCGCAGAGACATTTGAAGTGTTTGAACTAACTGTGAGTAAGATCTTCAGTACAGGGTAGCTCTTGATTGCCAGAACGG
The DNA here is from genome assembly GCF_028009165.1 of Akanthomyces muscarius. Lineage (NCBI taxonomy): Eukaryota > Fungi > Ascomycota > Sordariomycetes > Hypocreales > Cordycipitaceae > Akanthomyces > Akanthomyces muscarius. The sequence goes on along the minus strand of NC_079243.1, from coordinate 2,132,568 downwards.
AAACTTTGCTAGGAGAAAGACTCGGGTCGTACAACTCGCAAATGGCTAGGTGCGCTCCCTGTGAGTCTTGCCAGCAGAACATGTATGACGATGTACGGCGACTAGACAATTAATACGTACGCCGATTTGTATGTAAAAACTGTCAGCCGATTTCTTCTTTCTTTTTTTTTTTAAAAAAAAAAAACATACAACTGTGGCGCGTGGAATGACCGACTGGATCCTGCTTGTACATGCCAACATGCCTGGCTAGTTCTTGAAGCGACCTAGCGAGAGCGCCAACATGTGCCGCCACTTCCGTCAATCGCCTGTGAATCTTCGACAGACAATGCACATGTAATATCCATTTACTGAGGCGTACTTAGAGTTGCAGCTTTATGTAGTATCATTCATGTCTATGGACCAGTAAATCGTCGTCAAATTACGGAGATCGAGGTATCATATAGTCATAACATCCCCCATTACATTTGGAAAAGCAACCGCTGCATAACCAGAGAATTCGAAAAACAGAAAACACCGCTGGTTGACGCAAACCGATAGAATAACCCCGTCTATAATGTCCCATGAGCTAGTATATACCCGATTCCGTTTCTCGTTTGCTGTTTTTCGTGTGACTCCCGGTGCAGCGCGATCTGGCCCCCGCTAGTTCGGCATATAGCCTCCCCTGTGTTGCATTGCCCCGGCCGGGTAGTTGCCGCGCATGTTGCCACGACCCCGGTACTGCATATTGTTGTAATCATTGAACATTGGCGCCCCCCCGGACACCCAGCCGCTGCTCACGACTGGGGCGCCACCATTGACATTCCAATGATGAGGTGGCGGTGCTGAGTGGTGATGAGGGGGGTGCATACCCATCGGAGGAGGACTCCACGCATAGCCCTGCTGGTCGTATCCCATCCCAGCTGTGCCATACATGGGAGGGCTTGTCGGGAATCCACCCGGGCCCATGCCTTCCATGGGTACGGGAACGACAGACATGTGCGTGGGCATGGGCATACCTCCACGACCGAGACCGGATGAACCTCCGCCACCTCCGCCTCCTCCACGTCTTCCACCTCGTCCGTTGGTTGATCCTCTTCCTCGAACAAAGGGACGGCGTTGCGATTTGGGCTTGCGGTCGACAGTAAAATCAATCTTCTTGAGTGGCTCCGTGACCATGATGTTGTTGGTGAGATCGAGCTTCGCATGCTCCTCCGGCGTCGCCGTCCATGCTTGAAACACGTTTTCAACGTTTTCAAAATCTCGTACTTCGGGAATCCACGTACGCACATAATCGCCTTGCTTGTCATAATCAAAGGCTTGCTTCACTGGGTTAAAGATGCGCGCATCGCCACGAGGGTCGTTGCCAACACCGGCAACGTATTGCCAGTTCGCCCAGTTTGATGATACGTCGTAATCAACCAACATACATTCGTACCATTCCGCTCCGTAGCGCCAGTCGATATCCAAGTGTTTCGCGAAAAAGCTCGCGACGTTCTGTCTCGCTCGATTTGATGTGTAACCAGTCGCAAATAGTTCCCGCTGCGATGCGTCGATCAGACCCATCCCGGTATTGCCTTGCAAAAATCGCTGTATCATTTCGAACACTTTCTGTGGCGAAGGATCTTGGCCTGGGCTGGCCGTGGCGCTGCTACCTGTCTTCCACTTCTTGGAGTATCCGTCGACCTCTCGAAATCCAGAGGCGCCAAACAGTTTTGTGCCAAATTTCTTGGTGCAGAGACGCATGTAGTCGCGCCACAGAAGCTCTAGGCGGACCGCCTTGGTTCCATTGTTCTCGCCCTCGCCATATCCGGCGGCGTCTTGGTACTGCGCATCGGTGCCGTCCTCAAACTTGACAATTTCGCCATGCACCTGTCTGGCAGTCAGGCAACCCAAGGCAAGAAAAGCGGACAGCTTGGTACTAAAATCGGCACCGAGGAGACCATTACGAGTATCAGAATAGGTCGATATGGCACCTGATTTAATCAGGTGCTGCAAACGATTCATCGCGTTCTGCTCGCCGCCGAGGAAAGGATGGGCAGTTTCAGCGTCCTCCGGCTTGACGGGAGCATTTGGCAAGTCGAAAACGAGGGGTTTCACAAGAGATTTTTGAAGAGCGTCGAGGCTATCGGGTATTTGGAATGGCGCGGGTTGCGGCGGTACTAACGTCGCTGGTGGAAACGGAGGCAGCGAAGCCTTGTAATTGGGATAAACGGCGCGAGGTTTCTCGCGTAGTGGCTCCTGCGCTTTGCGGTAGGTTGTGAATACATCGGGGAGCTCTTGGGTAGCAATGTCGAGATCGCGACTAGATGGTTGGCAAAGTGTTAGACGCATGCAAACGGTTGGCAATGAGACTTTTGGGTTGGGCAGCAACGCACTCGTCAATGTAGTATTTCTCGTCTGGGATGAGGGTAAAGTCGACGTTGGCGCTGTCGCATATGGCAGAAATCTCTGCCTGATGCCGTCTCTCTTCAAAGGGAACATCGTCGGTCATCCAAACAGCGGAAACGGCACCTTTGCCTGACGACTTGAGGTGCTGGATAATACCGCGGACGACGTCAGCCGGGGGTCCGATGCGAATAATCAAATCACTGTGGCGGGAAGATAGTGTGTCTTTGAGATCCCAGACAGCCTCGGCGAGGAATTTGGTCCGATGAGGACCACATCGCCAGAACTTGCCGACTTTGCTCTTGGCCGGTGGAAAGGGAGAGGTTTGACCAGGCTGAAGGAAGCCAGACGTCTCTACCTGGTCGGGTGGCAGGACCACGACGGGAAGCAGGTGAGTAAAGCCATGGTCTGAAGTCGAGGTAAGACGCTGGAAAACAGGATTGTCGGAAACTCTCAGGTCGCGGCGGAGCAGGTAGACGAGGACTTTGCTGGCAGGCATGGTGGGCGAGAGAGTAGAGAGAGCCTGCTACTAGAAGTTGTCGCAGCCAATGCGAGCCGCCGTCGCGGGGCGGTAGGAGGAAGAAAGTCGGTCAATGGCAGCAGCAGAAGACAGCTATGGGCATGTAACTGCAAAATCCAACAGGCAAACTATTGTAATATAAAGGCCGAGGAAAAACAGGGATAGTCGTCGGCGAGAGTTTAGAATGACGGGCTTGACCAAGTGATCTACCAGGCTAGCGAGCGAGGGCAGGTTCGGTGGTCGGCGAGGAAAAAGAAACGCAGCAAGACAATGGGTAATTCTGAGCGAAGATCCACAAGACCAATCTTGTCGTTTTGTCCTAGAAAGTTATTTATTTATGCGGGAGCCACAAAGTGACAGGGCAGGCCGAGCTGTGACAATAAGCCGGTTCGCCGGAGAGGCGGTTTCCTAGCTTGAAGCGAGGCTGCTAAGTAGACGCCACCAGTGTGGTTTATGTGTAGCCACAAGCAGAACAGAAGCGTAACGTTATTGTAATAGACGGGCAGACAGGCTGGATGCAAAGAAAGGGTCCAGACGCAGATGAAGAGGTGAATGGAAATCGGCGGCAGGACTGTGTTCTTGTAATCGGGACAAAACTATTTGTCAATGAGTAAGGGTAGTGTTTGGTCATGGATTTTCAGATGATGGCCGATGATGGGTAGCAGTGATGCGGAGACGGAAATCGAAGCACACCAATCTGTCTCGGAATGGAGAGAGGCTTCGGAGCTAGTCTGGTCTGGTTGGGAAAAGAAGGGGTCATGTTGGCTTTTGTCTTGATGATATAATTGCCTGGAAGATGGAGAAGCCGGCGAGGCAGGCGAGTTGTAGCAGCATTGGGGGCACGAGACCGGGGGGGAGGGGTGCGGCGACAGGGCGTTGGCTAGCGATGGCTGCGAGGTGCAGCAGCTTGATCGATCGTGCGAGAGACAGATACATCAAAAGGATGGGATGTCTTGCGGTCGACTGACGCGGAAAGTGGGAATTGGGGAACGATGGTGGTGTATCCGCAAGTGTACCATGTACCTTTGAAGTATCAGTAGGAGGAGGGTGGACAAAAGATGGGATAACTCAGGTGGAATGGGAGACTGCTGGTGGACAGGGCAGCCTCTCTCAGCACATCCACCCACCTGGAAAGCTCCGTTCCTGTCTCTGCCAGCGTGCCCGCCTGTCTAGGTAAATACAGCGCTGGATTACAGGGCAGGACCACTAAAATGCCCTGTAACTTGAGCAGATGACGCAAGGGCCCCGCTGTAGAAGCTCTGTACGTAGGTAAAGGTAAGTACCTAGGTACTCAAGACCTTTGTTTTACCAGTAGCTGCCCAGACCCTGTCCAGACCATGATAACTACTAGACTGCCTACCCAATCGGAGCAGCCTCAGTAGGCAGGACTCTCCCATCAAAATCAATTCTAAAAAAAAATGCTTCAAGTATTCAAAATGCAGATGCTAAGGACAGGCTCAGCACGGCACGGAAGAATTGAGCCGCATCTCCTCGTCATGGCCTGTCTACCTTGGAGCTGCCCTCTTTGGCACCCTCGATATCCGTCACCCGCCCACCGCTGTCTGCATCGGACCCCAGATGAGCTGGCCGCTAGCAAGGATGGGGCTGCCATACTGGAGCCTTTTTTGGTAGCGAGCGCCAAGGCATTCTTAAGCAGTGTTGGGAGTGTAATCTGTAGCATCACCACCGCTGCACACTGCGACAGCTGATTTGATTCCATGACAGGCTGTCCTGGGCGGGACGGCCTGCAGGGACTTCAAGAGCCCCCGGCGACGGAAGCCACGTTAGCGGAGCAGGGCCCGAAATTTTGGTGGCCGATACCCCACTGAAGCATTAAAATACAGTGGATAAAGCAGCTAGAAATGATACTGTACTTTAGGTATGTGTACACGTCCCAAGTTTGCGATAAATGTCGGCATCTCGGCAACTCTACTGAATTGCAAGAGCATCATTCGATAGGCAACTCTGGTACGAATAAAGACATAGACACAGATGTTGCCCTGTTGTGCTGCAAAAACGGAGCGTGGCCGTCTTGTACCAGCCAGGTGCTCGCCAAATTTCCAGCGCCTCTCAGTCCAGGTACCTAGTTAATGAGGTACAAAGCTTGGGGACGTGCGCTATTGTCCCCCCTCGAAATCTGCCCACCAAACCTTGTCCTCGCCCAGCCCGAAGCCCTCCATTCCCTCTTAAACTTCACACACCACCACGCCCTTCAACACCAACGCTTTACCCCTTTCCGCCATCTGTAACATCTTACTGGCTCGTCGTTTCCCAGGCTGAGCCATTGCTGCAAGGTGTGTGCAGCTGGCCAGCAAGCCCCAGCTTCTCTTTGACCCCTGCCTAGCTGAGATGGCTAAAGCTAACGTGCCTTCCATGGCCCACGCCAAGTGGATGGCAGCGGCCTGGTTTCTTTGGCGTTCACACTCACCAAGAATGGCATCTTTAAGAAGGTGGTATTTCTTCCAGGCCGGCCGACTTCCGCCCTCTCGGTTTCAACGAGGGGGGCCAGTGCCGGAGCAGCGGCAGGGCTGATTCAGCGCCGACGGCCAAACAGCCCACCGTGCCGGACAAACAAAATATCGAGGATTCCACTTTGCCGTGCTCCCAGCATCATCGACTTGCCTGCGCGTCGTTCACAATCATGCGACCGTGAAATATCCGCGAGATCGACCGGCCCCTCAAAGTCATCATTCTAGCCCCCATCTGCACGGCCCATCGCTACTGAGCATATGTATCCAGGAATATGCCCCAGCTAACTTTCCCTAACGTGGCTCGCAATGGCTGAAGACACCGCATCAAGCTTCTCCTCAACAAAGCAAAGCGGCACTTGGAGGGTGATACCGCATCCCACAATCTACATCTGTTGCCTATGGCACGGGTCTAACATGACTTTCTTACTAACTCAACTGCCAAGTGATCGGCACCCGCTTGTAGTGAAGCCGGTGCGAAAACGATGACTGAGAAAACATGGGTGGCTGATTACACGCAGGTTGCCCCCACCATCCCGGATGGTCTAATCGTCATTTAACAACCTGCTTCTTCTTGCGCATGCTCTTTCGGCCGGGCGATTCACGGCCCTGACTCCCGCCCCAACCTTGTTTCCACCCGCCAGCTACTTTGCACCGTGATGGAGACCTAACTGGCAAAATTCACGTTCTCCCTGCTTCTGGTCCCCTGACAGAGGCTGCAAAAAGCTTCTGTGACGGGGGCCGGCTGGATGAACCTGATAAACGACACACATCACCCCCAAGTTTGCTCTCCCGCTCGCAATTCGTTGTCGCTCTGCGCTTTGTTGGCAAGACACGGCCCGTTCAGTCTTTGGGCCCGTCTTTGGAAGAAGCCGCGTTGCGCCAATAACCTCCGGTGCCACTCTTGTTACTGCGCCAATGGCACGTCATTACGTCAAGTTAAGACCACAACACCGTGGCTCCGATGCTGGAAGCCGCCAACACATCGAATTTCTGATACCAATCGTAAATTGCCGTCCAGGTTCGCACATTTTTCCGATTGTCGTCCATGCCTCGTTCAGCCTGCCGGAGGGGACCCTGGAATCTGTCTCACATGGACCCCAGCGAGCCGCTGACATGCTCGGCTTTTGAAGTCTGTAATTTGCCGTTGCTAGTTGCTCTCTCCGTAGGTAGTCATCCGCACGCTCCTATGCGTTGCCCAGAAGGCGTCTCCTAGATTATGTAGCTGGACGCGAACAACTTGCTACGCATTGCAGAGTCAGTGGTTTGGCTTCCGGATGCTCGCCACTTTGATTGCAATTTCCCGAGCGCTGTGGAACATTAAATCGACCTTCATTTTGATAGCTGGACGGCGAACGGCCTTTGTGCTGCACCTTTCCTCCAATGTTCGGCGGGGAGTCACAGGCGTGTGGAGGCTGTACTTTCCTGCTGCGGCCTGTGTAACATGAGGCCACACAGATTGACCGACCTGGACGACTCCCAGCCTAATCACCAAACGGAGATGCACCATTGTCTCGTAGATGTCGAGATATTCTCGAGTCTGTTAGACTCGCCATCCTGAAGCAGACAAAGCGCACTTTTGGCTACGGACCTTGAACTCTACATCGTGCTAGGTAAAAACATGAATTCTTCACCGCCATCGACTCCACCTCCAACTTCCACGCACGACAACGAGCCAAGATTCAAACCAATATCATTGCCGTGTGAGTGGATTGAAGACTATCGACCAGGTGGCTATCACCCAGTGGCTCTCGGTGATCTGTTCGATAACGGGCAGTATAAAGTTATACGCAAGCTGGGCGAGGGCTCGTACTCGACTGTGTGGCTGGCGCGAGATGTACGGTATGTTATAAAGCATGAAGCCATGATGGTGTCCCTGCCAGAATGGGTATGCTGATCATCCAAAAGACAGAAAAATTATGTTGCGCTGAAGATACTCGTCTCTGAAATCTCACGGCCGACCAATGAGGAGCGAGTCTTGGACTACATTGCCACTCAGGCATCGCCAGAAGGCGAACGGCGCATCACGCGACTCCTGGCAGAGTTTGAACATAAGGGGCCCAATGGAACACATACATGTTTCATCTTTGAGCCTATGGGACCAAGTGTGAATACCATGGTCGAAGAACTTCCCCAGTTCAACCCTCGCAAGTTCGAGATGAAAGTCCGTTACCCGCCCAAGATGGCAAATGGTATTCTAAAGCAAGCTTTGCAAGCTTTGGCATATCTCCATTCTATTGGTGTTGCCCACGGAGATTTCCAACCGGGAAACATGCTGTTTAGGCTTGGGGACATTGACTCAGTATCAGAGCAGACGCTCCAGCAGAAACAAGACGCAGAAGCAAGGCTGATTTCCCGCCCTGTGGAAAGACTGGACGGCAAAAAGGACTTGTGGGCACCGCCATATCTGTGTATCCCGCAGCCTTTGGCACCATTCACTCCTTACGAAAACGGATGCAAGATTAAGTTGTCCGATATGGGCGGAGGTACGTAGCAACAGCAATGCCGAGAATGTTGGCTAACTGCAGCAGCCTACTTCTTGTCGGAGAAACCAAGCAAGATCATTACGCCGCTTGGATTGCGAGCTCCGGAATTGATCTTCGCCGGGGAAATGGGCGCCTCTCTTGATGTCTGGAGTTTCGGCTGCCTTGTTTTCGAACTCATCACGGGCCAACCTCTTTTCTGCGTGCTCGGCTCAAAATGGGAAGATGACGACCACATCATGAGGTTGACTGCTCGACTCGGTGCCTTGCCTGACACGTATGCGAAGGCTTGGAAGACGTACTCGTGCTATTTCAAGCCGGATGGATCACTCTTCAATTGTATGCTTGGCGGTGTGCCGGAGTGCGGCGAGCCGTTGATACTACCCCGACCAACCATGGAAGACGCCTTTGACAAGGCGGAACCTGAGATCGACAAGGATGAGGGCCGAAAAGTGAAGGAATTAATACGCTGGATTTTACAATACGATCCTGCAGAGAGGCCTACTGCGGCCGAGATTTTACAGCATCCGTGGTTTCGTGAGATTGAAACGGATTAAAATCTGGACTTTGAGAGTCCTGAATCAGACTCAATTAAAAGTGCATTGCAATGCCATCCCTTCAATTACGCAGTAATGCAATTCAATTTCAGCCCGCTGGATGCCCAGGGACATACGCAATGTCATTTGTGCTTCCCGGTGTGCTACCATCATCACCAACACCAACCCAGAAGAGGAACTCTCACTGCAAAGCACGACTGCATCTGCATTTTTCACTCGCCGCATCGTACTCTAAAGATGATGCAGTAATACCTGCCCAGGATACAAGCTGACGATGCTATACGTTGTGATACCTGAGCCGCCAAGCTGCACTGCCACGGCGGCGTCGCCACAGCCGACTGGCCCGCGCTCCGAAATCCCCCACTAGTCCGTTTCCAATCTCCACGGACACGCGTGCCAAACCAACCGTCTTTTGTCTCCTCCATCTTCCTACTCATTCTTCGCTGTCGACAACGACTCTTCTTGAAGGAGAGATCGCAGTCAACCTCGCTTATTTCCATTCTCCCGCAATCCCGGAGATACAGGGCCCTCCAGCTGTCCTCGATCGTTGCCGAAATCCCCGCCAAGATGGTGTCCGCCGAACGTCAGACCATCATGGAGACCAATCGGTCGCTCCGGAATATAAAAAACGTACGGCAATCTCCCTTCCACGTCATGGCTTCCTCCTACTTGGCGGGATTGAAAAAGGAGACTTGAGAGATTTGCTAACGCTTGCTTCGCTTGTAGGAACTGGAGAACCTCCTCGAAAAGGGCGTCATTGACGAAAACGTCTTCGATACCATCAACGCATCCCTCCCGCCCGAGTCGTCCCTGTCTGGGCCCCTCCGCACGACCGCGAACGCCAACGGCGCATCGTCCAATATCCCGACCCCGTCCGTCGCCAGCGCATCGCCCGCCGCCCGCGACAATGGGCCGACCAACCCCCCGCCGACGCACGGCTTCCAGAACATGAACCTCAACTCGACGTCACCCGCGCCGCCGTCCTACAACGACACGCCCGCGCCCGGCGTGCCCCCGCGCGGCGCCACCGCCAACAGCGGCAAGCCCGTCATCGCGCACGCCCGCGCGCTCTACCGCTACGGCGCGTCCGACGCCCGCGACCTCTCGTTTGAAAAGGACGACCGCATCGCCATCTACGAGTACATGAACCAGGACTGGTGGATGGGCATGAACCAGCGTACCGGTCAGGAGGGCATCTTCCCGCGCAACTACGTCATGCCCGAGCAGGACTACAAGGCACCCGAGGGTTACGGCCCGCCGCAGCCGCAGTACGGATACCCGGCGGGACCGCCGGGCCAGCAGAACCCGTACAACGCCAACGTGCCCCCGATGGCGGTGGCCGAGGGCGGCGGCCAGCAGGCGCAAGACGGCCAGGGCGGCAAGGCGGGTGAGTACGGCAAGAAGTTTGGCAAGAAGCTGGGCAACGCGGCGATTTTCGGCGCGGGCGCGAGTATTGGTAGCAACATTGTCAATAGCATATTTTAGACGATATGCGGGCATATCAGACTTGCTTCCTTTTTCTTTCTGTTTGCGTTGCATCATGGGATCTGCTGTGTTGACGTCGCTGGCGTTACTTGGGCAAGACTGCGCGAGTAAGCCATGGGCTCAACGCTGGTTGACTCGTATTAATGATAGATATGATACTCCTTGAATATTAACAAATGGCAATTCATGCCAGTTCATACTTGATCCGCTTGCGTTTGTTTCGCATCCTTGGTGCTGAAGATGCCACGAGGTTGCGGGCTTGAGTGGGATGGACACAGTTACTTATAGGACAAGGGTGGCAGTGCTGCTCCGATCATCGAACCAAAGGAGCTGTGAGCGGCGACTCATACGTAGTAAGATCGGCATATTGACGTGGTATCTTATTATACAGTATTACAGTACGGGGCGTCCACCTCTATTCGCTAATCCATTACACTGTGTCCGGCGCTGAAACTACTTTCCCACTTTTATTCGCGCAATCAGCGGTCTCTCATGCCTCTCTCTTTTTGAATTCTGCCCTACACTGGAACTCTTATCTCGTGTATACTCCACGCAATCACCGATCTCCCATTATCTTCTTCAGCGTCGACGGCGGTGTCGCTGCGAGCGAGTACTCCCTGTACTTGGACGCCGTGAGGGCGCGGCCCTTGCGACCCCAGATGAGCAGTGGGACGGGAATGATCAGCACGACAGATGCCGCGGTAGAGACAAAGATGAAGATGCAGTTGATGCGCGCGGGATCTATTCGCGGCATGATGCCAATCCATAGGATGACCGCCACGGTGTTGCGGAAGAATACGACTCCGACCATGGCATCGCCAATCATCTAACACGTGTTAACTTTACAACTATGCTTGAGAAAGGCTTGGAATGACTCACGTTGTGGTAGCAGTCGGTGATGTAGGTCAGGCTGGTTTCTTGACATATGGCGTACCCAAACGAAAAGAAGATGTAGCTCATCAGCAGGATGGCAATCGGGGCTTTGTCTGCGATGCCGAGCCCGAAGATCAAGATGCCCGCGGCGACAAACACACCGCCACCCAGGGCGAACCAGAGACGCATCTCGGGCTCGTAGACGCCGCCGTTGCGGCGCGCCCTCGCCGCGATCCAGTAGTCGCTCAGCGGGGGCACGATGAGGCTGCCGAGAAAGTGGCCGAGCAGCGGGCCGAGATCCAGCAGCGCGAGCCCGCGCCGGTCCAGGTTGTAGGGCGCCTGCGTCATCTGCAGCTGCACGACCTGGGCGAACATGGACAGCCAGGCCATGAGGAAGCCGTATGTGAGCGCGGCGTAGACGACGCCTGGAAACAGGCCGAGAATCACAAACGCAGACAGGAAGCGCTGGCGGATCGGCCGTCCGGTGGGCGTGACAAAGGCGAAGCGCTGCCGCAGCGGCCGCGGGCCGGGCGGCAGGTCGAGGTACGCAGCGCTGGTCCTGGCCGCCCTGCGGTTCATGTCGACAAGGTCCAGCACGTCGGCGGCGTCGTCTGCGGTGCTGTACCGGCTGCTGGCGGCGTACGACACGGGGCGGTTGTAAAAGTTGTTCTCGGCCTCCTCCTGCCGCGTCTTGGCGGCGACCTGGTTGTCAATGTTGGGCACAAACGTCGACTCCTCGACGCCGAAGAAGACGAGCACGGCCGTCGCGCCAAACGTGGCCGCCATGGCCCACGGCATCCAGCGCCAGTCGCCGCCGTGGCGCGACACAATCTCCGAGGTGAGCATCGGGCCGACGAAGCAGCCGACGCCCTGCGCGAACACGACGGCGCCGTAGGCGGACGCAAACTGGTGCGTGAAGAAGAGGTCGGTGATGGTCATGGGCATGAGCGCCTGCGCGACGACGGCGCCCGCGCCCGTGAGGAGGTTGGCCGCGCGGTACTCCCACGTGTGGCGCACGAGGCCCATCCAGATGGCGGCGGCGAGCTGGATGAGCAGCGAGAGCAGGTACACGGGCCGCCGGCCGTACTTGTAGGCGAACGGGATGAAGAGCGCGGCGGTGAGCGCCATGCCGATGTAGCGGAAGGCGGTCGAGACGGCGAGCTGCGAGGCGTTCATGGAGAGATCAATGGCGAGCTGCGAGTCGCGCAGCAGGGAGAGGTCGACAGAGGCAAAGGTGACGCCGACGTAGATGAGGATGATGCCAAAGTGGATGGCCTTGCGGCGGAACGACCAGTTCTGCCCATCGGTCAGTGATGCACGACGAAAGGATGTATAGCGCGCTGGACTGGATGGACTTACTAGCGGATCATCGTAGTCGTCTGTTGGCTTGGGGTATGAGATGATTTTCCCATTTTGACCGATCAGCTTTACCGAGCCCGGAGGGGTCATCTTGTCGACCGATGAAAGCCACGAGGACTGTGTGCCGATTTATGTGTGTGCGATTGATCGTGTGAATGAAGAACTACGACCTGTCAAGTAAATCGGCGGGCGCACAGGGTCATTATATCATATCCCGCTGACGATCCCAGGTTTCGTCGTGTTTTAGATCGCTGATGGTGGCATGCGTGCGTGCTCGCTCCCTGAACCTGCAAGAAGAAAGATAAAAAAAATTATAGAAAGCCGTGCCTCTGAGAAGATGCAGGAAAAGTGCATTAACAACGCATTGTGTTAAAGCAAAGACAGGATAGGACGATGAATTTCCTGCTGCTCTCGGGCACACACGTCAACATCAAACGCGCACAGGAGGGTCATTGTTTCATGGGAGAGGGGGGGGCCAATGGGCCGGATGAGCGAGGCTCTATCCCGGGTTTGGGTATTCTGGCAAGGCTGAGCTTTGACAATTCGATGGAATCAGAAAAGCACAGCAAGAGAGCGATTCGGGGCAGCATCTACCGGCCTGCGATGAGCGCCCTGGAAGAAGGAGAAAAACAGCCTTTCGGGCGCCAGTTTTCCGTGCAATTCCGCATGGACAGACTCGACGCGCCAAGCAACTGCCGACGATGTGCGTCTGCACCCCTGAAGACGGGGGGATCCCTGTCAGGTCCTTTTCCTTGGTGGCCGGCGGCGGGAGGAACGAGACAATATCTGCAGCGTCCTTGGAGTGTTCTGCTTTGCCTATTACCACGCGGTGTCTTGGCTCCGATGGCTGTGATGAGTGAGTGAGCCCCCCTGCCCCTACGATCTCGCTCGAGGCAGAGAGAGGCCCGAGAGTCTGGGCATTGGGTTGCCGGCGCACGTTACAGCCCACTTGGTTAACCGTTTCAGACAAGGGAGCCAGATCTGTTCGTTGCTCTGACAGTCCAGTCAGTGTTTGCAAGAGACAGAAAAGTATTGGAGTTTCCTTTATCCGTCCAATCAGCGAGAGGCATTTTGTTCCATTGCCATCTGTCGGGAGCGAGCGAGCGCATACACACACAGCCTTTACCTCCAAGTTAGCCAAGCACGTCATTAATCTGCGCCTGGCTGACTTACAAGCTTGAAAGCAGGTTGAATTTTAGCGCCCACTGTATACTGCTCCAAGCCAGCTTCGGGCAGACGGCATTGGTTACAACTTACCGGCTTCACACATCCTTTCGTCATGCCGAGAAACTCTACTGGCACATAGTTGATGCTCGAAAGGGGGCTCATGGCAGCTGAGCGAAAGCTCGAGGCGACGAACGAGATGTTGCACCTCCTACAGTCGCCGGCCATAGGAGCTGCCAGTAAAGTTTACCCTTCAAACACTGGTAGCGTGTCGCATCCCGCTCCCGCCGGGCAAGCCCAACGGGCCTCGGCGCTTCTTGGGCCGCATCGCGTCTTCTGTCCTGTCAACAAATTTTCAATTTGCCTTTTGCTGACAGTCGACGCCCACAATTTTCAATGCTGACCAAAATCCCACAGTTTGCCCTCTCCACGTCCTCCTCGATCGAGAGCCGTTCCCCATGTACCAAAATCCAGTAGTGCCGGACCCAAAAGGCCAAGGCTGCCAGTTCGGAGATGTGTTTCAGAAAAAAGCGCCCGCTCCCCATTTATATCGGTCTAAGCGAGAAGACCTGATCTGGAATCTTTTTCCAAGTGCCGTGGTTGCACGGAAGGCAGGAAAGAAATAACAAGAATTAGCCTGCAAGGTGAAAAGAGCAAGGGACAACCTGTCGACACACTCTCTCGGCGATGGTGCTGTATAGCGCCGCTCCGAGGAGATGCAAGGTCGATGATACTTCTTGGCAATGCATGCAGGCTCTCGGCTGTCCTCCGTTACTGTTTCTGCTAGTATTCGCTTCCATGTTTTGGCGAATAATGGCTTGATCCGCCGGGCCGGTTGAACCGCATGCATCAGATCCCTGCCCAGGGCAGCTCGGGTGGCTGTATTGTGTGGTGTTGGTGTGGTTGGGCTTACAGGACGACAACGACGACAACTTGAAACAGGCACCGTCCGCGACAGGTTCGTGACGCCATTGCAAGACGTTTGGACGTAGTCGCCGTTTATACATGCATCAAAACTCTCTCTGCTCTGCAACGTGGCTCAGGACACAGTCGAGATGACGGGGCTGAGGAATGCGCTTAGGTTGATGACCCAAGCACTATCAATCCGCTGAGAAGAAGTTGGGTTTATCTCTTGCATACTAAACGAATGTGTCAGGACATCTTTTTCTCGGCATGGAACGATCGATGCCGTTTCTAGTGGATCGAGCCCTCTGTAGCACCCTACTAAACACTATTTCCTCGGTCGGTAGAAAGATGTCGCGATTGCAAACTCCTTTTTTGCCACTATTCGTCAGGGATCGCAGTATTGCTCGGTGCAACTGCATCCGAAGTGGCTCCAGTCGGGCATCCGAATGCATGGATGGCTAGTCCGGATCATCATCATGCTGTACAACTCTATTCTCGCCTCATTGTCGTCGTACGCCGTCGTACCGGTTCAAGCTGGACAACATAGCGATCTCTTTCCTCTTCATGATTCACATCAGATATTCTCAATCATTTAGACCGATGAGTACCGGAGCCTTCTTCACCCCGAAAAATGTAGATATCGCAATTTCTTTACCTGTATGCAAGCGTGTCGTCACAAGTCGGAGATTTTGCGCTGATTGAACCCACAACGTCCATCGACTCTGACTCATGGCGAACGCCTCTTGTTGGCCGCTATGGGGCTCCCTGAACTGCTCAAACAGCGACTGCATGAACCTAGGATTCTACTGTTGGGTGTATATCTTTTTTCTTTTATGTCCTGACACAAGAGAATTCTTCAACGCCTCTTGAATTAGGGTTTCTTGGCCACGCCACGGACAATCGCCGAGCCATCAGGCGACGCATGCGAAGTTGCGCGCAAGTTTGGGCGCGGATGAACATTCATGCCTGTTTGAAAAATAATGTGAAAAGTTTAAGAAGTTTAAGAATGATTAAAAAAAAAAGACCTCACCTTTAATCGCATGATGCAGCTCTTGAGGTTGCAGAATAGTCATCGATATCGGCCCATTGTGAGCGGGTTTGTCGAACGGATATACTCCATAACTTACTTCTTTTCCCCGCCACGATGAATCGAGTGTAAAGGCAACGTTACAATTTTCATGATAGACTTCTATATGTCAGTAGTGCATAAATTATACTCTAACCTCGTGGAGTGACGTGGCGGCTGCTCTTCCTTTCGGCGACCAACTGCTGCAGGCGACGGCGGTCTATGCCTCTGCACCGATTGAAACACTCTGGAGTGGCGACCAACAGGGACCAGGATGACGGTCTCTTCTGCTCTCTTGTGACTCATCCCAACCTTCGGTATGAGATTGGATAGTTGTTTCGCAAATCCGACGGCCGGAGCCCGAAAAATGACAGGTCGCGCGCCAGTGCACGGCCATGCATCTCCTGTCGGCCCACGAAGCCATCCGCCCTCCACAGCGGAAGCTCAAAGGATTCTGGGGAGTAACCCGCAAACTCCCAGCCGGTAATGGCCACGATTCTGAAAGAGGTGGGGTCTAGCCAGATATTCTTGCCCGAGAGGTCGTTGTGGCAGAGCACAAATGCGTCTGCCACCGATGACACCTGTGCCCAGTCGCGGCCGTCTTTTCTGTAGACGCGCTGGGGCGGAAATACCGGAATCGTGCTGCCGACGCTGCCGATGTAGCTGCGGTGGTGCTGCCGAAGCTGCGGCAGTATGAAGCGCTCCATCTGCCGCTCGACAGCGGTCAAGGCCGCGAGCGGGAGTGTTGGCCGGACATCTTCCAACGGGACCGCGTCGAGGACCTGTCTCGAGGCAAAGCACATTAGTCCATTCTCCAAGAATAAGCGACAGTCTTGCACAGGAATGTCCGTGTGCACTCGGATGAACCTGGTCGCTAGGTACCCATTGCGAAGGCGCTCCGAGTCCCAGATCGGATAGATGAGCCGTCCATCGCGGCTGACGGGTAGCTCTTCGTCATATAGCTGTCTCTTGACGAACCATTTGTCTCCAAGCGTATAGCATCGCTCATGGTTGCCGGCGCTCCAGATGACATCGCGAGGAGGATCTATCGGGGGATCCATGTCATGCTCCATTTTATGGCCTCTTTTGTGTATCGTACTATTTATTCTACAACGCAGCTTTTACAATAACACGGCAGAGAGTCAGCAGCATATATAGTACTCCTCCAAGCTTAGACGGGAGTGATGCGCAACGAAGTCGTGCCACTGCATTAGATGATGGTGCAACAGGTTTTCCCGTATTATCTGCTTTGAAATGAATGTATGAAGCAAACAATTGATTACAGAGTCTTGGTGGTGTTGGACAGTTCTGTGCTACTCCGGTGATGGCGTGCATGGTGCTTGCAGAACTGTAGCCTCATAATCACAGCAAGGGCAACAACTCATTGACACAAAATGATATTTGTTAGGGTGATTAGCGGTCAGCACTGGTTTCTCAGGAGGCGCCGTACGCAGCACGAAAGTTGTTCACGTCCAATTATGCAGGACTGTCACTCATGTACGACCAGATATATTATGGTGTTTTTCACTCATTTATTTATTCGTATTCTCGTGTCTATACTACATGACAATATACACCGTAGCCAACTCTCTGTACCCTTTCCACGACAGTTCTGGCTAATTTAATAGCTAGCCGGGGTGATGGGACCCATCGCAATAGGCTCGATTCTGGTCAGACCCTCACCGACGGGCTCAGACTTGGGGACCAGACGAGTTCTGGCAGAGTCGGCCTTGGGCACAGAAGGGCTGTTCTCCAGACGGTGGGTGCACACGCCGCCGGGGATGATGATGTTGCCAATGTACTTCTCGAGAGTGGTGTAGGCGTTGCGGATGGCCTGGGCGTTGGGCTGGATCTTGCCGATGCCGCCCTTGACGTTCTTGTCGTAGACGGAGACGACCGTCTCCTGGGCAAAGTTCTCCTGCTGCGACGTCTGGGCGTAGTCGTCGGTGACGGCCGAGTCCTTGTTGTAGGCGTCGGTCCAGGCCTTGCCGTTGGAGAAGGGCGCGCCGAGCTTGGGGTCGAAGGCGTGCGAGTCGAGCGAGTGGCCCGTCTCGTGGATGAAGACGGTGATCTCGACGTCGCCGTTCATCTGGATGTTGTCGCCTGAGCTGCCGGCGGAGCGCTGGCCCGGCAGCGCGATGATGTGGCGGATGAACTGGCGCATGCGCACGGGCATGCGGCCAAAGAGCTCCGTCATGTCCTTTTTGCTGAGCGGCGAGTCCTTGTGGCGGCAAAAGACCCACGGCTGGCTCTTGCAGTCATCGTAGTGGATGTTGAAGGCGCTGACGTCGAGCGGCGAGAAGCCGGCGTTCTGGGCGAGGCTCTTGCAGTCGCGCGGGAGGTGGTTCTTGTCCCAGTCGTCGGTCGTGTGAGAGGCGACCTTGAGCGACGACATGAGATCGGGGCCCAGGCTGCCGAGACCGCCATTGGGAAAGGGAGGCTTGATGACGGGCTTGTCGAGCCTGGCGACGGCCACAGAGAGCAAAGCCGCGGTGGCAAACGAGGTAATGATGGAGGAATGCATAATGATGATGTTGCTGAGATCCCCTTTCTACAGAGACTGATATTTCAATCGCAACATAGATGGCGATTAGGCGGCCAGCCAGTCTTTATAGACTCCATTAACAATGCCCAATTTTCGGCCAGCCCTGTCTCCGTCATGTATGGAGCAGCACCAGGATTTGTTCGGCGCAGCTACAAAATCAGCTATTTTGGGGACGCCTAGTGGCGCGGGTGGTCAGCTTCTTAACCCCGGCCTATTACTCGATTGGGTAAGTAATAGTGTCGCTCATCATGGTAGTATCGCTGAGCATCTAGGCTGGACCAGCCTAAATCTTTAACGAAGAAGCAAAATAGACGAACAAGTGCATTCCGGCATGGCAGAGCCGATGCGATTTTGCCTTCCAAAACGATTGAGCCAATCTACCGCCACATGAGATGAAGAGGTGTCCCCTCTTGACCGCGCAAGTCGTCTCGACATCTGCAAAGGTGTCGCAGGACGCCACCACAACCGCAAATTAGGCTGAAATTATCGTTGAAATAACGACGGCCCGCCGATCTTGATGCGGGTGCCTCAAAGGGCACACCGGCAGCCAGGCAGGTCGCCATCGAATAATCCTTCTAAACGACAGCCAGGCTCTGATACAACCACACAGTAAGAAAAGAAAGTCCGCACACCAAGTTAGAGGATCTAGACCCTAGAGACTTTTATTGATTCTGCAGTCCAACCCTCCTTCCGTGGATGTTAGTGCTCGGTAGTTGTCTCGACGTTGCATTTGTAGGAATCGGGAGGATTTAGCCCGGATGTCTTCGCGATGCGGCTGCCAGTGTCAATCCCGTGTATTTGCGAATTCCATTCCTTCAAGACGGCGCACGCATTAAAATCTGAGGTGTTGCAGCAGTTGAAATGACCAAGCCTTTTTCGACCGAGCTTTTGCGACTTTTTCTCTTGTACTTGACTTTTCCCTTCAGGAATCTTCTGCCAGGGTAAGTAACAAAAGCAATGCCGCAACTAACCAGTATGCCTTGGCCCCCGCGCGCGCAGGGGGCCAAGCTGACATACCCACAGTGAAAAAGCCAGCCATTAAGAACAATCCTGAAATAGGCCCTGAAGGAGGCTAAAGCGAAAAGGTGATAGCACCCTTGGTTGCCTTGATTAGCGCCCGTGGAGGCTTGAGCGGCCCCGTGGCTGGACAACAACTGGGGAATGACGCCGTCGTGCACAGCCAAGGCCAAGCTGGGGGCGCCTATGACGAAATCTGACATCTATGCTTCCATGGTTTCAATTGTGAGCAGCCAAGGGGGTAGCAGAAAAGGGAGGAATACAAAAATCTTGAGAAAATTAAGCAAGCCAGGGAGAATAAGAAGAGTAAAAGCAAATTAGAAAATAGCAAATAATTCCTAGAAAGAATAAATATGCTCATATGGAAGCAAAAGATAAAAAGTAGTATCAAGTCACTACTTCTATATCCTATCTAGAGCTGCGTCCTTTTTTTTGTCACCCACTTGGCAGTGTCCAACCATGCCTGCGAGATACTTTACATCTAAATGTTGACATAATTGTAATTGTTAGGTACATGAGCAAAACCGCTGCGCTGCGCAGTCTTTTCATAGTGGGAGTCAACAACAACTTTGCCGAGTTACAGTACTTGCCAAGCAGGTGCGGCCGAGTTCTCGATCGACAACGGAATGCAATCGCCTAGCAGGCTTGCAGTGGCTTACCACGGAGACATGCCCGGAAGCTGACTTCCAAAGCCAAAACAAAGATATACAGCAATGGTAATGATTTCCCATTTTTGAGCTTCGGCAGGCATTCTCCCAGGCAGCCAAGTAAAGAGCAATGTTCAATTGCGGATGTGGTAGGCGGGACACTTCCTTATCCACGTGTTTAGCAGAGCCCACGATTACTGCGGCTAACATGTGCAGAAGCAAAAGTAATATGGAGACAGTCGACAGTGTCCTTCGCGATGTCTTCTTGTATTTTGTTTCCTTGCATGTAGTAGTGCAGTGTCTTGACTCTATACATGCAAACTGTACTACTGTTCGGGCGCAATTTGCCCGGTGGTCGAAGGTCATGCGCTGGATCCCAACGGTACGCGCCCAAACCAAACACCACAAGCTAAGATTTGCACTGTCACGCTTCTTACATCTTCAGGATCCTCTCGGAAGTAAACTGAGTCTGGCGGGGTTAATCACACACGACAGACTCTGTATTTAAAGACAGAATGGTTATGTAAACGTGAAAATGGGCACACAGATAATGAAACACCAGACTTGGACACGTTTGACAAGCATTGAAATATAGTATACGTTCCATTCATAGATGTTAAAAATGTACATAATCCTCCCGAGGCTGTTATTTACCTGAAGCCTGAGCAGACATCCTGGTACACATTGTGCTCCAGGGCGGCGGCATCGGTGGGGACGTACTTGAGATAGGTAGCGTAAGAGTAGGTCCAACGAGGGTCGTTGAGTTCGGTCTTCCAGGTCCAGAATACCCACCCGGACATGCCAGGCTTCTCATAGAGCTGCTGCTGGGCAGTGAACCACTTCTTGAAGAAATCGGCGTTGTGCCAGTCCACGTTGGAGGTCATGCTCCATTCGCCGGTGATGTCAAAGTCCTCGCCGCTGACGACGCGCGAGTCGGTGCAGGCACGGTTCATCAGCTTGTACTGGTCGCCGCGCTCCTCGTTCTTGAAGCCAAAGCTGACGTAGTTGTGGTCGTCGAAGCCGGCGCGGGGGTCGTTGGCGACGGCGCTCGTGGCGCGTGGGTTGCCCGAATCCCACTTGGCGGACATGAACTGCACGTGGAGCTTCTTGTCGTCGGACACCTTGAGCTCAGCCTCGACGTCGCGGACGGCCTTGAGGGCCGCGGGGTAGTAGTTCTGGACCAGGCCGGGGTCCTCGCCGGGGGCCGGGTAGCGGCCCTTCTCGTCGTGCCGGGAGACGGGCTCGTTGAGGACCTCAATCATGCCGACGGTGCGGTAGGCGTCGTTGGTGTGGATGCGGCGCGTCATCCAGGACATCCACTTCGCGGCGCGGCCAAAGTTGTAGTCGTTGAAGAAGCCGGCGGGCTTGTTGAGCTGGCCGGTGAAGACATCCTCCTGCTGGCCGCCAGGAGCGCCGTGGAAGTCGATGATGACGTAGATGCCCAGGTCTGCAGCCTTGGCGACAACCTTGTCGAGGTAGGGAAGCATGCGATTGCCATCGGCAAAGGGCTCGCTGTTCTTGTCCACAATGTCGACGTAGGACCAGTAGCCGATGGGGATGCGGATCGTGTTCAGGCCGACGTCGTGAACAGACTGGACAGTGTCCTCGTTGATCCAGTCTCTCCAGTGGTTCTCGAAACGGCGGTTGCCTTCTGCGCGGTTGCTGCCAGAGTAGTGATCTTTCATGCAGTTGAACTCGGACGCAGATCCAGCGCAGCCCATGACATTGTCCCACTCGTTGGTCATCATCCAGCGCTCGCTAACCAGCCAGCCTAAACGGTTGTGTCAGCGTCGCAATGCGTAATCGTTTTGGTCGCGCACTTACCACCAAAGTTGACACCACGAATCTTGTTGATTCCCTTGTCCAGGTCAGGCTTGAAGCGCTTTCCGAGCTGCTCAAAGCGAGCAGTCATGTTGAAGGCGGCCAGGTCGCGGTCCTCGGGCTTCCAGGCCTGAGCGACGCCGGCGAGGAGGAAGGGGGCAATCACAGAAAACTTCATCTTGAATTGCGAGAAGGTGATTGATCTGTCTTCTCATTCAGCATCTCTCTTCAGCCGGGGCGACACACGTCTTTATATAGTTCTTCTGCACTGCAACCTCGTGCTGGCCCCGGAATCCCCGGCCCAGACAAAGCATATTTGTAGTGCGCCCACATGCGGCGGACGGCCCGATTACAGAGTGTGATGCAGGAACATAGGCAGGCATACTTAGTACGGAGTAAAGTTCCTGGTGGGTGAGACAGGACGCGGTTGGTGGAAGTAATATTTTAGCATCAGCAATCCATCTAGGTAATATTGTGGATGCGGGCTTGTCGCCCAACGATGTTCTTTCACTTGGCACATGTGGACGCAAAATAGCTTCGGGGGACGTCGGCGATACAGTCGATGCTGTCATCGAGTCAAATAGATGGGTTCGACGAGTTACCTCTTGTATCGCTGCAATGACGATGGAGTTTTCGGTATTTGGCTGGGGAAAATGCGGGTTATGCTATTTTGGTGATAGTAGCTGGAGGCAAGGAGGGAGGCTAGCAAGTGAACGCCCCGTTTCCAATGCCGCCGTCTTTTTCAGCAATTCGTATTCTGCTGCGAGGAACTGGAGCATCATCCAAAACTGATAAGCGATGCGAATCTACTTGTAGCAACAAAAGGCGACGGGCCATGTACTGGATGGGTCGATCGATGAATGTTGCATTCTTCGCTCCTTCTTACCCGTTTTCGACCCAGCGCCCTACTTTATTATTCTGGACCACTAAAAAGATGCGGACGCAAAATAGTTACACGACGCCTAGCCTTATTAGGGGCCTTGCAGCTGATGGGTGTGCGGTCATGCATCGGGCAATCTCGCAGGGCTGGTCAGCCGAAAGCACGAGCACGCTACGGCGACTACACAAATGCAGAGTGATGAACGACTAATTAGAAAAACAGGTGATGGTTCCAGAATCCGCTCCTTCGTTCGTCCTTTGTTCCTGCACATCCCGCGTGGGAGGCGGCGGAGTATTTAAACTTTTCGGTGCACCCCGGCTTGGCGGTCGGCCATGTCAGGCATGTCAGGCCACCACCGTGCCAGAAGCAGGAGATGGTAGTTGCGAAACCACGCCATATCGGAACGTGCAGGAGTCGCGATGAAAATGGTTTGTTGCAGGAAAAATCAATATAAAAAGCATAAATCTCGTGGAATAGGTGGTAGCTGTACTGTAAATCAGACTCAAGATCAAATCAAACAATACTGCAACTCAAGAAAGAGCTTCAACCTGGAAACAGCCCTACTTCCAACTGACAATCCCCTACAATGTCTGCCCCTGTTACAAGCGCCATTACACGCACCTACCCGAAAGCCCTTCCAGTCCTGATAGCAGGCACATCCGGTACGCGGTCTTCCCTCCGCTGCGAGTTCTGGAAAAAAAAAAGGAATGTCTAACTAACTAATCTAGTTCTTGCTGTCGGCACCTATGTCAAGTCTCAATTGACCACTGCGTCCAACACCATGGACCGTTTCTTCTCCACGTACAACACGCCTGAAAGTGAGGCCGCCCGCCGCAAATCATTCGAAGGCTACCCCGACACTCGATCAAATATGCTCAATGTGCTGGGCCGGAAATAAACGGAAACGCGCGAAGGATACAAGTTGATTTAATGTGTTGGTGGCGTTTTGCATTAGAGGAATTGTTTGTTCACACCACATCGTGACTTTTACATGAGCATAGCCTTGGAAATTACGCTGCATAAACTGTGAGGCTTCTGTTCGAGGTTTGAATAGAGCCGCTGCATTGAAGGGAAAAGTTAAAATTTATTACAAAGTCGTGAAAGGCTACAAAGTGAACATCGCACTACTGGTGATGCCAAGGAAAAAGTAAAATTTGCTACTTGTGATGAGGCGAAGCAACTTCGGTGTGCCTCACAAAAGACGGTACAAGCCGACGACAGATACGCTGTGTGACATTGTCTCGTGTCACGTAATCCATCACATGGTACGCACAGCTAGTCGGCGATTAAAGATATTTTCTTTTTCCTTACTTTATCGGTCAGATGCGTCTTCAAGCCACAGTGCGCTTCCGAGACAAAATCTGACCATGACATCTTCAAGGCGGAAAAAAGCTGCCGCCGGGATACGAGCAATGAGTTCAATTGGAAGGAGGGCGGACTGGCTACAGAACGTTCTTTGGGCCTTTATTCTCATCTTCTCCACTCATCATTCATGCAGAGCAGCGGTGATACACTGAAGATGCCATCGCCATAATCTCGATAGGGGTATGCAATCTGGCCACCACGAATGACGGCGTAGCCCCGTGACTTATTTGAGATGCGCATGAGAAGGCTGGGCCCAAAGCCAAAGGGGTGAATGAAATCAATGTAGATCACAAAGTCATAATTTTGTGCCTCGTTGACAATCCCTGTCGCGATTTGTGCCTGTTTCATATCTGGCGTATGCATGGGCTAGGTGACCATCCCCTGTTGTATATTTATCTGCCGACCACGGCAAATATGATTGCCTTTTCACTATCCGATTCGGATCAATTGGCCCGAATCACATGACTCCATATTTTATCGCCATCTTCTATTGCCAATCTCCTTGTGATAGAAAAGGTCGCCTGTCTGCCTCGCACGATACACATCAGCAAGTGTTGCAGTTTAGTCTATCCTACAGAGGCGATCAAGGTTCGTGGGTGGGGATCCTCGAGCGTGCCATTTCCAACGGTTTGGTCTTACTCGGCTCATGGTAGTATCGTCTGATCTCCATCTCAGAGTTGATTTGCTTCACGATATAAGCGGGGAAACTTGCATACGGTATCGTTTCTGCCGCGGCAAAACATGGCCCCAGCAGCACTATCGCCGAGCGCCGCTGAGGAGGGGCATAACTCCTGGAGGACGAGGAGCGAGGCGCTCAAAGACGACTACATTCGATCCATCGACACGCAAGACGTCTGTGCTCTTGCTTCTTACTATCACGGTAGCCAGGCTTGCTCTGAATTCCGCGAGCACAAGCGAGGCAGCCATAACGTTTGCTACTTTATTGAGTTTACAAATGACCAAACGAGATGGGTGGTGCGATTTCCGCTCACTCCCGTGCTGCAAGACGCACATCGCAAGTTAGACAGTGAGATTGCGACAATGGAGTAAGTATCGTTTTCTCGGCCAGTTCTTCAAAGCTGCTCTGCTGACAATTGATTAGATATGTCACTTCAAGGACAACCATTCCCATACCTCGGGTGCGCGCGCATGGCTATTCGGCCGAGCCTGGGCCGAGGAACCCCACGGGGAAGTGTTTTATAATCATCGACTACATTGCTGGAGAGTCATTAAGTCAATCTTCATTGGCAGACACGACCGATGAAAATCGAAACAGATTTTATGCGCACCTCGCCGACTTTCACTCGCAGATGCGCGGCCTGGAATTTGACGCAGCCGGCGCATTGGCGCTCGGTTCTGACGGGACCTTCATGATCACTGCTCCACTACCCATGGACATTGACGCGAGAGAACAGCGCGGAAACGGAATGCAGAGCCTGCTGAAAACGACCGCCAGCTTGGGAAGATACGCAGACCAAATGTATTCCCTTCTGCTTAGGCGTGCTGCGGAGCCTGTTCAGGAAATGGGACTGCTTGATGTGCAGTACCTCGTCTTTGCGCTGCAAGATTTCGAGAATCGAATGAAGGATTTCGCATCCTCTAGTATAAAGCACAAGTTTGTCCTTACTCATGGTGATTTGCAGCCGTCCAACATCATACTGGCTGAGGACTTCAGCATCAAAGGCATCATCGACTGGGAGTGGGCCGGCACGGTGCCCGCTCCGTTCTTTGTACCCCCTTTGTGGCTTGGAAAGAATATCGCACCGGTTGCCAACGATGATGATTTCAAGAATTCTTTTCTCAGAATTCGTACTGCTCTGGTTGTTAGTGATTCAAAGCTGGCGAAGGAGTGGCCGGAAAACATGTACTGCTCGGCAAAGTACTTCATCCCTGCGGCCCTTTTGAATCAACAATTTTTTATGACAATTTACTACACGCAGCTGTTTCCGATTTACTTTGGCGAGGTAAAGCAGCACGTAAAAGTTCGACAGTTCTTCCAGGACGATGGTCCTGATGGCATCCACAGCTGTAGGGTGGCGAGCCTGATGCAAGCGGTGGGGCGTTGATATAGGCTTGAAGTGAGGTCGTAATTCACTTGACAGATTTTTTTACTCCACCCGACTTATAATCATGTTTTAATCACAACTTGACTGTGTTTCGAATTTTTGTCATGAACATACAATCATAGACAGCCAGGAAACGAATTTGACTTACAAGCGGCCCACAGTCAGTGTTGCTACAGTGTGAGCGTCTTGAGCACTGTAGAATACGCCACCCAGATCCTGCCACCCCTTAGCTTCGCACTGTACGCCGGTACCTAAAATTCTGCGCCTTCGAGTCTCGACAGAAGAGCATTGGCATAATAATCAGACACCAGCACGATGGCCAACTTAAAAAGACGCGCCGAGGAGGCAGCTCCCGAAAAGACGAATAAGAAAAAGCGCAAGAGCAAGTTTTCGGCAGAGGATGAGTCGCTCGACACTGAACTCGGGCTCAACATGCTCTTCTCACGGATGGACAACCAGCTACTGGCCGACTATCTAGCGCAAAAGATTGGTAGATTTGGCACTGATCTCAGTCCCGTAGAGCTATCCGATATTACAGTCTCCGGTAAGTGAAACGCCAGTCTCATGAGGCGTGCTCTTGTTCGATTTGAGCCGGTGTCACTGACGGCATGCGCAGCAAATGCCATCACAGACTCTACCGTCTTTACGGAGCAAAGGACTCTGGAGAAGCTGCCGGATTTTCTGGGCAGTTTTTGTAAGAACCCAGACAGCTTGGCCAAGGCGTCCAAGAAGAAGGGAAACCCGCACTCGATTATTGTCACTGGCGCTGGGCTGCGCGCTGCCGACATTGTCAGGTACGTGTATGGATGCCGACAACATATTCAGTGTCAACTAACACCCGCGCAGAGCTGTCAAAAGATTTGCCTCCAAGGAAATTGCAGTTGCAAAGCTGGTACGTAACTCCCAGGCCTACTAATTAACGCATTTCTCACCGATATCAGTTTGCAAAGCACATGAAGGTCGACGAGCAGGTGAAGTTCCTCGAGAAGATGCGTGTGAGCATCGTCGTTGGAACCCCGGCACGTTTATCCGAGCTCATTGACAATGGCATGTGCCCGTTGCCCATTTTTCTTGATCCTTTTTGTTGCTTGCCGCTAATACCATTACAGGTGCTCTGTCACTCGAGGGCCTGCATCGCGTTGTCGTTGACGCTTCGCACATTGACCAGAAGAAGCGTGGAATCATGGACATGAAAGACACGATGATGCCGCTTGCCAAATTTATTTGCAGAAAGGAATTTCAGGATAGATATACCGACGAGGAGAAGCCTTTGTCGCTGTTGTTTTTCTAAATGTATATACCCACTCACCCTGTACCGCACCCAACAGCGGCACATTCAAATGAAGGCGTCCCGAATGCACCCAATCTTCGCGCTGCAAATATGTATTAATTGTACCTCCCTTTGCAATTTTCTTGGACGACTAGCGAATTTTCGCATCATTCGCCGATGCTGCCATGGAGCTCGCCTCTTTCTGCCTGTCGCCTGGCCAGCCGCTGCCGAGCCGCTGGTCGCCGCCTTCCTTGCCTGCCAGCTGGCAAACGGACACAGGCCTCTTTGCCTCCCCGCCTTGCCATCGCATTCCCCCTCTTCTCTTCTCTTCCTTCATCATCAACGTTCAGTCCACCTCTCATCGAGCAGCTCTACTCTTTTTTGGAAGCCATTCTTCTTCTTTTTTGGATCCCGTATTCTCTCGCTTTAGCACACTACTACACTCCATCGGCATATGTTACATTCTGCCACGGAAATGATGAAACGGGCATCGTTCTTGGCCGCCATGCTACCTTAGCTGGGCCATTGTAGCCAAGCACCCGCAGCAGAGTCTCCAGGTAAGCCACCCTGCTGATTTTTGTTTTATCTTTCTTTACTGACAGGCCTGCCAGAGTGCGCTCAGGACTGCACGAAATCTCTTATGCAAGAGTATTCTACTACCGACCTAACGAATATATGTAAGGACGTGGCACAGCAAAGGGTAAGTTTGAGCTCGATCTGAATTTGTTGGTTCTGTACCTGACATGCTCAGTCTCTTTTTCTTTGCATATTCAGCTCGTGTCAGTCACGATACTATGGTCCGGCACTTGCCAGTGCTATCTTGTCCTGCTCGGGTCGAGGAGCAAACATCAGCCCCCTTCTACCTGCCGAAATTCAATCGAAGAAGTTGTCTGGCCGTCAGCTCTCCCAAGATTCTGGTGTTCCAGGCTCCCCTCCAGACTTGAACAATATTCATGACTTTGTCATCGACAACAAGCTTACCCTCGCTCTCGATTGCAATGCTGGGTCAGACGGCGTTGTGACGGTTTCATTATCATCTCCCACTACATTTGCCACGCATATTCCGCAGGCTGCCGGACTCCCTGACGGTCAGCTCGGCCCCTTTGCCTCTGATAGCTCTGGAACAACCGCAGGCCCGACTGTGACACAGCTCCAAGGACGTCCTCCCCTACCCAGTGGCGATGGCGGACCGCTCACAGTGTCCGACGATCACCTACCTGGTCAGGATAGTCAGGATGGGCAGATTGGGCAAGATGGACCTTCTGCTGCACATGGAACGGGCAGTGATTGTGAGACAACGTCCACTTCCTCTCCTGCGGTATCAAGGTATGCAAGCTCGACAAGATGCGGTTGCGTAGAAGAAACAGAGCCAATTTCTTCTCAAAGCATCAGTGCCTGCCAGCCAACAGTTCATCAAGTTTCAACACATACAACAGCTGCCAACACCTCTGCCCAGAGCTCTACTGCCTCGTCTTGCGATGAATCATCGGAGGCGGTTGCGAGTGTTTCTTACAAATCATCATCCTCTTCAACTTCAAGCACATCGTCAACTTCAAGCACCTCTTCGACTTCAGGCACCGCTTCAATGTCAAGCACCACGTCATCGTCGAGAGTCTCGTCAACGTCAACTACATCGTCAACTTCCGAGAACTCGTCCTGCGAAACATCGGAGCCCATCACAAAGCAAGCCCCAAAGGCCACTACAACTTCTACGTCTTGTTCAGGAGATGGCAGCTATGGAGGCGATGTGCACCTTCCCAAACTACCCGCACAGAAGACGTTCTTCAATGCTACAGAAACTGAGACACCAACAGCAAGACTGTCTCCCGCCTCGAGCACCAATACAGGCCCAAGTTCCAGCTGTGATACAACATCTACCAGGTCAACAGTCAGCTCTTCCATCTCCTCAGCTACTTCCCCAGTTGCCTCGTCCGTTACATCTTCAAGTACCTCTGCAACTACCTCTACCGACACAAGATCGTCTTCCAAGACGATAGAAAGCTCTGAAGAAGCTGATGGTGCTTGCTCTACTTCCTCGTTATCCAAGTCCACCAAGACATCTTCGTCCTCAACTACACTGAGCACTATCTCCCACACGCACGCCGTTTCGCAGCCCGATACGCCGCCTGCATATACAACAGAGAACTTGCCGCAGGCCTATGATACTTTTACACCTATGTCACTTGCCTCTTATGTCGACGCTGCCCCTCCAGAATACAGCGCTGGCACATCTGATCAAGCCGCTTCCGTCAGTCCCCAGGCAAGTTCGAAGTCGAGTGTTTTCAGCACGTCAAGTGCTTCTACCCTTAGCTCTACCTCACTTTCATATTCCTCTTCGACTGCTACGACGGAGTTAATGCCATCTTATGGATACAACTTCGACGCCGCAAGTGCAACAGGAGCACCGGCTTCGGTGGCATCAACATCAAAGAGCAAGTCATCCCAGACTGCCTCAGACGAGGAGCATCCCAGCAATGCTGCCTCATTCCTGTCGTCTGATCCTGGCCACGAGGTTGAAAATACTGCCAGCAGTGAAAGTAAGAACCATATCCCAGGGATTGAGACAGTGCCGCCGCCCAGCAAGAGCTCTGCAACAACAACATTACAGCCTGCTGCGACTACACGGGTACTGCCCATCGGGGGCGGACCACCTGTTCTGTTCGTCACAATCATTGAGCCTAACTCAAATGGAACTCTCGAGACGTCTGTTCTGACTGTCTCGGAAAAGTCACCTTGGCAAACGCCCATGCCAAAAGTGGAAGATCTGGGGGAGAAAACTTTGCGCGCACGGGTGGATGGGTATCGAATGGGCATGGCGTCAGATATTCTAACGCAAGACTCGAATGGGCCAATTACTACCATGTCGCCAGTCAATACCGGCAATCGCACATTCAATTTGGCCGATGCCACTTCGAACGCTAAAGAGACGTCAGCAAATGTCCTGGAGACATTTGCTCCGACGAGTCTACCTGTTGTCTCCGGCGGATCAGAGGTGAGCTACTACATGGCCAACTTTGTCGTTTTGATTTTAGGCTGGATAGTTGGTAGGCGGATCGTGGCCGGAATAGCGCGATGGTGTCGTTGAAGCCCAGTACAAATGCTCGAGGTCAAAACGCGGATCATGTAACGTTATAATATGGTTATCTTGAGGGCACAGGGGAAAAGCCGATAGGGGTGCCACCTTTATTATGAGTCTTAAATTCGAGATAGAAACTTATGGAGCTGGCTTATGGCCATATTAGACTTGGTAGCAATAATTACGATGTTATTTGGGCGATTGCGAGTTTTTGTGCGCTGCAGGGTATTGCCTATGTGCATGGTATGGGTACGGTGCCACACGACATGAACACGAACAGTGGACGTAGTCCAGGTGGGAAGCCGTTATATGTACTGTCTCGAGGACAAGCTCAATCAAGTCTAAGGATTTGTATCCTCATAATCAGTTTCATTGATCCGCAGTCAATCGACCCATGTTATTGCAGGGAAAAGAACCAT
Source organism: Akanthomyces muscarius (assembly GCF_028009165.1). Classification (NCBI taxonomy): domain Eukaryota; kingdom Fungi; phylum Ascomycota; class Sordariomycetes; order Hypocreales; family Cordycipitaceae; genus Akanthomyces; species Akanthomyces muscarius. Next base: position 2,102,217 of record NC_079243.1, on the reverse strand, counting down.
CATGGGACTGTATGGATGCGGTGCAGCGGTGAGTGGTTATGTAAGCCTGGATATCATGCGGCTAGCCACTTTCTGGGACGGCCCCGCTAAAATTTCAAAACTGGATGGGAAAAACTTCTGGACCAATTTGCTACTGTCGAGTTCCGACAAGCCTCAATAATTAGTATTTTAGTTACTTGCACAAAGAAAAATGAAGAGCAAGCGTGCGCAAGAGGCTGTCGCCGCAGCTGAAGACAAGCCAGTCGACACTCACCAAGATGCGGACCCTTCTACCAAGAAGCGCAAGCGCAGCGGCGACGACGAGGTAGAAGACACCGGCAAGAAGGTCAAGAAAGACAAGAAGAAGAAAAAGGGCGAGAAGGAGAGCCGCAAAGAGAAGAAGGACAAGCGCAAGGACCTTCAGGATCTTCCCGAAGCGGAGGACGACGAGTCGGACGCCGCCGCCAATGGCGAGTTGAGCAACGAGTCCACTGCCGCGGTCGAAGAGAAGAAGAAGGACAAGAAGAGCAAGAAGGAAAAGAAGGACAAGAACGACAAGACGGAAGAGGCGCCCAAGAAAAAGTCCAAAAAGAACAAGAAGCCCTCGTCCGATGAGACCACGACTGTCGCCCCCGAAGACGCCATCCCCAATGGCGCCAGCAACGGCATTGACCTGGACGTCGACGCAGCCAATGGCGACGAGGATGCCGAGGAGGGCAAGCCTGAAAAGGCGGCGCGCCACATTGTCTTTGTCGGCAACCTGCCGTACACGGCGACGGCGGCCAGCATCTCGGCGCACTTTGCCACGCTGTCGCCCATTGCCGTGCGGTGCCTGACCAACAAGGGCGACACCAAGCACACCTGCAAGGGCATCGCCTTTGTCGAGTTTGCGCACGTCTTCCAGCAGCGCACCTGCCTGGACAAGTTCCACCACAGCATGTTTGACGACGGGCAGTCGGAGGCGCGCAAGATTAACGTCGAGTTGTCGTGAGTGTTTTCTTCTCCCTCCCCCCAATTGAATACATCTTTTTCAAGGCAAGTCCATGTACTGACTGGGAGGAATGTAGTGCTGGAGGCGGCGGCAAAGGCGACAACCGATCGGAAAAGATTCGCCAAAAGAACATCAAGCTAGAGGAGAACCGTGCCAAGCGCATCGAAAAGGAAAAGACGGGCAAGACGGGGGCGGCGGCGGCGACGGAGGGCAAGGGCGAGAGCGGCACCGTGGAGGAGCAGCAGGAGCACATGGATGAGCAGATTCACCCGAGCCGTCGCGCGCAGATGGGCAGCGACGCGCCAGAGGAGGACCTGAACGGTGGTGGAGGGTATGGTGGCGGCCGCGGACGGGGAGGATGGGGAGGCCGTGGTGGTGGAGGCCGTGGAGGTGGCCGTGGACGCGGTGGTCGCGGAGGCGGCGGACGCGGTGGTGGTGGCCGTGGCCGTGGAGGCTGGGGTCGATAGATGTGGCAGACTTGACTGAATCGATGGAGATCATGAACTTTGTCGTGGTGGTCTGCGTCTGTGTTGGAAAAGAGGTTTAAAGAAAAGCATATTTGTTTTGTATGATATGGCGTTGACGAAAGACTTTTTATGCGTTTACTGCTTGGATTGATATACTGTTTCTTGGCTTGGAATATGATGCATATAAAGTTAAATCGAAGCGAGACTTGATACAAATTGATATAGCTGCCATGATCCCTATTAAGGATTGTGCCTGCGTATATGCCTACCTTGCGAGTACCTCTCAGGAGCATCCCGATTTTTCAGCCCGCGCGAGTTGAAATTAGGCTCTGTAATGTGCAAGTGTTCTCTTGATATAGCTTTCATGTGGAAAAAAGAAAATGAAGCCCATTACACTGAAGTAGGGCTCAGAAACACCCGTTGCAGCACCCAGCAGAAACAACCTGGCATTTAGAAACCAAAAAAGACGACTTGTATATAAAGTTGTATAGAAATCAACAAAGAGGTAATAAAAAAGGAAGACTTTTTAAAAAATCAAAAGCCCTCCACAGATTATAAGATGCGCCAGATAAGAAGAATGAAGAGGGGAAATAAAAAAGTCATAAGGCACTCTGATTGGGTGGTCGAGGCCCTTCTGGTATCTCGCTGGAAAAGGGATTGTCTGTCTATTGCGTTGCAAGGCTCGCCCATCCATAACACACAAGGACTCCAGTTATCAGTTGATATGTACCCAGGCAGTCAGTCGCAAAATTCGCATTGTAGCAGAAATAACGTCGTGTAGCGTTGCGGATGATGATGTTTGAATCGAGCGTGAGGTCGGGAGGTGGACGGTCGTTTACAGGATGGAGCACTTGGTCTTCTTCTTGTTGGAGGCCATCGGGCGGGGATTTAGGACGGCGCTGCGCAGGTCAGTTGATTTGCACTTGTATGCCTCGAACAAGTGCCTGTGCTTACCGGATAGCCTCGTCAAAGACGCTCTTGAGGTTTCTTTGCGTGAGAGCAGAGCACTCGAGGTACTTGTAAGCCTTAATCTCCTTGGCACAGACGAGAGCCTGCTCATAAGACACGGGCTCCATGCGCTTCTGTCGCAGGGAGTCGAGGGTGGCGCCGTCGTCGCGGAGATCGAGCTTGGTGCCGACGAGGATGATGGGAATGTTGGGAGCGTGGTGGTCGATTTCAGGGTACCACTGGAGCTTGGTCAGTCCCTGATCGGGGTTCGGCTGGAGAATTTGCCTGGGTACATACCTTGGCGCGGACGTTGTCAAAGGAAGGAGGGCTGACGACGGAGAAGCAAATGAGAAAGACGTCGGTCTGGGGGTAGGACAGCGGGCGAAGTCGCTCGTAATCTTCCTGACCGGCAGTATCCCAGAGACCAAGGCTGATGGGCTTGCCATCAACCATGACGCTGGCAGTGTAGTTATCGAACCTAGAAATGCGCGTTAGCAGTTGCAGAGCGGGTGAGCGGGCGGAGACGGATCGGCGAGGGCACGTACACTGTCGGGATGTACTCGCCGGGGAAGGCATTGGTGGTGTATGAGATGAGGAGACATGTCTGGACGGGTAAGTTAGCAGAAGCATCTTGCAGAAGGAGAATGCATCTCGAATGCTTGGAGAGACGCACCTTGCCGACAGCACCGTCACCGGTCACGACGCACTGGATAGTAGGTTAGCATTTTTGGATTCCGCATAGCTATCTTCAGGCGGGGGCACACGCCTTGAGCGACTGGACTCCTCCTGGTTGAGCCATGATGAATTCTGGGCGGCGTCGAAATTAAAGTAAAATGGTAGCTGCAGCTATGCAGAGTCTCGGATCGGAATCGCGAGATTGAATGTAGGTTGCCGAGATTAAAGATGGCCGTGGGCAGCGAGCAAAGAGGGCCGGAAAGGGGGGTCCGGTCGGCTGAACAGGTGTGGTGTGTGGTGGGATTCTGGGCAAAAGTCGTTTCGCGAGAGGCTTGCAGGTGGAGGGAAGAAGAAAGGCACCACGAGCAAAGACGGAGGCCAGCGAAAAATAGGGCAGCAGATGTCGAGCAAATGGGGCTGCTGCAGATGCGATGATGGGCGACGAGCGGGTTTCAAGGCTGCATCAAAAGGAGATGTAGAAGCAAGTTGACACAAGAGGTGGGAGATGGAGAATGGCCGGCCGGACGAGCTTGTGAGGCTGGTAGTGTGGCAGAAGCTGTTCCGTGAGGATGCTAACTGGGAGGAGCTAGCGTGGGAGCAAGTTTTAGCGGTTGATGCCCTGTATCCTACGGTGGATGCCGGGCAGCGCCAGCGGACAAGACCCCTAAATTGCACCAAGGTGCCAACCACCCAAGTCCCAACCAGCGCTGAACCCATTGTTCGCTCCCTGTAGGTAGGTACCTAGCCTCTGGACCTCTAGCCGTAGTTTTAGGCCTTGTAGGCCTTCTAGGCGCTGAGCTAACCATGATTCAGTGGGGCGTGGGCTTGCCATGGCGGCCAATTAGTTGCTTAGCCCTCGTCCTGCTCCTCGTCGCTGTCCTGGCCGTTGTCAAAGCTGCACAATAACTTAACGCCCAGCAAACGGCCAACCAACCAACCTCTTCATTCTTATCCTCCGTGCGCCGCTTTTTCATTCTCCATCAGCTCTCAACACGGAGCCCCCCTCCTGTGACAGAAACGCGTTTCGTCGACCCGCAGCCATCACGGCCTTTTCCATGTGTCCGGTTTCATATCCATCTGATGGGCCGGGACATGGGATAAAACACGGGCATCCTCCGCTGCAAAAAGCAGTAAAAAATTGCCAAACGCATATGGCTACAGCCTGCTGTACATGATGCATTCGACCGCCTGCCCATCGCCTAACCTGCCAGGCCGAGACACGGACAAGGCTTCATCGACGGGCGCTAACACTGTGCTACCGACGACCTGCAGATGATGCGAGGCAGTGACACCTGCAGCGGACCAATGCTTCGATTCGCCAATGTCGTCCTTCCAAGGCGTCCGTCCCGGAGCTCCCCACGGTGTGGTGGAGGCTCCATCTCCCGACACAGGGCCTGTTCTTCACGGCTTGCGGCAGACTAGTACGCGCTGTGGCGGCGGCCAGCCCACACCTCCAGCGTACCACATCGAAAGCATCCCTTTCACAAAGGCACAGCTTGTCTACCCTTCAAGTAAAATGACTAGGCACCAAAGGGGCTGACTTTTGGAAACATGGTTGCAGTGGCAGTAAGACGTCAGTTACTTTGCCGGAGGGCGGAAGTGTTCAGCGCCGACAGACAGACAAACGACTAACGTTGCCTCATAAACAAGATGCAAACCTGCTTAGCCTACCGATCTGTAAACGAAAACTGTAGATGCTAACATGCTAACAGCAGCGCATGCCTTTTAACGCTTGGCATGTTCCGACTCCAATGGATAGAGGCCAGTCAGTCGAGGACAGCTGAAATCCATACAATAAGATCGATCTTTGCCGCATCTCTTGAATCCTCATTCGTGTAACACTCAATTTCGAGGCTGGCCCATAACTAGTTCTGGACAGCCGTGTGTCGAGTTGTCATGCTATCGACTTCTTGAAAAGAAGACCGCGTAGACATCGACGTCACGTGCACTGAGGCTTGCACCGACTTGCTCAGAGACGGATTTTCGTCCATTCTCATGTGTTGCTTGGCGTATTTCCTGACGCGGCAGTCGGCAAGGAACTATGGTCTGAGGCACTCATCACGCGCCGCAACTGGGCGCTTCCCACCCGTGTCACAAAGCAGCCAGCCCCCTCAACTGACAAATAAAACTCTAGATTGATTAGCCAGGAATCTTCTATGATGTATTGCAACTTTTGAATGTCTCAAAACTAGCCATCGATCCTTGCCCTATGATGCCAAGCTGCAGTGTGCCGTCATCCGTGCGTGGCCATCCCGGGATCCCGGTCTCGCCAGCCACTCTGCAGCGGCTCATCCTGTATCCCGGAAACAACTCCAGTATAAGTGAGAAAAGGAAGACACTAGATAAAAAAGCTTTATACGTTTTAGTTCTTAGTAGGCGTTGTTTTTTAGCCCATACAATTAGTCGTGGCCGATTTGCTAGGCCGATCGACTAGGTCGCAAAAGGGAGCCCTCCGCGCAGCGCCACAAGTCGGACAACAAACATCAGTAGGGCTAAAGGCAAGGCTGAAATGGCCAGCAACGTGTTTAAGTGCTTCTTTAGTCTATCCACTTTGAAGCTTGACAGACATGCCGCGCCAGATACGGCTCCTCAAAGGTCGATGTGTCTCAGATTCGTTCTTGTAAGCCAAGTTGGAAGAAAGAAATACGGCTATGCTGTACACTAGAAGTAACGGCAGTCAAACGATTATAAATTAGGAATTGTGTTTTTGCCTAGTCCTTCCAGGTGCAGTCGAAGGACTTGACCTTGGCCCACCGTCCCCGGCTGGTGCCGTGGCAATATCCAGCTGCTGAGTCCCATTCGGGGCTGACCTTTCCATCGCCGTCGTAGGTTTCGAAGTCGGCCGCAACTTTGCCATGACACTGGTATCCAATTAATGATTGTCAGCAGCATTGACATTCGAACAGACGAGTGCGCTTCCATGACTTGGGTGAGGTGAAAAAGGGGACATACTCATAGAGACGGCAGCTGCCAGGAAAATTCATGTTGAGTGAGCTGAAACGGCATCGAATTTGTCAGAAGGAGTAGCTTGAAAAGCAGGTCGGATGTATATTGGGCGCATACCCGACATTTTGAAGGTCGATGCATTCGTTGACGTGATACTCCTGATGAGGCCTGGACTGAAGAACCTTGCACTTGTGGTCGGCGAAACGGTTACCCTGGAGGCATTTGCCCGTCAACGATGAATACTTCAATTTGAGATGGCGTTAGATTTGAGTGTTATGGACGAGCAGAGTGGTAGAGGCGCTGGATTGCAAAAGATCACTGTCCAGACGCTTTTTGACTTGGCCGACAGACGAGGCGGTGGAATACGAAAGCGTACATGGTCTTCTCTTCAGCTCACAATTTAGTTACCTGTAAGCTGCGCAACACCGTTTGTCAACATTGCATAGCTGTGACCATGTAAGCGAGCAAGGCTTATTGCATGGGGCTTTCCGATCGTATAGGCAGGGTTGCGAGCTACGATCAATATGGCCCAGATTCGGCCAGTTCCATAACGGCGTTTTATGCATGGCATCAGCTCCATACGGCTGCTCTTGCGGCCTGAAAAATGCAGTCGGTATGTTTTACCACTTTTATACTGCTATATTAACAAAAGGTTGCAATGCAGAAGAACCGGTCCTCTCCTGAAACACTCACATCATGACAAGCTTTCACTTTGTAAGCCGCCGACTGCCGGAAGACGCAGGCTTCGAAAATGGGATATTCGTCGCTAGAAATCTCGGCAGTCCGCATTGTGTCGCCATTGGAGTTTGGACCGTGAAGACTGCAGCGCCTTATGATATTATGCTGGGTATGGGGGGCGCGATCGTGTAGCCTGATCTCGCATCCAGCTGAGCAGGAGGCTCTATTTTAGGGCACATGGCACACGACACTTGTGGTTAGCTGCTTCTAGCCTGAGTTCTAGAAAAACTCGTATTGAAAGACATTAGCGGACGAAACTTCATTCGAAGATTCCGCGAGGGAATCAACCTAATTGTCCATAAAATCTGTGCCAAGCTTTCGGCGCGCTTTCATGAGAGGGAAGCAACGCGCACGTCGATGTACTCCGTAAAGTCTTTGCAGATCTACCAATTCTTGGTGCATCGAACGGTTCAGGGCGGGCTGCCTGGTCGCTCAACTAGTTTCGTAGTTGCTGGAGCATCCTCCTTATTTACATGACAAGTAAAGACAGTACTGGCCACCTCGATGTCAAAACTCACCAGCAATTCTGTTCCACATCGATAACCATGTGTGTTGACGACTGGTATGATTGGCAGATCCCTTTGTAGCGGAGACTTTACTATCAAGGTTCTCAGCGTCAACAACGCCAAAAGTTGCGCCGGCTGACCGGTTTCCGAGTCGGACCACCTTTCCTTGCGGCCCCCCATGCACAACTTTTGTTTAAAGACGGTCGTCGGAAGTATCACTAGAAAGTAACGAATGTAACCAGAAATTGGTCTTGACCGTCTGAGCTGCCATTCAGCCATGCATTCCGACGACGAAAACCCGCCGCCGGCGCGCGCGACCGATCCGCTCCTGGGCAGCAGCGCCGATCCACGCCGCGATGTTGCCGCCGCCTCGCAGCAGGAAGTCGACGTGCATGAGCGCCGCCGCCTCGAGTCCAGGCTCTACGTCTCCCACACCCTGTCCGCGTGGAACTCGCGGCTCTTTGAGTTTGGCGCCGTCCTCTTCCTGGCGTCCATCTTCCCGCAGACGCTCCTCCCCATGTCGCTGTACGCGCTGGTGCGCAGCCTCGCCGCCGTTGCCCTCGCGCACCCGGTCGGCGCGCGGATCGACCGCGGCCACCGCCTGCGCGTCGTGCGCGCGTCCATTGTCGGCCAGCGGCTGCCCGTGGCGGCGAGCTGCGGGATCCTTTGGCTGCTGGCGGAGCGGCGCGCGGCAGAAGCGTCGCCGCATGTCGTGGGCGTGCTGCTGGCGCTGCTGTGCGCGCTGGCGGGCGTGGAAAAGGTGGCGGCCATGGCGAATACCATTGCCGTCGAGCGGGATTGGGTCGTGGCCATGACGGGAGAAGATGAGGGCTGGCGACGAGGTAAAACGTTTTGGCCCAGCGCTGGAGTAGTGCGTGAAGCAGAATACTAACTGGGTGAACTAGTCATAAATGCGCGTATGCGTCGGATTGACTTGCTGTGTAAACTGTTGGGGCCGTTGGCCATATCACTCATCGCGACGATATCGACTCCTTTCGCGATTGGGGCTACGCTTGCCATGAATGTGTCGTCGGTGCCTTTTGAATATAGCTGCATTGCCAAGGTATAAATGCACACAAAGCCATTGCGTGACAAACACTAACGAAATATAGGTATATAAAAACGTTAACGCTTTGCAAAATAATCACACGGATCTTTTCCCGGCGCAGGATGCCGCCTCACCGTCCGTTGTCACTCGCTTCAGGACATTCATGGCAGCCATTGTCCCTATTTCGTCTTTGACCGACTACTTTAGACACTCAGCATTTCTACCCTCCTTTTCTCTATCCCTGCTCTATTTCACAGTTCTCTCATTTTCCGGACAATTCATCACCTTTCTCCTGTCTATCGGCTTCACGCCATTGCACGTCGGCATCGCCAGGACGGGCAGCACCGTGATCGAGCTCAGCGCTACGTGGGCGGCCCCGCGGCTCATGAGCTACATGGGCCCTATCCGCGGTGGAATATGGAGCCTCAGCTGGCAAATGATATGCCTTACGCTTGGACTAGGCATGTTTCTTCGCGATGGCTTTGGCACCGATGCTCATCACGCATGGACATCGGTCGCTGGGCTCATCGTCTGCATTGCGCTGAGCCGTCTCGGCCTATGGGGATACGATCTCTGTGCACAAACCATAGTTCAAGAGGTTTGTTGACGCCGCTTAAAGTCCTCCAGTAATTCCCTCACTAACCCTGTCTACCAGGAAGTCGAAGACGGCAATCGAGGCGCATTTTCGAGTGTCGAAGCCTCTTTTCAGAATTTGTTTGAGCTGCTCTCGTTTGCAGTGACGATTGCATTTTCCCGTCCCGAGCAATTCCACTGGCCGCTTGTCATTAGCATTGCAGCTGTATACATCGCCGGCGGGCTGTATGCCTTCTTTGTCCGACATCGTCGCGGGCATCTGTTCCACCCACCGGCTTGTCTGAAGGTAGAGACGGAGCGCTGAGATGAGTGTACACTGAATCCGAAGCCATCGAATTTAGAATTATAGGGGAGTTACCTTGTGAATAATTGGAAGTAAAATCTTGTTCCTTCAGCTACGCAAACCGGCGACGCGCCAGGAAACGCCACACGCGCCGTGCAGATTGACAGGCAGCGCCGTCGATTTCGCGCCTTGGCGTACGCCCTGCTGGCATGGCGCAGCGCTCGGCCTTACCAAACAGGGTTATATAGCTCGCATTCAATGCGCATTTACGGACGCGAGTCGTGCGTGAAACAGCTCGCTCAAGCGACACAAAGAGATAGGACTGCAGTATCAGTTTTTTCGCTCGCGTAGCATGTAATACATAATTGTTAAACTCAGCGGCTGTTGTCATTGTCCGAGCACAGAGGCTTACTGGTAAATCTTGACCGATCGGAATTTACGGTAGGTGACGTTCTGTCTAGCGGCATTCAACACAGCCCCGGACGCCATTTCGTGGAGAAGCCCACCATGCGTCGGATACATTCCCTGGCACAACGACAACTGCCGCGTAGTTAAGGCGTGGGCATGGCTTAATTGTATAATTCCTGTTATTAATTACGCACCGCATCACGTAATGCCCCGTATCCTTTTTTGCTGTAGATTGCTGCCTGCTGTGCTGCTTGGCTGCCAACAAGTCGAACTTACTGTTTTGGGCAGGTAGCATGCCTCGGGAGCACAGCGATATTTACGGGTGCATGGAAAAGGGCACTATAGAGCCGAACAGCCGTTGTCGTATCGCGAGCACCGGAAAAGGCAGACCAGGAACTTTCGCGAGGCGGGTGAAGAGAGATGAGGAACTGGGAAATGGAACTGCAAACTGCCGGCTGTCCAGCGAGGGGAAAATGAATTGTCAACAGACTCGCACCTTTCAGAGCCTACGCAAGTTGCCAGAGCCAGAGCGAATGTGAGAGGCCAACCAACTGCCCTGGTAACGTAGAGCCGCTTTCCGCACGCCGCTTCGCAACCCCCATAGATCGCCCGCCTTTCGGCGGACTCTTAGGCCACCGGTTCCACCAAAAGGCTGCTTGACAGTGGATTTTAGCTCATGTTCGCGCCATGTTTAGCTCGACATTGCCATGGTCTAGGCGACAACGATAGGCTTATCTGGAACAAGGCAGACAAAGTGGCAGTCGTGGCTGGGTAACACGACAGATCGGGCACAACGGCATAGATAGACGGCTTTGACAACTGACCTTCTGCGTTGGGCGATAGTGAAACTGCAAAGACAAAGTTCCTCAAGGTGATTTAGTGTTATTTCCCGGCTACGGTACCTGCCTCTTATTGCAGAGTCGCGTGGACCAAGGTTTGGTGGTCTTTGCCACCAAGGCCAATGATCACCAGGAGCACAATGGATCACTAACTAATAATGAGTCCGCGAGGCACTAATAATAATCCACAGATCATGTGTTGCTCCACCGCCAACTTTTGAAGCACTCAAGTTGTCAAGCACTTTGGCACTCAAGCACTATCGCTTGGACTCGGACCCCCATGCCCCCCCAAGCATCATCCACGAGAGGGCTGGTGGCCGCAGCGGGCTCCAACTTGGGCGGCAGCCGGGAGCGAATAGCGACCGGACCAACCCCATTGTCCTTCCCAATGGAGCCCTAGTTGATGCAGCGTGCCGTGCGGCGATCTGCGCAGCCCACCATGCGCACCCATGCCGCTCCAGTTGGTGACTTCATCTTATGGGGGCGCGACCGGCCTGCCATTTCCCCTTGGAGCAGGTGGAAAAGCCCGGATGGGACTCTCGAAAATGTTATAAGATGCTTGGCGTTTGCTCTTTTTGAGCCCGGAGCTTGGCTAGGTTCAGACAACATCGTGAATCCCCTCCCATATCACTCTTCCCTCCTCCTGTCTCCATTTTCACAATGAGGTGGTCCGCTACTGTCCTGTTCGGCCTCGTCACGACGGCGCTGGCCAAGCCTACCCACCAGCGCCGCCCCGACAGCAGCTGGGACTACATTGTCAACGGCGCCGAGATTGAGCGCCGCGAGGAGCCCACCAACGCGACCCTTGCCAACTACACCCTCCGCGGCAAGAGCGTTGACCCCTCGTCCCTGGGCGTCGACACGGTCAAGCAATACGCTGGCTACCTTGACGACAACAACCAGAACAAGCACCTCTTCTACTGGTTCTTCGAGTCGCGCAATGACCCTGCCAACGACCCCGTCGTTCTCTGGCTCAGCGGTGGTCCCGGCTGCTCGTCCATGACCGGACTCTTCTTCGAGCTCGGCCCTGCCAAGGTCACCGCCGACATCAAGGTTGTGAACAACCCTGACTCGTGGAACAACCGTGCCAACGTCCTCTTCCTCGACCAGCCCGTCGGCACCGGCTACTCGTACGGTGAAGGCGTCGACACCTCCCTCGCCGCCAGCAAGGACATTTACGCCCTCCTCAAGCTCTTCTTCCAGCAGTTCCCGCAGTACGCCAAGCAGGACTTCCACATTGCCGGCGAGTCGTACGCCGGCCACTACATCCCCGACGACGCCGCCGAGATCCTCTCCCACTCCGACAGCGGCATCAACCTGAAGAGCATCCTGATCGGCAACGGCCTCACCGACGCCTACAACCAGTACCCCCAGTACCCCGAGATGGCCTGTGGCAACGGCGGCTACCCGGCCGTCGTCGACCAGGGCACCTGCCAGCAGATGCGCAACGCCATCCCCCGCTGCCAGAGCGCCATCAAGCAGTGCTACTCGACCCAGAACGCCAACGACTGCACCTCGGCCTCGAGCGTCTGCGGCCGCGTCTCCAACGCCTACTACCAGACGGGCCAGAACCCGTACGACGTGCGCAAGCAGTGCGAGCCCAACTCCGGCGGCCTCTGCTACCAGGGCATGAACTACGTCGAGCAGTACCTCAACCGCCAGGACGTCAAGGACGCGCTCAACGTCGAGGTGGACACGTTTGACAACTGCAACAACGACGTCAACTACAACTTCCACAGCACCGGCGACGACATGCTGCCTATCCAGCTCAACGTCCCCAAGGTCCTGGCCAAGAGCGTTCCCGTCCTCGTCTACGCCGGCGACGCCGACTACATCTGCAACTGGCTCGGCCAGCGCGCCTGGACCAACGCCCTCCCGTGGCCCGGTCAGTCCGCCTTCAAGGCGGCCCAGACCCAGAACCTTACCTACAAGACGGGTGGTGGCAGCGCCTACGGCACTGTCCAGAGCGCCAAGGGTCTCGCTTTCGCCCGCATCTTTGGCGCTGGGCACCTCGTCCCCATGGACGAGCCCAAGCCCATCCTGGACCTTGTCAACCGCTGGATCCATGACGGTGACTTCCAGCATTAAACAAGTAAAATGTTTGCAACGAAGTACATGAATGTATATACTGCATATTTGAATGCAATTGAAGATAGTCTCACAATAATGTATATAGGAATATGAGTATTCAATTGATGAGATCATGCAATGTATCTGAGGCTGAATTTGATACTCCGAATACTACCTGAGGTGACTAGTTGCTGACCATGAGGCTGAATAACGCTGCTTAGCGCATGCATCCATGTTAGCACTACCCGATACCGCGTACGTTACGAGGTGCTGAGGCGCTTTTTTCTTACAAGAAACAGGTTCGCTACCGACGGGGGCGTTGATCTATTCGCCACATTGATTCTGGACAGAATGTGAATTATCTAGAATGAGGCTACTAAGCGTGCGACTGCCTGCACTAGCGTCGGTAGTCGTCACCCTGAATCACCTGCGACTCCGCTGTGCTTTTTTTTTAATTTTTTTAAACTCGACGTTCCTCTGCGAGGTGGCGAGCGTCAATGACACAGGCGCCTATCACCTCGGGATCTTACTGAAAGCATTCGGGCTCGGATAGAGAGGAGGCGCGACGTAATGGCGCGGACTACCATCGATGCTGAGGGAAATGCCTTGGAGCGGGTGAAGAAATGGGCACCCAAGACTAGGACAGGGTGCACCACTTGCAGGTATGTGAGAGTCTATTGTAGGAGCATTGATATGAGTCACGATTGCTGATGATAGGAACAATAGGAAGCGAAGGGTCAAGTGCGACGAAGCCAAACCGCGGTGTCGTCGGTAAGTGCTTTAACCGCTAACCGCGATCTGTGACTGCAAAGGGAATGGTCCAAAATTGACGGAGTCATCAGATGCAAAGCCATTGGTGTCGTCTGCGGAGGCTATCCCATCGTAATTCACGAGTTCTTCGCGAACCAGCAACAACCGCTCACAGTCAGGGAGCTGGGCAGTTCGCCGGCACCGGCCGCTGTTAAGCCAAGTCAGTGGGACATGCATATTTTCGACCTCCTCCGTACCGAGACGGTGGAACTGTTCGCAGGCCCCTTTGCCCGCGGCTTCTGGACGGTCAACCTTCTGCAGGCCATGAGACAGTATCCAGCGATGTGGCATGCATGCCTGGCATTGGCAGCGACGCAGAAGCAGCTCATGATCTCGCAACACGCGTCGTCGTCGAAAACGTCAGAGAGCGCCGCCCAGAGCGAGCGCCATGCCCTGCACGTGTTCTCGCTGCAGCAGTACGATCGCTCGGTCAAGAGCGTCGTGGAGATTGTGACGAAACCCAAATCGCAGCTCACCGAGGCGGACAAGGAAGCGATCCTGCTCGCCGCGGTCATGTTTTCATCGATAAGCAGCCTCCAGGGCGACGTCCACGAGGCCAAAGTGCATGCGCGGCATTGCATCCAGCTCTTTCAGTGCTGGAACTCGTGGGAGACGGCACGGAGCCTCGGAGCGAAGCGAAATTCGGCGCGGCGTGGCTGCGTGCTGCAGGAAGAGCAAATGGTTGGCATTGTAGCGCATTTCGAGTGCCAGTTTCCGAGCACGTCCGGCCCCAAGCTGACGCCGTATTGCTGCGGCACTGGGCCGCTCATGTCAGTGGAGGAGGCGTATTACGAGTTTATGCTGCTGCTCTGCGAGCTCAACGCCGTGGCACGTCGTGCCGCCCAACGTGATGCCCAAGAGGTTTCCGAGTGTCATGTCGCTGCAGTGGGCGGCCCGGAGCCGGACGTCTTTTGGCACTATCGCATCGAGTTTTGCGCGTGGAGGCGGCGCTTCAACATACACAGGGTGGCTGACATGGACAAGCCCGCGGCCAGACAGGGCCTCCGGGTCCTGGAGCTTCTGTTCATGGGGGTTGAGCCCGTGCTGGCGATGGGCACGCCGGAACTTGTGCGCAACTGGGACGAGCACCACACCAGGGTCTGGGACTTGTACCGGCGTAGCAGCACGATTCTAGAAGAGGAAGATGCGCGACGCGGCGCCTCAAAGGCCAACCCTTGGGACAGTGAAAGATTTATGATTTTTGAATCTCCGTCCTCAACAAGCTCTAGTTGACGAGGAGCGGGTGCTGGAGCTCGCGAGTGTAGCCCGAGCCCGGGCTGGCGGCCGGACCCGTCTCCGATGTTAGGTCCTTTTGCATGCTGAGCCACTGGGAAGAAATTGCGATGCTGATAAGAAGCAGCAACGATGGCTGTCAGGCCGCTGAGAAGTGTTGATACTCTAATCGGCGACTGTCAATGGCTGTATATCTGATGGAGCTTGGCGACGGCGCTGGTAACGCTCGACCAATCCAAAATATCGACTTTAGATACCAATACATGTATAAAGTGGCAACATAATAAGGAGAGTTTAATAACAGAACATAAATGTGATGAGGGGTGGTGCTGAGGCTGAGACCGTTTGCTGTCAGCCTGCAGGGGGGCTCAGTGCACAATTCTTGCATAAATAAATTCGTGCATTACCTCACCTAGGTAAGAGTCAGCAAGGCTCGCCAACACCTGTTGCCTACCAGGTACAGATTACCTCAGTGCCTCTCAGCAGCCACCGTGCCGTGCACTAGCAGGGCCCCCGACGACCCCTGGCAGCAGTTTTTCCGTACCCGGAACTTGCCAAAACAGGCCTAAACAGCCCGCTAACGTGCCTTAGTAGCTCACTGAGTACTTCTCATGGGTTCGCATTCTTGCCAGGGTGGTATAAAAGTGGAGATTGCTCCGGAGAGTCACTACGTAAATCGTAGCGTGCGTGGTGCGTGGGCACCTCCACCAGATATTTCCGCTCTAAGTTAGCTACCTACTGGTAGGCAGTCACAGTCTTGAAGACCTGGGTACCAGTATCTGTACCAGTTGCCAGTCTCCGTAGTCTTGATCACGCCCCGTCGGTACCTACTATTAGTCCACGACGGCCGGACCCCACCAATCGCGTCTCCAAGCTCCTCGGCGCGTTTATCATTAGAGCCAGCAACGATTTTGTATCTTGCATTACCAGCACACGGCATTTAACAAGCGAATTCCTTCAAGAGCGGGTCTTCTGACAAATCAACTGGCCAAGTCCTCTTGGAGAAATGGGCAGATGATTTTTGCGGCGACGCGCTGGACGATAGAGACAGCCGAGTAATCCAGTCAATATTTAAATCCACCACCATCACCAGCAGCACCGCACAAAGTCGCCATGGCCGACACTCCAACCGGGGGCAGCAGTCGCCCGGCGCGAACGCCCTCAGGACGAACGCCCTCTCAGAGAACTCCCTCCGGACGTGCGACCAATCCTGATGCGGCTGTTCACACGCCGCTCGACCGCACCGGGCCTCGCGCGCTCGCCAACTCCGTTCGACGAGGACTCAGCGCCTCGGGCCGCAAGAATAACAACAATGCACCGACGCCTCATGCCACTGCTGCGCGGAGAGCGCTCGAACAGCGCCGGACTGCCATGTTTACGCCTGGCAAGAATCGCCGACGCAGCTTGCGCGAACAGCACCAGACGCCCATGAACATTTTGAATCAGCTAGCAAAACGGCTCGCGCCATCGACGCAGCATGTCCCCGTGAGCTCATCGCCGGCCGAAAGGGAGCCGCGATCGGGTTTGCGGCCGATAGGAGAGCGCGAAGAGCTGGACGATGACGACGATTACATGGACGAAGAGCCCGACGTCGAGGGGGACTACGACGATGATGATGACGACGACGACGAGCTTCCCGCGCCACCAAGGCTATCTCTGGCGCTGCAGGATACCGACGATGATACAACAGAGCTTCGACCGCCTCGATTATCTGTCATCCCGGACGACAATATCACAAACTACACTGTAGGATCTGTGGAACTGCCGCGCGATCAACCTGGATCGAGATACTCGCGAGGCAGTCTGGGGAGTGTGCGCGTCAGCGACTACTTTGACCCGAATGAGCCGACTGTGGAAATGACGGGGCGGCAGTCAGACTTCTTTCCTGGCTCGTTGTTGGACGACTTGCGAGGCAGAGCAGAAGACAACGCAGCAGCATTTCAGCGGTAAGCTTCCGCTGTGCACAAACAAGACCTTGGCAGGACCATGATTCTAACGGGTATAGACTCGACAACGACGCTACGATGCGCACGATCGGTCGCGAAAGTGGATTCACACTCGGCGTACCACCAGATATGGGAGATCAAACCACGTTTGTGCTCTCGGAACCCGGCGGTGATGCGCCTGCCACGTCACCTTTACCAGGCGACTCTGCGACGGCCGCGGCGGAGCGAGCAGGGGGAGACACGACATACGGCAATATCTCGTTTGTCCCAGACAACCCTGATGTTGAATATGTACCACAATTCGGCGATGATGATGATGATGACGACCACCGTGAGCGCGAGGTTTTTGACCATGACGAACCCACCAGCAAACAGGGCCGCGAAGAACGAGAGGAAGATGCTGAAGGCGGCCGCCGCAGAGTCTCGGCGCTTGCTGATGGAGAACCCTTTATATCCGAGGGCGAGGACAGCGACCCAGCAGACGCCACGATCCGCCAGCAAGATACGAGCATGGCCCTGGGACGCTCGGCACCAGCACGCCGGGGGCCAAAATCCAAGAAGAGACAGAAGCGCATATCGCGGCACGGCGCCGAGTATCCGCCCTTGCCACCAGCCTTTGTGCGGCGCGTGGCCCACCGCGCGGTGCAGACGTCGGGCCTGAGCAACCACCGCATCTCCTCGGACGTGCTGGCGCAGCTGACGCAGGCGTCGGAGTGGTTCTTTGAGCAGCTGGGCGATGACTTGGGCGCATACGCAGACCATGCGAAGAGGACCGTCATTGAGGAGAGTGACGTTTTGACGTTGATGAAACGGTAGGACCTACGGACACCCTCGGCCATGTGATCTATGCTAATCGCTTCTATTGGTATAGGCAACGACAAATTGGCTCCGATGCAACATTGTTCTCTCTTGCGCAGCGGCATTTACCCCGGGAGCTCCTTCAGGAATTACGGATGCCACAGGCGGCAAACATTAAAAACCAACGCCACAAGAGCCTGACACAATATGACGATGATGACGACGATGACGCTTCTGAGATTTCATGATCTGTTCCTTGTTCTATTTATGTACTGTACAAATGGAGTTTCTTTGCTTGCGAGCGTATCGTTGGGGCGGTTTTACATGTATTTTACAAGGTGCGCGTCGCGCGGACACGACGAACAATATCAGAGGCCGGCTTCTTCATGACCAGGAACATCATGACGGATGTCGCTACCGAGAGTGCATACCTGCGGCTAGTTAACAAGCCGAATCAGAGCAAGATTGGCAGCAAAGAAACGTACCAGGTGAAAATGTATTGGGCGTGGTTGTTTCGCAGATTTA
Source organism: Akanthomyces muscarius (assembly GCF_028009165.1). Lineage (NCBI taxonomy): Eukaryota > Fungi > Ascomycota > Sordariomycetes > Hypocreales > Cordycipitaceae > Akanthomyces > Akanthomyces muscarius. Next base: position 2,084,413 of record NC_079243.1, on the reverse strand, counting down.
CCTCGGCCGCTCGGCCAAAGGGAATACCGCGAGCCTCGTACTCCATCATTCTGATATACTCGGGCTCTACATTGAAAAGTCAGCACACCTGCCTTTGTACCACAGTCGAGGAAGCCCATAAAGTCCCAACGTACCCATTGTCGCCTCTACCCACACGGGCTGCGCCCCCGTCAGCTCCGCCATCTGCTTCACGTCGGGAAAGTAAAACTCGCCCTTGTCGGGGCGGTTGTCGGGCGTGAACATGTTCTTCTTCCAGGGCTCGCGCAGGAGGCCCTCGACCGTGACCTCGCCCGCCGGCAGGCCCTGGGGCCTGCTGCGCTGGTCGCGGTGCTTCTTGCTGATCCAGCCGCGGTTGACGAGGATCGTGGATCCGTCCTTGCGCTCGAGCGGCGTGACGACCATGTAGCCGTCCTGGCCGTCGCGCATGCGCGGCCCGATGAGCATCTCCTGGTCGTGGCGCAGGCGGCCGGTGGCGACGACGCGGCGGTAGTCAAAGTCGTGGATCGCGGAGGGGTCGATGTGCGGCGGGAGCGGGAGGGGCTCGCGCACGAGGCGGTCCTCGAACTTGGCGATGAGGTCCGTCTTCCACCCCAGGCGCTGGACCTGCCAGGTCCCGAGGGCAAAGGCTGTGATGGGGATGAGGGCTGCCAGGTTTCACCAGTTAGTGTCGGGACGGGAAGAGGGGGAAGAGTGAGGTCGGGGAACGCACCGAGGATGATGAGGCCAGGGCCGTGTCTGCGACCGGGGCGGATCATGGTCGGGTCGAGGTCGACGGTCGATACAAAGTTGGGGTCGTCGGCTGCTTGCTTCGCAGAGCGCCGCCGCGTGCTCGAGAAGAAGCGGCTGTTGCTGGATGGTCGAGACACGGCGGGCTGCTGCGCAGTGGTCGTGGAGCGCGCGGCGGCGCAGCACTGGCGCGCGCCGGACTGCATGCTGCTGCGCATCGGCTGCTGCAGCCTGCGGAGCATGTTTTGGGAGCAATTCATCCCGGTCGGCGATGCTGGGTGGATGGGATTGGCGATGGGATTCCGAAGTTTTATTTTTCTTAATAACGGCAGCTCAAGCTTGAGGATTGGGGTTTGGTCGGCCCCACATAATTCGCGACCGGACGGCTGGCAGCCGAGGGACCGCCCGAACCCAGATGGTTGAAAGAAATTCTCTATTGCTTGCATTTTTGTGCATGATGTTGTGAACACTTCTCTTAATAAAATCTCTCAAGCCCTGATTGCCAGCTGTTGTGAGTCTGGGTGCGCTGAATCTCGCTCTGGGCCAAGGCTACCCTCTGTCGGCGGAGCAGCGACGCCAAGTCTGGTGAATAGCATTCTCATCGACTGAATCTCCAGTAGTGATAGTGATGAGTATGCATATTAGGGTGTACGACTACCGTAGGGGATACTTCTTTCGGCCACTGGGGAAGTTCCTATATCGAAGATGATGAGGGGAACGAACTTGACGCTGACTTACACGGACAAAGGGACATGTCAACCCCCACCGCAAGCTCCCATCTCACGCTCCGCTGCGCAAGTCTTTCGACTTATTGTTTCGGACAAATCCCCCACAAACGTCTCCGAAATTACACATCAGGGTTCATATTAGGAGGGCTGATTACTCTTGGCGGGGGTAGCGGCCGGCAACATGTCACGACGCCGCTAGACATCAAGCCACCGATGCAGCTCGCTGGTATTTCCCGAAGGAGAAAAACTGTCCATGAATCCAACGAATCCTGATCTCGCAGTATTCACATGGGAATCTCGAGAATCATGTTCCGAGGCTTCACTGTTGGGCAACCGCGGGCTGACATTGCACTTGCTGCCCAAGGAGAACGAGGTCACCGCAATTGTAACACTTCGTAAGGTCAGGATCTAAAATGACTAAAAGTTAGCCAAGAACCGGAAGCGGACGTTGAAATCTCACTCCGTTCTTCTCACTAGTATGCATGCCTCTACCACCTCACTATACCCGGCCCGCTGCTCAGCGTGTTACTGAGTACTTTTTCGACGTTTAGGTATGAGCTGCCATCGTACGAGTCTGAAGCCGCCAAGAAAGTCACCCGAGATGAAAAGTCCTCCGCGATGCACCCTAGCAGTCAAAACCCGGACTCGAGGTGTAGAGATGCCAAGATACTTGGACGCGCCTCAATCGGCAGCAGCTCGTAGCGCCTTGCCGTGTCCCTCTTTGTAAATGGTCTCAGCCCATGTCGGTCGACCGCTAGTTTCCCCGTTATCTCGACATCGAGTGTGCTGCAGAGCTAACCTACGGATAATTCCGTGAGCACCCCGTTTCCCCCATACCACAAAGCTGTATTTGATCTACCTCGTGGTTGGCCTACCCATAAAAGCGGCGTCGACCAACGCCCCGCGCTGGAGCCAGACAGAATTGGAAAATGAACAACAGCAGCTGAAATTGGCCTTACAGATTATCCTCAAGATGAGGCTCGGCAAATATTAACCGGCACATATTAACCAGCGCAACACATGCACGAGTATTGTTGCTGCTGCTGAATGTCCAGGAGCCGTCCTCGGTTGAGCGTGCCGTGGACACTTGTATAGCGTTCGACGGCGAATCCTGCGAAATCATCCAACATTCTCAGATAGATGAAGCGGCCAACTTTGTGTTCCAACGCCATACGGACCACACTGCGAGAACGGACAAAACGGTCGGCCAAGGGCTGGGTCGGTAATTTTAGCCCCGAAATTGGAGGATATGCAGGTCTCAGAGGCCTACGAGGTGATGATCACCACCCCACGTTTATCTGACAGGCAGACACGGGGTGACATCGCCCCGCGAGATGCGGACAGCACTGGCATCCGTTCTCGCGGGGCCACACGGGGTGCTGCACGGCCGTGAGCCCGAGTTTGCATGAAGCCCTAATGAGCGACGACACCCCCGTTGGGACGGATTTATCATCGCGAGTCGTGGTCTGGTGTGGGTGGTAACAACAAGTGCCAAAGTTTATTATGGCTCTCGCTAGTGGCACAATGTCTCATTGTGCTTGGACTGTGAGACTTTTTTGTGAACCAGGATATTGCTATTTTCAGCCGCAAAGTATTAGCCCCCCTGACTGAAAGAGACCATGGTTTAACAGAGTTCTGGACGCGGCTTGGCGTGGATCCAACCGCAGCACATCTCAGTAAAGACTAGAATTACAGCTTTTTTTCTCCATCTTCCTTTGAACCTCGTATGTTGGCAGCGACACCAGTACAAGGAAGTTGAAATAAGTGCATCGGAGAAGTCGGTGCAAAGAACTCCCCGACGGAAACCCCGGATTTTGCCAAAAAGTTCGACGTCGACACATCCTTACCCCAGATGATCAACCCACCGTGTCGGTGGCGCTAATAACACAGACGGACTATAGATGCATGACAAACACCTGGCGGTGACTGCCAGTTAAAACCTCCGCCAAGCAGGACAGCTTGGTTGCAACCCTACTGCCCTATATAAGCACAGCTATACCGAACTTATTCGGCGTTTCGTCCTCTTTTTTATTATTATTATCTATTAATAGTATTGAGAACGACTCAGAATAACTTAGTATCAGCTGCCTGGCGCGATAGTTACGGGCTTAGCTCTGCCTGTCTAATACCGAAACTAGTGGGCGAAGATAATTCCCAGAAAAACAGAAGAAATAAGTTTTCGGCTGGAACAAAAAATAAAAACGCCAAGCTTGAAAGAGCCGAGATCATGCAAACCTCCATTTCGTGCATCACCGACCTTACTCAAAAAGGAGCGTGAGCCGGCCCTTGTCCTGCGCCTCGTTGGGGTAGGTTAGGTGACAACGGTTAACCTGGGGGCGAGTTATCTCCTCTCGCTTGCATCCATCTCTAGACAGCGCCGTCGCCCACTCTCTGCCCTTGCCTAGCTTCGTCGAATCGACGTCGAACCCTGCCCGCTCACCATTTCTTAGAGCGGGTGGGCGTTCACATGGCGGTGGCTTTTTCGCCAAGGTGCAGATGCGGATGTGGCAGGCGTTGGTTCGTCTTGCCGAGGCTTCTGTGCCCTTACCCATACCCTTCCCCAGCTTCTGGTGTCTTTTCCCCGCACTCCCGCGAAAAACAGGCTTTCGCTCTTACCGGTATTAGGCTAGACACGCACACACACAAAGAGAACGGCAACTCAGCCATGTGGCGTGGGGGGAAGGGCTTGGGCCGCTTCCCAGAGGCGCTTGGCCTTGCTAGGCTGCTCTGACCGATGGCTGCACGTCCGAAATCCGTGGAGCAGCAGCGAAAGAGCTCATCACGAGCTAATTTCTCTCCGTGCGGAGCTTGCTGCACTGGCTCGCGACAACAAGCTGAGCAAAGGCAGGGAGGGATAGCCCACGCATCTCGCCAAAATGCCCACTTGGCTTCTGGGTAGCCAGCAGGTGCCTGCCTCTTTGAGCTGTATAGGGGAACCCATGCAAGACTAGCTTCGTGAAGGTCTCAGTCGTAAATGGCATTGTTATAACTACCCTGCCATCCCGCCTTTTTTTGTCAGGGAAAGATGTATTGGTAGTCGTCGTCTCACACAGGATATTCCAAAAAAAAGCTTCGACAGAAGCATTCCTCCTCCTGTCTCTCCTCGCCCTCGCTTTGCCCATCATGAAGTTCCTGTCTCTGGTTGCCGCGGTCCTCCCGCTGGCGTCCGCTCTCACAATCCCTGAGAAGCGCATCACCACCCCGGCCAACGACCCCTTTTACGTGCCCCCCTCGGGCTTTGAGTCGTCCAAGCCCGGCGCCGTCCTGCGCGAGCGCCCCATCGTGGCTTCATTCTTTGGCCTCATCCCCGAAGCCATTGACGCCCGCCAGCTGCTCTACCGCACCACGGCCATTGACGGCTCGGCCATTGCCACCGTCACGACCATCTTCAAGCCGCTGATCGCCAAGAAGGACCGCTTCATTGCGTTCAACACGGCCTACGACTCGTCCGCCTCCATCTGCGACCCCAGCTACAACTACCGCTGGGGTGCCCTCCAGACGGACCTGATCTCCTCGGCCGAGTTCCTCGTCATCCAAGCCTACCTGCTCTCTGGCTACACTGTCGCTTCGTCCGACTATGAAGGTCCTGATGTGGCTTTCTCTGTCGGCCGCCTCTCAGGCATGGGCGTCCTTGATGGCATCCGCGCCGTGGTCAACTACGGCCCCAAGATTGGTCTGAACAAGAACCCCATGGTCGTCAATGTCGGATACTCTGGCGGCGCCATTGCCGGTGGCTGGGCTGCTTCCCTCCAGCCTAGCTACGCCCCGGAGCTGAACATGAAGGGCTTCATCATCGGTGGCACCCCTGCCAATCTCACCCAGGTTCTCGTCGCCGTTGACGGCACGCTCTTCGCCGGCTTCCTCCCCGGTGCTATTGCCGGTCAGGTCATGCCCTCTGCTTACAAGGCCCGTCTCGGACCCGTCCTGGACAAGATCATCACTCCCCATGGCAAGGATGTTCTGGCTCTGGGATCCAGCCAGTGCGTCGCTGTCAACCTCATTTCCTTTGTGGGCCAGTCGCTCCTCGACACCAAGGTGCAGAGTCTGGGCCCAGACCTGCTCTACCAGGAGGATGTCGCCGCCGTGCTCACGGAAAACACCATGGGCCTGAAGCAGGAAGAAACCCCCAAGGTGCCCGTTTTCATGTACCACGCCAAGAATGACGAAATCATTCCCTTCAGCGGAGCCGAGGATCTGAGCAAGCGCTGGTGCGGCTACGGTGCCGACGTGCGCTTCACCAACTACGGAGCTGGTGGTCACGCCACTACCGAGGTTGTCGCCGTCATCGACGCCATCAAGTTTGCCAATGATGCTTTTAACGGCTGGGTTCCTGGTGGCTGCTCCAGCACTTCGGTTCTCACCGATAGTCTCAACCCGCTCGCTCTTGGCCTCAATCTGGAGCCGGTTCTTACCCAGCTTATCGGCATTCTGCTGGCTCTCGGCAAGAAGGATGCCAACTGGGTCCAGGGCATCAAGCAGGGCAAGGTTATGTAAATAGGCAATTGAATGCCAAGTTTGAGAAAGCCCAAAGGCCTTTCAGCAATGGGTTGAGTGTATATATGCAAATTACCAAGTCACATAATCTAAACAAACAATGATTTGATGCTCCCACATCATGGTACTCGAATGTGCACTACTTTGTTTTGTCTCAATGATCCACTCTCGTATAAAGTAAACACGGCGGTACTTAACAATTGTGCCATCGCCTAGGATTCCATTGTTTCGTCGCGGCTGCACATAAGTACGAGCAGTGCGACGATAGACAGGAGTCTAGAAAGCCAATGCCGCCGAGGCAGCTTTTCTAATGGTGTCAGCATTCTGAAGGGAAAGCGCATCGTCTCTGAGTCGCGAGCGTGACAAGTTCGGGTGATGTCTCGAACCGGGGCGACTTTGCGACTGTATAATTGACTACTCTCTTCGTGCCTATTAGCACGAAGATACGCCACATTTTGGTCTCTTCACTGAGGGTTGTTATTGTTTGGCATGTCCGCCTGGGGGCTATTAAGGAAGGGAGAATCTGGATGTGATGATTATTTATTAAGAAAGTAAGAACTTTCGAAGAAAATTCTAAGTTAAGCTATGCAGTCTAGAATGAGGCAGTTCTCTGTGACTAATAGCATAGCGGTGGAATATTAAGCCTCTAGTTTGCCAACCAAGCCATTCCTTCTATTCAAGCACAGCCGCTTTATTCGGAAAGCTCACACTGGTCCTTGCAGTCGCTGCATGCGATGCAGCTACCGCCAAAGGCGCAGTCAAAGCAAAGGCCGTCCTTGACCTTGTCGCATGCCGTATATGTCCAGGCCGTGTTGTATGTAGACTGGCGGTGCACGCACCAGCCCTTTTCCTCTCGGGGTGCCGCATCGACCTTGAAGGTCTCGGAGACCATCCATGGCGACCTCTTGCCGTCCTCGCAGACAAAGGCGGCCTTGTACTCGCCGACGCCGAGCTCGGCGTTGTTGAACTTGACGGTGCGCAGGTCGTAGCCCGTGGTGGGCTCGACGTACTGCCACGTCTTGAAGTCGGCCCAGTAGGGGTTGCAGGCGTCGACGGGCCAGACGCCGACCCAGGCGCGGTTGTTGCCGCACCCGGGGCTCGGGGCGAAGAAGTTGATTACGGTCTCGGTGGCCGTCAGCCACTGCGACAGAATCTCATTTTGGGTTCCGTCGCCCGCGCGGTGCAGGAGGGCAGGCTTGCCGAGAGCGGGCTGCAGGGCACCCAGCAGGAGGATGGCGGCGTTGGTGAAGTGCATGGTCAGAGGAGGAGAGTAGGTTGCGATGTGGTGGTGAAAAGCGGTTAGATGCTCGACAAGTGATAGCGAGGTGGGATGAGGTGATTGATGGTGGCAAGTAAATGAAAATGTGAAGAGGAGATGGCCATCTTTTATATTTTGGTCGTATCGAGATATTCTTTTGGCGTTTTTGGGCTACCATACAAAGTTTGAAGGTGCGGCATAACCTCAAGAGAGTGGCATCGCTCGGTGGATCTATATCAGACGAAGGCGCACGGCAGCTGCATAACCATCGCCTCATTTAATCTAATTCACGCAAGACAGAAAAAAGAATGGGACTTCTAGAACGGGTGACGTACGTACATGGTTTACTGATCCCCAGCACGAGATCCAACTTCCTTCATTTTGTTGTGGCCGAGTTTAACCTGCGCAAATTATTAGGTTGTAGATCTGATTTGATTATGCCAGATTCACCCATGCAAGAAACCGCACGCATAGCAATATTGATGAAAACAATGGCCTTCAAACCGGTACACAACGTCCTTGCGCAGAATTGCAACCAAACAATTACAACATGCCATTTGCGTTCCGCAAACTCCAGACTCGGTGATTTTGACACCTGGGAGATGGACGAACTGGCATTGAAGCAGTGAAAAAAGAGTTTACGTATTGTCCGGTCTTGCCGTTTGCACTATGAATATTTTGCCAGGGTGGCATGTTGCGACGTCTTGGCATGTCCATAGGCATGAATCGCGAGTCAGCTTGCGGCTTCATCCGAAGAGAGGAATCAGGAATAGGTCGCGTGCTGTTCATGTGGACAAATTAAACCAGTGACTAAAAGTACTGCCAGAATGCTCCCCTGACTAGCTCCTGTCCTGGGTGCGCGGGGCCACTGCAAGGCATTAAATGAAGAGCTGAGATGAACTACCACCTTTTGCACCGTCTGATGCGCGTCCACTCCGACATTTGTCTTGCGTTCGGTTCATCCCGCATCGCCACTACTGCCTAGCAAAAACGGCCCACTGGTGTTGACGCATTCGAACGCCCGACGCTCAGTTGAGCACCAACGGCTTCCCACATATTTAAGTTTGAGGATGGGAGAGGTAGCATAGCGCCTGCGAGTTCCGATCATTCGGTTTACCTCACAAAACCCAGTCCAACACTTCTAGCCTGAACATGACTTTGGCGGAAATACCTTGCTAAGAACCTCTGTAGGGCGGAGGTAAAGTAATTTAGGCGCGACTACTCTGATGGCAATAAGAGTGATTGCCTGGATGCGTACAGGCAAAGCTAGACGCACCCGTCATTATAACGTTAGAGCCAGTCGTCACGGTGCGCGGTGCGCGGTGCGCGTTGTTAATTCTCGTGTATTCATCTCTCTGTCAACTTTTTTCTACAGCGGAATTGTAAGACGGTTCGTAGTTCCGAAATGCCGCTGTTGCCACCAATTTATTAAGCTTAATAAGAACCACGTAAGAACGTGGCGTGGCTATGAAGAATATGTCCTCAAATAATTTCCAGGAGTCCGCTATTTCCAAAGATCCACTGTGTGCCACTCTCGTCTGTCATTGTCATCTGCCACCAGCCAACTAGCAAGAGGTAGCAGCACGCCAAACATGGTTATCCACCGTTGTGCCTAAACCACACACATGCATGCTCCCAACTTTTCAGGCTGCTATAGACAATGCTGTTTTAGACCAGGAAAGCAGCGATGCCGAGGACGTTCGCGGCAGCAACCGCGGCAACTTTGCCAGCGCCCATGGCAGGGGCAGCGCCGGTCTTGCTGCTGCTGCTCGCGGCGGCGCCGCTGCTGGTGGGAGTACCGCTGCTGCTGCTGCCATCCTTGGCGACGAGCTGCGCCTGACCAAAATTGGCATTCAGCTTCTCGCACCAGAGCCCAACGTAGGCAAAGTCGCCGGCCATGTAGCCGGCGTCGAGCGGGATGGTGATGGAGTCGGTCGTGGCGGCGGCGCTGACGCGCTCGTTGTTGATGCGGAAGCCCTTGGGCAGGTCGCTCGTCTTGGAGCCCCACCAGTAAAGGGCGGGCGCCGAGGCGGACTTGAGCGTGTACTGGCTGATGGTCAGGGTCGTGTCGTTGGTGACGGTGATGGTGCCGCCGAGGCCGCCGTCCTTTGTGTCGATGACGCCGGACGCGCCCACATCAGCGGCGGAGGCTAGGCCGCTGGCGAAGGCGACGAGGGCAAGCGTACAGAACTGCATGACGATTTGGTCGAGATGGTAGAACCGAAAACAAGATGTGTGTGGAAGAGGGTTTCGAGCGAGATGGGCTTGATAAAGAGAGTGGTAGATTGGAGTTGATGAGGATAAAGGTGGGAGAAATCATACATTTGAGTGTCGTAATCGTCGGCTTATATAGAATGTGCCCATCTACAGCAGTTCCCAACGGACAAGTTTGGACCTCATGTTACAGTCACAGTTTTACCACGGCATCGAATACAAAACACTGAATGATTCCAAACCAAGCGCAGCCTCCCAAGCCGCATCTCGTCAAAAGCAATCTAGCTACTGACGGACAATCTTGGCTTTCTCAAACTAGCCGTAATCTGACACACGCAATGATAACACCGCTTAACACTAGCGACTACAAGAGATGTGAATAAATATAAGAAAAGAAATCGTGCTCTATTCCACACAGCATAGAGTAGTGTGTCTCAGCCCTTGTTAGCAAATCGCGCAGATCTTACCGAGATATGCGAGGCGGGTTTCAATTTGGAATCATTTCAAAGCCGACCTCTGATTGGCGGAGCCGGGCTTTTGTTTCCTCAATTGGGCAAGGGCCTTAGCAAAAAGCGCTGGCGGCGCTACACTACCCCAGCCTCCATACGAGGCTAAGAGAAAACGGCTCAGAGGAGGAAGGGAGTGGAGATTTGATAGGGTAGGCCGGGTAATTCTTCGTTAGGAATAGAGCTGAAAACGGACTGGTGGGCGGTTTTGCGTGTCCCAGGACTTTGGAATCATTTTCCCGGTCAGTGCACAGATCATGGAAGGAATGGGATTGAAACCACGTACGGGGAACGAGGCTATGTTTATTAGAGAGAGTCTGTGCATGTACGCCATGTGCGGTGTTTTATTCGGACGAATCGTCCGACTTGGAAGGCTGATTATGTTGTGATTATCTCCCCGCCTCCCCTGTATGGGCATTGCCCTCCCGCTCCCTTCCCTTCCCACCCGCCGTGTATGTTCTAGGTGTGCATGAATGAGATTCCAAGATAGCGCCTTCCTTCTCGCTTGATTCCAGGTGCTTCCCGCTTTGAGTTCTCGTCTTTCCGCGCTCTAAGTTGATATAAGATAAAGTCATCTTCTTCTGAACCGTGTATCTAGAACATCTCCATCATTCGCACTCAACAAGTTTCCTTGCGTCTTGTCTTCCCATACGATGTTAAAACCAATCATTGTTGACCAGTACGTCGCCGCTCGCGTCTACTTTGGCTGCGTTGTGGCCATCTTCTTCCTTGAAGGCATCATACGCAATGTTCTACTCCTACTGTCAAAGATACGCAGTAAGTTGCTTTCCCAGCTGCATCCCCTCACTCCGGGCAATTGAAATCAAATATTGACAAACTTTGAAAGAAAATAAACCGACACCCGCATCCCACTGGGGTATCACTGTCTTCCTCCATAGAACCCTCACCCGCGCTGTTCCCATCCCTTACTTTACCGACTACCACATACTCGACGTTGTCCGCTTCGCCATTTTTGCAGTCCTCAACGTCATCTTCGCCCTAAACACAAATCAGTACACGACCGACTACACCCTATACGGCTGGCTTACCATTGCCAACGGCGGCCTGGCTTTCCTCCTTGCCGCCCGCAGCAACCTCTTCTCCCTCATCTTGCGCATCCCCGCGCCCGTCCTCCTCCAGTACCACCGATGGATTGGTCTCGCTACCGTTGCCGATGCCACGGTGCACGTTTCCTTCAACATAATGCACTTTATCAACACAGACCAGATTAAGAGCAACTTGGCCTCGGCCCGCATCCAGGTCGGTCTCGCCGCGTGGGTGTGTCTGGTCATCATGCTGCTTACAGCACTGCCCATTGTTCGTCGACGCTCATTTGAAGTCTTTTACTACGCACACTTCCTCTTCTTTGTCTTTATTGGCGGCGCGTTGTACCACACCACCAAGGGCCCTGAGTTCTTGCTCCCCGGCTTTGGACTGTGGGTGATTGATCGTGCGATTCGACTGGCGTATGGGTTCCGCAAGATCACCGTCGAGAGCGCCACGTACTACGAGGGCGACTTGACGAAGCTGCGGCTCCGTGGAATGAGGGCCGCCAAACCCGGTCAAATGGTCTGGCTTCAGCTCTCTGGCGTCTCGCGTCTAAACTGGCACCCCTTCACAGTTGCGAGCAGCGTTGCTCTGGACGGTGACGATGCGATGCCGACCGCGACCATGACACCGAGAACAACTGTTGCGATTCGTGGACTGGGCGGCTACACATCTGCCGTGCAGCAGCTTGCCGAGAAGGAGCCCGACTCGGCAGAAACGTCCATCAGCAGCTGCAACTTGCGTGTACGTCTCGACGGTCCCTATGGCGTCTCCCGGTTCAACTGGCACGACGAGCGTCTCGTAGTCCTCGTCGCGGGGGGTGTCGGTATCACACCCGGTATCAGCATCGCCTCGTCTATTATCACAGCCGCCACCATCGGTTCTTCCAGTCCTGCTGAGCCGCCTGTTACCACGCACATCCATTTGCTCTGGGTTGTCAAGGATGCCACACACATCACCTGGTTTGCCGATGAACTCCGTTCCCTCCACACTCTTCTCTCCCGCCAGCCCAACCCGACTGTCCGTTTCAATGTCATGATCCATGTCACCAGCAACGTCTCTAGCACGCCCGCGCCGGCTTTGGAGCCCAGCAACTCTTCTTCCGTCGAGATGATGAAACAGGTGCACACCATGTCGTCAGCGTCGCCGTCGTCTGTTCCGAGCAACGGTAACCCATGGAGATTGCAGCATGGAAGACCAGACATCCATCGATGGTTTACCAACTGCAAAGACACGGCACCCAGCGTAGACGCTGCCGTCAATGTCTGCGGTCCGGCGGCACTAGTATTAGACGTGCGGAGGGCAAGTGTGGCGCAGAGCTCAGGCAGCTGCCTGTTTCGCATTGAAGAGGAGAGCTTTGAACTTTAGCAGTACTTTCTTTTCTTTATTTTCTTCCTTTGACCGTCTATAGCAGTCACTTTTTTTCTTTTACCAAAACCTCATTCATATTGCAAATCGGCTGGAGACATTTTAGCGGCTACAAGCATTTTGCGTGAGTGGGCGCCGGATACTCTGTGCATAGACTCGGATCAACATGTGTTTTTTCTGGATCTGTAGGTTCCCATCTTAGAGTGCGGTGCGTAAAAATAGAACGATTGTCAATGATGCGTCACAATGATTCCCTGTTTACAAATTTAGTGAAGACGGTAAATAAGACAAATAGGTGTAGCAATTCTAGGAGTGATACAAAAAACTATGAGTGGAAGGTATAATGTAAAGCGCCAAAATAAAATCGCCATCCTTACGCAACACTGCCTTTTTGTTGCTTCATAGAACCGCCCTCCGCCCAATTCTTGCCAGCAACGAAGACCAGAGCCGTAGCACCCAGCAGCGCCCAGGTATCAAAGATCATACCCAAGATAGAAAGATAATTCGGCACGCCAAAATGGGGGGGGTTGACCCAGCTGTAGTTGACGAGGACCGAAAGCTGGTAAAGCGCAGACAGGAGCAACAGAATACTGGCCAAAGCCGCTAGTTTGGCGGGCTTGTCGTTGATGTGCATGCTCTTGGACAGTCTCGAAACGGCGAATCCGGCGGCAAATAGGGCTGCCGCGGCCATGATGCAGTCAAATGCGAGCGTGACATCCCTCAGGGTCAAGAAGAGTGAAATCGTGGCGAACTTATTGTCAAAATTGTTGCGATTCTGCTTGACACCCAGGGCGAACATTGCAGCGGCGAGTCCGTTCAGCACACTGCCGAGAACGTACACCACGACCAACCAGACCTTGCTGCCTGTCGTAGCTGACGTTGCCGCGCAGAAAGTCACGATGGCGATGAAGAGGATCCCTTGCGTGACATGGTGGAACCAGCTCGCGATCAACCTCATGTACTGGGCGGCCTCGTTCTGTTTGAACAGTCGGTCTAGGGAATACTCTTGCTCGCCGGTGCCAGCTTGATGGACTAGCGGAGACGACAGGGCATTTGCACACATGCCGAGCATGCAGGACCTGTGAAGACTCAGGCTTTAGTAATGATATGCATGACCAGCAGCCACCCGAGGACTTACAAGGTAAAGAAGATGCAAGCGAGTCGAAGCCAGGTTGCGAAGCCGTGGCCTAGACTGCCGCCTCGTAGCTTGATAAACGCAAGGACGCAGACGGCAAGGCCTGCGAGGAAAGAAATGCCGTAGAGCACAGCTGTCGCAATTTCATAGCGGGATTGTTCAAGGAAGTACTGGTGCTGCTCGTTTCTATCGTAAAAGGCCATGTTGATTGAATGCTGTTTTGTAATAAAATTTTGCTGACGGTCAAATTCAGTGTTCGGAAGCAGGGTCGGCTCAGCCTGTTATATAGACGTTCACAGGGCGACAGGCAGGTACGGGCGACAAGGCGACGTTGTGGTCAAAAGTCCACCCACACTTTCCTTTCGTCGATTTCCTTTCTGAGTTTAGGTTCAAATGGATATGTGAATATTAGCAGGTTGAAAAAAAAAAAGAACTAAAACTCTATGGCGCCTGTTCCTTGCTTACAAGGGCCGGCTGTCTACGAGGCTGTGTGGACTTGGCCGCTAAACTCGGAGGCAAGCCACATCCTGGAAAGCATCTCACATTTCCCAGGAGATGCTCTGCAAGTACTTCGCCTAGCGAGAAAAGCCTTTTCAGTAATATTGTATATATAAAACCTGACCGTGGCGTCCTATTAGTGTATAGTGGCAGGGCAGAGGAATGCCTGCTGGAAACCTGAAGGGGCCGCCTTGTTTCCGCTCAGGTGCCACGGTGGGTGCTTACTCTGATAACTTGGGGGGGCGGTTCATCTGATTGGCACGAGGCTAAGCTACACCAGAAGCAATGCCCAGCCAGCCAGCGTCATCAATGGTCGCTCAGTAAGTGCACCGCTGGGCAAGTCAACGCCCTGGCGCCCAGTTTTACTGCATCTGGAGCCTGGTGGCGCTGCCCATACCGTCATTGCTCTTAGCGGGTTTCTGGGGCGCACACTAGCGTGAAGCCAAATGCATCATGGCCCTGCCAAACTTGACGCCCGGGAATTGATAAAACGAGGCTGAGGCAGGGCATGGCGGAGAAGCATTGTGGGTGAAGTGACGCACGGTAAGGCTGTAGGCGCTCCTTGTGGTGCACAGCCTATCTGTCACGCAGGGCAGTTATTGGTTATAGAGGGAAGCAGTTGATTGAATTAAGCTAGCTGTGTGGGCGCTGAGACGCCTAGAGACACCCTAAGGGGGTAACGTCGGCCACCCACTTCTCGGCCCTACCCACATCTCGGCGCGACACGCGTCTTTAACACCACTTCTTAGATACTATATAACAAATCTAAATAAAATTATAATAATATAATAAATACACTATTATATATAGAATTAACTAAGTAATTACTCTATAGCTTTAATAATTAGAATATTATGTATAACCCCTATTAGTTGCCTTTTAAGTTAGTAGTATATATTTTTAACGTCTATTATTTTAATAAAGGCGGAATTTAGGTTAGAATTAACTTTCTTCTATTATTTTTATAATAATAGCTTCTTTACTATATAAAGCTTTATATTATTACGTTTTAAGAAGAGTAACTATACTTATTAGGTATTAAATTACTTTATAATCTTATATTATATTAGCTATAAGGTATACTAGCTAGTTAAAGGATATATAGTATTAAAAAGAAGGTGTTAGAGTTTATATATATTAGTAGGTGTTTTAACCTTTAGTAGGGCTTCTATAAGTATTAATTTTAGTTCTAAAAGAGGCGTTTTTAGTGTTATTAGGAGTAAATTAATAAGTAACTTACTTATAAGTAGCTTTATTATATTAACTAGCTATAAGTTAGACTTTTACTAACTAGTATAAATATTTTAATTTAATAGACTAGCTATTTTAATAATAGTATAACTTTTAAGAAAAATCCTTTTTCTAATAGGTAAGGAATTATTATTATTAGGTTAGTTACTAATCTCTTTATAATAGTAGACTTTAATTAAGCTAAATACTATTATATTAAAAAGTTAAAAAATATAAAAGCTATAAGCTAGTAAGAATAGAAAGTATATATTATAATAATAATATTTATATAGAAATTATATTATATAATAGCTTTTATAGCTATTAATAATAAAGAGGTAGTGTTAGCTTAAAGGCAGTCTTATTTTTAAAATAAAGATAGCTTATAGCTAATAGAGAGTGATCTTATTATTAGTCTAGCCCTAAGCTATTACCTTAAACTTCTAGCCTCTAAAAGGGCCTAATTCTTTAAGAAACTACTACTTTTAAACACTTTTACTATTAAATAGTACTAGTAGAGTAAGGCTCTTACTTAATACTAAGATATACTTAAAAATTATACTCTAATAGTATATTCTAAACTACTTCTTTAAGGTAATTCTTTTCTAAGATAACCTTAATATTAGGCTATTCTTTTAAAGACCTATTATAAGCCTTATTTTATTTATATTATATTAGTTACTTAAAAGTATCTTATTAATAGTATTAATTATTAGTAGCTTAAAGAAACTCTATATAATATAAGTTAAGGCACTATTAGCCCTTTTAAAATTAAGTTTTTTACCTCTTAAGGTCTTAATTTTTAAGTTTCTTTTAATAAAGCCTTATATCTAGTTCTTACTAATAGGTTCTATATCGCTATTAACTCTAACTAACTTACCTACTATCTACTAGATCTACTTATAGGTAGGTAAGTTACTTAAAGAGTCCTAAATTAATATCTAGCCTCTTAAATCTACTTCTTATATTAATAAAAGCTTTTATATACCTTTAAACGCCTTTTTATATAATATTCTACCTCTTAACTAATCCTATATTATTAACTATAATACCTCCTACTATATTATAGCTATATAGAGTTTTATACTACTAATTATATCTTAAATAGTGTTTTAAAGGGCCTATTTAGTATATTTATAAGGTATTATAAAATAAATAAAATTTAATACTATAATAATTATTATTATATAAGAAAATATAGTTTTAGTAATATAGGTTTAGTATTAAAGTGGGTGGATTAATAGCACTAAGATATAAGTAGGGCTGAGAAGTGAGTGGCTATTATTAGCTTTTATAAATTATAGATAAATATATAATAAAAAATAGCTTTTATAAGATAAGGGCCTAAATGCTATTATAGATAGTCCTAACTATATAATATACCCTTTTAACTTTAATATATTAGAAAATAAAGCTATAAAATAATATTATAATATTATTATTAATATAGTTAATAAGTAAGTAGCGTAGATAAACGAGTAGCGTAGATAAGCGAGCGGCGCAGATAAGTAAATAACGTATTCTACCCTACTTATTCTCTAAAAGTAAAATAACTCTATAAAGATAAGGTTAAAATAGCTAATCTTTTTACTAAAATATAATAAGATATTAAACTCCTTATAGAAAAATAGTATTAATTATAAATAAAATAAGTTCTATTTAATATAGTTAATAAGTAAGTTATTTAAATAAGTAAGTTACTTATATTTTTTAACTTTTTATCTTTTAACTATTAATAACTTAACTATAATATAAAAAGATATCTAAAATTAATTAAACTTCTTTTTTTTACTAATATTTATATTTATAATATAAGTATATATATTATAACTAGTCTAACTATATATACTATATTATTAATTATATATTTTAACCTTTACTTTATAATAACTATAAGCTTATATTTTATTTTTTACTTAACTATCTATATCTATCTACTATTTTAAATCTCTTATATCTTATATAAAAAGAGATCTTTTAGTTTATAGCTTTATCTTTTTAACCTACTAGTACTTACTAATTAGCTTATTTATAACTTTAAGGCCTTATATTTAAAGTATATAAAAATATAATCTTATATATAATAGCTATTATATCTTTTTTAAAACTATTAAGTATATTAAGACTTTTAGTTAAAAAGCTATTTAAATAATTAGTAATTTATTTTTTTAAAATTAAAGACTATAAAATTACTTTATTTACTATATTTAATATCTAAAAGACCTAAAATTTAGCTAATATTAAATATAAGTTTAAAAGACTTAGTATTATAAACTTAAGTTTTAAGATAAAAATAACCTTTTTAAGATTAAAAAGGGTAATTTTAGTACTTTAAAAACTACTTTAAATATTTTCTTTTATAATAGACTTATTAAAAGTATTAAAAAATAGAAAAAAGAAGTCTTTTTTAATAATATATATAATATTAGCTTTTATAAGATCTTTAATTTATTATTTATAAGCTTTTTTTAATAAACTAAAATAGTTAATATTTAAAAGCTAAAATATATAAGAAAAATATATAAGTATATAAAAAGTAATAATATTCTTCTTTTAATAGAAAAGCTTAAAGGTAATTAAGTAGTAACTTTTATAGCTATTTAGAATTAAAAGGTAATAATTACTCTTTTTTTAATCTTTTATATATTTATTAAAATACTTAATCTAATTTATACTAATTTTATTTATTATTAAAATATTTAAACTTATATTAATATATTAATTTAAAAGTAAGTATTTATCTTTATATTAAAATATAAGGTATTTTTAGTCTTTTATTATTATATATAATAATACTATTAAGCTTTAAAAATTTACTATTTAAATTATAATAATTTACTTTTTATTATTAAACTATATTACTTTTACTTTTTTAACCTAATTAAAGCTTATAATAACTATTCTTATTATAATAAAGCCTATTAAAAACCTAGTTTTATTAAAGTTATAAATATTAGACTTTATAATACTATATTTTATAATTATATTCTTTAAAAGTATAAACTAATTATAAATAATAGTTAGATTTTTATATTTAGTCTTTTAATAATTATATCTTTATTAAAAATATATAATAAATTTTAATTATTATTATATAAGGTTTTTAATTTAATACACTCTAATATATTTATTATTATACTTAATAAGTAATTAATTTACTATATTTATTATATTTATATACTAAAAAGAAAGTCTTTATAAATATAACTAAAAAATATATTTTATTATAACTTTCTCTTTTAAATTAGTAAGTTTTTTTTAAATTAAATATAAAGTTATATTATATAACTTAATTATTATATTAGTTATAAATAGTTATTTAAAGTATATTATAGATTAATATAGTTTCTTTATAACTTAGTTTTAAGTCTTTTTTAAAAGCTTAAAAGGTAAAAATAATACCTACCTTTTTTAAAAAGATTTTTATAAATTATTATTAAATAATAAAAGTATTAAAGTAAAAGGTACTAAAAATTAAGTAAAGTTAGTAACTTACTTATTTAGGCGACTTATTTATTAACTATATTATATAATAGTTAATAATAATTAAGTTTAATTCTTTTTATAATTCTTTTTAAAAATTATATTCTCTAATTTAAAATAGTTAAATCTTTAAATTTATTATAATAAGGTTTTATTAATAACTTTTAACTTATATATAATTAAAAATAAAATATAATTAAAAGTTTTAATAAGTTATTAAAGAAATTTAAAATTTAAAGCTAACTTTTAGTCTTTTTTATTTAACTTATTAGAAAGGCTAATTATATTTATTTTAGAAGTTTTATAGTTAATTAGATACTATAAATATACTATAAACTTTAACTTAGTCTCTTAGCTAGTAAACTAAAAGAAATATTAATTCTTAAAAGAATTTAAAAAATAATTAAATCTACTAACTATTAAATTAGTTATTATAAATTTAAATAATTATATTAAATACTTTATCTCTATATATAAATAATTTAATAGCTTAGTAAGCTCCACTTATAAATATAACTAATTTACTCTTATAATTATCTAGTTATTCGAGAAATAGAGAATAAGTAGAGATAATGAAAGCATGGCAGCTTGCTTCTCCGGGGAGTATAGAAGAGAAGCTAAAGCTAAACAGTGCTGCCACGCGGCCGACAAGTAAGGATCTCGAAGGCCACGATATTCTAGTCCAGGTTAGCAGCGCTGCGTTAAGCCCCGCCGACTATAAGTTCATAGAGATAGGGTTTATTATTAAGGCTGTTCTTCGATTTCTAAAGACCCCCGGTATGGACCTAAGCGGCGAAGTGCTCGCTGTCGGCCCTATAGTGACTAATGTTCTCGTCGGTGACCACATTCTAGGTCGTCTTGATCCATTTAAGGCCACTGGCGCCTTATCTGAGCAGGTAGTTCTAGAACGCGATAGCTACACTAAGATTAACCGTAACGCAAACCTCAACCACGCCGCCAGCCTTAGCACCGCCATATTAACGGCGTATTAAACCATCAAGCCCTACGTTAAGGCCGGCGATAAGGTCTTCATTAATAGCAGCTTAGACGGCACCAGCATATTCGGAATCCAGATCGCCAAGCTCCTTAGCTGCCATGTGATAACGACTTACTCTACAGGCAAGATTGCCTTATATAAGGAGCTCAGCGCCGATAAGATTATTAACTATAAGACGACTACTATCCTCGAAACGCTATAAAAGACCGGCCTAATCTATAGCGTCTTTATAGATAATGTTAGAGCTGTTAGCGACCTGTACCCCATATCGTTCTCGTTTCTACTCCCCACAGCGCCTTTTATATCTATTATCAGTGCCGCCTTAATTAGTCATATCGCTAACATGGCTAGCGCTATAATTAGGCCGTCTTTCCTAAGTGGTGGGAAAAATAAATTTATTAGCTATCTAATAAAGAACAATTATAACAATATTAACTAACTTACTTAGTGGTATAGTAAGGGGAGCCTTAAGTTTATAGTTAACTCTACGTATAAGTTTAATAATATACTAGCTATATTTAGCTAACTTAAAAAGGGATCCTTAGTAGGTAAGATTATTATATATATTAGAAGTATAGTTTAGTTATAGGGGAGATTGTTTTAAATACTTAGTAAAAATACGATATAAAGTAATAACTAATTATTTTATGAATTTTGTTTTCGAATAATAATAACAATATAACATAGTTAATAAGCGAGTAGCGCACCTACACCAACCCTTCAACCTTTAATTATTAATAATTTAACTATAATATTAAATAATATCTAAAACTAATTAATTCCTCTTCCTTACTAGCTTTTAAATCTATAATATAAGTATATACATTATATCTAGTCTAACTATATATACTATATTACTAATTATATATTTTAACCCTTACTTTATAATAACTATAAGCCTATATTTCGCCCTTTACTTAACTATCTATATCTATCTACTATTTTAAATCTCTTATATCTTATATAAAAAGAGATCTTTTAGTTTATAGCTTTATCTTTTTAACCTACTAGTACTTACTAATTAGCTTATTTATAGCTTTAAGTCCTTACACCTAAGTATATAAAAACGTGACCTTATATATAATAGCTATTATACCTTTCTTAAAACTATTAAGTGTATTATGCCTTTTAGTTAGAGAGCTATTTAGGTAATTAGTGATTTTTTTCTTTCTTTTAGAATTAAAGACTATAAAACTATTTTATTTACTATACTTAGCGTCTAAGAGACCTAAGATCTATCTGATCCTAGTTGTGAGTTTAGACAACTTAGCGTTATAAACTTAAGTTCTAAGACAGAAATGACCTTTTTGGGATCGAAAGGGGTAATTCTAGCACCTCGAAAACCACATTAGATATTTTCTTTCGTGATAGACTCATTGAAAGAGTTAAAAACGCGGGGAAGAAGTCTTCTTTTAGCGGCGTAGATAATAGTGGCTAGCAAAAACGCAGAGAGGAGGATGCGCCAAACCATGCCGCAGCTGCGCGGCTCGCGGTGTCGGAGGCTACGCCGTGGCTTGCCATAGGTGCGGTAGGGGTTTGCAGTCTACGGTGTTGAACACTGCTGCGGTGGCAGGCTATGGCTGTGGTCGGAAGTATTTTCTTGCAGTGGTTGCAATTTGTCTGCGGGCTGCCGTTGGTCGTCTGCTTCTGCGGACGCCGATGGTGTCGGCGCGGTGTATAGAGACGGAGCAGTGGTCTTTTCTGTCGTTTATTTAAGGCACCTATCCTTATGACGTCCCTATCTAAGATTCCTGATGTTAGTGTAGACACTAGCATATAGGCAATTAAAATGGCAGATCTTTGCCGAGCCACAGAGATTATCGGTACTAATATCAGTCCCATTTCGCCATTATAGGTGCCAACTAATTGCTCTTTTTGAATAGAAGGTGTTTAGCTGTAATATATATTCGCAGCTAAGACCTTCTATTTTGTGTATATATACAGACTATATGCGAGCATTAGGGACCAACCGCACCTTTCCAAAGCGGCCCATCATTCTCTTCAACCTGGAGGATGGATCGAAAATCTTTAGTTCACCACTAGAATATATAATAAACTGCCAGAAATTAGGGACAATCATAAGCATATCTTTAGGCGCTAGGACGATTCTCTTACTAAGGCAGGTGATCGACTAGGTAACTCATTACGCATTTGTGTGGATGGAAATATAAGTCGGCACATGCGAGATTCCGGATTTATTAACATTGTTTCCAACTAGTACTAGGTACCTGTGGGCAGATGGGGCAGTAATGCAACGCAACGGAGAATTAGCATACCTAATCTCGCGTTCTTAATCGTGAGCTTAGAGGAGTTTGCTTAATTTCTGCTTCTAGAGGTCGTGAGGCGGGAGCACCGTCGTGCTGAAGAATTTGTGTGTGCTAGAAGTGCGCGCCATAGTTCGAAATCTGAAGTTAGAAGCTTACTGTTTAGTGTATGTAAAGTGCCAGGTTCTAACTTAACTCGCAAATAGTTTCATACTAATATCACGCGAAGAACGAACGTTTTCGTGCAGAAGCCGTAAAGTGATGTTGGCTGAAGCGCCCGTTCCGCGTTATTGTTGGATGAATCGACCATTCGCTAATTTGGTTGTGGAGGATGTTCAGATTTAGTGGGTCATTCTGCCAACTTTCGATACACAGATGAATTTCGGGAACTGCCTAAAGAGTACCCTGCATTTGAGCCCTTTGCTTCGTTGAGCTGAAGTTCTCAGTTCTGACTTACTATGTAAATAGGAGGCAAGACGACGGGGGTGAGCTGAGAGTCACGCCGTAGAAATTTGGGGTAAGGACTCCTGTATTGTCGTTTCTTTTCGTTCATTGAGATTGTTGCATACACGGCTCTAAGGGGCTCATATAAAGTCTCTCGGTCATGACCTTTGTAACGCTCGGAAATCAGTTGATGTCGTGGTTGAGCTAACGCTGAGGTAATCCGAACGAGGATAAAAGTAGAAATGGTAGGTAGTCTACAGGCTTACAGGAGCAAAACGCCAAACTTGGTTGCAAAAGTCGTGAGACGTGGTAATTTAAGGACAATAATAATTCGATGGGTCGATGACATCATGAAACAGCAATTTATTTGCGCGCTGAACTAGTGAAATTGCTCGCAAGGTGACAAAATTCTGTTTCCGGTGCTAATGTTTGCTTTTTGCCATCGTCAAGGTGTAGTAGCAAGGGCAGTTGATTGGCGCAAGATCGTTCAAGCTGGTCAACCCCGCATTCCACCCTCTTGGAGGAGTTGCCCATCTGCCGAAAAGGGAGATGTTTTGTTGGGCCTGTGGTGTGGGGGGCGCACTGAAGACTAACTGTCGACAGTAGGCCGCTAAAATGCACCAACCGAAACAAACACTGGCGCTATATTGGCCGACACCATCGTGTGCACGGCTAGATTTACTATTACAGGTACTGCCTTAGATTACTACTAGCTCACTATAATCTATAGTAATCTAGTCATATAATCTAGTATCCTAATCAGGCGACCTGTAGGCATCTTTAGGCCACTTCCCCGTCTGCCTTACGTGTTTTCTGGTTCGTAACACCTATAACTAGCTCCGCCAAACTGGTAGCCTAACATTCGCATTTTACCTTGCAAAGCTAGCCGTCACATACAGCGTGCAAAGGCTCAGCGAGGCTAACCTTATCCTTTGTGTACGTCACCCTCGTATTTTCTATGATTTGTACCGCCATGTACATCCTGCGTTATCCTCTTCGCTTCGATGCGGTGGCTGCTGCGATCTTTCTGATCCCCGACTTCACGTCTATGCAGATGCGGTAAAATGAGTGATTCTTAGGGAGTGAATTTAGCGCAAAGGTCCGCAGCTTCTTGTTGATGACTGAAAATAAATTGCCGGGAAGTGGCTGGCTCTAAATCTTTGCCCTACATGAAAGCTCTTTTTCGGTCCAATTCCACAATTTCTCGGCCAGGGCATCATCCTTACCCAGTTGACTGGCTGTACCTCCATATCCAATGGGCTCATAGTACTCCCCGCTCTGAACGTCTGGGGACACTGATGCCCAGAGCTGGTTCTTGACTCCATACTCAACAGAGCTTAAAAAGAATCCCGCCACATATATCAACGCTCTCTGTGCCAGATTAGCAGCTGTTGCGTTCGAGAAAATGTCTGTCTTGATTGTGCCAGGGTGGATAGCGGCAATAGTGTACTGCGGATATAGCGTAGCGAAGTGTCGAGTAAATAGTATGTTCGCTAGTTTGCTTTGGCAGTACCGACCATAAGCACCAATAATGTTTTCATCATCGGCTTTTTTAAGTCGATCGAAGAGGATGCCACCTCTGGGTGCTCGTCGATGACCGGCCGATGCCACGACGACGACCCGCACATCCGACTTGGCATTACTCCTTTGCGTCTGTTCCAGTTTTGGTACAAGGAGTTTGGTAAGAAGGGCATGTCCCATATGATTTGTTCCAAACTGAATTTCGTATCCATCCTCCGTAAGGCCGGGCACCAGACCAGCAACACCACCATTGAGCATGAGAATGTCCAGGCGGTCTGACTCAGCGATGAACTTTTTGGCTGCGTTCTCGATAGATTCGAATGATGCTAAGTCAAGATGAAGAGGTATAATAGGCGCCTCCGCTATCTTGGACCGTATCTCATCGATGGTAGCCTGAGTCTTTTCAACATTTCGTGCTGCCAACCAAATCTGTTTGGGAGAATGACGGGCGAACTCCAGGACGGCCTGCTTGCCAATTCCAGCTGTTCCTCCAGTAATAAGAATAACTTTCCCCTTAAGAGAAGGGATATCCTTTTCTGGATCGAAAGATTTAGAGCTAAAAAACATATTGGGCGGGGGGGGGGGGGGGGATTTGATCTTGGATGGGACAGCGGATGGATATTCTTCTCTACACGCATGTTTGTGGTGGCCAACGGCGCAATATTTATATGCGTTGAAGCTTGTCCTGAGAATGGATGTACGCAACACATTTCAATCACGAGGCCGGACGCACGTAATCTTCCCGAATGCGAAAAGACGTAAGGTTTGAACGATCTCCGTACGGCGGACCGGACCAATTTGCGCTCGGCTCGGAGCTGTCAATACGTATACGGGGCAATTTAGCAAGTCCGCTGCCGAAAAATCGGGGCGGGTAAACCTGAACCCTCGGTTTTAATTAAATTTTAGAGTTTACATCTTCAACCATAATGGGGAGATCCCACCCAGTGCACTGATAAAATAACTTAGAATGCGCTACGTGTAGGCTGCTGCCTGAGAGTCCGCTGCCTCTGTTGATTAGGTGCGCTCCACTTAGCAAGAGTACTGGTATCGTTGTGACCGATCATATATCCTTCAGAAGGTGAGCAATATGAAAAAGTCTGTTTAACTATTCTGTGATGGTATGCGAATTTCTGCTACAATACCTGGCGACCCATCTCACCAGCATTCCACATTGTAATGCAGTTGGTCCTAGTGGTACCAATATGCACCCTCAGCAGTGGTAAGCGAACTTCTACGGAGCTAATGGCTCCGCATCGTACGCCCACGTAACAGATCATGATATGGGGCTTCCAGCATGACTATGACTACAGATGTCGCTTTCAAAAGTCTTATCTGATAGGGGTCTGGGCCTGCCTAGGTTATAAGGGGCCCTGCCCACCTAATTTACTAGGTAACCTACCCCTCTTTCCTTCTTATAACCCCTTACTAAGTAGCTAAAATGGTCTGCTAGATAGACATTATGATATAAGCTCTTATAGTTACTCTTAAGGCACCCTATAGTGGTAAAACCTCTACTAAGGTTGCCAGCCTAGCTAGAATATCTAGCTGTTAGGTTAATTAAATCTATACCTAAGTAATTAAATAAGGCTTTAACCTAAATCTTTAACTAATTATTATTAAGAATACCTATCTTAAAGATACCCTATAAAGTAGCTAGCTAAGTAAATAAATAGTAAAGAACTTAAAGGCTATCTTAAAAAAAGATTAAGCTAGATAGGTATATATAATAATAGCTTATTTACTAAGTTATAGTAGGTCTGTTTCTTAGAGAGTAAGTCAGGCTTAAAGCTATAGGGTAGTATGTTAAGTAGTATTATAGGTGTTCGTTAAGAGTAGAACTCTTAATAGTGAAACTATTACTTAGATTAATTAATAGAGATCTAGACTACCTAGCTACTAGAATACCTCCTCCTTAAGTACCTATCTATCTCTCTATTATATTCCTTAGATTACTTAAATTATAAGTAATCCTAAGTGATCTATCTAATAAAGATACTACCTTAAATTACTACTAGCTTACTATAATTTATAGTAATCTAGTTATATAACTTAGTATCCTAATTAGGCGACCTATAGGCGCCCACCTAGTCGCTCCTTAGGCCGCTTCCCTAGTCCGCCTTATATATATTCTAGTTTATAATATAATACTCCTCCCCTATTAGTCTTATCCTTAAGGCCACTATAGCTAGCTTATCTTATCTTTTATATTTATAGGTCCTTTCTTCCTCTTATACTATTATATTTCGCTATATCTAACTGTGTTACTAAGCCTTATTTTACTAAAACTAAATAGCGTTTAAGACTAGCCGCTACTATTAAAGAATTTAGAGTTATTATTATGCCTTATTCTTTTTATTATTCTAAGAAGCTTTCCTATAAAATAATAGAAGGTGTTTCTTATTATAAGGAATACGTCTATTAAGGTCGTTCTTATAATAGCTTAGGGGTGTTAATATCTTCTTTTAATTAGATTATTTTAGAATCTTAACGTTTATATTATAAAGAGAAGGAGGCCACTACTCTCCTTTAACGTCTTTAGCGAGAATCTTCTAAGGCGCTAGTTAAGTTAGAACGTCTATAAAAATAATATAAGTCTCTTATAACTTATAGTTCTATTATAGTTAAGTATAGTCTTTAGTTACTAGATAAACTTAATAAGTCTAAGTAAGCTAAGTTAGAGGCTATAATAAAGGTATAGTCTTTTAGCTATATAGATATAGTAGACTAGAATATTATTTTCTTAGATTTATTATAGATACTTAAAAAGGAACTTAATAAGTGGAATATTATTTATTAAACTATTAAAGTAGGTCTAAGTAACCTATAAGGTTCTTAATAGGTTTCTAGGTGTTCTTAGAGTTTAGGTATCCTTTCTATTTAATAAGATATTTATATTTCTTATAGTTTCCTTATACTTTAAGTATTTATTTAATTTTATATATATTATTATTTTCTATAATAATATCTATAGTGACTATAATATTATCTAATACTTTCTTAAGTAGTAAAATATAGAATATAGGATAGATCTTTATTCTATTAGGTAATAATAGTTTATAGTTAGTATTTAATATTTTTTATTTAATAAGGAATAGTCTAATTTTCTTTTAGTTAAGTTTATTACTAGGTTATTTTATTTTAATATTTTTATATATAAAGTAGACTTTATATCCCTCTTTTAGGATTAGTATTAGTAATCTCTTTTTATCTATATAGTACTTTATATAGTTTTATAAAAATATCTATTCTTATTATAAGTGTTTTTATATATTTATAATTATTACTATATATATTATAGCTATTAGTATATTTATATTTTATATTATATATATTTTAATAATAGGGTTAAATCTATAATTTACTTTAAATAGTAACATTTTTATATTATTAATTTTAGAGCTATTATAAGCCTATTATATAAGTAGTAGTTATTCTACCTAATTATCTTACTAGTAGTTAATATAGTTTTATAAGTATTATTCTAGTATTTAATTTAGAATTTTAGTCTAACTATCTAACTATAGGTAGAATATTATAGATAAGCTTTATTTAATCTTTATTATTTCTATAAGGTATTTCTAGAAGTTTAATATAAATAATTTATTATAATCTAATATAAGTTTTATTAGTAATTATATTAAGTAATAACTATTTTAAAGAGTATATATACTAGGTCTTTAATATTACTAGATTCTATATAGGGAATATAATAGGTATACTTTATAAGTTTGTTTATAATAACTAGGATACTATTATAGAGTACTCTTATTATAGGTTCTTTAGACTTTAGTAGTTTAATAATAAAGTCTATAATAATAGTTTATTATACTCTTTTAGGTAGTAATATTAATTATAGTTTATTATAAGGTGTATATTATATTAACTTTACTTTATTATAAATATTATATTTCCTAATAATTTCTTATATAATCTTCTTACTTTTAGGGAAGTTATATAATTTTCTTAATTAACTAATTATTTTTATAATACCTTAATATCTATATAATAGGTGTATATATATTTCTTCTATAAGCTATTTCTATAATATAGTTAGGATATATAGTTAATTATTATAAAAATAGTTATTTTCTTTTTATATAAGAAATAAGGTTAATCTTTAAGTGTTAGTTAGATAGTCTCCTTAGATTCTTAACTTAATTCTTTATAGCTAGATATTATCTAGTTATACTTATTAAGTTATATTAATTTCTTAGGTGTTTAGTATAAAGTTCCTATTCTTAGTTTAGTATAGTAAAGGTGTATTATCTACTTACTATTCTGTTTTTAGATCCTCTTTTTAGCTAAGTGTATCTACTTTTCTATTTTTAGATCTTTTATAATATATAATCTTAAAATTATAATCTATTAGGGTTTTATACTATCTAATCTATTATTTATTTAGATCTTTTATAGTTATAAAGGAGGTTAGGTTCTTATAGTTAGTATAGACCTTAACCTTATAGTTTACTCCTTTTAGATAATACTTTTATTCCTTAAAGGCTTTAATAATAGCTATAAGTTCTTTATTATATATATTATAGTTTAATTCTAGTCTATAAAGTTTCTTTAAGAAGAACGTAATTAGGTAAAGTTAGTCTTTATTATCTTATTATCTAAGTTATCTACTAAGTATATAATTAGAAGTGTTAGTTTCTACTTTAAAAGGTTTTTTAGGATTAGCTATAAGTAGAACTAGCTTATTTAGGATTTTCTCTTTTAGTTTCTAGAAGGTATTAGCTTCCCTATCTATCTATTAGAATTTATTATCTTTCTTTATAAGGTTAGTAAGAGGAATTATAATTTCTCTAAATTTATAAATAAAGTGTTAATAGAAGTTTATAAATCTAAGGAATCCTCTTACTTCTCTAATATTAGTTAGTATAGGCTAGTTCTAAATATCTTTAATTTTAGATAGACTAATCCTAATTTATCTTAGTATAATTTTATATTTTAAGAATTTAACTTTATATTAGTAGAATTTACTCTTAGTTATTTTAATAAGGAGCTTATTATCTTATAGTGTCTATAGTACCTTATATATATATTTCTTATATTCCTTAAGGCTATTAGAGAATATAAGGATATTATTAAGGTAGATAATAATAAATTTATTAAGCTATTTCTATAGAATATTATTAATTATAGTTTAGAATATTATAAGTGTGTTAGTAAGGCTAAATAGTATTATAAGATACTTAAAGTGTCCTTTTATAGTTTAAAAGGCGGTTTTCTACTTATAACTTTTAGTTATATAAATTAGATTATAAGCTCCTTTTAGGTTAAAAGTAATAAACTATTTAGCTTATTTAAGCTTATTTTATATCTTTATAATAAGTAGTAATAGGTATTAGTTCTTAATTATAATCTTATTAAGTTATTAATAGTTAATATATAGTTATAGTTTTCTATTTTTTTTTTAGTACCTATAAGATTAGGTATCCTATTAGGGACTCTAATAGTTATATATATCCCTTTTATAATATCTTATTTAGATACTCTTTAAGAGCTTTATTTTATATAAGGTTTTAGGGATATATCTTATTAAATATTAATTTAGTACTAAGTTAGAGCTTAATCTTATAGTCTTAGTGTAAATACTCTAATAGTCCTATTTCTAGCTCTCTACTAAATAGCTTACTATACTCTAAGTATTCCTTAAGAATCTTTATTATACTAGCTTTAAGCTTTTTAGTAATTATATATATTCTTAAAGGCTAGTCTTAATTTAATTAAGGTACTTTTTATAAGCTACTCTTATTATTATAATTATATCTTAGTAGATCCTATTAGAGTTAGCCTGTTTTTTAGTTAATTTAAAGATTACTTATTTATAACTAGGATATCCCTAGTATAATATTATATTTTAAGATTATTATAATATCTAAGGTAATATAGTGTTTTATACTTTATATATTAATTAGAAGTTATATTACTTCTATATTAACTACTCCTTAGCTAAATTTTACTATATATCCTTTTATAGTTATAAGTTAGTAGGGCTTATCTTTTATAGTCTAAAGTAATTATAGTTTATTAATAAGATTTAGTAAGATAAAGTTTCCTTATACTCTACTATTAATTATTACCTAAATCTTTCTTTTTATAATTTTTATAGTAATTATAAAGTATATAGTACTACTAATATTTATAGTATATAGAGACCTATTAGATCTCTATTAAGGAATTAGTCTTAATTATAATAATAACTATTATTTCCTAATTCTTATTTAGTATCTTCCTCTTATTAGTCTATCTTTTAGAATGTCTTAAAGATAATTAGTTTTCTTTTATTAGAGTTTTAGTAATAGTTAGGTTATCTACCTTTTATATTAATTAAGTATAGGTTAAATATACTTCTTATCCTTATACTATTTCCTCTATCCTTATAGTATAAGGTTATAGTATAGATAGTATAGGCGTTTTTATCCTTAATATAGTATATTTAGGTATTAATTTTAAGAGAGATTAATAACTCTCTTTATTCCTTAATTATCTAGTATTAAAGTTCTTTTTTAGTAAAAGGTCTGTTATATATATCACTATTAGGGAACTATTAATATTTAATTTTCTTCTAGAGGTAACGTCTATAGTTATTAAATAGGTAAGAAGCCTATAAGATTGTTATATAGTTATAGTATATTATACTTACCTTAGGTGTCTTAGGGTTGACTTTTAGGATTAGTAATTCTCCTATCTTAGCATTTATTAGGATAGCTATAAGTATAGTAGGGTTTAAGATATTAGTTCCTTAGATAAGAACTAGTTTAAGTTATCTATTTTAGTAGTAAGAGTGTCCTTTAATTATATATTATTTAATTAGCTCTAAAGGTGTTATAGGAATATAGTTAAATATTTCCTTTATATCTAGAGTGGTAAGTGCGAGTTTATCGTCCTTATTAGGTACTAGTTAGGTCCTAAATTCCTAGTCTTCGTCTAAGTTAGTATTATCTACTAAATAGTAGTAGCGTTTAGGCTTAGAGATATATTCTTCGCTATTTACTATACTAAGGTTTTATATAGGTAAGTCTTTACGGTTAGCTATATAGAGCTTTCATCCTTCTCCCACAGGCTTCTATTATTTCTTTAGGGCGTGGCACTTATTAGTAAAGTGTCTAGTCTTACTATAGTTATAATAAGTTTTACCCTTTTCTTTATTTATAGCGTCTAGTTCTATTAGGCCTAGGTGAACACTATAAGCTGTAGATCCGCCTTATTGCTATTCTGTGTTTAGTTAGTATTATTAGGTTTATATTTTAGCGTTTTTTTACGCCTATCCTCCTTTCTTAAGGCGTCTAGTATAGTTTTAGTTATTAATTTTAATTACTATTTCTATAAATATATTAAAAGAATCTAGTTAATCTATTTTATATAGATCGTCTTTTATATCTTCTTAGAGTCTATTATAAAAGAGTTCTATCTAACTTTTATTATCCTATTTAAGTTTAGTAGTAATTTATTAGAACTTATATATAAAGTACTAAGTAGAACTAGTCTATCTTAGGGTCTTAAGTTTATATATAGCAGTTTAGATTTTATTAGGGTCTCTAAATATAATAGTTAGGGCTTCTTTAAAGTTTATATAGTAAGTAAAGATTTAAACAGTTTTATCTTTAAGGGTTTTATTATTAAGATAATCCCTAAGAGTTAGTTCCTATTATTCTATTACCTTACTAGTAAGAAGGTTCCTAATATAAAGTATCTAAGTGGTAAGGTTAAAGATAGTAGTATTAACTTAAAGGTAGGCCTTAGTTTAAGTTAGAAATATGTGTATATCTCTTCTAGTACTATTAAACGGTTTAGGCTTAGAGAACTTAAGGAGTGTAAGGGTTACTAAGTTATTCGCCTATATAGACTAGATCTAGGTAGTAAGGGCTTTAATTTACTACCTTATTTACGCTATATATTAGGTAGGGTTAGTAGTGTTTCCGCTTATAGTAGATATTATAAAGGTTAACTACTTAAAGTTTTAAGGGTAACTTACTAAATAGGATTAATTAAAATATAATAATAGCTTATTTACTAAGTTATAGTAGGTCTGTTTCTTAAAGAGTAAGTTAGGCTTAAAGCTATAAGGTAGTATATTAAGTAGTATTATAGGTGTTTGTTAAGAGTAGAACTCTTAATAGTGAAACTATTATTTAGATTAATTAATAGAGATCTAGACTACCTAGCTACTAGAATACCTCCTCTTTAAGTACCTATCTATCTCTTTATTATATTCCTTAGATTACTTAGATTACTAGTAATCCTAAGTGATCTATCTAATAAAGATACTACTTTAGATTACTACTAGCTTACTATAATCTATAGTGATCTAGTTATGTAACTTAGTATCCTAATTAGGCGACCTATAGGCGCCCGCCTAGTCGCTCCTTAGGCCGCTTCCCCAGTCCGCCTTGCGTGTATTCTAGTTCGTAACACTAAAGTATAGTGTTAAAGCTAGTATAGATATTATCTATATCTTTTTAGACTATAAAACCTTTAAAACTAACTCCTTAGTGTCTTTAAAAACCCTAATAAGTATAAGGAAGCTACTTAATAGCTTACTTATTTCTAGTAAACTAGATCTACTACTTACTATATAAGAGAGTTTAAATAGATTATAGCTAAACTTAATTAGGGATAAGAAGCTCTAATTAAAATCTTCTATTAAGGCCTTAAAGAAGAAGTTAAAGATAATATCTATTAAGAAGAATAACTTAAACTACTTAATACTGTTATTAAGATAGTTATTAAAATAAATAACTAACTATATAAATAATATTAAGAAAAGATAGGTAGATAAAAATATAATAACTATATAAGGTTTAATAAACCTACTTACTTAAAACTTTAGTATAGTAAATAGTAAAGAATATATCTCTAATACTAAGTAATACCTAGAAGTAGATAAACACTACTTAATAGATAATACTAGTTTAGATAAGGACTAGGACTTTAGAACCTAGTTAGTACCTAAAGAAGAAGATTAAGAATATAGCACTTAGCTACTAGTATATATAACTAGGCTTAACTTAACTAATACTTTTATATATATTTTATACCCTTAAGGACCTAATAGCCTTATTAGTATACTATTAATAGAAGAAAGGGACCCTAAACTTATAGCTATTATAATCTATAGTATAGATATTATAGACCTTATAATACTTATAGAATTACTATATTAACCTATTAGAATAAGTACTACCTATATTTAATAAAACCTTATTATAAGTATATTATATAGAGAATATACTATAATTTTATAGGCCTCTTACTTATATTATAAATACTAGAGATACCTTTAGAAGAAACTTAAATATAGATAATTCTTTAAGTTATAGTATATAAGCTAAGGACCCTTTTTAAAAATAGACCTTTAATACTAGAAAATTTAGAGAAGAACCTCTAATATATTACTTTTTAAGAAGAATAATAATATAACTTATTATATTAAAAATAAAAATATATATACTATTTAAGCTATAACCTTATACTATAAAGATAAAAGAAACTATATAGTAATAAGAAACTTATTTAGCTTAAGTTTAATTAATATAATTAGTAAGTAATTAAAATACTATTTAAACTCTAAATAGTTAAAAGACTACTACTAATAATTATATAGGAAGGAATATAAATAAAAAAAGAATTTAAAAAAAAATAACTATTATTAAACTTCTAACTAATTCCTTAATAAAGATCTAATAGGTCTTTATATACTATAAATATTAGTAATACTATATACTTTATAATTACTATAAAGATTATAAAAAGAAAAATCTAAGTAATAATTAATAGTAAAATATAAAAAAACTTTATTTTACTAAATCTTATTAATAAACTATAATTACTTTAAATTATAAAAGATAAGTTTTATTAACTTATAACTATAAAAGGATATATAGTAAAATTTAGCTAAAAAGTAATTAATATAAAAGTAATATAACTTTTAATTAATATATAAAATATAAAATACTATATTACTTTAAATATTATAGTAATCTTAAAATATAATATTATATTAAAAATACCTTAGTTATAAGTAAGTAATCTTTAAGTTAATTAGAAAATAAGCTAACTCTAATAGGATTTATTAAGATATAATTATAATAATAAGAGTAGCTTATAAGAAGTACTTTAATTAAATTAAAATAAGCTTTTAAAAATATATATAATTACTAAAAAGCTTAAAGCTAATATAATAGAGATTCTTAAAGAATACTTAAAGTATAGTAAGTTATTTAATAGAGAGTTAGAAATAAGACTATTAGAGTATTTATATTAAAAGTATAAAATTAAGCTTTAATTTAATACTAAACTAATATTTAATAAAATATATCTTTAAAACTTTATATAAGATAAAGCTCTTAAAGAGTATTTAAATAAAATGTTATAAAAGAGATATATATAACTATTAGAGTTCTTAATAAGATACCTAATCTTATAGGTATTAAAGAAAAATAGAAAGCTATAACTATATATTAACTATTAGTAACTTAATAAGATTATAATTAAGAACTAATAATATAGTTAATAAGTAAGTCACTTAGATAAGTAAGTCGCCTATATTCTCTAACTTTTCCCTTTTTAACTATTAATAACTTAACTATAATATAAAAAAATTTCTAAAATTAATTAGAATCCTCTTCCTTACTAATATCTATATCTATAATATAAGTATATATATTATAACTAGTCTAGTTATATATACTATATTACTAACTATATATTTTAACCTTTACTTTATAATAACTATAAGCTTATATTTTATCTTTTACTTAACTATCTATATCTATTTACTCTTTTAAATCTCTTATATCTTATATAAAAAGAGATCTTTTAGTTTATAGCTTTATTTTTTTAACCTACTAGTACTTACTAATTAGCTTCTTTATAGCTTTAAAGCCTTATACTTAAGTATATAAAAATATAACCTTATATATAATAACTATTATACCTTTTTTAAAACTATTAAGTATATTAAGACTTTTAGTTAAAAAGCTATTTAAGTAATTAGTAATTTATTTTTTTAAAATTAAAGACTATAAAACTACTTTATTTACTATACTTAGTGTTTAAAAGACCTAAGATTTAGCTAATTTTAGATATAAATTTAAAAGACTTAATATTATAAACTTAAGTTCTAAGGTAGAAATAACCTTTTTAAGATTAAAAAGGGTAATTTTAACACTTTAAAAACTACTTTAAATATTTTGTTTTATAATAGACTTATTAAAAGTATTAAAAAATATAAAGAAGAAGTCTTTTTTAGTGTTATATATAATACTAGCTTTTATAAAATCTTTAATTTATTACCTATAAGTCTTTTTTAGTAGACTAAAATAGCTAATATCTAAAAGCTAGAGTATATAGGAAAAATATATAAGTATATAGAGGGTAATAATATTCTTCTTTTAGTAGAAAAGCTTAAAGGTAGTTAAGTAATAACTTTTATAGCTATCTAAAATTAAAAAGTAATAACTACCTTCTTTTTAATCTTTTATATATTTATTAAAATACTTAATCTAATCTATACTAATTTTATTTATTATCTAACTATTTAAGCTTATATTAATATACTAATTTAAAGATAGGCGTTTATTTTTATACTAAAGTATAAGGTATTTTTAGCCCTTTACTATAATATATAGTAATACTATTAAGTCTTAGGAATTTACTATTTAAATTATAGTAACCTATTCCTTATTACTAGACTATACTATTTTTACTTTTCTAATTTAATTAGAGCTTATAATAACTATTCTTATTATAATAAAGCCTATTAGAAACCTAGTCTTATTAAAGTTATAAATATTAGACTTTATAATACTATATTTTATAATTATATTCTCTAAAAGTATAAACTAACTATAAATAATAGTTAAATCTTTATATTTAGCCTTTTAATAATTATATCTTTATTAAAAACATATAGTAAGTTTTAGTTATTATTATATAAGGTTTTTTACCTAGTACACTCTAATATGTCTATTACTATACTTAGTAAGTAGTTAATTCGCTATATCTTTTATATTTATATACTAAAAGGGAAGTCTTTATAAATCTAGTTAAAGAATATATTTTATTATAACTCTCTCTTTTAAATTAGTAAGTTTCTTTAAATTAGATATAAAGTTATATTATATAACTTAGTTATTATATTAGTTATAGATAGTTATTTAAGGTATATTATAGATTAATATAGCTTCTTTATAACTTAGTTTTAGGTCTTTTTTAAGAGCTTAAAAGGTAAGAATAATGCCTGCCTTTTTTAAAGGGATTTCTATAAATCGTTATTAAGTAATAAAAGTGCTAAGATAACAGGTGCTGAAAACTAGGTGGAGTGGGCGACTCGCTTATTTAGACGACTCGCTTATTAACCACGTTATAGTTAAATTATTTATAATTAAAGGTTAAAGGGTTAGTAGAGGTATACTACTTACTTATCTATACTACTTAATTATTAACTATATTAATTAAAGAATTAGTTACTAAAAAACTAATTTAAGGAATATAATAGAGAGATAGATAGGTACTTAAGAAGGGAGTATTCTAATAACTAAGTAGTTTAGATCTTTATTAATTAATCTAAGTAATAGTTTCACTATTAAGAGTTCTACTCTTATAAGCTTATCCTAAGACATGTTAATTGGAATGTAAGACACGCCACACTTAGCTAAATGCATGGCTAGTCTTGTCGTCGGCGATAACGATTGGAATTATCGCTGCCTGCTCCCTGCGAGGTTGCGGGCAGCTCCTTACTATATGTCTGCTAGCTTATCGTTATGTGACTGCCTTCGCCCTGTCCTGGTGGTTCTAGGCGTTTTCCAGTACCCATAGCTGCTACCTCGCTGCTAGTGCCCTGATAGAGCACCTGACTTGGCTGGTTGCATACAACATTTGTTCATAATATATTAAAAAATAAAACTTGATGGTATTTCATAAAAAACCTTATATATATCCTCTAAGCTCTTCTAACTTTTAAAATTGGAAACCTTTATGCCCGCTCTCTATATAAAATGTTAGCTCTTGTCAAACCTGATCGCGTGAGCGGAAGTCGTCACCTCCGCGACTAGACGACAGCACTGTTTCACGTACCTTGGCTGCTCTAAGCGTGGCTTCGACAATACGCATCGCTTCGGCCGTCTTGATAGGCACCCGATGATTCCCTTCCCACTCCACCAGCTCCGCGCTCGTCGTAGCTGTGAAATCTTGTAGCAGGGCACGGTGATACTTTATACCCGCATCGCGAGTGCCATGAACATGGACCGTAGGTATCCTCAAGCGGTGGTCATTCTCGACATGGTCCCCCACCACTGGCGGCTGGGAGAAGAGATCACTGGGAAAGCCGACACCGTCTAGAGCCATGGTTAAGTCACTGAGGGCGACAATTGGCGCTCGGCTAGCCAGCAGGATGCCGAAACGCCACTGTACTCCAGCAAACCATACGGGAGAAGAGTCTGTAGCCCAGCTGGGCCGCCGCGCGGCAGTCTCAGCGCGGACCTGCGTCTCAAGCAGCACGCTGGCGGCGACTTTGCCACCCTGGCTGAAGCCAATTAGCCCAACCCAGTCACCACGACCGCCCTGGGCATCATCCTGAGCCATTGCGCTTTGCATGGACGCCTCTATCGCGTTAGCGCCATCTGCATTGTCCACCCAGGGGTGCTCCGGCAGCCAGCGAAGCCACCGACGAAAGGGCCCGTAGCTCGCATAGACTGCCGAAACGTCGGGCCCGGCAACTTCGCACGGATAGGGCCCGTTGGCAAAGACGAGGCGAAAGTATGGTGCAATGAGTCGAATCAGGGTTCGGCACTGTCGTCGGAAAATCTCCGAAGACGTACCGCCACCGTGCAAGCACAGTATTCGCGGGAGGTGGTGGTTGTTCTCTGGTTCAAGACGCATGGTGGAAACAAGAAGAAAGACGGGGAGGGGGAGGGGGCCGAACTCAGGATATTCTGTGCTTTTTCCTGCAGTAAGATGATCTCAAAGGCGTCGCTACGTTTTGCGAGGTAGTATTGCGGATGCAGGGAGGCTACTTAAACACAGGGTCTAAATATTAGGCTTACGCATCGGCCAGTTTACTTGGCAAGCCACACTGGTTATTCGATTCCGAGTCTTATCTATCGTGCAAGGTAGTCGTGACGCCACCAGCCCAGCTAATTCCCCGAGACAGGAATCGGGGGCGTTCAACTTTCGTTTAGTGGTTAATGCACTCCGTTAGGCTGTGACTCCAACCGCGCCTCAATCAGCGACACTGAGCAGCCAGGTGGCGTTACCGTGCCCATATACTGCAACCTAGTGTCGACTGTTTGGAACAGCCGCTTCCAATCGGGCCCGGTTCGCTCAATCGAGTTCCATCCGATGGCCTGGATCATGTCCATGTTGCTGTGCGAGATTAGCTTTGGCACAGCACCTTGAGCAGAAGTACACTTACTATGGCTGCTTCTTGGTCCATTGCGTCGTAGACTCCTCGCCAGGGAGAAACTCGACGCACAGAATACGCGAGCCCTCCTTCATGGATGGAATCACCGCTTTCAGGATTTTCTCAGCGTACTTGTCTGACCAGTTGTGCAAGATGTAGCGGAAGAAGTAGACATCGGCGCCGACGACGGGCTGTGTTTGAAAGAAATCGTGTGGCATAAAGGTAACTCTGTCTTTGAGCGCCGCATCCAGCCTCTCGGCTCCTTGAGTTGCGCAAACGGGCAGGTCTTGCACAACGAAACGAATGTTCTTTGTTTCTTTGGCCAGGGCAATCGAGACGGCACCGTGGCCACCACCAATGTCAACCACGACGCTATCTGGGCGGTCCAGCTCCGCCCAATTGTAGCCCCGCGCAAGATGCTGGTTACTGAAGCGGCCACCTTGGGACATCCAGCGCATTGCAGACCCGAAGCGACGAGCTCGTTCGGGATGTGCTTCTAGCTCTAGATAAAAGGAGCGGTCCGTATCAAATGCAATGTTGAATCCCGTCTCGTTGGGCTCGCCCGAGTTGGGATACTTGTTCAAAGCAGTAATCATCTTGGTGGCAGCGGGCTATGACGCATATCAGCAGGAATGCGACGGAAACAAAGGACCGTGTTGAATACTCACAAACATTTCCTCTAGGAGGAACCCAGACGAATCCATGGCCCCAGGTTCGGCATGAAGAATTCTTGACGCGGCAGAGTGTGAAACATGGCCATCCTCTGTTTCGATAAATAGTCGGTTCATCATAGCGACGCGCAGCATGCGTCGCACGAGAATCTCATCCTGGCAGATGGCAGCCGCCAAGTCTGCGTAGGAGATGTCGCCCTTTGGTGGCACATGCTTTGGCACATTATAGTGGTATATGAAATGTAGGTTGGCCAAATCAGTAAACTGGAAAGGAAAAGGACGTTAGAAACTGGTCGGCTTTCCTTGTGCATTTCTTGGTGACGAACATGGTTAAGTAGCTCAAACAGGAGGTCACGCGGGCCTTGTGCGAGTCGCCTGAGATTCTGGGCTCGATCAATAATGGAATAACGAGTCTTTTCCATGTCCAGCGGCAGATCCGACAGGGACTCCTTTGAGAAATCGACGGCATCTAAGCCATTGGCTTCTGCGTAGGCGTCTAGCAGCTTCGCATCAGCAAGGAGCTGCTCCGCGATGAAAGTAAGTGGTCCTGACGTCATCCGGGCGATATTTCTGGCTGACTTGCTGTTTTGGCTCGGGGTATAGCTCTTGCTAGTGATAAAGAGTTAGGTATGTCTAGTTAGAGTATTATACTGCATCGGAGCTTACCCAGCGGCCCTTCTGTCGCGTCCGGTGGCCACCAGCATCGGTAAATAGGCTAGTTTCAGACGGGGCACAAAATAGTCACCGGTTAACAATGTAGCCGAATAGGTCCGCTACAATTAGATATCACCGACAGGACAAATACACTACTTCATATTTGAACACGCAACGAAGGTATCAATAGAGAATGCGAGCGGACGAGTAGAGGAGATTAATATAAATTACAACGAGTAGCCAATTGCTAATCGCTCAGCGTACAGTGGCTAAACTTGACGAGTGAGCTATAGTAAGAAGTAGTTCTCTTGGTATCCGGCCTTCACAAGTTTGAAAACACATATCGCCGGAGTTCTGGGTCAAGCTTGAGACGCAGCAGCTTTTTTCTCTGCGCGCTTTTTAACATCCTCGACCTTGATGCTCCTCCACTCGGCACCAAACGCAATGAAAAAGGCGAGACCAGATAACACGATGCCCCAGATCCAGGCAGCACGAATACCCTTCATATAGGCATTGACGACAATGGATAAATCGACAGGGTCGGGAAAAGCATCGTGCAACGACGTGGTACCAGCAGCAAGGACCTTGGCGGCCGTAATGTTGGGATTATCAATGGGAAGCGACTTCAGTAGGACATTGTTGAGAATGTTCTGGGCCGCCGAGACTCCGATGGTGCCTCCAACGAATTGCCACACTGTATGAGGTTAGAAACAAAATCAAGTCCACAAATCATTATGATGGAGCTTACACAGAACGAGGGCAATGGTCACGGCCATGTCTGGACGAGGCGTAATGGCCTGCGCGACAACCACATTAATCTGAATGACAAGGCCAGAGCCAATACTGGCTAGGATTTGGTAGCCAATGTAGTGGGCGGCAGACGAACCAGGCTCGAGAGTGTAGAGCATGCCGGAGCCAACAGTTAGAAAGACAGCCCCAACCAAGAGGAACGGCTTGTAATAGCCTAGCTTGCCGAGCGCAATGGATCCAATAAAGCTAAACAGAGCTGGAAAGCTGCGTTAATATGCAGTTGAGAACTTCATATCAGGGAACTAGTCTTACACGTCGTGAGCACCGTGGGCAGCATGCGGATACCAGACTGGGAGGGCGAGGTGCCCTGCGCCGCCTGGAAGTAAATGGGCAGATTGTAGGTACGAGCAAAACCGGCTGCCTGGGCCGTGAGATTGAAGAGGGCAAGGATGAAGATGGTTCTGCGCTTCATGATGCGCAGCACAATCATGGCATTTTCTCCCTGCTTCCACTCTATGACGACCAGCAGGCCCATGAGCAGGGCAAACCCGACAACGAGGCCGATTGGCACGCTGTTGGTCCAGGGACGGAGCACGCCGCCGTCTTCGAACGCAAGGAGGATGCAGACGAGCGCGGCGACAATGGTGACGATGCCGGGGAAGTCAAAGAGGAAAGGTACCTCTTTCCAGGTGGTGTGAGCCATGCGCGAATGAGCGGGCGTTTTGAAAAAGAAAAACAAGATGAGCATAGTGGTGCCGCCAATGGGCAAGTTGACCCAGAAGCACCATCGCCACGTCACGTCCTGAGTGAAGAGGCCACCGAGGAGAGGGCCGAGCACGGACGAACAGCTCCAGACGGACGAGGAGAGGCCGAGGATGGCAGGCATGTTCTTGGGCGGCGTGATAAAGGCAAAAATAGTGTAGCAGCCGCCGGTGATGCCTGCGCCGCCGAGGCCCTGGATGGCTCGGCCCAGGATGAGGACGTGGCTGTTGGGCGCGAGGGCTGCAATCAGACTGCCGATTTCAAAGATGCCGATGCAGGTGAGGAAGACAACCTTGAGGGCGAAGTACTTGTAGGCCTTGCCCCAGAAGGCCTGGAAAGCAGCCAGGGACATGAAGAAGGCCGAGCCGTACCAACCAATCTGGCTGACGCTG
Organism: Akanthomyces muscarius; assembly: GCF_028009165.1. Classification (NCBI taxonomy): domain Eukaryota; kingdom Fungi; phylum Ascomycota; class Sordariomycetes; order Hypocreales; family Cordycipitaceae; genus Akanthomyces; species Akanthomyces muscarius. The sequence goes on along the minus strand of NC_079243.1, from coordinate 2,042,864 downwards.
TGAAACTCGGCCGTGATGGTTGGGATGGCTGTGGCAATGATACTCTGCGCGTGTTAGTGCTCGCCAGCTACCACCACGGAGTGAGGTCATACTCACTATGTCGAGCGCAACGAGAAACATGGCCAGCAGCAGCGCAATGGCCAAAACAGAGTAATGCCAGACGCCGGGATACGTGATACTGGGCGGCCCGGCAGGTGGCGGTGCGGGTTTGGCGACTTCATCCTGCTTCTCTTTCTCGTTTTCGGGCACAACTGCCTTGGGCGGCGCCGCGACTTCGTCCACCGTCATTTCTTTTTTGTTTCTCTATTCGTTGTCTCTGTATAGGGCTGGTATAGCAGATTGGAAGCGGAATAGATGGAATCTGTGTAAAGCTGACTGTCGCACGTGACAACGATCGAGGGACAAAGCAGCGTAATTGGCGTAGATGTCGAGGCTCATAAGACAGCGCTGCAGAATAGACGCCGAACCCAAGTTTGGTTCGATCTTGAGTTCTGGCGCCAAGGCTCTCGTGCGATTTTAACGGCGACTTTGGTCCCCTTTTTGCGGGCGCTTCCGATCGGGTCCTTATTTCCACCACTCGCCCACGGCAAGTTGTGATTGGCAGAAAGGAGCCGATCCGAGATGACGCCACGGCCTGTTTTGCTTTAGCGCGGCGGTGTCTCGAGCCTGATGAAGCATGGCCGGAGTTAGCTTCTCGTCCGCGTGCAAAATCCGCGACGGGCGTGTTGAAATGAGCTTTTGACCGGGATTAAGCCTGGTTGAAGACGAAGTAGGATTCATGGTAAGGCTGCGTGAACAAGTGCCATTGACAAAGCTGGGAGAACCATGTTATACGGTTTGGCCGATTCACAAACATGTGAAATGGAGTCCTATGTACAGTAGTGTGGTGCTATTTGCTATTTACAACTCTATTTACATTAGATATGACGAGAAATGGGTACTTAGATGAGCACCTTGAGGTCATCGACGCAAAGCACTTATGGTTCGGAAGCTCGAATTTGTTCAGATGGGCCTTCTATTTTTTAGGCTAAGATACAAAGAAAATCTCCTAATTTACACGTGTTTTTGGTAGTGAACAGGGGTCGGGCCTTGACCCTGTTACGACCCTTGATTTTTCCGAGCTTTCCACAGTGTGCGGCACTGCGAGGCGCTGTGCTTAGTCCCCCTCTCAAAGCTCGCTTTGGGCTCCATTCAGCTCGCTCCTTTCAATGCTCGAGGCGACGTAAATGGTATGCTGGTCATGTGGTGATGGTGTCCTTCATCTTGGATTATGTTTTGCTACTTTCCAACGAAGCGCGCCGGCCGCTTCTCGCGAAAAGACATCAGTCCCTCCATGCGGTCCGCCGTGTGCAGCAGCGATGCGTACGCCGTAGACTCCATCGTAGAGGATGCGCACGACAGCACAGTCATGGCCGCCTGGATTGCCAGGGGCGCGCCGGCCGACACTTCGCGAGCCAGTTCGATGGCGGCTTGCAGCGTGGCTTGTCGTGGAGTCGCGGCTGAAGTGCCGCCGCCGCCAATCCCAAGAGCCATGTCCCCGTCATCGTGGTCGACAACGCGGTCGCAGAGACCCATTGCGAGCGCTTCCGTGGCACCGACGCGCCGCCCTGTAAGGATGAGATCTCGTGCGTGACCTAGCCCGACAACACGCGGAAGACGGTAAGTGCCGCCAGCGCCGGGGATGACGCCCAGTCTCGTCTCGGGCAGGCCGACAACGGCGCCGCTGGAAAAGACGCGTAGATGGCAGCACAAGGCCAGCTCGAGTCCACCGCCTAGGGCCGCGCCGGCGACGGCGGCAACGGCCGGAATGGGCAGCGTCTCGAGGTGTGCAAGCGTCCTGCGCATGGCGCCGAGGAACTCGTCCACTTGCGCGTCGTTCATGACGAGCCGCTGCTTCAGATCCGCGCCGGTGCAAAATACGTCGTCCAAGGCGCTGGCTAGAATTAAGACGCGAGTGCCCGTAACGCCCCTTGCCCACTCGGTGTGAATCCTATCCAGCTCGCGGTAGAGTTGGTGCATCATCTGCACCGTAAATGCGTTCTTGGCCCGTGGCCGGTTCAACGTAATAACGCGGATAGTGCCTGTGTGCAGGGCCGGCAAGTCACTGATATGCAGCTGTTCGGGATTACAGGCTTCTCCTGCTTCACCAAGAAGGCCGAGACCATGGGTCCCCGGCGCTGACGGTGGGCTCAGCTCCGAATGTACGGATTGGCCTGGCTTGCTGTCCATGTCCGATAGCGCTGGCGTTGGCGGGAAGCTTTGGCTCATCGGGGGAGTAGTCGGCAGAGGGCTGTGCTCGACGCCCGTAAACTGACAAAACATGTCATCGGCGGCAAGCAGGTTCATGGTGGATAGCTGCTCCGTCACCATGAACTCGCAGCTGCTGTCTGGGAGCCGGGGGAAGATGACGGCGGTGCCAATCATGCTCTCGCGAGCAGGGAAGCGAAACGCTTTCGCGCGCCCACCCTCGACAGCCGGGCCAAAGTCAATATCGTAGAGGGGAAACCTGAAGTGGCTCGTCACGATGAGGCCCGAAGTGAGGATGTCGTCGACGATGCGCAGCCGCCAGTCTGCGCGGTTCTCCACGTACTCAGCATGGGCGAGCATATCTCGAAACTTGTCTGCGCTAGCGCTCTGGACCTGGGCTCGGATAGCCTGGGCTGCGGTGACGATCCCGGTGCGAGGGTGCGATAGCTCGGAAAACGGCAAAGATCCTTGGGTCATGTACATGACGTTGCCGTGGTAGGCTCCGTCGAGGCCGACCTTGGCTCGGTAATCGATGGGCTGCGCAATGTGTGAGAGTTCATTTGCGCTAACAAGGCCTGCCCTGTGACGAGCCAGGAGCACGCTGCGCCAGATAAAGGCTGAAATGGCATCATTTGTAGAGAGGCGGCTCGCAGCCGAGGCGGGCGTGCACGTAGCCGCGTTCTTGAGCGCCACGAGAGCGTCGGGGTCGATTCGGTACACGCGAGAGCAGGATTGGACCTTGGCCTGTTTCGTGGTTGTAATAGCAGGCGCCGAAGTCCAAGCAGCGTATGCGTCGACAGAGCCTGGCGTGCCGCTCCCAGCAAGGCTTTGGGTTCTGTCGGAAACATACTCCTCCTGGTTTGTGGCGGGAGCTGCTGATATCTCGCCTAGTTGCGCTTTGCAGAATGCGTCGGCAAATATCTTGACAATTTCCGTAACGCCGCGGCCGTCTGCCACGGTGTGGTTGACCGAGGTGACCAGTAAGAGGCCGCCATCGATCCAGGTGGCTTGTATGCGGCAGAGGCTTACACGACTACCTGGCGGCAGGGCATCGTTGACGGGCGGGAAGATGTCCTGTGGAAACATATGCTGCGCAAATTTGAACTTGGCTAGCTCTGCAAAGCTTTGTCGGTCGGACAGGTCCTGGACGTCTAAACGAGCAGCGCCATCTGATACGAGGCGAACATCCCACGGCTTATCCTTTGCGGATGGCAAGACAAGCGCTCCGCCGAGGAATGGAATCTTGTGCACGGTGCTTTGAAGGGCCAAATGAAGCTGGTTGACAATTGCCTGCTTGTCTACATCAGGCGCCACAGCAAAGCAGTAGACGCGGACGGCATCCTTCGGCGGGAAGATCTTGCCCCAATGCGGAAACACTCTGTCCCACTGGGAAAGAGTAATGCGAAAGGGCGGACACGGAACCGCAAAGGACGAAGTCATCGTCGGCGTGGTATAGGCTTGCCTTGTGAAGAGCAAGAAAGCCAAGGCACGGTAGCGTCTGGACACGGTGCATAGGACGGGCTTTGATACGCCCTGCCGTTATATACGATGACTACCCGGCACATACGCGATGCAAACCAGCTGGCATCGGCTCCTTTTGGCGGCGAGATAGTCCATTCTTTACACTGCGGTGTGTTGTAATGCTCCTTCTCGGTCACTTATAGGTGGTCTGGCATACCGGACAAAGTAGTTCTGACAGCTGTCCTATCTATTGCTAGGATTGACTACCCTGCAACGCGCCTGGAAAAATCGAGGCCGCAAATTTCAAGGCTGGCTATTGCCTGCACAAAGGGTGCAATAGAAGCCGATGTCGTTTAATCCCACGCCATTGTTTATCTGGCATAAACTTCACGCAATGCAACCGTCATGGTAGGGTGCCCACGTGCTGGTACGAACTGTACGATGATCCTTTCCAGATGTAAATCCATGCGCTGATTGGTTTGGATAAGCATCGGTTTGTGCATACAAAGTACCGCGCTATTTCTTGTGAACTTCAAGTATACCGGTATGCTACCATAGAAGCAAGCTGGGTGGCATACGATGGGCCAAGGCACGGCCAAAGGAGCCGAAGATGGGAGATGGCCAGCGGGCGCTAGGCGTTCAGCTCACCAAGCCCGGCAAAAATGGGCGGGCATGGATGGGATTGGGCTGCGGCTTGTAGCTGACAAGACTTCATCCAGCTTGACAGGTAGTGCTGATGCAGATCATGTTGGATCTGGCCTCACGGCTCAGATGCTCCCAAGTACACATGAGAATCAATTATTGCATGCATTAGTCTACCCTGGTTAGCGATCGATGCCGTGCCACCAGCATGTGCAAGTAGTAGCAAGCTGCAGCAAATAGACCACAATCCTAGGGTCCATGGCGTTCCCACTCAACAGAGTAGCCCACTTTGGAGTACCCACGGGCCAAGTTTGCTGCCTATTGTAGCCGCGCTTCCGAGTCACTGAATGGTGTAGAGATCCCTCTGGGGGACGTCTTTTGCAAGGGCACGCACACCTATTCATAGAGGAACATATGACGCACGAGGGTTATGTTTTATCCCCCCTTGGAGGTTTCTCGAACATTGGGCTGCCCTCTTGAGACGAAAGACGTAGTATTATTCAAATCCTAGTTCAAAATTGTCATGGAAACTGGAGATATTTTTCATGCTTTAATTCAGCGGGGCCATGGCTAGCGGAATCCAGACCGAGGATGTAAACTTCCACAGCCGTGCCAGGAGATGTCAACGTCTGCAGATGAGGAGACCATTGCGAGAAGTTCGCTTACGGAGACGTTCAAGGCCCAGCCCCAGTCGTGAGCCTGCCAACTTTGATTGGTAAACTATTCGCCGGGCTCCAGTGTGGAAATTTGTCCGGTGGCTATTCCGTTTTTCGTTTGTCCCACACAATGTTGTAATTTGGTCCAGGGTTGTTTTGCTTTCGTCGGGCTCGTCGCATAGAATAATCACCAAGAATCTTGTCAGCTTGACCGACATTGCGAATGCAACCACCAAGATCGCTTCCACTGTCGTGGCTGAGAAGGCGCCAATGGTCTCTCGTCTGGCAGTATGGCGGTTCCCGTAGTCCCTGGATTCAAAGCCACGCCAAACATTTGCATCTCCAGAACCCCGCCACTTATAGCCCCGTCCAGCCTCAGCCGACTAGTACTTTTTAGCGGTATGCTACCGGGGTGGTGGAATAGCGTAAGAATCTTGGAGTCGGGTCCGATTTGTTCCATGCAAACCGTTTTGCCCGCCCGGGGTGGTGGCCGGTCTGGGCTCTCTTCATCTTTGTGGCTGCGTGTGGTGACCAATCAGCCACATCCTGAATGAAATGGCACTTCGATCATTCGCCAACGCCATCCGAACTAAGATAGCTGAATAGGTTGACGGGCCTGAGAATGGTGGATGATGCATTCTTCAACTCGGCGCAGCCTTGTTTTCCCTGTTGACCGGGCCGTTTTCCTTTGCGAAGGGAGGACTGTCCTGTTCCAAAAGTTCCACTGACGTGGGATACACGTCTGACAGATTGATTGATGGCGTTGCTCACCGGGAAGCCATCCAACCGCACAGCCGCCTTGTCGCATTTTGCGCTCAGAGTTTTATAGGAGTAGGGGGTTTACACAGCTTTTCTCTTCGACAGTTCGTTGGTAAAGTTTTTTCCTATTCGGTACGTTGTCGTCAGAAATGCTGGAGATCTCCTGCGCCTTGGCATCTCGCCTTGGCAATTTGCCTTTGGTTACCCGAAGCCCGAGCCGCTCCAGCGTGGATCGATCAGTCTCTGTCAACAAGAGCGGCGGTTGCTAGCCCTAGTCCAAAAGCAGACGGGAAGGATCAGCTACATGCTATTGTTGCAAGTATCCGTTGACGCAGATATTTATCTTGTTCATGATATGTAGATCTCATGTAGTTTTTTGCAATGCAACCCTCCCAGATGCAACATGCATCTTAATAAACCTTTTACACTCCTTGTCCTTTCTTCAGGACTATGCTCGGCCCAAGGAGTCTAAGGAGCCATTCTGGCAAAAGCCATGGCCGTTACGAAAGGTTACATCTTGCCCGGTAAGGAAGGTTGGACTTTCGCCAGCTGGGTTGTAAGACGGTCTAATTACCCGCCCGATCTATAGAGACCCCCCTGCAAACTCAAGTATCAGTAGTTGAAAAAAAAATCGCCTTCTCGTGTTCTGTACTCCGTGCCCACCACATTTGACGGTTCGTCCTCAACTGCAGAGATGACCTTCCACCCGCATACGGCTGACTGATGCTGCAGGAAAATCTTCCTTTAATTTTTTTTGGAGCTGGTCAGATTACTGTCCCGACAAGTGACAGCGCCTATTGCCTGTCGCAGTTCACGCATATTGCATGCATCACCCTTTTCTTTTTTTCGCAACCGACAACACCTTGGCTTGAAATCTACTTTGTGACGCTGAAGAGAGGAGTTGAGCTTATGGCGTGTTTTGGATAAGCCCATGGCTGCCGCCTCCCGTTGAGGCTGAGGCCCCTTAGAGCCCGCATGAGTGCCACCAGCCTGACCAGTAGCATCTAGGCTGCGAAGTACACTGCCCTACTCTAGATATGAAGGCGGGCCGCCGTGGATCCAGAGTGGCGTCCCGAACCGGAACGACATCGTCCGGCGTATAGATAGAGACCTTGAGTCCCACCCAACGGTTGTTGCCCATGGGGAAGGGTCCGATTGCCAGAACCTTGACCAAACTACACTGTATAACGGAACGATAGGACTTTTGGTCACGGCAGTATGTTTGAGTCCAAGCTGCGTTCGTCTTGCGATGCTTGCCTTGCCAACAAGACAAAATGCAGCCGCGCAAAGCCGTCGTGCGCGCGGTGCACTCGGCGTGGCAAGCCCTGTATCTACAGCCAATGCCGCAAGATAGGGCGCCCGTCACAGAACGCAGTCTCGTCAGCTTCCTCTTGCGACGCCCGAAATCTAACTGCGCGACCCCAGCGCTTTACTTCGCCCTCGATCAACCAAAACGATATTCGCGCCACGGCGAACGGCGAATCAAGTGGAAGCCAAGGCTTTATGGCTGCCGATGGTGGCGCCGGCGACACCAACCATCGAGACAGCGGTTCCTTGGCATCGTCTTTGGCCAAGAGCACCGCTATGCTGGATAACGCGTGGCAAGATTCCATCGATGTCGCCAATGACATGGTCGACGTTGATATCATCCACGCCGCCGACGCGGCCCAGGGTGAGACACCTGCGCTGGACTGGGAAGACATGGACCGCTTCCTGAGCAGCAGCCTCGGTAGCCATCGCCTTCCCAATTACGCCAACCTGTATGAGCGCCAAGACCATCATGAATACGGCCAAGACACTCAAGTTTCTGACGCATCTTCCCTCACCTTTACCGCGCCCTTGCTCCCGTCTCTCGCCATGTCCTCAGCGCCTGATAGCCCTGTGAGCCCGCCAACCATCGTCTCGACTGGCGCCTCAGGTCCCCGCCCGCTCTCTTCCAGCTACTTCACGGCAGCTGAACACGGAGCTCCTCCTCTTCACCACAAGCGGCAGCATCATCCCCATACCTCCTCGTTTGCCAGCCCCATCCCATCTCCGTGCTCCGATGCCAACAGCGCCAGGCGTCAAGCCTGGCAGAGACTGCGCCCCGAGGAGCGCAATAATAGCCTCCCGCCAGCTACCATCACGCAGTGTAGCAGCTCTGGCAGCGGCAATAATCCGTCTCCGTTGACGAGAGCGCGCTGCAGGCTAGACTGCCATGTAAAGCTGATCCGCCAGCTCGACTACATCTCCGAGTCGCGGACCAGCAAGGCCAGCAGGTTGCCATTGGACTCGCTGCTCACTATAGATAGCCACGTTCGGCTGGAGCACGACAAGATTCTCGGGTGCAACGCTTGCATGGCGCCGTCGCGCGCCAATCAAACTTTGATGATGGTCGCGACCGTGCTCACCAATCTCCTGGACCTCTTCGAGCAGGGCTGCACAGCCCGCATGTACGGCGCCAGCAGCCAAGACTCGAGCCCGCGCGCTAGCCTGCCTGGCCGCAGACGCACGGCTTCGTTGAGCGGCCACCCATCTACTTCTGGGAGCAGCGGCAGCAGCATCCCCCGGGCGGACGACAACTGCCCGTTGCTGATCGGCCAGCTTGTACTGGACGACGACGTCAAGTACTCATGCTCGCGACAGCTGCTCAAGATGTTCCTGGAGCGTCAGATTCGCATCGTCAGCCATTTGAACGAGCTGACAATACAGTTTGGCGCGCGAGACGCCATGTTAAAGGTCACCATGGGCCTACTTTGCGACATAACAAAACGCGTACATTATTTTCTCGGTACACTAGCGATATCAGAGTCACCTGTGGTGGTAGCGACTCTCGGCACTACGCTGACGTAGACCAATTGTATATACGATGTATAAAAGCAAAAGATTCCATGCGTCCCCCGAGTAGTATTTCTCTTGCGTGGGCGTAATTGTTTTCAAAAGTAACCGCAATTTAATTTACACCTCGTGGGTAAACCCGGCAAACACGGCGTCTTGGCCCAGGCTCGCCACCGTCACATCCGCCTCGGTGATCAAGAATTCGCAGCTACCGTCGGGAAGCTTGGGCATTACCATGACAGCGCCAGTCATCATGCCCTTCGCAGGCAGGCGCAGTGCTTTAAGTCGGCCGAGCGCTGATCCAAAGTCAATCTCGTGCATTGGAAACTTGAAGTGGCTGGTGAGGATGATGCCCGACGTGTTGAGAAACTCGACAACCTTGAGGCGAGTCTGCGAATCCTGCGATGTGCGCTCCACGTACCCGACAAGATCACGGAATTTGTCTCCCGTGACTCCTGCGAGGCTGGCGCGAATGCACTGCGCCGCTGCAGAAATGCCCGTCTCCTCGTCGGCGAGCACGTCCACGTCCAAGGTGGCCTGGGCCATGTAGAGGGCGTTGCCGAAGTACGGCTGCGACAGCTTGATGAGTGAGCGGCAGTCGACCGGCTGTGTAATGTAGGCCTCCTTATTTTGGTCCTTGAGAATGCCCGCGCGGCGGCGCGCAAGAACAATGCTGCGCCAGATCAAGCCCGAGATGGCGTCATTGGTCGAAATCCATTCGCCCTTTGGCGTCAGCTTCGACGCGGCTTGCTTGAGGGCATCTAGCATCCCCACGTCGATACGGTACGTCTTGCACGATGTCTGCACGTCGGAGAGCTGCGAGTGCGTGTTGATAGTTGAGCTTGTCCATGCCGGGTGCAGGTCGATGCAGCCGACTGCGCCGCCGCCGTTGACAATCTTGGTGCGGTCCGAGGTATAGACGTCGTCTTGGCCCCGAGGAGGCTGGAGCTGGATGTCACGGGTCGCCTGGCGGAAAAAATCTGCAAAGATCCTGATGGTCTGTGTTACGCCGTTGCCGTCGCAGACAATGTGGATGACGGACGCAACGAGCAGCAGGCCACCCTCGACAAAGTTGGCCTGGAAGCGGCACACGTCCACGGGTTCTTCCTGCACATACGCCACCTGGGGCAAGGGACAGAGCTTGTCGGTGTCGAGCAGGCTCTGCGAAAAGTTGGCGGCCTCGAGCTTTGTGTAGCTCAGGTCCGCCGACAAGTCCTTGACGACGAGATGCGCGGCGCCCTTGGGAATGAGGTTGCGCAGCCAAGGACGTCCACCCTCCTCTGCAGTAAAGGGAACAATGGAGCCCGCGAGAAAGGGAAGCTTTTGCACCGTGTTGTGGAATGCGGCGTGCAGCTGTTTAGTGATTTTGGCTCTGTCCTCGTCGACATCCAGTTGGAAGAACAAAATGCGTTTTGTGTGGTACGGCACAAATGTTCTATCCCAGTGGGAGAGTTTGACGTTGAATCCCGGGCATGGGATGCTGAATGTCTGCTCAACCTCGTAATCGGCGGAGATAAAAGGCATGATGAGCGTTAATTATGCTGTTGGGTAGTGTGCTCGCAAGCTACCCGGTATTGCACGCGGTTGACAGACATGTACATTTATATCCATTTCTATTGGGACAGAAAGTGCGTTGCTTGAACCGCTGGTATGGCCTCATACCAGCACCCTATCGCATTCGCGTTATCCACCCGACTATACAGCATCGTCGCAGCCTGACTGAATCTCCTCGAAAGTAGGCGACGCCGCCCGTCGCGCGGACTCTCGCTGTAAATATGTCACCGGCATATTTTTTATACGCCACTAGTGTACATTATTGGCTCTTTTACTGGATAAAATAATCTCGTGCACATCTGGCGAAGAACTTTTACAACTACCTCGTCCGCCCATTTACACTATCATGATGACATCAGCCGCATTCCCGCTGGCAAACAAGCGCTGTGCCTGCGCCAAAGACATCGAAAAGACATGGAGCCTCGTTAGCGACAGGGATGAGATATCCTTTGATGAGATCCTCGAGGCTTCCTCACAGGTCACTGACTGCACGCCTCAATGGCAACAATGCGAAAATCAGCCTCGCGTGGCATCTACGTCCGGCGAGTTACTGCTACAGATATACGAGCGACTCGTTGAGTTTCACCACGCTGCAACAGTCACTTATACGTCGGATCATCTCGGTGGCGTCGGCGAGCCCCGGGTCGTTGCAGCGAGATCGGCCATCCAGCTGGGCACCTATACGCTCGACGGCGACGAGAGCCAGCAAATAGCGCTGGATCTCATCACTGCAGGCCTGAGGAATTTAATTGATATGCTACGGCAAATTAAAGAGTATAATGCGGGCCATAATCAGGCGGTGCAAGATAAAGCGGCAGCAGTCAATGAGGCTGCGGTGACTTTACTCGGCTACTGCATTGCGGCACAGTCAAGGTTGTCAGCATTTTAGAGCACCGCCAAGGTGTTGGGTAATTTTTTTCACGACAACAAATGGGCCTAAATTTTAGCGAGTGAGAATTCCTGCGTTGTGATATCTTTCCAGGGCAACGGTGCGGAAAGCGAGGGCAGTAAAAAGGTGCCGGTCAGCGGCTCGTTTAGCAGCACATACATATTCATACATGACACTCAGTTTACACAACGGAGCGGGGGCAGAACGCACGTTATTGAACAATTGGATCATTAGCTACACCATTATCATGTCACAAGAAAACAATACCAGCATAGTACCTACCATTGACGTCTCTGCGTATTTGCAGGATCCCGCCTCAACAGCAGCAAATCTCGTTATCGATGCTATCCGCGATGCGTGCAGGAACACGGGCTTCTTCCAAATAGTTGGCCATGGCCTCTCCCCGGGGCTCCAGGAAGGCCTCTTAGCCGCCTCGCGAAAGTTCTTTTCCCTCGATTACGAGCAAAAATGCAAGCTCGATGCCCGCAACAACGTAGGACGGCGCGGCTACGACGTGCTCGCCTCGCAGGCCTACGACGACAAGAGTCTGCCCGATCTCAAGGAGGGCTTCTACGTCGGGCCGGATGTTCCACTGGAAGACAAAGCTGTGAAGCAGAGGCGCTTCTTCATGGGTCCGAATGTTTGGCCCGACGCTACCGCGCTGCCCGAGGAAAGCTTCCGCCAGCCCGTGGAAGCGTACTTTGACGCTATCCACGACCTCTCCCTGGTGATGCTGAAGCTCGTTGCATCTACTTTGCCGTATGGCACAGACGTTTTTAAGGACTTTACTGTCGGCCACACTGTATCCGTTCTTCGCCTGCTGCACTACCCCCCGATGCCGCCTAAGGACTCGCTGGCCGGCAAGAAGCAGCTTGGCGCCGGCGCCCACACAGACTTTGGCGCTATCACGCTGCTGCTTCAGGACGACAATCCTGGTCTCGAGGTCATGGATCCCTCAACAAACAAGTTTGTCGCAGTTGAGCCCTCTCGCAACGCTTTTGTTTTTAATGTTGGCGACATGCTCTCCTTTTGGACTGGCGGCGAGTATAAAAGCAGCGTGCACCGCGTCATCAACAAGGCCCCGAGAGACAGATACTCGGCCGCGTTCTTTTACGATGGTGCTCTGGACTGTCCTTTAGTGCCTTTGAATCAACCTAACGCGTCCAGATGTGGAACTGATATTTTGACCGTCGAGAAGCACATGATTAAGCGCATTACCGAGAGCTATGCAACCAAGGCCTAAGGAGAGAATCGCTCATGAACGGCAACTCAGATATTGTGCTGGTTTTATAGCACTGCTTTATATATAATTCTCTGGACTAAAAATCCACAACTATATTCCTTTGTCATAGCATCCAATACACAAAGTGATGAATTATTAGCCTAGACTACAACACCATCCACAACATGATCCTCCACCCAACCAACACTCAAGCTGCATAATTGTGAGTAACTTGCATGCGACAACCGGGGACAACTTACAAGACTCGCGCGGGATCGGTGAAGCGGTCGTGATCAGGCATGACATGCTCCTTGTAAAACGGATCTCTTTTGAAATTGATGAAGCACTGAATATCGGGGAATCTGATCTGCGTCACCATGTCGTATCCAGCATCGTTGATAAACTGAGGATCCATGACTTGTGCAAGGAGCGCTTTGGAGGCGGAATCAAAATGACTCTAGAGTTAAACAACGTGAGTAGCCTTGCTTCTTAGTTGCATGAAGCAGATCATACCATAGAGTAACGAGTAATGCCGTGACGAACAAGCGCATCGCGAACAAGTGGTGCGTGCACGTTGGTCATGTAGTGGTGGAATTCATCCTCTGTCATAGACGGCTTTCTAAAGGCGCACACCGTCCATACGAGGGATTTCGGCTTTTGCGCTGCGGTAGGAATTTTTGGTGTACTCATTGGTTCGATTTACGACAAATAAATTGCTCTTTGTATCGTGGTTCGTCAATCAGCATGTATACGAGTAGCCCGGGCCGCGGAGAGGTCCTCTCTATGCGAGCGGCATTGATTGTAAGCAGTAACGGTCCAGTTCGGGCTGCGGGGACCAACTTAAAGGATTTATTCGTCAGTTTGCTAGGTCGCTTGTTGTTTGGTGTATCTTGATGCGGCCGTATCTGGAAACGCGAAAACGGCCGAGCGGAGACGGTTTTCAGCCGCTGTCGGCTCCTTTCGCACGCATCGGTTCTTTACACCACATCGTAAATGGACCGCGCGCGAACGGCAGTTTCTTCAAATAAAGAACTGCGAGTAAACTATGGCTTGTCCGAGCGACAAAAAATGTATTGAGATCACGAATTAGACTGTCCTCAGCCAACCTTTGCCGCACCACAAACTAAACCTTACCGTTCAACACGAGTAGCCTGCACAGCCTCCTCTTCGCTCTCCGATTCATCTCTTCCCACCAGATAGTTATTCTTTTGTTCTAGTTCTACAATGGCACCACTGCCGTCCCTCATCGTCTTCGGGCCTCTCACAGCATGGTCCTCGCCGGATGACCTGAAGTACTTGCGTGCGGAACTATCTCACCGGCCTCTGCTCGCACCGATTCATGAGGCTATAAGCAATCTTGACGCTCTCTGGAGCGGAATGTGCCAGATCGAATCCAAGCTAGACGCTCTTCGTGGACAGGCGGCAGCGAAACAGCTCTCCGAGTTCTTCAGCGGGAACAGCTCAGGCGAGCTGCTTTGCGAAGAGTCGCGAAACATGACTACAATTCCCCTCACAATTATTGCTCATATAATTCAGTACATTTCATTTCTGGAGGGCAAGGGGCAATCCATAGATCACAGCGCCGTTTTGGGGTCGGCCCACTCTGTTGGCGCCCAGGGCCTGTGCGTTGGGCTGCTCAGTGCAGTCGCTGTTTCCAGCGCGATGACAAAGGAAGAAATCGGCAAGCTTGCCGCAAGCGCCATTGAGCTCGGATTCTGCATTGGCGCATTTGTCGATCTTGACCAACACACTGTAACAGATGGTACTTTATATGCCAACCTTGCCGTAAGGTGGAAATCTCCTATGACCCTGCAAAGCCTCGGTCGGTTCCTAACAAATTACGCAGGGGTATGTCTTCTTCTCGATACCGATGATTCATTTCAGTTGACTAAAAAATGATGCAGACCTATATCTCAGTTATTCGAGACGTTCGAGATGTCACGATCACCACCCCGGCTACGCACGCCGCTGCCTTACAGCAAGGGCTTACCCAAGAGGGCTTGTCAGCCATGGACATTGGCCTGAGAGGAAGATATCATAGCCTGGCATATGAAAAAGTATTACAAAAGATCATCACCGTTTGCAAGAGCCGCGTTGACCCGCAGTTTGGAAGAGACGTAAAGGTAAGGACCAACGGGGACGGTTCCGTTATTAACACTACCGAATGCCTGTCTCAGGTAGTACGCAGTATTCTGGTTGAGCGAGCGAACTGGGATGAGCTAGTCTCTTCTGCTATTTCAAAAACGCAAGAGAATACTGCAGATCCTTGGATTCTTTCCATTGGCGCGGATGCATTGCCGCGGTCTACTACGAAGCGCGTCTCGGTCATCAAGTTCCGCGGTACACTGTCCGGACACGAGGAAATAGCTCGATCAACGGCTTCTTCAGACGGAAAGATCAAAACCGCAAACAGCCTATATCCGGAAGATGCTATTGCCGTTATTGGAATGTCGTGCAAGTTTCCCGGCGCTGACTCCATCGACGAGTTCTGGAGCTTGTTGTCCAGAGGCACGTCCATGCTGTCCAAGATGCCCGAAGACAGATTTGACAGAAAGAATCTCCCAAGAAATGCAAAGGGTGGTCTTTCTTTTTGGGGCAACTTTATCAACGATATTGACGCCTTCGATCACAAGTTTTTTAAAAAGTCGGCCCGCGAGGCTGCATCGATGGACCCCCAGCAGCGTCTCCTCCTTGAAGTTACGTATCAGGCGCTCGAGTCATCGGGCTACTTCACAACCACAGCGGCTGAGCCAAATGTCGGATGCTACATCGGCGCGTGCTCTGTAGACTACGATGGCAACGTGGGATCGCATCCGCCCACTGCCTACTCGACAACCGGAACCCTCCGTGCTTTTCTAAGCGGTCGTTTATCGCACTATTTTGGCTGGCAAGGGCCCTCGCTCACTTTCGATACGGCATGCTCATCCTCTGCAGTCGCAATTCATACGGCTTGCGCGGCTCTGCGGGCTGGAGATTGCAATCAGGCTATTGCTGGCGGCGTGACCGTCTTCACCAGCCCGTATCTTTACGAGAACTTGGCCGCAGCCCATTTCCTGAGCCCTACTGGGGCAACCAAGCCTTTTGATGCCGCTGCTGATGGCTACTGCCGTGGAGAAGGTATTGGCCTCATTGTCCTGAAGAAGCTTACCGATGCAGTCCGAGATGGCGACAACATTCTCGGCGTGATTGCTGGCTCTGGCATCAACCAAAACGCCAACTGCGTTTCCATCACCGTACCCCATTCACAGTCGCAGGGGAAGCTCTATGAAAGGGTCGCCCGGCAGGCCGGCGTTGAGCCTCAAAAGGTTGCTTTTGTTGAGGCGCACGGAACGGGCACGCCTGTCGGTGATCCCATTGAGATGGAGAGTATCAGAAAGGTCTTTGGTGGCCCGTATCGAGACTCCAATCTTTTTGTGTCATCGGTAAAGGGGAATATTGGCCATTTGGAAGGGGCATCAGGAGTTGCCGCGGTCATTAAGGCACTGCTCCAGATGCGTTACCGCACCGCATGCGTGCAGGCGTCCTTCAAAAGCCTGAACCCAAAGATCCCTGCGCTGCAAAACGATAAGCTCTGTATTCCTACAGCTAATGAAGCTATCACTGCCAGCCCGATGGTTGCTTGCATCAACAACTATGGCGCCGCGGGCAGCAATGCCGCCATTATATTGATTGAACCGCCT
This sequence comes from Akanthomyces muscarius, assembly GCF_028009165.1. Taxonomy (NCBI): domain Eukaryota; kingdom Fungi; phylum Ascomycota; class Sordariomycetes; order Hypocreales; family Cordycipitaceae; genus Akanthomyces; species Akanthomyces muscarius. The sequence continues at coordinate 2,026,937 of NC_079243.1, read as the reverse complement.
ACCGCCTCGTCGCAAATCTATCAGACAAGAGATGAACTAGTCTCCAAGAGCATAAAGGTGCCTATCCATATCGCTGCGTCTTCCCAGTCCAGCTTGACGAAATACTCTGAGATGCTGGCCGATTATTGCCGACAAGAGACATCCAGGAATCACGACCCACGCCTTCACGAAAGCATTGCATATTCCCTTTCCCGACAACAAAACCAAGATCTGCCACAGTTCATTACCGCATCAGTTGGAAATGTTGACGAGCTTGTCGCTGCTCTCAATAGCTTCACGCCAATCGAACGACCAAAGCAACCTCCGCTGGTGTTCTGTTTTGGCGGTCAAGTCGGTCAGCAGATCGGCCTCAACAAGGAGCTGTTTGACCGAATGCAGCCGCTTCGGTCGCAGCTAAACCTATGCGACGAAGAGCTGAGATCCATGGGATTTCCGAGCATCTATCCCGACATCTTTCGGACCACACCGATCGACGACATTGTCGTATTGCAGTCTGCCATCTTCTCCTTACAGTATGCGTCAGCACGCTGCTGGCTCGATTCAGGTCTCAAGGTAGACGGCATCATTGGCCACAGTCTTGGTCAGTTTGCCGCTATGTGCGTCAGTGGCATTCTGTCACTCCGCGATGGCTTGAGGCTTGTAGCTGGTAGGGCCACTTTGATGAAGACACACTGGGGTGCAGAGTCTGGCAGCATGATTGCCGTGGAAGGCGACCCGTCTGTCATTGAGCGCCTGATTAGGGATCTGGAGAAAAGCAATGGCAGATTCTCCTATGAGGTTGCCTGCTATAATAGTAACACGTCAAGGGTGGTTGTAAGCGACCGAGCCTCGGCTGATGTGCTCGAGAGCCGTCTCAAATCTCAGTCTATCAGACATAAGCGACTGCACGTCACGCACGGGTTCCATTCCAAGTTTACGGACCCTCTGATACCGCACCTCGAAGCCCTTGCATCGGATCTGACTATCAACGAGCCTGTCATCCCGCTTGAAACATGCACTCTTACGTCTGGGCTCACCACTTTGACACCGGCTGCCATCGCCGCGCACACGCGCGAGCCAGTCTACTTTGACGTGGCCGTACAGCGCTTGCATAGTCGCCTTGGCGGTTGTACCTTTTTGGAGTGCGGCTCCCAATCCAGTATTATAGGGATGGTGTCTCGGGCTTTGGACAAGCAACACGGAGCCATCAACAGTATCCCAATGGAGCACAACATGCCTAACGCGTTGGATTCACTGGCGGACAAAACAATCAAGCTGTGGAGCCTGGGCCATAAGGTGCAGTACTGGAGTCACCAGCGCTCCAGTTCTTCTAAGCATTGTGTTCTGTCTCTACCGCCATATCAGTTCGACAAGGCGAAGCATTGGATTGCTTACAAGATACCGGCACCAAATGAAGTCATTGTAAATGATCGCAGAGATGTGCCTAGGCCACTTCCTCTCCCTCCCGTGCTCATTCGTCTGAATCGAAGCGATGGCAATGCGCATTGCTTTGATATCGACCAAAACAGCAAAGAGTTTCGGGAGCTAGTCGCTGATCACGTCGTTTCTGGAAGGAAATTATGCCCAACATCGGCGTATCTCGAGATGGCGGCTCGGGCTGTAGCCATCATTGACAACACCAACGCGGAAGCACATGTATCTGTACATGGGCTTGAGTTTCATTCATCTTTGGATCAATCCGAAGACAGATTGATCACTCTGGCTCTGGAGCCGTCTGGCGAGGCCTGGACATTTATCATCAGCAGTCAGTCCAGGACAGGGGAGCGGCCATCTGTTAGTCATGTTACTGGTTCAATATCATTCCGACCAAGCACTCCGCAGCAAAGTGCAGACTTTAGTCGATATGCCAGAATTGCGAATCACGACGGTATCTCTGCGGTCCTTCAGGACCCTAGATCCACCTCTCTTACAGGCAATGTAGCATACAATATCATGGCACCCATGATATTGTATGCTGACCTTTATCGCAATATTGAGAGAATCGCTTCATATGATAACAAAGTTGTTGCGCGAGTGCGGACACCCAAACCTCCAAAGTGTTTTGATGACACTATCTTGCGTTCCTATATGCTTCACAGCTTTCTGCAAGTTGCAAGCCTTCACGCCAACTTCCTGCGCGATTCGAAAAACGAGCTACACGTTGAGGGTCAAATTGATCTGATTCAAATAGGACCTGACTACCATAATCAACCCACCATCGCAGCCACTGAGGAGTTTTGGGACGTCTTGTGCATTGCTTCTTCCATCGACGGTGAATTGACCTATGACATCTTTGCCTACGCCACGTCTCCCGTGAGACTGGCGGTGGTCATCTCTGGAGCCCGCTACATTCCCTCGCGCCCAGCCTCTACACTTACAGCGCGGACACATCACTCTTTTGAAAAGGTGGAAACGATGCGCAGCAGCCATAGCGAATCTATGATCCGCGCAATTACAGTCGCTCAGGATTCGCTGCCTCCAAAGGGAGTCACTTCACAAGCTACCCCGACGTCAATGAAAGTGTTTCACGCTGCCAAGGAGCCACAAACATCTGCTTTTGATGATCTGTGTACAATCTTGGAAAAGATTGCCGACGTGCCGAGGAAAGAAGTACGCGGTACATCCACCTTTGACGACCTTGGCGTTGACTCTCTGATGATGATTGAAGTGATTGATGAAATATCGAGCTTCTTCAAACTAGATCTGCCTATTGAGGATCTTGAGCAGCTAACAGACATCGACTCTTTAGAGCAGTACCTACGGGGTCGCCTGAGAAGACTGTCTGATGATGTATTTGATAGCGATTCATCTGGAGATGTTACGCTTGATAGCCCTGCTTCATCAACATATGAAACGTCCATCGATACTTCCCTGGGACCTACCCTGCAGCTGAGTAAGCCATCGTCTACCGTTAGAAAGGATCTTATGGTTCTAGTTTCCCAGCACTTGGAGTATGACGGTGAATTAAAGCTCCAAACATGCCTGGCCGATCTTGGCCTCGATTCTCTGATTTGCATCGAGCTTGTCGCAGACATTGAGAAGCAGTTTGGCGTGGAGATTAGATTGGAAAACTTGGACGAGCACTCCACTTTCCTTGATCTCTTACATTTAGTTACTGGTGAAGAAGGGTGCGGAGCGTTGCCTCAGCCAGGTGCAGCGTCCACATCATCACCCAGTGCGCCGATCAACCCCGCGAACAACAGTACCTGCTCGGCTCTCCAAGGCGCACAGGCTGCATTTGACGCTGTCCGCTTTGATTTCGATACACACAGCACTGCTACTGGGTTCAGAAACTTCTGGAAGAATGTATATGGCGACCAAGCAAAACTGGTCGAAGCCTACATTGTGGAAGCGTACCGTTCTCTCGGCGTTGATCTTGCTACATTGCAAGCCGGAGCGGCAGTGCCTAGTATTGGCGCCTTGCCAAAGCATGCCAACCTTCTCAAGCAGTTTCTCAAGATTCTTGCAGACGGTGGACTTCTATCAAAGCGACCTGATGGCTCATATGAGCGCACATCGAATGCCATTGATGATACGCCATCGACTACGCTCTACGCAGCCATGCTTGCAAAGTATCCTGAGCACACCGCAGAGACTATGCTTTTGAATGTCACTGGCTCTAAGCTGGTAGAGTGCCTCACGGGTAAATTAGATGCGCTACAGCTGCTGTTTGCCAACAAAGAGAACCGTGCGACCATGGCAGATGTCTACGAAAAGGCACCCATGTGCCAGGCTACTACGCGTCTTCTGGCAGATTTCCTTGTCAAGACATTCTCCTCGCCGCATCCTCGCAGATCGTTTAGACTGTTAGAGGTTGGTGCAGGTACAGGAGGTACCGCAAAGTATGTGATAGACTTCCTCACAAAGGCCGGCATTGACTTTCACTACACCTTCACCGACATTTCGTCATCTCTTGTGACGCAAGCAAAGCGCATCTTCTCCAAGAATCCTCGAATGGCATTTACCACGCTAGACTGCGATAAAGTACCTCAAGATGACCTCTGCGGCCAGTTTGACGCCGTGATTGCCACAAACTGCATCCACGCAACGCAAAACGTGACCAGGTCTGCCACCAACATTGCGCCTCTTCTCCGCCGCGGCGGTGTCTTTTGTCTCGTGGAGTTTACCAGAAGCTTATACTGGTTCGATCTCGTGTACGGTCTGCTCGAGGGCTGGTGGCTTTTTAGCGATGGGCGCCAGCATGCGCTGGCTGATGAGTGGTTTTGGGAGGCGAGCCTCAAGAGCGCGGGCTTCCGCCACCTCTCGTGGACTGACGGCAACAGTCAAGAGTCGCAGACTATGCGACTTATTTGCGGCTTTCGGGAAAGTGCCGAAAACGACATATTTAAACCACTGGCGCGCGGTATCATCAAGCGCGCTGGTATCCCCGTAGAGACTTTTACCTGGAAACGCGTTGGCGATCTCGAGCTGAAGGCGGACATTTACTTTCCCAAGAGAGCTGACGAGCCAGGCAAGCAAAGGAAAATTGCCCTCATGATTCACGGCGGCGGCCATTTACTGTTTAGCAGGCAGGACATTCCCATGAAACATGTCCGCGTGCTTCTTCAGCGAGGATACCTCCCCGTGAGCGTCGACTATCGCCTTTGCCCCGAAGTCAGCTTGTTTGAAGGACCAGTGACGGACTGCTGCGATGCATTGGAATGGGCACGCAATACGCTTCCGAATCTGACGCTGACTGGACCAACAGTGCGCATCGTACCCGATAAGCTGCTTGCCCTGGGGTGGTCTAGCGGCGGGCAACTGGCAATGACGCTAGGATACACCGCGCCGGCGAGAGGCATCCAGGCCCCAGACGTTATTCTACCGTTCTATTCGCCTAGCGATCTGGAGGCAGAATGTAAGCTATATCTAACATAACCCTGCCGAGCAAGGCGTCACTAATAAGCTTTGCATAGTCTGGGATCAGCCCATCTATCCTGCTGCGGCAGAGGAAGAACCTACTGAGATTTGGGGAGAGCTCGATTGCGTGCTCCCTTCACCTGTACGAAACATCCATTACAATTTTTAGCTCTATGTTACTAATCGTGATCCAGATCCTTGAATACACACCCATGAGCAACAAGCGGGCCACTGCTCTATCGCTGACTCTCAACGATGACCGCGCAAGGCTCATACTGCACATGAACTGGAAGGCCCAATCCGTACCTGTGCTTGTCAGCGGCCTGCCGCACAAGTCTCGCATCGCACCCAACGACAAGACGGACTGGAAGAGCCTGCCGAAGCCGCCAGTAGAAAAGATTCGCCAGTGCAGCCCCTACTGGCACATTACGCAAGGAAAGTACCAAACGCCGACCTTTATGGTCCACGGTAATGCGGACGATTGGATTCCATACCAGATGACAGAGCGAACGATTGAGGCTCTGCGCCGGCGTGGTGTTGCAGCGGATATTCGCATCCCCGACCAGTGCGGCCATGCCTTTGACTTATTTCCCAAGGAAGATAAATTGGGTGTTGGTTGGGCTGCTATCGAGGAGGCATATGACTTTGCAGACGCCGAGATTGCCAAGTAGATTAGTGGTATCTTTTTTGCATATTCTGATACAGCTATCAAAATTTCCCTCGTTTGTTTCTTTCGTGGGCTTCCTGATACTATGGAGATTCATCACTTGTCGGATCAACGACTGCCTTTTTTAGGTCCTGAATAACCACTACCAAGTACTAGACGGGACGCGCTATTCTCTACTGCCTACGGCCGTATGTACTAGCTAGGGCACTCAGAAGAATCTGACGAATCTGGGGAGCGCTTTTGAATCTGCATCCTGATCCAGGGTAAGTGACATTGTTAATTTCGATTTCCATAAGTCGTGTCCTGTCGCGACGTGCAGTGACGGCGGATAGTGTCCGCGCCACGTCAGCCATGTACATCACTCATGCAACCTGCGAGCCTTGCGGCACGGACGTAAACGTGTGACGGCGGTGGCGGAGGGAAGCGTTGCTAGAGCACGCTGACTGGCCAGAAGAGTTGGCATTGAGGCTGGACCCAACAATAGCGCAGCCCTAACCCAGGCTAGCATGTACAAAGAGGGTGATTATGATTTGGATTGTGAATTGCATCGGCCCTAGACGTACACGATGATACTGCAGCGCTCGCGATGAGGTTAAATTCTGGAGCATCTGGAGCCAGGATGGAGAAGATGGGACAGACGAGGATGCCGGTTTAAGCCGGGCCAGGAGAGGCACGTACTTGGGTGGGGGGTTGTGGGAGAGGATAGGCACCTAAAGTAGGAAAAGCGAGACAAGAAATAGACAGCTGCTAAAATACAGCGGACCATGGTGTGAGTGCCCCGTAGAACCCACCGGTCATATTCTTCGCGGCCCATTTACAGCGCTCTTTCAGCAGCCTCACCGCATCTGAAACGTGTTTCCGCAAACACCATCTCTCATCTAACAAGCTCAGCTCTTCACCAACCAGCCTAATTTTCATCGACACTGGCCAACAACTATCGAACAGTTCCATCAAACTGCTTACCATGAATCGTCCGCATATTGACAACCCACTCCCAGAAGCCTCGCTTCGCACAAACTCACGTCGTCTCCCCCACCGCCTGTCTCTGTGGCGTGCATCCGCCCATCGTTCATCAATCAACTGCCTTGCGCGACATGGAGGTCCCAGTCCGCATCCATTCTGACCTACTCTCTATATTGCACACCTCCTACCTTCATGCGAAGGCGTATTGGAGGCCTCCTACGTTCATACGCCTTCGTATGAAAGTGGATGCCCTTTCATATGCTGTCGCATGAGAATAAGAGGTGTGCCTCAATAAGACAGAGTCCGGAGCCAGCCGCCGTTATCATACGCCCAGGGGCTAAACTCTCATTCTCGCTTCCGTGGTAAAAAGCCTATTGGCTCCGAGTGCGCGCGGCACCCACTACTAAGATGACAGGTGACAACCTCTAAAAAAACGTTCCTGCCTTGTCTGTACCATTGATCAATGCTACTCTAGTTGGTCTTGAAAAAGCGAAGCCTCGAAAACGCTGTGCCAGCGTGACGTCGAAGGATCCCTATTTCCGGAACTGTGATCTTAAAGTGGAAATCCTAATATTTATATATGGATAAGAGTGAAATCTAGAAGGAGTTATAGATCTTGATTTTAGTTTATAGAATATCACTACTAGGTTATTCTATCTATTATGCTACGTGCTAAGAATAAATAAAATGTTAGAGTAGTTTTATATGCAGTAACACCGGCTACCTCGCTTAGTAACACCTCTTATAAGATATTATGTCTTTAAGCTCTTATAACACTATAAGTACCTAGCTTGGCCTATAGAATGTCAGGCTAGAGAATTTAAAATAGTACGATCTATATTTGTATAGACGCGCCTATTTGCTAATTATATCGCCAGCTTTTTATATTAAGGCTATATGGTTTTTATCTTTTATAGTTCTAGGGCTGAGGTAGATATATACCTTAGACTTCTATAGGAAGTTTTAGCTTCGCTTAACCTGCTGGTCATAAATCGGCACCTATTGAAGTATGTTGAGTTAAGAGATGTTAAAGAAGATGTCTTTTTGCGTTTCTATCAATTTTTTTATACTAGCATATATAAAGGGTTCGACCTAAGTATAGACGAATAGCTTGTTAGGAAATACGCCGAGTAGCTAAAAGCCCTTAGTTTATTCGCTAATCTTAAGATTAACTAGGAGTTACTAAGTCTAATATTTAGGCTGTTATATGTTAGAGAGGATGCTCCTAAATTACTGTATTTACTTGCTTCTTTTTAGGCCGCTGCTATTAGTTAGGCCAGCCCTGACTCCTAGTGCGGCTTTTATAAGCCGAATATAGAGGTTATTTAAGTACCCTATAAACACAAACTGTGCTTATATAGTCTTAAAAGAGCTACTTATAATAAATTAGAAGCTATTTCTAGCTTTATTAGTTGCTATATAAAAAAAGTTAAATATGTCCTATAAGTTCAGTAAGAGAGCTAGGTAGTACGCTTTAGCTTAATAGGCTATATAATAGTCTGGGACTTTGCCTAATGATATAGTATTTTAGTATTAATAAAATTAGCCTATAAAAATATAGCGTATAAGCTTACCTACTCAACTATATTAACTCTTATATTTATACTAATTATAATAGACCTTATTTATTATATATATAGTTGTAATATAACAGATAGATACGCGATATATGGGCTTATAGCCTAGTTTATAGCTTATATAGCTAATAATATTATTATATTTATAGGCTAGGCTGAGCTTTTAAAGGAATTTCTAGTATTTACTAGAGATTACACTTATTAAGTGACTCTTTAACTAGCCTAAGAAAAGTATATTAGGTAGTAAATATTATATTATAAATAAGAAGATTTTTAATTAATACTTCCTAAAGCTGTTATTAAGTGTATTTAGGCTATATTAATAGTGTAAGTTATATAGCCTGTACTTAATACGTATTTTAGTGTTTCTCTACTATAATGGGATGCTAGCAGCATTATGCCTTAATCTTACTTAGAGTAGTAGATATAAGGGCGTGTTTACACGCCTCTTAGGAGCGTCGACAGAGTATAGCTTATAATAATAGATAGCTATTATTCCCGCAACTCTACCGCGTTAGCAACAACCACTTGTAAAACTTTAATCGTAGCGTTATTTAGACTTTAACTTATATTTTAAAGTTATATATAGCGTGGTAATCGCCTTAGATTGGCTGCTGCTCTGATTTCGAGTAGTGAACAACGGCTGTTTACCAACATTCTTCCTAAAAAAGGTCCATGTTGGGTTGCGAAAAACTATAAAAGCTAATAGCTCCGTAAAAAGAGCAATAAAAAGACCAAAATCTCGCATTTGCTTTATATACGAAATTCGCGATGTCGTTTCTAGACTTTAGCATGGCGTATATATAAACCTAAGTAGTAAAAATAGTATAATAGAAATAGCCTCTTAATTTCTAACATCTATTTTCTCTAATACTTATATAATTCTAACACTTATATAAAATATCTAATAACTTTATAAAGTACTACCACTTTTTTAGTTTCTTTCTATACTTTATATAAATAATAAGTTTTATAGGTATTATTAAAATTCCTATTACTTCCCTTCTCTTTATTAAAGGGGTTGAGTAATAACTATATAATAATATAGATTAATACCACTTTAAAGAGCCTCTTTAAGATATATATAAGCTTTATACTAATATAAGGTATCTTATTATAGGGTATATTAATATCTCTAAAATATATATAATTCTTTATAAAGTTAGTATTTTATTTTTTAGAGATTAAATAGTAAAATAATAATAGTAAGTACCTATTAATTAAAAATACTATTATATAATATATATATAGATAATATCTTATTATAGCTACTATTACTATAATTCTAGGAATATAAACACTAAGTAAAGCTATATACTAACTTATAGAAATATTCTATATACTCTAATATTAAGGTATTACTCCTATAAGGGTTATATATTAAATATTAGTATAATAAAAGGCGCCTTTAAGTGATTAATTATAATCTTTAAGAATTAAGTTAATTTAAGTTAAATTACTCTATATAAGTTAAATTCGCGTCTTATATATTATTATAGGGGCCTTAATAATAAGTTACTATTATAGGTTAAAAGAAAATATCTAAAAGGGTAATTTTTACTTATAAATATAGGGCTTTATAATTAATTAATTATAGTATTTTAGAAACATATTATATTAAGGGAAAAAAGGTTAAAAATTCTACTACCTACTATAGGGTATTAGGCTTTTATAGTTATAATATAAGGGTAGTGTGGCGCGTATATATTAAGCGTGTTATCTAGTATTACACTACCTAATAGAATAAAACTCTATCTTATATTTTATATCTTACTATTTAAGAAAGTACTAAATAATATTATAATTACTATAAATATTATTATAGAAAATAATAATAAATATAAAATTAAGAAAGTACTTAAAGTATAAAGGAATACTAAATAAAAAATATCTTATTAAATAAAAAGAATATCTAAACTCTAAAAACACCTAAATACTAATATAGAACCTTATAAATTATTTAGACCTAATTTAATAGTTTAAAAAGTGTTCTTTTATTAAGAAAACTTATTACTAGCTATTTAAAAACTATCTAAGAAAATAATATTCTAGTCTACTATATCTAAAGCCCTAATAGAATAAGCGTTTTTTATTACTTAAAACTTAAACTATTAAAAACTAAAAGACTTAATATTAAAAAGATCTATATTTATAAAATCTAAATAATTTACTTTAATAATACCTTAGTTAAATAACTTCTTATTATAATCTTATAAAAAATATTTATATTTATAGATATAAGCTAAATAAGATAGAACTTTACTTACTTTTTACTAAGTAGCTAGAGTTTACTATTAAGTAAGTAAAAGCTAAGACTCTACCTTTACCTCCTAATCCTCTAGCTTATTAATAGACTAAAGGGTACTATCTAAAGACTACCTAACTAGTACCTTATTATAAGTAAGTAAATTTTAGATATATAATAAATAACACTTTAAATAGCTATTAGGATTAAGCTTATACTAATCTACTATACTAGTGTTATAATAAAGAGTATATAGTATAATGTTAAGAGAAGTAATTTTAAACTTTTAGATCTAAGAAATAAGAAAATAATACTTAGAAATTATATTATATAACCGCTTAATTATATAGTTAGTAGATATAATAGTATATATTAATATAAGAGGGAAAAATATACCTTATAGAGAATAAAGAAATATATAGCCTTAAGGATAAGACTAATAGGGAAGGAATATTATATTATAAATAATGAAAAGTAATATAAAGGCAGCCTAGATAGAGGCACCTATACTCCGCCTAATTAGGATATATAGTTACGTGACTATTTAGGATTAGTAGAGCCTACTAAGTGCTAACTTAGTAGATTAAGTAGAGTGGATAATTAGTAGGGAACACTAATTAAGGGATTAGCTACTAAAGAACTAATCTAAGAAATATAATAGAGAGATAGATAAGTACTTAAAAAGGGAGTATTCTAGTAACTAGGTAGTCTAGATCTCTATTAATCAATCTAGGTAATAGTTTCACTATTAAGAGTTCTACTCTTAATGAACGCCTATAATACTACTTAAACGTACTACCTTATAGCTTTAAGCCTAACTTACTCTCTAAGAAACAGACCTACTGTGACTTAGTAAATAAGCTATCGTTACACAGCTCTACCGCGACAACCCTAGGGCTGTCTTAGGCGACCGGTGGACGCTCCTTGCCAAGAACGAGATAAATAACTTTCAATGTATATTTGTTCGTGGCAGAGGCAGGACCGGACTGCAGTTTGCCATGGTCAACCAGTTTTTAGCTCTAGAGGCCCCGGACGCGGACCGGAGCCAGCTGGCCCCAAAAATGAAAGAGCTTTGCCTCGAAGATTTGAACTTCAAAGAGCCAAATAATGTTTTGAAATAATTTTCCATCGAAGATTAGATTTCCAGCAGTCTTTTTTTGTTAAAACTTACATCTACAGCTATATATACCTGGGTTATCTAGCTACTAAATTATATAGACAGTGTTGGACAGAAACCATGAAACTGAAACAGAGCCTCGTTTCAGTTTCAGTTTCAATTGTTTCAATTGTTTCTGTTGTTTCATCAAAGTATGAAATTGAATCTTACTCTTCTTTCGTCTAGATCTTCGCGCACGCCCTCCTCCACGTCGTATAACCCCTCCGGTTCCCTCTCTGCTATTGAACGCGTCACTGCCCTCGTCTTGTTCAACCAACGGGATAGCGTCCATCGCGAAAAGCTCTGCACGGCTTACCGTGCCGTCTAGCTCTTCGTCGTTGGCGAATCGGCAAACATGTTTGGCGAGGTGTTTGCTACCCTACAGACTGTAGGCGCTTGGACCAATGAGAACGCGGCGACTGGGGACGAGTGGGGCTACCCAAATAGGCAAATAAATCCAAATCCGTGCCGATGAAGTCAAATCGTATATAAATTTGCATTTTTGAGCTTAAATCAAATCCATGGGAAAGGAATCTTGATTTGACTTTATTTATTGACAAGCCTGCACTGTTTTATATCCCTTTCGGCTTAGTTGCAGAACGCCATTGAAACTATTGAAACAACTGAAACATGGAATGGTAGGTTTCTTTAACGTTTCATTGAAACGACCAAAAGCTCGTTTCAATTGATTGAAACGTTTCAGTCCAGCACTGTAAATAGACAATGGCGGCTTCTGAATACCACGCTTCTTGTTCCAGTTGACAATGACTATCTTTCTATAGTATAATTTTCGCTACAGGATATCCCTAGTTTATATCATGGTACATTTAATTTGGGATTTTGAACCATTTCGGCCGCCATGGCAACATGCCTTCTGTAGCTGCCCACGATTTAGGAGTGGGTCGGGCCCATCACCATATCGCACTTCGTCTCATTTTGCATACTTCATTCACATCAATCTCGTCCTTGGTGAATGCGTAAACAGGTCTATCCAAATCTTATTACCTGAAATATAAAACCGTTATACATTTATCTAGACATGTCACAAGCCAAAGCGACAAAGGTGCCCGATGGGCTCATCAACACAGAGCACGGCTTAAAATACTGGCAAAACGCAGAAGCAAGCACTGACGGCATGCTGGGCGGCATCCCGGCGATGTAGTACTTTAGCCATGTGTCGCGACCATATATTCTAGGTTCCAGGGCGTTTTTAGCCAGGCTTGGGATCGGTCTCAAGGGCGGTCGCGTTCCTGTAAAACTTGCAATGGAGGGCGGGGCTGGGTAAGTGAAAGCGTGGTGCGATGCACATCTCTGTGCCACACGTGCTAATTTTGTGTGCTATTACTGTTTGGATATAGAATCGGAAGAGTAACGGAGGGCCTTCTTCTTAGTGTCCAGCTGCTCGACGAGGATCCGCCACCCGCACCACGTTACCTCTAGCGGCAGCAGATGCTTGTCTTGAGCAATGAGGAAATCGCTCTCGTGTGAGAGCAGCGCGGTGTAGGAGTAGAGGAAGCCGAGCGCTCGTCGGCGAAGCCCTTAACGCCCACATTCAGTCTCGGTAGCAGCGCGGGGGTTATCGTTCATATCAGGAGGGCATACGCATTCTCCTCCGCAGCTAAGGTATCACACCCAGAAGGCTGGTTCTAGGAGGAAGCGTGGGATCGGTTTGAGGAACATCCGGCCGGTCGTCCAGACGAGAGGTATGTCCATCCGCTCCATGACAAAGATCTCTCGACCTAGAAGCAGCTGGTGGTGCAGCGCACGCGGCGGCAGCGTCCTACTGGCGACCCAGAGCCAGCCGTAGATACTGGTGAGCCGCTACAGGTCGAGCTCCTCCTCAACACAGGCCGTAACATACTGACAGGCAGCGACCAAGTCACCGGACTTTTTACGGTACGACGCAGGCAACAGCGTCAGGAGCTGGTCGTAATTGTCTTGGGACGCGACGGCGTGTTGCCCGAGGAGCCGGATGGAGAAGGGAGGTGCCTGTTTGCAGAGGCGTTAGCTCCAACGCGTCGCAACGGAGAGCGTGACGCAGAATACCGAGCTCTTCACGGTTCCCATTTTGCCTCCGTATGCGGTCAGTCATCGTCGTTGAGGTAGGAGATGCCCTTCGCGGCGTCGACAAGTCACACCTACAAGGAACCGTCGGTCTCAGGCAGCCGCTGTCGCCGTTGCGCCTAGCCAGACAAGAGACACAATGATAGGAGGTGAGAACACACAGCCGCACGTAGCCGGTGATTGTAGCAATGATCGGCGCAATGTGTCGAGGCTTCATTGGACGGCAAAAGAGCTGAACTGCACTGCTGTAGGGGACCCAGAAAAAGACCAACCACCTCCAGAAGGTGTCGTGGCGCTGGATTCTTTGTTTGTAGGGAATGTTCCAGCTTGTTTGGCGTGGCCCTTCGAACGACAATGCTATTGGGCAAAAAGTGTGCCCGCGATGAGGAGCTGCATGGTGTCGGAGAACTAGCAGCTAACGTCGGCCACCCACTTCTCGGCCCTACCCACATCTCGGCGCGACACGCGTCTTTAACACCACTTCTTAGATACTATATAACAAATCTAAATAAAATTATAATAATATAATAAATACACTATTATATATAGAATTAACTAAGTAATCACTTTATAGCTTTAATAATTAGAATATCGTATATAACCCCTATTAGTTGCCTTTTAAGTTAGTAGTATATATTTTTAACGTCTATTATTTTAATAAAGGCGGAATTTAGGTTAAAATTAACTTTCTTTTATTATTTTTATAGTAATAGCTTTTTTACTATATAAAGCTTTATATTTTCACGTTTTAAAAAGAGTAACTATACTTATTAGGTATTAAATTACTTTATAATCTTATATTATATTAGCTATAAGGTATACTAACTAGTTAAAAGATATATATTATTAGAAAGAAGGTATTAAAGTTTATATATATTAGTAGGTATTTTAACCTCTAGTAGGGCTTTTATAAGTATTAATTTTAGTTCTAAAAAAGGCATTTTTAGTATTATTAAAAGTAGATTAATAAATAACTTACTTATAAGTAGCTTTATTATATTAACTAGCTATAAGTTAGACCTTTACTACTTAATATAAATATTTTAATTTAATAGACTAGCTATTTTAGTAATAGTATAACTTTTAAGAAAAATCCTTTTTCTAATAGGTAAGGAATTATTATTATTAGGTTAGTTACTAATCTCCTTATAATAGTAGGCTTTAATTAAGCTAAATACCGCTATATTAAGAGGTTAAAAAATATAAGAGCTATAAGCTAGTAGGAATAGAAGGTATATATTATAATAATAATATTTATATAGAAATTATATTATATAATAGCTTTTATAACTATTAATAATAAGAAGGTAGTATTAGCTTAAAGGCGGTCTTATTTCTAGAATAAAGATAGCTTATAGCTAATAGAGAGCGATCTTATTATTAGTCTAGCTTTAAGCTATTACTTTAAACTTCTAGCCTTTAAAGGGGCCTAATTTTTTAAGAAACTACTACTTTTAAACACTCTTACTATTAAATAGTATTAGTAGAGTAAGGCTCTTACCTAGTACTAAGATATACTTAAAGATTATACTCTAATAGTATATTCTAGACTACTTCTTTAAGGTAATTCTCTTTTAGGATAACCTTAGTACTAAGCTATTCTTTTAAAGACCTATTATAAGCCCTATCTTATCTATATTATATTAGTTATTTAAGAGTATCTTATTAATAGTATTAATTATTAATAGCTTAAAGAAACTCTATATAATATAAGTTAAGATACTATTAGCCCTTTTAAAATTAAGTCTCTTACCTTTTAAGGTCTTAATTTCTAGGTTTCTTTTAATAAAGTCTTATATTTAGTTCTTACTAATAGGTTTTATATTACTATTAACTCTAACTAACTTACCTACTATCTACTAGATCTACTTATAGGTAGGCAGGTTACTTAAAGAGTCCTAAATTAATATCTAGCCTCTTAAATCTACTTCTTATATTAATAGAAGCTTTTATATACTTTTAAACGTCTCTTTATATAATATTCTGCCTCTTAACTAATCCTATATTATTAACTATAACACCTCTTACTATATTATAGCTATATAGAGTTTTATACCGCTAATTATATCCTAAATAGCGTTTTAAAGGGCCTACTTAGTGTATTTATAAGGCATTATAAAATATATAAAATTTAACCCTATAATAATTATTATTATGTGAGAAAACACGGTTCTAGTAATGTAGGTTTGGTGTTAAAGTGGGTGGATTGACAGCGCCGAGATGTGGGTAGGGCCGAGAAGTGGGTGGCCGACGTTATGAGACGTGCCGCACCACTCCCCAGCACTGCCCAACGGCTTCTCAAAGGCTTCTTAGCCGCTTACTGTGTGGAATTCTATCATCTTCACGCGTGGCGTCTTTGTTTGTTCCCTTGGTGTTTCTCACTGTCTGGTGCTCGAGGTCGTTTGGTCAAACACTGGGCGTCAGCAGCCCCGACGGCACCTACGTAGGCACCACACTCGAGCGCTATGGCAACATGGCCGTGCAGTTCCTGGTGGACATGGGTCGCGACGGCTACAAGGCGAAGAAGTACGCGACGTGGATGCGGGAGCTGGGCTTTCTGGACGTGCATAATGAGCTGGCCACGGTGCCGTCTAACCTATACTGGGCGGCCGACCCGCACCAGAAGGAGCTGGCGACCATGGAGATGCAGAACATGATGTGGTTCATGGAAGGCTTCGTAACGCCTCTGGAGAAGATGAGGTGGTCCAAGGAAGAGAGTGAAATGTTTCTGGCTCAGGCCAAGGCCGACATGCAGAACCCGGACATTCACGTGCAGTTCCCCTTGTAAGTCGCTCTGTTGTTGACTTAACTCGATGAA
Source organism: Akanthomyces muscarius (assembly GCF_028009165.1). Classification (NCBI taxonomy): domain Eukaryota; kingdom Fungi; phylum Ascomycota; class Sordariomycetes; order Hypocreales; family Cordycipitaceae; genus Akanthomyces; species Akanthomyces muscarius. Next base: position 2,010,608 of record NC_079243.1, on the reverse strand, counting down.
AGGACACTAATGAAGAGCTTGAAGTTACTGTGTATATGCCCAGAAGCCACTCAAGTAAGATAGCGGCGAAAGATGCCAGCGCAGCTGGTCACGGCTATGGAAACATAAAACACCGGTCCAGGAACGGCTCGCCCCCTAACTTTCTGATATTCGCCCAGTAGTGGCGCCGCGAGACACAATCAAAGCACAAAGGCGGACAATTTCCATCGTGTGAAGAATTTATCATTAGAGTTGCCTAGGTCTAATGCATATTCTCTGTGCCCAATATCTGCTATCTGCCACGATTTCGTCTCCGGCGAGGGTTGCATGAGATCGATGATGGATGTCGACGATACATTGATGGAGGGCGTTAGATAAACACCTTCACTAAGGACCCGCAGTAGCCGCCGCCACGTACCGAAACGAAGGGAGCTAGCAGTTCTCAGTGCAAGCGGCGTTGAGTTCGCGAAGCGGGCCAGTGCGTCTGGAAATGGCTGCAGCGTCCGCGATGGCACTCAATGTCGGCTGCCTAGTACATCCAAGTGGGAGGCTTCCAACGGCGTCAACACCCGGAGGCCGCCGTCTAGATTCAGCGCGATTTTGCGGACTAGCACTATTCTTCTTGGGCTATAACCGATGGGCATGGCCATTCCAGCAAAAAGAAAAGTTGCTGGTCGAGGCTGAGAAGGCGTAGCCGGTTGACAGCGTTAATATCTGCAACGCAATACTGCGAGTGATTCACAACCTCGGGCTTTATCCATGCGACGCGCAAAAATGTCGTTCATCATCGTACTGCCGGATTTCAAGTTGGTTGATTTCGTAGACGCAGTGTAAACGGCAGAGGACAGCACTGGTGGAGCGAGAGGCGGGGAGCTTGGTGGAGGAGCTGGCGGAGAGCTTCGCGCTATCTTCGTGGGCCGGCTTCATCTCTGCAGGAGAAAGTAACGAAAGACGAGAGCCCAACCGAGAAAGAGAAGGAGTAATCTCATCTTTATGTCAGGCTAAGAAGGAAGGACAATAACGTAGCGATTCTGAATGGCTGTTTGTTTTGTTGAGGTTGAGGAGCTTTTGTGGAATGGCATTGTGCCTGGTTGTGGCTTGAGCAAAGCTGGTGTGGGGCCTGAGCTATGCTTGCCTGATGCTGCACCAAACAATCATGGCATATGGGACTACCAGCGACGATGAAGCTACAGTTTTACGCAGTTGATATGTCGATGAGAGATAAACTCAGTTCTATCTCTCAAATGAATAGAAACTACGATAATTCTCTCGTATTGATTCGCTCATGTGGCATCGATATGATTACCCTCCGCTCCCGAAACGATAGCCATGGCGGCGTGGCGCTACTGTGGCTTGTGCCAGGTTGGATCGCCCAGACGCAAGCTCAAGCTTCCAGCTTCCAGCTATCTCTATGCCTCTTCATCATTGTACAACGTCGCATTTGGTCCTTCATCAAAGCGGTGCAGCGCTACGAAGAGTCAAGATCACGTTGTATCCGATTAATTATCGGACTTCGCTTTGAATTGCCACTCCGCTCCAGATCTGCTACCCCTCTCGGCACTCTCCAATCACGCCACCTTTCGCTTCGCCAACTAGTCGTGGGCGACGCATCGGCAGAATACTGAAGTCTCGGCATTCGCAGATAGCAAGGCCATCATGTTCTTCCAAGGGACAATCCAGGAGGGCATATCCACGGCCGTCGGCCAGCAGAAGCTACTGCTTTGCTTCGTAACAGGTATGAGACGGCCGCTCTGCAGCCAGGCAGCTAAGTGACGCAACTCTGACCAACGATAGATGACAACGACGAGAGCCAAACCTGGGAAAATGAATATCTCCGAGATGAATCTGTTTGTTTCCATGAAGGATATGGCATAGCGAAATATATTAATCGCGCCTAGGTCAAAGACTCAATTGCCTCCAAAGCAATTGCCCTACGCCTCAAGGCGGGTTCTAACGAGGCCAGCTATCTAGCTCAAATCTTCCCACTGCCCAAAACACCAACCATCGTCATCATGAAGCATGGCGAGCTCAAGGAATACATTGCTTCGGGAACCACCAAGGACGAGCTTCTCCGACGACTGGCCAATGCGCTTTCTGCGGGCAGCGCTGCGGCTCCGACGCCTGTGCCGTCAACACCAGCAGCAGGTGCCGCTACCACTGCCGCCGTCCCCACGCCCAACGTCGCATCGCCAGCACCGCAATCATCTTCACACCCTTCTGGGAGCCCAGAATCAGACGGCTCCGAGAATGTGCGGCGCGTTCTCGCCGAGAGAGCCGCCAAGGCTCAGAGGGAAGCTGCTGCACGTCAGGCTAAAGAGGCGCAGGTTGCTGCTGCCGCCGCCACTGCTGCCAAGGGAAAAGGCAAAGCTGTGGTGGAACCGGCTGCCGCCTCAATCCAGACTGATGCTCAAAGAGAGGCCACTGACCTGATCAAGAAGAAAAGGGCGCAGCAAAACGACGAGCGCCGCAGGATCTTGAAACGAATCGAGGACGACAAGGCAGCGCGCCGCGAGCTGGCCGCGCACCGGCAAAAGCAAAGGCAAGAAGACCGCGACGCTGCAGAATCGGAGGCAAAGGAGCAGCAGCAAGCCAGGGCTCTGTCTAGAGCAAGCTCAAACAGCGCAGGCGTCGTCGCTGCTATCCAAGTACGGCTATCCGACGGATCCACGCTCAGGAACAAGTTTCAGGCTACCGAGAGTATCAAGGACATCCGAACCTGGGTTGACAAGGAGCGCTCTGATGGCAAAGGGCCGTACTACTTTAAGCAGATTCTCACGCCGCTCCCTAACAAGAGCATTGACACCACGGAAGAGGGCAAATCGCTTCGCGAGCTCGGCCTGTCTCCGTCGTCCACGCTTTTACTTATCCCGATTCAGCGATTCGCTACGGCATATGAAGGACAGGGTTCCTCGCAAGGTTACTTCTCGCAGCTTCTTGGTTTTCTTCTAGGCGTCTTCACCTGGCTCACGGGCCTTATTGGCCTTGGTGCCGCGGCATCCCAGCCTGAGACGCAGGCTCCTAGCCAGCAAGCCGCCAATGCGGCGGCCGCTATGCGAAGCCAGCGTGTCCAAGCATTCCAGAATCCGAATGACAGACGGGGCGATCAACAACTCTACAATGGTAACTCGGTAAGTGCGACTGGAAGTGCGATGAGATTGCATTTTGTTAACACGTTCTAGTTGAATTTCGAGCCGAGGCCAGATGAAGATGAGAAATGATACCCCCAGCTCGGGGTTCTCTTACTGTATTCTTAGTTGGAGCGGACTGCTTGAATATTATACAAGTTTTGTGAAAATCAGTGCCAAGCGTATGCCAGATTTCTTTTTGTACATGAACACCCTGTTGCTAAGGACGCGTTGCCACATGTTGACCGGCATTCCATTCTTGCTATTTTCCGAGAGCTTCTTTTCTTCCTTTTCCGTGCTTCAAATCAATCGATGTATTCGTGTCGTGTGTCGCTCGATGCTTCGGTCTCTATGCATTCAGGAAATCGATTTCTTCCTCCCATCGTTCGGTCTCGTACCCCCAGATCATCGCGAGTCGTCTAGTAGGGGGCAGCGGCGGCCTGGCAGGCCTTGAGCTGCTCGAGGTACCAGTTGCAGATCTGCATGTTGCCGCCGTTGTCGTCCATGCACTTGGTGAAGCTCTGGACGGCGCCGGCGCAGTTGTTGTTCTGCTGCAGCTGCTCCTGTGGCTGCTGCTGGGCCTGGAGCTGTTGGGGCGCGGGCTCCGACGAGCCGCCGCCGAAGAAACCGCCAATGGCGTGGCCGATGGACGAGCCGACAGCGACACCACTGAGATGAGTTAGCTTGCCGTGTTACTTGCGGGGGTTTGGTGTGCCACGAAGAGGCGTTCAAGGGTTTCTGGAAAAGACAAATCCGGGTCCTTCGTCGCTCTCCCCCGTGGTACAGTAGAGTGTGTCGGGAGAACAAGCACTTACGCAGCAGTGCTGGCCATCTGGCCGAAGAGGCCGGGGCCCTGCGACTGCGCAGGAGCCTGCTGGTACTGCTGAGGCGGCGCGGCCATGGTGCTGCCGGGACGGGCCTGCTGGGGCGTGTGCGCAGGGGCGGCGGCGGTCGGGCGAGTAGGGGCGCGCGCTGGGGCACGAGCGGTCGAACGTTGACGAGGCATGGTGAATGGGTTTGTTGTGAGTGGTTGATGAGAGAGAAGGATGAGGGTATTCGTGGATTGGAGATGCTGTGAACGAAGGAACGCTTCTGGGGATGGGCGAAATGGAGAAATGGAAACTCGGGGAATGGTAATCCGCAAAGACCGGTTGGACGGTGGCGACGTATGGCCAATCAGGGTTGGTGCCTGGCCCACTCAGGCCAGCGACAGGATGGCTGCAGCTGGCATCTTCATGGCAACAGCTTCAGTAAGCATCAGCAGAAGATAAAACAGATGACAAAACAGAAAGTGCTTTTTATTCGTCTACTCTCTTAACTACTCTGCCAGTGTGCGCATCAATGGCCGTGGCGCATGCTGCTCTTCCGGGCAGGCGACTGCAATACTAAGATAGCCGAGCAAGAAGACTGACTGAATATACCCGCAAAACGCATTCATCTACTCCTCCTCAGGTTTTTTTCCCTTCGAAATCGTCACTGATGACTCCCGAGAAGCAGCACAGCATGCAACGCCCCATCTCCTGTCTCTCAGCTCGCTCTGTCCGAAACTTGGTGCCTGCCGTCACGGTCCGTCGTAGCAGTCCTCGCACACCATCCTGAGGAGATAGCCCTTGGTAAGATGGACGGGCAGCTCCGGATGGCAGCACTTGGCCTCGCCCGACCGCGTCCGCGTATCGCCGCACAGCACCGTCTCCTCGTGGACAATGTGGCCGCATATGCCGCGCATCTCGTACGCCCCGCAGATGCAGTGCCCGCGTATCTGCAGAAACAGCCGCCGCCACGTCCTGAGCGCTGCGTCAACCTGGAAGATGTTGATCTGCGCCGGGGGCAGCGGCGGTAGCTGCGGCTGTGGGTGCGAAGTCATGAGGGCAGAATTTGGGCGGCTCATTCTATCATGCCGAGTCAGCAAACGGACAGAGAAGAAACGGGCGGAGAAACGAGCTTGTACAATAACAAAGCTTTCGCAGGTCTACTCTAGGTAAATAGAAAAAAGAGGTATACGGCTGGGTCGGGAAGATGGACCCGTACCAGTGGCATGAATCTGCTATATATGTGTACTCAACAATGTCTAGGTTGGGGGTAACGGCAATGTCTGTACGAGAACTGCATGTACAACCGTGCCACATCCTATTGCAGCACGTCGGATGTTACGTTCCTTGTTCCGATTGGATGAAGCCGTAGTCCATGGCCTATAATCTTGCTGCGAGTGAGGCTAAAGGCATTGGCCAGGAGGGCTGTACAGGTTGCGGCTGGCCAACGAAGTTGCTGTACATCACAAGAACAAAGCCCGACTGGCATGACTTCATCAAACACGACGTGGCCTTGGACGTATCTAAAATTCATGTATAGGCGACTCATTATCTCAGCAGTAGACGTGAGCTGTAAAAGATTACGACTGGTGAGAATTGCCAACTGGGTGCTGTTGTGTTGCACCAGTATAGTATACACAGTGGGTTGGCCCATCACCAAGGGCCTAGATGTCTGCGGGCAGCAGGAATTCATTCCTAGCTCGTCGAGAATACGGTGGCTACATGCTTTTTATGACGCAATCTAAATGTCTGTTTTCCAAATACCCGCTAGCGACGAGAGCGAAGTGTTGGGCTTGGCGCTGTAGGACTGGCTTTCATACTCCAGCTACGGCCGGGCGGCTAACAGAACTGCACGGCCTACCGACAACAGCTGCTGCCAAGACAGCACCCAATCCTCCCCTTAGAAAAGACCAAAATGCTCACCGACTCGCAGCGGGACCGATATTTTGTATCCTCTGGCGACATCATCCCGGGTCGCAAAACCACCTGGCACATCGTGGACTGGGACCAGCGGCGCACATTTGGTGTCACCGTGGAGCAGTACCGCTTCGACGAGGAGCTCGCCGTCGAGTACCTCCACAACCACATCGACCAGATCGATGCTGATGTTTGCCATCTCTTCATAACACCTGATGGACAGCTCTTAAGGACATCCGCCAGCCCGGAAGATGACGTGGAGTGTTGCGTGGAATACTTTCCAGTCGCCGATCACCATCTAGCACCGCGTGTGTCGACGATTTGCCGGTCGCAACTCGAAGAGCTGGACAGATTAGGTGCCAATGTAGACTTGGTGTGCTACCGAGAAAATGGAGCATCAGAGCCGAAACAGGTATGCAGACAATCAACACCGCAACACGAATCACCAATCCATGCTAAAGCTAGACAGGTGGCCTTCAAGTACTATTTTGTCTCGCAGTTTCAGGATCGGTTATGGGACGAAATGTATTTGTGGATGCGTCTTCCCAAACACCCCAACATTGTGACTTTTGACCGCGTTGTCACGGACGAACTCGAAGGCCGCGTCGTCGGCTTTACGAGCCGTTTCATCAAAGGCGACACCTTGGAAAAGAATACATCCAGGCCGTTTAAGCTAAAACACCTCCGGCAGCTTATGGATGTTGTAGATGAGCTCAACCTCAAGTACAGGATTGCTCATCAAGACCTTGCACGCCGCAATCTGCTACTCGATGCCGAAACGGACAGCATTATGCTCTTTGACTTTGACAATTCTGCCGCCATTGGCCAAATATGCTACCGGGAAGACCGAGACGACGTCAAGGGTCTCATATTTACAGTGTACGAAATTATTACGGAGGACATGTCCTTACGGAGCGTGCCGTTTGACGAGCAAAACATGCACGACATCATCGCGCTGAAGGACCGGCCGAAGTAACCTCATGTTAAGCTTGACCACCCCGTGTCAGACTATCGCGCCTTGGTAACGGGCTGGGCTTTGCGACGGCTCAATGGCGCAACGCCATCCTCTGGCTCCGCAAAGCCAGGACGGTATGCCATTGTCTTGCCGGTCATGCCTGACGGACCGCTGCGAGAGATGGAGACATTCGCCAGAGATGGGGATGGCCATAGCGTCTCCAATATCGCACTGCGGCCGAAGCTCACTTTTCGTCGGGCAGCGGAGGAGAAACGTGGACGAAAGGTCGTGTCCTGGGCGCGGCCGCCGCGGGGCCGACTGGCAGATGGCGAAGGCCTGCTGGCCACGGGTCAGAGACTGCCTGGCGCTTGATGTTTATAAGACAGTCCTTTGCGTCCTTGCAGCTTGCAATGTTGAAGAAGAAGAAAATATAAATCAAATCGTTTAGATGCTATATCCCAAACGCCATGCATCCATGTTTTCCAAATCACATGCAGGATCCAACCTGCAAACTGCTAGATTCTGTGAGAGCATGGCTCTACCGCAGCTCGCTGCTCCAATCTCAAACATTCTGGGTATCCAAGTAGCAGCCTCTATTGTACATGCCCTTTGTTGTCTGAATCACTTCCTGCTCTTTCCCTTGGCCTTGTGCTTGTGTTTTGACTTTTTGATCTTGCCATCGTCAGCAGAGCTAGGCGCGGACTCATCTGCCGGACGTTTGCGCCCCTCGACAGACTTTAGCAGCGCCTTGGCACGCTCTTCAGCAATTTTTTCAGCCAGTCTGCTGCTCAGGGCCTTGTTGTCGCTCTTGGAAGACAGTTAGTTGTGTACAATGCGCACAAAGCTTTTGGAGGATACTCACGAGGTCTGCTTTAAGTATACGAGCTGCCGCCTCCTGATTCACTGTAGTAGTGCGTTGACCGGCAGGCTCCTCAACCGCTTTGATCTTGCTGAAATATTGCTGCACGCGCTTGAGCTCAGCATATACAGCGTGGTTCTGCGCGTCTGCGCCTTGTAGCTTCAGAGCAGCTGTGGGAAGGGTCAGTATGGCTGGCCGGGATGGCAAGGGAAACACGAGTTACTGACAGAATAGAAGGGATTCTATTGAGTAAGCTGCTAGGGAGAAGAGCTTGGCCTTGTCCAGTAGCGGCATCTGTGATGAAACCTCGCCAATGTCGCCCAGCAGAGGCGCAAGCGCTTCTTCCAAGTTGTCCAGCTGCGAATCCAGCTTATCAAGATCGCGCGTGATGTCTTTGACGTCGGCCATGATGAATCACTCAACCGGGGACTTGTAATAGATTTTTACTCCCTGGCGAGATGTCTCCGTTGCAATCGTTGCTTTGATAATGCAGACGGGTTCGTTTGGCAATGGTCAACTTTTCGGTGCACTTGGCCGAGTTATGCACTTAGCGGGGAACCACTTTTCGCCAGCAAAAAATGCGCCCAGCAGCAGGCCGGCTAATCCCTTCGCTGCTGACCATTCCGAACGCTCGTCATTCGTCGCCTCCGAAAATCTCCTTTGTCGCCCAGCTTCACGAATAAATTGCCACAACCGGCCACGCAGCGCCTTGCACGACTTTCTCTCCCGCCGCCATCCTAATCGCCAAGGCGAATGCATCCCGAATAATTGTTCTACCTAACTGCCCGCCGCTGTCGCCACCCCCGTTCCAGCCAGGAGCTCGTCTTGCACGTGGCTCCGTCCCGTCAAAGTGGCTCGATTACCTCGCCCCCGACTGTCCACCACGGACCTGCACAGACAAGTATCATGTACACGAGATAGCCAATGCTCCGTGGCCGGAGCTGCGCGGTGTTATGGCACCGTGGCGAGCGCCGGCGCGGACAAGCAAAAGTCTCGCGGCGCTCCCGAGCTAGCCTACCGACCGAAGCAGCACAACGCGGCAACGTCCGGAATTGTCGAGCCTACGATATTACGAAAAGGTCACGGAAACCCGTTATACGTACCGTCTGTTCGACTATCGCCCGAGGCGTCAAAGTCGCCCTCTGTTCATAAGATTCACATCCTCGGCGAGGATGCACGATCAAAGTTTATTGCGCACGCCCTGTCCGGAGTGTACGATTCGGTCGAGCGACTCGCGTGGACGCGGCCCTCGAATAAATACCGATATTTACAGCGATTCGACAAGAATGGCACTGCCACATTTGAACCGCTCAACGTCGGGCGGCAAATACTCGCTAGCAAAAGCGACACACATATCAACGAGCTCGTCGTGTCGAGCAATACCGCCCAAGGGGCAATGGAGGCTCTCGAGGCAGTCAAGCATCGAGTTGACAACGATACAACGGTCTGCTTAATGACAGACGGCCTAGGCGTGCTGGAAGACGTACGGCAAAAGATCTTTTCGGTGCCGGACAAGGAGCCCACGTTTTTGCTGGGCAACATGAGTCACAAATTTGCCTTTAACAGGAATTTCGACTCGGTCCGGCAATTACGCCATGGTATGTGGAATATCACGTCGGTACAGCGAAGCGCCGTTATGTCGACGGAGCAGCCCAAGGTTGAGACGCAGAGCCACTTTGTCAAGTCGTTGCAAGCGGCCAAGCTTCTCAACACCGAATACACGCCATTTGATAGCTGGTTCCGATACAAGCTGCCAGGCGTCATATTCGACTCGGCCGTCGAGCCCGTGTGCCTACTTCTCGAGGTGCCCTACTCGGGCCTGCTACAAAACGCCAGCGCGAGGAAGCTCATCAGCAGCTTGCTCGAGGAGATTGTCTCGGTCCTGCGGCTCATGCCCGAGATTGGGCGTGCTGAGGCGTATCACCAGCTGCTGGACCTCGACCGCGCACAAAAGGCACTGTACCGGCGCATCCTGCACCACCGAAACCGGGAGAGCAGCCTGGTGCAAGATATCCGCCGGGGCCACCCGGTCAACGTGGACTACCTGAATGGGTACTTTTTGCGCCGCGCGCACTCGCTCGGCGTCCAGGTGCCGACAAATAAGATGATGTGGGACCTGGTCAAGGCCAAGAATGCGATTGCGACGCAGAAGCGCGACGAGTGGGTGCGCATCGAGGAGACGTCGGTGACGCCGGAGATGGAGGATGAATATAAAACGACGTCTATTTATTAGACTCTGTACAACTATACATGTTTCTCTAGCATTACAACTATAATCAACTTCGATTCAATTCATAGTCTGGCACACTGCACTGCGATGACTCTTTTCAAGTTGTCGGCGATGTGAGTAAAATGGGCACGGTGCCGCAATGTGAATGTGATGGAGTAGGATGCTAGGATGATGCCGGACTACCACGATTACATTCGCAGACTGACACATGATTTTGAATCCACAAGCAACACCATACATTTGCCATAGCCTTTTCCCTCAGAAAAATTCGCTGGAAGCGTTTATATGTGTTTGTAATCCTTACGCCATGAGAATGGCCAGCTACCCTGCACATGCACAACGCGATTAGTATTTCCACCGTCTTAGTTACTAGGAGGGAACTAATGCAAATGTAAAACGATGAAAGAAAGTGGTTTCTGGCTCTTTGTGTTTTGTTCAGCCAGGAGCTCTGGCCAACTATACCAAGTATTGCCGTTCACCGGTCCGGCGCCGTCGCCCCACCACCGAGAGTGGCCTGACTTGAAGCAGCTCCAGAGCTACTTTTCGTGACGACATCAACTCCCGACCCTGACAATCCGTCGCCAACGAAACACAATGGCGTCGATACAGCGTCTACGGCCCGCCGCTCGTCGGACACTGCAGGTCAAGACGTGCACGGCGTGCCGCGCAGCGTCCAGCCAGCAACGCGCCTTTTCTGTCTTTGACCGGCCGCCGCCCAACTACGAGGGCCATGTGCCTTTGACGAGGATCGAGCGAGCCAGTCTCGCCATCGGCTCCGGCGTCATGTCGCTCATCAACCCCTACCGCCACGGTACGTTTCAAGCAACGCCCCCTTCCTTCCCCCGGCCCTCCCGGCTGACCGTCGCGTAGACCTCATCGCTGCCCTCGGCGAGGCGACCGCGACACCGTACTTCATCTACCGCCTGCGCGACGCCATGCTCGCCGACGCGACCGGCCGGCGCATCCTGCGCGACCGCCCGCGCATATCCTCCAAGACGCTCTCCATGGCTGCCCTGCGCGCCCTGCCGGCCGGCAGCGTGGGCCGCGCGTACGTCGACTGGCTGGACCGCGAGGGCGTGACGCCCGACACGCGCTCGGCGGTGCGGTACATTGACGACGAGGAGTGCGCGTACGTGATGCAGCGGTACCGCGAGTGCCACGACTTCTTCCACGCCGTGACGGGCCTGCCGGTGGTCAAGGAGGGCGAGGTGGCGCTCAAGGCGTTCGAGTTTGCCAACACGCTGCTGCCGATGACGGGGCTGAGCATGCTGGCCGTCACGACGATGAAGAAGCAGGAAAGGGGCCGGTTCTGGGCCATCTATCTGCCGTGGGCGGTGCGCAACGGGCTGAGGAGCAAGGAGGTGATTAACGTGTACTGGGAGGAGCAGCTGGAGCGCAGCGTGGACGACTTGCGCAGGGAGCTGGGCATTGAGCAGCCGCCGGACCTTAGGGACATACGGGCCAAGGAGAGGGCGGAGCGTAGAAAGTTGGCAAAGCAGGCTGCTTAGTTTGAGCTGCTATGTGTGTATTTTGGAATCGTGTAATCGTAGAGCGCACAATTTGTACATTCAACAAGATGATCGGAAATTCATGCAGGAGCCCCATGCAAGTTGTAGTTGCGGAAGGTCGTGGATATATTACTATGGTCGTAGCGTGTCTACCAGCCGCTAGCTCGCCACCATACCATATTGTTCATTTTTCGTTTTGTTTCTGTTCTTGTTTGTGCCCAATTTTTATAGATCGAAAAAGTCGTCGTCGTCGTCGTCCCAGTTCTTGCGGCGGCTGACCACAATCTTCTCCTCCTCCTTCTTCTCGGCCACGGCGTTGAGGAGCTCCTTGAGCTGCTCCTCGGTCACCTTTGCGCGCAGCTGGCCCGACTGCGCCAGCGCAATCAGCCGGTTCTCAATCTCGGCGGCGCGCTCCTCCTTGACGAGGCGGATGCGGCCGAGGCGGTCGGCGGCCTCGGGCTGCAGGATCTGGTTTAGGATGCTCTGGCGGGCGTCGTCTTGCTGTCTGTGTCCGTTTCGTCAGATACGCCGTCTTGAAAACGCTGCCGTGATGCGCTCGAGGACTCACTGTCGCTTTTGTTCTTGGTCTTGTGCGCCGCTGCCGCCGCTGCCACCTTGACGGCCACCGCCACCACCGCCGCCGCCGCCTTGCGCCTTGAGCTGCTCGAGACGAGCCTTGCGGATCTGAGCCGTGCGTTAGTGCGGAGGATGCAGAAGGGAAAAGCTAGGGGGGCTACTTGTTCAAGCTCGGAGTCGTCCATTGCGACAGTGTGCTGTGCAAACGTGCAAGACAAGTCCCCGCGGCGGGGCAGAACAGCTGCAAGATTAGAGGGGCATCTGGAAAATTACATAAGGTGGTGAATGGCTGACCATTCAATCAAAGTAGAATAAAAAAATGATACGAGAGGAAGCTGAAATAGATTTATAAAAAAGAATGACGCTAAGCGCATTATTCCTTTATAGCGAGCACGATTTCTTTTATATTTTTTAGAGCTTCAATGGAGACCTCATTAGCTATTGTCTGTCGAGTGTATGGGGCCGTTTGCTAGGCAGTCATCACTGACGGCGCTGTGAGACAGGCTCGATCGCTAGCCTAGAACCAGGTGCCTTGCTGATAACGTTAGTATGGGCATTGAAAAGTACCTAGCGAATAAAGTTTAGATGGATGCAAATTGGCAGTAAACATTGACTGTTGAAATAGGCACCGTTGGCACATGTTTACCGCCGTCAACATTCGCCGCGCCGACGCAAAAGTCGCTTCTTTCTCAGCGATTATTCTGGCTTTTCTATTTTCTCTTGACGAGTTTCACCAGATCATTTTGCATGGCGACAACGGGAATAACGTCGTGCTATCCCCACGACGAGGATAGAGTGATTGGCAGAACAATCAGGGAGGCTGCGCCACAAGGTTGCAACGACCAACGTACCATCAACGTTGGTGGCTTGCGATGGCTAATTGACCCTGCTCGCCATTATTTATAGATTCCATTATTCTCCCTCTGGTGATTATCTGCGCCGCGGCCAATGGGCAAGTTTATTTATTCTGCTCCATGTCATGACGACAGAGGCTTTCTTCTCCCTCGTCGAAAGTCTCCGAGCACGCTGGCAAACTGGTTCAGCCTCAGCGCAGTGCCCACCAAGATCGCACCAGGAATACCTCAATCGGCACTCTGGGCGCTCAGTAACATCCCAAACAACCCACCGCCACGCTGACATGCCAGGGCGACAGACTCCCCATCCCAGGTCTCCCTGCGCAGCCTTCAGCCACTGCCAGGTTGGGTATGGTGCCGTCGTCTACCTGCATTGGCTGGCAGAGCCCCAGCTGCTGGCCCCAGATTGCCTCGCCCGCCCCAAGGCGCCGAGAGCCTCACAACCGCACAACGTCATGACTAGCCACGGGCTGTGCTCTGCCGGCGTATGCCAGATCCGGCCAGAGATCTGCGCCAAATCTTTGCAGTTCCACCCGACCCAACCGTACCGACCTCATTTAATTTTTTTTTGCTGTTTTTGTCCTTGCGGCTGTTGGGCGAAATAAGTCTCCGTGAGCCCCCAAAATACGTCATGATGGAGATGCTGACGCGCTGGTATAAGTATCCTCGCCAAGGCTCATGAGATTCAATTGTCAATTTTGACTGTCGCCTCTTACACACTCTTCTCTGCGGGCACGCAGAATAACGACATACACCATGCGTCTCTCTTATACCATTCCCACGATAGCTGCCCTATGCGGCCAGGCAGCCCTCGGCGACTTTGTCACGCCCACGTACCCGACGCCGGCCGACCTGAGCAGCAACCACAGCCTGGTCCACGCCGGCTGGAAGAACCTCACCTCGACCTTGGACAGGTACTTTGAGGGCAAGCTCAACTCGTCGCTGGCGGCCGCGTTTGCGGGCGTTGAAAACGTCACCTTCTCCGCGGGCCTCTTCTCGCTCAAGGACCCCGACGCGCTGCAGCTGCAGTACCACCACACGGCCGCCGAGGTCAAGGCCAGCAAGGCCGGCGTGCAAAAGGTCGACGGCGACAGCATCTATCGCACCGCGTCCGTGTCGAAGCTCATCACCGTCTTGGCTGCCCTGCGGGAGCTGAGCGACGACGACTGGCACCGGCCGCTGTCCAAGATTAACCCAAACTTCAAGCGACAGATGCAAAACTCGACGGCAGTAGATATAATTGAGACTATTCAATGGGACAAGATTACCCCGTGGGCGTTGGCTACGCAGCTTAGTGGTTTGCCTACAGTGAGTTTCTTTTACAACCTGCCCAAAGCCTTACCCGATCTCTGACATTTGCGTAGCTTAGCTTTCTGGGCGAGAGATACAATGCTTCCTTGGCATCGGAGTACGGCGGTGCTCTTGTCACAAATCAGACCTCCCTCGGTGCCTGCGTCGTACAATTCTTCGCCAACCCGCTCGAGCCAAGCTGCTCTCCTGCTGAAATCATATCCTCCGTCAACGTGAACCCGCCCAACTTCCTGCCCTGGGCCACGCCGGTCTACTCGGATCTCAACTTTATGCTCCTCGGGCTGGTCATTTCCAGCATCACCAACAAGACCATGACCGAGGTGTACAACTCGGCCGTCTTCCGTCCGCTCAACATGACCTCGTCGAGCGACAAGAGCGAGAACAAGACGCTGTCGCGCGCCGTCGTCATCGGCACGCCCGCGTCGTACGCCCAACTCGACTTTTTCCCCTTTACGGCCCCGTCGGGCGGCATCCTCTCGACCGTCGGCGACCTGCAGAAGCTCGGCCTGGGCATCCTCAACAGCACGCTGCTCCCCAAGGAAGCGACCGCCAAGTGGCTGAAGCCCGTGTCGCTCACGGCCAGCCTGAGCTACGCCATCGGTGCACCCTGGGAGATTCACCGCTTCGTGCACCCTGCCTCGGGCAAGGTGACGGACATTTACACCAAGCTCGGCGACTCGGGCAGCTACGGCGGCGCCCTGGCCGTCATCCCGCAGTACGACGCCGGCTTCACCCTGCTCAACGCCGCCGCGGGGCCGGAGCGCTCCAAAGTGGTCCTCGGCATCCTAGACGCCATCACAAGCACCGTCCTGCCGGCACTCGAAGCGCAGGCCCTCGCCGAAGCCAAGTGCAACCTTGTCGGCGAGTACAAGTCTTCTGGAAGTGGCGGTGTCGAGGCCATGATCAAGATTGGCTACAACGCGTCGACGACGGGCACCGACGTGCACTCGGATCTCGTGGTGACCGAGTGGGTGTACAACGGCACCGACGTGCTCACGAGCAAGCTGTTTGGCGGCGCTCCGCTGCGTCTCGAGCAGTCTATTGTCCGGCCGGGCAAGGACGGCAAGCCCCGCCAGATTGCCTTTATCCTGTCCAGCTACAACCAGACGCCGACGTACACGGCCGCCAAGATGGGCTCCTGGACCGGGCTGTACTACTCTGACGGAGACTTTACGTTTACGGACGGGGTGCGCTGGGGTGGTCAGGATCCGCGCCGGCTCGTGTTTGACCTGGACGCGCACGGTGCGGCAGTCAAGTGCACGCCGTCGTATCAGAAGATTGCGTTGACAAAGTCGAAGAAGTAGCGAACGTGTGCGATTAGTATTATAGATCTAATGTAAATTTTCATGATCAGTAAAGTACCCGTCGTGAATTTTTGTCTGGCTTTGAGTGACTGTTGTGCAAGTAGACTGAATAGAATAGACAAAATTGAATATTTGTCTTCTCATGAAAGAAGCCTCACGTTCCATGCCCTCGCGTGCCTGTGCTCCAGTGGGAAAGGCGACGCTGTTGTGGCTGCCCATGAAGCCTCTATGATTGGCCGGATCATTTGAATTGTACTGGTCTGAGCGAATAGTCATCCATCATTACGAATCCCCAGTCATCAGAGTGTAAAATGGAGCCTCCAGCCAAGTACCGCCATATGATTGGCTGCTGCCGTCCTCGTTCGATTAGCTGCAGCTTAAGAATCATTATGTAACGGCGCCAGGCCTAATTCGTGCCAGCTTGGCGATGCACCAGGCCAGAGTTGGCGGCGTATAAGAGATCGGTAGTGCCCGCGATCTCTAAGCCATTGCAAATGCTTGCGCGATCCAGATTTACCAAAGTTTTCCAAACCTTTCCAGCTTGCAGCAATTTCGTCTATATATGCCGCGCTTCGTCCCCGGCACTGCAATTTTGATTGCTTTTCTGTCCACACTCATCATCATCTTCAACCCCACAGCTTCCACCTACTTTCAGCAACTCACATCGTCCTTGTTCTCACCAGCAGCGACAAACTCTCCAAACATCACAACGACTACATCAGCAAGCTCAGAACGCTCTATGAACAAAGCTGCCAGCAACATGTCCAAGTCCGTTCTGCGCCAGGCCAAGATCACGCCGCACCGCTCCGGTGCCCGCGGCCACTCTGACCACGGCTGGCTCAACACCTACCACAGCTTCTCCTTTGCGGACTGGTACAACCCCAAGTTCTCAAACTTTGGCTCCCTGCGCGTCCTCAACGAGGACCGCGTCAAGGCCAACTCGGGCTTCCCGACGCATCCGCACCGCGACTTTGAAATCTTTAGCTACATCCTCTCCGGCGAGCTGACGCACCGCGACTCCATGCTCACCAAGGGCAGCGAGGGCGGCCAGTCCAACAAGTTCTACCGCATGCACCGCGGCGACGTGCAGTTCACCACCGGCGGCACGGGAATCGCGCACAGCGAGTTCAACGAGCACAAGTCGGACACGGTGCACTTTTTGCAAATCTGGGCCATGCCCTGGAAAAAGGGCCTGAGCCCGCGCTACCACACGCGCACCTTTGACGACGAGGCCAAGAGGCAGGGCTTCGTCACCATCCTCAGCCCGCTCAAGGGCGGGCCCGAGGCCACGCCTCAGCAGGAAAAGGACGCCGAGCCGACCGTCGCAGAGTCCATCCCCATCCACGCCGACTTTGCCATGGGCGCGGGCATCATCGACCCCGAAAAGACGTTTGAGTGGGTGGCCGGCGCAAAGTCCACCGAGGCCAACAAGAGAAAGGTCTATGTGCACCTGCCCATGACGCAGAGCGGCAAGGCCAAGATTCGCATCGATGGACGCGAGGATGCCGAGCTCGCCGAGGGTGATGGTGCCTTTGTCGAGGGCGTCCACGCTGGCGACAAGCTTGCCATTGAGAGCATTGGCTCAGCAGCCGCGGAAGTTATCGTTTTGGATACGGCATAGATAACACGAGCTGAATACTTATCTGGATTTTTGTATTTTATTGCATGCCGGCGCAAAGGCTTCAAATGCGTCTTTGGATAGAAGAAAATGAATAAGATTAGAACCTAAACTCAATGGTACCGTGGTGCAGTGTGTTGAGAAACGTAGAATGCTTCAAAAGTTCACTATATAAACTAGAGAACGTAACGAAAGTCCTTGTTCTGGACATCAGTCAAGTCTTCCTCGATGGAATGGGCATGCTGAGCCGTGCCGGCAGACTTGAATCGCCTCGCATTCTCCCACCTCAGTGTCACGCCGGTGACAGTCGCGATGACCACGACGCCACACAGACATACAAAGCTACCCAGGAACCCAGCATGATACAACGGACCAGGCGAGGCGCCGAAAATGACGGGACCAATAATGTTGCCGACGCAGTAGCCTACAAACGTAGACGCAGACACGGTCGACTTTTTGGTGTGTCCCGAAATGTTGGACGCCGCCAGTCCGACAGCCAGTCCTCCCGATGCAACCTGTACTGCCACGAGAAAGATGCCCGCGAATAGCAAGCCGCGATTATCGCGTGGCGCAAACCAGCAGATCAGGTCGCCGACGATGGATATCAAGCCACAGACGGCGATGCAGATGTAGCGCGTGTTTTGGAATTTGCGCGTGATGAGTCCTACTGCCAGAATACTCAGCGCGGTCATCACACCGATGGGGCATGTCAAGGCAAGAGATTCGAAATGGCTAAAGCCGAAGCCGTTAATGACAATTGTGCCAAAAGTGCCCAGGGCGCCCGACGGCACGCCCGTAAGCATGACGATGAATGCGCAGCTGTACAGCTTGTAGTCGCACAGCGCCTCTTTAAACTGGCCAAGGTTGAACTTGTGGTCCACCGTGCCCGCATTGTTCCTTCGGAGGCGCTCCATCGCAATCTCCCTTTCGCGCTCCGAAAGCCGGCCAGAGGCCATGGGGTTGTCGGGCAAGAAGAAGAAGAGCACGACGGACCAGCACATGGTGATGGCTCCCAGGATGAGGAAGATGGGCTTCCACGGGAGCAGCGGCCCGCGGATCTGCCCGAGGCCGTAGTTGATGAGGGGCGAGATGGCTGTGGCGACGCCGACGCAGCAGTACCACGTGGACATGCGCAGCGCCTGCTCCTCGCGCGTCCACCAGAACGTGACGAGCACGGTAAAGGCCGGCGCGACGGCCGACTCGAGCAGGCCCAGGAAGAAGCGGTTGGCCATGATGCCCGCGTAGCTGGCGCAGCCGGCGGTGCTCATGAGCACGGCGCCCCAGAGGAGCGTCGCCGCGGAGATGACGCTCGAGATGGAGAAGCGCTGCGCGAGGAACATCATGGGGTACGTGCCGACGAGGTAGCCAATGTAGAAGATCATGGACGCGTTGGCGTACTTTTTGTTGTTGGTGATGGGGTGGCCGGCGGCGTCGTGGCCAGTGACCGTGGTGAGATGGAGGTCGTCGTTGAAGCCAAACTGCGTGGCGGCGCTCATGACGCCCTTGTCGTAGCTCTGGAGCGTGTATGTGACCATCATCAGAGGCAGGATCCTGTCTTGATGTCAGCTTTTTTCTTTTTGCCCGAGATGGGATGGGAATATCGTACCATAGATCTAGCTTGCGGACTAGCTTCCGCTCCTCCTCTGGGGTAAACAGGTCCTGATGCATCTTGACATCTTCGACCTGCTCCGCAGATTCCAGCGTCTTGCCTTCTATGGTGCTAATTGAGGGGTCCATTGTGCTGACTGCGCATATGTAATCAATGCACAGGCCTGTATTCGCAAGCGCTGATGCATTCTTATATATCCAAGACGTCTGGGGTGAACACTGATGAATCTCACAACGGCTGGCTGGGCGTGGCAAGGGTTGCGCTCAAATTAATTACCGAATTAGCCGAGACCCTGCGCCACCTGGGGAAGTAAAGTTGACGTGCTCCGTATCATGTCTGTGTTTTCTCTAGCGTGCGGGCTACGTACGGTGGCACCGGGTACGTAAGAGGTGCTGCCATCTGTCTGCCAACGTTGCCGTGGGTACCTGCGAGGAGGAAAAAGGAGGAAAAGAAAATGCGTCTAAAGTACAGTCTGGTTTCCAAGACACTGAACTGTCAATGAGCACGATGAAGGCGTGCGTCTCGGCAACAAAAAAGGCGCGGCCGAAAGAGTTGGCTAAAGTTGCTTGACCTAACTAAAACATTCCACCTTTTAGCTGATCTCTTTAATTGTTTTATGTTTTTCTTCTCTATTGTTGTTCCAGTCTTTCCTGCTCTTCTGATGTCGCGATTTTTTCTTTTCTTTTCGCAGCTCAACTCCTAATAGCCACCGGCTCCTTTTGTTCCTAGTCTGTAGCCTGGGTGGTGGCGTCCTCAAACCCCCCCGTCGTCACTTGTAACTCGCTAGTAAAGTAAATCACTGTTTCTATTTCAGTGGCGCCTTTTGTCACCTCGCCATTCGGCAATTTCCCCGCGTGATCACCTCCTCCCCCCACCCCGGTATCCCCAGACATCTTGTCCTTTTTACCGAACTTCGTTTTTTTGCCCGAGCAGGAGCAGCAAGCTAAGCATAATGGCTCCTCCCCGCAAATCCAGATCTCGCGTTGCCTGCCAACACTGCCATGCACGCAAGGTCAAGTGCGACGTGGCGGAGACACAGATACCGTGCTCCAACTGCCGCCAGAATCACAATGGGGCAATGTGCGTGGTGCTGCCGCGCAAAAAGCACAGGTAAGTGTGTACTGTCCCAGACGAGGAGAATCAATGTGACTGATGTTCTACGACAGACCTCGTAGAAGACGCGATGCATCCGGCGAGCTAGGTGAGCACTGCTTATTTTTCCTTTTTTCTTTCAATTCTTTCTAGTTCTCTTACTATTCTTGTTTTCCTTATTGTTGCTATTTTGCCTTGATTTCCATATCTCTATGCTAACTACTGAATGCAGCCGAACTGCCTAGCGTGGCCACACCAATTGATAGTTCGCGAAGCGCAACTGGAATGTCACTTGCGGCAGAACCAGACTCCGTCGATAGTAACGGCCATGAAACGTTGGAAGATGCAACATTCGACCCCAGCCTCCCTGACGCTCCTCAACGTGCGCGTATAGCCGCACCGACCAAGCCGCCCGCTCGTAAAGCATACGAGGTAGAGTACATGCGGCACCAAGGCGTCTTCAAGCAGCTTCCCGAAGATGTATGCGAAATACTGCTTCGACAATATTTTGAACATGTCCACTTTTTCCTCCCCGTTCTCGATGCATCGACACTTCTCAATGAGTACTCGTCGCGTGGATCGCAAGGCATCGATCCATTGCTACTATGGAGTATATTTTTGGCGTCTGCAAATGTATGTATCCTCCGTTGCCCATCGCCTGACACCCGCTACAAGCTTACACCGAAAACCCCTCTCTCCAGTTTGTAAATGACGGGCTTCTTCGCAGAGCTGGGTTCTTATCTAGAAAGGAAATGAAGACGGCCATGTACGAACGTGCCAAGGTAAGCAGCTCACACTCACGGCTAACTTTCAACGCTAATGCGCTCTTCAGTGTCTTTACGACCTTGACCAAGGATCGGACAAACTGACTCTGATACGAGCAGTGACCCTTCTCGCGTTCTGGTATTCAGATCCTCAAGACCACACAGGGGCGTGGTACTGGATTGGGATTGCCATCTCACTCGCGCAAGCCATCAATCTTCACCGCGCCTCTGGTCCAGGCGCACGAAACCAAAAATCATCGCCAAGCTCCGAAAGCGTGGCGCGTCGCATATGGTGGTCGCTGGTGGTTCGGGATCGGTGGATTGCTGTGGCAAAAGGCCGACCAATGCGCATTCGCAACGATAGCCATGATCTGCTGATGCCTACACACGAAGATGTTCACTCGGAACTGCACCAGCTGAAGGAGCAAACATTTACAAACTTCATTTCGAACGATTCTTCATCCATGACAGAGATGTGGCTACGCATGGTCCGAATCAGCGACGGCCTAGGCGATGTCCTACAGCTTCATTATCGTATCAAAGGACCAGAGCCATCCATGGAGGAAGTCGATCAGCTGTCGCACCACCTCGATGAATTAAAACTGAGAGACAAACTTGATAAGTATAATGACTTTCTCAAAGCACATGGCCTACAGATTGAGCTACTCTACGAGTAAGAATGGAAACGAAGCCGTCGAAAGCAGCGCTCGTTATTTGCTAATTCTGTACAGGGCCACCATCGCGATACTTTATCGACCGTACGTTCTGAGTGCGACTGATCCGTCTACGCCGGATCCAGAACAGCAATGGAGGCGAAACGCAATCCGCCGCGGCCGTGAGGCTGCCTCTAGCACAAACAACCTTTTGGAACAACTAATTGAGTTGGACGCCGTCAAGTGGCTGAAACCGATGATGTGAGAAGAGCTCACATCGTTATCTGGCTGTCAACTAACCCGTCTTTACAGGATCACCGCGATGGTGCCAGCAACGCAGATTCACCTCGCAGACTGCAAGTCTGATAGTAGCTTGATCCGCGGGTTGGGGCGCAACAAGCTACAGCTCTGCATGCTCGTCTACGCCGATCTTCGATCCACGTATTGGAGCGCCGACGTCATGTATCGGCTGTTCCAGCGAGCACAAACCCTTGTGGGCTCTGGGGCCGCACCCGCGCGGTCCGCAACTCCCGAGGGCGAGCTGGAGCAGGCCACCCAGCAACTTGTTCACGAAAGTCAACAAGCCAGCGCGCTGATGATGCAGCAAACTTCGGCACTACCGGCCGCCGCCGATCCAACGGCTCTTTTTGTAGCTGGGCCTTCTCCGCAGTTTAGTGACGTGGAGCAGCTCCTTAGTCCGGGGTTCGCGTTGTCTGAAGATGTGTTCCTGGGCTTCTTCGCGGATTATCCGGCCGGCAATTATGGCCAGCCGTCGTCAATGCCGAATTATTACTAGCCGTGCTCTGGCGAAGTCAGGAGAGGAGAAATAATTAATTGTCCAATAGAAGCTCTTATGTTACATACTATTTTTTAATCATTCTCATCCCTCTTTTGAGTCTTTTTAATTCTCTTTTATTTTCTTTAGGCTTCTTCATTCTTCTATATTTTCTATATTTTCTATAGTTATTTCATTCATGTAAATTTTATTTCCCCCCCCTTAAACTGTCTAGTTATCTTCCTGTTATAGTAACGACTGCCCCGAAAACTTTTCCTAGCCACCCTCGGACCACTGCCGCGTTCTACTACGGCTAAGTTTGGGAGATCTCGAATGACGATACGTGGTCGCCAAGTTTTCAGGTACAAAGTAGGGCGCGGCAATTAAGTCTGACTAGGTCTAGCCGAATACTTAAATAATGCTACTTAGTCAAGCTATGCTTGCTGAAAAAGTCCAAGATGATGGGCGTGGCGTCGTAGCTAGCGACATGATGGTCCTTTCTCGAGTTATCAGCATTCGGAGACGTGCTCGGCCAGTCATGCCCAATATCCGACTCAAATACATGTCGAACCAGGCCCGCACTCGCACCACTCCCAAATGTATACGACGTTGTATGGTCCGCAATCTTGTTCGTCTGGTTCTGCAGTCCCAGCCCATTGCGGACGGCCCACTGCTGGATAAAGTGCGGAATCGCCGGAAGACACTCCTCCTTGCGCGTGCCGCCTGCGTAGTGAATAGTCGTGTCGTTGCCGCCGTGAAACTCGATAAACGGAAGATTCTTTCGCCCGGGATTGCACGGCAGCTTGACGGTGTCGGGGTGGCAGGGCGACGTGTCAACGTAAAAGGCGCCCGAGACGGGCGCAAAGGCGGCGATGCGCTTGGAGGCGTTGGCGTCGCAGGCTAGGACATTGCAGAAGCCGCCGCCATCTGATTTACCAGAGGCGTAAATACGCGTCGTGTCGACATTGTATTTCTTCTCCAGGTAGTCGAGGATGTCGCTGGTGAATCTCACGTCATTGACAGTGTCTCCAGGCACACCCTCCCAGAAGTCCTTCGTCTCGTCATTAGCAGGGCGGTTTCTTGAATGGGGAACTCTGGGCAGCTCACATTAATGCCCTGTGGGTAGACCACGATCGATGCAGCGTTGGCATTTGCCTTGGTGAAACCGTCCAGTTCGAGCTGATCATTTGCATTCTTGTTGCCTCCGTGGTACGACAGAATGACAGTTGCTGGGTTCTTCGAATTATACTTTGGCGACACCCACAGCAGGAATGATCGCTCCACCTTGTTGCTCGTGATGGTGATGTTCGATGCGCTACTGCTAGCTCCGTCTTGGCGAACCGATGCCAGCGTAGCTGCCGCAGCAGCGGCGAGTGGGAATACAATGCCAGTCAAGAGCTTCATGTTTTTTTGCAATGCCGTTGTGCTTGCGAGACAGCAAGCAAGTATGTCACTCGAGCGCAGCAGCACCGTTTATGTATGCACTCGAGGACATGGGCATCACGGCACTGCCTGCTGACGCTGACGAGGACATTGTCAGAGCTTCCCACGTTGCTTGACTATTTCCTGGAAATCCACCACAATAAGCTAGATGGGGCGCAGCCAAGTGGGCGACCAGAGAAAAAGTCGCCGGTCAAGCAGCAAAGGGAGACATAATTGCCGAATTTAATTTACCGAGCTAGCTTACGGCAAATAGTGACAATAGTCCAAGCTTTGGCTCTAGACAGTCCAGCTAGCCAGGTACCCCCCCGAGTGTAAATAAATGAGAGAGACTCTGTACTAAATCTCAATAATACAATTGTACTACCAAGAACAATGTCAGACACACTGGTATCGCCTGCAAGTACACCAGATGGCCTGGAGCCACGCTTCTCGCTCCCTCGGGAGACGCCGCGATCGAGCAAAAAGTCGCTTGTCATTGGTGGCGTGCAGATATTCGTGTACGGCTTAGAAGAGCTACAGGAGCAATCTGGCGAAGTTACCGTTTTGTACCTCGCTCATAATCGAACACGGACGTATCTCGTCACGGAAGCCATTGCCCACGAGATTCTGCACCGTCACAGAAGCAATAGTCGCGACAGGCAGCGCCCAATGATTGCCGTCACGATGAATATGAGGAATCATGGCGACCGTGAGGTAAAAAAGACAACCCGCGCAGCTTCAAAAATGACGAGCTCACATGCTTTACAGATTTGTCCACGAGCCAACCTGACATGGACTGGCGGCAACGAGAACCACGGGTCAGTCTTAGAAACACGTACCAGCGAATCACCACTAATACTCTGCAGCATGGATCTGCTGTCCACCATCAGCGGTGCCACGCACGACTTCAAACTCATCCTCGACTATCTGCCGTGTTACCTGCCCCAATTTACTAAACTCCACAACATCATGATGGGCGTCTCCCTCGGCGGCCACACGGCCTGGCGCCTTCCGGCCCTTCTCGCCCCCGGCCAACTATCCGGCATCATCATCGTGGTCGGCTGCCCGAGCTTGACGTCGCTACTCTTGGAGCGTCTCGACTTTGATGCCTCCTCCGTAGGTCTCGAAGCCTCTCAGCTGCACGAGGCAAGCTATGACATGCTCGAGGCGCACATGACCGCGGAGCAAAGGCGGCGGTGGCCGCGGTCGCTGGCCAATCTGGTCCGGCAGGCCGACCTAGAGATTGAGTACAAGTTTCCCATGGACGTGCCGATGATATTGTGCAACGGCAAGTACGACAGGCTCGTACCGGCCGTGCATACTGCGTCCTGGCTGGAGAGGAGGCAGAGGAGGCAGTGTGGAGGGGATGCGGCGGCGGACACGGAGCTTTTTGTGCAGGATAACACGGGGCATAGCTGTACAAAGAAGATGGTGGCCAAGATTGCGGATTGGATAGGGCAGCGATGGTGACGGGCTGTTAAGAGGGGTAGACTGAATAAGCTTTCAAATCGATTAATAATGACAAGAAACATAATGTACCCTCAAGTCGAGTTTGTGCGGGGTGAAGCGCCCGGCTTCCCGGGGTGTTACGCTTATCAAGATCTTAGCAAGATCTTAGCAAAAGACTAGTTTGGGTTGGCCGGCACTTTAACGTGTAAACGCATGAGTCTGATTCGACCTTTTCTCTTGACTTAAATACAAAGCCCTCACCAGACTCGGACACATTCTCTGTTTCTACATTTATTCCCATCGCTGAGTCTGCGCCTTGCATCGTCTTGTTGCAGCGTCTGTCCATCATGACTTCAAGCACACCCGCCACGCCGGAGCTCCTCGACCTCACCATCGACAACATCACCCCCAACACTCTCCGCATCAACGCGCAATGCCCTTCCCCTCGCCTCCGCTACCTCATGGAGCGCCTCGTCACGCACCTCCACGACTTTGCGTGCGAAACCCGCCTCAGCACCGCCGAGTGGACGGCCGCGATCCAGTTCCTCACCCGCACGGGCCAGACGTGCACCGACGTGCGCCAGGAGTTCATCCTACTGTCCGACATTCTAGGCCTGTCGCTGCTCGTCGACTCTATCAACCATCCCAAGCCGCCGTCGTGCACCGAGGGCTCCGTGCTCGGGCCCTTTCACACGCACGACGCGCCGCGCATGGCCTCGGGAGGCGCCATGTCGGCCGACCCGACCGGCGAGCCGCTGCTGGTGCTGTGCAGCGTGCGCGACCGCGACGGGAGGCCGATTCCGGACGTCACGGTGGATATCTGGGAGACGGACGCCTCGGGCCACTACGATGTGCAGCATGCGGAGCGCGGGGCGCCGAGCGAGCGGTGCGTGATGCGCAGCGACGAGGAGGGTAAGTTCTGGTTCAGGGCGATCACGCCGGTGAGCTACCCGATTCCGACGGACGGGCCGGTCGGGCAGCTGCTCCAGAAGCTGGGACGGCATCCCTGGCGGCCGGCGCACATGCATTTCATGCTGGAGAAGCCCGGCTGGGATCATCTCATCACGTAAGTTCAGCTTCATCCTCTGTATGGATGCTGGAGAATACTAAAATGTGTGCAGCGCTGTATATGTCCGGGGGGATCCGTATGAAAAGACAGATGCAGTATTCGGCGTCAAGCAGAGCCTCATCGTGGACTTGGAGCCCATTGACGAGGCCACGGCGTCGCAGTACGGCGTCGATGCGGGGGGCAAAGTGCTCCGACAAGATTTCGTGCTGGCAAGCGAAAAGGACACCGCTGAGCTCCGCGATAAAAACGCGACGGAAGCCTTGAAGAACCTCGGCCTCAACATGAAGCTGGTGGACCATCTCCCTGTACCCGATCTAGATTAGAGCCTTTTGCCATGCTGACATTGTAAAGCTCAATGAGACCTTGGGCCAGTTTTCACCAGTTTGGCAATGCTCGAGTAATATCCCGCGACGCCGCCGTACTTGGCCAGCACGCTGTCAATGTCAAGATCCTTGGCGTCCACTGTCCGCGTGCGCCCCAGGAGACCCGTGTTCCTCGTGCTGGGGATTCGCAGCATCTCCGTCTCGACACGCCAGCCGCAATCCTCGGCAATCTGCACCACCCAGTCCACCAGTGAAGCATACGTCGATTTCGGCTTTGTCTTGTCTCGCGGCGGCGGCGCGCGGAACTTTCGGCCTGTCAGGTTGTGGCTGCAGCACGGAATCGAAATCCACGGACATTCGGAGAGAGCACCCAAAATGGGCGTCCAAGGCGTTAGCTCATCAGCGTGGTTGGAGATGATGAATGTGCCCTTTTCGAATAGCCCGTTGTAGATGAGGCTATCATCAATAGTGGTTTCGTCCTCGGGCTTGGGAACAACGCTTGGCATGAGACATCTTTCGACTAGGGAAACGTCTGCCGGCGACGAGGCGCACGGCGCCGTGCTGTATTGCGGCCAGGACTTGCGCGCTCGCGCATCGAACCCCCACCCTGGGTAGCCCTCCTGATTTAAAATGTAGACCAGCAATCCATTTCCACATCCAATATCTACAAACCCCGGAAACTTGTTCCTGTTTGTGCCGTACATGTCCGTCCACAATTCCATCAGGAACGCGGCAATGCCGAGATCTTCAAAGACATGCTTCTTCGGATCTGTAGTTTCCACCCAGGAGAGCATCAAAGCCCGCGCATACTTGTCCTTGAGCGCCGAGTAGCGGTCCTGGAACCGAGGCTGCGGTATCACGGTATCGTGGTGCACGCGCTTAGTGTAGCCATTTAGCGAATTGTGACCGTGCTTGTACAGCCTCTCGAGGAGATGGTAGCCCACACGGCGCAGCTTCTCATCCATGATGACTATGTCGGCAGCATATGGATGAAAGTGAACAGAAACAGATCCTTGGTTAGTGGCAGCATTCCACTCATGAAGATGCGCGATGCCTTGGACCTTGGGGTGGTAGAAGGGCATCTCCTCGGCAGACCTTGCGTGCGGGACGTAGATGACCAGGGTCGACACCTTGCTGGAGTCGGCACTCGCATCATCTTGAGGTGCACTGCTTCGGTGAAACTCGCAAGTTTGATTCATAGGCGCATCGCGCATCTGATTTCGCGGAATCAGCCTGCGCACCATGGTCCTCGTCCTCGACATCCCCGCCACGACCCTGCGCTCCGGCCATTCTGTATCAAAGTAGCCCAGCTGTTCTCGCGTGCCGTTCCCCTCCACTGCCTCTTCATCTCCCGGCTTATCATCAAAGAGGACATCTCCACGAAATAGCCACGTCGTATTCAAGTTGGGGTTGCGAATAAATGTGACCATGCGCTGTGTGAAAATTTCGGGCCCAAAGGTGCAGGCCTGGCGATATAGAGGCTCCCAATGCGGCGCCTCCACTCCAGGGCTACACAGCTCATGAATGATGGGACTTCTCCCTTGTGCAAACTCCTCGGGGGCGAAAGCCATGGCGTTTAATGTAGGGTCAAACAGGAAATGGTGCAGAGTAGAGCTTTCGGGTTCGATGCGTAACTACTGGGGCTCACGTAGTGGGGCATGTTGTTGAACCGAGAGGCGAGACACAACGCGGAATAGATTCGAGCAGAAACATTGCCCATGGTGCAAAAAAGCGAAAAGATCAATAGGTACGATTGAGCTCCAAAGATTATGCATTCGTGCAGTTTCAGCATACTATTGGACCAAATTAACCCATACGCCGACTATGCAAAAGACCCCTCGGCGCACCTCTTCAAGCTAAATGCAAATGCAAAAGAAGTTCAAATAAATCAAAGCCAGCCAGTATCGCTGTTCATATCTGCTGTAATGTGCTCCAAGTATTTTCCAACTCATTTTCAAAGGTATAATCATCCAATCATTCGTGAAATCATCTATGCAGCTACTCCTCCTCGTCCTCCTCGATCGGCGCTGGTGTCCGTCGCTCTGTGCGCCGCTTCGGTCGTCGGTGCCGTGAGCTGCTGATGTTGCTTGCAGAGTCATCGGGCATAATATCATACTCCTCGAACCAGTCGTCGTCGCTCGGCGCATCCCCTTCGCTGCTAGGCGCCCACGACGGCCGCTCCTGTCCGATTCCCGGTGTTGGAGTTTGCGCTGGCAAAACATCTACTTTTCGTCGACTCTGCAGGCTCTGCATCAGACCAGCACCACGCTGCCGCAATGCTGTACGCACCACCTCGGCGTGCTGGTGAAGCCTCTCGAAAGCGTCTTCCAGACTCTCCATGCCCTGGTAGATTTCGCGCTCCATCTCGGCAATGGCAGCCATTTCCATCTCTTCGTCGTTGGATACTGCTTGTCGACCATTCGGTCCAGTAGAGTTGGTGCTGATGAAAGAAGCAGGCGTTGTTCCACGCGAAAACGGAGTTGGGCCGCGAGAGCTCATAGCGGAGGAGCTACGAGGACCAGGGCTCATCACGCTACGGCTGCCAAAGTAGCCATTGGCTGGTGTTTGCGATCTAGATTCCAGGCCTGGGGTTGCGGCTTGATCGTCAATATCTGCGCCAGACCACAGGAAGCCATCAAAGCGGCCAGATGTGAGAATCTCCCATTCCGAATTGTTAATGTTGGAGAGGGTAACGAGCAGGTCGTGCGTGTGCGGGTTCTTGATGAGATATGTGACACTTTCGACATCTCGTGGAGCCTGCTGCAGTCGATATAGGCGCTGGAGCGAAAGACCAGTTTTTATCACGAAGTCGTTTCTTTGGCGAAGCATCGGTGTCGGTGCCCTAGTTGCGGGTTTGAGTTCGCGGGCGCCGGAGAGTAGAGCATTGAAGTATGGGCGATCATCGTCGTCCAAATTGGTCAGAATCGCAAAAGCAAGCGTCTCATCATCGACTTCCTGGGGCGGTGGAATCGGTGTCTCTGCCGTACTGTGCAACCATTTGTCAACAGCTGATCTGACCTTTTTGGTCTGGCGAAGGTAGTGCTCCCGGAATTCCTCCGCAATATCTGGGTCCAGTTTAATAGGTGATGAGGGCCGGCGTGGCTCCTCCGCCGATATCTCAGCGGCCTTGGCTCCAATCTCTGCTAGGTCAAATGGGGGCCATTGAGGCACTTCTATACGACCGCTTACCCATTCCAACACGTCGCCCCATGTTAGCCCGCGATGTATGTCGTTGGAACGCTCGCAAATAATGCACGCGCATCCGTGGGGTGGCAGGTCCCTCGAGAAGATGTTTTCAAGTCGATCAAGTAAGCGTCTAGCAACGGACCGATGCCCAGTGGCAACGGCGATAGATCCTTGCTTGTCAATGACCGTGTTATACTGATCTAGCAAGTTGAAGAAAGGCGCAAACAGCGTGTCAGACCCGGAGAGTGGTGGGGCAGAACCGCGAGCGCCATTTTGAATGGGCAGCACTGAAAGAAAGTGTCGAGGAACTGGGTACGGCAGTCCACCGTTTTGCAGTAGGTAGTCGACACGAGGAATGTCGTGAATATCCATAGGAGGCGGGGGCGGTGGAGGCGGTGGCGGAGCTGGCGCAGGCGTGGCTGTCTTTGAGGGGAAAGCCGAGTCTGCCCTTTCCGAACCAGGATGGTCGTAAAAAGGCGTTGTGAACTGAGGCGTCTGCGTAGGAGTTCTAGGGGATGAATCCTGGACGCTCGACGGCGAAGAGTGCCCATCGCGGCCTTCGGACTTTCTGACGCTTCGTACTGAGCCCGATCGATGAGGCGAGTGACGGGATGACGAGCTTGAAAGTCTTGATTCGGAGCTTCTGAGTTTCTCGTGTGATTTGTGGTTTGCGGGCTTGACGTATGTCGCTTGACTCGATGATACAGAACGGCGACTGACCCTTGACTTGTCCTCATTTCTCGACGCAGATCTGGAAATGGTCGATGCAGTAAGCCTGTCGTTATCCTTCTCCGCTGTCCTCCCGTGGTCTCCGCTATGGTTCGAACTCTTCTTTGACCCGGACGATTTTCGTTTATCGGCCGATATATCTGTTTCGGGAGGTGTGGGGGGTCTAGATGACTTTTTGGATGTTGAGGCTTTGCGGCTTACTTCCTCGGATTTGCGTCGGCGATCGTCGTCACCCGCATCGGTCGGCTCTGGCGAAGGGAGATGTGAATGTCTGGAAGGAGATAGGTCATCCCGACTTGCTACGGCCTCTTTGCTATGCGCTTTGCTGAATGAGGGGTACGGCAGAGAAACCCGTTTGCCGTCGATGAGCGACGCCGTTAGGCGTGACGAGGAAGCCCCGCGTCCCCCAACGTCGCTGAGCGACTTTGTCCGCAGCGACGACCTGTCATCGTCATCTTCTCGGATCCTATCTC
The DNA here is from genome assembly GCF_028009165.1 of Akanthomyces muscarius. NCBI lineage: Eukaryota > Fungi > Ascomycota > Sordariomycetes > Hypocreales > Cordycipitaceae > Akanthomyces > Akanthomyces muscarius. The sequence goes on along the minus strand of NC_079243.1, from coordinate 1,980,019 downwards.
GATCCTTTTCTCGCTTGCGGTGGCGCTTTGAGGAGGACACATGCGAGCCTCCTTCGCCGTCCTCACCGCCGACCTTGCTGCGGGACGATTTGGAAGAGCGGTGGCGGCGCTCCCGGTCCTTGTCCTTGTCCTTTTCTCGGTCTCGCTCACGTTCAGGTTTCCGTTCGGACCTGGAGCGTCGCTGCTTCTCGCGGGGACGGTCGTCGTCAGCAGGGGCGTCGACGTCACGCTCCTTGGTTGGCATGGCCAAGCATCTGGCGCGGGGTGGCCCAGGCAGTCGAGGAGTTCGAGGGCGGTCTGCGCTGGGATTCGAGCGATTTAGTCGACTGTAAGATGTACTGCCTTTGAAATCCGTTTGCTATAAAACCTGCAGAAGAGGAGAGACAGCATATGATGTTTGATGCACGAGCTGCGTGCTGCCGCTGCCACTAACTAGTTAGTCAAGCCGCACAAGTCGGTGGCGGGTGGCAGGGCAGAAAAAGTGGCGGCCCGACCGATGATGACTCCAGCAAGGCGGCAACGGCAGCTGCCGTGGTGGGGATGGATGATTGGAGCATACGAGGCTAATTTACCATGGCTGATGCAGAATAAATAGAATTAGTATATTTAGCACCAGGCTTGGATAGGTTGACGAATAATTCCCATCGCTAAGCGCTGTGCCTTGTGAGGGGTTGCTTGCCTGGCCAATGACAAGGCGGCCTGGTTGCCAGGCGCAGCAGGAGCAGGCTCAACGCCTTGGGAAGTGGTTCGATAAAAGAATTAGAATCTGCTAATGAGGTGATTGACGGGTATAAAAGAATGTTATCCGCCAAGTTATTGAGACATTCGTAGAAGAAGAGGCGGTATGTTGAGAGTTGCTAGGGCAGCGCCACGAAGAGCTGGTCGTCATCAATAAGATCGAATAAATGTTGTACCCAAACGATGCCAAGACTCGAAGAGTGCAAGTCCGTTCACAGAAACGCACTTCATCCTTTCCGTCCGTACTTTCCTCGTCATTCGTGAAGCCCCTGTGGCAGCCAAAGTGACCTGCCGCTATTTGGCACAGCTTCGCCGCCTCGGTAGAAAGAGAAGCATCGTGGCGACTGGTAATACATGTAAAGGACGACGTGCATGTCGATGAAGAGCTCAGAGCACATATCCCTAGTGCGTGATTTGCTCGAATCATCCGGACGCTATCTTTGTGTTGAATGGCGTATCGCAGACATATCGCAGGCAGGCGTCAGAAGTAGCGATGCCTGTCTAATCAGCATGTTGATTACAAGGAGCTTGAACGATCGCCCAAACCTTATTCGCTCAAGGCTTTTCTCTGTTTTGTAGTCTTACCAATTGTCCCAAGTGATCGCCGTGCAACCTCTCCAAGTCCCCAATTCGGTAGTGGTACCAAGAGCGGAGAAGGCACCACCAAAGCATGGCCTCGTGCCAGCGTTGCATTCAAGTAGCTACCGGTACTCTTTTCAAGAACCCATGATTGAGTAATGAACTCGACAAACTGGCCATAAGTAGCAGCTAGCTGCTTATAAGAGACCGCTGTATCGTATTATTTCTTTCTGGCAGCCTCGACTATATTTGGACAACTTCACCTTCGCCATACAATCGCTTTAGAAATGGCTGATACAGGTAAACTTACCAGCATGGGCTGAATAATTCTGATGTGACCTTATAGGTGCTAATTCAAACTGATCAGCACCTCCAGCAGGCCATCGTCGGCGCAGCTTCCTAGGCAAGCTCTTTGGCAAAAAGGACAAGCACAACGCCAGCGACGCAACACCCCCGCCATACGAGAACAACACCCAGACCAATCCCTCTGCTGCAGTTGACTCCGTGAAGGAGAATCGCACTGAGAACAATCATTTTCATGAAGCTGAAGAGTACATTAAGGATGAGGAGGCCAAGCTCAAGGACCACTTGCATAAATCAGGGGAACCTGGGGACATTAGCAGCGAAAGTAGCACCAAAAAGTACTTTGCCAAAGCTGAGAATGCTGCAAAGAAAGAGGGAGAGAAGATAGAGGAAGATTGGAAGAACGCGCAGCGGCCCGAGTCTGCAGAGGACAAATATGGAGATTTAATGTAGTGTAAACCTGATTTTAATCACTAGTTTCGAAATGTCTGTCTGTTTGCGATGCTATAGATAGTATCCCTGATGAGAGTTGATAATTCATGGTGAAATATCGGCGGCGCATAGCTATATTTGATGCGTGTAGGCGAAGCTACGACTAGCACTGTGGCGGCCGAGCCAACTATTCAACAATGGCTTGCAGCTTTTACGGGAAGTATGAATCACGAGAAGCGCACACTGTATAAAAGGTTTATTAAGCTGATTCCCTAAGTAATCGATGATTGAACGCAAAAACATCTCTTGTGTAACACATTCGGCCGAACACTACTTCAGGAGCGCGTCCACAACAACACGAAGTCGCTTGCCAAGGTCCTCATCAACGCCATCAAAAAGTTCTTTAATTAAAAAAATTTCATTAGTATATCAGTTGAGCCCCATCAGTGATGCGAATAGCGACTTACCAATCGCGAGCTTTCTGAGCTGGCTGTGCTGCACCTTGGCCAGATTGTCCGCCAGGTTGCCGATGAAGCGCTCTTGGTGGCCAGGGTCCCGGCCCAGAACATGCCACAGCTCAGTGGCCTGGGCAAAGTCGTCTGGTCCCAGGCTGGACGTAAAGGTGCACACCTCGCCCACCCACTTCTCGTGCTCCGTGATGGTGGAGATGGCCGCCGGGCACGGCGCCGGCTTGTAAGCGGTCGGCTTGAGCAGAGAGTTGACGTAGTTGGGGTCGTCGCCATAGTTGCGCGTAAAGTTCATGAAGCCGTCGCGCTGGAAGGGGCAGTAGACGGGCGCGACGGCGTGGTTGGTGGGCAGCATCTGGTAGTTGGTGCCCAGACGGTAGCGGGCCGCGTCGGGGTAGGCGAACATGCGCGCTTGCAGCACTGGAGGACGGAAAGCTTGCGTTAAAAGGGGCTAACAATTGAATCTGTATGGTGTGGACTTACTCGGATCGGCCGACGGTGCCCAGCCTGGAACCATGTTGGAAGGCGAAAACGCAGCTTGCTCAATGTCGGTAAAGTAGTTGCTCGGCTGCAGTCCAATATTAGCGCCTAGTTCCTGCAGTCTGATTATAACAACTTGCGTTTTCGTTCAGCGTCAGACGACCAATCTGGCGAAGAGGGTAGTCTGCGTGCGGCCACACTTTAGTCATGTCGAAAATGTTCCAACGGTACTTTTCCGCTTCGCTAGGGTCCATGACCTGGACGTAGACGTTCCACTGCGGAAGATTTCCAGTAGCAATAGCATCGAACATGTCCTGAACCAGGTGATCGGGGTTCTCGCCGGCGACTCGCTGAGCTGTCTGACGATCAAAGTTTTTCACGCCAATAGTTGTCTTGATGTGGACCTTGATATACTTGAACGAGCCATCCTACAGGTCATTGTTAATATCAATGTGGGAAACTCAAGGCAAGTACTTACCTCCTTGGTGAACTTGTAAGTGTGGCCACTGTATGCATTCATGTGGCGCAGCGACGCAGGAGTGCCGCGGTCGCTGAACAGATGCATCAGCTCGTGGATGCCTTCTGGGTTGCCGACATGGAAGCTGTTGGGAGCTTTAGTATATCCTTCGACCCTGATACTTGAGTGACTTACTCCCAGAACTATAATTGAAGTTAGCAAATTAAAAGGAGTGACGCAGCAGTAGTACGCACCATGTCAGCATCTGGCCTATTTGTCTTCGGGTGACGCTTGTGGGATCGGTTCATTGACGGGAACTTGATCGGGTCGCGGACAAAGAACGTCGGCTGTTGCATTTCGTCAGTACTATCTCTCTCCAATAGAAAGAAATCTTTCCTCACAGTATTGTTGAAAACCCAGTCGAGGTTACCCTCGTCAGTGTATAGCTTCATGCCCCATCCGTGGACATCGCGAACAGTATCGGCAGATCCACGTTCGGGGCCGACAGTAGAGATTCGAAGCAGTGTCTTGGTTTTCTTGCCGATTTTGTTGAGGAAGCTTGCAGAAGTAATATCGGTGCAATCGTGCGTAACTTCGAATTCGCCGTAGGCTCTGAGATTCTGTTAGCTGCTGCACTGGCATCGATTCTTGTATACGACATACCCTGCAGCCTTGGCGTGTACCACGCTATTTTCGCCAATTCATGGTTAGTAAACAAGTTCGTTTCTCGCATGAGGTTTTTTTGGGGGGGTTGCTCTTTCGCACCGTTCAGGGATGCGTTCACGAGAGAAATGGGCGAGCGTTTCGAGTAGCTGGGTGTCTTGCATCAGGACCAGTCCGCCGCCGTGCTGACCGCGCACCTGAACGCTCGTCGAGCTGCTCGGAAAGGGACAGCCTATCGAACTCTGTTAGCCCGTGTACTCAAATGCGTCCGGCTGCCAGGCCTCATACCCTCCGCTAAGGTGTATTGTTCGGCCATGGTTCAAGATATTGTTTAAGAATGATTGTAGTACTTCACGTTTGGATCATCGAGGGAACTGTTGTTAGAAATAGCCCAGAGCAATATATATTTCTTTAGGCAACGCATAATGCTGAATTATACCCTGATGCTGATTGGTTATGCACTCTCGCCCTATCCGCACTCTCGTCTCACATTAATATGATAGCACGCGCGAAGCAGATAGTATTTCCTTTCGTGGAATAAGAATCTAGGTCAGGATCGCGAGCTATATCCGGCCTATGTAGACGTAGAGTTTGGGGACACCCGCTTCATCAGCCTCGTCAGGAATATCCCACCGGGTAGGTTCGGCGGATTCTCAACGTCAATCTAAGTCCAGATCTCACTTATTATGCCGTCATCCAAAGCATCACTACAATGCAAACGTCCAAATCTAGGCGAAGTACGTTATTGGCTCTTTAGTATGTCCTATTTTGGATTGGCGCCACTTTGCGTCTCGGGGCGCTGTGGGGTGGCTTGTCCCGAACAGGAACGACTATTATGGACGCTATTTTGCTTTGTCCTTGATTTCGGAATGCCGGTTCCTTAGCCCTGAACGGCTGAGCACAATAGACAAGCAAGATGATAATATCGGCTCATGACTTGTAGTCTAAGTCTCTTGAAGCGTGTTGTCCACCGTTTCGTATGCTTATACAAAGCACAACCAATCGACCACTCCCCTGACAGCGTCCACAAGTAAACCGTTTTCAGAGGGCATACCACCCATTGGCTCTTAGTGCCAAGTCATATTCCTACTGGGCTCGGTCAGGATGGAATGATATTCATGCAAGGGCGGTGTGGAGATAAGACAAGAGGAATATTTCGCAAACGGCTTTTCAATCTGGCTCCTGAGCAAGCTAGCTAGCCGACCATGCCGTGAACTTCGGTTACACAACGCCTTTTTAGCTTATAGTTAGTTGCTCAGGTGGCGAATGATATACACGTGCCGAGCTGCCGTGGGAACGCAAAGCGCAACACATTTAATGTGCCTCGGCCCCTCTACAAGAAAGGTTGGAGGCACTTTGACTCTCTCGTAATGCTACCAGATTGAGAGACCCAGCTCCGGGCATCACCGCGCTGGACAAGGGTGGCATTTTTATTATCAGCATCGGGTCTGGACTTCACTTTACGAGTTTACGAGCAATTTCCATCTTGCTTCATACCCATAGCGCCACATTCACCACTAGTAAGACCCATATGTGGAAACAATGCTTTTCATTTGAAGTTTCATAGCCGGGAAGGAGGCCTGTTGACTAACTGAATTGGACATAAACATTTAAGAAAATTTATTTCCTCGGCCCTAGACCTTCTAGAGCCGAGTTTGGCGCTGATTCTTCGAAACTACCTCGACTAGAGACCATGAATCGACGAAAGCAGGGAATCGGGCGTCCAGTTGTCCCCACGATATACCATACTCGGGTTTGCTTGGTTTGGGTACAGAATATGCAGTAGGCACTTGGAGACGCCGCGTCGAGCTTCGCTGCTCGTCTGGCCAAGAACACTGGTTAGGTTCAGGACGTATTCCATCTTCTTCGCCTTGTCCGGCAAGTCGTAGACGCCATGGAATAGCGTGCCGTATAGTGCCTCTGGCCCGGCCGTTTGCCATATGTTGCTCGACTCTGACAAAAGAGTGTCAATAATGAGGAGACTGTCCGCACTTTCAGCGGCGTCGCTGAACATCGAGTCCCAACCGCCCGGGGACGGGGTCGATGGCTGCGAGACAGACTGTAGGAGCACGCAGATAAAGAATATGCAAGCGACACGTGAGAATTCGTGCGTAGTGAAAACATCGTTGCTTCGGAGTGGCGCATTTTGCGCAGATTGTCGGAAATCGGCGACAAGAATCGCCATTGCGGCTTGTATGCTAGGATACTGCGTCAAACGTGCTGATGGAGTGTCCATGAAAGTGCGTAAATCTTGAATGAATGATATCAACCACAGACTGCGAACTTTCAAGACATTTTCAGCGTGCCCCAGTATTGGGTGCTCGGGTTCGCTCGCGTCTGTTTTTGAAAGCTCCCATATGTGGTTGGTGGTATCGAACCAAGTTGGCTTTGACATGAGTAGGACGCTTGACATGTGGTTAGCAAGCTAGAGCTCATGGATTTGAACCGCACCAGCACTCACAGAAAGATAGCCAGCTCCAGTCTCCAGTTCCCTTCCAGGGCGGTGATGCCACCACGAGCGGCCACCATTTTTGATAATCCGTATCGATGAATCTTCCATTCCGTTTCAGTGCCCCAATATCTCTAGTTAAAGAGATCAGCCAAAAACGTGACTCAGGAAAACGGAAAACGAACCTCATATGTCAACAACCGTAGAACTGCCGCGAAAGCATCATCGCTAAGAGCGCGCTCTGAGTCGCTCATCCACAGGGTCACTATGCGTACCGCTTCCATTTTGAACTTGAGAGCCTCTTCAGAGTCGCGGATGCCTTGTACATGTGCGAGATGAGCTGCGGAATGGGCCATGACGGCGTTGAAAGAGGCTGCATTTGATAAATCCAAAGGGAACCAGACGTCGCGCATTGGGTTGAATGTAGATGACGGCAAGTCTTCAAACATCATTGCCGCATATTTGCTCAGCCCTGGTTGACAATACGGGTTAGCATCGTCGTTGGGCGCAGATGATAAAATGGGGAAAATGTCTGGAAAGCATACAATGATGGAGAAGTTTATGGTGCTCCGAAGTCAATCGAACTGGAAAAGCGTCAAAAGGGTCAAGCTGGCTGCACGCGAGCGCGCGATTGACGCCCTCGAGCAGCTGCGCAGGGATACCGCCACCGTTCAGCATCACGCCACTACCCAATGCTGAGAATAGCCCTCCCAGGATGCCGGATGCCGAGATTTGTGCGTCCTTGGATGCCGCGCCTGCCTTTGGTGGAGTAGAGGGCTTGGTCGGCGAGGCTGATGAGGAATGCGATGTTCGACTCGTTGCCGAGATCGATCCAGAGCTTTTGTGGCCCGTGTTTGGACGCAGCGGCCGGTGAACCTGCGACAGCGACTTTCGCCTCTTGAGCTCCCGGGAGTGGTGCCGTTGCTTCCAGTGCTCGCGCATGGCATGGCTGCGGACGCTGCTCTGGTCCTGCTCACTAACAAAGACGAATTCCGGAGCACGTTCAACGAGCGGCGGGACATCGTCATTGGACTCCATGTCCTTTTCCCGTTTTCTGATATCGTGGCCAGCTTGGGCTGATGCAGTTGACCGTTTTGACCGTTTCCTTCCAAAAAAAATGTGACAGAGGTTGTGGTGGTAGTGGTGGTAGTGGTGGTGGTGGTGGTGGTGGGCGACGGGCGTATGTGGAGGCGGATGCTTTCCGAGATTGGTATGATGTGGCAAAATGTGGAAATATAGAAACCAGAACAAAATAACGGTCGCGCAGAGTTTGGATCGCGGGCCGAGAGGGCTCTTCTTAGTCTACAACGTCTGAACCCCTTTAAGTAGGTGGCCATTCATGTGCTACATACACTTGATCGAAGTTGAGCGATAAAAAAATTAAGCAGATGGACGTGTCTAGACTAGATAAAGCTAGAAATGGCCAGTATCTTCCTGTTGCTTCTGGAAATAGCTACCCATTGAGGCTGGCACCGTCCCCAATTTTTCCTCTCTGACAGAACAAGCTCGAGCGACTGCCAGAACTCGCTCCCGTTGTGCTAGCTCAAACCTTAACTGTAGGCTGGAGGGGAGAGCGCTGCTAGGGCGATGGAGAGCTATGGTAAGAGGGCCCAGCTGGCCGTATACCCTAGGACAAGGTGGCAGCATGCATTGATGGTGGTGGTGGGAAGAACGAGTACTGGGGGTAGCGATGTGGGCGAGTCGCTGGCAAATAAGGCCGCAGACACAAATCTCTTGACCCAAGCTTGATTTGTGGTCAGTGTATGGGCAGCGGAGCTGGCGAAAGCTCGTTTCTTCTAGCACGAGCACGAAGCAGCTGGCAAGTTCGGGGCAGGCAGGCAATCGGCCCAATCGTCGTAATAGCCGACTCAAGCCAAGTTGCCGTCGCTACTGGTAGAAGCAAAGATCGCCTTACCAAAGTTGCCCCTCAGTTTGGGAGCTTCTTCAGCTGCCAGCCCGTGTCCATAGTTTTCAGCTGGTTATGGCTGAACTCTGATTGGCCTCCTGGCTGGCTGCCGTCTGCAAACTAATTAGCCGTAGTCCCGTGGGCTGAAAGACCAAGACATAGCGGCGCTGCGACACAGACAACGGATCTTAATACTTCTGCGTGATCGTACGTAGTTAGCCACTGAGACCAGGAAGAACGCAGCTGTAGAGATTAGAGGGCAACAATTAAGTTTGGGTAAAACGAAGATCTGGCTACATTTCGACCGCCAACTAATCATTAAGAGTCATTAACGCATAGAATACGGATCAAAGCATCCTACCAGTGCCCAATTACCGGCGGCAGGCTTGCACCGCAGCCAGCCTCAAATGGCTTCATAGATGTAGTAGAGTGTCTCCGAACCCTTGCACTGCGAGATCGTATGATGAATCGCGGCCGCTGTCGGGCCCGACACCTTATTCTGTCCTCTACGATGTCAAGTAGGGTTGCATTGATGATTAATCTGTAGTTAGTCTTGTGTCTGGAACAGGGGGTGGCCAGCCACGCAAAGACGATGCACTAAAAGAGACTTGGCATTACGGGGGATCTCTCTGACGATGCCAAGACCTCAGACAGATATGTCACCCGCTCCGGTGGAAAAATACTCGCTTTTTATTTTATTTTTTTACAGTTTGGGCGGTGGATGCCAACCGGACTACGCAGTGTGAGATGTTATTTCATTCGTCATGACCCTTGCGGTGTTACTGCCAAAGTGGTTTGGAATCGCCCTGCGCATCCTCCAAATGCCTGCGCTCCTCCCCGCTGCATCTGTGCTCAGAATGCTATTTATCAATGACCGAAGCAACAATGGCAATCTTACTGGGCCTGTCGGTAGGTCTTGGTTGAAATGGTGAGCAGCGCCCGCAGCGCTGCTCACCACCAGCTGGCTACATTGGCAAAAGCAATGCCACGAAGAGGCCGTGACCCCCGCGCAGGCCTTCCAATCACTCAGTCGAGAACATGCAGTCACCCGTCTCGCATGATGAAAGCTCTCAGCTCGATCAGCGGACCATATACGCCGAGACGGCCGTCTTCTCAATTTCTATACAAAGCTGACGCCGATCCTGCCAACCCATAACAAAATGCGGTGAGTCAAATTACGCTGTTATATACGTTTCCGAAGACTTGGTCCTTCAGTCTTAATACGTCCACCAAGTGTCGGTGACTGCATGCATATGCTCACATCTCACAATTTTACATCATTGCAGCTGTCAAGTTGTTGGTGCAGAATCATGACGCAACTTTGTTTTCTTTTTCTGGATGACCACTTTATTTGGGTTTCCTCCATCATGCAGGTCGATCAAGTCGTACGAGGACTAGGCAGCCTAGAAGACCCCGGATTTCTTTGGGGCTCCTCTACTTCGCATCCGCTTTGAGGCAATCATTTGCACAACGGACTAATCAAGCAAACATGTCTCATTCGCATTCCGTTTTGGGCTCATAAGATTGTCGACGCAGGGAATGGGCCCAAGAACTCGTCTCTCGTTTACTTGGCGACGTGGGGGTTGCTGTCGAAAGGGGGCGCGTGCTGCTGGCGTGGCAATGCACCATGCAATGCAGGCTCTCGGTGGGCTTCGAGATGGCTGCCTCCGCCCGTGCATATTCGGCGATCCAATCACTGAGCACAAAAGTTCGTCCCAGTCGGGTTGCGGTGATGAGACATCAGAGCTGTATGTGCCTAACACGATAGGGCCTCTGCTGCATGTTTGGGATGGTGATATTTCGTCTCGGAGCTGGTGATTGGAGAAACTTGGCCGATGCTCTGGCAGGGTGTGCCTCAACTTAGAAATTTCTTGGGCCGAGCAGGCAAGTAGTGTTCAAATCAGCATCTAATACTTAGGCAGGCGTGTTACCAGTACGACTTTTATTTTTTGGATCCAGATTTCAAGGATCTTTGCGACCTACTTTGGCCCATATCCTACTGGATCTGCCAGTCATTGCTGAAACAATGTGCTTCGGTACCATCGAGATCCTACCTCTTGAAATATTCGAGACTATCGTGTCCTACCTCGACATCGGTGACGAAGCCAGGCTGTACTCGACATGTCGCCATCTACACATCTATGGCGAGCCGCTTCTCCTCGATCCTTTTGACCGCAAACAGCGGGCTATGATATGGGCGGTCCGTCACAACGATCTCGCTCTGCTCAAGCGCTGCGTGCGAGCTGGTGCGCCTCTCCACGTTGTGACCGTCTTCAAGACCAAGAAACCCTTGTCCAGTGCTTACAAGGAAGGCGCACCTCTTCGCCCGCGCGTCTGCAGCCCCAAGCTCTTTTCTACACTCGCTCTTGCTGTGCGCAGCGAGTCCCTCGACGTCTTTGAGCATCTCTGCGCGCAGGGTGTCGGCTTTGAGGGTATCCCGCCGTCCGCGCTCAAGCACCAGCTGCGTGTGCTGATGAAGAAAATCGTCAGCCCGGGCCGTCTTGACAAACTCCGAACGCTCATCGAGCGCGGCTTCATCGCCAAAGTCGCTGCGCACACAACCCGCGACATAGCTTGGCCGCTATCCCGCGCGATCGTGGCCGGCGCTTCAGAAGAGCTCGCGCAGCTCTTCATCGACGCCGGTGCGAACCTCAACGCGACGCACGAGCACCGCTATTTTGGCAGCATTGCGCCGCTGGCAGCTGCTATCTTGACAAGTAATACTGGCGGCGAACTGGCGCGACGACTGGTCCGCCACGGCGCGACGTACGAGCCGTCGGCGCTGCACTTTCGTCCCGCAAGACCTACCCGGCACCCTCTCTTTGCCGCTGTCCAGCGACTTGCGCAGTCCGGTGAGCACAACGTTTCTGTGGTAGAAGACTGCCTTGCGCATGGCTGCGATATCAACAAGACGGAGCACCGCGTCTGGGATCGCGGTTTCAACTGGGACTGGCGACCGCGACAGCAACTGAGCACGCCGCTACTCGAATTCCTGGACGCAATTCCCTCTTTAAGCGGCAGCGCGGCGCAGCAGCAAGCTACCATTCAGAACCTGGCTTTCTTATTAGATCATGGTGCGCGCACGCCCGTCATTCCTGACCTGGCTGGTGCTATAATTCAGAGCACCACGCCGTCCTGTCTGGAGCTCCTCATCGACCGGTGGCAGGTCGAGTCCCTCAACGATGATCATTTCTTCGCCATTGTGACAATGCTCGTGGAAGCCGGGTGCATGGACGGCGCCATGGGCCGTCTCATGCGGCGATACTGCCGAGGTGTGCGCAATCAGGACCCGTACTTTGCAGACGCCTGGCGCGGATGGCGTCGTCTGCTCGATCTGTTCCTTGCGCAGCCTAGTGCTGACCCGAGTCTGCTGCTGATGCATCTGCTTGTGGACTCGGGCACCAAAGAGATGTCGACGGTAGAGCGGCTGCTCGTCGCAGCCGTCGACTACTTGATATCCCGCGGCGCCGATATCAACGCGCCCGTGTCGCCGCTGGGCAGCTCCGCGCTGCACATGCTCTGCACCGTCTATCAGCACCCGACGCCCGACACCATGTGGTGGCACCGCTCGCCGTACCAAGATTCAGTTGTGCAGCACCGCAAGGACCTGTTGCACCTGATGATGAGCCGCGGCGCGGATCCCCTGCGACGCTTCTGCGGAAGAAACGCTCCCACTGAACTGATTCAGTACCTCAAGGTCGCGGACCCGTCGACGCGAGCGTGGATCAAGAAGGTCGGCAAAACGCTGTGCGAGGGTATGGTGACTCAGCGCCTGGCAAAGGCGAATGGGACATCCTACATGCATAATCGAAGTAAGAATATCTATGTGCCAGTCGTTTGGTGAGGGTGTACGTGGTTTTTCTCCTTAGGGAACCGAAGTTTTACATTTTCTGAAGACCGTTTCTGGACTTCTCATTCGTCGGGTTTTTATAAACCTTTGCGTTGCCATTTGAGAGGCGATAGCGGTTGTTTTCTTGTTTTCTTTTTTTCTTTTCTTCTTTTCTTCACGATGATTTTCGGTCACTAGCGGTTGGTTTCGCATTGCACACAGAGCGGTTTTGCGTTGCTCGCGCAGATTTCAGATTTGAACTTCAAATTGACGTCAGGTGACCGTTTTTTTTAAGACTATCTCTAAGCTCGATTACCCGTCATGATAGCGGACATTTACTTTGCGACAATGGCTACGCGGTGCTCTACCTTAGATGAGCATTGATCATAGCCTCTAATTCTTTCGAGCGTTACTTTTCTTCTCACACTACAACTGATTGCCTTTTCAGGCTGGTAATGTGCGACCACACTTTTCTGCTTTTTCAGTATATCATTGAACATGCGACTTTATCTAGTCTCCCGAATTGTAATACATACGCAACGATGCTGTGTTTCTTTATTACATCATCACTTACGCCACTTCCCAGAAAAGGCCAAAAACGACCCCCCACTAAGAGCAGAGAAGCTTAAATCCCGCGCACTTCTCAGGCGCCTAAAAAGAGTTACTGGTAGGCATATCTACCGATGCTCGTGGCCTGTCTCGGGTAGTGCATCAGGATTGTGCATGATGCAGAGCGGCTCAGAGAAAAGAAGGAAGAGGGTGGGCTGGTAACTCACACCCGACGCACTATCACTATTTGCTAGTCCATTTATGTCTCGTTGCACTTCTATCCAGTATTTCTCCCCTCCAGTTCAAAGTGCTGGCATATCGGCGATACCGGCTGAGATGGCGCCTAATCTCAGATGAAATATCGCTCTCTGTTAGACAGAATCGCATTGGATCAGAAGAGGAGCTCGCATGGCTTAAAAATGCCTCTGAAATGGCTCGCCAAGGATTGGGCTGTGTGGAGGTCTGTGACCTTGTTACTCTCCCATTTAGGAAAGCAAGACGTTCAAGGTCCCCGGCGCAGTCGCTCAGAGATGTTTTGCAATCTGTAAGCGTCCGGGGCTTTTTTTACTCATGTTAACGTAGGCATATATCTTTAGCCCCAAAGGATCAGGCAGAGGGTAGGACTGGAGAGCTGGTTAGGATGGGCCAGGCGTCCTTCACGCAAAAAAACAGCCCGATTTAGCGTTGCTATGAAAGAGGATTGATAAAGCGCCAGCCTTGCAGGACCTTTTCAGCCTCAAGAACTGTCTCAGGCTATTCCATGGTGAACCGCAGCTGGTGAACGAGGCGGCCCCAAGATCCCTTCGAAACTTCCGCCATCTGGCCTCTGACCACCAACTTCATGACTAATGTGGGCGCGCCACGACTAAAACTTATTGTGCACAAATTGCTACTCGCGGTGATCTTTCTTTGCATATTTCGTCTGGCATCTTGAGGGGAAAAGGTGGTAAATCCCATGGGCAAGGAACCGATAAACAGCTTTCTCTGCTACGGTAGGACTGCACTCTGCATTGGAGCGGCGTTGCGTAGCAGAACTCATACATAATGTAAATATGTACATTTTAACATATTGCCAGGCTAATTTCTTTACCGAGAGCCCTGGACTCCACTGCACCCGCGCTTTGTACCACGCTTATCATGTCGGCCAGCCCTGCCTTTTGTTCCTGTCATCATGTTGTCCACCCTTGTACTCGCCGTCGGCCGCGAAGCTCTGTTAAAATCTGCTTAAGTTATAGGATATACTGCTGATATATTTCGTTTGGCGCTTGGCTATACCTTTCGCAGTAAGCATACTGGCCACCGTTGCGCGTAGAGGTTTGGGCGCATTTGCCTTCAGGGCAGGTGTATGCCAAGACCCATCGCCGCCATTTGCCGTAGCAGTACATAATGTTGGTATTTGAATCATCGCATACAGTGAACGCCTTCTGGTATTTAGGGCTACACCATCCATCGAGCGACAGGGTGAGCGCAGCAGGAGCCATGAAGAGAGCCAGAGTGGCGCTGTATTTGGTAACTTGCATCTTGGACGAATGGTGTGTTTTCGTTGAGGGGTTTCTTTTCCGGCGAGATTTCGAGTGGGAGTCTCGCGGCCTTTTATAACCAGAAGCCTTTATCGTCAACTTCATCCTGCGGCTTGTATTAGCTAACACATGGGCAAACGCTTTGTTCTTCTTTGTAAACCCTTTGTGCTCAACTGGCCAGTGTGCAGCGCCTACAGTAACATGGCATATAAATGAAAGAACATCCACCGTCAAGTGGATTGAAAAGGTCTTTCCGCATGTTTGCCAACAGGGGGAATGAAATTCGGCGGGCATTGCTCAAAAAGAAAACGAGCTATTGATGTCCGTATTCGACCGACGATGCTGGCGCCGCCTAACCCATTATAGTTTCGGTCGCATTATGCGCCGCCACCCTAGGAAGCCGGTAAAGCATGTCGCGCCAATCAACATTAATGCGTAGCAGTAGAGCCAGAAAGCCACGAGATTCATGACCCAGGCAAAGAATGCAATCGAAATTTCAATGCAATTGCATCCCTACTCCTTTTGAGCTACGTTTGCCGTGGGTTTGGCTATCACGATTATCCTTCCGTAGATCAAGTGGCGTGCAGGTGCCCGGGAGCACTAATACATAGTAAAACGAGGCTCGCGATATATTGGCAGCCACACTTCGCTATTCTTGGCACTCGATAGTTCCCTGCAAGAAGGACCTTTGTAGCACCTTTGTCAATATTATGCAGACAAGCGCGTCATTTTAGGGACACCGCAGTGAGCATCTCGTGACGGCGGAGTTTACTCTTGTGGCATGTAACATCATTCTGTGCAAGCACCAGCCGCTGTGGCCACCAGCCTCGGCTCATAATCATTCAAATCACGTTGAAAACCTGCGCGTGCCCCAAGTGAAAAGAGCTTTATAAACCAGTACTCCCCTCCAAGCCATCCCGATATCAAGTTTATCATCATACATCACCATGATTCTGTCTTCAGTTCTAGGAGTGCTCCTGGCAGCGCTGCCCGTATGGGCTGGGCTAGTCTCCTTTGCCGTACCGGATACTATCAAGGACGGCGATGAAATTACTGTCATAGTGACGATGAACAGCGAGCTGGGTTCTGTATGGGATTATAATCTGGTGCTCTCGGCCACCGAGCGGTCGCTGCCATATGGCTACTTGGGCGGTCGGGGATTTGCCATGATTGATTTGCGAGGTCAGTATTTCACCAGTTTCTTCTTGTTCGTCATGCTGCATCCTGAGTTAGCTTGGCTGACTCCTATGCGTGGCAGGGCTTCCATTCGGAACCAGCAACTTCACCGTGAACACCAAGGATACAGGAGTAGGTGCACGTGAAGATTCGGTCGTTCGAGGAGCATGGCTCAGCACCGTTGGCGTGATGGGAATGCTTCAAACCAGAATGCAGCAAGTCGCTGTCAAAAGAGGCAGTAGAACGAGCAAAAATTTCGTGGATTCCAAGCCATTGCTCCGCTGATCGATGCATTGCCATGACGTCGGAGGGACGCTTGCGGGAGCCCTTGCCGCATCCGCTCACGGACGGTCCTCTCGCCGTTCACATGTAGCCAGTTGAAGAACAGATAATAGAAATACGGTCTGTGCTCATACATAATCTGCAGTATGCGGGCTTCTATTCGCAAGATGGCAACATCGGAGTCTCTTTACCTCGATTTCAATAATCCCACACCTCGAATAAACTGGTCAGCGCGCCCTTCGTTGCCCCCAGAGACATGACCTCCCCAGCCTGCGCAAACTGACGCTACAAGTCTGCGTAATTGGCGACGATACTTTTGACTTTCTGCGCTGACACAGCGCCCGCCTTTCTGGGCCAGACGCTCGAGATTGTTACGGCAAAATGTGTGACCATGGCTTGGGAGGCGTCCCGGAGCACAAAAGGCGCCGAAGCGTGGCCGACATCAAGTGCGAGATGGCATATGCAATACGCTGCGGAATAATCCGCGAATAATCCGCGTAAAATCATTGCGGAACTTTTTTATCTCGGATTTTCAACAACCACTCGGTCTCGAGGGTTGAAGCAGCGACTGGGTTTAGTTGCTTGTACCCCACGGATCGGGCGCTTGCGACGGAACCCACCCTGAGGCTGGAACATGTTCTAGATTCTCATTATTCGCGTTTCTTTCAGTAACGGCAATTGCGCCGCTTTCACCAATTGGGCTTGGCCGAAGAATGCTGCCTGTAGAAAATCTTGGCGGAGCTTCTCCCAAGGCTATGGCTGGCATGCTCAAGCTTCTGCCCAGTATCTCGCTCTAGCGAGTTTTATTTATCTATTTTTTTTGTATATTCTTGATTAACAGCACTTCGAATATCAGATAGAGCTGTACTCGAGACAAGCGCAGCTTTTTAAAGCCACCCGCGCAGCGCACACCCTTACACCGCCTTCATGGCGACGGAATCAATCGATACCTCGTCCGCGTACAAGGTCGATTACACATCCGAGAACGTTGTCAATGCCTGGCAATCAAAGCGCCTCCACATGATTCGCGTCGAGGTCGGCGACGAGCGCATCCGTAAGGCCCTCGCTGGTATCCAGCAGGACCCCGTAGTGACGGCTCTCGCCTCGAGCGCCGCTCTACAGCCTGTGGGCAAGATCGATCTAGACGGCCAAATTTCCGCCATCTCCAACGCCCTTCTCGGCGTGGCCATTGCTCTGCGGCCTGAAGAGGCCAAGAGCCGCGCCCACCCAGTCGGCCACGACCCTGACCACAAGTCCGTCGTCATCATTGGCAGCATGGCGCTCGGATGGGGTGGCCTCTCGCCTCGGACCGCGCATCACCGAACCGCCAGCATGGGCATCACGCTGGCCCGGGAGTGGCAGGACCGCGGCTACGGCGGCGAAGCCATCAACTGGATGCTGGACTGGGCCTTTGGCCACGCGGGCCTGCACACTGTTTCGCTGAGCGCCGCGGACTTTAACCAGCGCGGCATCCATCTTTACAAGAAGCTCGGGTTCCGCGTCGAGGGTCGTCGCAGGGAGACAATCTACTTTAACCGGGGCTGGCACGACGAGATTGAGTTTGGGATCACGGAGCATGAGTGGGAGGCTTTGCGACAGAGGAAGGTATAAAAAGGTAAAAGACAAGGCTTGTTGTTTAGATTATATAGGGCACTACTCTGGGAAATCCGCATATGCCAGGCGGGCTGTTGAACCACGGCTGAAAGGGGGATAATTGGTGAAGGCTGCAGTAGAGTAGCGCAAGAATTTGTGGCTTCGTCCCTTGTTTGCTATTGAAATGAAAAGCAGGGGCGGAACCAGCCTTTCTTGTCTTTTTCAATGGAGCTAGCGGCGACGCACTATCGCAAATGACAACTTTCTGTACAACGTGAGAAGAGACATGGCTCAGATTCGATGGGTGTCACCGACATGACCGCCAGACGGATGCGCAGCCACTGGTGGCAGCCAAGCATGATTCGATACGAAAGAAAAGGCAGCACTCTGTGTTCCGTCTGAAAGTTTCAGGTTAGCATTTACAAATGTGTGCTTTTTTCGAAGTGGACGTTGCGTAGCCACTACGAGCTAAAAGAAAAGCTTATGTGAATTGTGATTATGCGTGAAGTACAATACAAGCAAATTTGCCACCCAATACTACCCACAGAGACTGTTCTCAGGCACACGCATCCCTCTCAGACGTCAAAGTGGCCGGATCATGCCCTTCTGATGTTGATGGGCAGTGTGACTGTGGTCCCTCGTCTGGACGAAGCATTGGTTTCAGTCTGCAGCCCGCTGCTAGTCGTAGTTGTCTCTGTCTCCCATTGAAAGACATCCTCGTAACGCGGCGGCGAGTCGGATGGCCGAGAAGTGGCAGATGTATCGCCGTATTGCTGGCTCGGACGTCGAAAGATGATGGTGATGATGGTGCACTGTACGGTGGTCTCGGTGGCCTCCGAGACGGACTCTGACCGAGTTCGGTTCCGAGCACGCTGTCTCTCGTTCCTGTTTCCTTTGGTTAGCCTTCATTCTTGTATCAATGATTGTCCCCTTTGGATGAGGAGGTGCTTACATGGCTTCGCATTGGAGGCAGTGATCCAGAGGCTGAGATTCGGAAATCGGCTTCTTGCAGCCGGGACAAGTGTAGAGAGGCATCTTGAGAACGCTGTAAAGCGCAGCAGCTGCAGACGCAGGAGCTCGGAGAAATGTGAATCCTAATGATTGCAGTGATGGACCGCGTGATAAGAGAAGCATTGGAGGGAAAGCAAAGAGCTTTACTTGCGACAGTACGCAAGAGACTGGGAGGATTTTATATAGCACCACAAGCTCACTCATGCCGTCAATATGACATGTGCGGTAGTAGCAAAAAGAAAATAAATAAAATAGAGCCTAGGCTCTGCTGCGGTCACACAAAATGTACCGAGCAACATGACAACTAACGTCTCTACTCTCGGTTGCTCGTGCAGCTAGTCACCGCGCGCCACCGACAGAAGCCGGGCGTATGACGGCCACCCAGACACCCGGCCAGGATCCCACAAATACCATGCCACGAAACTTTTCTGCTGTCACTGTAAAGCAGAAACCACTTGTTCTCCCCGATCACCACCGCCCGTGCCGTGTCACGGATCAACGACGGTGGAGGGGCGGCCGGCCGGCTAAGCGAATCCGTGAAGGCATCGCCGCCGCCACAAGCACTGGCCATAAGCTCGAGTTCCAAAAGTGGCGTGAGCTCGTAGGACCACCGAGTTGGGCGGAAGTTGCCGTATGGTGCAGGGCAGTTGGTTTTCCAGGCAAGTAACAGCCTTCGGATACGAAATGAAGGGGTGTGCATGCTGCTAGTGGTGGCAGAATGGAATCCTGCCTGCCGAGCTCCCAATGCTGCCAAGCAAAAAAGGTTCATCCATCCCGCACGGATCAAGATGTTCTGTTGGAAAGAGGAAATTCGTAAAACGGGACCATCGGGAACTGAATCAGCGATTGATTGATGCTTGCTGCTGGCCTCAACTGCGGGAGGGCACCCTGCCATCTTGATTTCCTTCTCCTGCTGCGGGCGCAAGACATTCTCGCGTGTGTGTTGTATGCCCACCGGAGTAGTGAGATGCAAAAGGGCTTGTGCTCCTCGGAGACAACATCGAGAGCCCTGCGCACTGGGTTTTACTCTGGGGATGACCCAAGAGCACTGACAGCTTCTGATTCGAGGGTTGCAAGCGAGACCACGAGAAGCAGCTAGCCATCTCTAGACAAGGTTCAGGAAATATCTGGAAACATTTCATCAAGGACAAGGCAAACTGCACCTGCGAGCTTTGCTTGCCTGCCCTGTCAACAGCCCCCCCTTGTCTCTCGGCTCTCGCCCCCATCGATCAGCGGCCAGCCCCCGGCCGGCCGAGCCAGACACTAAGAAACTAAAATCAGATGGGTCGGGCCTTGTGAGGCTTTCGGGGCGGGCGTCCGTCCGAAATATCAACTCTATTTGCGCCCGCAAAAAAGACAAAACACACTTTGTGTGTGGAGAAGGTCTTTGCATGTTTCCAAGCCCAAATCTTGAAACGGCCGCCGCCCAGCATTACTGGCGAACCAACCATTCAAGAGTAGATTTGCTAGACCCCTGGTAGCCTCGTCCTTTCGGGCCTATTCTTGATGTATGTGCGGGACCTTTCATCGCATATCTCGCATTGAATACTGCTTCTCCTGCAGCCAACAGTTTAGGCAGCCATCTTGAGAAGCATCCGCCCCCGTGGAGTTTCTTTGTTCAATCTGGACCAGTGACTCCTCCATTCCCCATCGCGCCCATGATCGAGGGCTTGTGCGTATTTTGCCTTGAACGCTTTCTGCATGTGAATGTGATGCCAGCTTACACTAGTCAGCCGTCAAGCAACGATCCGCCATTTTGCCCGTGAGACACAACACCAACGTCTAATTTTAGAAAAAGAAATTGTCAGTGTACGAGAGCAAGTCCAGTGACAGAGCCCCGTGCATGATAAAGGGTCGCAGAGGGTGAGAATCTCTGTATGGGTTTTCCTCTCAAGGCACGCACCCTCCACGACGCTCTGACGGCATGCCCGGTGCATGCTAGAGGCGCACAGCAGCAAGCCTCAACTAGACATGGCGCCCGACGATCCGTCCAACCCGATGACAGAACGATACGGATCTCATGCCACTCATCCAACCGGATAATGATCTTTTGTCCAGCGTGGCTTTCTTGTTCCCAAAGCGGTGCTTTGATCATCTGCCGGAAGGCGAGCGTGTGTAATCCGATCCCTGCTTCCTGGCTTAAAATTTTCGAACTGCGAGACCAGATGCAAGCCACGCGGCGAGATATATTCTACCGACTTCCGATTTTATTTTATTTGGCTTCTTTAATCAACACTTTGCATAGGAGTCCCTGATCATATATAGCTTCACTGAGTTCGACCTGCGGGCGCTATTCTTGCAAGCCCAGAAACGCATAATGGTAGCTATTCCCATCAGCGTCGAATCGCATAGCATCGTACCAGGGTCCCGTCTGGAGTCGTGGCCCATTGTTGCTAGTGTGCTGCTCCCCTCGATAGCAAGGCGGACGCAAAGCAAGCGGGATCACATGTGTATTGTCGCATTGACTCTGTCTAGTCCTGGACCAACGCCATCGACGCCCGCATTAGCTGCGACGTTAGTGCCGCCGGCAAGGCGCGTAATGCCGCACAAGCTACAAAAGTAGTTAAAATAGCCGAATCGAATGGACTGCGAGGTCTGCCGTATCAGCGGCGCGCACCGGCGGCTCCGCGCCCATAAAGTTTATGGAGCTGTAAGAGGGCTGATGCGTCGGACCCCGACTGGTTCGGTCAGAACAGCCTCAGGATACATCAGAGGACCACTTGTATGAGCGGTCACGCAATGGAGTGCATAGATTCGATTCGGTATACTTCGGGGCCTTGTACGGGCTGAACGATGATCAACACCCTAGTTTGACATGTTGAACATATAACTCACACCATTTGCCGAGGCAAGAGATATTGATAATGTCAGTTGATTAAGTAGCGCCGTCCGCATATATTTCTCCAGTTTCAACCTAGGAAACGTCCAGTCATCTCGCCACTGTCCAAGAAAAAATAGCAGGATAAACCACAGATAAATACAATACTCGAAAGAAGAGGAAATGAAAAGGGAAGAAATGAGTGGGCAAGTCTTCTTTTACAACAGATAAATTGACAAAAAACTCCGCTTTTCATGCTATACACCATCCGCCCAGATCAAAAATATTAAAACAAGTCTTACTTTGCTGGAAACGTATTTCCTCCAACTTTTTACCCTGTTCTATGCGGCAAGTTCCGTTATGCTGCTGTCGAGTAATGTTGAGGCCAAAGACCGGGTCGACCTTTTCGGTTTGTTTCCCACCCACCATCCCGCTTCCGGCATCGTACAACGGTTGATTACAAGTTTGGCGTATAAATTCTCCATCCAGGAGTAGGCAAGTCGAAATTGGAAGAAAAAAAATGAAAAAGAAAAGGGTGCAATGTTGAGCTTAAAAAAATGCGTAGATGATGGCGGGTTGGGAAAAGTCGAGATTCAAAGACGGTAGAGATTAGGAGACGTTTCGTCGCATAAAGGAACAAAGTGGCCGTCATTGATCGTCTCCGTTAAGACTTTGACGGGAGTTTATGCGTAGAATGATTCGACAAAGTAGATGAGACCAAAGGCGAGGAAAGCGACAGCACCACCGACGGTAACAACCTTCATGCTGACGCGGCCAGCAATGGCTCGCCCTCCAATAACGGCGACACCGGTGCAGATGGCATGGCCAACAGTAGCACCCAGCGTCACCCACCAGTAGTCCTGGCCAGCGGCCATGGCAATTGTGGCAATTTGGCTGCGGTCACCCCACTCGCCCAGGAAGGTCATGACAAAGGTCTGCACCCAGATGGGGCCGATGAGTAGGCCACACAAGTTGCTTGCGCCGCCTAGAAAACCGCCCATGGAGGCAGACTTTCTCGAAGGGTTGCGAGAAGGCGACTGAGACGGAGAGCGGGGAGGAGAGCCGAGGCGGCCCTTGGCACGCGATCCACGGCCGTTGAGGCCCATTTCGAGGGCATCCGCCGACATGACACCGTTGCGATCACGCCCGAGCTCCTTTTCCTTGGCAGCAAGTTCTTGCTCGACCTCGTGCATTTCAGCACCGACACCTTCGTTGGGGTCCATCTGCATGCCTTCGCGCAGCAGCTTGGCACCAAAGACGAAGAAGAGGCCAGCCGCGAGCAGGCTGGTGAGGCGCTTCGGAATCAGAGTAGGCACAGCGTGGCCAAGGATGGCGGAGAGAAATGTCATGACCAGCAGGGCTCCAAAGGCGGCGGAGAAGACTACCATTCTGTCATGCTTCATGGCCATGAGGGCTGCGACGAGAAAGGTCTTGTCGCCGACTTCGGATACGAGAATCATGGTGAGAGAGAGGATAAAGGAGTGGAAGGGTTGAATGATGCCCTCGTCACCGTCTGCAAGGGGCGTTTTTGATGAAGATTTTGTGGTCGTCGTGGTAGGGTTGTGGATTTCGAGGTGGTCCTTGTCGACATTTTGCGGCACGGGGGGCTGCTCACGCGTCTTTTCGCCGAGGTTATCGGGCTTCTATCGTCAAATTAGCATGCGAGCAGGTAATCACTTGGTGGCAGATACTTACGTCGAACCCGGCGAACCCACCTGCGTCGCCGTCCTTGATGGCTTCCTTGTCTAGGGGTTTGGTTTTGGGCTTCTCCTTGCCCTCGTTCATCTTTTCCTCCTCACTATGGGGCAAGGGGAGCTTCTCCTTGGGAGACTCTGGTTGAGTGACGAGCCTCTCGCCCGTCTTGCCTTCTTGGGCTTTGCGGGCCTTGTCCTTCTCGGAAACGCCACCCTGGGTGCCGGTGGTGCCCTCCTTGGCCTTTTCGCGGTTCTTGTCAAACATGATGCCATCGTTGGACTCGGGAATCTTCTTGCCGTCGACCATGGTCGGGTCTTGTGGTCTGCCCTTGATTTTCTCCGCAGTGGCTGGTGACTTGGTGTCGGTGCTCCCTGTCGCCGGCTTGCCGTCTGTCTCGACAAAAGGGCCCTGATGAGGCTTGCCGTCGCGACCATCGACGGGGGCATCTTTGGTGGGCAGGCCGGTGCGACCCTTGGGTGCGGTAGCATCATCACTTTTGCCGACGGCAACGGCATCATCAATAGCCGCGGCACCAGCGGCGGTGGCAGGGTCCTGGAGCGCGGCGACGAGCGCGGGCAGGGCTAGCAGCAAAAAGGGCGACTTGTGGGGGAATCGCATCGTGTCGGTTGTAGGCTGGGGATAGCTGGATCGAAAGGTATCGTCGTACGTTGACTCGGGACGATGGCGGCTATCGTAGACTGTCGATCACGTCGTTGAACGTTCTCCAGTCGAGCGTCTCCAGTGCCCAAGAAAAGGGGCTGGGAGTTCGCGTCGTAGGTGGGATGAAATAGTTGCGAACCGCGTGTTTGCGTGAATCCGCAGCTAAGGGTTAATGCGCTGCGGGAGAAGCAGCAATTCTAGAAAGAGTGAATGCCGAAGAGAAGAAAAAAACCGCTGGGAGGTGACAGAAGAGAAGATGGGATGAAAGGAGAGGGCTGTCGATGGAAGCAGTAATTAGGGATGAAGCAGCCAAAAGAAAGCTCGCGTGGGATGAACGGATCGATGATGGATTTTCTGGTCAGCGGCGTGTCGGCGTGCCAGGGGTGCTTCGAGGCCTCGAGTCGGGTTAGGCCAGGGTGGCATGGCATGGCATGGCATGGCAGGCCGGCTGGCAGGGGCAGGGCAGTGGCAGTGGGGAAGCGATCCGTGAAGCGTCGAGTGAGGTGGGTGCTGCACTGCTGCTGCGCAAAAGGGGCTGCAGTCTTCAGAGCAGCTTCAGGGGAATCCTGTCAAGATACAGGGGGTCAACGTCGAGGCACAGGGGATGTGTTCTAAAAATACAGGTCATCCCCCGCCTAGGTACCTAATCCCAGCCCTGTCTGCACTGCCGCAGCCGCCATTTGGTGTCATCCTGCACTGGAAGCCCACTGGAAGCCCACTGAAGCACTCCCGTCCCCAGCAAGACCAAGGCAGGCGCTAAGCCCCTCTCCAACCAGCCCGCCAATTAGCGCTCTCCGCTGTTCCAGGGGCTTGTACCTCACCTGCTTCTGTCGCACAACACGAACCCCTTTTGCGCCTACTGCAACAGTAACGAATGCCAGCGCGACCAGTTTGTGAAACACGGCACACGATATTGATCCGGAAGACATTGTCCCTATTTTCGTGCATTTTCCCTACATTCTGCGCGTCCTCGGTCTGCTCTCGTCGCGCTCGCATGTAGGTACTCATAGATGAGTCCATCAAACCGTACCGCTATGGGGCGCCACACCGGCCCTGTGCTGCCAGGCCGCGTCATGCCCTCTGCTCATTCCTCTCCTCTCCAAGCCAAGAACTTTTATCAGAAATCCTACTTTGTTAATTATCCACCGGCGCCCCCATCACCTGTTTGTCAAGCCAACAGGGTTGACTTCCCACTGCCAGGGTTGCGGGCATCGGCACGCTGCTCCGCCTGTCGCTGTTGTGATATGAGAACGACTCTAAATATATCTCGTCAAAAACGAGGATGTAATATTACACTGGCCAAATCAGAATTCACGGACGGGATGTCTGTGTCATTATTAGACTTGTCCTGTCGTCCTTTGCAACGTGTTGGTGCAGGGTAGGTATGCATCCCTTGCCATCCCTCGACGGCTCAACCTGAACCGCGATACGCGACGCGGGGAAAAGGGAATGATGTGAAAATGCTGTAGAAAATGCATAATTGGTCTGCGTCGAATTACTTATGAGCTTGCATGAGTCTATTCTCTCCCATTTACTAAACGTCAAGGCGCCTGCTTCTTGGCAGATTCTGAGCTCCTGGATCAATGCAGTCTCATTCCATGGCAATGGCGCTTCACTACAAGGCCAAAGGCAGGCGGACGGCTCGTCTGCAGGGCGGTATGATCTGCACCGGCTCGAATCCCTCCGGCATCTCATGGCTGTTAGCTGGGTTGGCTACATTTTCCCTCGCCAAATCCAAAAGCCGTCCGTCGGCATCGCAGCCACTCCCGTGCCGAAACACCCTGTAACTTATACCAAGATTCTATTTCCGAGCGCCTAAATGGGACGCAATCCGCGCTACAGGAGTGTTTCTTTCCGCTTTGTGTTGATCTCGGCAGCCTCATCGGGTTCTGTGAAGACATGGCACCCGTCAAATATGGGTCGCTTGTGTCCGCGTCAAAAATTATCCTTCACCATCAGTTCCTCAACTAGGGTTATCTGTTTTGCTTGCGCCGCATCCCTTGCTGTCCGTTAAAACAGCTACATAATGGGAAGCGATGATGTCGCTGGCACCTTACTGTCGCAGGAGCTGCTCGAGGGCCAGCTCGGGCAGATCGACCTGCTCATAGCCATGTACCCTGTAGAAGGGAGCGTGACTATGAGCGACTTTGCAAGGGCCAACCTAGAGCGTCTTCGAGAAACGGTTGTCGCAGAGTCTTCATCTATTCGGCACTCAGAACTGCATGACATCGATTTGTTCCTAGAATTGGAGATTGCCGGTGACAGAGACGATGCCCCTACGAGAGTCGCACAACTCAGTATCGCCATTCCATTACAACACCAAGGACACATCACTGAAGAGGCACCGCCAGCCCGAGTAAGGCTTCAACAGCCATCATGGATGAGCAAAGCAGAAGTCAACCACTTAATGAGCGAGCTGTCTAGTAACGGGGACCTCTTTACGACCATTGACGACATTACCTCAGCAGCTTCCACATACCTTTCGCAAGTCTCGACGCAGGAAGCCGGTGTCACCTCACAACCACGCACCGAGGCCCTTACACGCGTTTGGTTCTACTTTCCGTCCATCAGCACGCGGGCAAAGCGCGATGATTTGGTGAACCACGCGCCGTCGTACGGGCTCACTGGATTTCTGTTGGCCGGCAAGCCCGGTATTCTATGTCTCGAGGGCGGCTCGCAGGCCGTCGACGACTACATGAAGTTTATCAAGACGGAGAGCTGGGGCGACATCCCCGCGCATCACAAAAAGGTCAGCGAGCGGTACCGGCAGCCGGGACTGGATGCGAGAGCGTTCGCCGATATGCAGGAGATCACGGGCGAGCTGGAGAGACGGGGGGAGAGGGCCAACAGGAACGACATGAGGGCTCTTGAAGCCTGGCTCGGTGAGAGAGGACTGCAGGAGGCCTTTGCCAAGGTACTCATTTGAGGAAACGGCGGGAAAATGGTCAGGCAGAAAGGAAAAGCGAATCGGATTTTTCTTACACCCATGCCCGCATCATAAATGTGCAGGATTTGATTCGAAGGAGCACACTACTCGGCTTCTCCAGGTTTTAAAACGACAGAGTTTTGACGGCCAGGTCCTTTGTATGAAAAAAGCAACGGCGTGCCTTTGATATGCGACGCGATCGGAAAAGCTTAAAAAACCTTACTCATGATTCACCAGACTTGTGCAGGCACTACCGATCGGTTGTTGGCGATCTCAGCCGTATTGATCTCGCATCGCGATCACGCTGTCGGGGCGAGTGCGCCAAACGACATTCCGGTCCATAATTCGATTTCGAGCACAGGTCGAGGACGAACGATTATTGTGCAAAAACCCATTCTTATTTCCAATGTTTGTATTCTCCCCCTTTCGCCCCCGAAAATTGTTGCAGCCCACTAATAAATAAGCGGATAGTGAACGTCACAGTGAGGCAACGACGGCGTCACCACTGTTGCGCCCGAGGCATTCTTAAAAGACGCTGGCCCTCCAAATTCAGTTTAAACTCAGTTTAGATTTTGCCTTTGTCAACTGCACAAACTAGACTATCCCGGAAATTCTCAGCATGTTTTTCGCAAAGCAATTAACCGCAATGGCTGCAAAGCCCGGCCTTCGCACCGTCCAGCGCACAACAGTGCGAAGAGTGTCTTCTGGGACCGGAGGGGGACCTAGCCCGGCTGAATCAGGTGGCGCACCCAAATTGTAAGAATGCGATGGCATCTTTCTCTCGTATTGCACTTTTACTGACGAGCTCCTAGCCCCGGATGGCAAATAGGCGTGGCTGGCGGAGTCGCCGTCGCCGGTCTTTACGCATTCTTCATCGCGAAGCCAGACGCTGTTGCCAAGTCCTCGGTACCTACAAACCAAACGAAGAACCCGAAGCAGTCGCAAGACAAATAAAAATAAAGAAATACAAAAGCGAGCAAATCCTAAAAATAAAAATAAAAGATCAATCGATGCTGAAGGTTGCCATTGAGGAAGTAAAAGGTCACATGTACATCATTTTTTTAAGAAATTACCGGCGGAATAAGTCATATTGCACAATTGTATCAAAACTCATTTCCTTTGTGCAAACTATCGCATAATCTCAGCGTCCTCCAAGTGCAAGCCGTCGGTCGACAACTATGTACAGCACCGATTCTCTGGACACTGTCACGTCGTATGCCCCCTGTCCACGGCCATATTCCTGAATTAATGTTATAACGAATGCCCCTTCAGGAACCGCATAATCGACCGCCCCTACCTCTCACGAACCTGCTGGCATTGCGCAAAACCAATGTTGTTCCTTTGACGCAGCCCGCCGTCGCAAGCCGGCCCAGGACATTCGCGGCGGCCCACGTCTTATTGGCCTTGGGACCGTGTCCGCAGAACTCCAGGAAAGACCATGGGCACGTCGATATCTCTAGTGCCTAGACGGTTGACGCAGATGCCGCCCCGTACGTACCCTCAGCGGGCTCCATCCCCGAGCAGGCTCCGGGCCAGCTAGATCAGCGCAACCTTGAAGGAGTTGCGCACACAACAAGGGTCCAGAGTACACGCTATCAACCAGCTGGGCATACTGCCAATCATCTCAATGCTGCCTTGTGTTTGGCGAGCATCATGCCCCCTAACGGATGCCTGTGCCCTTACGAATACGGAGGCGCAGTTGGTCGCGAGCATCTTCGAAAACAGTCTTGCGCGGCTCGTAGTCGATGGCCGACATTGTCTGGAGACAGGCAGCGACCACCACCTCATTTTTGATCTGGCCAGTTTTCTTCACAACTTCTCAAGGCACTGCTGGAGGCGTTTAGAGTCCTTCGCGTCGTGCGGGCGAAACACCAGCTGCCCACCTCGTTTGGGAAACACCGCTGCTCTACGCTTCTACCCATCCTGCTAGACGTATCCCGGATATCAGCCCGGGAAACTAGTTTCATTCATTCACAAATCGATTTTTACGTATCGGAGGAAAATTTCCCCACCTCTGCCGCCCACCCCTACAGGAGCCTCCGCAATTGCAAGTCGCAGTTCCCTTGCACCTCTTGTGGCGCCTGGCTACGAATACCTTTCCCGAGAGGTCGAGATCAGCAAAGCGCTTGCTACCAGCTGTCCCATCAATCGATACAGAAAGAGACATGATGATAGAGTCTACGTTAGTGTTGTCACGCATAATGACAAGTCTGGAGACCAAAGCCGTTGAAAACTGTTCAGTGGATACAATTTGCCTCGCGTTCTGAGAGCGTCACTGTGGCTCATTACAAATTCCAGCACATCAGTTTCAATCAAATCGACACCAGAGTACTATCGACTAGTGTTCAATGTTCTACCCCCCCCCCCCCCCCCCCCCCCTCCCCCTCCCCCTCCCACACTTAACACACTTAAAGCTGCCGAGAGCGGCATCTTTGTCAGCCAATCCTGGCGCCTGCTGCCAACGGACAGCACAGACTAACGACTGATCAGTTCGGGCGGGGAAGTGGTATACCAGAGTGTACGAGATGGCGACTTTCCTGATTTTTGTATATCGGCTGAGCGATGTCCGGGGTACGCCGCGGTATTCAACCATAATCCACTACCAAGATGACTGGGCTCGTTGCATGGCCGTCGCCACCACTCAGGGCTCGAGTTGGAGAGGCGAAGAGGGTACTGCGTTACCAGGATCAGTCACACCGTCGAAATGGATGACGCCCTGTAGCAAAGTCGTACGATGTTGAAACAGCGCTGCGCTCGATGTGGTGGCAAGTTCTAGCGCTCGGAAGCTATGATATCCATGAACGAGCGGGAGTACGCACATGTGCTACCAATGTGACCAAGAAGAGCTCGCGCGCAGCACTGCAGCCAAAAATCTATCGGGGGAGATCTGGATAAACACCTTTTATCAATCCAATTGATAGCACCGGTCAATTCCCGGCGTCACGTCGCTCTGACTACGTCGCGCTCACATCAACGCAGAGCAGGGTCAGGGCACGGCAGCACACCCTCATATTACAACTGCCATATATGCTTGACAAACCACAAACTAAAAAAAGTGTCTGATGGTTATACCCTGCGGTTTGGCCTGAAATAGGGAGCCAGTGCTTTTCCCCCTAAATGCAGCGTTGTCAACCTGGCCATGCCTGCGAGCTAGGTAGATGGGCTAGCAATAGCGGAACGGCCTCAGTGGCGAAAACAACAACAAATACATTTTACTCACAACGATACATTGATGCCAGGCTGCCTCATGGTGCGGTGTCATGTATTACCTTCCGCACCGACCGTGTCTTTAACTTGAAGAGTGCAAGTGTTCGCTGGCTCATAACGAGAACTGCAGTCTGCATGCAGGGCGTTCCAAAACCCTGAGAATCCAGCAAATGGCCAGCCGGCAGGTGCGGCACCCCCCAGCAAAGAAGGCGCAAACCCACACCACCCCGACGAGATGATATGATTTATGTGATTGTCGGACTGGTCCGGGGCCACTGATTGGGTGCCATGGCCCCGGCCCGTTGCACTAGATTGGAGTGCAAGTTTCCTGCACCGTTGACAGCCTAGAATTTCATCACAGGGTTGTAATAGCTGTGTGGAGGACCAGGGTACAGACTTCGGTTTTCTCTGGATGCGCGGTGCAACCTGCAGACAATTGAATGACGGACGCAGCTACTCGTGTTCAAATGTCCAGAGCTGCCTTGCATCTTCTTCACATCAACTGGCGTAACTCACAGTCTCAAATGTGACATTTTGCCTCTCACGAGTTGTGCGAGTTTTTGCACCGGATCCAAAGAAATTGCCGCCGCCGCTCCTCTCATTCTGTTGAAAACTTCGACATTTCCAACGCCGTGCCTCCTGTCGCTAGGTCGTTGTCAGTTTTGCCGAAGAGAAAAGGAAAAGGATTACAGAGATCACCATCATCTGTCCTGCCAGCTCCATCTTCTATGTTGATAGTTTACTCGGCCTGAATCTTGAAACGTTCATCAGCGTGACGGACACACTGCTTGCCAAGCGCGCAAGAACGCAAATGTTGAATGCGTCTACAGCATGCGGCGGTTGACTTCTCTCGACACAGCTGCACAGTCCGCCAACTACGCGAAACCGAAGCCTCAAACCCCGGAAAAGTCGACAAACGCGGTCGAAGAAAACGAGGGCCGCAGTTGCAAGATTGAAGAGTCACCTCCTATTATAGACAACCAAACTCGCTTCACTACAAAAGATGCGAGACCATTGTACACGGACAATCACACGAATATCGAACCTATAGGTATAGGATCATGCCCTCCGCGAGTGAGCCCCGTTCTCCGCAAGACTCGAAGAATGTTCTCGCTAACATGGCCGTCCTCAAACACAAGATCCGGAGGTTCCTATACCAAGTATCGAATCACCGACATCCCAGAGCAGTTTTTCGATCGCATCTATCAGTGACAAAGATGATCTCTCTGATGTTGCAGCTTTACGACGACCTCCTCCGTACACTTCCAGGCGTTGGCCTCCAGGCCGCGCGTTGCCAGCTCTAGACAGCATTCTACAATGGGATTGCATCGCATTTTGCATTATCGACGGAGTCAGATTCAAAAGCGATCTACTTACAGGGTCCAACAAATACTGTTCGCCAGCTCTAGTCGATGCTTTACTTGCGCTCTCCGTTGCTGTTTTCCGACATGATATCTCGGAGGATATCTCCGGTTCCGAAGCGGAAACGCCAGCATGGGAGATCTTCAGCGTCAGCCTCGCCGATGAAGTCATACAGGCTCTGCAACGCGGTGCATGGCTTCCAAAAGCTATTCCTGATATACAAGCCCTCGGAGTATTGGCGTTGCACTGCGCTTGTAACGGCTGGAGAGACAAGAGCCGCGATTTCGCAATGGAATTTGCGGAGGCTATCCGGACATACTGCCTGCAGAACACTGGTTCGGATGGGACCGTTGAGACTATGCGCCGCATCACCGCCAGCACATACTGCGGCGCGATATCACTGAATCGGTAAGAAAACGTGACGCTGTGTTCAGGCAAGAAATGGCAGGCGCAGCGCTCATGCAGACTAGGATGATGGTTCAAATTCAAGAATATGACGCGACTCTACCGCGCAGGTCAGGGGACCCGCGTGCCAATCTTGCGGCAATCGAAAATGAAAACATGCGCGGCCGCCGAAGCTGGACAGAGAATCGGCTGCGGGCAACATTGAGTACATGTGACTGGTAGAACAATAAGCGCACCACCAAAAGGCTAATGAGAAATAACAGTAAGCGAGCCATTTGTTAACAGTCCTGATTTGCACGGCCGAGACATCTATGGGATTGCAGCACAGCTATATCAGCTGGTAGAGCTGGTTTTCAAAACGTGCTGCGAGCTAGAGAATAACCGGACCTTTGCCAACGCTACTGCCACATACACCAAATGTCTTGAATGGTATCGAAACTTTTTTCGATGTTCGAAAGCTTATACGAGCCGTGAACCTCTCATCCTATTCGTACAGTACGTCGCCGGCCGCTGTTGCTCAGAGAAGCCACACACACAAACACAGCCCTGACGCGACCCTTAGCACATATTATCACTTTTGCATTCTCAGCTTGTTTACACCGTACGTAACAAACGAGGCTCTGGTATTCGATGGGAGCTCACCGGGTAAGATCTGCGAAGAGGCAGCCAATATCATCTTGAAATTGATGAAGCACCATGAGTGCTTGGCGGGCGATACGGAACCCGTCGGCTTCATGAGCTCGTTCAATAATGCCTCGCTTGAGTTTCTGCACCTTTACAACAGCAGCATGAGGTAGCTTCGCGAATCGCGTTTCCCACGATCGCGCGGCCACTTTCGCAGCATATGAAGCATAAACAACATGGCCAACGGGATTCGAAATGAGAGACGAGAAAGGACATGAAGCAGTCCCACGAAATAAATTTGTTTTATACTCATGTTGGCAGTTGGCAGTGCTGGGATGGGAGGGTCGTGTTGATCGCCCTAATCCTTCGCTGCCGGCTCCGCAGAGTATCGGCCCAACGATATTTGAAGGGGCATCAGGAAAGCCACATACTTGATTCCATTGCATTGATAACATTTTTTTTCCCGCTGCACGGCACGGCCGTTCCAGAGGTGCACCTGGTGGGCTATCCCGCTATTCAGGCAGAGGGAAGATGGGCTTCGGAAACAGTTGTTCCGGGATGTCTTCGCCGAGCCCCAGAATGCTTGCAACGCCGCAAGAGCCTCTAGTGGCCTGTTTGAAGCGTCTTTGCGGCTCCTCACGTCATACAGGAGCCGATCAATCGCAGCCATGTCTGCGGACCCGCGCCCCGGCGGGCCCTGGGACGGCCACGAGTATGGGCCAGCACAGGGCCTTGCGCGGCAGCAAATCCTTCGTCGGCTCGAGTAGGTGGACCAGATCCCTAGCCTCTGCGATTCGGTACCGCGTCTCGCACTTGATGCTGGCGTGTAGTGTATGCGCGAGCTTGACGTAAAGGTACAGAGACGATTGGAAGATGCGGACGAGGGCACCGCCTAACATCATCACCCTTGGCTTGCGGAGTGACGGGCAATTAGACAGCACCACCAGATATTGCTCTCGACGGAGTGACAAAGGCAGTTCCAGCTTCATATTCGTGGCGGAGGCTACTGTGCACATGACGTCGAATACGGGAAACAAAGGGGGGAACGCTGGAATATTCCCGCTCCTGGGCCGTCATTCTACACAATCGACAATTTGCAAGACATGGAGAAGTGACAATCTGATGCTATGCTAACCCGCAATGCACGCACCTTACAGTGCGATCTAGGAGGCGACACGGCCGCGATAAACAAGTACGGAGTCTGTTGTCTAGGACCTCGCGACGGCACTCGAGAGCAAAATAAATGAAAGTAGACGAGCTTTTGCTTATCTAGGCTGCATCTCCGGCTCAGTTTAAACAAGCTCACAGGCAAGGCCGCCGAATCACCGAGAGTGAATAGCCAGTTTTTGATTGGACGAGATGACAATATACATGCGGTTCTCGTCTGCAACGCTCGGCCTAGTCCTCTGTGCGCGTGTGATCACCGTAGGAGTCTTATCTTGATACTTTCCTGGCAAAAGACGTACGCGTTATGAGCCCTCAGAGTGTGCGCTCTCTTCGCATCAAAGATGAGCTTTTCAGCAGTGGGCTTTGCCATGTC
Organism: Akanthomyces muscarius; assembly: GCF_028009165.1. Taxonomy (NCBI): domain Eukaryota; kingdom Fungi; phylum Ascomycota; class Sordariomycetes; order Hypocreales; family Cordycipitaceae; genus Akanthomyces; species Akanthomyces muscarius. The sequence goes on along the minus strand of NC_079243.1, from coordinate 1,946,348 downwards.
TGCGACACGTCGTCATCGTGCATCGATCGATTTCTCTCGCCCGAGCCCTTGACGTCCTCATCTAGTCAGCCTCGTTTCAGTCCTCCAAAGTCGAAAACTGAAAATGAATAATGTCAACCCTCCAACCCACCCGTTAGCAGGAAAACCCACGTTTCTCCTCTCTCCCATGCACCAAAGACTCACCAGTGTCCTCTTTTCAACCCAGCCTTGACCAGCCGTCCCCTCTCCTCAAACCCCCTCTTCGCGTAAAACCTCCTCAGCGCCTCGCCCCCCTCCTTGCCCTCCGGATCGACCGCCATGACCGCAATCACGCTCCTCACCACCGTCGGGACCACCACCCTGTCAGCATCATTCTCGTCCCGCCACCGGTGCACCACCTCCTCCGCCCGCACGCGCGCCAGCACGCGCGCCAGCAGCGCGGATCCCACGGCGCGGGACTGGTGGTCCGGGTGCACAAAGAGGCTGAGCTCGGTAGTGGGCGGATGGGACGAGCGGTACGGCGACAGGCATGCGTAGCCCAGCACGCGGTCCTCGGCGCCGTCAGCGGGCCGGTCAACGGCGACAAGGTGCGGTAGGCCACGCGCCTGCAGGGATTGGTGCTTTGTGAGGAAGGAGGACAGCGGTGGGACGGCGCGCTTGAGTGTGATGGAGGTGTTGAGAATGTATCGCGCGTTGATGGCGCGGATTTCTGGCAGATCAGCTTCCTCTGTCGGGCGATACGTAATTTCCTCGGTCATCTCGGTTCTGATTTTGGTCAATCCGTCTTCTCAAATGTGATGTGCTTCTGTCGGTAAAAAAGGAACCGTTGGCGAATGGTTCTTTGATTGAGAGACTGTCGTTGTTTGATACGGATCAATGGTGCCGAGTGAGTCATGTTAGCGACCGATCTAACCCCCAGCTTATGTATGCCCATCTTAGCCCCGTTGGATGAGATGGGTTTATAACACAGTTGTGGTCGGGATCAATCCTGGAGATCAGTGAATCCAATTCTGATATTGATAAAAAACCCCTATGTAAAATAATTGCGTACATGCACTATTCATAAAAAGAGGCAGCTACGTGTGCTGCTGCAGCAAACCAATGCAAAAACGCCAGCAGGCGAAACAAGTAGAAACAAAATGCGCTGCTAAGTGTACCCATCCCAATGTCCCCGCAGAATATATGCCGTCAAGGGACAATTTCTATTAAAATAAAATATCAACCCACAGTGTCTTCTCTTTAGACAGTGGTTTTGTCGGTCGTTTTCTTTGATATTACTGGAGTCTCGTTCTCCACGACAGCCTCAGCAGCCTTTTCATTTTCCACCGGGGCTTGCTTGTCCTTCTTTTCGTCGAGCTCTGAGACGCCTTGCTTCGTGGGTGTCGTCTCGGACGTTACAGTGCCCGAGTTGTCTCTTGTATCTTCCACAGACTCGCGTGTGGGAGTCATCGGTCTTCGAGACGGCGTGTTGGTGCCGGGGGAGTCGGTGGCCAAGACGGCAGCAATGCTCGCGGACGACATGCGCTGCGAGTTGCTTCTAGAGCGGTTGCCGCGCTGGTTTTCAGGTCGTGTCATCAGTTCTGTCTGCATCTGGGCAAACTCCTTGGAGCTCCACGAGGCTCGATGAACGCGAGCCGCCCGAGGAATGCCACTGGCAGAATAGCGGGAGCTGGCGCTGTTGGCGCGGCTGCGCTGGCCGCTACCGCTACCCTGTCCCGTAAAACCGGGTTGCGGTAGCGTAATTTCCCCTAGCTCATCCTCATCTTCAATCTTGGGAGCTCGTCGAACATTGTGTACGTTGAAACCTGGCTCGGTAAGCTCTGGCTCCGTCTCCTCTGGCTTGGGCGGGGCAGGCAGATCGTCAGTGCGCTTCTGCATATGCTCGAAATATTTGACACGCATGTCAACGAACGGCTCAGTGAATTCTTCCTTGTTGCGCGAGAGCGACATCCACGATGACATGATACCGAGTGCAGCAAGGATCAAGACGACGACGGCAAGGAAAGCCTGCACCACAACAATGATGAGACCAATCGCAGTTGCGCCAATGCGGTTCAGGTTATAGTCGGCAATAAAGGCAATGGACAGGCCGGTGGTGATGACTTTTGCAATGGACAGCATCCAGACAGCGACCACCGTGTTGCGAGAGCCTTCAAAGGCTCGTAGTTTGATGATGATAAAGAACGCGATAATTTCAAACAAGAACAGTCCAAATACTTGAGCCAGCGGCGTGCGAACACCGCCACCAATGAAGCATGCACGGACAAACTGGTAGCCCAGATAAATGGCAAAGTACCACCAGCGTGTACGACGGTACCGCCCGGAAAGCCAGCCAAATCGCTTGATGAACCCGGCATCTTGGTGGACGGTCAGGCGATTCGGGTCGTCGTCGGTATAGACAATCCTGGTAATGGGCACCGAGGCGTACAAGCGGCGTTGCTCGGCCGTCTCTTGCTCGGCGCGCTCGCTGTTTCGAATGGCAGACACGAAGGGAACCTTCTTAAAGAGCTTCGCGCTTTCGAATCGAATGGAATCCGGTGCGGTGGAGTACTTGCCGTGTCGAAGGCGAAAGTAGCAGGCGTACGCAGCTAGACCTCCAATGCCAACAAAGAAGAGCAAAAAGACAACGACCGCAATGGCAGTGGGGCCGGCGGGGCCTCGCAGGGAGAATTGATACATTGCGAGCGTGGTCATGACAAAGAAACCAATAAAGCAAGTGCGCAGCAGAGCAGATGCGAGGTAGCCGCCGAGGTGGCTGCGGAAGTAGTTGAAGCCATCCGTTTTGAGAAGCTTGAATCGGATCAGAAGATCTAGTGTAAACTTGAACAACACAATGAGCACTATGACAAGGCCAATCATGGCCACGAACCATATCAGCGCCAAAGTGAAAGCCTCCGCTGGTGGGATGTTGACTTCGGAAAGCGTTCCAGGGAGACCTGGCCAGGTACCTGGCATAGGCATCCCGGGAGTATTAGGCTCGCCACCCCAGGCGTAGCTGGCCAGATCGGTCGCCGGCGAAGGCTTTTCTCCGCTGTTGGCGTCTGCCCGCCCGTAGATTTGCTGCGTTAAGCCTCCGTTGTTATTGATAGGGACCGATCCAGCACCTCCAACCTGGCTCACGCTTACAACGTTGCCGGTGAAGGAGCTGATGGAGCGGACAAGGTCGTGCGTCGCAAACATACCCGAGGGCCAGGCAAAGTTGCTCCACCACGCTGGCAGCACACTCGGCCAGTTGACAGAGAGTGCACCAGAGAAGAAGATGTATTGAAACGTCTCAAAAACGATGAGGACGGAAAACGAGTGCGCGTAATGCATGCGCATGTGCGGGATGCTGATGCCATACACAGCGGTGACGAAGGAGGAGAGTATAGCGGCAATGACAAAAAGTCCAACGGTGGTTCCGATGGCATCCGCCTGCGCGAGGGTCTTGCCGTTGGACATGACGGCCTGGAAGCATCCAATCTCGGTCTGTGTGGAGTTGGCAAAGATTTGAATGCGCGCAAAGCCCTCAAAGTCGGGAATGCCCATGGTAACCTGCGGCATGCCGGCTATCTCATCTGCGGATAAGGGGACAACGGCAAAGGCGCTGATGCGATTGTCCGAGGTGAGAGGGCATAGGGTGTCCATGTGAGCTTTGCAGGGATCGTACGTCATGTTGAATCGCGTCTCGCCGTAGGCTTGGATGGACAGGTGGAGGGCGAGCGACTCCTTGCGAATGTTGCTGGCTCCTTCAAGATGGAAGAATATCGTGTGGTCGTCATCCTTGGTATAGTAGGCGACATCAAACGTGGAAAAGTTGAACAAGCTGCCGCCGCGGAGACAGTCTGCGAAGCCACCAGAATAGAGGGACGGTCGGGGGGCAATGTCGAGGCTCTGAATGGTTTCGTTGAAGTCGTAGCCCTTGATGACCTTGGAGTCGTCGTCGGCAGCCAGGGCTGGCGCCAGGGCGAGGAAAGACACGAGCAGGGAAAGCATGCTGGTCAGGGACCGCGTCGGCCGGATGTCGACGAGCATGTCTGCTGCGATCGGCGAGCCGCACGCGCGGGTGCGGGTATTATTGGTGGCTCTCGCGCTGGAACGACGATCGATCGAATACAATGGGCTACGTCGGATGTAGGGCGCGGTAGTGAAAAGTATTTCGGATTGAAGAGTCTATAGCATCGAAAATTGAAGCAATGGTGCCTCAGGAGATGGAATTGTTTGTCGCAAGAGATGAAAAAGAAGCTGGCGTTTCATCGGTTCGTATTGGGATCCTGCAGGCCAAGAGTTGCCCAAGCCCACTAATAAATTGCCACGGCAATGCGGCACTCTGCACAAGGAGCAAGGAAAGGTCCCCCGGTAACCACGGTTTGGATGTCGATCGAGATGCTGGACAAAGAAGGGCAGCAAAGTGGCTTTCTGGTGGCGGCACGGCGATTTGAGGCAGGATTAAATCAGGGGCTGGGATGGATTGATGGTATGGCGAGATTGGTCGTAGGTGTACGTTAGGTGCGGATAGTCAAACAATGATGAAGCGACTGGAATGGGCTGGCCAAGGTCCAAGCTGAGACAGTCAGCGTTGGCCGCTACGGCCTTACTTTAGCGGTCGAGTTACAGTGGACAAGGCGAGAGACCGCTAAACGATCGCTAAAGTGCAGGGGCTGGTGCGCTGAAGCTTGCAGCACTTTTGAAAATATAGCGTCCAGCCGCCTGTAAATGCGCAATGCAGCGATAAGTACTGGTAGAGGCCATTGCTCATCAGCAACCGCAACCACAAATCTTCTAAAAAATGTCCCATCGATATATCTCTATATATGCGAAGAAAGACCCATGTCGCCAAGTTAGATTGCCTGTGTTCTTGGCCGTGGCCTTGATGCTTGCTCATTCCCACAGCGGACCCCTCCAGACATTGGGTACTACCATTCCCGCATGTCAAGGTGAGGTAGAGACGCCAACCGTGGTTGAGCGGCTGCGGAGTTATCAACATGATAGAAATCAAAACGGCCTATCCGTATATATCGAACATGGGCTCGCCATATCGACAGAGCGAGACCTTGAGTCAAGGTCACTCTTTTACATATATGTATTCCACTATTGGACGGAAATGGCAAGCACCTCCGTAACAGCGTGTCACTAGTATACGTGTTTAGCCGCCCTATATAAGCCACTTTCCGTGGAGCAACGAATCACAACAGTTGTCGCGAGGCTATGCCATGTATTTAACTCCATCGTTATGCTGCTTGCAAGCAGTTGGATCCTCGCTTCGCAACGCGCCGACTCGTTAGACAGCTCATCAATGAAAGTCTCGCCGAGATGGGGAAGAGTACAGCATTCAGTTATTCCAGGACTTTTCTAGTTGGAGTATGAGCAGCCCGATGATGACAGTCTCAGATCAATGCAGATCCGCCGCCAGGTTCCTCTAGACCGGAGCCGAAGCCGCGAAACACTGCCGAGGCCGTTGCGCCCTACATTTCCACTGCCTCGACGGCATCAAGGAATAATACAGTACGTTATAGATGCTGTGTGCAAAACGGGAGTGGCTGGGTTATTCATCTCAACGCCCGGCATCTTACCCATTGAGGATCATCAAGCTGATCGTTTGAATGCTGTCACTCATCGATCGGAGCATCGGCTTGCAATTGATATGTCCGCTATCCCTACTCGCCCCCTACGACATTGTGTCGGAACAATTTTTGGTTTTAAGTCACGTTGATCCATGCAGCGATCCTACCCTACGGCCATTCTTTTCGCATCGCGACGACCCGTGCCGACTATACGATGCCGATCGGCCGGTCCTCGGGCCACGCCTAATGTGAGGAAGAAGAAGAAAAGAAAAGAACATGGGATGCTGTCGCGTGTGAACTTTATACATTGCACAGATCTGTTGTAGAAGAGCAAGTGTGGCTGGAGCTGAGACCGCGGGGCCGCAGAGCCGGAAATGCGACACAAAACGGAGGCATCGGATGCCGACGCAATAGCAAGTGTGCAGTCCCGGGTGACAAGTGACAACGTAGCAAAACACAAACCCCAGAGATTGATATTGACTGCTTACTCAGTAAAGTAACTATAAGCCTGATCGACGGAGCCCCCCGCTTGTCAAGCTGGCCTGCACACGACCGTGGCTCGTCCGGACGTGTCATGTATTCGCAGTCAACAGTGTGCCGAGCTCCGAAGCGAGGGAACAAGTGCCGCGTAGCTATAACGGAAGGGAACGGTGAAGGGAGCAGGGAAAGGCTCTCAAGCTAATTGCCGTGGTCGGTCTCCGGGCGCGCCGCTCAACGGGATCTGTAAAGAGGCGAACACCGCGACTACGTGGGAGAGGAACATGATACCGAACGAGAGACCAGGGCTGAACGGTAGTGCTCACGGTGAGCTGAGAATGGGCGTCGGGGGCTGAAGGATCTTGACAGTGAGCAAGGCTAGGCAAAAATGTCGACAGCGGCAACCAAGCAACGCCTCGTCCATGGTAAACAGATGTAATGAATGCACGCGCTCTTGCTGCTCGCATCTGCCACCTGCGGTCTGGGATAATTGCTACGTTATATCGCTGGCAGGTATGGAGTCGAGCGGTATTGCACCATCGGCTTGCTTGGTGGCCTCACAGGGTTGTGGCGGCCGGCTTGTCCCGATTGGGAAGCACCTCTGAGGTGATGATGAGGCTTTCTCGCAAAAGACTTGGCCGAGGGTCCGAAGGTACCGGTACATTGGGTGAAAACGGCATCATGCGCTTTGTAGGAGCGACGGATATGGATGCGATTTCATGTTTCATTTTCTTCGTTTTTTCTTCTTGTGGTCGAGTTCTAAATAACTGCGCGTTCCGAGACATGGTATCGAGAGACCCGACCTTGTATCCGTAGCCGCGCACCAATAGAGTGCTTATTGTGCTCAGCACAGCTAGCCAACGTCAGCACCATTTTCACCCTATTATTCCCCTCGCGATAAGTTGACAAGCAAGTAGCCATACTCCATTTTGCAGAATCTGATGCATGTTTTGAAAACCCACAGGGTGGAAATGGCGCAAAACCCATCAACGTGGGGTGCCTGTGAAGCTGCAGATGTACCTGTACACGCACCTTCCAGCCACAGCCAGCCACTGACAGCCAATCTATCGCGCTGTATTACCAGTACCTGTAACCTGGGTAGGTACCTAGTGCCTGTACAAGCCGTCAGGTACGGCCAAGCTTACAGTGGCTGCAGCAAACGCCGACCATGACATGTCCAGGGAAGGTGCGACGGATAGTTTTAATAAGACGCTCCTTCCTCTGCTCCTTCCTCTGCTCCTCGCTCGCTCTTTTGCTTTTTTGTCAATCAAACTTGAAAACTGCGCTTCAATTCTCCCTCGATACAACCTGTCATCTTTACCTTGCATCTTGCCCTCCGCATACCGACCTGACTAGCACGTTCCTCGACGGCCCGGAGCCCCACGATTGCGTGATTACCAGCTGCGGACACCTTGCGGTGCGCTAACTGTTGCATCTCCGGACTCTACTTTTTTTTTTGGCTGCTAATACTTTCGGGACCTCGCCAAAGCCTATTTGATTTTTTTTTTGGGCCGTCAATCTACTTCTATTCCGAATTCCCTCCTCCTCACACATTTCTTCTCTTGCATCTCTTCGTCTTCATCCTTTCCGACTGTTTGTGGCGTTGCAATTCGGCAAAAGCCTCTCTTCAACCTCTTCGACGTCCCCTCCATACCCCTCCACAGCCTTCACCATGGCCAATTCTCCCCACGGCGGCGTCCTCAAGGACCTCTTCGCCCGCGATCTTCCCCGCCAGTCTGAGCTTCTCGCCGAGTCCGAGAACCTGCCCGCTCTCGTTCTCACCGAGCGCCATCTTTGCGATCTGGAATTAATTCTCAATGGCGGCTTCTCTCCCCTCGAGGGTAAGTCTGGCTGCGCAGCGCCTGCTGTGCCCCGCTGACATCATCGCATAGGCTTCATGACCGAGAAGGATTACAATGGGTGAGTTTTTTCTTCCCACGTTCGCTTCTGTTTCACTTCAATTGCTAACACGCACTTAAAGTGTCGTCAAGGACAACCGGCTTGCTAGCGGCCTCCTCTTTAGCATGCCCATCACCCTCGATGTCGACCAGAAGCAGATTGACGACCTCGGCCTGAAGGCTGGTGCGCGCATTACCCTGCGCGACTCTCGCGACGACCGCAACCTTGCCATCCTTACCGTTGAGGATGTCTACCGCCCCGACAAGTACGCACATCGTCTCTGATTTCAGAATCGGTACCTGTCGCTAACAAGCTACAGGGTCAATGAGGCCAAGAACGTCTTTGGCAGCGACGACGACACCCACCCCGGCGTCAAGCACCTTTTCAGCACCGCCAAGGAATTCTACGTCGGCGGTAAGCTCGAGGCCATCAACCGTCTGGAGCACTACGATTTCCTCGACCTCCGCTGTATGTCATTCTCCAACACTACATCCGCCAGCGCAAGCTAACCAAACAGTCACCCCCTCGGAGCTCCGCTCTCACTTCAGCAAGCTCGGCTGGCAAAAGGTCGTCGCTTTCCAGACTCGCAACCCCATGCACCGTGCTCACCGTGAGTTGACGGTCCGCGCCGCCCGCTCCCAGCAGGCCAACGTCCTCATCCACCCCGTCGTCGGCATGACCAAGCCTGGTGACATTGACCACTTCACCCGCGTCCGTGTCTACAAGGCTCTCATTGCCAGATACCCAAACGGCATGGCTGCCCTTGCCCTGCTCCCCCTCGCTATGCGCATGGGTGGTCCCCGCGAGGCCCTCTGGCACGCCATTATCCGCAAGAACCACGGTTCTACCCACTTCATCGTCGGCCGTGACCACGCTGGTCCCGGCAAGAACAAGGACGGCAAGGACCACTACGGCCCCTATGACGCCCAGACCCTTGTCCAGCAGCACCAAGAGGAGCTCGGCATCAAGATGGTCGAGTTTCAGGAGATGATCTACATCCCCGACCGCGACGAGTACATGCCCGCCAACGAGATCCCCGAGGGCACCCGCACCATGAACATTTCCGGCACCGAGCTTCGCAACCGCCTTCGCACCGGCAAGGAGATTCCCGAGTGGTTCTCCTACCCCGAGGTCGTCAAGGTCCTCCGCGAGCAGAACCCTCTGCCCCGCGAGAAGGGCTTCACCGTCTTCATGACTGGTTTCCAGAACTCTGGAAAGGACCAGATTGCCCGCGCCCTGCAGACTACCCTTAACCAGGGTGGTGGCCGCCCCGTGTCCATGCTCCTCGGCGAGACTGTCCGCTCCGAGCTTTCCTCTGAGCTGGGCTTCAGCCGTGCCGACCGTGATCTGAACATTTCCCGCATTGCTTATGTCGCTTCCGAGCTGACCAGAGCCGGTGCTGCCGTGATTGCCGCTCCTATTGCTCCCTTTGAGCAGGCTCGCCAGCAGGCCCGTGAGCTTGTTGAGAAGTCTGGTCCGTTCTTCCTCGTTCACGTCGCCACCCCTCTCGAGTACGCCGAGAAGACGGATCGCCGTGGCATCTACAAGGCCGCTCGCGCCGGTGAGATCAAGGGTTTCACCGGTGTCGACGACCCCTACGAGGCGCCCTCCAAGGCTGACCTTGTTGTCGATGTTGAGAAGCAAAACGTCCGCTCCATTGTTCACGAAATTATTCTTATGCTCGAGAGCCGTGGCCTGCTCGACCGTTTTTAGATAAAAGCAAGGATTCTTGTATGGGCATTTTGGATAGAGTAATGAATGGCGCATGATGTACAGGCCCACGAATCTCTGGCGTTTGAATGATTATATACATATTTCCTTTATATACGTGATGGATATTTGGTCCGGGCATGTCAGCTGGGCTGGGCACGGTCCAGTGCTGTCCGGCAAGACATGATAGAACTTTTCGCAAAATAGACTATTTGTGCTTTTATGCCTGTTTGGTGCGCCGCCACAAGATTCTTTGGCAATCATGGGTGGCCGGGATTGCACCGACAAGTCTTGTGGTTGTAAGCGCCATTCTTTTGTTCACATGGACACAAAAAGCTGATGAAGTGTGGATTTAAACGCCTTTGATCCTCTCGTCACAAGGGCCCCAAAGGGCTCACAGGGCGACAAAGAGTAGAAGCGACATGTTGCGCAAGTGCTTTTACGCCTCGAGGATGACACCGGGCGGCTATAGCGTCTTTCCAAGTATAAAAAGGCCCTCGAGTGCCGTTCTGTAGGCTTTTTGTGAATAGACTACCAACGATAACAAGAACAAACATGATGCTCGCTATCAAATCCATTGCCGCCATGGCTCTCGTCCTGGTTTCTGCTGCTCTTGCAGCGCCAGGCAACATCAACCGCGGCGAAACCCTCACCGTCGACATGGGGGCGCCTCTTCCAACCACCTTATTAACAGATTCTGGTCCGCCGCCGCCGCCGCCGCCGCCGCCAGAGCCCACCACGGCGCAGCCCCCCGAGGACATTTGGGGCATGTGGGCGGAGCTACTCAAGTTTCGTGAATCTGCGAAACACCGGCGACGACACAACCGGGCGGACTCGGCGAGCCCAAGCTTCGAGTTGGACGGCTGAGGGCGGCTGTCTGGTGAGGATCGCTTCGCAGACGGCTACCATTCCGCGGAGGATGACCTCAAAGGGGTGGAGGTTTCTGGTATATAACAAGCAGCAACTCGAATAATACCTCGTGGCTATGTATAATATTTTGAAATATCAATACCTACCTTGTCCATCTATACCACATATGCCCTGTGGCCTTACACCCTACCTAGGTGCCCAGTGTAGCGTGCAATCACTGTGTTATAAGTTAGTGCCTGTAGCACATCAATGAACGCGCCATGTTTTCTGCTTCCCACTGTAAATCTGCTTCTTCAGCACTCCTTAATGTCACTTTCAGCACTCCACAGCCCCAGACAGCGCTAAAACGGACCTGCTGCCCCACTGTGCTAACCGCAAGCATGGAGACGGGCCTGGAACTCGGAGCTGGAAGTCCAGCGCGTTATCTCCGCATGTCGTCACTCGATAGGTAGGTAGCCATTGCTGAGGCAAAGACCTAAAGCCGGCAGGCCTTTGTGCGTCCTTCATCCTCGATTCAGCATCGCAGAAGGCCGTAGGGGGACTACATTCCATCGAACTCAGTATTTTAGGAGCCGTAGCTTTATTCTCAGTTCTCAGACTGCCTTTGCCCATACCAACCCGGCTGACGGAGCTCCCATACAAACCGTACAGCGCCCACCGCCATGGCCGAGCACGGTGGCGAGCACCCGGGCCGGGAAGAAACGCCTGCCGCCGAACACAACGACTCTGGATCCGAGGAAGGCAATACTTGGTACTTCAGTGTCAACGACGATATGGATGACGACGACGATGAGGACTACGAGGATGCACCGGATGAGCTGGAAGCAGACATCTTTGAAGGTATGCCACCCCACCCGACCCTCAGCAAGCAGCGTGTACTCATGCCGCTCGACAGATGACCCCAGAAACGTCGAATTTCAAGTCGTTTTCGGTAACGATGACGATGAAGAGATTGACCTCGACGAGGACGATGATGAGGATGACGATGAGGAAGAGGACGATGATGAGGAGGAAGACGCACAGCACGCAGCTGCCGAAGTCGGCAACCAATCTGCTCTTCGCATCTTGGGTCTACTAAGAGGTATTTCAGCATGCTGTATTGTGGCGTGTAATCAAGACTAACGTCATTCAGCTGGTCACCGCACCGGTCTAGTCACAAGAGCGCAAGTTCTGGCTCTGCTCAGAAACGGCGAACTCGGCCGTGGCCTCATCGATGAGGATGACGAAGAGGACCTGGAAAGTCTCTTTGGCCAGTGGGGTAGACGCAACCGCCGCCCGCCCAAGGACCCTAATCGCTTCCCAAAAGTACCAAGCGACGAGGGCAGGAAGCTCATGCAGTCTGGCACCTTTGGCTCCAGCAACGGAGCCGTTCGCCGAGATAGTAGCAAGAGGATAGCAAGGCGCATGCTTGAACGAGAACTCGGCATCGGAGATCGACGACAACGCACGCGCAACACTGACTTGATAGCACAGGTAAGACTGGCACTTCCCTAGTCCCGCCCAAGATGCTGACATGCGACAGTCCCTCGTCCCGTCCACCAAAGTTGAGCAAATCATACACTACGACGACCCCATTTACTCGGGCCAGTTTTCTGACGATGGAAACTTTTTCTTTTCCGTCTGCCAAGACTTCAGAGTCCGCATGTATGACACCTCGAATCCGTACAGGTGGCAGCATTACAAAACGGTCAACTATCCCGGCGGCCAGTGGACGCTGACCGATGCCTCGCTGAGCCCAGACAACAAATGGTTGGCATACACTTCCATTGACAGTCTAGTCGCGATTGCTCCGACAGACCCGAGCGATCGCGGCGACCCCTATGTCCTGAACCTGGCAGAAGGCACCCGACGAGTGAATGGCTGGGGCATGCGCCGGGGCGGCTTCGGTATCTGGTCTGTCCGATTTTCTGGCGATGGCAGAGAGCTTGTGGCCGGCACAAACGCGCACTCTTTAGTTGTCTACGATATCGAATCTCGACAAGTCCTTCATCACGTCGAAGGCCATGACGATGACGTCAACGCCGTGTGCTTTGCCGATAAATCGTCTCCCCATATTCTCTACTCCGGATCCGACGATGCCACCATCAAAGTCTGGGACAGGAGAAGCATGGGTGACGGCCGCGAAGTCGGCGCCTTTGTCGGACACATTGAGGGCTTGACATACCTGGACAGCAAAGGCGACGGACGATATATCCTAAGCAACGGCAAGGACCAGAGCATGAAGCTTTGGGACCTCCGCATGGCCATGTCCACCGAGCGCTTCCACGACATGGGCCGCACTCGCTACGGCCATTCGAGCGGTTTTGACTACAGAAATGAGATGTACGACGACAGCGACTGGGATGTTCACCCCCACGATAATTCACTAGTGACTTTCCGCGGCCACAAGGTGCTACGAACACTCATTCGATGCCACTTTTCGCCGCCGTCAGCCACCAACTCTCGCTACGTGTATTCCGGCAGTGCTGATGGAAAGGTATACGTCTACAACATGGACGCAACCATTGCGCGCATCATTGATGTAAAGGAGGCTACGAATGGCACACGTCGTCTTGACCGCCGCACGCGATTGTATTTCGATGAGCCAGGCGGCTGGGGCACCTGTGTTCGAGACGCCAGCTGGAACCCCAATGCCCCTGTCATAGTCGGTAAGTTCATTGTCCTTGACGGCCTTGTTTTTCTCCTGCAATTCTTCTAACATCGTTCAGCATCGGCATGGAACGGATATAGCATGGCCCGCGGCACATGTACAGTACACTCTTTCAACGAGGCGGATGAGGATGAGGGTGAGCCAGAAATGGGGCAGAGCGTTGACGACATGCTCAACGACAACCCCAACTTCTATCCATCGGGATATTAGATTGTATAACGAAATTTCGTGGTAAATATAGTAAAATAGTAAAATAGAAGCAATTTTGTGCCAGAAGGAAAGAAATAAGATGATGCTGCGATGATTTGCTGGTGACGCCCAGGCCACAGGCGGATAATCAATGCTCCACCCGCGTGGCTCGTGCGCCTGCCATCAAGCTTCGTAGGGAGCAGAGTGATGTTGGAGCTTTCAACTTTCATCAGAGTCTTTGGAGCTGCGCGTGATATAATTCAATCCCACAGCGCGCCAAAACATCGGATCAAGATACGCGCATCATTGACAGACGGATAAGCATAACCGACACGCTGTGCGCCCGACTTCCGACAACGCGATACTGCAAGCCGACCGGTACACGACAGGCGTTTTTACCCGTCACGGCCCAACCGAAATTGACGACGCACGCTGCCCAACGGTCCCGGGGCGATATAACAAAGACTAGTGGTGTCTGACAGGAGGTGTGGGAATTCTTGATTTTCTTGTGCCCATCGGCTGGTTTATCCGACCACAATATCTGTACCGAGCCCGCGTTTGCCGTGGCAAGAGAAGCTGTCACCGACAAGAATCGATTGAAGCATAGAGCATCATCGTTTCCGTGCGGCACAGAGGAGGCTTTTTTGCCGTGTGTTACACAGTCCACTTTCCATCTGATTTCTCCTTGGGAATGTACGTATTAGCATTGATTCCAGTTCATCCGCTGTCAGTCTGCCGCGTTTTGCGGACGGCCTCGCTTAGCCATTTTGCTTTTTACCTGCACATGTGTTTGACCAGGAGTTCGCCACGGAGCGAGCACAAGATACCACTGCCTTGTATCTCGAATACTTTAATAACATCATTTAACAAACTCTCTGCAGCGCTGGTTATATAACCTCGGACGTCTGTTTCCCAGCAAGGTCCTTTTCAAGATGTCGGAGGAAGCTGATTTCGAAATCGACTTTTACGGGGACGAGAGCAATGATCAACAAGATCAAGGGCAGAAGAAGCAGGAACAGCAGAATGAGGGGCAGGCAGAACACCGCGACGACAACTATAACCACGAAGCCCAGAATGAAGGCAACCATGGTGGAGACGATGCGATGGAAGACGAGAATGGCCAAGGCCACGGCGACCAAGCATCGCAGCAAGGGACAAAGCGCAAGCAGGAAGACGACGGGAGGCCTGTTGACTCGGGGGCCACGTCTGCACTTATGATTAACGAGCTGAATTGGTGGACCACTGATGACGACATTCGAGGATGGGCGCGCGCCGTCGAGGCTGAGGACGAAATCAAAGACCTGACTTTTAGCGAACACAAGATTAACGGCAAAAGCAAAGGGTAAGGGCGCGGTTGAAAGTGCGCAAGTCGCTTTACTAACACAGCCATAGACAAGTATATGTCGAATTCAATTCTCGCCAGGCAGCTTCGGCAATCAAGCACTACCTAGACAAGCTCAGCTCGGAGGATGCGCAGGGCGCGCAAAAGAAGTTCCAAGCAATGTACTGGAACCCCCAACTCAACCCCTTCAAGACACTACCGAAAGACGCCCCCGCTCGAGGCAAGGACCAGCAGTCAAGAGGGCCAACGGGTGCCTACAACAACGATCGCGGAGGCTACACCAACAACTACCGCGGCCGGGGAAACTTTAACAACCGCGGCAACATGGGCCAGAACAACTATAACCGCAACTTTAACAACAATAATAACATGGGCTACAACAATAACCCCATGGGCGGCGGTGGCTACAACAACCCCATGGGTGGTGGCAATTTTAACAACTTCAACAACCGTGGTGGCATGATGGGCGGGGGTATGCGTGGCGGTGGCAACATGCGTGGCGGTCGAGGCGGGAACATGATGGGCATGGGTCCCGGCATGAACGCCATGAATCCGATGGGTATGAACCCCATGGGTATGATGGGCGGCATGGGAAACATGGGTAGTATGGGCATGGGAATGATGAATCCCGGCATGCAAGGTATGTAAACCCGGCCACCCTTGACCTCGTAATAGAGGCACCCTGCACACAACTACGCGAACACCAAAGCACCATGGACTATGTTTTGCACAGCCGAGTGGCAGGCATGAATGTCCACCCGGCGTATGCGACGGCGCCCATAGGCTCGGAGTCACAATGTGCTATCCTGCTCCGGAAATGGTCGGCACATGTGTCTACCCAGAGACTGCGGCGCCGCCTGCGGGCTACAGCATATGCGCCCTCTCGCGCCGGCGGAAATTCAACTGCAACGCGGTCCCATTTCCACGAGAGCTACGGAAGAGAGGAGGCAGACTGCTAGCTTGCACCGCACCGCACAAAACATCCTTCATAACAAGCTCTACAATCCATAAACCAGTTTTACTAACAGCTCACAGGCATGAACTCAGGCTTCAATCCCGGAAACTTCAACTTTGGACAGAACCAAGGAGGTGGCGGTGGTGGTGGCGGCGGCGACTGGGGCAACCCTCACGGCGCAAAGCGGCCCCGACCCGAGTAGAGCTCTCTTCATGGCGCGAAGCGGCCACGACCCGAGTAAGCCAACCGGCCTCGATCTGTACGTTGGGTGCACACGGCAGGTTTTTTCGAGCTGTTCTTTATAAAAAGAATAAAGACGCTGCGGTAGACAGTGTGAAAGCCTGGGATATCGTGGGAATCTGGAGTTTTGTATTTGTTTCTTTTTTTTTCAAAGTCCGAAGTGACAACATTGTACTATATAACAAGATATGTGCTATCTCTCAAGAAATGAAAATCTGGCTAAAAGAAACATTACAACATGTTTTATGCATTAAATCTTTCCAGGCCATAAATACCAGTGCCGTTGGTTGAAGTCTGTCACAACTCCGCCTGCTTCACTGCTCCTCTAGTCGTCGCCTCGTCCCCACGACGAGCTCTTGGATCTGCACCCACCGATCGCGCAACCCTTCGCGGGAGAGCTCGTCCCCGGCCGTCGCCTCCTCCACGTCGCGGATCCTTTCCACAATATCCTCCTCGTAGCGCCGCAGCACCCTCACGAGCTCCGCGTCCACCCTGCGCTGGTCCCGATCCTCGTCGCGCTCGCCGTCGAGCACCGCGCGCCACTGCAGCGGCGTGAGGCACAGCGTCCGCAGCGCCACGTGCGTCCTGTAGCACGCCGTCTCCCTGTCGAGCATGTACCCGCCCCAGAAGCCCGCATCCTCGAGGACGGGCCGCTGCCCCGCGGCCGTCAGCGCGTGGCACACGTGCGGATCCAGGCACGTCTCGTCCCAGGCGTTGAGCGGCGGCGGGAGCGTGAAGCCGTACTCGACGAGCAAGAAGTCGTTGCCGTGCGAGCCGTACTTGATGAAGAGCTCCTGCCCGGCCGCGTGCGGCTCCTGCGTGGTGATGGTAAAGGCCGAGGCGGTAAAGGCGCCGGCGCACCACCCCGCGGGGCTGTGGTTGAAGAGGTCGGCGACGGGCTGCAGCACCATGTGGTCCTCCTTGGGCAGCTTGGCCGTCTGCCGCGTGGTGTGGTAAAAGGAGCGCGTGTTGACGAGCAGCCAGCCGTACAGGAAATCTTCCTTGGAGAGCTGGGGCGCGTAGACGGCCTCGACGGTGGCCCAGTCCTTTTGAAACTTGGCGCTCTGCTTGCCGAGGAGCGTGGCGGCGGTGTGCGGAAGGAGCGCGCGCAGCTCCGACGGCCAGCAGATGGGCAGGACGGCGTGGATGTCGGCCTTGGAGGGGAAGACGGCGCGCCAGGCGGAGAGCGAGCTGGTGGTGTCGAGGCACAAGGAGCAGGCGAGGATGGCGTGCACGCTGGCGCCGGGGAGGCTGGCGATGATGGACGGCGGCGTGTTGGCGAGGGAGCGGAGGGTATCTGTGGGGACGCGCAGGATGACTTCACCAGCCTGGAGAGAGAAATTTTTGTGAGCATGAGGACGGATTGGTTGTGAGTGAGTGAGTGCGCGAGTGAGTTGGGGATTGGATGAAATTTTACCTTTAGTGCTCGAGTGGCCACGATGCCGACGCCGCGGCCGTGTAGTTGCTTTGGCGAGCAGCCGTTGATCTCTATGCCTTTGGTCTCGGCCCATGCCAGCAGGTTTTCTATCTCCGTCTCCATCGGGTTATTTGTGTTGGTCCTTCCCGTGGTTTGGTGATGGTTGCTAAGCGCAGAGCAAGATCTGGCGCTGCTTCACCCAGTCAGTCATTGGCGGAGGTGGAACCACAAACGCCATACTTAGATCAATGCAGCAATGCGGTAGCATAATATGCGTACAGTCATTTTCAATGAGTAAATGGCTATGTAGGCCCGATAAAATTGTAGGTTTTATCCTACAGAGAGATACGTCGAATATTTGTATCGTATGGATTCACGTCGTGTAGACTGGGCGTTTGACCAGGGTTGGGGTTGTACTGCAGACCCAGCTGATTGGCCAATGCTGCCCTATATAAACGTCGTCCTACAGAGCTGGAGATAAGTTGCTACTTATGGCAAGTGATTGGAAAATGAACACGAATGGAAGACGTTTTAATATTGCTGTTACTTGAAACAGCATGCTCATATTGAGCCGTAAAGATACGAGCACGTTTATATGGGTTTACGATATTAAAGGCAACGCAGCTCTACGTCATGCATACTGACCAAGTTCTACGAGCAATCAGAAAAACAAATCTAGATCGCGCAAATTCTCGATCCAAACGCTGTCCAGAATAAATACCCCAGGATAATAGGTTATTGATTACTATTTCTAAGTTTGGAAACCGGTTTAACCTCGATCGGCGGATTTGGCGCTACTGCTGCTGCGACAGTCACTGTGTAATCACCTACGTCACTCTGTCCTCACCATAATACTGCTCCGACGACGTTAAAACAAAACGACTGCCATCCTCCCCGCGATTGTCGATGCACTTCCATGTCTGCCCATCATAGCCGTTTTAAGAAACAGCAAAAACAGCATATACACAATGTTTTCGTGCTTTGGAAGCGATGGCGATGACCGCGAACGGGAGCCATTGCTGCCCCAGTACAATGACGACACCAGCCGCGAAGCGCGTCTGCACGAGAAGCTGCACAGCTACCAGATGCTGCGCGCCATCTCCAAAGGATATATGCCGTCAACAGAGCAGACAGAAGTTCAATTGAGAACTCTTCTGTCCTCGGAAATCCTCAATCCATCAGAAAGGGCTGGCCTGTCAAGCTCTGGCCGTGCGCTGGTCCGCACCACCAAAGAATGGCTGCAGCTCTTCATCGAGCTTTTGCATCAGAAAAACTCGCGAGATCAAATCCAAGATTTCCTTTGGTACCTCACGAGCGCCAGAGTCAACATTGATGCCAATGGTGCGGGCGGCATCTTCAATAGGGGCAAGGCCCACGCCAAGGCGTCAGCAACGGTAGAGGCGATGCGAACCGTCTTCTCCCTGGCGCTGATGAACAACGACTTCCGAGTCTTGATGGCAGACGTCGGCACCATCTCGACACAAATACTCCGCGATGGCGCTTTTGCTATTGGCGAGGTGTCCCAAGAGGCCGGCAAGCAGCTCGACTCTGTCGCCAAGGGATCTGACGACCTGGCTGCCCTGAAGAATACTGATAAAAAGGCCAAAGAACAGTTCACCAAGGAGGACTTGAAACAGAAAGCGGTCGAGGTCAAGGATGACATCAAGGGTGACGCGGCACAAGTGTCTGAAGAAATGTACACCAGCTTGCAGGACCACATGGGCGAGGAGACGCAAAAGGTCCTGATCAATCGTCTGAAGGCTGCAGTCAGCGGTCTCCGGCAGAAGAAGGATTATTCCGAGGCCGTTTCGCAGCTAGGCGGACTTCTGCAGCGCTGTGTTAGCATTTATCTTTCCGCTGCGGGAGAAGCTGCCGAGGAAGTGGAGGAGAATATCGAGCTGAACCGGGAGGCCAAGGTCGCAGCCAAGAACTTTTGGGGATTCATTTCTTCATTTGGAGACCAGGGCAAGTGGGACAAGGCCGCCGACTCGTTTCGCCAATTCATCGACAAGAACCACGAGAACAAGGAAAACGCGGAGCAGCTTGCGCAGGAGCTCATCACCATGGTGCAGAAGATGCTGTCTGACCCAGAATTCCTGGAGAACTTTGGAGAGAAGAAGAATGAGATGAAGGAAAAGACCAAGGAGTTGACAAAGGACTCCACCCTGACGGACGACATCTCTCATCTGATTAACGCTACGCAGTCGGCGGTGCAGTCGGCCATTAACGATCCAGCCGTGCAAAAGCTGATGTCTTCATCATTCCGCCTGGCCGAAATTCTATTCCCGACAACCCAGGGCAACTCGGACTTGCTGACCGACTTTGCCAACACGCTACTGCCGCTGCTGGTGCAGGGAGTGCAGCATGTGCCGATTCCACGCCTCGAGCTTGCGACGCCAAAGATCGACCTCCTCCTGGAGAATCTCATCCTGCAGCCTGGCAAAACAGTCAACCACACTTCCTTCCTACCGTACAATATCCATTTCATGACCAAGAACGACCTGGATGTCACCAAACTCAGGTTCGGCACGACATCGACCATGACAAACCTGCTCACCATCAAAGTGGCGGGCCTCTCCATTGCGGCCGACGACCTGGGCTACTGGATGCGCGTGCACTCTGGCATTCTGCGCTTCATGGACCAGGGCCTCGCCTCATTCCACCTCGACGACCGCGGCATCGACGTCGACGTGGAGCTCGAGATTGGCAAGGACCGTCTCGAGGAGCTGGTGGTACTGCGCAACGCCAACGTCAAGATCCACCACCTCGACTACAAGCTGCGCAAGTCCAAGTTTGCCTGCCTCGCGTGGTTCTTCAAGCTCCTCCTGCGGCCCATCCTGCGCAAGGCGATTGAGTCGAGCGTCAAGTCGGCCATTGGCGATGGCGTCAAGAACCTCAACAGGGAGCTCGTGTTTGCGCGGGAGCGGCTGCGCGCGACGCGCGTGTGCGACCCCGACAGCGTCTGGACGTTTTTCAAGGCCGTCGCGGCGCGGTTCACCTGGGAGCAGGACCCGAATGTTTCCGCGAGAGTCGGTGTCAAGCCGGGCAAGGATGTCTTTAGGGGCCGCTATGCTCCGGGTAGCTTGGTGAAGCTGTGGGAGGAGGAGGCCGAGGACGCGCAGCAGAATATACATGAGTACAGGAGAGATGGCTGGAGGAACGATATATTTAACATACAGACTATTACAATGTAGTGGCACTGTTTTTGTTTTTTGTTTTTACCGTCAGTTTATCAAAATTGCCATCGAGGCTCGGAGCCGGTCTCAATACACGGTTGCCTGGGCTGCAACGGACGAGTTGAGCATATGAAATTTTATAATCAGCGACTACAGCACTTTATCAATTCCACAGCTCTTTGTTTTGCTCTTACACCTGATCCCCATAAGCGACGTAAACAATCCTACTCGCCAGGCTTGCTTGATGGTTGTCTCCCTCGATACGGTCGAGCGAGGGCATTGCTTGACCCATGTCGTCACAGCATTGGAACTGCCACTCAGAGGACTGGAACTGGCATTCAGTAAGGCGGTTTCCTTATCAGGCTAGGGAGACAACCGAGCTTGGAAGGCTGCCTTTGGATCAATCTTTTAAAAGCGCGAATGCCGAGCACGTGGCCACGCATTCCGCCAGAGCTTTTTCGCCATGACGCTCTCTGAAGTTGTGAACACCGCCCCCAAGTAAGCAGGCAATTTCCCTTTTTCAAACATGCCAGGCAGACCTAATAGTGATGGTGCCGAAGCTCGACGAGGCTCTGCCGCACTGCCTCAGACAACGGCTTCCGCACCTGGCACCGATTCCGCTATCCAAGGGCCGGCTGGCGATTCTGTATCGGCACCGTGCCGCCAACAAGTAATGCATAATAAGCAAAAGGATGAAGGCCGTCACAAATATCGGCCATTAGTCGAACCCGCTTTGTTGTTTGGGGATTGGTCTAGTGAACCTTGCTGTAACTGAACGAATGGCAGCTCACGAACCAGCACATGACTATGAATAGATTGAGGCAGACCGCCCGAAGTCTCCGGGTACGGCGACCGCCCCCATAGAAATGTGAGGTTTTTTTTCATGTTGGCTGGATTTTCATTTCAAACTGATATGTCGCAAAATGTCGCGTTCGGACCAAGAACCTAGTCAGATTTAACTTTGAGGCTCGCAGCCTAGTCATGTCAGGGGTGGCCGCATTCGTCCAGTGGTGGCGAGCCAAAGCCTTGTTTGCCAAAAGTTTTATCGGCACACGGCCGGATCAACCTGTTTTGAGCCACAATTTCAATAGTCGAGAGACAGATGGTACAAGTTATCTTGGTAGATTGTTCGACGACAAGATAACCACAAATGTCGAGTGGACATTTGGCGACCTGGACAGTTACACGGCAAGTGGACCGGCAACACTCAGTACCAAACTGGCTTCGCAAACAATAATCAGTAGTCGGTTCTCCCAGGATTTCAATTTTCTTTCTTTTCGTCATACTTCCGAAACGGCCGTGTATGTGGCGTAGACTATGAGACTGCAGCCGTTCGTAGTACGCTAGCCGGCCCCGTGGCGCTGAACCGTCTTGGGGTATCCCATCGCTGGGTACTCATGAACCCTTGCAGAAGAAGCCGGGCGACATTCTCCTTCAAGCGAGGCTGTCAAATACATGGAAGAGGCCCGGATAGTTGTGGCCATCCACACGGATAGATTCCGGAGAATAGTATCCGTAAGTTTCGGCAATTTTGCCTGCCCGGCCGTCACAACGTGCTACCAAAACAGGCAGAGAAATCAGTTGGCAGCCTGATTGACTTGCTTGTCCAAACTAAGAAGAGAAAACAACTATTTATACTGCTGTCGTGACTGTATATTCAATTTCCACTTTGCCGTTAGTATCAAACACTCATTGCAAACGGAGGTTCAAGTCACTGGAACTATAACAAGCTTCACTTACACTCGACCGTGACTCGCTTTCTGACCGAGTCAACCTACGTCAAGATGTTAACCAGATCTTTTTTTGTTATTTCCGCTGCTGCTACCCTGGTTGCTGCCCAGGGCGGCCTCTTCATCGTGCACTGCAAGTCGTTGACAGTGCAGCGTACCGATCCCATCATCAGGCCCGGCCAGCTCAGCTCCCACGTCCACGCCGTCGTCGGAGGCACTGGTTACCACATGTCCATGAGCAACTACGATGCGCGCAACGCGCAAAACACTACTTGTGACAAGGCCCTGGACAAGAGCAACTACTGGCAGCCGCAGCTTTACCACCAGCACCACGACAACAGCTTTGAGCTGATCAAGCTGCTTGGCATCGTAGGTCCAGATTGATTTTATCCTCGAGTAATGGGAACTGACTTCAATTCAAAGGCTGCCTACTACATTGACCGTGCCTGCGATTATGCGCCTGGGCGTAGAAACTGTGGCGGCAAACACGGTGCCATTGCTCCTCCCAAGGGCCTGCGCATGATCTCTGGCGATACTTTCAGAAGGTCAATTTCAGCATTTCCCGTCACCAACATGAGTACAAGGAACTAACAACTAAATAGAACATACAACTCGAGCGACAACACCAACCGTGCAATCAGCCACGTCTGCCTTGACCCTGGCCAGGACTACGTCGAGCTCCCCCAGAAGCTCTGCAACGAGATGCGCATGCAGGTTTACTTTCCCTCCTGCTGGGACGGCAAGAATCTCGACTCTCATGACCACAAGAGTCACGTAAGCCCACCGAGCTCACCAACGAATACGAAGCAGCTCAGCCACTAACATGCACTTTCTGCAGATGTCTTTTCCTGGCATCGGCGACTACAACAGCGGCGTCTGCCCCGAGTCGCACCCCGTCGCCATCGTATCCGTCTTCAACGAGTTTTACTACAACACACGCCAGGTGCAGGGCAGGGACTTTCGCCGCTGGGTCTACGCCAACGGCGACACGACCGGCTACGGGCTGCATGGCGACTTCCTCCAGGGCTGGGAGGACCAAAACAAGCTGGAGCACGCGATGGAGACGTGCACGGGAAAGCAGGGCACCGATACGCCCGACTGCAGCCTCCACGTCGGCTCTAACCACGGCTCGTTTCAGCAGCCTGAGAGGGCGCCTCCCACGGAGGATGTTGGTCTGAAGGGCCGCCTGCAGAAGCTGCCTGGCAACAACCCCGTCTTCGAGAGTTAAGAAGTGTATGGATTCAGATTGAATTGTTGTGAGAGAAAGTATTGTCTGTAACCTGACGGAGCCTGTGCTTATGGTTTGTGGCGACAAAAATGGTGGTGTGAAAACATGGAATCATACCACTGAGTGCGATGGGGGGAACTGACGTGATTGAAGCCAGTACCAAATAGCAAAGAATATAAATCGAGATGCAGCTCAAAATTACGATAGATTATGTTAATTGGGTTTGATTCTCGCCTTAACTGTCGCCTTGGCTGTATTATAGCATGGCCACGGGCTAGGTACGGTGGTCGGAATGAACACTCGGGTCAAAGCGAACTTGGATTTTGTTTTCTATGCGCTCACTTCGAAGACTGATCACGGTAATGACTTATTCAAGGGTACAAATAACACAGGCTGCAAGGTGGAAGCCCACTCCAAGTGCCATTTCGACCGCCATATCAGGCTGGGTCTACTCCGGTGTGAGTCACGTACACAACAAGGTATTAGCAGCGGAGGCTATTTAAAGATAGATCGGAGCAAGTAACTCAAACAAGCTCTTTCATCTATTCATATGCAATCTTGAATGCTATCGACATCAATCATGGCCAAAACCAAGTGCACCTCTCCGAAGACTGCAGGGCGGCAAAGACGCGCAGAAAGGCGGCAGGCCAAAGACACGCCGACTAGTCCATGCGCCGCGTCAGTCGCCGGCGTCCGGGTCTTTGCGCTTGAGGAACTCACAAAGTCTATACTCAGTCATGTTCCCGAAAAAATATTACTCTCCAAGATCCAACGCGTCTGCCGCCAGTGGAGAGACTTAACGAGGGGTCTTCTGCGACATCTTCTGGACGGCGTCCCGGCGTCTCCCTCCCACCGGCATGCCGGCCGAGAGATCAATCCACTACTCTTGGAGCATTTTGGCAAAATCATAGACGACGGAACCTTGCAGCTAAACATTGGCCTGTGGCTCACCGGCTCGCACTACAGGAGCATGCGCTCGCTGATCGATCTGCCGATTGCCACGTGCGGTCCCGGGCGGGTGGTGCACGACGCGTACGCCCGCGCTGGGGCCTCCTGGAGAGACATGCAAATATACCATCCGCCCGTCTACGAGATTCGATATCGCCGTGAGCCCGAGGCCGAATCTGCGATTGTAACGGTGCCATACGGCGTGCGCCTGGGACAAGTCTACGATGTGCTGGTCGCCATCACGAGCAACACCAAGGGCTTCTCGTGGGGCGAGGTTCGGCTGACGTGGCCACAAGCGTCGACCGCGGAGGACTCTGCGGCGAAACCGGACGGTGCAGAGAATAAAGACGGCGAGAAGGCGGTCCCTCGAGACTATATTCTGTTGGAAAAGGTGCACCATGTATTGGCCAAGATGTGCGAATGCTCGAATGACATGAAGCATGGCTACGACTGCGAGTATGATGAAGCGAAAAGGATGCTGCTACGGATAGCTTCAAACAAATGGAGGATCAATAGTAGGGGGTTCAAAGAGCAGGATCTGCTGGTGAAGGTTTAGGTCTGGGAAGTGTGGGCGGGTGTGTCATGATGTAAGTCAACACCAGCAAAAGAGAGCCGGGTTTGGCTTTGTAGCTTGTTAGTGGGCGATGGTCTTTCCAAGTGGTGAATATACTCCTGTTTTCCTTTCTCTACAATGCCAGTCTGGGAAATTTGATGCCCAATTGTCAGAGGTTAGCTGCAAATCTCGGGCCAAGGAATAAATGTGTTGTATTTGCCTGCTAGCACCAACATTTTGCCTTGTAAGCCTCGGCCGCCCGTGCAGCCAGCAGGAGGAGTAGCTGAGGACTGTAATAACGGCCGAGTTGGGAGTCAATGGGGCGACTCCTTGCTCTAGTAGTGAGACAGACATGGGAAAGCAAAAGTCTTTTTTTTCCGCATTTTTTCGCATTTTTTTTCTTTTCCTTTGCTCGCCGCGTTGTAATGATCACGCACATGCTCACTCTTCAAAACTGCCCCAGTATAGCGGCTTGCGGAAGCCTTGCTAGGCGTCGGGTTGAGCACCGACCGACTCGCGCGCAAACAGAACAGGGGCTCAAACCTGGAAAGAAAGAAGGAAAAATATTACGGACCAGCCTCTACATTAATAGCTTTTTCCTTGTCCTTTCTTTATGCTACGGGCCTAATTCTTCAGCATGCAGGGCAGCCCTGTCGCTTTTAACAGCCGTCCCAGCCACCAGCCACAGGGGTGTGGTGCGCTCAGCCTCGGCTGGCACCAGCCACCACAATTTGTCCAATCGGGGCTCGCAGCTGTCGTGTGTCACCGCTTCGCCTGCCGCCTGCCAGCTGGCAAAGATGCGAGCCTGACCGCTCCCGCAGCTGGTAGATGGCAAACGCCCAACACCACCAAGAAAAAGGCTACCGTTTGCATCCTTCATGATTTCTTCGTCGCGACCATCATGCCTCGCAATAATTTCCACCGTGAGTCAATTGCTCCTATTATTATCTGCAACAATGCCCCTCCCCGTCTGTTCAAACCCACCCCTTGTCAGATCCGCCCCCGATCCCCGGCCCGGGTGGGGCCTCGCCCGGTGGCTGGCTTTCGCGGCTTTTCCAGCCTTCTCGTCAGGCCGAAAGAAAGCTCTTTCCGTCTGGCCCGCCCAACCTCTTGTGAGGGAAAAAATCGTTGATAGACCAGTCAGGTCGCGCTGCATGCAAAGCCACATCATGCATACTCTTTCTGCATCTCATTCTTTGCCAGTAATTGGCTCTCGTCTGTCCAAGTGGAGGCGTGCCAGCAGTGGAATGCTCTTCTTCTCTCGCCATGAATATCTTTAACAACTCTGCTGACAACGTCGCAGCTCCTCGTACGTGAAGTTTTTCATTCCATACCTGACTCTTTGCCATCTTGGCTGCGTGGTAGCCTTTCATCGTGTGTCTGAGGAGGCAGCTGGGTGCTGATTGTTCGCTGTGTCTTAGGTCCGTGGTCTTCGCAGGTGCCCGACGACGACAACTTGAGCGACTTTGGCCGCGATTCCGATTCGACTATGCGAGATCGTCTGGAGCAGGCTCACAATTCCCCTAGCACGCCCTCTCCGCACTCATTGTCGCCACAGCCAACGTTGACCCGTCGCAACATTCCTCCACCCTCTCCTCTGACCTCTTCCCCCGACTTAGACGGTCCCGACCGAAGCCACATATTCACACGCCTGCTATCGCGTCGTTCAACGCAGCCAGAGAGGATCTCTTCACGTGTGAGATTCGACGAAGAACAGCTTCCCATGTTTGCCGCAATGGGAGGCGGGCCATCGCCCATGGCTGGGCTCAAGGATGAACTGGTCCTCGCTGCTGGCAAAGTGACGCCCGGCGTGGACGATACGCCGTACATCCAGTACGCCTTGTCGGCTTTGACTCGGGATCGCAGCAGTAGCTCCCAGGCACAGCCTCATTACTCTCCACAATCCGCTTCGGCGTATTTTAACCATCTACGGCGTACCAAGACTGTGGCCGAGGTCCCGTCTCGTCAGTTGCCGGTCACGGTTCCAGAGCCCGCTTATACGGAAGACGATGCTCCTCTCCGGCGAATCTCTCCACGCCCAGACGCCTCATTGCCAGTTCCCCCTCCAGTGCGGGAGACGCATGGCTCTCCTGTTGTCTCCATCCCCATTGGAGACGCTTGGGACGTCAAGGACCCCTCGAGCGCTCACTGGGTCGCTGTCACCGAGGACATGCGACAAAGTCTCGACCCCCACGGACGAACCTACCCTCCGCTCACTTATAAGCCGTCCATCTTGCGGCCATTCTCAATGATGATTTTAATGACCTCGTGCTTGTGCATGATGGCAGCGTTGATTTTTTGTGTACAATACTCTGCTCACCACCACGGGCTAACGCCGTACCCTGGAAGTATATACACGGCGCAATTTTTTGTTTTTCGAATCCTTCCCCAGCTCCTTGGCGCCATCATTCTCATCTACGCGCAGAGCATTGTCAACACCTCTATGCGCGTGCTACCCTTTGTGTCCCTCGCCGACGAGGACCCGCAGCAACGGTACTTGGCGCTGTTTGCTAATCTCTACCCCAAGTCGCTGCTCTATCCTCAGCTTGTCGGCCCTTGGCAAATCATGCTGTTTGATATTGCGACGTGGCTTGCACTCTTCACCGTGCCGCTGCTCAGCGCATCATTCACTTGCATCTACAAGAGCGATAGCTGGGTTTGGGCCCCTGTCCCTGTCGTCATCTGGATACTTGTCGCACTCTACAGTCTCTTGGTGCTGTCCACGGCAATTGTCATGGTGTTTTGGTTTGGAAGGTGGACGGGATTTGCGTGGGACATTCGCTCCATTGGCGATCTCCTGCCGCTACTCAACCGCAGCAATGCCACGTCCAGCTTTGACCCACACAACCTGTCTGGCTCGCGAGACGAATTCCAGACGGATCTTCGGGATCGATGGTTTGACAGGCTAGGCTACTGGAGATCTGGTGACATGATCACCGGTGGCATATGGTACTCTATCGGTGCGGTAGGCGCCAGAGGCAACGACGCCAAAATGGTTGCGGACCTCCGCCGAGATGGCGCACCCAAGGTGTCGCTGGACTCGGAGGCAACTGCTGCGCCAGGGAACTGGCGTCGTGTCTACGAGCGCTATCTCCCTCTGTGCATTCAGTCTCTGCCGCTCATCTCGTACACTGTCCTGTGCACCCTTCTTGTGGTTGCTCTGCTGATTGTGTCCTTTCTGCCGCAATCCCGAATCGACTATGGATTCCGTCCCCTCTTGGCCGCGCGGCCGGGTAACGATGCCTTTTCAGCGGCCAACTTTTTATACGCCTTTCTGCCGTCCGTAGTCGGCATGCTTTTCTGGATGCTCTTTCAACCCATCGACATGGCCTTTCGACGGCTCCAGCCGTGGGCGGACCTGGGCCAGCTGGACGGCGCGCCGGCGTCAAAGTCGATTCTGGCCGACTACGCCGCCTGCCTCCCCCTGCAGGCGTCGTGGAGGGCGGCGCGCAACGGCCACTGGCGGGTTGCGCTGCTGTCCATCATGGCGCAGGCCTTCGTGGCCATCCCTGTGCTGGGCGGCGGGCTCTTTATGGCGTTTGCGCGGGAGGACGGGCAGGTCAGGATGTACCCCAGCATGCCAGTGTTTGGCGTGCTGGTGGCATTCCTCCTCCTCTACGTGGGGTGCCTGTCTCTGGCCGTCCCCCGCCGCGCCCAGTTCGAGCTGCCCCGCCCGGTGACGTCGATTGCTGCCATCATGAGCCTGTGCTCGGCGCGGGAGCTCACACAGGACAGCGCTTTTCGCTCTGTTCGGTCGCGCGAGGATCTCGAAGGCCGCCTGGGAGTCGGCCGTGATCCTCGCGAGGAGACGATGTGGTTCTACGGCGTGGTTGCAGGCCGTGACGAGCACCGCGTTAGTGTGCGGCGCATGCAGCGCTACACGGAGAAGCCAAGGGTGCGAACTGTGGAAGCCATGGTGTGAGTGGCTTGAGAATTTTTTTGATTGTGAGCGACTTGAAACGAGTACATATGATGTACATACGAAACGAATACCCGACACGACGATGCAACGTCCTTCTGCGATGATGACGAAACGTATATAACCCGACCAGCCAGCAGGGGTTGTGTGTCTATAGACTGTGACGATACAAGGATGAGGATGACGATGATGTCTAAAATATTGATATGACATAACGAATCTGTATATGTTTGAGGCGAAAAGAGGTGGAACAGATGGAAAGCAAGTGGCTGGCACATATCCGGGGTTGCTGGGACACTGATAGATTGGAGTTTTTTGTTTTATTTTGCTGTATATTTTCGGACCTGCAACCTTTCATGGTGGGTATTACATTTGATGGAAGGACTTTTTTCTGGATAGATGGAGTTGTCTTGGGCCCTACATGGGCATTTTGCATTCTACAGCGACAACCGCCGCCCAATCGAATTTCGCGACTTGCCTTTCTCTCCTTTGACAAATAATCCCCCGATATACTTTTTCTGTGACTGTACCTTTTCTTCGGCCGTCTTTTCGGTACGGCCCATGCCCAGGCTAGTGAAAAGAAGACATCTCCCATTCTATTCAGTTGAGAGGAACATCGGCGTGGAGCACGAGGACGACTGGAATGTTGTGTCTCTATGTGTGTATGTGTTAGGGGGGTGGGGAGGAGACTGACGAACACCTGTTCTGCTGAAGAAACACAGTGCTAACAAAAACACTGAGACATGACAGCTGCTGCCCACTTACACTGTCCCGCCCGCCGTGCGGACGCACCGAAGGGGGGGGGGGGCAACATTCGAATCGTACTTCAAGGCCCCCCCCGTATGGACGGCCTGCGCAGCTGAAGTAGCGGCGCGCCGGCGAGCGATGTTGCGCAAGGCGGGGTTGTTCTGCCTCGGGCCAAAATGTCTTCCAACATGGGACTGACAATCAGTTGTTTAGTAGTTGGGGCTTGCTTCATGTCTTGCTACCGAAGCTGGTCGGTGATGTCACACCGGTGCTGTTGAAAATGTGTGCCGATCACGAGGTGCAAAAGAGAATCTGGACAATAAATTCAAGCTATAGCAAGGAATCCAGGACTTGAGATTTGACGTGAATGAATTCTGCTCGGCAGTACTTGAGCTTTTTAGACACATAAGCCCGGTTACCAAGGAGCTGGGTCTGCGCAGATGAAAAGGCCCGAGTCTACATAATCCAGCGAGTGATCTGTATTCTCCGATATTTGCCAGAGATAGTGTTGTGGAATTCTTCCCTTGGCGCCATTCGAGTAGAATGGGCCGATTTCTTTTTTTTTTGTCCTTTCTTCCCTCTTTCCAACCACCACACACACACCTAGGTTCCCACACTTCAACGGTCGTCGTAGTGACCACCATGAACTGGAATGCAGCCCGCCATTCTTGGCTCGCAGTGGGCGCATCATGGAACCATGGATGACTGACCACCCATCATTTTTCTACCATCTGTTTTGCTGTTCGTTTCGTGAGGGGGGGGGGCTGTCTCGATTGTTTTGATTCTGTGATTATTTTTGCTCGCTATTCTATGCAGCATCGAGTCGGCTGATAGTGTTCCCAATACCAAACCTTTGCAATTCATGCATTTTGAGATGAGCCTCTGATGGGTTTTTCAAATACACAGATACGCTGGAGAATAAAGCATGTTCTAACAAGAAGAAAGTTGAATTGAAATACTATCAATGAGTGTGTGATGCTAATCCACAGTAAAGAAAAAAAAAGCGCAAGTCGCTAAGCAGAGATTGTCGTGCACGAGATATCGTGTAAGTCGTTTTTTTGTCATCATCATAAAAGATACAAAAGCTGTGCCTCGAAAACGCAAGAAGCCCAAATAAAATCAAAATCGGCGCCTGATAATGTCATAATTCCCAAGTCGTTAAATAATGAATGTCGTGAAAAAAAAGAAGAAGAAAAAAGAAAACGCAGATGCTGGTTGTCTGTCATTGTTGCTGTTGGTCCCTGCTATTGTTGTGTTTTGGTCGTGTGGTGGTGGTACATTAAAAAAAATCGCAATCATCAAGCTTTTCCCTCTCTCGTCTCTTCATCGGCTGCGACGGCCAAGCATGCGTCCAAAGACGTCCACCTTGCGCTCGCGCTCCGAGGAAGGCGGCTTTGTCGTCGACGGCACCGGGATGGTGTCGGCGCGATTGCGGCGCTTGCGAGTGAGCGCCGCCTCCTGGGTCGCGGCCGAGGACTTGCAGCTCTTGTCGCTGCCGGAGCGCTTGTGGAAGCGAAAGAAGGATATCCCCGCCGGCTCCTCGCAGTCCGAGTCCTCCTCGAATACTGATTGTGGTTCTGCTTGCTGTGGTTGCTGCTGTTGCTGTTGTACCAGATGCTGACGCTGCTGCTGACGAGCGGCGCCGAGGTAGGTCGTGGACTTGTAGTGGCGCGGTGCGCGGTGAGGAGGCTCTGTAGTAGAAGGGACCTTGGTCAAGTCCTCCGAGGAGCGCGATGCGGCGCTGTGAATGCCAAATATGTTGGCATTGTCTCGGAAGAATCCGTCAATGGACTTCTTCGGACGATGCGCAGCTCCGGAGGAGGTCTTGGGACGGCTGTCTGTGCGCGGCGGTAGCACCGGCGAGGTTAGGGCCGCAGGGACCTGGAGTGGCTGCTCCAGACACGGGGTGAGAAGGGCGTCGGAGCGATGAGGTCGTGGTGGGGGGAGGCAGCCACCAGCGAATGTGCTTGTGACGGGTGATCGTGGCGACAGAGGCGCGGGCACAGGGCTGGTTCTTGGCAGAGGTCTGATGCTGGGAAATGCAGAGTATGTGGCGGCAGGCTTGCGGGTGCTGGCCACGGGATTGGGAAGAGGCCATGATGGGCTGTCGCCCGCGACGGACTCTTGAGACGGCTGTCTCTTGTGCTGAGAGGGAACAAGAGCCGGATGCTCCTCGCTGACATTGAGAGTCAAGTCGAGCTGTGCATCTTCCAGGCGCCATTCGCCTCCGGGTCGCCAGAAGCTGTCCCAAAGCTCGGTGGTCTGTGTGTGGCGCTGATAGTCGTCCTCCTGCGAGACCTCCGAGTCGGTCCTGTCGTCGATGAGGCCTGGCGTTGAGCCATCGGAGCCCACTGAGGTTCTATCCTGGCGGCTGATGGTGGGACTCGTCGGGCTCATGGGCGAGGGGTAGGAGTAGTTGGCCACGGGGTAGTATTTGGATACAAGCTTAATCTCGGCAAGCTTGCTGTGGCGGTCCATGGTCTGCATAGTGGTGGAGTGGTATTTTGCTTGCTCACCAGAGCAAGATGTTTCGCTGGCACTGTGTTGCTGTTGTCGTGTTAGATGTATCCGATAGTTTGAAGATTATAGTAAGCTCTCATAGTGCAGAGAAAGAGCTGGTACGAGCAACATGAGAAGAAGGAAGTTGGTGTGTGTAAAAGAGGATGAGGTGGTATGGATCAGACGGTCTGATATAACAAAAACAAGTCCTCTAGGTCCTACCACAAACCGTCACATCAAGAAAAACAAGAGCCCAAGAATCGACTGGCGTGTAAGACTCCGTCCGTGGGGCACAGGAGGGAGTGGGAGGGAGGGCGTGTGAGCTGAGAAACCGACCCATCGCATTCCCACCCCCTTGGGAAGAGACAGGCGGCATTCCTGCGTCGGTCGGGAAGGTGGCAGAGCCCAGACGCGCAGCCCGTGCCCCATTTTGGCTGAGCTCTGGTGGTCGGGAGCAAGCTTGGCCAGCTCAATGAGCGCTGCCGCCTCCGATTTGGACTGGACTTGCTGTGAAGCGATGTTGCAGCCCGGGCGGAGACGGTCTTGCCAGTCCGCTGGGTGGGTGCGGCCACCCTAAAGCGCTCAACTAGGCAATGTTCTGTGCAAGTCGATCGTTGAGAGAGTAGCCTACCATACGACTGGTATTCTACCCAGCCCGGTGGCTTGTTTTTGCCACCACTTACTGCGGCGTCTGGCATCATAACGATCGGATGAGCGCTGGTGACCATGGCCCATGACAGAATAGACTACGACATTAAGCAGCCTGGCAAGGGCTGGGAAACAGAGGCGGAGAGGCAGAGAGGCAGTTGAGCAGCCATGACACCATGGACTACGCAAGGCACCGGCCCTGGCAAAAATGTGTGCCTGACAGACGGAAAGCCGGGTCAAAGAAAGTTGTGTGCCCAGATGCAGCAAGCCCGCAGCTGTGGGAGAAACGGGCCGGTCGCGCGATGGACTGCGGACCGAGCAGAGAGAGGACCCCGAGAGCTGTGTGTGTGCCCTTTATCGTGTCACCCAATCACTTTTCCCCTCTCTTTACCACAACGCCATTGCCAGTATCCGTAGGGGCGGCTGATTTAGACTCGGCGTCGGCATTGGAGGGGACGTTCCGTCTGCCCTTGGCTTGGCTGCATTGGCGGATCTCAAGGGAACAGGACCATCAAGGGTCGGATTCTCCGGCCACGCTATACCTCAGTTACAGATAATGACTGGCCAGAAAGAGATGCCGGTAGTGCATTGAATGGGACTGCAGCGGTGCCGCATTGTCGGGACTGAATGGCGAAGAAAAAAGCAAAATGCAAGGCGACCCAAAAAGCAAAAGGCATGCAATAGGGGGAACGGGAACCACTTTCTGGCTGCAGGGCGGAGAAATGCCCGTGACGCGCCCGCGACGGGCACAGAGTTTAAGCCTGCATTAAATAGCGTTTTTACTTTTCGGGGGGTTTTATTCATTTTTCGACAATGCTTCTCCCTTTTCTTTTTCCCCTATTCGCCACGATCTACTACTGTAGTGGGAGAAGAAAGAAACGGCAGCGGTTTGCGCATTGAATGCTTGACGCAAGGGAGGAGGAGGGGTCTCGTCGAGTCTTCTTGCTGGTCCCCGCCTTGATGCTACTAACTGGGCGAAATCATGCACCAGGGCTAAATCGATTGAATAAAAAGAGAAATGTAAAAAAAAATTTTCCAAAGATCCGGAATCCGAAATGTGACGACTGCGGTGTTCTAGACCTCTGCAATGGGATGATTCTTTTCGGCGATGCGCTTCAAGTTTGGCAAGTTCGGCGTCCTCCGCGAAGGCCCCGTTCCTGCAGCACGGCTTCTTGCCGGGCAAGCGTGCAAGCTGAGTAAGTTGGCCACGCAAAGTGATAGATCATCCCAACTGAAGAGTCCGAGAGAAACTCATGACCTTACGAGATAAGTACAATGTCAGACACGGCAACCTTTGGTGAGCTAGCCTTGCTGCTACAATGTTGGTAAAGTGGCAGCTGTGTCTCACAAAATGTGAAAGGTGTGGGTGGCCAGTGGGTTGTCGTTGGATTTTGAGGCGGCGCATCCCCAGGCTCTTTGGTCGACGGGAGAGTTGAATACGTTGTCTTGATAGTAAACCGTTGTACAGATTACAGTCCCATCTTGATGCCACGCTGTCTACGTGCCTGGCTCGCGTCATTGAGGCGATTTGCTGCATCCGCTCGTCCAGATGCAGAGTGCATGAGCGCAAAGCAGATGTCTAGACTTTTCTATTCTTTCGGCGCCAAAAGTCTAGACCGAAGGAGCGGCCTCCGGTCTGCATCGGATGCCACTGAATGAGAGGGCGCATCCATATAGCTGCACCTGCATTCAGCTACGCCGAGAGGGTATATTCGCCCTGGCGAGGAGTTTGGTAGGGGATCGATATAGCTTGTCAGGGTATTCTATTGGGAATTATACTTCGAAAGGCATCTCAATCGCCATAATTTGCCAATTACCTGTTCTGCTCATGAAATTAGCCGCCGCGGTACTTATTTGAATAGGAGATCGTAGATCTTCACAAGCGACGAGCATAGAGTTTTGACTAAACAGCCACCACAATCAAGTATATCAGTCGCAGACGCAGCCTCGTGGCCTGCATCCGTCCTATCGGACAGCATCTGGTCAATCCCAAACCTTCTGCGGTAGCGTGCCATCAACGAAACCCAGGTCATGTCTCTGACTTTGACCCGCCGCTCGCCCCCAGGTCTTGCGCATGAGCTGCACCAGTGACCAGCAAACCAGCCCACTCCATGGGCTACACCACGCCATGAAAGCCAAGATGTCTCACTATCGGCGAAAATCCAGGAAACCTCCATATCTCAGATTTAGCGGTTTCTCAACTTTTCTCTTTCCACAGTGTACAGAGGACGAATGTTTTAGAAGGCGTTTAGCGCAAGGAGCGTCCAGATGCGACCCCGATCGCTCTCGGCCATGTCCTGGATCGTGTAAACCATGTTTCGTGAGCCCATGACACCTGTGACCAGGATTCCCTGCCTCTTATTCCCCGATTGGATGTTGTGCTAGATTGGGAACAGGGGGGGATTATTGACACTGGCCTAGGACTTGACCGGTTGTCACCTGCAGGGGGCTGTTGAGGCAGGCCGCATTGCTGCTGCTGCTGCTGCTGCTGCTGCTGTACGAGGTATGATTCCGTGCCCTGTTGCGCCGTATTAGCGGCGAGCGAAAGTAGCGGAAAGAAATGTCCGATCGACGCGTGTTCCCGGCTTAGGGCGGGTGTCTCTTTTTCTTTTTCCCAAGGACGAGCATTGGCATCGCATATGCAGTGCTACCATGGGTTTGCGTGGATGCAGCGCATCCTCCTCCTCACGAGGCGCTTGCAGATCCGGGCCGCGGCCGTGCGCCGCAAATACTGCGATCTACCTCGTGGTCGATGCGGATATTTCGTCCCATGTACATTTGCCGATTGCGATCTAGGGACTTCGAGAGGCGGGTTGGCAATCATGGCGCGCTATTTTATATTAATTGACATCTGTCGCAGAGCACAGCCACAGCGACGCGGTGATGATGTGCAGCTCTCAGCTACAGAGTGCAGTCACATGTTGCAGAATATAGAATTCAACCGAGACAAAATATAGTACATTGTTCAGCTTCCAAACGAGTTTGTCTTGTTAGCCACTTGGCGGCTCTTTTCCTAATCGCAACGTTTTTTTATCCTGATCATGCTTCCGGAGCTATTTCGGGCATTGCGAGTGCCCACCTCAACATCCCTTGTCACCCAAGCATCAAGAGCAGCTGTCTAAAACTTTCAAGCGAGGCTATTGATGAGTTTATCAAATTGTGGCGAAATCAAGCAGACCCAAAGGCGCGTTAGAGTAGAGACGTTGATTTATTCTTTGTCAATTCTGCTATAGGGTAGGCCAGCCAAATACGTGGCTGCCTCGCCTGTCAGGCGCAATTTCTCGGATTGAGCCCCACCAAATTGGTGACTCCAACATCAAAATTTCAAACGCCCGTCCCTCTCCTTGTCTCTCTTCTCTTCAACTAAGCTTTCGGCTTCCTCTAGACAATGTTGCGCTTCCATGTTTCCAAACAGAGATTTTGCTTCACCGCAACGTCTCACTTCTTTATCCTGGCATGCGAGAAATTCGGAGTACTCTCAAACTTTACCGCAGTCGCTCGCCTCATTGCGGGTGGACGGGTCGACCCGTGAGGGTTCGGCGTCACTCGACGCTCGTGATCGGCATCAGAAATAGCAGAGCCCATGGCTGTCTCATGGATACTCCCTCTCTCTCCGGGGGGACGGGCTGGAAGATGAGTCTAGACCTGGTGTCTCTTTGGGAAGCCGTCACAGAGATTGTACACTGTACTTGAGTGCGATGCGCAACTTGGTCTTGCCTGCGTACCCCTTGTCGCTCTCGGGCTTCGAGGAACGCGGGGCCAAAATTCGATTCCGATTATCCTGTCTAGAGGATTGCTGAGGCTTGGTTCACCCTTTTTTCTCCATGGTACGTTTATAGCTATCTTGTTCTGCGCTAAGATGCTGGTTCAAAGGATGCTGCTAACGCTCGCCCGGGCATTCCTCGACATGCCACATCTAGTGTCGCTCCCCGCAAATGCAGCACAGCAAGAGTGTCTTTCACTCGTTTATTATACTGCCGTGGTAGGTTCAATTGCCCGGTATCTCAGTGCAAGAAAAAGCAACCGATATGTCTCCCATTCGCCTTCTAGCAAAGCTAGAGACCATGACCGCCATGATTACAACGCAGTTTCTCAACCGTACAGCAATTATCCGAAGATGGTGTGCGTATGCGCGTCTCGTCAAGATCCCAGAGGAACAAAGAGAGGTCTAGATCCGTAGCTTCATACTAGGCGCGACATGTATCCATTATCAGCGGCGAGGCATGCCGACTCTCGTGATAATCTGGGGACCGAGACAGCTCTAGTTGAGGCCGAACGAGGCTTGTACGTTGGCGTATCCCCAATACAGCACCCCATCGCGGCCGTGGCCGCTGCAGATGCGAAACAACCCGCTGGGCTGAATCCCAGGCCGCTTCCCCCACATTGTTGGCATGCGGCTTCGCGATGTCTCTCGGCTGTGAGGAAAGGCAGACGAGGAAGCACGCGACTTACAATCGACCAGATGTAAATTGTACGAGATCCCGTCCCACCAGACTTCGACATCCTTTGGCGAGGCAATTGGTCGCACGCCGCCGGACAACTTCATCCCGAAACGTGGTCTGCCCCGCCTAGTAAATTGGAAGGGCTATTAAAGTCCTGGCGAAATGAATCAAATATGCTCCGTCTAGCTCCCAATTGGCAGGTTGGTCACGTGAAAGGCTCCAATGCGATTCCTCCAGGCCAAATCGACACGCCACCACCACAAGCATCACGAAGTCTTATCCACAGCGCAGTTTACCATGCCGTGCTTTCCAAGCCCCCGACCCCTCGCGAGAGGCATGCTCTTTTCGTGCTGGACCGCCGGTACCTGGCGCGATTTCTGCGGTGTGGTGGGATTACGATCATGGCGGGCTGCGTGTCTCACCTTTGTTCCTGCAAGGCACAGATGGGCAAGACGGGCTAACTAGCAGACAGGCCCCGGCGATTTTTACCTCACAACGCGACTCTGACGCGGTGCCGAACGCAAGACAAGCCACCCGGCTGGTAGCATGAGGGCTTTTTCCCGTGCAACACAGTTGGTTCTCGACCTGTCTGACCACGATCGGACCCATGTTTTGGATGGGGTTGTCTATCCTTGTTTCCGCTCTATCGCCATGCTCTTCTCCGTTTTGCATCCTGCTGGCCCTGGTTTGTCGCTGTGGACGGAGAGGCCGCTCCGTTCATCTTTCGCTAATGCTCGAATCACCATCTACTACCACTTGTCCAGTAGCAGTGATCACTCCCTATTGTAGACATGTATCGACTATCGGGTGCCGCAATCAGGAACAAAAGTCTTGCACAGCTCTCGTTAAAATCTTCATTTGATTTGTTTTTCTGGTGGTAGAATACGCGGTCTAGGCTCGCACCCCTGCCGACGCCTGAAGATCGCCAGATCGAGATGTTGCCCTTGCCTTACGCTGCAGCCATGTCTGATTACTGGAGTCGACTCGGAAGCGAAAACAAAGGCGACTTTTTGGTTTTTTCCACAGAAGCACGCAGTTAAAGCGCTTACCTGGAGCAGAGAGAAAGCTGGACTACGACGAAGCAGAAGGGACTATCCGTACAATCGCCGCTACTACGCATTACCAAATCAGAGGCTAGCGCGGCCACCACCGAGTAGGCTTAACCACTCATCCATCATGATGACGAATCCTGAGAGTGTGCTAGACCGGGTGAATTCTCAAAGAGCGCTTCTTTTTTCTCGCACATCCAACGAACGGTGTTCAGAGCGCAACGCTAAATATTATCCAAAGATTTTAAAGTTCGTCCGCAGAGATACTCGCCACGATACATTCGCCATTATGGTCCACCACGGCCTGAACGATATTGAAGCAGGTACGTGAGGTTGTTTTTGACCATGACTCTAGTACGGCCCCATTCCAGGCGAGATTAATGTAAACCTGGCTGTTATCAACTGACCAAATACGTTTGTCCGCAGGTCTGGTCGAGTCCAGCTATGATGCAACTATAGTTTCGTTCGAGAAAATGGCCCTTGGAAGCGATCTCCGTCGTGGGGTCTACGAGTACGGCTTCGACGGCCCGTCTGCTTTACAGCAACGCGTCATACTGCCTGTAATCCAAGGTAAGTGAAGAAGGGGTGATAGTGACATACAGTATATGAGATAGTGAGACTTACAATCAAGTCAAAGGTCACGACATCGTTGTTGTCGCGCAGTCTGCCACCGGCAAGACATCTGCACTCTGCATTTCTGTCCTTCAGAAGATTGATCCCGATATCAAGGCTTGCCAAGCTTTGATTCTAGTGTCCAACCAGGATCTTGCTGGACAGATCCAGAAGACTATCAGTGGCATGGGTCGTTTCATGCAGATTAGCCACCCTGCCAACATTTTCAAGTCAGACGCTGGCGATGACATGGGTATACTCCACGATGCTCAACAAGTCGTCATTGGCGAACCGAGCCAGGTCTACAATATGCTTCGATCTGGTACAATCACAGCAGAGAATATAAACGTACTCTTTCTCGATGACGCCGATGAGTTATTATCACGTAACATCGCTGAGCAGATCTGCGGTATACATGAACTTCTGCCAGAGTCTACGCAATTCATCCTCTTCTCAACAACAACGCCACATTGTATGCTCGAAACCGCCGCAAAATTGATGCACGACCCTTTATACATCACTGTGGCCAAAACCGAATATCCCCTCGATGGTATCAAGCAGTCCTATATAGTTGTTGAGACGGAGGAGCGCAAGCTCGATATCCTTTCCGAGTTATACGAGAGCTCCGCGCTCGCCCGAGGGATCATCTTCTGCAACAGGCGCAAAAAGGTGGAGTGGCTGGAGCAGAAGCTCACCGACCGTGGCTTGGCTACCTCTGCGATGCATGCCGACATGCGCGCTATCGACCGTGCTGATATATTGGCAGGCTTTCGCGCCAGTGCTTCTCGTGTACTAATCGCCACTGAGATGCTCGCTCGCGGTCTCGACGTGCAGCAAATGACTCTCATCGTCAACTTCGAATTGCCCGCGAATCCTGAGAATTACATTCATCGTACTGGTCTTGGTAGACACTCTGGCCGAAAAAGTCCAGTCATCAACTTGATCACAGCCGATGAGGTCCCCAGAGTACAGGAAATCGAACAGCTCTACAACACCCGGATAGAGAACATGCACTAGCGTTTCAATGCCAGC
Organism: Akanthomyces muscarius; assembly: GCF_028009165.1. NCBI lineage: Eukaryota > Fungi > Ascomycota > Sordariomycetes > Hypocreales > Cordycipitaceae > Akanthomyces > Akanthomyces muscarius. The sequence continues at coordinate 1,906,494 of NC_079243.1, read as the reverse complement.
GTCGCACTTACTACGGCACCAACGCCCACGAAAAGCTTCTAAAAGCTGGTGATGCCCTGTCTCGGGGAGGCTGGAGTCTAAATACTTGGGCTGCAGCAGCCCATCGCCAACAGCGCTGCCCAACCAGCGCTAACTCGTCGTGGATGCGAGGGGCCGCAACTTGGCTGGGCGCCACGACCGTCGCCCGTTCCTGATCTGCCCACTGGTCCCGAGGGTAACTAGTGCCCACGCTAGTACTCCACAATATTGAGTAATCATTGTGATGTTGCAAAGGAAAGGAGGGCTGGCCAAAGGGAAGACTGGACAGAAACCGCGGCGATGCGGTTATCTGGGCTGAAAAGCGACTTTTTACAATAGGAGGAACAGAGTTTCGCTGGATTGCTTCTTTCAGGGTCGCACTTCTCTGATCGGCCCAGTGCACGTGTGTCGTCAATGTGTGATGGAAAGTGACATGTAACAAGGGCGGACGCCTACCGCTCCTGAGAGGTGCAATGCGGGCATGGTTTACATGGATTTTGGAGAATGTGACTGCGAGCCAATGCAGCACCAGATTGCCACGGTGAATAGGATCCGATAAGCTACAGTAGATCCATGCATTTCAATCTCGATTTCATCTCTTTGTTCTTCGAACCACTTTCCTCGAGAGCCGGGACTGAGAATTGAGCTGCGACAAGTGGCGCCCGCACCGCGAGGCCGGGCTGTCACGAGCCCCCACCATAATGAGACTGTCAGGCAGGGCCATTCGAGTCCGACGAACCACGGATCGGGCTCTTGGTCTTGCAAAGAGTTGTTGGAGATGCCCGCTACGTCCTTTGGCAGCGTCGAAGCGCAGGCTTGTTAATGCTGGATTGGGTTTTGGGTACCCATTGCGATGGGCGCCGCACGGTACGCTGGTGGAGGAGATGCGCGCACGTCCTTTGCGGTGCCTGATTGTGTAACAGATTGGAAAAGCGCGGCAATGGGAGTGAGATGGCGCAGTGCGATGCGGTGTATGGTCGGTCTCGAGGTGGCTGATGGTTAAAGTGCCTGGCCTGCTCTGTGGACGAGTCTGATTGTCAGCGAACAGTAGAGCCTCTCGTCAGTGTCTGTTTGAATCGTTGCTGTTCAGTGCTTGGCATTGCTTGATATCATTGGGAACATTGATGTTTTGCCTGATGATGCGGCTGCTGAATTGCAAATTTCTCAAACGTGGTGCGTGCTGTCGAAGCAAAGTCAATGCTTTGCCGAGGACAGAGAGCAAACGGAGGAGGCGGTACCTGGCACTGGGTAGTTGGGTAGAGCAATTGTACACGGCGCTGCTGGGAGGTTGATGTTAAATTGACGAATTTTTGTTTGCCTTGTTGCATTGCTATAATTTCTTCTTTCGGCTCCTTTTTTCCCTTCTTGTTTGATTATCCCATGACAATCCAATTTCCACCGAGGGAGCGGTACATGTTAGTTACGGAGGACTGACTGGGTAGCAAGATGTGGCGCAGGCGGGCAGCAGCAGTTGGCAGGCCATGACGCTGTGCCACTGCCATTGCCGCTGCCACGGTAGACGGACGGACGCTGACAGCTGGCAAAGCCACTTGAGAAAAAAGACGGGCACCAGATACCAGCGCCAGCCAGCCAGCGCCAGCCAGCCAGCGCCAGCCAGCGCACCGCCCAGTCCAAGCCAACCCACACCCACCACTTTAACTCAACACCAGCCACCCGATTTTTTGCTCACTAACCACACCAAGTTGAGTTGGGCCAACGCCATCGCCCGGCCTCATCCACTCCCGTCTTTCGATTTCCTAGCCACCATCTTTTTTTTTCTGCCCTCGCCCATTCGTCTGGGCCGCGACAACGGGCCGCTACCTACCGCCTTGCCTACCTGAACAATCCCGGGTCAATCTTCCTCTCCTCGCTTTCCTCCTTCCCGGCCACCGCTTCTCTTCCTCACTGCCCGGGGTCTCCCCATGACGATTCCATTGTCCTCGGCCGCTCAAACTACTGCTTGAGGCCTTGTCTCTGCCTCTCTCTCCCATCTCGTCCTCCCTCATTCCACAATTGCCCTCGCGACACGGAGAGCACACTAGACGACAGGCGCCGTTTCCACTTTCTCTTTGTGTGACCTCGCCAATTTCATCGTCTCGCTCCCTTTTTTTTGCCTGTCCTACCGCCAAGTCGCTCGCGGCCGCATTCCAGCTTCTCCTCTCCGGACGACTCTCTGCAGTGCTCCGAGGACCCATTGCACCTCGCCGCCAGCACCGATACCGCCCGGACAAGGTCTTGCGCATCCGTTGCTCGAGTCTTGCCATCGTCGCAAGCTCCCTCCCATTGCGCCGCCGGTAGCACCAGCGCGCACGCCCTAGGTCGTCGCTAAACTTTCTCCCATCACCGGCTCGCCTGAGCCGGTGGTGCTCTGTCCACAATTCCCACGCCACGAGGCGCCGGACACTTGCGCAGTCCTCGCCCGAGTGGTTCTGGCTCTGACGACATTCAATCGTCTTCCGGGCCCCAGCCTCGTCCACCGCAACGCCAGCAGACTCAGTCAGACCCCTCAGACAAAATCTCCTCGCTCTCTTCACTCTCCCAAACTCGAAACCCAGCATCGCCGCCCCAGATTCTGTCGCCGTCTCTCCCTGAGCGCCCAGCGCACATTGCTTCCGCATCCATTGGCCGCTCTCACAGTGCCGTTTCGGCGCAGAGTGAACCACAGCCGCCTTCGGTCGTCTCGGCGCTCGAGACCTCCAACACCTCCGCACGCCGCCGCTCTGCTGCTCGCCGATACCGCCAGCTCTCGCAGCAAAATTTGACCGAGGTAGACGACACTTCTACGACGCAGCCTGACCCGGACGGCTATCCTCCAGCATACTCCTCCCACGATCGTGGCGCCTCCAACGCACACCCGGTCGTACGAGTCTCAAAGCGCACGCACGGCGCAATCCTCTACGCACTCGAGGAAGCCTTGCGCTACCCTAATCCCTTCACCCCGGACGTGATCGAGGAATCCTCCAACATGGCTGATCTATTGGCCGCTGGTAGCGGTTCGATACCTTCTGGCCACCGAGGGCCCGCTCCGCCGACGACTGGCGCAGCTCCCCCCCGCCCTGGCGCTGTCCCTGTCCCAACTAGCTCGCCATCTGGCATTCGCGGACCCCGCATGATCATGATGGAGCGAGCGGCGAGGGAAGCGAGGCGTGAAGCTGCGGAGAAACAGCGAACCGAACAAGCCCGCGCAGAAGAAGAAGCACGCCAATTAGAAGAGATGCGCAGACGGAACTCAGAGCGACAGTCAGCTGGCGTTGCTGACAGGCAAGGCGCCGACAGGCAAAGTGCCAACATTGCACAACAACAAGCAGCTGAAGCTGCCGCTCAACGCCAATCGCAAGCATCGCAAGAGCGAGCCCAAGCTCACCAAAGGATACCCAGCAACACACAGCCCGCGCAAGCCCCTCCTCCAGCGGCAGCCGCATCTCAGCAGCCGCCGTCACAAGCGTACCTTTCCCAGGGGTCCGCTGCGCAACAACGGCGCGCATCCGAGGCTCGACAACCAGAACCCGCGCCAGCGGCGACCGAGCCTGCCAAGCCGCGCAACTCCTTCCCCCATGCCTTTGAGCGATGGGAGACGTTGTCAGCGCATTGGGAGGGCCTCACCAGCTACTGGATCAGGAAGCTTGAACAAAATAAAGATGACGTAAACAAAGACCCCCTCAGCCAGCAACTTGCTCGTCAAGTCACCGACTTATCCGCGGCTGGCGCCAATCTATTCCACGCCGTTGTCGAACTGCAGCGTCTCCGAGCAAGCTCCGAACGCAAATTCCAGCGATGGTTCTTTGAAACCCGGTCGGAGCTGGAGCGCGCCCAGGAAGTGAATGCGCTGCTCGAAAAGGCCCTCGAAAAAGAACGACGAGAACGATCAGATGCTATTCGCGATGCGGTCGACAACGAACGTGGCGTCTCCAAGACACAAAAGCAGCTCCAAGAGATGCGCAAAGAGCTGGCCATTTCGAAAGAAGAAGCTCGTCGCGCCTGGGAAGAGCTCGGTCGCCGTGAGCAAGAGGAACGCGATCGCACGCTGTCTCTCCAAGCTGGCCACCCCACTATTGTCGGCGGTGTCCAAGTAGTTCCCATGTCGCAGAGTCACTCGGGCAGACAAACCAGCACTAGAGATCCTGGAGCGTACCAGACCACCGAGACGAGTCGCACGCCGACTGAGCACCGCTCGACAGGCGCCGCCGGCAGCAACAGCGGCTACTACGCCCAGGCCGAAGCCTCAGGCAGCGGCCAACGCGGCGCACCGCAAGAGGAGGCCGACTATCGCGAGCACGAGTACGTACTAGACGCACAGGGCCAGCCGATCCTCGATGTGCACGGCGAGAAGATTCCCTACCTGGCGCCGCCGTCTACCTACTCGGGTTCGGAGCAGGAAGCAGAAGAGTACGAAACCCCCGCAACTACCAACCCGCCTAGCGGTGGCCACGAGCCGCCAGCCTCTGGCGCGCCCGGCGGCAGCAATCCCAACAACGGTCAATGGACAGGCGCTCACCCCAACCCACAGGACTACTCGGGCGAGGGCTACGGCGCGCCAGGCTGGGAGACGGTACAGCGACACCACCACCCCACGCGACTGAGCGACGTGATTGAGGAGGATGAGCGAAGCCGCGCGAGCACGAGCCAGATAGGCCGCATCTAGGAGTCGGATTAATTGTTTTCGCAAAATATTCACGCTACACAAAAGTGAGGAGTCTCGCGAGACTCAGGACAAGTACCCTTTGCTTTATAACTTGGCGATTTCTCTTTTTGTCATGCATCATAACACCCGACTAATCGAACGACGCCTACACACATACACAACTCACTGCAACGTTTTTGGGGTCCTGATAATGGCGTTGGTTATTTGCATGAAGACGGTTATTACTCTTTGTTGTTTTTTGCTACTTCTCTTGGTTCCTGACTTGAGCTCCTCGCTCGAGCTCATTGGTTTGTGCTTGTCGCAACCGCTACGACTCTAACGAACATACTTGACATATATGCAACTGTGGTTTTCTGTTTTTGGCCCTTTTTTTCGTTTCCTATATATTTTCTTCGAGTTACTTACAGGCCTGCCCTTTTTTCCGATGTAGAAATAGGGTAAAGATATATACACAGGCTACTTTAAGACACAAAAGACCACCTGCTTATATCTGCATTGTCAGACCCTGAATAACTGTGAAATATGAATGAGCGCATGGCTTGTGATGAAGACACGACCTTTGGCTCTACATCGTCTAAGCTACCATTTTTCAAAGGCTTGTTTGAAAAGCCATGAATCGTATGTCATTGCTTGAGTGCGGAGAAGTGCTAGTCGTCCCCGCCTGCCGAGGCTAGATTCGCAGCGGACGGTTGCAGCGCTATATGTAGATCCACCATAGCTTCTCGCTTAAGTGAAGCTTGAAGCTCCGGCCGGTCCACTCCCAAGATCTCGTCACTTCTCCTCCCGACATCAATGCTGCGCTAGAGATGGCTCCTGGCTTCTTATAGCAATAGAGCTCCATATCGACATACATTGTCATTCTTGAGAGCCATCTCCGCCAACCTGCTCCTCTAGGACCCGCAGTTTCCGCAGAAGGCGACTCCTAGGGCGATCGGAAAGTCGGCACCACCGACAAGCCCGCTTCAACGGCCGCCGATCGGGATTGAGAAATTCACTTATCCTTCACTGCATATTTGAATTATTCGCTTTGCACAATGGGGCGACCGCAGCAATTCAATGACGCCTCGGTCGCGAGCCGCATTCAGGCAGAGCGCCAGGCCTTCATCTCCAGCGTCAAGGACCGCGACGTCCTGCGCCTGGCGTCTTCGCACCACCCGTCGAAGCAGTCCTGCAGCTTCTTTCAGCCGGCAATCTACGGCAGCTATAATATCTGCTACTTTGTTGAGTTTGCGACGACGGACGAGAGATGGACGGTCCGAATACCGATACGCCCATGTTTTGCTCACGGCGGCCGATCCAAGCTGACTTCGGAAGTGACGACGATGAAGTGAGTGAGGTTCGGGACAATCATGATTGGGATGTGCATGCGCTAATGCTGCCTAGATACTTGGAAGCCCACACAGATATACCGATACCGACCGTCCGGGCCTATAATCTGGACGGCGCAGACAGCTCTCTGTCTATATACCTGATACTGGACTACGTCGAGGGTACCCAATTGAGCTCCATCAATATTCAATCACTGGACAAGGAGAAGAAGAACCAGTTACATAAATCGCTGGCGAGAATTGTACTTCAGCTGCGGAGACTTACCTTTCCGTCTTTCGGCACACTATATTGCTCGGAGAGCAACAAGCCCCGCGTCTCCAGCGGCATCACGACCAAAGACATCAACACCCAAGAGCTCAAGGGACTCGACCCACGGCGCATACAGAAACAATGCTACGGTGAGGGCGATTCTCTACCGACCGCTTCAAACTATACAGAGACGCTCATACGCACGGCATATAATGCTTTCTTCAAAGGCGCTGACAGCGTCGACCCGGACATGATTGACAGTAGCCTGTACCATCTGGACCTCTTCCGCCAGCACGCCACCTTCTGGCTCGACCCGAAAATCTCGCCTGTGCACTTTGTCCTTAGCCACGGCGACTTTACGCCGGAAAATATCCTGGTGGATGAGCGCAGCATGGCGATCACGGCAGTGCTGGACTGGGGCTGGAGTCGCGTCGTGCCCGTGCAGTACTTCATACCTCCTCTGTGGCTGAAACACACTGAAATATCAAATCTGGCCTGGAAGCACACCTACGACGGCTACATCTCGCAAGAGCTCAATGCGTTCCTGTCCGTCGTCCGGGCGGAAGAGCGCAAAAAGTACAGGAGCAGCGCGCTCGCCGACCAGTGGGACCGGACAAAGCACGACGGCGGGTTCCTGATTGCGCACGCCCTCGAGCACTGGCAAGACATGGACGCGGTCGCGTTCCGGTACCTCAACACGCGCTACTATGGCGGCACGTCGGGCCTGGATGGACGCGTGGAGCGGTTCTTGCAGGATGATCCGCTGCGTGAGCTGGTCATAGATATGAAGGAGAGGCAGGCCAAGGGCGAAGCGGCGCACGAGGAGGCGGAACAGACGGGGTCGATGAGTGGGAGTGGTAGGTTGTGGCCGGGGCCAAAGGCGCTGCAGGGCAGTATGATGCTCCTCACTACGGGCGTGGGGTATGGGCTATGGAGGCTGGCGCTGGCATCGGCGAGGCGGCCCCCAAGGATATAGGCTGGTATAACAGGGTATGTGTGTTTGTTTATAGTTGATGTGATACGTTTCCTTGTATCCTACGGCCCAGCAACATGAATTAGCGAAACAAACTCTGTCCATAGTTGCTAAGAGTTTAGTGAAGAGGTATGCAGGCAATGTCACTCTTTGCACTGGCTCTACTTAATAATAAAAGAAGTGCGTGGGATCGGGCGGAGAGGATAGAGACAGGGAAGAGCGGTGCGACAGGTAATGATAGGTTAACGCAATAACACAACAAACTAGGTCCTCAACTCCCCTCACAGCCTTGCTCTGCTGCCCAATATTAGTTCCATTGGCTGCCTGAAATATATTTTTAAAATTGTATCCATATGTCTCTGTTTGATGGAACGACGTACCAACATCAAAGAGTTTAGCGCGTCAAAATCTCGACACGGAACTTGTCCTACAGTCTATGTTTGCCCCTTCAGCGACAGCGATTCTCACAAAGTAAAAACGAGCACTGTGAACTCGTGTTCCCACGTGCACAATCTTCAACTCTCTTTGCAAGTCCTTTTTTCCAGTTTATTGGGCACTAAAAGTAAGGCTGCGAGACAATTCATGCAAAAGAAAGGAGACAACAAGCAGGAACGTGGGGCAAACTGGTATCTGGGCTTGTCGAGTCTGTTCAGCCGGCCGCTTTTGGAGGCCTTTGTGTAACGTGAGGGACGGCTAGTTGAAATACACGTCATAAGAAGATTTTGGTAAAAAAGGGGTGTGGTTCCCGTGTAATGAATTGAGCACGTTCCGTGCGCCACAACTGGCCAATCCTTTCCAAAGGCCGCTTTGCAAGGCACTGATGAGTTTGCTTATTATTGATATGCGGTAACTGCGAATGATGAACGACACGAGATAATTCTTCACTCTTGATGTGATGTCGGGCGGGCGAGTAGTCGGAGCCGTGGTAGCCCGTTATTACGGCCGTTATACCCCACAAGGTTGGCTAGAGCGCCCCGTGGCTGATACCGGAAGCGCATCCGGCGGTGCTGGAATGAAGTAACAGTGATAGACTAGGCAGATGCGAGGCCTCCCCGAGGCGGAGTGGGCTTTTTTCTTGGTAGATAACATCGAAATATTGGATGGGGATGACAATCAGATCACACCCCCTGACCTGAACTCGACGACTCTGACTCGATGTACTCGAAGCGACACGGCGTGACCGATGCCACGTCAACAGCACCTTGTACCAGTGCTAAAGAGAAAGAATGGTGAACATGAGACGTCTTGATGTACTCTGGTGACGGTGTACGAAATGAATGTGCACTAGACCTCGTCGCGCCCAAGTGGCTTCTGCCCAGTTACAATGTCGAGCGAACACAGCGTTCCGAGGGTCCTGGTCATGTATGACCAGTAGCTGCGTTTTGCTTATGCTGAGCTTCGAACTTGGCAGAGCGGAACGGCTAGTAAAGTTGAATAATTGTCGCTAAGCCTTGTGGGCGAGTTGGCAACGGAGATTTGCGAGAACTTTCCATGGCCCCTGCGCCACAGAGCTTGAGCGCGCAGAACAGCAAAAAAAGGAAGGAAACAAGGAAACAGAATGCGGCTTAGCGGCTCGTATCTTTTCGTTAGGGTGGATTGAGTCTCTGTTCTGTGGCAGAGCCAGACGTCACCCAACCCGTTCTAAAATCAGACGGATATGTACCTGTCCACGCTAGCTGTGTGATAACCATACCGTAATCGTATTTCTCAACTCAGGATATAAATAGCCCAAGTTGCTGCCTTCCTCAACTATTGATTTGAAGATTTTCTAAGAGACTTGACTTGCGAGGCAGTTGTCCCCCTGCTCCCACAACAGCTTGCCCTTGCCTTGCTAGCATTCTCTCGTCCTCAAATAAAAGAAGCACCGCAATAACTTGTCATTACTATTCTCCCCATCATGTCTTGCTCAAGAGTTTCCCTCACGCCCTTTGACGATGAGCCGGACAAACGCATAGCGGATGAAGTGCGGATCAGATTCGACTATCGCGACCAACGAAAGAAAAAAGACTTGGAGAAGCTCGCCCAGCTTTCCAGGGAAATACGTGATGGCTATAAGGGTGAAGCAGAAGTAAGCGAAGAGCGCGATGCTGAAATCATGGCCATGCTGGCGCGAATTGTCGAGAATCGCCGCCGCTTAGGGATGGGCAGCGAAAAAGACCGAGAAATCTATGAGTTGTATCGCTCGCGCGTGGTAGTGCCTTCGAATGCTGGCAAATCGAAGGCGAGTGGACAAGGCCAAACTGCCAATCGAGGCATGAACGTGAGAACCCCAGCGGCGACACGACGTAGCACTCGTACGGCCCGCCAGAACCGAACTCGGGTTCAGCACTCTGCTGCGGCCGGCGCTGCGAGAAGAGAAAGTGAAGTAAGTGCGACCTCACACACCCGTCAGTCTCAACACAAAGCCCTGACAAAGAATAAAAGCGGCGAGGGCCACTTTACGACGACATAATGCCTGCGAACGGGTTAGAACATCTATCTGCAGTCGACAGAAGACAACTCGGGGACATGTTGCTGCGACAGATGAACGAAATTAACGACATACGAAAACGCAAGTCTTCGCTGAAAAACTGCCGCGCGCGATTCGGCAACCGAGTGCCTCTCCGCTATCGTAACGGATACTACATTGCCATGTGTCCTATTCACCCGGACGAGGACATGGACTACAAGTCCGCGCTCGTTCACTACCAGGAAAAGCACCGCGTGGCGGGCAAACGGTACTTGGAGAGGGAAGCAATGAAATATCTCGGCACGAAAATAACAGGCAGAGAGAGTGAAATACTGAGATACATTGAAGAAACTCAAATGATGAATCAACAGCCCTGTACAATGCCCATTGTTCCAGAGGATGAGGAAACGATGCAGATGGTCACTCTCGGCACCTCTGCGATTCGAGCAGCACTTGCTACTGCGCAGCCTGAAACACAGACCGCAGATGGTATGTAAGATTTTGGACCTGATTTCATTCTTCCCGGTGTTAATCAAAATCCAGGTACGAGAGGCAATGGCATCACCGCAACCGCAGCTCGGGAGAACGAGATTGCTGGCAATAACGTCGCGCCTTTGGCCGAGATGGCACATGCTGGCGCCATGTTGCGCCCGACCGAGGTTCCAACAGAAAATGTATGTTCACGCGCGTTTCACCACATAAGCCCTTTATTTAATGCTAACCAGGTCGGAGATTAGTAGGGAGCTCGCGGCCGGTCCAGAGTCGTGGAACTGGACACCGACGTGGCTCGCGGCCGTTCGAGAAGCGACACCGGAACACCCCGAGACGAATGATGTACCCGGGAGCAGTAGCAATCCTCTCATGGTGCTCGACAACGAGGAGCGTGGCGACTCGAGAGGCGCCGCCTCTACCGCCGGAGATCCTCACACGCCCAGTCCCGTTAGGGTGAAGATGCAGGGTTCGCCAAGCAGCCGACTGCGGGGACTTGGAGTCAGGGGGGTACCGCTCTCGCCGGGAGTTTTCCGATCGAGGACACCGGCTGGGACCGGGCCGTTCAATGATGCGCAAGAATGTGCCACGCAGGACGAGGAGAAGGAATAGCAGCAGCAGCCGCAGCAGTCCTCGACAGGGGACTCAGCAAGAACCTAGCAGACGGCATCGCCGCCACCTTCATAGGGCGCCTCTGCACATGCGAGGAATATGAAGACGGAGCGATGGGGGCGGTGGAAGAGTTGACGGGTATTGTGAATCGGAGTTTCACGGACCGGTTTGTTCTGGGGGTATAATCGGAACAGCACGAACGAAGCGGCACCAAAAATACCATGAGATGAGGTTATGAAATGTTTCGTACACAGTTTAATTCGTATGATACCAAATAGAATAGTTCATTTAGTCTTAAAAACGTTTTATCGCTCGGTCATTAGCTGTTTGCAAGAGTATCATAAAGCCCTCGTTTTATCCATACGCCGAGCGCGTTTCTTACCATGTGTTCGCTCTGAGCTTCCGCGTAAGACGGCACGGATCATGCCGTATATTAAAAGATACAGGCAATAGATAAATACAGGGAATAAAGATAGCCCACCTTTAATTACAACAGTGATAGGAAAGTAGTAGATACCTTGCCTAAGCCGCTTCACGCCCCCAAAGTACGCGATCAGCTACTGGCCCCTTTTTAGGGTTCTTACTTGACAGGATGTGCCCTTTGTATCTGAGGAGCCGTGGAAGAGTGTCCTTGGCCGCTCGCGTTGCACTTCTTAGCCTATCCCTGGTATGTTGCGGCTCCTCTGGGGGGTGGCGCTGATTTTATCTTTCTGAAGCGATATGTACTTTCTGTTTCTGAGGCTGCACTTTTCTGTCTAGAGAAGATATTCAAATCGCCCTCGGATTTTTCATTAACGGGCCGTACTTGCCTTTTCCTAGGGGACCTCATAATTTCGTGGGGATTCTACCGAGTAACGTTATCGTGTAGGTGGTGCTTTACCACCTCTTTTTTCTGCGCGTTATGCGCAACTACTTCAGCGCTCTAGTTACAGTTATGCTCACAGTACTTGATTTTGCTGCCCCTACAACTACCCAAATCAAGGTCCAGGCTGACCGTGTATAATCTCTTCCTGCGTCCTGCTGGTGTGGCTGGTGTGTCCAAGGCATGCCACTGAGACTTGCAGCAGCCTGAGCTCGGGGGAGGGCGCCAATACCCGCCACGCTCCCGCATCAAAAGTAATAGCAAGTGGTCACGCGAATCTTTAAAAAAAAAGGTTCAAAGTCTACCTGATGGCCCGCCCTCGTATGCCATCAAAAGAAAAAAAATAACGCTGTGGTAGTGTAATAGCGTTGAATTCTTCAGTAGCAGTCCATACCATGGGCATTAGGCAGGCTTGACTCGCCATGGCTGCGTGCAAACTTGAATACAGACAGGCTCCTCAGAACTGGGGGGTGTGGCACCCCCCTAGGTCAGCGATGCCAACTCAGGTCAAAGGGTTTTAAGGTGCCAGGAGCTCGTCTTGTTACCTACACGGCGATGACAAGCTCTTCTGATTCAACCACAACCTGTTTCAGTGCCAACGCCAGAGGACACTCTACTGCCCTGTCCGAGTTATTTATTGCTGACGGTGCGGTCTTCTACCATCCAAGAAAGCCACTTTGTTGCTTTGGTAGGCACGCAGCTCTCGAGGCTCCCTCCTGCTTGTCGCGGAACCTGCTTTATGCGACCGCTTTAGCCACGCGACAGCAGAGCCGCACTGCCACTCTGATCCACCGCTTTGGTCAACGAAAAAAAAAATGTCTGATCCAGGTGAAATTCCGCCGGAAAACACCCCGTCTATAGTGGGAGTCGATCAAATGATGGCATACCTCCACAATGTTGAAGACTGGAAGATGGCCAGGCTCCAGCAGATTCACCTCCTGGTGACAGAAATCCGCGGCGGTTTCAACGGCAAAACTGAAATAAGTACGGCACGTGAAGAAGCCATCAAAGAGTGGGTTGGAGCTGTATGCAGAGAAAGTCGCCAGTACAGACTGGTCGAGGCACGGCGACAAAGAATTGGCAAACGTCTTCTAGCCCAGGGCCGAGAACGCGAAGTGGCAACCATGGCGGGGATGCGGCGAGTGTGCCTTCTAGCTTCCGTCATGCAAAGAGAGAACACAAACGCGCCGAAGGCATCGCACGTTTCACCACAGACTAGCGGCGCAGACGGCCAGGGAGAGATTCTACTGCGCTGCGGAATCTGCGGGCCTTGCCTCTCAGTCAACCAGTCTGCTCCGGTGAGTACAAGTGCAAGCTGATATCGACGGCTTACTGAGGAAAGACACTGATGCGAATGAAAGAACCTCATATCTCAGGGTAATGTGATACCCGAGAGTCGCGTTGGCGGCCCTGCGCAAACTGACCGCGACACGGCTGCGCTTGTGCCGTCAGCGAGCGAGCCTGCGTCAGCGAGCAAACCGGAAGACGGTAAAAGCTCAGCTTGTACGGGAGTTCTTGCCATCTAAAAACTTGTATAGTAATGATTTGTTAAGATTCAGTCCAGACGCAGCCTGGGTCTGGCGCTTCGGAGAGTGATCGCCGTGTCGATGCTCTTGTTAAGGCTTGTATGGAGGCGGCACGCAACGGTGACCAAGCATCACCAACGCGTACTCCGCCCACGAACTTTCGTACTCGTGAGAGCTACCACTACAATGATGCAACTGACAAAAGTAGCAGCTCGCAGAGGCGAGACCGTCCGCCAAGCGGCCGGCGGATGAAGACCTGTGCGACGATGGCAGGCGCGGAATGTCACTACGGAGCAGCGATAAGCCGACAACGGGGTCGACAGAGTCTAGACAATGAGACATAGCTAGTATATAGAAGAATTTACCTCGGAATGGCCCCAATATGTCTCCGTCTATGGCGGGCTAAACTGCACATTGTGTGCGGCATACGCAGGGAGACACTTCCACGGCAAGTGATGCCAGGAGGAGCTTTAGTGTCTGCAAAAAGAAAGAATCGTACGGAACATCGATACGATCGCTAGTATGAAGAGCGCAAAAAATAACTTTTTTTTTCTCGTCCGTGTCTCATTGCCAAGGCGCATCGCATCTTATGCCACCTACCATGACACGGTTAACCAAAACCGTGGAGCCTACATACACTCAGTTTTCCTGACTGAACGCCGGACGCTAACCTTGAAACTCAACCTAAGCTACTCCAGCACCAAGGTAGCCTGTTTTAGTGCTTGAATAATATACTACAGTCGCGTGGGCTATCCCGACTGTCATGCAGGTGCGTCCCACTTCTCGAGAATGGCTGCCGTTGCTTCTACGATCGGGGCCTGTCAGCTACAATTGGCAGAAAACATCATGGACGCCGATGATACAATTTAACACACATATTATTCTGTTCTGAGAGATGAGGTATATATTTTGCGTAATTTAATACATTAATGTTTGTGTTTCTGCATCTCCGAGCATCTCTGGATACCAAACTTCCCTCCGAATCGAAACCATTTCGCGGTGACGACGATGTGGATTTCATCAATTCAGCATGAAATGCCTCAAAGCTCTGGCAACCCAAGTATACGCTGCTATGCGCGGTATTTCTCAGGAGTGTCGGGCTGTTTCCTCCAGTCCGCTGCTTGAAAGGCCGGCATAGCTTTGAGGCTTTCATACAACTTCTGGACTTTTGGCACAAAAGCCAAGTCCATTTTGTACATGAAAGCCTGGTCGACAGTTGGCACCAGGCAGACATCCGCCATCGTCACGGCCTCCCCCACCGTGAATCCACCCGACGCAGCCATTTCCCGAGTCTCGGTGAGCAGCGCCTCGTACGCCTTGAAACCGTCGGTAAAGCAAGCTTTGGCAAAGTCGTGCTGGTCGTCGCGCCCATCGCGAATATCCCTCACCCGCTGCGTGATGCGCGAGTTGGTAGGCGGGGCGACATCCGAGGTGATGATGTTGACAAAATCGCGGACGCGGGCTCGCTCTTCGAGCTTGTCACGCGGGGGCAGCAGCGGAGACGGCTCGGGGAAGCGCTCCTCAAAGTACTCCAGGATGGACAGAGATTGCCGGATGATTGTTTTTTTGCCGTCTTTGCTGGTAATCACGAGAGTGGGCACGCTCCGGCTGGGGTTCAGAGACCGCTGGTAGTCATCGTCGAGTTGTTGCTTTGCGCTCAGATCGATGAAGGAAAACGTGAGCGGGATGGACTTGAGATGCGCCGCGATGATGACTCTCTGGCAGCAAGACGAGGCAAAGAAAGAATACAGGTGGAATGAGTCGGTAGCCTCCATTTTGAACAGGCACACGTGTGTATGAGGGTTCATAAAATTGCGCCTCAGCCAACCAACTACGTTTGGGGTTTAATGAGGGGCTGCGAGCCTTGTTGTCAAGATCTCATGCTAGTCAGCCGCCACAACAGTGACCTCCACGCCCTTGTCAGTCCGGCCATTGCCTGTTAAGTCTTAAGTAACCCTGAGTTTTACCGATTGGAAAAGACAGCTCATACATCAATTATTTTGGCCTCATAGTAGAATCTCTCTTGTTAGGTTAGCCGCTGTCGTGGACTTGCTCTGATCAGCGATCGCGATTAGCCGCACTGGTGTGCCGTGGCGTACTCAGTAGTGCGACAGCAGATGTATGTCTTGACTGATGTTCAGGAGCTTGACCGACGACCCGAGACACGAATGCGTGTCGAGCGCTGAATGTAGATCTTATAACGGATACTCGCCTCTATTCTTTGTTTTTGTTTTTTGACCAATATTCAGCTATGGTCTCCTCCCAACCTCACACCCAGGTCTTGGGGCATTGCACCGTGCATGCGTGTTTGCCAGGCCGAGCAAGAAAATAGCACAATACACCTTTTCTTACTCAATTTTCTTTTCGTCTCACCCTTGTGTCACATTGTCGCGATGTCAAAGTGTCGCAGTCCCCTGCCGCCATCTAGCTACTTTCTCAACATCTGCGCAACCGTACAAGTAGCCTGTATGGCGCTTTATCAGATTTCTTACATTGTGTCGCTGTGAGCAATACTTTGATCATGGCTGATACCGTCGAGGAAAAGGGGTCGAAGCCACTGTACACAATATAGAATGTGACGTCGTACCAAACTGCGAGAACCCCGAACCTTGACGGTATCAAACGCTCCTGGGAATTTGCAGCATCATTGAGAAAAAAAGGATGAAATTTAAGATGTTCCTCCTGCTCGTTCAAAAGTATTCCACTTCGGATGTTCTCTTTAATGCGGTGAAGCTTCTGTTACCAGCCTTGGCTCTGAGTAACTTCTCCATTGGCTAGCGGCACCACTACCCTAAGGTAAGAGTCAAGCTAGCAATGTGCTTCAATCCATCTTTAAAAGAATGCAGAATTAAAGATGTTAGTATTTTAGATTTCAGTATGTTCCTTTACTATTGAGATGTTTTTGTGTATAGATCTTAGAGCCCGCATGTGCGCCATAACTGCTGTGCCCGAGAATCGCAAAGAGGTTTGGCTCAACACTCAGAGACTGCTAAACCAAAACAGATTGGTTGGCAATGGCTTGTGTGTCGCATCACTGCTCTGGAAAAACATGGATAAAAACAGAAGACGAAAAAGATGGCCGAACAAAGTCAATATGAAAATTATACTCCGACTCATATCGGTTAATAGTTTCGTTCCACAGCTTCATACGTAGAAAGCTACCGCGGGTTCGGCCTCCACGTGGTTCCGCCAGGCTCTGTAACTAGTAGGCATTATAAGGGCTAAACTTACCAGGCTACGACTTGCCTCTTTCGCCGGACAGTTTGTCATCATTTGTAGTGCGCGGCGGAATTCCGCCTGACTCTCCTGTAGCTGCGTCTTTCACAGCGAGTGCTAGCAGTGAGTGGATTGATAATCAGAGTGCGCCATCGGCACTCACCACGAAACATCTATCGCGCAACAGCAAAGCGGATAGTTCAAATAGCTACGCATCCCGTAGACGACTCTCACCTCCACTTGCTTAACAAAACGTCAAAATTAGATCCATCATAGCCTAGGCCATCATAACACGCCATGTCTGCAGCAAAGCCAATACTTCTTATTTTAGGCAGTGGCGCCAACATCGGGCAGGGTGTCGCTCGCGCATTCTCTGCCAAAGGGTACAGGGTCGCTGCAACGTCACGTTCTGAAAAGCCGAAACAAGAACAAGTACCGGCATATGCAATCGACCTGCACATCACAAGCGATCTTGTGGATGCCGGCTCTATCCTGGGAGTCTTTGAGAAGGTCCGCCAGGCTCTGGGGCAGGCGCCTAGCGTGGTAGTCTACAATGGTGAGCCTCACTCCCTTCCAATCATTCATGTTGTTGTCCAAGGCATTGCTATATTTGACAGCGGACGACGCTAACAAGGGACACTCATGCACGACAGCGGCGGCATTGACTTTTACCCCACCCGATGACCCCTTGGCTTTGTCCGTCGAGGATCTCAATCGTGACTTCCAGATCAATACCGCCAGTGTCCTCGAGGCAGCCAAGCAAGCGGTCGCTGGGTTCAGCAGCTTGCCCTCCGCTGCGGCCAAAACGTTCATTTACACAGGCAACAGGCTCACCGATGGTCCCCTGCCCGGATTCGTTGATTTAGGCATTGGGAAGAGTGGCTCCGCACATTTGATTGCTGCCGCTAGTGAAGCCTACGCGCCCAAGGGATTCAGGTACGTCACAGCTGAATGCTGGTCTGGGAAAACAAAAGCCTACATTGCATACTGACCGCTCGCATCAAATGTTGTCCAGATTTTATTTTGCTGATCAACGTGCTGCCGACGGCGGCAAGCCAAACCTTGATGGGGCAGCGCATGGCGAGTTCTACTTGGAGCTCGCGGAGGGCAAAACAAATGTGCCATGGCTAGCCACATTCGCCGCTAGTTTAGGCTATAGGAACTTTCGCAATTAGCTTCGGCGGCTCTGTGAAACGTCAGAATTAGGCCTGCTAGCTAATGAATTGCCAATTATCGCCAAGTCTTATTCTCATATCCGTAGCTTGTGCGGGCAGCCACGGCGACGAGCCTATACTTGGCCCGGATCAGTGAATTACAATCCCACCCTTCCAGTGGAGAAGCTCTGTTGAGGTAACTAGGCCGGCCGTGTAAGCAGGCCGCCCATTAGTCACGAGCCAGCGTGAAACGGTCGACCCATCACAGCTGTATAAAGAGGGACATGTCTCGGTACTGTAATATAGTCTTCGAGAACTGTAGAGGGTCTTCTGGCCAATAATCTTTGTTTTGAGAGAGATGCTTTGTCGAAATGAAAGAGCCATGGCTGCAGGAATCATAGGCTAGATCTCTAAGCGCTGTCGTGCGACACCAATGTGGGGAGGACCTGATGAAACGAATCATGGGCTTGCCGCCCACTAATTAACCAGTTAACTCAACGGTGGCAGGGATCCTCTGGGGGGAGGAGCGAATAGCATGTCGTCGCTGCGAGTGACTGCCGAGATCCATCGCCCAATCACCGCTGTTCTGCACTATTATTAGGCTTGGCTTGACCACGAGCGCTTCCATGACTTGCATGGGGCAGGATCTTGTTGTGCCATTCGGCATGGAGTGCGGCCTCTGCAGAGACCGGGTGGGTTGTTATTGAGGCCTAAAATGCTCCGTGGCGGCAAGCTTTTACTGTATCGCGACAGAATGCCAATTTCAAGTATATAGAATTGAAGCTGGCCCTGCATCTGTGAATGATATCCTGCGTAGTCATCTTTCCCATTTGTTTTCCATTTTGCCACGGCCGCTTACTTCTGAATAATTCTCGCATTCCTATTTACCGTCTATCTTGGTTCACTGCACGATTAACTAGCCATCAACCTACCGATGTCCCACATCGCACCCCGGCCACTGCAGCGTCCGGCCCATCGCCGAACTCCTAGCAATCCTCAAACGCCCGACAAGAGAGTTGAGCTCGTCGGAAAACTTGAAAGATATATTGGCGAGGTTTTGGAGGCTATGAAAGCCTACAAGTCTCCCCAGCAGCTGTCTGCTCATCACAATGCCAACCAGATGTTTCAACAAAGGGTGCTGGCCTCGCGCGGCCAGATGGGGAACATGTCGGAACAGGACTGGCTGGGCACAATGATGCAGTGCTTGAATGAAAGCATGAGGACCCAGCAGAGCTCATTTGTACGCAACACTACACTTGACGTCGCCCTGAGGACTTTCGCTTCTGGGATTTTCGAGGCTCTGGGCCCAGCCTACTTCCAGGAGCCTTTCGACAAGTACATGGCCGCAGCGAGGCCAAATATTGCCAATACTGCCAGTGCTGGATATCAAGCAACTGTAAAGTCTGGAATCCCCTCTCCACCGAGAGAAATGGGCTCGAGCCAAAACCTCATGCAACGTTCAAACCCGCATCACCTTCCGCCACCTGCCACCCACGCTGTATCTTTTCCGTCAGCACATCAACAGCCTGTCCAAAGACCTGCACACGGTATTGCATCCGGTGCAGTGACATTGAAACAGCATGAAGTACACGGTATGCCCATAATACAGCGACCGCTGCCAACGGCGCGGCAGCCTGGCCGTCCAGTAAGTCTGAACACTCTGGACTACAAGATTTTGGACTGGTTTTATTAACACGCCTTTAGCCCAAGCGACAATCGCCGGTGGAAGCCCCGAATCCTCCTGCGCGGAAGAGAACTTACACATCTGAGGCTCTGCGACAGGCAGCTGGACCGATGCGGCCTCCAACGACACCTGCTCAATCACGACCTAGCCTTGGCACCCCTCACAACCCTCGATTGTGTATCGACTTCTGGGATGTACAACAAGAACGAGATGCACGAAAGAGACAGGCTATTCTCGGCTATGGAGGCAAGTGGTACGTGTTCCAATGCCACCAGCACGAGGATGTCCTCTTTTTCAAGACTGCAGAAGGTGCAAGGCATCATATGATGACTCGCCATGCCTTGCCAAACCAACAAATTGATTTCTTGGACATCATCCAGGAACTAGGTGTCGAAGTCATGAATTGTGATGTCGCACGTGCAGAGAAGAACAATCTTGAGGCTATCAACATGTGGAACCGAGTTGGTTCAAACTCTGATTCGCAACAAGGCGCTGGCATTCGACCGGAAGGCCCGGTCCACGTCCCGGTGTCAGTTCGTACACACATCCCTACCACCACACGTTCAAAAACTACGTTTGAACACTCCCCAACCATGCATTCTGAAGAGGGGCCATTGCCGGCGACGCGACTTGACTCTCCGAGCATCCTCTCAAATGATGAAGCGAGCGAGGACACCACTGCCGACCAGATGGCTGTCACCATAAAAAAAGAGACGATAGAGAAGGAACTGGATTTTCCCTCTACGAAAATGAAACTTGATGAGTCTGTTAGCACTCTAATACGCCCCTCACAGTCCTCCCAGTCTGCTGGCTGGACGGCTGAGGGCCTTCAGGGGAGTCAATTGGTGCCGACTCCGGCAGCAAACACCGGGAGAAATTCCTTTGCGAATGAAGGCGCAAACGAGTTCTCAGAGAACCCGGAAAGACCACAGAGTGCCGCGCTCATTGAGACGGCCTTTGTTACGAGCAGAGACCTGAATATCAGCACAACCCCAGCTACTGAGACGTCGACCACTGCAGAGCGGATTCCAGACTTGACACCAGACTCGCCAGAATCATCTGAGCTCAGCGAACCTCCATCTTTGGCAGAGTTGGAGTCGATTGAGCCACCAACAGCCGCGCACAACGACCCAAAGGTTGCGGATGATGAGCTAGAAGAAGGCGAAGTCGACGAGTCCTGCATTCGGGTCGCATCATACTCTCCGGTACTGTCAGGCAAGACGACTGAATCTCCCGAGTTGAGCAAGAAGCAAAAAAGAAGGATTAGCGCCGCTGGCTCGGCGCCATCGACCCTCCCGGAGCAAAGGAAGAGGCTACCTGCGACGCCGAAGTCGTCACAGAGGAAGAAAAAGGAGCGACAGTCGTTTCGCAGTCCGGCTCAGGAGACCGGGCCGAGCGCTCATGATCAGTTCAAGGCCAAGGCATGCAAGAAGTGCTCCGAGAGGTTTTACTTTCGCGCCCAGCTGGCGACGCACATGAACAGCGAGCACCCTGAAGTAATAATAGTAGAGTAGACGCGAGCGCAATGAATGATAGCGGTCAATGGCGACACGAACATGAATGACATCGATCATTTTAGCTAGGGAAATTTAACGTTTTCATCTTTCAAGTACACTATTCATCATTTGTAGCAGGCGTCATGACCTGGTGAATCGAAATCATGTCATCACCGCCGAAGCCACGACTAACCGCCTCCTTGTACAGAGAGTCGCATACCGTCATGAGGGGTGTCTCTGCGCCGACCTCGGCCGCCGCCTCCTGCACCAGCTCCGTAACACTAGAGCAGTCTGATATGGCAGCCTGCGGCGACCAGTCCTCCGCAATCATCTTTGCGACCTTGAGCCTCGAGTATGCCGACGCCATGGGGCCCGCGTCGAGCACCTCGCCAAAGGCATTGACGTCGAGGCCCTGCGCGCGGGCCAGGTTCATCGACTCGGCCAGTCCCGCCGTCATGGTGATGAGAAACAGGTTTATCGCGAATTTCGTGCGCAGGCCCATGCCAATCTCGCCGCAGTACACTGCGGCTTTGGTGATGGTCTTGAGTAGCGGGTCGACGCGCCGGGCCTCGTCGCGGTCGCCGGCGAGCATGCCCACCAGCTGGCCCTGCTCTGCGGGCACTCTGCTGCCGCTAACGGGCATCTCGAGGTAGCGCCCGCCGGCCTGCCTGACCTGCTCGTCCAGAAATTTGCTAAAGGCCACGGAGACTGAGCTTGTGTTGATGATGGTCCTTCCGCGCAGCGCATCGGTAAAGTCCTTGTCGAGCACTGCCCGGTATGCCGCCTCGTTGATGAGCATGGTGAAGACTACGTCGGACTGGCGCAGGACAACGGCAGGTGTGTCGGCAATGGCGGCGCTCGTCGCCTGGAAGGGCGCGCATTTGGCAGCTGTGCGATTCCAGACGGTCAATTGAAATTTCCGGGAGAGATTGAGGGCCATAGGTGTGCCCATAAAGCCGAGGCCCATGAAGCCGACACGCATGTCGGGCATATGTGATTGTTTTGTGTAAATGGTGGGATCGTGGTGATGGCGGCACGTGCAGTTGTAAGCGGCGGAGCAAGATGTAGGGAGATTCGGGCGCGCGTTATATCCGGGGATCTACGAAATGGCGGGATCTTGCCTGTAAATAAACAATTCTAGTCTTGGCAAAATGTCATTAGAATGGAGCAAAAGGGCGCGCCACTCTTGACGATGAGGTTACGAGTTGTCCGGTTTTAACAATGTCGTGATAAGGTTTGAGCAGCCCCGGCCTTACACCGGACACCAATTTTGACTCATGCTCGGCTTAATGGTAAATTGTTAGCCAAATGTCAAGCTTCTGCCGCTATTAGCCACCATTCCGACGATGTCGGCGCGCGGCCACTAACTAAACCATTCTCAACGGCCTAGTTAGTTATCCCTCGCAATACCATTGGTAAGAGACAAGTCACTGCATCTTGATAGTGAAAAAAAGATGCTGCGATGAAAGAAAGACTTGGAAAAAGCAATCGACCAAAGCCCGAACACGGGGACGTAACTTTCGATTGATTATTTAGTGATTGTCACTGAGCTAAGCCATAGTAACGCCCATGCTCTTACTTAGTATACCCTCAATCACAGGCCGCCATGATTCCAAGTCTCTGACTCGGAGGTCCTTTTCTTTGGCAGCATCATCCCATTTCCTTAGCTGGCACATTTCCTGGCACCACTCTCCCGCCGTAAACTCGTCCTTCTCCGCGCCGCTCATGGGGCCGCCCTGGTACATGAGGCTCTTCCTGCTCGCGTCGGACAGCCTGTCGTAGTATGACACGTCGACGGCGCAGAGATATCGCTTCGAGGCGACGTGCGATTCGACCAGGCGGGCGACCTTTTCGGGGAAGCCCAGCGCGAGCAGCATGGCGCCGCCCAGGGTCTCGTGGCCGACGCGGCCGACGGACTGCGATGCAGCCTGCCCGCCGAGGTTCTTGGCCTCGCCGCCGGTCAGGGCGCGCAGGTCGGCGGCGGGCGTGAACTGGCCAATGTCGTGCAGCAGCGCGGCGACCTGCGTGAGCTCGTCGACGGGCGGCGTCGTGGAGGCGGCCTGCGCGGCCGCCTGGAGGGAGTGCTGAAGCTGGGAAATGTCCTCGCCAATGTAGGGCGTGCGCTCAGATGCGTCAAGCACGGAAAGGACGTACTCGGCCACAGAGACGGGAGTTTTGCGTTCGGGGAGACCCATGGCTGCCAGTAAAAGGATTTACTTTTGAGAAGTTTGGAACAGGAGAAAAACAAAAGAGCAATTGAATTTGGGAATTTCAGCTCGTGCAGGCTTGCCAATATTTTGGCCAGCTATGAAGTTGCCAGAGTTCTCATTGCCTGCCAGATAATCGGCATCAGAAGAGGTCCCACGTGCCTCGTTGTCGGTCTCGGCTCAGTTGTGACGTTTCAATGCGACGCCGATGCCTTTTTTGACTCGAACACTATCTATTAGGTAACGGTAATATCTCCTTGTCGGCAAAGTTCCCGATAACAATGTCCGGAGTTGCGGCCGTACCAAGTGGTCCCTGGACAGGCGCAGTTCTCCCCGATTTCCCGGGTATTAGTGAAGGCGGCGATGACATTCGTCGACGCACGTGGGGCCGGACTAGGCGAACTACTTGTCGCTGCAATACGAAATTGATGGGGAAGAAGTGGCCCGTTTCCAATATTAGCTTGCAACTACCACGAACCAGGTAACATTGATGGAGGTGTGGATCGACGGTGCAGCCCTGCCGTGTAAGCTAGACTGCAACTTGCTCGGGAGACATGCTTCATCGTCGAAAGACGGACGACAAGTTCCGACGGCTATTAGATGTATGGCAGACAAGACAGGAGCACCCCAGTAGAATTAGAGAAGTTGAAAATCCCCGCTTGACAAAATGCGAGGCATTATTATTGGCAACCGGCTGACTGCAGCGGCTGGGCTACGAATCACTAATTACTGGAACATGCTTCTACCCATCTAGCTGAAAATCAACTGCTTTCCAGTCTCCACGCTCAGCATGGGCGAGCCAAAGCCGTAAGTGGAAGACCCTTGCTCGTAGCTCTCACCCTTCTTGCGCATGTGCGTAGCGGGCCACGCAACCTTGCGATGCTCGTAGTAGCTCTTGTGGTTGTCACCCTCCGAGGCCATGTTGTAAGTGGCATACACGGCCTTGCGGTCCGAGCTGCTGTGGTTGGCCTCGCTGCGATGAGCAAGGTACGAGGTGAAGATGAGAAGCTGGCCTGCGCAAAACGATTAGAGACAATTCGAGGTTACTTTACCTTTAAAAAAAAAAACCACGAATACGTACCAGCTTCCAATTCAACAGGCGTCCACTTGTGCGAGGCAACCCAGTCGTCCTCAATGCAGTTGGTCTTGGGGTTGATGGGCACGTCCATCTGGTGGCTGGCGTCCACAACTTCCAAGCCGCCGTTGGTCATGTTCGACGGGTCGACGCTCAGCAGAATGGTCAGGTGCTTGACGTCCTTGACGTGCTTGTATGCGACGGCGTCAATGTGCGGCGCGAAGCCACCGCTGCCGGCGAGCTTGTAGTTGATCTTCTCCTTGAACAGGTGCATGGGCTCGCCGGAGAGCGCCTGCAAAAGACCGAGTAGCTTCTCGCCGCGGAGGAGGCTGTTGAAGCCCGCGTGGCCATCCGCAAAGTTCTCAGTTCGGCAGAGCACGCGCTCGCCCTTGGAGTTCACCTCCTACAAGTGGCCTTTGTAAGCGCATTGCTCATTTGCATCGCCCAATCGGGAAGCTGTGGCTTTAGTTAATTTACCTCGTAGGGCATAAACTCAGAGGTCTCGGTGGCATCGTAGTCGTGGACCTCTTGAGCCCATGACTTCAGATTCATGATATCTTTCGGAGAGAGGAAATCGCGGACAATGAGATAGCCATTGTCTTGGAAGAAGGTGACGTCGCTTGCAGAAACCATGGTCGTTGTTCTTTGCAGTTTATTCTTGATACCAGTAGATTGGTCTTGCATACTACACGTGGGGATGAACGCAGTCTTTTATTAATTCATTCGCCTTGGCCATTTGAGCTGTCAACCGACGGCCAGTGGAAGCCGCGCCAATCCGGATACTTTCTCTTCGCAGACGCAGTTCTGGACCCTGGCTGCTTCCCACTTGTTTCGTAAGGGCGCCCCTCTCGATACCTCAACTATGAAAATTTCTATCCCTCCGCCTCGTCTTCAACGTAGCGTGCAAAACGGGTTATTTCGAGCAGCCCTCCACCCTCAAGGTGGGATGAATCAAATCATGCGACTGTCATTAGCCCAAGGGGCGCCCTACACATACAGACACACGAGCCAAGCCGGTCCGCTGCGATCTACACCTGCGCCAGTGACGCCACAGCGGAATTCTGCTGCACTAGCGTACAAGTAATGTGCCACCATACGGGCGCATTGCTGGGGTTCATCGCTCCATCTCACGGAATCACAGCTGACGATTCCACCACGTGTGTGGGG
Source organism: Akanthomyces muscarius (assembly GCF_028009165.1). Classification (NCBI taxonomy): domain Eukaryota; kingdom Fungi; phylum Ascomycota; class Sordariomycetes; order Hypocreales; family Cordycipitaceae; genus Akanthomyces; species Akanthomyces muscarius. The sequence goes on along the minus strand of NC_079243.1, from coordinate 1,881,346 downwards.
GCAGAACTCGAGCGACGACTTTCCCACTTACACGGCCTGCAACGTGTGAAATATCCGGCAACGTCTAGAAGAACACTGAACCGATAATGCAAGGCTCTGCAGCAGCTTGTGTGATTTCCGCAGGTGGCTGTCTATCCGTTGCCTATGCCGGCATCTCGGCACAACGGCCGCTCGACCATTTTCGTTGATTTGCTTCTACACGTGGGCGTGTTCAGCACATCTGGAGGCTGAGACAGCTGCCCTCAGCTGTGAACTAGCTGCCATGCCCAGCCTGGCTCGGTGTCGCTCCTGTCGGGAGTGTGCATGCGACTTGTTGCTGCATTCTACCAGTTTTCCTTTTCTGGCAGTGTTATAACAAAGGACCCCTTCGCTTCAGCTGAGGCGAAATATTTTGTCTCGGAGAGCACGCTACCAAGTGACAACCGCGACAGAAAATCAGCAGCCATGTCCGACCCTACCATCGTGCAGCCTGTGCAGGACAGGAGCGCATCGCAGGATGATGGCAAAGATGCCGCCGTTGTCAACGTCGAGCAGCAGGGCCGCAAGAAGGTCATTGGGCGAGGCAGCAAGATCTCGTCCATTGCCATGGTTCTTGTCGCCGGCGCTGCCCTGTTTTCAGATGGTTACAATGCGCAGGTGGTCGGCCAGATGAATCCTGTCCTGTCGGCGCTGTATCCCGACGACTACACCAAGAAGATCAAGACAAGCATGTCCAACGCCTTTTTGATTGGCGAGGTCTTTGGCATGCTCTTCTTTGGCTGGGCCATTGACAGGCTCGGTCGTCGCACCGGCATCTTCTGGGCCACCTTTTTCCTGGTTCTTGGCATCGTCTTGGCCACCGCCGCCCACGGCGCCACCCGCAACGGCATGTTCTGGATGATGATTATCGGACGAGGCGTCGCTGGATTCGGAGCCGGAGGTATGTTTTCCACGCAACGCATTTTCTTGACCGCGCATGAGAATTTTTTTTCAGCTAACGCGACCGATGTGTAGGCGAGTACCCGACCTGCGCTACCAGTACTTCTGAGGCGGCAGACGAGAATGCCCAGGTCCGACGCCGCCGCGGCATGCTCACCGCCGTCGCCACCGACTTCTCCATCGATCTAGGCTTTGTCTTTGCAGGCATCATCGTCTTGATTGTTCTTGCGGCTTACAGCTACAAGCCCAGTGATGGCCTGTGGCGCGTCTGCTTTGGTATCGGCTTGGTGCTGCCTGTCGCCCTTCTCTTTGTGCGTCTGCGCCTTGTCAACTCGACCCAATACAAGAAGCACGCCATGAAAAAGCAGATTCCCTATTTGCTGGTCATCAAGCGCTACTGGAAGCCCATGATCGGTACCTCGATGGCCTGGTTCGTTTATGACTTTGTGGTAAGTGGTGGCCTGCAATTAAAATTGGTTGCAAAGTGCGAAGCTGATGAATGCTTCCTCAGACATATCCATTCGGTCTATTCGGCTCGACCATTCTGGCGACTCTCAACCCCAGCGACAGTCTTATGCAGACTGTTGGGTATGGAACTGTTCTCAACTGCTTCTACTTGCCTGGCTGCCTTCTTGGCGGTTACCTCATGGACAAGATTGGACGCAAACAGACCATGACTCTGGGTTTCGTTCTCTGGTCGCTCATGGGGTTCATCATTGGTGGCGCTTTGAATCCACTGAAAACCGTCTTCCCTCTCTTCGTCATCATGTACGGAATTTTCAATGCAGTTGCGGAAATGGGCCCAGGTGTAAGTATTCATGCATCAGTCACTACTCACATCACGCTAATACGTTCTAGGTCGCGACTTTCCTCTGCGGTGCTGAATCCTTCCCAACCCCAGTGCGTGGCCACTTTCTCGGTCTTGCGGCCGCAGTGGGCAAGGCTGGCGCCGCCATCGGTACCCAAGTCTTTACACCCATTCAAGACTCGTTCAAAGACGAGAACAAGGGCGTGCAGGGCGTGTTCCTCATCGGAGCTGGTTTCGCCATGACTGGCGCCCTCATCACCTGGTTCCTCGTCCCCGACATGGAGCGCGAGCTGGAGAGCGAGGATGCCAAGTTCCGTCGCTACCTGGAGGAAAATGGATACCATGGCGTTTTTGGCGAAGACGAGAAAGATGATGGCGTGGCTGTTTCTCAAAGCAGCACCAACTAAAAGTCTGCAGAGCGACAAAATCTGCTGTCCACTGGCGTCGGCTTTCGTAAACGCTGATGGTACCATGTATCTAGCAACAAGACTTATCACCAACTTGTTAATAAAGCCATATTTATGAGTATAAATAGCATGTACTGTTTCCATCGCAACGCGCCCAAACGGGCAACATCCGCTGACAAACTTGACGCCTCAACTCCGCATTTCTAGCCTCGTCAGCGCGGTGTGAGACCCATTTGCTATTTAAATGCTACGTTAGCTCTCCCCGCACATAGCCGGTACTTTTCAATTTCGGTTTGCCAGTTCCATGCTGCAGGAGTCCTTATAACGACGGCAAAAAATGACGGAAAGCAGTGGAAAGATTCGGTATCATGGAAATTGCCACTGTGGCAAGTATCGTTTCGAGCTGCTGATGCCTGAGATTACCTCAGGAATGGAGTGCACTTGTAGGCAGTGCAAGAAGAAAGGCTACCGCTGGGTAGCGGTGTCAGGGGATAGTTTGACAGTGGTAAAGGACGATGGGAGCTTGAGGGAATACAATTCTGGGGTTCTCATCGATAAAGTACATTATTCTGCCGCACACTCATTACACATCTCCGATGTTAATGCCATTGCTAGTTTTGCCAATCCTGCGGTAACGGCGTCACTGGAGTGCACTCTTCAGGTCCACTCAAAGGGCAGACGCTGGTCAACATCAATCTTTTGATGGAACTGAACCCATTCAAAGTCGGGTAAGCGATTAATGCCATTGATGGCAATATCGGATTTGGAAAGAGACCATCTAAGAAGCGGAAACTAGGGCCACCACGGTGAACACGGACGAAACCAAGCCATCTCTGCCCGCGCTACCAACGGCAGACTCGCCAGCCGTGCAGCACGGATCATGCACCTGCGGACAAGTGCGGATCGAGACGCTATACAGAGTACAAGACAAGCAAATCAAGTCTGACAATTGCAGCTTATGTAGCAGAGTATGTATTTACGCAGCCGAGAGCATAGTGCATGTGCTGCGCGCCGTTACTAATGGCGACAGCTTGCCTTTGTCGGCTCCTATGAAACCAAAGACGTTGTTCGCATCCACGGCAAGGAAAATACATTCGAATATCTTTGGAACGCCAAGATGGGCGGACCAGCCATGTGCAAGACGTGTGGCGTGTATATGTTTTGGAGAATCTATGGCCCGCCCATCAGCTTTTTCGACAAGCTGCCACCTGAGAGGCTTCCGATCGTCATGGATAATTATGCAAAGAACATGAATGTGCAGCCAGTCAGTGTGCGCATGCTTGATGATGTCGAAATGGAAACTTTAAAAATCGATCATGACGACTGCGGCACTGAAGGATACACTCTCGATAATTAAGAAGAAAAAAGCAAATGTGTGTTCAACTGAAGCACATATGTTACAAAGGGATTGAAAATCTCAAACTACTAGTGCTCTTAATTATCATCCATCTCCATGTCCTCGGCATTGTCGTCTGAAAATTCAGCCTCGCTCTCAGAGTAGTCATCAGCAAAGTCCAAGCTCCTTCCATTATACATGCCCGTGTTCCTGTGCCCGTCTCTTGGAAGCCTCGTGTGATTATTCGCTTTGATCTTTCCCTTTTCCCGCTGCAGTGCAATGCGATCCAGTATGTAGTTGCAGCAGCGCCAAACACGTTCGCGGTTGCGGAGGCCATTTGAAATCTCGCCCAGATTCCGAAGCGCAAAGTAAAGCTTACGCCAATCTGTACCCTGCCGAGGGAGCAAAGTCGCCGGGACGGGCTCGGGGGCAAAGTAGCTCTTGGCCTCGAGCTCCTTTAGCTGAGAATTGAGGTCTCGCAGCTGCGCGCGTTGCTGGATCGAGGATTCACCGTCAGCCTCAATCGCACGAATCCAGTTCTGTAGATACTCTCTCTGGTGGCTGAGGGCGAGCGGATCCTTTGCGATCTCGGCCTGGGAATAGGCAGTCCAGCCAGCATACGGGCGCGCGCACCAAGTTTCCCAGATCCAGGGCATGTCGTGACGGATATGCCCGAAATAGAATGACTGCGGGAGATTAGCCGAAACCTCAGAAGACAGATTCATCTGCGCAATCTCATCGATACTGCCAATGATGCTGGTTTCTTCCTCGCCGGGCCGAGGCCCCGCGAATTCTTCATCGGTAGCCAGCTGTTGCATTTCCTCACGAAGCGCAGGCACAAAGCACGGGTTCGCGGCAATCCACTCATCGCCTTCGACATGGTTCCAGACCCGGTCCTTTGTCGCACGACGCACCGCTTCATCATGAGGAAAGATTTTATCCGTAAAATGGTATGTCGACTCGACCTGGTACCAGTCAGCCAAGCCGGCCACATCAATCGTATTGAAGCGCTTGAGCGACGCGCGCTTGAAGACCTCGAAGCATGCGGGATGGAACGGCATGGCTGCGAGATGGCGGCTGCTGGCGGCGCTCGCCCAGTTGTGCACGTGGAATTGCTCCTGCCTGTGGCGCATAGGGGCAAAGACGGCGGCCGAGCTGGACGTTATGTCGAGATGATCCCGCAGGCCGGATAGATAGATGGGGCACTCGTCGTCGAGCTCGAATTCCTCGTCGCCCCTCTCCGGCTCCCAGTCGCTTGGCTTTGGGCACAGAAGCTGAAAGGTGTTGCAGCCTCGAAGCTCCTCGGCCGTAATGTTGTTTCCAGAGTACGCGTTGCGGAGAACACAGTTGGGCCCGGAGATGTGCTCGCGGCTGCGCCATGTCTGGTCCCGCTGCTTGTACTCTTCAGTCAGGGGCACGATGACGTTGCAGTCATCCGATGGTAAGCCGTTGAGAAATTTCACGTATGATTTGCCATTGGCGTCCAATTCCATGTCGCTGTCATTGTCGTCGTTGTAATCGTCGTCCTCATCGTCGTCCGACATGTCGTCCAGACAGTCTTCGACACTCACGCCTGACGGTGTTGGCATATACTCGTACTTGGCATCTTCTGGATGTTCAACCTCTTCTGGAACGAACGACACGTCTGCGGCGTCATCGGCATCTTCGATGCCATTATCGGTCACCACAAAACATCCAACACAGTCGGTTTCGTTGGTGAGAGGGAAGCCTTTGCGTATGCGTCGCGATGCTGCCTCTGGAGGCTCGTTTACCAGTCGCATGCGGCCAACATTGCCGCTGACACCACAGAGCTGGCATCTAACATCCGTACGTTTTAAAGAGACCATGGCGACACGTTAACCAAGAGGCGGAATAATAGACAAAGGTGTTTTGACGAAACTCCTATTGAAGAGGCTGATGAGAAAAAAGAACAATCAGAAAGAGCCGTATTTGGAGTATTTTATATGAACCAAGTTTTTCAAGAGGCTTCATGTTATTGCGTATATTGACGGCAGCGTGCCTACTTCATCCGCCACGGCGAACAAAGGAGGCTCGCTCGCCCGCTTGCTAACGACCCAGACTTCCTCATTTGGGAATGGCCCATCGCCACACGGCGCGCGGGAAGGAGCGGCACAGGCACTCTCCATCATCTCACGATGACACAAGGAACCGAAGAGTGCATGTTGTAAAAAAGAAGTCTTGCTCTAACTCGATTCGTCGGCGCCTATCGAAGCGGCCAATTGCTCAGGCCTGTGGAATCCAAGTTCGGCTGGTTGGCCCCAGAGGCGTTTCTTCACGCGACCGTGAATGATTAGCAGTAGTTGCCCGCAAATTTAGCACCGCAGCGTGAATTACAGTGGTGTCAGCGGGTGAGCTAGCCTTGCTCGCCGGCGTCAGCCACTACAACTGTCGTCAGTAACCTGCAGGCGGTTGCTCACATTGCGGTGAAACGGAGATTGATGCTGGGACTTTTGTTCACGCTGGTACCTGCGATTACGACCTTGTTTCGAAGAAAGTTTCATCGTCCATTGCCCTGGTCAACTGTTTATATGTAAGATCCGAGATCCCAAGCACAATCGGTCGCGCTCGCTACAGAGGCCCATTGTACTCGGCGGCCATGTCACTAACGTGCCCCAGGGAGACATTCCACATTGTCGGTCGCCCGTGCATGACATAATTCCATTGAACGGACGCGGCATGCTTCTGGGCGTACTCTTGCAAAGCCTCTGGAACCAGGTCGTCTCGGTTGCAATCCAAGCGCCGTATGATGAATGGAACTAGATGTGCGTCCAATACGGTAGGGCCATTACCGAAAATCCATTCGTCTTCCGCGTTGCGGACAGTCATGACGTCCCGGAACAGAGCCCGCGCTTGGTGTTCAGCTTCTGCTACTCTAGCATCGGTCAAGGCATTTTCGAGTGTCTCTCTGTGGCTGAATGAATGTGAGTCATGCTCAAAAGACGGATGCCAATTTTTTTTCTTGCAAATTCGGGGGAGCCTTACACTTTCTGCTTGTACTCCAGAGCTTGCCTATATTCCTGGCTTATGTCGTCTCTCTGCAGCCGCTCATCGGCATCGCACGGTATCTTGTCCATGCGCCTCCCTTTCGGAATCGACAGACACTGGCCTTGAATTGCATGCAAATCACGCAAGAGCTGTCGGATCTTTGACTCTTTTGCCTCTGGAAGGAGCCATGGGTAGTGAGAGCACAACCAGTAAGAAATATCGAGGCTCTCTGGCATTGGCTGCGACAGAGTACCACCGGTCAAGGTAGGTACCTACTGAATGTTAGCTCGCCACGCAGGGGAGAGAGTTTGCGAAATCATACTAGGCCTTTTGGATTAATTTTCGCGAGGTACTCTTCGCTGATGTTTTCATCTCGATGCAAGTTTACGAGTTTGTTTGAGAGAATTATTCCGCCACCGTCGTCTAATGCCTCGTTCCCCAGCACGTACGTGTACATGACCATGATGGAATAGAGCGAAAAGGGAAACATGTGAAGCGTGTAAGCGCTTGGATCACCTTTGTCGGCCTCCATCTTCAGAGTCGCGTGGGGATGTGAACAGAATGTACCAGTAGAGTGCGAAAGTGAAATTAATGCGCGGGGTAATCATCAACAGGCTGTGTTATCAGGCACTACGAAAGTACGGGCAAGGCTGTAAGCAGTAACAGATCCCATCCGCCCTAAAGCGCCTTCGGGAATGTTCTCATGAAAGTTTTCAGCTTCTTTAATTTGAGTTCTTCTGCAGCAGTTTACAACATTTTGATCGGTCATGGCAGTGTAGCAGTGCCGCAGCTACTTTTCGGGCGGATCGAGGTCAAGTAGGCAGCGTGACTCATCCTCAATAATTGTTGGCTGCGTTTCAAAGTCCTTGTCTACCGAAATCGTCCAACGATTCATTTCGTATCGGCTTGACAAATTCAAATTTATTCTTCAAAGCGATCACATCACTTCAAAAAGCTTCAGACCATTTGGACGGAGATTCTTTGCGCAAAATTCACGCACGGCCATGGCCATGGCCACCCGTCAATTAAACATCGAGCTACTTCCTGCCGAGCAACTTCTTCGAGAGTTCCTGCTAGACTGCTCCCAACTTGTTCCGGGGCTGGAGACCTGGATCACGGGTGGCTGGGTTCGCGATCGCCTCTTGGGGATACCGTCGTCCGACCTTGACCTGGCGTTGAACAATCTGACGGGCAAGGAATTTGTCACAGTTCTACAGGCCTTTTTCGCAAGACCGGAAATTGCACAGAAATACTCTGAAAAGGCATCATGTCTGGGAATGTCCCAGCCCTACTTCTCGAGAGCGCACATTGCGAAGAAAAATCCCAAAATGTCCAAGAAGCTAGAAACGGCTGGATGTATCCTGTTTGGCTTGGACGTGGACCTTGTCAATTTGCGGAAAGAGGTGTACGATGGAAGAAGTCGAGACCCCGACATGGAATTTGGCACGGCGGCTGAGGATGCATCTCGTCGTGACGCGACGGTCAATGCGCTATTCTTTCATTTGGAAAGGCAAGAGGTGGTTGACTTTACTGGTTGGGGCATCAAAGATCTGGATGCAAGGACCATGAGGACGCCCCTCGAACCGAAACAGACGCTTATGGATGATCCTCTGAGGGTTCTTCGTTTGATAAGAGTCGCCAGTAAGCTCGGGTTTTCCATTGCGCCAGAGACTGCTCGTTGTACGCTTGACCCTGAAGTGCACCGAGCGCTCGACACGATAATCACTCGCGACAGAGTCGGGGCCGAACTGGACAAAATGATGGCAGGTAGTAACACAGAGACTGCTTTTGACTTTTTATTCGATTTTCATCTCTACTCGCCCATATTCTTTCGGTCGGACTCTACGGTACTTGAGAATTTGGCGTCCCAACACCCGGCGTGGAGGATACAGTCTGCTTCTTCTTCTCCGTGGCCGAGAACCTGGCCCCTGGCATACAACATGCTTGGTCGCATTTTGGTTGGCCAGAGCAATCTATCGCATCTGATTCGATCGTACGAAAACATTGAGTACCTTTGGTTATTAGCGGCCTACTCTCCACTTGCTGGACTGCGACAAGCTCTGCGCAAAGAGATTGTTCGAGAGGCAGCCAGTTCCATCAAGGCTTCCGCAAAGGCAGCAAAGCTACTCGATGATTCTTTGGGGAAATTTGACTCGATTCGTACTATGGTGGCTTGTTTTGAAGAGCAGGCCGGCCAATGCTGTTCACGAGGCGAATGCGGTATGGCAATTCGTTCTTGGGGTGCGACATGGATAGCCCAGCTTACATATGTCCTGCTGGCAGAAACGCTACACCAAGACACAGCCAAAGACAACGTGACCAGCTTTCAGGTGTCTCTTTTCGAAAGCATGTTAGAAAAGTACGCAAATTTCGCAGATTTTGTTCTCTACCAGAAGCTACAGAACGCTGTTCTTGGGCGACCACTCCTAAACGGCATAGAAATACAAGATTTATTCGGGCTACAAAAGGGAGGCAAGTACCTCCAAATCATCACAGAAAAATTATTGAAATGGCAATTCGACAACGCAGAAGCCACCAAGGAAGATTGCAAGAAATGGCTGCTTCAGGAGAAATATGTTCTGGGGTTGCCTACCACCGGCTAAAATCGGGCTTTATTTATAGTACGTTCCTCTTAATAATTCTTATGAGATTACACATGCTACATATTTTCCGTTCTTCTCTTTTTTTTCGGTCGAGCGCAAAAGACATTCCTCCAAAGATTGTGCTTCCAGCGCAAGTCGTTTTCCTCGGCGGCCGAAGCGGCGCTACCCGAGACGTGGAATTGGACCGCACATGGTCGTCGGCATTGGAGGCAACTGCAAAGAAAATAAACATTGCAACCAGTTCTAGTAGAGTATGAGATATACAACAATATATTGGAAAGAATTAGAAAACTAAGCAGCCGGGCGGTGCTCTGTGAGCGGTAGTGGTACTGTCATCCATCATGATACTTGCTGATCATACGGTGTAGTTGCGAGACGACGATATATCTATCTCTAAGGGTATGTTCGCGATATTTACGTATATACTCAAATCTAGAAATCTGCATAATGCTCCTATGTCAGTAAAAATTCCCAATTTTAAAATACATATTAAGTGCTAGCGTTCGCCATTGCCCAAGCATGGATGTAGATCGCCACAGAACGGTGTGTAGAGTACGCCATCTCATGTCAGCGGGAAGCAATCTTGTCCAGACGAGCAAAAATACTTAAAGGCCAAGGATCGCACTTCATTTTTCAGTCCTAAGCTTTGCAGCCCACGTCATATTTGAACCCTTTCCCGACTTGGTCGGCAAAACCGACGAGTTTCCCCATTCATGCTCGAGACCCCGGCTGAGGACCCTAGGCGAAATCGGTGAGAAAGGCGGGACAAGAAAATCAGGCTGCGAATAATACGGAGGAAAAACTTGCCGACCGTCGGCAAAAAAGCATTGGGCCCACGATGGCGGCCCGGTCGGAAATTTCGCCTTCACATTCATCAATCTCGTCGGCTAACGAGACACGGCTCACCGCAACCCTACCGCAGCCACAGCCAAGCGCACAGCAAGGGTCGCACCCAGATGCAGCACGATCGCGAGGTGCATCAGTGCGACATCAGCAATCCCCGCAATTGATTCGTCCCGTCCGTGGAGCCGCCGCGGACATTCCGAGTACCGGTGCCGGGAGTTCAAGCTATCCACACGGTCGGACACGGGCCCGGGCCGCCCGTAGTCGCAGCTTCTGGCCGAGGACAAGTCGGCGCACCCGGCCGTCGTCGACTGCTGCTCGCAGAGCTTACTCCATTGCGAGGCTCCCCGCGGGCCGCTCATACCCAGTCGCTGCTCGCGAGGCTCGCCGGGCCAGGCTGGCCTCGCTGCCGCGCCTTCTCATGTCTGACTCTCAGGCGGAGGAGACCAGCCAAGCGTCGTCTCCGAGCTGTGAGAGCTCAGCCGCCCCAACACCATCCTCGACCACCTCACCAGGGCAGGCCTCGAGCAGCGCCACCCGGGTTCGCGTCAGCGGGGGGCGCAACGGACCGCGGTCGCGCAAGGGCTGCTGGACGTGCCGCACGAAAAAGGTCAAGTGCGACGAGACGCGGCCGAAATGCCTGCGCTGCATCCGCCTCCGACTCTTTTGCGACTACGAGCCCCGTGACAAGCGTCCGTCTTGCGACGAATCTCCAGATGGAAGCTCGTCCGGGCAGTACTCCTCGCACCGCGCGCTGATCACCAGCCAGCCGTGGCTTCTTCAGGTTGCGCCGTGGCGGCGTGCGGCAACTGTGCCGATGCACATGCCCGTCTTTGACACGGCGGCAAACTCGCTAAAACTGACGTCCTTGGACCACGAGGCCATCCGCTACTACCGCACGACATTCTCTCAGCGGCATTCCACAAAGAACACCGACTTTTCCGTCTTTTCCATCATCTTTACGCTGGCCGAACGGGACCCCCTGGTGATGCGCGGCTTGCTGGCGCTGGGTACGCGCAACATGCACCAAGGGAAAATAGCGTCGCGTGAAGACCAAGAGGCCCCAGCTGGCTGGTCAGGCCTGGGCCATTACTCGGCTGCCCTGCGCATGATGGCAGACACGATAAGCGCCGGCGAGAATAGCTTCATAGACCTGGACGTTGCGCTGGCGGCCATCTATCTCATGCTCATGTATGAGCAAAAGTTTGGCGATGCTGCGTACTCTGGATGGACAAATCATCTCAAAGGGGCTGCTCTGCTGATACAAGAGCGATGCAGCGACTGGCCTGCGCAGCTGGCGAAGCCCCCAAGAGGAAGAGCATCATCATCGTCATCGTCACTATCAAACGATACAGCGCTATCTACTACCCAGACGCCACCGCTGTCTGTGTTTGCTGCGCGCATGCTCGTGTACTTTGCTTTCATGGACGGGTTCGGGTCTACATTTGGGCTGGGCGGCGAGGTCAATCGAGTCATGCACAGAATTGTACTGGCCCACGACCCTGACATTGTGCTGACAGAGGCCTTTACCAAGCTACATCGTTATTCAGACGGCCTGTACAGGGCCGTATTCCGGCAAAACTACCCAGCGAATGAGATGCTAGCGGATGTCGCAAATCAGCACATCACCGACATGTGGCAAGCTTGCTGCGGCTTGCGATACCTGGTTGCCGACATTTCCAGCTACGAAGGTGATGCGGCTCGGCATCGTCTGGCCGTGGTACAAGAGTCTGCCGACTACCTTGCCGAAAAATATCCAGAACTCGTCGCTTTGGCCACAGAGATGACACCCGATGCGGATGTCCCTGACATGGTGGCCACCAACTTTCGCGCCTTCATGCCGCTTTATTTCTCCAGCTTGCTCGAGATGCATCTGTTACGGTGCGAGCTGGAACCACACGTAATGACTGCCGATGAGAAGAAAACAACTACCGCGACCTACATTGCCGTCATAATGAACCTCGCACATCAGATCTACAAGCACGTTGGCCTTGAGCTTCTGCATCTCATCACGTATCCGCTATTCCTCGTAGCGCTGCAGACAGACTCGGATTCGACGCGCGATTGGATTCTGGCGCGGTTCCAGGATCTGACGGCCTTTGGACCAAATATCGAAAGAGCGCACAACTTTTTGCGAATGGCGCTGCAGAAGCAACAAGAAACAGGCGAAAAGATTAATGTGCGCAACGAGTTTAAAACTGGCAAACTACCGGTGTTTGTGGTGTAGAAAACTCCGTCTTAGGAGATAACCACGGTGTGTCTTCGGAGTTAATCAACGCGTGCTTTGCGAAAAGGAGGAAAATGGATGCAGATGGAATGGCCCGGAGTATATACAATTAATTGATACCCTTTTAACCTCAGCGGCAAGCATGCGCGGATCGCTGGCCGGATAGCCTAATCACTCGGCGGCCAAGCCGGGCCAAGTCTCCACCGCCGAGGCAAGATATCCCGATCCTCCGCGTTTCGAGCGCCGGTCGCTAGCCGAACGGCCAATTGACTTTTAAACTCCGCTAGAACTGCCCCTTGATGCGCCTCTCATCCACCCATCCTATCATTGCCTAGCGGAGGGATCAACTGTCAAAACGCGAGGCAGCTAATTGCATGCGCCAGCCTGTTTCCAACGACGTCACTTGTGGTGCCTATCTCGCCTCGACTAGTTATATAGCGGCGCACACCACCAACAAGCCAACTCGCTACCATACAACAACTACCTGCCCACATCACTAAAAATGGCCAAACAAAACTTGGAAATTTCAAAGCCCATTACGCTGCCATGCGGCCTCACCCTGCCCAATCGCCTCGCAAAGGCCGCAATGGCCGAGGGCTGGGCCGGCCGCGACCGGCTGCCGCACGCCGACCTCATCGAGACGTACCGGCTCTGGGCCGAGGGCGACTGGGGCCTGCTCATGACGGGCAACGTGCAGGTCGACGCGACCTACCTGGGCACGCCCGAGGACGTGAGTATCAACGAGCGCGTCAGCCGCAACGCGCACATCGAGGCCTGGAGCCAGTGGGCGGCCGCGGCAAAGGGCGCGCGCGGCACCCCGGCCATTGTCCAGATCAACCACCCGGGCCGGCAGTCGACCATTGGCGCCGGCACCAAGGGCCTCTTTGGCAAGTCGATTGCGCCGAGCGCCATTGGCGTCCAGCTCGGGACGGGCTTCGTGGCCAAGGCCGCCGGCGCGCTCGTCTTTGGCACGCCGCGCGAGATGACCGACTTTGAGATTGACGACGTGGTGCGCCGCTTCGCCACGACGGCCAAGGTCGCTGAGGACGCGGGCTTTGCGGGCGTCGAGATTCACGCCGCCCACGGCTATCTCTTGTCGTCGTTTCTGTCGGCCAGGAGCAATCAGCGCAGCGACGACTACGGAGGCTCTCCGAGGAAACGTGCGAAAATTGTTGTGGATGTGATTAGGGCCATTCGGGCCGTCGTGTCGCCCAAGTTTTGCGTCGGCATCAAGATCAACTCGGTGGACCATCAGAGCGCAGGCGAGTTGAAAGACTGCCTGGAGCAGTTGACTGAAATCACAAACGTCGGGGTCGATTTTCTTGAAATTAGTGGTGGAAACTACGAGGATCCCACGGCAAGTACACTTCAAGCACACTGCTCTTTTTGGGGGGGAGGGGTCGCTAACACTTTTACAGATGATGGAATCCGTCGCCAGCGAAGCAGGGGTCAAGGTATCCGCAAGCACGGCAGCGCGCGAAGCCTTTTTCCTAGACTTTGCCAACTCCATTCGCAAGACATTCCCCAAGCTTCACCTCATGGTCACTGGAGGCTTCCGCAGCCGGCTTGGACTAGAGTACGCCGTCAAGAGTGGCGCCTGCGACTTGGTGGGCGTCGGGCGCCCGTCTGTTGTCGAGCCGAGGCTACCAAGGACCATCATCTTCAACCCCGACGTGAGCGACGAAGATGCAAGACTGCCCACAAAGAGCTTCTCTCAAGCTACTCTGAGCCGATGGCTTGGAATCAAGGGATTGGGGGGCGGCACCGAAACGGTACGTAATTGCGATGATACTGCAAAATATTACGCTGATACTAATTTTTTTAAAACGCAGATTGGTTATGTCGCTGCAATTCATAAAATGCAGCAGGCCGCCGCCGCGGCGTCGGTGTAAGCGGCCGGGAAAGGGGACTAGTTATTTGCTCTGTTTTTAGATCGCATCATTTCCGTAGTGCTTAGCCTCTGATTGGATTGACGAGTGATATAGACCTCATATCAGAAATACCACGTACATCACATTTATACTGCATCATCAAATAGCCTCAGCCATGTTTGTCGAAAGCCAGTTGCACCGGAAACAGGCACCGGGTTAGCGCTGTGCTAGCTGCCGCAGGACGGCTCGCCGAACGTTCGACCCCGCGTTGTCGCTAGACATCCGAGGCAACTCACTAAACTTTGCCGAAACAGCCTGGCGGCTCCAGCTCCACCGGCCCGCGTAGCGTGCGCCGTCGCCGCCGGGTTAGTTGCGCCGCAATGCAGCCACTCTTCATATATACTCAGACCCCGAATCTCTAAACAAGCCGACACCACTCGTCCTGTAATTTATTCACACCATCATACGGCATACCATTTCCAACCATGCCGGCAGCAACATCCAGCCCGGCCGTCAAGGCCGGCCACACGGACTTTGACCTCATCATTGTCGGGGCAGGCATTGCAGGTATCAATGCTGCGTATCGCTTTCAGAACGGCACAGCCGCCGGAAGCTCTTATGCAATCTTCGAAAACCGCGACGAGGTTGGGGGCACCTGGGATCTCTTTCGCTACCCAGGCATCCGCTCCGACTCGGACATCTTCACCTTTGCCTTTCAGTGGAACGCGTGGCCGAAGAAGGGCACCATGGCCGGCGGCGATGAGATCCGCGCCTACATCAAGGAGTCGGCGCAAAAGACTGGCATCTACGACAATATCCGATTCAAGCACAAGATCATCGCGGCCAACTGGGAGTCTGAGCACTCGCGCTGGGCGATTACCGCCTCTGTCCCCGGTGCCAAGGAGCCCAGGGTCTTCTACAGCCAGTTCATGTATCTCGCAACGGGGTACTACGACTATGAGACGCCTCTCAAGACTACTATTCCTGGCATCGAAAATTTCCAAGGCAAGGTGCTGCACCCGCAATTTTGGCCGAAAGATCTCGACTACGCAGGCAAGGACGTCGTCATTATTGGCAGTGGCGCGACGGCAGTAACCCTAGTGCCCTCCATGACCGACAAGGCCAAGCATGTGACGATGCTGCAAAGAAGCCCAACATACATCTTCCCTCTGCCTCAGTACGGAACGCTCGCCCAAATCGTCTTTTTCCTCTTTCCGCGCTCCGTCTCGCACCTGCTTCTGCGAGCCGGCTGGATCCTCCAGCTCGTCTTCATGATCCAGGTGTGCAAGTACTTTCCCGGCCTCGTGCGCCGCGTCATCAAGCGCGAAAACGTCAAGCGCCTGCCCGCCGAGGTGCCGTGGGACCCTCACTTCAACCCGCGCTACAATCCCTGGGAGCAGCGCCTGTGCGCCTCCCAGGACGGCGACATCTTCGCCGCGCTGAGCACCGGCAAGGCGAGCATCGCCACCGACACCATCGACGTGGTCACCAAGAACAGTATCAAGCTCAACTCGGGCACCGTCCTGCACCCAGACATCATCGTCACGGCGACCGGGCTGAAGCTCAGCTTTGGCGGCGGCATGGAGATTACGGTGGACGGGCAGCACCTGGACCAGTCGAAGCAGTTTCTGTGGAAGGGCACGATGCTGCAGGACATACCGAACCTATTCTTTACCATTGGTTTTGAGAATGCGTCGTGGACGCTGGGCTGTGACTGCGCGGCCCACCTGACCGTCCGAGTCATTGAGCAGCTGCGGAACAAGGGCCTCAAGGTCGCCGTGCCTCGCATGAATGCAGAAGACCAAAAGACAATGGTACCCAAGTCTTTATTCAGCTTAAAGGCGACGTACCTTGATAATGTCAATGAGAAGCTTCCCAAAGGCGGTAGTGGCGTTTGGGCGCCAAGAACAAACTACCCAGTGGATATGTACAAGTCAAGATACGGCGACATTCAGACGAATCTTGATATGAGTTAGAACTGATCTTTGTATAATAAAACACTTAATCTAAATCCTATAACAGATGCTATGTACTTCCGTCCTTTTACGTACGCCGCGCCCGTGGTACTTAGATGCACCATGGATGTTGAGTTCGATCGCTCGACATTGCCTGGTTGTGGAACTGACGTACTCTGCGTTCTGAATTGCAATAACCATAGACACTCTACTCTTGCTTCTGCTCCCCATCCTTCTCCTGCTCCTCCAGGAACTTCCGGAACTCCTCGTCGGTGATGGGCGCATCTTTGGGGTCGTTGCTCTTGGGCTTGCGAACGTCTTTGCATGGCAGCACCGCGGGATCGATATACTTTGTATGGTCACTGACTCTGCATGTGAATTTGGCCGGCAGAAAGTCAAAGATCTTTTGGGCTTTGCCACACGTGGGACCTGCACATTCCTCTTTGCTGTTGCACTTGGTCACGGTCGTCTCATATCCCTTTGGGGCTCCCAGGAGACCGTCCTTGTACCAGTACTCTGGGTAAGTGTGGGCGTAGAATCCGAGCCTGAAAAGAGAACCATATGGCACCGCCGGCACGAAATCATTGCCATTCGTGATGCGCGCGGAGAAGTTGCTGTCTTTTGTCACCAGGTCGGCAAACTCTTGATTGCCCACGCGCGGCGAGCCGTACGAGTAAATGTCGCACGCGATTCCTCGAGTTCGCAGGTAGGCTCCCGCGATGGTCGCTACTGCACCTCCCAGAGAGTGTCCGGTAACGACTACACGGTAGGACTCCTGCCCAGTCTTGCCCAATTCGGTCTTGAGTGTCTGCTCTAGGTCGGCCTTGAGACCGGTAAATGCCGTCTTAAACCCGTTGTGCAGGTTGCAGCCGACGCACAATTGCCCGGGGAACAGATCTCTGTCGCACAGTTAATAAATCATCCAGGATTTATTGTAGTGAGGGTAAAGAATGTATCAATCGCTTACTGAGCCGAAACGAGATTTTTGGCCAAGTCTGTTTGGACATCCACCAAGGACATGGGATCCGTGCCCTTGAAAGCAACGACAATGTGCTTCTTGCTAGGGTTTGTCGCGACATACCCTGCGATAGTACCAAACTGAGCATTGGTAAACTCTTTGACAGTCACTGTCCCTTGGAAATTTGTGCAGACGGGGCTTTTTCCATTTGTGCAGACTGCCGTATTGACAGTCGTATCAAATAACGCGGCACAGTAAGTCGCTTGGGCGTACTGCGAGAACAATTCAAACTCGGCGGGCGAGGCCTTGTCAGAAGATTCTATGGAAGAAGTTAGTTTTGAGAACTACCTATTCGTTACGTAATGCATATGACTTTGAATGAGAATGATACTTGGATTAGCCATCCCGGGCTTTTCTCTAGGAATTCTTACCCTGGCGGACCACAACTGTTGGGGATGCTACAGCGCAAGCAACGCCGGCTAAAATGAAGAAAGCAGTTGGTTGCATACTGAAGCCAGTAGAAATAATTGAAATGGTGAGAGAGCGAGTGAGCTACTTGATGAGTACTGTAAGCGAGGAGCCAAGATGGCGAGGAGTATGATCAGCCGCAGCAGTAGACGACTCTATATGTATCTGTAGCTGCTCGATGCCAACGCAAGGCATGAAATATTGGTGGCTCGATAATTTCTGAACATTAAAGTATCTGACTGGTCGGTCACAATTGCATAGGGCAGTCCTGAAGGACGCGCAAGGGCGGATTGTCCGCCTTGGCTGTGTCTTACAATGCGCATGAGCTAATACAAATTGCTGAGCCTGACTAGAATCCGGGCAGGGCTTAGCTCTTTACAGTGTGACCCTTGCTTAATGACCGATTTAAGTACCGGCAGACATGGTTACGTGTCAGTTAGGCGAACTGCGGTTCAAGTCGATCGCTGCGAGTCAGTGCGAGCCCGCAGCTTTATGTATCAAGGGGCGCAGGAAGCTGACTAGTGTCTCTGCCAAGAGCAGATCCAAGCACAACGTTACTGCCACCCACGCTATAAAACGGTAATAAAAAGCGTTGGGAACGTGGCAGCATGGTTGGGTCCCCATTTTTGTACATGATCTACTCCAGCTGCTGGCACCGGCCTGGACAGCCTCGGCCAAGGCACAAGTCACGAATAACCTCACTGCCGACCCCCAACGTACGATAGCTTTTTGAGACAGTTTCAAGAAAAAGAAAATATAGTTGAGTTTGATTAAATCCGGGAGAGGATTTGACTATATCATGCAAGACTTAGAAATAGCTCTGAAATTGTTCCTTGTTACCCACGAGCATCTGGTCGGGACAGGGCCGAACGTCCAACTGCCCACAGCGGCACTAGACTCCAAGCATATCAGTGATTATATGTTTTATGAGAAGTAGCTAGCATATAAATGTCGTCGGAGATACTGGAATCCTTTGCTGGCAGGTAGTTGCACGTGCGCATCGCAGGAATTGAGCTCGGTTGGGATGACGAGTGTGACAGTAGTGAGTGTGGTAGAAAATGAGAAAAACTCTGTGTACGCCTTTGAGCAGTCAAAAGCGCGGCTAGTATAACGTCTCAATACTCTTCTTCTCAATCTCTACTTTTTTGTATCTTTCATTGGCGTCTTTATCATCTTGTGGCTCGCTCGTTTTGCTCACGGTGCTTGTTCCTTTTCCAACAAGAGTGGGCAATGTTGTTGACACGCACGTTGTCCAAGCAGGAAATAAAAAGCCATATCAACAGACAGCACCAAACTAGCAAAGAACACGAAAAAAAATCGCGGCGATAGCAAACGCATGGAAGTGCTTTATGGCATGCCGCTCTTGGCATATTTTATGAGGTAGCCACAAAAGAAATGACGAGATTAAAAGAACCATCAAGGCAGCCTTGAGCCTCTTTATACTACTAGCTAAAAGTATTAATTACCATATATGTGCTTGTATTGTTCCAATCATAGTGATGTTTGCTCGTCACAGCAAAGGTGGATGGTGCTGCTTATGTGCTGCTGAAAGAGAAGGAGAGTGACCTGCGTAGCAGAAATGAATAACAAAGCAGCAGAGACTGGTGCAGTCTGTCATCAAGCCAAAAATTATAAAGTCTTCGAATTGTCTACTTTTAGCATGAATAATTTCAGCACCCGACTACACCACTCGCTTTCGAAACATACACATCACCATGTCATCATTTTATAACCCCAACATCGATATGGATACCACAGAGTGGATCAGAGGTAGAACCGTTAGCCAAGTCTTTGCTGACATCAAGAGGTTCTTGCTGTCAGCAGAGTATGGCCTAGATCGTGTGAAGGAGGAGGCAGACAACCTACTGCTCCTGATGGGGCAGGATCTCAATAAAGAGGATTTGACCTATGCTGTGATGATGATGGCATTGGCAACGGAAGCGCTGGCGCATGAACAAGACCGGCTGAGCCTCTGGGTTGATGCCCTTAATGGCTATGTGATCCTCGTCCAGCTGGATGCGTCCCAGGCGGAGGAGGCGCGAGAGGGCATTGATCGATGCTGCGCAGCGATCCGCTTATTCGAAGACGAAATTGTAGAGGTCCACTACTCTGCGACCGAGACAGATGAAGAGCAAGGCCAAGGACTTTAGATGCTGGATTTTATTTCTGGCGCCGGAAGCGCTGCATAGCAGCGAACAGTGTGTAAATCAAGACATTTGAAATATGACCTAGAATCATGCCTGTCTTGACTATGTGAGTTGCAAATGCTATGAGTGCATTTCTCAGCCGTCACTATGAATGACATGAAAGACAGAAACTAGCAGCAACGCAGGTGTCTCGAGAAAAGTCATAGTCGAGTTATTTGACTTGCTGCGGTGGTGTTGACCACCGCTCTCAAAGCATAGGTTGCTCACGACTCGCACCTGCCTAATAATTAGATAAATGAGTCTAATGCAAGTCCTGGGTGTATTGAGTTCGTTGCGCGTCTTTGCCGTGCGTTGCATTAGGTGCATGGGGCTGCGAGGCCTGTAAACGCATCTCAGCCGCGAGGATGCGACGCTGTCCATGCAGACTTGCAAGATCAAATTTGAGAGCCTGATTCATCTGGTGGCGCCGCCCCGTGTATTCCGGCACGCCTTTTATATAGTGCCGAGGCTTTTTCATGTCTAACATGTGTAGCAGCCATTTTAGGCAGGTTGTAGGATTCAAGCCACACTCGCTTCAAGCTAGCTTGGTGATCAGCAGCTTCATTATTGTGAGGCCGCCTCTGACTCCTCCTCCGCACGAACCTCCGGTCGCAAGCCACATCCATCCGTATCCTGAGCTAACTGGCACGTTGTGCATTCTAGTCTCTGTATAGCGTAGTTTGGAAGTCCTTCGCGCTTTGTATTCGACGTCGGCGCTTTGTGTTCGACGTCGAAGAAGCCCTCTTCGTACATCTTCATAACTGACGCTCGTAAAAGAGATGAATGGTGTTTTTTGCACGCGATCCTAGGCAACGTGTGAGGGAATATCACGATAAACAGGTGTAGCATTGTTGGGACACTGGACAGAGGAACGTGCTCGTGGCGGAAAACAAGCCGCTTATTTGTCGATCCGTTGTAGTATCAATATGATGAATTTAGCGCCGAAGCTCAAAACACACAATACGTAAAGGGTGGAAGTATACGAGCTAGCAAGGGTCTAAATAAGCTTGAAATAGGCAGAACTTTTCCCCCGCGGCTCTAAATACAGCTCGGGGCGCTCACCAGACGGCCATCGTCGCATCATGATGATTGCTCCTGCATCTATTATCACCTTGATCATCTTGTAGCATGCGTCCATCTTCTTCTATACGCCCGGTACTTGGCTTGCTGCTCTTTGCAGTAACTATCTCGGCATGGCGTCTATTCCCGATCCCCCCCTCGTCGGATAGCTTCTACAAGGTTCCCAGCTTGATCAGCCTCTACCCACCCGGCAGCATTATCAACTACCGCGATGTGCCAAGTGCCATTGGGACTTTTGGGGTCAAGACAAATCTTGCTTCTGCGCACCAAATCCTTTACCGCACCAACGACGGCGACGGCAAGGCCACGGCTACGGTCTTGACGGTCCTCATCCCTCCCAACGCAGACTTTGGCGCTGTTTTGTCGGTCGTGATGGCCGAAGATGCCGTGAGCATTGACTGCGCACCGTCATACGGCATGCTTTTAGAGTCGGAAATCTTCAGTCGTACGAACTCCGCCACCGCCCAGTTGCAGCTGCTGCTCATCGAGGCCGCCATGGCTCAGGGCTGGGTCGTCATTGTCCCGGACTTTGAGGGCCCCCAAGCTTCCTTTTTGGACAGCAAGCTCGCCGGCCAGGCGACGCTCGACGGAATCCGCGCCGCGCTCAAGTCCGGATGGTTCACCGGTATCCGGCGGGATGCTGCGTTGACTCTCTGGGGCTACTCGGGCGGCGCGAGCGCCGCTCTTGTGGCCGCCAGCATGCGGCCGACATACGCGAGCGAACTTGATATTTCTGGTGTCGCGCTTGGCGGCTTGTCCTCCCCGAATCTATCCTTATCCATTTTCACCGAGATCAATAAGGGCCCTCATGCAGGATTAATTCCTATGTCACTCACCGCCGTCGGCAAGGCAGACGCCACGTTCCAGGCCTCGCTGGACAAGCATCTGCTTGCGAGCGCCAAAAACAAGTTTTACCTGCCCAGGACACAGTGTTTGGATGCCAACCTCGCTTCGTTCAACAACGTGGACGTTCTGGGTATGTTTGACTGCTGGGATTGTGTGAAAACCGATCTTGTCACTGCCCTAAGCAAGCATAAAGAAGCCACATACGTGCCACGTAGCGGCAGCACTTTCATCTACCACTGTTTGCATGATGAGCTGACTCCTATCGCGGAGATTGACAAGGAAGTGCAGGAGTTCTGTCAGGAGGGTGCCATTGTGCACTACCAGCGCGACCTTGGCCCCAACGTGAATCATCGCAACTACGGTGTCCTAGGCGCACCGCATGCTATCGAGTGGCTGCGAGGGATCCTTAATAGCTCTGAGAGGGAGACAGTCTGCTCTAAGGAGGCAGTTACCTCGGTAGATCTACCAGACTGGTTTCTGGACGCGTACCCGACCACTATTCGCAATGCGCTTGTCAAGCTCATCGCCGGCGATATCGGTGCTGGGTGAGGCGTAAGTGGCAGATAATATTCTTCTACCTCAAACGCTCATTACATAAGTAGTACTATGATCAATTCACTAGCTCGGTAAGCCTTTTTCTCACAGGCCTGATCCGACCTTGCTCCATGCTCTTCGCTACTCTTGCCCAGCATGGGATTTCAAGCGACGAGCATATAGTGTGAGGTTGAGTGTCGCGGTACCAGTTCTGTCACTTGCAGAAAAGCAAGTATAAGAGTGCGGGATATCTGTGTGGCTCCGTAGTAGTAGGCTCTCTTCAGTGAGCAATAGGCATATACTATTGTAATTATTATAACCAGCTGCGATCTCCCGTATCATTTCCTTCGTGCTGGCCGCTATCTGACATCGAGAATACAAAGTTTTCATCGGTTTAATCTTTTGAATCCATTTTTTCATCCGCAGCCATATAGAGCGTTAAGTCACCAGTAGTGTCATGGCTTACAGATCTCGCTCCGCAGTCGCTTATAGAGCTTTCACTTGAGAGGCGTCCAGACTAGGCGTTCCCGCCGAGATAACCGAACTCATGGCTTCAATAAGCTCCACAAAGCTTACTTTTAACGATTTGTGTATCATTCTTTCGTGAGGAGCATTGAACCCCGGGCTGACACAAGATCGATTTATGGTTCTAGCCTGCAACTTCCACCCTACGCCGCACAGAAGCATTGCGGAAGCTGTCTGGGGTATTGTCCCAATTATAGCTTTGAATGCCCCTTTTACATGGGTACGACGACCGTCAGAACCGACTGCCACTCAAGATAATCGCTTGGAGTGTCATAGACTTGTAGGTATGAACTTCCACAATTCGATATGCAGACATCTGGAGCGCAGCTCTAAAGTTAGGCTGCACAGTTAACTCTATACTGGCCAAAATGGCAAGTTGCTGTATTATTTGTAGACAAAATTTGGAATTAAAGGTCCTAGGCATAACAGTTCGCGTAGGCAAAATGTGTCAATCTGTGTGGACGTGCAGTAGTGGTAGGCCCTCGCAGCCAGCTGTCTCCGCCTGTCATGCACAGTCTGTCAGCTGTCACAAATGCGCAATAGGCTGGGCGTCATGCATAGTGATGTATAAAATGTATGCGCAGCCAGAACGTATTCGAGCCGAGGCGCTCAGCTTTTACTCGGCCTCGCCATCATGGCCGAGTCCGCGTATATTGCCTGCGCCGAAAACATCTCGTTGCTGCACCTGCTACACAAAATACCCGAGCCGCCATCTATCAACACTTCACCTCCGCTCTCCGGCAGTTCCGTCCCTTACACGTTGCCATTTATGGCGGAGCGCTCGCTGGCGAGCACTCTGGCATTCCTCTCCAGCATTACCGACAGCCCTAATTGTGTCACGGCAGTATGCGTCCAAGAGCGGACGGACGACGAGAAACTCGAAACCTACATAGCAATAAACAAACAGAGTCCAGAGGACAATAATGCGACGTTGGAGACAATCTGTGTTGGGTTTAACCAAATATTTGAGCGGCTTTCTAGCCCCGGACATGGTACGTCAGCGGAGGCCGACATTGTCCAACACCACGGCTGACTGGGCAGCAATCAGGCAACTGTGAGAATGACGTCTTTACAGCGATCATATCGCTATGCCGGACCAGAATTCTTTGCCGGCTAGGGTACGAGAAGAAGACCGCCTTCAAGTCTACTAGAAATCCGCTCGACACGGTGCTAGAACGAGCCAGAGAGTCGCTGGTCCAGCTGCGAGCCGGAACAGAAGTGCCCAAGATGGAGCAGTATCGAAGGAAATCTTCCTCGATGGGCGCCCAAATTTCACAGTTTTTGGAAAATTCGGCCGGCTTGCTGAAGATTATCAGCAGCTGGGTGCAGCATCGAACCGACGGCGAACTAAGCGCCGTCGTTGACGGCCTCTGCGGCTTTGTCGCGACGGATCAGTGGCGGGCCGTGATTGACTTGATTCCGGACCGGCTAATGAATCCAAACCTGCGGCGGAGCTTGGTGAGTATGCTGAAAAAGGGCGCGCGGTACAGACATGCCGCGCAGATCCTGTATCGCACGGCCAAAAGGTGCCCTGGCGCCCGGCACATGAAGGCCATCGCCGTACACCTTCCAAAGCCTTCCTTCAAAAGACCGTCCCAATCTAGGTCACCCGCGTCACTCCAGACCACCTTTACTCGCATCGTACCGAACCACAAACGCGGCGCCGACCGCATCTGCCAAGTGCTCAAAACCAGCTCCGCCACGTTTGAAGCCCAGACGCACAAGACACTCACCGAGGGCAAGTTCCACGCCGAAGTCCAGCTCCTCTGCCACATCCTCACGCATCCATCTCCGAATCCACCTCGTATCGTGTGCGCCAGCAAAGACGCGTGTTTTTTGTGCAACTGCCTGCTCCAGGAAGCGCACGCCGCCAAGCTCTACACGCCCCGGTGCCACGGCAAACTCTATCCGGGATGGAGACTGCCGCCGACGGCCGAGCTTCGCCCGCTGCAGATGTCTCTGAACCGCGTCCTGGAGCAAAAGATACGAAACAGTGCGGCAGAGCTGTTGAAGACTAGTGGAAGGCAACGGCGGCGCGTGATACACCCAGATCCGTGCGAGAGCACCTGCTCGACGGCGATGCTCTCAGCGACCACGGTTGCTGATGCTGATGGAGCAGCGGACGCCGCGGGTGGTGGTGACATGCTGGTGGAGCGCGACTCGGATACGACGGTCGTGGAGAATCATATGATTCCCTCAGACAGGTCTTCTCTGTGCGAAAACAAAGTATCAATGGCGCAGGACTCGAAAAGTCTCGCCGTGGGGGAAGTTTCAATTCCTCAAGAGACGTCTTCTCAACTTAGCAACATGGTGTCCATGGCTCGCGATTCGAGTGCTCCTTCAGCCGCCAAGGACATGCCGACTCCCCCAGACACGTCGTCTTCATCCAGCAGCATGGCGTCGACGAGAAAAGTGGAAGAAGCGCAGCGCGCTGTTGCGAGCCAAAACCCATCGTTGTCGCATGGAGATGACTGGACGCTTCGTCAGAGCTATGCGCTCGCGCAGGGCGAGGTGGTCGCATCCAGCCTCTCCACGGACAAGACTTCCCGAATGTACACGACGGACGCTCTGCGTGTGCAGCTCGAATACACAAGGACGGAGCGAGGACAATCAACGAGCAGCGCGGAGACGCCGCAATTAAGATACCGAATCCAGCAACTCACATCGCGAGAGGCACATACAGTCCGAGAGAGCGGCTACATTCCCATCGTCGACGTATCTTCCATAAGAGTCGCAGAAGAGCGTACTTATAAACTCGACGAGTTGGCGGATCTATATCTGAGAGCTGGCGATTGCATATTCCGCCTTGTCTTACAACCCGCAATCCAGCCTTCATAACGGCCATCTTATATTTCCCAGCTACAAAATAAAAAATCATCCATCTCTACTCCCTATCACGCTGCGCCGCGCTAATACGGATTTCCCCCCGAGATGGCAGGATGTCCCCAATCATAGTCGAACCGCCCCCAGCCGCCATTCTCCATCTCATGCGCCATCGACATCGCAAACACCACCATGTCGTACGCCCCGTCCCTCGGCACCTTGCCCTGGCACACATCACCCCCCATGGCGACGTTTAGCAGCACCGTCATGTCCCGCAGCGGCCTCGTCCCCTCGGGCACGCTGCACTTCATCACAGGCCGGCCATCAATGTACCAAACCATGCGCCCCTGTCCGCCACCAGTCTGATCCCACGCGAAATCGTACTGCACCGGCCGGCGGTGCATGTCCGGAACGCGCGTGCCCAGCACGCGGTGCTTGTCGCCCTGGTCGTGCTGGCCCCAGTGCAGGCAGCTGTGGTTCTCGCCGTCGCCGTTCCACGTCTCGGCAATGTCAATCTCGCCGTCCGTCGGCCACGCAAAGGGCTCCCGCGGCAGCAGCCAAAAGGCCGGCCAGATGCCCTCGGCGCCGGGGGAGAGGATGATGGCCGTGAGGACGCCGCGGTCGTGCGTGAGCGTCTGCTTGCTGACGAGGCGCGCCGAGGTGTACTTTTGGTCGCCGTCGCCAGCAGAGTTGTTGGCTACGGCGCGGAGCACCAGTCTGCCGTCTTGCGTGCTGTTTTTTTGTTCTACATGTCAGAACAGGGTTTCCAAAAGAAGAAGCAAAAATATTGTGTGAGTCAAGGGACGGAGGGAACTCACTGAAAAGCATTCTGGGACTGGTCCGTGTAGTTTTGCAGCTCGTGGTTGCCCCAGCCGTCGGTACCGTGTCCCGTCTTTGCATCCCACTCGTGCGAGATGGGGACGTGCGGGAGGAACTGCGGCTGCCAGTACACGCGAGAGCCCTGCGGCGGATGCTGCGGAACCGGCGGCGGTTGTCCGCCGCCTTGCTGATCCGGATGAGGGGGCACCGGCGGCGGCTGCTGCTGATTGTTTCCCGGGTAGTTGCCCGGAACTGGCGGCGGCTGTTGCTGATAGTACTGCTGTGGCTGCTGCTGCTGATAGTACTGCTGTGGCTGCTGCTGCTGTTGCTGGCCTCCGCCCATTATGCCATTGAACTCATTCTTGATTTGGTTAAAGCGGTCTTTCCACGGCATCCTGGCTAGATGTACTCTTTATATCGGAGCAGGATGGAACACGGTGTGCCGATCTGGCGGATCCTAGTGGAATGGTGGCTGCGGCGTAGCGTGGAACGGAACCTCGGAGATCTCAGCACAAAGTCACGTTTGAACCCTGAGAATATCTCTGAGCTGGTCTCAAATATCTGCCGTCACGAAAATGGGTTGAACAGCGAAAGTTGAGCGAATAAAGGTTCGGCGGTGATGATGATGTTGGGCGTACATGCGGACCCACTGAACAATTGCTGGGCAGTGGCAGTGTATATGCGGGCTGTGTGAGTGAGGAGAAGGCCGAGCATGTAACCAATATTCATATTATTAATAATAATAAAAAGACCTGACCGCCAAGTCTCATATCCAATTGAATGAGTGGTTGTAAGCTAACATTTATATACCACTTGTTTCTTGGTTTTCCGCATCGCCCCCCAAAACGCCTGATGAAAATGATCCCTTGAAAAAAAAATCTAGCATATGCTTTCCTTGCGCTCTAGTGTTTTTTCTCTCCCGTTTTTACGTGAGCCCTCGTGAGAGGCATATCGTTTTGCTGCTTCTTCTTCTTCTTCTTCCTCTTCTGCAAAGTGTGTACAGGGTATTGTTACAGTAAAGTGGTGTGTATATGTGTGTAGATTACGCCGGCGTGTTGCAGAGGCGAAGAATGCCCTCGTACATGGCAAACATGATGGCAGCGCTGGGCACGGTGCGCAGGAGATGTGGCGTCAAGCCTCCGTAGAGACCCATGAGACCCTCCTCCTTCCAGACGAGCTTGAAGCACTGCACGAGACCCGTGTATTTGAGCTGGCCGTCGGCAACAGGAGCCTGTCGCAGGCGCGTGCGTGCCACCTCGTGCGGGTAGGCCAGGATGGCAGCGACAAACTTGGCCACGCCTGCGGCGCCAAAGTTGCCCGTCCACTCGACCGAGCGGTCCCACGTCGTCTTCTCGCGCCCGCTGCGCTCAATCTGCTCCTCTCTGCGCGCGAGGTACGCCTTGAACTGCTCGTACAGCACCCACTGCAGCGTCGACTCGGCAACGCCCAGGTAGCTCGCGCTCATGCCCTTGTACATGCCGCGGACGCCCTCCTCGCGCAGGATCTGCCGGACGCAGTCGTAGCTGTTGCGGTATTGCCTGCGCACCTCAACGCCGCCAGCCCGCTCCGCGACGTTCTTGTCTAGCTGCATGCGCGTCTTGATCATCCAGATGGGGTTGGTGGCCGTCGACGTCGCGATGCCCGCCACACCGGCCGCGAGCATGTGCACCCACGGCGCCTCCTGGCCGTGATTCCAGCGCTCGGCGAGGATGCGCTTGCCGTTGCCGTAGACGTAAAAGTTGATGGCGCGCGCGGGCACCACGCCGACGAGGTTGGGGCCGAGACCCTTGAAGAGCGCCTTGGTGCCCTCGGTGCGCTGCACAGTACGCAGGATGTGCAGCGTGTCGCCCAGGTGGTAAAAGGCGGCCGAGAGCGGGTTGCGCGCTGTCTGCGCCTGCATGGTCTGCGCGGCGCGCAGCTGGGCTTGGTAAATGTCGGACTGGAGTCGTGTTTTCAGAACGTCGAGGGGTGCGGTGAGGGTCGCGGCCGTCATGCCACCAATTCTGTACTCAGTTAGCAAATCGTCTCGGCGATTCTCGTCAGTGAAGGAAAAGCGCACCCTCCGGCCATGAAATGCACCCAAGACTTGGCAAAAGGCAGCGCCTTGACTTGGCCCCTGGGCGGCAGGATGTCGTCGGACAAGACCTCGCCCGTCTCGCGGGACTGGACCAGCGCGGCGTGCTCGGCAGCTGTGTGTGAAGGTTGAAAAGGTCTGCGCTCATCGCGCCCAGGGGCAAAGACCTGCTGCTGTGGTTGCGCCATGGCGTCGGCCGGCGTTGCTCGTTGAGGGTGTCTCGGTCGTGCTGCGGACGCCGTGTGGCGGCGGAAGGGACGATTCGATCTGGAGCAGGAACCGAATCACAGCGCGTCGTCGTTTTCAGCCGAGGGAAAGAGTGTTGACTCAAAATACGTCCATCGGTAAGGCGACAAGGTGTTGACTGAAGGAGCAAAAAGAATTGGAGCGGGTGAAAGGGATGACGATTTTCTCCAAGCCGACCCAATTTTTCCAGGCGGTTTGTAAAAGGCGGCTCCTCACAGGCACACAGGCCTTCAATGTGTCACAGTTGGCGCTAACGTGTCGAAAATGCCCAAATGGCCGCTAACTTTAGACGAGAATTGGCGAAAAGATAAGAATCGTCAAATGGTCAGCTACATTCTCTTGAAATTTTACACTTTGCGTTCGCTACGCCTTGGCAGTGAGGCATGGTCACACAAGCAACACTATCCGAGACCATTGCTGTCTTACCTAGTATTTGTACTCCGTAAAACGAGGATCGTTGTACGACCTGATAAACGGACGAACAAGAAAGCAAGAGTCATAAGTTATAAATATTAAGAAATAGGCATTGTCATGGTCGTATCCATCATTCATACATCAACGTCGCATCGACGTCGCAAAAGCCCAGTACTGTACATTTTCGGCCTCTTTAATTCCAGACACAATGTCTCAATACAATCCATGAAATTGCTTTCCGACTCTACTTCTCCTGTGTTCGGTGCTCAATGCGGCGGCGGCGGCGGCGGTGCAGGAGGCTGCTGCGCTGGAGGATATGGCGGCCGCATGTAGTTGCCCTCCGTCAACATCGATGCCACCTGGTTCAGCCGTGACGGGTCGCGCCCTCTTTGCATCGGCGGCGGACCGGACAGGCCGGATAGCACCGGCGGCAAGCTCATCCTGCCTGGTTCGGCGCTGAGATCGGACCGGGCACTAGAAAACGGCCCGGGACTGTACGCCGTGGAATGTATGGAGGCACTGATATCCGTCTCCGCGCGACTGCTAGGGCGGATCGTCATGCCATCCATGGCGAGTGGCGCGGGGAGCTCATCAGGCGGTGATATACCCTCCGAGGCCACCTGCGCATCGCGCTCCACACGAATGCCCATTTCGCGCCTCAGAAGCGTCGCCTCCTCTTCCGTCACTGTGCGCCAAGTGCATTTCGCATGCTTCTTGGTGCACCCTTGGCAGGCGGTGAGATGCTTGACGCAGTGCAAGCGCAGCCGCCGACAGCGATCGCACGCTGGGCTGATGATATCGCCACGCTGCAGCTTCTCCGCCTTTTGTGTGACGAGCGAGCGCATAAACTCGGCGCGATGATCCATTTCTGTCATGGCCGAGTTTTCGGTCGGGTGACCGCTGCTGCCGGAGCGGCCCGAGGTTACGGACAGCCGGTGCTGAGTAGGGTGTGGCGATGCAACGGATGGGGAAATAGGCAAAACTCCTACCGGTGACAGAGCAGCTACAGATTGTGAGCGAGACGTCGGTACTGTGACTGGCGTCGATGCCGCATGGAACTGCTGTAGGAGGTCGGCGTGAAGGTCATATGGCGCGCCGGAAGCCGTAAGTCGAGAAGGTGGAACGCCACCGGTCGACGGATATCGCTGGCCGTTTTCCGCATTGCGTCGCCTAGAGAGATCATGCTTTCGTTGTCCTATGCGATGATGTAGTATCCGCGCCCTAGCGGCCACTTCGTCGGCCCTTTTGTACAAGACAGATGCCCTGGACTCGAGAATATCCAAGGTGGCCAGCTCTGCCGTCTCGTCTTCCTCAAACGGGTGCTCGAGCGGAAATCGGTCGAGAGCACCAGAGGAGATCAATCGCCAGTCATCTTCTCCAATTTCGCACTGTAGACCTTTGAAGTGAAATTGGCAGCATCGAGTGCCGTTGGGAAGTGTGGCAAAGACAAATTCGTTGGGATGCGCCTTGGCGTGTGAAACAACATCAATCCAGCTGATGGGATTCGCAAACGGCGATGTCGCGTTGGTTTTTATTGGACCATCAAAGAAACGCTCGATACCTTTAATGATTCGAGGCCCTGTGAGCTTTGCGCCAAGGTTGGCTGCGAGGCTCTCCTGCCGGTCCAGCACACCTTGTTCGTGTAAGCGCATAGTCTATCAGGCAAGTTGTGTAGGACTCATACCCTCATAGTCGGCAAGAAGAGTTAGAATATCTGCAAATGTATCCCCATCGCCCTGGATAAGAGCCAGACGCTCAGCGTTTGGTCTGGGTAGAAAGTTGATGTATCCAGCATGGCCTGCACAGGTTAGTACATGTTCGCTCTTGTAGTGGGAGTAAACTGTTCTCTTCAACTCGTAGCTTTCTTTGCTCTCTCGTTCCCGTGCAGGTTGCTATAAACTATCCCAGCTGCATGTGCTCAAATCGCACTACACGTTGAGGCAAACGGACGCTAATGACGCTTGTGGCAGCTGGCGTGGTTGCGGAGCCGCATAATTCGGGCCCTTGGAGACGGAGGCTGGAAGCTGAAGTCTCACGCGTTTGCGCCACCCACGAGGCTAAAACGAGAGAGGGAGAAGGCGGCAGAGAAAGAAAACGAAGCAGAGATGATGATGGAACTGAGGAGTCGAGGAAATAACTCACTCTGTTGGAGAGGATTCTGCTGCGGTGAGGGATAGCTGAGCTGGCCGCCGCTGTCAATGGCAGAACGCTTCCTTTTGTGCTCGAGGTCGGGAGTGTGCGACATGGTCGTGTGGGATGACCGAATGGAGAAGAGAGGACGGCTGCTGGACCGGCTTGGCAAAGGGCCAAAATTGGATGGCGAGAACAAGGTTGCTTCGTTTGGCAGATCTCGGGGTATCTCTGCAAGCGACGTAACGAGAGACAAGGGCCGCGTGCGAGCAGCCAGGCGGCGAGCGTCTTTGATGGCACGAGGTGGCGAGAGGGTATCTACACGCGGGAGGAAAAGAAGGAAATACTAGCCTAGGTGGGAAATAGATGAGATGAAAATCAACAAGGGTTCGTGAGCAATTGGACGGTGTGATCGAGTAAAAGTAAAGACTGTGGTGGTGTCGTGACAAGAGATGGGTTGTGGGAATTATAACACGGCGAGGTGCGCGGGAGACTTGCCCCTACCCTGTTATATCCAGCGTGTGATTCTGCAAGCCCACTCTTTGAAACAGCAGCAGTTGCAAGGCAACAGTGAGGAAGAAACAAGACGGGGAATGCTTCCCGTCAAGCCTTTTTTTGCGAGCCGATGCTGTCTTCCGTTGATGTGGATGCGGCGCGAGGCAGGCAGAGAGGTACTTGAGCACGTTGAGGTACCGGCACGGTGGCAGTGGCAGCGGCGGTGGTGGTGGTGGTGGCCAGGGGACCTGTCAGTCTGTGGGGCACCAGACGCACATTTGGGGGGGCGAAGAAGAAGAGGTGAGAAAGTGTGGACGGGGACCCTGGCTCCGTTTATCAAAAGTCTGGCCCGCGCTATTCGGAATCAGACGAAAGAGGCCGGGCGAGGGAGAGAAGAGGAGACGGCGCGGCGCAAGATGCGGTGGTGCGCGGCGGTTTCGATGCTGGCTTCCCCGTTCGTGATGGCGTTTGCAAGTCGTGGTTTCGTAGCCTGTCCGAGTGTTGAGAATTGAAACGTTGAAAGATTCTAGGAGGTGGAGAAGAAGCCACTGGATTAGAAAACAGAAAGATGCAGGAAAAAAAGAGGCGGTCGAGCAAGGGAGATGTACCAGTGCTGTGTATAGACGGCCAGTGTAAAACGGCCATCGGTTGAACACGCGTTGCGGCGAGTGCAGATCCTTTTTTGCTATCGAGAGGAGCAGGAGGAGGTGAGGGTCTTGAATGACTAGCCGATGCGCTGAATTGGTGACATTTTCCGGTTCGACGAGGATGGGATCAGCAGAGATGATTGTGAGGAGGACTTGGTTGATTGGAAAAAGGTGTCAGTGGCGGGTTTGTCGTCGAGTACTAAGTCGTGTTGCCTACAAACGGGCGGCAGAAGATGTGCAGCCATGATGCTCAAGGACGTACCCAGACAAACGACACGGCAGAAGCAGCACGCGACTGACTGCAAGACCAGCAGCTCCAGTCACCAGCATTCAGCCATCAGCAACACAGACAAGACACCCGTCACCAAGCATCATTCAGACTAATCAGAAATACCTAGCTAGGTAGACAACACACATGGGCATGCAGGCATGCAAGTGCAGACAGACAGGGCTCATCCATGATGGTCCAAAGTGCGCAACGCAAGGCAAGCCACGGCGCAGCCATTTGAGATCAAAGGAGGCCCTGATCATCCACAGCGGGGTAGACCAGCGCGTTTCCAGTGGGCAAACAGGGCAATGATGTGCAAGGCAAAATCCGTCCAGATGCAGCGGAACAAGGGAGACAATAAAATAAAAAAGACGGATAATCCTCAACATGGCAACATGGCTTTTGATCTAGGCTGGAACAAGGCATCAGACCGGAGACCGGAGTCAAGCCCACTCCAGTGCCACAGTGCCAGCGACGCACATACTCAGTACTGGTACCTACCTACACAGCACCTTGCTTGCGCTTGCAACATTCAGCAGCCGGTCAGCCACAAACAGCACCTTGCACTTGCAACCTCCGGCGGCCAGCCACAGACAGCCCCAGCGCACATCATTTGCCAATCTGCCCCTCCTTCTTCGGCCTGGACATGGGCCTCTTCTGTGTAGGTATGTACCTACCTAGGGGCGCAAGGGGGGTTTTAGGGGGGCGGCGATGGGGCTCCCGGGGGCTTCTAGAGCGAACAACGAACTTCTGGGGGGATTTTACCGGGGAGCCAGGAGCCACGCACGCTGCCAAAGGCTTCTGGAGCTTCCATCCAAAGGGGCCACTTGGAGCGTTCCATTAATATACTGAACCCACTGCGCACCTCGGCAGAAGGAGTCAGTTCCCCAATTCTGGATATGCACGTCCATTGTCGAAGTCCCAGAAGAAAAGAAAACCCACTCATCATTGGTAGTTGCGGTCTTCCACTGCAAGAAATGCGGATGTGCGTCGGAGAGCTGTGGCTGTGATGACTATCCCAGCTCAGCCCCAAATCAGTCAACATCTTTCACCTGTGCCGTCTCAGCATCTCACCAGCAGCACTTTCTCTTACACGCTTACTGGTACACTACTAAGTACACCAAGGCAGATTCATCCATGCCTCTCTTCTTTGTTTTTAGCGCAAAATCCTGCCGGCTGCCCGCTTACTCAATTTGTGCTGCCCCATGCCTTTTACGCCCATCTATCCCTGTCCTCCCATCTGCTGCTGAGAGCACCACCCGTGCAAAATCAATCCCACGCCCGGCGGATCGTTGTCCGTGTAAGCGAGGCCGGCCCTACAATCCCCCCCCCCTCTCCCATCGTCTCATGTCCACTCACTCAACAAACCACCCGCCCCGAGTCATGGGCATTCCGCTTCACCATTTCCACCTGACATGTGGTATCCGTCACACAGGCTTCTGGAACTCATCACAAGTCCCCAGTTAAATATCCCCGAAAAAAAAGGTGCATGGCATGGTAAACATGGCGATTGGGTAATTCCCGCCACCCGGGTATTGTTTCTCGCCACAAGGCGCCTTCCCGAGCATGCCAAACCACATGACTTTGCAGCAATATAACATGCATGCTGCACTTGATAGCAAAAGATAACTAGACCAAAAAATACCAGATACCCGGAAACTAGTGTCTTACTCCAAGGCAGGCCATTGACCTCTGACGTAGCCCAGCCGTCCACGCGCACACGCAGAAGTGGCAAATCACAGATGATGCTCCCCACACTGCCAGAAAATGCTTGGTACGAAAGCTTCGATATATTCTATTTATTCCACCTGCTGCTAGGCCACCCCTGCTTGCAACCTTGCGATCAACGGATCAACCTGATCTGCTTTCGGGCTGCATGCTTTGCCGTTTGTCGGCACTTGGCCGTTGCACTCACACGCCTTGCGCACTCTGCCAATGGACAAATATATCCCAATCGCTCTCGAAATGCTCCGTAGCGAGTATCGACCCCTTCAACTTTCAACTACCGAAATATCTTCCCTCCAAGCAAGATTGAATTGCCACCACATACATCATGCCATCAGCTGCCCACCTCTGCCCTGTGCTTCTCCTCACTAAATCAAGGCGGCGCGCCAAAGAACCTCGCTGGCAGAGCTGCCCGCACTAAGCCGGAACCAGCACTAGCGCTCCCCTTCCCACCAACCAACCACAAGCCAATGCAGGCAATGTAGCAGCTCCACCTACCAACGTCGATGGTGGCACAACCGCCCAAAGCTTTTCGAGGCAAAAGCCATATCCAAACACCAAGCTTGTCGCGACGATTATCGGCCCCGGTCATTTCCCATCAGCGAAATTTCTCCGCCTCTCTTCTTTCCTGTTTTCTTCTTTTCCTTGGTACCCGGCTCTCGCAACAATTCCGACCCCGCACTCGTGACCTTTCGCCACGTTCCTCATTTTCCACATCCACATCCCACATCTTCAGCACAGCGCCATGTCGGATAGACCTGCGCACCGAGGCGGTCGCGGAGGTGGTCGCGGCGACGGCGGCCATCACCGCGGTGGAGGCAGAGGAGGCTCTCGTGGCGGCGGTGGTGACCGCGGCGGACATCGCGGCGGCCATGGCGGTGATGGCGGGGAGAAGCCCAAGAAGGAGAACATCCTGGACCTCACCAAGTATATGGACAAGCAAATCACTGTCAAATTCAACGGCGGCCGAGAAGGTGCGTACCCTGCCATGCTTGCTTGGAATAGTCACGCAACCGGAACTGGAGGAGAGAGCTAATTTGCTTGGGTGATGTAGTCATGGGCACGCTAAAGGGCTACGACGCGCTGATGAACCTTGTCCTCGACGACGTGCAAGAAACAGTTCGCGGTGAGGACGACTCCTTTCTCTCGTCGAGCTGAATACGAAAAGAAGATCTTGCTAACGCACCCACACGATAGACGAAGAAGGCAACGAATCCACGAGACCCCTCGGCCTGGTCGTCGCCCGCGGCACCCTCCTCGTCCTCGTCTCTCCCGTCGACGGCAGCGAGCAGATCGCCAACCCGTTTGTCCAGCCCGACGACGACGAATGAGCGGCAACCCCACCAAAATATCCCAATCTATAACCCAACCGATGAAAGGAAAGAAGAAAAGAGCGATGCTCGAGGAAGGCGAGCTCATTCACGACATCTCTGCATTGTGACGACCGGGGTTGGGCTACGTTCCCAGATTTGGGGAGACTAGCTGCACAGACGCTTGATGCTACTTAGCGCAAGTAGTTGAGATGGTATATCCTTTGAGACCATGTGATTTGAATAGGAGATTCTAGAATTGGCAATGGGCAGCAAAAGCATAGCAATCAACAAAGGGAAGCAGAGAGCCAAAGTTTCTCCTTTAGATGCAGAAACTAACGAACAAGTAAAAGAGAGGGGATAATCGAGGACCAAAGAAAAAAAGGAACGTGAGGGGAAATTTAAAAAAAAAACACAACAGCAAAAATAAAACATATTTTTCAATTGGCTGTCTTCACTAAAACACGCTCTGCCCTGTTCGTTTCCCCAGTCTTCGAGTAACCACCTTGCCAGTTCCCCTATTCTAGAGCTGCCGCATGTTCCAATTGTATCCCATTTGCAACAGCCGCCAGCGCTGGTGCAGGTTTTCGTAAAAAAGAACCTTAGAACCTCCTTGCAAACAAAAATACAAAGTATACGCGCTCATAATCCAAAACTCAACTCGTGCGCGCACGCATCAGAGAGAATCCCGCC
The DNA here is from genome assembly GCF_028009165.1 of Akanthomyces muscarius. NCBI lineage: Eukaryota > Fungi > Ascomycota > Sordariomycetes > Hypocreales > Cordycipitaceae > Akanthomyces > Akanthomyces muscarius. The sequence continues at coordinate 1,845,131 of NC_079243.1, read as the reverse complement.
TATCCTCTCCTGTAGCGTCGACATTACCCAATGCTCCAGTGCGGCGTTGATATTGCTGAGAATGGCCAGCTAGCCCGCGAGCGCACCTCGTTGGTCTGAAACTGGTGGCGTCCAAAGGGACTCAACTAGATGCCCCTTGCTTGCTTGCTCCCCTTTTGCAAGTCGTTAAAGGCGCTTGCTAGCTGCTTCTTCAGCTCCTTGTAGCTGACAATGAAACTCGTCTGCTCATCCCGGCTTGTCAGACAAATCTTTTCGTCCGTGCCCGCATCCAGCTTGTTGAGGTTGCGCAGCATGTGACCCACGTCCAGCACTGGATTGTTGTTACTATCCACCTGGTGGAATACGTGATCACGGAAGAGCTTTAGCATGTAGCGCTCGCCGTTTTCAGACCATGCCCGGTCGCCGTCAAACTCCTGTCGCTCATTCACAGCGCCGAGCTTCATCAAGAGGCGCGCAATACGGCCATTTTCGAGCTCTCGGTACAGCTCCGTGTTGAGCTCGTCCGCCTGGTGTTGGCTCTGGTCTAGCGAGGTGACAATATGGCCCGCAACGCCTCGGATGAACTCATCAATGGTCTTTTGCGCCGGTGTTTGAGCAGGCGTGAAAAGCCAAATGATGGTGTCGCGAAGTTCTGCCGAATATGTTCTGCTCATCTGCTCCAAAGATGATGTGATATTATTAAGGTGCGCTGGTAGAGTTCCAGTAGCCAAGCAGAGCATGGTGCGGCCAAATTGCACAAAATCGTCTTGTTGTAATTCGGGGAGCGGGCGGCGGTTTTCAAACTGCACAACGTCGAGAATGGAGCAGGCGTTCAGACGAATTCTGTTTTTGCCCGTCACCAGAATCTTGCTGACGTCGATGCACCTGGCAGCCAGATTGCTCGAATGGATAGCTTTGAGTGCATTGGCAATCTGTGAAATGTAGCCCCATAGTACGGCTTCGGAGATGGGTGACTTTGGCTGGAATCGCTGTCCGTGAACAGGATTTGCGGTCAGATGATGCTCTGCTAGCGACTTGGCTAAGGGGTGATAATCCTGCACAAATATGAGGGAGCTGTCGCCAAAGGCTCTGGCAGTGAAGGCGTCGTGTATAGTAACGACATTGGCATTGTCGATCCGTCTCCATTCCTTTACCGATCTGATCGCGTGCTCGTTTGTGAGCCTGAAGCCTTCGATGCGGCGCAGACAGTAATTGTTGCCAGTTTTGGACGACGTCGCTTTGTAAACCCAGCTGGGGTATCCGAATATGCTGACATTTTTGCGCTGGCTCGTATCGAGCGCAACTAGCGAGTGGTAATTGTCCAGCTGCGGCAGCTGGGAATTGGGCATGACTTGAAGCGACGCTTCCGACTTGCGCTGCATATCTTCCCGTAACTTCTCGGGGATGAAAAAGTCGTGTGTGACACGGTGGTACTGCATGAGATCTTCGCGATGCGGTCCAACGGGTGCATATAGATGATATTGTAGTGGCTGTAGCGGCGCTGAGAATGCGCCTGCTCCTTGGTAGAACTGCTGCGCTGCTCCGGACAAGCCTCCGTGGTTCTCTGCATATGGGTTGAACTGTGCGGCTGGAAGGCCCTGAGCGACAGCCCCCATATTGAAGGGGTCAAACGACACGGGGCCGTCGGGAGGGCCTCCGTTGGCAGTTGTCTGCCGTTGTTAATGAATGCGATGGGTTGCGGCAATCCGTTCTAACTCACGGCAGAAACATTTGCGTCAAACGACGGCGTGAACTCGCGAATGGCGGCGGGATTGAAGACGGCATCCCCCTCGACTGGCGTTGCAGCGCCCGCTGCACCTGTTAGCAAAGAACACGAGAGAACAAACCGTCGATGCAGGCTAGCAAATTGTACCTACCTATTCCGCGAGGGGTAAACGCCGGCGCATTGGCAGCCTGCGAGGTGAAGGACTTCTTGACGGCCGCCGCAGGCCCAAGATTGGCTGGGGTAAATGAGGGCGACTCGACATTGAAGGATTTTTTGGATCTGTCCGTGATTAGTCGCCTCATCAGCGCAAGTAATGATGATTGCGTACGAGTCTTGTTGGTTTTGGTTTTGGTTGTTTCCTTTATTCTGCTCGTGTGAGAAGGTGCAGCCTTGGTCTTCGTAGCGGCAATGGCCATATATCAAGACGTTTCGGCAGAGGGTTTCCTTGTTTTCTGGTCCATGTCAGCGTAGTTCCTGCCTCGTAGTTTCGTCGTTCTTGTCTTCCCAAGGTCTCTCATCTTCCCCATTTCTTCAAGTCTCTTCCTTCTCCAGATTGCGTTCCCATTTTTCTCGTTCTTCTCCCTACACACAATTCGCCCCAAATGATGCATCGACTGACCTCGGGTTTTCACTCTCGGCGAACCGACCTGGCGCCGCAGCTCGCTAGATTGGTATCGGGGGGCCGCCATGTTCGACTCGGCAGATCGCGTAATTATTTCTGCGTCGGGGGATAAGCGGCGTTAGTATACAGTCGATATTGCAGCACCATATTCAGTCGTTGTGATCTGCGCAGCCGATGTCGCCGTTCAAGGTGTGCTGTTGGGTTCGCGAACGGGGCGCAGCGAGGGAGGCAGTCAGCGCTGGGGGGCATCATACTCGGGTCTTGTAGACATCAGCCATGGTTCAATTGATCGCGGCGACGCGGCGCCCATGAAAAAAATCGGCCGATGGCCAGGATCGCAGGCGAGCTGGGTTGCCGATTGCCCAAGATGAGGCACGGAGAGTCGGACGGCGCGAGGTTGATGCCTGTGGGGAAGACGCGAGCTGCGGCGGGGATGCGAGTTGATGAGCTGCGTGTCTCTGCTGCTGCTCCCAGCCCAGGCGCTTGGTGGGCGAAATGGGGTGCCAGATTGCGCTGGCATGCTAAGGCGGTGCAGGGTAGGCAGACGGAATTGTGCCACGTCTCACCGCCTAGCTCTTTATGATAGCGCCGATCAGCGCTGCATTGCCCGATATTGGCTGTAGCAGCCACTGAAGCTCACTAAAGCCCACCACAACCTACTGAGCACCATACAGGTGTAAGTGGTCTGGCTCGGTCACTTGTCAATTGAACATAAAATTGTACCAATGCTTCTTATTGCTTGTCTTTCACTCTAACCACTTTCAGAAGCTCACTATGGCCTGTCGTCGTTCTTCAATTCCCCCCGTTTCTCTCCCTTCTCGGTTGTTTCAAGTAGCGTCCACAGTGATGATACCCTATAGTGCAGTGTGGCAGCAACATTTTCGTCAGCATCGTTCTTCATTGTGTTTTTTTTCTCTCTCTATATTTCCTCCTCAAAGCGCTCTTACCATCGCTTCTTGTTATCTTTTCCTGGCTCTTGGCTGTCGCCTTTTCCTCACCTAAGAAGTACTAGAAATTGACAGTGTTATGTAGGTAGAAGTGACATTTCCAGGCACCATGTACGGATAATGGTTTTCACGCGTCACTAATTCTTTCTGTGTTCAAAAAAAGCAAGACCATCTCAAAATTATGTAAGAAGACGTCCCAGCTACTTTTGCTCAAAATACTGAGCCCAATTCGTGTCGCCAGGCCTGTGTTCAACCCGCGCTTGACCCTGGTGCATTACCATGATGGCATCTGCGCTGTCCAAAGTCGGCATTCGATGAGAAATGACGACCCTGGCGCATCCTCTAAAAGCATCGTCGAGAATTACCGCTATTCTCTCTTCTGTTCCTTCATCCAGACCTGCCGTCACCTCGTCCATCAGGACAACTTTAGATCTTGTCACTTCATGGTGCAGTATCGCGCGGGCCAGTTGGAAGAGCTGTCTCTGGCCAAGCGAGAAGCCCATGTCCTTCATTGACTCGGTCAAGCCTCCACGGTCTTTGATAATCTGCCACAGACCGACGCGGCGGAGCGCATCCTCCCGCATTTCCTCTGTCAGAGTGCAGCCCGATGGGCGCAGCGCAGGGCCGAACGGGTCGAGGTTAAACTTGACGGTGCCTCGCAGATAAATACCTCCTTGTGTCACTGTAGTGATCCGCGACCGTAATATATCAGGAGGAATTGTACGAATCTCCCGATCGTCAATGTTAATTTCGCCTTTGTATTCCAACAGATTCAGGACACTCAACAACACAGTTGTTTTGCCACTACAAAATTAATGTTAGCAGAGGGACATATACGGAGCTAGCTCGTTGCTAGTATCGCAGTCTTACCCTCCAGTTCGGCCTACTATTCCGAGCGTTTCGCCGGGGCGTACAACAACAGTTGCGTCCTTAATCTGGGACCCTTCCGACGACGCAGCCGACCTGAGAGATCAACACCCGTTCAGTATGTACGTACGTTTCTTTGATCTGATATATGGAGATTATGGCTTACCGATAGCGAGCAGATACATTCTTCAGCTCAATTTGGCCGCGTGAGGGCCAATCGGACGGAATTGGACCTTCGCTGTCTTGATATTTCTCAACAGGTGTTTCGGAGCAGTACGATTTTATACGAGACACTGCACCAAAGGCAGTTTCCATGGCCACAGACGACTGGACCCAGTCTGATATTGTGTCGCTGAATCCAATAAGACTGAGCAGCGCCAGGCCCATCGAGTTGGCCGATGCAGAGCTGGGGAACTTGAGTGCAAATGCGACAACAAGTACAGCAGCAACAGCGCTCGAAAAGTCCAAAACACCTTCTAGCCATTGTTGAATACTGTACAAAAAGTAAAGCGGCCGCTGCGTGAGATCGAGGGTGGAATAGAAGTCCTGGATTACCTCTTCTTGCCAGCGAAAGGCACGAATATGTTCGATGCCAGCAGCCGTCTCAGTGAATTGCCGAACTAGGGCCTTTGCAGTGTCATGCTCCAACAGGCGTAGCTGGCGTGAGGTGCGTAGGTAGTATTGCTGCACGGCCAAAATATGAAGCAGGAACAATGGAATTACTGGGGCCGCGTAGGTCGCACCGGCGCTGATGATGCCAATGTCAACAAAAATTGAAACGGCGCCTATTCGAGCAAACGCGTTAACAACCGATAAATTCTGGGTTGGTATCTGATACTCACGGAACACGGTTGGCAGCACCCGACCGGGAATCACCATTGTGACCATCGACGTGTCTTGGCTGAACCGATTCAGAATGGAGCTAGCGTCTTCATTGCTCAAGAATTCAAAAGTCGCCCTGAAAGTGGCATTGACTAAATTTTCATGAAGTTTATTTGCAACTTTCTCAATGATGAAGTAAAAGAAGAACCTGCATGCGCGATGAGCACAATCGCGGTAGATGAAGCAAGCGATTCTGGATACTTACATTGCAGAGAGGGAGTTCATGATCGGGTAAAGAACACAAAATACTGCGTAACCAGCATAGTATCTATGATCTCCGGCATAAGCATCAAGCCAGATGCGGGCGAAAATGTCTGCCTAGTTTAGTATATAGCCTACCCACCAGCGGGGAACGACTTACTGGGGAGCCTTTCGGAGATGGAGGCAAAAATCGTCAGTGCAAGCCAGACAGCTACTACGAAAATGCCAGCGGGTCGAAAATAGTATGCATAGAGCGAGAAACTATTATGGACCTTGGCCTTGTTCATGTCGTGGGAATCTTCATCTGTGCTGGACTGAACAAGAGGTAGCGGCTTAAACGATTCTGCCGCGGATTCACCGCGATCTATCAGTGGCCGTGCTTGTGACCGAGACGCCTGCACTAAGTCTTCGAGCTCAACATCTATTTGAGCAGGCGATATATATTGCACGTGGCCCTCATCGGTGACACGAAACACGTTGTCAGCATCGACTAGATGCTGCTCTGTGGATAGGACGTCAGAAACCAAGGTCAGAAGCATCATTGTAACATGGAACTCACTCGTGCTAGTCGTCATGACTAGTGTTTTGCCTCGTTCGGTCGCGAAACCATCTGTAAAAAGTCTAATGCGAATTAAGACTGCCGTCTGCTGGTCGAGAGAGCTAAAAGGGTCATCGAGTATAGTAGTCTCTGCTTCCATGTAGAAAGCACGTGCAAGAGCCTAGTAAAACGTGCATTAGAGCAGAAATCCTCATGACAGCTGATCTGACATCTTTCACATACAATCCTTTGCTTCTGTCCGCCGCTGAGGTTGCAGCCCTCACTTCCAGCCAAGGTTTGGTCACCGTTGGGTAGCCGCTCCAGATCCGAAGCCAGGTCACAAACAAAGATAATCCTTTGATATAGCGTACGATTGTAGGACTTGCGACCGATAATGTTGAGACGGATGGTCGTGTTTATCAGCCAAGGCCGCTGACCTGCAAATGCGATTGACGGCGAGGAAATCACGGCAGTGCCACTCTTAAAAGCCATCTCACCGAGCATTGCCTTAAGGAGTGTGGATTTGCCACAGCCAACAGAGCCGTGGATCATAGTGACCTCGCCAGCCTTTATAGATATAGTCGCGTCACTCAAAACTGAGTCAGAAGCGCCCAGAGCGACATTGATGGCTCGTAGCTGTACTGTATATGAGACCGCAGTGGCCCTGGTACCCCTTCTCCGTAGACCTGTTGCGTCGGTTGGGACAGAGGCAGAATAATCGGTAACTCGACGGGGGTCTCTTGCCTCGTCTTGAGCAAGGTATGTCTGGATGCGATCGAGGCAGGCAAAGCCAGTAGCCCAATTGGGAAGGTTTGCGAAGAAAGCAGCGAGAGGCTGAGACACCATACTTACGACAGCAAGAATAGTATAAAAGCGCGCCGATGACATTGTTTGGGCTTCTCTGGTCCAGAACAGAGTGGCAGCGACAACAAGCGCTGGTGTTATTGTTTCGGCAAATGCGGCTTTGCGAAGTCAATCACCTGTATTAGATGTAGGATGGAGATATAAACTTACAAATACCAAAAGTAATGCAATTGATTCGTCTGACATTCAGAGAAACTGCTACTTCCTTAGCGCGTAGATGATGTAGATGCGTTGCCATCGACAGCGCCAAGCCAGTCATTTTGATGTCCTTTATCTGCGCCAGCATATTTGAAGTAGCGGCAACGCGGTCAGCGATGTGCTCATTCCATATTTTTCGGTTAGCGCCCATTCGTTTAGCCAGCTGCCTCGAGCCCACCGTTACGACTGTACAACACAATTAGCTCGCCAGCACGCAGTGTGCTAACACGAATATACGTACTCAAGGCAGTAACACCAGTAAAGATGCTCGCCGCGCCAACGAAGATTGTAAGGACTCCGATGCCGAAGCCGACCTCGAGAACCACTGCACAAGTATCATAGCACAATGATACGAGGCTGCCGACGCCTTCGACGTCAGTGCTCATCAGCGTCACTGCAGCCGACTCTTCTGACTCCGCGGCGCTGATACGGAGGGACTTTTGGTATATGGCGGACACGAGAGTGCCTCTTATGGAAACCATAATTTGGGTTCTGATTTGGCTGAACCAGTTTCTAGACACCTTGACCGGGAATTTAGCACGGGATGATGCAGCAAGCCACGACAGTTACTACCTACCGCTTTGCCACTGAACACAAGCGCAGTGGCCAAGATGAGTCCAATCACCTCATCATTCCTAGATCCTTTATCTGGCTGCGTAGGCTGATCGGCAACCACATTGACGACATCTTGTAAAAGAAAAGGCTGGCTGAAGTTGAACCCTACCAGGAACAGGCGTGGTAAGATGGCATAGAAGAACGGCCAGGGCGCGGCAAAAATTAGGGCTTTGAATAGTGCGCGCTTAGCTTTATGGTCTTGTTTATCCCAGCATAGTTTAAAATTGCGGTAGAGCATATTGGAGCCAAATTGGTGGCCGATGTCCGGGAGGGTGTCGTTGTCAATAATGTGACGAAAGCCGAAGAGCAAGAGCGGGTTGATCCACAAGAATGTAGATCTACTCCAGAAGCCCGCCGTGATCTCGCTGCCAAGCTGGTCTCAATTTTCGGCAATGATGAGCGATCGCTTCGAGATTTCCTCCAAAATGACCAAGAGAAACTTGACCGCTGGCAGGACACATGTCAGACGCGCAAGGGTGTCCAGGCCCGTTCTGTGAAGGTAGGTGTAAATGGTGATGAGATCGAATACAAGCGTGATGCTCAGAAAGGCAGAAAGGAACAAGATAGGCTGAAGAAAATAGACGTGCGAGGCGTAAGCCATGGCCACAACGCCGACGGAGCTGAGGAGGGTAAGGATCGAAGCTGCTTGCGCCAGCTTAGAATTCAAGGGGGACTGGTACCAGTACACCACAATCGCGAGCTGGACCGCAACGGCGGCCACGGCTACGGCGACCTTTGCCCCCAGAAGCCAGCCTGACCGTACCAGGGGCCGGCAAGTAACAATTTTGTGAATGTAATATGGCAGGGTAAAGATCAAAACGGCAGATGGCGCCATGTGAAACATTGTATCTTCAAAGAGCAGCGTAAAGTCAAAGTGGCCCAACAGGCGCGGGCCAAAAGAGTCGTCCATGGCGACGTGTTAAAGCTGGTCAGTAACGAGCCGCGAGGTTTGTGTCCACGGGCGCGTATTTGACGAGAAGAGGATGGGCTACAAGAGGGAGAGAGGGGGGAAAGAAAGCCAAGAAATAGTTGGTCCAGCGGAAAAGGTCATGGACGGGGAGCCGGGTGAGGCGCCGCTGACCAGGCTGAGGGGAACCTGCAACGCAACAAGGAAGATGCAGCTTATTAGACTCGTTAGTGGCGCTATCACAACGATGCAACGCTGAGGGGTGGAGCTGAGTGTGGTTGGTTCTGCGGATGGGTGGCTCTGGCGCATGCCAATGTGCATTTACTAAGCTATTTGGCCTCTCCTCAGCCTGTTTTCCGCGCAGTGTGCCAGCTAGTCCGGGAGGGGAAGCTGCAGCGCGAAATTGGTGGCATCGGGGCTCCATTACAACGACACAGAGTTCCGCCTCGCATGACTACAGCGCCATCACTATAATCCTGGCCGCGGGCCCGACTAGAGTCATAGAGCCAACTATCGCTCGGCGTTTGCACTAACTGGCCATCAGTTCGCATCCCTAAAAGTCAAACGGACCAGGCCAGAGTGTCGTGCGCTCGTCCTACCCTCTGAATTCGGCGACACCGAGCTCGATAACACTCGGAGAGAAGCAAGAGCTGGCGATGGTGCATGAATTAAATATTGGTCGTTGAGTTAGTATGCAGGAAAACGGAGATGAGCAGTATATATGGTGGCTGCCAGGCTCCCTTCGTAGTGGGATCAGCTTACCAACAAGGCTGTGGCTGCCCAGCCCGTCGCCGAAGCTACTGACGAGATCACTGTGGTGGAACTAATGTAACAATGACCTGCCAACTATTTCACCAGCAACTAACTACTGACACATAAAACTGGGAGCAGCCAATTCCCCCGCCTTGGTTGTTCGACGTTTCTACCTTTCATACTTTATATGATCGCATATTGGAGCTGACAAAGAGGTCCAGCAACTGGTTTTATTGCCGCATAAGACTCCAGGGTCGTCTATTGTCGTTTTCCCTACCATCTTTCTTTAGTTAGATGTCCCCGCACCTCCGGGCCTCCCCTCTATCGCGTCACTGCCATGGCCACCTCCACCGATGAAGCCTTCTGGCCCCCGATCGGGTCGATCTTTGACCTGACCTTGAAATTTGAGGAGATTATTTTCAGCATCGCTTTCTCATCTGCTGCGGTTGCTCTTTTTCTATTCTTGTTTCGCCATTACTGCCAACAACCTGTCTGCGCTCGTAATGGCATGCTGCTGTGGGCAAAGCTTGTAAGCATCTCTTTTGTTACCCACTCACAGCACTTCATTAATGTGTGGCTTAGGCCGCGACCGGCGTCATTTTTGCTTCGCAGATGGCTACGCTGATCTTTTGGGCTATCGCAACACACCACCGCACAAAAACAGCAATCCCTGCCGCGTCGGTCGATTTAGTCGCTGCCGCATGCTTGGCAGGCATCGTTTATCTGGAGCATAGACACTCGATTCGCTCTTCTGCATTTACTGCCATCTACCTGCTTCTTAGTATCGCCTTCGAAATAGTCAAGGGTCGGTCCTTTTTCTTGCGCCCAGGATTGATCTTGCTCGGTGACATGGCGGAAGTGACTGCTGGAATGAGGCTTTTGCTTCTCGCTCTACAAGAATTATCAAAAAGGTCACTTCTTATTGATGATGCTTTACGTCAAAACAGTGGCCTGGAGACAACCAGCGGCTTCATCAGTAGAGTACTCTTTCTCTTCTTGAAACCCATCTTCGCCACTGGGTTCCGGACAGAACTCCTAATGCGCCACTTGAGTCGACTAGATCCCGAACTTTCTTCAGAAGTGCTGTATCGCAAATTGGAGCCATACTGGCGGCCTCGTCGGACAAATCCATCCTCAAACGAGCTGCTCAAAGCGTCCTTCAAGGCTTGGAAAGGCTGCGTCGCCGGACTGGTTTTCTCTAGACTTGTTGTCACCGCATTCAACTTCTCACAGCCATTTGTCCTACGTCGTGTAATCGACCTAGTGGATAAGCCCACTGAAGGACAAAATGACATGAAGGAACGTGGCGGCGTGCAAGCAGCTGCCACCTGTATGTTCGTCGGGATTGCACTGTCACATACCACCCATGCACATTTAATGAATCGCTTTGTCACCCGTTTGCGTGGCGGCCTTGTCGCACTCATTATACACAAAGAGCATACGATTACAGAGGCGGAGGCGAAGCGCTCAGCAGCTGTCACACTCATGAGCGCTGATGTTGATGGAATCACTACTGGTATACCACAATGCCTACAAATACCCATCGGCATCCTGGAGATAGTACTTGGTATGTACCTGCTATCGCAATTCATCGGTATCTCCGCTTTTTCAGTATTTGGTCCTCTTGTTATCAGTACCGTTATGGCATACTTTATCTCGCGGCGAATGGCAACAAGACTCTCTGAGTGGAATAAAGGTATCGAGATCCGGGTTGCGAAAACGGCCAAGATTCTGCCGCAAATAACAGCCATCAAGATGCTCGGCCTGGGACCCACGGTCGGCACCTTTCTACAATATCTTCGAGACCAGGAGATCACTATTTCAAGAAGTTTTCGACGTTTTCAAGCCCTGGGTATGGGGCCCATTCTAGTTGGTGATCTGATGACACCTGTGGTCGTCATTGCAGCAGCCTTATTTGGGCCCTCCTTCCGTGGTCAAATGTCCGCCGCAGAAGTCTTTCCTATTTTAACAGTTGTGTCGATCATCCAAAGACCTCTCCTAGCCGTGTTGGAAACGTTCTCAAGATGGGGGAACATGCTGGCATGCTTCTCTCGCATCCAGAAGTTCTTGTGCCTCCCGGAGAAGAGAGACCCAAGGTCAGAAACCGTCGCAACACCGGCCTCATCTAGCACCAAAGGCCCAGAAGCTAGCCTTGCTTCGAGCGTGGTCCAATTTCGACAGACTGATATTGCCCCGCTTGGAATGAAAGAGCCGTTGTTGCGCCAAATTAATTTTGACATGGCGCCAAGTTCCACTACAGGTCTCGTTGGCCTTACAGGTGGTGGCAAGTCTACCATCGTACAAGGAATACTGGGCCAAAGTGAAGTTTTGGGCGGCTCAATATATGTCAAAACTGATGAGATTGGATACTGTGGCGAAAATGTCTGGCTACGGGATACCACAATTCGCGCAAACATCATCGGAGACCTAGAGTTTAACCAAGCGAGGTTTACGAGGGTCATCAGAGCATGTTTTCTTGAAGAAGATCTAGAGTGGCTACCTGGTGGCGTAGAATACGTTGTTGGCACAAATGGGTCAAATCTGAGTGGCGGTCAACGACAGCGTGTCGGAATTGCGCGATCTGCTTATGCAGAGTATCGGATCACGATCCTCGACGATGCCTTCAGTTCTCTTGATCATGACACTGCCATTCACATCCTCCACCATCTGGTTGGACGTGATGGTATTTTCCCGCAGGCTGGATGCAGTGTCTTGATCGTCACCCATCTGCCAGGCTGCTTGGCTCTGGTTGACCAGCTGCTTGTCCTGGAGGGAGCCAGCTGCACTGTTCTGAAAGAAAAACGTGATATTGATAAATATCGGGGGAGACTCGGAAGTACCATGGCCACACTCAGCCGCAATGTTGCTGTCAGAGAAGAACGAAGGGAACAGCGCGCACTCCGCACATCTTTGGAAGAAAATGCCGCTGTTGTGGCATTCAGCAACGCCGCACTCCGCCAGCGAGGCGACATACGTCTCTATAGTCTGTTCATTCAGCCTATCGGTTGGGTTAAAATGGGTCTATACACTATTTTTACCTCTCTATTTGCTGCCGGAGAAGTTGTTCCCGAAATCTATCTTCGAATATGGATTGAAACCAACCCCGACAAGTCTGAGCTCTTCATTGGCTATGCCAGTGTTGTGGCCGCTACATGTGCTACCGGCTGCTTAGTATACTGGTTCTTATACGCAGAGCTATCTCCCCGTGCGTCGAGCCAGCTGCACCAACGGCTTGTAGATAGCACTATGGGGTCAACACTCAGGTTCTTGAGTACAACAAAAACGGGAGTACTGTTGAATCAATACAGCCAAGACATGACCTTATTGTCGAGGAATCTCCCTGCGGCAGTTCTCAGAACTATTCATTGTGGCACCAATGCGATCATCCAGATTGGTATTATTCTCGCCGGCGCAACTTACCTGGCTGGCACCCTCCCTGCTATTTTGATCGCCTTATTTTTCATCCAACGATACTACCTACGCACGTCGCGGCAGATACGCCTTCTGGATCTTGAGGCAAAGGCGCCACTGCATACATACTTTGAGGAAACAGCTGCTGGTCTGACACATATTCAAGCCTTTCACTGGCAAGACCAAAATATTGAACGTGGAATTTTACTCCTGGAAGAGTCTCAAAAGCCTTTTTATGTCTTCTTGGCTGCTCAACAATGGCTGGGCATGGTTCTTGGTCTTTTAGCCGCTGCTCTCGGTACGTTACTTGTGGCACTGGCTTTGTTTATAGACCAGAGCTCCTCCTCGCCTGCTATTGGTCTCTCCTTTATGGGACTGATCTACTTGAATATTGCCCTCCAAAATACGATGGTGGCCTGGACGGAGCTCGAAACATCTTCTGGGGCATTGGCAAGGCTGTCCCTTTTTCAAGAGCGGACGCCGCAAGAAGCACGGCAGACCGGTGAGGGATTGCCTAGAGATTGGCCGTCGAAAGGTCAGGTCAAAATGAGGAATGTTTCTGCCAATTATACACCCGAGATTGACGATTCTCAGCCTGCACTTCGGAATGTGTCTTTATTAATCTCGCCGGCTCAGCGAATCGGCATTATGGGCCGCAGTGGGAGCGGTAAAAGTTCTCTGTTCCTAACCATGCTGGGATTTATCGCTTATGAGGGCGAAATTGAGATTGACGGTATCAACATCGCGTCCATCTCCGTGGACGATTTGCGATCACGCATCGTTTCAATTTCCCAGGACCAGGTACAATTTGATGCCACCATTCGAACCAATCTACTGCCATTTACGATGAACGATTCGTCTTCGAAAATGGACGAGAAAGACAAAAAGCGGGATCTGGGCCTTGAGAAGCTACTGAAGAGCCTTCAAATATGGACACCGCTTGCTAAAAAGGGGGGACTTGACGCTATGCTAGATGGCATTGGCTACTCGAAAGGCCAGATGCAACTCCTGTGTATCGCCCGAGCCATCCTACGGCAGCAGGAGACTGGGAGTCGACTGGTGTTAGTAGATGAGGGTACAAGTAGTGTTGACGCGCATACTGAGAAGATTGTCAACAGAGTGATGAAGGAAAACTTTGCGGGATGTACTGTCTTGACAATTGCGCATAGGGCGTCAGCCATGGCAGACTCTGATGACCTCGTTCGGCTGGACAGAGGGGCTACGGTAAATCTCAACAGAGACTCTGATTCTGAGTCTGCGGAAGAGGAATGTTAGTCTTTCTTTTACTTAATCAATCCAATACACAGGCATGTAATTCGAGGGCAAGTGTACTCACGCGAGCATAGCTAGGGCCGTGGGCATCGCAGTAAGAGAACCCCGGCCTGTCGCAGGCAGCGTCCCCAAGATGCGGGTTGTCAACATCAAACCGCACTGCCTTCTATGCGGCCGAGAGCCCGGCAATATAACATTACAGATCAAGTACTCTGTCTCTTCGAACTGCCCAATGCGCAGAGGAAATTATGCACCACCCTCCGTATTAATCGTCCGTAGGGTTAGCAGACAGTTTTGGACTCGCTCCGACTTACAAGGAAGGGGTGAAGCGGACGCTGCGTGAGCGCGACGCCCCGGTTATGCACTTCCACGGGCACGTGCAGTTCGAGGAGTCGGACATGTTGCATCATCGGCTCGAGCTGCGCATACTTCCGGCAGCAGCACAACCACCACCACCACCACCACCACCACATGATGATGGCGGTGGTAGTGGAGCACCGACAAGTAATGTTGACGACGACGGCTGGCTCTTCTCCGCCGCGGACACGCTCGAGGCCGACGACATATTCGACGTGCGGCTGCCGCGGCCTACGCAGGTTACCCACACGGGCTGTCGCAGCGGCCAGTCAGTCAACAAGGATGCGGACGACCACCTCGGCCTGACGACGGCGCTTCATTACGCCGGGGCGAGCTCCGTGCTGTTTACCCTGTGGAAGATTGATACCGAGGATGGCCTGAAATTTTCGAAGGCCTTTTACAGAGAATTCCGGCGCGAGGCTGGCGATGGAGTGAAGAGAAGGGCGGCAACGAGACGGGGAGGGTTGTGAACCTGGCCAGTGCGATGCAGAAAGCAATGTTGGGGCTGAGGGGGCGGAATAAGATGCTATACTACTGGGCGTGTTTTGTCCTTCATGGCATGTGGCTATACAAGTATAAGTAATTAGAGATACAGTTCTAGGTGTATTATTTATTTGTTGTGTTTGATACTGTAGCGTTATTACAAGTACTTTTCAAAAGAAAAAAAGTCATAATCTTCAAAAGAAATCGGTTTTTGTTCCATATCATAAAAAGACTGTGAAGTATTCAAATTAATATTCGAGAAACATACTCTTACTATATATCTCTACTCTAATTCTTTAGCTAGATACACTGTACCTGCATACGGACTGTTGTTGTAGGGTTCTGCCTCGAGAAACCCTTCCGACTTGTACAGCTTGATAGCGGCCTCCATCCTCGCCAGGGTGTCCAGAAACACTTCGTTGTACCCTTGTTCCTTTGCGCGTCGCATCAGCTCCAGCAACAGTTTGCGCGCAACCTGTCTCCCCCGCGCCTCCGGATACACGAACAGCCTCTTCATTTCCGCGCAGCGATGGCCTTGCTTGGCCTTGGGGTGACTCGACGGAAGCGTCACAGGTCGCGACGCGACGCAGCCCAGAGCACGTCCTGACTCGGTGTCAATAGCCAGCAACAGGGAGCCTGTCGGGGGTGCATACTTCCCCGGCAGTCCGGCGAGCTCGGATTCGTAATTTTGGTGCGAAAGGTCTTCGTCGAGCCATTCGGTGTAGGTGTGGAAGCATTTGATGACGGCGGCGAGATCCTCCGGTGACTCAACCTGACGAATCAACACTGGCGAAGGAGCTGACGGTTTGGATTCCATAATGTTCCTGATGTCCTTCATGTGAGAGAGGTATGCTGGTAGAACAAAGGCGGTTGCAGGTAGCAATTCGGTGGTGATTGTTAGACAAACGTCAGATTCTGGCCGAGGCTGTCTGGCGTAATTTCTGTGCCGATTCAGTTTTCAAAGGCAACGGCTGTATTTCCAGAAGTTTCTGAGATTTTCTTGTGCTTCATGTCGAAAGGCGTAAATGTCATGTGTAGATGACTCTTGAAGCTCGGGACGGGACGGCCGGCAGCTTGTTGCAGGGGCGGGAGGAACTAAGTAAGTGGGCTCCTACTCATCAACAAGGGAATTGTCTCGAATCTAAAAGCTGCCGAGTTTATTTGCCTCATAGCATTTTCAATAAACTTTTTTCTATTTCTTTTAGTATTCATTGAACCCATCTTGGCCGGGAACGGAGCTGACCCGTGCCCCACCATTACATCAGACTAGCCGCTGGTGCCTGTCGGCGGCTCGTCAACCACGTAAACTGTCCACAAGCTGTCACTATCACAAGCTTAAAGAGCACTGCAACATCTCCAATACAGAAAGCGCCAGCCATCGAAGAATATATACGCACCAGTCAAAACGTGAAACAGCTTGTTTGCACAGGCCGGCACCCGCGCAAACGGCAGCATGGCCGACGCCGAAACAGACATTGGCCAACTGTCCCCAACACAGCAAGAGGCCCTCCAACAGTACCTGGCCGTGACGGACCAAGATGTCAAGGACGCGATACCACTACTACAACGGTCGCAATGGAATGTGCAGGTAATGATTCACCGAAAGGCAGTTTCTGAGACGATTCGCTGACGAAAATAGATTGCCATTGCCAAATTCTTTGACGGCGAAGGCCCCGATCCCTTAGCCGAGGCCATGGCGGCCAACCAAGCCATCCCACAAGTCGCCGCTCGACACGAGAACCTCCAGCAGAGTCTACTCGCATCCGAGTTCAGCTCGAGGGTAGCGCCGCGCCGCGATCGAACCGACCCCGCCCCCCGAATCGTCCCACAGTCATCAACAACGCACGGCACGCCGTGGCTGCTGGGTCTCCTGCTGACACCCCTCAACTGGGGCTGGCAGGCGGCGACGGTTGTGCTTCGCACGGTGCTCTATGCTCTCTCCTTTTTGCCAGCGGCGATCCGGCCAACGCTGTTTACAAGCCGGCTGTCGGCAGCGCTGCAGGGCGGCGGCAGCGGCGGGCGGCGGATGCTCATGCCGCGCGATGCGGCGGCGCGGTTCAAGCGCGAGTTTGACGAGGAGCACGGCGACAATGAACTGCCGTTCTTCGAGGGCGGCCTGGCGCAGGCGCACGATCTGGCCAAGAAGGAGCTGAAATTCTTGCTGGTGGTGCTGCTCTCGCCTGAACACGACGACACGGCGGCATTTGTGCGCGAGACGCTGCTGGCACCCGACGTGGTCAGCTTCATCAAGGACCCTTCCAGCAACATCATTCTCTGGGGCGGTAACGTGCTGGACTCGGAGGCGTTCCAAGTGGCGCGCGAATATAAATGCACCAGGTACCCGTTCTCGGCGCTCGTCTGCCTGACGCCCAAGGAAGGCAGCACACGCATGGGGATTGTCAAGCGGCTGTCAGGGCCCATGCCCGCCGCGACATATCTGTCGGAGTTGCAGGGGGCGATTGAAAAGTACGGCGCCGACATGGCGGGTGTGCGTGCGGAGCGCAGCGCGCAAGAGTTTGCGCGCAGCTTGCGCGACCAACAGGACTCGGCCTACGAACGTTCGCTTGCAATCGATAGAGAGCGAGCACGGGAGAAGAAGGAAGCTGCGGCGGCGGCCGCCGCCGCTGAGAAGCGTGCGCTGGAAGAGGCAGACGCGGCCGCTCTGCGCGCCGAAAAGGGCGAGCAGTGGAAGGCGTGGCGCGCGTCGCAAATCAAAGCAGAGCCACCTACGAGCGACAAAGAGGTCGTGCGTGTCGCCCTCAAGATGCCGGAGGCCTCTGGCGCGGGCCGCATCACGAGGCGGTTCGCGCAGGACGCGCCGCTGGAAGAACTCTATGCGTTTATAGAGTGCTACGGCGTGCTGCACGGCGATGAGGGCGCCGGCAATGCTAGCAAGGAGAAGCCGATCGACTATGAGCACAAGTACATGTTTCGCGTGGCGTCGACGCTGCCACGGGCCATCTACGAGCCCAGCGCGACGGAGACAATGGGCGCTACGATTGGGCGATCGGGCAATTTGATTGTAGAGCCGATGCAGGATGGCGCAGAGGAGGAATGAGGTTGACTGGAGGTGTGTAATATTACAAAAGAATGGGCTGTATATGAATGAATAGAGTGGACAGAGGTTGAAATCATGACTGGTCTACGTGATGTGTGTGAGTTGAGCGCTGGTGACGAGACAACTGCTGATCCTCGTCGCGCCCATCATGGGACTTGGTTCGTCCGGCGATTCGGCAGATACATGACGGGTGTGATCCGGAGATGAGGCGAACAGCGGTATGAGCTTGGTCAGACCTTTTTGACTGCACAGCCCCAAAGCTTTACGCAAGCCGCGACGAGGTGTAGTGGCATGATGGTGCGTTGCCGAGACTCGTCCGGTTGTCAGCAGGCTTGTCCTCCGTCATGAGCAAAAATGAAGGAAAAAAGAAACTGAGAGGACAAAAAAAAACTGCCAAAAAACGGTAGCATCGCAGATTCATCTGAGGGATTGCTGCCTGCTGCCTGATGCCAGCTTCTTAGTTCCCGGACCAAGACCATCAGGAGTTACCAAATCAGGCGAAGCGCTAGAACCGCCGCAGCTGTGACCACTTTTACAGCATATGAAGGTACGCTGTAGCCAGTGCCCTCGAGCCCTGCAGGCCGCGCTGCTGCTATTGCTTCAGCGCATCGGTGGGCTCTGGGACCCCTAAAAGTTCAAAGTGGAGTGCAAGTCGAGTCTAAATTCGTTTGGGCTCCAGGGGACCCAAGGGACCTTGGTAGACAATCGTCATTGCTTACTGGAATACCGGGACTGGAGGCGCAAGAGTGGCTGTCAATGGCTTCGTCTGAACATTGTTGAAGAAGGGATCGCTGCTCGTTTCACAGAGCAAAGTGACCGGGACAGCCTCTGACCTCGACAGTTTCGGAAACAACTGCACACTTCTCTCGCGCACTCAAGTCAAAAACCTGGGTTATAAATCAAGTACCAAGTAGCGCCATGTACACGTGTTTGGCCTTGGCGAAAAACGGTTCCCTTTCCCGCACAGAGGCGGAATGGCAGCCTCCAACCAGTAACCTCCAGGTACCTGCAACCCCAGCAATGCGCTAGGGACCCGCTGCGCTACAGGGCACAGCCTCTGAGTGGCCACCTGGCGCGGCGCTCTAGGCTGACGTCGCTGGAGCCCCTACAAGCCCACCAAGTACCAACGCCATCTCCGCCACGCTACCCCGTACGCCATCAACATTTCCATTTGCTTTTCAGCCTGTTTACTCCCTCTCGCTACTCTCCTCCCTAATCACCTCTTGTCCTGCGTTTCAACACTGTCGTTTGTTGCCTCGACTTCTCTCGAAATCCCCCGCCGCTCGATAACCAACGTTTGTCTGCTACGCTAGCGCCATCTCTTTGTTCTCGATTCCCGCGCATCGACCCCCCTTGCCACCCCAACGACGACACGAATCTCCGTCCCGCGTCGGGCATCTCGCGACCGTGACTTGCATCCTTCAGCGCCAGACGTCTGAAGAATCACTGCTGTAACCCGAGATACCCCCAGTCGCACGCCCACCATGAAGTCGATGAAAAGCCTCAGCATGAACAAGATGCTCGGGGGCATCAAGAGGAAGAGCACACGTACGCCTTACCATAACCAACGTGAATACGAGGCCGCGCCCAACGCTGACCTGTTGATCCAGTAGCAGCACCTACTGCCGGCTCGGCTGCCGCTGCCGTACCGCAACAAGGCGAAGCTCCCGAAAAGACGGCTCACAACAGCGTTGTATGTGTTTTTGCCTGCGAGCCTCGCGCCCGTCGCTAATGTCGTCACCCCGCAGAAAGCCTTTTGCGAGTCGGGATACAATGTCCAGGTATGTCACTGCCGTGCGCCCGCACCGAATCTCCAGTGCGCTGACACGGCATCTTTCTGCAGGGCGACGAAGTCCTCTTCCTCCCGCCCATTGTCGACGCTGCCGAGTCCTCCCCCGCCGCCGCTACCGAGTGCGCCCGCCTCATCCGCAAGTTCATGTCCAAGGACTACTTCTCCCGCGCCGCCTGGCAGTACAACGCCATCATGCTCCTCCGCATCCTGACCGAGAACCCGGGCCCCATGTTCACCCGCAACATTGACGCCAAGTTTGCCGACACCTGCAAGGCCCTGCTGCGCGGCACCAAGGACCTCAACGTCCGCCAGATGCTCATCGAGACGCTCGACGACTTTGAGCAGACAAAGTCTCAGGATGAGAACCTGGCCGTCCTGCTGCAGATGTGGTCCAAGGAGCGCACCAAGATTCAGGCTGTCTATGGCGTAAGATAGTCTTGCCCGCAGAGCTGCGCTTTTCACAAATTCGGCCCGTACTGACACGCCCCCCAGAACGCTCCGAGAATGGCGCCTCGTCCATTTCTCACGAACCCGCAGCAACAACAGTCGCCAAACAGCAACAATAACGGCCAAAACTACTTTTCCCGCCACCACACCAACAACAAGCTGCCCGGCGCCGTCGAGCTTGCCAGCCGGCTCGAAGAGGCGCGCACGTCAGCCAAGCTGCTCGAGCAGGTTGTCATGAACACGCCTCCCGCCGAGACGCTCGACAATGACCTGATCAAGGAGTTTGCCGACCGCTGCCTGAGCGCCTCGCGCAGCATCCAGGGCTACATGATCGCTACCAACCCCGGCCCCGACAACGAGACGATGGAGGCCCTCATCGACACCAACGAGCAGCTGCAGACGGCTCTTAACCAGCACCAGCGCTCCGTCCTCAGCGCCCGCAAGCAGCTCGGCCTCGGCGTGCGGTCCGAGGAGACGACACCCGCCGGTGGGACGCCCACCGCCGCCGACGAGCCCGTCTCGCCCATGCTCGACTCACCGGCGCAGCCTGTCCGAAACGGCAAGGGAAAGCAGACGGATCTGTATCAGGCTGAGCCCTCGGGATCCGGTCCCGGCTTGGGCATGGCCTCTGGCTCCGGCTCCGGCTCTTCCTCCAACAAGGGCAAGCATATCCGCGACGAGGAGGACCCCTTTGCCGACCCTTTTGCCGATCCGCAGCAGGACGACCACACCCCCAACAATGGCGCGGCCCGCTCACGGACGCCCGTCGTGCAAGATGAGATGCCGCATGAGCCGTTCCATCCTGGGTTTACGCCAGCTGCCGTCCCGCCGGTAGGCCACCCCGCGCTCCGCGATGGCGAGACGGCGTCCAAGGACACGTCGATTGAGGATCTCTACGATGCCGCTGCCGCTTCCGGCAAGGGCAAATCTACTGTTTAAATACCACTGACAGTGTGAGCGATGTTTTTATAGCATGTCAAAGTTGTCCACGCGGAACGTATAGCCTGGGGTGGTGCAGAACTCACGTCGATACCATAGAGCGCTCAGTTCGTCTGGATTGTGAAGAGAACTTTTTTTTGGCTGCATATCAGGCCTGTTTCAGCGATCTTTGGCCTCGCCCTCCTCCGTTCCTCGCTGTTTTCTTTTTGGGTCAAATCTTTTCCTCGATAGGGACCCTTCCGTTGTTTCCAAGCACAAAAAACGGTCTGCTTTCTTTTTATTGATTCTTGTTTCACGCCCCTCTCTGATACCATTGATACGTTGCTATCATTTCTTCCTGTAAATAGCCGAGGGCTATATGAGAGCCTGCATTCAGTTGGAGTACAATAGGCCGTTGCCCACATATATACCGTGTTTTTTTGTCCTCGCTCGTTCTTTCTTCCGACCCTTTTTCGCCCTCTCCCGCTACGCTTGACATCCATGGAAGCTCCTGTGTTCGTGATGATGTAGTGCTTACGCCTTTTGTGCCGTTTTCTACTTGGCTAGCAAGCGCCGTCGAGCTCACATCCCGGTGCACAGCTCCATTTCGACTCCCAGCTGCGGGATCCCGGTAGCTTATTCCGTACAGTAGGCACATTATAAGAACGCTGGTTTCGTATGCGCTGAATCATGTACATATAAAGTTTAGTGCATCTGTGGTATAGCTACAGGTATATGTGCGCATCTGTCCATGATGGCGCCTCATAGCTGATGGCGGTAAAGCGCATCAAATCTTCCAGTGTGGTAAGTGTCCTCTTGATGAAAACAAGCCCTTTATCCCGCGTCCGGTACTTAGGCACTGCTGGTGGCGCTAGATGTGCTGCTGCTTCCGGTGGTAGACATGCTGCTCGTAGACATGCTGCTGCTGCTGCTGGTGCTGGTTGGCATGCTGCTGGTGCTCGACGAGCTTCCCGTCGTTGTTGAAGCGCTCGATGTGCTTGCAGAAGAAGAGGAGGAGGAGGAAGCACTGGGGCTACTCGTGGTCGAAGTGCTGGGGCTGCTGCTGCTCATGGCCGAGGTGCTGGATGTGCTGCTCGCCGAACTTGCCGTGCCGCTAGGCGTCGCTTTGCCGCCGCCCCCAATGATCATGGCGATGAGGGCGTCGCAGTCCACGCCCATCGGCGGCTGCGGGACCACCGCGCCGGGCTTCCGGACGCCGGCCTTGGCGAGGGCAATGTCGAAGCAGGCCAGGGCCTTGGTGATGCCCGAATTCAGCAGCTGCAGCGCATCGGTGATGTCGCTGCGGCGGTCGCTGGAGTCCATGAGGTTGGGGGCCGCCAGAGCGACGACCGGGAGGGCAAGAATGGTATAGGTAACCTTCATATTTAATATTTGAATGGTGTAGATGTTTTTATGTGCGATATTCTCAACCCACGCAAATTACCTGCACTTTCGATGCGAGGAACCTCTCGATTTATAGACATTAGAAGTGGCCTTCGGAGCCGGGAGGGTGGAGTCACCCAGGCCGTTCAACATTCCAGCTGCCAAAGTCTGAATTTGGGGTACAATGCGGGCTTTCAATGTAAAAATGGCTATTAGCGGGGCGACGCAAGACGATTCATCGATCGATAGAGTTGCCCATGATGTCAGACACTGGAGATCGTTGCGCTTTCCCGTGCCATTGTGGCTTCTGGGCTGGCATGCTGACACGGGTGCTCCTAAAGCCGGAACAAGGTTCACAGAGTGCCATCGCAGTAGACGGGACGGACGAGAAAACCTATTCATACAGAGATCGTTCAGCTCGCCTCGACTAACTCGGATAGTTTACTTTGCTGCAGGCATGCAGCAAGACGTCATTACTACCGCAGAGTATCCAACGGTGCAATTTTGGGGGTGCAAGACAATCAAGCCAAGCTTCCAACTTCTTCAAGAGTCTAGATGTGCAGCGGGAAACTCCAGTCGTGGGGGAGTCCCTCGTCGAAGCTCATGGCGCCCACTCCCTCACATTTATCCCCCCACGGCTCACACGCCGCCTCGCACGTCGTCTCCCCATCCGGCACCACGCCCTGGTCAAAGTAGCGCCTCACCACATCCCTCGTGCACTCTGTCGCCTTGCGGCTGCCAAACACGCAATGCCCCATTGCCTCCTGCACGAGCACGCCCGCGCCGGGGTACTTGGCCGCCACCGTGCGCGCCGCGCGGAGCGGCGTCACCGGATCGTACCTGTTTGACAGAAACAGCACCGGAGCCGCGGGCTTGCCCTTTTCCGGCACCGACGCGTTCTTCGAGGCCGGCGGCGCGGTGAACGGCCCGTGGAACTGCCACGCGGCGCGCGTCTTCCAGTTGCTGCACGAGAGGCGGATGTTGCCCCAGGAGGCGCCCGCGACGGCCGACTGCTGCAGCTGCTTGGCGACGTAGGTGCGCCAAAACGCCGTGTCGCGGCCGGTGATGTCGTCGCCGTCGCCGCAGAGCACTGCGCTCTGCGCGTCGGGCGCGCCCTCCGCCGAGGCCTCGGTCCGGTTGCCGATCGGGCAGGCGTCTTCGAGCGGCCCGCCCGCGATGGCGGCGAGGAGGTCGTAGAGGTCCGTCGTGTTGCCGCGCATGGCGGCGTCGGCGGTGTCGGCGGCCTGCTTGAAGAGGTCGAGGGGCCGGTACATGGTGCCGAGCAGCAGGGCGCGAAGGTCGTTGGGCTGCAGGATGTAGGTGTCGTCCTGGCCGGCCCGGCTGACAAACGTCGGGCTCTCGTCGAGGGCCGCGACAAAGGCCCAGAAGCGCTCGGCAATGTCGTCGCCCGACTTGTCCGTGCTGCGGGCGAGGGGGCAGATGGAGGTGCCGGCATCGAAGCACCCCTGGAAGAAAATGTCGACCATTTCATCAGTGTCTACAGTGTTGGAGAGCCAGCCCTGCGTCAAGGTTAGTGTCATGTGTAGAAGAGGTGTGATGGTAGACGGAAAAGGACTTGCATCACCGGTTGCATAGTCGTCAATGTCGCAGACGCCGTCGAGGAGGATACGGCCAATGCGCTCCGGAAACATGGAGGCAAAGTAGTTTCCGAGGACAGTGCCGTATGAGAATCCGAGATACTGCAGACGCGGAAGATCATCCTTGTCACTACCCACACTGCGCAGCTCCAGCTGAGCATCACCCTCTACCGCCTTTGCCTCCTTCTTAGCCGTCTTCTTCTTTTGTTTCTTGTTGTACTCGTCAATCTTTTCCACCACGGCCAGCATATCCCTGGCCACGCTCGTCGTGCCCACATACTTGAGCAGCTCCCCATTCGCCACGTCGCAGCGCCCGCCCGCAAGCTCCGCCAGGCCCAGATTCCACGGCACCGCCGCAGGACCGCCGTTCAGGCCGCCGCTGCCGCGCGCCTTGAGCGTCGCCGCCGTGCGCGCCAGGTTGCCCCCCGGGTAGCAGTTGACCTGCGGGGTGGTGCGCCCGATGCCGCGGGGGTCAAAGGAGACGAACTCAAAGTGCTTCTTGCCGGGCGTGTCCACCATGGCGCGGTGCTGAGCCGCGGCGCGCAGGAGGTGGCCGACGCCGGAGCCGCCGGGGCCACCGGGGTTGGAGAGCACGGGGCCGGCGTAGGTGGCGTCGTCTACGGGTACGGAGGCGGGGGACTGGATGAGGGCGAGGGCAATGGTGGCGTTGGAGGAGGAGGAGGAATTGTCCTGCCAGTCGAGCGGGAGGAGGAGGCGCGCGCATTGGAAGGTCTCGTAGCAGGCGTGGTACTCGAGGTCGTGGCTGGGCGTGATGGCGTCCCAGTCAAAGGCGTCGCTGGCGGCGGAGGCGCAGACCGAGGCGGCGCTGGCCAGGGCCAGGGCTGCTTGGAGGTGTGATTTCATCGCAGCTTGGTGTTGGGTAGAAACTCTAATTGATGAGAAACGGCAGGGAGGGAAAGCTCGAGTTTTTAATGAGGATGAGAATTCCCCGCACCGGTTGTCGTAACCGTTGTAGCCTCAGCGTTGAGCCTCGGATACATGCAAACGGGGAAATTCGAGCGCTAACTAGTACCTAAGATGAACGCGCATTTGAAGCAATAGCTTTGACACTACGGATACCAAGGGTGTCAATTGACTACGATGTGGCAGCAAAAGGGTATTTCTGTGCGACGGCCGAGATGCGACGGTATTCGGCAAGCAGCAAGCATCATTGGCCAACTTTTGGCAATGGAGGCTGCTCTACTCTCCTTGGGCGGCCGCCGCGTTCACAGTCAACAAACTACGTTAGTGCATTATTCCCTTGTTGGACTGCTTACGACTAGCTTGCGACAGGCGTTACGCAACCCCCGGGTTCAGCTCCCGCACCAGCCTTGATCAGCCCGCTCCACGTCATTGGGGCCCCCCCGGCAGCCTTGTCGAGGCGGGGACAAGACAGGGACGTTGATTGTTAAAAGATCGCCTCTTGCCCCGCAAGGCTGTTGTCCGTAGATCCAACATCCCCGGGCAAAATCACACAATACCGTCAGGGCACCGTCCCCTTTTACGCCTCCGTCACAATGGTCGTCAATGACTTCAAGGGCGAGCCGCCCGCCGCCGCCTACTCGCTACGGACCGTCGCGTCCAGCCAGTCTGGCCATCGCCAGACCGTGCCCTCCGAGGCCGAAGAGCTCGACAGTGCAGCAGCCCACGAGCTACAAGACCTGCCTCCTCCATACGAAGCCTCTCTCCACCACCACCACAACTCCACCACCGCCGCTGCCGTCGTCGCTGCATCCCCCGACGACGCCAGCACCACCACCACCAGCAGCACGCACGGCGATGAGTCGGCCGCCATGGTCCGCCGGACGAGCCGCAGCACGGACAAGTCCGACGACAGCGCCGCCGCCGCCTCCGGATACCAGCGCACGGCAAAGATGACGTGGGAGGAAAAGGACGCCAGCGGGTACTGGGCCAAGCACGACAACGAGACGGGCGCGTGCTGCTCGCGCCGCGGCGGCTGCCTCTTCTCCGACCGCGATGCGTGCTGCTTCTCCGACCGCGACGCCTGCTGCTTCTCGGATCGCGACGCCTGCTGCTTCTCGGATCGCGGAGCGTGCTGTTTTTCGGACAACGGCGGCTGCTGCTTCTCGGACAATGGCTCCTGCTGTTTCAGTGGCACGGCGCCTGGGGAGAGATGGAAGCCAGTTCCGTCCTTTGGGACACTGTTTAAAGGATTTTGCTGATTTTGAATTTGTATTTATTTATTTTTTGGCTCGGCGTTTGCATGTACTACCATCGTGTATATATATCTCTCTCTCAACGTTCTGTTTGTTCCTTGTTGATGTTGATTGAGCGGAACAAAATTATCCATCATTCTGATTAACTGCAGTGGTTCCCACGGCAGGGGCCTTAAACATCATTGTCCCTATATCTCCTCTAGTCTAGGAGATACTTGAGAAACCTGAATAACATAAAGTCAGAGTACAACGAGATGTGATTGCAAATTTATTGACTGGTGCTCTTGCTCGTCTCTGGCTATACATAAAGAATACAAACACACATTACTCTTTTCGCCCTTTAATACTACCCCTCTCGCTCTGACTGGGTAGCTTCCATCCTGACCAGCACATAGACAAAGTGCGTCCTGCCCGCCACCACCGAAAACGCCTGTTCGGCAGCCACAATCATGGCCGTCTCGGGCTCCCATGTCGCGCATACCCCCTCTCCTCCTGCCTCCCCTTCCGCCCTGCTGCCCTCAACCTCAACGGCAGCCCCCGACAGCGGCAGGACCACGGCCACGCAGTCGGCCGGTGTCGGCATCGGGTGCTTCTCCTCGAGGCGAAACGTCTCTGGGTGCTTGTCGAGGATGGTGGTGCTGGTGATGCGCTTGCCGAGCTTGCTCGCCCAGGCATTAAGCTCCTCGGCCTAGTTTTTTGTGTGTCAGTTGTGTAAGCACAAGCCTCGGCGCGCGCGCGCACACAAGGGGTAAATGCGGTGGTGCAGTATAACTACCTTCTCTGAGAGCGCAATGTCGAGGTAGTGCGCACAGGCTGGCGAGAGGCCATATGAGAAAATGCCTTCGGCCTGCTGCGAGGGACCCATCCTGACGCCGTCGGAGAGAACCTCGCGCGCGGCATTCTGCTTGCCCTCGAGCGTCTCGCGGCGACGCAGAGGGAGGAATTCCAGCGTGGACATTCTGCGATGCTGAAACTGTAAAACACGAGTCTTTTCTTGTAGGTCGGATCGGGAGACACTGGGCTAGCGGTCTTGGGTGGATTGTTTTTGTCGGGGAAGCACGCAAGCACGTTTTATGTGGCAGCGACTTTGCATGCTTAGATTAAAGTGCGGGGAAGAATTGGGACGGAAGAAGCTTCCCGCGATGCGGCCTCGCGACATCAGCCTAATCAGCCGGTTCCACATGTCAATGTCAACGGTGGCGTCCACCCCAGAATAAATTCAGCGCTAGGAACACGTTACGCAAGACGATCTAAAAGATTGTTTCTAAAAATGTAACTTACAAGTACAGCCTCGGGCTACTTTTGGTCAGACCATACAATGTCCTATTCGGCATACAAAAAATCATGGTTTTCCGCATCCGTCGCAACCAGATTTGTCCCGTTGACAGCACCCTGGAGGCTGTGCGACCTCTACAGATGCCGATTCCAGCCGTATGTTGTATTCCTGAAAGTACGTGACGAGGCCCAGGTCCTTGTTATTGCGGTCCACGCTGCCCCGCGCCGCATTGCGCTTCTTGAGATGCTAAATGAGCGCCATGATGAGACAAGCTGCCACGATGAACAGATCCCTGCAGTTGGCCTTCACTTCGAAGGCTCTCGGGTCGGTGGGCTGCCATCATGATATAAGCCACGACCAGCAGTCTCCCGACAGACGTGGCCATGAATACGAGCGCAGTGGGTGTCTGGCGTTTGGTGTCGCCGGCGGCATTCTGGGCGGACCAGCTGTAGATCAAAGCAGCTTGCGCATACAGTCAGACGTATTGATGATGAAAGGGTGTGCAAAGGAAGGTATGGTACGCACTGATGGCCAACTGAGGCCCTGCGAGGCAAAAAGCCGGCATTGTCCGAAAGACCACGGGCTGGTGGTCAGTCACAGCGGGTGAGTGCAAGGAATACGACCGGCGGGATGCAGAGCCCCTAAAATAACGTTACCCTTTTTTGGTGGTTTTACTGTGCAA
This sequence comes from Akanthomyces muscarius, assembly GCF_028009165.1. Classification (NCBI taxonomy): domain Eukaryota; kingdom Fungi; phylum Ascomycota; class Sordariomycetes; order Hypocreales; family Cordycipitaceae; genus Akanthomyces; species Akanthomyces muscarius. The sequence continues at coordinate 1,817,178 of NC_079243.1, read as the reverse complement.
ATAGTTGCAATCATCATCGCCAAGAGGTACATTGGTAGCTACAAGAAGCTTAATGGTTTGGCCAGCATCCTATCGTCGATAGGCAGAATCGCAGGCAAGACTGCCGAAAGTCCCGTCGAGGGTATCTTCACAGCGGCGGCGAGGAGCGCAAGCAGCCAGTCTTTCATTCATACATGGCTTCGATAAGTTGCGTCGTGCGCCTATGAGAGAAATGTGTCCTGTTTGGTTGTCGTGCTGCAATTGCCCGAAGATGGCTTTGTCTTGGTCTGTGAGAAAACGAGAATCAGCAGGTGAGTTAGGCAGCAAGAAGTTTATCATTGCTGCGGTGAAGAGCGTTGTTGCAAGAGAAAGCGTCCCCATGGTCTTTCGCGTCAGGAATCCGAGGCACTGGACAGGTGCAAGGATTGGCTTACTCTGACTACAGCGTCTTCTGGCCAGATTATTTCGAGCAAGTAAAAAGGCTAGGCGGGATTAGCAAGTCTTCAAAATATTTGGACAAGTATTATGACCGAGCTTGCCGGTCGCAGAAGAGCCTGGAAGAAATAAACTGCATCGATGACTTTGACTTGTTCCCTATACAACCCAATCAGCATGGGCAAGCCACAGATCTGTTTGAAGGCGACGTACCGCTTCGGGCAACCTGGCTGGCTCTAAAACCGCCGAAAGTATGCCCAGCCAGAGTCTGTCCCGTATTATATGCTCGAGTTCATGCCCAATCACCGCAAACCGCTGCATATCATGTGGCACTGCCCAAGAAGGCACCCGTCACGACTGTATTCAGCGGCCATCTCGTCGGCCATCTCGTCGGCCATTTCAGAAGCACATACGCGATGGCAGTTGCACCACAAGGCGCGCTACGTAAAAGGTCGTCCAGTAAAGGACTATTCTCTCTCCATAAAAGTTCTCTCCGACATTCAGAACATGCCGAATGCCAGCCGAATCGTGTGGATGTGGCTCGCCGGCGCCAGCAGCAGCAGGAGGGACACGATGTGGCAGTACGTCTTACGACGAAGGCGCTTCTCGGAGGCGGATGAGATGGTTTGGAGATGGTTTGGAGCTGATTCCCTAATTTGCCAAGCCGGATGCACGTAGACGCGGCGGACGTATCATTCTGACTCGTTTGCATGTTATCGTGTGCCTCTTGGTGCTGGGGCTCGTCGATACCATGACGCTGCAGCAATGGCTCCGAAGGGTCGCTAGACTCGGGAGATGGACGGGATATTTTGGCTGAAAGAAGCTTTGGACAAAAATGTTAACATGCAGATTTAAATGGAGAAAAACGCCTTGAGTAAATGCATCTACAAACGGAGCTGTTGTGACAATATAGTGAACGGCTGGGACCCCTCCACCACCTCAGTGTCAGCCGCCTACCGCAGCCTGGGCAGCCTCTTTTGCCTCCTATACTCAGTCAGTCATCAGACATCGAGCTAGCAGTGTGCAAGTCTGAAAAAAAGAAAAGAGAAAAAAAAAAAAAACCTCCATGGTATCTTGTCGCGCCATCACCACCTTGCAGCAGCCCTCTCCGCCGGTCGCTCCGGGCCTCTAGCGCCGGCATAGCCTCCGGGGTGGATGCATTTTCCACTGATAGGCCAGCGAGCTTTGCTGCCCGTCTCGCCGTCGCTTTCTATTCATCTCCCCCGCTCAACACTATAAAGCCCGATCGAGGCTCGGGCGCGGCGCGCGGGCAATCTGATGTCATCCAAGCCGCAAGAACAATTGGGCCCCGAAATTTCCGAATATCGCTCACAAAACACTGCACATTCACATTCAGGCAAGTGTCAAATCTCCAACCTCCAACATAAACAACACATTTCCACCTAGGACATTTCTTTCAACCCGACGCATCTTTGCTTCTTCTCCGCCAACTCGTCGACGGTTTTTTGTCTCGGTCCATTGTTGCGCAAACAAAGTCGTCCGGCCCCTGCACACGCACCATACCGGCACAGCACACACACACACACCCACCCCCTTGCAGACTATGCCGACGCCCAAAGTCTTCATCGTCCGCCACGGCGAGACCGAGTGGTCGCTGAGCGGCAGGCATACGGGCCGCACCGACATCCCGCTCACTGCCAACGGCGAGAAGCGCGTCCTGGCCACGGGCAAGGCCATGGTTGGGCCGGATCGCCTGATTGTGCCCAGCAAGCTCGACCACATGTGAGTATTTTTTTTTCTGACGTCGTGTCCTTTTGTTCCGGGCCTCTTCTTTTTTTGCTTCGTTACACCGAGTCCTTTTCCAATACCCCTGTGCGATGCGCGCACACACCCCTTCATCGTTGTCAACCTGTCTCTTGATCCCATCATGCTGTGCAACGAAACAAGGGGGGGCGTGTGTGTCACTTTATACCTTGCCCTGCCCCGTGCGGTGACGAGATATTCTACCCTGATCCCGGACGGTGGAAGCGCATCAGAGACACGGCATGGACCGTCCCTCTCTCTCTCGTGGGAATCCCTCCCTCCCGTCCGCTGCCCCAGGCGCACAACGGTCGTGTGAGACACGCAGGCGCCACATGGGATAGACCAGCAGCAAAAGCACACCCATTGGACAAAATCATTCTCCTTGCTTCTTGTTTGCAGGCCATCACTGCACCGCAGCGGTCCATGCTGCCTTCTTCTCCCCAGCCGTGGTGTCCCCCATGTCTGCCTCACTTTTTTCTTCCGTGCCCGAGACACTGCCGCTGGCCAGTCCCAGTGCGAATCGGATCATCAATGAGACCTTTCCAAAAGTTCTTGTGTCATCTCTTTCCTCTTGGTGTACCGTGCAGTCGGGTAAACGTGTCATGGAAATGTCCAAAAAAAAATTGCTTTTTCGCGATGCGGTGGTGAAACAAGAAGAACAGAAAAAGAACAGAAACTGATCTCGTTCCTTTTCGGACAGCTATGTATCTCCCCGGAAGCGCGCCCAGCGCACCTTTGAGCTCCTCAACCTCGGCCTTCCAGACGGCATCCTGCCCTGGAAGCCGCACGGCTCCAACTCATGCGTGGGCCTCGAGTGCGCCGCCGGCGTCCAAGTCACCGACGACATCCAAGAGTGGGACTACGGCGACTACGAGGGTGTCACCAGCCCCGAGATTCGCAAGCTGCGCGCGAGCCAGGGCCTCGACCAAGGCGGCAGCGGACGCTGGGACATTTGGCACGACGGCTGCCCGGGCGGCGAGTGAGTTTGTTCCGCACAAGATCCCGTTCCTAACCACCCGCCACACATCCTTGCTTGCAAATCTGACCCGCAGCGACAGGAGCCCGCAGGACGTGACGAGGAGGCTCGATAGGCTGATTGACGAGATTCGGGAAAAGTACCACCGTCCGGTGCTGGAGAAGACGCATCCGGATCCGACGGCCACGGGCAACGTGCTGATTGTCGCGCATGGTCATATTCTGCGTGCGCTAGCGCTGCGATGGAGTCGCAGTGAACTGGACGCTGGGCCGACGTTTTTGCTCGAGGCGGGCGGTGTTGGTACACTGAGGTGAGCAGATGCCATTCAGACTTGACTGAGATCGGTACGCAGCTACTGACAACTCAATCGCAGCTACGAGCATCACAGTATTGATGAGCCCGCCATTCTGCTCGGCGGCGCTTTCGTCGTCGGTGACGAGTAGATATATCTAGACTTGATTCAAAACACCATCCTTGACTATAATAGAGAACAATGTCGAAAATCCAAATCACTATCCGAATCTAATATAGAGAACAATACTCAAAATACATTGTCCATCTTGTGTTATGCAAGTCGCCTAGCAACAGCCGTCCACTGCCTCCGATTCCCCGTTCCTCTTTAGGCAGTCTTGGTGCCTCTGGCCAGAAAGAGCCGGCGACGCAGCGTCTGTCCCTGCTCCGGCGTGTTCTCCATCACAATCACTGAGCTGAGCTCCTTGTACGCAAAGTCGCGCCCCGCGCCCGCTGCCTCAAACATGCTGCGTGTCTTGTCCTCATCGAAGCCCATGTGGTGCACGCCGCGCACGGCATCGTGGCCCGAGTGCGTGTCCGCGCCGTGCGGGAGGAAGTCGAGAACAAAGAGGGAGCCGCCGGGCACGAGCCGCTCCGCCAGGCGCGTCGCCGCCAGGGTCGTGTCCTCAAAGTGGTGGAATCCCATGCCGACGCCCGCCACGTCGAAGTCGCGGAACAGCGAGCCGTCGAGGCTCGGCGACGGCGGGGTGCTGAGCAGGTTCCCGAGGTACGCCTTGCGCTGGTCCTCCGGCACATTCTAGAAAGTGAAATTCGGGTTAGCTAAAAAGCCTGGACGGAATGCTTTTCTGTGTAACTGGTTCGTGTTGTACCACCAGGGGGGGGGCAGGACGTACCGCGTTGGCGGCCTTGACGTTGTAAGCACCAATCATGTTTTCGGTAATGTCTACGCCGACAGCCTGTCCAATGACGTCTGAAAAGCACTATCGTTTCCAGAAACGTTAGACCAGTCAAGATGAATCACAAGATGCGGAATGTGAGGCGTCACGAACGCTGGAGACAAAACCTGTGCCGCAGGCGTAATCGAGCAACCTTGCGCCCTTCTTGATGCCAATAAAGTCAGCCTGGCTTTGGAGCTCATCGTTAATCTCATTCAAGAATGGCGCGAATCGTTTGTCATAGTCGGCGGCGATTTTGCTTTGTTCAGCACATGTCAGCGATTTGCAAATTCGTGTATAGGGTAAGCGGCAGGTGAGCAATCTGTCCAATTGTGCCTTTGTGCGTATTGCGCACGGCATAAGTTGAGAAAGACCGTTCTGCCCGAGAGGCTTGCGTAAGTCATAGCGTAGCTACGCTTGATCTACATACTTGAAGTACTGTTGGTTTACTTCTGCAGAGCTGGACATGATGTCGGCGAAATTGTCTCCGAGTGGAGAGGTGACGTTTCGGGAGGTTTGGAGTACTGTGAGCGAAGTGAAGAGTTTAAGCCAGCTCATAGAAAGGGCTGAACAGAGCAAGCAGAGTCACGGAAGATTGATTTTCGAGAAAACTGTCTGCTTGCAATAATGTGTTGGTTTTCGGCTGTAGATTTGTGCTTGTTGTGTAGGTAAATGAGGCTCTCAAGTGCCGATTTTTTGGCGCTGATATACCCCGTCGTGGAGACTTGTCGGAGACTTTTTTTGGGTGGTGCCTGTGCCAAAACACTCCGCGCCGTCAGACTCTAGCGTCGATGAACCGAGATGGGACGATTGAACAGTCATAGGAAAAGTCTCCGAGGCGGTTGAAAATGGACCTGATTGATACTAAATTGCTCAGACGGGCGAGTACGCAGCAGAAGGTATCCAGATCCTCGCCACGCAGGCTGATGACGCGCACCAGTGACTCACAACTGTGATGCCGTCGCTGACACTTGTTAGTCTCTTGGTAAGCAATTCCCTACTTGAATCACTTGCACAAAAATAGAGACCTGCAGAATGAACTGAGTTGCCTAGAAAGATGGGCGCTGGCAGTTATTCGCCACCGATGACGCATAACGATTGGTGACACTGATTGATGACACTTGACAGGCGCCATGAACATGTCTTCTTCAGACGTTGCGCGGGTTGGTTCGAACGTATACAGTTCCATTGGGGTCGTATTTCATCATGTGTATATCGTGGCGAAGATATTCACACCAAAACTGCTTCGTCAGGGCTCGTGATGGTCAACGTGCGGTTCTTGTTATGCCAGACACTCAGAGCCAAAGCCGGCCGTCCCATGGAAGCCTTCTAGAAGGCGCAAGTAAACACATCTGTGCTGCGCCAATAAAAACTCGCACCCGACGCCAGACTGACCAATGATGGGTAACTACGACAGAGCTTATTCGTTTTCTGGGTCTCGGGAGACGGAAATGCATCCCTATTGAGGGTCTTCCCCAGTGGTGGACTGCGGGAGCCCTTACGCGAAGGACTTTGTCGATGTTTCCGTGAATCGGGCAGGTAATAAATGGACGGCGACGCTAACCCCACCAGAGTGTGCAAGTGCCGACGGGGCCAGCCGCAGGGAGCTGGGCACGCGTGGCCTGATCTGATGGCGAGCATGCCCAACGGTCCGTGTCGGGCCGCCATCACCAGTTTCAAGGTATGGTCGATGAATACGACGCGACAACTGGTGCAACCTCGCATCCTCGATTGGGCAGGGTCAGTGTCAAGGTGGTTGAACCAGCCAGCGCATCGTGATGTCAATCTCCTGCATTTGTTAGGCACGATTTTGACACTGGTTCCACAGGACGTGCAACTCGCATGTCAGCCTGCATGCACGCTCGGTCCCGTGCCATTCACTCCGCCTTTTTCCTTATTACGACACAATGAGAGATTTGTGATGCCTGATAAGTGACCGGGGGGCAAAAGCAATTGTGAGACAAAGTGGATGTGCTCATATGCATTCTGCTGCTTATGGCAGGGGCGAATCTGCAAGCCGCCATTGCTCGTCACCGAGTCGCAAATGCAGGCAAGGGTTGGGCTTCGGAATTGCCCTCTCCATTGGGAGCGATAGGTCTACTTACAGGGGTAACGCCTACCGCCTGGGGCCGGGCATGGACAGGGTTGTGAGCTATAACAGGGGTCTGTCACGCGTCCAGCACACTCGTCTCCCTCCCAGTGCAGCTTGTGGGCGGCACTTCTATCCACGCGATGCAGAGTGTATTTCTGACAACATGGCATTGTCGCTTGGCTGCCCAAAGCTGCTGATCATGCCGCGCACTAGAACTGCATTAGCTGACAATTGAAGAGACAGTTGGCGGCAGAGCAGAGCTCAAAAGTCGATTCGGTGCACAAGGTTGGAAGTCGTAGAATTATGCCCCACCCGCCGCTGGCGGGATGCTTCGTCCCATTCATCTCCCGTCAACGTTGTAGCACAGTCTGCTGTTGGGTTTCCTTCTGCAGGAGGGTGTGCCGGGGTTGGGCTCTCGACAGGGGTTCGCCAAACTATCAGACAGTATTCACGGATGTACAAAGTATCCTACGTAGTTGGCGTGGCTGGCTGGTGGGTTTCTTTCCATCAGATGCTCTAATTTTGATGCCTTGACCCAATACAGAGCTTGCAAGGTAATGACTGTGTTCCAGTAGTTCGCCCATCCATCACAAGAAGCAGGTCCTTTGCCAAGCGGCCAAGCTCGGGAACGGTTGGTTCGGGCTGCGAGACTGCGGCCTGTCCCTATCATGGCTGATGCAATAATGGAGGCACCTAGCACCTGGCAAACCTGCGAGATGCAGAGAATAGATGGCCGCAAGTAAGAAAAGGCCGAAGTGGTCGGCAATCGGAGTGGACAAGCTACCTATGTGGGCGGACCGCAGCCATGCATTAGTTAAACCGTCAGAGACTGATTGGATGAGGAGAAATGGCCGGAGGCGGCGGCGCGCAAGGAACGATGGCGTAAAATTACGACCAAGGTGGATAGAGTGCTGCGAGACCGTCAGTTGATGATTTTTGTTAGCGAAGGGGGCGTGTACACTAAATTTGACAATCAAGACAGACCAGGATGCATGTTTGCTGCTCGGTGCTCTTGCGTCCATGCGTGTCGAGAGATGACCGATGACGAGTTTGCAGCCCCAAACAATGGGCAGGTCAATTTTGGAATGCCAGGCTAAGAAGCGAATGGGCCGAGATGATGAGCAAACTGATGGAACGAGCGCTGCGTGACGCCGAGCAGACGAGCAGTAACGATGGCACCAACGTGACAATGGTGATGGAGCAGAAGATGGCTTCCTACTATTTTAGAGCCAGCAAACAAGCCAAGGGACCACCCCCCTTCGCACCGAGTCGCACCCCTTTGGGGGAGGGCGAGACAAAGTAAATGGGCAAATGGCCAACTGGACAAGACAGGGGAGAAAACCGGGGCGCTCCCGCTGGGCGGCTGCAAGTTACCGATTCGCATCGCTTCGCCCGCATGAGACTTGAGTCACGTGAGCAGCTGTCGACGTGACCAGACCCAGTTAAAAAAAAGAAAAGGGAACGAGGGGCACATTGGATTTTAAAATGAACGGCGAGAAAAATAAAAACACGCACCCGGGGGGCGGGCAGGGGAGACGAGTCACCAGGACCGCACGGGTATGCAATATCATCATATCATAATAACAGGCGGAACGGGCCATGGGCCGGCCGTCTAGGCAGCCAAAGGTGGGGAGGACAATAACATTGCATTACAGTGCTAGCAGACAGTACGGGTGTGTGTCTAACCCGGTGCGTGATACGTTGTGCCTAGGTAGGTAGGGGCAATGGTAGACTGAAGGAACAAAACTTGCTTTGTCCAGCAGTGAACGGAAGAAGAAGAAGAAGAAGAAGAAGAAAAAGACAAAGCATGGCGTCGGATTGTTTCTCGACGCCTTGAGCTTGGCTCTAAAACCTCCGGCAGAGTCCGCCCTCACATCTCAGCTTTCGTTGGGCCGCCTTGCTTGCCACCACACCACCACTAGACGGACGAGTCCACTACTGTTGCTACACATCACAATGACTGCATTTGTCGGCGAGCTTTTTCTCCGCGTTGGGTGCGCCGCCGGAAAGCGCAAAGCAGCATCATCTATAACCCTAAGAGTAGTAATTCTCAACAAGTCATGCCATGCAGCGCAATTCCTTGCTGCATATATCCATGCTTTTATGATGCGCAGCCGACCCGTAACACATGATGCGTCGCTGCCCTGTAGGCTTGTCTCGGCAGTTACCATTGCAGCCCAACGACGCACAAGTGACACGGAAATGCATGCCGGCGGAAAGGGAAAAAATCTGGATACACAGCGTCCCGCTCAAAGAACAATTCTTGTCCAGTCTCTTGATTCGCCTTTTCTTCTTTCTCTTCCCCCTTGCCGCAGCCCGTCTGCAAGCCACTTTTCAGCGGTGAGCAAGCCCACCTGTGGCTTGGTGGTTCCCCGCTGGAGCGTCGGCTCTGGGCACCTACAGGTTAGTATGCAGGCGACCCGTCAACAGACAAGGGCGTGTTAGTGCCACGGCTTTGCCTTTCGTGAGCTTCAACTTCGAGCTAAAACTGCGCGTCCGTGCTTCTCAAAGAAACAGGGGCCTGCAATGCGAGAAACAGAGACACCGCAATGCTACAGACATGTCACTGCCACTGTCTGGGGTCGACCCCACTCTGAACCGGCGCTGGCCTAGTCACGAATCGGATAAAAAAAAAATATGGCATGATGATTCAGATACCTTGTCCTGGAGAATGTGATAGAGCCGTTTGTCACACTCTGGCTGGCATCACAATAGATGATGATGAGCTGATGCGACTGCGTCTTTTCTTCATCGCTATTCGTACCTCTAGTGTATATGAACATCGAATGTATGTCGAGGTAGGTATGACATCACCCTGGCGGTCCATTGAAGACACATCTGAAGTAGTTTGTACTTTAAGAAAGTCGGTAACACGTCGACTTCTTTGTGCTTCTTTGCGTCTCACCACTAGGTTGTGCTCGCAGTGTACTGGGTATTGCATGTTTCTAGCCTCAAGCCTGTCATCAACATGATACCCACTAGCCAGGACAGGCCCGCCTGCAGCCGAGTGCTAACGCTGGCGCGCTCATGCAGCTGATAGGTGTCCTGCAGTCTTGGTCGACGGCATCTGCCTACTCTATCATGCCCTGCTAATGCAAGGAAGAAGTATCCGCAGGTCGTTGCGAGGACAGACTTACTTTAGACACGATCCGCCAGAAGATGGCGCTGGCTTCGTCTTTCGAGCGAAGTTATCTCTTGCAAACTTCGGTTGGGACTTCTGTCTGACTCACTCTCAACTGTTCTCATCTGTTCTCATCTGCGTGCAACACTCCTGACCGGGTGGACTACGACGTGGTCAATCTGAATCTTGCAGCTCGGCGAGACATGTCCATCCCGTGCACAGCCTGAAATCGCGATTGTTGAATTGCGTCTTCTCATTGGCCAGCAGTGTAAATCCAACGACTCAATAATTCTTGCGGCATAAATACCTGCATGGCGTGGAAAGTCGCCTCCAGGAAGCCGTCGCTGGCAGCTGGCTTCGGCTGCCTCAGTTCTGGCTGATCACTGGCTGGACCTGCAGGGGACTGTGCGGCGCTGGCCGTGGCACGGCCCGATCAGTCTGGGGGCCTGCATGTCCGCCCGCTCGCGAGAAAGAAGGCTACTGGGGCTAGACTGCGCCATGTGTCAGCCTGGCTCGCTGCCTCGGTGGCAGCTGCGCTCTGTATTTTCTTTTCGTTTTTGTAGCTGCGTCAAGGCTTGATTCGTGTCGTCGCCCGGCTCGAAGGGTGCCGTAAAACTCTTCGCTTGACACGACCTCTGAGCCGACGAAAATTGGGCCGCAGAACGTAGTTCGTGAGCCATCATCGCGGGAAACTTGCTTCTGCTTGCGGCCATTGGCTCATCACCCGTCACGAGAGCCCCTCTGACCGCACTTCTCGCTGCCGCTAGCCTCCGAGGATAGGCAGCTTGGCACCTCAGACTGTTTAGTGCCAGTGCTTGTGGAGTTGGCAACCCCTCCGTAGCGTAGGAGAGGGGCACCACATGGCAAGCAGCCCCCCTGCTACGCACTGTAATTGGTAGCCACCGTAGCCAGGTTCCTGGTAATGGCCGCAGTTCGGTGCGTTTCCAGACCCTCGGGAGGCACTATGCTCGTTAGTGTCCTCCACAGGGCAACCTCTTTGCGATTCGGCAGACGTGACGTCGCTGCCAGTGGGAGGCCTAGGAGCCTCCCTCGCCGCCTTGCGTGTGCAACGGCCCACCGCCACCAGGACGGTACGAAGTGCTAGGATGCTGAGCAGGATGGATGGTGTTTGCGAAGCGGATTCGTCAATGGAAGAATGTCATGGCACTTGGCGATATGCGCACACCCTCCAGAAAGGAGCGTCTCTCAAAGGGTTTGCAAGTTTTGCTTGTCTTTGCCCCCTCCTCTCGGGACCGATCCACCGCCGATGGAGCCGTGTGGCCATGCGACCAAAAAACAGCACAAGTATTGTTCCGTATGATTGGTGAGCGAAAATAGATTCAAAGTTTTTTGTTTGATGGATTAGGCACGAGCCAAGGGGAACCGTTCGGGTAACGCGCTGTTGGGCCGAGTTTGCAGCCCACAGTTAATCACTGTGCGGTACCGAGGCAAAGGTGCGGGCTTCGAGGAGACTTGACGTGATGCAAAACCTATGCAGTGCCATTATCGAAGATGCCAAATTTGTAGTCACCTTTCTGCATATATGTGATGTAGAATAATAAAAGACCTGGATCTTGAATGCACGATGAAGGATACACGCCCCGTTTGTATAGATGTAGGCTAGAGATGAGCCTGGCAGCTGGCAGCTGTCAAGCAGCGGTGCCAGCTGCTGAGAATTATGCACACGGTAGCAACACCACCAGCTGTCAAACCCGACTCTTGCAACAGCTACCTCGAGCTTTCTCGACTCATTTTATCCGCGGTTGAAGAGAAAAGCCGCATCCAGCCCCATGTTAAATAAAATATGCACGGCGCCCAGAGTCATACATAGCTGCATGCGCTCGGTCAATCATGGGAAACAGTCGTTGCTGCGAGACGACTTATCCCAGTACGGACGGTAGTATTTGACGCGGTGCCGTGGAAAAAAAGAGAGAAATCCAGGAAATTGTCTATATACTGATTTCACTTGGCAGGCTCGTAAGAGTAAAGTTGAACAAAGTCGTTCCTTGATCTGTCCAGTCCCGCATCGACATCAAACGATACACGGTCTGATCGCCTGCCGGCCAACAGCCTATTCTACAGATCAGCGGATACGTCTCTTTGACAACACATGGGTTGTACTCGCAGGATGACTGTGGGATTTTGCTAAACCTGCATGGGTCGGCATCTGTGCAACGTCATCTGAGCATCCAGTGGATGCCATTGGCGCCATTGTTGCAAGGATATCTAACGGCTAGCTATTGGGCTAAGCAAATAGCATACTCGGCAGGCCCTGTGACCCATTCTCAGAATTGCTACCCAGCATTGGGATTGAACCTGCGAAACCTGATTTCCGTCCTGCTCTCCCATCTCTGTTGCTGGCCGGGTCTGCCAGCTTTACCCCCGGCAAGCTCTGGAGGAGGCAAAGCGCCGAACGATCGCCACTCCGCAGCGACGTTGGGTCTCAGCTCATGTGGTACGAGCCATTATTCTATACCGTTGGGCTGAGTTCCATGTAACACGAGATCTGCTAATGATTCGGGCAGAGAAACGTGCCCGGTGTCAGAGCCATCGCTTCAAACAGCGCGGTCGAATCGATATCCCGACAGACTTTACAGGGTAATACTGCGATACAGGACAAAACTTGATGAAGGTGACAATGCGACCGAACAAAGAACATTTTAAATTACCAGGCGGTTCGCGCCGCCGGCGCGTATACCCTGTTGTTAGCTGCGGGAACCAGCGGCGCGAACCGTCAGCGGGCCCCCAATATGTACAGGCTTCCCTGCCCTGTCCGATGCCCAGCTGTACAGGGGTGGATTGCAGCGCACGAGTCTGGCAATACCCGAAAGTTTGCCAAACACGGCCGCCGAGGAAGCAGACGCCGAATAAGCAAGATTTCCCTTGCAAACCAACCGGGCTGGGCGCGTTCAAACCACAGACGTCGCGGGCGCTCTTGGGCTCTGATTCGTACCGCAGTCAATTGTCTGTTGCGGCCCGACCTGTTACCGGTTAACGGCTAGCCACTGATGACCATTATGAATGGCTGAGCATCGACGTCATATGCAAAGCAGGACGAGATGACTCGCGTTTCAGCATCAACCCATCAGCAAACCTTCTCCGCTATCCCGCACTGTGACTTGTGCCCGCTGGTGGTCCATGATGGAAAGTGCAGTGGCGACCAGGCTAAAAAGCCACCGAGCCAGGCGAACTGTGGCTAATAGGGGCAGCCAGGAGCCCATCTGCGGCCAATTGAGCATAATTTCTAGGAGACAGGGCAGCGCGCTTCTGCACAAGCATCTGCTCGGAAATTGACAGCGGTATATCAGAGCTGCTTATAACGAGCCCGGCCGCGAGTGAGGCATCGTCTCAGGTATACAAAGAGAAGCCTCGAAATAAGTTCTAGGACTGGGGCAAGCGCGCCAATGGTGGAGAAAGAGCACACAGCTCGTGCATGCTGCGGCCGCCTCTGCGACCTGCATGGCCGCTCCGGGAACGGGCGCCGCGCGGGACCAAGGGCCATTCTAGCGTGCGACCTCCTGACCGAACTTGTCACACTCCCTCGCAGGCCGCCACCGCTGCACGCCCCCTACCAAACGCCCATGTTGCGTCACATCCTGTTGTCTCTTGCCTGGGAGGAGAGCTGGTGTGGGAGTGGGAGGCGCACCAGACCAGCGGAGGGTGCTGCCACTGACTGGGCGGTGGCTCGGCTACCAGATGGTGTGAGAGACCATTCGCGGAGCGTAGCTAGCCCTCATGCAGGCTGCGGGAGGGGAGACGGAAAGAGGCCTGTTCTTGTCACGGAACCTGCCATTGCCATTGCCATTGCTCTCGTCCTACTGGTACTGTGCCAGTCGCATGGGCCAGCCAACAAGCCTGGAGCACGACAGAGGTACACCACCCGCGGCCAAGCAAATAGCCCCAGTTTGCCTCGCCCTTTTACTACGTCAACCCCCTTCACCGTATCACTGGAACGTATTTGCAGCACGCACGCCGCTCCCTGCACTCACTGAAGGACCGCTACGAGGCTTCCACACATTGTGCAGCACGTAATCTGCTGTCCGACTGGCTTTCGGCCTGAGCATTGGGCACCGGACACCTCGTCAAATGGACAGGACATCTTCTCTCCTCTCCACCAATTTTGCCATCCCGACTCTCGCTTGCTTGAACACTCAACTGCGTCGTCTCTCCAAGCAACGGGATTGCGACCGAAATTCGGACTCGCGCTCCTCCCACATCGCTCCCGCGAAGCGTTGTGCGCTATAGGCGATTATATTTTGACATCCCTGCTGTATCACGGTGACACCGCTTGCGGTGCCAAACCTTAACAGCCATCTCTCCGAAGTGAACCGCCACAAGCGTAACCAGCTCCCGTTTGCGCAGCAGCAAACGGCATCACCACAGCATTGTTGTCGCCGTCGCTCGTCTTGAACGAGTCGCTTCATCGCATACTACTTCACAGACCCGTCCACGATCGCGACAGCTCTGCCGATACTGAGATAGCAAAATACATTCTTTCAACGGTACGTACCTTCTATCCATACCCAACGGCCACGAGCTAGACTGGCTGGGGCATTTGCCAAGTGGTCGCGCCTTCCCGCCCAGTGCTCAGAAGCAATTGGTGTCGATTGAGAGACGAGCATCAATTTAAGCATTGGCAAGGCTCTCGCCATCACTGAGAGCAAACTGTCGCAATTGGGGGCAACACAGCAAAATGTCACGCACCGCTGTGCCACCCGCTTCTCGCTCCTCTCCCAGCCTGGAATCCTCTACAACCCGGCCAGTTGGTTACTCCTGCTATTGTCACCTCGCCGCGTGGCCGCCAAATTCTGTGGGCTTTGGTGGTTCGTTGACAGCTGGTTCGCAATCGCACTAGATCTCGGCCGCGGCGGCGCTGAATTTGTCCAAGTCTGGTGCAGCTGTGCCGTGTTATTTTGGCGGAAAGTCTAATGCTGAGTTGCAGGCGCGAGCGGTCCCATCCCACCCCCTCGGTCCATTGTGCAGCTAGTCAGTGAACGGGCAATTGGACGACTCAGCTAGTCGCCCACGATCCTGCTTCTGTTGGCCAGGTACGAGCGACGCAAAGGGCCGCAGGTCAGGCCACGACCCGTATTTTACCTTTGGGGCGAATTCTTAGCGACGCCCACACGACCCGACCAGAAGCAGCTGCGCACCCTCGACTAGTCTCCGTCTAGGGCGGTCCCTACCTCATTAGCACCTTTGGCTAAAAGCTCAGCGCTGGGAGCGGCAAGACACCGGTCCATCCGCCCGCTTCTGCATTCCCGCTCAGATGGTCTCTGCCCTCTCCCGCTAACGTATATACATACGGCCCACCACGTCAAGTTCACACGCCCCCCCCCCCCCCCCCCCCCCCCTCCTCCCCACCACCATTGCCATTTACTTCCACCGCCAGCCGGGCTTTGCGCTTCTTCTTCCTGCGACAACCCTCCTTTCCTCCTCGGACGCATCCGTCAAGGGCTTCGCGCGCATCCCGTACGAGACTCACTGGCTGTCATTTTGATTTCTCGAAACAGCTACTGCGGGCTCTGTTGTCGACACCCTGCCTCGAAGTCGTCACCATTTGGCTGCACTAGTCACCGCCGCCACTCCTTGACACGCCCACCGACTGGCTCGAGAAGCCGCGTTCGATTTCTGGTGCAAAGACACGACGCACCTCGCTAAAATTATTACTTTTACAACGAGCCGCTACCCGTCGGCGCATAACCTCTGCTCTCACCTCGTCACTCTCACACACTTGACCTCACCATCAAATGCGACTTTAACTCTCTATCCTGCCAATCTCCTCGCTTTTTTCGCCAATCTAATCCTCCGGTCAGCGGCTGTATTCCAGCCCTGAGTGTCCATTATAGGACAGACATAGCATGGCCGACGACCGTTATCGTCGAGAGTATCCTCCGCACGTTCGCCCAGAGGATCAGCATTCGCAACCTTCACCACACTCTCGCTCCTCCATTGAAGAAGCTCGACACGCAGCCGAAACTCGAGGCACAATGGCAGCCTCAGTCACCTTACCCTCCATCCAGGATCCTCACGGAGGAAACTACTCTGGGCAGCCTCCGCCCAGCCGTGGCTATCCCCCGGATCCACGATATGCCTCGCCCAATGGCGGTAACGGGTATCCGCCTCCTGGACAAGCCGGCCATCCACCCGGCTATCTGCCTCCTCTGCAGCCTGGGTCTGATCATCGATCCCCGGCCTACCCGCCAGAGCATCGCAGCAGCTACTACGATGACAGACGCCACCCTCAATACAGTGACTATCCGCCCGACTACTACTACCGTCAGGGGGGCCCACCTCCCAATGGCTACCCTCGCGATTATCGCGGTCCTCCACCTGGATCATACCCTCCAGATTTTGGCCAGGGAGTTGGTGCTCCAATGGCGCAAGCGGCGCCGCGACAGCGGACCTCTATCGCTTGTAGATACTGTCGGAAGCGCAAGGTGGGCATCTCCCATCCACGAACCTGTAAATATCAAACACTAACAAGCATCAGATTCGATGCAGTGGCTACCAGAGTGCCCCCGGAGGCAAATGCCAGAACTGCGCAAGAATGAACCAGGAGTGTATTTTCCAGCCCGTCTCCTCTTCGAGCTCTACAGCCTTTGTCCCACTCTCCGCAGTTCAAGGCGGCGTTCCTCCTGGCACGCAGCTGTTCGGCGCCTACGGCCAACCTCTCGCCCCCAACTCGGTTCCTGGTGGGCATCACTACCCTCCTCACCACGGAGGGCCACCTGCCCCAGGCGGCGCGTACTACGGCCAGCCTGGAAATTCGCCGACCGAACCCTATGCGCCCTATGGTGGGGATCCTCGAGAGGATCCGTCTATAGCTGTCGGAAAGCGATCCAGAGATGCCATGGATCGAGACGAAGACTGGCGAAGACAGGCACCTCGAAGCGCCCACGAAGACGACCCACGAAGACGGTCTCCGGCCGAGTTTTCCAGCACGAGCAGCCCTGGCGGTGGCAAGTACCCTTATCCCGTACCCCGACATAGCCCGCATGCAGCCTCTGCATCTACTGCTGGCGCTCAATCTCGCTCTCCTGGTGGTCAAAACGGCTCTAGCGGTGCTTCAACCCCCGTTCGTCAACCTGGCGTGCCTGCGACACAGGCTCAGCAAGCACCCACATCCAAAATGAGCTTGAGCAACCTGGTAGACAAAAATGACATCGACAAGGGCATGATCGACCGTTTGAACCGCCCAAGATAGGGGCTGGACCCCATCCTCGCGGTCAAAGTAGCCCTCCCACTGATATCTGGATGTCCTTGGGACACGTTGGCTGGCTTCGCATGACTTTACAAGCTTGTCGCGTATGCACTCCACCGCCTGCTGCGGGCAGCGCACTTGGCATGAAGCCATGCGATGTGGTGATCGCTCACGCATTGGCTACAGCAGCGCAGTGCAAAGCCTGCCAATGGAACAACAACAGAAAACACAACAAAGGAACGGCGCAAATCTAGACGGAAATTCAAGTTTGGCAACAAACGCTCGGTCAGCATCTGTTTATTTTTTTTATTTTTGGCATTTTTCTCAGACCCTTTTCTATTTCTTTCGAGTTTCGCTTTCGGCTGCGCAGGACTTATTGCTTGTTCTTCTTTTTTCTCGCTTTGGGTCTGATTTGAGCAACGTCTTGTTCGGTGCGACTGACCACCGCAGTGTTTTACAATTGCACGTCTTTTTTAAACTATACGTACGAAGATGGTAACGCCTCACGGCACATATCGGTTGGCTGTTTTTTTTTTTTCCCTCGCAATGTCTATATCCCTGTTGTATCTGTTATATTTACCAAAACATTTAGTGCGCCTGGCATTCAAGTGTGACTCGTCGCCTTTTGGGCAGGTCACCTCGAACAGGGGCCAGACATTGCATTGCAGACCGACGATTTGGTTATCTGACTTTATGTAATCTTATTAGCAATACAGGCTACTAATGTTTCTTGAACTCATTTTTCTGTGACGTTGGTCTTTTTAAAAAATTGCTATCGCTTATTGTGTAGGGGGTGGCTACCAACGCAAAGTCTCTATCACCAAGCGAAAGTGAGTGCCACCCTATTACAGAGCCTTTCCGCTTCTCACATTGTCACCTTCCGTAAGCTTGTCCTCTGAGTCTACTAACAATCACTTCCGAAGATTTTCGAAGCTGACCGAGAAATTGGCAGTCACGCTGACCGCAACGACTACTCCGGTCAGCTGTGCGGCTATCATCCACCCCCTCCTTCACAGACGCAAACTTCACTAAACTGGTGTGCCCCGCAAAGTTGGTGAAAGGGCTGGTTGTGTCCTCGCCTGGGCGGTGAGCGTACGCTGTCTAGGAGATGCCTACGGAGACTTGCGTCGAATCAGGAGGCAGAGCCAGGGTCCGAGCAGAGGAAACCAACTGGCGGGCGGGCGAGGGCAAGCCTTCTAGCTCATTAGCGGAGACTAAAGGCGCAGTGGGGGATGCTATGAGCAGGAGGGGTGGCGTGCTGATGTCACAGTGAAGACGACGTATCAGAGCAAGAAGACCAAATGTGGAAAGGGGTGGGCGTGCTCTTTGCCCCCATTCTAGAGGGAGAGAATTTCGGTCTGCAGGCGCAAGGGGCCTGCCAGAAAACCAAAAGTCGCTTTCAGCTACCACAAGAAGCCAAAGGCGGTTGACATGACTTGCGCTTTCCACACGATTGGTACGGCGCTCTCCTTGGGGCTCGGGAATAGCCCGAGGTATGTGATCTAGCACTGCAACTCTACACAGACACGGAGAAGGCGACGTGGGCGGGGATGACGCATGCGCAACGAGTTGAGGGCAAGGTGGGAAGAGGGTTGGAGGGGCACTACAGCCAAAGGGGAGGGGAGGGGAGGGGAGAGGGGGGAAAGACGAGGGGTGTTGGGGCAGCAGCCTGTCTACCGGCAGTATGGGACACCAACGCTGGTTTTGCGCTTCTTCTTGGGGGTGGGTAGCAGGACTCTCATCCTGGGGCCGTCGGCTTCGTTGCGGCCCTTCCTCTACGGCTTGCGGGTTCGGCGCTGTGTCGCTGCCGAGGATTGGCGGGCTGTACCTACATTAGGGTCGTCCGGACGAGGCACCCGAACAATGGCGACCCAGGGAAGAGGAGGGAAACACTGGGGCGCTGCGAGGCGGGAGGCACGGGCAGCATTAACCCGCAACCCTGGCGATGCTGTGAATGTACAACGGTAAAGAGTAGCTCGGCTCCCAGCGAACAAGTCTTTCCGCTTGCGTTGGTTTGCGGCCAAAACCGGTGGCGTTGCGTCACTTGTAGACAGGAGAGTTGCATCTTTTATTCTGCATCAGGGCTGCAAGTCTCCGGAGAAGGGTTTGTATGTTGGCGAGTTTGCTGAGATGACCGGAAACAGCGAGAGAGGGGCCGTTGCAGAGATGGGCTCACCATCGTGCTATCGAGAGACTTGCCAGGCGAGAGACGGCAGGTCAACGATCGTAAACAAGAGACAAGAACGTTTAATGAGGTGAACAGCGCAGAGCTGCCTCAGATGATACCTTTACAATACGCTGGTATTGACGCTCAGGCAGCGACTGCTCAGTCCCCGCCCGCTTCTTGCGAGAGTCGCGCCTGTGCTCACATATACGCGCATAGGGTAACTCTCCTCATGGCCCTTGCGCTGAAACAGTCCTCTCTGGGTAGTCAATACTTTTTTAAAGTGCTGCGGCTTGGAGAACAAAGGAGCCTTGTGCCGCCTTTGATTGGTGAAGATGCCCTCCTTCGCCGGATTCGGCAGAGCATCACCACTCTCACGGTGGGCACGGCAGGAGTGCTCCACAGAAGTAGCAGAAGAACACACACTGAAAGGGGGCAAGGGAGGTCTTTTTCAGATGAAACCCAGTAGAAAGTGGACTTCTTTTCTCTGTAGGGAAATGGTGAAGCGGCTCAGTGCAGGGGAGAGTCAGCTGGCCTGCTTCTCCTGAGAGAGAGGCGGCAGAGTTTGCAGCTAACACAAACTTCACTGGAGCCCAATACTGTGGGGGAGGGGTGTGTGAGAGAGAGTGGCAAGTGGGAGAAAGGAGAAAATCAAGTATAGGGATTGGCTCGGTCAGTTTAGTCAGAGAGACTGGCAATTGGATGAAAGGGATAGGAGAAAACGGCGGTGCATTAGTGGCTGCGTGAATCGCGCTTCTACGCTGTGAGTTGGTCGGCTGCTCCGAAGAGCCGGGGAAAGTTGACCGTTGAAGTGACGGAGATTTTGAGGCACACGCAGCTGCGTAATCGCTGCACCACTTTGCTCAAAAACAAGAAAACCCAACAAGAAGAGCTGCGGAAAGAGCCGACAGATCATGATAGGTTGCAGCAGTTGTAGATGGTCACTGACGCAAGGCTGAGACATTTTGGCAAAGGCCAGGAAACAACCAACCCGGGATTTGGGTCATGTCTCAGTCGCTCCCTAAAACTTGACTGGCTCACGGCCCTCCATCTGCCGCGCCCAGCGAGAAACACACAACCCAACGGCACGGTCCAGCACGAGTGTCTGAGGCAGACTACGAATGCGGCGCGCCGGTTTAACATGAAACCAAGAGCCATCATGTGATTTCGCCAGTTTTCTTGGTTCCGCCCGCCTGATGCACACTGCGAATTTACGTGTCTTGTAGCTGACAGACGCCCAGTTTCCTTCAGTGTGTACGCATATCCGTAGCTGGCGAATGGGTGGCGGTGGCGCTTTTTGTTTCTGCGTGTTTGCCTTGTTTCTTATTATATCGCGGCAGTTACACAAGCTCGCCGCCACCGGTCGAGGCTTGGCCGAAAAGAAAAGAAAAAGGTGTTGGGGGCTTGGGAGTTTGACAGTTGGTGACGCGCCATCCGATCACGCATCCCACCTTTTCGGTGTGTGGTGTGGGCGTGTGTGCGACTTGGGAATACGACACAGGTAGGAATGCAAGAAAAGAATGGTAAGAGATAAGTGATGGGGGCGTCTTTTTCAGCGGCTATGTCTCCTGCCCATGTGTTCATCGCCCGCCCTGCGCGTCGCATATCACATCTAAGACAAGTGCGCGAGTTTAGCTCGCTTACAATCCAGAATGTACCTTTTGCCGCTGCACAGTGAACAGTTGCAAATGCAGGTTCTTTATCTCAACTCTCATTTTCAATAATTTCGATAATACTCACACATGATAGTACATAACCAGGATCCGCAGTTCGCCCGACAACTCAAGCATAAGACGGTGACGCCGATGTTGTTCGACTCGTTCACTCTACAAAATGTGACGGAGCGACCATATTACACGCACGCCTCTTGCCCACAGGTTCGAGGGCCCCAGCAGCAGCCAAGCAAAAGAGCGCACTGGGCGGACACGGTCACGGAAATCCCAAGGAGCGGCACGACACCGAGGGAGAGGGCCGCCCGCCGCTCCTCGTGGGCACTGGAGCTCTTCCCACCACAAGAACGAGGCAGCAGCCGGGCGTCCGCAGCAGCAGCAAAGTTTGACGCCACGTACGTCGCCCAAGTGGGAACAGAGAGACCACTTTCTTAGCAAACGGAAGAGGAGGAGCGAGCGGAGTTTGAAGCCATCACGCCGCGGCAGCCCGGTTGGTTCGAGAGGGCGGGTCGGGCGAGTCTGCAGCGAGAGAATCAGTCCTGGTCCCGGGCTGAAATAGGAACAGTGGCAAAAAAGTGAAAAAGGGCCAGGCCAACTCCGTCGTGTCAAAGTGGTTCCCTTGGCTATGGTTGCGCCATGTGAGAGCGACGGGCTCGGTTTCTGCCCACGGGAGAACCACGCTGTTGGGGCGGCACCACCACCGCACAAACGGTTTAGGCCCCCTTCTCTACTCATGAGTAAGTGCAGCGTTGAAGAAGGAAAGGTGAGAAAGTAAAAGGACAAAAACGGCTAGGCGGGGGGGCGTGTCTGGTGGGCGCGCCTGGACTGGAATGCGGAAGATCGCTGCATTGGGACATGGGCACTGCCGCTTTCCTTCTGGGGGACGGCGCGAACAGCGCTGCATCTGCTCCGACAATGGCGGGCTGCGCGATGGCATCATATCGTAAAGTCAAAAAGGATAAAGGGGATATTTTGAGGTGTGTGCGTAGAAAGATGATGCAAGTCAAAGTGCAAGTTTACGGTTCCAGGCAGTAGACAACCCGCTGTTTCGAATTGGCTGGTCTGTGTCTGCGAAAGAAAAAGAAAAACACTTTACGCGGTCGCGCGTTTCTCTGACTGACTTTTCATGTACACTCCAAATGCTTGACTCGTTTTAATAGGCCATTTTAAATAAGAGGCAAAGGATTGCCAAGCACAAGTAGCAACAAAGGGCGTTGAAGAAAGCTCTCAGCCAATAGCGCCCCGGATCTGAAACGCGCACGAAACGTCTCCGAGGCCTCGTGACGGACATGGGGGCAAAAGAAAACTGTCAACATCAGAGAAAATGGTCTGAATCCGGCAGGATGAGGAGAGCAAGAAGCCCGTGCAGGAGTTGACGGGACTCTGGGAGAATGTCTTGCGCTGCGAGGGAGTGTGTCGTTCTGGGCCTTTTGCCTCCCGTTCGGACGGCGCCGCGCAACCGTGCGGTGCGTTGCGAAAAAGACTGCGCAAAATCGTTTCGGGGCTAACGGGCAGACCGTTCTACAATGATCGAGGTTCTGGACGGCTTACAGTCTGGCCTTCTCGGGCCATGGGTGACACATGCTAGATCAAACCTTGATGCTCGACCCCTGTCATGTCATTCTGCTTTCGGACTCCCGTGCTTTGCGCTGCAAAGAAACATGCGCCTTCGGCAGTTGACCGGTCACGTCCAAATACGTAAATGTATAATCTCATGAGGTGACTTCCTTTATTTGACTTTTTTTGCAGCTCTGTCGGACAAGAAGCTACGAGCTATCGACCGGGGGTTGTCGTTTAGCCCGGACATCGCAAGTGGTTCAACGGGGGGGCGCAACTCGCAAGACAGGAGTGCGAAGTCCGGGTATACCGTGCACAATGCTCCCCCCTCTCAAAGTCGAACGTGGCAACGTGACCAGCTTTGGTACACCTATTTTCAGCTGTGTCTGTACTTTGCTAATCACTTTGGGTTGCATCTGTGGCGGCAAGGTTTGTCGTTTGTCACAACTATACTTGGCTCGGCTCCTGCCGATGCCGACCAGGGCCTGTGCACACGCATTCGGTAGATTTTGATAGAGATACATCTGTCACAAGGATGTCAAAGCAATCGAATGATCTACAACGGCCACTAGATGGAAAGTAACTGTGGCATTCTTTGGCCTCTACGTGCTTTGGCTTTTGGTAAAAACGTGGGATGGCTGTTGAAGCCCTTCAACCCCTATCATTGGCAAATGCTTCTTTGTGTACGGGTATGCCTTGGTGATGACAAAGACAGAGATCTGAATAGAATGAAAGAATGCGCCTGGGTCTTGAGAGTTGTTTCTCACTATGCTTCTCTTTTCAGTGGTGGTGAGCGATAGCGACGTGGTCGAACGTTCTTTTTAGGACAGCCGCTTGAGGATATAATTCAGCAGTCCTACACAGCACCAGCGCAAAACATGCATTCAAACCTACGAATAATTTCTTTGACATCTTCTCTATAAATTGGAGTTGTCAAACTAGTCATAGATGTCTCCATAAGCTGTATACAGATGTTCATCACGCATACATATACCCTCCGGGCTGAGTATAGGGTAGCTGTACTCGACCGCGCGTTCATAGTGTCTACGGAGGAAAAGTCGCTACGCTCAAAAGGCCTATTTAATTGGTTCGAAAGGCCTTTATAATGCTGAAAACTGCAGTAGTATCTTAGTGTCATATTTTCTCGGGGTTTTCTAGTTGTATCGGGATTTTACATCTCCTCTCTTCGGGTGCTTTGCTGTGCTCGGCACCTGTTGCTGCCAAGTACGACGAACAGCGCTTTCCGTGCCCGAGCTTCGAGACTCAAAGAAAATGAGAGTCCAAAGTAGCTTTAGAAAACGACATGAGAGATTGTATCTTGATTGACGAGTCTCATACCACGAGGAGTCGCCCGGTGTTCTACGCCGGCACACGTCCACCAATGCCAGCCCACGAAAAACGAGTCGACCGTGAATTCCTGTTCCGTCCAAGCCCGGACTGTTTCTTCCGTACTATTCATTACACCATTTCAAGGGGCCGTAAAGAATGTTCAGAACCTTCGCTGTATGAGGAAATTCGGGCCTGTGAGGCAGTCGCGGCTCCGGACCCGGCCCCACCTGGGAGTCATTTCCTTGTAGGCCGAGATATCATGCAAAGGAATCATTGAGCAAAATATCTAATGAGATGACAGAAAACGGAAAGCATTGGAGAATTATAGAAGATTCCATAGATTCGGGATTTCTGGTGTTCAGGCCAGTACCAAGAGCAACGTCGGGGAACTTTCTCTCTGCTGACCCGCCGCTCTCTTCGGTGTAAGCCAGGCGGGGCGTCGAATGCAATCCTGGAGGTCAAGATCCGGGAAAATCTATGGAGCGCATGAAATAGCTAGGAAGTGGCCCAAGAAGCTATATCAAGGATGAGACACAAGAGTCTGCATCCGAGACCGTCATTCAGACGAGGACAGGAAGGGTCCCGTACACCTTCGGGTGATCACCATAATTACCAACAGGTCTAGCATCCACGATCCACCGCGGCGCGTCAGCTTGCATCGCAGCAGTACATGGCAACGATACTAGATGGACTTCTTGAACCAGAGAGGCTGCAAGCCTCGGACAAAGATGTTGAACCTGTCCATTCCAGGCTCGTTTGTCCTGGGGAAGACGTACAGCGAGCACTACATTCTGCTACGTTTGCGCTACAACGTTGAGAGGCAGACCGTCGTTGCAATAAAACAACAATGCTAGCACTGGAGGACCACCTACTATGTAGATGATCTGCGGAAGGCTTGCAGAAACCTTGCTTGTGCACACGTTATCTCTACGCCACCGTGAATTTGCTGGTCTATCGACCACCGACGGTTCACGATGCTGTGGCGCTACCAGTAAGTCGTTAGTCGAGCTGAGGCATGCCCCGCAGCTGAATCCCAGAGCTCAAACATATAAACGTCAAATTGCCCGAATTGCTCTGCCTTCATCTGCACCTCCATATCACCACCTCTAGCATGGAATCGCGAAAAGTACCGCTCGTTGGCGGATGCCACTGCGGCGCCACCCGCTACGTGCTCTTCTTCACGCTGCCCGCACCGCACACCGAGTCCAATCCGCCCAAGGAAGAGGAGCAGCGCATCTCCCGCTGCAACTGCACCACCTGCCACAAGATGGGCCTCTTCCACCTCAAGCCCGCCGATCCGGCGGCCGACTTTTTGCTGCTGCACCCGCTCGACCCGTACGCCGACCTAGGCGACTACCTCACCGAGGACAGGGAGATTCACTTCTTCTTCTGCAAGACGTGCGGCGTGCGCTGCCTCAACACCAACGCCGCGGGCGAGGTTGTCGACGTGGATGCGGCGGCGCTGGAGCTGCCAGACATCGCGGGCAGCGATGCCCCGACGCCGACCAAGGCGTGGCGGGCGATCAAGGGGAGCGGCGACCCAGAGTACGGCACCTATGTCTCCGTCAATGGGCACACCGTCGACGCGGGCCAGGCCGAGTTTGACATGAGAGACCTTACCGAGAAGAAATGTGTGCGGTACCTCGATACGTATAGTGATATTGGCAAGGGGCTGCCATCTCGCTGGGATAGGCCCCACGATCACGGATGCTATTGAAGCAGCAGACTATTGATGAGGATGATATTATTTGAACCGAGGAACTCTGATATGAGTAAGATTGAACCTTGCTGTTTTTGCAGGAGCTTTTGTGTGTGATCGGCACGAGGCGCAAGGAGAACAGCCGTACCGCAACGCAATTTCTCCGGAAAGGCAAAGCAAAAGAGGAAGGGAATTGAAACGGAGATACTCAGCTAATTCATGCAGCAGAGCCTTCGTTTGTTGTGTATTCACAACCACAAATTTGCAATAGAACAGTCAGTATATTACCATCCGTAGCTAGTGGGTGACAAAAAAAGACGCCGCTCTAGGTAGGACGTAAAAGTAGCGACTCGCTACTTCTTTTTATCTTTTGCTTCCCTATGAATGTTTCCATTCTTTCCAATAATAATCCTGCATTTTTTTCTTGTTCTTTAACCTTGCCTCATTTTCTTAATTTCTATTGTTCCTTTCACAACCACCAGCGTCTTCCTTAGCCCACCTTGGATAGTGCCTCCACAACCTCACTAAACTGTTGATGCAGGCTTTCTCTTTCATATGTATAACATGAAATAGCTGGATCGACGCTCAACAATTACTGCTTAGTAATTCGTTCCCCTGTAGCTCAGTTGGCTAGAGCGTCGTAAGTTTACCCACTCACCAGTGGCTACCTCAAGCACAATTACTAACAATCTTCAAAGAGACTGTTAATCTGAAGGTCGCAAGTTCAAACCTTGCCGGGGGAGTGGCATGATTTTTTTGATCTTTTTGTCGCTCTACGATCTGGAAAGCACAGCTAGACTAACTATGGTCTATTCATTCGTACCCTGAAGCAAGAGGCTTTCTGCCGCCGGAGCGTCATATGCGAAACCTCCCACCCCGAGTCTATTTTCACTGCCTTCAGTGTGGTGTTGCCACTCAATTCAACTTCGTTTCCCCATTGAAAGCACTAAAAGTTCCGGGGAATTTCTTTTGCGACAATGTTTCGAATGATTGGCTCGGCTCCGGCTCGATGGTTCAAATCCTTCCGGCGACGGCCTTTTTCTCGCTGTTGCTGGGTCGAAAATGCCCTAGAATTACCGACGCCACGGAATCGGATCTGGGTAAACGCTGCGCCCAAGGGCTCAGTCATGGGCACAAATACGAGGAAACCGTTGCGAATCAAGAGAGGGCTACAGCCTTGCGCGAAAACAAATAGGCGCTATCCGCCCCAGATTGCAGTCTAGTGCCCCTGTGAGGCTGAATTCTGTCGCCAGACGCAAACGTTGTGCTTGCTAGGCACCAGCACATGGGCTTAGGGACCACGAGAGAATTAAGACATGATTTTCCAGTCTGTGCTTGAAGGAGTATGTCCAGAGTCTAGACTCAGTACCTTGACCAGAAAATTTCTCTTCGCCCACGAGGGCTCGTCGAGAAGGCCCCCCCCCCCCGAATATTCGGCACCTTTGCGGGAGACGCTGCAAGTCCATCGGGCGATGCTTTGTAAGCCGGAGTCGCCCATCTTCCTGGCTAACGTAACGCAGCGGAAACCTACATACTTGTAATGATCTGCGTGAATATTGCAGTCTCAAATCTGCAATATGCCGTCTGCGCCTTTTTACAGCGTAAAACAGAGGATATTCCGGTCATTTTTTCGGAAGATGTTACTGGAAATCCACTATAAGTGCCTAATAAGAATCGCGATTTCTGATATGATAATCATTATTCTCAAGTTACATCTTTTTGCTATTAATAATGGAAGCTATAAACTCCTAATAGTGGTCAAAGGCGAGATGAGGAGCACCCAAGGCACGCTTCCTTTTACACAATGGAACGGCACACCTCGTAGTCATTTACATCTGAGACGACTCGTATTCCAACATGCTCCATTGCCCCGGATTTGCAGTAATGCCTAAATCAACCACTGTCCAGTATCAAAAAAATTCTTCAAAAGTTGCTCAAGCGTGGTCTTCAGCTTCGCCATGACTTTCTCTTCGACAATGTCCCTCTGCCAGGACAGCGTAATCGTCAAGCCACTTCCCTCCACGCTCGCAACGTTGACTCCAATCGCTGCGCCTGCCACAGGTGCACCATTGGAAAACATTACTCTGCTGATATGAAGCTGGTCCCCTTTTCCGCTCGGATTTGTGAACGCGCCGATGTTGCTGCACTCCCACGAGTTCCGCCTAGGCTTGCCGTCCTTCACTGCCCAGTACGCGTGAAAGTCACGAACAAACTTGACCGTCGCGGCCGTGTCGTCGCGCGGGAGCGTGTCGACCCTGTCAGCGAGCTGTCCTCTGATGTCGCCCGCCGCGCCCCAAATCTCCGTCCCCAAACTCTCGTCGTTGGCGCCAAGGGCCGCTTGCATTCGTGACACGGCAGCCGGCGAGATTGCGTGGTCCAGGGTGCTGAGCAGAAGACGCAGCGTCTCTTGCCGTGAGAACCTGTCATGCTGCGTGTCGCGGCGATGCTTCAGCAGGCTGATGGGCGTGCCGCAGCTGAAAGCCGGTGCCTCCTCTGGCGGAAGAGACGCGACGAGCGAAGCGAATGCCAGGGAGTGGAAGAGGCCGGTCAGCGTAGTTTTGTGCGCCCGGCAAGCTTGTCGTAGTATAGCAACGTGCTCAGCGGGAATTTCCAGATGCAAAATGCGCGTGATGTATGGTGCGGAGAAGGAGATGGCCTTTCCGCTCCAGACCGGCTGGGGGGCAGGCTTGAACATGGCCGGTACCAAGTCTTTCCACAGCAACGCGGCCACGAACCTGGGCGAGAAGGAAAACGGCACACTGTCTTCCTGCGCCTCCGGGATTTCTGGGGCCTTTGGAAATGAAAGAATATACTCTGGGCTGTCTTGCGGTTTGGACCCTGCCCTCGCTCGTAGCTCGGTTAGTAACGACTCGTGGAAGAGCATGCCACTTTTCCCATCGACCGCGCTATGATGAAATGAAAACAACACATCCTCCGAGATTCCCAACTTTTCACTCTTGTTTCGCACAATGACGATCCTCCAGGGCGGTCTTGATTCAATATCAACCCATGGTTCGTCGTGCGCCGACGCCTGCAGGCGTGCAAGCTCTAAGTTTAAGCCCTCTTCCGTTGCGCAGTCTACCTCGACAACAGATATGTAGTCCTGTATATTGATCGATCGAACATGTACAAAGCTCGCCCGACTCGTGGATTCGTCCAGGATACCCACCCGCAGCATCGGATGCGCAGCAACCACGGCGGACAGAGAAGAGACGAACTGGGGCGAGACCGACCGCCCATCTACGCCGGGATTCGTAAGACTCGCGCCTATGTAGCGAGCCGTGACGACCACGGCGCGGTATATGCCAATGTGATTTCGGGCTGCAAAGTACATTTCCCTGATTGCAACGTTAGCCTGCCGCCTTGGGACTCCATTGCGGACGTTTTCGTTTCTTACAGCCCGCCCAGAGGGCGAAGAACTGTCATGTCGCTCTTGACCGTCATGATTGAGGATAGAGTAAGACGCAGCCAAAGTAATCAACAACAAGGGTCTGTGAATGCGGAGCATGAACCCCGGGACTTATACAAGATATCTACAGGGTGATGGGCTTTGGCCTCTCCATCAATCATTTAAACTCGGCGCGCGCCGCATATGGATGCGGCCCCAGGGATCTCCATCCTCCTCTTGCACCACTTATTGCTCGTGCGCGAAGATTTTTCGCCTGGCCCGTAAAGTCTAATGACTTGGAACAAACAGCGCCCAACGAAATTGTGACTCTGGACTTGCATGATGGGACCTGCCGCTACATAAGTGTCGCCGCATTGACCTTGTGATAGCTCTGCCGAGGAGGCAATCCGGGCTGCTAGCTGGTTTCGATATTACTATAACCGTCGTCTGGGCTTTTGACATTTGGGCTACCCGAGGGTCAAGGCGGTACTGACAGGCGGGGGAGGGGGGGCCGCTTTCGAGAAGAGGAATGCCAGTTGAAGCTAGTAAAACTAGCCATCCTATTGGAGGGCAATTGCCTCGCCAGGCAGTGAGTGACAGTGAGATGCACACTTTCTCCACAACGTTCAAGATCAAAGAGCTGTCGGTTGATGCTGGTGCGCAAAGCCTGGCCTCCACTCGGTATGTACTGGGTCATGGTGTGGTGCACGGATATTTTATCAGCCAACTGGTTCTTATCAGCCGTTTCGCAATTCACAAATTATTCAAACTATGATTATAATGATTATTATTGTTATTTACTACAAGTTTTGAACAGTTTAATTCTCGTTTCCTCATCTGAGTCATGACAATATAACTTCTGCTATACTGGGCTGATGTAGGGGACGCAAGTAAACTCGCGGCCGTTGTCGCCCGTCAGTGCGTTGTGTATCAAGTTCCACACGTTTGGATCCAGGGCCATGCCGTTGTGGGTGGTAAGATCAGCCGAGCACACGTCCTGCACAAACACATTGTACACGCCACTTTCGTGGATAAACGACGCCGTGCCCGGCGGCGTGACCACCTTGTCGTATCTGGTCGCGATGACCGTCACGTCGTTGCCCGGCTGCGTCACCGGGCCGTCGTGGAGGCTGGCCACCTCGGTGCTGCCCGGCAGCAGGCCGACGCAGCCCAGGCAGCCGCCCGTGAGGATCTGCACGCTGACCGCGGGACGGAGCAGGTCGCCCAGCCCGACGAGGTTGGGGTACGCGGCGCCGCTGGTCGGCGGCGCCAGCGCGACAATCCTGCCGATGCGGGCGCTGAGCCCCTCCCGCTTGGCCACGTAGAGCGCCTGGAAGCCGCCCTCGGAGTGGCCGACGATGTCGACCTTGCTCGCGCCCGTCTTGGTGAGGACCTCGTTGATGGAGTTGCGGATCTGCGCCGCCGAGTCGTCAATCGCCGCGACGCCGCCGACGCTGATGAGGAGCGGCGGCGCGCCGTAGGTGAGCCCAAAGGTGCAGTAGCCCTGGAGGCGGAGCCAGGTCTCGAGGAGGTTGAGGTCGGTCTCGCGGGTGGCGAAGAGGCCGTGGAGGACAACAACAGGTCTGAACTTGGAGCGGCAGCCAAAGTCGTTTCCGACGATGATGCGCCGTTGAAGCGCTGCTCCCGTTCTTGGCTGCGCGGGCCACGCTTGGCTGACGCTGGCCAAGAGTGAAACGAGCAGGGCGATGGCGACGGCAGGAGCAATCATCTTCGCTGCCTCGCTCTGGATTATCAAGATCTCAGATGGTAAAACATGTATTGCCAGGGCATATTTCAGGCGGCAGGGGCAACTGGCAGTCCAGTGGTTCATATACAATACGGGCAGGCGAATGAGCTTCGTTTAGGATAGCAAGCATCTGGAACTTCCATGCCCCCTTTGGTGGTACATTAAACCCTTTTCGGACAAGAAACAAACTAGTCCGAGCGCAATCTTCGTTCTATGTATGTGTGTATGTCGCTATGGCTTGTTTTCCATCCGTGCGCGGCTTTTTAACGAGAGCAATGGCAATTGCTCTTATTATCTGCACGCTTCTTTGCCTAGATGTTTGTCCATACTCTTGAGTGTGAGCGCTTTATTTAGGAATTGACAGCAAACGTGTACGGCTGGTGCCATTTCCTCTTTTAATTCAGCGTTTCTAGACATTGAGAGGAAAAAACGCGTTGGTGTGTGTCAGTGCAAGTGGGTTGGCAGCTGGTGCCTGGCAATGACAGGCAATACCAGGTCAAAGCGCGACATCGCTTTGGCCGTCTTCGAATAAGATACTTTTGGTATAGCCCTGGCGCACAACGCAAAGGAGTAGCCGGCATCAAAGGCATAGACGCTTCTGCTCCGTTAATGCCAACTTACATCGGAAAATTATCCGGTGTCGCCTCATTCTGGCGTCAGGGTCAGGCGGCGACATGCACCACATCAGATTTGAACAACGTACTTGATACTAAGCCTAGGTCATTGGGTATAAGTTTTTTGAGGGAAAGTAACAACAAGCTTCCCTAACTCTGTTTACAGTTATTATATTGCATTACTATTAATTCAGTCATTGGCGACAATCTTTTCTTGCTTAAATAGTACTTCGTTGATTATCTAACTGTATGAGGCTAGATATCGTTACACGGTACTCGGTCTATATCCTCGCTTCCGACTTGTACCACAGGATTGTCAACCCGATAACTACCGGGCGTTGCTTCCTCCACTGTAGCCCTGAGATTTAAAATCTACGGTGGCGGCGCTCACCCTTTGGCGTGCCTTGCTTGGGCTCCTTCAAGCCTTGCTTGGGTTTGACTGGTTTCGCGGGCGTCTTGTCCTTTTCCGTGAGGTCACACTCGGGCGAACCGCAGTTTTTCATGCTAAACTCTTCGTCACAGTCGCCGCCCTTGTCCACCAGCGTCGTTTCCGTCCACGAGGTGTAGCCTGCGCAGCGTTCGTTCTGGCCTGTCTTGTAGGTGCATTCGACCTTGTGCTTGGTCTCCTTGGCGTCCAGGTCGGTCTTGTAGTCGATGCTGTGCTTCCGGACGGTTCCCTTCTTCCCGTCGTCGGTGAGCTCGACCTCAAAGTTGTCGCCTTCGCACTTGACGTTCCACTTGGTCTGGTCGCTCGCCAGGTACTTGTGCGCGCCCGTGTTGCAGATGCGGCGGTGGCCCTCGTAAATTTGAATCTTCATGCCGTCTCCAACGACGGGATCGTTGTGCAGGTATGCGTGGACACGAATGCATGCCTCGGTGCCAGAGGCTAGTGCGAGGATGCCAGAGGTAAGTGCAAGAAGCTTCATTTTTAAAGCTGGTGGTTTTGGCAACTTGGTGTAAGAATGTATGGGTGTGTAGATAAGCTGAAGGATTGAGATGAGTGTTTTCGATAGATGCTTTGTTTGGGCAAACCTTCTGCTTTTTATAGACAGCGCAAGACCTAGTATTGCTCGAATGATCCCCTTGGCCGCAGTGAAGAACGGTTTCTAATTGCTGTGACATCATTCCAAACAAGTTTCCGAGTCAAATTCCTTTGTAGTCTGCCTGCGGATCGATCGATGGAGATTAAGGCAGACTAGATCCTGGAATAGCTCACAGCCACCACTCAGCAGCCACTCAGCAACGACAGAGTAGTCACAGCGATCGCGCTGATCTGCGCCGCTTGTTTTCTGCAATTGTCTTGGTAGTGCGGGGTAGAGCCAGGCTCAAGCAAACGTGTTTATACTATAATACTAATTCTAGCATACTGTTGAACATGACTCAAGGTGGCTTTCTCCGACTCGGACGTATGCGTATGGTCAAGAACGAGTCATGAAAATTAGCACATTTGGCCCCTAGTACAGCTCTAGACGCAATTCGTAATGCTGTGTCCTTGTGTAGGTTATTCCATGCATCGAGTTGCTGTAGGGCGCGCTATACTGTACCTGCATTTAAAGTAGCAAGGCGCCTCTGGGTATAAGCTTGGATCCCCCGGAAACCAGGTGGTATTTTTAGACATGATGTCACCGCAACCCTCCTTTCGTGATGCTGATCAGCTTCCTCAAGAGCGGGACAAGACGTGCCGCCAGGAAACGCCACAGTGAAGAACATGCGCATGCTCGGCTAAAAATCAAGCACTATTCTAACTCTAAATTCTTCATCCACCTTGTAGTAGTTGGTTTTGGTCGGGCGCTGCCTATAAGAGGCCAGGATCTACTGCCAAGAACATTTCGCTTATGGTGGGTAGCAATAAGTATCCGAGCCCGCCTGCTTCGGCCGATGGACTGCCTTTAAGCATACTCGGGCTTCCTCAGCACACAGTCGACAGCATTTCCGTCGACGACATGACGACATCGTTTATTTTCCCCTGCCATGTTGCTGCCACGGCCCACGCATATTTGCTGGGCTGCCGACTGTACACGGCAATTGCCTGTCGTCGTAGAATGAGCATTTGGCGCGATGCGGGTCGGCTGCAGTTGTGGCACTGCAATAAGAGACTCGAAGACGCCGAGAACCTCATTAAAAAATGTCATAGAATCCATGGCCTGGCGTCGCTGCGGCATAGAGCAGAGATCAGCATGCGCTGACATGGCCCAACCAAGCCCGGCCATTTTCGGCAAACATATGAACTCTGCCACCAGCTTCGGTGACATGGACGATGAAGCAGTTCATTAGGCCATGTTTTCGGCTGTCGAGGAAGTTTCAGCGGCTGAGTAAAAAAACAGTGCAGACGATAACTCGGTTTCCCCAGGCCTGCAGTTGCAATAAAAGCGAATGTCCTTCGCCGCCTTTGTGTGGCCGTGGCGAAATGCTCATCCAGTCCTTTGAATTGTGGAAACTCAGCGTCCACGCTACGATCCTTGTTTATCCAAAAGTGTGACAATCGTCTCGCCCTTTCCTGTAGTCGCCGACCGACTGGTGCGTTGTGTTCCGCTATGCTCCGCAGTAGAAGCATCCACAACACGAATTTGGGTCAGACGGAAACGCAGTGAGCTCTGGGTAGCAAATCGCCTATGGAACTATTACTCTTATAGTAGTCTCGAGTCAGATAGCGGGATGATTCGCTCGGACTGGATGGAAAATAAAGGGCGGTTTTGAAGGCTCTCGGCCGCTGAGGAACAAGGTCATGTCTAGTTAGGCGGCCTCGAAGGATGGCCAGGCTTGTGACACATTGGCTCGTCAACCCCGCCAAAGGTTCAGCACATCGCTTACAACAACTGCGCTATATACAAATTTAGGGACAGCTGTAATTAAAAGCTTTGTGCGATACGAGAACAACAAACTCGGCGTTAGGCTGGACGCCCGCTTTAGTCTCGTACAAGACCCTGCATAAGAGCCGTTGCTCTGCCACTAATAGACAGCTGTCTCGTACGCGTTACAGCGTCAGAGCATTAAAACTGAACCCCCTTGGTATTGATAAAAGAAAAAAATCCATCCAGAGTATTCCGAGGCTCTGCTCTGAGGCTCGAATGTTCCTACGCTCTAAATTAGGTAGAGAATGCTCCTAAGAAAAAAAAGACACTGGGAATCTAATGCTAAAAATGTAGGCCAGCAGCTGTTGGTAGAGGCTGCGACGTGGTTGAGGCTTTCAGCTGGTCGCTCTCCCCTTCAATGGCTTGCGTGCTCTGTACACTATGAATGCTCCTTAGATGATTTCTGACGTGGGACTGAGCATGGTCGCAAGCTCGCGTATTGCACGGTTTTGGTACAGTCACACTCGCCGTCTGCTCCATGACGAAAGTAGTTGGCCTATAAAGAATCTCTGTATTGAAAAACAAACAAGGGAAGAGTTCTTAGAGACATGAAGATACCGTTACTAGCACTGGGTGACGTTTCAATTGAGGTACTTTGGTGTATCTCTGTTGAAAATAGCTGCTCGTGATAGCAAATAGTTTGATGACGCTTTCTCATGGTTACGATGGACAACTTGAACGCATATCCAGGGTTAAGAGGTCATATCATGACAACCAAACATTTGACAAAAGTTTATGAGGTGAAATAGATATTCTATGGGATCCCTAAGAGGCTAACAAAATAAAGTAATTTCATACACAATAAACAGATAATGAGGATGACAGCATCCTAAATGCTGCCTCACGTGGGAACCATCTCAATCATGGCCTGTCCAGTAGCCTTGTCCACTGAGACGCTTGCTACCTTGAGACCTGCGGCGCCGGCCAGCTCCTCGAACATGGCCCGCGTTCTGCGTTTTCCACCGTAGTTTATGATAAAAACATCCATGGCGGCTAGATCTAACGACGGTTCATCCGGAAGAATCTGTTCCGAGACCAGAACGACCGAGTCGGCAACACAAGCATCGCGGACGTGCTGTAGAATCTCTATGGCCTCTTTGTCGGACCAGTCATTGAGGACTCTGCGAATGTGGTAGACCAGCGCACCTAAAAACAATTAATTACTTCCTAAATAATATAAATGGAGAAATAATGAGAGGAGCATACCTTTAACGAGTTGTGGTTCGAAGAAACTTGAAATCACCTTTGCGGTTTGCCTCACGACCACATCATTCTCGGCAATGGCCTCGTTAATCATGAAAGCCTGATCCTGCAAAACGCATCGCCCATAAGGAATTGTGGGGTTCTCCTCCAGTATAGCTTTGATAGCCTGACCTTTGCCGCCGCCGACGTCCACTAACAACGTGCGCTTAGGGTCAGCCTCGATACAGGCGTGGTTGGCGATCCAGCTGAAGTCGTAGTAGCCCAATATGGGCATACTATCCAAAGTATTGGCCATGGCGCGATTGAATATAGACGCCTTGTTGCCAGGGAGCAGGGGCATGACTTCGTAAATCGATTTGTCTGGGTAGCCGTGGTAGAGCCCGAGAGGTGTCTGCTTGCCAGATTGTGGTTCTTTGAAGCCGTTCGCTTCAAAATAATCTGGCCAGCGAGTAGCAGGTCCCATGAAGAAATCGACATGCAACGACAAAAAGTCGATTGCCCTAGGTATGGAAAAGAATTCTGACTTGGCAGTGTGGGCAACGCGGCCAGTTGCCTGACTGACCAAGACTTTGGCGAGGATGAGAAACTTGATGAAGCGATTAAGTAGTGCGAGGTCGATGCTGGTCTTCTCCGCCAGCTCTT
Organism: Akanthomyces muscarius; assembly: GCF_028009165.1. NCBI lineage: Eukaryota > Fungi > Ascomycota > Sordariomycetes > Hypocreales > Cordycipitaceae > Akanthomyces > Akanthomyces muscarius. The sequence continues at coordinate 1,781,555 of NC_079243.1, read as the reverse complement.
GGACGGAAATATCGCCTGTAATTGGGATAGCACTAAAGACACCACGCTCTGCCAAAGTGCGGACAACGCCAATCTCAATCATAGTGTACAAATATTCATGAACAGGGGTAGTGGTTAGCTCGTTGTGTTTGGAGTCTGCGGCCGTCGAGAGCGCGATTTCCATGTTTTTGGGCTCATCACTCTGATTAGAGACTGGAGCCGGCTGGGCTTGGGCGAGAGTGAGAGTAGCCATTCTATGCGATATACTTTTGAGAGCTGCTTTTTCGGTGTGATATTGATGAATTAATTAATGTTCCAGGCAAAGGCGATGAGGAGGTTTATATATTCAATCAGTGTAGCTTCGCTGAGTACGTAAAGAAAATTTATAGATGTCGAAAGTTGCCCAGCTGAGCTCAGTTTACCTGAATTACTTATGGATGCTAGCTGACAAAAAGCCTGGCCAATTTGTTGCGGGCTCAGCGTTAACGAGCCCACTGGGAGCTGAAGTAATCGCGTTTGTGCTGACATGGTTGGCACTGAGGCACACAATTTGGACTAGGGATCTAGAGCCGTTGATACCAGCAGCTATTCGGACAAATGCTGAAAATAAAATGAACTGACGAAATACGAGCGGGCGCATTCTACCTCGGAATATTCGGGCTATCATCAGCATACCATACCTGACGTTATTAATTAGCCTCTACACTTAGTTGGAGGCATCTCTGTAGCTAGTGTAATAGCGGATCTGGCCGTTGTATATTGGCCAAAAACTAAGGTAAGAGAAGACGAGTATGGCATTTTTGCAGGCTTGCTTACCCTGAAAGTGCATTTCAGGCTGCGCGACGACTGGGAGGTTCGCCCCGTGTTATAAGCCTCGTTGAATCTTAGACCCTTTTGCCTAGCCCTATGTCGGTTAAGATTTGTGTCATGCTGGTTGTCAAGCAGAGGACCAGGTCAGACCAGTCAGCGGTCTTTAGCCCATTTAGTACGCGTTTTCCAGCTTCTTGTGGGTGACACCCCTTAAGGTGTCCCTAGTGGTCCTGGGCACAGACACAGAGTTCTCCAATCAACACACGTTATCCAATGTCTAGTAACTGCCCTGCGTGACACTGGTCTATCAGCCTAAACCGTCGTTAAATCTCGTTATGTGACGCTGCGCCGCCCCGCCTGCGACAGGGTGTAAGCAAGCAGCCAAAAAGGTTCGCTTCGATGGGATTTAGAGCGGATGACGGGCCTCCTGCCTGCCCGCTGTCCACAATCTGGTTGCCATTTAATTCCAGTCTTCCATAAGCGTTGATAATAATAAACGTTCGTCGTCGCAGCCTATAGTCTACCGTGGGTCGCAAGTAATTCCGAGCAGTGTGCCACCAAATCGCCATACATTAGCGCTCGGAATTACCTGATGGCACTGTAAGTGTCTCTGAGCCTCGGCTTGTCAGCATCGAAATGGCATATATATAAGCAGTCCTGTAGGATAGAAAATACTTTTCAGTCAAGAATTTTAATACATCAAAAATCTTCCCATATCCCAAGTCTAACACATCTAAAACCAGTCTACGCCTAATCGAACAAGAGAAATCACATCGCATAATGACAGGTTTAGACAAGCTGTACGACGTCATCATCGCGGGGGCCGGTCCGGTGGGCATGATGCTCGCGGCCGAGCTCAGTTTCGCTGGCGCTTCGGTCCTCGTCATCGAGCGCGATCCCAGCCTCACGTCAGACTGGAAGGCCATCCCCATCGGCCAGCGCGCGCTTATGGTTCCGTCCCTCGAATCCCTATACCGCCGCGGCCTCCTCTCCCAGCTCAGCCACTACGACGTCTCGCCCCTCGAGCGTCAATGGTTCGGCGTAAAGCGCGAGGGCTACTCCTACGGCGGCCACTACGCCGGCCTGAAGCTCAACATGTCCCAGTTCGACCTGAACCGGTGGAAGTACCGCCTGCGCGGGCCCGTCACGCGGCCGGCCAAGAGCTGCATCCAAGAGGTGACCGATATCTACGCCAAGCGCGCCCGCAGCCACGGCGTCACCATCCTCGTCAACCACCCCGTCACATCCATCCTCCGCCAGGACGACAGCAGCGTCACTGTCGTGGCCGGCGAGCAGGGCAGCACGTTCCGCGGCCGCTGGCTCGTCGGCTGCGACGGTGGCCGGAGCACGATCCGGAAGCTCGCGGGCATCAACTTGACCGGCTCCGACCCCATGTTCACGGGCTATATGGCGCGCCTCGACTTCACGTCTAAGAAGGAGATGGAACTCGGCTTCCACCCGGCGCCCGGCGGCATGGTTATGACCTTTTCCGACGACTGTATCGCGCTCCTTGATTGGGACGGCGCTACCTTTGACCGAAACTCGGAGGTGACGGTCGAGCACTTCCGGAGCATCGCCGATAAGGTCCTAGGCCCCGGCGAGATCACGGTCCACGCCCTACACTATATCTCTACCTTTACCGACCGGTCTAAGGGCGCGAGCACCTTCCGCAAGGGCCGGGTGCTCCTTGCCGGCGACGCCGCGCATATCCACTCGCCCCTAGGCGCCCAGGGCCTGAATCTCGGCCTCGGCGACGCTATGAACCTTGGGTGGAAGCTCGCCGCCACCGTCCGCCAGGAGCTTATGGCCTCGTACCCAGGCACATCGGCGCCCCTAGACACGACGCTTATCGATAGCTATGAGAGCGAGCGCCATCCGCTGGCCGACTGGGTGCTCGATTGGACGCGCTCGCAGGTCTTGTCACTGCAGCCAGACCTCTTTGGCCGCGCCGTCCTTAACCTCACCCAGGACATGCTCAATACCGACGACGGCATGAACCTCGTCATTGGCCGTGTGTGGGGGCTGGCCCAGCGCTATGTCCTCGGCAAGGGCGGCGTCTTTGACCATGAGCTGGTCGGCTCTAGCGTGCCCGACTTTGAGTTTCTCGACGGCACTAGGATGGGCGACAAGCTGCAGAACGGCCGTGCCTGGCTGGTGGACTTTGAGGACAGCGCTGAGCTTAAGGACGCCGTCATCGGGACCGAGTTTGCCTGGAAGGTCAACTACCTGTCCGTGGCCGCCCAAGACACAAGAGGGCTGCGAGCGGTGCTGGTACGCCCGGATGGCATCGTCGCGTGGTTGGCGGAGGGAGATTCCTTCGACGTGGAGGCGCTGAAACTTTCGCTGTATAAGTGGTTCAGCTATTAAGAAGACCACAACCTTTAAGTATAGGCGGCATAATTCTGCATTTTTTATTATTTTAGAGTATATAGATTTAAATATTAGCGATTATTTTATTTTATATAATTCTTAATACTATAGTTATCTTACTATATAATAATAATAATAATTTAATTAAATTTAATTATTATTATTATTATTATTATAATTATTCTTCTTACCAGTCTAATTCCGGCCTAATTTGATAGGTAGCTAACTGGTTAGAATCTCTGCCATGTTCCCCCTATAATGTGGACTCACTAAACCTCGCCGATCGTGTCGGAAATGAGATGCTTCACCAGCAGAAGTGCGGGGGCCACACTCTTGCTCTTGAGTAGTCTTTCGCTGTCAGACTCGCAAGCGGTTTCCCATCACGCCATAGAGCCATCCTGAGGCCAACCTATACACAGGCAGAGCGCAAATCTCTAGAAGCCAATATTCCATAGTTATATTTGATCAAAAATTAAGTAAATAAATGGCTCACTCGACTTTCTACAATTTCTTTCAGACGATCGATAGTCACTGTGGCTGCTTTGTTTCCTGAAAATTCAATGATTACTTCTGTCAGTCGTGGCACTTGCAGCGACTGCGTCGGAGTAGCCGCCGTTCCCCATTACCATGGATCGGGCATTTTTCCGAATACTCTATATCAGAAGAGCTCGCAGCATCCGCACCACAAATGATCAATGACCACCATGCTGCACGGCGCTTGCTTGAGGTATTCGGTAGTTGTGACGGGCTGCTTCAGCCATTAGCAAAATTGTTGTCGTAGATAGCGTATATAGTTATTTACAGAGCTAGATTGTGATAATGGAGGACTTTCATAAACTTCGGAAACAGCAGGTGTGGGACACTGAGGACGACCATCCGCGAGCATCTCAATATCTTGCCAGAACCCGCACACTCTCGCCGCGCATTCCCAATACTTCTCTTTGCGATCTTGTTAGATTCTGGAGATCATCAGCTGCCAGAACTTTTCAGGAGTGTCTACATCACCAGGAAGTCGGCACGCCATGGAGACTATGGCTATGCCCTCGTCTTTGGTGACAGGAGGCGCGCGAGGCTGCAAGGCGTGCTGCTCCACGCCGACCGCATCATTTCCGCCCAGGTATGCTGCCAGCGACTCGACGGAGTAGTGTTCGAAAAGCGTAGCGATCGGGATTGGCCGATTCAGCAGTTTCTCCAGCCGCGCCTGGACCTGGATGATGCGCAATGAGTTTCCGCCCACAATATTTGCCGAGTTGGCATATCTACGGATACGTAACTATGCTCTTTGCGGTGTACTGTTCTGCCCGCGCGACAACATGTTTCTCACCAACTATAGCCATACGGTGTATTATTGAAAGAGTGAGCGCGACTATTTCGTCACCGAGGCAGATGTTATGTATTTCTCAATTGCAGGCCGCAAACGACGGTAGTCAATCTTGCGAGATATCGTCGGTGGCCATTTTTCAAACCCAATCGCTTTGAGGCTCGCAGCACCTTCAATTCGGTACGCCTTACCAAGCTTTTGGACAACACAATGTTCAATCTCGGTAGATGACGTCGCGGGAATCTTGTCATCAAAAATAGCGTACAGCCCAATAGCGCCGTCGCGAGATGTAATGTTGACAACGGCAGTCTTCAAGAAGATATGTTAGTGTTAGTGCCTGATTCATAGAGTGACGTATTGCGGATGTAGTGGAGAGCAATAGTGTTCTTACCGATGTTCCTGGGTATTCCTTCTCGAGAAAACTCTCCACAGTACCAGCAACGACGATCTTGTTGTCGCGCCTGAGCGTGTTCTCACTCCGACCGAGCACGTGCAGAAAGCCCTCCGCGTTAATTAAAGCATCATCCCCAGACACGAACCAACGACGGCCGTCGTCTCCGGTGTAAAATGCGTCTGATATATCATTGGGGTTGAGGTAGTTTTCGATAACCGATTTCCCATGCAGGTGCAGCGCGCCGACCTCCCCGCGCGGCACGGGCCGCCGTCCATCCGGACCGACGACCTTAAGCGCCGAGCCGGGCGCCACCATACCAGAAGCCGCGATGCCGCACCATGACGGCATCTTGTCGACTGCTGGCGGGCGGTACCACGACGCCCATGTCACGACGCTGGCTGCCTCGGTCATGGCGTACGAGGGCAGGATCTGCGCGCGGGGAAATGTCTGCTGTGCCACGCGGAGGGCCGCCGTCGTCACCGTCAGCCCGGTCAGGTTAACGACGCGGACGGACCGCACGGCGTCGGCGGAGTAGTTGGGCGCGCGCGCCAGCGTCTTGACGGCCGTGACAAAGAGAGAGATTGATATAGGGCGGCACCGCCGCAGCCCGTCGAGGATCGACTCGGGGTCCATCTCGCACGTGTCCATGACGGCCGCGTTGCCCGTCGCCCATGAAAGCACGGTCATGGCCTGGCAGCGCACCTGGTTGTTGACGCCGGAGACGAGCGTGATGGGCGTGGGGAGGAGCGGCACGTACTGCGTGGCGAGGTAGTCGAGCGCCTGGAGCAGGTAGCCCACAGAGAGCGGGCAGCCCTTGGGCTTGCCTGTCGAGCCGCTGGTGTAGACGACAAAGGCGTTTCGCCCGTGGTCCTCGGGCTCGTTTTGCAGGGCTGCCATGGTGTCGATGTAGTTGTGGCAGCCCTGCGACGCCATCTCGGCCGCAATGTCTGCCATGCTGACCCAGCCGTCTGGCGCCTGATTCGTGAACTTTTCTATGCTGATGCCAACGGCGATGTTCGTCGACAAGTTGTCGGCCACATGTCTCGCCTCAGCCTCGGTTGCAACGACAATGATGGAGGGCGCTAGCTCGTCCATTTGGTCCTGCAATACTTGGTTGCCAGGTCTCAGAGCACTGTTGGGAAGGGTCACGGCAGTGTATCGGTTCAAGGCCGACATAGAGAGGAGCAGAGTCCATTCCGCCGACAAGGTGGTGAAGAGGACTGCCGTGGCGCCAGGCTCTACGCCGCGGCTTCGCCGTAGAAAGACGCCGAGCCGGATAGAAGCACGCTGCAGCTCGCCAAACGACCACTGCAGATACGGTGCATCACCAGAGTTGGCGGGCGTCGGGAGGATCCACGACAGCAGGTAGCTGAGGAGGCAGGCCGGCGAGGTGAGCTTGCGGATGGCGGTTGTACCCCGGCCATCGCCAATGACACTGCTACTATTCTTCATTTCTCTTCCTTCGTCTTCATGGCCTCCCACGGGCCATGGCCGTACTAGCTCCGACAGCAGGTTCGGCGGCTGCTTGGGCGACAGCAAGGCTAGGCGGTCCGGGTCGACGCCGGCGCGCTGATTCAGCGCCACCCATAGCGACGTAGTTGTAGATTTTGGGGTGCTTTTGCCCTCCACAAGGGCCATCATTTCGTTTACCATATTTTATTTTCGAGTCTGCGTATTCGCGGGTGTGTAGTTGTTTTTGGTGTGTAGGTGTTTCGTCAGGATCCATCGACTTGTCAATGTTGATGATGGTGTGGCACTTTCTAGCAGCCGGCTGGTGATAGAAAAGGCACAGCGGGTATTGTATTAATTCGCCCATTCCATTCGTTCCGTCCATTAAATCTTATGTGATGTGTAGCTAGAAACTCTACCCCCCTCCATGCTGAGACACAGCCATTAGCGTATCAGGACTCCCGGAAGCGAAAGACTGGCACGCAGGTGAGCGGTAGTAATGGCAGGAACAATAGATGAGCTGCGAGAGATATGGTTCTCCCAGATTTTACTTAATACTCATTTTCAAGTGAGCGATCTGAATCCGGCATTATGCACAAGCTAGAGACTAGACTGCCAACCATCACTTTCACACCAACCACCTGCCCATCGCCGCTATGGGGAAGCAAGCCAGCAAGTCATTTATCCGGTAACCGCGCCAGGATCCTCTGATGAAGTTTTGAGAAGCTGCATCGTCATAACTGTGCCTGTGATGTGTTAGTAAAGGTCCTGCGTTTGTTTTCGGACGTCCAACCTTTGTTCTTCGCCCCATACTAGCAGATATATTAGCTGCGTTAGTGGGGGCCATGTGGCTTTAAACGTTCCCGGCGACGCCAACCCGCAAACGTCGTCTGGTAGCCGAAAGCCAACAAAGTACAGCTCAAATACAATTTGTTCACGGTGGGCTCTATTTCCCTGGCATTGCTGAGTTCGTTCAACACCAGTGGTAACGATGACAGCAAACATTATCAAACCGTTCACGGGGAAAGGGCTACGGTACCATCAACGCACGCCAGCCAAGCACTCCAAAACAAGAATGCCAATATGGAGCGGAAACAGAGTTCTCCAACAACGGCCGAAGAACAAGGCACCCGCCCATCTCAGCGGTACTTGGAAGGTCTGGTTGTCGCGGCCTTGCTGACCCAAAGCCTCGGCCACTACATGGTGTGAAACCACAACAGCGTTGCCCAGGCGGTTGGGTTCTAGGCGATCGCTGCAATTGTGCTTGGGTCCTTGTTCATGGTCTTCCAATCATGATACAGTCTCTCACAAAGCCTGGCGACGTAGCGCTGCAGTTGCTCTTTTAGTTTCCCTTTGGCCCTCGGTGTTTCAATTAGAATTGCAATACATCCTACAACCTGCCTTGGGACGGGACAACAGTACGATAGTAGGCCGAGAGGGGAAAATGTCCAGGCCTGCCAGACCCGAGGCCATAATCGAGCATCTTTCAGGCCAATATCAGCAGAAGGCGAGCAAGGACAAGAGAGCCGACAGTGCGGCGGAGACTGGGTCTACACTAGTTACAAAGACATGGCCCAAATCTGCGTAGCTATCTGTCGAATTCATCAGACATGTGAATGACAACGTCTTCTCGCTTAAGACTAATGTCGTTGCTGCCTCATCAAGTGGAGAAAAAACGGAAATATATCACGCCTGCATAAAGATACCATGAGCAAATCTTGATCAAAAATATTATGGATTTGTCGAGTGGTGTCTGCGGTGCCCGGTCGCAGGTTATTGTCGAAAGTCGTGATATTGTCAAACGGTCCTTTGGAGCTTGAAGCGGCAGACATATAGCCTATATAAACAGGAGCGCCTTCACGGATCTTTAGGTTTTGCGTAACGGCTTACAGCCCTGACGTCGTGTAAGGACGGAAACCGCTGGGGAGCCGTACAATACGCGTTATTGGCGATTAAGTCTGGGCTGATAAATGACGGATTTGAGAATAAGAAAGAGAATGCTGAGATGATGAAGTCCTTGGCATACGAGCCAGAAAACTTGCCATGCTGGACCAATGGCAGCGCCTCCTCCTTGGCACGTCGGTAGTTAGACCAGGACTCCTCAAGTGGTAAATCCAGCTCGCTAGCAATACGGATTTGAACTATAGTAATATAGTTATATATTGTAATTGGATTTTAATTCGAACTCTGGCGAGCGAGATGTACAGTACAAGCAGAATCAGTAACCTGGGTACCTGATATATTCTGACCGCAATTATGGCTGAAAATGCCTGAGATAGGAGCTATAATAATTAAAATGACTTGGCCATCAGCGTTGTAAGCCTCTTCAAGACGGTATGTCTGTTCCACATAAAGCCAGCTTAGGGGCCATACTTCGCAAGTCGCCTGCTGCTTCCACGGTCGATCTCGCTGATTTGCTGCTAGTAACCATCAGCAGAATTATGACTCAAAATTGACATTGAGCCGCGCATAGCGTTCTGAAAATCTTGTCTCACGCCAGCTCCCTTGATCTTCTCTGTGGGAAAATTACAGTGGATTGCAACTGCACAACCGACTCAAACACGGCAGTCTTGCCGCCGGTTGCCTCCTTCCATATATCATCACAGATTTGGCGGCAAGCCCATTTCTTCGAAATACTCCTGCCCCCCACCTCTCAGGTTCCCAGGAGCTTGCTCTTTTCATGTCGCTCAGCAGCCCGCACACAGCCGTCTATGTCGCTGGATACCGTAGAGCGCCTGGCGCCTGTTTTAGGAGCCTGCTGCCCCACATCTACAGAACTAATTCGCCAGCGCCAAGGTTCAACCTACACTGATTTTACCGTTACAGGCACCAAATCAGCTCACTAGTCAGGTGCATTTACTTATTGGGGCTGGTGCGGCCTGACCGAAGCCCCCCTCTCTGCGACCTGTTCCAATGTTTTGAGTGAGACGGCTGTCTTAACATGGTTTTTTAAAGTAATTCGGATGTTTGAAGATCTCGGACCTGCATTTCGGGTGCTGGCAAATCTCCTGCTGCTTCCCTCCCTCGCGAGTAAATGGTAATGACGGGCCTTCAAGTGTGGCTCCTGCACTTCTGTTGTTTCATTGACACGATCGGCGAGGTTTAGTGAGCACACACAGTGGGGGGAGCATGACAGAGCGTCTAACCAGTTAGCTACCCATCAAAGTAGGCCGGGATTAAGCCAGTAAACAGAACAATTACAGTCCATCCAGCCGTTCCTACACAAGGCTATTAAGAAGCTACAGAGCAAGGCATAGAGGAATTCGCATTAACTGTATTGCAATCGGACTCAAAATTTCTAATATAAGTATAATATAAGTAGCTAGATCATATCTTAGCGGGCGGCTATCTTTGCGATTTTCTTCTGCTGCCTTCCTCTACGTGCCTTTTTACAACACGCCGCCTACCTTTATCTCCTCTTTACGACTTAGTCTAATAACCTAAGGCTTACCCTATAAACTCACTTAATATAACCTTAAAAGTGGTTTATATAGTTAAACTTCTCCTATTTGTATTCTAGATAGCTACACTAGATCGCCTTACTATATTACTTAGCTATCTCTTAGTAATCTAAGTGCTTATTATTAAAGTGGTTATTAAGTACTAGTAGGCGGTAATAACTAAACTGCCACGCCTTAACTAGTAGCTACTTATTACTAATATAGTCTAGGTATTATGTTATTTCTATAAGTAGTAGAAATAGGTCCTCTAGCTCTAAATCTAGCTCTAATAATATATTACTCTCTAGTAACTCTTATTTAATAGACATTTTAATCCTTACTAGCTATTATATATATCTTATTTTACTAGCTTCTTTCTTATTATAAAGAGCTACTATTAAGTTAATAGCCTTAACTTTATATTTAAAAAGCTTATTATTTATCTAATTATTAAGCTATAAATAAAGAATTTTAGCGAATTTTACCTATTTTAGTATAATAAGGTTAATTACTAACTATTTATCTTCTTTATTAAACTTACTAGAAACTTATATCTTAATATCTTAAATAAGATTATTATAAAAATAGTATTTATAGTATTCTTTTATAGTCACTTTATTATACTAAATCTACTTATTTCTAATATTTTCTATGAGTATTTAGATTCTCTTTTTATACTAACTATCTTTAATTTAACACCTTCCTTACTTAAGCCTTATATACTCCTCCTCTAACTTTATAATCTTAGGGTTTAGAGGTTAATTTATCTATACTTTATTAGGCACTATATCTTAAACAGTATAAGGGTTATAAGTAAAGCTAATATATATAAATATATAAAATAACTAACTTTACTTTTCCTTTTTTAGGAAAGTATTTTAGAGATTAAAATTAGTATTCTTATTTAGATATATACTAAAAAATATAGTAAACTAAAAGTTATACTATATTATTTAATTATAGACTAAGTCTAGTATATCGCCTAGTAAAGTTAGTATTAGTGTTATTAATAATAGTAGTATATATAATCTCTAGTATATTATTTATAGTATTTACTATATCGTACTATATAAGCCTAAACGTCTAAGCTTTATTAGCTTATATTATAATTTAGCTTAGAATAGAGTATTACTTTATTCTTAGATAATATAGTACTATTAATATAGTAGAAAATAGGAATCTTTAATTTCTCCTTTTTCTAGTAGATTAATATAGAATCTTAAAGACCTTAGATATCCTTTAAGAGTAAACTATAAGTATTAGTTAAGTATAATATATTAAATATATAGTTATATAAGGCTAGTATAATAATAACTATAATTATATTAAATATAAGCTTCTTAGTAGGTATAAAGAAAAAAGTTATTTTATATATTTTATAGTTAGTAGCTAGTTAGGTAGTAGTAGGTAGGTATATAAGGTAGAATATATAGTTTTAGCTTATTATCTACTCTTTTAGAGTAAATAATATTAAGTATTAGAATAATTTAAAGACTATTAATATTAAAGACTAACTTACTATCTATATTTAGTACTTAGAGATAAAAGTTAGGTATTAAGATAGCTTAGTAGTATTAAGTTATAATTAATATATATAGTTAGGCGCTTTATTTCTATAAGTTTCTATACCTTATAAACTTCCTTTATATTATTTCTATTTATATAGTATCTTATAATAGGTATATAGAGCTACTAGAACTAATAGATATATTTTACTATAAATGTAGAGGTATGTTTTCTGCCTTCTTCTTCATATAGGCGCCTAGTATTATGCTCGCAAGGTATAAGTGACAACTATAGGTACCTGCGGATAAACCGCGGAGGTACCCGTCTAGGGCGGTCGGCGCGTCCACAAACTGGTGCGCTAACCCCCCGAAAATGGACCTCAGGACAGCGACACACAGACGTTACCAGCATGCATCTACAGACTAGTTGGCGAGAGTAGAGTACACTTGACCTCATGTGTGGTCAAGCAAACTGTCTTCCGCCAACCGCGGTCCACTAAAATACAGCGCCCGAGGCCTCTAACAAGCGCGCCTATGTTCTTTCATGACAGTCAGTGTACGAGAGGGCGTCGATAATCAGGTGAAATGTACTGTGCTCTTATACTTTGAATTAGTTGAGCAGCATAGAGCGATGTATATTTAGCGGTGAACAATTAGCCGCAAAGCTGGTGGTGTGCGCGGCAGTAAACTCTCCTCCCCGGCCCGAAGAAAGGCGGTTTATAGCTAATTGCGACCGGGGGTTTCCCGTGCCAGATCCGGTGGAGATGAACAATCACAATGAACAGGGTAATCGCTAGAAATTCTGCTCACTAAACGACTCGGCCTCGAGTATTAATATTGATCCCAGGTGGGACAGGGAGCGGTCTTGTTGGATTGTCAGATTGCATAGTGCGAATCATGGTTCGTACTGTGCGCAGCCAAGCTGGCTGATGTCGGTACGGACATGAATCCTGTGCCGCGAAACACATTTCACAGAGTCAACCATTCTTTTTCTCAAAAACAAGCTGATATACATCCAAACACAGAGCTCGACTTACCAAGTTCTTCTCCATAGCAGGCACAGCCTTGGATTTCAGCGAGACAAGAGCAATAGTAACAACACAGTGAATTGGGGAGTAAATATAAAAAACACCAATCTAGAAAGAGTGTATGCTCTACCTAAATCTACAGTATCCCTATCTATCCAACTTTCACCTAAATTTCCCACACTCTAGATGCAGTGGTCTCGAGCTCAGCAAGAAGCTTCGCTCATTTCGCATTACAGGCGTTCTTTAGTCTTGATAAAGAATTAGTTCAACGAATTCTGAGTACACAACTTGAAAGGAGACGGCGTCATACTGCGAAACTTGCCCCAGCTGACAATGTTGTCGCCGTCATCAGCGTAGATCGTGGCATCGGGCTCTTGGGTTACAGGAGCCGCAGCCACAGCAGCAATGGCTGCGACGAAAACGATGGAGATGTAGACTTGAGTGTTCATTTCTGCGAAAGAATTGATTGGATGGATGGAGTTGTTTTGTATCAGCAAGAAAAAAGATTCCAGACCGACCTTTACTCTGCCTTTTATACACGACTTCGCCGTGCACCCCCCGCCCAAGGTGCAAGGCTTCCTAGCTCGCACTCGCCACCCGATGCAGTCACATCATTCATTCTCTCCCAGCGTGCTGCTCAATATGAACTATCCGTGGCTGTAGGGCTTTGAAGTGTGAGTAAGTGGCATTGCAAGGCTTCAGAGACATGCGCACACGGAGACAGTCCGCGCACCACGTCCGGACCAAGGAGGACAACGTCCGGATGCCCGATCGATATCGCCCGACCTGCTGCGGAGTTCAGTTGCCTAGTCGTCGCGCAAGCCCACGGAGAAAACATCTCCCAATTGCTTTCGCTATTCTTGTCATCATGCATGCCATCGAGGGGTCTTGTTGCGATGGCCTGCAGCTTGCAGCACGGCCGGGGAGCGCCGCCCGCGCTTACTCGGAGCCCACGGCCTAGCCGGCGCGGCCATGGTACCCGCGGCGAGTACGCAGGCTGCAAGGCAGTGAGATTTTCGGAGAATTCCCGTACGAAGCTGAGATGCAATGTAATTGGCAGAAAAGCTACGAGCCATCTATGCGACCGGGCGTCACACGTTGCGACAAGGCGCATCAGCCGTCGCCGGGCTCGCTGGACACGAACAAGCCATAGCCTTGCGCCTACCTGGCCGCCACTAGCAATAAATGTAGAGCTGGCTTTCAATTTGATTAACTTTCATCTTTCACACGGAAATAACTTGTTTATTTGCTTTAATAGTGTTTTGCTTCCCTTACTGTTGTTCTCCTGCTGAAAATGCTGTCCGAAGATTGTCGGCCGTCGAATGGCAACAGGCGTGCATATAATGCGCCTCTGTTGCAGAGCTCGGAACAAGCCGTTTTCAGGGAAAACCCTGCTAAGAGCCTACGCTGCAAGCTTTTGATTGCATCAGCACTACTCAATGTTACTCTTGCAATACTTCTGGGTTTCATCGGCCATGTCCCACGCCCGCAATGCTGGCAACACGGTGGATCAATGGACCTACGCTCATATTGTATGTCGTCTTCATGTAAAATACTGATGCGCAGGAACTCTAGAGAATACTAACATCGCTAAAAGCACCGGCTTATGAGCACATTGAAGAGGTCCCCGTTGTGTTTAAAGTGGCTTTTCTCGAAGATGAAAGCCCCTATCAGGGGTGGCCAGACGACGAGAAGGATCAGCTCTGGCAAGACATGTATAGCAGTGAGCATGAACCTGGGCCAAGACCCTTTACTCGAAATCAATTGACTAATCATTTCTTTTAGGAGGTATGGCTATTCGAATTGATGAGAAGTCTGCCATCAGGCTCATTAATCGCACCGAGCACGCCCCGGTATCCGGCTCGGAGACGGACTACGTGATTGGTCTCGACGTATTTCACCAATTGCATTGCCTAGTGCGTATTATTTTACACTGAAACGTTGCCATTGGCTAATCAATATCAGAACATGCTTCGGCAATCTATCTACCCTCTCCGGTATAATTCGTCCATTGTCCGCCAGGACGGATCCATTGACTTTTTGGGGTGGGCACATCTAGGTGAATCAAAACCCAACACAACAGAAATCCTGCTCGCGAGCATTCGACCTTGACAGACTAAATCAGAATACGTTTTTTTTTCACCGCCTCGCTAACGACTCTGGCCTCGCAGATCATTGCATCGAAGCCCTTCGCGAGTCGCTCACCTGCTCCGTCGACGTCAGCGTGGTCCCCTACCGGTGGCACCCAGACACCAAGATCGCCGAACCAGACATTCGAAGCATGCACATGTGCCGCAACTTTACAAAGATACGCGACTGGGCATTTGATCGCTTTATATCAATGACGAGCAAGAGAGAGCATGTCGAGGACGGCGTCGTCGTCGACTATTCTGACGTCGGGAGTGACCCGGAAGCGGTGCTGACGGAGAAACTGGCCGACCCCCAGGATTGGAACAAGACTGTATACGATTTGTAAAAATCATTTTCGCAAAATGCTATAAGAGATGAATAGAATTCCGCATGATTTCGAATTTTCCCCCGGCAACTCCTCTTTCTGCAAACTGGATGCAAAGGTTGCGTTGCGTAGAAACTTCTACCAGTCGGTCTGCCGATATTGGCGGATCATTTTGCCCGCCCGTGCCCAGATAATAGTGCTTCGGGTAGGTGCTGACATACTGGCATACAATGTGTCAGATTTGATATACTGGCTACTTGAGATGAGTGTTTGTCTTTATAGACTTCATCGGCAGACGCGACATGCAACCGCGGACCGGTGTGCAGGCATCTGCAGCACAGGCCATCTCGTGGCTTATAGTTTTTGTTTGCCCTATCGAAAATCTAGAAAAGTCCCTTCTTCCTTGACTAGGAGTAGATGTATTTGTATGCTGCTTTCGAGCTGAACTTTCTCTGGAAACTGAGGCATGTATTAAAAAAGTCGGTCGCTGCGGCTCCGGCTCTGATTGATGCTGAATAAAGACAGGATCAAAGTAGATCACGACTCCTATTGAAGATTTCCCGGACCTTCGATGGCGTATCTTGGACTCATCGAGCAAGTGCACATTGGGCAAGATGGCGGACATGTTTGCCTGTCAAGCGCCAGGACCACATCGGCAACCTACATTCATTCTCGCATGGACGTACTCGTCTATACTGAACGAACTCCAGGTGCAATAAGTTAAGGTATGGAATGAGGAACGAGGTCTCAAAGTCTCACGCAAGTGTAGACGCGAACTTTAATATAGCTTGCACAAGGTAGAAATTGTGCAAGTAAAGGTGCGATGTGAGATGGCGAATTCTCCTGACACAGCGTGAAGCGTGAGAAATTGCAATACAGATGAAGAACAATACACCATCTGGATAAATACAGAAAATTCTACTATCATAAATAGTTTGCGATCGAAATTTTATCAGCTCCATCGCGTCATACCCCAGACTGAACGGCCCAGCTTGTGCGCCCTGTCTGGTGTGACCGTAGCGCCAGCGAACGGCCAACCTGCATCGCATCGTCTGACGATGAGCCAAAAAAAGGATCATATGACGCGTCATTTTTTTCTCCGGCGGAGACAATGGTTATGCAGGCTAATTTCCAACCCTTCGGACGGGAAGCTGCCTTCTTTCAACAAAGCTGCGTCGATGCATTTGGGCCTTTCCGTGTGGCTCGGGAAGGTGTTTTGGATACCATGACCGCGCGTCCTTTCTAGACTTGCACGTCCTCGTGCTGTTCTGAGAGAGCCCTGCCCAATTTCATTATTTTTGTTTCATTATTTTTGCGAATGATCATCTCCAAAACCCGTCGAATTCCATCGAAGCGGAACGATGCAGCCACGAAACATCATTGGTTCGTTGCTCCGCGCCGCTCGGTCAACTTTGGCAAGAAAAGTGACTCACGGTCTGTATTCTGACCCGAGCGTTTTTAGAGCGGTTTGCATCTCTTTTTAGCTCTGCGAAGCACCCATGGACCAGGTCGTCGCGGCGGGCGCGCGCACAAGGGTTTCCTGAACCTCTTTCTTGACTGGCTGGTCGCCCCCGCGGAGACGGGAAGCCGCATGCTTTGGCCTGCAGCCACCTTATTTCCCGCCTTTCAGAGGGCAAAGGAATACTCATCCCTTTTGTGATGACTTATGAAAGGGGCAACTCCAGCTCACCGAGATGGGTCAATTGCTTGTTTGTTCCTTTTGTCGCGTTCCAATGCATTGCCGTCGTCGCTGGTGCCGGCCGTCGAGCGGCGTATTGGATCGTCATTCAGGTTGCAGGCGCGCGCAACACCTTTCTTTGAATCACCGGTCGACCTAATTGTCCGATCCTGATAGCCGTTGTACTCCGTACGACATTCCCGCACAAGGGTGTCGGCGGCGCTTGGTGCGACTTGAGGCTTGTCATCTCCGGCCGATCAGCTCATATGTTGCTTGGTCTGCCCGTCGTAAAAGAAGCACTGCAATGTATATCACATTGTCCCCCCTCGATACTTACAAGCCCAACTTGATGGGACCAGAGCTGTACTTGCTGTTACACAAAGGGGATGGGACATTCGTCCGCCACCATTCAGCCATAGGGCGTCGCTGTCAGCGCCGATGGGCCACCCCCCTGTCGGAGAGCAAACAAAACAAATAGGCCCATGGGCCTCTTTGACAATGTGACTGTTTATGAAGTGCCCGTGGCCCTGAAGCTAGGGAGGCTGCAGCCTCGTGAGTGGATTTTGCCATAGATTTCGAATGAGACATTCGAATCAAGCGGCTGACACCTGCTCTGCTTCGTAGGACGGGGACAGATGGCAAGACGCTGCCGACATCACCAACTCGGAGAAACACTTAAAAGACTCGGGTCTCCCGTCAACAGGATAGCTGGGCTCGTACTGCGAGCCACCCACATATCATTTGCCTTTCGAGGTCATCTTTCCTAGCAAGCGCACTTACACTGTCAGCCTTTCCGACTAACCTCCTCCGCCATAACACTGTCTGCCTTCGCCATCGTTTTGGCTTGCATCGTTCATGTCCGCCGCAATGGAGTATCGTCTGGAGCAGCTCAACTCCGGCCCTGACGGAGCGCACATTCTCGCCTCGTGGATTGGCATCCTCTTTTCGATATCCATCAACGTCGACTCCATGCCCAGCGACTCAAAATTCGACACACCCTCACAACGAATGTGCCGTCTCGTCCAACGACTGCAATCCTCCGGCATCTCCGACGACGAGTACGACATTGTTTCACAAGACCTCTTCAACGACATTGTCCTGGCTGGCGGCGACCTCATCCGCCGTATAATCACAACCCACCGTACTAGCTTGGTATCGCCGCGGCTCGCCGACCACCTCTTCCTCCCGATCCCACTCCTCCGCATGGTCGACTCATCGCCATCGCCGCCCTCCTCCTGCTCCCAGAACCAAGCCTGCTCCGGCTCTCTCCAGTACACACCCTGCGCCAACAAGTACTTCCCAGAGGAAATCAAGCACGCCCACCCGGGCGCCGACAACCTTCCCTTCACCATTCCCCCGGCGCTGCCCGCCTACCACATCGGCCAGGTGACGGTCCTCGAGACGCTCGTGCACGACCCCCTCGTCGACCACGTCGCGTGTCGGGTGCTCGTCGACGGCGAGGAAATGTTCTGCAAGGCCGAGCGCGGCGGCGTCGCGTTCGGCGACTCGGTCGTCGGGCGGGACCTGCGGACGATGCTGGAGCTGCGCGCGGCCCTCGCCGACCTCGCGCAGGACGGCGCGCAGCAGCACCCTCCCCCGGCGCCGCTGCGTGTGCCGGGCCTGCGCGGCGTCCTGCACCACCCCAGGGAGGGCCACGTCGTCGGCTTCCTCCGCGACTGGGTGCCCGGCGCGAGCCTCAACTCGTATGAGATGGCGGACCTGCCGGTGGAGCTGCGCGAGGCGTGGGACCGCAAAGTCGCGGGGACGCTCGCCGAGCTGCACCAGCTCGGCGTCTACTGGGGCGCGGCGGAGAACGAGAGCGTCATCATCGACCCGCGCGGGGAGCCGTGGGTGGTCGACTTTGGCGCCAAGGTGAACCTGGGGCTGAAGCGCGAGGAGGACGACCGTGAGGAGGGCGACTGGCTGGACTACGACTTCATCTACCACTATCTCCGGACGAGGGAGGTGGTGGTGTCGTACGTATCAGACGACGACTCGGACCAGTCGTGTTCTGAGAATGACATGCTGGCGGGAGATGAAGAAGGGGGCGGAAATGGGGACAGGGGCGAGTCTTGAGGGAGCGGAGAAAACGACCAGATACACGATACAATACAGGATACAAGTCGTATAGGAGACGGATATAGAGATGCAGGTGCTTATTGACGCGGAAACACAGGAAGACAGACACAGGATACCTTGCTTGAATTGATTGTACTATTGATATCTTACTACTTATGATTTCGTCCGATAGGCCGCTTACTCCAATAAGTTCTCGAAACGATGACCCAAAATGTCAACTCGCTGATGCAAAAAAAAATGTTGAATCTATACCCATTCAAAAAAGAAAAAAAAAAGAAGAAAAATAACGCTTCTCCATGCTCCATTAACAACATTACCCTTCTAACATTCCAGGAATTTACACAGCGACATGCTCCTTTGGCCGCGCAGGATCAATCGCTGCACTCTCGTACCCAGGAAAACTATACCGGCCCTTGAGCTCGTCGAGGAGCTTCCCGGTAGGATAGTCGCTCTCCATGCTGTCGTGGTCGCAGCAGGGCGAGTGCTTGATGGGGAGCAGCCACTCAAGGGGCGTGTGGCCCATGACCGAGGTCCAATTGCGGCGAAAGCCCAGATCCCAGGGGTTCTCGCGCGACTCTACCCGCAGAATGGCAAATTTGCGCTGCGCCCGCACGTCTCGAGGGGGGCTTTCAGGCACGGACCCGGGCGTGGCGCCGCCGGAGACGACGGCAGGGGTGGCGGCAGCATCAGCAGCAGCAGCAGCAGCAGTCAGCTCCTCGGCGCCCGCAGCAGCCGGTGCTGGTGGCGGCGGCAAGAGGCTGGGCTGCTCCAGCGGGTAGACTATGGTTGGGTAGTAGCTCGAAGGGGGCGACTCGAGCGGGATGTGCACGGCGAGGTACGAGAGGCGGGTGCGGGAAAACATGTCAATGTTTGTCATGTTGGTGAGGATGTAGCGCAGCGAGGTCAGTGCCATGCCGCCGCTGAAGAGCAGGAAAAAGGCCGACAGCACGACGCCCGCGACGACCCAGCCGTCGGCATCGCGGCGCTCGCCAGACTGCTGGCTGACTGTGTAGCTGCTTATGCCGAGCACGAGGGAGCAGTACATTGCGCAGTAAAAGGTGAACTGCGCGAAAAAGTTGAATGCTGGGGGTTCATGTTAGTGGGTGGATGGTTCTTTTCTCCGTGCTTCCTGCTCGATTCTCGACGACTCACATGTTTCCGACACCATTCCTCCCACCCAGGGACACAAGTGATCCATCTTTCGCACGCAGCGCCCAATCTCGCTCGAATGGTGCGCACGGTCGGGCTTCCACTGACGACAGCCAGAGCACCACTTGGGACGGCCGTCTGCCTCACAGACAAACACGTCTTTGCTGTAAAAGCTTTCGAGCCCAGGGCTGTCTGGACTCATGTCTACCGGTGTCCAAGGCTGAGCCTCGACATCCGGCTCCTCATCGCGACGTCTGCGTCGTCGTCTCGGCGGCGGCGGCGGCTGCTTTTCGTTTGCGTCGTCTGCTTGGCCGTTGACGAGCGGCACCAGGCCCGGGTTGCGGATGACGGCCACAAATGTCCGCAGGTAGGCCGTGATCATGATGAAGAAGATGACAAAGTACAGGACAATCATCCCGGCACCAAAGCCGGTGCGGCCTTTCTTCACGATATAGTATTGCACTGTAGCGCAGCCACTTGGTCAGTACGTAAACAAAGGGATCGGGGGCCCCGTCCGGCCGGCAAAGCTACGCACCGCATATGTGCCCGACATATATGTATGTTGCGACTACAAAAGCGCACAGTATGAAGATTGGTATCGTGCGAATGGCGATGCGAGTCGATTGTCGATTGCTCGCCGATCCAGCCATGACGGCATCTGCTGCGCGCCCGGTCTGCGCGCGGGTGCTTCGGGGTGAAGCTGTCGTCGGGTCCTCGGCGGGTTCTCGGTGCGCGGACGCTGACTTTCGGGTCTAATGATGATTCAGAGGTCTGGCTGCGATTGCGCCCGATGCGCTATGCCTCCTGCGCTGTTTTGATGTCGTTGAAGGGGTTTGGTCGAGTAAAACGGCTGCGCTCCGACGAGCCACCGAAAATACGTCAGCGACCGAGTTTGCCGAGATGAGCCGTTTAATAGTGGGCCGATCTCTTACACCCGGTGCTTGACAATATGTGTATAATTGCTACGAATAGAAAATATATCAGACAATACTTTTACCGAGCTTAAATAACAGGAAGTCATCTATGCAGTTTTCTTGTTTTTTTGTTCTTTCGAATTTTAAACTGCCATTTTGCGGTGTCGGAGCGGCTTCATGTGACCTCTCGACAGCAAGATCGCAGCTCTGACAGGTACCACGCAAACCATGTCATACAAGTATTTCGACTTTATGGAAATATTTTCGTGCTGCAGAGCTCAGAACCATAGTGAGTCCTCAACATAATGTGACTTAATTTTCCTCGGCCTTCTGGTCTTTCATCCGATCTCGCAGTCGACGTGATATGCTGGTGAGGTAGATGCGCGCGAGACCTTTGACTTCCTTTGCTAAACCTCCATACCTCAAGTACACTCTTCGTCACCATCACCATCGCGGGCAGTATTTCCCTCAAACATGAGAAATCGCTTGATTATGTTCCTCGCAAATCTCGCCGTCACACCACATAGGCTCATAGGCTTACACGATTGCCGAACGCTCTACATTGCAGGAGAGAACAATACCCAACGCTGCGCTTCTACGCTTGACTAATTCCCTTGGTTGAATTCCTCAATTGCTCATCCCCTAGGCCTCACAGTCTATTCTGGTACGAACAGAAAACCAGATACAGGTCGACCCGGCGTCAAGACAGCACACTCGTGCGCGGGCAAGTACCCCTCTTCAGACCATCTTGTTTGCGCAGATTTCAAAGTCCAGTAACGTCTGTTTGCAGATCCCAATCCAGTGCCATGTTCATCTTGCTCTGCACAGGCCACTCGGTCAAGGGCCCTCTACACCCCCGGCTTCCCACGACGATGCACGACACCAAACAGCAATGCGGGCATCAAACACGTGAGGCAGCCGGCGCCAATCGTAAACTGCGAGAAAGGGACAAGAAAAGTCCGAAAATCCGATCAATAGATTGCCAGCGAGAGGTGACAACGCATGGTCGGCGATTGGGGCGGGCCAGACGTCGATGTCAGTCGGGATTCGTCCCTTGTTTCCAATCACTACCCACGAGGCGTTTAGGAATCTTGGCACACTCGCTGCCCTTCCTGCTCGTGGCAGCACTCTGAAAGGGGAAGACGCACCAACAAGGCAATCTTCGGGATCCTGCAGCGTCAGGTGCATAAGCCTGGCCACAACGCACAGCACCACACTTTTTACGTCGCGCAATAACCGCCCCCAAAAGCAATCTTGTTGACCAGAGTCCGTGGAAATAAGGCTGATGCGATTTATCAAAAGGGAAGGTGCGGGAAAAGACCAGCCTGGCGTCCGTCGTTCCTCGGGCTCGCCGACCCGAGCATCACCACAAACCAAACTGTCGGGCCCGGATGTGGCCATCCCGTTGCGTCGTGTGACCAGCTTCGGCTAAAAGCCAGCATACAGACGAAAATGACCCCTCGTCAGACGGAAGAATGACAAGATTAGCCACAAAAGATGACTTGTTGTACAACCAACGACGCAGCCGCAACAACTGGCCACGCCGCCCCCCCCCCCCCCCCCCCCTGGTCATCCTCACCACAGGCAGCAAATCGGAAGTCACCGGTCTCGCAGCCTTCAAAAAACGACACATCAGATATCTTTATACGCCTGCATCATGTTGTCTCTTCTCACAGCCTCAGCGTCGATTTCTTTCCCCCGCGCGCGCAGATTCACAGAAACCGAGCCCAGCCTCCTCCTCGCTCGGCAATCATCTCCGCCAAACGGCCAAACGGAAATGATGCAGCCACCTCTTTGCATCCTCGATGCACCTCACCCTTTCGGGTACTCATTCTCAGCCCGTCGCTGTCGCAATCCCTCTAGATCCCTATATCAGACTCGTATTATTCCCTCCTTTCCCTTGTCGCATCTCCATCACCACCTGTTCTTTTTCTCTCACTTCAACTTCAGTTCACCTCTGAGCCTCTCATTAATCTTCCAGATTTTTTGTTCAAACATTCGTTCCCCTGCCTGCGTGTTCCCTCTTTCCGCTTTCCCTTTCTCCTTCAATCTTGATTTTGAATCTTCTCACACATGCTTTCGTCTACTGCATTTCGCAAAAGCATGCCGCCCTACTCCCCAGATAAGCCATTTCATGACCTTTTGCCCTTTAGCCCGTCCACTCCTGCTTCTGCTTCTCCCGGAAGCACGCTCAAAGAGAAGCCGCTGCCCCCGGGTGCTGTGATCCGGTATCTGTGGACATGTCATCAGTGCGGCTGCGGCACCTTTTGCTGCGACGACGCCTCGGTGGCCCTGTGCGTCCAGTGCGAGCACGAAATATGCAGCGGCTGCACGACGTCGTTTGGGAGTCGCCTCCTGCGCGGCGTCGAGGTGGAAGATCTCCCCAAGCACGCCCCCAACCCCGGTGTAAGTCATCACGCACGAGACCATCTGGCCATGGGCTTTTCTACTGACGGAGAGAAACCCCAAAGTGCACCTGTGAGCGGTCCTCCAAGATCAACCGTTGCCGAACCGGCCATCCCATCCGTCGGTGTCCCGGCCCTGGTGTCCGTCGCCTCCGTCACGCGCCATACGCCCGTCCAACCTCTGTCCAGCACTGCATCGTGACCTTTCGTCCGGGCCGCGACGGGCGCCCTGCTCTTGGCACCTTTTTCGTCGCACGGCCACGGTTTGAGACTTCTCGCTCGCGGGCCCGCGTGCGCGACGCGTCCACCGGCGACGAGACGCTCGACTGCATTGCCAGCTCGGTTGCCGCGGCGCGGCCCGTCACCACGATCCCGCCCATCTACGACATGCTGCGCCAGCCGCGGCCCGGAGATCCCGTCGTCGCCCGGCTCGGCATCCCGGTAAGCACGGTGGCGCTGGCACGCTTCTTTGCGACCGGCGCGTCGAGCGTCGCGCGCGCGCTGGGCATGTCGGGTCCTGTTGTCTGCGTCCACGTCGATCCCATGCTGGCCTTTGTTGCCTACTACCTCTGCGCGAGCTTCTACGCCGTATTCGCGGAGTGGAAGGAGAGAATCGCGCGCCAGCTGTTCCGAGCGGCGCGGGAGTGAGGCACCATTCTTTTTCTGTGCTTCAGGTGCCGCCACGCCGCAAACATAAGCAACATGTGCATTGGCGCCCCCGGAGGAGCCCGAGGCAGGACTTGTCGTGGCACGACACAAACTTGGCTTCTGCAATTGTCAAAATGTTTAGAGCGTTTTTCTTGATGATTCACATGGTTTTGTGCTTTGCAGGTCTATACGGCTAGTGGCTTCTGGGTTGTTAGTGCGCGACACAAATTTGGCTTTCTATTGTACCTGACAAAATGTCTGAAGCGTTTTGCTTGATCATCTACACAGCGTTGTGCTCTTTTTCGAAGGCTTGTGGGATGGCTCTGCTCGCCTATGACGAGTTTTGTGATGCTCAATATACATTCTTTCATTCTTTTTTTCTTTTTGCACTTGTTGGTCGCCTCGCCCTCTTGCCCTCGTTCGTGCGTCCGATGTATGCTGTGTAACTCTTCGTGGTAGACGAGAGGACTCTGACACATTTCCTGACGTCGCGGGTGTCTCCGGGCGTCACCCATTCAGGTGAAGTGCGGCCTTAGGCGTGCCCTGCTACGTGCGTGTACCTCTTTTCCTTTGCTGCACTCTGATAAGATGCACGGCGGCCTCGCCGTCCCTCGTGTAACCAACCCTTTTTGATGGCACCTTTCCCGCCCATTATCATCAGAGCTTTGGGCCGGGACTCGAGTCTCGGTGGTGCATCTTGCCACTGAAGACGGTGCAAAAACCAGCCATGTCTCACAAGTTGGTCATGTTTTTTTGTGTTTTTTTGGAAGATGTTGTGCGACGCAAAGTAAACAGGGCTTTTTCTCTCCACAAACCCATGCACGCCGCACATGACGACTCCAAAAAAGCTGCTCGCATAATGGAGGCTGCAGCAGCAATCAAATAGAGCAATCACGCCGCATCTCACGATTTTTCTGGTTTCTCGTTTGCCATTCCACGGGTTTCAAGCCTGGACATTGGACCTTTCCGTCCCTCTGCAGGTGCGGACTGTCCCTTCCGCCCTCTTTCAAAAGACGTTGTATGATTTCCTCTCAACGGCTTATGCGCCATCTTCATACGTTCAAGTGCATGTATGCATGCGTGTACTGGTATGTGTGTGTGTGTGTGTGTGTGTGTGTGGATATTGTATGCATCATGCACTGCAGTCATTCAACCACTCCAGGCCTCTTTTTCCAGCACCTATGCCTTCTCAGTCGACCTTGCATTACATTAGCACATGCATGATATATGCACGTCTGCGTTGTCTCACAGCATACTGGGTGCCACTTGAACATACACCAAAACATCTCTCTCCAAATGCCTCACCGGCTCTTCCCTGTCCGCTTCCCCGGAGAGGAACCTTTCGCGGGCAGCCAATCCAATCCCCCCATCGCCGTCGATATCTAGCAACTCGGGTATACGGCTCAAATATTCCGGTCAAGTAATCCAGGCAACACAAAGGAACTGTCGACACGAACCACAGGAAAAAAACGCAAAAGCAGGCTTTTCCTCTTCTTTGGGGGTGACATGCATATTCACCCCTGCAAGCTTTTCTGCAGTGCCTGTGTGGTCTCTCTTGCCACCACCATCACCACCACTACGCCCGCGACAAAATGCAAACATCTGGAACACGCATGCAGACAAACACACACACATACACATACACACACATCTCATAAACAAAGCAGCGTAAAAGCAACGTGGTTGAATTGCACAAACAGTGAGAGAAAAAAAAGACACACACCCTGGTGGGAGAAAAGAAGCCGGCAAAGGTGACCAATGTCTACCGCGGCCACGCACCCTAAATAATACCTATGCACGTTGAAGTATCGCAAATAAAATGTTCTCCGAAACTCCCCGATTTCCCCCCTAAGAAAACAATATGATGAAGAATTTCAAAAGTAAAAAGAAAACAATCAAACCCAAAATTCCATAGTAAAATTAAGCAAAGCCCAGAAAAAAACCAATTCCAGATCATATACCGCCTTGTCCCTCTTCTCATTCCCCGCCCCTTGCCTCTCGTCGTGTACTGAAGTAGAGTTGTAATGAATGTCGAGGTCCCTTGTACATGTAAATAACGCCATACATGGCTCTGCACTGCCGACTTGATTTGTCCTTCTTCTGCAGCACCCCACATGCTGAATTCTCACCCAACTTGTGCCTCGTTTCTAGCAGTCAGGTTACTCGTCAACAAGCTTAATCGTAGGCTTGGCAACCTGCTTAGGCTTGCCGCTCAAACGACGATGGGCCGTCTTTGGCGTCACTTTTCCCTTTGGCGTCGTTTTGCTCTTAGGAGTGCCGCCGAGACTGGATGTTCCGCTCTTGGGCGTGCCCTTTGGCGTGTTCTTGGGACTGCGGCTAGGTGTACCCTTGGCTGAGGCCTTGCCGGGGCTTGCCTTCTTCGGTGTCGTCTTTTTCCCGGCGCGCGCATTTTCTTCGCTGGTCCCGACAATGGTCAGGCTGGAGGAGCGCGAAGAGACCTGCTTCGTACCGGGCTTGCCCGCGACCGGTCGGCGCTTGACGAGCTTGTTCGTCACGGCCTTCTTGAGCAGGTTGCCCGTGCTGGCTCGTCGCTTGACAGGCGTCGACTTGGCCGAATTCTTCTTGGCCAGCGACATGCTGGAAACACTCTTCTTGATCGCGGTCGCGGCGCCTTTAGCGGCCTTCAGGCTCGCGCTCGAGAGAGAGCGCTTGACGCCCGTCGCTGGCTGAATCTTGCGCTTCTTCGTCTTGTCGTTGCCAGACGCCTCCTCTCCCAGCATCTCCTTGAGCTTGCGCTTCCCGGCCTTGATCGAGCCCTTGACAGCCTTCTTCAAGTCAGTCTTCGGGGGCTTCGCCTCGCGTGGCCGAGGTCCAAGAACACCACGACAGTTTTCGGCGCCGCAGAGACACTTCTGGACATTCTTGGCGGAAAAGGGATCAAAGTTGTAGTCGTATGTCAGCTCATCTCCAGTCATGATGGGCTTGTCGCCAGCAAATAGAGCCATTCTCGGCTGTCCGGAGACGATCCATTTGATCATGCGGCAGTTGGGTTTGCAGCTGTGGTTGACGAATCTGGCAATGCTGCCAGTAGTGGCGTCGATAATCATGTTCTGGTCGAAGCTCATCAAGTAATAGCACTAGGTTACTTGTTAGCAAAATACCATGATCAAGCTCAGCGGTAAAGCCTACCTCGTTCTTCTTGTATTCGTTGTTCATGCGACGCTCACATTCCTCCTCTGTAATAATCTCGCCGGCGTATTCCATAATGATCTGGTGAGGGCGGAAGCAGCGGTTGCTTCGCACTCCGTAGCCGCGGTCGGACGTCTTGATCACTTCGACGCCGACACGGTACTTGCCTCCCTTGGCACGTCGCGCGGTGAGTGTCGCAAATGCTCTGTTGGTACATGTTGCCTTTCCGGCATTGCAGTTGATGTCGTTGCACTCATAAAGCATGATTCGGTTCTGGCAGTTGTCGCCACAGCCGTCTTCAGGTTTGCAAACGCACTTGGAATAGTCCTGGTAGTGAGGTGACTTGCGCCAATAGTCTTTCGAGTCGCCGATGAATCGATCTGCACAAAGTTAGCAAACATTCCATCGCGGGGTCATGCATGAATCGGCTCACTTTTTGTCATCTTCTTCCACTCATCAGGTTTGGGCTGCCCGGGTGGCAGCGGGTTACAAGTCATGAATGGTAGTTTAAAGTCGCGACCCTGGAGCAACAGTCGAACACCGTTGTAAGCAAGTGTCGGCATGACTTTGTTGGATGGCGGGGTCTTCCCAGTTTTAATTCGCTGATAGTCAAGTTTCGCAAGTTCGGGGATGCTGCCGAGCTTCTTCCTCTCAGGTAACGTCAGACACTGGGCGGGGTTTTCGGGTACGTCTTGGCCCGCATACAGCCCCTTGGTCAGGAACTTCTTGGGTCCGCGAGGCTTCACTTCGATCACGGGTTCCTCGGCCTTCTCCTCCAGCTCAGTCTCGCGAGCTTTGGCATTCTTCCGGCGTGGCGAAGGCGGCGGGGGCCGGGCATTGGGGTCGATGTACTTGCCATTGGCCCAAACGGTGTGGACAACAGGGCGCTCGTCAATATGCGAGAATTCCTTGGTGTCGCGTAGACGCAAGAGCTCGCGAGAGACTCGGCTCATCGAGCCAGCGACGGCCTTGGTGCCACGCTTGCTGATCTTGGACAAGCGAGAGCCAAAAGACGCGACGGTTGCGCCGACACTGGCACCAGCGCGAGAGCTGAGGCGGCGCGTGCGAGGGGAATCGTGGCCAAGGCGACGAGTGGTGCGCGGCGAGTGTAGTCCGGAGGGACCAAGATCGAGCGCGTCAATCGCATCCGTGCCGCCGCGAGACTTGGCGCGGGTCGAGATGAGGCTGCGTGTCGACATGCCATCGTTGACAAGGGTGTCGCCTGAAATTGTGCGGCGTCGGCGGTCAGCGACATCGTCACCGTTGGCGCGACGCTTGCCATGGCCATCGGTGCCGCTCAATTTGGAGAGATTGTAAACGGGCGCAGCGGCACACGTGCGGCGCGCTCGCTTTGGTGAAGACTCGACAGACGTGGTGGTGGCAACTGGCACGGGATCAGGCTCGGTGGCAGGTTCGGGCTTTGGGGTAGTTTCGGGCATTGGAACAGGCTCGGGTGCCAGTTCGAGGTCGACGATTTGCGCGGTGACGAGTAGCGTCTCCGTGAAGGGGACGACATCGTGCTTGGAGGTGTCGGAATGCAGGCTGTCGCTGTCGGCGACGGTGGTGGGCGGCGTGGAGCTGGACGACGCGACATTGGACATTGTGTCCGTGACGCTGCCCGCGGCGCTCGACTCTGGCTCGAGGAAGAGTGGCAGCATGGTGGCAGACACGTTGTGGAAAGGAGAGGGCGATGTCGGGGTTATGTGCGAGTGTATGGGTGGGCGGGCGCGCGGTGGGCACGGGCGCGACAAGGAGCGTAATCAACGGGAGAATCACGACAACACACCGCGTCGCATAGAACACGTCGAGTCTCGTAAAAAACAAAAAGAGACCGACTATGTCGATTGCGCCGTCGGGCAGATGCACGTAGAAAAAAAAAAGCACAAAGAGAGACGCAAGGTTGTGCTGCCACGACGGTGTGGCGGTTGCAGGAAGGGAAGAGGGAGAGTTGGCGTTTGGCGTGAGGACGAGCGGCGATGGGAAGACGGAGCAGGGTGCGGGATGGGATGGGATAGGATGGGATTGCTGGTTGGCGTCGCACCACTAGTTACCGGAAACCAAGCAGCTCAGCGGCCAAGTCTAAGACAAGGGCAGAACAGCCAGCTAAAACAACTCTTCAAGTGCACTAGAGCCCGCAATGGATTGCATTAGCGGATATGGCCCAGCGGGTTGGTTGGTGGCACGCGCCGCCTGGGTCTTTAGTCTTTATTTGATAATCAGGGAGACTTTTGCTGGCCCCAGACCAGGTCTTGTGCTCGGCGGCCAATGTTGGTTGCACATACCCTGACTTTCTCTGCGTGAGGCCGGCGGCAGACGACGACGGGAAGCTGGCTGACTCGAGGTATCCCCGAGACGCGATCAATGGTCGGCTTGGCTGTTCTTTTATGCTGGGGCTGCGCCTTCAGCTCGCTCGCTCGCTCTCTCTCCGCGTCGACGCGTGGGGTGGAGATGCGGGAGATGTCGATGGCTGAACTCGACCATCAACGTATCAACAAATAAAATAAAAAAGTGATTCGACGAGGATACAGCCAGTATCTCTGCGAAACTTGAGTGTTTTTGATGGTCTTTCGGCTAGAAACCTCTTGGTGGGATGCCTCTTTCTCACACCACACGACGTTGGCTGGATCAAGAAAGAGAAACAAGTGTAGGAGGCAAGAGGCAGGAAAGGCAGCACACGAGGCGGCGCCAGGAAAAGGGAGCGGGCCGGCTATTTAGCATGTCGGCTCGTTGGCGTTATTTTTTTCGTGCTCCGTACCTTGTACACTTTTTCTACGTTGGCATTTGCGGTAAAACAGAAAGCAGGCCGGCGTCGACCTGGCCTCGCCTCCCGTCGACCATGGCACAGCTCAGGCCGCGTCTCCCAAGGCGTCCCGGGGCCATTCTCGTCTCGTCATTATTTTTCCTCTCCGCGATGCTCTCCTCCAAAACCACGTGTGATCTACTTTGGCCTGTACCTGATATGCCGATGCTCCTTCGTCGCCTTGCCTAATTCGGGCACATCAACTGCCGCCGTTATATATCAACACTACCATGTCTGTCGCCATGCATCTATTTTTCTAGTCAGCGCCATGCCTTTCAGCATAGATGCCGACGCACTGATATTATTCTATAATCCCGTATCCGCCTTTTCTGTAGCGCCACATCGAGACTCTTGTTGTCCCATCCCCACATGTGCTCGTCGAGGCGACCACCCGTCATGGAACTCAAACGCTGTGCAGCACCTGCGCCATTTATAATGCCAATTTTTGCTTCGCAACAATGCACAGCAGTTCTCAAGTTTGCTCGTCCTCAAAAAATTGTCGTACCCGCCCTTTCGCCTTGTGGCTTTGCTAGTTCAGCTGCTGACACATGGCCATCTCACGACAGCACCACCACTCTCAAACACTCGGGCAAAAATCGACTTCAATGGGAGAATTGAATATTAAAAGTAGGCACGGTGCTAGTTTTGAGTCTTTTGATGCTGGTTCTGCGTGGCCATGTCGCGATACGCGAAAGTGCTTCGTCGCACATATTTCTCTGTTGTGACGACTCGCGCCCGGTTCGCACCTCTGCCAATGATACTCCGCCCGGAACAGCACCAAATGGCTCAGGGGCCAGAAACGAGAGTGACTGGACAGAATCACACGTACCATAAAACAGACTGCTCTAGTCCATCAGGTCGCACGCTACCGCTGGTCACCTCCGTCCTACGGGGGCCGGGCGGCAAGCATCATGTTGGACAGCCCAGAGACACCAACGAAAGCGCATATAACTGACTAGCCCTCCTGGCGGCCGCAGCCCCAGGTGATACTATATCTCGCGTCACCACACTTACATAACCTCAGAATGACACACGGTCTCATCGTGAAAAAGTACCGGAATTTCCCCAAGTCCCGCAAATGTCGCATTTCAACGCCATTTCGTAAATCCAACAGGTGTGAGAGGACGTGGTGACAGACTCACATCAGATTGGTGCCTGCCAAAGGGTTGCATGTCTTCACAGCAGTCTTTTCACGCGCTGGTCATGATAAAATATCACCATTACGGTACTGGCGAAAAATGTATTTACAAGCCATGTGTGCCGTGCTGATGCTGCTTTTCAGCAAATTCTACGTCTGCTTAGCGCCTCAACCAGCCTATACATCCGCCGCTTTTATAGGTCCGGAAAGGATGCAGTGTGACTCAATCCATTGATTCTTTCTCAGTCTCAGTGTATTCCATCAAATTATATTCATCGCCACATGACTCGATTTTAGCTCTCGTCTACGAGGTAATGGCTCTCAGCGAGGCCCAAACACAGCTTACGAGCCATCCACCAACACGAATGATTTGTCCGGAGAATAGTCCTATCGTCCCAGATGTTTTGTTAGAGATCTGATACTCTTTTTCAATTCAAACGCAGTAGTATTGCACCTTTTATGGTCGCTGTGCTATCGATCCCGAGATACCGCGTTCCAACATTACAGGTGTGTTGACAGGAGTGCATGGGTAGGGAGAGGCCCTATCGACGGCAGAGTCGACCATATTTTGAAGCGTCTCGGCGCATAAATTCACTTCGCTTTGACTCGCTGCGGCAGTTAGACAGACTCGGAAAGATGTCGAATTCTTCTTCGCATCTTCCTGGAAGAGGCGCTGTGCTTAACCATAGCGTTATGCAGCCCATTTCTTCCTGGGAGGGACGCTACGCTAGACTAGTTATACCCGACTAAAATACCATTCCATGTTTCGAGACCCGATGAGATGAGAGGTCTAGGCTGGAAAGATTCCCAGGCTCGGGTGGTCGTGGGAGACATCAATATTCTGGACAGGCGCCGGGCCGCGACATAGGCAGCGAAGAACAGCGCTGTAGCGAAACGGACCCTGCCTGCAAATGCTTCTACCACTCGGTGCGAGTCAACAGGCCGGCAGCAGCCTTGCTCATGGCGCTCGTTGCCGCCAGACTTCAGCCTCTGGTGAATTGCGTGCTTACCAGCAGTACGTCGTCATTTTCAATCATCCTGACGATAATTCAGGCGCAGGACAGCGCTTCGGGGCTGTAAGACGCCAATGCTTGATCCAACGGCCGCCTTCCTGGTTGGCCAATCCGCCGGCTCGCCATCCTACTTCGTGTTGAAATCAATGCCGCGCTGACACTCGCCAGATATGGCATTCCGCATCGCCAGCTAGTGCACATGTCAAATCCTGGCACGCACGCAGTTTGTCCATTGACGTGGCCAAAGCAGTATGGGGAGGCGAGGATAACGGCGCCTAGTGCTTCGGCAGTTGACAAGCTAGAAAGTAGTCCTTAAGACTATATGAGGGGCATTCTTCTTTTTATAAAATCAAAAAAAGCACAATATTTCTTGACAGCAAAGAGATAATATGCTGAGTTTCGAATCCACCATCGACGGCTACTGCAAAGTGCGAAGGACAGAAACACAACCAGAGGGACGCCAACCTCTTTTCTCGAATGCAGCCGCGAAAACTCGAGAAAGAATCCTCACGCCCCATCTCGGCCCTGTGTACTCTTCTAATAAGTCACTAGAACACCCACTCAATATTCAGAACACGAAACCGAAGCACACTACTGAGTGGTAGTTTCGTCGTACTGCTGATCAAAGCACCATGTCAATTTTGTCCCCAAGCTCGCGCTCTGGTGTGACCAGTGAGAGATTTCGGAAAAGATGGATAACAAAGGGAGCGAGAAGCGCCCACGGGTGAGGTACCTAGTTATACGTGCCATACCGAGTGGCTGGGGCCAACTTCCACAACAGGTGCCAGCACACATTGAGCATTTCCACCACTACCTAGTTAAAACACGGCCAAGAAGTAAACGGTTTGCAGACACGCGCTGGTTGCATCGTGGGTAGATTTGAGCCAGACTGATAAACACGGGTATTATTGCAACTAAATCGCACAGGTCTGTGCGATATCTAAAAGCGTTCTAATTTAGGTATCATTTGTATTCCACATTTTAGCAACCTTCTCTGGGATATTTCACCATCACACTCCTCTCGAGTCGAATTTAAGCAGCAGTCTTTGTGGCAGCAGCAGCAGCCTCTTCAGCAGTGGGCTCAAGAGCGGCCGCAGTGACCGCAGCGGCGGGAGCAGCTGGAGTAGCCTCATCAGCTTTGTCGGTAGCAACCTCCGCCTTGTCCGTCGTCGCAAGGACAGCAGGCTCAGCCACAGGAGCTGCAGTAGTGGGCGTAGGCTCTTCCGCCTTGGTCGCCTCCGTCTTGTCAGCCATAGGAGCGGCGTCCGCAAACGCCAACTGCTGGCCGACCTCCTCAAGTCTAGGTCCCTTGCCGCCGTACTCGCGGGGGAGCGTGGCGACAATGGTGGGCAGCTCCGAGGCGAGGGTGGTGCCGGAGGTCATGGGATGAAACTTGCGGAGGGTAGTCGGGGCGAGGAAGAGCTTCATGGCACCAAACATCCAGCCCATGATAAAGGGCACGTTGACAAAGTACTTGTGGGCGAGGAGCTCGGGGTAGGCCATGGATAGGGTCTGGATGGTCTCCTTGCTGGCGGCCTTGACGGCGGGGTCCATGCGGAAGAAGCTGACGTCGACGTAGTCGTGCGTCTGGATCATCTGGTAGGGGTCCTCGCCGCCGTCGGGGATGAGAGCCTTAACTTCGCTGAGCTTGAGCTTCTGGACGCCGAGCTCCATGAGAGCTGCGCGCCACTTGATGAATCTGGGGAGTGGTCAGAAAAGGCTAGTCTGATGTGTTGTTTGCAAGAACGTACTCTTCGACATTGCCAAACGTGGCCTGATTGTTGTTGACGGCACCGTAAATGTTCCAAGTAATGACCATCTCCTTGCCGGCGTCGTCCTTGTGGACCGTGACATATCCCAGGTTGGCAAACTTGCTCTTGTCAAACTGCTGGCTGGTCAGCTTGCCGGGCTGCATCGTCTTGCGCCACGTGAGGGCCGAGGCGAGCTGCTTCTCGGCGGCCTCGGCATCGTTGCCGTTGGCGCGCAGAAACTTTTGCAGGACGACCTGGCTGGGGATGTGGTCGGGCGAGACGTCGAGCTCGACACCCCACATCTCCTTGTAGTCGGCCTTGGTGGTGATTTCGGCGAGGCGAGCCGTGAGCTTGGCGAGAGGCGTCTTGGGCGCCTCGGCCGTCGTGGTGGTGGTGGCAGCAGCTTCAGTAGACATTTTGTATGGTGTCTGATTGAGTTGGGGAGGAAGAAACGCTTCAAGATTGGCTGTGGTGATGCTCCGAGCAAGTCCGAGTTGAAGGAGAAAAGATCAGCCAACTCAGGGACCTGGTCAGAAAAGCTGTGGTGGGGCCGGGCTGTGATTGACTATTCGGCATCCGATGAACAAAGGGAGGTGGCTTGGCTGGGAAAGGTGGCAGCGAAACTCGTAGAAGAATGAAAAGTCAGGGGTCTATTTTGCTTTTGAGCCAGACAATAGCAGAAACGAGACATTCGAATTGTCCGAATGGAAGGAAAATGTTCATCGCAAACAAGGGACGAATCGCAAACGTTTCAGGCCCTGCAGGCAACTGGACGACGGCAACAGCCACGTTGCTGGGTACCTGAGGTGCCTGGGCAGGGGTCACGAAATACCGTTAAGGTAATGCTTAATGACTCTAGCTAATTTGAAGATGAAGCATATAGGGGAAGTAAGCAGAATATAGCAAGTAACAATATGACAGGAGACACTATAGACAGGCTATCAAAGTTGATCTTCTGATATCTTCTGATATGCCCGAGAACGCGCTCAAGTTCTGCCAGGCCGACGACATGTTGTTTTGTCACCAGCTGGGATACTTTGTGGGTACCGGGCAGCAAACAGCGGACAGTGGGTCCGGCAGCACCTGGAGAGGTGCCGCTGCAGCAGCAATAGGCGGCTGGGTGGCCCAAGCTCCACGAGCTACAGTGGGGTCTTTAGGGGCTGCATCACGCTAAAGAGGATACTTTCAGGTACCGGACCCGCGCTGGACGCCGATACTGCAACGGTCTGCAGCTGGTCGTCGCCCGCCCCAGTGAAAAGAGGTGAAACTAAATATTGCTCCAGCATCTCCAATCCGAATTAATGCCACCATTCACAATGAGCAGATGTCGGTCATGTTTCATCGACTAGCCTCGCGTCTCCTCTGGTGTTTGTTAGAGCCATTGTCACGTCAGACAGGTTCCATACAAGACTTCCTAGTCGAGTGAAGTGCGATGGACCATCCAACACCCCCGTCTTCGCTGTTTGCCAGATATGAACTTGTAGTATGGAATCCGGCATACGATGCAGGCCAAAGACGTTCTCAAAGATGGCTTCCGCTAATAAAGTGCAAGGGAGTTCATGGGAGAAAATGCCAATGTACAGCTTCATGAGCAATGTAATTCTCCAAAGGTTTTAACAGGTGAGTGGCATCGACTCCAAGCAGTGAGAAACATGCTATATTCAATATGTACCATGTGTTTCTTTCTGTGTACACGTTCTTCCATCATTTACGTCATTCCCATCGTTTCCCTCGAGACGGACTTTGTCCCGAACATGGCCCTTCACCAGCTCTCGCTGCGTGATGATGACCAGAGGCCATCCCCCATGCATCCGGCCGCGATGGCCAACACTCTAATACCACCAGTCGACAACAATCTCGCCCTTGGAGAGGGGAGCAAACTGCTGGAAGAAGCCCTGGACCAAGTCGACTTGGTCGGGTGCGCAGCCCTCGGCGCAGAGATCGGCGATGTAGCCGTCAAGCACCTTGCCGTTGTGCTTGATCTTGATGCCCTTGCCGCAGTGCGCGCCGTTGTCCCAGGCGTGGGGAGGTAGGGCCACGGCCCAGGCGTCATTGTTGATGCCCCAGCCGCAGGCACCGGCGTGGCCGTTGGGAGTAAAGTAGGTGGCATGGCCAGCTTGCGCGACGGCGGCCATGGCGGCGGCGGCGAGGACAGTGAACTGCATCTTGGGGGGGGGGGGAATGAGTTGGCTGAAGAGGTGGTGTAAAGTGTGTTGCTGATGATGAATGCAGTGCTGGTATAGGAGCGAATCCAGGAGCTTTTTATACTGTTCTACAACCAGACTCTCCTAGCAACTCGTCTTCCATCTCCAAAGATAGGTTATAAACTGCGAAAGCCCTTGCGGTCCAGCCTCACCTTGCCAAGCAACCCGCACGATGCGACATGACTTTGCTAGAAGTGACGATATCATCGCCGGGAATAGAACACCTGCTGCGAATTTGCAGGACTTCCGGTTCTTATTTTGTCCGTCCAATTAAGGACCCCAGACATGGACCCATGTGTCGCCTTTGAAGCCCGCAACGAGTTAGCGACGTTGGTGGCGTAAGCAGCTCATCGCCGGCCTCAGATGTGAGCGGCTGCAATTATACCCGCATTCAGGTATGAGGTGCGAAAAATGCAGGACAACACCCAAAAAAAAAATTGTTCCCAGCGAGACTCTTCTATTCACAGCCGTCTGGCGCCAGTTCCAGCAATTAGCTGCGATCTCCAAGGTCCCTGGCCGAGCAGGCCGTGAACTGCCTCGCCCAACTCCTGTACAAAGCAGGCTGGAACGCAACTATGCCAACAAAAGGAAAACGAAACAAGACCCCAATTGGCACCTTCTCAAACGTATTGGCATTGTGATAAGCCTGCCCTACATTGTATCTTTAGCTTTTCAGAACAGTATCGTTCAAGTCCGGTAGTGACACTTTTGCTACCGGAGGGGCCGGATCTCGCGCAGGATAAGCCTACACCCAATCTGGGTAACTAGAGGCGAACGAGCCTAAAGCGTTCGATGCGACGTAGCATGTGGCATCTCTATCAGTAATAACCGCAAAATGAACTCGCTCATGTGTTTCCCTCGGGAAAGGCATTACATTCTTTCAGAAAGCCTTTGACGGCGAGTCCCTTGCTCTCCACCACGCCAGAGCTTGGTCGTGTCCTTGGACTCTCGCCTCGGGCGGCCTCTCATGCAGCTACGCCGTCTTCATTTCCGCATTTGAGCTGGCATGAGCAGCAATTGAGCATCAAACTAACTCCTCCTGGTGGGCTTGGGGGATTCTTTTACACTGTTTTCGGTGTGTAGATTTGAAGCTCCCACTTGACGCATGTTCGACGCAAGATGCCGCCATCACTAACCTAGACTGTAGCAACACGCAGCCCAAGTCAGTAGCAGCAGCGCCCGGATTCGATATCTATTCTCGCACATTTTCGAATCGGATTTGATGGTACAACTTTTTTTATTACCCGCAAGCTCGGCATTGCTTCACCACGACGGGCTAGCTTGTTGAAACCCCGGCCCAAAGCTAGCTTCTGCGCGTTGACAAGAAAGCTTGTCGCAATCATGGCGATTGGACCACGCGTGGAGGAGCCGAATAAGCTAAATAAATCAAATAGTAAAAAGAACAACAAAGGTAAAAAAGAAGTGTAGAAAACAATATCTCCGTCTGTCATTTTTTCGTCCCAATGTTCCCATATCCCAATGTGTCCAGTCCAGCCAAAGAGCCCAAAAAAGATTCCACCTGTCGAGTTTGTTTCCCAAAACACCTACTTCAAAAATGATCCATCGTAAAGAAATGTTCCGCCAAAATGAGCGAACAGTGGAAAATAGATAAAAAGAGAAACAAACGCCACTTCAAAAGTTGTTCCGTCGTTTCCCGCGTCCGAAACAAACAAAAAGAAATCACATGAAACCAGAAGCACGAGCAAGAATGGCCTCGATCGCTGAAAACTCAACCTGCGCAGCGTGCGCAAGCATCATGTTGTCAAAAGCAGCACCGGTAGGGTAATCGACCTCGACCCAAAAGTAGCCCCAGTATCCGTCAGTGGACAGGGCCTTGTCCTGAATGACGCGCCGCTCGCCGTGGGGGCGTGCAAACACGTCTCTCATCGTCTGTTCCCGAATTGCAGTAATGTACCACTACAAGTTATGCGTTAGCTGCCGGAAGAAAGAAACCGGATGGATGAGTGGAGAAGAAGGGAAAACGTACCTCGACCACGTCCAGCGGCATGCTGGGCTTGGGGACCAGAGCATACTGGTGGCGCCAGCTGCTCGCGAACCTTGGCTGGCCGTAGGAGCGTTGCTCGCCATCGTCCATGCCCACGATCCAGGCAATGTCATCCTTCATCAGGGTGGTGAAGCCAGGGCACTCCATGGCAGCCTTGGCCACGCGGCGCAGCAGCTGCTTGTTGAGCGTGACAGTGTCGTCCCCTTTGTCAAGGCTCTTGAGCAACAGTCGCAGCAGGTCGCGCGTGGTCTGAAACATGGCATTGCGCTGGCCGACCGTGATGCACTCGGTCATGTACCACGGAAACTTGCGCAGCGTGCTGATGAGGCACTCATAGGGACGCTGGGGGCATTCCTTGGAAAAAGGCGACTGGGAAACATTTGTGTTAGCAGGAATCAGAGAAATTGACAACGGGAAGCAACTTACTCGGTGGGGAACCTCGACATGCTTCACGAGCATGACCATCTCCTCGGCGGAAATGAAACCCTTGAAGTTGGACCAAGGCTCGTTGGGCTTCACGGGCTGGATCTCGGGGGTCACTCCCTTCCAGACGACGCCGGCCGCGACGGGGAACAAGTCCTTCATGAGGCTTGCCTGGCTGGAAAGCTGCAAGTCCACAGGACGGTCGCCCAAACGCGTCGGCCGGCCGGAGAGCTGGTTTTGGGTGTGCTTCTCCACAGCACGCATGGCATCCTCGAGAGTCATAAACTCGACGTAGGCATCCATGGTCTTGCTGGTGACTTTTTCCATGATGATGTGAACGGGCTCTTCGACATCGTTCAAGATCTTGGAGTTGCGGCCGAGAAAAGCAATCACCTCGGAGCGCTTGGTGGCAAATGGAATCTGCAGAAGTCAGTTAAAAGTTACACCGCAATTTTCTCGCTCTCTCTTTAGCACACGTACGTTACCAAGGCGAACAACGCCATAGTTTTTGGGCTGAGCCTGCTTAGCGGCCTCGACAAACGGCATGTTGCTCGGGTCAAGAACAGAAGCGAGCTTGGAATTGCCCCAGGCTGGGTTCGTCAGCGCCTTGAGCTTCTCGGAGCGCCCATCGTAGACCTCGGCCGGCGGCTGGTACACGGCAAGGCTCTGCTGGGCCGGCAGAGTCTGCTGAACCAAAGCGCCAAGCTGGTACTCAAAGGCCTCTGGCGACGGCAGCAACGTCTCCTGCTCATTCTGCGAAACTGTGGGCAGCTCCAGATTGAACTTGGGTGGCGGCTCGCTGGACATGGGCAAACCGGATGTGCGGGGTGCATAGTTTCGCGGCTCGGTCATGCGACCAGAGGTTGGCATGGGGCTCGTAATGTTGCTTTTGCCACAATTGTGCTGCTGCGGATACTGTTGCGGCCCAGGCGAGGTGACAAAGGCATAGTTGGGAAAAGCAGTATAGTCACCACCGCTGTGAGGCTCATCGCCGTGGCCGTGGCCCTTGGCAGGACTACCATTCTATGGTGTTCCTGCGGAAGAGGCCGAGCCTTGGGCAATTGCCTGCGACAGAAGCTCTTGTGCAAAATCGTCGGTTGAGCTCGTTGTGGTGTTGGCACTCTGTTGACGAAGTTAGCAAGCAGAAAATCCCCAGTAGTCAAGTTGTTCTACCTTAGAAGTGGCAGAAGAAAAGTCTCCCCAGCCGGCGGGAGTCCACACAGCAGACTCTGGATTGAGGTTGCTCCGGTAGGCCATGCCTGAGGAGCCAGAGTCGACTCGCGAAAGCATCGCGGAAGAAGAGTAAGAGGTATTAGACTCGGGAGGCGAAGGTAGCGAGGGATCAAAGCTCATGTGGGAGCTCTCCGCGTCTGAAGTAAAAAGCTTCAGAAGTGCATGGCTCGGTGTAGCCATTTCGGGAGCGCTGGTGGAGGAGTCAGTAACTGGAAGAGTAGAGGAAGAAAAAGAACTGGGATTTACGAGGCGCAGCGAGGCTCGTGGTCGAAGAAGTAGAAGAAGAAAGATGCCGACCAAAGCGCAAATTATCAGAAACTTCACAGAGATAGAAAGTCTGAAGAGAAGACTTGTTGAAGACGAGAGCTTTGCGTCACAACAAACGCAGATTTGAAGATCGAATGGCTTGGGATCAATTCAAGCCAGTCGAATGGGTATGAGAGATAATGAGGTTGAAGGTTGAAGAGAGGATGAAAGGAAAAGGAATTTGGAAGCTCTAAATATAAAGAGTATACCTGGTCAGCTGGCTATCGCCACACATCCACACGTCCACACATATTGCTTGTGGTGCATGGTGTGCAGCACGCTCCGTTTGCAGGCAATGTGAAGGACAACCGCCGACATCGCCAGCCCATATCAGAATGCAGCGGGCCCTGGCGGCCCCATTCTATTGTCTGTTCCCGACAATACTTTACTTTCTCACTTCTGCTTTTACCATTAAGACGAGTTGGTCGCCAACATCGCGTGCCAGCAGCTGTTGTTAATTGTGTCATTTGCTACATAATACGTAGTCATGCCTCTAAAACTGACATGGGCTGGTCCAGCCCCCTTATATCCACGCTTCGGTCGTCCACTTTTCCTACTCTGAACATCGTTTTGGGTCGAATCAATTAAACTGCAGAGGGTTAGCACTGATTTACTGTACTCTCAACATAAAACGTACTGGTGTTAGGAAAGACTCTGCGACGAAACGCGCTCTGGCGTTCAACTGCCAATTGTTAGCCGGCACTCCACTGCCATGCATCGGGATACATACAAAGAGCTTCATTTCCGAAATCTCCTTGTCGACATCCTCCATGAACTGAATGATGAAATCGACTAGCTTATGCTTCAGCATCTCGTCCGTGTGGAAATTCGTTATTAAGAAAGAAATGTCATAGCCCTAAAAACCAGTTAACTTGAATCCCGCAAGCGCCGGGAGGGTCGGTCGGGGCGGCGCAAATGTACCTTGATCGGCTTTCTTCTCAGAATGAAGAATGACTCGGCTCGTTGCGTCAGGAAACGGGTAAACTTGTGTACAAGGATGTGCTCAATCTCGTCGGCCTGCTTGATCTTGATGCTTATTCTGATGGAGTTGATGCTGGGCTCGATGAGCACGCGCTCGTTTTCGTTGCGCGCAACCGTCAGGGGAGTTAGGAGCACCTCGGGCGATGTCTGGGCCTCGATCTCGGGGACATTGTGTCGCTCGGCAG
Organism: Akanthomyces muscarius; assembly: GCF_028009165.1. NCBI lineage: Eukaryota > Fungi > Ascomycota > Sordariomycetes > Hypocreales > Cordycipitaceae > Akanthomyces > Akanthomyces muscarius. The sequence goes on along the minus strand of NC_079243.1, from coordinate 1,740,742 downwards.
TCTGCGAGGCAAAGTTGGAGAGCGTCAAGGCAGCCGTCAAGCTGCTGCGGACGCACTGCAAGTAGGGGCGGAGGGATTGAGACTGTTGTCCACCATTCGTCAGCTCGAAAACTCGAATGCGCTGCTGTTTTCACTAGCAAGAACTCACCATGATCAGATTAAGGGACGCCGCAGCTGGGCGCTCGTCGTGGTGCTGCTCCTTGTTGCTTTGTCCAGTGTCACTACTGCTGGCTGCGACGGCGGGGTCACGTATTGGAGCTCACTACCTGACGTCTGTTGGTGGGGCTGAGCAGAGGAAACGACGTATGCGTCACGTGAAGCTTGTGGCGCGCGCAGGCGGCGCTGTGGCGCATTCACCGCCCAGAGACTCCACTGATGATGCTGGAGCAAGCACTGAAGGAAGCTCAGTGACAGGGCGGTCGTGGCTGTTGCATAAGAAAACTTTGGGGAAGGGTTTTTAAATAAGGAGGATGAAGGATATAATCACTTTCTGGTACGAGGTTAGAATAGCACCGGAAAGCAGGAAAATCAACATATCTGCTCTCGCCTTTGCCTGGATATAAGCTTGTAACTACCTCCAGTTCGTCTGACGCTCTAAATCAGGTACCAGTAGTGACGAAGCTCAACCTTCGGTCTGTCTCCACCATCTTCGAAGGCAAATCGCCCGGGCCGCCTCCGACACACTTCTTCCTCCTCCGATTTTCACACTTTATCTGTTGCACTCGACGAGTGTCCTTTTACTACAGACAACAGATCGAACTGCACATCCTCGGGCATATAGCAATTCGTCATCATGGCAGTCATACCTGGTTTGTTACCCCGCCATTCCCCGCGCGATCAAAACAACCGCTGACGGTAACAGTGGTGGCCAAGCACCAAGGCAAAAAGTACGATGTTGAGGTCGACTCCGACTCCACTGGACTCGACTTTAAGCTCCAAATCTATTCGTTGACCGATGTCGAACCCGAACGCCAAAAGATCCTCGTCAAGGGCGGCCAGCTCAAGGATGACGCCGACATGAGCAAGCTCGGCCTAAAAGCCAACCAGGTCCTAATGGTCATGGGCACCCCCAGCGGCGCTGGCGAACTTGTTCGCCCCAAGGATCAGATCAAGTTTGTTGAGGATATGACCGAGGCTGAACAGGCTCAGCAGGTCGGCGCCACCCCCGCTGGTCTGATGAACTTGGGCAACACCTGCTACCTCAACTCGACTCTCCAGACTCTCCGCGCGATCCCCGAACTGCAGAGTGCCCTCGAAGACTACAAGGGAAGCGACTCGTCCGGTCTAATGGCTGGCATGTCACAGATGGACCTGGCCTCCCAGCTTGCCGCTCTCTACAAGAAGATGAGCGCTACGCAGGATCCCTTTCCTCCCATGAACTTTTTGAGTGCCCTGCGCGTCGTCTTTCCGCAGTTTGCTGAAAAGGCGAAAGCCAACAATGGTTACGCGCAGCAGGACGCGGAAGAGGCCTGGTCCCAGATTGTGCAGCAGCTCGGCGAGAAGGTCCAGATTAAGCAGGAGGACGGTCCTAGCGCCTCATTTGTTCAGAAGTACATGGGCGGCGAATTCACCTCATCTATGGAATGCGATGAAGAAGATGCCATTACAGCAGGCGAGAAACCCATTGTCGCCAAGGACCAGTTCACGAAGCTCAACTGCCACATCGACGGCCAGACGAACCACCTTCGCGACGGTATTCTTGCTGGTCTTAGCGAGAAGATTGAGAAGAAGTCGGAAGTCCTCGACCGAGATGCGACATATACAAAACGATCCAAAATTTCCCGAGCCCCCAAATATCTCACCGTTCACTTTGTGCGCTTCTTCTGGAAGCGCGAAACGCAGAAGAAGGCCAAGATTATGCGCAAGGTCACGTTTCCCCAAGAACTTGATATTGTTGAATTCTGCTCCGACGACCTAAGAAAGGCCCTCATTCCTGTCCGCGACAAGGTTCGTGAAGTGCGCAAAGACGAGGAGGATATCGAGCGTGCCCGCAAGCGACGCAAGACAAACGCTAATAGCGACAACATTGCTGGCGGTGCTGGACTGCCTAGCGAGAAAGAGGTCAAGGATAAGGAAAAGGCTGAAGCCGAGAGGAAAAAGCGAACAGGCGAGAAGCCCGCCGAGAAGTCGGCAGATGGCGACACCGAAATGGGCGAGACGTACAAGACGGATGCTGAGGTGGAAGCTGAGCAAGCCGCTGCTCTCTTGACCGCCAAGAAGGAGCTGAACGCCCTCATCAACCCCGAGCTACGGACTGACGACGGTGCCAACCAATCCGGCCTGTATGAGCTCCGCGGCGTCGTCACGCACCAGGGCGCCAGCGCCGACAGCGGCCACTACACGGCGTATGTCAAGAAGACTGCACCCGTGGACCCCAAGACTGGCGCCGCCGGCGAGGAGGATGGCAAGTGGTGGTGGTTCAACGACGACAAGGTGACGGAGGTGATGGTGGACAAGGTCGAGGCTCTGTCGGGCGGTGGCGAATCTCACTCTGCCTTGATTCTGCTGTACAAGGCCATTGATTTGCCCAGTGTTGGTGGTCAGTAAGCAGATGAATACCATGATGCATTGAATAGATTAAAGAGTTATGAGGACGAATTAAAATGCATAATGATGGAATGTGGCTGTACGAATGTAATGTGTGATTGAGATCTATGTTGTGTCTATGCAAGTAATGTACAAGTCTATCGGGGTATCATGCAGTATCATACAGCGCGCGGCTGAAATAGCCACACATCAGCGGTGAAGCGTAAGGAACGCGAAATTTCCCTCTGTCCTGTTATTTCGCCCGCTTCGCCTTTTCCTCTTCGCGCTCCACGAGACGCTCCTGGAATACTTGCATCTTGCGATCCATCTGCCTACTCTGCTGCACCAGGTGCTTCCTCTGCTCCTCCAGGATGGCTATTTGCTGCGCGGGCGAGTCGGCTCGGAACTGTTTAATCGACTACGCGTTGTTTCAAAAGTATATTAGCGACATGACTTCGATATTGGCGGGGGTTGTATGTACCTCGGTCTTTTGAACGTCGGTCTTGAGCTGTGCGCCGGTGAGGGCGCCGACGATGATGACGGCGCCAAAGGCAGACGCAATCAGGCCGCCGCGCAGCTTGGGCTTTGTTAAGGGGCCAGACATGCTGTGATTATGTCGTTTGGTGTCTTCCCCGGGCGGGAGATGCGCGCCTGGTGATGCGCCAAGGGTTCTGTCGTCGATGAGGAGGGAAGAGATTGCACAGTCGTCACGTCGCGGGAGGATTGGCGCGGTTCAGCCAGTGAACGGATATAGCAGAGGTATACAGTCGCGACTGAGGATATGTTCGTTTGTTCGTTGGGTGCACAGCGGCGCAATGATGCAACTCGACTTTTCTGGTCTGCGTTGGACCGTTGATGGTGGGATGAAGCTTGATCGTTAGTCAGCCGCTGGAGCGTTCCGTCGTTGGCGCTCTTGACCACTGTAACTCCGCTGTAGCGGACTTGTGTAGTGCCCTGAGTGCGTTGTTAAACCATAAGAAGCCCGAATTGTTGTTCTATCTAGCTGAAGTAAAAAAAGAAATTGAACAAAATTGAAATAGTATACTTGAAGTGTTTTACTCATATACAGACCTTCAAGTAGAAAAGTCAAGGGTCTCTGCGAGCTTTTCGGGTGCCTCTGTAGCTGTTTGTACTGAAAGTGCCGTGCAGGTTGGCATCACTCTTATCTCATAAAGATGCAAGAGTAGAAATTCAACGAATTACTTGCGGTCGAACTAAATTCAAGTCGAGCTTACACACTTTTTTTTTTGCATTATCGTCATATGTAAATTATCGGCCAAGGCCGTCAGTCATTTTGTCAATTGTCTGCTACCTGCGCAGCATCGAAAATGCCATGGAAGTCACCATTTCAAATTGGGTGAAAGCCGCTGCAGCTTCGACGACATGAGGACTCCTGCTTGGTTATGACGGCAATGGGCCAGTTGATCAACAAGAGCTGGAAGTTCCTCCGGGCAGATTCGTGCACATCTCTCGTCTCGAGGCTGAATCCTTGTGCTGATCAGAGTTGTCACGTTTTCAGCTTGCACCAGCGCCAAACTTGTCTCCAGACATGAGTGATGACTACTTACCTGCCGCTCTCCGTTCAAGGCAAAGGAGCTGCGCGATCTGCGATGAATCGTGCAAGGCACCCGACGCGACCGGCAGTCAGAGGCTGGTCTTGCTTTCAGCCCAGGGGACCATCACTGGCGCGAGCAATACGACGGGCAACCTGCCCGAGGGCCGAACGTCCACTGCGGCTGAAGTTCTGAACACACCCACAGCTTCCACACCTTCCCGAATGAAGCTCTGGTCGCCGCCTAAGCACCACCTACGCAGCCACTAAAACCCCAGCATCGGTGCCCGTTGCCACTACGATCCAGGCCAAGAGATCCACCATCGGTGTTTGCCGCTAGACCTAGAATCAGGCGAGAGAGCGTGCATCTTCAGCAGACGGGGGCCCTTGCAACGTCGTGCTGACGTTGCTACGTTATGACCTTCTCGCTTGGGAAAGAATTATTCGATATAACCTGGAGATAGACGAACTGGAAACAAAAGGTGGAGTGGAACGTATTCAGCTCCGGGGAGTCGAACTTCTCAAGTTGGGTCAGCCTTGCGATGCCCCGACTTACACTGGCTCAGAGATGAACTATAAAGAATGCTGCTGTCCGCCTCCCACCTGAGAAAGGAACCATCAACCGTATACTACAAACAATATAGTTTACTCGACTCACTCAATATCACAATCCATCAGTCATCATGAAGTTTGCTATCGCGGGAATGATTCTCGCCGCTTCCGGCGTACTCGCCGCTCCCGCCGACGAGATGCTCGAGAAGCGCGACGGCCCCGGCATCGTCAAGGCCGCCGACAGCCAGATGGGCATCGACTACGTCTACGGCGGCGGCGGCTGCAAGGGTCCCTCCAAGGGCGGCTACGACTGCTCCGGATTGACCCAGTACTCTGTCTGCAAGGCCCAGGGCAAGACCATTCGTAAGTTTCTCGTAAAAGGGCTGATTTTGATCCAACATTTTACTGATACAGTGTCCAGCTCGCACCGCTCATGAGCAGTACCACTCCTCGATGGGCAAGCGTCTCCCCCGCGCCCAGGCCAAGCCGGGCGACATGCTCTTCTGGGCCACCAACGGCGACTGCGCGAACCACGTTGTCCACGTCGGCATCTTCGTCAAGGCGGGTACCATGGTCAATGCCGCGCACACGGGCACCAAGGTCCGCCAGCAGGCCATCTGGACCTCGAGCGGCGCCGAGTCCATCTGCCCTGATGCAGTCCGTTTCTGGTAGACAGAGTCTGTCACAGATTGTGCATAGAAATGTAAATAAATCAAAATCAAATGTTGATAATACAAACAGTTCCGAACATGTGGTGTAAGTACATGTATACATTAAGCAATCTTCTTGCGATTGAGCCTCTCAATGGCCTCTCTGGCTCCATCCCACTTCTTGCGCTTTCCGTCAAAGACGCGAAGCAGAAACGGCGAGTAGATGCCGTTGACGAGGAGACTGTAGTACTCGCGATTATTCCACCAAAACGCCCAGCCCTTCCACCCCCAGCCCAGGTTCTCGGCCAGCCCCGTGCCCGCGGTGGCCTGCGCCCAGGGCTCCCAGGTGCTCTGCCGGACCCAGGTGCCCGGCGTCGGGCCCTGCTTGGCCCGCTGGCAGACGAGCGCGTGGTGCGCGTCGACGGCCCTGCTCATCTCGGCGGCCGACGGCAGCTCCGACTTGCCCGCCCACACCTGCGCGAGCGCCATCGACGCCAGGTCATACAGTGGAAACGCGCCACTGAGGAACCAGACACATCCCATGAAAGCCAGTGAGTCCGCGTGGTCGAGGGAAAAGATGTTTTGGTACAGACGCGGGAGCGGCTTGCCATAGGAGCCGGGCAGCTCGTACCAGCTCTGTGGCGTGCTGCGCGTCGGATCCGCCGCCTCGTCCATCATGGTAAAGTCCTTGCGGTAGCCGGTGCAGCAGATGATGCTGTCCGCCTGGATCGTGCTGCCGTCGCTGAGCTCGACCGTGCTGCTGTCCAGGATGGACCGGACGGCCGGCACCGACGTCACGACGCCGCTGGCAAAGTTGGGCACCAGGTTGTCCGAGACGATGACGCCGCCAAACTTGGCCGGCAGCGCGGGCAGCAGCCGCCACTCGGGCTGGACTGTGAAGGCCTCGCGCGAGAGCTTGGCCACGAGCTTGTCAAATATGAAGTCTGCGACGGCGGGGGCGTGCCTGTCGAGCGTGGCGAGAAAGTTGAGCTTTGACAGCGTCAGGGTGTGGTCCGAAGGCGCGCCGGTTTTGCTCTTTCGCGGAAGCTACGCTGGTGTAAACATTCGCACCTGAAAAGAATAGCAATAATCTCGTGTTTCTCTAAGAATGCCACGACTTACAATGTGAATGCCCTTGGCATGCGAAATATAAATCTCGCTGGCATGCCCGCGAAGCTCTTCGACTGTGTCGGCCGTCGTGTTGCCCAAGCCCACCAACAATACACGTTTTCCTTTGAATAACTCTGGCCTGGAATAATTTGTTAGATCCATATTCGAAACTGATCTAAGGCTGACACTGCACCTTTTGAACTCTTGCGAGTGAATGTAATCGCCCTCGAAGCGTTCCACTCCGGGAATCTTGGGCATGTTCGGGTGAGACGTTGGCCCAGTCGAGACCACCACCTTGTCAAACGTCTCCAGTGCACCGTCAGCCATCTTCAGTATCCATTTCCTTGATGACTTTTCGAAGCTGATTTTCTGTACGGATACACCGAGGCGGCATTGCTTTTCGAGGTCAAAATGCTTAGCGTAGCTTTCTAGGTACCGCTGGACGTCGGCAGCGCTCGCGTGAGAAGGCACCGAGGCAGGGAACTCATAATCGGTAAAGCAGCCCTGACATGCTCGTTAAAAAAGGGATTGAAATGTTGAAGCAGCTGGCCAATACTCACGCGCTCCTTTGATATATTCACAATCGTCGCTGAGTCCTCGTTAGTGGTTGCTTCCAGGGCCAGGTCAATGCATCTCACACTTGAGCACTGAAGTCTGGTTTTCCTCGGTGTAGTGCCATACCCCGCCGATATAGCTGTTAGATTCAAAGCCCGTAACATCGAATCCCTCCTCAACGAGATTCTTCACTGTGACTAAACCAACGGCGCCTATCGCGTTCTGTTAGCATTCTTTCAGGCGGCGTTGAGACAACTGAGCTGAATCCACTGTACCGAGTCCAACGACAGCGACTGTGGCCTTGTGCTGTTCCATGCTAGCGGATGGCGAGGTTGAAGTTTCCAAGACTCAATAATGCAGCCGCAGCAAATTATTTATACTAGCTAACCCGGCGGCTGAGTCCATCAAGGTAAGGGGACTAATGACCGAGCGACATGCTCGATATCCGTTGCCGTGTGGCTTAGGGCAATCGGCCTACGAGCGCACAACCTAATCGGGCATCTTTGCGAAGTCGCGTCCTCGAGAATGTGGTACCTCGTGGACATGACCGGTTTGAAGTATTTTTAGCCGCACTATGACCGTTTTTACGGGAATATCAAATCTGCTCCGCCGGCTTGCGTTTCCGCAAGTCCACAGAAGTCACTTATATCAGGCTCACCCACCCCTGAGCAAACTAAGTACCACTCTGCACCATGTACATCTGGGGATGATATCGGACGTTGCCCAATTTGCACTACTAGTATGCACACGTTCAATATTTCGCCGCCCGGCGCTAGTTACGGCACTCCCCGGCGATCACTGCCGGCCCATCCATAGCGCTCCCGCTTGCATTTCAAAGTCGCATCCGAATGGAGCAGGTTCTGCAAACTCCAGGCTTCGTCCGCGGACGATGCCAACTAAAGTCCGGCACCAGGTTTTGCTTGCCTGAGGATCTCCCCCTCCGGTCTATAAAAGGGAGGATGCAGCAGCTGTCTTGCGGATGCCGCAATCGACAAGATCAGACGAAAAATGTCATCCGAAGCCGCCAGATCGCTAAACATCCTTATTAGCGGAGCTGGGATTGCCGGCCCCGCCACTGCGTTCTGGCTCAGCCGCCTCGGACACAAATGCACAATCATTGAGCGATTCCCTGGTATCCGAGAGAATGGCCTCCAGATCGATATCCGCAAGGAGGGTGTCGAGGCCATGCGCCGCATGGGTCTTCTCGACGAAGTCAAGAAGCACGTCGTCGACGAGCCTGGCACAGAGTTTGTCGATTCCAAAGGCAAGCGTGTCGCACTCTTCCCCAAAATTGAAGAGGACAAGCACGGCAAGCAGGGCTTCACCAGCGAATATGAAATCATGCGCTACGATCTGGTCAAGCTGCTCGTTGACGCATCAAACCAAAACGTCACCTACCGCTTTGACGTTTCCATCTCTGCCTTTGAGAACAAAGAGGACTGTGTCGTCGTGACCTTTTCCGACGGCACAGTCAAGACGTACGACCTCCTCATTGGCGCCGATGGCCAGGGCTCGCGCATCCGCAAGATGCTCCTCAAGAGCGAGGGCAAGGAGACGGACGAGACGGTCAACATGGGCGTCTACATGTGCTTCTTCAAGACGCCCCGCATACCGGACACGGAAAAGCTGACCACGCTCTACATTGCCACGCGGCAGCGGATGCTGATGACGCGCGTGCACTCCGAGACCGAAGGCCAGGTGTACATGGCGGTGCGCGGGCACGCCGCCGAGCTGGACCGCGTCCTGACCCAAGACGTGGACACGCAAAAGCAATTCTTTGCCAAGCTGTTTGCGGGTGCCGGCTGGCGGGCTGAGGAGCTGGTCGACTCCATGAACAAATCGACGGATTTCTACGCCACGTCGACGCACATGATCCGCAGCGGCGTGTGGTCCCGGAACCGCATCGTGCTGGTCGGCGACGCGGGCTACTCGCCGACGCCGCTCACGGGCATGGGCACCAGCGTCGCGCTGATTGGCGCCACTATCCTCGCGGGCGAGATTGCGAGGCATGGCGCGGAACACTTGACTGAGGCTTTCGGGGCGTATGAGAGGACGTTGCGTCCGTATGTGGATATCGTGCAGGATATTCCCAAGACGGTGACGAAGGGGCCGTATTGTGAGGGGAAGACGAAGCTGCGTTTTGTGAACTTTCTGTTATTTGCGGCCACAAAACTGAAGTTCGACAGGCTCTTCCAGATGGTGATTTTGAGATCGAACGATCCCTTTCGCATACCGCAATACCCAGAGTTGGACGCCGTGGCTGGCATCAAAGCATGAAAGCCGACGTTGTTTCGGAAAGGGAAGAAGTTGGCCGAGAATCCTTAATCTCCACTTATACCATAGTATATCAATTCAGACAATATCTTCTGATTGATTAGCATCCGGAGTTACTAGCCTTACCTCAGCGGGCAGTATCGTCACGTCTTACTATGTGCTAGCATCTGTAATACTGTCCTCGATCCAGCTTCTCATCTGTCAGTCCAAGACATTTAGCCGGATATATTGAAGCTAAGTATTGAGCCAAAGTCTGAGTTTATTCATTTTTATCTTCTTTGAGCAGCAAATGGCAAATGGCGTCCACGCTGGCCATCGACACCTTGTGGGCGCAGGGCTTCACCGAGCCCTCGCAACCGCCACAAGCCACCTTTTCAAGTAGTCTTCGCCACGAAGGTCTATTTTGAATAACCTCTTGATAGATATTTTCAGGTCTGACTAATATAAATACAGAGAAATTCAAGAGCCGAGTTCCACGTGGTACATTCCTTCTTCCGGTTCGGTCGACGGCTGTTTCCATTGCAAAGCTCTTCAGTAGAACCGCAGTATGCATACTTTCGGCAGTCAAACGACTCAACCTGAGCTAATTCAGAATGCATATCATTTGTACAGAACGCAAAACCTCGACTTTATCTAACGGTATCGATTTATGGGACATTGATCTGTGGCAGCCACTCTCCTCGACAGGCAATCCAAGCTTTGCCAATAGGCGACGATTGGACTCTACGTGTGCTTTTACTCACTGCAATAAGCTACATCCCACTACGCAAAGCGAGGATAACTTTGTGACATTCAAACAGGTTCACTGGAACGAGTTCGCTTTTCTGGTAAGATTTCTTGTCTAGGCAGGGCAGAGGCAACGTCGTATATCTTGATCTTCAGAGGATGAGTACATGTAAATCTAATGTTGGCCTCGCAGAGCAATATACTTTCATCGAAGAACTATTTCAAACACTTCGTTCAACTTTTATCAACTCGAAGACATAGTAGGCCTTGGTCAAATGGCTACTTTTAAGCTTCTGGCTGTTGCCGCCATCACTAGCATGGTGCATGCCACCAACCATCCCCCCGGAAAGCGCGGTCTCGGTAGCAACGACGGCCTCGATCTTTCAGGGTTCGAAAGCGTCGGCCCCATCAAGATGGGCTGGCAATACAACTGGGACAGCGACATTGGCGGCAATAAGCTCAGCTCCGTCGAGTACGTCCCGATGCTTCATAGCCTCCATGACGGCCACGAAAACGTCTGGGCGGACCGTGTCAACAAGTGGCTCGACCGGGGCACCGGCCACCTTCTCGGTTTCAACGAGCCCGAGCAGCCGTTGCCACAGGCAGCCATGAGCGTCGCCGACGCCGTTCACGCCTGGCGAATACACATGGAGCCATTCGCCGGCCGCGCGAAGCTCGGTGCGCCGAGTGTGTCCAACGACGGCTGGGACTGGATCACGCAGTTCATGGACCAGTGCCAGGGCTGCCACATTGACTTTATCCCCATTCACTGGTATAATCCGTTCTTGCTCGTGCACGACTTTGAGAATTGGGTCAATCGAATCTGCGGCCTTGGAAAGCCTGTGTGGATTACCGAGGTGAGTTTTCTCTCCAACACCGGATTGTATTGCAAAAAGCATGCCGTGACTGACAACTATGCCAACAGTTCAAAGGTTTGGGCGGCTCAAGCCAAGACGAGCTTGCTTTTCTTCAACAGGCCATGGCTTTCCTGGAGAGCAACGCGTGTGTCCAGCGCTACGCCTACTTTGGCACCGCGAACAACGATAAGTGTCTTCTGTCCAACGAGCAGAGCCGTCTCTCTGAACTCGGCCATCACTATGCTGTGGACTAAGTCTTTCGGTCTAGTCATTTTACGCCTAGCAATCTCAGAAGCTGAAGCTTTCAACTTGGCCTTCTTCTCGCTGGTTCTAAACATGATTTATGTTCACGTATGGCCCTAATGGTCTACTTCCGAGTCGCTTGTACATAGTTACCACGGTCGCTGTGTCCTTAGCTTCTCTTCAAATTTGACACAATTTCACCACTCGTCAAAAGACTTTTTGCAGTTCAGCTTTTTTCGCAGGTATGTGTGTCTCTCCCGATGTGCATTGCCGGTCTCAGGTCACCTGCATCTGCGTATGCATGCGACATAATCTCTGTGCATACACTGCAGCAACAGGTGGCGGTGGCAGGCAGTGGCGATTTGTGACAACAACAACAACAACAAGCAGTTCAGCATAAATTAATTAATGTATAGGCCTCAATGTTTTACTAACGACGCTTTTACTTTGTACTCGATTTATTGGTGTCTTTGTGTGATGTTTAATCACCGATCTGTTTTAGAGTTGCTCGTTAATAGTCCGAAATCCCCCACGATTTCTTGCTGAAACGCGACACACTCTGACTCGAGGCATAGTTGAAATCGATAGCCTTAGGCAGAAGACTGAAAGAATTCTTTTGCATCCCCAGACCGCCTTTAAGACGTGGTGGTTCCCGAGGCTAACCGTGCCAACTTAAGTGAACACAGGTCCAGGGTAGGCTATGGCAGGGTGAGCCCAAGGGTGCTGCGCACTCACAATGAGCACTTTCGCTTGGTCGTTTCACCGTCACCGCGGCACTCCTGCATATTCAACACTTTTCTCGAGAGCGATTATCCCTGTTATGACAGCTACGAGCTGTTGTGGGCCTGAAGTTTCCCAACAGCAGAGTACTGGCAGGGCATGATGTGCTCACGACAGGCAGGCCACAGGGCGGAGTACACATGACATTAGAAATTCGCCATCTTCCAGCGCTTGCAAACCGGCTGCTCTCCTAGCAGCGGGAGCATGTCGCTTGACAGTGCCCAGCTAGACCCTTGCAGTCGCGACCGTTGCCCTGGGCGCTCGAGGGCATGTGGTGTCGTGCCCCGAAATGCTGTGCGACCCTCCTTCATGTACAGACGGAAAACGAATATGGACAACGCATCAGCTGATGTGCGAAGAGGCAGCCATACGCGGCCAGATTTGGCACATTTTCTTCTAGCTTGCTGAGAGTATGGGAGCGTCCGAACATCCTGCCCACATTACGAACTTGACACCTCTTCGTCCTGTTGTGCTCTCTAATTGACCCTTCACAGTATAGTTTCTTCACCGGAAAAGGCGCTGATAAAGCCAGCCGGTTCGCTGCAGGTCTTGGAAGAGGAGGAGGAGGAGGAGGAGGAGGGGTGCGCATGGGGCTGGGCTTATAGACCATAGTGCGGAAGCAAGGAGAGAAGATGCCACAATGGTATTCACTTAATTTCCATCCGTGGTTGGGGTAAATGAGAAAATATGACTGTAACTATCCGTCGGTAGGCAAACCATAGTCTAATCCAATATAGGACGGGTGTCATGCAAGCCAAAGGAAAATACGACAACTATTCCGCGTCGGCGTCGCCACCTGGATCGGGATGAGAAGAAAGCGGGACAAAGTGCAACGCCCATTCTGTAGCGAATCCACCACAGAGTGCGCAAATCCAGTAAAGCCGCGAACTTTTTGTGAACTGTCACAATCGAGTATATTTCGCCGCACCGGCTGTGAGCAGGGGTGCGCCCGGTGTGTGTGGTCTTTGCCAGTGAGTGACATCCATCGACTGAACCACTTACCAGACGAAGCACCACTAGTTAACAGGCCGTTTACAGCCAAGCCCGATGCGCCTCGCCGGGACAAGCAATCCGCGAGAGAAAGGCGTGACGTCTTGGCTGGCACTCTCCAGAGACCCATCCTCTGTCGCACTCCACGCGCATGCAGATAGTTGTCTCTCAATCTCGTTTTCTTCTTCAATAAATCCTCGGATGTCGCCGCTCCCCCTTCTCTCTTCAGGCGAACTGTGAAAGCATGATATTATTGTTGAGCCAAAGAACAGTTTATTGTACTGATTTTGAGCCTTGAAAACCCTCATCTTGTTCCTCACTCAGCAGCTGTTCGTCTCATTAAAGGGTCATTTGCTTTCCTCGGCCCATGTTTCGTTTTCCTGATACCCAGCTGCCAAATTTCAATTCTGGCCAATTGAAGCCCGAAACGCAGCTTCTCCGAATTTAGCGTAGTCAACGGCGCGGCGTTGCGCTGGAACATCCTAGGACCAGTGCAGGGGAAGCCAACACCTTGTGAGTATAAAAATACCTCCGAGCGAAATTGAGGTGGAAAGGGGTGAGTGCAGTGGCTAATATGCTGGTTCTCTACTTAAGACTCCGCGACAGCCGGCGAAAACTGACAGTGCTCTACAAACTAATCTGTAGTTGACCCTCATATTCGACGTCAGATTGCACCAAGCGCGTCAACAATCCACCTACGGAGGAGAAATAAAGTCCCTTAGATTCATTTTAGAGCGCAAGCGTACATCAGAGCTTTGATTCATACGCGCGCATCTTTGCCCAGACGTGCGACGACCGGCGTAAGCTGACGCTGTCGTCTCACACATCGCCGTCCCTGAAGTCACCCCCTTTACAGCATCGAGCCGCAGGACTCTTCAAGTTCTCCAATCTTCAGAGGGGAGATCGTACATATTTCTGCGACTAAGGATGTCGGGGAAAGTGCCGCCAGAGCGCATGGCCGAGCTACGGCGCGGCTCCAAACTGCGCCAGCGTCTCCAGGAGGAAATCGAAGACGCGACGCAGAGCGTTCACAGCACAGAGGACAATATTCGATACCACTACCAGCAACTATCCTACATACAAGCGTACGAGGTGGACCCGGTGAAGCGTCACCGTGACATGGCGTACTGGCAGTCCAACATCAATCAGCTCCAGGCGCAGATGACTACGCTTCAACATCGACTGTCGGTAGCTGTTCAGGATCTCCGCGATTTCGAGGAAGCAACCGCAGAAATATCTGAGCGAGCCGGCCGTGATGAGCAAACTTGAAAGCCATGCGCGAGAGTCGGGCATTGCTCCCGCCAGGAAACGTTCGCAGTTGGGCAAGACTATTTAGCGAGGGACACTGGCAGTTGTTTTGTAAGGTATTTCGAACAATAATGTGAAATATGTTGCATATAGATCTTGGAGGCATTGGTAGCACTGCCGATTGAATTCGACGCAGCGCAAGTCGTGGGAGATAGCGATGGGTTCTGCATAGAGTTGGCACTGCTTTCCTTTGTTAATTAGGCCATTGATAGGATATAAAGCCTACCAGTCAAAAGGCACGCGGAATAATAGTTAGAGGAATTTTCTAGGCGTCGATACTCGTAGCTTTGCTTTGGTCGTGGTTGCCGTCATTGATGTGGGGCTGGCGCAAGCTTCACGTCGCACGCATCATATAATCTTGCCTCCATCAACACAGGTACGCAAGTCGCTTATACTCGACACGACGATGAAATTGCGGAATTAATAGACTCTTCATACAAGTATGTGGTAAACTCCCGTCGGAAGCGGACGGACACATGTGCTTCGCAGCGTTGCAGCGCATGCCAGACAAGCCGACAGCAATCGCGTTCGTGCAAGCCCTCAACAAGGATGCGATGGGCTTCTATCGTTATTGCTTCGCGAAAACGACCTTAGGGTAGCGCAAGGATGCCGTCCTCACCCGAGCACTACGCGCCACTGTCGTCAGCAGAGCAGCATGATGACGGCACGCACCGCACGCGCTCCCAGTTCACGTACCGCCACCTGTCGCAGATGGCGGGCTACGTAGCGTCCAGTCCGCTGCGCGTCATTGCACACGTGGATTTAGACGCTTTTTACGCGCAGTGCGAGATGGTTCGACTGGGGCTGCCAGATGATCAGCCCCTGGCCGTGCAGCAGTGGTGAGTTTTCTACGTAGCCCTCCAGCCCCGCGCGGCCCATCGCAACACAGTCGTGTGTCGCTAACTCCATCACTAGGCAGTCCCTTATCGCCATCAACTATCCAGCGCGCAAGGGTGGAATTGGTGGTCGCCTGGGATCCGTTGCCGATGCCAAAAAGGTGTGTCCGGATCTCATCGCGCAGCATGTCGCGACGTGGCGCGAGGGCGACGACAAGTGGGCGTATCGTGATGACGCCGCCGCCAATATAGGCACGGACAAGGTGTCCCTCGACCCTTACCGGCTCGAATCGCGCAGGATCCTGGCCCTGATTAAGGAGCACCTCCCACAGAACCTGCAACGGGTGGAAAAGGCTAGCGTCGACGAAGTTTTTCTCGACCTATCAGCTCAGGTGCACTCTATTCTCCTCGAACGATTCCCCGAGCTTCAGCAGCCGCCACCGTACAATGACCCCGCCGAGCGGCTGCCTCTCCCCTCCATCTCGGCTCTGGACTGGCAAGCGGATGCTCTTATCGACCTGGACGAGGAGCGCGAGGGCAAGGATCCAGACTGGGACGACGTAGCCATTCTTCTCGGTTCAGAAATTGTGCGTGAAGTGAGGGCCGAGATTCGTAAGCAGTTGCGGTACACTTGCTCGGGGGGTGTGGCGTGCAACAAGCTGCTGAGCAAGCTTGGGTCCGGCTACAAGAAGCCCAACCGCCAGACAGTCGTGCGCAATAGGGCGGTGGGCATCTTTCTGCACGAGTTCAAGCTGACCAAGATTCGGAATCTGGGCGGGAAACTAGGAGAGCAAGTGGTCAACGTGTTTGGGACGGAGCTGGTCAAGGACCTTTTGCCCGTGCCGGTGGAACAGCTAAAGGCGAAATTGGGTGAAGAGACTGGCATCTGGCTCTACAACACGATACGCGGGGTCGATACGAGTGAAGTCAATCCGAGAACGCAAATCAAGTCTATGCTATCTGCAAAGTCGTTCAGACCATACATCAACACGCATGATCAGGCCGTCAAATGGCTGCGCATTTTCGTGGGGGACATCTTCAACAGACTTCTGGAAGAAGGCGTGCTGGAGAATAAGCGTCGACCGAAAACGGTGCACCTGAGTGCTCGGCAGCCGACACAGACTCGCAGCAAACAGATTCCAATACCCCAGGGTAGGCCGATTGACGACGCAATGCTCATGAACTTGGCCAAAGAGTTACTCTCGCAGATTCTAGGCGACGGCAGCATATGGCCATGCAGCAACCTCAGCCTCACAGTCGGTGGATTTGAAGACGGCATAAAGAACAACATGGGCATCGGAGCATTCCTGGTCAAGGGTGACGCAGCGATATCACTCAAGGCTGCTGACCATGGCAACAGCGAATCCACGTCCTCAGAGCGACCGCATAAACGGGCTCGTGCAGATGAGGCGGGCATACAGCGATTCTTTGCCAAAGACCAGCGAGAGAAGACGCCTAGCGCGGAGGCAGATGCTACGGTGGCCCATGCGGACATACACGATGGTGACAACGTTGATTTTCGAAGTAATCACAAATCAGATGCAAATGCAGAAGCAGAGGCAGAAGTCGAAGCATGCATACGTATTCAGCACGGTCAACCCCAGCCGGCTAGTCTTCTCTGCGCTCGGTGCAACGCCTCATTCGAGATGCCGGAAGCACTACAAAGCCACATGGACTGGCATATGGCCAAGGACATACAGGACGAAGAACGTGTCAAGCCAGCATTCGCCGAGAGATCGCGGAACGGAATTGCAGTGCGTGGCACGAGCAGCAAGGGTCCCACCGGGTCGTCTTCCCCGCGACGCGGAGGACGTGGTGGCGGCGGCAGCAGCAGCAGCAAGCTTGAGCAGGGTCAAAGCAAGCTAAAATTTGGATAAGCAACCATGTCTCAACGCCAGCATGGTCAATCTGTCAAAGAGAGAGGAATTTTCGGCTAAAGTGATTGGGCTCGCATCCTGGCATGCTGAGTGTTGAGTGACTGGCACCGTGGATGGTGTGACGCTTTTGTCGTCGTATTATAGAAATGGCGTGGTTCGGCTGATGGGACGTCCTTCATGCTGATACAAACTACCCATAAAAGTCCAATACTAGCATGGCCGATTTATTTGCAATGAGTCGTCGACCTATATACTCTGGCGATCAAGTTCAACAGTCTGGGAGTCGAGACATGTCACCGTGTGGGTCGCCTAGGCAAAAACGCATCTGGGACTAGCGGCTTTGGCCGTTGGGTGGCAATTGGGTAGATGGCGTTGATACCCAACTAGAAGAGGCGGTCCGCTGGCGGCGCGAGCGGGAACCAGTGCCAGGCACCCGCTTCGCACAATGTTTTTGTGTTTTAACTAGTGGGAGCTAGAGAGAGCTGTTTGGTTGAGAGCAGAACTAGCTGCCAGCGAGTCACCGATGTCTTGATTGGCAGCGACGAGGCGCTAAGAAGCTGCATCACCAGCCTATGGTCGCTACGACGTGATGTTCGGATGACGCTGAGGAACTTGAAGCAGTTTGTGGTGTTGGAAGCTCTACTCTAGTTGCACAAAGATTCGACTTGGATTGCACAGGGTTGAACCGGCGGATAAGGGCCGGGACGACGATGCTGGCCGCAGACGGCGCGGAGCGACCAGTCACAATGCTTGGGGTAGGAACAGTCGCCGATGCACAATGCAAGTATATCGGAAGCCTTTGTGCCAGAGACGGCAGCTTGCATTTCTTGCCATGGATGCGTGCTCCAGGATGACGGCGTCGATAGCCAGAAGGTTGTACTGGTAGTGCGGTGCGCGCACCGGGCCCCAGTTGCCTTGCAGGAAATCCCACTTATCAGTATTCAGATAAATGCACAAAATTCGTGGCGATTGATGACTCCTCCACCAGAGCGTGCAGAGGCACCAAAGGAGTACGTCCACGTCGTCGACCGTGTCTAGCTGCAGCAGACACGACGTGCAGGCAGGAAGGCCCCAGAGCAGCCCACCGGACGCAGGACTGGCGGCCCACAGTTTGACAGTGTCGTCGGTGTCGTGAAAGCTTTGAATATCGGGCGCCATGGGGCCATGGGTCCCACAGATAGATGGTGAATGGGGACTAGAAACAAGAAAATCAACGTTTTGATTCTATTTTGCATAAACCGGGTTTTCCATGTTTCTCACGGCCATGTCTCGGCACGGAGGCTTGCGAATGTTGAGATGGGTTGCGGGCGGGGGATGTTTGGGGCCTTGGGCCGCCATGATCATGGATGGCGCGTCGAGAGAAAGAACCAAGGTAGCGCCGCGCGCTGGCAGGAGGGGAACGGTGACTAGAGGACGGCAGCAAGCCGAATAATAATAGCAGCCGGCCGTTGTGTGCTGAATACCCTGGCAATAGATTAAAAGTGGCAGATGGGCAACATGGGATTGTACCTAGGTATCTAACCCACCACCCACACCCACCAACCGGCTTGCTGGAGCGGCAAGCGGGTGGGCGGAGGAGGAGAATATCCGGACGCAGATTCCTTGATTGCCTTGCCTGGCTGCTACAGAAAATGCCTTGTTTGCACTGACCGGTCAGCGGTAGATACTGTGCCTAGGTACGTGCCTAGGTACGTTACCAGTACGGTGCGCTGTAAAAGGCCGAGACGGAAAGAACGCCCAGGTGCACCTGCCTCCTGATGCCCCACCAAGTCTGTTGCCCGCTCTGCCAGTCACAGGCCACAAACGACTACTGACCAGTCAAACATCGCGCCTCCTCACACATCCCAGGCTAATACCTATGCTGGCCCAATTGCGCGCCCAAAGCATCTTGTGCCGCAGCTCGTCCACTCCCGACCCTCGTCCCTTGGCCCTTTTCTCGCACACCATCCGTCTGCCGCAAGCACCATCATCCGACTCTTTTTTGGCACCCAACCCAGAACCCAGTCGCCCAACTTGCGCAGCCCAGCCCAGACGTCCAGCTGCACGCCCAGGCCCCCAGTCCACCACGCCCATCCTCCCTCCACCAAGCCCGCCAGACAGGTCAGCCCCCCTCCGACCCCTGGCCCCTCGCTCTGCCCGCTTCCTGTGACACTGACACGCACGAAAGAAATCTCTCCAGACCCGGCTTATTATTCGTTCATCACTGTTCTGCCCTTTCTACCGGCCTATACCTCGCCACTCGCCTTGACCCGCCACGAGCTTGACTTTTTTTCGCCCCCCGCGGCCCCTGTCACTGCTTATATCTCGCTGCATATTAGACGCTGCCACGCCCTTTGTCTTCACCTCCGCCTGGCCACGTTCTTTCCTCCTTCCGTCACCACTCCCACGAACACATCTCTTCGCCATGTCACGACAACCCCGCAATACCAGCACGGCGACGCCTGCCTCAAGCACCCGCATGAACGAATACTTTGTCCCCCGAGACGGCATCGATCGCGAAGTCATCTCCGCCGACATCTGCCGCTACCTGGGCAACGATGCCCTGGTGCGGCCCGGTCACTACGAGGTGCGTTCTCCGAGGCAGACTGTCCAGACTGCCAGCTTTACTAACGTTGCTCAGAACCCGCAAAGCGGACAGACTGTCCAGGGCTACTACATCACTGCCTACCGGAACCTGACAACCGTGAGCCACGCTCGATTCTTGATTCCCCAGACTCCATCGCTAAATCTTGTCAGGCCATGATTGAGGACCTTAAAGCAGACTCTGCGCGTTGGGACAGCGAACGCCGTTCCCAAACATCGCGCAATACCCCTGGAGGTATCCAAGGCTCGCGAGATGGCCCAAACTATGCTGGGGCTCAGTCTTCTAACTCACATGCAGTGCAATATCGATACTCCGAGACGCATCAGTCGCGTCAGCATCATGGACCTACTGAGCACCCTCCCTTCCAGCAGCAGCAGCAGCAGCAGCAGGACCATTTCAACAGCCGGGATTCCTTTGAAACTGCCAAATACCCAGGATCTGGTGCCCCAGGCTACACTGGTGCCACTGGCCACTTTCCCCAGCAGCAAACGTATGCCCAAACTACACCCGGTCCCAGCTATGGCAACTACCAGCAAGGTCCTTCTGGCGCGAATCCTGATCCCAGGTATCCCAGCCCTGCCAACCAGCCCGGCCTGATGAACCCAGGATTTCAAGCTCCCCAAGAAGTTCCCTATGTGAATACTGGTGCCCACATGACGCCGCGCTATCCTCCCAACGATGGCTTTTCTGGACCTCGCGGGGGCTCCTCCGGACCTGGACCCCAGCAGAGCATGTATTCCACGTCTGGCCCTCCCCAGCAGGGCTATCCCCAGCACTCTGGCGCACCCTACCAGTACTCAAACCAGGGACCTCATCCAGGAAGCGGCCAGCAGTATTCTTCCTCTATTCAGCCACAGGATCCTTTCTACGGCAGAGGTCAGTCGCGTACCAACGGCGAGTAGCTGCGTGCCACCTGAATTTGTCTTCTGACTTACTCTAGCCTCGCCTGCCGGCCCTCCTCCACAGCCTGGTTACGGAGCCCAAGGACAGCAGCAACAACCACAACAGCAACAGTATGAAGAAACCCCTCTCTCCCGAAGCTCCGCAGCCCCCTCCAGTCCCAAGCCGCCCTCTGGCGCAAACAAGCGTCGTAATGACCAGGACAGCGACAGGAACTCTGTTGAGAGACACCACCGACCTCCTCCCCCTCGCCGCTAGAGAAGACATACCGCTTCTACTCGCCCGCCATGGCTAACCATGGCTCCAATACTGTGACTGCATTGTTCTATGGATGCTTCAACCGGAGCCCTCTGCTCTTTTTCTTTCATGTTGTCATCAACGACCCGCAATGGACTATAAACTGGAATATCTCCCGCGTACATATGAACTCCCCTTGGACCTCTGCCACGGACAAACCCGCTCTGGACTGTTTCTTGGACAATGCTTGCGATTTCTTTGTTCTTTTGGCCTCTTCCACTTATGGATAATGTTACCAATGCCGGATATACTCGTTTGGTCCTCTTTTTTTGGATTTGCCCTCAACTGGATATTATTGCCAAACCTGGCTCTGGATTTATTGCCCTGTCATCTGGATGAAAATTCCAAGTTGATTAATGATTGGATTTACGTCATGTTTTTATCAACTATCACCGGCGTTTTGGAAAAGGCTGGTTGATTTAGTACAAGTTGATTTTGGGTTGACGATGCGAGCCTCCTGTCCGGCTGGACTTTGCCAGCCAAAGTCGTCTGATGACGTCCTGGTTTGCCCTCTACCACTCCACGGAAAAGCATTTATGTTGTGCTTACATGCCCAGAACCGGACAGCAGGGTAGGCATCGCCGCTTTGTATATATTCCCCATACGTTTTTTATGGAATTTTGCAATCTTTTTACTCGATCAGAGTGTCCCGGATGTGAATTGTTTGCACTGATGCTTGTAGCTCCACAAGCTACCAAGATGGACCTTGGCGCTTGCATGTCGAGTTGAGCCGTCAAACACCATTATCCTGGATCTGCACCTGGACACGAATTCCACTGGAAGCATGACGCAGATGAGAAGTCCTGGCTTGATGCCCAGCCATGCAACTTTGAAAATACCTACCACTGGCTTTTTATTCCCTCCCCTCGGAGCAATCAGTAGTCATGGAACAGTTGAGAGACCGTCAATATAGGTCATCCTTTTCATGCATTCCTGCGCACAATATCGACATAGGATCATTTCAAGTAAGACTACGGCTTTCGGCGTCTTGTACCTTGTTCAAAGACGAATCGACAATTGCTATCTCATCTATCATTGACGGTCGATTTTCCCCCGCACATCTGTCATCAAATATATGTTCACAGGAGCTGATGTCTGTTTGATATGTGTAATAATATTGTCATAAAATGTCTAGATAGAATAATAACTTCCCATATTCCCCAGCATAATAGGCGAAAACGCCGAGCTTAAATCCCGTTATTCGTGAAAAGCAAAATTCTAAAGCTTTAAATCCTTTGTAAAAGGCCACTGGAAAAGACCAGCGCAATGACGGCCGCCACCCATTCCTGCGACGGTGAAGCCGAGGCCAGTGGCTCGAGAGCACGGTTCTTGCTGTACGGAGGAGGTGGCATCTCAAGCGTGTAGAGAAGAAAGCGGCAAGACATGCCCTTGCTACGCAGCGGCCCTCTTTTCCGTGACGTACTGCTCTTGGCCAACAGGTCGAGGTGTCCCTGGCGGCACAGGCTGACTAGCTCGTCAAGGTCATCGGCCGAAACGCTCCCGAGCAGCGTGCTCTCGCGCAGCCCACGCGTGTTTTCCGGCACATCGCCGGGTGTCTCTCTGCAGCAAAGGTTGCGGCGACGACGAGTGCCGGTGATGTGCAAGTAGATGCCGCGCGCGCGGGGGTTGTCCTCGCCCGTCAGGATGTAGAGCTTGTGGCGGTCTTGACTCGAGTCTTGCCTATCGCTGGCGCTGTAGTAGCGCGTGTGGAAGATGGGGAAGCGCGGCGCCGCGGCGGTGGCGGCGGCGGTGGTAGTTGTGAGTGGCAGGCGGGTGTATGGCGGAGGAGGAGAATAGGATGCCGCGGAGCCCATGGATGAGAGGAGGGCGCTGATGGGTGGCAGGGTGGGACGGGTCGAGGATGAGTCGGAACAGGGGAGTCGCTTGTATGGAGGCGGAGGAGGAGGAAGAGATTCGTAAGGAGGAGGGGGAATGGATTCGTAGTCTGGAGGAGAAGGAGAAAGCGAATCGTAGGCCGGAGGAGGAAGAGACTCGTATGAAGGAGGAGGGCAACAAGGACGACGAGTGTTGTGCTGGATATGTGTAACTTCAGCGCTGTTGGTGCTCTGGTGGTTGTTGGAGCGGTAGAGTATGGCAACGCGTAGACACCTTGGTGCTCCATTGGCCTCTATTACGCCGGTGCAGTACTCGTTGACGAACATGTTGTTTCGCGTTGTTTAGAGTTTGGAAGCGCTGTGTAGTCTGTACTTCTGTCACTCCTAGTGTATGATGGTCGAGAGCCAGAAGAAGCTGATGCTGATGAAAACAAATCAAACATCTCGACGAGAGATTGAAAGGCTCTTATAGATGAAAACGCATTGATGATTCACATGATCAGATTTTGCATGATATCGGAGAGTTGTAGTTGAGAATGGGGCGCCGAGGTGGTAGTTCCGGCAGGCAGAGCACAAGTTCACGGCTATCGTTTGGCCCTAGTCACAAATTAAAAACGTTGGATCTGAAGATTTTGATCAAAGGCAAGTCTAAGCTGGTTTGGGAAATGTACAGCGCTTCTCGCAGGGCGTCGGAGAGGCCGAGTTGGAACCAACACGACAGCCGGGCGGAATGCATAGTGGAGGACATGGAAGCCTGCCAGTACAACTGTGGGCACGAGCTACGATGAGCCACGGCTGAAACTGGGACGATGAGTCTTGCGCCGTCTTGGCTAGTGTTGGTCGAGTTTGATGGCGGAAGAAGCCGCGAGAGTGGGTGTTGGTGGTGCTGTGGCAGGCAGCGGCAAGTTCCACGGTTGGTATATTTAGAAGCTAGGGCAGGCAGCGGGAATTTACCAAAGTCCTGAAGCACGGGAAGAAGGGCAAGCTAGCTCAGTAGGCCCGAATATGGAGATTGAGCTGAGGCAAAGGGACGTTGATGCTCGGATATCGTTGGCCACTACGTGACCGAGCCGCAGTTCTCTTCTAGCTCACTAGGCAGCATCTGGAGTGTTGGCACGCGACTGAGAAACGCGCATGTTTGAGCATGTAGAGTCACATGCTTGATCTACTGGGACTCGAGCTTGGGGGATTTGAGTTGAGGTATCTAGCATTGTTGCTTGGATATTGTTCACGACCAGCCGACAGAGGCCGAACCGTTGCTTGTTTACTGGCGTGGATCTAGTTAGTACATCGCATCGCCGCCCAAGAGAGAAAGTATGCAACGTGGTTGTCAGAAGACTTGTAGAGCCGCAATCTTGCACCAGACAACATCGCCTGCCTTTCATCTCGAGGCCTCCACAGCGCCGGCCACCTGTCAACCCCATCACAGATTGCCCAGCCGGCTGTCGGCAGCATGGACCACGTCCATCATTCGATGTAGCCCCAAGATGTCTCTCCGTACTTTTTTGCTGCCAAGGGGTGAATGGCCGATGCCGTTTAAACTCTAATGCAAAGCCTTTCTTCTCGGTGCGGTTTGCATTCCGCAGTCCATGACTCTTGCGTTGTTTGGTAACTGTTGCCAAGCAAAAAGGCCGCAGGAGATTTCAGGAGACCATCGGTATGGCTGCCTGAATAAAGAAGTAAATAAAAAGTCTTTTTCAAAACTTTGATACGGACACGAGTGAGGCTTGGCTACTACGTCTCTACTAGATTGAGCGTATGTTAGTGGTGATCTAGTTGCCGGACGGCAAAGACTAGGCGGTGCTGATAAGCTTGCTAGCTAGGGCTGGTGACGATGAGCATGTGAATGTATATACAGCCATGGTTTTTTTTTTTTTTTTTTTTGGCTCTTTTGTGGCGTGCTGTTTTCCTTCTTTGACTGCCTAAAAATAGAAGCATGAGAATGATGACGGTGGAGTTTGTTGCGTGGGCATGTGGTAATGCGTGATACACGACGTGCGGGCTTGTGTACTGCACGATGGGCGGTTGCGGGCGCATGGCTGCTTTGTTGCACGAGACGTTCGGAACCGCGTCGTCATTTTCGATACGTTATTGTCGACCTCAGAATCAAGTTTTGGCAGCGTGTGGGAAATGACTGAACGGTGTCGTCTCGCATCACAGCAATTATGTAGTGGCGATGGCGGCTGTGGTTGTCGTGGTATCTGTGTGTATCGGGTGTTGCAGGCGAACTTTACCGTGGATTAGCCACAGCACAGAAATGTGGTGCAACAGATAGCAATTATGCTTTTGCGTGGCCTACCGGTACCAGGAGGCAGATATCTACAGCTCGTCACCGACACTTTAGCAGCTAGGCCCATACTAGCAACCGTCCTAGACTAACGTGTGGCTGGCCAGACTTCTAAGCAAACTCATGTACCAGTATAATTTTCTCTGTAATTATGCGTGGTAATGATTGTGACACTGAATGTCCCTACTCTGTGTCCAAGCTGCGAAGAAGAAGGACAGGACCCCTGGAAAGCTGGGTGCGTGGGGTGGGTTGTTGTGGCTGCCCTGCCCTATGTACCTTTTGTATGGAGAAATGGTGATAGAGGTACGTGGTCTGGGGTACAGGCGCAAGTGAGGGAGTGCCGACGCATGAATGCTAGGATCCGTGCTAAGACAGGGTTAAGCTTGATTCTTGGCGATGGTGTTTATCATCATGTCTTGTTTTTTTTTCCTGTTTTACCTTTGTGCCCCCGTCCTGATGGGACTAGTTGCAATGTCTGTAGGACGGCCGGCGGGCTTCCGTAGCTTCTCACATGGCCATGAACGAACGCCTGTAGCCGCTGTGGCTGGTGGTTTCAGACGCTGTCGCCAGTTTTGTCCCGGGTTGCCACGGTTCCTGGATCTGTCCGTCTTCCAGCAGGCCGTTGCCAATACACTCGGGCAGACTGAGGTGCGCATATCTCGCAATTCCTTCCCCGGCGTATATTGGTAACGTGCTATGAATTCTTTTCTTTTTTCGCATTACGTAGATGGGTTCCCAGCGGCCAGGCACCACTCCAGGCGGGACGCGTGCCTCGAAGCTGCGAGTCTCATGCTAGCGCCGTCTGTTAGTGGCTCGCAGGGGCCGCTAGGGGGCCTTCTAGGGGACCTGCGTCGCCCACCGCCCTTGTAAAAGTAGCCCCTCCATCTGTCCATCCACCGTCCGTCCACCCACACAGCGGCAATCACAGAGGCAAAGAGGCACAGAGGGTACAAGGGTTGAAGTGCAAGGCAAGGAAGGGCAAGACGAGAACAGCTGCGAACACCACTCACTCACTCACTCACTCACTCACTCCACGTTGCTTTCTTCTTCTTCAATTCCTCATGGCCGGCAACCAGCTGCACTACATCTCGCAATTCTATCTATCGTTTCCGTCTCGTATTTTTCCGTCTCGTTCCCCATCTTGTTATTATGCTGGTCCTGTCGATGCCCCGCCGCCATTAAACAGGACTTTTTTTTTCTGCCCGCCAAAAACCTCTGGCCAGAAGCCAGCCCACTTTCCTTCCGCCCACCATCGCCGCCCCTCTACTCCAGAGAGACGCAACACAAAGCCAGGCCCTCTCCTCCAACCTACAAATCACCAGAACCCCTCCAACAGGAGTCGCCAGTTCCAACATTGTCCACACCGCAAAGACTTCCGTCGCCATGGACACTGCCGCCATCAGGGGCTTGCTCGCTGCGAGTCTGCTTCCCGATGCGGACAACCGACGCCGTGCTGAGCTTCAACTCAAGCAGGTAGGCCAGCCTTTTTTTTTTGCCCTTTTTCGCCCTACCCGTTTCCCTTGACCGTCTTCTCTTTTTGGTGTCGATATTTTTGGCCGCCGCCCCCCACGAGCGCTCCTCGACGCCGGCCAACCACAACAATGGCCAGCTTGCGCCACCGCTTTCCCTCGAGCCGTGTCGAAAGCCTCGAATTAATCCTCTGCTGGAATATGAAAGAGTCGCCATGCTAACGTCACCCCGTCTAGGTGGAAGAAGAGGTTGGCTTCCTCGTCTGCCTTCTCGACATTCTCGAGGCTGAACAAGATGCCAGTGTTCGCTTAGCCAGTATGTTTTGCCCGCCATGCCCTTGATTCGCACCGTCGCCCGTCGTCTCACACATTTTCAGCAATCATCTATCTCAAGAACCGCGTCAATCGATCATGGTACACCACCGAACCCGTCGCCGCCGGCAAATTGATACCCGACGAGGAAAAGAGCCGCATTCGAGACCGCCTCGTCCCCCTGCTCGCCAACTCCGACCCCCTCGTCCGCCAGCAGCTCATCCCCGTCATCCAACGCGTCCTCCAGGCCGATTTCCCCAGTCGATGGCCCAATTTCATGGGCTTCACCTCGGAGCTGCTCAACACCAACAACCCCTCCTCCGTTCTGGCCGGCCTGCAATGCCTGCTCGCCATCTGCCGTGCTTTCCGCTTCAAGGCCAGCAACAGCGACGATAGGCAGCACTTTGACAGCATTGTCGAGGCCAGTTTCCCCCGTCTGCTGGCCATCTGCAACGAGCTGGTCAACCAGGAGAGCGACGAGGCCGGTGAGATGCTTCACCTCGCTCTCAAGACCTACAAGCACGCGACATGGGTATGCATTTATTCAAGATGGAAAATCTTTGTCCCAATTCCTGACGTCAATTTAGCTCGAACTCGCCCCCGCTCTTCGTGTTCCCGAAACCAACATTGCCTGGTGCACCGTCTTTCTCCAGACCGTTGCAAAGGCTGCCCCGGCCAACGCCATGCGGGACGACCCGACCGATCGCGAAACCCACCACTGGTGGAAGGCCAAGAAATGGGCCTACTTCAACCTGAATCGCCTGTTTATTAGGTATGCCATAACTGCTTCTCGTCTTGCACCCCTCTGCTAACTCCTTTAGACATGGCAACCCCACCGTGCCTGGCAAGGAGGCCGATGCCATGGCTTTCGCAAAGAACTTCATCGCCAACATTGCGCCCGAGATTCTCAAGCACTACCTCCACGAGATCGAGAAATGGGTCGCCAAGACCTCGTGGCTCAGCCGGCCCTGTCTCTCCTACACCCTTATTTTCCTCGACGAGGCTGTTGGCCCCAAAGAGATGTGGCCGCATCTCAAGCCGCACTTGACCAACCTCGTCACCCACTTCGTCTTCCCCGTGCTTTGCCTGACCGAGGACGATCTCGAGAAATTCGAAGACGAACCCGAAGAGTACCTCCACCGCAAGCTCACCTATTTTGAGGAGGCTTCCGCCCCCGACGTGGCCGCGACCAACTTCCTCGTCAACCTCACCAAGCAACGCCGCAAGGAGACATTTGAGATTCTAAAGTTTGTCAACGCCGTCGTCAACGAATATGAAGAAGCTACCCCCGAGAACAAGAACCACGTCGCCAAGGAGGGTGCTCTGCGCATGATTGGCACTCTGGCCCCTGTCATTCTCGGCAAGAAGAGCCCCATCGCCGACCAGATCGAGTACTTTCTCGTCCGATACGTCTTCCCCGACTTCAAGAGCCCCCAGGGTTACCTCCGTGCCCGTGCTTGCGACACCATTGAGAAGTTCGAGCAGCTCGACTTCCAGGACCAGAACAACCTGCTCACCATCTACCGCCATATTCTTGATGGCATGGCTGATGAAGCGCTTCCTGTCCGCATCACCGCTGCTCTCGCCCTGCAGCCTCTCATCCGCCACGACGTTATCCGCCAGCACATGAAGCAGAGCATTCCTACGATCATGCAGCAGCTACTGAAGCTTGCAAACGAGGCTGATATCGACGCGCTCGCCAACGTCATGGAAGACTTTGTTGAGGTATTCGCCACCGAACTTACTCCTTTCGCTGTTGCCTTGTGCGAACAGCTCCGCGACACATATCTGCGCATTGTTCGCGAGCTTCTTGAGAAGGAGAGCAAGGCCGGCGAAGACGACGAACTATACATTGCGTACGACGACAAGAGCATTACTGCTCTTGGTGTCCTGCAGACCATCGGAACCCTGGTCCTCACTCTTGAGAGCACCCCCGATGTGCTTCTTCACATTGAAGCTGTCCTCATGCCTGTCATCAAGGTCACACTTGAGAACAAGCTCTACGGTAAGCGCCACTGCTAACGATTTCCGAAACCAGGCTAACTTGCGATAGACCTTTATAACGAAGCATTCGAAATCATCGACAGCTGCACCTTCACTGCCAAGGCCATCTCTCCTAACATGTGGCAGGCTTTCGAGCTGATTCATACGACTTTCAAGTCTGGCGCCGAGTTCTACCTTGAGGATATGTTGCCTGCTCTCGACAACTTTGTTCAGTATGGTTCCCCCCAATTGGTCCAGAAGCCGGAATACATCCAGGCTCTCTATGAGATGGTTTCGGACATGTTCTCGGACATTCGTCAGGGTGGAGTCGAGAGAATATGCGCCTGCAAGCTGGCTGAGGCTCTTATGCTTAGTCTGCGTGGAAACATTGACCAGTATGTCGAGGGCTTCATCTCCATGGCTATGAATGTTTTGTCTGCTCAGCCCGACGTCAAGCCCAAGAGCTACAAGATTTATCTGGTCGAAATGGTCATCAACGCCATCCATTATAACCCTCTTCTGAGTCTTCAAATTCTGGAGACCAAGGGGTGGACGAATCGCTTCTTCAGCCTGTGGTTCGGCAGCATGTCTTCTTTTAGCCGTGTCCACGACAAGAAGCTGTGCATTGTTGCCATTTCTGCTCTTCTTAACCTCAACCACGAACAGGTCCCCCCGAGCGTCTCTGTTGGCTGGCCGCGTCTGCTACAGGGTATTACTGAGCTTTTCCGCACTCTTCCTGCTGCCCTTAAGAGTAAGTATCATGCGAAGCGCCGATCGATAGCTATACTGACCTGCTGCAGACCGGGAAGAGGCCCTCCGTGACGACCCTTACTTCTCCAGCAACTATACTTACGATGACGACGATGACGAGTGGGATGATGACGAGTCCAAGTGGGAAGCTGAGGAAGAGGAGCCTGTTGTCGAGGAAGAGACAACCGAAGCCAAGGAGGAGAGCAATGCCTATCTCGAATTTCTACACGGCGAGGTAAGAGAGCTCATTGGACAGATTGCCCTGGATCAGCTAACGGTTTTCAGGCCCAAAAGTTTAGCCGCGCTATTGATGATGATGAGGAGGACGAGCTGAGAGAAGATAGCGTTCTCCTAGAATCACCCCTCGACAAAGTTGAGCCTTACCAGCTCTTCAGTGGTACTCTTCTGAGTAAGTAGCCCGAGAAGTTATCGTGCAACCCCTGCTAACGGACTCAGAAATGCAACAAGAGCAGCCCCAGTTCTACAGCAGCCTGGCTGGTCAACTGTCACCAGAGGAGCAGAATGTGCTGCAGAGCATTGTCGCCAAGGCCGAAGCCATTGCCGCGCAGCAAGCACAGCAGCCACCCAACGGCGGTGCCAACTA
Organism: Akanthomyces muscarius; assembly: GCF_028009165.1. Classification (NCBI taxonomy): domain Eukaryota; kingdom Fungi; phylum Ascomycota; class Sordariomycetes; order Hypocreales; family Cordycipitaceae; genus Akanthomyces; species Akanthomyces muscarius. The sequence continues at coordinate 1,710,885 of NC_079243.1, read as the reverse complement.
GGCCCGTCGCGCATTTATAATACAGCGAGGAATTCCGGATGACCGGGCGCAGTGTTGTGCCGCGCCAAGCCGCGGCAGTGAGTACAAGAACAAGTGGGTGGATAGCATTAAGATACCTAAGACCGGCGAGGATTATGGGTGTTTGGGAAACAATGGTTCGACCGCGTGGGAAATCAAGAACTTTATATATAGTAGGTAGCGTCAATGGGCGGATGACAATGGTGTCATAGTGGTGCGTCCAGGGTACGAATGTCTGCAAGTGTGGTGGCGCATTTTCTAGATGTTGTAAGCAAGAAAGAATAAGAAGAAAAAAAATAAGGTTTTATTTTGTTCAAGCCTTCTATTGTCATTATGATGGAGCGTTTTTACTGAGGCTGCGCTATTAGAACTCATTGCTGAGTGTCTAGTCATTACTTTGGTGATTTTTAATGCTAGACATGGATGGATCATGTCGGCATAAGAAGCTTTGTCCTACTGCGCCTTTGCCCAGACGTCTTGCCACACGAGAATCGTGCTCAGGGTCATGAAGCAGCCAACCGTCACGTCGTCGAGCGCGACCCAGCCGATAAAGGACGCGGGCAGGGTCAGATCCAGCACGTCAATCACGAGGCGCCTCAGCGGCGGCGGTGGCCGGCTCTGCAGGGCTTGCTTCTTGCCGCTCTTGGAGGGCTTGACGGTGCCGGAGAAAATACCGGCGCGCTGGACGACGGTGCGGACGATGGAGGCGAGGATGGCGTAGAACCAGAACTTGTTGGCTTCCACGAGTACGGGCGTGTACCAGGGCACGACGTGTATCTTCATGTCGTGGAGCTGGTTTACACACGCGGGTCAGAAGAGAATTCATGCAGAGCAAGAGATGGGAGGAGGGTGCAAGGATGATACATGCCATGGTCAGGTTCTCGAGGGCAAAGTAGAGGAGTAGACAGCTCCATTCGACCAGATCGAGCGTCTTGTACGCCAGCGAGGCGTATTCTCTCCCTGCGGTGTCGAGGACATTCTGGATACAATCGAACAAGACGAAAAATCTCAAATACCGTCGTGCTTTATTTGTCTCGTATTAGTGTTGAGCTGATGGGTTGTGGATGAAGGGAAGGTGTGGGCGTACCGAGGTTGAGTTGCCAAGACGCAATGACGCTCCTCGTCGCGACGAGTTCGTGAGAGGACGCTTGGGCGGAGATGATGACGAGGCCATGGATGAGGCGCAGGGAGAGGTCCAGACCGGCGGTGGTGTTGAGAAACTTGGAGGTTTGCTGCAGGAGGGAGCGTCGTGGTGATGACGGCGCCGTGGCGGTCTGCGGGAGGAGGGTGGGCGCGGGAGATGATGGGCTCTGCGTCGTGGTTCTGGTCTTGGTTTTGGATTTAGCCATGATTGTGAGGGGGTAAGGAAAAAGGTGTAAAAGTAACTAGGAATAGTATTGAGACGGAATAAGTAGGAGTGTGAGAAAGGATGCAGATGTAGATTGTTTGGATAAGAGGAGAATGGCTGGCGAGGTCGGTGTACATGGTTGGGAGCTCGCGCGGGTCCCGAGGACCGGGGCTAGCGCCGTGCATGTACGGGGATATCGCCGGCGGGAGAGTAACACAATCGGGATAAAACTGCATTCTGTTCAATGTTATGAGCATTCAAACAGTCTCTTTGAGCTGAACCATCTAAATCAGACGGCTTTCGTACTCGTTTTGTCAATGGGCATGTCGGTGGCGATGGCCGATGCGGCTTATACGGTTGTGGGTGTTTGGGTATCGAGAAAAATAAAAGCCACAGTGCACAAGCTCGCTCAAGGTTGGGTTCATTTCTGAGCATGTAGTGAAATACTTTTGGTTTCACAGGCAAAGATTCGCGGCATCTACATGAAGGGCGCACATAGTCCGTTACCGAGCTGGTGCAGTCCGAGACAAACTGGCCGTAGCAGCCACCCTGACCATTACGGATGATGCAACAACAAATGACAAACGGGAAATCTTGCAATTCGATGCATCCGGTATCCCAGTTTCCATATTTAGCGCGTGTTGCATCACAATTCCTGCTGATTGGCCCAGATCAGAGGTTCCTGCAAATGGCCCGGAGATGGCCGCCACACACCGAGATCGCAAAAACCGGGCATGGCGTACATGCATGGCGCGTCTCGCCCACGTGTGTAGATCTGGACCAGATTTCCACCAAAGCAGATCTGCGTCTTTTTCATTTTCGAGAAATTATGTACATCTTTTTCTCGACGATATTGTACAACGCGATAAGCTTCTCGCGACCGGAGCTCTCCGTCTGTGTACCAGTCGGGTGGGGCACGTGAACCGTTTGGGCGGGCCGTTGAACTGCCCTGCCATTGATTGAGTCAAGCCTCTTCAACAAAACAAGACTCATTCGTCTCTTCACATCATCCCAATACTCTGATCAAGCTGATAGATTCTCTCATTGGCGTAGAAGAGACTTTGTTGTTGGTCGCTATAGACGCTCAAAGCCAGCCCACGGATATCTTTCGGTGTCTGCAAACGCCCAACCCCGCCTAGATCGATCTTATCTCAGCCAGCAGCACACCGTCGGTGAGCCAGAAGAACAATGACGACCAGATACCGCGTGGAATGTAAGTAGAGTCTCAGAGCACTAACTCGCCTTGCCTTTCTTACCGCTGCCGCTCGCCTTGCGTTGCAGCAACATGCTGTCCTGCTCAACTCGCTGACCGCCTCAGATGCGCTCAAGACGCACCGCCGAGACCAATTCATCGAATGGGTCAAAGGTCTCCTCGCTGTGCCGTTTGTTCTCTACTCGCAGCCCACGGGCATCGTCGGGGATGGCACCAGCATCGCCAAGATGTCGGAGGAGGCTCATCGCCGCTACGCCGAAATCATGCACGACGTGGAAATGATGATTGATGACCACAGTAAGCGAAACCCGCGCGTGCGCTCACGGCCCGTTCAAAGACGGCACTAATACACTCACAGTTGCCCGTCAAAACCAAGACTCCCGCATACCATCCAAACTGGGGATGCTGGTCCCAACGGCCGGGCCATTCTTCACCAGGCTCCCGCTGGAGGCGGCCTTCAAGTACCAGGACCGCAAGCGCTACATTTCTTGCCGCCGGTACGTGGCGCCCTCGTTCAACGACGTCCGCCTCGTCCTCAACTCGGCCCAAATCATGGCCGTGACCAATGGCACCCTGCAGCTGGCCACCTTTGACGGTGACGTGACGCTGTACGAGGATGGTCAGAACCTGGAGCCCAGCAGCCCCATTGTGCCTCGCCTCATGCGTAAGCTTCCTCGTCCGCCACGGCACTATAAACGTTACCAGAGCTAACCAAAACTGCACAGACCTCCTGCGCAACAACATCAAGATCGGCATCGTCACCGCTGCCGGCTACACGACGGCCGACGGCTACTACGGGCGCCTGCACGGGCTGCTCGAGACGATTGCCGCGTCGACGGAGCTGGACCCCGTGCAGAAGCAGAACCTCGTCATCATGGGCGGCGAGGCCAACTACCTCTTTGAGTACTCGCAGTCGTCGCCGCACCGCCTCGCGCCCGTGCCGCGCGCGCAGTGGCTGACGCCCGAGATGGCCGGCTGGTCCGAGTCGGACATTTCCGCGCTGCTCGACGTCGCCGAGACGGCCCTGCGCGACTGCATCCGCTCCATGAACCTGCCCGCGCGGCTCATCCGCAAGGACCGCGCCGTCGGCATCATCCCGGACCCGCCGCACGTGCAGATTGCGCGCGAGAGCCTCGAGGAGACGGTCCTGGTCGTCCAGCGCATCCTCGAGATCGGCAGCCTGGGCCTCCGCGAGCAGGCCGCCGCCGCCGCGAGCAAGATTGGCGGCGGCGCGGGCGCGGCGGTGTCGCCGTCTGACAAGCGCGGCGTGCCGTTTTGCGCCTTCAACGGCGGCCGCGACGTCTTTGTCGACATTGGCGACAAGTCGTGGGGCGTGGCCGTGTGCCAGCAGTGGTTCGGCCGCCGCGGCGACGTCGACGCCACGGGCGCGTCGGCGGCGGCGAGCACCGCCATCAAGGGCGAGAACACGCTGCACGTGGGCGACCAGTTCCTCAGCGCCGGCAGCAACGACTTCAAGGCGCGCAGCGTGGGAACGACGGCGTGGATCGCGAGCCCGTCCGAGACGGTCGAGCTGCTGGACGAGCTGGCGGATCTGACGCAGAAGAAGCTTGCGTAGTTTATTGTAGAACGGGAATCATCAAAGAGGTACGAGAACGCAGATACCATTGTCTTCAACGAGTTTCAACATTAGCATACAACTTTCAACATGTAATATACATCAATCGCATTTGCAGTCCTGGCGACATTCCAAGGTTTTGTGAATAATTTCTGCTTCAGTCCGCACTCAGACATTGACTAGTGAGCGGCTCGTCTGCAACGACCCTCCGTCCCCTGCGATGGCTCCGGCTAGCGTTCCTCCCTCCTTCTCATCTCGATTTCTCTCCAATGGAGTTGGTCGAAGACGGCATCGGCAGTTCAATCGCACGGGCACCCTGGCCTCCCGCACCTGCGCCGCCACCGACACCGCCCGAGGGGAGCTTCTCCCGCGGCGCCGTCGTCTGGGTCTTGCGGTCTTTGCTCGGGTCAATCGCCCTCTCGTTGCCGCCAGCCGCGCCCGTGCCCCCAATGCCAGCCCCGGACAGTCCCATGTCTCGCTTGTCGCGGGCCTTGTTGTCCGGCAATTTGTTGTTGGAGGAGGGCGTGGTGGCGGGACGAGTCGGGCCGCTCAAGGCGTAGTATGCGGCGCCAAGAGCGCCGGCGCCGGCCACGGCCATCATGATGGTTTTGTTGGCTGCCATGTTTTTTTTTTCGATTTATTTACGGACGCAAGATATGAAGATGGGAATATGGAAATGTATGAGAATTACAACGGCAAAGTGTCGAGGCCAACTCGGGCTTTAATAGAATGCTCATTGTCTCGGCCAGATCGCCAACGAATCAATGACGCGCCAACACTCGGCCGGTCATCGTCCGCAAAACCTGACGCACTTGATGCCACGCAAGAAAAAAATACAAGTGCGAAATAACAAACCCGGGGGGCGCCAGCAAAACGGTTTCGTCAAGACGCCGCTTGCCGCTATTAGAATCACTGACGCAGCGCTGACATAACCATCCAAGATCGCCCATGCGCCAGGCCAAAAACTTTATTATGGAAACAAACCGGGAAGAGTGACATTGCCATATTTTCTTACTCTGCTCCTAACATTCCCTTTTTTTCCCTTTTTGTGATTTCCAACATCAAATGAGCTTGCATCATGTCGTTGGTGCAGCATTTGATCCCAGAAGACGAGTTTGAGCCCGATTGGCCAGATTCGGACGACAGCAGCTGCATCGCCGCCGCCGAGCAACTTGCCCAAGTCGGCGGCTCGTGGCGGCGCATGAGCTTCGATGCGTTTGCGCCTGTGCGACCAAACTTTGACCTGACAGAGGACAAGCAGCACCGAGAGGCTGCCTATAGAGCGTCGACCCTGCGAAGAATTAGTCGGTGCCCTGTGAGACCGTCGATGCAGACAGGCAGCTAACATCGAGGACAGTCCAAGTTGCGCTCGCAGTCAGCTTTTGCTTTCTGGCATCCGGCATCGTGTTTGGCTTTGCGTCCATCAAGCCGATTCTCGTGTCCGAAGGCGTCTACAGCGAATCTTGCAAGCATGGTGGAAAAGGCAAGGACGGGAGCGGCAGCAGAGCGCCGTGCGCGGAGCAGGAAATACGGCTGAATCTACTCTTCATCGTGGCGTCCGTGACGACCAACACGTCCAGCCTCTTTGCAGGGTACACACTGGATCGCTTCGGCCGACGGTGGTGCGCGACGGTGGCGGCGGGCTTCTTGGCGGTGGGCGCGTTGATGATGGCCTCACATGGCAGGTTCTACAAGCTGGACGGGTACCTGCCGGGCTTCTTCTTCCTGAGTCTGGGCGGGACGTTTCTCTTTCTCCCTAGCTTCCAGTTATCCAATGCATTTCCAAAGTACGCGGGGCTGGTCGTGGCCCTGATAACCTGCGCGTTCGACGCCTCGTCCGCCGTCTTCTTCCTCTACCGCCTCGCCTGGGACGCCGCCCCCGGCATGACAATGGCCAAGTTCTTCCTGGCCTACCTGTGCGTCCCGGCCGCCATTGTCCTCGCCGAGTGGACCGTCATGCCGAAGCAGCGCTACCACACCCTGCCCGAGCTCGAGCGCAAGATGGTCAAGGTCCAGGAGGAGCTCGCCGCCGTGTACGACTCGGACGACGACCTTTCAGACACGCACTCGCTGCTGCGCGTGCGCAGCCGCGCCGAGCAGAGGCGCGACAAGCTGGACCGCATCCAGGAGATTGCGGGCGACGTCGGCGAGCGCCAGGACCGGATGCTGCAGCAGCAGAGCGACGGCGGCATCTGGGGCAGGCTGCACGGCCAGCCGGTCAAGGCGCAGATGCGGACGCCGTTTTTCGCGCTCCTGCTGTCCGTCACGGCGTTTCAGATGCTGCGCATGAACTTTTTCATTGCGACAATCGGGTCGCAGTACCGGTACATGGTCGGCCTGGACGGCGAGGCGGCCATTGCCAGCTTTTTCAACGCCGCGCTGCCCATTGGCGGCGTGGCTGCCACGCCGCTCATCGCGTTGCTGCTCAACAGCTGCAGCGTCGCCACGGTTCTGAGCGTCATGACGGCGTATGTGGCGGTGATGGGCGTGTTCAACTGCTTCTCGTCTGTGCCGGCGGGCATTGCGACCGTGGTCATTTTTGTGACGTTTCGGCCGTTTTACTACTCTGCTGTTTCGTAAGTGACCAAACTCTATATTCATCATGTATTTGCGCTGGCTAACCATGCTTAGGTACACGGCGTCCAAGATTTTCGGCTTTGCCACTTTTGGCCGAGTGTACGGGACCGTCATCTGCGTGTCGGGCGTCTTCAACCTGGTCCAGCCCGCGGTGGAAAGCTGGCTGAGCGTACAGCTGCAAGGGAATCCGCTGGTGCTCAATATTGCCTTTGGTGTCGTCGGCACCGTCTTGGCTGCCATGTTTACGGGCTACGTACAATGGCAGAGCCGAGAGAGCAGCAAAAGGCATGTGCATAACGACGCGTGCCATGGTGGAACAACGTATGGTACAGTAGCTTCGTAAGGTACAATAGAGCTGCAATAGAGCTACAATAGAGCATCGTTAAAATATAGATCTTATTCTCGATATTACGCGCATTGCCAGTGGTCGAATACTTGAATGAGGTGTAGTGCGACATGATCATCAACGCCAGTTCACCCAAACGCGATGCCACATCTCAGGGACAGTGTCGGGAAATTGCATTGTCTTGTTGCAGGATGTCATTCAAACATTTGATATACCAAGTTATACAATATGCAAAAATCAGCAGAGCTTCGTAAGTTGTCGTTTCTATTCGAGCCATCCCGATCGAGGTCAATCTGACATGTGCGGCGTCCCAAGACTCTCTCTTCATCTCTGCGCCTTTGTGGCATCCTGATACCGCAGCAGCACCGCGTACACCAGCTGCAGCCCCACGTAATCGTTTTCAAACTCGGACGCGACGGCGCCGTCCGGGACCGGCCCGCGCTTCTTGGGCAGGCCGCCGCCCCTCGCCGCGCACGAGTCAAAGTCGACGAGGACCAGCGCGGGGCCGTGGTTCACAAACATGACATTGTCGACCGTGACGTCGTTGTGGACGAGCTGCAGGCTGTGGAGGTGGTGGACGGCGGCGCGGACCTGCTCGATGCTGCGCTCGGCGTCGACGGGCGCGCCGCGGCGCATGCGCTCGCCCAGCGTCTCGAGGTAGCGGTCGAAGCAGAGGCCCGTGACCTCGCCTCGGGCGCCGACGGCGCAGCCGTGGAAGCGCGCGAGGTTCGGGTGCGGGCTGGCGCGCAGGCGCTGGCCGATGCGCGCCTCGTGCAGCACGTACTGGCCCAGCGTCGGCGAGCCGTCGTACTCGGCCAGCCGCACGCGCTTGACGAACAGCCCGCCGCCGGGCTTGTTGTCCGTCGGCTCCGGGCACACGCGGAGTCCGGGCTCGAGCGGCGGCCACAGGTCCGTCTTTTCAATCTGCTGCAGGACGCAGGCCTCAACGGGCGGGAGGTCGGCGCGCGAGGCGTACCGCCCGGCGACGCGGGCGTCCCAGAACTCGTTCTTGTGCCAGTACATGACGTGCGTGTAGAGAAACAGGCGCACGCCGCCAATCTCCCCCCACCGCTCCTTCATCGAGTAAAACTCCCACTCTGACTCCATTTTCGTCTGTTTCGCGCCGTTGGTGTGGGATCCGTGTGAGCAATGTCTCTTCAGGAAGAGTGTGACAAGAGACGAGGACGAGGACGATGAGGAGGAGGGGCTTGTTTTTTTCCATGGCCTGTCTTTGTGCGTCAGCACTTTGTACCATGTACGACCTTTTTGAATGCATACAGTGGCGGCGGGAAGAGCTTGTCCCTTATCCGATGTACACGCAGAAAACAAGGGCTATATTTTGCTTTTTCGGACGTCATTCCGGGAGTGTCTCTACGGCAGCGGGCCATTTGGGCCGCTTGCGCGCAGCAGCAGCCACCTTTTTTTCTTTTTCGAAGCGATGAGACAGAGACACGGAATGCACAAGTCATGACTCAAGAGCGTGGAAATGAGTCTATTCAAAAAGGCAAAGTCCCCAATGCCGATCGTACATGACTGGGTCCGGAGCGATCGGGCGCGCGCCGACCCGATAAAAAAGTAAAATTAGAACAACGCAAGACATTTAATAAAAAAGCTTCCTGCGCTTTGATCAAGATGACGAGAAAAATATGACGATCCTCTGCGTACAAAGAAACTAGTTGTATCCTTGCACCGTAGCCACTGGGGCAGGCTTGGCAGGTCCCATGTACTGTACAGGACTCGGTGCGTAGACGGGTGGCGGTGCGGCTGAGACGGGTGGAGGATAGTGAGCAGCCGTAAAGTGTGGCTGCTCGACGTCGTTGATGGCAGCAGCCTTGTTTCTTCTGTGCTTGAGGTAGATGCCGCCGAGGACCGCAATGGCGACAACAAAGATGATGGGGATGATGATGAGCTTGATCGCTCCGCCGATTAGACCCATTGTGACTGCGGGGGCGTACTAGGAAACAAGAAAAGAGGGCCAGAAACAGTCTGACTTAGAATATGGTGTCAAACGGGGCAGTATTGCAGTATAGTATTCAGAGTCTTTGACGTCCAGAGCACGGAATACTAGGACGAACGGCTCGCATTATATCTTTCTCTTAGATACCAATGCCACTGTAGCCAAACGAGAAGCGACCTTCTTTGTTTCGCAACATGCCGGCTTCTTTAGATGCCTTCCCTGGTGATAGGTTCCAATCCCCTGCATCGTTGTGGTCCAGGGTCGCAGCCGGCGCTTCGAGGGAATCTGTCGCTGGCTCAATGCAATGGGGACAACCTCACAGCCACAACACCCGTTCGGCAAAGCAGAGCCGAGCCGTTGTAGCGAGTCACCTCCACCTGATGGCCGTGTTGATGAGGTGTAGCATTTATATTGATCAAGGAGTGTCATTGGCACAACACCCCTGTCCGGCTTACTCTACGCCAAGAAGCCAGCATGTATCCGAACCGGACTCGTCCGACCAAAAAGTTGAAAATAGAATCTAGTTGATTATGAGAATTGGCCGATGAAGTTTCAGCACGCGCCAAAAGGCATATCTTCGTGGCTGTGCTATTGTAATTACATGGTACGCCGCTCCTGAAGGTCAGTTCAGGCTACACCAGTTCGGGACTTAGGCACGTTTTCCAAGTTTTGGCATCAACCATTTGAAGCAACTGGCATTTCGCTCATTTTTCGACATATCGTATTTCGCGCTCAATTCTATGGCGCTTACAGCAGCCATTTCACCGTGCATACCCGCCTGCACAGCCCTTTTGGTAGTGGGCATTATGTGACGGTCAACTGCCCAGCGAAACGCGATCAGAAGACGTGTAATTGAAATAGAAAATAACTCACAAACAATAAGATTACGGCTGCGATATCTTTTTTACTAAGTTATAGTAGGTCTATTTCTTAGGTGGCAGGCGCGGAAGCCCGCACGGCCTTTAAAGTCCTACCCTGTACTGCAGATTCACCTATCGTCAGGAGGGGGGCTTCGTTCCACGAAGCCCTCGGAATTTCGGGTTGTTCTACCCCAACACACTATCTAGACTAGCTATAGTGTCCTCTATATATGATACTTTATCTCCCAATTACTTCCTTTAGAATTACTAGCTTACTTACTCTAATAATCTAGTAAGGTCACGTAACTATAAGGCTCGATTAAGGAACCTATAGGGGTTATAAGGCTGACCTCTTAGGCCGCTTCCCTAGCAGCCTTACGTCACTTCCCATCGTTCGTAATATCTATCTCCCTTATATGAGACGTATATGTCTAGAGTAGAAAAGACTCCACAAGTGCAGGAGATCTAGAAGTGGAAGGAATCCTAAAGTGGGAGACCAGAAGTGGAAGACCATTAATCGATTAATCGATTAATTGATGGATTGATGGATTGATTGGTTGATTGACGGATGGACTGTTCCAGCCTTTTGGCGGCTATGCAGCTGTGCAGCCATCAACACAACAGCTCCTATCTAATACAGTCATCTGAATACAAGATGGTTACACTGCACGGCCTTAAGATGAGCAGTCTCGGACATGTCGCGGTCGCCTTCTCGACCTCTGTAACCACGTAGCTGCGTTGCTATTTCATGGACTGGTCGGTGGAAGAGCAACAGCGCCCCATGGGTCCTTCTCCTCTCACCGCCCTCGATTCAAACCATCGCCACCATCATATCATCTCAGCGGGCATGGGACGCGTTGCTACTACGCCCGCCTCTGTCGCGCCGCCTGCGTTCCTCCAGATCACTCTGGGTGAAGAGACCGCTTGGCTTATATTCCTCTCCAAATCTCTTCTTGCGTGTTCGCCCCTCGGTTGCTTTGTGGTCTCTATGGTCTCTAGCATCTTGTGAAGCTGTCGTCGATGATTGTTCACCATCGTGTGGACCTGTAGCGATAGACAAGTTTTCCCTGCCATCATCTTCTAGACAAGCTCCGCTCCGTTCAGAAGAGGTTCTCCCGCGCTCAGACGGGCTGAGAAGCTTCGCAGGCCACTCTGATTCCTCCACAATGATGGTTGTTCCATTGTCCCGCACGCGGGAGCCATGAACACCTGGCCTCCGCTTTTTAACAGATGGGAGTGGATCTGGAATGACTCTTGCGGAAGAGGGCGGGTGAATATCACGCGAGCCTGTGGCGGGAAAGGATGACACTGGGCTTGCGGAACCCAGCGTTGACTTTGACCTTCCAAGAGGCTGCAATTCAGATGCTTGCTGCGATGAGGTTGTCTCGGATCCGTCTGGAGAGGGTGGTAACGCCATCACACCTCCTCGTTCCCTTGGTGTATGGTCCAGCCTTGATCTTCTTCTTCTCTGCGGTGCCTGAGTATCTCTGCGTGCCTGCGGTTGAGGCGTAGCCGGCGGAGAGAGCTCCGCACCTTTCCCCGTAGACTGACGAGTCCGCCTCGCAGGTCGTAGTTGTGGAGAGGGTGAGCGAGCAGAACGACTGAAGTGGTATTTGGCAGGCTGGTGTTCGCGTGAAGATGTCCTTTGTTTTTGCTGAAAAGAGTCGTATCTCGTGAATCTTTGGGCCCCTTTGACGGCCGTCATTGCCTCTTTCGTTATTTTGTCTCCCATTCGCTGGAGCTCTTGAATGTCTTTTGTACAGAGCCCAATCTCCTCCAGGGTCGCCTCACCAGCGTAGTCCAATCCGTCTGATGCTGATTTGACCCTTCGCTTCTTCCTCTGACATATTTGCATGGCGACTTTGCTGTTCATTTGTTACTACAACTTTTGCCTCTGTCGCGCTCACTGAACTCACAGCTTTAAGCACAACATATCTGGCACCTCGGCCCGGTTTCTTTGCAATTCGGCAATCTGCGCCGCGAGATTCTTGCACACAACAGAGTTTAGAAACAGTGAGGCAAGCGATGAAAGCCTTTGTATGGCATGACCTGCCGCAGCAACAAATGGTTTGACACTTAGCCATCGGAGCCACGCCAGAAGCTTTTGGGGCAGGCTATCATCTTTAGCTGCCATTGATACCATATTCCTGTGAAGAATCATCTTATCCATCGTTTTTTGAATCTTTTCAATCAAGCTCTTCCCTGTTCTGTACTCATGCTGCTGCTTGTTCGTTTCTGTAATGCGTGCTCGTGCACTCTCGAGCGCTTCTCCAAACTGCACCAGCACTCCGCTCAGTATCTCAATATCCTCGGCGAGTTCCAGTATTTCTGCGGGAGCATTTTTAAGGTCATTCAACAGTTCAACACTCTTACAGAGCCCGCTGACCAGAACGGAGATGATGCCATCCATAATCGGCTGTATTGCAGCCACTGTCGGCCGCATGTGCCACCAATGAGTAACTAAGCAGTACGATTATAATTCAAGTTCAATGGGCGAGACCGCCATAATTAAAAGAACCGCTGGCTAATCCGCTTCCTTTTTCTAACACTGGCCAACCTCGTATGCGAGGCAGACTGACAGGCTGAAATTTGCCGTCCAAACCACTGTACTGTGCACACAACACCATCTAGAACAAAGAGACTGCATACCGAGCGCGCCATGTAAAAGAACATGGCCTGGTTCGCGTCATGCATCGCGAACCACAGTGGCCGCCTTGCATAACTAGTGGCCCAGCGGCCCCATGATGCGGGGTAGGCTGTGCGGTAGCCATCGAGTCTCGTGGATGGATGCTACTTCGTGGCTTCCGGTGATTGGCGACCTCACTTTCGATTGGATCAGTGGACGTCACTCGCTAGCCGGCCCGCGTGACGAGGAACGGGCCGGCTCCTTGGTACCCGCTGCGACACATTTGCGACAGTTTTACATCGCCTAATTCCGACATCGTTTCGATACGCCTCTGCTCTAGACTCATTTTCCACGATTTTGATTCATCTCATCTCGTCTGAGCAAGAAACCCTCGTCCATCATCAAGCGAATGGTGGAACGCGTAAAACTGCCACCACATACAGGCCTGCCACGCCGACGGCGAGAGAAACTATCGCACACATTGTTCAAGCTGTGAATGTACGCCGGCTTTTGAATGTGCAGTTGGGGGATCAACGGATGTGTCAGTATAAAAGTCGGCCTTCGAGTTTGCCTTGAATTCTGCCCTCGAGTCTGCCCACTAATGTTCCTATCAGCCGCATGGTCAACTTCTGTGGCATGTTGCAAGTGGCGTCCTGAGAGGGCTGGCGGTGGAGAAGTAAATAGATCTTTGCAGCAGTACGCAGGTTCAATCCAGGTTGGCATTTCCACCTTGACGCCGATGCTGGCTGGCTGGCCAACATTTCGCTAAAGCAGCGCTTGAGCAGTCGCCGATGCGCAGTACCCAAGACCTCAGATAATCCTTCATCATGATGCTATAGCGTATAACATGCTTATTGACCTGAAGACAGGAGTTCTGTCCTACCTAACCTAGTCAGGCTGCGCTACATTTCAGTTGACACTGTGGTCTTCGAGGTGCCAGCCACTAAAACAGCCGTCGGTGCTACTAGGCTCAGGCAGGTATTTGGGGGCTCCGGGCGCATTGTTTTTCATACATCGCACTGTCTCGTGCTAGGCCGATCCATAGCCTTGCTCTAGTTTTCTGAGCTGTAGCTCGCATCAGGCCGAGTCGCATACCTGATCGCGCAACATCGGGGCGATGCAATGGCGCAGCCGTGGTGAATCCTTGATTAAAGTGCTCAGACTCCTTGAATAGTCCCATCGCGATCCGGCACGGTTGAGCTGCAGATCCCCACCCAAAGCAGACGCATAAAGCCCTGAACTAATTGCATGTCTCGGAACGACAAAAAAGTCACCGAGAAGTATTGCGGATGATTCTTTTAGTGCTTGCTTAGGCATGGGTGAAGAACTTCTTCGCCTAGTGGCGCATGATGTATCGGTTCGCGAACTGCTGCTGAAGGCCTAACCAATGAGAATAGATGAAATCCATATGCATACTATCTGTCTAGCTAGGCTGCCTCAATTGGCCTGTGTACAAGCATTCGAATCCTCCATCACGTCAAGCCTGACGCCTCTGACCCCTTTCCAGATTGCGAAGTTGAAGGTCGCTTGGTGAGGGTTTTCTGGGCTGTTGAAGCCTTTCCAATTACAAATCATAGAAATCCAATATTGCGACCAACCACAGAGTTTCCCATCGCCCATCCCGCCCTATCAGAATCAAGTCGCTGAGTGAAGTTAGTATGGCGGGGCGCATCTGCTAAGCAGGCATTTATGATCGTCGATATTTTGGGCCTAGTTCCCGCTTGAACCACCCAAAACGCCGCCAGATAAAAAAACGCCCGAGTCTCGTCGTTTCTTGTGTGGCGTTGAGTCGGCCCGCCTAGTCCGCCTTGCAGCCCTACGCGATATTTCTTCTTCGGCTTTTTGACTTTGAGCCTGTGTGAGGACGTACCCGCAGTGCAGTCTGTCTTGATCTGTCGCGTCGGCGCTGCCAGGAATTTGAGGCTCAGCAGCGAAAAATGTCGGCCACACAACTTTAACGACGTCACTACTGAGGATCAGGGGTGGCTCGAGATTTGGCGCGCTGTTCTGCGTCTTGTCTGTGTTTGGCACTTTTTTTCCGTTTGATGTGCTGGCTGTCGGTGTAGTACACGTGCGTGGTATTGGTAGCTGCTGCCAGTCTTCTGGTAGCTCAAAGCTGAAGTCTGGCCAGATCCTGTCTTCCAGCGATTGAGCCAGCGCCCAACAGTCCATTGCCTTGTCGCAGATACGCTGCAATCCAGACCTCAGTGCCTGCTCATCTGGAGACCATTTGCCAACAGCGAGCATGACATCGATGATCACCTTTTCAGCTCCACTGTTCTGGACTTGCTTCTGCGTCGCTGGTAGCACTTTTGCCAGAGCCGCGCGCAAGTACGCATGATGTAGGCGGTCAGTACTTGCAAGGCGGTGCAGCTGTTTGTCCAGTTCATGGTCATGCGTCAAGAAAGAGTCACGAAACAGGTGCCTCTCAAGGGCCTCCCCACACGCTGCCAGTCCGGCCACAACTCTCATTTGCTTCGCCGCGGCAGAATTTGATGCTGGGAGTGGGAACGCGTGTGACGTCAAGCTACCTCCAGCTATGATCTCATCGCTAATGTCGTGATAGATAGCAGATTGGAACAGGTCCAATGCGCTATGGAACAGATCTGCCAAGCCATCATGACTGTACAAGCGTTTCTGTTAGCTTCCATTCTTGTTCAGCATCGGTTGATTGGGGATAGTACGAACATGGCGGTTCTTTTAGCGTCATCTATCCCTTGCAGCGGAACTAGGAAAGATCGGACAGTGGTGAGAGATTCCTGGACATCGTTCAACATCTTGACGCTCGCATCATAACGCTGACTTGATTGTTGCACTTCATCTTTAAGTTTGGTAATCTTTTTGCCCATGGATTCCATGCGCGCTTGCATCGTTTCCTTCTCGCCGCGGAATTTTGTAGCAGAACCCTCTGCATTCTTTTTGGCGTCAATGAGAGCCTTGATCGTTCGCTCATTGTCTTGTATCTGGCGGCGTAGGCCATCTGCATTTCCTCGCTCAGTGTCAAGTTTTGCGCTAGCATCTTTTTGGTCACTTAAACTTTGCTCCAGGCGTGCCCTTTCTCCCTTGACAGCTTCTTGAAGACTGGAGCGCTCAGTATCCCAGTCGACTTGCTGTTGGGTCAGGGTGCGGAGGATGGTATTGTACGATGTGCGAACATCACTGAGTTCTTGCAACAGAGTATCGTGACCCTGTATCATGGACTGCAGACTTTTGCCACTTTCACCCTCACAGAATGGACGCAGAAGAAGTATCAGCTCCGTGACTAATTCTTCGCCTTTGGGAAGGGTAGGAGCCTGTCTCCCACTTCCAGGTTCCTCTCCCAATGGTTGTGTTGCCATGACAGTGAGAGCCTTTTTCTATGATGAAGACGTAGGATAAATGCAGCCTGTCACATTGTTTCTGTTCATGCTCCCTCAGCTCCCTCTTATACATTACACCTCTGGTACTCTACAAGTAGGCTCAGCTGGACGCCTCTTGCGGGGGATGCATGACTTTCTTCTTGGGGCTAAACTAGCCATCTTCACAGCCTCGATAAATGTTGCCAAACACTTATCTGCTCTGATCCGCTCTGAGGCTGCGAGCGGGATTACGCCTGCAGTCTGTGGACCATCGTGTCATCGTCCTGTTGGATCACCAATGTGGAGCTGTATGCAGCCAGATGCGGAGACAACGCATCTTGACGCCTGGTTTGGAGAGTGCAGTTGCGTTTGTGAGCGTAGAAAGTGACATTACCTCCTTAAATCCGACAAGGCAAGATTTACCGAGACTGTACTGGTAGAACCGCTTCATTCGCCAACCGTGTATGCGAAGGTCGGTGATTTCTTTTCCGTTTGTTTCGAGCCCTTTCCCGCCCGGAAGCTTCGTCGATGTCAGTTTAGTATAACGATCCTGCCTGCATCGTCTTGGTCGGTTACTGCAGCTAGCCCGCTCCGTAAAAAGTGCGCCTGACGCAGAGAGGCGAGATTGAATTTGTGTGGCGTGCCTATCATGCCTTTCCCTTTATCAACGGCTGTCATTCCGTCACCTCACTCCGTCACCTCTACCCAGAGAACAGTCACCGTTGGATGGGACTTCTGGCGCACGTTGACTCGTCACAAATGTATCACTCCAAACGTGCGACATGCACCACTAGTGGTGGGCCTCCCCGCCACAGACCTTGCAAAAGCTGCCTGAGTCGCGCTCAGAAGGATTCTGCGACGATGCTTCTTCTTATACGCGGGTTAATGCAGCGGATTTCAGTTGGCAATTTTCAAGCAAGTCGGAGAGTGGGCCGTCACCAAAAGACCGCTGGCATACAATACGACTAAGCTCGCCACAGTTTGTGGCTACTCACCGAACAACTTCCCTGGCAGTTCCTTTGAGCGCGCCGATGAATATTTCCAGTAGCTTGCCCACGAGTACATGGTCCATCTCGAGACACAACGTAACATTGCCGACGGCACAGATATTGCAAAAGTCGGTTTACTGCCCGGAAACGTTTTCTGGCTCTTATTCCCAAGTACTGCATCAAAAACAACGGCCCCTTCTTACGTTTTCGTGACGACTTGCGGCCGTCCAACATGCTAGTCAACCCTGGCAGACTAGAGATTAACGCCGTGCTCGACAGGGAGTTTGCAAATGCCTTGCCTACCCGGTTCTCATATGATCCTCCCTGGTGACTGCTCCTTTCTGGCCCGGGGGTGTGGCTGGAGCGCGGCGCCATGGCCGAGTTCAAAGAGCTGTATGAGCCCAAGATGAGGCAATTCACAGCAGCGCTTGAGCAGGTGGAAGAGACAGATAATGCTGGTCAGGAATTACAATGTGCTGAGCCGTGTCTTTCTGTGCGAATGTGCGAATTTTGCCGTACGTGTCGCTTCTGGTTCAACTATGCTGCGAGGAAAAGCATCGACATTGACCTCGTGTACTGGATGGCGACCCATGACGGTCCTGACATGAAGCGCTTGAGGATCAAGTGCGCAACGAGATGTAATTTTTTTATGAAGAATCAGATGATGCAGCTACAGACATATCGCGAGGGGTGTGCAGTACGCTTTCCGAAACCCGATGCAGAATAGCAGTAGCTCTGGCTATGCTGTTTCGTAAACTGGTCGTTTTATTTGTTCTATTCGCCCGATTTCTCAGCTCGCTACTTCTCCACTTCCTTTCAACCGCGTTTCTTATACTACACTCTCTCATGCTCATGTTTAGCCTTCGCATATGCATGCTCAGCTTTCTCAAACTCATGCTTAGCTTGCTCGTACTTGAGTTTTGCTTGCCCATACTTGAGCTTCGCGCGCTCATGCTTAAGCTCGGCTTTCCTTTCTTGTTTTTCCCCTTATTGGCTTTCCTCTTTTTAGTTTTACCTTTTCAAGTTGCCTCCCTTTCAACTTGTTCCAGCTCGATCTTCTCCTTTTCAAGCTGCTTTTGTTCAGCTTGCTCTTGTTCAGATTGCTCTTGTTCAGAATTCTCTTTCTGGGCCTTTTCCTTCTCGGCCTGCTCCTCCACCGCCCAGCGCGCCATGGTTTCAGCGATAACGTCATCCTCAATCTGCTGTATAGCATCGGCATCGTATTCTGGAACATCGTCCGTTTCATTGACCCAGCCTGCAAAGACATCCTGATCTCTGGTCAAGTTGCAATATTTCAAGAAACGTGTGCGTATATGAGCAGGGATCTTGGAGCCTTTATAAAGATATCGATGCTTAGACTCATAAATCAGCTCCATCGCTTGCAGCAAGGTCTGTTGCGCTTGATTGCAGGGCACAATATCCTTCATTGCTTTCTTCATCATCAAGTAGAATGATACATGGCGATTGCCTCCCGCAAGATAAGTATCCTGAAGTTGCGTTTCATACGCAGCAGGATACAGTCCAGCCAACTCCCAGTCGATAATGGCGGCCAGCCTATATTCCGTGCTGTTTTCTGAAGAGCTGGTTGATGTCCTTTTCAGAAGAATGTTGTTGGGTGTCAAGTCGTTGTGGCATAGAACGGCTTCCTCTAGCCACTGGCCCATTTCATGCTGGCCTATGGTCACAGAGCCCAAATCACTAAATCTCGATTTGATTGTGATACTCTTCAAGTTTTCCTCTTTTGCAACGTCGCAAAACGGCTGTTTTAGCTTCCATCTTTCCATAATGGCGTCCAGGAGCGCTTCACCAATTGTCAGACTCATGGTGTGTGCGCCCCCAAAATAAAGTGTCTTCGGCGCTCTAACATCTTTCTGGTTGTCTGCTGCTTGCTCCAAGACAGTCTGAAGGTTTTCGTCGCGTAAACCTCGTGCGTGAAGCAGTTTGAGCGCGTCGATGATGTCGTTGACCACCGCTTCTTTGCTCGTTTCGTTCAAGTCGGCCCAGACACTGTCCAACGTGACCCCTTCGACGAACTCGACGATTGAGAAGCAGTATTCCAATCCGCCCGCGCTGCTCACCTTGCCAAACTGCAGCACCGCGGGCACGGTCCCTGGAAGAGTGTCTGATGCTAGCCTCTGAAGCTCAGCGGTCAAGGCAAACTCAGAGACTGTGCACTGCTCTGTAGTCTCCAGGCGAACAACGACTGGTCTTTTGTACCGGCCAGTCAAAGAAGCATCTGGGTCAACCTTGAAGATACATTTATTCCAGTCTTGTAGAAGAATGGAGATTCTGTAGTCCGGGATCGCCTCCTCGAAGATGTGTTGAATCACGGCCCCGTCAGGGAACAGATCTTGACCCATGATTGCTGTGGTGGTGATGGAGGGAAAACAGGTGGGCCGGGAGTGTCAAGGAGAAGCCGCAATTTAAATGCGCTTTGGTGTTACCTCCGGTGACATTTTTTCAGTGGCTCCATCTTCTTTCTTGTGCAGTTTCCTGTTCTTTTGACCGCCTCAAGACTTGTTTGCGGCAAACTGACGCATCAGGTTACGTCCTGCGTCCGAGGTCATCCACTCATCCTTGACGGCGGCGCCGTTGAACCAGTCAACCATGACCACGAGGGTGGGCTTGGACGCGGAAAAAGCAAGAATGTCCGCTCCTTGGAGGCTCTGTGACCGGAAACTGAAAATGTCATAGATGTACAAGACGCCGTATTCTGCATCGTCCGGTCCCGTAATGTCTGCACGGTTATCAGAGGCATAATCACGATGGCAGTAGAGAAGCCTCATTCTTACACGTTTTTTTTCCTTCAATTTCAGTCCACCTGCCTCTCTCGGAGTAAGGTCCCGCCTGGGCAAGCGTGGCTTCGAGGCATGCTTTGGTATGTGCGCAGGTCATCGTTTTAGATCTGTGGTACAGTTGAAAAATGGCTCGCCAAGTGCAACGTATAGAGAACCAGTGGCTGATTTAATACCTAGAGCGCCTGCAACTCAACTTTGCAGTGCGTCACGGACGTGGCCGTTAAGTCCGGCCACATCAACGCCCGACTGCAGAGGTCTGTTGAAAATCTTTTTCTATACCTACACCGTTTCTAGATTGCACTGTAAAAAATCATTGCCAGCTCGAAGCTAAAAGTTAGACCGGAGATTACTGGCTGATCGGAGGATCTTTAGCACCATTTCAATTACGGGTTAATGCCAATCTGGGCTGTCGGTGCCGACGCGGCACTAGGACTTGCCCGACGGCTTTCAGTCAAGAAAACTTGTCTTGCATGGCAACTCGCCTTGGAATATATATAAATAATGCACTGGGTCAAGTATCTCCTATATAGAAAACAAAAACTGAAAATAGAGCCATTTGGAATCAGCCTAGGTAGCGATGGAGTCTGTAACAGTGAAGCTGGCAACACCACCATCACGACCAGAACTACCAACACCACCATCGGCAGGGGAAATATCACCAACAAGAACACCGTCAGTAGAAAGAGCGAACATAGGACAAGAGCGAGAGAGTTCCCCTGAGCCCCCTTACAGCACTCTTAGCGAAACGTCCAAAATTTCGGTCATCCTCACAGCCTCTTTCGCGGCCATCATCTCGCCCATCTCCAGCAGTATATACTTTCCAGCCCTCAACTCTTTAGCAGAGGACCTTCATGTATCAATTTCTCTCATCACCTTGACCGTCACTACTTACCTGGTAAGCCCCCCTTTCAAGATCCCTTTTCGAAAAATAGCTCTGATCATCTTTCTGTTCAATTAGATCTTCCAAGGGATCGCCCCCTCCTTCATCGGCAACTTCTCCGATACCTACGGCCGTCGACCCGCCTACATCATCTGCTTCGCCATCTACATTGCCGCCAACATCGGCCTCGCCCTGCAGGACAGCTACGTCGCCCTCATGGTGCTCCGCTGCCTGCAGAGCTCCGGCAGCAGCGGCACCATTGCGCTGGGGAGCGCCGTCGTCGCCGACGTCTCTACTCGTGCCGAGCGCGGCAGGTACATTGGCTACGCATCCATGGGTGTCACGTTAGGCCCAGCCCTCGGCCCCATCGTCGGCGGTCTTCTCGACCAGTACTTAGGCTGGCGGTCGATATTCTGGTTCCTCGTCATATTCGCGGGCGTCTTCTTCGTCGTCACGCTGATCGCCATGCCACAGACGTGCCGCGCCGTGGTGGGAAACGGCTCGGGGGCGGTACCTACCTGGCAGCTTTCTCTTGTGCAGTTTCTTCGACAAAGAGGCAAAAGGAAACAGGGTCCAGAAGCCATCGATGTTCAATTCGCCAAAAGAGGCCCGAGACGTCCAAACCCATTTGCTTCAGTCAAGATTGCGGCCGACAAGGAAGCTGGCATCATCTTGTGGTATGGCTCGCTGCTCTACGCCGGCTACTTTGCCGTCCTGAGCACCTGGTCGCCGCAGCTCAAGGCTAGATACAGCTTTGACTCGCTCAAGATTGGGCTGTGCTATCTGCCTCTTGGTCTTGGTAGCCTCACGTCTCGCTGGACCGTGGGCCGCCTCTTGGACATGAACTTTCACCGGCTGGCTCGTCAGCACAACATGCCCATCATAAAGAACAAACAACAAGACATTCGCGAATTCCCCGTCGAGGCTGCTCGACTGCAAATCTCAATACCGCTCATTTACGGGGCCTGTGCGTGCATCGTGGCCTATTCATGGGTCTTGAGCTTCAAAACCAACCTGGCCGGCCCCCTCGTCATGCTCTTCTTCCTGGGCCACCTAGTCTCGGGGGCCTTCAGCTCCCTCAACACCCTCGTCGTCGATATCAACAAGGAAAGCCCGGCGACTGCCGTGGCCGCCAACAATCTCTTTCGCTGCTTGATGGGCGCCGGCGCCTCCGCCGTTGCGAACCCGCTCATTGGCCGGATCGGGATCGGCTGGACGGGAACAGTCATTGCGTGCCTCTGGCTCGTCTTCAGCCCCTCTCTCTGGGCCGTCATGGAGTACGGGCTCAAGTGGAGGGGTGAGGCGGACGCAAAGAGGCTAAAGAAAAAGGAAAAGGAAGAAGAAGAGAAGCGGCAGGCGAATCCAGAGGCGGGATCTACAGCCCAACGTAGCACACCATGATGTGCTTGAAGAGACACGCACTTCTGTCCTAGTAGTTCGCCGAAGCGAGATTTCGTGTGTCCTCCTTCCCCAATTACAGGCTCAGTTTTCCCATTGCGAAATTATCCCATCGATGCGCGTACCATCCCACTATTTTTTAGCTCGGGCAACTGTCCAGTCGCGGTCGGTCCCCTTGCCCAGCATCGACACTACATATGTCTAATCAGATGCCTTGCGTCAGACTCTTGGCGTCTATTTCCCACTTCCTCTCTCCCTGTCTCTCTCTCTCTCTCTGCCTCCCTCCTTCTCTTAGCCTTGAATGCCCAATGACCGTGCCATCTCAAAACTAGGTGCCGAGCACTCATGTCCACCGCGATAAGGGGAGCCAACAGACTGAACCTGCGATTGGCCCCTTTCACTAGTTCGAAAAAAAATTCCAATGTCAATCGCCCCGATCCCAATTTGGTGATGTGTCGGTAATTCCAGCCCCGATTGGTGGGAATCAGCCCCCATCATCGGACGTGACTCGGACTCGGTGCCGTCCCGCGCAGCTCGGGATCTAAGGCGCGGTCGCAGTGGTGGTTCTTGGCCGCCAACATTTAACGATTCGTTCTTATTGGGTGAGTGCATGCCACGTTGCGCATCATTGGACAATCGCAAAGGAACGGCAGTTCGCATGTTCAAGGTTGGTGCCGGAGCATCGCAAGTTCAAATGTTGCAACCGGCATTCTACTAGGCACTTTTGGGTAGTTGTGACGTCTGCGCTATGCATCCATTACACTGTGAATCGATTAAATCACCAACACTGGCAAGTTTTCACTGCATGTTAAAGTAATTGTTTAAATATTGTATTGTGCTACACGCCTCGATTGGCCGATTCTGATGAGCTGCTTGCTCACGGACCATAACGTATACAAAAAGGACAGTGTCAAAGACGATTGAAAAGCAGGCTCATTCATGCTCGAAGCGAATGTCCATTCCGTGCCAACGCCATTCCTCGCCTGAAATAGAGGCGTAGACCAAATTCCGCCTCCCGAATTTCCCCTCGAATAAAAGCCCGGCACAAAAATCGCCGCGTTGTAACGCCAGAAAAAGGCTCCATGATAACGCCCATGCTAGTGCTTGATCTAAAAAAGACTCAAGGCTCGTGCCCATTAATAATGTTCTGGGAAGACAAAAGAAAATTCAGATGTAAAAAGGCATAATTCTTTGAGTGATAAATATGTTGCGCATCAGATGCGATAGATGTACCGATTTAGTAACCCGGCTGACCAGGCATCTTGCCGAGAGAGTGCGAACCCATGGTCTTGATAGGAAGATGGTTGTGGCAAAAGATTCGCTTATTGTTGGCCGAGTTCGATTTCGTGGCATCAATGCAGAGCGTTGGGTCATCATATGACTCGAGCTGGCAGCATTCAATATTCTTGACCCATCGGTTGTTGGCAACCTCCATGATGCTAATGCGTTTGGTAGGGTCGGGGTTAAGCATCTGTAGCAGAACGCGGCGCAACGCAGGCGGGTTGACACCAACATCGAGCGCCAAGCACTTGGGGTAGTCGGTGTCGGTGATGACGGCCTCGGGGTCGGGGTGCCTCTTGTACCAGCGCTCCCAACCCTTTACAAGTTTATCGTAGTGGGTATTGCCGGGCTCAGCGCGCGACCAAATAGCACCACCAAAGTTGAGGTAGATCATGACAATACCGGTACCCCAAACGTCGAGAGCTCTGGGGTCGTAGGATCCCTTCTTGGCCAGAACTTCCGGGGCAATATATGGCTCACTGCCGCAAATGCCGGGATTGCAGCGACGGACATCACCCATGTTCTGACCGCACAGTCCATGAGCTTCGCGGAGGCCGGGATGCGTGCCAGTAAAGACCTCAGAGACACCAAAGTCGGTAATCTTGATTTTGCTGTCCTTGGTAATGAGCAGGTTCTCGAGCTTGATGTCGCGATGGGCGATTCCGTGGGCGTGGAGGTAAGCAACGCCCTGGACGAGCTGCTTGAAGATGCAAAGACGATCCTTCAGCTTGGACTCGCCCTTGAAGAAATTCTTCTGGACAAGACCAAACAGGTCGCCCTCGGAGCAGTATTCCATGACGTGGTTCCAACGGCCATGGTCGGTACAAAGACGGACAGTTTCGACAATATTGGGGTGATGCAGGCTCTTGGCAATGCTAAACTCCGACTTGATCTTCTTTTCGTACTCCTCCTGGCTCTCGCTCTTGGACTTGCCGCGAAATTCCTTGACAGCGTAGAGCTCATTGGGGCAACCCTTGCGGGCCATCAAGGTGACCTTGGAGGCGGCACCCTTGCCCAGGTGCTTGCCGTGACGACCGAGCAGCTTGTGCTGATACTCGTATTCCGCGAGAAGGTCGGCAGTGTCGATCATGAAGTCGTCGGGTAGACTCAGGCTCATGCGACGGGCCTTGGTGCCTGTACCAGCATCGGGAGGTAGGGCCCATGGTTGGCGCTCAGCAGGATACATTTTGTTGTCATTGTGCTCATGATGCGAATGGCCGGGGGTTCCACCGTTTCCAGCATCAAAGCTGCTAGCACGGCGAGGAGCCTTGCCATTACGTCCGCCGCGTCCAGCAAAGTTGACGACACGACCGCGCAGGGTAAACCCGGTGGAGGCGCGGTTCTTCTTCTGGAAGTCTTCGGGCCCAGGTAACGACTTGCCAAAGATGGTGCTTCGGTGTGAGGGAGCCATTTCCAAAGGCGAGCCGGGTGTCGGGGGCGAATTGGATGCGGTCGACTGAGTCTTGTATGATGCTGTCGCGGGAATGCTGCGAGGAGCACTTGTCGGTGCGGGATTGCGGTGGTAGCCGCTGTCTGTTGAGCTGGGGCTGGGCGTACCAGACTCATAGTTCGGAGTGTCGCGCTCAATGGCGGACGAAGACCGGCGGAAGAGGTTCGTCATTGTGCGTTTGAAACTGGACGTAGAGCCACGAGTAGAGCGACGCGAGAGAGTGCCGGGCTGAGAGTCGAGTTCGGATTCTGGCTGCTTTCGCGTGGGGAGAGGGGGCTCGGCGGTAGGAATAGTCGTGTTGCCAATAACTGAGCGCGCGCGATGCAGCAAACGATATGGCGACGGTTGGCGAGTTTGCTTAGGAGTGGTCTGGTCCACAGGCGAGTCGGGCTGAAGAGGCTGTTTCGCAGGATTTGAGGTAGGCGGGTTTTGAGTAGTATTGTAGTGTGTCAGAGTGAGATTCTGGTCAAATTGCTGAACATTGGTAAAGTCTTGCGAGTGACGGCCGCCGCTAACGGGTGTAACAGGTTCTATAGGTGATTCACTGCCAGATTCGCCGGCTTCCTCCTCGAGAATTGGATGAGGGATATCGGCTGGATATTGGCGTGGTGTTGAGAAGCTGTGGGAGTAAAAATGGCGATTCTGGTGGTCCGCAGCATCCGAAGAGTCTGTATTGGTGGCAACAATTAAGTGTCAGCAGAAAAGGTTGTTCGAAAAAAATAGAAGAAGAAGATTAATGGCTGGATTGTAATCCGAGTTGAGTAAAAGGAAATGCTGGGGCCAAGGAACAAAGGCGGGACAAGAGACGGAATCACGTCACAGGCTGGTGGCAGGCAGGCGCTGGGCAAGGATGGGAAATGGATCAATAAGCAGGGGAATGCAATCAGTCGGGTGCGGGCAGGCGGCCAGTAGACCGGCGAAGCAGACCAAAAGGCTAAGAATAGTGGGCAGTGGAGGCTGAGAGCGAGCTGTGACTGGTGACAGCGACTCGGGCGGCGCGTGGGCAGAGGAGTGGCAAGGAAATGGTGGGCGCTGGGGACCGGAAAAAAGAGAACGGGGACTGACCTGAATCGGGCGCAATAGCCTGGGGCTCTGGAGGTCGTAATAACGTAGTAGCCATGGTTGTGTTGGAGTAGTAATCTGCGGGAAGGCGCTGAATAATGGCTTGTGCAATGCCTTGATTCGAATTATGCTTTTGGTCTTGATGGACCAACTGCAGAAGCGAGGACGGGAGCGTGCTTGTGTTCGGCGACAAGGACGGACAAGACCGGACGACGGACGCAGAGAGCGGCGCGAAAGAGCGAGGCAGCGAATTGGTGGGCAGACGGGCCAGAGGCGAGAGCGGGCGAAAGCGACTTTTGGTGTGCCGCTAGCGATAGAGGTGATGCAACGAGGCTAGCGGTATTTGGTGGGGGTTTCCGTGTCGCGCTGAGGTTGTCGAGGTCGGCGTCCAGCAGCTGCTGTGGGACAGGTCGGCAAGTAACCGGAGGGGGGCGCTGTAACAGCCTCAAAAGATACCTAGAAGACCGGAACAGAGGCGCTAGAAATCCTCCTGGCAACAGAAGCGTGCGAGAAAAGAGTGGGCTGAAGGTGTTCGGCCCAGTGAGATGCCTCGAGATAGTGGGTGGTAGCGGATTTTAGCGGCACCCAACGACGTAATTGATGGGGGGGGGGCTTGTCCTCTTTTTGTTGCGAAGAAGCGGGACAATGGGCGCTAACAAGGTGGAAAGGGCGAGGCGAGAGAAGCCCTGTTGCTGTGTGCTGGATGGTTGGATGGATAGGTTGCCGTGCTAAATATGTGTGCTGGAGAGCGAGGCACACCACCAAGAACAAGAAGCTTTGACAGTTCCGCGGAGAGACCGAGGAGGCTTTGGCGTAAAGACGGACTAGCTTTTTCGATGCAAGCCACAAAACTCAAGGATCGTCGAGATGAACGAGGAGGGGCTTCGTCGAGAATGTGAATTGGCTTTCCGGGTTCCTTTTGATGAATTGAGTGAATATCTGCTGGTTGCGTTTGCCGGCGCAGCTGTGTAGGTGATTTGAGTTTCAGGCTAGCTGTTGTTTGAATAGCTGTCGTCGTAGTATCGAGCTGAGGACAAAGGGCAAAGCTGATGAATTGAGGTCGTAGGATTATCCAGAGATGTTGACTGAGGAAGTAGTGGATTTTCCGTCTCTTGCTCCTTTCCTGATGGCGTAGAGGCAGGCTTGCAAGTAGGTTTCGTCGAATTGGCGGGCGTGTTGTAGAAGGAGGGCAGAGTGGGAGAAGAGTGCAAGCGAGGCTACGCCTGCAAGTCCATGGGAACACGGTAAAAGACGAATTCAAAAGGAAAAGAGGAAAGAGGATAAAGAGAGAAACAGGACGGAGGGGAGAGTTGATAAACAAAATCTCCACCAGCAGGAAAATTGGTGAGGAAAATAAGTGTAGATAGGACAAACGGCGTTTTTGAAGCGCAAAAGTGGAAGTGGGCCGGGAGGCATTTATGAGGAACAAGACGAGCTTTGGCGAGCTCTGGGGGGGCTTTGGGGGGGTGCAAGTCCTGCTACAGCGGGATATGGTGGGCGTAGCGGATGAACACAGTGGTTGCGGTGGCATGTGCCAGTGGTGTCCGCACCTGGAACACGCTGTGACTGGCAACCATCAGTGGACGAGAGGGCTACCCCAGGGGGGGCGTGGGCCAGGATG
Source organism: Akanthomyces muscarius (assembly GCF_028009165.1). Classification (NCBI taxonomy): domain Eukaryota; kingdom Fungi; phylum Ascomycota; class Sordariomycetes; order Hypocreales; family Cordycipitaceae; genus Akanthomyces; species Akanthomyces muscarius. The sequence continues at coordinate 1,683,547 of NC_079243.1, read as the reverse complement.
GGCGTGTCACCCGTCAGAAACCTGCCGGGGTGCCAGAAACTCGGATCGAAAGTATCCTGTACAAGGGCAGGAAATCATCGCAAGTAAGCCGACACGCGATTGGAAATTGATCTGTGCACGCGAATACTCAGTAAGCCAAGTTGGTCGAGGCTGGGGTTCTTTGCAGGGGGGATCGTGCTGGGCAGTCTGTACTGGTTAGGTGTACTTGCGAATGAAGGCATCATACAGACGAGGAAGAATAAATTTGAAAATAGTTCGAGCATCCAAATGTCGGCAATTATGCCAGGCGAACTCTATAATAGGTGTTTTTCAACTAATAAAATCCCTCCTCCATCTCATTACCCCACGACGACAAAACCCGCTCAGACAGGACAGGGACAGAGACGGCGCTGTAAGTGAGGCGGCATCAACAGCGCTCAGTCACTGTATCCGCTGTAAGCAACCGCCCAAGGACAGCATCGCCCAGCATCTTTCACTTTCGACGACGCGCCTCTTTTCCTGTGACATGGCCGACCGCATCTCGTCCTGCGCCTCAAAAGCAACACAAAGCACGGCCAATGACCCCAGTGGGACACGCTCAGGTAAATAACCCAGAGGGACGGACTCCATACGTGCAGGCTAACGAGTAAGCCACCTGTCGAGACGTGTCGACGACGAACACTGGCCCAGTCGGGGCAGAAAAAGTCCGCGAGCTTATTCTTATTATTCTTGTTATTATCCCTCTTTTGCATCCAGCCAGGATCGAATCCTTCTCTTCCGCCGCATATGTACTGCACTTCTACCAAGCATCATTCTTCTCCTTCTGCGGCGCTCCAGACTCTCCGTCCAGACGCAGCCAAGAAACGCCCCAGAAGTAGCTCTTCCTCCTCCTCCGCCCAATCGTGCAGGCGCCCATCGCCCTGGAAAGCGCATACAAGGGGAACAGGGTCCTTGGACAGGTCTTGGCTGCATGATATGTTTACGCCATGAGCTTTCTGCTGTTTCTCAAAACATTCTGCAACTTGGTTATAGCAAACCTGCTGTCAGCCAAGACTGCGCACATATGTGCCATCAGGCAAAAGTTCGAACGACGTCTGATTTTGCCTGGTGCAACCAAACCGTCTCTATTCTGGAACACATCTCTTTTTCAATGTCGCACCACCAAATAAGCCTACTTTCTTGTCTGACCTTTTCTTTTTTTTTTTCGCCCTCCTCGCCCTCTGAAACCCGCCCCTGGGGAGAGGGCCCTACAAATGCACACCTCCAGAAGCTAATGCACCAAACTGCATCCTGCAGCTGGGCCCTGCGCCGCTCTGCTGCAGCTTGGATCGACCTTTGCTCCCCGTATCAAGCAACTCTATCCGTTGTTGCTGTGCCATTCGTCTGCTACCGGAAATCGGTGTCGTAGTTGGCAAACAGACTGCTGCTGCATCGCATCGTCTCCGAAAAGGTCTCATGTCGATCCCTCGAGTCCTCACTGTCTTGCAGGAAGAACGGCCACACGCAAGCAAGAAACATCTGTAATCCCCAAGCCCTTCATTCTTGACCCGGTCCAGGCGCTCTTGGCATCATCATCATGACCAGAGGGTGCTCTTTTTTCCGGGGGAACAGCCCGCTGGATCCCCCCCTCTTCTCTAAAACATGGCGTCCCAGTGGCAGACGGATGAGACATGTAGCATTTCTCGACATTGCTCGATGGCCCAAAACTGTGTCGCCCGAACCCTTGTTTGAATTCTTGTCTGAGGCTTATTCCATCATGGTGCAGCGTCTCTTTGTGCAGAAATGCAGATCGCCCGTACTGTAGACCGCAGTTGCGCAGTCGCCCTCAATCGTGGCTTTGCGTTGCTGACGACAAAAGAACAAAAAGAGGCAATCCGAAACCGAGCCATCTGTCGACAGCCACATGGTCGCACAGCAGAGGGCGCGCATCGTCCCGTCACCCCCAAAGACGTCCAGATTATGGCGTCATTGCTGCTTTGCCGCCCCGACGTTGTGACGCCCGCTGCTTGCACAAATGTTGACACGGCGCACGGCACATTGGTTCGCCCTTCTACGCCTTCTTTCTTCACATCACCTGGCCCTTTCGATGGGGAACGCCAGCCCCAATAGGCAGCCTTGCGCTGCTTGAATAATGGTCTGGTGTGTGGAGAGCCTGCGTTGCTATTATTACCATGTAGTAATGCCATTTGTCTGCCGCTCTTCTCCTGGGTGGCCCGGCCGGCTGCAACGGCTCCGCAAAGTCAAGACCTGCGGTGAGAGACCGTACTGGTACTGCAGTACACCATTTTCTAGCGTTCGCAACGCTTTTTGAACACAACTGCTTCTTTTGGTCATGCCGTGGGAGCGCAGCGTCACAGTGCTAGCGGGCACCTGAGCGGTAGCCTCTTTGGGACAGTTGTCGGACCGGAGTGCGCATCTTGAGAAGCCCCCCCCCTGTTTTATGCAACAGGCTGTTGCCTTGTCTCGTTCTTCTCGGAAAGATATGCCCAGCAAGGTTGCCTTGAGGTCATATTCCCAGATCAGATGCAAGTCGGCCCAGACATGCACAAGGACTGAATACAGATGAAGACTGTTACAGCGAGGACTGTAACCTGAGAGGCCTGAGCAACGAGCATCGTCTCCTCCTCTCAAGGTGCGATTCAATTCTGCTGTCCTATTTCCGTTATCCGCCAAACGGAAAGACACCTCACTTGCCGGACCAAATCTCTCTCTCTTGACAAGAAAATGCCTCCTTTCCCCCCTCCCCACTGCCCACCGCACGCCAGGTTCAGCTCATCGATCACAGAAATCACCATCCCCATGTAATTTACAAGCTAGCCGGGGCCATCCCAGCAGCTTGTCACCTTGTCTGGCCCCATCTCATGTTCCCTGCCCACAGGTTGGCGTTCCCCTCCCACCATGAAGGAGACAATCACGGAATAGCGCAACCAACCAGCCAAAGACGAACAGCGCATCGAAGCACATCACGCCGTACAGACAGCTGCAGCCGCCCGTGGTTCCGGGGCATGCCACATACACACACGCACGGCTGGCCCTCTGACCAGCCAGGCGGCGCTGCTGCGTTGGCTTTCTCCAGCTGGATGCTGCCGATTTCCTTTGCAGCCGTTGCCGGTTATCCGCCATGCTCAACGTCAATCAGAGAAAGAAGGAAGAAGAAATAAAGGTGGCTGCCTTGCATGAAACTCCCCCAACACAAATGATGAAGAATGAATGGCGCAACCGTTGCTCTTGGCTCGTTTCCCATCACCCGTCCCGGCCGATTGAAAGCGCGCAACCATTTCAGAACCACATATCATTTCACGGCCCCGCGCGCGCAATAACGAAAACAAAAAGAGGCGTTTAGCGGTCCTCATCTCGGCTCAATATCCTTTTCTCCTCCACGGAGCACTAACAACGCCGATTGTAGCTGCCGTCCCCCGCTCAGTTGGAGCGAGCGCCACGGTCCAATAAAGAGCCTCTTGTTAGTGGTCGAGTGGTTACTGGTCCGTTCAAGGTGCCTCGAGCTCGGCGCTTCTCCAGCTGGGGCCCTGGCCAAGGCCCGGCGCCCTTCAAGCCACAGTGACGAAAGGACCTCTCCCTAGCGCATCGTGGGTTTTCGTTTTGTCGTTGCATTACGCTGGGGAAACTCGCTAGTGAGCGAAGCAGCACCAGATGCTGCATAAAATCGTCTGTTTTCCTAGTTGCAACAAGTTCGTCCTAGGTACGCCAAGACGCTTGTCCAAAGGACCGTCTCACGCCACCAATATCAACAAACACTTTTTGTCTCTGTACATACTGATTGATACTTCATTGGATCGCTATCCTGCAGCCTGATTTTGGAGACGCAGAACCGGCTTGGTTCCGTCTCTTTTTTTGTCTCCAGCGCCAGCGCCCCCAGGGATCTGCTGCTTCCCCCCCCTGAAGGGTGACGGAGGAGAAGGCTGAAAAATAATCACGGCGCCGACCGACAAAGCAGGCACAGTAACCTTGCATGACAAGCGCTCTCATTGGAAGGAGACGGCTACAACGGCATCGGCCTCCTCTGCGCTTTATTGGGCGAGGAGCGCGGTCTGTTTGACGCCCGCACATTTCCGATCGGCCACAGAGTGGGCAGAGCGGCTTTTGCATTGAGTCGCAGGCCCGCATGGCATGTGCTGGCCAGCACGCACCATCACCATCACCATAGCACATGTACCGGTGTGGTCAACGTTTATATAGATCAATAAAAAACCAAGTTGATCATTTCTGTGCGTCTGGGCTAGCACGTGTTGGGAGACGAGATACGGCGAAGGATCGAGGTGGTCACTGAAACCTTCGAGTGCACAGCGAGGTTGGACCCCCGTTCGGGTAACCAGGCGAGCCCTGACCGGGCCACTGCAACGTTGTCTTTTGCACTGCTATCGAGTTTTGGTCCCTGGGAAAAACCCACTGTCCGTCCGCCAGACCTGACCTTGCCAGCGAATGGAGCTGGCCCAGGTCAAGGTCGGGTCTCAGGCCCAGGCGACATAGTTGCTGTAGATGCTCTCAGTGCTAAAAGTCACCATGTCATTTTTATTTTATCGGCAGCTCGCCACTTACCAGTACGGTGTTGGTCTTTGGACGGGGGACTAGATGTATTCTTTGACATGGCCTCGGCCCTCCTAGTCTTCTCGAGAGTTTACGCCGTGCAGGGCGGAATCAGCCGCACCGCATCACCAGCGGGTAGTTAGGCCCTGGGCCCAGGCGCTGAAGCTTCTGGGGCTGGTTAATCGCTGTCTTTGTGTATCTTTTTGTAGATAGCTTCCAAGTTACTTCGTAGCCCCAGTGACAGCTCCTATTTTTTTTTCCTATAGCGCGTGTATATCGATTGTGCCACACGCAGGCCTTCTGATAGTCATGAGCAAATAGACTCTACCGTACCAGTAGTCGGTAGATGCGTCCTCGGCAACCTATGACGCCGCTCGTATTTATCGTCAAGTCTACGCTTCACCTAGCGCCCGATGTCATAACGTGCAACCAATGTACTGTGTCACAAGCCCTTCGGTATCAGATTTGTCTACGGGCGTCTACCTACCACTGGCAGGCACATGAACACAGGATTAGTCTCGTTTTTACGGGATGTTGCGTTCCTAGGGCCATCCCGTCATGGTTGCGACGCTGTAGAGTCGCAGCGAAAGCACACTGGCCACCAACCGTACGACAGGTGTGGCACATGCCATAACAGTGCATGTAGGCTGACCAGGCGTCTGCACACTAGAAAGGATGTCGCTGTTGCATTTGTTCTCTTGGTATAATCGTTTCATAAGCCAATGCACAAGATGCCTACACAGAACATAACTACTGGTAGTTGCTCTGGCTCAGAGGGACAGGGCTAGGTCGCTTGCAGGCAAGACATTTCATCTCTGTTAGTGTCTTGGGAACCACGCCGTAAATTCCAGGCGTTGCAGCTCCCGACCGTCCGTCCGCAGAAAGAAGCGAAATTTTAGAGTTGATTGCATCAAGGATTTAAAAGATTGTCTCAGACGAGGTTATTGTGTTCACCTTTTTACCTTTACTGGCTGGGCGCCCCCCCATAAAGATAAGAGAGAAAAAAGAGGACTTTCTTGACTCGCCAAGATCTTTCCAGGGTTCAGACAGATATGAAGATCAGCAAAGTAAATGACGACCGAAGTGCTTGGCAAGACTTTATTTTAGGCTCTCTTGGTTGAAGTGACCAAGAGGGACGGGACATTGCTACGCTGCGCAGACGGGAAACCTTCTTCTGATACGACTTTGACGGGGCAGTGCTGTATCGCCTGCCCCGTGAGAGGGAGAAAAAGATACATTCCATTCACTCCGGAAAAGGCGTGGCGCAGCATGTACCCCAGCCATCGTGCGGGAGACGCTAACATCCGGTACGTGCGGTGCGTCCCGGCGCCCGCGTCGGCTTCCGCAAACGGCAAGTTGCCAAGAATAACCGCGAAATTACCGCTTTGACACACAGATTGTCAGTACGGATGCTCTTGCAAGATGTGCCGTGACGTTGGCTTTGTTGTTGGCCACTCGTCAAAATCGCACGTTACTCGAGATCCGATTGCATCGCTGGCAGAAATAAGCATACATATGACCTTTTTTTTTTCGGTTGGGACCAAACCCGTCTGCCAAGACCGTGGCCAAGCTCATGGCCAAGGGAAACAAATGTGACCCGCCCCAAAAGTAGAAATGTCGTCCGCGACGTCAGCAGCACAGCCCATCATGAGATCGCACCTCGTCCCTGTCAGAATGCTTACTATTGGCGATCACCAGAAAGAGATCTCGGAGGCACTTTTGCAAAAAATCACCCAGCAACTTGGATCACCACCCGCTCCGCGCGGAGGAGCGGGCCTCCATTGGCGACCTCACACAACGATCCGCACACGCCCCCCTAGTCCTTTGTGCTTGGCAAGACATTTTTAGCAAAGAATGCTCTCTTGCTCTCTTTTTTTGTACTCGATACATTCTCATCTAGACGAACAAGAATTTCCCTCTCGGCAATGGACATTTCTAAACCCCCTAAACCGTCCCTCTCCGCCTCCTGGACCAGGACCTTATAGGTCTGTGCCCAACAGCCAACCCCTGCGTCCATGCGGTGTTCTTAGACACAGAATTAGAGTTAATCCTCTGTTCTAATAAGCGGAGGACTCAACGGAGGACACGGAGCAGACAAGCTCAAACAGTTGGAATCGCATCCCCCCTTTTGCAAATTCCACTCCAGCGAGGATCGCCTACCCGCACAGCCCCCTCCCCCGTGGGAGAGACATCGCCGGTGTCTAGGATGTCACTAGCCCTTGCTCCCGCTCTGTCTCGCAATTTCGCAATATGCTTAAATTTTGTCTCCAACGTTACTGGCGGGCGCGCGCATTCTTCTTCCGTCGCAGCTCGGTTCGTGAGTAACCCGCCACCGGGTCAAAGCAAGAAGGCAGATCTGATTATGGCTGCTGCGTCAGACCACGGAGACGCAGAAAAACGACCAGTCGCAGCGCGTAGCATCACAAGTATGACGTTTCTTTTACTGGCAGGAAGCAAACTGTCGCGGCCGCGTAAGACCTGGTGTCACCCTGGGAAGATCAGTCGCCTTTGAAACGTGCGACCCTTATTGAAATGCACGGACAACGGCCGGCATTCGCACGTCCAAACGATCACTGGCTGTGCGTCGTCGAAGCGATTAGCTTGAATTTTACTCCCGCATCGCCAAGAGCCAGCAGGTGCAACCGGAGCCGTTGGGGGAAAAGGGTCTGGACTCGCGGCCGGCCCCTGTGCTCGTCTCTCTGCACATGAGACATTCCTGCAATGCACGCCTATCTGTAACCTTATAAAAAGAAGACATGCGTAACTGCGCAAACTTGCCAAGACGTTGAACAAGGTCTTGCACCGCCTTGCTGTTCCACAGACGCGCGAGTTTGGAGAACAACTGTTCTGATTGAAAAGGGGAGTATCCCGGGCGGCGCATGATGATCCCGTCCTTGGCAGTGGCTTATGCCTTTCGAGATTCAACTCTTCCGGTGCGCAAGTGGCAGCCTACTGGCACTTTTATTAAACAATTGGTCTTGGCTGGGCGTCGAGGCTTGCAGATCGACTGCGATTTGGGCTTGCCGTTTTCCTTCTCCTTTGCTTCTATTCTTATTCGCACGCCTTTTCCTCCCCCGTTTTGGTGTGCCCAATCTGCCGTTCCTGTCCAGGGGGGGGAAAGCCCGGCAAGCCGTAACTGATTCCTGCATTTGCCAAGTTGAGCATATGCAGAGGGAAAAGATGACATGTACTCCCTCCAAATCCGCAGTGTTGCACCGAGTTTGTTATCATTGCCAAGTCTTGCGATCCGCTCCGTCTCGGGGCGTTGCGGTCATCTGCATTTTTTCCTTCTTGGTTAGACGGTATCGCAATATCGCCACCGAGCTCCGGGTACACAATTTTACACGTAGCATAGTACTGGCGAGTGATGATTTGCTCTCGCCGGCATATACTTTTCACTCGCTTTCTGCGATGCTCCACATACTATATCTGCCGTGCGTGGGCCAAGAAAAGAAATCGGCAGCCGATCGTGTCAGAAGCAACACCCTGGCACATGGAGCTTTCTTATGCGCTTACAACTTGTTTGGTTTGGGTCTTTTTTGGGCCAATAATCAGTCATCATCTTGCGATGAGCTTTAATGGTGATGTGATACGTGTCGATTGATCAACTGCTCAGGGACCTCTGACTTGTCCAGGACAGTCGGCCATTACGTGGAAGGGAGGGGCTCTAAGTTTAAAAATAGGCCGCCATTACCGTCCTTGCAGGCTGCTCCTTACCAGGAAGCATCTCAAGGCGGCCATCATTTTTGCATATGCGAGTCCGCCTGGTACAGGGATTTGCAGAGGGCACTCGTGGCATATACGTAGCAAAACCCTGCTGTCCCAACAAAAAAGACATCATCCTGCATATGCGAGAGTGCCCAAGAGGGTCTAACTTGGATCCCTAAAACAAGGGTCTCAAAGAGGTTCAGCAAGATTTGTGAGACGACTTCTGCCTCCTCCTACCGTCGGCACCGAATTCGCGCCCGCGACCCAGGCTCTTGGGAGCGCACGAAGCACACCACCATCACCGCCCGTGTCTGCAATTCCCTATCTATTGTTGCACAGCATACGCCTCGAAAATTGTCAAAAATGACATACTCTGGATAGCAGCCCTTTTTGTTTCTTGTCTTTTGCATCAAGATAATCTACTACGTTGGGCCGTCGGTGCCGAAATGGCGCACCTGCTGACCCTCCAACATCGGCATCTCGGCTCGGGGCGAGACGAGGCTGAATTTTGTTTCCTGCTCGTCGCGTCATTGTCGGGGCATTTATCCTTGGCCAATAGTTCTGCCTTTCTTGGCAAGAATTTCTTACCTGCCGCATACTTGGCGTACTCGTGTTTTTTTTTTTTTAGTCGGTGTTCTAAGCAGCTTAGTAACTTGAAAGGATCCGACCAGGGCTCAGGTCCCGTCAAGCCGTGTACTAGTTAGGATGGCTCGGGAAATTGGGCGCATGAGCACTTTGTTCAAGGAGAGAGGGTTGATGAACAAGGAATAAATCGTCCGAGACATTCTTAATCAATAACTCTACGGAGCATCCGTTACCAGCAGGGCTAGTTACTTGGCTTTTTCTCGGCTGTTGCGACGACGGCTGCATGTCGCAAGGAGACGCCTTTTTGCTCACCGACGTCCTAAAGTAGAAGCTGTGAGCGTGGGGACGAGATGCTAGTCTCTCCCGAAGGAAAACGGGATCGGGACACGTCGCAGGCCATATTTGGTCCCTGGCTCTTATTCGTGAAAGCTCTGGTCTTCATGACATGTCCATAGCTATACGGAGTAGCTGAGGCGCAATAAAGCGCTCGGTAGGCATTCACTTGCTCATCATGATTACTCTCACAGCTCGCATCGGCAAGGGGGGTGGTGCGATCTCACATCCGGGGGAGGCGGAGGAGGATATGGTCATCCAGCGATCCCCAACAGAGATGGAGCCAGGTTCGAGGGGCAAGGAATAGAAGACCATTTCAAACTTGGGTCGGTTTCCCGGCCGTCAAAATGCCAATCTGCCGGTTCGGGTTTGGAACGCATCCTCCGTCTCGGCTGACGTTTTATTACTCAGGCTGCAGGGTACCTCGCCAGAAATCGTCAATGTTGACAGCGCGCGCATTCTGGGGCTCGCGGCCCGGACTTTTCTTTTTCGGGCTGCAGGAAGAATAAGCACTGAGCATTAAAGGACTCATCTCAGTTGTATCCGAGTTCCCTAAAGATTCTGCTGCCGTTGACGGTTTGGCGGCTTCGCCGCATCTTCATTCGGCAGCCACAGTCTTCCTACACCAAATGGGCTTTAGTACAGGAGAAATATGACTCGAGCTTAAAATCATCGCAGAATCGCAGGCAAAATAAAAAAACAACTACCGCATTCTCATGATTTGACTTATTATCGGTGTCGATCACCAGCGTGAATAAGCACTACCACGACAAGACAACGTGCAATGGTGTGGGCGTATCTGACGCGCTGCAAAAGACTTCAACCGAGACTATACATTTGAAAAAGGTCAATCTACTTATTCAGCTGCCGCGTACTGACGCCGTTGTTGCTCGATGAGAGAATCTACCTCAATCAACTTCACTGTTGGACATCAAGACACGAGTCCCTACCCTACATCGTCATCAGCAGGGTGCAGACGTGAACTAGGGGCGACGAGATCGGCGGTATAAGACATTTCGTGACCACCTATCTACTACATATGAGATTTGAGCGTGTTGATACCTTTGTACATGAGCGCCAAACAGGTTCTAGAAAATCCACAATGCCTCCCAGATTATTCGTTTTAAGCAAGCAACTTTGTTCCAGACTTTTGTCCCTTGTCCAAGCAGCAACGTATTCCATAAAATTTCCAAAAGCAAACATCATCCATTATCATGTTCAAATCAACGTTGGTGGCTCTGAGCGTCCACCATGGTGGCCATGCCTTCACCCCATAGGCAAAGTCATCGTTGGCTCCATCGACAAATCGCACTCGTGGAACCTCAAACTTGTCGGTCACTGAATGATGACGACTGATTATGCGCCCACGGACGTCTTGTCATCATTCGGTAACACTAGTAGACCAAATTTAGGGCAACTGATACTTTCTGACCTCCATAAAGTCCTTGACCTCCTCGTCAAAAATATGGGGTAGAATGTATTTGCCATACTCATGCCACCCATTTACCATCTCAGGGCGCGAGTAAAACTTGAAGTTCTCCCAATACTCAGGATAATAGCCGGCATCTTCCCAGTCGAGTAGGCCAATGACTTGCATGTGCTCGTTGACAATGATGTTGTCGGGAGACAGGTCGCAGTGGCAAAAGACCACACGGTGTCTCTTTTGGTTGAGCTTGCGCAGATAATCGCGTCGTATAGTAACTGGGGCTGCTGAAATAGTTGAGACAAGGTACTTGTTGAAGTCCTTCTGGGTCTTACAGATAGGACCAAAGTGAGTTTTCGCAAGTCGACTGTCGCGAATGTCCAGACCATCACAGCTGCCGATAACTTTGGGAGCGCTGTCTGGGATACTCAGGTGCAGGAGCATGTTCCGGACTTGAGTAAATACGTCAATTCTTTCCTCGTGGGTCAGAGTCACCCAGATCCTGGTCAGAGCTTGACCAGCGATGTAGCTCATTTTGATGCTGTAAATGTCCTCGCCGCCAGCAGCGTAGAGCCTTTCCCGACAAAAGACTTTCGGAACAGGCAAGCCTTGTTGGCCGGCATTGCGCAGGGCAACGCTCTCGTTGGAGGAAACGAACTGGCCTTCCTTGTAAACGACCCATCGAGTGCGGTGGCAAGCAAGGTTCACCTGGCGACCAGGGGCGCGGGACAAAAGATAACTGCCTGAGTAAGTTAGAATTGGACTGCATCAACTGCCGCTCGGTACTCTGGTTGAGTCAACCTACTGGAAAACTCCAATTCCTCATCGACGTCGTTGTCCATGTTATCCTGCCAGTATTCTTGATACAAGGCAGCAAATGGCTTGCGCTCAAGTTTCTGTGGGCTTCCGACTTTAAACACAGCCTCGTCCATGCGACGCTGGGGCTCAGAAGGATGCTCGTTGCGCACATCTCGGCCCTCAATAATCTTACCGATCAGCTCGATACCGTGTCCATAGTCACGGATTTCAGGCAACGGGGGCCTGTGACGGAGGGTCTCGGGAACCTTGACGTCGTCCATGTCGTCCATGAAGAAAATCCCAAAGTCGAATTCTAGATTGTTGTCGAGTTGCGGAAGCAGAATGCCGTGTATAGTGGGATCTGGCGTCTCGTAGAGATATGTCATGGGCGACACGATGGTATGATGGGTATAAGAGTACGGGCGGAGAGACAATCTCAAGACAATGAAGAAAAAACGAGAGGCGATCAAAGCTCCTTAGCTGGATAGTAAGTAGACGGGTCGGCTCGTGAGTTAGAGTGTCTTGTCGGCCATCGTATCTTGAGGTGGGAAGCTGCAGATTTATATGGATGTTGAGGGCATGTGGTGAGAAGTTGCTGCAGGGTGCCAGCCCAGCATGTGCTTGGCCGTGCGTGACGCAGTTTGCAAAAGCTGATTTACTCCTTGTCTATGGCCCTACTTCGCCCCCCAGTTGGTCAGTGTTGGTGTAGCACAGGCGCGGAAGCATCCAGATGTAGTACAAAGAGACTAAAATGAACCAGAGCGATTGAGAGGAGAAGAAGGGGGGTGTGAAGCGGGAAGAGAAGTGTGGTGGCACAAGATGGGTGCTTGTTGGTTTCGTGGCCGAAAAACGGGTTTTGTGTGTGCGTAGCGTCTGTTGAGCGACAGGGATCCTTCTTTTTTCTTTGTCTATTCAGTCGCTGGTTGAGTATGCCTGGAGCTATGTGTCGCCTTGGGCAGCGTTGCGTTGCATCTGCGCGTCTAGCACGAAAGTTGGCAGGGCTAGGCTTGCAGAGACGGAAAATGACAGCTGAATAGAAGGGGCTGGTGGGTTGCTTTGCACATGCGGCATCGACGAGTCGTCTGCCTTGGCGGACTTCTTGGGGATGTGCTGCGTGGCGTATGCAGTATGCAGGCCGGTGAAGATTGGCTATAGCCCTGTTCCCTGTTTGCTTTACTTTGGACACCAAGCGTCGTCGACGGTGATGGACGACGACGAGGGGGGATGCGAGCAGAACGGCGATTAGTGGCCGAGGCGACGATGACAGGTAGAATGTGTTTTGGAAGTATGCGGCTTGGGCAGATGCACAGAACCTTGATAAAGTATGGATGATGGATGGCTGCCATCATTCAAATCATGGTCCAGGCGTCGCAATCAAACAGGAGAGTGCTGGATGAGGGGATGATGCGTGGCGGACAGAGGGTGGCGTGGTAATCCATCACACCCATCCCTTGGCTTGTGCATTGCGTCGAGAAACGGCGGCATCGACGGACGAGAGCAAGGATGATGGCGTGGGAGTGGATGTGTTTGGTGAAGCCGTGATTGAGTGGACGGAGGCTGCTGCACGAGTGTGGAGGAGTCAGGAAGTGAGGCCGGAGAGCCAGGCGGAAAGAAGTTTAGCCCAGCCGAGCTAGTGTCAGTTAGCAGCGGGAAGGTCCACTGGCCCACTGTAGCCCACTGTTGCCCACTAGCCCAGCCGTCGACAGGCCTGTCGGTGCAACAAGTCCCCTGCAAGAGCGACCCCCACCCACTGTGGCTCCTCTGTTACAGCGGGTGGCCTGCCAGAGTCCCCCAAAAAGTGCCCCTAAAAGTGTCGAAAAGTGCTCCAAAACACAACTAAACGCCTCTGAACCCCTCCCCGCTCAGGGTCTGCACGACACCCAAATAGGCAGCCGGACAGAGCTCTTGCTGCAACGCTGTGGAGGCTTCATTTTGTCCTGCTCCTGCTCCTGCTCCTCCTCGCTCCCTCGCCTTGGGCAGACTACCAACGCCGGCGCTGCATACCACCCACCACATTCATCTCTTGTCGACACTCTTTTTTCCATTTGGCTGGCAGTGGCCAGCTGCCAACAAGGCTAACCATCTAGCCATCTCACAAGCCGCAAATCATTTCAACGGCTCGGCCAGTTGCCGTGCCCTACATAACGTTAGCAGGCTATCAGTAGCTTGCATCACAAGCGAAGACGACATCCACCACTGGCATCACCACCATCACCACGATTATCATCGCACGTATCCGTACAACCCCCGGCTTATCCCCCGACCCTCTCGACAGTCTACCCCTCCACCACATCAAATCTGTCTCGCCTTGATCCAGGCCCTTGCAGCTTCGCACAGTCGTCCTCTGATCGGATGTCTGCATATCATGACCGGATGTTGACTCTCTTTGGATGATCCCCCATTGAAATTTACTCTCTCAAAAAAGGACCGACGGCTGCCTGCCTGCGTGGCCCGCTTGCATGGCCTTTACAAATTTGCTCTTCTGGACCGCGCCAAGCCACCGGGCTGTCAATGCTCACGCGCTGGCTGGACGTTGTCTTACCCTTGTAAGGTCACTCTTCTGTGCAACCATCGTCGGGGTCTAAGCTAGATTTGAAATACTTCCTCCGCATACTCGTTCGCTCCCCATAATTGGTCGCTTTTTGTCCCGGTTTCCTGGTCTCGAGTCGCACTGCAGCTTTGTTGGTTCCCCCATGCACGTTGTTTTAACCCTGCGCAGCGCGGCGGACTGCACACTGGCTCTAGTCATGTTTCCGCGCCAGCTGCACTGTCGTCACCAAACAAATTTGACTGATCATTGAGACAATGTCAATTATGCCATGGTGCCCAGAGCGGTCATGTTCCGCCGGCAGCTGAACTTAGCCTTCTCGTGCCACTGTGATGCGACCACCTGGAATCGGCTGCCTATCTTCCATGCATGCTTCTCAGCAGGCTTCCTGAGTCGTCTCTACCAGACATTCGGACATGTCAGTTTTGTGTGTCTTGCCTCACATCGTCGTCATCGTGCGGCCGCACCAACCTTGGCTGTCAAAAGCCGGGTGGCAGGCACGCAGGCCAGCTTGTGCTCCCAGCTCGGGGTACAGCCGAACCGTTTGCGTTTGCGAAACTCTCAAAATCAGGGAGCAGCTACCAGGCACGGTTCTTGTGTGGCTCACTTGCCGCTACCTGGAGACTGTCTGGTCCCCCCAGCAGTGCTGTATGCAGCTGAGGACTCGGCGCTGTCATACCACTGGGAGAGCTGCTGTGTAACCACACCACTCATGCATGTGCCTCTTATTCGATACTCTTATACGACACTCTGAGTTGGACGTGTTTTATGACGAAGCGACGTTTATGACAAAGGGGTTGCGGTAGTCAGCGGCATTTGCCGAGACGCAACAACGCATCTGCCACCCTTCTATCCGAAAACCATACTGGTACAGCACACCCCGTACGCCTCGGGACTTTTGCCTGCATGAACTACAACTACATATTAATAGTCAACATAGTATTGCATCGCCGTTTCCAGGGAGGATCTGGGCAGACTCCGCTGCCGAAGAAGAAAAACCTGTTATCAAGCAGCGGGGAAGAGGGCGCCGGCAGAGCAGGGGTGGCTCGGCTGCGACCAGGCTAACGAGCTGAGCTGCGAATTCGAGTCTTTTTGACTGGAGCGCCCCCGAGCCCAGTACAGTGGCGTATCTGACAGAAGCACGCCAACGACGGCCCATTGTGACGAACCAGCTGGGAAGCGCGATGTGGCATCGTGACGGCTCTCAGCAGAGCAAGGATTGTCCCGTCTTTTCCCATGGTCGCACTCCGAAGGTCCCGGTGCAGTGAGCTGATGCTCGCGGCTGGTCAGTTCTGTCGACGCGAAAAGAGGAAATGATGGTTCTGGCGGCAGGGGGGACAAGGGGATCAGCAAGCCAAGCTTGGAGAGACAGGCAGGGCTGGGCTGCTCGTCTGATCGTACAGTAGGACGGACCGGGGAAGACCCGTCAATGCCGTCACCCACACTGCAGACCGTTGATGGCGTCTGTGCAACTCTTGGCTGACTAGCCCTAGAGTCGCAAGGACGGTTGCGCATATGACAGCTCTGCATTCAACGGCCTCGACGCACAATGCGACCCTGGAGCGGCGACAGGCAAGGTCAATGATGCCTCTTGCTCGTTTCGGGATTGGACCATCTTTTCTCGCTCCCTATTTGGGAAGGGGAAAAAATAGCATCTGCCGTGAATTGCAGTCCTGTGTCACTGTGGCAGTATTCACTTGCCTAGTGGCCGCCTTGGTTACACCAGACCTGACACTCTTGTCCGGGAAGAGGGCACCATGGCCCATGAGCAATTATTGTGAGACATGGCATGTTTTGGCGTATAGAGGCCCATGCATATGAAGTTCGATGCCCTCTGCGGGCCACGGTGCTCGATTGATGCCCGCCGCATGCTTCTAGTCATCTTGCGTCGCTGGGTGTATGGTTGCGTCGAGTTTGTATGCAAAGGTGATACCACTTTTTTTTTGCAAATTGGCCTGCAGGAAGCAGTCCCCGTGTGTTGTCTCATTTCAAAACGCCGTCAACAATTTATTGGCAACAGTCGCCCCAACAATCAAACAACGGAGAGATTCCGCCATTCATGTCACAAAGCATACACCTTGGACGGTGAGGCCTTGGAGGTTGTGTTAGAAATCGGGAGGCACACTCGCCGATGTCGCGCGGAAACACGAGTCAGAGACAAGAAAGGAGGATACCTTTCGCCTTGAGAGGTTTTTTTTTTTTTTTTTTTTTTTTTTTTTTGGATATTTCCAGCGCTACCTGAAGTCGCGTCAGCTTGTGCTCATGTCTGTATATTCTCCCGGCAGGCTCAGACGGACTTGTTTACCAGACTTGGAAGGCCATGTCGGCGGCCGATCCGGACATCCGATCGACTCAGGATGAGACTCACGAGGCATGTTTCGCCCGATGCGAAGATTGACTCGGATCATGTCTACCGAACCCTTTTTTATTCCGTCCTCGTTTGCTTTTCTGTCCAGGTTTCAATTTACAGTTGTAAATAAGAAATTTGAGTTATTACTTGGGATCAAGGTTTTTTTTGACCTTGTTTGTGTGTGCATCGGACCGCGGAAAAGCCGAATCGACTTGCATCATGCAACAGGGCAATTACAAGCGGCCGCCGCATAGGATACCACTAATAAAAGATTAATATTTTGGGAGATGGGCGTGAAACTAGCTGCCGAAATCTCTGGGGGTCTATTTTTCCAACACTATTTCCTTTTTACTTGTTTTGCAGATGCATGCAGTGTGATGGCGGTAAGCTACCGGTAGCTTGAAGCCCACAGTTGGGCGTCGACCTGATGCTGCCAGGTTGATGCTTGTCAAGCGCACGCACAGGAACAATCAATGGCTTCCAATACTTGAAATACGTTGACAAGCAAGATGGTAGTTGGTTACGGATGGATCGTGAATGGAGCCCGGTAAAGGTTGAGTTATGCTATTTTTGGAAGGATAATGATGGAAGCTCTTTTTCCCGTCTACGTGGCAGTTGTGTGACGGCGGACAGGCACCGCACCGGAACTTGTTGCCGGTTGGTTGAGTGAGCGTCTAACCTAGTTATCAATCCAGGGACACGCACGCTCGACATTTAAGTCGTCAGTGTGTGGGCGATTGGGGTTCCAACACGTTTCGACGGGGTTTTTATCAACGCTCCATTTTCTTGCGCGTTTTTTTTCCTTTGGCTGTGCCTTTGCCCTTATCGACAGCTAGCGAATCGGCTGAAGTGGGCTATGATTTTCTACGCGTCATTCCGATAGCTCGATCGCAAGGCCGAGAGAAATAGCGCCGAACCAGAGAGTTTGTTCCTGTAGGCAGGCAGTCAGTGTCCGGCCATGTGTGGTGTTGATTTTGCGACATGTGAAAGATGCCAGACGCCGACAGCCGAAGTCTTTTTGAATCAAACTGTCTGAGCGGGCGCGCCAAACATTTGTCGACGACCTAATTACATGAGACACGACCGGCAGGGAAAAGAGAGACCTTTCGCGAGAGACAGTAGCCGTGACATCCCGTCGATATCCGCCGATTTTTCTTCTTCTTCTCCAAATCACACACACCGCCAAGCAGTTATTATTATTCAATAGCTTCGCGCCAGGGGTTGTGCGTCCTTGGGCTTGAGTACTTTATTTGCTATCCAGATATATTCACCTGCCTGTCCTAGAAGCTTCCTTGCCTACCTAGGTCTCGTGCAGGGTTCAGCACACAAGTGTCGAATCATGTTCATAGAGGCTGTCATGCTAAGGCACAGGATTGGGTGTCTGAGGACGCCCCGGGCGCCTTTCCCCGGGCATCCGATGCATCAAGTCGTACAACGCAAAGGTAGCGCAGTGGCAGATTTGCTGCTGAGCCTCTTTCTTCTTTGCGTCTTCTCCTTCTTTTGCTTGCCTTTCTTTGTGTGTGAGAAACGTGTCTTGTTAGGTACTCTTTGCTTTCTTCCCCCTACTGTATCACGAGGACGGGCCGAGGCCGCGGTGTCGATTAGTCGCATACACTAAGTTTAACACAGCGGCATCCTTGCAGGCATGTGTTGGTACCTGCCGTGTCGTGCAAAGCAGCAACATCAGCCCGCAGGATGCAGTTTTGCATGAAGGGAAAGCAGCTTAGACGACAGTTTCACAGCGTCTGGAGTTTGGCATCTTAGTAAAGTCGAAGGAGAAAACAAAATGCTGCAGAAACAACGGCGCGCCGATCACGCGTCCTACCTCAGGGTACTTTCAGGGACCGCATCCACTGGAGCCCACTCTTGCAGCGACGCCTCCAGCGCGTCGACCACTAAAGAAATCGCAATTACCGCTAGAGACCGCTGCAGAGACCGCTAAACCAAATTGTCCCCGCCCATCCACGAGCGCGAGCGCTGGCAGCTTGGCAGCTCACGCAACCCTCCATCTCGCGTGCCTCTTGTCGTCCGTCTCTCGACCTGGTTTGGTGCAAGCTGCTTGTCTCCTTTATTCTTGCCTGCAAACCATCACACACATACGATACCACATATTCCCGCGATATCCTCTTTTTGCGCCGCGAACCAACCAACCAACGCCACGCATCGTGCCCGACCTGCTGCTGCCCGCCGCCTGATTCTTGCAAACCGGACGGCCATTTTTTCATCTGTCTCACGCGCATCGACAACCCGTCCCGTCCGCGGGCAGACCCTGGCTCAGCGGCCACCGACACAATATTCAGGCCACCCTTGCAAATCAACAACGCACGCATCTCCGCCCGTCAACCACCCAAGCCCCAGCCCGCGCGCAGACGACCATTCATCGCCAGTGTAGCATCTCCACCCTCCTCCTCTCTGGCCCTGGACCCTAGTCTTGGCTGGCGCAGCGACTTTGCGACTCTGCCCTCTCTCCGCCCTTTGCCACGAGACCCTGCAGTAACCCGGCCCGACGACCCTGCACGCTTGCTGCAACCCAACGCCAGTCCGCCTCCTTCTCTCTCAGTGCCACCGTAATTGGAGAATTCGACACCAGGTCTTGCATTTCTTGAGGAAAGCACGCCTCCCTCTCTCGAGTCGCTACGACTCACCACTGCCGTTTAGTCGCGCCATGAGAGCGGTACACTCGCAACGCCGCCCATCACCATGACGAGGCAACACTCCAACGCCTTCCTCCCCTCTGGAGGCTTCGACCGTGATGACCTGCTCGGAGCTTCACCCTCCCGCAGCCAAGCCGAGCCCTCCATCCCCTACGACCTGCAACCCATCTACGAATACCACACGCACTCCACGGGCGCCGCCGCAGCCCCCCGCTTCGCTGCTCCCTCCGCGCCACACTTCAACTATACGTCCTCTCACATGCCCCTTGCCTCTTCCTCCTCCTCCTCTCTCAATCCCTCCTTCCGTCGCGACAGCAGCCTCTCGCCCACCGATATTGGCATCGCCAGGGCACCCCGGCCCTCAATGCTGCCTCCTCCTGCCGGCAGTCTGGGCCGCGATGCTCTCTCGCCTAGCCTGGCTGTCGCCACGTCGCTCTCCCGCTCGGCCTCTGCAGACGCCGCCGCGCCGCAGCAAACCTCGCTGCATCTCGTGCAGCGCCTCGCGCAGCAAAACTCGCTGATCCGCGAGGCCTGGGAGGCCGAACGCAAATACCTCGAGGCGAATCGGAAACGGGCCGAGGAAGTCTACCAGGAGGAGCGCACCATTATGGAGGACATGCGCGAATCATGGCTCAATGAAAAGGCCGCCATGCATCGCGAGGTGCACGCGCTGCGCGACCGTGTCCAGCATCTCGAGAGCGAAAATGCTGGCCTGCGGTCGGTGACCTCACCTGGCAGTCAATGGAGCGGCTTGGTCTCGCCCTCCGCCGGTGCCAAGCTGCACGCCCACTCGCTGCCACCTGGCCTGGAGGGTGCTGCGCGGCGACCACACTTTCTCAGCAGCAACGGATCGCGTGCCTCTCCGACGGGGAATCCTGAGCAGCTTGCATCCATGCCCCTCGACCCGCGCACCCAACCCGAGACGTCGTCTGCACGGGACTTTCTTGCTTTCCGCAAGAAGACTAGCGACGTCCCCATCCCGCTCATCGACGTCCACGAGATCGACCCGAAACTGGACGGCATATTCATCAAGGCCAACGCCGTCCGCGACACCTTTACCCAGTCCTCTGTCAAGTCCTCGCCCGCCACGTCACCACCCACCGACCAGAGCTCCTCGGAGCAGGCAGGCGTCGGCCTCACTCGTCGATCCTCGTCCAAAGCGCAGACGATGCAAGCACTCGCAGCCGGCGAGATGCGCCGCAGAACCATGCACGCGGGACACACGCCCAACCACTCGCTGTCTCTTTTCCCCACCATGACGACGCTCGACGGCAGCATGACGGCTGGTCAAAGCGAGGCGACGACGCCGACGGCACTAAACAAACCGGTCGAACAAGACGACGAAGAGCCGCCGACCCAGCCCGTCCCAGAACCAGAGCACGTCGACGTTGCACCAGAGGAGGACAAGCTACCAGACGCGCTAATCGATGACGTCGACGAGACGCAGCTGGAGCCGCGCCTGGAGCCCAAGGACGACGTCCCTCTCAAAGGCCCTCTGATGGTCAAGAACATCCCCGCGCAAGACGAGATTTTCTGGGCCCGCGTCAATCAGAAGCTGGAAGGCATCAGCCACAGTAAAGAGGAAGCGCTACCGACCGTCATCAAGTCGCAACTCGCAGACGACGACGACAAGCCAAAGACCAACGGCAGCGCGTCTGATGAGCTCGACGCCGCGACCAAGCCTGTCGAGGCCGACGTTCCCTTGAAGATGCGCACGACAACCAACTTTGGCGCTCCGTTTGGCGTGGCATAGCATGCTCGTTCTTCGACGAGACGGGCCAAGACTTTTCCGATGTGACCTTGTTCACCTGTGCCAACAATAACCTACACTATTTCACGTCTACACGATACCTGTTTTCTTTTTCTTTCTTTTGTCCTCTTGTGGCTATTGCATTACGGAATTCAGGGAACCTAAATGACTGTTCATATACCCCCTTACCCAAACACAACACATATACACCATACCCGTTTTCTTATTTTACATCTTCTTTAGAGTGGCGAAAATTATCATTGGGTAGCACAACTTGAGCGAGCCTTTTTTTTTTCTTGGGACTTTTTTTCCTTCTATATAGACACATTGGTTTTCTTTTTTCTTTTTCTGGGGATAGCAGGTTGTATATACAGCTCTTTCTGTTTGGTATAGATTTTCTTTGTAAGCCTTGATGGGCTCGATATGTATATCCCCTTTGCTGCGAAGGGTGTGTCTTGGGTACATGCCTCGATTAGACCAGTTTGATAGACACATGTTCTCTCCTTCTCTTTGACTCTGGCTTTATTGATACGTATTTTATACTGCACAATGATTGGGGACAAGTTTTGTATGTGCATGTCGAATTTATTTCTGCTTGGCTGTCCTGATTCAAAAAAAAAAAAAAAAAAAAAACACCCAGAGTCCCTCCATGAAAGAAAAACGCCGCGCGGGACACGGAAGAAAAGTATCTCTTGTTTTATGTTTTTCTTCGTGTCTGCAGATACTGTATCATCCAAAACGGGAAAGCTGTCATAACGTCGTTTTTTTAGGGTATATCCGCCTACTTTATACTCCCATGGTAAAGTCGTGCTCGATGCCTGGCGTGACGCTGGCCATGAACTGCTTCCATTAGTACCCACGTCGTCAAGAAAACAAGGGAGAAAAGCGTACCTTGAGGAATACAACCAGATACTGGTCCACGCGAATCGCCACCTCATTCTCGTCCACCGCCTCCGTCTCCTGCACCTCCTCCCACTCGTCCTTGTCGGCCGCCTCCTGGGCACCCTTGACGTCGAGCTTGCCAATCTCATCCACCAGGCCCTCCATCCCTGCCGGCGCTTTGACTCCCTGCCCCCTGGCGAGCTTGTCGCGGCGGATGCGCAGGGCCGCGTCGGCGCGGTCCAGCAGCGTCTTCATGACGGAGGCGTGCTTGCACGGGTGCACCGACGCCATCTTGATGTTGTTGGCGAAAAAGGGAAAGTCCTCGAGCGTGACCGTCTTGTCCTTGTAGTCGCCGACAATGTCGTCCATCATGTCGTGCGGCGGGAGGGGCTGGCCGTTGGTCTGGTAGCCGGAGAGGTAGAGGCGCGGCGTGCGGTAGTAGGGCGTGTACATGATGTAGAGGGTATATGTGCGTCGGCCGCTGGCACAGGTATCGGTTAGCTAACTCCATTGTATAGCGTCTTCACAAAAAGGGCAGGGATCTGTCGCACCTTTTTTGGGCGCCGGCGCCGGCGTCGCGGATGATAGCCTCGTCATCATCCTCGTCCTCCATGTCCGGAATGTCATCCTCCTCCTCGTCATCCGCCACGCCGACATTGCCCGCGTCGTCCACCGTGCGGACGTCCCTGGCCTTGAGCGGCTGCGAGCTCGCGAGCCCGCCCGTCCTCAGCCAGCCATCCTCGTCGTTGTCACCCGCGGCGGCGTCGCCCGCAGCAGCGCCACCGGCCTTGCTGAAGCCGTCGTGGACGACCGACTCCTCGTGGCCCGCGTCGCCGGCAAAGTCGTCATTCAGGCGGCGGTCGCACGGCACGTTGCGGGTGACGAGATATTGCTTACCGGCGGGCAGGTAGCTCACGCGGCGGCTCTCGTCATCGGCGTCGCCCCACGCCCATGTCGGGAACTTGTAGACGAGGTAGTCGCCCGCGGCGACAAACTCCTCGGGCGTGATCTGGCCGGTCTGGCGAAACGTCGACGTGTGCGAGACGGGCGTGTACCTGTCGCGCAGGGTATTGACGGTCGAGTAAATATAGTTCATGTTTGCTGCAAAAGAAGCCTCCTGATGATGTTTTCGGTCGTATCTATTGGTCGTTGTTGCTGGTCGGGGCTGTTGGGCTAGGATCGGTAACGGTGTGTTGGAATCTCGATGTTTGTTGCAGATGCAGGGTCCAGGCAGCGGCTCGGGACTATCGGGTAAAGAAGATAAACAGGCAGCAAGATGGAGAGACTTGCTTCCAAGTCGGATGACAGTGTCGGAATGACCTAGAGTTGAGTGTTACTAATGACGACGTTTATGGTTGAAGCTCGTCACATGGTGGGGGGGAGGTGGGGGAGGTCAAGCGCCGATAGTGGCGGGGTGTGGCAGTCTGGTGATTGGGCGAAGCGTCTGAGAGCAGCCATGCAAGAGCGCGCTGCCTGGCGTAGGGCAGGTCGCTAGACATAGCAGGCGCCCATTAAAGTGTGACGCAATAATTATGGAATTTATGATAGCATTTTTTTCCTTTCTAAGTTGGCATTCTAGCATCTGATGAGTAGCTCTGTGTCCGTATAGCGTGTAATTAGTGCGTAGCTGTCCCGGCTTCCGTTTTCTGATTCGCGGTACAGCGCTGTCACCGCCGGCCACCATGACCTGAAGCACCTAATTACAGTACCTTCTTCACAATCTCAGTGGTCAATTGTTCTCCATCGCAACTTCAGCTTCAGCTTGAATTTCAGTCTCTACTGGCTTCTATCTCCCTCTACCCTTTTCTACGGAACTGATAGTAAAGATACCGCAGCGCGCGTCCCTGTAGCTTGACGTGTTCCCTGCAGTGGTATCCGCTTGAAGTCCGCATTGTTAAAACTCATGCTTACGACGATACTCGCGTCGTGACTTGACGCTAACGGCAATGCCTCAATCAACGCACACTAATCAACAACTGGCTAGCCTGCACATAGGCTAAGGCCTTGGGTTTTCGCTTCTCCTGTAAGTCGGAGACTTCCAAGCTTTCGTGAAGCCGCGCTAAAGAGTTCTTCAAAGCCGAGTGTAATTCTAATATGCTGTCACTGAAGCTAGGAGCACTCATGAAGGTGCGGAGTACTGTCCGTTGTCATGCCGCGAGGCACAACCGACCATGTCAGCGCGTTGAATAAAAGTCCCCCGTTTTGGCGCAATTCTTCCGGGTCAAGATACGCGCACATCCCCAGCGCTCCGCTCAGACCAAAGACGCGGAGAATCATGTATACCTCCGATCGGTCTTGGCTAAGGTGTTTGCTCTGCATCTACAATTAATGCTGTCAGCATGCCAAATGAAGCTAGAAAACGATAGAGGCAGGGAGGGAAAACAAACCAAGTCATACTGATGGCTGCTCATGTAAAATGGAGTACTGCGATGGCTCGTGGTCGTCTTGACCTCGATGTAGTACTTCGGGCGAGCGCTGCGCCAGTCTTCCGAAAGGTAACCAGCGTCAATCAGCACGCTAGTAAAGTCGCCCGCCGAGTCGTCATATACAAAGTCTGCTGTCTCCCTCAGGCCCCAGCGCTCAAGGTCCACGTACTCCGGATGAGCTCGCACATACGTACGAATTGTGCTTTGCCAGTTGCCGAGGCCCCAGCCTGACAGCCGAAGCCTTGAAAGGAGCTCGTAGATCTCGGATGGATGTTAGTGCTCTTTTCTTTTTTTTTTTTTTTTTTTGAAGTTTTGAATGTATAAAGTGTTAAGGGGTTTGCTCACGTAAAGCTCGCCAGCCGCTCCGACCTTTTTGTCACGCTCGAGCTGGGTATCTGATCGTAGCCCCGCACTGACGTCGATGCCGTTGAAGCTGTACGGTACATGACCGCCCAGTTCGACAAAGAGGGCGTTGCGCAGGCTGTCCAGGTTAAAAGCGCCTCTCGATGGGAACGATGCTGACCGTGCGGAGTCGACAACTCGCTCCAGAATTGTGCGATATTGACCATCGTCCACGCCGGCGGCCACCGGTGTGGACAGGGTTAGTCCCATCGATGAGGATAGCGGCAGAGCGGCAGGCGTGTATGAAGGCTGTGCTGTTGCGGTTGACCCTGTTGGACTGGCAATGCTGTAGGTGGAGGATTGAGGCGTGTACGGCCTGATGGTCGGCTCAGACGACTGACTGCTCCGGTCTCGCGCCATGTGGCTTTGGGCAAACACCTCCGCGAGCGTTTCAGTCTCGGTTCGCGCATTATTGGAGACAGAGTGACGGATAGCATCCCCAGTGTCGGCCGCCTCTTCTTCTTCATCCTCTTCAGCCTCAGACTCTAGATGGTCCACGTTATCCACCTCTATCCTGAGGATGCTTTGTCGATCCAAAATATCGTCGAGAGCCTGTACATCGCACGCAAATACGAGACTCAACGCATTGATGGCTGCAGTGTCGGTATGATCCTCTATGTGTCCTTCGGGGTATTCCATGAGCCACCACAGGAGCTTCCGAGGCAGCACCGAGGAAAAGGCCACAGTCTGGGCTTTCTTTTGTTTCGGCACGTACACCTTGAAATGCGGTGGTTCATGATCAATGAACACGTTCGGGGATGAATCTTCAATCGATACCGCTTCGCCATTTTGCGACAGCTGCAAGCTAGTGTGTATGCCATCTGTTTCTATTGTTTCTGCATCACGAAGAAGCTGGTACAGCTCCGAGTAGCTGTCATGATACTTTGGGCTACCACATGTCGCTGCAACTCTGGGAAAGTGTCAGAAGGAACGAAAAAGCCGTATGATATGCTCAGGACGAACCGAAGTATGAAGTAGGCTTTCCGGCGGAGATCGCGGCCGGCTGCGCTGATAGGCTTGCCCGAATTCGGTAGGACAGATGTAATGTCCTTGACGCTGTTAGACAGGAATCGCCCCTCAAGTTCAGTCCAAGCGAAGAACGGCCGTAGTTTGTGAATATCCTCCAAATCAAAGCTCAACATTGCGACTCTGCCCCAGAAATGCTCACGTAAATGCGCACGGTCAGAAATTGCGAAATCGGCACTAGCAGAACGTAGGACTGGCTCGCTATTGCCATACTTAACGGGAAAGATCTTTGCTCTTAGCAGAGGACTGGGATCAAGCCGTGTGCGCTCACGTCGAAGGAAATCGCTCAGTGCGAGCATCGCCACGTTAACGTCCTCGACGGAATTTGTTTGCGGCTCCTGCTTCAACTCGTCGTACACCATCTCTAGCGTCAGTGATCTTACTCCAAGCTTAGAGACAAAGAATCCCTCGAGCTCCTCATATTGGGTGTCGAGTGTTACTTTGCCACGAATGGCTGCTGAGCTGGACCAGAGAGTATCCGACAACTTGTACCAACCACGTTCGCCGTGAGAAATCACCATAATAAGAGGCTTCTGAGTGAGAATGGATCTGTGACGCTCATGGTCAGACTATATACTTCAAAAAGAGATATGTGAAATCGAAATACTCGCCTCAGCTTCGGTGCCGAAAACCGTGCCCTGTCAAGGTATTTGTAAAGCTCAGTGATCTCCTCATCGTTGTCCCCGGTATTTTCAACCTTGTCTCTTATGTACTCCAAATCTGCAATAATGTCCTCAGCAGATGTTGACGGGATACCTACAATTTTGTGAAACAGCTGTTCAATGTACACCATCTGCCCGTCGCCAACGGTTCTCGACAATAGCGGTCGCAAGGCATGCTTCGTACGCAACGTGGCTGGCCCCTGCCAGACGCAATCTTTCGTATGCTTGAAGCAAGTCTGGTCTTCCAACGGCACAAGAATAGCCTTCTCATAGAAGTAATTCCTGCATGTCTCGTTAGTATAGTATTTGATCAGAGGAGGAAATTCACAGACTTGAGTTTTGTTGCTGTACTTGCTGAATCTATCTGAGCTGCATGTTTTGCCGCTATGGCGACATAGAGGTCGTAGACGCGCTGAGCCTGCGCAACTGAAATGTTGTCACTTCGGAAACGCCATATGAAACTCAGAAGATGCAGAAGAAAATCCAAGTTTTCTTCGTGGCCGACAGAAAAATGTCGATATAGAAACTGCCATTTTGAGTCTACTTGGCCTGCAGTTTCCGAAAGGTCAATCTTCAGAAAAGGGAAGCCTTCACCAGAGCCTGCGACGAAATCGTCAAGATAGTATTTCGCTCGCTGCCTGAGACTCTGGAGCGGTAGCCAAGTATCCCGCAACAAGGTCGAATAGGTAACTTGGCAAAGCTTCTGGGCCTCTATGTCACGCATTTTCGTTCTAAGAAAACGATTGGAACAAAGCTGACTGCCTTCATCATGCTGTAAGTGCGCAAGCAAGCTCAAAAAAGACAGTGGCCGGTGCTCCAATATATACACGAGAGCACTAGAGAATTGATTCGTTTCAAGTGAAACCAAACGCAGCCGCTCTCGCACCAATAAAAAATCATACAACCATCGCTCCCAAGTCGGATGCGCGGGTGTTGGCGGACTCGGCATATCAATCATATACAGTGGATGGGTGAAATCAACGGCCAGACCAGGCGCGGAGTCCGATGCAGCTAGAAGTACCTTGGCGCTGTAAGGGTCCGTGGAAGAATGCAAATAAATGTCATTCGTTGTCACGGAAGTCCACCGGTTGCTATTTGTAACAATACTCAACTGGGAAGGGCGGATGACCGACGATGTGTCCAAATGCGTGTAGTACAGAAAGTGGAAACATTCACGGATGTTCGCGTGGTTTATGCTTCCACGAAAAGCTCGAGTAATCGACGACTGGACATCACCTGGAAGCAGATGAGATATGCCGAGCTGAACGAATAACGCTCGCCGATAGGGATTGACCATTGCATCAGGATCCAGAATGTCGAGATCAAGGCAGTGCGGGATAGTGTAACCCTTGGTTGTTGGAAAGTAGACAGTCGATGTGTTTGCGCTGGTCCAAGTCCTCTTAGCCAAAGGTATCAATGAAAGTGATTTGAGTCGCTGCGCAATGGCAAGCTTTTGGTCCAACCATGAGCAAAAGAGCTTGGCAACAGCAGATTGCCACGCCTCAGTTGAATGGCCGTGTAGACGCGGCTCTGGACTGTTCAAATCTTTCTCGACGAAGTCAAAGAACTCATTGAGATTCAGAAAAGTGAGCCCGTAATCCATTAAGATGTTTAACGTCGTAAGCTGATATCTTGGAGAGATAAACATATCCTTCTCATCGTCGGTGAACAGCGGTTCGCCATCGAGCTGTTCATCCTCGGGAAGGCGCCGAATATCTCTGATGCGTCGGGGCTGGCGTTTTGTGCGCGACCTCAGAACCTCGGCTTCGCTCAATTGCTGTCGAATTTCAGAATTCAAGCCCACCCAAAAGCTGTCCCATTTTGTTTCCTCCAAATCTGGTAGGAACAGAGGCCACTGGTAGCATAGAGTTGGATGATCGCAGAACTCAACGATGGCGCTAACAAAGGCTGCTGCGATCCATTTCCGAAGTGCATGGTTGCGCTTAGATGTAATGACGATCCCTTCACGGTCGACTTTAGTATCAAAGTCGGAATGAATAATGAACTCCGACGTGTTAGTATTCACTAGCGTTCAGAAAGAAAAACCGTTTACTCACCTTGTAGCCGTGTTCACCGAGAGGCAGGAAAGCAAAGAGATGCTGTCTATCTGCGCACAGCGGAGCAAATTCCTCTGTCAGAGGGAACGCCAAAATAACCTCGGCACTTGAGGCGTTGGCTCTGGCATTCTCCGACGTTGGAGAGCTGCGACCCTGGCTCCACGGCAAATCATGGGCCTTCAACTTGGTGACGTGGTACAGTTGGGATTTGATCGCCTCCTGCTTATCAGAGACAGAGGAGCGATTTACGCGAATACGAAAATCGTCAATGACGGCCTTCTTGAGTTCTGTGCTCCTCAACAGACGGCCGTCTTTGTAATGTTCGGTCCTGATGCACTGTAGCTTTTTCAGGAATAATAAACAAGATTCTTGCAAAGTATCCAGCTGGCTGACTACGTGGCTTCGCAGATCGCCCGAGCCCGGCTCGTCGTCGCGCAAGCAAAGTGTCATACGCGTAAGGGGCGCAGCCAGCGTTTCGCTTGAGTCAACCCAAATCGGCCGGACCATGCCAAGTCCTGGGTCGTCTTTCTTGTTCTCAAACTTGAAAGAGAAGTTTCCGGACTGGATATAAACCTCGGTAGCCACGATAAAAACTGACTTGAACCCGATTCCCTTCGCGCCAATGTATCCGTAGTCACTAGATTTGGTACTTTGACCGACATGACAAATCGCCGTCAAGTCCCTCTCCGTAAAGCCGTCTTCGTTGCATTCCACAACAAGGTGGGAATCGTATACTTTAAAAGTGATGCGAGGCACTGTGCCCGCCTTTTTCGCCTCGGAGAACTTGTTATCGTCCGCGTTTTGAAGGAGCTCAAAGATGAAGCGCGCATTACTGCTGTACAGTTCTTTCGCTAGTCTAAAGCTTATAGTTAGCTCTGCAGTCCGTAGGTGTCGTGAGGAGAATAAAAGTCCGTTTTGACGGAATGCGCAGCCGCAGTTTCCAGCGAAAGGAAGCTCTTGTCGATTTTGCGACGGTAATCCTCGTTGAACCGCTCGATGTCATCCATCATGTCCTTGTCCAGGAAACCCCATTGCTCTGCAAGCCCCTGCACGACGTGCTTCGCCTGAGTTTTGCTTATTTGGCTGGCCATGTTCAACGTTGAATTATCCAGTCACGATTGAGCGCGTCAGAAACCTTCAGAAGCACGAAGACGATTCGAGATGGCGCATCAAAGGCTACCGCGCAGTTCTCCGTTGAAGTCGAGTAGAATATTCTCAGAAGTGGTATGTTTTCGATGATATTGCGGTAGAGAACTCACACGTAGCCAGGCCAATGGAAATTGAATCTTTACTTCCAAATACGGCAGCCGTCATCTTCATCCAGCAACATTCATTGAAGGAATGTGGCTTGCCACAGGCGTATGCACGTCTCAGGGGTTGAGCTTACTCGGCGGCTATATGCACGTTCTTGTTGGCTACGGCTAGGGAACGTGGGAACGAAGGCCAGTAAGGTGTTGTGGGCGCCGACCCAGCTGCAGGTAGCTGCACAAGGCTGCCGGAGAGTAACAGAGCCGAGACACAAAAGCATGTGGGACAAGTTTCAACGTCTGCGGGCAGCACCGTTGAAGAAAATTGAACGTCCCGAAATACTGGTGGCTTGTTTCGTATACATATGTCAGAGTCTGTATAGTGACACTATGAATGCCATGTCGTCGATTTTGTGGTTTGCATGCAGAGTCATGTCTTGAGGGAAGCGGAGAAAACAAAACAAACCAGGCAGATAGAATCCATCAGAAACAATGAAAAGCAGAAAGGCGACTACTTGGACTTGAAAAGATAGAACAAAAAGTGCCAGCGATTGTGGAGAATCTGAACATCTGACGGTAGTTGAGACTGGACATGATAACAAATAATAAATGCAATTTGGGTATTCCGCTCCTCTAAATGCTACATCTCCTCTACCCCCTTGCCCATGCCAAGGATCTTTTTATTTTTAGTAAACACAGAAATTCGTCACGTCGTCAACCCCCCCTTCCTAGGCCTTGTCTTCGCCCCCCTCCCCCTCCTCCGCCAGCTTCCTCTTCTCCGCCCTCTCCTTCTTCTTCTCCAGCAGTTTCTTCAGCTTCTTGGCCGAATTGAACACGCCATTCGTACCGGCGCCGCACGCCGCGCACGACGGGTCCTTGCGGTAGCGCTTCAGCGCGCAGGGCTCGCAAAAGTAGTGCCCGCAGCGCGTAATCACCGGCTCGCGGTAGTCGCCCTCGCAAATAATGCACTTGAACGGAATCTTCTCCAGCATCGCCTCTTCCTCTGCATCATCGCCCGTTACAGCTGGTTTATCACGATTCGCATTGGCTACGACGGTGCCGGCGAGATGCGTCTTGCCCTTGGAGACCACGTCCCACTCCTTGTCCATCTGCCACCCCTGCTTGACGTCCTCGCGCGAGTGCAGGTATTTGCAGTTGTCGCCGAAGCCGCAGAAGCCCGTCTTCTTGTAGTCCTTGCACACGTCGGGGGCGAAATCCATAACGGTGATGGTGCGGATGTTGGTGGCGGCCTTCATGGGGCCGACGGACCGCTGAGGCGCGTCGGGGTTCTTGGTGATGTAGGACGTCTGATTCGCGAGGCCCCTGTACGTGCCGTCCGGTGCAGTCGAAGACGTAGTTGTAGTTCGTGCTGATGACGAGCCAAGCAGGTTCTTGGCCGACAGCGCATCGGCGGCGTGCTCGTCGTACCAATTGCTCTGCTTGGTGGCGTCGTTGGCGGAGGTGATGGGGGCCCGGCGATCGGCCGTGTACGCGGACGCTGTGAGTTCTCTTCCGGCAGTGGCAGCGCCGGTGGCCTTTGATGAGGCTGTCACGACGGCCGTCTTCTTGCGGCGCTTGACGCGCTGGCCCGACTCGTCCTCGGACGACGAGTAGTCGCTGTCGCTGTCGCTGCCGGCGGGCGGGGGCGTCGCGGGCCGCTTGCGGATGTTGGCTTTGCCCTTGGCGCCGCGCTTTTTGAACATGGCGACCGGGGCGGCGGCCGCAGCTTCAGAGTCCATGATTGTGTGTATGCGACGGCGTCGTGGTGCGGTTTCGTGGTTGGGAATGGCAAGAATGCAATCTGGACTCGACGGACGGATGATGGAATATTCTGCCAGGAAATCGGGTTACAGGCTAGTTTCGGCCTGGTTCTAGCGGGCGTTGGCGCTAACGGATCGCTGATGGCGCTATACCTCTACTGGTGTAGGTCAGCTCCGTGCGGCGAAAGCAGAGGACTCTCTGATTTATCAGCCACATCAGTGAAAAAGTATTAGTCTTTCTTGACTTTTGCCATCATGGTTTATGTCCAAGCTTCTCTTGCTTTCTATATTCCAGCAGTGACTCTTACATCCGTAGCCTGCCTCTTTCCCCATCCCGCCCAAGTCAGAAACGGGTGGCAAACTAGCTCTCGCGCTTGGTAATTTCGCTGAACGACAGTCTTGCGTGCCACACCCACCACCCCGACGCTAATACACATATCGAAATTGTGGCATCTCTTTATCCGTCAGGTCCATCGCGTTCAGCACCTCATCGTCGAGGCTGTTGACCGCCACTGCATCGCCCGGCGCCGAGAGCTGCTCTGCGTCTCGGCGTCTGTTCTCCCGAACAAGATAGAACCGCAACAACAGACTCGCCACAAATGCAACCCCGAGACAGATGATGAGAGATAGGAAGCCGGACGGATAACTCGGCGCCTCTGACCCAAAGTACAGCTGCGGGCCAACAATGTTTCCGGCGCAAAAGGCCATGAAGATCTGTCGAACAGTAAGCCAACAGCCCCGGAAGCCACTCGAGACAAGAAAAGATAGAAGATTAAGAACGCGGGAGAGACTTTTCTCACGTACCATGGCATTTGTCGTCGTCTTTTTTGTGAAGCCGGCCGTGTTGCCGGAAAGCATGGCCATGACGAGCGGAAAATACGCGGCGAAGCTGGCGCGGATGAGGACGCCGGTGTAGCGACCCCATTTCAGATGCGGCGGGAGCTGCCGGATGAGCAGCCCGCCCAGCATGCCCAAGAGAACGCAGGCAGCCAGGCAGTATGTCCGGATGTTGTGGATGCGCGTGCTGATCCAAGTCACGAGGATGATGAAGCAGAGCTGCGAGAGGTACTCACCGGAGTAGAGCAGCAAGGTGTTGAGCTCAGTGAATCCAAAGCCTTTGATGACAATCGACGAAAACTTGGTTTTACATAGACTTAGTTGCTTATTTCGGTCTTGCTGTGATGGATGGAGTGACTTACACTGCTTGCCCCATTCGCAACGCATGCGCAGAACTGTACAACGGCAAGTAGCCAGGTCTTGACATCCAGGAGCGCCTCGCGCACCTGATACCACTTGTATTCGTTGTTGCGGATGCCCGTCATGTTTTTGCTAACGCGCGCCACAGCCATGTCTCGTTCCGCTTTGGATAGGCACCGGGCCTTGGCCGGGATGTCGGGCAGCATGGCCAGGACGATGGCCGCGAACAAGACCGTCGCAGCTCCAAAAATGAGAAACAGTGCCTATATTTGCGGTGGACATCTACATTAGCTTGGCCGACCCATCGTACTAGTAGCCCGAATGTACAGTTTTCCTTTACCTTCCAGGGTGCCACTGAGTGAATGTGGCCGATGCCGTAGGCGACGATGCCGCCAAAGATGCCGGCGACCGAGTTGCCCGCAAACCACGCGGCGTGCCGCAGCGGCTGCTCGGAGCGCCGGTACCACATGGCCACGATGATGGTGAGCCCGGGGCCAAGCGGCGCCTCGCACACGCCGAGGAAGAAGCGCACGGTGAGCAGGCCGGTGGCGTTATGCGGGAGCGCCATCATCATTAGAACGCTCCCCCAAAGAAATCTGCTTTCAGAGTCAGTGGATTTGCACCCGTGGGCAGCTACCAGGCCATCAACACTAAGGGCCTCAACTTACACGGACACGGCCATAAACTTGGCCACGGGCATCCGTACCATGATCCACGCCGCGGGATAGGACGCGACGAGAAAGCCAAAGTAGTAGATGGCAGCCGCCCAGGAGTAGTCGCCGCCGGAGAGGGCCAGGTCGGGCCGGATGCCGAGGATGGCGGCGTTGCTTAGAGCGGACTTGTCGAGAAACTGGAACATGTAGGTCGCGCACATGATGGGCAAAAGGCTTTTCCCAGTATTACTTTCAATGAATTTTGGCATTGTCAAGAATTAGTTTGTGGTAAATTGCTTACTACAAGTCAATCTTGCGCAGCAACGGCTTCATCGCGCGCTGATCGAGAGGCTGAGCGATCTGCTCATCGCTAACGACGCGGTCTTCTTTGTCGTCTGCCATCTTTCCGGCTCTTGTACTCGATGCAACACTTTTTCGTCTATAAGAAGTGGCGGATGGATGGATAACGAATCCTCGCGACTGGAAATGATGGAACAACGACGTGTTGAGTAGCACGGCAGCCGGAGAGCTGGAGAGAGCTGGAGATGTGGCGGCGATCTCTGGCGGACCAGCCCGATGAGGGGGAGCTGGTGTCCGATCTAACCGCCGATGTCTTGTATGCCATAAGCACTCGCCTGGACGCCGAATTGCCGCGCGAAAAACATCTTAAATCCAATTAACTCCATTTTTCGTTTCATTAATTATGGATTCTTTCAGCGACCGGTTCACTTCTTCGCTATTGCTATTGCTCTTGAGCTCTCCCGAATCGCTTCTTTGTCGCCATGGCTTTTTGCTCCAAGCTCACCGGATTCACGTAGCGCTGCATCATGAACGGGCCTAACAGTAGATTGTGTCGGCCTCCGACGAGCTATCGAATCACGACCTTGGTTTCGGAAGAAGCCCAACTTGAGAATTTGCAACAGGAAAAAAAATGCGGTGAGGGGTTGTGTTGTCTGGCTTCGCGACAGCCCGCTCAGTGAGGCCACTACCGACATGAGTACATGACATCCTTGACTCGAAAAGAAGGACAATATACAGTTCTTCAACCATAAGATGGTGGTAACTGATGGTTAAATCAAAATCCCGGATCCCTACCGTTGAAGACAGGAAAAGAAGAACAATCAAGCTTGTTCCAGAGTGGGTTTTGAGCTGCGGCACCCCTGATGGACTACCATCTTGCCTTCGAGACCAATGTTCCATTCTGGACGAGAGCCCTGAGAGCACAAGGCATCGTCCTAGGGAAGCGATTACTGGTGAAAAAATTGAATGGTACGTGAACGGAGTTCTTGAAATCATGAAGATTTTTCTCATTGTGGTGCTGAGCATCTTCGGCACCATGGAGGCGTGTTTTTGCTGCAAGGTAATTCGCATCCTATTCATCACAAAACATACCTACAAGTGTATTGCAAACGCTCAAAAACTAAATCTTATTGAGCTACGCTAAGGCAAAAGCGAACTCGGGTCACGTGACGAAATAACTGTCTCATCTTCAGTGATGGGAGCGACGCGGGTGAAGCTCAAGAAACACCCATATGAGAACCAGGATGAAACGAACGCATCGGAAAGTGCGAAGTGGTTGCGATATCTGCCGGCAACGCCGAATCAAATGCGATGAATTGAAACCACAATGGTTTGTCACCTGCGGCTTGTTGAGTCGCATCACCAAAGCTAACCCTGCCCTCGCAACGCAGTACACAGTGCCAGCGGCTAGCAAATGCGGGTTCGGTCACCTCGTGTACATACAACAGAGCAAGTGGTGAACAAACTCGCGGCAGCGCCGGATCCGCAAATGTAGGAGCCCGCGCCAGATCTACAAGCATCGTCACCGATCCATCATCCTCGGCAATGTACTCTTCCACGCACTTGTCCATTGTATCGCAGTATGGATGGCCGAATCCAACTTCCGAGCAAGAGCAGAACCTTCTTTTCCATCTCTGCGTTGTACGGAAACAGCTTGAAACATTCGAGCAGCGAGGACTACTGGCTGGCATTGGTCAATTCTCAAGGTACGAGACCCAGCTGAGCCTACAACGTTGTTTCAGGGCCCTAAAATATGGCAGATCGCTATCCATGGCCGGCAGATTCCCATATCTACGCCAAAGCTTGTGTAGCCTCAGCGCCAGTCACCTTGGAGCCTTGACACAGTCGTCAGTCTTGAGGCAAGTTGAGCTTCGCTACAGAGGCTCCGCAATACAGGGCATGACTGCATACCTAGGAATCGCTAATTCGAGTGCCGGTCTTGATCAGTTTTCCCTTCAAGGTCTTCTAGAATCGGCAGTCCTCTTGGCGTGGTATAGTACAGACCCGTAAGCTCCAGCGTCTTGGTCCGCCAATCACGTCGCTGACACTTCATCAGAGGAGAGTATGCACAGCTATTAAAGGGGACACTTGCAGTATGCTATTGCAGCCTGTATATACGCAATAGAAGTGTTTTGCTGACAAAAGTCGTGACAGCTTATGCCTGAGAATGACAGGTCAGGTCAATTGGTCCATGTTCCGCGGGTGACAGGCACTGAACTGCCAACCTGTGCATCCCCCTCATCCCATACGTTCTACCCATTCTTGGAGCAGATGAAGGAGTCCACAGTCACATTGTCACGGTGCGAGCTATCTGCAGATGTCAGAGCAGCCGTGCAAGACCTTCACAATTTCATTTACAACATCCTGCACTCGCCGCTGGCCGGCGACTCCGTTGAAAAAGAGCTCTATGCAATGTTTCCTATTCGGAACTGGCTACGATTCGTCCCGGAGGCTCCATCGAAGCTCGAAAATGGTAGCGACTTTTTGTTGAAAATGTACTTGGCGAATTATGAGACAGCTATACTGCTCATGGGCGCGTTGTGGCCAGATCTTGACACGCCGCTGGGGTTCCATGAGAGACGCCTGTGCATCAAAAAGATGCGAGATGCTGTCAACGAGCGGCTAAACAGTGCCTTTCTGCCTGTGCCGCCAGCTGACACTATCATCAGCGATCGTAAGACTTTGAAAGCTTGTCAAGAGTGGCTGAGCATCTCGGAGATAGCGATCGAGTGCTACGATCAGTCGTGTTCGAAAGAAGTGTAATACAACAATATAATGCCGCTCTAATGTCAGCTTTAATAGTCTCACTCTATATGAACAGACGAAGTGACCCCAAGGATATACGTTGACTAGTCATATAACTACTATATTCCCACGATGTCATTTAACATGTCACCTTTTTATTCCTGTATGTATCTACCTAAAAAGAAAAGTAACCTAAAGAACAGAAAGCATGGTCCGATCAGTAGAGACTCTGCTTCAATGTATTGCGTGCTACAACTTATCATTGATTCACCGACGAGGCAAAGTCAAGATTGAAGTTTATACTTGCATCGAACATGCCCATCTCAAGAGCTGAATTGGTATCAAGCAGCGTATCAAGTAGACTAGTCCCCAATTTCCCGTCTAGGTCATTGAAACTCATCGTTAGTGGGTTTGGATGTTGCAGGGAAGGCATAGACCCTGCACTCAGTAGTGGCCGGTACTGCCGAGGTTGCTGGTTTCGGCGCGCTCCATCAAGGTCTGTGGCCCAGGGCGAGAAGAGCGGCAGTGTGGGCAACTGCTTCGGAAACAATGAATGTTTCTCCAGACTGACAAAAGTATCACGGAGTGTCGCATCTGTTACATTCGCGAGGCTTTCTGCGTCGCTTAAAATCGTATCGTGGCCTCTGGGAGCTGTTGTGTAATCTTTCGGTGAAGAAGCCCTGAGCCCGCCGAGGTCAAGCGAGGCGCCACATTTAGCATAATTGTCCGAACTGAACCCGCTGGCGGCAGAGTCAGAACAGGTGGCGCCGGGGCCGAGCCATTCTGATATCTCTAGTTCGTGAAGTTGCCGTTCTTCAAGCCAACGAGCTAGCTCAGCCACAGTGGGCTCATCTTCCGCTAACACTGGATGGCTAAGAAGCTGAACGCTGCCGGGATGGATGCATCTAAGCATCTGCGCAATGTTGTGAACGATGGGTTGACCGTTGTCATTCAGACCGGGCTCGTCAAGCTCCCAAGGTTCCGATCTGCGAATCATGCGATAAGGTCTCTGGATAGCGGCAGCCATGGTCAGCTGGTTGCCTTCAAGAACTTCAGCATAACTGGCAAGGTCTTGAATTAGTGACTGCGATTCGGACGCCGATGGATGAAAAAGACATACACCCCAGGCATCTTTTTGTACTCTCTCCTCTTTTTGGTCCCAACGGTGCAGATGAGGCCTCGGTCTTTACAGCGGTTGCAAGGAAATTCTCCGTCACACTGTACATTGAGGATCGGTCAGTTACGGGTACGAAGAGCTATGATGTGCGTTCGCAGATATAGATGGTCAAATACTTTGGTTTTCTTCGAGCGACAGTTCTCGCAGGCTTTTCGCGCTCTTCTTCGGCCGTTGATGTCACTGGTAACGGCGATACCATCTCCGCGATAGGTAGCAGACTTGTAACTTGTACGCTTGATTCCGCTCTTTGGAGGCGGAGCATTATTGTCTGTGGTCATGGTTGATCTCTGCATTGTTCTGTCAAAAAGATAGATGGGAGGTGGGCAACTGAGAACTGAGAACGGAGTTGCATGCTGGCAGTTAAGGGAACGGAGCAGAACCGAATAGTATACGTAGGGCCTCGAGCGAGCTTCGCAGTTACCTTGGCTGCAGACAGCTCCAGCGCCAGCCAGTCCGGTAGTGACTTATGTTAGATCTGTTTCTTTACTTGCTCGTCGCTTTGCACCGGATCATCTGCAAGCCAGCGAGGTCTGGAACCATTCTCAAACCTCACTAATTAGGACTAAACAGTTTGCTACTACAAATTGCTACATCACAATGATCTATCAGGGGCCAGGACTCGGTTAGCAGTGAGATTGACACGGCGCTTTCGATGCAGCTTTCAGCTGCTCCGATAGCAGCTAGCTGAACCTTCTTGGCCCCCCATTGTTTCGCAGGCAGGTCGTTGTCTCAACGGCTGATGGAGGACGGCAGGATCCGCACTGACCTCTTGAACCGTTTCTAGTTGATATCAGTTTACACGCCCCCGCAAACGTCGAATCGCTAGGTACCCAGTCTCTCCACAGACTGAACCGACATGCTCGTTCATGCACAGTCTAACCGTAAATACTGCAGACATATTTCACGATCAAAGCCTGGCCGTTGTAGGTACAGTGAAACAAATTTTGGCATCTTCGCTAACTAACTACTTCAACCACACGTCTACTTCTTCTTCTCAAACATCTCGCTCAAACTACTACACACTTTTTCCTTTTAGAAACAATGACTTCCATCGCTACGCAAGACCAACTGAAGACACTGTTCGTCCTCGACGTCGGCCTTAGCAAGCCAGTGGCAGGCAAATCCTTTCAGGAAATCATTTCCCGTGGCGAGGTGCTGGCTCTACCCCTAGATGGCCGGGATCCCGTTTTAATCACGTCCGATGTGAATTTCGTGACTCTTCCCGACGGAGTCATATACAACACCAAGAGACGACGCCTATATTTCACGAACATGGGCATTCCTCCCCTCAATGACGGCAGCGTCTGCTCAGTCCGCCTGGACGGAACACACATGGAGACCGTGTTGGCCAAGGGTAGTGTTCACACCCCGAAGCAGCTTGCTTTGGACCATGTCAACGAAAAACTCTACATCTCTGATCGCGAAGGCTTGAGGGTCATGCGATGTGATATGGACGGCTCAGGCCTCGAAACCCTTATCCAGACCGGCGACTATCGTAACCCTGATGACGCCCGCGACCAGACAAAGTGGTGTGTTGGCATCGCCGTGTCGAGCAAGACTGGACTCTTTTACTGGACACAGAAAGGCCCATCCAAAAGCGGTCATGGAAGGATTTTCTGTGCACCGATTGACACTACTGAGGGACGCCGACACCCTGTGTGCGTGCTCGATAATCTTCCTGAGCCAATAGACTTGGAATTTGATGAAACGTCCAACATCCTTTACTGGACTGATCGCGGAGAGGTGCCCTACGGCAACACTTTCAATCGGATCCGACTGGACGCTTCAGGCACTGGCCCTGCTACAGTGTCTCCAGACGCGGTGACGGGTCTCCGACACGAAATTCTAGCTCAGAATTTCGATGAAACCATAGGGTTAGCTCTCGACAAGGCTGAAGGTCGATGGTATATATCGGATATGGGCGGGACAATTTGGATATTTGATATCAAGAGCCGGTCCAAAAGCAAGCTGTTTGAGGACAAAAGTCGAGCTTTCACTGGTATTGTGTTGGTTGTCAGAGGCTGATTCACCGCAGATCATTCGTTGGTACTTCCATGGTTACTTTTAAGTACTTCTATAATATATTCGACAGCTTGGTGAATTACTTTATACTATATGACGTTTTCAAGATGTGAGACGGCCCCCTCAGTTGTGAAGTCGATCCGCGTTTGGAAGATACGAACTTAGAACTCACTCAGTCAAGAGGTCCTACAAACGGCAGCCAACTTTTGTTGCCAACATGCCAGTTTGACACAGCGACAGTGCCCTTACGAGAGTGCCCTTACGAGAGTGCCCTTACGAGTATTACCCGTCGCGTAATGTCAAGATAAACGACGGCACTTGCATGCTCCACATGTCGCCGGGACTGCTCAGCAATTGTGACACATCAAAGTGGTTCGCAACTTGGTTTGCTATTCGTCTACGGCGTTCATCTATACACACACCCCCGTGCCTCACCACTAACTCATGCCCACTCTTCGCTAGTGCTGGCGCAGTACGGAACTGGGCCATGGAGCCAGCGCGGGGTGGCAGAGCCGTTCCCATAGGCCACTATCGGCGACAATATTGCATGATCCTTGCCCCAGGCCGTCTCTGAAAAGTGATCCATGTATCCATCTCTGCTCAGAACATCGGAATTTTCCTTCCAAGCCTTTCCGAGCACGTAAAGCAGTTCTTCGACGTGCAGGTCCGGCGTCATCGGCCCAAATTGATACCTGTCCTGGATCTTCTTCACAATCTCGGGTTGGTACAGTCCGACCGCCTCCTCCAGCTGCGCCGCGTCGACTGCGGTCAGCGAGACGGTGGCATGGTATGAGCCTCCGTGCTTTGCGCGGTCCCTGAGCGCGAGCATCGTGTCAATGACACCCACCGCGCCGGACAGCATGTCTGCGATGGGGAGCGACGGCAGCACGCCCACACCCTCGTCGAACCCATACGCCTTTCCGCACACGTAGGAACAGCCAGAGGCGGCGTCGGCAATTTGCTGAAAGCCGGGCCGTTCCGCATAGTACCCATCCGGCCCGTAGCAGTTGAGGTCGACATAGACTATGCCTTTTCCTCGCGCGCGGGCCTTTTCGAGGACATCCTCAAGGCCAAAGCCCTTGCGCTCTAGCGAGCGCAAGCGAAACGCCTGAATGATGACGTCTGCACCTTCTATCAAGGCGTGGAGCTTTTTCTTGTCCGCCTCGACAGTGAGATCAAGCGCGTAAGTGCGCTTGCCGGCAGTCAATTGAACACTAAGCGCCTTTTTGGGGAATCAGCAAAGCTGGTCTCTCTCTCTTTGGAGATGTGACGTACCTGCAAGTCTGGAAGATTGGGGCTTTGCACCTTGATGACATCCGCACCTAGCGAAGCGAGGGCAGCTCCCATCGCTGGACCAGCAATGACTCTAGCTAGTTCAATCACCTTGATGCCCGCCAAGGGGCGTTGATCATCCTTGTTCGACTGAAACGGAACCGGGGGCAGATCCGCTCCCAAGGCCACGCGGCGATAATTGATCATCGGATGCGCACGGAGACGCTGCCCCATGGACGTCTCTCTCCACTGCGCAGGCGTGTAGCACGTCTGCCCGCAGAAGCCGTGCTCCATGTTCTTCTGGTCAAGCTCAGCAGCCGAGTATTTGATAATCTCAGCCTTGATGATGTTGTAGGCCTCGTCCCTAGTCGAGGCAACAGCATCGGGGTCGAGGTTGTAGGCTTTGAGAAAGGCCGGCGGGTTGAGGTTGCCCATGATCTGGTACCAGACTTGAGGGTCTTTTGTCGGGTAAATAGCCCACGAGCGGAAATGCATGTTGTTTTTGGTCAGGACGCCCTGGTCTAGATCTTTCCCGACACGGCGTGTCGTGCCGTCCTTCTGAATCTCCGCCAGGCCCTTTTCGCCGATAGACACCAATGCTGGGGTGGCCGGGTACAGGCCTGCCTTGTCGACATCGATGGAAATTTTCCCTGTATCAATGCCTCGCAAAGCACAGATTTCTTTCCCAACGACGCCAATCATGGCATGACACACGGCGGACTAGTATGTTTCTTGAGCAAAGATGAAGGAGGCGTGCTTGAGACGAGCGGTACTCACCATGGCTTGAGATTTGAGAGGTCCCGGGATGATGGGGAGATCTCCCCCGTAGAATTCAACACTTTCCAACGCAGAATCATCCGTGGTGAAACCTGGGGACACCTCTGCAAAGTGATGCAGCAGACGACGACATTCCGCTGGCAAAGGGCTGTACTCGGTGTCAACAAAGGTGCCGGGGCCAAAGCCGCCTCTTGTGGTGGTCTTGGCTGTCATTTTTCTTCGAGTTTTGTTGGGTGTATACTGTGCGGTTTGAGTGCTGTAGTTTACTGGAAGTTGCACTCCGTGTAGCAGGCCTTTTATGCTTGAGCCAAGCAGCGCCGTTTATTGAATCACCGTGTCCGCGGGCTTGATCCAACGCACCCCACAAGCAAGTTTCGCAGCTGTCCAAACAATTTGAGTTATTACGTGCATAAACGACGTGCATGAGCGAGCTTGACCACACTAGTACCCAGTCCGGCTTGCTCGGCTTGGATCGCTGTCGGGATCGACCCACCATTCTCGGCCGGTGTCGCCACCAAGGCAAAGCCCGATTTCTCCGTTTAGCATCTCAGCCCCGTCACCAACGGTTTCAGCATACCAAGAGTTTGTTATCGGGGCGGTCTGGGTCCCTTCTCGGACCAAGCGATGGCTAGCTTGAAGCTCCGAGCTTCCATGGAACAAGGCAAGCCGAGGCTGTCATGGGACGGTACGCGCAGACGAGCCTCTTTTTTACGTGCCCCTCAAAAAGAGTTTCCAAGTGCGTCATTGCATCGTTTGCACCAGCTGCGAGTGTAATTATTTAAGTCTAGGTAGCGGCTCCCATTCCTAATCATCGAAAACCCGCTACGCCAGCCCACCAAACTACTACAACTCCTTTTCCTTTCTACTCTAATTCACAATGGCAATTCGTACTGTTGGCGTCATCGGCACCGGCGTCATTGGAGCGTCGTGGACCGGTTTGTTCCTAGCTCACGGTCTGCGCGTCCTAGTGTCTGATCCTGCGCCGAACGCGGAGAGCAAGCTTCGGACGTATCTTGAAAGCATTTGGCCTACCCTTCAAGATGTTGGGTTGTCGCCCAACGCATCCTTGTCGAATTACCAGTTCGTCGGAGCCAGCATGCAGCAGCACTATTCTGAGCTCGATTTCGTTCAGGAGGTACGTTTACGGCTTGCGCTTTGCGGGCGCGCCAGCCCAACGAAGCACCGGGCTTGAGCTAACGGCGCATAAAACTAGAATGCACCCGAAAAGGTGGAATTAAAAATGAAGCTGCTCGGCGAGATCGACGCGGGAACTCGTCCGGAAGTCACCATAGCGTCCTCGTCATCGGGCATTCCAAGCTCGCAGTTCATCGCACAATGCGGTAAAGCTCCAGAGCGTGTGCTCATTGGGCATCCCTTCAATCCACCTCACCTGATG
The DNA here is from genome assembly GCF_028009165.1 of Akanthomyces muscarius. Classification (NCBI taxonomy): domain Eukaryota; kingdom Fungi; phylum Ascomycota; class Sordariomycetes; order Hypocreales; family Cordycipitaceae; genus Akanthomyces; species Akanthomyces muscarius. The sequence continues at coordinate 1,640,873 of NC_079243.1, read as the reverse complement.
CCGCTTGTCGAGGTTGTGCCTCACCCAAAGACTGCCAAGGCCAGCATTGAAGCGGCGCTGTCATTCTACAAGTCACTCGGCCGGAAGCCCGTCCACATTCGCCAGGAAGTTCCCGGGTTCGCAGCCAATCGCCTCCAAGCCGTTTTGTGCAACGAAGCCTACAGTCTGGTCAGCAGAGGCATCATGTCTGCCAAGGATCTCGGTAAGCCCATCCTTTGGCTCACGATTTACAAGTTTTTTTTTTCTAATTAAAGACCGGATTCACAGACGAGTGCGTGACATCCAGCCTCGGGCCACGCTGGGCCGTGACGGGACCACTAATGTCAAATGCGATGGGTGGCGGAGGAGGGAGTGACGGCTTCAAGCACCTCCTTGAGCATCTGGGCCCGGCTACGGAGACATGGATCGAGGACATGAAAGCCCACGCATTCAACTGGACTCCGGAGCAGTTGACTGCTCTTGGAGACAGCGTCGCCGAAGAACTTGGCACTCAGGATGTCCACGAGCTCGAACGCAAGAGAGATGCTACTCTAGTAGCGCTGTTTCGCCTCAAGAGCAAGGCGGACACTGAGTAGAGCAAAGTCAGTTGGCTCGGAGGGCAGCTGGCTGGCATTGAAACAAGCCTGGCCAAAGTGACGGGAGACAGGAAAAGCTACAGACCTTTCTGATGCTATGGTATAGTTCCGAGCCTAAAATTTGTTTTCTATGGAAATGATTTTTTGTTCAGCTACTAGAAGTTGATGTGCAACTTGAAGCTTTTGCGTACTACCTGTCCCGCATTTTACTATCAGCGCCTCTCATACGTAGTTGTCGCGGTTCAGGCCGTGAAGGAGACTCACCTTGTTGCGTTGTCACCTACCACGCCTTCACGTCTGCTAACCGCTCCTATCGTATGGATGCGTTATAAATGATACCTGAATACATATGTAGCACCGCAAATTTCACATTCGCGCCGAAAGTTGCCACATGCATTTGCAGTTCAGCCGACCTATTGCGCATGACCTCACCGAAACAGCTCATCACAAACATGGCACTCTCCTGAGGTACCTGTCGTCGCGCATGATGGAATCGTCATCAGCGATACCCAGCTACGGAGTATCGGCGGCGGCGAACGGGTGCTCGTACTGGGTCTGCCGCGGTCCCCGCTGTAAGCCGGCCAGGCCCGGTAGTGCCGGGACGCAGGGACGCCCGTGCGCCGAAACGGGCCGGTCTTTTTCTGTCTTATCCGGGCCAGCCATGGATTGCGCGTCGAGGAAAAGGCAGTAGCGTCAGTGAGGGCTCTCTGCTCCGCACGAGGTGGATTTTCAGCAGAACAAATTGCCGAGACACGAAGATGAGTTTGACTAGTTGGCTGTTTTCGATTAGAGCACGCATAAGCGAGGAGCTAAACACACCCTGGGACATGATGTTTCTCTGCATAAGGTTTGGATTATGAGAAACAAATTGCCAAAGCACACGAACAAGCTTTCTGGCTGCTTTCAGTTAGAACGTGCATGAGCGAGATGCTAGCCCAGCCACCTCCACTCTGCGTAGGGCTTCTCCGCATGAATCTCAGATTTCCTGGTCAACATATCGCCGATTATAGAAACAGGCTTTCTGCCTGCTATTAGTTACAGCATGTATGAGCGAGATACTATGTCAACCCCCATCCCCACTCTGCATGAGCGTTTCCCATTTATGGGGTGCCACAACATCATTCTAAGTGAACAGACACCAGCCCGATATTCTCATCGATGTAGCTTAGACGGAGTTAGCAGTAAGTCTGACGATCAGCAAGTGTAACCTGGCGACACGCTGCGACGAACTGCTGACAAAAGTTCCCCCTGCTGCCTACTCTCCTTGGCACTTTACGGTCAGATTCTTTCACCCACGACTTCCGACTTGTCCGCGGCTCTTGTCTTCTGCTTCTGTTCAAACTCGACGCGACTCAACATCGATAATTTCACTATTCTAACCATGGCGAAGAAATCTGTTGTCATCGTGGGAACGGGCTGGGCAGGCTACACTTTCCTCCAAGACATCAGTTGCGATGCCTACAATGTAATCATCATCTCGCCAGAGGCAACGAGCCCATACACGCCACTGCTTGTGAGTCGCAGCACAGCCCATCATAGCCGTCATTTCTAATGAGAACGCAGGCTAGCGCAGCCTGCGGTCTATTTGACTTTGGTCTGGCCGAGGAGCCTGTGAGACGGTACAGTCGCCGATTTACATTTTACCAAGCCTCTGTCGATGATGTTGATCTTGCGAACAAGATTTGCTTTTGTCACAGTGCTTTTGATGGCGCCACCAAGTCCTTTCCCATCAGCTACGATTATCTCGTTCTAGCCCCAGGGTACGTGTGCAATGTGAAAGACGTCGACGGAAAAAATCCCTAACACGAGATTGCAGATGTGTCACAAACACGTTTGGTACCCCGGGGGTCGAAGAGTCCGCTTTCTTCGTCCGGAATGTCCCCGATGCGAAAAAGGTCCAACAACGCATTCAACAGCTATTGGAGCTCGCATCCCTGCCCGACACCAGCGAAGAGCAGCAGAGAGCGCTTCTGCACATTGCCGTTGTGGGAGGTGGACCGACCGGCGTCGAAATCTCTGCCGAACTGTCCGATCTGTTCAACAACGACTTTGCCAAGCTGTACCCAAGTCTTGCCGGCAAAATGTCCATCACCATATTTGACGCGGCTCAGTTTATTCTGGGAGCTTTCGAGCAGTCGCTGAGAGACTATGCCATCACAAGCTTCTCTTCGAGACATGTTCGAGTCCATACTGATGCAAAAATCCTCAAGGTCGAGCAAGACAAGATTACAGTCAAGGGCCATGGAGAAGTGCCATGCGGAATGGTGCTCTGGGTTACCGGCAACAAAGAGTGCGCTCTTGTCGACAAGCTGAACGTGGCCAAGTCGGATCGGCTTCCACGCATACTGACGGACGACGCACTCCGGGTCCTCGATGCAAACAGGCAGCCTATGGACAATGTCTTTGCTCTCGGAGATGCAGCAGACATTGAGAGCAATGGGTTGCCGACAACGGCCGAGGTGGCGGTTCAGAAGGCCAGATTCCTAGCCAGGACTTTCAATGGGTGCCGAGGGTTCGATGCTTTGTTTACATACAGGCAGAAAGCTCTGGTCGCCTACATCGGCGGACACGACGGTGTGGTGCAAGGCGAGGCCGGCTGGACAGGCGCGAGAGCTTGGCGTGCCTGGAGAGCAAAGAACCTGTTTTGGACGCGTAGCTGGAGACGCAAGTTTATGATTGTGGCCAACTGGATGTGGAATTGGATTGATGGTCGAGAATTGGCCCGGGCATAGGTGGGAGAAGTATCTGCAGAAGCTTTGCGAGTGAAGACAGAGGTGGCACAGCAGCTCAGCCACACCATCATATCTGGTTCAGAAATGGCCAGCAACTAGATAGAGAAGGCAAAGCAGGCAATAGAAATACAGAATGAGTCATTTGAGGATTCGATCCGGTAACTCTATGAAGAACCATTTTATCAATGCCCGATATTTTTAGTTTTTAGCTCTGAGGTGCGCAGTTGCTCAACCCACAGTGGGCAAAAGGGAGGGCAGCCAAAGAAGACCACTGTGATGCAGCACAGCCACGCTCTTGCAAGCCACAGACACCTGCATGAACATTGAGATTGAGTTCTCGACTCGTTTATGCGCACTGTAGGATCGTCTCATATCACACAGTAGTTTGCGCGGCCACATCCGAGAAAACAAAACAAAACAAACGAGACATCCGTGTGCCGGGTAGGTGCAGTGATGCTCGGTTTATTTTTGGAGAGCAATGTCGGCCGGTGATTGGCTGCAGAGGTCCATGGCATTGTTGACATGGGGCCCTTGCTAGAGCGGGAGCCAGTGTGGCGTTTGCCTAAATGAGCAGCATTATGCAGAGCAGAAGCGCGTCATGGCGAGCCAAATATAAACAGGACGATTAAATGCCCGAGATGGATCAATGCGACGACGTGGTTAAATTGTCGACTATTTTTACTATTATGCTGCAGCTGTGGTGTTGACCTCGGTACGTGGTTCAAACCTGGCAGCTGCCATAATGACAGGTGAGCTGGGCTGTTCTGCATCTATCCGAATAAAGGGAGGAATGTGGTGCAGATAATACGTGACAAGATGGGACGGTGGGGACATGGAGAGGGAAGAGGAGAAACGGTATGGAGAGGCCCAGGATGGAAATATGTAAACAAAGAACAACAGCTAGAGGGCAGATTGTGAGACGAGATTGTTGGTTGAACCAGATGGTGTTGACAGCCAGCGCGTAGAAATGGGAAATCCAGCGCTCTAATTGGCCGTGATGAAAGTTTGTCTTTGATTATTTACAGCGCCTGCAGGCTTGTGATGATGGCCTTGTGGGATGGTTTCTGGTGCCTGGCCACACCTGGTCTAGCGCGTTTTGCAGAGCACTTCCCAGGCCCACTACGGGCGCCGTACCTGGATTGCTGGCCCCGCTGCCCACTGGCCCTGTCTGGGCCCGTGGCCGTCCACTGAAGCACAGCTGGCCAGGCACTGGCACCAACGCTCTCCCCCACCTGCTCCAATCTTGCGCGCCTTGCTTGTGCTTGTCGCGTCCGACGTCTCTGTCTCGTCACGAGATCAAGGTCTCGGATGAGCTCCCAGAGACATTGTACCTGCAGATATTTGCTCATCTTTGTAATGCCTGGTGTGGTATCGGAACGTAGATGGGGCCATGCAGCGCAACCTCGACTGTCCAGTTCTCTACCTTACCTACCTAGGTACCTACCAGCACAGTGGATTGACACGCTATAATCAGGCCCTGCAATAAGAGCAGCTCCCTGCAGCTTCCCGTACCTCCCCTGCAATAAGCGCTGACCGGCGTCGCTGCCAGCTGGCGCCGAAAAAAAAAACGACAAACAACATCACGGCTCAGTTCCCTTTCCTTCTCCCCCCCCCCTCAAGGTGCTTCTTCTCCTTTGATGCCCTCCATCGCCGCATAGCTCACGCAGACCCCGTCTCCGCGCTGCTGAGTCTACATCAATCCAAACCCCCATTCACCTTTCCGCCGCTCATTCGATTTCCCTCTTGCCGTATATTTCTCCTCTACGACGCGTCGTTTGATATCTCGGGCCCCCCGCTTCAGTGTCTTGCCGTGGCCCGTCTCTTGTCTAGCCCATTACGCGACTCCCTCTGGTGTCCGACAAAGAAACAGTCTTGCACCTTTTTAATCTAATCATTGGAAAACTCGGAAAATTTTACACTTCTTCAACGACTTACGACTTCGCTCTTCAAAACCCTATTTCTGTCCGACCTCGACTCTCCTCCGTCTTTTTAATAGCCCGTTTCGTCCTACCTACCCGGCCGGCCAAACAAAACACACAAAGACAACAAGTGGCGCAAACCCCAGAAAAAAAAAAGAAGAGCGACCCGAACTTTTTTTTACTTTTTGGTCCAACGTGGCCGAGAGCCCAATCCACGCGCGTCATACCATTCCAGCACCAATCTGTGCTGCCGCCTAACCCTACCGGACACTGCACGCCGCATTTCTCTCAGGCTCGGCCTCCGCTTCGACCACAGCTTAGTCGCCTCGTCACAAGCAACAACGCCAGCTTCTCCTTTGCTTGCCAATTTTCATCATCTCGACTCTTCGGCCGCCCTTGCACCAACGTCGCCAATTTTTCCTTTTTCTGCTCAAATCGGCGCCGCAATCGTCCTCTCCAGCTCCGTGCGGCCGGACCTGCGCCTTGTCTCTCCTTACCCCTGCTTGGTCCTCCGCTTTCGACGCAAGGGGCGCATCGTATTTTGGGACCTGTTCAATCCGCAGCACACGCTGCAAGCTTTTGACCGGCGACCGGCTAGACACGTCTTCTCCTCCTCAGAATCCCTCTCCGTCATCACGTCGTCCTTTCTGCAGCCCACCAGCTTCCTGGCCAGCTTCATGGTCTCCCGCTGGCTTTAGGCGGTCGTTCTGTCGTTTCCTTCAGCATGGCCTCGTCTATTGCCTCGGCCAGACCCAATCTCGCTGCGCCTGTGGCCGACGATGATGCCGCCAACGACCCGTTCGTCGCCAGCACCTCTTCCACCCACCACCGCTTCTCAGCTTTCGACCATGAACTCTTTGCTGCAGGACCCGGCTCCTCCCCGCGCCAGGCCAAGCGCGCCCTCGAGGCCCATCTAGCCGAGACGGAGCGGCGCCTCGATGAGGCTGGCAAGTTGGGTACGGCCCTCGTCGGCCAGCGTAAGGCGCTGGCTGAGCAATTGCAGGAAATCGAGAAGCTCCAGGCACAAGGCGAATTGGGCCCCGAGCTCCGCCAAAAGCTCGTGGAGATCGAGCGCGAATACAATGACCTGGCCCGCGAGTCTGCTCGCGCCTTTCTACCAAAGAGAATCCCTTCCAACGAGAACGGCCCTGGCACACCATACGCACCTGATGGTCGCACTGGCAGGGTAAGTCTCTCACATGGCCTATTCGCCCCCCAATTGAATCAGTCATACAGTTTCTAACGCAGCCTCGTCACACAGCGTTCCATCAGCCCTTCCAAATTCGACGGCCATGCCACCGGCTCTCCTACCAAACTCACAGTGCCGAAGCGCAGAGCCAGAAACCAGCAATCCAATCGCATACACGACATTGAGTTTGCCGCCGAAATCAGCCAGTCCCTCATCGCACAGGTCCGAAATCTACAGTCTCTTCTGTCTGAGCGCGAGGACGAAGTCAAGACGCTGCAAGGCGAAAAGTCGCGGCTCGAGATTGATACCGAAGGCCTTCACCAGCGTCTAAAGACTCTCGATGAGAGCGAGCACCGCTACAAGGACGAAAACTGGAACCTTGAGACGCGGATGCAAGAAATGACTTCTCTGCAAAAAGAAGCAGCTGACAAGGAAAAGAAGCTAAATCAAGCCATCAGCCTCGCCAACATGGAGAAGACAGTGGCTCAAAAAGAACTCGACGAGGTCAAAGCCTCCCATGCAAAACTCACCGAGGATCATGCAGCTGCCATTAAGCTGCATGACATTGAGCTTGGTTCCGCCAAGCGCAATCTGACCATGGGCGAGGATGAGCGTACGTCCCTCCAGAAAAAGATCGACGATCTGACGAACCAAAACCAAGAGCTCGCCAGAGCCTTCTCCACGCAACGCGGCAGACTACTGGATCGCGAGCCAGGCTCTGGACTTAGCGACGAGGACTTTGATACGGCCACGGAAAATGCTACCCCCGAGCACTCGCCGCCGCCCTCCCCAATCAAGGGCACTCCGCGACATGCTGTCCTGGAAACAGAGACTGTCAAAACCTCTCTCGGCCACGCGCAAAGAACCATCCAGAGCCAGAGGAACCAACTCCACCGCGAAAAGACCGAAAAGCTCGAACTCCGCCGTATCATTCAAGATCTGCGCGACGACCTGGAGAAAATGCGCGGCGACGCGGGCAACACTGCCAACCGCCGCAGCCGCAAGGTCGACTCCAAGGAATACAAGCGTCCCTCCAAGCTACTCGGTAGCATGCGCTCCGGCAAGCACGAAATTTTCATGGACGACCCCGAGTGGGAAGAGAATGATGGAAACTCGCCTTCTGGTAGCCCTACTCTGGCGAGACGGACCATTCTGCCCTCTACCGAGCCCAGCGACCATTTTGAGACCGCCAATGAGGCCAGCGAATCTGCCTTTGAAACGGCCAACGAGCGTGGAACTGAGACGGACGACTTCCAGACCGGCCATGAGGTCATGTCAGACAGTGACGGCGCCGAAACTGAGACCGAGTCTAGAGGGTTTGGCAGGATGAAGCAGACACCAAATCTGCCTGCTACACTCACCAGACAGGGCACTCGGGAATCTTTCCACAGCACCGCCTCGACCTCTGCCGACGAGGCTCTCGATACCCTTCCTGATGTGCGCACGCCCACCGGCACCGTTTCGTCCACCAAGAGCCGCTTCAGCCTCAGCCGCCTGCCCTGGTCTCGCCGCTCCCGCCAAAGCAGTGAGGAGCCTCATGCTCAGAGCAGCCCAGTCAGCCATGCTGGCAGTGCTGGTACCCCGCGCGCGGCCGGCCAGAGCTTGTTTGCGGAGCTTCAAGACTTTGACGGCAGCGAGGAGGATTCCATCGGTGGCACTCCCCGTACGCGCACCATGCGCTCCGTCACCCCTGGGTCTACTCGCCGCACGCCTTCACCCGCTCCTCCTATGCCGACACGCGCTGCCATGGTTGACGGATCAACAATGACGGAGCCCGTCTCCATCACGCGACCTCGAGCTGCGGACGCCATGCGACCTACCTCTTCTGGGTCTGTGGTCAACACCAACCAGGATCCTTCAGGATGGCGGTCGAGCTACACCACAGCGTCTGAGACAGATCCATTGCGCCCCATCTCCACTCTCTCCTCCAACGACATGGACGAAAAGATTGCTCAGTTCCCTGTTCCGCCCAATGCTGCGGCAGCCAGGGAACTAGTTTATTCTTCTATTCAGACTCAGCATACCGAGCCTCGGGAAGCTACTGTCGTACCACCTACCTTGAAGATGTCCAACATCATGGCCGAAGGTCTGGAGCCTATTGCCAGCCCGCAACGGGCAATGCCTGTCATGTCTTTGGGCCGAATCCAGTCCCAGGCTGTAGAACCTATTGCCATCCCCAAGCCTTCGATGCCTGTCATGTCTCTAGGCCAAATCCAGTCGGAGTCTGTCGAGCCTATTGCCAGTCCCAAACGTTCAATGCCTGTCATGTCTTTGGGCCAAATCCAGTCGGAATCTGTCGAGCCGATTGAGCCGCCCACGCCAACGACACCCAAGGCCGTCGCGCCAGTCGCTATCCCGGCCCCCGCGCCACAGCTCAGTCTGTCGTCCATCAACACACAAAACATCGCGCCGTCGGCACTAGCACAGCCCGTCTTGGGTTACTCTGCCATTGCCACTGAGCGGGTCTCACCAGTGTCTGAGCCATTGCCTGCTCTGCCTGCCCTCGGCTTCTCTTCAGTCATAACCGAGCACACGGTGCCGGTCAGCCCTGCCAAGGCGCGCCCAACTAAGCTGACGCTGTCGTCCATTTCTTCAGAGGCGGTCATGCCGAAAACAACACCCAAGAGCACTCCAGTGCTCACGTTCTCTGACATGCAATATATCAACATCGAGCCGCAATCGCCAAGAAACGAGCGAAGAGATGGCTTTATTCTGCCTCGAGAATTCCACAACACTCCTGACAAGCCTGCTCCTGAGACACCTAATAACAAGATTTTCGGAGCCCTGTTTGGGCGCGGAAAAAGCAAAGACGCCTCACCCGCCATCGCTGAAGACGAGACAAGGCAATCTCCATCAGATTCACCCCATGCCGAGACTCCAGAGTCGCAGCGTCCCTTCAAGGAGATTTCAGCCAATAGCTCCTCGCGACCACCTCGCAAGTCCTCACTGCACACTACCAGTGATCAGGGCGCTCAGACTGCCCTGACGGGCGGAGCGATCGACCTCCTGCAAAAGAGCCACAAGAAGAGCTCCTCAACTGCCTCGGTTGGCAGCCCAGAGACAATGGGTACCGTCCGTATCCACCGCTCGCAGGAGAGCCTGGCTAGCCACGTCAACCGCAGCGTGGACTTTGACGACTCCATGTACGACACTGGGTCCGTCATTGTTCGCCCTGACAGCGCAGCTAGCGGGAAGCGGTCAGCCTACGAGACCGCGCCGCCTCTGCCTTCCAACCACCGCCAGGCTATCCAAAACGCAGGTGCCCAGACGCAAGGCAGCATGGGCCCACCACTGTGGCCTGCTTCCGCGATGAAGCGTCCCAGCACACCAAGCCACCACAGACGATCAGGATCTGGCCAGAACGCGACGCCAACTCCCCGTGCTACACGCACTGGTGGGTTCGTCGACTTCCAACAAAAGCCTCCCGTGATCGGCAGACAACCTTCGGTGTCGTCGTTTGCCTCTGACATTGATGCGCGATTCGACCTGCGTGCTACGGATATCGACCCTACTGGCTTCGGCCCCAACACGGATCCTCGCATGATCCAGGCCATCACACAAACCATGATTGGCGAGTACCTGTGGAAGTACACTCGCAAGACTGGCCGTGGTGAGCTGTCGACAAACAGACATCGCCGCTACTTCTGGGTCCACCCGTACACGCGAACTCTGTACTGGGGCGACCATGACCCATCTAGCGCAGGACGATCCGAGCTCAAGGCCAAGAGCGTGCCGATTGAGGCCGTTCGTGTTGTTACCGATGACAACCCGATGCCTCCTGGCCTGCACCGCAAGAGTCTGGTGGTAATTGCCCCAGGCCGAACCATCAAGTTCACCTGCCCTACTGGCCAGCGCCACGAGACGTGGTTCAATGCACTGTCGTATCTTCTAGTCAGGACAGAGCCCCAGGCAACGTATGACGCTGAGGACGTGGCGGGCTCCATTACCCGCGAAGATGTTGACGAGTTCAACCCGCAGTTTGGCCGTCGGCCTACGCATGGAATCCGCCCGGAGCAGCAGTCACTGTCGTCTTACAACTCACGCACAGTGAGAACCGAGTCCCCCGCCGAAATGTACTCGATGATGGTGCCGACGCTGACGCCAACCTCGCACCGCACGGCCCTCGCCAACAAGGCTTCCAAAGGTACCTTGAACAAGATTAGCGGATACTGGAAGCTGTCAAGTCTCCGAAGCCGCGCAGGCGGTAGCAACACGGACCTGTATGCGACCAACCAGGTGCATGACAGCGCCGAGGACCTGCGCGAACTAATTGAACGTCAGGACCGCGACGCGGATCGCCTGGAGAATGTGCGAGCATGCTGCGACGGCAAGCATGACGTGGGCAGCGTGTCTCACTCGTCGAAGCGTCATCGTCACAGCCACGGTCATCCGACGCACTCGGTCAACACGACGCCAGTCTCGTCTACGCGAACACGGGCGTAAGCGCGCCATTCCTTTCTCAAGATGATACTCGTTTTTACAACATTTTTTTACGAACCACTCTACACTCTTTACGGAAACCTTGGGACATTTGGCTCCCACCTTTTTCATTCAAAAACCTGATGATTCTGACGAACCCTTTTTGTTGGTCCATTTTTATTACTCGTTTTTTATTTCATGTTTTGCAGCATTACCTGTTAAAACTACCACTCACTCATACCAGCGGTTGAAAAAAAAACTGCACTTTTCTTATCTGTCTTGTGTAAAATAGGAACATGGGAGGCTTTCAACTGTTCTGTTTTACTATCGTTTCATTTCTTGCCTTGGTTGTTACGCTTTAGAGAGAGCATAGGTTGTTGTTTTGGTCACAATGACTTCGTCTGTAGGCGGGAGAATTATTGTTATATATATATATTCTTTGGCAAAGACGAGATTGCGCCTTTTCTTCTTCACCTTGAGCCAAGAGGCGTTTTGTTCGAATTTTTTTTGTTTAGCATGAGAATAACCAGACTCTGTTGCAACACATGATATTCATTGTGATGTGGTGAGGTGTCAGTTACATGACCTTGTTGTTATAACGTATGACAGTCTGAGAGAGCAGGCAGAGAGAGAGTTTGTGTCTTCGTTGGCTTCGACAGAAATTCGTTTTCCTTTGAAAAGTCGTGGTCTTATGAACCTTGATGCTCATGCCAGCGCCTGGATGCTTCATATGGGGAAGGCGCGCCCGGACAGTGGAACCCGGCGATGCATCTAGCGCATGTCGAGCAGATGACAGCGATCGTCACGTCGTACAAGAAATCACAACCAGCGCCGGCAAGGCACCGTACGATGCCACTGATCTCAACCTACTCGTACAACCTACTCGCACTACGTACCTAATCAATAAAAGGCTGCAGGACCGCTAAAGAATCCTACGCTGGCGTGCCGACGGCTTGGTGAGACCAGATTGTCGACCCATCACATGACGTAGCTGGGCCACGGGCCGGAGAGGCGGCCCCAACTTTTTGGCGCTGGAGCTCTCCAAACAAAGACTGAGTGACACCTTGTTCTTCAAGTCGTCTTTCAACATCAACAAGCCTCCAGCCCTTTGTTCTTGGTTAATGACCTCGCTCTTTTTTCTTGTTTCACGTTTTTGATCTTTTAGCGTCTCGTCGATTTCCCACTCTTTCGTTCTTAGCAGCCTCTTCCCCCGACAAACGGACCGCCTGGCCTTGTGTGCATTTAGGACACCTTTATTGGAACCGCTACCCATCTACAAGCACGTTTGACATGCAGCTCTGTCTCAGACTATCATAACAACTCCCAAACACTTCCATCTTGCGCTCACGACACCCGAGTCGTTTTCTCGACATCCTTTCGCCGCTACATACACACACCGCCAGACACGCAACCGCCATGGGTCCCTGGACGGCCCTGCTGGTGGCGTACCTCTTCGGAGGCGTCACCTTTGTCCCGCTGCTCTTCGGCCTCATCCTGCTGCACGCGCACTACACACTTCCCTATCGGCAGGACATGGACGGCGTTCCGGACGGGCATCCGGACAGCCTAGTGCAGGACGGCGACGACACGGCCGCGCTCAACGCTCGGCGGGCCAAGGAGCGGGGTGGCGACGACGACGGGCGGAGCAGGCGGAAAAAGGACAGCGATGCGGCGGTGCACGAGCTGGATGTCGCGGCGGGCTACTTTGCCGTCTGCAGAGAGTACACGCCCATGGGTATCAACGCGAAGCCCATTGAGAGGGCGACGCCGGTCGGCACGGCCACGGTCGCGCCGCCGAGCCCCAGCGTGTACCAGACCATGTACCGAAGCATCTTTGACAGGAAGCCGGTGCCCGGACCGATCGAGAATAACAGCATGAGCCACAGGCCGAAAAAGGCGGGCAACGTATTTTACGTGGTTTTACGGTGAGGAAAATGCATTCTAAAAAATAAAGAGAACAGGGTGATACTGACTACCAGCACAGACACGGCCACATTATGCTCTTTGACGACGAAGAACAGCTCGAGGTCCGACACGTCATCAGCCTCGCCCACTATGACATAAGCATATATTCCGGCGGCGACGAGACCCCCGAGGGCGAGCTGTTTATAAAGCGCAACGCCCTATGCCTGACCCGCCGCGACGCCCTCGCCGACGACGGAGGGCCCGTCGCGAAGCCCTTTTACCTCTTCTCCGAAAACTGCTCCGCAAAGGAGGACTTTTACTTTGCGCTGCTCAAGAACCAGGAACAGACCTTTCCCGGGCTCGACGGTTGCCCGCCCAAGCCCAAGCATTTTGATATCAAGGACATCATCACGCTGGTGCAGCGGCTGCACTCGTCCGAGGAGAACATCCACTCGCGCTGGATCAACGCCATGCTCGGCCGCATCTTTCTCAGCGTGTACCGGACCAAGGACCTGGAGAACTTTATCGCGAGTAAGATCACCAAGAAGATCACGCGCGTCAAGACCCCCTCCTACCTGACCAACATTGCCATTCGCAAGATTGACACGGGCGAGGCGGCGCCCTTCTTCCACAACTTGAAGCTCAAGGAATTCACCGTCGACGGCGAGTGCGTCGTGGAGACCGACATGCGCTACTCGGGAAATTTTCGCCTCGAAATGTCCGCCACCGCCAAAATTGACCTCGGCGCGCGCATCAAGGCCCGCGAGGTCAACCTCGTGCTCGCCCTCGTGCTGAAGCGCATCGAGGGCCACATGCTTTTCAAGATCAAGGCCCCGCCCAGCAACCGAATGTGGCTGTCCTTCCAGGCCATGCCCAAGATGGAGCTCGCCATCGAGCCCATCGTCAGCGCCCGCCAGATCACCTACACCGTCATCCTGCGCCAGATCGAGAACCGCATCAAGGAGGTCTTTGCCGAGACGCTCGTGCAGCCCTTCTGGGACGACGTGCCTTTCTTCAGGACCGAGCACAAGGAGTGGCGCGGCGGCATCTTTGAGGGCGACGATGCGCTGCCCGGCGACGAGGCGACGCCAGCACCGGCCGTGCCGATCCCCGACGTCGACGGCCCGGTGGAGACGGTCGTGGCAGCCCCGGAAGATCCTCAGCAAGCGGCTGCGATCAGCATGGAGCTGCCGGCATCACCGCGACCGGGCATGGAAAAGACCCAGACGATGCCGCCACTGGAAACCCAGGCGCCTGCGACTGGTCTCTTTGGGCGCAGGCTCGGGGGGAACAAGCTCGGCGCAAACTCGCCAGCTGCGGCCTCGGCGGTGAGTCTCGACTCCAAGGGCTCGGCTGCCACGACGTCAAGATCGCCCAACATCATTAAGCATGCTAGTGTCGAGCCGGTGGTCGGGACTGAGGCGGCTCACGCCGACTGGTTCAAGCCCTCGACCTCGCCGCCCGATCACGCCACGAGCTTGATTGCCGCGCTGCACTCCAAGGCTCAGCAAGATGCGTCACCCGTCGATACGCCCATTGGATCGCCTACCAAGCATGCACGCGTCAAGTCGAGCGACACCTCATCCATCTCCTCCAAGGAAGAATCTCTGGACGCCACAACGGCGGCGGCGGCGAGCGAGCACAGCGACGGCACGACCCCGTCTACGCGACGTAACACAGTCTCGTCGCATGGGTCCTACGAACAGCCGCACTCACCCAACGGCGCAAGCGCGGCGGGCTCCCTCGGACGCAAGTTCTTCATGAAGCGCGAAAACTCTAACGCCTCCCTCTCCACCACTGCCTCGACGAGCACCGGCGAAGGCGCCCACGGCCCAAAGCGCAACAACACGCTGGCGGCCATGACCAATGCCGCCAACCAGGCCCGCCAATGGGGCTGGAACGCCATCCAGCGCCAAAAGGATGCGCGCCGCAACAGCGAGGCCTCGAGCCACGTCGATCTGAGCCAGCCAATGGGGCGCGGACAGCCGCTTCCGCCGCCGGGCATGCCCCTCCCCGGGCCTACCAACGGCAAGACCAAGATTGCGCCGATTGCGGTGCCGAAGCGCAAGCCAGTGCCACCAGCGTCGGTCCCCGAACATCCATCTGAGGAGGGCAGCTCGTCACCCGAAAAGGACAAGGAGCTGGAAAGACCAAAGACAGGCCAGTCTCTGAAGAATGAGGAAAAAGAAAAGGAACTGAGACCACCGCCGCTGCCGCAGCGACGACGCCGCGGTGCGAGCCAACAGGCGATGATTCAGGAGGAGGAGGAAGGAGGAGTGGGCACGGAGGAGGAGAACGTCCTCGTCATAAGCGCCCCGGATGATTCTGAGCCGCCGACCCCTCTAGAGGACGACGATGATGACGACGCCGGCGTGAAGCTCTTTACATCGGACAGCCAGACCAAGGCAGAAGGTATACCTAGAAAGCCGGTGCCGGTGCCCATTACCGTCGTCAATGACGTCGATGCGGAACAGGACAAGACGCCCGTCGGCCACCGCACGCCGAGCGTGGATGATGCGCCGCCGCCGGACAAGGAGATTGAAATCAAACACAACCTCACTGGCGCGACTACTACCCTCGACACGGGTGATGCTATAGAGGACCTGCAGAATCACGGCAAACCTATCGTAGCGATGCCGCTGTCTACGACGCCCCCGGAAGAGAGTGTTGCGGACGATGATGGTTTCGCAGGGTGGATGGACGAGCAGCCCGACGAAGGCCCTGCGGCGCCGACCCGTCCAGAGGATGTGCTGCCTCCGCCGGTGACGAGCCTCGTGTGATTAGCAAGAAGGAAAAAAAGGGGGAATATTTGTACATAGGAGTGCACATACATGCATGCACAGAGGGGGTTCTCGTGGGAGAGAACTCCAGACTTGGGGGCGTTTTAAACGAGGAGTTTTTTTTTTTTAAATCGCATCGACGGGGTAAAAGTCGATTTTGGGTAGCCAATTCATATCAAGAACAATTGCATTCTGAAATCATACATTCGCCAGATAATGTGTGTAGTAAAATAAAATAAAAGTTCAAAGCTAGGCCACCCAATCACAATCACACCGCCGGAATTCCTCGTCGTGTTCGCTAGAAAAGACAATCACAGCAAAGGTAGCGACCGTAATGCAAAGAAGCAGCCATGATACAAACCAGTGTCAGTCTCTCTCCCGGGCAGAAGACTGAAACTACCACTCCAGGTCCCTGAGCCTCAGCGCCTCGGTCAAACTTCCCATCACCGGCAGCGCGTTGGCCCGCTCGCCGACCACCTTCCCCCTCTGGCGCATGCGTGTCCAAAATACGGGGCAGTCCTTGCTGTCACATTTCACATCGTCCAGCGGCGCCACACCCATGCAGCTGCGACATATGGTGAGCAGCTTCTGGTACTTGTTCTCCTCGGTCGTGAGCTTCGTCTGCAGCGCGAGCAGCGACGACGCCGTCTGCGCTCTACACCTAGGACACAGCGACGTCGTGTGTGCTGATGCCGCTGTCGCTGCGGAGGCTTCTCGAAGAAACTTGACGCCGCAGACCAGACAGTGAGTCGACTTCATGTACGACTCGAGCGTGGAGCGCTTCTGCCTGGCCCCCTCGACGCCAGGCGTCGTCGCCGTGTGGTAGATGCGCTGCACCTTGGGCATCTCGTCGTACCACTGGCGGACGTTTGCGCCGACGAGGTTAAAGATGCGCTCGAGCGGCGGTATGAGGTTCTTGCCTATGTAGTACTCGGCGTCGAGCTGCCAGTGCGGGTTCGCGAGGAGCTCCTCGGGCGCGACGCAGCGGTCGATGAGGCGGGCTCCGGGGGCCCCGGTGATGACGACGTACGGCACGCGCTCGCCGTACTGCGGCTCGGCGCGGGCATCGTCGAGCATCTTGCGCGCGCTGATGAGGGCGCCGGCTGGCGGCGGGCCCTTGTCCGAGTAGCTCCCGAGGCGGACCTCGCGCGCAAAACAGAAATCCTGGACGCTGACGGCGCCGCGCATAATCTTGGCGCACTGCGCTTGAAAGTAGGCCTTGATCTGGCTGAGGTCGGCCGTCTCAAAAAGCATCCGGAGCGCCTTCTCCTCAATTTTCTGCTCGGCGGGCGTGCCGTCGCGACGGACCGTCTCGATTCCCTTGGCGTCGAACACAGGAGTGACCTGGTCCTTGGTCTCATACATGTAGCCCACGTAGCGCTTCTTGGTCTGCAGCACGCACGGGAGGTAGACCTTCTCAAACTTGAGTTTCATGGGCCGCGGGTTCATCTGGGAGATTTCGTGCGCAATCTCGTTGCCAATGTCAAAGGCCTGGTCTTTGGTGCGGCCCTTGAGATAGATAAACAGGCTGTCCGTGTCACCGTAGACGACCTCGGCGCCCCATTTCTCAACAGAGTGAATGTAGGCTATGGACCGCTCGAGCGTCTCGCGTGCTGTCTGCACGATGCTGTCTGCAATTTCGGAGCACGGCATGCGGCCAGAAAACGAGGCCGAGGTGTAGCCGTATGTGACGTTGGCCAGCAGCTTCAGAGCCAGCTGTCTATTGTTGAGGAGCTGCTGTAGCATCTTGTCGGCCTTGTCTTCCTTCATACCGCTCTTGACCATGACTCTGGTCTCCAAGATTTCAGTCAACATCTTTGCGAGCAAAGACTTGCGAATCTCTGCCTTGACAAACATCATGCCGTTAGGCGCAATGTTGATGTAGTCTTTGAGCAGCGCCATGAGCCCAGCTTGTCGCTTATACTCCGTGAAGCCCATCTTGCTTGTCCCGCACCAGTTAACGATGCGGCCCAAAAAGGTCGAGTAGCAGTAATTATAGGCAATCATGACGCTGGGGTAAAGACTCTGGAAATCCAGCACAAGCAGCGGGCTGCTGTAAAATGCGCTCTGTGGCTCCATGACAAGTGGTAGGCATTCCAGCGCGTTTTGGCCGCCGACTTGCTTCTTGCTCGGGGAGATGAGTAAAAAGTTCTCTGGCTTTGCGATACGAAACATGATTGACTCGACTTTGAACTGGGAGCCGCGCGAAAACACCGAGAAAAAGTCAACACCGAGAAGCCTGGCCTGCTCGCTAGTCCTGGGGATAAGTTCGTTGGCCTCAAGAATCTGCAAGTCAACCTTGGTACGGCTCTGATAATAGCGAAGCAGCTTTGAGAGGTCGTGGGGCTTACCACTCTTATACCAACCCGTCAAAGTCTTGTAGGAGAAATGCGGCACACGCCGGTGAAGCAAATGCCAAGCGACATTTTCCATGGTGTATTGCAGCAAGTTAAGTTCTCCGCGCATGGCGCGCCAAATATTGATCATGTGGCGGCCAGTCACCCGAATGGTCGACGTGGTGTTGAAGCCCCAGCGATCGCTTTGTTTGCCAAATCTACCGTGCGACTGGGCATTAACTCTGGAGAGCTCGTCGCATAGATTATAGTCATATTTGAGTCTTGCTCTCTCCATCAAAAAGCCCCAGGAACCGCCATGAACTTCGTATCCCGTTAAAACATCGGGATCTAGTTCCTTCACCACGTCAACTATGCGCACAAGTAGATCTAGCTCCGATTCCTCTTCAATTACTTCGGCTTTGCAAGCTTTGCGCATGCGTCTTGTCGCGTCACTTCCCGATCCCAGAACGATAAGGCCAGATATGGTGCCGTCGCCGTCACCTTGAGAGGCGTACGTCACTTCGTCGCCCTTGCAGCACCAAAAGATGCACTGCACTTCATCTTCTTCGGGGTTGGGCACCAACTTCGCTCGCGTGTTAACGTGAACCTCAAGGCTCATGGTACTCATATACTGCACTTCATGCTGAACACTGGTGGACTTGCGCTGCTGCGTGTACTTAAAGCCATGCTTGTTTTTTGGCGTTGGGCCGTCGATCTGAGACAGGTATCTGTTGCGACGTTGCACAAAACTTTGTGACTTTGCAGCCAACTCCTTCTCCTCGAGCCAGTGTGCAACCTCGATAAATGTGGGAGGCGGAGCACCAATTTCCCAGGTCCGCAATGTGCATTTCTTCCTCTGTCTCTGTAGTGCGAGATCAGAGGGCACGGAAGTTACTTTAAGAGTTCCGTTGCAGTCGTTGGGAGAGTCAAAGATGCCACCGAAGTCAAAGGCGGGTAAATATGGAAGCGAGTCACCCAGCAACCGAAATTCTCGGCCTGCATATTCCCTACTCCTGACAGGAACATCCTTCTCATTGCTGAAAAATGGGTCTTGATAAAGCTGATCAGGCAAATGGAAATGCACTAGCGAGTCTGCATGGCTTGGCGGCGGTGGGAGGGTTGAAAAAATTATGGTTGGGCGTGACGACGCCTCGGCGATCGCTTGTGGAATCTTGTCTGCGGCATTGCTGCTCGTGGAGTCGAGGAGACTAGCATGTGACGAGGAAAATGGTTGCGAGGATGGAAAATAAAATCCGTGATTGTCAGACGAAGTGAAAGCAGACAAAAACTCTGAATGGTGCTGTTCGGGCAGGCTACCATTGCTTGCTTGTGAAGCCGATGGTTTGCTTCTTTGGCTCAGGCGCAATCTTGCGTGGGGGTCATTCTGATTCTTGACAATCGGAAAATTGAGCGTAGGGCTTGGCGAGGTGAGTCCGTCTGTAACTTTTGGTGCTGGCGAAGACGGCAAGCTGAATGTAGCTCTTCGCTCGTGGGCGCCTCGCTCCGTCTTTGTCTTCGGTGGAGTCATGTCCTCTTGTTTGGCCTTTTTCGAAAGCATGTCAGACCAGAGCCCAGAACCGGAACGTTTCAGCTCTCTCTTCTGATTTGGCGCGAGGTTGTGGTATTTAGATTTCCCGATAAAACCGCCATTCTCAGCAGCTTTTATAATGGTGCTTGATACAGCCATCACAGGCGGACGACCTGTTCTGCAGCCGCTCACACAAATGCCCGGCATCAACTCCTCCAGTTTTCTCTCTCCAGATATCGCCGAATCCATAAGATTTTCTGGAGAGTCTGCCTCGGCTTCTGAATCTGAATCTTGCTCCTCGTCTTTCATCAGTTGATGCAAAGCTTCATCATCGGACTGTTGGAAATAAAAAGATTCATCGGCAGCGTCTGCTTGTCGCGCCTTGTGTTCATCGACCTCAATACTGCTTGCCGGATCAATCTTGCTGGCTGTGACTCCAGACGGGAGGCCAAGTGCTGGCACAAGACTGGTGGGATGCAGGTCTTCAACTGATTGTAGTACGGTCTTGATAGTCGCCTCAAATGGAACTGGCCGAAGAAAATCATCAAAAGTGGGCAAATCGGGGCCAACACTTTCACGATCTGCAGCAGCCAGCTCTTCAATTTTCATCTTGTACTCATCCTCGTGGATCCAAGCCTGTGACAGTGAAGCTCGTGGCTCCGCAGACATCGGCACCAAAGCTTCAGGCGGAAATGGCGTGCTGCCAGGTTTGAGTTGAGGCATGCGCCGTCGTCGCCGTGCCGTTTCATCTTTCCATAATCCTGCCATGCTATGTACGAGCTTCATATCGTTCGGCAACGGATTTCTGAGCTCAACAAATTGATGATGGAGCTGCCGTTCTTGCACCAGCTTTCGGTTTGTGATGTCCTGCACGCATATATCCACCTCGATGGAGCAGCGGCTAACACGAGGTAATGCATGATCCTCAGTTACGCGACCACGAGGTATGGACAGGTCATGCCACAAATGCAAAGAATTGGAACCGTCTTTGTGAGCAGGAACAGGCGCACGAAATGCCGCCTGCGATGCATCCAAATAGTCGCAGCCGAACAAGTTATAGTCGATCATAAATTGAGAGAGGTACTGCAGGTGAGCCTCATAAGGCTGAAACTTTTGCTTCAATATGGCGCCTTGTTGAAGCAAATCAGCTAAGCGCGTCATTACCATGGGGTTGAACATGTAAATCTTGAGGAAGAAGCGATATCCGACATGGTAGCCGTAGAACGGGACACCTTTGACAAGGGTGATGCGCGCAACGAATCTCGAATTGAGGCCTTGCTCATCTCGTCGAAAGCTCACGGAAAGAGCATGGTCAATGGAGAGATGCAGCCTATAAATGTAGGATCCGACTTGAGACCAGTCAACACCATGTTATTTACTGACAGGGGTCTTACACACCTTCATCTTGGGAAAGACCACCTTCGTATTCGACGAATAAATAGGGAAAGGCTCCATGAATATGTGCGCACACTTTCTGGCCCGTCTCTGTCGACCCGAAGATGCGGATGACGGGAACTTTTGGCCCCCTGGCCGCCTGCGAAGGTCGTATGTCATTGCGAAGCTGCGGGTCGTATACAGTGGGCGTCGCCTGGTAATTGTCGATACAGTTCAACCTGACGCGGAACAAGTCCATTATCTCCAACACGTGAATCCATCTGAGCGCATGGCGTTTGGTAAGTCGAGACTTGAAAGCAATGAACTTTTGAGGCCAAAACTTTGACGCCACTGCTGTAGATGCTTGCTCACTCACATACATAAAGAGAGTGGCCCCCGCGACGCGACAGGCAGGCAGCGATGCAATCTCCACTACGCGAACGCACGTGACGATAATCGCCTCTTATCGCCTGTCATTGCCTATTCTTTTGCGCAGCCTTTGCTCGACAGCAGGTCGATGTCGGCGCGCTGCCTACGATAATCACCTTCCGCACTACATCTATTAGCCTATAATCGTCTCCATCTACGATACACTCAAACAGCAGACTGCGCGCAGTCTGCTCGCCACCAGAACGATGCCTCCCCCACCACAGAGAAAACCCGAGACTGGCGCTGCGAATAAGGAAGAGAACATTTACATTCCCTCTTTCATCAGCAAGAAACCCTTCTATGCGGGCGATGACGATGACGACGGCGCCGATTACCTGAAGCATCAGCGTCGCGAAGAAAAGCAAGAATCCACAAAATGGTACGACCGCGGCAGAAAGGCTGGCCCGGCCGCTACCAAGTATCGCAAAGGCGCCTGCGAGAATTGCGGCGCCATGACACACAAGGCCAAGGATTGCCTGAGCCGGCCTCGCGCAAAGGGAGCAAAGTGGACTGGCAAGGACATCCAGGCCGACGAGATCGTCCAAAACGTCAACCTAAACTGGGACGCCAAACGAGATCGCTGGAACGGCTACGACGCCAAAGAATACAAACATGTGGTCGAAGACTACAACGAAATGGAGAAACTGCGAAAAATGGCACAACAAGGCGCCGGCGCCGACGATGAGGACGATGACGGCGACAAGTACGCAGAGGAGAACGATATGAGCAAGCACCAGAGCACAGCTACGCGACAGCTGCGTATACGAGAAGATACGGCTAAATATTTGCTGAATCTGGATCTTGAGTCGGCCAAGTACGACCCCAAGACGCGATCGCTGGTTGATGGTGGCGCGACCGCCGACAAAGCCGCGGATATGTTTGCCGAGGAAGGATTTATGCGGTCGTCTGGCGATGCCGGTGAATTCGAACAGGCCCAAAGACTCGCATGGGAGGCTCAGGAGAAGTCTGGCGATACTTCTTTACATATGCAAGCCAACCCCACTGCCGGAGCCTTTCTCCGTAAACAGGAGGCCGAGGAGGAGGAGCAGAAGCGAGCCGCGAGAGAAAACTTGCTCCGAGAAAAATACGGCGGTGGAGAGCAGAAGGCGATGCCAAGCTCTCTGCGCAACATGACAATTACAGAATCCGAAACCTTTGTCGAATACGACGAGGCTGGGTTGATCAAGGGCGCGCCGAGAAAGAAGGCCAAGTCAAAGTACAAGGAAGACGTCTTGATCAACAACCACACTGCAGTATGGGGGAGTTGGTGGGCAAGTTTCAAATGGGGGTATGCTTGCTGCCACTCTTTTGTGAAGAACAGTTACTGCACTGGAAACGAGGGCAAGCTGGCATGGGAGGCTGCGGAACTACAACGCTCAGGCGCCAATCTCGCTGATGGTGACGTCGAAGGGACACAAGCCGACGAAAAGAAGCTTGCCATCAAATCGGAAGACGTTGAAAAGCCCAAGAAGAGAACTCGAGAAGAAATGATGAATGGCGTCACTGAAGAAGAGATGGAGGAATACCGCCGCAAGAGAACCGTGGCAGCGGACCCCATGGCGAATTTCTTGGGCAAGGACGAGCTCATATAAATGGAACCCCTTGTACATATGTCTTAAAAAGATACTAGCATTATACCACTGAGCGATGCTAGCTAAGTGTTATGTAAACATTTTCACGTCGCGAGCGACAATGCCGTAATTGTTTGTAATCATTTCCATTTTTATTCCATTGATCAACGCCCCGAGCTATGACGCGAAATCCCTTTCCGAATTTCAAATGGCATTTTCATTTCACAATGTTCGTGAGGGCAAGCACTAACTTTCGTTGTCTATGCATTTACTCCTCCTCCTCCTCCTCGCCCTCAGCGCCATCGGCAGCAGCCTTGGCCTTCTTTCTGCGGACACGGCCAGGACGACCAGAGCCGAAGGGAGAGTTGAGAGCAAAGTCAATGTGCTTCTGGGAGTCGAGACGGACAATGAAAGAAGGAACGTTGACGATCTGCTTGCCGACGCGGATGTGGCGCTGGCGGATCAGGACACGGGCGTGGTGGATGGACTTGGCAAGACCAAGCTTGTAGACGCAGGTCTGGAGACGACGCTCAAGGAAATCCTCAAGCTTGAGGGCAAGAACGTAATCGAGTTTCATGCGGGACTCGTCGAGGACACCGACACGGACGAGACGGCGAATGAGGGCATTGCCTTCGAACAGACGCTTGGGGTCCTTCTCGTCGAGGGTGAGGAGCTGACTGCAGGTGGGAAGAAATCGTTAGCCAATTTTCTTCGTCCATGTATAATTCGAGGCTTGGCAATATCTTACCGAGCAGCACGACGAATCTTGGACAGCGTCAGACCGACGCGCCACACCTCACGCTTGTTGCGGAGGCCATACTCGCCAACGAGCTTCAGCTCGGAGTCACTATTGCATCGGAGTCAGTTTTAAGTCACAATCGACGTAAACAGAGACAAGCTCATGTTCAGTGGCCGGTGAATACTGACAGTCGGGCAGACTCGAAAGGTCTACGGGGGACACGAGAGGTCTTGGAGTGGGCGCGGGGAGGCATCCTGGGTTGAAGATGTTAGGAATTGAAGGAATCTCAATTGGGGTCAACTTTGAGCACTTACTTGACTTTACTCCGTGATGGTTGCTGGAGGGTGAACTTTTGCGCAGGCCTGGGAAATCGTTAAAGTGTTGTGGGGATTGGACACGGCCACACGGCAGGGTCACGTGTGCCAATTTTTGCGAACCCTAACCGGGGCGCACGGGCCACCATCCCACCAAGTGCATTTCTTTGCCCTACGCAAACCAGCGGTAGCGAGAAAGTGGACAAGGGCAACGAAAAAAAAAGTATTAGCTAAGCATCGCAAGCCCACAAGCTGTGCGCAAAATCAGTAGTCAATCCACTCGCGCTTTTGTTGCACTTTGTCAATCCACGATCACCAACACCGAAACTCCCCGTGTCGTTCCGGTAACAATCAGACAAAATGGGTCACTCCTACGGAAAGAGAGCGGGCACCCGCGTACGTTATTCTCGAATTCGAATGTTGGGGGGATGAGGGGAATCGTCTTTTGTACTGACCAAGTTGTGTAGTATGCCTTCGCCCGCGACTTTCGCAAGAAGGGTATGCTGTCTATGACCACCTACCTGCGCCAGTACCGGTATGTCGACCTCGAAGCGAGACGGAGAAATTTGCGACAGAAGGAATGGAATGGCTAATGAGCAAATAGCGTCGGTGATATTGTCGATATCAAGGTCAACGGTGCCGTCCAGAAGGGGTAAGATTCAACCACCATCCCGAACGTTTGACGTAGCGATTATTTGCGAGCGAACGAACGAGGGAGAACTTTTGAACGAATGGAAGTCGGAAACTAACCGGGTAAACAGTATGCCCTTCAAGGTCTACCACGGCAAGACCGGTGTCGTCTACAACGTCACCAAGTCCTCCGTCGGCATCATCATCTACAAGAAGGTCAACCACCGTTACCTGGAGAAGCGCCTGAACATCCGCATCGAGCATGTTCAGCCTTCGCGCTCCCGCGACGACTTCCTCCGCCGCGTCAAGGAGAACGCCGAGAAGAAGAAGGCTGCCAGCGCCAGCGGCACCACCGTCCACCTCAAGCGCCTGCCGCTCATGCCCCGTGAGGCCCGCACCGTCTCCCTCACCGACGTGCCCCCCGAGACTGTCACCCCTCTCCCCTACGAGACTACGATTTAAAAAAGGAAAATTGGGTTGCGCCGGGGGATGCTGCGGTTTTTGTTATTTTCTTGTGGTGTTGCGTCCGGATGGGAAAGATTCTCAGCATGGCAGGGTCTGCATTTTGATGTCCATAGGGAATGAAACTAAAAAAATGACATCTACACAACATATGATGTTTCCCAAGTACTGAAACTGTGAAACTAACTGTATGGGATCGTGGATGTCCTGCAGAGACGGCGCTACTCAGTTACTCACTAGGGTCTATCGATCGCTACAACGTCCAGTCGAGTGTTGTACTGAAATCAAACAAATCAAACTTAGCGCAGATGGCAAAATAGACCGAAGCTCAAAAGTTCGAAATTGGCTGTTACATTCTTGGGTATGAACCACCTCACGACAAAGAATCGCTGTGCAAAGAAGGAAACTTGCCTGACTGGAGGCGGTTATCATTATCGCTGAGCCAAGCAATCAAGGATCACTCACGTTGGCTTAGAATCAGGCTGTGGCGTACTTCTCCGTGGTGGTAAGCCAGACTCCTTCCCCGCGTTCGTGCGGTACCCTATACGTCCCCTTGCATCATTAACGCTGGAGCCCAGTCCGCGAGTGGTGACTTGATTGTTCTTCATTTTGAACACATGTGATTTGACAATGTCTGTAAATGTCGTTAATTCCGACAGCGAAAACAGTGACGGCTTCGTTGTGACGGACAAGCCAAACAAAGATTCATTTGGGACTTCCCCACTTGCAGCGAACAAGCTCACCAAAGTGCGAGAGTGGCTTCAGCCAACCGCGTACGACATCTCGGGCGGTGAATACAGAAAGCATGCATCCTCATACCTTTCAGGGACCGGGGACTGGCTTACTGCTTTGCCCGAGTACCAGCAGTGGCTGACGAATCGAGACCATGGCCTTCTCTGGGTCAAAGGGATACCTGGGTCGGGCAAATCGGTCATGGCCGCCAAACTTATCGCTGAATTGACCACGTCGGAACCCAAATGCCCAGTCTTGTACTTTTTCTTTCGGCAAATCATCGATGCCAACCATGAGCCTGCGGCACTGCTGCGCGACTGGATGGATCAGCTCCTGGAGCACAGTCCAGTTTTGCAGCAGCAGCTGTACTCCTACGTCAAGGATGGTCGGTCTTTGGAGAGTGTATCGCCAGATGACATGTGGAAAGATTTAAAAATGGCTTTTGCATGCTTGACCGGAAAAGTGTTTTGCATTACCGACGCTCTTGATGAAATGGACCATGGCAATGATTCGTTCCTCCAAGCACTCGCAAACCTCGGACTTTGGCGGCCTGACAGGGTCAAGGTCCTCATGACGAGCCGGCCTGTTCCATCCGTCGAGACTCCCTTGCATTCGATATCATGTCTCAAAATTCGTCTCCAGGAAGACGAGGTCGATAACGACATCTCGCACTTCGTCAAGCACTCCTTGAAAAAATCACAAATCGATGAAAAGTACTGGCCTTCAATCATCAGCGCGGTCCCGGGCAGAGCAAACGGTCTCTTCCTATACGCCCGGCTCACAATGGATACCTTTCTTAAACCCGACACCGACATAGAAACAGCCCTGGCACGCCTCCCCACCGACCTCGGCGTCCTCTACACGAATCTTCTTGCAGAGCATTTTGCTCGCTCCGGGGTAGACGAACAGATCCAGCGGCTGATCCTGCAGGCAGTCACGCATGCCACGCGGCCACTCCGACTGCTTGAAATCGCTGAAATGCTCAGCGTGGTTGACGAGAGCTCAAGTTTGAAAGCGCGAAAAGACCTCGTCAAAGCAGCCTGTGGCCCACTTCTGGAGATACTCGCTGATGAAACAGTCTCTGTGATACACCACTCTTTTACCGAGTACCTGAAAGGTGTTACAAGGCCGAAGGGTGGCCCTGGCTATCCTGTCGTGGATTCCGGAGATGCCCACGAGCAGCTGGCATCAGCCTGCCTCCGCTACCTCCAGAGTGGAAGCTTGGACAACTTTCCTGCCAGTCTTCTCGAACAGGCACATCGCTCTACTACTGATGCCAAGGTGACATTGTGGCAGAAATACCCGTTCATCAAGTATGCGACTGGCAATTGGTTTAAGCATGTTGTCGCAGCGTGCTCCGCTTCGTCCGACGACTCAGAGCTGTGTACCAAAGTTTCCCAGTTTCTTGGAAATGATTTCTTAAGACGGGTTTGGTGCCGCCTAGAGTGGAAGAGCAACGCGTGGGATGTCTCGCAAGCCCACGTCGCCGCGAGATTGGGTCTCACAGGATACATTGGAGAACTCATCCGCCGCGGTGAGGATGTAGACTCCCTCGATGGCCACGGACGAACTCCTGTGTAAGTTGTTTCAGTATTCTTTGGTTTAATCCACCCGGTGCTTCATTAACATTATAACGCTACAGTTGGTGGGCTGCTAGTGAAGGCCATGCCGACACGGTCAAGAAATTAATCGCCGCAGACGCCAAGCTATATCTGACTGATACTGTTGACGGCTTCACCCCGCTGCATAAAGCCGCTCAAAAGAATCACTTCTTGGTAGCCCGCCTATTGCTACAAGCCGACGTGAGTCCTTTGATCCGAAAGGGTCTAGGTTCTACGTCAAATCACACTGCTCATGTTATACCTGACCACGGCGAGAGTCCTCTTCGATGCGCCTGCGAAAGAGGCCACTTTGAAGTATTCGATGAAATGCTGAAACATGTTGCGAATATCGAAAAAGTGCACTGGGCACTGGCATGGGCTGCATGTAGCGGGCAGTCTCGGCTGGTAGCCCGCATACTGGAGTATCCTGGTGTAAATGTCAATACCAAGGTCCACGGAAATACTTTTCTCTATTCAGCCTGTGGTAGCCTCGATTTCGAGACCATCAATTTACTACTACAAGCCGGGGCGGATGTGCATGCGCTCAGCATCGGCGACCGACACCCGCTGGCGGTTGATATCGATTACACCCCGAAGCCGACCAGTTCTGCAACCCACAGCTGCTTGCGTGGCATGTTCAACAATTCCAATTTGGAGTGCATAAACAGGGACACAATCATGATGGAAAACGCCAAAAAGTTGCTGAGCTCTCTATTTGCTGCTGGATTGGATGTGAATCATCATGACAGCATGGGACAGACCATTTTGCACCGAGCAACCAACTCGGCTGAGCTGGTTCGCGCGTTGGTCGTGGCAGGCGCCGATGCCACGGCTGTTGATCGCAAGAAAAACACACCCCTTCACTCTGTCAGCAAGCCCGAGGCCATTTCGATCCTCGTAGAAGATGGGGGCGCTGATGTTAACGCGAAGAATAAGGAAGGCAAAACTCCGCTCCATTGCGCAGTACGCGGCTCGCCAAATGTCATCTCAACGCTGCTTGAATATGGTAGTGATTGTGATATCGCAGACCATGATGGAAATAGTGCACTGCATTTGTTGCTCGACCGATCATCTTACAATGCCGGTCCAGAACACGTCCGTCTTCTGCTGCGAGCTGGGGCAGATCCCAACGTGAAGAACCACCGCGGGCTCACGCCGTTTCGAAGCATAAGCAGTCTACAGAGTGGTCAGGAATCTGCCGACTGCCTTATTCAAGCTGGCGCGGACATTGATGCAAAGGACAATGAAGGAAGGACTGCACTGTTCGACGCTGTAGGCAAGCCCTCCCTTATCAGTCAGGAACGTGTATGGACTCTCGAGTACCTGATAGATGCCGGCGCCTCGAAACAAATTCAAGACTTTCAGGGGCGCAAAATTGCACACGAGGCAATCAAAGGCGTGACGTCTCAGCACGACATTGGCCTGATTGTGCAGTGGCTGGATGTTTTGGATAGTCTGGAGCTACTCGACCTGGAGGCTGTTGATAACGCAGGCAATGGTCTCTTGCATGAACTTTGTTTCTACGTCGACAATCGCCGCCATAAGCGTGACGTCGGCATGCACCTGATTAGATTACTGACTGGTGCTGGGCTGGATATGTCGCGGAAAAATCATGCTGGACAAACGCCACTCCATCTCTTGTGCGCAAAGTCTTGCGATTCTGGAGGCTCGTCGTTCGTTTTCAATCAGCCTCCGGCATACGTGATCCGCAACGGCAAGAAAGTTGACGAGATTGACGCTAACGGAAATACTGCACTTCATGTTGCATCTGCGTATGAGCCATCTTGGTGCAAATTGCTGCTTGATGCTGGAGCGGATCCGACCAGGCGCAATCACGACGGCCTGACGCCACTTCATCTTGCTGCTCGCTGCAAGCAGAGCAATACGGTTGGGATGCTCCTGACGGCAATACATGATCGCCTGGGCGACACAGTTTCTGAAGAGCTTGCTGTGATAAACGCGCAAGTCGTGACCAGCAGCTACAATGTATACGAGCCGTTTGGCATTACTGCCCTATTCTATGCTTGCCAGTCTGGGCGGCCTGAGAGCGTCAAGCTTTTGCTAGACGCTGGCGCAGACCCAAACATCGGCAGTCCGTTTGTGGCATGCGCGCAGATGGAACACGAAACCCGATTGTGGACAGCCAAAGAAGCTGCGCCAGGTACTGCTGTAGCCGCGCTCCGGACATTCGACACAACACGACCTCCAATACCGACGTTAGCGCATCGATCGGAAATGTTTCATTCGTTTGCGACAACAAGGCTAGAAGAGATCCTAGACTTGCTAGTTTCGGCAGGCATCAATTTGTCGCTACTGGATGGTGATGGGACGGGTCAGCCGAATCCCTTTTCGAAAGCATCCAGCCTTGGTAGCAGTTATGCGTACAAGTGTTTGAAAACCATCAAGGACAAGTATGCAGACACAGCATATCCAGACACGGCACACATTGCGGCCCACGATCCTGCTCAAGGTTTGCGCTTACTCGACGAGCAGTTGGTGACGTGTGGCGATGCTGCATCCGTCGGCATGATACAGGAAAGTGGCTGGCTGAAGACAGAGGGTGTGGATATGGAGATATTCCGCGCCGTCATTATTCGTCGCCAATATCATTTGATAGAGCATATGATACAAGCAGGCTGTCGTTTCCTCGTGCAAGGCATACAGAACCTGGAATATCTTATTATCCATGGCCTTGCGTCTCTGTTTGATGAAATTTCACAGGCCGAAACGCAAGCACTATTAAGCGAGGGCGAGTGGCATGCGTTTGGAGACCCTTCAAAGGCCGGTCTTCACTTTCAGCCTAAGTCGCAAGGAGGGCCAGAGGATGGTCAGGTCGGAGGTGGTATGTCCAAACAAGAAAATCGAAATCTGCTGTTGGAGCACGCTACTAGGCGATCGCTGCCTAACATGGAGATTGTTGAGCTTCTCGTGGGCAAGTATGCAGTAAACATCAATGGTGGGAACAGAGACAAAGATACAGCGTTGCACATCATTGCACGGGGTCAACACTGGTGGCAGGGTGCACTGGCCTTGCCATTTCTTCTGAAATCCGGGGCAGATGTCGAATATCGAAACTCTGATGGCCAGACACCGCTCCATTTGGCATTGGACAAAGAGTACTTGCAGCTTGGCGAGCTTGGTCCATTTCACAGAGATGTCGCAGAGGCATTGATTGGCGCAGGCGCAGATGTCAATGCCATTGACGCGAAAGGACGGAGCTGCCTCGACTTGGCAGGGTACAGCACGAAGCTGATTGATTTACTAGTCAGCAACGGCGCAGTGATTGGCTCTAGCTCGATCTTTGCAGCGCTCAAGTCGGACAATGGGGCAGCACTTGAAAAGCTGCTGCAAGGAGGTGCAGACGCCAACGGCCGCATGCCGTTTATAGAAGAAAATCTCAGGGACAAGGAGCCTTCGGATGACTGCTACATGGACGGTAGCCGGATGACGTTTGACGCGGCACTGGTTCCTCGCCATGAGATAGTACCGCTTTACTATATCGCCTCCAAATCGGCCTTCCCGGAGGATGCGGATATGAGAAGCTGTTTCAGGAAACTTTTGAACCATGGCGCGGACATCTACGCAACTTTCAAGGTGCAGCGAGGAGGACGCCAGTGCAGACCGGCTTATGGCGAGGAGTACAACAAGGCGATTGGGGTTGCTGAAGCGGGTGAGGATGCAACCGAGCAGCGCACAGTTCTGCACGAACTTGTCCGTTTAGGGAAACTGAGCAAATGCGTGGCCGACGCCGTAGCCATCAACCCCGACTGCCGGGATCCCAAAGGATGCACTCTCCTGCATGCCGTTTGTGATAGCTGGGGTGGTCCGGATCGCGTGATTGATACAACTTCAGACAAAGACGACAGCGACGACGGCGTTGCGGACACGGACAAGAAGAAGGAGGACGGCATTACGGCATTCCAGCAGCTGCTGGCTCTTGGGTGCGACATCCAGGCGCGCGACGCCAGCGGACAAAGCATTGTGCACCACATGGTTTATCGCGGCTGGAAGCATCCGCAAAAGCTGTGGCGACTAGAAAATTCCGTGGCCGAGATTGCACGGATCTCACCCGAACTCCTCAGCGCGCCCAATGCCTCGGGCAACACGCCGCTGCACTACAGCGCCTTGTTGGCTACGTCTACTCGTCGATCGGGCAAGCCGGACCACAAGGACCGGATGGTCGACCTCACGCGGCTTCTACTGCGCAGCGGCGCCAACCCGACCGGCATCAACGACGACGGCAATAGCATTCTGCACCTAATGGCGCACAACCTAGACCACGGCGACGTGGCGGCGCTCTTTGCGGAGCTAGTAGCACGCGACAACGGGTTGGACGTGAATGCGCGCAACGCCCGCGGCGAGACGCCGCTCATGATCTATGCCAACCGCACCAGCGTGCTGCTCCGGCTCAAGGGCGAAGGCGGACGCTGCGGGCTGGTCCTGGTGCACGAGGAGGCGGCGGTGGACGCGGGCGTGGCGATGCTCAAGGCGGCGGGCGCGGATTTCGGCGTGCTGGACGCGCAGGGCAACGGGCTGCTGCACCGGGCGGCCGCGGACGAGGTGCAGCTCTTCAGAGCGCTGATGGTCAGGGGCGGGCTGGATCCGATGAGGGAGAATGAGGCGCATCAGACGGCGATTGATGTGGCGGCGACGTATAGTAATAACGAGATACTGGCACTGTTTGAGAACAAGGTGTAGAGGGCAAGTACACTCAGAGAGGCACAGATACTACCTAGGCGCTGTGAGCCCGCTAAAATAAGGTCTGGCCAGAACGGGCTGTAGGTTCATCGTGCAGACACTAGACGTGTTAGATGGCGTTTCCCAGCTTCTCAGTATGTGATGATTTGTTATCAGGCAATATCTTGATTTGTCCACTTCAGATCAGTTGCTAATTATAAGAATAATGATGATCAGCCCCTGGTACTGTCTGAGGGGAGAGTTGGCTCTGGTTATAGACTGGTTTCCAATACCCAGCTAACTAGTATACAGCAGACTTGTTTGACATATCTACATAATTGTAAATAGGCACTGCAACAGGATTCGACCTATTTTCTTTGGGTATCGCGAACCTAATTTCTCTGCCTGGTTTGTGAGACTTGCTTGCGCGGCTCTATGACGAGGCCTGGGGCGAGTGCTGAAACCGGATGACCAACTGCAGTGCCAAGAAAGCCGGCTGAACCGTTGGCATGTTATATAGTCTGCAATTTTTGACCATTTATAATGCCACGTCCATTTTACCACGTCAACTGTGCAAAGCAGCGTCTTGTGTAGTGGGGATTGACTGCTCTACTGAGTACATTGGTACCTCTCAACCCTGTGGCAGTGGCGCCTCGAAACCCCACACTACCCGAGCCCCAGCCACTGCAGCCTGAAGTCCATCACCAAAGCTGACGACTGCTCTCACGACTGCGCAGCTTTCGCATCGCCACTCGACTTACAGTTTCCCCATCGAGAGCGCGTTCTTGGTTGCAGCCATTGTACCAGGGAGCTGCGCTAGAATTTTCGACTCTTGCCCGTCATTTCATCTCGGACTCCCTCGCGAACCACATCCCATCTCGAACAACACACCCCTATCCGAGCTCCCGGACGGCCTCGCTGCGTCATCATCGCCAATCATGGCGTCTCTCCGCACCGCCGAGCACACAAAGTACGTCGGCCAGGCGCGCTCAAAATATCCAATTCACACAAACCGAGTCTTGCTAACCGCCAGCTGCGACCCAGGACCGACCAGGAGCTTGCCATCTCCATCAAGAAGGCTACGAATGCCGACGAGATCTCTCCCAAGCGCAAGCATGTTCGAGCATGCATCGTTTACACATGGGATCATAGATCATCACTGGCCTTCTGGTCGGGCATGAAGGTGTATGTTGCGGACCCCCGTGATGCCTCTGAATACGCTGACTGACTGGAAACTTTGCGCAGGCAACCCATCATGGCCGACGAGGTCCAGACTTTCAAAGCTCTCATCACCATTCACAAGGTCCTGCAGGAAGGCCATCCTAGTGCTCTCAAGGAGGCTATGGCTAACAGAGGCTGGGTCGACGGCCTGAATCGCGGCATGGCCGGTGAAGGCGTCCGTGGCTACGGTCCCCTCATTAGAGAATACGTCTACTTTTTGCTCGCCAAGCTCTCTTTCCACCAGGCGCACCCCGAATTCAACGGAACATTCGAATACGAAGAATACATCAGTCTCAAGGCTATCAATGACCCCAACGAAGGCTACGAGACCATTACAGACCTTATGGTGCTGCAGGATAAGATTGAGCAGTTCCAGAAGCTCATCTTTTCCCACTTTCGCAACGTCGGTAACAACGAATGCCGAATCGCGGCCCTTGTGCCCCTCGTCCACGAGAGCTATGGAATATACAAATTCATCACAAGCATGCTTCGCGCCCTCCACACGAGTAAGGATGAGCGCTGTCGAGCAATTTCCTGTGCTGCGACTCTTTGCTGACTGACTTACCCCAGTTACCGGTGATGACGATGCTCTACAGCCTCTTCGCGAACGATACGATGCGCAGCACTACCGACTGGTCAAATTTTACTACGAATGCTCGAACTTGCGCTACCTCACGAGTCTGATTAATATCCCCAAGCTTCCGCACGATCCTCCGAACCTCCTTGCCGAAGACGAGAATGCCCCCGCTCTTCCTGCACGCCCCAAGCAAGAGATTGAACGCCAGCCCACGCCTGTTCCCGAACCCAAATCAGAGGAACCCGACGAGATATCAGACTTCTGGAAGAGCGAGTTGGACCGCCAGAACAGAGAGTACGAGGAGCAACAGCGCGTTCTGGAGCAGCGACAGCAATCTCAACTCCTGGCCCAGCAGCAGGCCCAGATGCAGGCCCAGCGAGACTTTGATGACCAGCAAAGACGTCTTGCAGAGCAGCAGCAGCGAGAGCAAGAGGCTCTGCTTGCCCAGCAGGCTCAATGGCAGACCCAGGGCAGACTGGCAGAGCTTGAGCGTGAGAACCTGAATGCGCGCTCGCGCTTCGAGCAGGACCAGCTGATGCTACAAAAATACGATCAGCGCGTCAAGGCTCTTGAGGGTGAGCTCGCCCAGCTGCAAAACAACTACGGCCAGCAAATCACCAGCAAGGACGAGCAAATCCGGGCCCTGCAGGAACAGGTTAATACCTGGAGGACAAAATACGAGGCCCTGGCCAAGCTGTACTCGCAACTGCGTACTGAACACCTTGACCTTCTGCAAAAATTCAAGGCTGTTCAGCTCAAGGCCGCCAGTGCACAAGAAGCCATCGATCGACGGGAGAAGCTAGAGCGTGAGATCAAGACCAAGAATCTCGAGCTCGCTGACATGATTCGCGAGCGCGACCGCGCCATGCACGACAAGGATCGACTGTCTGGCAGTAACAAGGACGAGCTCGAGAAACTCAAGCGCGAGTTGCGCATGGCCAACGACCGCGCCGATAACCTGGAGCGGAGCAAGGGCAACGAGCTGTCCACCATGCTCGCCAAATACAACCGCGAGATGAGCGACCTGGAGGAGGCGCTCCGCACCAAGTCTCGAGCTCTTGACGATGCTCACTCCAAGCTTCGTGACGGCAGCTCTGATCTTGAGCAGCTCCTGCGAGATAAGGAGGAGGAGCTCGAGGTGTACAAGGCCGGCATGGACCAGACTCTAATCGAGCTCAACGATCTCAAGCAGAACCAGGGTAGCAACGATGAAGTCTTGGACAGCCAGCTCGACGCCATCATCATGGCCAACCTGGACAAGATTCATGACATTATTGACTCTGTTCTCCAGGCCGCCATTGGCCGTGTCGATGATGCTCTTTATGAACTTGACTCTACCATGCAGGCCGGTAACCAAAACGCTTCGCCCGCCTACGTCCTGTCGCAGATTGAAAAGTCTGCTGCCAGCGCCATGGAGTTTGCGACATCCTTCAATAACTTCATTGCCGATGGCCCCAACAGCACGCATGCGGAGCTAATCAAGTCGGCGAACGTTTTTTCAGGAGCCATGGCTGACGTCTGCAGCAACACCAAGGGTCTGACGAGACTGGCGACCGATGACAAGAAGACCGACTCTTTGATGAACGGTGCGCGTCAGTCAGCCATGGCATCGGTCCAATTCTTCCGCAGCCTACAGAGTTTCCGCTTAGAGGGCATGGACCAAGTGCAAAAGACGGACGTTGTCATCAACAACAGCACAGACGTACAGATGAACCTGCAGAAGCTGAACAAGCTGGTCGAGGGCTTCGCTCCAGGGTTTGGCAAGTTTGCGAACAACAAGGGTGATCTCGGTGATCTCGTCGACTCTGAGCTGAGCAAGGCAGCTGATGCCATTGCTGCGGCGGCGGCTCGCTTGGCCAAGCTCAGGAACAAGCCCCGCGACGGCTACTCTACATACGAGCTCAAGGTCAGCGACACGATCCTGGACGCGGCTACTGCCATTACCAACGCGATTGCGGAGCTCATCCGGGCTGCTACGGCTACACAGCAAGAGATTGTACAGGCGGGCAAGGGCTCATCCTCACGAACGGCATTCTACAAGAAGAACAACAGATGGACGGAGGGCCTCATTTCAGCAGCCAAGGCGGTAGCCTCATCTACGAACACGCTGATTGAGACGGCGGATGGTGTGCTGTCGAAGCGAAACAGCCCTGAGCAGCTCATTGTGGCTTCCAACGACGTGGCTGCCTCGACGGCACAGCTGGTAGCAGCGAGCCGTGTCAAGGCGGGCTTCATGTCCAAGAACCAGGACAAGCTGGAGCAAGCCAGCAAGGCCGTGGGTGCTGCGTGCCGCGCGCTGGTGCGGCAGGTGCAGAGCATGATCAAGGAGCGTTCGCAGGAGGAAGACCAGGTTGACTACTCGAAGCTGGGACACCACGAGTTCAAGGTGCGAGAGATGGAGCAACAGGTACGTTTTCTAGATGATTCTAGTGCTTATGAATGTGTATGCACACGCCCGAGTATCGTAGCGACCCGCTTTTGCAGAGTCGCAGTGCATGTCTGCAAGCCACGTCTGGCTTGCAGATGGTTTGAGACCGGCAGCTGGGAAGCTGATACGCGAGCGGCTTACTTGTTCATTTCTGGGCATTGTGCATTGCGCATTGGGATTCGCAGCATGCAGCTAACGGGGAACGGCGGAACAGGTCGAAATCCTCCAATTGGAGAATGCTCTCGCTGCAGCCCGACACAGATTGGGCGAAATGCGCAAGATCTCGTACCAGGAAGAATAAGGCAGGTACAGCGGCTAGAGAGGGAGGCAACAAGGAGCAAGGAGACAACAAGGATAGCGGCACAGGTGAGCAAGCAATTACCTGTTGACCCGGAACAGCAGGGGGGGTGGCGGCGCGGAAGTCCGGCCCAGCCAGGACTCGGAGAAGCCGTGAGGCTACTAGGTAGTTGGTGTGAGGGAAAACAAATACCCGCTGGACAAGAGAGTGGAAGTGGGCGAGGCCAGAGGTGTGGGGTCGAGTACGATTGTACGAATGTACGACTTTTTATCCAGGAGCTTTTATCTAGGAGCTTTTATCTAGGAAATTGGCTAGAATTGAATCTGCTGGTATGAAAGAGAATGGACTACTCGGTATCGACTATGGATAGCGTCGTCGATGTTCATGACGGGGAGATGGCGCACTGGGCTTGTTGGTGGACCATGGAATCAGTGTGTTGGCGTTGGTAGATGGACAAGCCTCCCTGGCAAGCCACAGCGTTCGTCTAACACCCTTCGCCTAGCGAGGCGTTGACGAAAAGTACGTTTCGAGTTTAACGTAGGAACGGCCATACGAAGTAGGCTATGATTAGAAAGAAAGCTGAAGCCCTGGGCTTGAGGGCTGGGGAGGCCGGGCAAGCGTCGGCGGGCTGCATCGCGAGCGCGGATTGCCTACCTAGGTAGGTAGCTGGCGGTAGGTAGGTAGGGTGTCAATAAGGGCCGCAAGGTATCTGTACGCTAGCAGTAACCACCTTGCCTGCTGGCAGATCGTGCGACGGAGACGGCTGTCGGTGGAGCTGATGATTCGCTGCTGTGCGAAATGGAACTTCAACGTTGGTTAGTTTCGGCGTGGGTCGGGCGCTCGGGCTGTTTGCTGAGGCTTGACATCATCTCGGACACGAGGGCGAGTGATCAGGCTGCGATGAACCGAATCTGTGAGGGGCGTTTTTTGGCTGCTGGGGCTGGGGCTTGGGTCTGGGCTTTCTGGAACGGGGTCTTGAGCTCAGACGAGGCCAAGACGACAAACAAAGAGTGCATGTTTGGCTGGCCAAGGCTGACGCGCCAGCCATTGAAGCCTCCGACCTGCATTACCACATCATCTCCTGATAGGTGGTGGTGGTGTTGCTCCAGTGCCTCCAGGTAAATTCCGAGTGCTAACGTTACCTAATATATGGCGGTTTGGTGGCAGTTCGCTCGAAACTGCCTTCAACCCACTGTAGGTACCAGTAGGCTCACTGAGCTTGGGTGATGGCAACGCCCGTTAGCGTGCGGAGGCTCTGGCCAGCAGCAGTCTGCCCCGTCGAGGCTTCGAGGGCTGAGCAACTGGCTGCGACCTCGACGGTCGACCGCAGCGCGGCCTGTCAGTGAAGATTTATTATCATCACTCGGGATTTTCATTCAGTGAGTGGGCCAAAGATCTGGAGCATTTCAGTCTTGTCCCCGAATGTGGCCCGTAGGGTCTCATGTAATGAGATTGCAAAACCTCGGTGACGCTGCGGAAAAGATACATTGCGGAGAGAGTGCAACCAATTACAAGGCAGAAACATAATTCCTGCATCAAATAGGGAAGGCTTCCAGAAAGATAAAAGACCTTGTGTTGATTTCCAAG
Organism: Akanthomyces muscarius; assembly: GCF_028009165.1. NCBI lineage: Eukaryota > Fungi > Ascomycota > Sordariomycetes > Hypocreales > Cordycipitaceae > Akanthomyces > Akanthomyces muscarius. Next base: position 1,602,850 of record NC_079243.1, on the reverse strand, counting down.
TATTCCTTAACTATATTTATTTATTTTTTCCTTCTTCGGCCAGTGTTTCGTGAACAGGGCCGTGCAGGATGTCTCTCCAGCGCTGCTCCCCGCTAAAATGCGCCGCTCACACCGCTAGCCACCACCTCCGCCTCTCGCCATTCCTGCTTCTCTCCTTCTGCTCTATTTTAATTCATTAAAATCGCAAAAATCCTCAGAGAGCTTTCAAACCCGTGTCTTCCTTGAAATGATGCTTCACAATGATGGCACAGTGAGGATGTTGAAGAATACATTGCCTTGGAGTACAAAAGACGTAAAGGAGGGGGACAAAATAAGCCCAACAAAGATTCCACTTTTCCTTTGTACCTTGATGGCCTCGCCAACCCGTCCGTCGTCTTCATCTGCCTCCATCGTCTCTCTTCTCTCCCCGCTCAGAGTCGAGTCCTCGAGTCTTCCTTGGCCCTCCAGACAACCTTCTCCATTGGTAATCCCCGTGACCGTTGGTGTCTGCGCGAGACCCTTGATCATCCACTCTTACGTCTCTCACACATTTCAGCACCATGATTCTATTGGCCATTATTCTCAGACACAGACAACGCCACGCGCGGAACGCCTCCTCTGACACAGACAAACACGACAAGGATGCTGCCGAAAATCAGAGTGCGAATCTGTGTCTCATTCACCTAAATCGTCCAATTTCTCCGATAACCGGCGGGGCTTCCTGGCTGAAGCAAGTACAAGGAAACTTAGTACAGGCACAGCGGGTTGACGGGAGACGGGGTATCCATGTACTCTCCTTGTCTCCCACGGCCCACCCACCCCGGCTGCCCATCCCAAGCCTCCTCCAGGTGAGGCTGTCTGCACAATCCGCGAGAAAGCATGATCCATTAGTTACACAGAAATCGGTTCCTGATCGAGTCTTTTGCGATTGTACCACTGACCTGAGTTGCACAGCATTGACCGTTTCGACAAGTGTGCAACAAAGCTCAACGGCTTCAAACGACTTTACGGGTAACTAAGCGCCTGCTGGCGCAAATTCAACTTGGAAACAACTACTGTGAGCAGGGGCTTTGAGCTGCACGATCCTGCATTCGCCGAAACAACTGCGTCACACATCCTGCCCGCGGAAAAGAAACGCTTCGGCGCAGCAATTTCCTTGGCGTCGTGCGCCGATCAGCAAAATCTCATTCCACACCCGTTCCGTGCCTCTGCGCCGTCGAATACCAATGCCGCTGCAACATCTGCCATACGAAGTCAACTGCCGAATTCATTTCTACATCGGTGCTATAGCACTGGTTATCTTGCCGCTCCGGTTTGTGGTCATGGACACACACAGTCGTGGAAAATGCCGTCGTTGGTAGGTAAAAAGCCAGTCCCAACCGTCGAGCCATCCCCCCTCCCCAAACATATGTAATATTATGCTTTCCACTAAGCTCATGTGGCTACCGGCACAAAGCAGACGAAATCGAAGAGCCTCACAGGCACGAAAAGAACAAGCTGCTGTCGTACAAATCTACCCAGCACTGATCACTTTCCAAATTGCTGGAACTCTGATAGATTGACCATGTCGGCGTTCCACCTGATGTACAAGGATCATCTCGCATTGCATCCGATGAGTCCTTGCCAGCGGAGTCGTCGACTTTGTGATTACAGGCTGCCGGTTGCTTTTTGCTTTCTAATCCCTTCTGCTCCCACCGAGCCACGGAAGAAGTACTGACTTGGTTAGGCCGCCCGAGCAAATTTGATGGCGACATTCTGGAGCAATCTTTTTCTCGATTTGTCCGCCGCATAGTGTCCCACAACCCCGCAGCAGGTGGCTCCCTGCCCTGCAAGTCCGGATGTCCATCCGGCCACGATCTGGTCAATCCTTTTTACTAACACGCCCCCTCTGTCTCGCCTTTGGAGTCTGGGCGATCCCGCACGGCACTGCGCAATGTTGCTAGCAAAGCCACCTTTCTACCAGTATGCTTGCATTGCCACTAACTAAGTTTTCTTGGCAGTTTTGACCCGGTGCCGAATTCTTGTTGTGTTTGGACTTAGGAATATCCCCGTCTTTGTCCATCATGACGACTTTGAGATTACACGCTACCTTGAACCCCGATGCGGCGCCGCCTAGCCTCAACGGCGGTCACAGGGCTGCTGGACGCGAAACAGCTGCATCAGCTCGATAGTTCGAAACAATTACATCCTCCATTGAAATCTGGCCCTTTGTCGAATTGTCGCGTCAAGCGGTGCAGCTAGCCGGCGCCAGATGCAAAACCGACAGGGCAATGACGGCCGTGATGATACTCAGACCTTCTAGAGCGGAATAAGATGAGTCTCGCACTCGTGTGTCGGCTATCGTCCAAAAATCAGGCACTGGCATGTTTCTGACTCGTGATTGCAATTGACTCTTACTGTCCCCGGTCACATGCTGGGAGAAGATAAATGCTCGGGGGGATGCGGAGTAGCCGTCGGAACAGAGTGCAATTACTGGTACGAACAACAAATCAGCGCCGTCGCTAGACGCCCACCGCCCGGCACACCACAAGCCTGAACCCCCAGAAACCGTTGTGTTGAATCTGCCTGCTAACTAACCACCTGGGGCTACCAGCAAACCAACCCCACATGGCTGTCGCTAGACTCCACAGCCTTCAAGTGGGAGAAGGAGGCGGCCGCAGCCGTTGGAGGGGCGAAATGGCCGCGCTTCCACAAGTCGAGACAGCGGCTGATATTTTGGCCGACGAGACTAGCGTGAGCTCGCTTGTTGGCGTGTCGTGGCTACTTTTGAGTTTAGATCCACGTTTGCCAACACGGAAGCAACCGTTGGTGACACAACTTACGGCCTTTTGCTCGAGTGCAGCGCTGCTGGTACTGGAACCGGCTGGATCGTGACTCGCTCAACAACTGTTGGGAGACCGATACCAGCAGAGACCTGCCATTTCCAGCATCAATCTCGTGCTCTTGGCAAAGTCTGGAGCAAATTGTACTAAAGAGCAATGGTCAGTACTGCTTCCGCTTCTGCACCCAATGGCCGCGCCCGGTCGAGTTGAAGTCAGCGCCACCTCTGAGCCTCGCCCCCTGTCGACCTGGCATTGTCGTGTCGAGGCGAGGCACCATGTAGTCTTTACTTTGGGCAGTGAGGCTTCACCTCATGAACCCTTGACATCGCACTGACCGCGCGGGAGTCGGAATGAGATTAGCGCCTGTTCCTATTCCCGGGTGAAGCTCTGTGCAACCCTCATCAGACCTCTTGGGGTGAGACAAGACAAGCCAGGGGGGGGGGGCCTATCCGAGCATGATAGCAATGTGGGCAGTAGCAGGGGACAAGGTCTCTCTTGCAGAACTGGGGCTAAATCAATTTCGGACTCGGGGGTAACCATGCTCGTTCAACGCAGCGAGGATGGTGCATGCTGCTGTACCGGTAGCCTCGAGGTCGAGGGGCCAAAGTTGGCGTGGAGATGAAGCACAAGAGCGGGTAGCGCCGCGCACTGAGGGCTGCTACAGGTGCAGCTGGCCAGCTATGATGGCATCGAGGCGGAGGCATTTTGCTTCTGCCAAACCTTGGCAGGGTTTGTGATGGAGGGGGCGTGCGTAGCTAGTAGAAGCAGTTGGGTTTGGCACCACGGCCATCGTGGTTAGCTAGAGCTGGCGTGTAAGTCGCACGGCGTGTGGCGCAACAGCGAGGCAACAAGACAGCGCCGGGAACTCGCATCGCCGGTGGAGTTGGGGTCGAGGACGGCATTCAGATTGGCAAAACAAGAAGAATTATCAAGCTAGTGAGAATTTTGCAGTCATTTCATTTGTCGGTTCGTTCTAGCTATCGTGCTCTGGTCCAACCCCAGAAGGCGCCAGCAACGGTTTTCTGTTGCGCCACCTACGCCCTTTGTCGCGCTTTTCCCCCAAGGCGGCATCGCGCATTCGCTATCCTCCAACGTCGTAAAAGTAAACCGAGAGACAAAATGCAATTGCCGAAAGATGCGACGGAAAAAAACTGCAGACTGAAATCCAAGTTCTCGAGAAACATTCTCGAGGGGGTATTGCCTCCTGTGGGAAAACACGAAATCCGCAAAACGCCATTGTCAAGCCCTGATTGCTCAGCCATACTTTTTCGGAAGCCCCCTGTCACTGGGCCAAAAATAACCACTGCTCTCTAAATGCACACTCATAGACAGCAAAGAAAACTATAGTATAGGAAGAAAATGAAAGAAAAGAAAAGCCGTACATATCAAAACGTGTAGTGGAAATCCTCGTGCGGGTCATACTCGGGGCTGCTGGAAAGAGCAAAGACTAAGAATATAATCATTAGCATACTAAACATGTGGTGATCAGATATGGGTCAAAGCTCACGTCGGTTTGTTGTTGGTGCTTGCGTGCATTGACTCAGGATAGCGTCAATTTCCCACGGGCAGTCAATGTCAAAGGCTTGATGGTCCGCCACACCATCCAAACTCAGGACGGCTGTTGATGAGGCTGCTGTGTTGTAGCCAGGATGAGAAGTGAGGTTGCCGCCAAAGCCACTATCACCGGCAAAGGACGAGGCAGGTGAACAAGCAACAGAATCGTCGGCGACAAAGTTGTAATAGTAGGGGCGGAAGTAAGAGTCTGCGGCCGCTGCTGCCGCGGGCTCGGCAGTGGAAATGGTCGCAGCAGACGGTATGCCCAGAGAGTGCGACGGAGTCGAGGCGGAAGGAAGGAGAGCCGCGGGCTGGGTTGGGGGGGTGGATATAGAGGCGCAAGTGGACGGTGTCGTGATCTCTTCTGAGCAAGACGGCGTCGCACAGTAAGGCGTTGGGGCTTCCAGGCTTGGGGTGTAGATGGGACCGTCTGCTTGGAAAGAATATCGTTCTTGTGAATACAATGAGGTACTCTCAGTGACGTTCCGCGGGGTTTGCTCTTGACCAGGTCTGATTGCGGCGCGCTCCGCGATGGAGATTGTCGAAGTAAGAGTGGAACGGCTATCCCGAGCCAGAAGGGCCTCAAACAAGAAAATACTCTCATCTGGCATGTAGCCCAGCTCTATCATTCCTTGGAAAAGTTCCAACTCGGAGTCTGGGCATGTTTTGGTGGTTTCTTTGGGAGCTCGAAGTTCGTCTTTTTGAACAAGCTTTTTGGTGCCATACTCGGTATCTTCGACGGCCCATCCGAGTACGCGAAGATACTCATCCGGGGGTAAAATGTCCATGGCCGGACAAGCAGCCATAAGGAAAGAGGATAATGGAGCTTTCTTTTTGCCCATTTCGTCGCGAACAAAAGAATAGACCTTCGCAATCATTGCCCAGCGGTTCCTGAATGGGTCTTTACCCCAGAGCGTGGTGAGGAAGCCCGAGGCCGCCTTTTGCTGCGACTCTGGAAATAGTTTCACGTAGTAACCTGTAAATCGCTAGTGTCAGTTTGGTTTTCGTGGGACGTTTGCTTTTATGTGCTCACTTCGAAAAGCAATGAAAGCGTTCAATGGCCGTTTTGCGCGATCTCCAGCCTGGTTGCTGTTGCTCTTCTTCAGGGATAAGGCTCGCTGCAGTTCCAGATAATGGAGACTTGAGTGTGATTCCGGATATCGTGTCATGTTGCTCTCGTCGGTTTTGTCTTTGAAGCACTTGGCGGCGATCTCCATGATTGTGTCCTCTTGCAAATGGCGGAGAATCGTATGTGCAGGGACTGTTGAGAGATGTCTTAGCAGCTCTTGTCGGTCAAGGTCGTTCGATCTGTTTTCCATTTTGTCAAGGGAAACGGCGGCTGAAGAAATATGGTGATGTAGGATGCATTGAATTTTGGGGGGAGTGGTCATTGAAATGTTATTTTAGAGCCTAACAATGCAGGAAGGTTGTGCTCGATTGGAAGTGAGATGTTGCTGGCAGGCAGGTGAACTGGGAGGGTGTGCGCCCAAGCGCCCCCCCTGCAAGCTTGTTAAGGGGGGTGAATCTTTGTGGTGCCACCAGGCCCCGCTATGAAGTGGCTGGGCTGGTTGAGCTTTGGATTCCAGAGGTCAGCTGTTGTATGGACAGAAGAGTAGCAGCCTTGGCTGACAGTACAACAATTGATTTCAAAGGCAGACCATTAAAACAGGCTTTATTACATTGTATTAGCTTGGTATACCCTCGCTAAAAGTCATCAGAAATAGATCCGCCTCCACCTCGTCTGGTTCGCTTTCAAATCTGAGTGCCTGTGCTGTGCTTGTAATGAAGGGAAGCGACAAATTTCCTCTTAGATCATTGATGTTCTTTTTGATCTTTGTTGGGTCAGTATCTCACACCTATCTTAAGACGGAATACGCCACATACCATTGGAACATTGTACAGATATTCCTGCTCCATTTCGACGATGGCTTCTGCGGACTGTTACGTCAGACAAATCTCCCGCAATGGGCAAAGCCTACGTACATTCTCTGAGTGCTCTTTCATTGGATATGGCAAGCAAGTTTCATCTGCTAGTTTCGAGAATTGCGCTGCCCTCTCACTATTAGAAAGGGTGATTCTCTGTCGGTGTGCCTGCCATGTGTTAGTTGGACGCGCGCAGGGGTGCGAGGCATCTTACCTGATCAAATTTAGAGCGCAGTTCAGAATAATATATTTCCCATGGCTCCGCTAGGGAGAGACAAGAGCTTGGAAGTCGATATTGAAGAGCCGTCCTGGTTTTCTTGAGGGGGAAGTATGGTTGCTGCGTATTCTTCATAAATTTATTCCAGGCGGAGCCAGGTGTTTTTCGACAGGGATGCCAGACAGACGCCTCAGACCAACTCTCTTGTCCAACTTTGCACAACAATCGCCTTCCTGCGTGATCGATCTTGACCTCAGAGGCAGTTGCTCCAAACTCAGCAGACGGAGAGTTGGTGTACTTTGACGCACCCTCTCGAGCCAATTGCCAGGTGGTTCTCAAATACAATTGCATCGCCTCGTTGTCTTTGAGAACCGATACCAGTAAACTCAAGGGCTCGCTGATCTTTATTTTCGGGAAAATCATGAAAGCTCCAAACAAAATTGCAGTGGCGGCGTTTGCAACTAAAGTTCCGAACTGGAGGCTTGGGCTTTCCGGACGTGACCATGTCTCAGATGTCGTCAGCATTGCCATGAGGCCGAGGTTGGCAATTTCGTGCTTGCTAGCTGCATATTGTCTGTTCCATCTCAATATTGTCGCGCCGGCCTCTACCTCTATCTCTGCATCAGGTGGTAAACCCTGGTGAGGATCTCGGGTAGAAATTGGCACTGCGCTAATGTACCAGAGAGCGATCGCTTCTTTGACCATCAGAACGGGGTCGGTTTTCTGCTCTGCGCCGAACGCAACTATTCGATCAATGATGTCGTTTTCATCTTGCGGGTTCCAAAGCAGGCTTTCAATGGCGTAAACAACATCGTGCAATACATCTAGGCGCATCTGGTTAGCGACAAAACTCCAATGCGCCAGAATTAACATACCCCCAAGGCATGGGGACCTCTCTTCCCTGCTCCTGTTCCTTTCCAAACACAGTCGTAAAACTTTGCTTCTTATTGAGTCGATAGCCAATTTTGAGTCCGCAATACACTCATCCTGCGTCCAAAGCGGGATAAAGTTGAAAACGCTGTCCATATCTATGAGTAGGCGACGAACAATGGGGGGATATATCGTGAAAGATCGACGATGTTATCGCATCTGTAAGGGCAGAGGAAGGCGCGAGCGTATTTGAGAAATTGAGCATAGAACGATGCCGGCTGACGAGAACAATAGCAAAGAACAATACTAGAGCCGTGCGGATTCGTGGCGCGGGGCCCTTGCAGCTCAGCATAGCCAAAGCGTCATCCTCGATTTGCACTCTGTGTAAACTGCTTAACACTGCTCCACCTCTTACAAGCATTCACTCTTCACTAATAGCGCCAGTTTGCGCGACGTGAAAGGACCACTCGCTGCTTCACAGCCCCCCACAGCCCACAGACCAGGCGCAACAGGATCACGGTGTTTTTTTGCTTTCATATTTCTTTGTTCTATTATATGGTACTTTCCAGGCCCTTGTTACTAGGAACAATAACAGGCTCCGAGGGAAACGGAAAATGGTTGGCACTTTGATTTGGCTTTGACACTTTTTGTTTCGTGCAGAGAAAACACCAGGCGCATCACCCCAGTGGGCGCAGCTCTTTATGCTTTTTTCTCCAGTTACCATACTTTTGCAATACCAGAACCTCTATCACATTTGAGAAATTTCTGCCCTTTCAAGACAAAACAACCAGCGGTCAGGCGCCGCTCTTTTGCAACGAGCATCGCCACTAATGAAGTGCAGAGAACATGTAGATTCACAGCTCCACTCGAAGCTCACCTGCGGGCTCTCCGCCGGTACGGCCGGCCCTCCAAATCAGTTTCTTATGCTACTTTCATTTTTGTGTGGGTTTCGACTAGTAGATCCTAAAGATGCATCATGGCGAGATTCCACGTAAATCATATGTCATGTCTATTTCGAGCGTGGCTGGCTGGCGCTGGCAAATACCTGGGAACCTAGGTACTGGCGGGTTGCACCAGTGACACAATGGCATGGCATGGCACCCTCCATCTCACTTTGACCTCACCCTCGCACAAAGACAGCGGCCCCTTGTTCATTGCACAGACGTACCTCACACACCCCCTCTCTGGCCTCTGGCTTGCGAGTCCTTGCCTCACTTTACCCTGACCAGCCAGGTTCTCCCACCACCCGGCCCCAGCCCAGCCAGCATTGCCAGCATTGCCAGCGTTGCCAGCCTCTTTTTGGGGGTACACAGCATGGTCAGGGTTTGCCAATCTGCCAGCGCAGGCCTCGTTGCTTTTTCTCTCTTCCTGCCTGTGCAACCTCTCCCGAGTACCTGGTTCCCTCCATGCCTCCCTCCAATTTGGTGCTCATAGGTAGAGAGACTAATTATTCCGCACTGAGACTTGAAAATTTCATTCGTGTTACCTCGTGGCTTTTCCCTGGCGAGAAAATGGGGTCATGTCTAGCCTCAGCGATGAGATGTTTGTCTAGCGTCCTGGCCCCTGACAAAATTGTTCGATTTTGTGGCCAACTTTTCTTAATTGATCGTGGGTCTGTCTCTGTCTCGTCGGCTAGAGCATCTTCCGGACTTGCCCAGGAAGTAACCCAAACGGCTATTCTATGTACACTTGGGAGCGCACATAGACTGGGCGCCTATGCCAAAATCTCCCTCAGGCAAAACCCTCAGCTCCAGAGCTCAAATTGTGACCTTGGAACCGACCTGGCCACGCTGTATGTTCGACGTGGCGTGTCCTGTGTGCACCTTCATTTATTATTACATATTCAGTATCCAACTGCTCGGTTTCGTGTACGAGGAAGGTCCCACGCCCAGTTTTGCCTCACAAGCCGTTCGATGATGCGGCATTGTTCCAGTCGCTACTCCAAATGAACGTCCCGCAGCGCCACTCGGTGTCTCGCTCCTTGTCGCCCGACGGCCCCAATGGACGAGGGCAAATGTAGAATGAACGCCCTGTCAATTACCAAGCACAGACATGTTAGCCTTGTTCCCCCACGTGCCAAACGGCCACTTCAGTAGCACCGCCAAAACAAAAAAAAAAAAGGGTAGGAGAAAGTGATGGAATAAATGAGCGTACCACAGTTGACGCCCGGCTTTTTGGTCACCAGGCTGATGCACGGTTCATCGTGCTCACATTTCGGAACTATTCGCTTGCCGAGCAACTTCGACCACGACTCCTTGGCTTCAATCGGGTCAAACACTTTGGCTGCAGAAAACCCCTTCGTCGGCGTAGTATTTGGTGGCGTCGACATCGCTGGCGATGGCGTTTGGGCCTGCAAAGACACTCCGTTGGCTGGAGGTGGTGTCACTGCCTGTCCAGTCACTGGGCTGTGGCCGGCCCGAACCGGCGCGGCCGCCTCTGTTGCAGATTTTGCAGTGGGAGTCTTAGGCTTGAAGAATCCTTGCAGTGTCCTTTGCCCGCCGGTAGCTTTTGTCTTTGCGTCGCTGGGACCTTTGTTTTTCTTGGTCGCTGGACCCCCGGCCTCAGTTGGCCCCTCGGGATTTCTCTTGTTCCCACTCCCTCGCACCAAACTCACGGTGCTCCGTGCCGATGTCAGTGCCGCTTCTGCACCCCCGAAGTAGTTTGTGTAGTCTAAGCCGCTCGCACCGTTCACAGTCATGCCCAAGCTCGTTGTGTCAAAGCCCGTGCCCATGGCTCCATCACGCGGCGACTGACCGGCTTTGTTCTCCATCTGCGAGCAGGTCTGCGATGCTTTGCGTGTAAACATGTCTCTTATATTTCGCCGTCGATCAAACTCCGGAATCAGCTTAGCTGAAAGGGCAAGGGCATCTCGCTGTTCCCAGTTCCGGACCCGTTGCCCGTCTCGGAACATGTCGGCAGGGTTCATGACTTCTGCCAGAGCAATCTCCCGGTCGTATTTGTTGACTTTGTCGCTCATCGTGGCATATACGGGACAGTGGTCCGATCCCATAAGTCCTTCTTGGATGTTAGATTCCACAAACCAATCTTTAATCCCGTCGCTGCACAGGATGTAGTCGATTCTGCTACCGACATTGGCCGGCCGCGTGTTTCTCTTCGTATCCCAGCAAGTGTGCATGCCCGTCCGTTTGGGGTGAAAGCAGCGGCAAATGTCCCACAGAACCGCGTTTTCACGATCCTGGTCCCGCTCGCCGATGATGGTCCCTTCAAACAGGAGTTGGTTGAGTATTCGTCGCGTTGGCATCGACTGCCATTCGTCCATAGTCAGTCCCTCTTTTCTGAGACCTTCGGCAATATTGGAGCTGTCCAATTCGCTGCGTATAATGTTCAAATCTCCGGTGAGAATCACTTCTTTGCCTGCAGCAATCAGGTTCCGTATCCGCACCTCCAGAGCCTCCACAAAGCTTTCCCTAAATTCAACTCGAGATTCGTCCCGGTTAGCAGGGCTGTAGACTCCAAACAGCACAAACGCTGGGAACTCTATAATGACGCATCGTCCTTCTGAGTCGAGCAATGCTTCATCCACGTTCCCGCGCAGCTGGCTCATCGTTGGGTATCCACCAATCTGCTTATCCTCAGGCAAGTCTCGATATGGTGTATTGCTTTTTGGTGGGCAGAGTATTCCCAGGATGCCCTCCTCTGCACGGATCGGTGCGCATGTCGCATTCTTGGTATAGATGGCGACTCCAGAGTAGCCTACACGTGTCAACGAGGGCCCTATTTCATCGGCTCAGCCAGCATACCTTTTTTATGCTGTGGCAGGCTGAAATATACATCCCAGCCAGGCACGAGAACCATGTCATCTTGCAAGTCTTTGCGCTGAATCTTGGTCTCTTGCATAACGACAATGTCGGCCTCGAGAATGTCAAACATGGCCTAAAATCTCAGCAAGAGACAATCAATCCTGGAGCGATTTGTTACCTGAAATGTGCGCTTTTCTCGCCATGGTTGATATCCAAATGGATTTCTGCAAAGTCAGTGTACTGCAAGTGAACCGAGCAAAGGACAGACGAACCGGATGCCATTGACTGTGGCATGTTAACCTCTGTATTAACAATCGCTGTTTGGGCCACATACCATTCCACGTGGTGATTCTGAAACCCATTTTGTTGCAATTTTTAAAAGATCCCAAGTGTCGTACCTTTTTCACTCAAGCACCACCAAATCGCCCGTCGCCCACTTCATATCCACCAGAGACCAAAATCGGTACTGGCCAGACCAGATTTCTGGCAATGTGGCTAATGAGTGGCGTGCTCCCCAGTATGTTATTTTTTAAGCTTCAACGTCCCCCATGAAGCTCGATTCCGTATTTTTGCAGTCAGATCGGACACAGAGATGTTACCCCGTCGCCCCACGATCGCGCCGTTCGTTCATGACGAAACTGCGAATAGCGCGGAACCCCCACGAAGTCACGTGCACCAATTGAAATTGGCGCCTCAATACCCAGGCATCCACCGGCCGCTGGAGCCGAGCTTCATCGAAAATGGCCTGACGGACCACCAAACCTGCACCTCTGCAATCGCCGTCATCAACAATTACCATCACCATGTTTGCCACCCGACAGGCTGTTCGCAACGCCCCGCGCTTCGTCGCCCAGGCCCGCGCAGGTGCTCAGCGCCGCTTCGCCAGCTCCGCCTCTGAGAACGAGTTCATCAAGGAGCGCCAGCACATCAAGGACCACGCCGATGGCACCACCGGTAAGCGCCATTGAGTCTCCGGGAGCTGTGACAGGGCATCAATTGTTATTGGGGAGTATATCTAATGCTTTTCTAGCGCTCTGGAAGAAGATTTCCATCTAGTAAGCCTCCGTTATGCCGACCCGAAACCTGCCGAGCGATAATAAGCCTCAATCGAGCCTCTTAACAAATCCGCTACAAATTCGACAGGCACTGCATCCGAACCTCGCAGTCCAGTACAGCTAACAAACTGATAGCGGCGTCACCCCCTGCCTCATCGCCGCCGCTGCCAACGCCTACTACCTGTGGAACGAGCATTGGGAGCACTGGAGCCACATGCCCGCTCTGGAGGAGCGCACTGAGTACGCCTACCAGAACATCCGCACCAAGAACTACCAGTGGGGTAACGGTGACAAGGTAAGCTCTGATCTCCGTGTCGAGAGACTTGTTTCCAAGCTAACACTCTGTAGACTCTTTTGTAAGTTGCAGTTTGAGATGGCTTCTCCCGAGACGATTGCGCCGGCTACGAATATTTGTCGACGAGATCGTTGAGCGAGTCTACTATCTGCATTTACTAACCAATGGAATAGCTGGAACGACAAGGTCAACTACCACAACAAGGACAAGGTCGCGTAAGCGTCAAATTGCAGTTGTAGCGCAGCGTGTTGGTGAATTGATAGAGCATCCCGCCGGGGTTCAATTTGTACTTATTCCCTAGAGGATAACTAAATCTATTTCCTTTGTGACAGCCATGTATCGTATGCGCGTGACTGCAATGATTGTTGGTGGGAATTTGTGCTCACATGTCAGTACTACTATGCAAGCGTTACTGCGTCGTACTGCTCCAGCCAGACAACAGCAGGCTTATGGGAGGCTGCAAATTATTTCTCTACGGCGAAAGATGTCCATTTTTTTTTTTTTCAATTAAGTGAACTCGTGAATTGCAAGTATTTTGAGGTGATTGCAGCTGTGATTTCGTTGCTTTTGGCTGCAACCGAGGAATCGCCGGGCAGTTGCACCAAACGCGTCCGCCTGCCCCACGACGCGGCTTCCGCCGCCCAATACCACAACCTAAGGTACCTGCACCGAACGAAATCTTCTTTGAGTTCTTGAGGCGACAAGTAAAAAGCAGGGATGCTTGACGTTGGGAAGTCTTTGATTTCCGCAGCTGCATGACTCGCCAAGGTGCTTAGAATGCATCTCTTTCAGAGCACACTCTCGACACGGGACACAGCAAGAAGGCAACATAGCTTGATATCCAAGAAACATTCACCATGGCTCGGTACCTGAATCCAGCCAAAATTGGCCTGCTGGCCCTCATGCAGCTCTATATCGAAGAAGCCATCCCCAGCGATGCCATAGTCCCGGTCTTGTCATTCATTACCTCGCACACTATGGGCCACGATGCCGCTGGCCCCCCAACTACGCAGGCTGGCCGATGGGCCAAGGCTGAAGGCATCGTCAGCCTCGTCATTACCATCAAGGATTTTGAGAAGCTGCTGGGAAGCTTCCCATTCGTCATGGGCATGCCAGGCCGCAAGTTGTGGGATCAGTTCCTCGCACGGCTATGGGACATTAATTCCCTAGATGCGCTCTGCGAATTCTTTGAGAACCTCGAGCTACTACTAGCAAAGACAAAAGAGGAGTTGCGCAGGCTTAGCGAGGCGGGTGTTCCCGACATGGAAGAGGGCATGCAAATTGCCCGCAACTCGCCTTTTGGAGCATTTATCCGCCGCGCCATGGTCGAGTACCAGCGACTGCGATTCCACGACTGTGCAGAGCTGTGGAAGGATTTTGTGCGGTACCGGCAGCCCACGGCGCACCACCAAAAACGAAAAAATCCAAATTTCGGGAAACTCAGCTTTGACAATGTCTTGTTGCTCGGTGCAGCTGAAGGCTGGAGCCCAGAGAGTGTTTCTGCCCTCACCTCAGTTACATACGACGACATGCTCACCGGCGATCGCCTCGGTACGGTGGCCGTCAGCACTGATGATGTTGAACTGCTTCTCGATTTTCAAATTGAGCAAATGCAAAGTAGGTTGCTCGCGCCATGCGGAGGTGGCAATGTTAACCACGTGCAGAATACGGCAATAGAGTACCTCTAGAGACGATCCATCAATTTCAGGATCTTCTTCAAGCCAGTTTCCTGGTTCCAAGCCTGACGCATTATCTAAGGTAAGCTTCTGCCGTGTAGATAAAGGCCATTGCTAATCTGGGCAGCTTTCTAAATGCATGGAGAGCGGGGGACTATCCTTCTGCCTTTGAACTTCTACACCGCTATTTCGATTATACCATGCAATATCGTGACCGTCTGTTTTATCAATATGCGTTGATGAACTTGGCGGTCTTGCAGGCAGACTTTGGCTGCCACCGCGATGCCGTCACCACCATGCTCGAAACGGTCACTACCGCGCGCGAGAACAGGGACATGACATGTCTCAACTTTGCATTAAACTGGCTATTTCACTTTGGTCGTGCACATCCCAAGCTAGTCCGCGAGCTCGAGTCTAACAGCCTTCTCGGGACAGGCAAAGAAAGCTTGGCGTATCTTCGCGTCAAGGCAAAGGAATCGGGCATGGGCGCGCTATGGAGTTCAGTACTACTCAGTGAAGCAAAGCTGGGCTTGATAAATGGAGAAAGTGTTGCCACCTCTGTCGAGTATCTCGTGCGCAGCTCGCATCTCATTGTCACGCGAAACATGAAAAACATGTTTGGCGCCCAGTTATCGCTTTACGCTGCGCTATGGAGTCGACTGGGGCTCACGCACCTGTCGACAGCTACCTGCGAGATATTCCTGTGTTGTCACAATCATCATTCCGTATTCGACGACGAACTCAAAATCATTTGTCGCCTTGGCTTGATCCAAGCTGAGCGCGGCAAATACGACGACGGTCTTAAGCAGCTAGAGGGCCTGGACAGCAATTCCCTCCGGTCGTGGAAGCCAAGTCAATACTGGCACAAATATAGAGGGATCATCAAACTCACCAAAGACCTGCACCACAACAACCTGGATGGCGCTCAGGAGCTTCTTGATCAGCTTTTGCAGTCAAAGGCCGATGACTTGGAACCAGACATGACCTTCATGATTGAGTCTTTACACATTGACTATCTAACAAGACGAGGAGATTTGCAAGCGGCCTTTGCTAAGGTCAGTGCGATGATTGCCATCATAAAAGACGAAAACAAAGACATTGCTATTCTTGTAAAACTGTTGCTCCTCAAGGTTGCTCTCCTCGATAAGTGCGGACGCACACTACGCGGGTTCTCGACGGCAATCCGCGCAACCAACCTCGCCTGGCGAGCGCGCTTGATTCCCCAGCTATGGGAGGCAACAGGTGCGCTCGCCAACATTCTCATCTCGTTGGAGGAATTCGAGGCCGCAATCGGTATGCTCGATGCAGCGCTCCCACGTTCACTCGAATGCGAGACACCGGCACTGACGGCTCGGCTATACTCATACCTGGCCGATGCCAACATGGGAATGGCGGGACGGGTGGAGGCCAAGTCAAGCAAGCGCGGCGAATACATGACGCGAGCGCTGGCAGCGGTGCAGCGCTCGTTTGACCACTGGTCGAGCGTCGAAGATATCAACCAGCAATGCGAGACCATGGCGAAGCGGGCGATGATTATGAAGCTCACGGGAGAAATGACGCTGGCGGCCGACTATGCAGCGGCATATGTCGCGCTTCGCAAGAACGCCGAGGCGCTGAGTCTGGGCTCGGCATGACGGAAATTAGTGCAATATACAGAATTAAATGGTTTCCTTGAGGACACGCGCCAGTGCCTAGTTATACTATGTTACAGTTTTTTTGTCTGCTTGCTCTCGCTACCACTTTACCTTTGTGCCCTTTTTGGTCTTCAGCCCCCCATTCTGCTCTACCTCGGCGTCGTCGACCTCGGGTGGCTGATTCGTCGCCCAGACTCGCTCAATGCAAAGCTCAAAGGGCCCCTCGACGCGGTCCGTCAGTCCCACGCCCACCGTCGCCACACGCTGCCGCAGAATCTCCGTCTGCGGTTCCACCACGAAGCCGTAGTTGGTGCGCACAAAGTCGTTCCACTTGATCAGGACCGTCTCCCACTGCCCGGGCCGCTTGGCGAAGAGACGGTGCTGGTGGAGGTCGGTCGGCTCGACGCCTTCGGTTTGCACGTTGACAAAGTACGAGCGGCCGTCGGACTTGATGCGCAGCGCGAGGTAGATGTAGGGGTCGATATCCCAGACAGACTTTCCAAAGAGCGTAGGCGTCTGATTGGGCGTGCGGAAGGCGGCATAGCCAGTGCGCTTGATCTTGAGCCGGTCGCTGGGCAGGGCGGTGGATATGGAGCCATGAAAGCGGGCGTATGATGATGGTGGTGACGAGGTGCTGGTAGAGGAGGCGGTTGTGGTGGGAGGTGAGTTTATGTGATCGAGGTGTGATTTGGAGGAGCCGCCGATAAGGTCGTCGGACATGAGGATGCAGTCGCGTACGCATTCGCTATCGTTGAATTCGTAGAGAGGGCGTGGACCGTTGGGCCCCTTCACGGCTTCGAGATTCCATGCTGCGGTCAGGTCAGTACATCGCTAGACAGAGTAGGCGCGCAGGACCGTGTACCTATGCTAGACCGACGCTTCAGTTCGTCGAGACTACGCGTCAAGAAGCTCTTGCCGAGCAGCGATTGTGTCACCCGCATCACTGGTGTGCGTGGTATGCAAAATGGACGGCAGAGGACGGTGTGGTCAGGGAAACACCTCCCGTAAGAGTGCGAACTGCACACAGATTGGTGCTAATTGGGTAACTGCGGTATTCTCGTGTACTGTTGTTGTAACTCGACGATTTTTCTCACTAGTCTGAGTCCTTGGGGGCTGAGACGGAAGTGCAAGCGCGAATGGTTGAAGCTTGGTATCCTGAGCTGTCGCAACTTTTCGATATTGGAAGGTTGGCTGCTGTACTGGAGCTGACCTGTGCGACCACCATTTCCAACCGCAAACACGTCCAATTAACCCATGTATTCTATAAAATTGGATGCACTGTGCAAATAACAGCACAATTACAATTTAGCTCAAACCAAGAATGTGTTTGGCGAGCAATGACACGCTTTCACGTCGTGCTTTGAGCTGTAGGGTAGCGGGCAGCTCCCGACTAATATCCGACACTGCGCCGCCCGACGATTGACGCTAAACCCAAACGGCCGGCCACCTGTGAAAAAAAAGGGCTCCATCTCGACAATAACGACTACAGAAGCAAAATATCGAGCTCCCCATTCGTCGTGTCTTCCCCCCAACCAGCGTGCTACAGTTGCCCGCCTCTTCCCCTTCACGCCGGGCCGAAACGACGTCAATACGCTCTGGCGTTGAACGAGGCCAAGAAACGACTGAACACTGGTGCTATCCACGACAATGCCTTCGAGAGCCATGGCGTCGCTGCGTCGGCCAGCGACGCAAGTTGCTGTCGCTGCCACGCAGAGGAGTAGCTCAATGGCCGTTCGCATGCCCTGGGCCGGTACCACACGTGGTTACGCCCAAATTTCGCGCGACAAGATCAACCGAGCCATGAGCCATCAGCAGAAGATGGGCGAGCGCAGCGCGACCAGGGAGCAGACCATGTCGCAGATGCAAAAGTCCGCGGCCATGGATGTTTTCAAGGACGGCGGCGGGCCATTGTTTCCCGGTACGATACCACCACAATACCTAAATCAATTCGCATTTTTTTTTAAAAAAAAAGAAAAAAAGAAAGAAAGAAAGAAGGAAAAGTCTAACCAGAGGAGTAGGCACGTTTGTCCCGGTCCCATTCTCCCAACGACCCAAGAACCCCCTCGACCTCCTCCGGTACCAGTGGTGGCGCGCCAAGAGCTACACGCAGTGCATCCTCTCGGTGCTCACGATCAAGCTCGGCTCGATGCCCAGCTGGACGAAGCGGCCGCTGTGGAAGGCGCACCGCGCCAAGATTGCGCCGACGGCGCGCGCCATGTACCGCGAGATGCTCGAGGCCTTTGCGGCAGGCGACAAGGCGACGATTGCGCGGCTGTGCATGCCGCGCTTCGCCAAGCAGCTGCACGCGGCGATTGACCGGCGCAGCGCCGCCGAGACGGTGCGCTTCGAGTACGTCAAGAACACGCGCACGCTCGTGTACCCGCGCATCGCCAGCCACCTGATCCACCCCATCAACCCGTACGACAAGACGGTGCTCACAGAGCAGGCCGTTGTCGCGCTGTCGTCGCAGCAGCAGCTGTCGCGGCACCGCAAGGCCGACGGCGAGGTGGTCCCCGGCAGCCTCCGTGTGCAGGACAAGATCGAGTACGTGGTGCTCGCGCGCGCGACCGACACCAAGACGTACCCGAGCACGCAGTGGCGCATATGGGGCACCACCGGCGGCACCACGGCGGAAAAGTACAAGCAGGAGCAGGCCGTCATCCTGAAGGAGACGGCGCACCGCGCGGGCTGGAAGGACAAGGTCTAGATGTGGAATGGAGGATGGGAGCTGATGAAGATATCGCATCTCAAAACAATGTATAACAAGGAGTGCGCATGTATATTCCGGAAAAAGCGATGGATTAATTTTGTACTATATATAAGACAGGTGGCATCACAAGTATGCCAACAAAAGCCATGCTTCTCCAAAGAAATTAAATAAGAATAGCCCGTCGGGCCAAAACCCTGCTATTTACAGCCGTATACCCGCATGTCTATCCAACTCCTGATTTTTCGGCGTACATGACTAAAGAGAAATAAAGGCACATGATTTTTACACCGTATGCAATTCGCTCTAGAAAAATTTGCCAGCGTCGGTCGAGATCGTCTCCTCGACAACCTCGCCGTCGCTGCTCAGAGGACGGACGTGATCCAGTGGCCTGTCCAGAGCGTCAAAGCGACCGCCCGTGATCCTGGCCTTGGCAAACTGGAAGCCCACGCGGCATGCCAGCGCGATGAAGCCCCAGATCAGACCGCCGACAGGCGCAGCGACGAAAGCGCCAAAGACGGACCAGTCCTGGGCGTACAGGCCCTCCTCGAGCAGGATGAGGCGGGCGCCGCGGTGCGCGTCGCCGTAGTAGCAGGCGCCAAAGATGAAGACGGTCAGGATGCCGCCGAGGGTGCCGACGACGAACTCGAAGCCGCGCCAGAACCAAAACTGCGGGACCAGGCCGAGGCAGAGCACGGGCACGGCGGCCGACGAGACGAGGTCGGAGATGAGGAAGATTTGCAGGACCGAGGGCGCCTTGAGCGCGAGGACGACGACGGGGACGATGACGAGAACGACAAAGACGCGGATGTACCAGATGTTGAGCCGGTTGCGGAAGAGATCGTTGGAGGCCGACGAGACCATGGCCGACTGCAGCGAGTCAAAGGCGGCGGTGCTCAGGCTGACGACCATGACGAGCACGATGCCGACGACCCAGCTGGGCAGCTGCTCGAGCAGCGCGAAGAAGGCGAGGGAGCCGGCCTGCGGCGGGTCGCCGGGCCAGGCGCCCGACCAGGCGGCGATGAGGCCCGTGCAGCCGACGAGGGTGAGGACGCAGAGGATGACGACCATGGCCATGGTGACGCCGACGCGGAGGTCCTTGTCCGTCTTGGAGGAGAAGGTGCGGAGCCAAAAGTTGGACAGGAAGAAGTCGTTGGTGAGGACGGCGACGGGCAGGATGTAGAGCAGCTGCCAGCCGAGGAGGTTGGCTTTGGTGAGGCCCGACGAGTCGATGAGCTCCGTCTTGATTTCCGTCTTGACGCCAATGGTGATGGTGGCGATGATGATGAGGCCGACGACCATGCCGCCCTGGATGACGTCGGTGAGGAAGGAAATCTTGAAGCCGCCGAGCGATGTGTAGATGGTCGTGACGACGCACTGCACGATGACGACGGGCAGGCCGTCGAGCCCCGTGAGCGTGCTGACGACCTGCCCGATGGCGGACAGCTCGGCGACCATGTAGAGGAAGAGGGTGACGAGCGTGAGGAAGCTGAGGAAGAGCATGCCGGCGGTGCCGTAGCGCTGGCGCGTCCACTCGGTGAGGACGAAGCCCTCGGGGCACTTGCGCCGGATGATGGGGCCGAGGTAGCCAAAGACGAGCATGGGGAGCGCCGACGCGAGCGCGTAGACGACGAGGCCCTGCACGCCGGCAATGGTGGCGAGCTCCGGGTAGGAGAAGAGGATGCCGGAGCCGAGGGCTGAGTGCGTTAGTTTGATCAAATGGGACGGGTAAGAGAGAGGGGAGCAGATTATTTTTCTGGAGCGGCAGCACGTTTCTCACGCAAGCATTAACTTGATCGAGTATCACGGTTTCATCTCAGCCTCGCTGTGGTAGCCACGAGCGACATCTCCCATTGCTCTATGACAAGGCATGGGTTGGATGTCGCTCGTGGCATATTCAGCTCAGCGCCCGTAGTGAGCCGCATCCTCTCTTCCCCGTAGAGGATGTTGTGTGTAGTTGAAAGCTGTAGACAACCCTGAGAGTGTGATGAGAGGGTGTTGATTGCACCCTCTGGGTTAGTAGCGTCGCCTCCAAACAGCAACAACAATCCTCAAACGGGTCGAGAGGACGAAGAAGATCATTTTAATTAGGGTACGAACCTGTTGCGTCGAAAAGTTTGCCAGCATTGACATGTTCCAGTCAATGATGTCGCATGCCGGATCGAGTTCACGAACTCGAGAGAGAGAAAAGTACTGGCTGGCAGGCGTTGCTGCTACCGCTCCGAAATGGACTCTATGCAGGAGCGAATGCTTTTGCGCCTTTTACTCACCAGAGGCGATAAAGTTCAGAGCGAGAGGAAAGGCTGTCGAGCGCGTGTCAGTATGTGACATCAAACAGAGAGGGCATATAAGCAGGCCGCGCTCTTGTTCAAGCGCAAAGGTAAAATCTGACCAGTCTGAGTGCCGTTGCTAGACAGGAAATCCGTCTTGGCCTGGTTTCGCAACTTCCAAGCAATACCGGTACCCATGACGCTGCGCACCGGGAAAAGATTAGCATTTCATCTCTGCAGAACAGTTGTGTGTTGATATCGGGGGCCAGGCCAGGACGTACAGGAAGACGCCATAGGTGAGGTAGATGATGGCGTTGGACGCCTGGAACGATGGCGTGCCCATTGTGATTGCGACGGAGCTGGGGAGAGTCCGGTGAGAGAGGCACGATCCTCTATTGCAAATGCGATGAGAGGAAGAAAACCAACCACTACTAGCAATGAGACGCGAAAAAGTTTTTGTCATTTCAATCATGGGATCCGTCACCGATGGGGGGGGGGGTTAGTATTTTTTTCAGCCCATTGAACCCCGCTTTTAACGGGCGTCTTGGCTCTGCACCGCGTCGCTTTAGCACGACTCGCGTGCTGAAGAATCCCCTGACGAGCGCTGTATTCCCGCACGCTAGCGAATCCGCTACACCACTGTTAATGGATCCCGCTCCAGCACGTTGCTGTAGCCTGTTAAGGCTTATCAGGAACCCACCGCGTTAAATGAGGCGAACAGCTGAAATGGAACCAGAGACAAAGGACCGGTGGAATGGAAAGAATTGTCTCTAGTTCGAACCTGGATAAGACTAATAAAAAAAAGAAGGATGATAAGAAATACTCCTGTTTTCCCTAACGTAGCCATGTTTTCTTCAGAATGCCGCCGTTCTTAGGCCTACCTACCCTGTGTACTGTGTGCCTCCAGCCTGTCTGTCTGTCTGTCGTCTCTCGCTCCCTCATTAACTTGGCTCCGATGACCTTTTCCCTGGCCTGTTTCTGTCCCCGACTCGTTGCGCAAATGGAGAATAAAAAGTATTAGACGCGATACGGGATGGTTCCCTTGAAACTTGAAATATAAATAAAACCGAACAAAAAAAATCCAACCAACGAACCAAATTCACCTTTTGACCGAGTGTTCATTTTTCCTCCTTGACGATGGGCTCAGCGAGAATCTGTGCCTCAGTTGGAGTTTCGGCCTGTGTAGGCGGTGCTGGCACCGGTGCGGGCATCTGCGGCGGCGCCATCATGTGCGTAGGGGATGCCATGGGATACATGTCATACATACCGGGGTAGTAAGGTCCTGGGCTGTAGCCTGGGTACATAACACCGGGAGTACCGTGAGGCGTCATCGGGCCATAGGCCGACATGGGAGGACCGTAGGGGAAAGGGGGAAAGGGCGCCATCCAGCCCATGGGAATGGAGGTATGCTGGTGCTGCATGGCCACGGGCGTCTCCATGTTGCCGTACGCAAAGCTGTTGCTGCCGCCTGCGCCGACCCCGTCGTGAGACTTTTTGGGCGTCGGGGTAAAGAGGTTGCTCTCGCCGGCGACGGTCTGGGCAGCCTCCTCGGCGGTCCTGGGCGTCTGATCCGGGTCCGCAGGCGCCGCGTTGTGCATGCTGACGGGCTTCTTGTGGTCGGCCGGCGGATCAAACATGGTGTGCAGCGGCGAGACGGGCTCCATGACGGGCGCGTGGCGACGACGGGGAAAGGTTGCGTGCGAGTAGTTGGCCGAGCGCATGGGAAGGCTGCGTCGGGGCGTCTCAAAGGTACGAGACTGCTTCCTGTCGACGCGGACGCGGAAGCCATTGATGTCCGAGTTGTTCTGTGCAAGGTGTGTTAGCTGCGTTTTTTGTCTGAGTGAAGGACATGTTGGCTGGTACTTACAAAGGCCTCAATGGCATCGTCCGCAGTGTCAGGACGAGAAAACTCGACAAACGCAAAACAAGTCATTTTGCCTACATGGTTAGCTGGGAAGCCATAATGGGTTGATGTCTGCCTACTTGGACTGCCTGGAACTGGCTTCTTGAAAAGAACGACAGCAATGACCTCTCCACAAGCGCTCACGAGATTTGTGAGAGTCTCCTCGGTCATGTTCATGGGGAGGTTGCCCATGTAGACGGATCGTCTGTCACGATCGTACTGATGAAGAAATTGTTCCTTGTTTGGGCTCACCTGGACGTTCGAGCGTGTGTTCGAAGTTGTCCTGGGATCGTACGGAATTACTTTGTATTTGCGATGTCCCCGAAAAGCCTGCGGCAAGTTAGCAACGGTTTGTTGGACTGAGATGAAAAGGAAACTCACCAGCGGCACGTCGCGTCTAGGATCGTACATTTTGTACCTGATGACAATGGTAGGGGGGAGACGCATAGAATGCTGAATTTCGGCATCGAGCTGGTCAGCCTCGGCAACTTCTCCCAGGGAGCTAAGGAGGGCAACAGCCTCGTCGGCGGTGACAAAGTCTCCAGAGTGCTTGTATACCATGAAAGTGGCTACCTCTTGTCAGCTCTCAAGTTTCAGAGTTTGCGACAGTTGACGCTTACTATGGGCCTTGGCCATTTCAGTGCGGCATTGCCGACCGAGGATGTAAGTATCTTTGCCGCCTTCCTTGGCTTTTCTTGCATGTTCGTCGCACTGCAGTTGTTAACACCAGCCGAGTGGATTCGCAGGCAATGGCTTACAGTAAATTGACAGAACGCAAAAGGCATCTGGCGTTGGTCGCGGCGGATCTTGACAAAGACTGGGCCATACTTTGAAAATGCGCGTGTGACTTCATACTCGAGAGTCTTGTCATCATACAATTGCGCAAGGCTGTCTTATTAGTGAGAGCTGATGCAAGGTAGCAGGAGGACCTACTTTGCAGCAAAGATGCAGGCTGTGGGGGGATATATTCCCTGGGCGTCGACAGAGGGGACGCCAGCCTCTTGAAGCTCTTCACTGTGCTCAGAGGTGCCGTCTGCTTCAGCAGCACCGGCTGCAGAGACGGATAGCACCGAGTCGTCGTCCTCAGCAAAGACGTCGTCATCGGTGTTTGCACCAACCTGGAACGAGTCGGCGCTGCCAGGACGGGATCTCGCAGCCTCGGAAGCCGACTTCTTGGCAAACAACCTGCAGCAATATCAGTGCTGTTGGGAAATTGAGAAGGGGCTTGTGGTACATACAGCTTGCCGGCAGGAGATGGAGTCAAACTTCCGCATGTCAGACGAGCACCTGTAAGAGTGTTAGTTCGCCGTGTTTCAATGGCAAGTTTGAGCCGTGAACACAACGGGGACCGTGACGGGTAGAGAGAACGAGAGGGGTAAGAATGAACAGAAAGAAAAACTGAACAACTAGAAAACGATTGATACACACCATTCGAAGAGTCCTCACCTCCGGTGCGGTCCTCTTCGTCCGAGGAAGAAATGTCGAGCAGGGGCTCACAGGAGACGGACTTGCGGATGGTTCGCTCACCATCGCGCTGGAGGTGATTTCTGTAACGGGAGAAGGACTTCATGGCGAAATTCTGTCGTAGTTCCAAGGCTGTTAACGGCCTCATCTAGAAGAATGCGGTTGGGCGAGGAGCGTCGGGCGTTGAGCAAACGGCGCACGAGAAGCATCGCCAGCACGGGAGGGATCGCGCCGATTTTGCAACGGAAAAAGCACAAACCTCAAGCGTAATTGGAAATGATCCAAAATCAAGAGCAGACGATGTGGCTATACAATTGCCGGAGAATCTCCAAAGAATGTTTGCGTTGTTTGCAAGTTGCAGGTGTGAGGCTGCGGTGGCGGAAGACGATACGGAAAGGTGCAGCAGATAGGTAAGACAAGAAGGAAAAGAGGGGTATGAGAGTATGAGAGTCTGAAGAAGATATATCGAGTGCTTCCTGAGTGCAAATAGAACCAAGAGCAGATTTAGTTGCAAATTTGGGTGGTGAGCAATGAAGATGCACGAGTCGAGTTGTGTTGTTGGGAGGAAGAAGAAGACGAAGAGGAAGAAGAGTGAATTAGGCACCAAAGCTTGAAGGCAACGCTTCAACTAGCCGCTGCCTGCCAGAGTACCTAACAGCAACTATATAAGCTAAATACAGAATAACAGTCGGCCCTTTTCTGCAAAACGCCCGTCGCCTGGCAGTCATCGTGAGAGTGGCAGCCAAGGTGAGTGGCGGGCCGGAACTCCAACTGCGGTGGGGGAAAATGATAGCGTGACGCGCATATTTTTGGCATATAATGCTGGGGAGGCCTGGCAATTACAACATGTTTAATCTTACGTGCATGAGAGTTGCAGCAAAAACGTGTTTCTGTTTGGCGACCATGGGTGCTGCGTGCGGGGACCGGGGTGTTGGTGCTGCAGTTGAGCGCTTGGGGTCGGCGAACTCGCAGATGGAAGCTTTTTGTATACCTAATGATGAAACATTTCACAGCGATGGAATTTCGAAAATTTGATCTTGGCTGTATCATGGTAAGACATGTGGTGGACAGAGAACCGGTGTAACATGTTGGCGGCCGTACTGGTCGACCTGTCAGCCTTCGGGGATGGAATTCTTGCTCCGAGCAGAGAATACGTTGGGGCGAGAGCCGAGAGCTGCAAGGCACAGACCGAACTAAATTCCGCGAAACGCGGAATGGAGATGTCATGACGGCCCGAATCAGGCCATGACTGAACGCAGCCAAGCTCTGCCAGCTGGCAAACGACTGGCGGTGGAAGCAAACAAACAGCGGTGGCGAAAAGACAAAAACGGCACAGGCACGGAGAGGTTCGGTATACATAAATACAACAAACAAGGAAAAAGAAAAGGAAACGTTGAGCAAAACAATGATTTGGTGGCAAGGGAACAAGAATATGAAAAGGCACGGCGGGTGGCTTATACGAGCCGCGACAAAGAACGTGGCAGGCACCCGATCAAGCGCACTGTGCCGTGCCGGCAGGGTCGCCTTAGAAATTAAATGACTATATTATTACGAGTAAAAGAAACACAAAATTCAAGTACAGAAAGCAATGACATATCACCTTCTGAGGCACGGATTGGCTTACTTGGCGACCTGCTGTGTTTTCCTCGCACCAACCACATCTACACCGCAGTCCGAGTCCTCCCTCTGCAGCCTCGCGGAAGCGTCCCCGCCACACCACCACCACACCATCACTGAGCTGCCGGGCGCACAACTCCAGGAATAGCAAACGTTCCAATTTGACGAAGGCACATGCTCGTCAGACATTTTCATCCCCGATCCAGCTCCTAGCAGCCATCATTTCTTCACCATCTCACACCTTGCCAATCTCCGTGTCGCTGGCCCCGTGCCGTATCTAGGTCGCCGCATATCCAGAGCCACTCTGCAGCCTCGCTGGTTCGCCAGATCGCTCACGGCCAGCCTTATTCCAAAGGTAATTAGCGGCTCAGCTTTCGGCCACCAATTTGGCGCTATTCCTTTTGCCAATGCAGCGCTAGGGAAATAGCACTGGGCGGTAGCAGATAATAGATGGTCCCAGCTTCTCAATCAATCCCATCCATTTTATTCTTATTTTCTAATTACGCCATTTGCACCGCAGCCACCCCCCCGGTCATCAGTGTCCGCCCAATTCCCTCAATGCTGTCGAGATAGCAACACAGCCTACCTCTCTCCCTTCTTCCTTCGCTATTCCAAGCGCACACGAGAGCGAAAATTCAACCGTAGCCAGCTGGGGAACTTTGCGCGCTCCAGGTCTCTCTTGTGTCTCTTCTCCAGCGCGTGTGCGCCGGACTACCTTGCCATGGTCGCTGGCGGGCGGCTCCCCGGAGCCTCGCCCAGCCCGTCGCCCTCTTTGGCATCGTCACCGCCGCCGACACCCTCGTCCACAACCTCGACCATTGCCGCGACCGATACCGACGCCGCGGGCGGCGGCGGTAGCACCACGCGGACCACCGCTGCGACGACAACGACGACGGGCCCCGGACCCGCACTCCGATCTCGACTCTTCACAACTCCCAAGAGCAGTCGAGCCGCCACGAGCAAGCAGCAACGCGATCGCACCGCCGCCTCAGACGACCGAGCGCCCGTCCACCCGTCCATACTACAGCCGCGCGTCGCCGTCGTCCTCAACGTGCCCGCGATATGGCACCCCTGGCTCTTTGCCCTGCGGCTGCTGTCCTGCCTGCCCGCCGCGTGGTGGGGGCTGCCCTCGGCGCTGCACCTGCTGCTGCGCTTCCTCCCGGGCCCCGAGCACAATGCCTTTTCCTCCTCGCTGCATCGCGGTGACGGGTGGTCTGAGCCGTACGCCTTGACGGAGACGGCCCTGGCTACGATATGGGTATGCATGCCTCAGCACTCCGTCTTTCACATGTCAGGAACCAAGCTTGCTAATGCTCTGTATGTGTGTGTGAATAGTGCTTTGCATGCGGATACCTGTCTTTTTTCTTTACTGATTGCTTAATGTCTCGATGGTATGTTGCAGACTTGTGAACTGTTTGGCAGATTGAGACAGAAGACCGCTGATCCCCCGAATGCTAGGCTCATCAATTATACCCCGCAAGCCACCATTGTTCGACTCCTCACCATCGACGTAATAAACGCCTACCTCACCCTCGAGACCCTCTCCCTCTCTGGCGGGTTCCAGGACCCGCGTCTGCTGCTCCCTGGCTGGATCGGGATCGCAACGGTACGTCTGCTTTTTCACCATCTTGACATCCATCGCATGCTCAAAAGGCTGACACGTGCCCCCCTTAGACACTCACAGTGTGCTACCACATCAGCCACCAACGAATAAACATTCGCAAAGAGACATCCACTTCGGTCAATGTCTTTTCCATCGCCAGCTACATGAGCATGGTCGCCCTCCTCGCCCACATGCTGGCCTTTCAGCCCGACTACCCCACCATGCCGGTCGTGGTCCACGGCAGTCGCCTCTGGAACGATGCGCTGCACTACTTTGCGCAGATCAAAGGGACGATTGAGCGAGAAAGGGCCGAGTTGTAAAAAGAGAGAAACATAACGGTTTTGCTTATTGGTTATTTCAAAAAATTCAAAATTGGCGCTGTTTTTTCTCGTCTATTTCCCTTATACCCCATAGATTGCTGTCTATTTTCCCTGACGCAGTTATATCGTGGTGTGGTCGGTTTGCGACTAATGCCTGCCAGCAGCGGTGTTCAATTTGAGAGATCAAAAAGATCTCATGCCAGAGAAAAACTCAGTATCCGTACCAGTATTTCTCAACACATGTCTGTGATGCCCGTAGTTGCACTGTGTTACCCCACGACGCGGTATCAGGAGGCGGTTCCCCGACGGAAATACGCTCCAAGGACCCGGCCAATGACGACGCCAGGTTATGTGCCTGCATTAACATCTCTCCCCACCAGAGGATATCTAGTCACAGCCATTCCATTGCATTACAATGCACGCATATTGGGGGGTATCATATTCGTATTGCCCTAGACTACGGCTGGGCTTGCCTGACTGCTAGGAAAGCGAGCGACCGACAAGCCAAAAGAAACATCCTGGCCCGTAGCATATCGGGTCGTCGCGCCGGAATGCTAAGCTAAAGCATGCTTTGTCCTCTCTTCCAACCTTACCCATGTTTAGAAAAAATGAAACAGAGACGCTGCCTCGCTGCGACGAAGCGTGCAGGCCAATACCATGTGTTGGTAGCCCCCGAGTTTGTTGGAATAAATAATACGACTGCATCTCCTCATTCTTCTCGCGCACTGGTGGATTGGTCCGTCGTCCCTAGAGGTGCTAGTGGGAAGTCAGTTTTCCCAAGCCCCAGCCAGACTGCTGCGAGAGGGTGCATGCAGTACTTGCCATGGCCGAAAGGCTATGCTTCTAGCCGGGGGGGAAACTAATCCCCAAACACGCCCTGTAGGTGCGGCCCGCATGTGAATTGCTGCAGAGACTGGTGTTCCGCAGCGCATGTTGCCGGCAGGGCGACGGAGCCGTGGGCCAGCTTAGAAACCGTGGACTTTGATAGTCTTGGGGTCTAGCTCGAGGCCCTCCTTCTTGTCGACGAGAAATTCCTGGACATCTTTGCGCTGATCGCCCTGGAGCTGGATCACCTCTCCCATCTCAGAGTCGGTGACGATGGTGCCATTGCAAGCTGTTGTTACACCCATGTTAGCGTTCGTCCTGAGAAAACGTCGTTTCCGGATAGTTGTGCGACGGTTGAAAGCAGCTGACACTTTCGTGAACCTGTCGAGCCGTCAAGTGGAGATGAAGTCTGTGGCACGCAGGGAGACGTACCGAACTTCTTCTTGATGACCTTCAGAATTTTCTTCTGGTCAAATTTCTTTGGGAGACCCTGAACAGTGGTCAGAGTCTTGCGACCATTACGCTCTGCGTCATCGTGTTAGCATAAGAGTCATGGTGGTGGCGAAACCCAACCGCACTGGCACCCGCGGACGCGACCGTGGGTCAATCGAGTTTGCGCGGGGCCTCGCGACGAGCGGGATTAAATACGTACGCTGAATGCGTATATGGATGTAGTTCTGAGTCTGTTTGCTGACTTCTCCGGTGTCCTCGTCGGCTTCGGCGAAGGGGTCTGAGAGGCAGTCTTGGTAAGCAGAGATGTCCCAAGTTATGTGGCAGTTTGATCAAGGCGGCCGAGGTGGGCTGGTGGCCGGACGCGGGGTTGTGTCTTGGAGGGTTGCACAGGCGGCATCTGCTGGGAGAACCGCCAGAGAAGACAAGCAGAGGGTAAATGAGGGGGGAAGGCCGTCTTAATATTCTGGATGCTTGCGACGTACCGAATGTCTTGAGATTTTCGATGGACATAAACTCGGAGGTGCCTGGTAAACTTGGGAAATGGGTTTTGCGGTGGGGGAGGGGAGTGAGCGACCGACGGCTTTCGAAAGCGGCCTCGCTGGGGAACTGGTGTTTTTGAGGGTGAGGAGTTTTGCTGTTGATGCGAGAGCTGGGCTGCGGTAGCGCGAGAAAAGAGCTGGAGTCTTTTCTGTTCGTTGGCTTGCTGGTGGTTTGGGTGAAGTGCAGGAGGCAAAATGGTGTGTGCGCCTGGCGGTCCGTATTTATTTAATCGATCGGAAGAGAAGGAGGGAGTAGTGCTGGTAGACTTTGCTAGAGCAGAAGCACAAGCCACAAGATGCCGCAGCAGGACAAGCAGGCGGCAGGCCCGCAAGCAAGCAGGCAGGCAGGTTACAGCGGGCCGCAAGTGCTAGAAAAACATCAGAGGCCCCGGGTCAGGCCTGCAGTTTGCGCATTGGGGCGGGCAGTGAGTGGCTCAGCTGTGGCTAGTGGCGGGGCAAAGGCGGGACCGTTGTGCAAATTTCTATTCTTCCGGTGCGAAGCCCTGTAAAAGCGCTCTGTACCTTGGTAATTAGCGCCGGGGCTCCCCTGCGCGATCGGCATGGACCGCTGTGCCTCTGCAATCAGCGCTGTAACAACTGTGAAAACCAGTGCGGACGAGGTGCCTTGTGTTTCCAGACAGGCCTTACCCGCGGTTTCATGTACAAACATTTGCGGACCGCATTTCACAGAGAAGATATGATTATGTTTGACGGGCCCTGACAGGTGTCAAACGAATAAACGGGCCATGGTGAATTGTTCCGTGTTAGACAGGTGTCTCGGGCTCCCCGCCTGTACAAGAGGGAATGTGTAAGGTAGTTGTGCAAGCCTTTCTGCCTAAATTCCAAGGCAGAAAATGCATCACCTGCTGTCAAGCACGGGGCGACAAGCCATGCTTTAAGGCTGGCATTCACAGCCAACTGCTCCTTCGTCGCGACAGCAGAGCCAAACTACCCACCTCCGGCTTCCATACTACCCTATTTCTAGTACGGATGATTACGGAGGCGGAGCATCGCGGCCTACAGCCCCTGAACGGAAACTATGCAAACAAACAGACAGAGGCAAGCGCCAAAAGTCAGTAAGCATCACGGAAACACCAAAGAGTACATTTAGAGATGCCAGTGAAAGGCAGGCAGAGGCGGCAAAATACATGGCATGGATGGCCGATCAGTAAGTTACATATTAGATACGAACCAATGCTGCAGGCAGATCGCCGCAGGTTTTATTATTACACTAGATAAATCATAAGGAAAAGCTCCTCTCATTAAAAATTCTATACATCCTCCCGCGGTAACGAGAACTGCCACATAATTCTAAATTGGCAGTGCTATCCGAATTGTTCTATGAGCACATCTCGGGGACATCATCATGCCTATTGTGATGCATCCATTGCTAGGCTGCGTAAGGCAGGCGACAGATGACGAGAAGGTAGTTAATCCTGTCCAACGGTCCTCTCCTGATCCCTTTCAACACTTCGGATGCATCTTCCAGCGTCGGTTGTCGTCAGGTGATATATTGTCCTAACAAGTGAGCACTACCCTAAACTACAGCAGCGTAAATATCTCGCTCGCAGGATCCCCTTTCAGAAACTCCCCATACATAATACCATGCATATATGTTTCCCCAACAAGAGTGTAGGCGCCATCTCTCTGGGGTCGCACAATGTACGGCGTCCGGCCGCCGTAGAAGACACAAACCACGTCGCCAACTGCCACGTGACTCGGACACAACCCTATGAAGCCAGTCAGGGTCATAAACGGCCGACGCGAGTGTAGTCGGTGCAGACCTTGACCATACCAACTCTCATTAACACCCTCACTGTTCTGGGTTCTTACTTCGCCGTTCTATCCATCCTCACAAGTCTCGACAGAGTTAAAACTTCTGAAGCCTTCAATAAACTCATTGAGATATTCGACAAGGTCCCCGTCGACGCTCATATCGTGAAAGTATACGCCATCTGCAACAGCGATTCTGATTGCGTCAACTAACTCCTCGTTTAAGCGAGCTCGGGGTGACTTTTTACATAGCTGCAGGATGTCGGGTACAAACGCTGCTGCTGCTGTTCGATCCAAAGGTTGTGACCAGTTTGGGTCCCAAGTATTACTATACTCTCTGACAGTATCGATTGATACTCCACATAGTGTTACTTGCCCGGGCTGTGGGTGAAAGACGTTTTGTTTTGACATTGTGTCTCCCGAGGCGCTGAATTTGCTGAACCAAGGCGCTTGGATAGAAGGGTTGCGAACTTCCATGCTCCAATCTGCAACCCAGGACGGCAAGGACGTCAGCCGTTTGGGGAATTGACAATATGATAACACGTCGATATGCCCCTGCTTCAGAAATGAGATTGTTGTCTCATGGTAGACTTGCTCTAGGGTCTTGCAGTAGCCCACGAAATTCTCGTCAAATTCTCTGTGGCCAGATGCAAGTTGCAGGAGCGCGAAGACACGATCTCGCGGATCAGAAGCAATCGGCCAGTTGTAATCCAATTCCAAAACAAGGCTAGTGACTAGGACTCTGAAGAAGTGGTCTCCCTCGTTTCTGGTGGTGCCGGGTTGGGGGCGAAATCGCTGACGCCTTGTAATAACGTTATCCACAAAACTCCGCTCCGGTGGGTAGAATATCTCGGTTATCTTGTTAACAACGGTTTTGCGCATGGCACGTTGTTCTTGAAGTTCCTCTAGGAACTCGGGCGCCATGAAAGCTGC
The DNA here is from genome assembly GCF_028009165.1 of Akanthomyces muscarius. NCBI lineage: Eukaryota > Fungi > Ascomycota > Sordariomycetes > Hypocreales > Cordycipitaceae > Akanthomyces > Akanthomyces muscarius. The sequence continues at coordinate 1,570,657 of NC_079243.1, read as the reverse complement.
ATCAATGCTGTCCACACCCATAGTCGAGTCTCCGCAGACAATGCGAACGTCGGGGCAAACAGCAAATTCCTGCATTATCCATAGGCGTTTCCAATAGGGTCTCTGGCAGAAAAGTCTGAATGCCTCTTTCATGGAAGAACAGTTAACCTCATCGACCAATTTTGCGAGCTTTTTCCACTGCCGCTTTAGTATTGCAATTCCCATCTGCTCCAGGAACTCGAAAAGAAAGCCACTATCGCGAAAAGGCATGCCAATCCAGGCAACAACTGTGTTTGCTTCACCATAAATATGATGCATTTGCTGGACTTGGTGTCCTTTTTCCTCATTGTCGGCTTGGTTGATGCACACCTGATCCACCCATGCGTAGACCTTCTTTTGGCTGTGACGGAGTTGCCGGAGAGCCTTCTCGACTGTTTCAGCGACTTGGCAAGCGGTACCGTTGATTGTGACCTGGAGGGTGGTATCATGATGCTGCCAGGCGTGGGACAGAGCATGATACGGAGGGCAGCTGCCACGGCTGTAGGTGTTGAGCTCACAGAGCACCGTTTCCGTCTCTCTAGTGGTGGCTGAGAGATTGGACTGCGCGTGAGGGTAAAGCTTGATGAGACGAATCTGGTCCTGGCCGAGAGCGAGGCCATAATAATCTATTCGACATTCCATTTTGTGTATTTCGGTTTCGTCAGATGGCGAATTCCCCTATTGCAGATTACTTTGGATGTTGGGAACTTTGACATGGCATCAAGAGAGCCTCATCTGCCAGGCTGGGGGCTGTGCAACCTGTCAGCATCTGTTCTGCTGGTGGCCAACGATGGCATACACAGCCCCACGAATAAGGCATATTCGTGAGGCTGACGGGACAAAATTTTACTCTAATCCTAAGCCACGCTAGAGACAGACATTTCGGGTTTTGCGGTGTCTGTACTAGAGAACAACTTTTTTTGATCCAATTCTATAAGGTCAGTATCATCCAGCATGAAACTGTTGGCATAAGTGACCAGTATGTCTGCATATATTGTTTTATGACTATCCGGGGGAGTTGCGTGAGCAAAGGTATCTCGAAGAAATCTGACTGCCCACCAGATCCGTAGTAGTAGTCAGAAGCATCCCAGCCGCGCCTCTTTAGCTGCTGGTAGCCTGTAAAGGGGGTTTGCTCGTCAGAATCGCCCCTCTGCTGTCACTTGCGTTAGCAGTCTAACACCGTCCCTGTGCCAATTACACGATAGCATAAATATAATAATATAAAGTCATTGATTCTAGTCCTCAACTGTAACAGTATCCTATCATAAAACAAAAACAATCTTAGTGCAACAGGCAAGAATCTGAACGCACAATTGAGGAGCTATAAATGTCTATAACTAGCGTACACCAAAGCAGGCCTGGTTTTATATCCCAGAGGGAATCATGCGGATCCGACCCCGTGAGGATATTAGCCCAAAATGGCGACAAGCTGAAGCCACTATCCCACGCGACATTCAGGCTTGCAAATAACACAGCCGTCGGCTTGCTCTTCAGTGCAGCCGAGTTGGCGGCTGCAGGCCTTGTTTTCGTAATGTGGTTAGTATATCCATACAGCCATGTGAGCCACGGACCGGACTGAACTTACTGGGAAGGGAGGACAATCCTGCCCGGTTGGGCTAGTGGGTTGCTGTTGCTCCCCCTGAGGAGGTCCAAAAATCTCGCCGTTGGGTCCGATGCAAACCGTCCCCTGAGGACCAGGAAATGCCTTTCCTTGATCACATCCATCGTCATCGTCATGAGGAAACTGGACTCCTGCGCGACCCTCACGGTTTTCGTTAATAAAAGGGATGTACGAGGCAACCCTAGTGTACCGACCACCGATGGCAGTGGCGCATTGGAAACCATTTGACACGATACCGATTAACTTTCCCGTTTCCTGCTCGAAGAGAGGACCGCCGCTATCACTCGAGCATGAATCCTTGCCTTCTTCGCCGGCGCATACTATTGTTTCCAGATCCTTGGCGCAGTTCTCGCGACCAATGATGGGAACAACAACGTGTCTAAGAGTCTCAGGGATACGACCGCCGAAGTTTAGATCCCCCCTGCCCGTGTCAATTAGCGTCTTTGCGACTATATCCTATAGTTATGGACTGCATAATAAGACTTACCAGCCTGCGACCGTCGCCTTCGAATCAGCTTCGGGGTCAGAACCGCTCTCTGGTAGCGACGCATAACGAATCGTGTCGCCGTTCTCCTCGATTGGGGTTGACAATTTCAAGATAGCAATATCATTAAGAATCACCGCGTATTGAGTACCCAAACCTTCTGGAATAGTCTTTTTGCCAGTGTAATCAGGGTGCACCGTAAGGTTCGCAGCTCGAGCAAGAATTCCGCCTGCATCTCTGCTCTAAATAATAATTAGCTTGTGTTTTATCAACATTTTATTATGCATCAAATGTTTTCGTCGCCTCGGTAGCTGAGAGGAGAAAGCTGATGAGTAAAAGGGGAGGGTATTTACCAGTGAACCTGCTCTCACGTCGAAGGCCAATCCTTTACACTCTTCAGGGTCTGCACGGCACCTTACAGCAGACGGCAAGTCAAAGCAATGAGCAGCAGTAAGGACCGTAGTGCTGTCTAGCAAAGCGCCTCCACAGAAACTGCGGTTGTAACGACTTGTACGAACCATTGGGTAAACCCTAACAATAGATGGAAATTGGCCTTCTTCCGCGTCTTCTCCGCCCACAATTCTCCTGTCAATGGCTGTTCCTGTAACCAGAGTGGCAGAAAACGCGACGGCCAGCGCAGTAGTAATTTTTTGAACCATTGTAAAGAGGCGTCGTAGATAAAATTCGAAGGGTAAGGGTAGTATGATAGAATGATAGAAGACAGCGTAGACTAGTATTTATTTGTCGATGCAATTATAACAAAATCGTTTAGATGGGCAGCTTACAAGAGTATTTATATTCTGACCTACATACCTAGCAAGACGTGAAATCATCAAACAAGTACATGGGATCGTGTAAGCATGACCAAGTTGCTGGTAACTCCATGTCATGCCATGGTCTGACTCGGGAGGCTGTACAGTCAATGCTACCAATATCGGATTCCAGACCAGACTAGGCTCTTTTGCCTCGACAGTACAAAACTCCGGCATCACCGTCGCTAGAGCTGCGCCTGGCACCCGCGGGCTGGCCAAATTAGGCTAGTCCCTGGCAAAGTGTGAGGGCTAATAGATACATGTAGCGGTCCTTGTGCTTTCCTCGTGCATATTGACCGTTCAGTGCGCGAACCGAGGTGACCGCGATAATAACCCATATTCAGAGAACTAGGCCCCGACGCATTGATTGGAATGGTCTGCCTGCCAAGCATATTCAACTCTACACAATACACGATTGAGTAGGTTTCACATTATACTAATCAACTTAGCGAGTCACGTTGATATGTGCCGTACGAGGGCTTGTGGTAAGAACTTAGCTAGATGCTATATTAGCATAGATAACAAGGTACTACCAGATGTCAAGGCAGGCATTTTAAAATTAAATGAATCAGATCAGAGGCTTGGTTTGATGCGCCAAGGTGTCGCCACTACAGGCAGAGCTTATTATAGTATAATAGCTTTGCGGCAGGGATAATGTACTGTGTAAGTTGGCTTCATGTCTGATTCCAACGTTTGACGCCCTTGTAATCGGGTTAGTTCGCTCGAGCCAATCAATTGAACGTCCGCTCGGAATGGTTTGCATTGCCTTGGCACTGGGGCGAGGTGGCGTGGACTCCAACCTAGCGTCACGGACTTGCTAGATACAGCAGACGTTAGGGATGTTTGGCCTTGGCTACTATTGTTGGATCTTTTTGGTCTCTGTGGCTGAGTGGTTACCTAACGCTGCCAGTCGTCACACCTGGGCACGGAATTTGAACCAAGCGATCGACATTGAAAATAGTTACTAGATTTCGAGACGCAATTATCGCCAACTGCGCAAAGCGGTGGACCAAGTATACCACGCCGCGATTTTCCTGCACTACGGCCACTTCCATCACTCTTCAACAATTGCCAACCTCAACAGCTGCTGACTTTCGCTTTGCTGTATTAAGGTTCTATTGTGCAACCAAATCTGCTTTGTGGATATGAAAACGAGTACTTCAAGCAGCTTGTATGGTAAACCGAAAAGAGATCGCCAACCTCTCTCTCTTTTTTCTTTGGCAAAACGTAGCGGCGCAGGTGCGATGAGCGACAGGCTCAACTTTCCAGACCTGACTGCTGAGCTACAGCTTTTGATCTGCGCGGAGAGAAGTTGAGATGCTAGCAAGTTTGCAATCCTTTTGAACAGATTAGAGTTGTAGACGGCTCTGATATTTCCTGTGCGATAACTATTGACTCACGCCGTAATTCTCACGACAAAGAAACAAGAAAAAGAGCTGTCCAAAAAGAAAAGGCGCAGACCGGGCTTATCTTAGCTCATTATTTATCAAGGGTTTAAACGCATCTACAATGCACTCAAGATTTCCCTTTGTGCAAGATGCTCTATTTTTAATTGGCCCTAGGCAAGCGAACTAACAAATTGTGGCTTAAAAAGAAACTCCGCGAAGGTAAGCCGACTAACAGATGCGGCTTGACAACAGAAACCCCGGGCAGCCAGCTCTCACATCATCCCGCACTCGGGAACTGACAAAAAAAGCCCATTTCTGAGTCACACCGATAGCCGCTTAACCGTATAACACCAGTCAGTTACTCACGCTGCATTGTGACAGCGCTTCCTCTCCGAAAACGTGCCGAGTGCTGCTGTTGTGGTTGACCATGTGCTGCAAGTATGCAACGCAGGTGGCAAAAAACACTAGAGTATCATTGAAAATAATGCTGTGAAATGGCGTAGCTCTCACAGCAGTGGCTTCAAATGGCGATGCAGCATTGGGTTGGCAGGTTTCTTCCACATTGTATCCTGGGGTACAGCCCTGTTACGGTGCTCCGCCAATGGTGCAGCAGCAATGTACATACACCTGCCTAATTTAGATGGAGATCCCGTAGCGCGTGGTCCAGACTCGGAGCGATAACACTCGGCTAGCCTGATGGATATACAAATGCATATGTATATAATCACCGAGTCGTTCCCCGTGCTCGTCATGCTGGAAATATCTCCAGGCGACAACACCAAGCGTCAATCGTGCACGCAGTGCTATGCGTTTGTCTACATTGACTGCCGCCCTTGGCTTCGCGGGGGTGGGCGAGGCCCTTCGAGGCCCAATGCCGATCAAGTCCGTGAAGGCCATAACGAAGGTGCTCGGCGCCGGGGAGGAAAGAAAGCAAAGCATTGTGCACGCGAAGATGGCCTACTTTGACCAGCTCATTGACCACAATCGTCCGGAGCTGGGCACGTTCAAGCAGCGATACTATTACAGCACCGACTACTGGCAAGGGCCAGGCTCGCCCATCTCGATGGAGGCGCCCTCGGAGAACCCTTTAGAGCTCGAGGACGTCTTCCTAACAAACATAACCATGGTGGGCCTCATCGCGCAGAGCTTGGGCGGCGCGGCTGTCATCCTGGAGCACCGCTTCTACGGCGACAGCCACCCGCCCCAGGAGGGTACCCAGAACACGGAGTACCTGCAGCCGCTCACGTTGGAAAACTCTATTGACGACCTCGTGTACTTTGCCAGGAATGCCGAGCTCCCCTTTGACCCCGAGGGAGCGTCCCACCCAGATAAGGCGCCGTGGACGCTCTGCGGCTGCTCGTACGCGGGTGCGCTGTCGGCGTGGACCGAGAAGATCGCGCCTGGTACCTTTTGGGCGTACGAAGCTGGCAGTGCCGTCGTCGAGGCCCGGAGTAGTCTCTGGCAGTACTTTGAGGTTATCGAGGAGGCTATGCCGCGAAACTGCTCTGCCGATTGGAAAAGAGTCATGGCTAACATTGACCATGTCCTGATGCACGGTTCGGCCAGCGACAAGGACCAGCTGAAGCAAAAGATGGGAGTCGCAAACTACACTGACAAGACCACCGCAGAGTTTGCAACGCAGTGGTTAGGCAGTTGGCAGGACCAGCAATATGGAATGGGCTATTCTGAGTTTTTCCAGATGTGCGATTACATTGAGGTATGTCGCGGTGAAACGGCAGTCCTGCTAATTTCCCGACTCTGTACTAATTGCTTTTTATATAGAACCAATTGCCCGAGAAGTACGAGGCTGCGCCTGGCCCCGACGGTCTTGGACTGGAAAAGGCCCTCGAAGGTTATTTCCGCGGCTTACAGGAACTGGGCGAAGTGGTCAAGTATGGCGCTCCGGTGCTCGAAATCGAGTTTCCTTACCCCTGGAATTGGCAGCTTTGTAACGAACCGTAAGAAGAGAGCGTAATAGCACGCACCCATCCAAGGGCGCTTAGCCGCTAACATCACGACGTAAACAGGCTCGAGTGGTGGCCAACTGAGCGGCCCGACAGGCCTCTGCACATCACCACCGGCTATGACACCGAGCAATCCCTGCGGCAGGCGGTCTGCATCGATGCCTTCCCCGACGTCGGAAAGTACAAGGTCGGCGTCCAGACGGGCCGCAATGAACATGCCGTCAACCGCCTGACGAGCGGGTGGAGGAACCACAACGCCACGCGTCTCGTCTGGGTCAACGCCAACCTCGACCCGTGGCTGTATGCGACGGTCTCGTCGCCCGACAGGCCGGGCGGTCCGCTGCAGAGCACCGAGGACGCTCCTCTGTATATGCTTCGCGGCGGTTCGCACTGCAACGATTATCCCACTCAGAATGCTGCTGCAAATGAGGATGCTCGCATCATGTTTGATGGTGTGGCGACGAATATGAAGAAATGGGCGACGGAATTTTACAGGCTGCATAACGTCACACGCAAATTTTAGATGAGAGAGACTCCGGCGGGCCCAATGTTTGTGTTGGCTTGAAGAATTATATATCTTGGTATAAATATTATGTCCATTATTACAAAGAGGTTAATATGGTACATGCGTGTAACGAACCTTAAAGGATGCAAGTCTGTCATATTGAGTCAGAGTGCGACCTATTTATTTCTCAGGAGCTAGATAAAAACGAAAAACTGTCTCAGACCAGCTATGGCCATCAAATTTGACCCGATGCTTGCATGTACGGGCGTGCCGGCTTAAAGTTAAGGCGCAGCCTTATACCCCGCCAAGCAGCCCGTCCCGTGGTCGTCTTTGACCATCAAGCATCAAACCGAAGGCCAGTGATCGAAGACAATGTCAGTAAGAATATCGAAAACGACAAAGGGGTTTTTACTCGATCAGGCGAAGCAGGATCCCGGGCTGCCTCGACCGCAGCCAACGACGTCGTTTTGGCAGCTCCCGCCACACCCAACGCTCGCAAACAAGCAATCTAGCAAACTCCCTGACACGACCGATGTTGCGATTATCGGATCAGGCATTACGGGATGTAGCGTGGCCAAGCATATTCTGGACATTTCTGCCCAAATTGCTAGCGGCGACGCCATGACCGTGACGGTGTTTGAGGCGCGGACGCTGGTGAGCGGCGCCACGGGCCGGAATGGAGGACTGCTGAGCTCGTTTGTACCCGAAGAGTTTGGCGATCTGCTCGAGCACTACGGCGCTGAAGAGGCCGTGAAGCTGGCACGATTTGCCAACCGAAGCATTGAAAAGCTGCATGAGCTGGCAGGTTCGTCGCGGGAGCTCAAGGAGCTGAGCCAGGCGCGCCGTTTGCGCGATGTTGTTTGCTTCAGCAACTCCGATGACTTCGCTGAAGGGGAAAAGTCGTGGAGATTGTACGAAGAGCATGTGCCAGAGGACAAAGGGAAGACGGAATTCCTCTCTCCAGAAGAGGCAGCGCAGGTAGGGCGAGCTGCTTGACTTGGAGGCACAAAAGCTGACGTGATGTTAGAGATACAACGTCCGCGCAACGGCAGGGGCCATAACATTTCCAAACGGCGCTTGCTGGCCCTATAGGCTGATGACAGATACTTGGTCGCAGCTGTGCGAGCAGTACGAAATCAGATTCTCTATCGAAACCAAGACACCGGTTGAGAGCATCACCCAAGATGTGAGCGACACCGCGTACCCATACACACTGCACACGCCAAGAGGCAAAGTAAAGGCTGCCAAGGTTATTCATGCGACGAATGGATTTACTGGCCACTTGCTGCCTTCCCTCCGCGGCATCATTTATCCGCTTCGTGGCACCATGTCGGTACAAAAATCGACACCTGAATTCGGCCAGCAGGGCAGCAGCACAACGTGGAGCATGGTAAACAAGAAAATCTACGACCCGGAAGCAGACACACTGGAAGCAGGCACATACTATGGACACCAGAATACCATTACGGGCGATCTTTTCTTTGGCGGGGAAAAGACCAAGCTGAGCGAACTTTTCGTCACCGACGACACGCAGGTAAATGCGCACTGCCAAGACAACCTCGCCACACTGCTGCCACGCTACTTTATCAACGGCTGGAAAGACGAGGAGAACAAAGGAGGAGCACCGGGGCCTGAGATTCGCGCCATGTGGACAGGAATCATGGGCTTCACCGGGGACCGTCTGCCGCTGGTCGGACCGCTGCCGGCGAGCGCGACGCAGCGTGGACACGACGGCGGCGAGTGGATCGCGGCAGGCTTCAACGGCTACGGCATGTCGTTGTGCTGGGCGTGCGGCGAGGCGGTGGCCAAGATGGTTCTGGGGCTGGCCGTGTCTGATTTCCTACCGGCGGCGCTGCGGGTGACGAGGGAGCGGCTTGAGCAGCCGGCGCGTAGGGGTGCTCTGGACGCTGTCGTCGATATGGCGGATGCATAATAAAGGGCAAATGAAAACGAAATGATGGCCAGATATTTTCGCAATAAATTCCCAGTTGGACGGTTTCGATGAAAAGGACGCGCATGCACGTTAATATCAGGGGGGTTTGCTGCTATCGGCTCTCATTCCATATCTGGGCAAGGCAGGGGATAGTTACGCATCTTGGGATTCTCTTTTGTGGGAACCTGCGCTGTGCGAACCACTCGGCCACTTTACGAGCGCTGCATCAAGCAGTTTATGGAATAGTCGATGGAAGAAGGCGTCCGAGGAGAAAGCAGGGCAGGGGACGTCTTGGCGTTCCCGCCCTAGCCATCTAGATGAATGGATGCTAAATAAGCATCCACAGGGCACATCGTCGCAGAATACGAACATCTGTCCGCAAAAAATAAACTCAATGACTGTCTGGGCATTATGAAAGACCGCGTGCGAAGGTTTTGATTAGTGGCATCCGTGGAGAATGTCCTTACGCACCGGCCAAACATGGCCCGACTATGAGGCAATTGGTGATGGGCAAGGGCATTTGAATTCGGCTGTCGCTGAGGTAGGAAAAGGCCCGAGTGGGTGAGAGAGTGGGATGAGGTGGTTAATGCGCTGTAAGAGATGGAATCATAGCGAACGCGCCCTATAAAGTGCCTCTGTGAAAGAGGCTACAGGGGCTTATCGGACGTTTACAGGGAACATGACTACCTGGGTATGAAAAAATGGCGCCGGCTTATAGGTAGGGCTTACAGGGCTGTCATAGAAGAAATGGGGGCATGTCTATGCTGGAATAACTTACCAGCAGCCTCCCTGCCGCTGGCAGCACAATGCAGGCTGCCACACAAAAACGCACATGTACAATTTCCACGATGCAGCGCACCTTACCCATCACAACGACGAGGCTCTTGGAAAGGGGCGACTCGCCATCAAGCCCCAACAGCCACTAATTAATACTGATTAATATTTTTCCGAATTCACGTCTCTCTACCTCCCCATCCCCCGCTGGCTTGCTCTCCAGAAACCATGGCGGCCCGACAGACAATCACTGCTGATCTTGCCTTGGTTGACCTCTGACCGTTCCTCGCCTCCGTCCGATCCGATGACAAGCGAACAGACCTGCGAGATTATCCCAGACCCCATGTGCGAGTGCAGAAACCTCCTCACGCACCGAAAGCTTGACACCTTGACTCCTCTCTGCTCTCCACCATCTACACTAGTCCAGGGGGAAGTGCGCCCCGGTCCTGGCCAAGGCAGGGGAGATAGTTGCCAACAGGATGAGACTATGCTGTATTGGGCAGGCCCGTGGCGCATACCTACCCAGGCACTTCTGCTCACAGAGTTGAAATTCCTAGACGTTGCTGGCTGGGAAAGGGGGAGTGCTTTGGCGTCCAATGTGCCAAGCCTCTGCGAACGAGCACAAGCACACAACGTGCCCTACAAGGCTACCTAGAAGCTGAGCGGTTTGTCTGCGATCGGCACACTGACGACTTTGGTAGACAACCGACAACTAACTAGCGAATGAGTGAGACATGAAAAACGGCAATTGCCTCTTTTGGACCATGTCAGAATCTTGGCAGACGTCTGAGAAAAACTTCTACAACAGCCAGTCTCACAGTCCGTCCATTGTCTGCGAAGCGCCTAGGGGCCAAGTCAGGCACGACAATGGGAACCGCATAACCCGGCGCCGCTACTCATGCACCTGAGCCTCCAGCTATTCCTGTTCCTGAACGAGGCGCTCCTCAGCCTTCCCTTCGTTGGTCCCAGACTCCCAGCTAGCGCCGCGATACCCACACATCCTCTTTCTAGACCCGTCCACCGTCTCGCCATCCCACCACGCATGCGCACCTATTTCCAGGCACAGACTGACTAGGCACAGCCTGACTGGCTTTTGGCAGGCAACATCTCTCACACCCTCGCCAGGTAAATTGTGCTCTTTCGGTCGACCCGCCCCATCTAGGCATTCGGACAGGGTTGTTGCAAGCGTCTTGCGGACCACCATGGCCGCGCCGTCGCTCACCCACCTTTCTGCTGACGCCTTGTTAGTCCTGGGCGCTGGTGGCTAACAAGCTGAGATGGTGATATGGGACCGGCCACACAGTTGAAAAGGGTGGCTGCTCCGCTCCTCGTAGTCTGATGCCGTCTCCTTCTCCCCTCTCATCAACTCTCTCTTTCAACGTAGAGACTCACCAGGCTCGGTTACTAGGCCTGCTTGTAGACATTTTTGTCTGCGTCCTTTCTTTCAAACGAACCAACCGACCACACCACAGTCTTTTCTAAAAACCCCGGTTTCGACCTAATTACAATCTTTAAACACCACACAATGGTTTCCAAGCTTCTCACGGCTCTCGCCGTTGCTGGCGTGGCTTCGGCCGCTGGCACCAACGTTGCCAAGTTCAACGCTTACTGGGTAGGATACACTACATGACACCAACACGATTCACTCCGAAGTTTGCAATGGCTGACATGAATAAAACGCACAGGGTCAGTCTGGTCCTGCCGAGGAGAGTCTCAAGGCTCGCTGCGACGAGGGTGCCGACTACATCAGCCTGTCGTTCGTCACCTCGTCTCCCGAGAACAACCCTTCAGGTTATCCTGGCATCGGCTTTGCTGCTCACTGTTGGGGCACTTCCTTCGAGAAGGACGGCCAACCCACCAACCTGCTCAACCACTGCGGCACCATCATTGACGATCTTCAGTACTGTCGTAGCAAGGGCATCAAGATGCTCCTTTCCATCGGTGGTGTCTGGAACGAAAAGACCTCCGACTACCGCGTCAGCTCCGAGCAGAACGGCCGCGATTTTGCCGACTTCCTCTGGGGTGCCTTTGGTCCCTACGATGCTTCCTGGAAGGGCCCTCGTCCCTTTGACAAGAGCCCTACCGAGCACAGCCAGATCGACGGTTTCGACTTTGACCTCGAGCTTCCTCAGGTTGGCGGCAAGAACTTTGACAACAAGCCCTGGATCGCCATGGCCGACCAGTTCCGCACCCTCGACAAGAGCGTCATCATCACCGGTGCGCCCCAGTGCCCGACCTCGGACACGTACTTTGCCATGAAGGAGATGATCCAGAAGACCCAGTTCGACGCCCTCTTCATCCAGTTCTACAACAATGTCGGCTGCGATCTGGTCATCGGCAACGATCCCTTCAACAGCAAGGACGACTTCAACTACAACGAGTGGGAGGACATCATCGCCGCGAGCGACAAGAGCAAGAACGCCAAGCTCTTTGTCGGCATCCCAGCCGCTGCCTCTGGCGGCTCTCAGGACGGCTACGTGACCCCCGCCCAGCTCGAGCACATCATCTGCAAGATTGCCAAGCGTCCTTCTTTCGGTGGCATCTCCATCTGGGACATGTGGACCGGCCTGAACAACGTCATCGACGGCAAGTCGTTCAACGAGCACGTCAAGGAGATTCTCACCAAGTGCGGTGACCACACCACCACCACCACTACCACGACGACCACGACCTCTACGACCTCGAGCACTACGAGCACCACGACGACTACGACTACCAGCTCTTCCAGCAGCACCACCACCACATCGTCCAGCTCTAGCACTCCCACCTCGACCAGCACCTCGACCTCGTCGCCGACCTCGACCTCGTCTTCCACCACCTCGACCAGCACCGGCCTGCCCACCTCGACCTCTAGCAGCTCCTCTGTGAGCTCCAGCTCCAGCTCCAGCTCCAGCTCCAGCTCCAGCTCCAGCTCCACCGACAGCTCGTCCTCCAGCTCGACTGTCCCTACCGGCTCCAGCACCTCGTCCGTGAGCTCCAGCTCCTCTACTGTCCCTACTGGCAGCTCCAGCTCCAGCTCTTCCGTTGTCCCTACCGGCAGCTCCAGCAGCTCCAGCTCTTCTGTCCCTACTGGCAGCTCCAGCTCCAGCTCTTCCGTTGTCCCTACCGGCAGCTCCAGCAGCTCCAGCTCTTCTGCTGTCCCTACCGGCAGCTCCAGCAGCTCCAGCTCCTCGGTCCCTACAGGCAGCTCCAGCTCCAGCTCCTCTGCTGTCCCTACCGGCAGCTCCAGCAGCTCCAGCTCTTCTGTCCCTACCTCGACCGGCACCGGTGTTCCCACCTCGGTCTCCAGCTCCAGCGTTATCCTTACCACCGGCCCTGCCACCACCCTTCCTCCGGTTACCTCGGCCCCTTGGAGCAACACCACCACCACCTCCCAGGAGATGACCACCAGCACCGTCTTCACGACCACCACCCGCACCATCACCTCGTGCGCCCCCACCGTGACCAACTGCCCTGCCCGCGTTGTCACCGAGACGATCGCCCTGTACACGACCGTTTGCCCCGTCACCGAGACCCACCAGCCGCCCAAGCCGACTGCCACCCCCAGCCAGCCCACTGGCGAGGAGATGACCACCAGCACCGTCTACACCACCAAGACGTACACCATCAGCAAGTGCCCTCCCAGCGTCACCAACTGCCCCATCGGCCATGTGACGACTGAGACCATTTCGGTGTCGACGACTGTCTGCCCGGTCACCAAGACCAACGACGTTCCCCAGCCTACCCAACCCGCTGGCAAGCCTCCCGGTGGCCAGCAGCCTTCCGGCTCGCAGCCCTCCGGCAGCCAGCCCGGTGGCGGCAAGCCCTCCGAGACCATGACCACCAGCACCCTGCACAGCACCATGACCGTCGTCAAGACGCTGTCTGTCACTGGCCCCAAGACCACCCTCACCGTGATCCCGCAGCCCGCTACCAGCAGCGTCAAGTGCCCCGGCGGTCCCAACTGCCCTGCTCCCACCGGTGAGCACAACAAGTGCCCTGGCGGCGCCAACTGCCCTGCGCCCAGCGTCAGCGGCACCGGTGCCCCCTCGGCTCCTGTTGTCAAGCCCACCACTCCCGTCGTCACGGCTGGTGCTTCCTCTGTCGCCGCTGGTCTGGTTGCTCTCGTGGCTGCCCAGATCTTCCTTCTGTAAAAGAGGGATAAAAAATTGGATTGAAAATATGGGAATTCATCGTTACTTATTTGTGTGTTTGATCTTATGATAGAAAGCATCTTTTTTTATATTCTGGATTTATTCACGTGGGGTCACCCCCCTTTTTTCTTCTTCTTTGATCAGTTTACTGCGCCTCCATGCTGTTGTCTACCTCTTGCTTGTAATTAATGCTCGTCTTCGGTAGGAGACAAGTTTATGAGTAGCTATAGTTTGGCTCTAGTATACTGAATTTATTTCTCCTCAAAATTGACTATATGTCTGTGATGATATATTCATGAAATCGTGCGTGCGAAACTAGGCACATGCGTCTAAATACAATATCAGATTGGCTTCGGTGTTACTTTTGAGTGTTGAAGGATTGATAGTCAAGTTTATAGTTGACATCCTCCAGCACCTCCTGCAGTAACTCAAACACAGGGTCGCTGTGTTGGCCCCATTGTAGCCGCTTGACCAGAGCATCGCGTTCCCGCCGGAGTATGTCCTCCGGCACGCGCATCAAGTCGCACTGGTCTCGCAGTAGCCGGTAGGCAACACTATTCGGCGTCTCTGCCTGCACGATCGCGTTGTGCAAGAAGTCCAGGTGGTACTCCCACGGCAGGCTGCGGATGGCGCTGTCCTGCATCTCGAGGTTGATGCCCCCGCGGACGAGCCACAGCAACCGCTTCTGGCGCTCTTCGTCCCATGGTCCGGTCACCAGGGACAGTGGTAGATGGACGTTGGGATGTACGTTGCGCGCTACGGTACGGTGAATAGTGCCCGGGGAGCGGATGAATTGCTGATATTCCTTGTCAAAGAAGAGTGTAGCGTCAAAGACTCCGTATCCACCGGTGGCGGTGCCAACAGGTGGCTCGTACCAACGGTACCGGGCATATGTATCGGCCCAAGCCTGTTGGGCGCGGAGAATAAAATTAATATCTACCCAGGGCAGCTCGAGAAGGGAACTCTGCAAGAATGCTAGTCAGTGACTGAATAGCGAGTAAACGCAACAAGGGCGGCGCCTTACTTGAAGCTCTGGGTCGCCATCGCAAGGAAAATATTTCGCTTCTTGCGGACTTCGGGACCCCTTTGCCACGTCCTTTGGTTTCGGGCCCTCCGTTACCTCTCGAAATGGGATACCGAACCATTGATCCCAGGTGTCATGGAAGCCCCAGATAAAGAAGCGCAGGAGCGTCGCTCGAGACGACAGCTTGGCGCCAATGACGGGACTGCAACGCGGGAGCGCAACGCTTCCGCTGTACAAGAGAATGCTCTCAAGAATCTCTGCGGGCAATCTGTCGAGGCTGCTGCGTGGCTGCAGCTGCCGGGTGTGCTTGACGTCTTTGATGGAGCGCAGCATCTTGGACGGCCGCGGCGTCGATGGATTGGTGCCGGGGTTGGTGGTTGCGGATGCCTTGCGCTTGCCCCTAACTCGGACGGGCGTGAGCTTCATAGCTCGGGGGTCCGGGAACGAGGCACGCGCAGACGAATGGAGCGAGAGACGGTGAGATATAGTGGCGATGCATTTGCGAAAATATGAAGTCGAGGCTGATGTAGATGATGTCGGCGCTAGTTAATTGGAGATTATGTGAAGAGGTAGCATTATCATCGGAATGAATTTTCGAGCCAAAGAAATTCTCATTAAAATCCAAAATGAAGAAATATGCCGTAGATATTGTATGAATTGTAAAATTATATCATAGAATATGCACACAGAAGAAAGGCTGCAGCAACAGATCTGGAGAAACTACAGTGGCGGACTGGATATCAGAGTGGCCCGTGCACGAGCCATAAACTTTTTGGTGGCGGCCAGAAAAAAGTCCAAGGAGCGTCAAGGCCGACGCCATCTCGAGACAGCCCCCATCGTCTGTCAATCAGGCACGTCATCTTTGCAATCTCCTTTAGACACGTATTGGTGGTCTCTATGAGGACGCACACGCTACATCGCGCAGCTGCTGCACCATTGTAGCGCACTTTCAGATCGCGATGCGCTCCCCTGTCCCTTCCCGCAGCCTCCTGCGCTTCCTGCGCACGCAGTCGGAGACGGCCTTTTTTACGCCGAGCCATGTCCGCGGCACGAGAGCGAGCGGCGCACGCGTCTGCAACCGCGTGCGATTATACAATACCGAGACACAGAGATGCAGAGCAGCGTCGGAGGCGGCATCGTCGCAGCCATCGGCCCTCGAGGCGTCTCTGCGGCCGTTTCAGAGCCCGCGCCCGCAGCAGCAGCAGCGTCGAGACGTGAGCTCTACGACGAAAGCTAGCGGATGGAACAAGGCCACCAAGAGCGGCGGCAGCGACCCGACCAACTCGTGGCAGGAGAGGCTCTGGGGCATGGCGGCGCGACGAGGCTTCAAGCCGCTCAAGCCCGATGACCTGCCCGGCGGCGACGAGTTTGAGCACGGCTCCATGTTCAACAGCCGCAGGGTCATGACGGCCAAGGCGGCGGCGGAACCGCGACTGCGCTGCACCGAGGTGGACGAGCATGGGCAGGTGATTCTTGTGGATGGCGAGTTCAAGAAGTCGGAGCTCATTGCAAAGGTATGTCGGGGCCTGCCGAGATCGGTACGACTTGCAAGCTAACCAAAACCAGTACGGCCTACTACCCCGAGATTTGCGAAAGATTGACTCGTCAAACCTGCCTCACATCCTCGTCCGTCCCGAAGCGATTCTGCTCAACCTGTTGCATCTCAAGGTCCTCATCAAGAGCGATCGCGTGCTGCTGTTTGATATCTACGGCTCCAAGACGTCGTACCCGCAGTCGGCGTTCATGTACGACCTGCAGGGCAAGCTGCAGCAGCGGAACCCGCCAGGTTCGCCTGGCCTACCGTACGAGTTTCGCGCGCTCGAAGCGGTCCTGACATCCGTCACTTCCGAGATGGAGGCCGACTTTGAGGCGGTGCGCGAACCCGTCATGCATATCCTCAGCGAGCTCGAGGACGACATTGATCGGCAGAAGCTTCGTGTGCTGCTGATTTTGTCAAAGCGCATCAGCACATTTGAGCAAAAGTCGAAGCTGGTGAGGGATGCCATTGAGGATCTGCTCGAGGCAGAGGATGACTTGGGCGACATGTACTTGACGGAGAAGAAGCACGAGTCGACGAGGGCGGCCGATGATCATACAGAAGTGGAGATGCTTCTGGAATCCTATCACAAAATTGCAGACGAAATCGTGCAAGAGGCGGGCAACCTCGTCTCTGGCATCAGAAACACGGAAGAAATGTATGTTGTTTGCTAAAACCTTGCGTTGAGACCGGCATACTGACCAAAACTAGCGTTCGCGCGATTCTCGATGCCAACCGCAACTCGCTCATGCTTCTCGACCTCAAGTTCAGCGTCGGCACGCTCGGCCTCGCCATGGGCACCTTTCTCGCGGGCCTCTACGGCATGAATCTCGAAAACTTTATCGAGGACACGACCTGGGGCTTTGGCGCCGTCACAATCACGTCGACCGTCTTCTCTCTCATTGTCTGCTGGTACGGGCTCGTCAAGCTGCGCCGCGTGGCGCGCCTCAAGATGGTCAGCAACGAGCGCCTGCCGGGCCTCCCGCGCGGCTACCCGCACTACCAGGACGAGGGCGCGATGGGCTTGCTCGATTCGAGAAACCGCGAGATGCTGCGCAGACTGCACTCGCAAAAGGCGGCGCCCAAGAAGACGTCGTGGTTTTGGTGATCTCATCACACACACAGCTCATTGTACCATATACATAATATTGCACCATTTTGGGAAGGGAAACATCTTTGTACAGCATGTATAGATGGCGTTTTGGAAGAAGGGAAACAAGCCATGTTTTATTATTAATCTGGGGAGGGACGGGGATTTTTATTTATTTATTTATTTATAGATACACTCAGCTCCGAGATGTTGTTGATCTATGCTGTGTAACGGTAAAGCTGTATAATACTTGGGGGGTTGGGGAGAAATGACGAATCCTCTGCTCATTATGCATTCTTGGTCTAATGTAATTCTTCACTACTCGATATCTGTTCACCGCCTTGCATATGGAGAAAAAAAGAAAAGAAAAGAAAAGAAAAAACAGGAAAAAAACAATAAACACGTGTTTTGAATCCCGCCCGTTGAAAGGACCGTTGGACCGTTGCCGATCTCTCCCAAGCCCGCCGGGCCTCGCCCCCCTTGGCCCAAATTTTACGTGTATCATGAGACGAGGCGTTTGCGAATCGTGACGTCAGGATATTGAGGAAAGTGCAGGAAATTTTTATATTAAAAAACAACAAATCCGCTTTCTGAAAATTTTCTCGTACCTTTTTCACTTTTGCATCTTCAATCACGCAACAGACTTTTTTTCCCCAACACCACACCTTGAACAAATAAACCGCCATTATGGGTGCCGTCATCTCTTGTGTAAGTGTCCTATGAATCGAGATCTCTAGGTTTTTTGGCCCTGGATTCGGCGCGTCGCGCTATTCCGACCATGGTTTAGAGAGGACAAAGGAAAAAAAGAAACGGAACGATTTGGTAAAGACGACGCTAACCTTGTTTTCTGTCTTAGATCCAATCGTTGTTCAACGCCATTGCCGGCTGCATCATGGCCATTGTGCACGGCGTCATCTCCATCTGCAAGGCCATTCTCGACGCCATCCTCGCCTTCTTCGCCATCATCCTCCGCTGCATCACCTGCGGAAAGTGCGGCGGCCGGCGGAAAACAGGAGGCAGTCACGTATAAGTCCAACAGGCACGCACTTGACTCTTCCCCATCGACTTGTTGATTCTCCTCGTCGTCGCGCTTGATTTTCCCTTCCTGTCGCGCTCGACTTTTCTTTTCCGTCGCGCTCGACTCTAGCGTGCTTCCTCTTCACCCTTGTTGTCGGCTCTTGATTTTTTTCCTGGTCGGCTCTTTTAATTTCTTTTTCTCGCGCCGGCTTCTCTCGATATGATACCTCTCTATGCGTTCATGAGCTCTCTATGATACCTCGGCATGCAAGGCGGAAATGAAGTTTCTTTAATCTTGGCCACGTGAAAGCTGCCATGATTCTAGGTAGCAGGCTCTATTATAAATCATTGTTTATTTCATGTTAAATGCCTATTTTGATTCATTGTGCATGTCATCTCCTGTCACAACTACCCACGGATCTCATCATGCAGGTTGCTCTCGCAGGCTTAGCTCAAGGCAGAATACACATACCGGGAAGGGCGCTGCGCGTGGCTGAGCATGGAACCCTAATAGATGCGCATTACGTATGATGGGTGTGCGATCAGTTGTTCTTGTCAGCCTGATAAATATCTCAGTCGCTGTATCGCGTACGCAGTGGCAGTATTATATACGGCGTTACTTCACGAGTGCAAGTTTTGTATCTTTACACTTTTATTCATCCATGATGCATTTTTTTTCTTTCAAATCTTCTTTATCGACTATACTCTCTTTATAAAACCCACATTGCCTAGCTCTGCAATCAATTTTGTTTCGAGCCATAGTAAAGGCAGTCCCTACATTTGCGCCGTAAGCGAACCGCAGCTCACAATCATTGAATCGTTTTCTATACACAGAGTAGTGCCAGCACAAAAAGCGTATGGGCTTTTTGCAGCCAGACAGCCTCCACCAACTATTTATTTTTCAACCAGCAAGGCGACCTGATAAAGTGGTGCTGTTTTGAATGCCGGAAACATTGGGCTCGGCTCTGTGGCCTCTGGAAGCCAGCATATCTTTTTCAGAGGTATAAGAACTCGATTTTTATTTTGGACAGCTTGGGAAACGTTTGTACTTCATTTCTTTTTTAGCAATGTAATATAAGAATAGACCTGCTTTACGCATATATACTTTATCAACGCCACTGTGGAGGCATCTGTAAGAGCGGAATTGGATGCCGGTCTCCAGGAACGACTTCTTTCTTTGTGACAATTGCGATTTAAAATTAATAAAGACAATGAACATGGAGTACGTATCAGCAGTTGAAAAGCGACCGAGAAATCGACAAAAAGAAACTCTTCAAAGGGACAGCTTGGAGGAAAGCTGTGCAGACAAAGTGCAGGAGAAAGCGAGTCAACGTCGTCGCACCACAACAAGTGTTGACAGAGACAGCGAGAAAAACTGTAGTAGTAAGAAAAGAATCACTCTGAAATGGAACAACTACACAGAGAAGAAATTGGAGAAGCCTCCGTTGACAGAGGTGTCGATGCGTCAGCGAAGGTGCATGGACTGCAGCGGGAAGCCGCTGCAGAAAACTATTTAAGGCCGCTAACAACAGCTACAGTAATAATTATAATGGCAGGCGATAAGAAGCTAAAAGTCTGGACAGCGGGCCAAAGCCGTCTTCTTGGACAACTTCCGCCGACGTGTTGCGGCAATTCCCCTATTGCCTATCACTATGAGGAAGCATGCTCGATTCCTTTTTGGGCTTGTAAAAGGCCAACTTTTGGGAAAGCATGTGCAAGCATCCTCGAACTCCGGAACAATCCTAAAACAAAAGATGATATCATGTCGACCAAACTTTTCGCGCATCAGCAAGCCATCATAAGTGCTGCCATAGGGGCCCTATCGTCGTGCATCGAGGGCGATTACTCTTGCTGTCATCGCAGTACTAGCTGGGCGTTTACTAGTCCGTTTCGATAGCCACCTCGTTTATTTATTACAAGGACCCATGTTGGGTCGAAAATACCTCAGCCTACTCGGGCGGCGGCGATCGTACGAATTACCCCGGACCCAGTCCGCGCCAAAATAGGAAATACACAAGGAAGCCACCTTGAAAGAAAGTCCCCCCGCCGAACAAAACGTGATTAATCTCGCACGCTAAGTACATCCATGAGGCTCGCGTAGCGTAGCGTCCAGCCGAGCTGAAAGGCGGCAGCTGGAGCCTGCTTTAGGCTAACATGGCTGGTCAATGGCTATATAAGTCCAACAATCATGCCGCACATTGAATCAGTCCTTTCCAGCCCAGCATCCAATTTAATTCTCTTATTTTCCCGAGAATATTCGAGAATATTGAAAAGTACTCGTCTCTATTGAACAAAGCAACATGAGTGAAACGGCCACCATTTGCAGCAGCAGCAGCGGCGGCCGTCCGGGCCTCGACCTCGCCGACACGGTGCCCTTTACACGGCTGCCCAACATCCGCCTCACCGCCTCAGTCAGCACCACTGCACACGAATCCTTTCTCCTCAGGGACAGGTTCATCTACTCGACGTCCACGATGCCCGCCGCGGCCGTCTACCACGTCTCCACGCGCAACACCCGCAGCGGCAAGCCGTGGCAGCTCGCCATCAGCCACCTCCTGCCCAGCGAGGCGCGGCGCCTCTCCACCACCGCTCCCCCCAGCGCCGTCCCGTTCATCAAGTACGACGACGACCTCACGCTCTACACGGGCGAGAAGCTCGCCGTGCCCATCAGCATCGGGCAGAAGCCCCTGCTGTGCATCCGCGGCGGCGCGCTGCCCGGCGTGATTGTCGTGGAGAAGACGCTCGGCCGCAGCCGGACGTACAAGTTCTGGCACATGACGCCGATCCGCCGGCCGCTGACGCGGGCCGAGGAGGAGCGGATGCAGGCGCTGATGCGCAGGCGCGGGTACAGGACGAGCGACGACTGGAGGCGCGAGCTGCTGTACGCGGTGCAGGGCAGGGGCAGCAGGGAGGCGGGCGAGATGGATTGGACGGACGAGAGGGGCGTGGTGGTGGCGAGGGAGACGGAGGGCCGGCAGCTGGTCGTCGCTGGGGGGCAGGCGCTGGAGGCGAGCACGAGGGATCTCTTGGTGGCGTGCTGGGCGTCGAGGAACTTTGTGCAGTCGACGCCGGAGACCGAGGCAACGGCTGCGTAGGGTGTATGTGGTGCATGGCTGGAGATGGCAACCGGATATGATATTCTTGAGAGAAATGGTATGAACTGATATTCTTGAAACAAGATGGTATGAATGTAGTTCGGTTTGACATGATGAAAGAAACGCTATAGTCGTTAATATGGTATATGCACATGACTCTTGACAGCGCTCAGTAGTCCTCCTCATCCATGACGTTCCGATCAAAGAAAGCATGAATCGCCCTGCCCGCAGCCTTGCCCACCAGCGGCGCCAGCTCCTCCGGCGTCATGTTCGCCACCTCCTTTACATTCTCCGTCTTGATAATAATATTCTTCATGTTCTGCGGCGTCACGCCCGGCACCACCGCCAGCATGTCCTGCGGCTCCTGGTTAAACACCTGGTCCTCGGCGCGCGCGTCCTTGTCCAGCCCCGCCTGCACGGCGGCAATCGGGTCCGGCTCGGGCTCCTGCGTCTTGAGCGCCTCAAAGATCTCGGCCGTCTGGTACGGCGACGAGGACCAGATGATGCGCAGCTTTGGAAACGCGAGCGTCAGGAGCACAAGCTTGGACTGCAGGTCCGAGGAGACATTGGTGGCGGACACGCTGCTCATGCTGCCGGAGAGATCGGCAAAGGGCTCGAGCGTAAAGGACTTGTTCTGGTCAAACTCAATCAGCAGCATCGGGTTCTTGTAGTGCTGAAACATGGTCTCGGCCTGGGTGAAGAGGCGGCCGTCTTTGAAGGAGGAGATGAGATCGCTGATGCTCTTGCGCTCGACGCAGATGGAGGGCGAGAGAATGTAGTCGCCGACGGTGAGCATGCACGGGACAATCACCATGGCGCGCCCGTGGAGGAGCGAGGGCAGCGAGGAGCGAAACTCGCGCACGTCGACGACGACGCGCGGGGGCTCGGCCGTGGCGGCGAGGCGCCCGCCGCCGGCGATGCGGGTATTGACAGTGCGGAGGAAGGCATCCTGCGGGTCTTCAATGCCGTGCGGATCGACCGTCATGACGAGGGACATGCTCGCGCGTTCTTTGATGAGCTTGGTAAAGGCATCCTTCTCGCGGCGTACAGAGGCGAGGTAGCGCTGTTCTTCGACGGAGCCGCCATAGTACAAAAAGTAAACGCGGACGTTGCGGTCATTGTGAGAGGAGCGATACACCTCGACGCGGCGGATAAAGGAAGCATCCGGTTCGTACATGACAATGTAGCGAGGCTTGACTTCTTCAAGTACGTGCTCATCCTGGTCGCCATCGTAGGCGTGAATGACAACAAGGTCCCGCATGTCGTAGAGCTGATAATAGTCCTCCATGTTGTCGAGCGGATCGGCAACCACATCATCCTTTTGCTTGGCCTCTTCCTCCGTGATTTGCACCTCTGCCATCAGTTCAGCCACCTCGTTGGGCTTCTCGAAAAATTGAGAGATGCTGCCGTTTTCTGCCCTGGACATGCTGACGCCCATATTGCCACCGCCTCGTTGTCGACGACGCTTATTCGACGGTGCTCTCCCGCCGCGCATGCCTCCATGCCCGGGACGAGAATCTGTGGCGCTGTTGAGCGCTTTGTTGTTTTCCGTAAATAGCGAGGCGTTGACCACCGCAAACTGCCGCTTCCAGCGCAAGTAATTACGCAGTCGGCGGCGCATCATGAAGATGGCGGATGGCTTGTGAGGGTCGTCTTCATCGGTAGGATTTCTGGTGGGCACTTTTGGCTTGACGTGCATTGTCTGGAGGTAGTCTCGTAATTGACGGCAGGTGTCAACGTTGGAGCACATGATCAAGATTGTGCCGTTGGAATCATCCCTGGCATGCGGCGCAAAGTACAGGTCGCGGTCGATTTCCTCGAGCACTTCTGCAAGCATGCTCCATTTCGGGAGCTCTTCCAGAACCGGCCGCAGAGAGTCGATGTTCTCTTCTTGCGAAATTTGCTTGATGCTGGCCGAGTAGACACGCTTCCGCGCCGTGTCGAACAAGGTCTGCGCCGCGTCCAGAAACAGCCATGGGGACTGCGTCTGCCGCGTCGAGCCTGGAGGCGGGGAATGCGCCGCGTGAATTGTGTCGAGGTGCTGGAGAAACGAAACGGGGTCGTAGCTGACCACGTAATTCAGCAGTCCTCGCAGAACGGTCAAGTCGTTGACAATCTGCTTCGTCTTCCAGCTCACACGATGCCAGTTGGGGTCCAGCTGGCGCCGAACGATGACGTCAAAGTTTTTGAGCAGAGCGCTGTCAAGGTTCCAGTCGTCCATTTCCAAGCCAGGGTTGCCTTTTTTCAGCTCGTGGATGCTAATCTCAACACACTCCATGATGGCGTTTTGAATATCCGTCATGTACTCTGTCATCGGCACCTCGAGCTCAATGACCTCTGCTTTCTTCTTGCCCTCGAGCGACTGCGCAACGGTGACGTGAAAGCGCGGCCACAGTGACGCCTTTTTGAGGAAGAGATTCCGCATCATCGTGGAGAGCGGCGAGAAGCCAATTGTAAATGGATCGGGATTGTCCGCGAAAGCTTTCAGAAAGCCGACTTTGTTCTTTTGTCGGTAGACTCGCAGAATAAAGGCCTCGAGGGATGTGGCGACGATGCGATCAGCGTGCAGCACGACCAAGCCGGTGATGGTGTCTGGGCTCAGCAGACCCGTCAACAAATCAACCACGAGAATTCTCGACGTGATGCTGAATATTCCGCCACCGGCATACATCTTTTCGCGCGCGCCGACGCTCTGAAAGTCGGTATTCACGACGGTGAGGCCGCGGGCCTTGGGCGACGCGCTGATGGCGGCGTGCTCGGCCAGCGCCTCGCCGATCCATCCGTTCTCGCGATCCTCGGCGCCGACTATGACGATGAGGTTGTTCCCGGCCGCGTCGTACGAGTGTAGCAGGTTGGTGACGAGGCGCATGAGGCCGAGGCCGCGGGCGAGCACGACGAGCTCATCTTCGGACCGGAGCTCCTGGAAGAGCGCCTGCTGGTATTCCTGGGGGATCAATTAGCCAGATGGAGGCGAGGGAAGAGCTGCGGATGGGCGGACCAGGGGCAGCGATAGCTTCACTGGTTGGGGCGCATTGTTTGTCGACATTCGGCGCGGTGCGTTGGGAGCGAGGGCATGTCGTGAAGGAAGAAGCTTGGCTGGGATGTCGAGGGCGATGATGGAGAGCTTCAAGCTTGGTAAGGTAGGTAGGTACCTTAACTTAGTGGATGCTCTTAGCGCATTTAGTGCATTTTTAGAGCCGCGTCGGTGCGTTTAGTGGGTGCTTCAGGGGATGTTCCAGTGGAAAGGGCGCTATAACCTCACTGACTGCTACCCCGCCGTGAATGTGAATGTGAACGGTCAGGCGCAAGCAGCACCCCGCACTTCACGATCCAACGAGGGAGATCAAGCTTGCATTGCAGAGTGAAGGTTGCAGCGGAAGCGAAAAGTTCTTATTTATTAAAGTTTATATGTGTATATTCTCGGGCAGGGTCTAGTTCAGAGCCGTCGCAACATGGTCATGTCTCGTGAGTCGCTGCCTCGCTTCGTGACATCATCGCTGTCGCGGGGGAATCTACTTGTTGAGCTCGGCCTTGCGCTCGCCGCGCTCTTCCTTGGTGCCCTCCTGGCCAGGAAGGTTTTGAACAATCGCAGGACCGTGGGCCTTGTGGGCGGCGAGTTCGGGCTCGACCTTGTCCTTGATGGGCTGGATGGAGAATTGCTTCTCGCCCTGGTGCATTGTTAGTGACGTCAGTAGCCAGAGAGCAGGAAGGGACACGGCATCGTACCTCGTTGTTGTTCTTTTGATCCTTGGAAGAGTCCATGATGTTGATTATGTGATTCGATGTCTGATCTGATAGATGTCGTGTGTTGTAGAGAAGAGGATGTGGGATGCAAGTGTAAAGTTCTAGACGATGGTATTTAGAGGGGCATCCAAGTAAACGTCCGAGATGGCCCAGATGACGTTGGCCTTTTTGCCCCAAACAAAACCAAGCTAATCGTCCCCGCTGAGCAAGCTTTTGTCGTACTGGTACTGGTACATGGAGTGCCGCCACCAGCTTGCGGACTCGTCAGCTACCACACGGCCGTCCGTGTTCTCGATTCTGGTTCGTTGGAGAGGGCGACAGCGCAACTCTGCCCAGGCAAGTCTTGCGCTCTGATGTCATTTGCGCCTCTGCCCTGGGTTGCAGGCCTGATGACGGACATGACTTGCGCCTGCATGTCCGTTTTCCTAATTGGGTATTATACAGTCCCCTCTTGCTGTCTCACTTGTTGTCATGCTGCAGCGCATCAGTTGAAGCGCGCAAGCCATCCATGCAGACATGCGCATGTGGGTAGGGCGGGTTCCAGTTTCTGTGCTGATTTAGCACCCTTGATTTGTTCCATCTCGTCCAAGGTCTTGTTGCGACACTGACGAGGCTGCGGAGTCTCAGTGTGGCGTCTGCCCCTAATAACATCCTATTAGCTCCGCCATTGGCCAACCTCTCAATTCGCACTCAATAGAGCTCACTCGCAAGTCGAGGATAGGGTAAATTCTTCAAAACTGGTCTGGCGATTGGAAGCATTAATGATGAAGGCCACATGGACAACTTCGCAGTCGGACCGTGGCCTGCGACCTACGACCGCACAACTGGACAATGCGAGTTCATCACTCAGCAATAATGCCGTTGGCCGTAGTCCGTAGACTTTTTTTTTTTTTTTTTTTGGAAAAGCTTCCGCTTACCCTTTGCCAAATCCCACGTGAAAGCAGTGTAATAAAACATGGCACTGGAAAAAAATCTAGACGTACCTGATTGCGACAGCTTCCACAACAACATTGCTACATCCTTGCCAGTTGCGTATAATTGCGTACGATAGCTGACTCACTGGACACGCAAACCAGTCGACGACTTCCACAATTCGGCCATGCTAGAGCCTAGAACGCGTGGCCGCAAGGCGACCAGTCAGCTCCAACGCCATCTCAGCCCCATGCGGCGTATCCGCTCAACTCGAGGTCTTGAGAATTCTTGCAAGCCTTTGTTTCTTGCTGCCTTTTTATCGGAAAAGGGAGTTTAGAATTGTACGAGAAAGTAGATAACTATGAGACTAGGCATATGCCGTTCCTTTGCTCGTCTTTGTTGAATCGCGATGCGATCCTTAAACATCTGCCTAGAAGCTTATATCCTAATCTGACTCGGCCGGGTACACAAGCCTTTCGGCTCCACCCTGTAAGGCTGGGACGCGAATACAACGACCGGATGCTATCGTAAGAGGCAAAGCCCTGGAGAGTGCGGTGATGCCTATCAGGCTGCGAAAATGGAGCCGGTAATTCGTACGCCAGAGCCGCTCAAGTCATAAAATGCCAATCGCCGAGACCTTTTCTTTTTTTCGAGTCCCTAAATATTCGCGAGCCTCGTTGTAAATAATACTCACTATCTTGTAAAGCTATACTGGAAGCGCAAAGATGGTGGTGTCGTGCGATGCCCAGTTTGGCCCTCGAGTCGATAGCGCTTGTCGGTCATTCGATTTTACACTATACTTTGAAGATGTCGTCTTCAGCGCAGTGCCGAGTGCCATTTTCATCTTGATTGCAGCCATTCCGTTAATTGGCTTATCACGGCAACGACGCATTGTCAGAAGCTCGACGCTATTTGGCCTGAAATTGGTATTGTACAAGCCGATTGCCCTCCCCACTGCGCCGCCGACTAACAAGAAACCCCCCCAAGGCCGTCTTCTCAGTCCTCTTGGTATTTCAGGCTATTTTTCTAGGACTGAGAATCAAAAACGAAAAACTACATACTGGCGCTTCGATTGCCGCTGATGTTTTGTCGCTCATTGCCACGGGCGCGGCCGTTGCGCTGTCGTGGCTGCAGCACCACCGCTCCGAACAACCATCCACAACCTTGACTTTGTACCTGTCCGCGCTCGTATTACTAGATATTGCTCGGGCGCGCACACTCTGGCTCATTCCGGACAGCACAGCCGCCTCCGCCATCAAGACGGTCGCTCTGCTGCTGACAACTGCTGTCCTGGTGCTGGAGTCGACTGGCAAGAGAGCGAGCCTGCGCCAGCCGGAGAAGCTGGCGCACTCCGGCCCGGAGCCCTTTATCGGCTTCTGGGGCATCAGTGGCTATGTTTGGGTGCTCAGCACTCTCTCACGAGGCTATCACAATTTTCTGACGGTCGAGGACCTTCCCGAGCTCGACTACCGTATCTCGGCGGACAAGCTGCACCATAAACTACAGAGTCAATTGAAGAAGAGTATGAGCACGACGATTTACTAAAAGAAAAAAAGGCCGGATCCGCTAACAGAAAACAGCCGACTTGTTTAAGAAGAATGCCTTTGTCGCAGCTTGCGCTCGCGCGTTTGCTTCGTCATTCGTTTCGGCCGTCATCCCGCGACTCTTCCTGATTGGCTTCAAGTTTGCCCAGCCCTTTATGATCAACAACATGCTCGAATTCATCGGCGACAGACACGCACCGCAAAACATTGGCAACGGGCTGATTGGCGCCTACGCTCTCGTGTACGCCGGCATGGCCATCTCCATGGCCCTCTACCGCTACTACTCGAACCGATTCATCATTGGCCTCCGCGGCGGCCTCATCTCCGTCATCTATCAGCAGACGGTGGAGGCGCGCGGCCTGGACCTCGGCGACATTGACGGGCTGACGCTCATGGGCGCCGACGTGGAGCGCATCTCGACTGGCTTTCGCACGATCCACGAAGTGTGGGCGTCGCCTATTGAAATCATCATTGCTGTGTACCTGCTCGAGCGACAAATTTTTGTGGCGTGCGCCGTCCCGGGTCTGCTCGTGCTCACTTTTGTCTTACTGGCTTTTGTCATTGCCACGCTCGCCAAAAAGTACCAGCGCGCATGGATCGAAAAGGTTGAAGAGCGGCTGCGTCTCACTACAAACATGCTGGCCAACATGAGGACGGTCAAGATGCTGGGTCTCAGTTCGAGGATGTTTTCAGTCATCTACAAAGCCCGCGATGTGGAAATTGAAAATTCCACTCGCTATAGATGGACCTTGATTGGGCAAATTTTCTTTTGTAAGTTTCACCGGCTCATCATTCTCTCCAGAATATTCTCTCCTTTACCAACTTTGCTAATCTATATAGCAAACTCACCCATGATGTTTGCGCCCGTGGTGACGTTCATCGTTTTTGTCGCCATAGCCAACGCCCGTCACGACAACTCCTTCCTGGCTAGCAAGGCCTTTACATCCTTGTCACTCATTGCGCTTTTAACGGAACCCACTCTGATGTTCATCCAAGCCATACCAAGTGTATACGAGTGCCTCAGTTGCTTTGACCGAATGCAAGAGTACTACCGCCAGCCCGTCCACCCCGGTCTGCTGCCCCAGGCGGGCAATAACATTGCCCCGGAAAAGAATGCATCCGCAATTTCTTTACAAGCTATGCCAGGCCACTTGACGGGCTCTGGCGAGTCTGTTGTGAGTTTTGTCGATCAGGACTTTGCGTGGGCTAAAGCTAGCCCGCCTGTGCTCAAGAATATCAACGCGTCTATCCTCAGAGGACGCTTCACTGCCATCGTGGGTCGCACTGGCAGCGGCAAGTCAACCTTGCTCGAGAGCATTCTAGGAGAGACAGTTGACGTCCGCGGCCGCACAGAACGCAAGTTTGCTACGGCGGCCTACTGCTCCCAAGTTCCTTGGTTGGTGAATGGTACTCTCAAAAGCAACATCACATACGGCTGCTCGGGCCCAACTGATGATGAATGGTATCGGGCCGTTGTTTCAGCCTGCGGATTGGAAAGCGACATTAATGGCCTGCCCGGCGGCGATCAAACAGAAATTGGCGACAGTGGCAGCAAGCTGAGCGGCGGCCAAAGGCAACGTGTCAGCTTGGCTCGAGCTGTCTTCTCGCGGGAGCCGGTTATCCTGCTGGACGATGTCTTGAGTGGCGTCGACAATGCCAACATTGCCCACATCTCGGACAAGCTTTTTGGACGCTCTGGTCTCTTGCGCCGAAGCGGCTCCACCATCGTTCTCGTGACGCATTCCAAGTATCTCATGATGATGGCCGACGATGTGTTGGTGGTCGACCAGGGCACGATTGTCGAATCGCGGACTGTTGCCTCGCTGCAGTCAAGCGACGGATTCTCGTCTGGCTTTCAGATTGAGGATCCTGCGACCGAAACGGATGATGAGGAGATAAACGTGACCAAGAAGGCTGATGCGCAAGCTCTTGCACGCATCGAGACGGCCGAGGACGCGCTCTCTGCACTCAATGAGGAGGCCGCAGATCTCAAACGCACGCACGGAGTCCCTTCTGTATACCGCTACTACATGCACTCCTCCGGATACATAAAGGTGATTATCATGCTTGCTGGCGCCGGGCTGTACATCTTTTGCAACGAGTTCGGCGTCGTCTGGATTGATCTGTGGTCCTCGGCCAACGCCAAACATCCTGGCCATGCCAACAACGGCATGTACCTAGGCGTCTACGCTGCCCTAGGAATCATTTCTGGAGC
Source organism: Akanthomyces muscarius (assembly GCF_028009165.1). Taxonomy (NCBI): domain Eukaryota; kingdom Fungi; phylum Ascomycota; class Sordariomycetes; order Hypocreales; family Cordycipitaceae; genus Akanthomyces; species Akanthomyces muscarius. The sequence goes on along the minus strand of NC_079243.1, from coordinate 1,540,847 downwards.
CCTACTGTTTTGCCTCTGCTGGCTCGTCTTTGTCAACATGATCTCCATCTCCTCGAGGAATTTGCACACGGATCTTTTGAACGCCGTCATTCGGGCTCCGCTGCTCTTCTTCCAGGAGACCGACGTTGGTAACATCACAAACCGCTTCAGCCAGGACATGGAGCTGATTGGCATTGAGCTCCCAATCATCATTATCAATTATCTTGCCTCATTTTATGAGTGCATTGCGAAGATGATTCTTTTGGCCGTGTTCGGACGCTACCTGACCGCCTCGCTGCCCATATTTCTCGCAGCCATCTATGTTATTCAGCGCATCTACCTTCGCACATCGCGCCAGGTACGACTCTTGGACATTGAAGCCAAGGCGCCCGTCTACCTACAGTTTCTCGAGTCTAAGAACGGTGCCGCCACATTGAGGGCGTTCGGATGGCAGCATTCGTGCCAGCTGGGCCTGCAACGTCTCCTCAATCGCTCTCAGAAGCCAGTGTATCTGCTCTACTGCATCCAGCAATGGCTCGCTCTCGTGCTGGATGCGCTTGTTTCCGCGCTGGTGTTGATACTCATTGCTATTGTTGTCACCTGGCGAGACAAGTTCTCACCGGGAAGCGTTGGTGTAGCTCTCGTTACTGTCATGACTTTCAACTCTGCACTGACGCAGCTCATCAAAATGTGGACTTCACTTGAAACTTCGATCGGTGCTGTTGGTCGTATCAAGGAGTTCAAGGACAACACTGTGCCTGAAGAAGAGGAGCTGGGCATCTTGCAGCCAGAGAGCCCTCCGCCGAACTGGCCGAGCGCGGGCAATATCGAGTTCAGAAACGTCATCGCATCTTACAAGTGAGTGTTGATTTCAATCTTGACTGAAGCTCTATCTAATAGATATTTTCTACAGGGAAATCGGACCGTCTGTTCTCAAGGGACTAACGCTGTCAATCAAGGCTGGCGAAAAGGTTGCCATTTGCGGCCGCTCTGGCAGTGGCAAGACGTCGCTCATTCTGAGTTTGCTCCACATGATACACATCAATGGCGAACTTATCATTGACGACGTTGACATCCACAATATCGTACCTAATGAACTGCGTGCGCTCATCAATATTGTTCCTCAAGAGCCGTTTTTGATGCCTGGGTCGGTACGCCAAAATGTCGATCCATTCGAAATCGCCAATGACGGTGACATTATAGCCTCGCTGAAACGGCTTGGCCTTTGGGAGCGTATCGAAGCCGCCGGTGGTGTCGACTCCGACATGCCTCTCACGTCCTGGTCCGTGGGCGAGCGGCAGTTAATTTGCATGGCTAGGGCCATGGTGAGGAAAAGCCCGATCCTCATTCTCGACGAAGCTACCAGCAGGTCAGTTCTCCAGCTCGTCCTCAAGTCGCGAATAAACTTACTAAAAAAATTGGCAGCGTCGACCACAAAACGGAAGAGATTATGCAAGAAGTGCTGGAGACTGAGTTTGCAGGTAAAACAGTGCTTTCCGTGGTTCATCGCCTGGGGTATATTGAGCGGTATGACAAGGTTGTGGTCTTGCAAAAGGGGGAGTTGATGGAGTTTGATGCCCCCGGGGTGCTGCTTGCTCAACCATCGATGCTGGCAGCGATGAAGAGGGCCGGAACGCGAGGCTCCAGCAGCCTGGGCAGTGATGATGATGAGTGAACCGGGTCCATGATGATTATACCTGATCTTGCGGCTGATCAAGGCCCAAAAGTAATATTTATACCATGAATTTAATTGGCAGAAAGTAATCTGTATCCGAGAAGTGCGCAGTTGACTACTGAGATGACTGTGTACAGGTCCAGAAGTCTGTTGGCAACTGGCACGCAAAGCCGGGCTGACTGCCGGTGCAGGTAGAGCATGGGAAACAGGCGCAGTCCGTGCTCTTCTGGCGGTCCCAGGTGGAACACAGTGAACCCGTCCACCACGACTGAGCAGGAGAATAGGATTGTCATATGTCTCAAGTACGCAAAGGGTATGTCCTTGAGGATCTGCTGTGAGACGGCTCGGGGGCCGGATTCCATCTGGAGCATGATGTTGAGCGCACCCACGGAGAGGATAACGACCATGAACATGATAAGCTCGCACAGCAAGATGTAGATAAAGGTGATGGTAGCGTACACGGGGAATTGCCCGTCGAGCGGCCACGTCGGGAGCTCATTGATGACGAAATGGCGAAATCGAAGCCATTTTCTGGCGAGCCCTCCTGGCTCGGCCTGCGCAGGGCCGGCTCGGTTGTCGGGTGCAGCATCGTTGCGGTTTTGAGCGCCATCGGTCTCTGGCTCCAGGCGTATAGCGAAACGTTGCCCATTAATCTGAACTGGGGCATTATTCCTCCGAGAAGCCTCGACATGACGCTCGGGATGTCCAGGAAGCTCTGAACCAGTATTGTCGATCAGAGGACCTTGGTGCTGAGGGCCGTCAATCTCTGGATCGTGAGGAATAACGCGTCCATCAATGTCCAGTCGAGGAATGTGTATTCCAGATACGTCAATCTCACGAACGGTGAGCTCGCCAATTTCGGGATTGTTTAGCTAGGGAATTTCCAGTTCGGGGTTCTCCAGTTCGGGATTATCTAGTTCAGAATTGTCTGTCTGAGAACCGTCATGGGGAGAAAAGCCACGACTTGCTTGCTTGCGCTTCGTTGCCCTCCTGCGGGATCGGCGCCGGTTCGCTGCTCCTTTGCGGATAGAGCGACACTTTGATGCCTTGTCGCAGAGACAGTGCCGACGAGATGGCCGCTTTGCTACACTGTCTTCAGCATTGAGGATACAAGCCGCGAGATCGGCGGATTCCACATTGCCAAGGTCAGACGTATAACCCTCGGAGTCAACATGAATCCACGAGTCAGACTCGGAAATATCTAATACTCTTGGGTTTGACGCCTCCGAGGCGGACACGCCCGAGGGCTTGCGTTTCTAGGTTGAAGTTGGACATGGCGCTTCCGATTACTGTAGCAATGGGATTGATTACAAGTGGCTGAGGAAATGAGAAAGTTAGTCTTTTCGGACTGTCTGATATTCTATCTAATTGAAGATGCTCCTGTTTATGTATGCTGTAAGAGAAGAATAATCCTTGTGGCTGTCGAAAAGGTTTGTGGGCGTCAGCCACACCAAAGTATCGTGGTAAAAGTGAAGGTTATTTCGCCTCGTTGTGCATTTTGCTTTATCCTGATGCACAAAAAATGCCTTTTTGATAGAAAAATGAGATACCAACGTTGTTGCCATGTTGGCTGCTGTGTTTCCGTGGTAATACGCCACGCAGCAATGTAGCTGACTCCGTTTCAACAATACCAAAATGTCAACTACTTGCCTTTCTAAATGCCATTTCCAAGCATTAGAGACCCCAAACTTTTGATAAAGCCCGTAGACTGTAGCTGTACATGCTCGTGTAAAGACATGCGCTCTCATTCATGTCCAGGAGCTGTCTAGGGTAGGCTGGGTTCTGTTGGCGCCGCGCCGCGCCGGAGCTGCCTGAGCGGGGCGGCCGCCCGGTAAGGTGGGCACGACGAACAACGGGGAAACTCACGTCAGTCCAGTCGTCAGTGCTGGCCACTGATCCTCCACAGCCTCGCTCTTTCGTCACTCCTTCACCTTTGGCTGCTATCCCACACCCCAGCACGGCGCCGCTCCTGACAAGCTCAACGCCTGACTGTCTACTCGTCGCTTCAATTGCTTAGCTGTCCCAATCGCTTGTCTCTTGAGGCGTCGTCCTCCCAGCCCCGCACAGCACTGTCGCGCGAGCAGGCTGTAGCCTCCCAGGCGCCAGCATGCCGTCCATCCTCAACGACGAGGACAAGGACACCGTGAAGCGGTTCGTCCCCAAGCAGTCCAACAAGATCCAAGCCGTCGCCGTCGCCAAGCTATACGTCGCCTACCCGGACCCGACAAAATGGACGTACACGGGCCTGCAAGGGGCCGTTGTCCTGGCGAATGACCTGGTTGGCAACACATACTGGCTCAAGATGGTGGATATCTCGGTACGCGCTCTCGTGTAAGGATACTCGTATCATTATTTACTAACGTGGGAAGCCGACCACCCGTGGCGTCATCTGGGACCAGGAAATCTTTGACAGCTGGAGCTACAACCAGGACCGAACCTTTTTCCACACCTTTGAGCTCGAGGACTGCCTTGCCGGCCTCAGCTTCGTCGACGAAAAGGAAGCCAAGCAGTTCAAGAAGAAAATGGACGATCGAGAAAAGAATGCGAGCCGCGCCACGAAATCTACGCCGTTTGGAGGAGCAGGAGCAGGAGGCCAGACCAAGGAGAAGCACAGCCTGCTCGGTGGCCTCTTCCACCGCCACTCTTCCGCGCCGACTCCCGACCCCGTCCGCACGAGCAGCCTTCCCCCGCCGCCGCCCGGGCCGCAGCACTCGTCGTCGACGCTGATGAATGGCAGCAGCTTCGGGCTGCTGCCGACGCAGTCCGAGTTTGCGCTGCTCGACGCCTTTGATCCGCTGTGGCGCGAGCACTTTGGCAAGGACCTGAGCGACAAGGGCTTGACGGACGACTTTATCAAAGAAAACCAGGAGTTTATTGTCGACTTTCTGCGCGAGGAGCAGGAAAAGATGAATGGCGGAGGGCTCGACACATCGTCAGCAGCGGCACCACCACCACCACCGCCCGCACCGCGCACCAACGGCAGCAGTGGCGGCGGACGTGCTCCTCCTCCTCCACCACCACCACCCGCAGGCTCGGCCAAGAAGAATGGACCTCCCCCGCCGCCGGCGCCGCGAAGATCGACAAAAGCCGATACATCAACACCCGAGCCGCGATCGCCGTCCCCCCCAACATCCCCCCCCGAACCCGAACGACCCAGGTTTCGCGCGCCGCCGCCGCTGGCCGAGGCTGGCAAGTTCGCCAACCTGCCCGAGCCAGTCAAGCGACGACCGGTTCCCTCGACACCCTCAGCACCGTCTCAGGCCCCCGGCGCAGGCCCCCCTCCTCCTCCACGACCTGCCAAGACGCCATTGGAGCCCGACTCTCCCCAACGCGCGCATGCTGTTCCTCCTGCCTTCACCGGACAGCGCGCACCATCCGGACCACCAGCACCCGCACTGCCCAGCCGCGGCGGTCCTCCTCCCCCCCCTCCTCGAAACGACTCACACGCAGCTCCGGCGCCTCCTCCTCTGCCACCGAAAGTTGCACCTGGCGGCGCACCACCACCTCTTCCTCCCTCCAGCAGCCGACCCATCCCACCACCTCCTACCGCTGGCGTTCCTCCTCCTCCAACTTCTGCCGGCATTCCTCCTCCACCTCCTCCGCCTCCTCCTCCTGGCGGTGCCGGAGGCCCTCCTCCCCCTCCACCACTACCCCCGACTGGCGGTGGTGGTCCTCCTCCCCCTCCTCCTCCGATGCCGCCGCGCGACAACGGGCCCCCACCACCAGCTCTGCCCAAGCCCGAAGGCAGCCGAGCAGCCGTGATGGGCGATATCCAAAAGGCGGGTGGCATTGGCGCGCTGAAAAAAGTGGACAGGACCCAGATCCGCGACCGAAGCTCTGCGCAGGTGGGCGGCGCCGAGGGTGGTGCTGGTGGTAGCGCGGCAGCAGCGGCAGCTGGTGGCGCGGGTGCGGGTGCAGGCGGTGGTATGGCAGATGCGTTGGCAGCGGCGCTGCAGAAGCGCAAGGACAAGGTTGCCAAGAGTGGTAAGTTAAATTTCGTCTGGCTTCGTGATTTGAAATGTCGATGTTAACAATTCTGCTACAGATGATGAAGACGACGATGACGAATGGTAGAGGGTTTGAATGGGTGATGGAGAAGTGTATGGGCATTGGTCACGTCCTTTCGGGTTGGAACAAAACAATATTGGCGGATTCTAGGTGGTGGTAATTATCTTTTTTTTTATTCATCATGTGTTGTTTTACATTTACCACGCCAGCCTAGAATATTAAACTGAAACAAAAATGACCTATACCTATCTTTCATGTAGATTATCACGTTTATAAGTCAAGACTGGCGGTGTATCATTATCGAGGAGGCCTCGCACCACGAGAGTCTGGTGTCTTGTTTACTAGCGAAGAAAGAGAAGCCGTCAATGTTACGAAGTCCATGTATTCTCTTGGTCTATAAAATGGTCTCGCAAGTATTAGTGCTCAACAGCGTACCGGTCTAAAAAGGTGGTGACAGTCTGAAAATCGCACGCAGATGCAACACACACATAAGCACACACACGGGAAGAAGAAGGAAGAGATTGGAAATGAAAACATTTGATTTGATTTTGACAACCATGACGTCTCTCCCACCATGGCCGTCTCGTGATGAAGAAACGCAATCCACTCCAGATACTGTCGTGGGACCCTCGAATGATAGAGATTCTAGCAAAAAAGGGTTTGAGAGAGAAGACAGTGTGTACAGTAAGCCCGATACCCTCCCGTCGGCGATGATGCTGACGAGAAAAAATTGGGATAGTTTATGCAGGAGGGATCACAGGGACGGGAACCCGTTGTATCGAAACAGATCCGCACAGCAGGCTCTCTGATTCGAGATGTTCCCCTTGTCGGGAAAAAGGTCGGACCGGCTTAAATGTCGTCAATGTCAACCTCCTTCTTCTTGTCGTCTTCCGACGACTCCTCGTCCGAGCCGTCGTCGCCAAACTCGAAGAAGGCCTCGCCGTCCTCGCCCTGGTTGAAGTTGTCGTGCTCGTTGATCTTGGCGTGCTCGGGCAGCTCGCCGTACGACTTTAGGGTACGTGCCTCGTCGGCGGTGTACTTGAGGATGACGTCGCCCTTGCCGTCCTGGAATTCACGCAGGGAGAGGAGGATGATGTCGCCCTGGTTGATCCAGACCTTCTTTCGCATTTTACCGCGAATCTGCAGGCATGTTAGCATCTTGTGAGTAAGGGGGAGTACACGCGAGCGTGCGATGGACGCGTCTGCAGAGTTTGGATTCCCACTCGGTTTCATGTTTGGTGGCAAAGATCGAGGGGAGGTGTGGTCTGCAAACGACGTGTCCATCCAACACGCGGCGGGTGATAAAAAACGTACGTTGGCTAGACGCTTGCTTCCGTCGAAGCAGAGAGCTTCAAGACGACCGTTGCCCAGCATCTTTACGACCTGGGCATACTCCTGACCGTCCTCCTTGAAGGTGAGTTCTCGACGCTGGTCGTCGTTTTCCTTGGTACCGCGACGGCGGTTCTTGCCGCCCTGTGGGAGGAGAGAATATGGTTAGCAGGATGTCCTTCTTGTGGTTTGAGTTCTTTTTTCCTCTCTCATGGATTTGGAGTAGAGGCAGCGAGCAGGGACGCGCAGAGGAGAGACCACATCGCGAACCATGGCGGGGGCGGGGAAAAGAGACGCCAGGCGGGATGGAGGGGTTTGCGCGTCCAGGGTCTGTGTATCTCAAGGACAGAGGCAAAACAAAAGGGCACAGCTGGTAGGAAAATCACTCACTTTTCCCTTATTCTTAGGCATCTTAAAGTATGCGTGCTGCGCCGGTTCTTATTTCAAAAACTGGAGGGTCGCAACAAGCGTCTTGGTGATGATGTTTTTTGTGTGAAGGAGAGTGGGCAGGTGGGCGACCATTTATCTGCCTCTCTCCCTCGCCGTGCAGTGGCCACACGCACCCGACCGTGCCCCTCCATTTGCCTGCTTGCTTTCTCGCAAACGGAGGCACCAAAGCCAGCAAAGCCTGTTAGCCACGATTTAAGAGGGGCGCACCACTGCTAGCCGCCCGTTCCCAGCTCTTTTTTTCCCTCCCAGGCACACAAAGCACGCTGGGAAAATGCGCCCACAAAGCCTTTTTTCTCGTGCAAAGCCCCAGTATGACTCAATGGTCGGGCACCAAAGCATGACATGGTGAAGTCGAGAGCAATAGAGGGGTACCTTTACCAGGCTGCAGGTTGTCGCACTACCATAGGTATCGGACTAACGCAGACCCGCTCCCTGTGCGTCACAACGCTAGCGACATCCACAGTGAAAAGTGGCCAAATAGAGCTTAGCGCAAAGACGGGCTTTCGAGATGGCAAACAGCTTGACACATGAAAAAGCCCTTTTCTTTCGAACAAATCGTCAACCTCTGAAACTTGCTTCGGTGGCGGGAGGACCGGAACTAGGAGTCACAAAAAAAAAAAAAAGCTGACGCTATTGCCACCATGAGATGAGCATGCACTGCGCCAGGCTGAATCACACAGCCGTCATGGCGCTCACCACACGACGAGCAGTCACAGGAGCTCCCTTGGCAAAGCTCCTCGCCACCACAGCGACTCGATGTGCCTCGACAATTTCTGTGATACCGCCTCGGCAACAGTCTGAAGGCGGCAGCAGCGACGGCAGCAGAAGCGGCAGCAGAAACTCCGACCGCCACAGAAAACCGGCCAAGACATCCGCGAAGCGCACCGTCTCGCGCATGCTCTCCGTCGACGTCGCCAAGTTTATGCGCCCCTCCGACGGCCACCTGACGACGACGCCCGAGAATGCGCGCTTCTTCCGCGCGAACCCGACCGTCGACCACGACCACGGCATCATGACGCGCCTCGAGACCACCGACGCCGTCCGCAGGCTCGCCAAGACGTACCGCGTGCGGCTCGCCTGGTCGCCGCGGCACGTCATCCACCCGCACCGCCTACGCTTCCTCGACCCTCGCGGCCACCCGCTCGCGCCCAAAATCCGCAGCGACTGCGCGCGCAAGGCCCGAGAGGACGCGCTGTGGGCGTTTGCGACGGCGGTTGGAGGGGACAGCGCTGTCGTGTGGCAGCTGACGAAGCGCGAGCTGCTGCGCGCCGTGTTCCGCAGCCTGACGGCCCTGGGGTACGACGAGCACGGTCGGAAGCAGGACGGGACGGAGCTGCTTGGGACGCTGTGGCTCACGGTGTCGCAGGCGCAGCATGCGCGGCGGCTGCCGGTCGAGGCCTTTGGAGAGGTGGTGGCGGATACGCTGGACAAGCACTACGCGACACGGCCAGAGGAGCGTCGCGCGGCGCTGGTGGCCGATACTGTCGGTGCGGAAGAGGACACGAGAGGGAAGAAAGAGCCGAGTGATGGCATGAAGAGGCGCGCGAATAATTCAAAGCCGTGGACACCCCGAGAACAAGCTGGTGAGAGGGGCAGGCACGTACCCGCGGCGGAAGCGGAATCGTCCATGACTTGGCAGCCACGGAAAAGAACGTGATGGGCCTTGCAGCTGGATTCTTCCGGGGTACTACATGTATAAATATTGTGTATCAAAGCGTGCGATTGGTTATTTCATGTACATCTCTGTAATATAGTACACCGCTAAGCATTAATGTTTTTGATGGCCTGCGAGCGAGAAAGGTCGTGGACTTGTTATCAATGACATCGCCAACTATCAGAGCAGCAGAAGGTTAGTGTATTCTACAGAGAAGGAGGCAGAACTCCAACTTGCGGTGGTCTGCGCAGCCTGGCATGCGAGGCAATGCCACCAGTAGAATGACAGATTGTGGTCTTCTTCACTCCTGGCGTATATGCAGCATGACGAGTAGCTCCAATCTATGCCTTGGTTCTTCTTTTGATGCCCCACGTTAGGTACGCCCGGCTGTAGTGCTATTCGCCGAAAGCCTCGTCTCGTCGCGCTGAGTGCAATGCCTTGCCAGGCAATTGGGACACTAGCGACTCCCTCCAGAGCCTCGTCCTGTTGTGCTGGATCCCGCCCACTACATAGATACTTAAATCTTCTCTCTTCTTCACACTTGACCTGCGTCAGATCAATAATTATCTCATTTCTGTGTCAAGACGATTATCGCCAGCAACTCGAAATGCCGACGGTCGCAGCCCTCAGAATCCACTTCAGCCATGTCCAGTACGTGGTGCTGGTCTGTGTCCTGCTGCAGGCCTTCCGAATAGTCATCACGGACCAGACACAAAAGCTCAGCCAGGGCAATGAGGCGTGGACGCAGCCACATATGACGAATCTTACAGATACTCTTCAACTGAGTAGCAGCACTCTCGCAAACGCTTCTTATACCGGCACCTGGAACATCACTCATCTCGTGACCACGGAGAAACCAAAGTCCCTAGTCCCACCACCGACGGCGTTCTTCTCTTTCTCGACAGCGAGAGCACTCCTGTACGCGGCTGTGGCATCGCTTGTCGGCTACTACTGGAACCTCCTGCTGGAGAGACAGCTGCCTGCTCGTCCGCGTGGTGATTCGTCTTCGTACAACAACGACAAGCTTGCGGAAGGCCATGAACAACTGGAGGAAAAGATTGTAGAGAAGTGGCTCGCCAACGGCAAGATAAAAAGAGCTTCTCTGAGTTTTTGGAATACCGTAGCAAAGTGGTTGTTGGACATTTCGGTCGGGCGAGCACTTGTTCTTTTGGCTACCGAACTGACCAGGATTGCCGCGTATTCGAAACAGCCAGTCAGGGCGTTGCAAAACTTACCATCAGTAAGTTGAATTCCTTCTAGTCCTGTCACATTGACCCCCGAGCTAATTCTTAATGAATAAGGAATTGCTATTTGGTACGCTGGCCTATTTGTTCACTCCCTACACAATCTTTTCTGTTGCCGGCATGATTATAGTGCCTGCCAACCAGCGCGTTATCTTCGCCAGCGCGTTTTACTTTGTTTGCACAGTGTTCTTTCAAATCATCATCTACATTGTCGTCCCCCGGTTTGTTATGAGTAGGACTGGGACACAGTGGTTAGAAAGCCTCACAGAAACTACTTGGTTGGTCGCTCGACATCAGCACGCTGATCAGGTCGGTCGAACTGAACTCTAAAGCTATTCTTGACTATGTTTCGAAATCACGAAAAAAATTCTTACACATCTTCGTCTCTGTATTGTACTTTATCTCTCTCTGAAGGGTTTCCTTTAAGATTTTGCTCAGCCTGACACGAAGTGACGCCATCAACAGAATTGCCGATCATGCTATTCTTTAATGCTTGTGCGTGTGCGCGCAGACGGGCTACAGCTCCAGAGGCCCAACAAGAGCCGCCGATACACCGGGGCACTTGACTGGCCTTGTGGCCTTCTCAGCCTCGGCCAGAACATGCATGCTGCTCCCCATGAGCAACCTTGTATACGCTGGTCCTCTGCATTAGCGTGTGGTGCCCAATCCTACGTGTTTCAGCTCATCACAGTGCGGCGCGTAAAGTGCGTATAGTAACAAAATGTAGAGGGGCTGTCTACACTCACTGACCTTGCATTTATTCCTACACACGCCTATTACAAACGCTCAACAGCAGCTTTTATAAAATATTCCGGTGATCACAAACCTGAGCAATTTATCCCCTCCCACAGCCAGCTCTTGCTTCGGGCTCAACCGCATTCTTCGATAGGTGCTATCCTATTCAACGCAACGAGCGACATTCGAGGCCGAAGACATGTCGTCAAGGCTCGCCCACACAACAGCAAATCCACAGGGCAGCGGCCATCCTGATGGTCCCATTCCAGACACAGCTTTTGCGAGTGAAGAGAGACAAGATTTGTCGGGGACGAAGGAGGATGCGCGTGCCGAACAAGGCGTCGATCAGCATGACCCGTACGCGGCACTACTCACGAGCAATAATTTGGTTAAAATTATGGAAGAGATTAGGGACGGGCAAGAGACCATAAAAGAAGTAATGATGGAAAAGATGGATCCATATCGGGATATCTCAGGGCTTGCAAAAGAAATATGGACCAAGTTTTGGTATGCTCCAGAGGACGACATCGAGTTTGGCTTACCTCGACACTCCTTGTCCGGGAAAAGATTCTTTCAGGAGCTTATGCCATTTCCTATATATCAGGAGGCTGACCACAACGAAAATGCAGGCTACGAAAGTGGCAGTGAGAACGGAGTAGTAGGGATTTGGCAGCTTTTTGAGGACCCTGGCCTTCGTACGTCCATGGATTACGCAGACGATCTACGTGCAGTTCTCCGGGACTGGGTCGCCGAATCCGCGAGACATGTTTCCCCCTGGTCAGATTGTTTATTGACCGACGGCACATTGAAGTCTAAAATTCTCGGCCAGGAGAAACTGTGGGACGACAAATGGCCTGCGGCCAGCAACGAATTTGTTCGTTTCGTTTATCCAGGCGTTGAAGTCGACGACCCGTTCCACTACGATCCGAGGTGCATTGAAAACTATGCTAAAGTAAGATCACAGGCATCTTGTTCAAGACTCTACACGCAGCTAAGTTTCATAAGCTGATGCTGCATTTGCTATAGTACATGCCAGATCGTGAAACAGATGTGCCAAGTTGCCTTAGTGGTGTTATCATGTCAGTTTGCGTCTCTGTCCCAAGCCTACTGTCTAACAAATTGCCTAGACAAATCGATATTGACCAGGATGCGCGTGTAATAGGATTCGAAAATTTGAAAAGCATCCTTTATTTCGCCCGAGGAAGAGAATTCCGCCCGGCAGATAGGCTTGCGTTTCTGGATAATCATGTGTCTGAGTGGCAACCACGACCGATTCGTAGCAGATGTATTATGAAGAGCATCATGAGCACAAACATGATGGACGATACTATATTCACGACATGGAGACATCGTCCCCACGGGTTCGGAGTTTTTATGCATCATATGCAGTCTTTCACTTCCCTCACGCAAGAGGACTTTCAAACGAAAAGCAGTCCAATCGATGGTTTCCAGTGCCAAAGACAATCTTTCAATCTTAAAAGCCCCTACACGAATGAGGCTCTGCGTCTGCGCGAAGTGCGGTACTCGATTTGCTTGAATCTTTGGCCAGTTCAGCGCCCCTGTGGACTTTTCACACTCGTCTCGTTGGCTGATGAAGGCAGCAATGAGAACAAGCGGCGTAATACTCCAGGGGCGGATGCCAGTTTTGAGAGTCGCCACGTTGTCTGGAAAAGATATGGTCTTTTTCCCGCAGGCCTTTACACTGGTATCTCTGTCTTTCAACTGCAGATATGCGCCTTTATCGATTTCTGGGAAGACGCTTGGAACATCACAATAGCGAAAATTGATGCGACTGTCTCAGTCCCCGTGAGTTTTTCGGTCGGAAACCAAACAACAGCCAACATGGCTTGCTCACCATAGATCAGTTGACCGCTTTCGAAAACGACGAGAAGCTGGGAGAGCTGATATTCAAGACAAAACGCGAAACACTACTATCTTATTTTAAAGTGATGAAATTACTAGGACTATTCCTAGACTCGGTTCGGGCGACGCCGCGTTCTCTTGAAGAACTTTCTCAACACGTCAAAAACCCCACCCTGAGCGACTATTGGCGCGAGAGCAGACGCAAGTATGCCACAGAATCTCGAACAATCATAAGTTATAATTGGGATATTGTGAACAAGCGACAGAGGGACTCGGCTGAAAGAGTCATGGCCAAGTTAGAGCGGACAAAAAATGAAGTACAGAGTCTGATGGACGAGGTGAGTTTGCATTTTGCTCAATTACCAGAGAACGAACATCTTTAACCCTTCCCTATTTTTTTTTTAGCAATTCAAAGCTCAAGCTATGACCGAAGCCCAGAAAAGCAGAATCCTTAATAAATACCTGATGGTATTTACGTTCTTCACAATTTTATTCTTGCCCCCGACATTTGTCGTGGTAAGGCTTGAAGCGCCCCGAAACGTCGACCTGCATTGGCTGACGACGTTGTTAAGGCATTCTTTAGCAACAGCTTGTTCAACTCGCCGCCCAACAATGCTGCACCGGCCGCGAGTGATTCGAGCGCAGCTGCAGCAAATACATTTTTGTCCGGGACTGACAACATCAAAACAACATTTTGGATCAGCTTTGCAGTAGTGTCTGCAGCTACCTACGCTTTTGCTGGCGCCATGATGCTTGGAACTCGTGTACCTAGCGGCAAATGGCGCGATTTGGGCCGAGGGGTTAAAAGAGCTGTGCATGAGGCGACGCGCCCTGCTCGGGAGGAGAAAAGTGAGGACCATGAAGGCCACAGTGAAGAGTCGACAGCTGTCAATGAGTTTGCAGAGAACATCGATCGCGAACATAGAAAGTGGTGGCCAGTCTGGTGGCGCAGAAAGGCCAACCGGCCGGGTTCTCGAGGAAGCGAGATAGAGATGGAAGACAGGGTCTAGTAACTAGGTAGTTGGCACGAGTTATGCTGTTCGTCTTGCATTGTTGAAGACGAAAATAACAGATGTTTCAGCTGTAAGAACACCACTTGAGACAGAAAAGCCACGCGCTTTAGCACCGTCGGTCGGAGGAGCTGCTCAACTTCGCGAAGCATGCCCGTGGTACATTCAGCTCCTTCCCGCCCCTCCACCCTTCAAGCTAAGCAGCCCACTGATTAATTCACAGTGACGCTATCACCTCTCCACATCCCGCACCGCTCGATTTCTAATCGCGTTCGTCCGTTTCCATCATTACCAATCCTTGACGCTGCTCCGGCCCCCTCTTTAACCCTCCGGTCGAAAAAACCCCGCCCGGATCATAGACTGGTTACGGAATGATACAATCAAAGACAAATCCTCCAGGTCCGCCGCCAAACTCCACACCCGAGTTCCCAACTCCCGAAACCTAGTTAGCCAGAAATCTATAAACCAGAGGCACCCCGCTCCTCGCTAGCATCTAGAGCTCAATTGACTCTGTTGACTATACACTTTTTCTTCTCTGCCCAACTTGTTCTTATTGAGAAAACTCATGACATCGCGCCTTGCCGGAATCGCAAAGCACTTTTTGAAAATGGGAGCCACCAAGTCTGACATTACCCTCTACACGGTCAACACGCCCAATGGCATCAAGGCCAGCATCCTGCTCGAGGAGCTCAACCTCGACTACAAGGTGTGTAGCCGCACGCCTCGCTCGAGGTGGGGGGAAATACAGCGCTTACACAGCATCTAGGTCCACGCCATCAAGATGAGCGAAAACGAGCAAAAGGAGCCGTGGTTCCTCGAGATCAACCCCAACGGCCGCATTCCCGCCATCACCGACAAGTGGACCGACGGCAAGGACATTCGCATCTTTGAGTCGGGCGCCATCCTGCAGTACCTGACGGAGCGCTACGACAAGGACTACAAGGTCTCGTACCCGCGCGACACGCCCGAGTACTGGGAGATGACTAGCTGGGTATGTCAACTCAGTTCTACTGGATTCATGATTTTTCTTATGGCTAATGGCTTGAATAGCTCATGTGGCAAATGGGCGGCCTTGGCCCTATGCAGGGCCAGTCCAACCACTTTAAGCGTAAGCCAAGATCGATCTACCGCTTCCCACGATCGCGCCCCGTCTGACACAGGAGAAAAACAGGCTACGCTCCCGAGCAGATCCAATATGGCATCGACCGCTACGGAAACGAGACGCGCCGTCTGTACCGCACCATGGACGACACCCTCAAGAAGAATCCCAAGGGCGTTCTGGTCGGTGACAAAGTCACCATTGCCGACATTTCCGCCTGGGGCTGGGTTGCCAGTGCCAGTAAGTCACTCCTGACACGACTTTATCTTTTCTTTGTCTTTGTGAACCATGCTAATCATTGTCGCAGAGTGGGCTGGTGTCGACATTGAAGAGTTCCCCGCTCTCAAGAAGTGGCTCTTTGAGCTGCTCAAGCGCCCCGGCTTTGAGGCCGGCCGCCACGTCCCGACGCCGCACACTGCCTTTGACATGGCCAAGCTTAGCGAAAAGGAGCTGGATGAAAAGGCACACGGATCGCGGGCTTGGGTCCAGGCTGGCATGAAGGCTGATGCTAAGAAATAAACCAAGCTCATTCACACAACCTGCATGATAATAGTAATGGAAATCAATTTTTTCTTTTCAAAAACACCTACGACTTCTGTCAAGAACCTTTATCTTTCTTTGTGCCTCTAAGCGAACCCATGTATCGTCTGATCATTCATCATAAAAGCCCTATCGCTGCGCAAGCATCAACCAGTGATCAATGACCTTTGTAGCCAGTCTCGGCAGGTCCTTGAAACGCTTCTCGTCATACGTATCGTCCAGCGCCTTTCGCAGCCTCTTTGCCTTTGTCATCGCAACGATGCGCGCTCCACTCGGTCCGTTGCTCTGCGCAAACTCATTCGCCTCTTTAAGCAGCGCTCGCCGCTTGACACGCACCTCCTCCCCGTCCTGCTCCTCTGCCGTGCACAGCTTGCACCTGCACATGAAGCCCCACGTCTTCTGCAGCAGGGCCTGGCGGGCGTCGTAGTCGCCGTTGTCGTCGTAGGCGTGGGTGATCTCCTCGCCGGCGGGGATGGCCCGCGCGGCGCGCAGCACGATGAGGTCGCCGGCAAAGTCCTTGATCGAGTTGGCGAGGCACGAGTGGTTCATGTAGCAGGCGCGCGCCCACAGGCCCGTCGTGGCGTTAGTGACGTCCTCGTCGTCGGTCTGCGGCGCGAGGCCAAAGGCGTTGCGCTGGACGATGTTCTGCACCTGGAAGGTGTCGACGACGGGGCCATCGGCGGTGGACGGGCACGCGTCGCCGACGCCCGCCCAGCTGCCGCTGTCGAGGGCCAGGATCCTGGGCGCCAGCGAGGGGTTGTCGAGGAGCTTCTGCACGACGGCGCGGTGAAGGCCGGCAGGAAAGACGCGGATGTTGTACTCATCGTCGAGATCCACTGTAAGGGCCGTGACGGCCGCGCTGCCCTTGTCCCGGCTCGAGACGGTGCAAAAGGCCTTTTCGCACATGATGAGCTCGCCGGGCTGGAAGTCACGCGCGGCGAACAGGCCGCGGCCGGCGCCAGGGCTGCTCTTGATGATGGTGTCGCCGTCAAAGCCCGCGACGTCGGGCTTCCAGTTCACTTTGGGCAGGCTCGCGACGACCTTTTTCATGTCAACGTGGCACTTTTCTTGCTCCTCGAGACGCTTGGCCGTGCGCCGGATGTTGATTTGCGTCGTCTTGCTGTCCGGCTGCAGGCGGTCCTGCTCGGCAAAGCAACGTTTCGCCTCGGCAAAGTCGCCGAGCGCGTACGCGGCGCTGCCGGCGCGGTAGTAGGCCTTGGCGTCGAGCGACTGCTGCTCCGCCGAGGCACCCTGGGTGAGCGACGCCAGGGCATCCGACTTGGCCTCGTCGTAGCGCTGCAGGAGAAGGTTGACGTGTGCGCGGTTGCGGCGCAGGTCCTGCGGCAGGGTGCTCGCTGGGTCGACGGCGGCGTCGGCGGCAGTCATGCCCCGGGTATAGTACGCGTGCGCGAGCGAGTATCGCTGCTTGTTCAGCGCGGCGTTGCCCTTTTCCTTGCACTGCTCCGGCGTGACGGCGGGGTCCTCTACCTTGTAGTTGTCCCGCCAGGATTCAGGGTCTTCGCTGACGGTGGCGATGACGAGGTCGGAAGGGTGGTTGATGCGAACCACAGCTTCGTTGTCAGCATTGAGCGTGTAGTAGGGCTCCTTGATGATGAACTTGGAGCCAGAGTCGAGGTGGTCTTTGCCCATGCACTGCTTGTGCAGAAACGTCTCCAGCACCACGACCTGATCCGCCTCTTCGTCGACACCCTCCACCACCGCCCACGACGACACCTTGAGCTCCGCCACGGGAGAGATGCGGTGCACGGTCAGCTTTCTGCCGCGGTGGTGGCTCTCGAGCTGCAGCTCGGCGACCTTCATCGGGGCGAGGTCCTTGGCGTCAACGGTGCACGGCGGGTACGCGGCGCCGACGGCGTAGGTCATCATGGTGTCGTCGCTCTTCTTCTCGGGCGCGGCGCCGCCAAAGCCCAGGGACGCGAGGGACAGCTCTTGCATCAGCGACGTCGAGGTCGCATGCTGGATGAGGCCCCTGCGGTCTTCGGCCTTCCAGGCTTCGCCGGCCCTGGTCTTGCGCTGGGCCGCGCTGTGCTCAAACTTTTGGGTGACGCGCTGCGTCTCCTCGGGCGTGAGGAAGACGGTTGCTCGTCCGGCCATGGCTGAGATTTTTTCGGGATTTAATGTGAGATATTTCAGTCAGTGAGCAACCATGGCCTGCGTGTGCGTGGAGTGAGAATTATGGCTAGAGCAATTACTGATTGAATGCGGCGATTGTTAGAATTTTTTTTTTTGGAGACTGCGCCAACCGTAGCGCCAGCCGTGATGCACCAGTAAGGCCGCCGTATCGCACCGCATTAATGTAGATAAATTACAGTAATGTTTTAATGTTAGAAGACCGTATATCCTTTAGAAAAAGCTCGAATCCATTAATTATCGCTGATTTGGTGTCAGCTTGGAATTTGGTAATTGCCCAATGCCCACCCGCAGCGGACATGGCTTCGCCCAGATAGTTTTTGATGCAGACGTCATGCTTTTATTGTAGCTTCTTAGTTGACTGCATCTTTTGCCGATGCATTGTGTATGTAGTGCAAGCCAAGATGACTTTGCGATGTGTTTCTTTCATTCTCTGGTGATAGACCAACAAGCGGCCTTGGCGGGAAATATGAACAGCTTTCCCGGTGCAACGACAAAGCTGGCGTTGCTTGAGAGCAGCAACGCAGCTCATGTCTGTAACTGACCAAGAAGCTCGATGCTAAGACCACATGGTTCGAAAGGCTTAGTCTGTTGCGACAAACGGGCATTCATCTCCATTGTTCTCCGCGCATCAAGCATCACGGCCCTCCTGGAGTCCGCCGCCGCACTCTGGAGTATAAAACGCCGATTTCGTCCCCCCGCGACTGGAGATGTTTTATTCCATCAATACACGACCGTTATACCATAAAATTTACCGAGAGCTCATTTCAAGCGACTACCGAAGCGGTAGGAAGTAATTTACAAGTCCCGCTAACGAGTAAAGTTTACGACTAATACTGTAAACATGCCTATCAAGGCTGACGCGACGAAGGGTCATACGATTCCAGGATTCCTACTCCCTGTTTTACCTGAACCCGGGCAAAAAGCTGTAAAGAAAGCACGTAAAAGATATAAGGATTTTGGTCGGGCTACTGCGTCCGATGAGCCACGAAAGCCTAATAGGACTGATACGCGCCGAGGGCGTCGCAGAAGTCCAGTGCCAGGGTCGACTGGAGAGCAAAGAAAAAAAGGCAAGAAAGGGGATAAAGGGGATAAAGGGGATGAAGGGGATACAGGCGAGAAAGGGGATACAGGCGAGAAAGGGGATACAGGCGAGAAAGGGGATACAGGCGAGAAAGGGGAGACAGGAGAGACAGGAGCTCAAGGGCCTGAAGGGCCTCCCTGTGTTTGCAAGAAACAAAACACTTCGAGTTCTACGGCGTCGACACTTACTTCAAAGAAGACAAAGCAATGAGCTATCTCGTCAGCCTGCCGTGGTCTAAAGTCAAAGCCAACGAGGCTATGCCGGCGTGGGAGATGAACGGCGAGCCACTGCCGGCCATCGACGGCCAGCCACTTCGTATTGTTGACTTTGGCTACATCGGGGCGCATGTAAAGAGTTCTGTTACCCCCGATGGCGGAAGAAACTTCCGAGACTACTGGTTTAGCTTTATTTACTCATATTTCTAGCAAAAATACTCTACTGGCAGTCTTTTTAGTTATACCCGGGCTGATTCCAAGCTTGTCCAAAAATACTCCTTCGTATGTTTTCATCCAATTCAGAACGCACCTGGTCAGTTTATGGGGCAATGGTCATGTATTTTCGTATTTAAGTTAGGAGAATGCGCCAGGCTTTTATTATTCCGGCCTATGTAGCTTAGAAATATTACGGCCGAGTCTGGAATGCTGTCTCGGCGTCCTTTCGCAATCGAGTGGGATGGCGGCGCAGACATTGCTAGACCGTGATTGGGCAAACAACGCCCGTGGGATTCTAGCCACATCTATCCACCGCTTCTCCGAAAGGAAATGGTACAACCAGAGCCTATTAAAAGACTAAGAGCTTCCAAGCCGTGAAGAATGTGAGACACGAGACTAGGCAATAGCAATTCACCAAAACAAGCTGCTACTCAGACTATAAAGTGAGCCTGTCGCGCCAATTAATGGCAAATGTTTTAGTACCACAGTTCAACTCTCGACAGCCAGAATATGCAGACCGTCAACACAATCGCCTTTGTTCTTTGCATCGCAGGTGTAGGCACCAGCCTACCAGCCGGCCCCGGCGCTATAGCTATTGGGTCGGCCAGGGAGTGCAGTTATATGATCCCATGGCAGATTGAAAGACCAGGGTATAAATGGATTTGGACATGTAAAGAAGAGTGTGTGTCGTGGCAGTTTTCAGATCCGACGCACCCAGAATGCCTACATCAGGTCCGCACCGAGCAAAATGAAAACAGGTACGTCGCTGATGCGATAAAATGATCGGTATGGATCGAGATGGAATAATTTAACAGACTGAAGGTACTGAACCTAGCAGCGGGCAAAGATTGATACAAAGTCTATGATCAGTCAGACGGTGACCTGAATGTGACGACCAAGGCGGCCAATGGCCCCCCCGAGTACAGCCAACGCCACCACCCGCGATTTAATTAAATTGAAAGCTCATGAAATCGAATCGTACCCACGTGAGAATTTCTATACATTGCCGAGTTTAATTGTTCCAAGTGTGGAGAGATGTGGAGGGTCGCCTTATAGGGCCGCGTGGATGGCGTACGCGTCCGCCTCAAGCCATCCGACGACTAGCTCGATGCGAAATGTCGCCGATCCCACGGCACACGTAAGGCTGAACGTGGACACTTGCATGAACTATCCGTCAATTACAAGCCGATGGAAAATTTCTTCAACTTGACTTGTCCATCTCGTCGATGAAACAGGAGCACCCAGCTCCCGCCGCACGCAGCACATCATGGTTGTCAATCACCGCCTCACGGCCGAGTCGCTCGTTGAACTGCCCAAGAGAAGTCCCGCGGTGCCAAACCATGACGGCGAATACGGCCTGTACACGGTCTCGACTCACAAGATTGGCGCCGGCACCACCAAGGAGGTCCGCGTGATGCGCTTTGCGGATAACCAATCTGTCCAGCTGACGGACGACGCCAGCGTTCACGACGCTCGTTGGATTCCGCGCACCAACGACATCGTCTACCTCAAGTCGACAGATCTTGGATGGACCGAAGTGCACTACACTCGAAGCTTTGGCAAAAATCATTTCAAGATTGGTGAATTCGATGCAGCTTTGACAAGCCTCAAACTGAAAGCGCTAGATGATGGGACAGTGGTGTTCATGGTGGCAGGGCTGTCTGACAGCGACGGGATGCTGTTCAACGAAAAGACGGAAAAGAAGTCCGATTCTGGCCGGCTTTTTAAAACATGCAGCGTGCGAGTCGTGAGTGAATCGAGAAGACATCCAAGCGCCTTGCGATGAAGCCTGCTGACCCTTTGGACCCTAACAAGTGGAACGAGCTCTACCGTGAGCAGCGCTACAGTCTGTGGTACAATGTGCTGCGACGGACGGACGGCCGAAAGTGGGAGCTTCCGGCTCTTCTGCACAACCTCGTCCTCGAAGACACCATCGAGGCGCCGTATGGCATGTACTTTTCCGTGACCACGCCGGCCGTGGACAACTTTGACATTGCGAGCTGCGGCGTGGCTTTTATCGGTCGCAACTTGTCCAAAAAGTCGCCGCTGCAGAGCGAGAACTCGTATCCTTACTTTGTCGCCATTGATTCTTACACCCTGCCGCCTGCACAAAAGCCCGCTCTAATATCAGTGCCGCCAAGTCTGGAGGGGCAGGCTACGTGCATCCGACTCTCCCCCGATGGCTCGACGATTGGCTTTCTCTTTGCCAGGGAAGGCGGCGATCTTGAAGACCGGCATCTTTACCTGTCATCCACCAGTACGCTCAAGTCGTTTAACTTTTTCCAGATTGTGAGCCGCATCGTGCCAGACGATGACTATAACCCTCCAACTAGATTTGACTTTGCTGGCGATTCCTTTTCTTGCATCTTTATGAGCGAGTACTGCGGCCGAGCGGTCATTTCCTACCTAAAACTGGGCGAGCACAGGAAACCTGTAACCATATTTGATCAAGGGACCGCGGCAGATTATTACCCCGTCTTGGAGAGCGACTGGAGCAGGCTGCTCGTTTCCAGCAGCAGCTTCATTGACAGCAGCATTTGGCAAGTCGTTGACGTGGACGAGCAAAAGATTGTCCGGACCATTTCCTCGGCGACGCGAAATGGTCAGAAATTGGGATTGCACGCCGCCATGGTGTCGGAGTTTTGGTTCGAGGGCTCGGAGAACACGCTCATGCATTCCTTCATAGTGCGGCCGGCCGACTTTGACGACAGCAAGACGTACCCTTGGATATTGGCACCGCATGGTGGCCCCGAAGGCGCCTGGATGGATGCATGGCAGCCACGCGCCCACGCAGCGGCCTGGGCCGAGCAAGGCTATGTGATGATACTGCCAAACATCACCGGCAGCACTGGGTTCGGTACCAAATTCCGGGACAGTAGGTTTCTCATCAACAGGTCGCCATACGCTGATATTAGACTAACACGGCCAGACGTTCGCGGATCCTGGGGAGGTCGGCCCGTGCAAGATCTCATTCAGCTAATAAAACACCTGGAGACTGTGCCGTATCTCGACCAAGACAAGGCCATAATAACAGGAGCTAGCTATGGCGCCTACATGATTAGCTGCCTATGCAGCCATCAAGTCATCACAAAGGTAGGCGACCCGGATTTTGTACGATTTGAACGCAGGCAAAGCTGACACGCTCCTAGTTTTGCGGTGCCATCTGGCACGACGGAATTTACAGCTTGCCTACCTGGCTGCTGCAGACGGACCAGATTGTCAACGACGGCAGCTTTGGCGAAAGCACATTTCCTTGGATTCAGCCCGAGAACCTCGAGCAGTTCAACCCGGCACGGCCAGATCGGCAAGTTCACTTCCGTAACGCGCCGCCGATGCTCATCACAAACGGCGACAAGGACTACCGGTCGCCCACGACAGAGGCGCTGGCCCTGTTCAGGACGCTGCAGGCGCAGGGTGTGCCCAGCGCGCTCCTTACGTTTCCGGACGAGGGACACTGGATCTCGGGCCGGGACGAAAATACGCTGCGATGGTACCGCACGTGCTTTGAGTGGGCGAACAGTTGTGTTTCTGGCAAGATTAAGCGTGGCGATGTCGGCTATTAAGTCTTCATTGCGGCACTGCTTGAGTCGGGGGACATGAGCGGGAGTCGCCCTCGCAATGATCATCACTATTACAATGGATTCGGAAATAAGATGGCTGTTAATTCCAAATAGTTACCCACTAACTACGCTATATCTGGCACAAATGATGCCAAGATCGGAGTTTTGACGTACTCGCCAATTGGCTTCTCGAACTTCTTCTAGTGTAGATGTCATTTTCTAGGAACTATGACGTAACGACTGTATCAACCACCAAGTCTTTTAAATACTGGAAATTCAGCGCAAGTACATTACAATGACATTGATTTTATTGTAATCTTTTTGAATAAACAAAATGTCCAAATTATTGCAGTTTCGTTGCGCGCTCGTCACCGGCGGCGGCGGCGGCATCGGCAAAGCCATGGCCCAATACTTCATCTCGCAAGGCAAGACGGTGCTCCTCGTCGGCCGCACCGAGTCCAACCTCCAAGCCTCGGCCAAGGAAATCGGCGCTGCGGGCTACTACGTCCTCGATGTCGGCGACAGCGCCGCCATCCCCAGCTTCGTGCAAAAAGTCCTCCAGGACCACCCAGACCTCGACTGCATTGTCAACAATGCCGGCGTGCAACGCCCTCTCAAAGTCCTCAGCGACAACGAGGACTTCCTCGCCAAAGCCGACCAGGAAATTGACATTAACATCCGCGGCCCCCTGCACCTAACGATGCACCTGCTGCCGCACCTGCAGAAGCAGCAGAGCCCCGTCATCATCAACGTGTCCAGCATCCTTGGCTTCTTGCCGTTTTCATTCATCAACCCGATCTACAACGGAACCAAGGCCTGGGTGCACTTTTGGTCCCTGAACCTGCGCACGCAGCTCGCGGGCGAAAAGTCGCCGGTGCGCGTCGTGGAGATTGCGCCGCCGACCGTCGGCACGGATCTGCACCGCGAGCGCGAGGACCCGGACGATAATAAAAAGGAAAATAACAAAAAGTCGTTGACTGTAGACGAGTTTATGAAGGAGGTGTCGGAGAAGCTGGAAAAGGGCGAGGAGATGATTTCGGCTGGGCCGGGCGTGCAGATCGTAGATGACTGGTACAAGACGTTTGGGAAGCAGTATCGCGATGCGGAAAAAGCTTCTTAATTTAATTAGAAGGGCTTGGATGTAGGACATAGAGTACAGTAAAACGGCGGCAGGTGTCATATACGAGTCTATTGAGGCATCATTCTAGTATGAGACTGTTTTCTGCGGCCTGTCCCTCACCAGCCCTCTCGTGTCTACGGCGGTTCCTAAAGCGTCACAAAGATGTCTACGTTAAAATGCAAGCCAATGTAAAGCAAGTAGCATTTTCTCAGCAGATATCAATCTATCTCAAATAACTCCATCTGTCTCAAATAACTCAAGCTTCTCAACAAGTAGCAATCCATCTCAAGTAACTAAATTTTCTTAGTCCGGCACTGGCAACCACAGGTACAGTAGCGCTCTAAATTATTTGCATCATGCTTCCGAACCCGGTGTAAACTTTTCCATAGAACCCGAAGGTCATAAATGATTAAGAACATAGCGGTGGTTTTCCCTTGTTCGTCGGCACAGGATTCACAGGCTTGAAGGAACGCTAGCCCCAACTGACAAGGGTGTCCTGACAGGATCGATCTGCGTCGAGTACAGAAGTAACAGGTCAGCTCCAGTTGCCACACGGCGATTCCAACTTTACCCCCGCTGTAAAAAACAAAGTCGCTGCTACAGTGACGCCTCGAAGGCCAAAACTGACGACTAGGATGTATAAGTCGGCATCTATTGACCGACGGCAGAACTCTCCGAACACTTGTCTTTTCTTTTATTGCAGATGCCCTACCTATCACATCCTAAAAAGCGATTCATCTTCCTCCGCAGTTTATCCAAACACCCAGGATGGGCTCGCTGAACCCCAGTAACTACTGCCCGCACTCACCCGGCTTACACAACCCTCGTATCTCGCCCCGATGTGCGAGCCCGTCCCTTCTCAGCAGTGGAGGAGATGTGTGCCATCTTCAAAACGTCGACAGCTCCTCTTGGGGAGGACCACCTCTCCATATCTGCGGCTCTGAAGCTGTCTTTTCCTCCTTCAGTGGCCGATTCCACTCCTCACCTCCGCATGGCCTGGGCTGCGACCCGCAAGCTGCGGGCAGCGCAATAACCATCAATTCGTGTCCATTCATGGATGCCGTTGGCAATGGTGTCGACTACCAAAGCTCAGCATTTCAGCAGTTCAAGCAGATATTATCTATTGCCGCTTGGTTCCGAGAACCCTAACGGAAGACCATTTCAAAATAGGATCAATTCGTTTCGAGCCAGTGAACTTGGTGCTCAAAGGGCAGCGATCAAAGCATGCATCAATCCCTACTTCGGTGTCTGCGTGTCTGCAAGTAAAATAAAAGACATTGGACATTCCAATTGGTTGCTTCTGAGAATTCAAACCAAAAAACTGCATAATTATTCATCATCCTGGAAGACGAGACGTGCCGCGCAAATGGGCTGTAAGTCGCTAGCTTTCGTACTAACAGGCTAGTTTCCGCCTGGCCCCTTGGACCACGCAACGTCCCGGGATCAACATTACAGACGCTTTTCTTGTTTCTCGGTTACATGCTGCACTCTGCATTGCTCGGATCTATCAAAGTTGACAGTAAATAGTCGCCAAACTGTAGCGAATAATGCACATCCTCCTACACCTTGCTGCGTAAGGGCTCTACGAGGCTGCCCAATGTGGCGTTGACAGACCCCCGGGACGGGACGAATGCGAAACACCATGCGCCGAGCGACATTTATGAGCCAGCGCCTTGTGCGACGATCTTCTTCGCTGCCATGCAACAGCCGCAATATGCAGGGCACATACCAAGTGAGTCCCTCTCTGCTGCCGCAGTTTCCGTCATGTTTTTCGCATAACCTGCCCCTGTCATCACACCGTCTAACCAAAGGGGCTCGCAATAGGAGGCCATCAAGCTGCTCCGGGGACGGTCGCGGCTGGCCAAAGCGACGACCAAGCCGGACGAGCCTCGGCTCAACGTCCCCAACAACTATAACATGGTAGAATGGCTCGCGCAGCTCGGACATACAGTAAGTTGATGCTCCATTTACCCAGGATACTATCCGGACATATAATTCTAACGCGCGCACCCGCAGGACCTCAGCGCACTCAATGTGATTCACATCACCGGCACCAAAGGCAAAGGCAGCACCGCCGCCTTTACCGAGTCCATCCTGCGGCAGCACTTCTCCCGCCTACAGAAGCCCATCAAGATCGGCCTCTACACCTCGCCGCACATCCTCACCGAGCGGGACCGCATCCGCATCAACTTTGCGCCCGTGTCCGAGGACGTCTTTGCCGCGGCCTTTTTCGACGTCTGGCACGGGCTGCGCTGCGATGAGCCGGGCTACAAACCGGGCTATCTCCAGCTCCTCGCTTTAATATCCGTGCATATTTTCAAGAGGCAGGGCGTGGATCTGGCCATCTATGAAGTCCATGCTGGTGGACGCAAAGACGCGACCAATATATTCGACAGGCCGCTGGCGTGCGGCTTCTCCCGCATCGGCCTGGACCATGCGGATCTGCTGGGTCCGGGCGTAGACCGCATCGCGTGGCACAAGAGCGGCATCATGAAAAAATCAAGACCGGCATTCTCCGTGGTTCAGGACGAGGTGCCGAGTGCTGTGCTGCGAGAGCAGGCCAAGGTGATTGGCGCGCCGCTGCATGGGTTGCAAGTATGTCCCGATCTGCCGGCGCATCCCAACGTCAGCCAGCAGGCGCAAAAAGAAAATGCGTCGCTGGCGATCGCCTTGGCCAAGGCAGCGCTGTCTAAAAGCGGGCATGAGCTTTCGACTATCGACATTGAGCTTGGGATTGCCAAGTGCGCGTGGCCCGGTCGCTTTCAGCACCTACACAGCGACGGCGTCCACTGGTTTCTTGATTCTGCGCACAATGAGCTCAGCATCCCGGTCGCCATGGCGTGGTTCAAGTCGCAGTCTGCCGCTGTACGAGATAAGCACCAAGGTTGTCATCGTCCTTGCCGGCGAATTCTCATATTCGGACACTCGTCGGACCGCAGCACGGAGCGGCTCGTAGACGTCCTGCTGGCGTCTGCTTCAGAGCACGACGTGGCATTCGACCAAGTAATCCTATCATCATACAATCGTTACGGTAAGTTGGCCATGTTACCTCCAAAGACATCTTCTAATTGATATAGACATTCCTATACCGGAATCGGTCGCCAAGGAGCAGCTGGAATTCTGGGAGACGCGAAATCTCCAAGTGCCAATACAGCACGCCATTACGGCCGATGCGGCTATTGATATGGTCAAGGATGCGGGGCAAAACTCTCCTGATACACATTTACAAGTTCTCGTCACAGGGTCTGCACATCTAGTCGGCCAGTCTCTCGGTGCCTTGGGCGGCGAAAAGCTTGTGATGACAACAGAATGAATTTGCACTATATACCACCCTGACCCTCTTCTGTCCCAGACACACACACACTTTGGTACATACCTGGAAATTCCTCCTAGACTTCTCATCCAGACGGCGCAGCTTAGTCTTCGGGTTCGCGCTTCAAGGCCGGTTCCCCGTCTTCAAACCTGTTTCTGAAGACTAGGACCATGTCTCGCAGCTCTTGCGTCGAGGGTTCAGCTTCGCGTCCGGGCTCGTACTCTGCCGGCACATTCTGCCCCGCCCGCGTGGGGAGAGGAGGGTTCCGCGGCTCAGGCAGGGCCGGCGGCGACGGCGATGGCGGCGGCAGTGGCTGTGGCGCATCGCGAAACGGTGGGCAGTAGGGTGGCCGCCAGTCATGCCGGGCCACCCACGAGAGCACCTCCCTGTGCTTCAGCGACAGCATATAGATGGCGCGAAAGTCGGCGTCGGGGCCATTCTGCCAGGTCAGCATGGCTTGCTTGGCCGGCGTCCGGGCCAGGTCCCAGACGTTTAGCCAGTGCCGGTACTGGATTTTGTCGTCGATGGCTTGCTCGGCCGTCAGCTGCGCCTCCATGAAGTCCCGGAAGTTGACGTCGGGAGTGAGGATGCGAGGCAGGACGGCAGCCTGGCCCAGGAGATACACGCCAGCATGACTCCAACCGACGATGCTGCTATTTTATAAGCGTCTATAAAGCAAAAGTGGAAGATCCGGGCCACATACCATTCAACATTGCAGTCTTTGTCCACGATGATGTTTTCGTATGTGATGTTGTTATGTGCAATGGCATAAGTCTTATCACCATGGCCCGAGCCGAGTATGCACTCGAGGTGAGACAATTGGTTCCAGTAGTCCTCCTGGGTAGGTATACCACCAGCGCCGGGGAGACCTCGAGGAGCAACCATCATGTTGTCGTGAATGTGCCGCGTGTAGAAGTACTTTGCCGTCTCCGCACCTGACGTCTCCATTAGCCACTGTCAAGAACATCTTGCCGTAGCGCCAAGGGACATCAAATTCTTACGGCTTTCCAGCGAGTTATCGATCAGCTCCAGTTGCAGGCGGGAGAGCTGATTCATGACCCTGATGCGCAGGTCCAGTGTCGGGTGATGGTTTGTCCAGATCAACCGCTCGCCCTCCGTCCAGGTCAGCACCAGGAAGGGGAACCGGATCGGGTTGCTGTACGAGATGTCGAAGGCGAGACATATCGGTGCGTACAGGAATCGAATCTGTTCTAGCTTCTTCAGCACGTAGACCTCGCGCCGCACCATGTTCTGGACAATCTCCGGATGAACCGGCACTTGGTACTGTTTCTGGACGCGTACAACGATCTTGGATCCGTTGAGTCTGCTGAATACGAAGAGCCAATGTCGATTGCCATGATGTTCAGCTTCGAAGACAAAGTGCGCTCCAAGAGTGCCCAGCTGCCGCAGAGTTTGGTATAGATTCTGCGGCGTGATCTGGTGCGGTGGCTGCGGCGACGGCCCCAGTGGTTGCCCTCCCGAGGCGTTCAGGCTCCAATCATAATTCATTGTGAAAGAATTATGAACAAATGTCAACACTTGCAAAATTGGAGAGGAGGGGCAGAGAAACAATGGTGGAGGAATGGCTGAGAACTTGCCAAAGTGGAGGGGGGAAGACGCTGTTAAATACTGCAGAGCTAGCATGAGCACACGATTTAGGCGACGCCTCGTCAGAGAGCTCTACTTTAAGTCTATATTGTTACATAGGTTCGTGTCATTCAGTGGCACGCTTTGCCATACTTTCGTAAACGGTGGTAGTTGTACGGCAGCGGCGCGAGAAACCCAGCACCCATGGACACCGCCGCAGCCAGCCAGAACGTAGGCGAGTCGAATGCCACCGCGCCGCCCGTCAAAGAATAGTCGACGACATTCTCAGCAAGCTCCATTGTAATCATGGAGATGAGACTCATGCCCGCAGCAGTTTTCGCAGCCGCTGGCCAGGAGAGGCCATCGCGACCGAGACGGAGCAGCACCGTCTCCAGCACCATGGAAGTCGATATCCCGGCCGCCACTGCAAGGCACAAATGGTTGTGTTAGGCCAGGTTCACAACAGGGAGTGCGTTTCAAGACGCGGGGACGCAAGCAGAAGCAGAAAGTTTAAGAGAAACATACTGGAGATGGCCATGATGGTGGGCATGCCCAGCTCAGGGTTGTGTGCCTGGAGGAGCCACATGGCGCTAAAATCACCTGTCGTGCACCCGACGAGGCAGCGGAGTGTGTTGAGGGAGGCCCTGTGCCATGTTGGTCGCGACGACCAGAAGCCAATCGCTGGTTCGGGCCGAATGCCCGGTGGCACGGCGTTTTGCTTCTTTGACGCACAGCACTTGTCGAGACGAGACGTCGAGTGCATGATGTGCCGTGACGAGATAGCAACGCTTGCTGCGACTGCCCATGGGCGCATGTGTGACTGAAGAGCTCGGCCAAACACCCTTGGCGCTGCTGCGTAGTAGTTCATGGTGGCAGCAGTGCGGGTGGTTGCAGGAACAGACGCTACGGGTACCGGCGTAGTTGTATGCAGTCTGCCGGCGCTGTTATCCGAAAGAAGCGCTTGCTGCAAGCGTAATCAGCCCAGGTTTGTTTACGTGTGAGGGTTGGAGGGCGACAGGTCGAGATGCTGATGTGTTGACATGTTGATGAAGGATGGAAATTCAGCTCTATTAAGCTTGTGGGCGGTGTCGAACCTGAGGCAGTCTGGAGACGCACAAATGACGCAGAAGGGCAGTCAGCAGAAATTTTGGAGAATACTAGCTCGTGAAATGAGACTCACTTGATTCTAGCTCAAGTTTCTTCTTCTCATGATGGATAATGAATGTATTTTGGAATGCTGCTGAGAAAAACGGGAGCGCCAGGCAACGTTTACATTTTGGCGTGCTGCCTGAGAGCACCCTCCTGCATGCAGCAACCCCCTCCTTGTTCTGTATCCAGTATGCCACTTTTTGCGCATTGAAGTCTGTTAGTAAAAATCACATTAATCTTTCCATCGTCTCGTCATTGCTTCACCGCAATAACACCGGCTGGCTGTCATCACACACTATGACAACGTTCCACCGCCTTCTCACACAGCTCCCAACATACGTTCAGCCTGCCGCGTGTGAGATCTCATCGTGGAAAAGCCGTGCGAGTTCATTGTCTGCCTCTGCCTCTATCAATATCACGGTATCCTGGATGACAGGTGATAGCAGAGTGAAAAAAAAAAGTGTTTGATTTGTAACCAGGGAATAATCGTATGTTGCGTATGACAAATTGAGCCTGATGGTAAAAAATGTTGACCGAACAAGACAACGTTCCCAACCCAATTCACGCCCAACTCTTTTATCAGTCTCCCTACCAAGCGTTTCTGTCCCAGTTAGGGTCTGTTCCCGCCCGTTAGCAGCCGTCTCCTCATCCAAATAAAATCCGTTCCTTTCCTGGCTGGCACAACACCACTTACCCTGTACAAAGGCAGCGAGCACCTTACTGCCCGTCTGCAGCAGCGGATGTCCCACGACAATCTTGAGAAACTTTTCCAGGCCCGCGCGTCGACTCTCAATCACGTCGTCGCTGAAGCGGTTCGTAAACACCTTGCCGGGGAGGGGCGGGATGGTCACGCGAGCGCTCTCGCGCTCGAGAATGTCGCGAAAGTACTCAAAATCCGAGTAGCGGCGGCGGACGGAGCTCTGGCGCAGCTTAAAGGCAGGGATGTTGGTGCGGCACAGAATCTCGTAGTCGGTGTACATGGAGCGGCCCATGCCGTGCGTTCGCGGATTACGGACCTGTTTTTTTTGGTGTTGTTTCTCTGGTCAGCAAAAGATACACCTCACCCTCTCTCCTATAGCTAGGGTAGGAGAAAGACGGAACAACGCACCTCTATCTCGAGAAAGTTCTCTGGAGCGCCGTAGATCTCGTCAAAGCTCTGCTGGCGGTTGTCGGGCATGGCCTGCATGATTGGCCGGTGCAGGTTGGGGCTCTTGGGAGGCGAGGTGCTGGCTCCGGGAGGAGGGGAGGTGGAGGGCTGGTTTACGCCGGCGCCCTGGCCGGGGGTCTGGTGTTCGGACAGCTTGACGGTTTGCGAAGGAAAGCTTGGAGTAGAAAAGGTAGGCAACGGCCGCGCCCCCGGGGCTGTAACGAAACGAAGGCGGGCTGGCGCAACGGTGCTTGGCGTAGAGGGGGGCGGTCGGTCGAACTTGTCGGTCGTCGCTTTGTCGCCTTGTTGAGGGTTGTATAGTTTCGACAAGCTGCAGCGAGATGCGAAACGCGTGTTAGAGTACTGGTGGTAGGAAGGAAAAGACTGCGCGGGTTTGGATGGAGCTGAAGCTGTACAAATGAGGCGGAGAGGAGCGTCATTCGGTCCCGTATCAAGGTGGGGTGGATTGTCTTGTCTTTCTGTGCAGCTTCCGCCGCAACGCCCCCGCCTAGCCAATCATTCGCGTGAGGATACTCTAGCTGACTCCCTCTTCTCGCCGTTGCATTGTCGCAGCTGGTAAAAGCGAAATGATATTCAAGCAGATTCCATCTGCTCATGATTTGGTATTATTTAAATCTCGCCGGCTGGTTTACTATCTTTACACTGCTCAGTTGCTGAGCGAACCCCTCTCCGCCGCTCGCCCTGTTGTATGGTGGAACACCTCCAGCATGCCATAGATAATATCAGAAGAAGAAAACGCCCAACTACCATAAAACAGTATTGCTGAATCACCCATGTAGATATTGTTGTATATCCAGAACCCGCGCCTTGCCAGACCCCCATACTGAGACTATTTTTTATCTGCAAACTTTTGGTGAATAGCGCGAATCTGCTCCTCGACATTCATGCCCTGAAGATGGCTCATATGCGCCTGGCTCTGGCCTTCGGGGTTGCCGTCGAAGCTGTTGATGACGGCCTTTTTCCGCCGCGCGAGCTCGTCCTCCGACACGGCCAGGCCGGTGACAGGGTCGAAGACGTCGCTGCGCTGGCTGGCGAGTCGCTTCAGGTTGTTGGCCACGTCTACCTGTGACATGTTGGACGGCGCGTGGCGCGCGTCGGCCTTTGACTTTTGCTCCTTCCATCGGGGATCCAAAAGTTCAACTAGAATAATGTTAGCTTATTTGGTGGTCTTGTTGTGTGACGACCAAAGCTTACTTCTCATATGCTCTTCCATTTCATTCAGAGGAATTTGTTGCTTGCAGTTGGGGCACATTGCCATTTGCACCTTTTTAGCCTTTTGGGCCCCGGGCACGTAGTTTTCGCGAATCTTCATCTGAGGCCCACCGCCACGGGCTACATTCTGGGCTTGGTGCATACGGGCCTGGGCATCGGCACGCTCCTGTATCCTGCGTTCTTCCTCAAGCTCTTGCGCCGACTTTTGTGGTTGCTGAGGCATCTGGGGCTGGTAGTGCTGGTTGTGTTGTTGAGCGTAGCCAGGATGGACTGGGAGCGGGTAGGCTGGTGGCCCTGGTACGGCAGCATTATAACCGTTTTGCCCGAGCTCTTCGCCGGGCATAGCCTCTTCGATGCGAAGATTGGCGCTGATGGAAGCCTTGTTTCTGTCTTCTAGCGATGCGTATTGGAGCTCGGAGAGGTTCGTGGGCGGTGGCAGGTTGGCCGTTTCGTCGCTATCGGTAAAGTTGATGGTCTCGACAACGACAAAGTCGCCCCAGTCGATGCGCGCAAACTCTGCCTTGGCTTCTTCCTCCTCCTCTTCTCTTTGGGCCTTTTCTTGCTCCTGGAATCTAATATATTCACCGCGTTGCTTTGCGCGTGTGAGCACGTAAAACTTGTCGGCAATGTTCTTTTCGAGCTCGGCAATTTGTTCCTCCTGGAGCTTGCCGCCTTCGCCGCCTAGCCCGCCCGCTCGTAATAATGTTGTATATTGGTCGATTATGTGCTGGAAAAAGTTGTGGAATGTGTGGTTGGGAACAAGAAATTGAAATTGGGGGTTGCCACCCTCGCGCTGAGCGAGCTGGGTCATGAACTGACGTCCATTCTTGGCGACAAAGAGAGCCGTCAGGCGGATGATGTCCAAGTCCTTTTGATTGATCCTGGGCATGCGCGCAGAGAAATGAAAATCAGGTGGCTTAGGAGGGCCCTGGGGCTTTTCGGGTTCCTTCGCGGCTTCTCCTGCGCGACCGGCAGCGATGTCCGTTCCTCGACCGGCACGCACCTCAGTCAGGCGCCACTGGTAGTATTGGTGGTAGGCATCTTCGGGGTTCAGGAAGCTAAATTTGGGATTGGCCTGCTCCTTGTCGCGGATGCGGTCCTCGAAAACGGCACCGTTACGCGCGACGTAACCGGCGGTCTTTTCGAGAATGTTGCGAATCTCGCGGGGCGGCAGGACGACGCCGGCGGGAGCCTTGAGTTCATCGAGAACGGCAGCGGAGTCGCCGTTGGTCCCGTTAGCAGCCATGGTGAGGACAAGATTGCCCTGGAGCTGGCGATGCGAGGCTGGGTGGCTGAATGCAGAAAAGCTGATTGCTACGACTTGGAAATTTCGCGATTCGCGAGTCTCGATGCAGCAGGCTCCAAGAAAATTCGGTGGTAGGTTAACCCGATGGCCGGGGAAGCTTAGTCAGGAATCTTATTGATGGCAGTCGGCTTGGCTCGCCATCGATGCAGGGGGTGTTAGCAGATGAAAGCTACAGTGGGCCATTGGCACAAAATTGGACAGATTATTTGGAGGTGGTATTGGATTGGCCTGGCAATGTCCAGCTGATATTTATAGACATGGAAAGCTTCACGTCAAAGATGTGGTGTAATCATGAGTTGTCCTCGCGCTGAGCTTTCCCGGAGCAGCTGTGCAGACCAAGCGCCAGATGTCCTTTTCGGACGGCCTGGGCTGTGCGCGCTGAAGGGCATCCAGCGAACGGACAGCTTGTATGTAGGTAGCACATGCAGAGTCAATCGCCCAAAGCGCAGCTGGCTCGTATCCACGGGGCGAGGCGGGAG
Organism: Akanthomyces muscarius; assembly: GCF_028009165.1. Taxonomy (NCBI): domain Eukaryota; kingdom Fungi; phylum Ascomycota; class Sordariomycetes; order Hypocreales; family Cordycipitaceae; genus Akanthomyces; species Akanthomyces muscarius. The sequence goes on along the minus strand of NC_079243.1, from coordinate 1,506,701 downwards.
CCCCTGATGTGCGGCTGATGTTGACTTCATCCGGTGTTGGCAGCGCATCGTCGACAGGCTGCGGGGAGGACAGAAGAGCGAACATGTCAACAGCAGGCCGATTTGGCTTCAATCTTGAACACTGTATCGTACCGCATTGTCAGTTCAGACGTACAGTTTTCAAGGGCATTTAGGTCAGGACCTGTACAACTTTTTAAGGAACTGGCCAAAAAAAAAAAAAAGAGGGAGCTGAATGGCATGAGGAGGGCACGGGCAACGCACTAGAAATCCACAATTCCAGCGCACCCAGCCTGTGGCAGCGCAGAAAGAGCACTGAAGCAAAAAGTTTGGCGCTGCGATGAGCCCCGCCTCGTGTCAATTTACGGGGACCTGAACCGACTTACAGAGGAGTTTCAGCGCTACTCACGCTGTAACCAGCGCTAGCGTCGCGCAAAATATGCCCCATCAGGCTGCCTTGGCGGGATCTCTCTCCTAAAAACAGCGCGCCATGCAGCCAGAACAAGGGGCTCAAGGGCCGCCATTGGAAGGCAAACCTCCGCCCCATCAGGCCAACGTAGCTACATTTCCGTGATGCGCGCGCCGCATCGCCAACGCCTTTCCTCCTCCTCCCCTCCCCCTTTCTCACGCCGACTCTATTCGCCATCCTCTACGGCTTCCTGCTTGTTGCGGATTCGTGGCTTTTCTTTTCAATCTTCTTTTGTTTTCTTCTTGACGGGTTTTTGCTCCTAGCAGCTCCTCTTCTTAATTTGGTTTTGCTTGGCTGCTCCTGTATAGCTTCATATTCACCACGCTCATTCACATTTTCTTGTCAAATTTTCCTGTCCCCCATTTTCGACCTTCTTTCCATTGACGACACCGCGTCGAAGCCTTTGAGACTCGCCAATACCTCGATCGACGTCTCTCCCCGCAGATTTAATACTCTACAATGGCCAGACCGAGCTCGGCTCGGGGCAAAAGCCCCTTGCCATCAAAGTCACAGGCTGCGGCCAAGGGAAAAAGCACCTCGTACCAGTCTGATGGTGTAGAGGACAACGATGTCTTTCTGCTCCCCGGCACGGATTACCTCGTGCTTCTTGCCCTGACTATTGTTGGTGCTGCTGTGCGCATCTTCAGAATCTCGCAGCCCACCAGCGTTGTCTTTGACGAAGTCCAGTAAGTCCAGGGCTCCCTGCGCAATTGATCGCCTCGCGACGAAGACTGACCACGCATTCCACCTTAGCTTTGGTGGTTTCGCTTCCAAGTACATCAAGGGAAAGTTCTTCATGGATGTTCACCCTCCTCTGGCCAAGATGCTGATTGCCCTGACCGGCTGGCTCGCTGGCTTCGACGGTGACTTTGACTTCAAGGACATTGGCAAGGACTACTTGGAACCTGGTGTTCCTTACGTTGCCATGCGCCTCTACCCTGCTCTCTGTGGCATATTTCTGATTCCGTGCATCTTCCTGACTCTCAAGGCTGTCGGCTGCCGTACTTTTACTGCAGCCATGGGTGCTGGCCTGATCATCTTTGGTGCGTACCGCAAAGCCAGGTGCGGTAGAAGTCACAGACTCGCTAACAATTTTTAGAAAACGGTCTCCTTACCCAGGCTCGTCTCATCCTCCTCGACGCTCCTCTTGTTGCCGCCACCGCCTTCACCGCTCTCGCCTTCAGCTGCTTCACCAACCAGCATGAGCTCGGTCCCTCCAAGGCTTTCAGCGCTACCTGGTGGTTCTGGCTGTCCATGACCGGCCTTGGACTGGGTATCACCGGTAGCATCAAGTGGGTTGGTCTCTTCACCATTGCCTGGGTTGGTGCCTTGACCCTCATCCAGCTCTGGGTTCTCCTCGGCGACAACAAGAACGTCTCTCTCCCGACGTGGTTCAAGCACTTCGCCGCCCGTGTTTTCTGCCTCATCATCATTCCCGCCATCTTCTACCTGGCCATGTTCGCTATCCACTTCCTCTGCCTCGTCAACCCCGGCGACGGTGATGGATTCATGAGCTCCGAGTTCCAGGCCACCCTCAACCACAAGGGCATGAACGATGTCGCTGCCGATGTCCTCATGGGCAGCCGCGTTAGCATCCGCCACGTAAACACCCAAGGCGGATACCTGCACTCCCACCCTCTGATGTACCCTACCGGCTCCAAGCAGCAGCAAATCACCCTTTACCCGCACAAGGACGACAACAACATCTGGCTGCTCGAGAACCAGACCCAGCCTCTTGGAATCGACGGCGAGCCCATTAACGGAACGCAAGCCTGGGACAACCTCCCCGAGCCCCAGTACATCAAGGACGGCACCGTCCTTCGTCTCTTCCACACTCCCACTTTCCGCCGCCTCCACTCCCACGATGTTCGCCCTCCTGTGTCCGAGGCTGAGTGGCAAAACGAAGTTTCTGCTTACGGATACGAAGGCTTCGAGGGTGATGCCAATGACTACTTCAAGGTTGAAATTGTTAAGAAGCAGTCTGAGGGTGCCGTTGCCAAGGAGCGTCTCCGCACCATCGAGACCAAGTTTCGTCTTGTCCATCTCATGACTGGCTGTGTGCTCTTCTCCCACAAGGTCAAGCTGCCTGACTGGGCTTCCGAGCAGCAAGAGGTTACCTGCGCCAAGGGCGGCAGTCTTCCCAACAGTCTGTGGTACATCGAGCACAACGAGCACCCCATGCTCGGTGAGGATGCTGAAAAGGTCAACTACCGCAAGCCCGGCTTCTTTGGCAAATTCATTGAGCTTCACAAGGTCATGTGGAAGACCAACGCTGGTCTCACCGACTCTCACGCCTGGGATTCTCGCCCTGAGTCTTGGCCCATTCTGCGCCGTGGTATCAACTTCTGGGGCCGCAACCACACCCAGATCTACCTCTTGGGTAACCCCATCGTCTGGTGGTCCGTCACTCTGACTGTTGCCATCTGGGTCGCCTTCAAGGGCATTGCCATTCTCCGCTGGCAGCGCAGCTGCGACGATTACTCCAACCCCGTCGTCAAGCGCTTCGACTACGAACTCGGCAGCTCGATTCTTGGCTGGGCTCTGCACTACTTCCCCTTCTTCCTGATGAAGCGTCAGCTCTTCCTCCACCACTACTTCCCGGCTCTTTACTTTGGTGTTATTGCTCTCAGTCAGATGTTTGACTTTGCCACCGCTCGCTTCGGTGGCATGGGCAAGAACTTGCCCGTCATCAACCGTGCCGCGACGTCGCTGTTCCTGATTCTCGCCATTGCCGCCTTTGCCCTATACAGCCCTCTGGCCTACGGCAACGAGTGGACCAAGGGCGAGTGCAACACCCTCAAGCTCTTCTCGAACTGGGACTTTGACTGCAACACCTTTTACGACAAGTACGAGGACTACGCCTCGGCCCGCAGCGCGGTCTTTAACGCCACCGCTGTCGCTGCCCCCTCTTCCGAGACCTCCATCGTCGCCAAGGAGGAGAAGATAGAGTTCCGTGATCAGGATGGCAACCTGTTGAGCGACGAGCAGGTTGAAGAGCTCAAGGGCAAGGTTGACTTTGAGACCAAGTACGAGACGAGAACACGCGTCGTGGATGACCTTGGCGCCGAGATTCCCGCTCCCGACGGCGGATGGGAAGGCAAGATTGGCGGCGCCGGTGTTGCCCCTCCCCACCCGGACGTTGACGGCGTCGACGAAAAGACGGTCGCTGGCAAGGAGGCCGCAGCGGCCAAGGATGCCGCGGCCAGCCGCGATGGCGAGAAGGAGGCTGAGGGCTCCAAGGCCAAGCCTGCCAGCGAAGGCAAGGAAGCTACTCGCAAGGACGAGCTGTAATTGTTTTGACCAGGAAGTAAACAAAGGGGCAGGCGACGTGCTTGCAACCTCTGTATGATGAGCATTGGACGTCCAAAGAAGATTTCTTCTCAAATGTAATAGTGGAAAAGATTAAAAGGCTATAATTGTATGCGGTTATTTTCTTATTATTGAACATTTCGGTTGCTGCTGTATGCAATTGCGCGGGCTGGTTTCGGATAGGAACGGACATTCAATATAATACAGTTCACATGTGTTGACATAAGTTCATCTCGCAGTGTGGACATGGCCAATTAATTATAGCTATATTCTGTGTCGTGTACGCCAATCATGTTCACATGTAATTGACCTGGCACAAATGCCAAAGTCACAGGAAAAAGTAACACATACATTTATAGTGACTGCAATGCAATTATACCTGCCCCATCTCGTCCCCCCGCGTTCAAGTCCAGTGATTAAAATAGTTTTCCTCCCTCCAAAAATCCCAAAGCAAACAAGAAAAAAAGAGAACGCCTGAAATGCAAAAGTCGTCTTCGTGGTTGAAACCCCCTCCTTTCCTCTCCCATCCCAAAAATGCGCCTAGCGAAAAGAAAAGTACCAAGGACAAAAAGAAAAACGTGGACAAGCTCCAGGGGTTGCATCCGTAAATGGGATATGCCAGCTGTGGTCTCCGTGCGCATATAATACACAATATACATTATGAACAATGTTTGAAAGAAAATGTTCGAGAAAAAAACGACGTCGCAGGCTCGTTGTACACAATTATCCGTGGAGAGACGTGGCCATTGATGGTTGTGTTCACCTTCTAATCTTCGACAATGACGGGCGGCTGGGTTGCCGCCTCCTGGTCAGCCTCCTTGCGCAGCTCAGTCGACTCGCCGAGCTGGTTCGTATGTGCCGTAGCGTCCGTCTGCTCAGGCGGAGTGCGTGGCTCCCTGGCGGGTGCCTTGTGGTCGAATACAGGGTTGCCCTCGGCGACACCCTTCTCCTTGACGGGCGAGAGTTTTGGTACCGTGAGCGTGGTGCTGAGGACCTTGTCGACAGACGCCTGAGGCACCTCGTCCGTGGGCGAGTCTGCTTGCGAAGCGGGGATGACGCCGCCACCTATGCGGGACCAGAACATTTGCTCGCGAAGGCGGACGCTTTCCTCCCAGGCCGTCTTTTCGTGGTCCTCGTCATCGGCACGCCAGTGGCCGTCCTTGACCATGCGCAGGAAGCCGAGGAAGCCGCACGTCGAGCGTACGCGGCCGAGGCAGTAGTTGCAGAGAGGGTATCTCTGCGCCGATGGCGACTCGGTCGTGCGGAAGCGGTGGTTGCGCATATACTGCGGCTCTTTGCGGACCTCGCCACACAGCGCGCAGGGGAAAAGCTGCGGTCGGGCGGCCGGTGCATAGTTGACGTTGGTGGGAACTGGCTCAACGACGAGGGTGCCATCCGTAACGGCAGTGAGGACGCTGCGTCGGGCCAGCCATGACAGTCCAGGGGCAGAGTCGAGTCGCAGCGTGGGCTCGATATCCTCGACAACAACGCGTTTGTAGAATTTCGTCTCTTTGAGTGCAGGAATCGGCAAATGCTGGTTGGGCGTTCCTTGGGTCGAAGAGGCGGGTGTGTTGGGCGATGAAGGACCGCTGCCTGCGGATGCCGGATTTGGGAGTGACGAGGTCGAGGCGTTGGACATGTGGCCGCTAGAGGTAGACCCAGCTAGTCCGAGGCCGAGCGCGGCGAGGCCGCCCATGGAGCCAGAAGAGATGCGGCTGCCAGGGCGTTTGTGGGACTGATGCGCGAGGTTGAGAAAATCATCATAGGCACCGAGGTCGTGGCGCAGAACCGGGAGGATGAGGTGCTGGAGGCTCGTCGGGGGCGCGGGTGCGAAGAAGTCGGGCAGCGGAGAGGCCGTGGCAGAATCTGGCGGCGGTAGGCGGTCGCCGGCGACGGTGTCTAATCTCGGCAGACCTGGCGACGAGGGAGCAGTTGTGTTTGTTTGCTGGTCGTCTAGAGACATGGTTTCCATGACGCGCTTGAGCTCAGACAACTGGGTTTGCTGATTTTTAAGCAGCGCTTCAGACTCCTCGAGCTGTGCTTTTAGCAAGTCATTTTTGCGCTGGACAGCGTCCTCGCGGTCTTTGGACTCCTCCTTGGCGACAATGACCATCTTGTTAGCCTCCTCGAAGAGAGCGGTGGTCAGAGTCTCGAGCTCCTGCTCAATCCTCTTTTTGGCAGCCTCGGTGTCTAGACGCTTGGAGACTTCGGTGTCCAGCTTGACCTTCATGGCACGCTTGTCGGATTCGACGGTAGATTTGCGAATCCAGACATCACCAGCCATCATTTCACGTTGCGTCTCATTTTGGTGCTCGAGTTCACGTATGCGCCCGTGTGCGGTCTGTAGTTCCTGGCGGGTGGCGGAGAGGGTATCGTCGAGGGCGGTTTGGTGGTTGATTGCGTTGATGAGTTTTGTGCTGAGGGTGGCGATTTCGTCGCTGAGGTCGGGATGATGGCTGGGGGTATCGGAGTCGTTATCTTGGTCCTCGGCGTTGCTCACCCGGCGGCTTCGGGGATCGGGAAGAGTACTCATTTCATCGTCGAGAAAAGGCGCGGAGAGGGAGATTTTGGGTAGTTGCGAGGTCGATTTGGGCGACTTGAGCGCGAGGTGTGGTTTGGAAGAGGGAGAGGGAGGCGCTGGCTTGGTGGCCGAGACGGAAGAAAGAGAGCGAAAATGGCCACTCAGTGGGCGTCCTGATGACGGTTTGTGTGATATATGCTGCGACCAGCCGGGGACGTGTATAAAGCTGAATAGAGTTGCGCGGGCGCAGAAGGTTAGCAACCTAGTAGTGACAATATTTAAGTGGCGACAAGCAGAGAAGGCCTAGGAACAAGACAAAGGTAATGGACAGGTGAGGCGCACACGAGTCGTGGGCATGTGGTGGAGGGTGAGTGGGTGGGCTGAGACAGCCGCAGAAGTTTGTTGTTGGGATGGCGATTTTGGCAAACTTACCTATCCATGATGGATGCAACAGCTCCGGTTTAGGGTCGACGGAAGGACCAAGGATGGGAGAATTGGTCGGATCAGGAGAAGCTTGAGGATGATGGGCGTGCGGGAAATCCAGAGATTGTGGGGAAATCCGAGGCTGGCAGCTGGCCAAGGTTGAAGCAAGATGACGGCGAAGGCGAAGAGAGGAATGCAAACAAAGAGGAAGTTCGGCGGTCGGAACGGCGATGGCAGAGAATGTGGAGAGAAGACAATGGGCGTCGCAATTAGGCAGGTCGCTAGCCGGTCGGACGAGTCGGGGTACCAAGCAGGAGGAGCTGAGACGCGATAGTACCAAGAATCTGTGGTGCCACGCCGTATTCAATTGAGGCTGCAGGACCTTTTGGCGGGTCGTGACGGGTCGTGAGTGAGCCGTGAGAAAGCCAGTGAGCAGCCAGTGAGAAGACGTAATGGGTGTCGTGAAAGCGTCGCGATGAGCATGCAGCGACTATTGGCGCCAAGAGTGTCGAAAGAGGCAGCGCAGGCCGTCGGTGGAGCGAGGCACGGAGTGGGCGAAGCACGAGGGTAGCAAGTAATTTGGTCAGAGCGAATTTGGGGGGGTCGAGGCTCGGAAGGCGAATGCTTTTTTTTCTTTCGGGAGGCTTTTGCTGGCGGCAGGCTAGCAGAGCCTAGCAGGACTAGTGTATGCGTATTGTCAAGGTACAGGCAATGATGAGCAGCCGTACCACCACGAGCCCTGTGACCCAATCAGACGGTGCAATCAAGCGCTGGCAGCGTGACCGTCTCCAGTGGTGCTCGCCCGCCTAGATGGGCAGGCAAAATGGGAGCATGCAACTAAAAGCGGGAGCTAGCGAGGCGGCGTGAGCAAGCAGCGGATGATGTGATAGGAAGGTGAGCAGGTAGAAGGCAGAGGAGCGTTGCTTTGGAGGGCGAGATGGCGGCGATGCAGAGTTGAAGCCAGGGCGAGACAAAGGAGCGGCGAGGTTGGGGAAGCTGACAGTTTTGAGGGGAATCGGATTGACGACGCAGGATTTGTCAAGACAGAGAGAAGGAGGAAAAAGAAACAAGGACCGAGACAGGTTAGACGATAACTGGTAGACGGACGGACGAACGAGTCGCAGCAAAAGGAAATTAATCTGTACTGTTATTTAAAAGAGCAAGCTGGGCTGTGCAGTGATATCAGTCTGGGTGCGCTACGCTACAGGGGCGTTGTAGGGGGACTTGATGCTGCGATGGCCAAAGACAGGGGTGCAGAGCACTGCTATCAGTACTGGGTAGGTACCTACCTACCTACCTAGTCATCCTCACAGGTGCTGTAATCCACTGATTTCGACCCAGCCGTATTCGCACTGAATGAGGCCAGGGCATCCACGACAAGTCCGAACTCAGCTCGTCACTGTCTCGGTTCTGCTTCTCCCGTCTGCTTTCTCTGCTTGTCATGATGTAGTCTACCAATAGATGCAGCCTGTAACTATCCGTAGGTACGCACAAGATGACAAATACATGCTCGATGCAGTCTTCCCTTCCAACAGCGGCAGCCTGCGGCATCGTCCCGTAAGCTAAGGTAAGGTAGGTAGATACTGTTTCCGTTTCGCTGCCAGCTGGCAACCTGTAAACGCAGTATCTCGCCAGCTGCCACCAACATGGCAAACGCGAATTGCTCTTCCACTGTTGCAACACCATCTCCAGACTCTCTTCTCCAATCATACTTCTTCAACAAAGTACTACACTCGCCGCATTGCCTATGCTTGCGCACAGCAGCTTTATTCGTAACGCAGATGCATGCTCACGTCCGTCCCAAGCATTATGCTGCGTCGTTTGATCCCCCGTCTCGTCTCGTAGAATTACCGACATGGCCCCCGTCACGGCGTCACCATGCCCTCAATCCCGCAAATGTCCTCTCCCCGTCCCAACTCGCCCTTGAAGCTAACCTTGCTGGTAGACCCACGACAACCCCAGCAAACTGCTACGCACCCGCTGCACCGTCCTTGCAGCGCCTATCAAGCTGGATCCTTTCACCAGACATGTCGCTGATCGTTCGTCATTGACGCTCGCGTCCACTTGTGTCGGTTCACTCCTCTCCAGCGCGCGCACCTCTCCAGCATATCTCCCGTCCGAATGACAAGCTTTGTAAATGTTTCTTTTTACTCCAGCCGTTAATCAATTGCCATTGACAGTGGCTTACCCCACGGACCGCGGAAAAGAAGCAAACAAACAACGCAATATGCGACCGCATTACATGTGGAATACTTCCCGCACTCTTCACGCGCCGAGACATCGTGTCAATCCCTGTCGCCGCTGCCCCTGTCCCCAGCTGAGCATGACGACAACCATTGACTGGCCTTGTCTCACGCTCCACCGCACAATCATCCACAGGCTCCCATAATCGCACCACCTGCACCGCCCTGCCGTTCTTCCGTCCACGCCATCGTGCCTCTCTGCGGCCCAAGCTTGGCCCTCTCCTTCCGCTGATCACAAGTAGTTGGCTGCAAGGTACGAGCTTTGGGGCCTCGTCGCTGGCTGGCTCCCGAGGCGCCGAAAGCACTCAAGATTCGCGGAAGAGCTCTGCAGATTTGCTGCTACGCTGATCTTGCCAGTCAGCACGCTAATGGTGCATTTCCTGGCTCCGAAGCTCCCTCCGCCAGTTGGTGTAGGTTGCTGTCAATCCCGCAATCTCTGTGCCGATTGCCTTTTACCGTGCCAATATTCAGTCCGTGGCAGTACACTTCGCTACGCTCCCACCAGATATACTGCCCAAGAATTCATGACAGCCTTATACCTTGGCACATGGTTTTTGCGAGCAATTGCGCCTCTGCCTCAAACGAAGCACATTGAAATGCAGCCGTGTTCTCGATTACAAGTAAAGCAACAACCGCATTGCACAGACAAGATGGTGCGCGCCTATATAGGCAACGAGCTCGTTTCGTCCGTATCTCGAAAAGTCTTTAATTTGTTTACTTGCCAATGTGCTCGACATACGATATACAGCAGTTGCCTGGCGCAGTTACGAGCCTCTGCTCGACAGTGAGGCTGGAGGACTGCAATGTTCTCCAGCTGCCCAACCCGGATATAACAGTGCACCCCAGCAACTACCAAGGCTGCCCCAATGGCCCGTGTGAGGTTGTGACACTCTTGCTCGCACAGTGCGGCGTGTTTCCAGATGTGAACATGTTGATCAACACCGTGGGCAAACGATGTTTCCTGCCAGCGCCGGATAGCAAGGCTGCATAGGGCGCGCATCAGGTGCCAGACAACCAGCCCACCACCGCCACGGTTATATAAGCACGGTCGACTCTTTCAGCTTGATCAATCATTCACTTGTCACAAAAACACAGCTTTGCCATTTTACTGCCATGCCTTTGTAATTTATATCTCTACCGATATTATATCACCGGTCCCCCGTGTCACGTGGACCATCTTTGAGTTTGATCATTCATCTCTCAGCGTAGTTCGTCCGAGGCACCGCCTAAGTAGCCGCTCAACCACTGAAGCACTTGTCGCTAACAGCCGAGGCCCATACAACCGCGATTGTCGACTTATCAGAGTCAGGAACAATTTCAACTTCTTTCATTATCCAGATTTTATCACACATTCGGTCAGAACGCTTGCATATACGCATCAGCCCGCATCGCCCTTCTGTAGGCATCTGAAAATCTGTCCCGCAGGCAGCATCGCCTTGGTGATACATACCCACGACGCCATGGCTCCCGCAGATCTCGTCCAATTTCGTGACGCTGTCAGGCTTGAGGAATTGGATGAAAAAACATTCAAAGTCAACTTCAACCCGCAATACTGTGTAGGCAATGGTATGTCATCTCGCTCCTCTCGGCCAAGCCCGGATCGCAGCGGCTAACAGCCATCGAGTTGTCAACGGGGGCTACAGTGCATCTTGTATGGCCATCGCCGCTTCCAAATACACCTCAAAGCGTGGTCAGCCGCACTTGGTTACTTCACAATACATCTTTCCCGATCGTTGCTCTACCGGCCAGGCCGTCATTGTCGTAGAGGATGTCAAGAAGGGCAAGATGCTGTCCAACATTCAGGTCAGCGTATGGCAAGGCGCCCTCCTCGAATCGGCGCCCTGGTTCGATCGTGAAAAGTCGCGCCGGCCGCTGCTCGCCAATATGGTGTTTGCCAACATGGACGACTTTGACCCCTCCATGACTCTCCCGACTGCCTACAAAACGCACGCCGAGCTAGCTGGCACGTCTCTGCCCGACCCCGACTTTGCACGGCTGCTTCAAGACAACCGCGACGACAACTGGACCCTCAGCGTCCCGCCCGGCGACTGGAGCAAAGACGCTGCCAGCCTGCCCAGCAAGGCCATGTACGTTCCCAAGAAGGGCCTCTTCACGCCCGGCGTCTTTGACATGTGGGTGCGTCTCCAGACGGACGAGAAGCTCACCCAGCAGGTGCTGCCCTACGTCGCCGACTTGCTGCCGTACGAGATGGAGCGCTACCTCTTTGCACCCGAGGTCAAGGAGCTGGTAGAACAGATGAAGAAACAGGAGGACGAGGATAAGGCCAAGGCGACGCCGCCCAAGGGAGACAGCGGCAGCACGGTGGCTCAGAAGCCTGGCAAGACGCAACCGTATTGGTTCGCCACGCTGGCGCTGAATCTGGAGACCAAGGAGCTTTTGCCGGAAGAGGGCGTCGAGTGGCTGCACGTGCGCCTCCTAGCCAAGCAGCTGTCGGGAGGAAAATTCGATCAGGGTATTGAAATTCGAGACCAGTCGGGGGACCTGATTATGCTTGGGCACATGGTCTCGCTGGCGCTCAAGTTTGAGCGCAACACGACGGGTCGTACCAAGTCGGCATTGTAGAGCGCGCGCGACTCGACATGCATATAATATAGCAATTTTAGAATTTACAAGCTTGTGTTATTCGTAGAGGATGCCTGTTGAAGGAAAATATTGGCTCACATCAACCCCAACTACTCTCCATTGTAGAGATCGCAACCGAGAGATGATTGCGCTACCCTGTATTAAACGTGAGGGGACGAGCGACCCATTAGCCACCTGTGGGCCGGAGAATGTTGATCGTGTATTTTCAAAAGAGAAAAAATGATATTTTTGCTTGAAGCTAGGACATTTTGTTTGAGTTGTGGCAGAGTTGGTGTCAATGTGCCTGATACCATCAACGCGGACAATTCCGTGCTACGACATCGATCGTCGGGCGGCGACGTCACGGGAACAACGACATCGGAAAACTCAACACATACACTTACTAAAGAATATCTTCAGACAGCCTCCAAAGCCCGTAAGCCTTGAACGTTCTTCATGCACCAGTTGTAGAAATGCACCCTTTCATATTGGCGTGCTTTTCGTGTTGTCGTACACTGGGAATACTACTGCAGCTCCATCAATGACTGCAGAATTGCTTCTCTGTGTCTGATAACAGAATCGAGCTTGCACATAGTTGTGATTTGCCCTTTAAAATGGTCACGAGGCCCTCTACCTGTTACATCACCCGGAACGGCTCGGGAGCGCGGACGACTCCGGCAGGCTCCGTACCTCCACATCCTTCCCAGACTTATACTCTAAATTTAGGAACTCGGGAGCCTCTCGCCGAAAACCCTGCCCCTTTCAATCAACTCTCTTACCACCACTCACTGCATCAGTTTGACTCTTCTCACCAGGAGAACCAAAATCTCACTTTTCCATGGCGGCATTGTCCACGCACAGCCTCAAAGTCATCGTCGTCGGCGCCGGCCCGGCCGGTCTCTGCGCCGCCGCGGCGCTGCGCCAGCACGGCCACGCCGTCACGGTCCTCGAGCGCCAGCGCGGCCTGCAGAGCCAGGGCAACGCGCTCGTCATCCAGCCTGCCGCGGTCAAGGCGCTATCGCACCTGCGCGGCGCGCACGCGGCGCTCGACGCCGTCAGCGTGCGCAGCGACCGGCTGTGCTACTGGTCGTACCGCGGCGACGCGCCGTTTGCGACGACGGACCTGCTTGACAGGCGCTTCGAGACGGACAGGCCCTCGGTGCAGCGCGTGCTGTATGAATTGGCGGTGGCGGACGGCGTCGAGGTGCAGTTTGGCCGGAATATCGAGCATGTGGAGGACCAGGGCCACAAGGCGACTCTACGGACCAGTGATGGTCAAGTACTCGAAGGCGATGTCATAGTCGCTGCGGACGGTCAGCATCACCGCAGCTTCCAAAACAGTCTTAAACGGACCGTACATGCTAAATTATGCTCATGAACAGGAATCAAGTCTCGAGTGCGGGCATGTCTCTTCCCCCAGCGCAACACCGACCCCATCCCCCTTCGCGAGTCCATCTTCCTCGCCACCCTGCCCGTCTCGCAGCTCCAGGCCAACCCCGACCTCGCAGGGTGGCTCGCCCCCGGGACCACGCACGGCACCCTCGGCCCGGGCCGCTTCGTCCTCAGCCGGCCGCTGCACGGCGGGCAGTACGGCGTGCAGTTCATCGACGTCGACCACGCGGACCCGGGCCCCGTCGACGGCACCTGGAACGCGCCCGCCGACGTGTCGCGCCTGCGCGCTCTCTTTGCCGACTTTAACCCCATCACGCGCGCGTGCCTGCGCGAGATTGAGCGTGCGGAAAAGTGGCAGATTGCTGTCGGCCCGGCGCTCGACACCTGGCGGAGCGGAAACGGCGGGCGCGTCGTGCTGCTTGGCGACGCGGCGCACGCCATGATCCCGCATGCCGCGCAAGGCCTGAGCCAGGGCATCGAGGACGGCATCAGCCTCGCGCGGATGCTGAGCGGCGGCGGCGGCGGCGGCGGCGGCGCGAGTGTTGGGGCGGTGACGGAGGCCTGGGAGAGGATGCGCAAGCCCCGCGCGGAGCTGTTTGTGCAGCGGTCGATGAACAACGCTCGGCTGCGCAGCCTGCCGGATGGCGCGGCGCAGGCCGCGCGCGACGAGCAAATCGTGCGCTCGGCCGGGAGGAAGCCGCAGGACGCCAGGGACGTCAAGATGGACATGGGTGCGGATCAGAATAGTCCCGAGTTTATGAAGTGGGTGAGGGAGTATGATGTTGTGGCAGAGGTACGCAAAGTCTGATGATTCTATACGACATATATGGTAGGAATGCTGACAAGGAATAGGCCGAGAGAACCATGAAGGATATATTGTAAACAAGTGAAGTACTGCGTATGCATTCTATTCAGCGCTTGTAGCATTGTGAACGAAGTAAATGTTGCGCAATGTCATGCTCGTAGCCTGGACGTGGCATGTGGCTTTAGCCGGGAGTAGAGCTCTGGAGCAGAGCAAAAGCCAAGGAGATTCATTGTAAACAAAACAGAAGTCTTGCGGCTCCGTACACTTTTAAAGTAAATGGTCTGAGATGCATCAAAACATGCAACTCTACTGGGTATCATTTCTTCTCAGAAGAGTTGTGCTCCATGTCCTTGGTGGACCAGACGCTCTTGTTGCCCTCGTGTGGAAAACCAATGTCACTCGGGACCGGCTTCCCCAGAAACTCACACAAAGGACCCCAGCCATCTTTGGGGTTAAAAACGAGCACATCGCCCTCTGTCCTGTGCGCCTTGGCAGCCTCGCGGATCTCCTTTTGGTACTTGCGCCAGTACGCCCGCCCGTGGGTCTCAAAGTCGTCGTTCCATAACCACGTGTGATAGCCCATGCGAAGATTGTATTTCTGCTCCTCCAGCTCGCTCTGCGTACCCGTCTTTAGCCTGTCCTCGCGTCTGGCCTGCTCCTCCCTGTGGGCGAGGACCAGGGTCCTCTTCATCGAATCAACCCAGGCATCCTCGTCCCGCTCGGTAATCAGGACCTTGGCCTTGGGGTATGCGTGGATCAGGTCGATGCCAAAAATGGCGGACGGGACGTCGGAGTTGCCGCCTGGGTAGTCTTTGAGCATGGGTTCAAAGTCGACCGCAGTGAGGAGAGTGTCCGGGTGTTTGATCTTGCGCTCAATCAAGCCGGACCACATTGGGTAATGGGTCGGGTTGTTGGGGACTTCGCTCATGTGGTAGACTGGAGGATGTCCTAGTAGCCGCAACGCTTCCGTCAAGGCTATAAAGGTTGTACTTGTTAGAGGAGCAGCTGAAATGCGAGACTACTGCAGCCAGGCGTCACACGAACATACTCTGTGTACCGGTCCTCGGCAGACCTAGGATGAGAATCATGTCGCTTTCGGAATGCTGCGCCATGCTTTCTGCTGCGGTGTGTTGAATAAATGTAAAATTGGAGACCTCCGGAGAGTGTTTATGTTCATATTCTGAGAGCCGACTCTCTTTGATATGACGCGACAATGAGTGGTGGGCAATGACTGAGATGGCAACGTTGAGTGGGCGGCGCGGGGTTCTTGTAGGACTCGCGAGGCTGGCGGACCATTTATGGCACTCGGTGGCGTAACACCAGTACTGCTGCGTAAGCCCTACAAACTAGGCTGGGGAAGTCTTCTTCGGCGAGCGAAACAGGAATCCTCAGGCGGAGCGCAACGTTTCTTTCAGGAAGGAGGAGTAGGCGTATCTTCACGTATGTCAATGCCGACGCAGGCCATCCGTTAAGGCTGGGCGACGACGGGCAGACGAGGCCCATGTCTTGAGTTACAATGCAGCTCGAAACAAAGGTGACTTAACTTTAAATTCAATTGTCCCATGTTTTAGCCCCATAGGCTTTATAATTCTTCTTATTACTTCTCATTTTTATTTCTCGTCTTTCTCGTTGTCCTCACTAGTGTAAACTAGATGTACCTGATGTATTGTCCTTCAGTATACCTCAACTAAGATGAGCTACTCCGTTAGACCTTGACTCAGCTCTCACAGTGACTCGTCACGTCAAAGGTAAAAGTCTCTGTCAGAGACAAGTCGGCAGCCTTTGCTAGCGATTTGCTCGTCGCATTGTACGCATGGCAGTCAAGCATAGGAGCGTCCCAAAGAGTCACCAGCTGCACCTTGACGCCTGGGCTGTACCCAAACGAACCCGAGGAAGTAAGCGTGCCATTTTCATACGCAAACTCAATGGCGCTCGTCTCGGCTGGAGCCACAGAATCACCATCATCCAGATACAGCCTACCGCTCGCTTTTCCATCTTTATCTGGCGCAATGAGGAGCTCAAAGCCATTCTTGCGCAGCTCCGTCGTCGTACACGCACCCTTGACTCGCATCGGGATGATGCTCCCACCGCGGACATGCACTGGAATCTCGTCATATGCAATATTCTCCCGCGTGACCTGCTTCCCGCCGCCCTGCACCTGCAGTCCGGTGTCAAAGTCGTAGAACAAGTCATCCGGCATGTAAAACGTCACTGACGTGTCGTTGGGTGTCGTGACTGGGCTGACCATGAAGGCCTCGCCAAAGAAGAACTGCAGGTCAATCGCGGCCGTGGCGGGATCGTGCGGGTACTGCCACACCAGCGGCGAAAGCATCGGAAATCCCGTCTGGTGCTGCGTGTGCAGATTGGTGTACATGTAGTCGAGGAGCCGGTAGCGAAGGTCAATGGCCTTGCGCGCCGCGGCGGCGACCTCGGGCCACAGGTAAAACTCCTGGTGCGGCGCCGAAATGTCGGCGTGGTTGCGGTAAAAGGGGTTCCAGGCACCGAGCGTCGCCCAGCGCTGGCAGAGGATGGGATTGGTCGCGTAGTTGAAGCCGCAGACGTCGGAGCCGACCATGGGCGTCTGGTACATGGCGACGTGCTGGATCATTTGGACGATTTGCAGGCGGTAATCATCATCGTTGGAGCGGTTATCACCAAACCAATGACTGCTTCCATTAGCATCATGTTGGTGTGCCCAGAAAGACATGACTTACCCGGTTCTACGTCCGTCACCGATCAAGGACGAACGGGTAATGCTACTGCTGTTAGCTTGTCTGGGTGTTGACCAGCAAATGACCACTTACATCAACGGTCTGCGTCCAGGGCGACGCTGAAGCAAGGTCTGGCGGCTGACTCGGCCCATCATGCTGCCAAACAGATTATGTACATCGTACTCGACCAAGCCATTCGCATGCTGCAGATACGTCGGCATACTCTGTCCGCTCAAGCCGTTGAAGAAGGGCTTGATGTCGTACTTCGGCGTCAGCAAGTCACGATCCGGCAGACCCATGTGCTTGCCCTTGGCTTCTTCTCGTCTAACCAGCTCCGACGATGGCGTACTATCCGATACACCCCTGGCTGCTGCGGCCTGAGGATTGCATGGGATGTCGCAGAAATTCGCCGGCTCATTCATGTCGATCCACAAGCCGTCGATATCCACGCCCGTATCCTTGTTGAAAAAGCTTTCAAACTGCGCGTTCCAGAAATCCTGCACATTCGGCGCGAACCAGTCCGGGAATCCGCTCGGGCCAGCCCAGACCACACCTGTCCACACACTGCCATTCGACTCCTTCATCAGCGTGTCCATCTTGACGCCGTCGTTGTACGGCTTGTAGTCGCGGCGGGCCACGGCCGGGTCCACCATCATCATGTAGTGCTGGTTGTTCGCGTGCAGCTTGTCCACCAAGGCACGGACTTTATCTAGTGGGTAGTTGACGGGGTCAAGGGAAAAGATGGCGCGGCCATCCATGTAGTCAATGTCATTCCACATTGTCTCGAGGGGAATGTTAGCCTTGCTGTAGTTGGCGACCACCTCGGCCGTCTCGTCGATAGACTTGTAGCCGTACTTGCACTGGTGGAAGCCAAAGCCCCAGTAGGGCATGAGGGCCGGCTTGCCGACGACATCGGCGAACTGCAGCGACAGGTCTTTGGGCGAGGGGCCGGCCAGGAAGTAAAAGTCGAACACGCCGCCGACGGTGTTGTATTCGAGGTAGGATCCGTTGGCGTCCTTGTCAATGTTGATGCGCATCGCATTGATGTTGCGCAAGAAGACGGCGTGCGTGCCCCGGCTGCCGCGGTGGTCGTAATACAGAGGGTACGCGCCGTACAAGTTTGTATTCGGCGGCATGAACGGCTGGCCTGAATTCCAAATAGCATGCGAGTAGCCTGTCGAGTGACGGAACGGGTCGGCGCTCTCGCCGAGGCCGTAGATGTTGGGGTCATCGGGCAGCGCGGTGCGCAGATAGAGGTACTGCGACTCGAAAACTAAGCTGTGACCAGTGGTGTCAAAAAGGACCTCACCGGAGGACTTTCGAGTGACTTTGAACGAAAAGGGGGATGCGTTGTATGTAAACTTCAAGTCGGATGTGGCCTCGTCGGCGGAGCCATCTGCCTTCGGGGCGCTGAGGAGGTCTTCAGGAATCTGAAAGACATCCTCAGCCTCGTCGTAAACTTTAACATGAAGACGAGATTCTGAAGATGTGGTCAGCATTCGAATTCGGCTACACGTTGGGTGTAGTTGGACTCACTGGTCTGGTATTCAACCTGTAGCTTGAGCTTCGGCAAGTCCTCGCCGTATACATCACAGTTCTTGCCACTCAGGCGCAATTGAGCTGTCAGTGTGTTGCCATTATCCTCTGCAGCAACAACGTGATAGCCTGGGCAGTCCGCGGCCCAGCCTTGCGCAAAAAGGCCTGCTGCTACAATTAATCCTGTAACAAATCGCATGCTGGAAATTGTCTCAAGGGCACAATGTCGCACAGCCTGCTTTCCAAGACAGTCTCGGGTCATCGCTGACGACCTACCTATTTATAAGCCAGATTCTTAGCGTTGCTTGTGATGCAATGCTATGGCATTTGGCTACTACAGACATCGTTGCCTGTCCAAGGCAAATGTAGCGCCGACTAACAGCTGCAATGCGACCCTAGTCGGCGGTTTCGCGGCCTAACAAGGGACAAGATCCGTCTGATGCTGCATTACATCACAGGCTTCCCCGCATGACTGTAAACAAAGCCTGAACCTTTTGGGTTGAATTGAATAACTGACGTTACATGAAAACACACAAGAAAACAAGCCGCGGTCATGTCGTTTGCGATCTATCTGAGAGGAGTTTAATGCTAGTTCACAAAATCGTTGCGCCCGTGTCACCACTATTCTTACAAGTGTCTAGTTGGTATTGCACTGTAAACGATTTTTAGCTGAACAAGCTACTTTTAGTCTCATGTATTCGACTGCAGTCTGACTTACATCATTGGTAGGGTTAGCGGCAGGCAAGTGCCTCGAGCGCCTGCATCGTTCGACGCGGGGTCAATGTTACCCAATCTCTACAGTCAGCCAATATCTTGTGATGCCCAAGAACCACGGTTGGCGGAGTTGCTTCTGCGCCTACCATGCTCCTCGGTAACACGGCATTGCCTCGAACATAAACCTGGCAGCTACACATGCTGACCGAAGCTAAAACCTAGAGTCAAGTTTTTGCGATCGATTCATCACATTTCATCACCACGGACGCCCCCGTCAATTTGTGCTGTAAATATGTATTTGCGACGTAGCTTTCTCTTCGAGAAATACGATTATATGTTCTGGTATATGCTGACATGTACAAACCTCTTGCTTAGGCAGAGTTGGCCCATCCCATTCTAGGACCGTCATCACCATTCTCAAAAACAACATACGCGCCCGTCATCGCAGGCGAGCCAAAGGTTGGCGCGCTATCACCAGCGTCAGTGAGGGTGAGGCTGTAGCTTCCGTCGCTGTCCTTCTTCTTCAGGTGCGCGCCCGGCACGGTAATGATGGCGTCGCCGATGCCAAAGGAAAAGTCAGGCAGGACCGTCCGCGCGGTGATGTCGCCGGCGGGCACCTTCTTCTTCCAGGCGTTGTAGGCCTTGGTGGGCACATCAAAGGCGGAGTTGCCCGTGTCGACGATGCCGCTGTACTCTAAGGACACAAAGTCGCCGTCGCCGATCTGGTAGCCGGTCGCGGTGATATTCCAGAAGCCTTGCGACGAGTCCACCTCGGTGTAGCTGAGGTTGCCCGTGTACCTGGAGTCGTCGACGAAGCCGAAGCCAAAGGTGCCGTCGGCATTGTGCTTGAGGTCGACGGTGAAGACGGGCTCGTCGAGGTGCGGCATGAGGTTGGAGAAGAGCGTCTTCTGCTGCGGCGAGGCCGAGTTGAGACTGTCGAAGCCGAAGCCGATAATGCCAGAAAGGGGGACGCCAAGGATGCTGGAGCCGTCCTCGATGGGGCTGACTTCCGTGGCGGACTCGACGCCCTGGTTGGCGACGGTGGCACCGGCAATCGAGACGGTGTCCTTGTAAATGGTGCCCTTGGCGCCGGAGCCGTCCAGGTAGCCAATGTCCCACTTACCGTTCTTGACGAGCGTCGCGGTGCTGCTCTCAGAGTGGTTCCACTGTGCCTGGCCGGGATCAATGTCGCCTTGGGCGTCGGCACCAAAGAGCCAGAGGTCGCTGGAGCCCGTGTCAAAGAGCAGGTTCAGCGTCTGCGAAGGAGTGCCGACCAGGAGCTCGGCGTAGTACTCTGCGTCAGGGCGCGACTTGCTGTTGTAGGCGGGCGTGGTGCCGCTGCCGTCGTCGCGGGCCCCGAGGCTGGGCACGCGGGCGCCGCGCTGGAAGTTCTCGTTGTACTTGAGGTTGACGCTGAAGCGGCCCTTTTCGCCCGCAAAGTTGACAGAGGGGACGATAGGGACCGCCGCGGCGCTGGCCAACGAGGCGTAGGCGAGGATGGACTTGAGAAGGACCATCTTTGCAGAATGGGAGCTATTCCGTCAAAGAGATGAGAAGGTGTTACTGGGCTCAGACTGGCTTGGAAGAGATTGAGATGCTGCGACAGTCTAATCCCCAGGAGAGCAGCCAACACCATGGTCTTTTATATTGAGAAGCGCCCGCAAGCCAAAAGACAACCGTGCCATCACAAAGAGCTTGAGCCATTGCGCCATGACCACGGCAATCCGTGGGGAAGATGACATCGGACGCCCGTGACTGTCGCCAGCTTCCCAAATCAAAGCGAGCCTTGACCCAAGTGAGCAGCTGGGAGTTATCCGAGGTGCGTCCCGCCGGACCAACTCACGCGTTGGCCCCCATTGAGCTGCTGTAAGAGGGCTAGCCGTTGCATGGAGAACATGGCGCGAACTCTGTGCCTTACTTAACTCCCACGTTTCGGCAACGCTGGGGGGGCCTAGTCAGGCAGCCCGAGGTGACTCGCGCATTTTTTACCTTCCCTATTGGGCGGGCATTCAAGGTTCTGCTTTGCCCTGCGGAGTCAAGGCGATAGCGTCGTTGGGGTCGGGGCAATCTTATGGGGGAGCTGGAAAGTCTAATCCGGCCTCGCAAAGACCCTTGGGAACGAGCACCAGTTGATTCACCAAATAACGCACCGCGAATGCCGATTGGTATGCAGAACGAACCGTCGTCTTGTTCCGTCTTTTAAGAACGAGACATGTCTATAAGCAGTGAAATCTTCTAATCCCATCGTATTTACACTGTTCGACATTGTCCAACTAAGCCTCCGACCGACTCGGTAGTTTGCTTGTCTGGTGCTACACCAACAACGCTAAGGAAAGACCTCGCTTCTTTGGCCGTGCGCAGAAAAACGAGCCCGGCATACGGAGTAAGACCGATGCAGATCAGCAAGCAAACCACTCCGGCGGAGTAGTTATGCTGCTCGAGAGTTTGGCTCAAGACGCGCCTCCGAAGCCGCTCATACCTTCTCACCGGCTCCCGCAGGATTTTCCGGGGAAAGCGGCTCCCCAACAGCCCAACTCGGGCTACGTCAAGGCTAAAGTCGGCAGGTGACACTTGGGCTCCCGGGCAAATGATGCCGGATGGATGGGAAGAAAAGGAGGCCAGTACCTGGAGTGAACTGCTGTTTCGTCGGCTGCGCTGAACAACCACTGCAGCCCAATTTGCTCACCGGTAACGCACTTCTGACGCGGCTTCTGTGCAGTTTCCCTGGGGTCTCCAACAGCTAATCTGCCCGATGCCAAGGCTGGAATCTGCGGGCTGCACTTGGCGCCTGGCAGAAACATGGGACGATGGGCAGAGAAGAATCATCTGAAATACTGCTCGTAGCAAGCTGCTCAGCAAACACATAGACCTGAATTGCACACTAATCTGGAGTCTCATTTCTTATCAACAAGTGTACTCGATATCAGGCTCTGCTATTCAGCCTACAGCAAAAAGCAATCTCAACGAAAAGCCAAGCAGGAAATAATAGCTCAAGCAAACGCTATGCAAGTAGCCTCAAAGTGAAGAGAGAGAAAAAGTAAAGTGGTATCCAAACGAGACAGTCGCCTCATACTCAAAGAAAAATAATAATATAAGATGAAATGCAACAAATTAAATAACACACAAAATGATCGGACGCATATACATATATAGACAAATTTCTCTACTCCTGCCACTCACCAAAACCAGGCTCTCCATACGGATTCCATTCCTGGCCCGGGTAGCTTGTCGCCGTCATCTTGGGATTCTCCTCCTCCGGGTCGTACGCAATCTTTTCCTCCTGGCCATCGATGCGCAGTGTGCGCTTCCGCGCTTCCGCCGTGTCTTCCAGCTCCGCAAAGTGTTCCGTCGCTGCCGTGATTGTATTGGTCGTCTTGCTCAGCTTGGCCTGCTTCTCCAGCGAGTCGTCCGAGACGTGGCCTTTGCTCTCGCCCGTCAGATCACTAGTCAACGTAGCGGGGATAATAATGGCTTCGTCAGGGACAGCAGCAGCGCCGTTTCTGGGGCTAGCGACATCAGAGCCAGACCCTGCCGGGGGCGATGCTTTGGCTGTAGAAACGTGTGGCTCGTTGTCTGGGGAAGCGGGTGACACGACAGCCTGCAGCTGCTTGTGGCTAACAGCAGGCGAATGCTCAGATTTCGGAGAGGGTCCGTGTCTGCCGCTGTCGTTGGAGACTTGGCTGACGCGGTTACTGTTCGACGGACCGAGGCTGGTGCGGCCCTCGTCGGGGTGAAGGTGATGGACCTGCAAGTCCTTGTGGGCATCCTGTTGTGCCAGCGCCTCTCTGGTAAGTGCCGCGTGAGGACTACGGGGCTCGTCGGAGACGGGGCTCATAGCCATGCTTCCGCTGCGCTGTGTAGTGGAAGCAGGGCTAAGAAGCTCGCTCCCAGTCGCAGATGGCCGATGGGAGTGATACTCATGAGGGTGCGATTCGGTTTGAGTCTCGGGCTGTGGAGGCCGAGGAGGAGACTGAACCTGCGCCGCTGCAGCCCCATTGCCCTGCTGCTGGTTGTCATCGACAGCAGAGTACGTCTGGTAGTGGTTGGGATGGGTTTGCTGCTGCTGATAAGGCGTTTGATGCTGCGAGTGTTGGCATCCAACATTATACATGCTGGGTACTTGCGAGCTGCCGTGGCCGTACACAGCAGTATAGCCCTGAGGAATCGGGACTGCACCGTATTGAGGCTCGGTCTGCGGCTGCTGGTGCTGCTGGTGCTGGTGCTGCTGCATATACACGGGCACCTGCTGCTGAGGGGGACCTTGCCCAGGATGGAACCCCTGACACATGTGCATCTGTTGAGGCGGCATTTGTTGATGCTGCATGTACTGATGAGACATCTGCTGTGGTTGACCCACGGCAGGTTGGCCTTGATTCCTGGCATGCAGATGAGAAGCTGTTGAATCCTGTCCTGCGTGGGCAGCTGACGGCGCAGCTCCTTGCTGTTGCGCCTCAGCCGACCCTTGCTGCTTCGACAATCTCTTGAACGCATTAAAGAGCTTGTCACCAGGTGCCGGCTTGTCTCCCCTTTCACTCTTGCTGTTCGGGGACGGCTGGCTCATGCTCGCCATTTGGCCCGCCATCTTAGTCTTGAGGCCTTTCCATCCCTTGGACGATGCAGCAGCCCCCTGAGCCTGCGACACGGGCTGGCTGAGACTAGGCTGCATGTACCGCTGCGGCTGTTGCTGCTGCTGATTAGCGTACTGAGCAAGCTGCTGTGTACGCTGGCCGTATTGAGCGCCAGGAGACGACTGGCCCATGCTCTGACCATGACCAGGTCCCGTGAGCGAGCGACGAGGATCCCCGGGGTGCTGGAAGGATTGTCCCTGCGAGTATCCCTGAGCTCCGGCGGAGAGGGGCCCCGTGCCGAGCATTCTGTTGTTCTGAGTAAAGTATCCTCCAGGACTATTCGGATATTGAGCAGTGGGAGTCTGCTGCTGTGAATTGAGGCGTGGACCGTCTGTCACAATGCTCGGCGTCATCTGACTGATGTTGGTGTCCTGACGGGTCATGTCGCCAATCTCATCGTCGCCACGAGAAGTCACCGAGGGCGTCACATCAGAAGGCTTGCGAATGTTTTCGGCATAATCCGTCTCCGAGTCCGAGATTTCGGATGGCGCAACAGGGTCGTCGCGTTTGGCGCTTGCTATGGCAGGAAGCGGCAGGTGACCAGCATCATGAGCAATAGCGGCGCGGCTGGCGATCGATTCACCCGCGTCAGCCTTGGCCTCGCTGCTCGTCACAGTTGTAGAAGTAGGAGGCCGGTTCATGCCCCAGTTGCTTTCCCCGGCGGCAAAAAGCGGCTGGGAGCGATCCAAGAACTGGTCGGGCAGAATAGGGGCGGCAGCACCGCCGCGGTGCGGTGCTGGAAAGCCATCGGCAGGGTGCGCCTGAGGAGGCGCGGCAGGGATATTTTGAGGCAGATCTTTGGGAGGCATGCCTCCCACGTCTTTGGGCGGCGGCGGAGACTGCTGCTCGTGTTGCTGGCCCTTATTGCCAGCCAACGTCGAGAGCAGGTTGGAGAACGAAGCACGACGGCTGTGCTCGGGAGCAGCAGAATCCATCTGGCCAGCAAAACCCCCGCGGTCGTTGTTGCGGAAGGGAGTGCTTGAAAACATTCCGCTGCGGCCGATTTGTCCCTGACTGCTACCGGCGCTCTGGGTCGGCTCAAGCGACATGCCAGACGAGGGGCGGTCTTGATTCGGTCTCTGGAAAGCCTTGGTAAATGCAGAGAAGCGCTTCTTCTTTGGCGTAAGCTGTGGCTCGTCATCAGTCACCTGTTGGTTGACAAAGCCTGACGCAGGTGCGTTAGCTGATCCTCCTTTGTTGGCACCAAAACCAGCCATCACACCACCAAACATAGATCGCTTCCGCGTGGAGCCTACGTCTTCCACGGAGGACGCAGGAAATGTCTCGGTCTGAGAGCGCTGAAGCGCGTTGAAGCTCTGTCGAGGCCGCCCCTGGTCCACAGACGTGCGTCCAGTCAGCGTGTTGAGGAAGCTAGAGCGGCGCTTTTTGCGGTCCGTCATCTCTTCTGTGCCAAAGCTCGATTCAGAGGCTCCGTCAGTATGCATATCAACGGGGGGCCGGTTCTCCGTAAACGAATTCTTTCGGTCGCGCGAGGTGGCACGCGCAATCTTGTCGCCAATCTCTTTAAAGATGCCCGAGTTTCGCTTGGCGCGGCCTCTCTCCTCAGTTGGCGGACCGACGCCCGGAATCGAGTACTCATTGATGCTGTGGCGCGGGTTCACTACCTCCTCGTAGTAGGGCTGCTGAGTCGTTTGTTGCTGCGGAGGCTCTTGACCAGGCTGCGGCGCAAAGAGGCCGGGCCAGCGCTGGGCAGACGAGGGCGGGACATCGGGGGTACGTTGTCGCATGCCTGCCGGCACTGGCGGCGGAGCCATTGCTGCCGAGTTTCCAGTTTCCTTGTCGAAGCCGTAGCCCATGGGCGGAGAGATGGGACTGTGGCCGGAGCGATTCTTTGCCTGGTGCAGGGGCTCGGCCAAGTGACTCTCCTCGAGCTTCCAGGGACCGGATTGCCCAGGATGCATCAACATAGGTGGTTGTGCCGGCTGGCGCATGGGCTGTGCCTGTGGTGGATGTACCGTTGCGGGTTGCCTTGCGAGTCTTTCTGGAGAGTGCTCAGGGGAGACTGGCTGGTGCTGCACAATAACGCTATCCTTGTCAAGAGCAGGGAAAGATGGACCTGCCGGTGTCACGGCTGGCTGCTCGCGATGCGGTTGTTGAGCGGCTTCTGCTTGCCTCACAGCGTTTTCCATCACATCACTTGTAGGCAGGTCAGGAACATCATTGCCTTCCTCTTCGTCTATGGGAAAGCGCTCCGCAGCACGACGCGCCTTGGATTTCAAGCCAAAAGTCGAAGATCTGCGAATGGGCGGCAACCCGACAAAAGAAGATTGTCTCTTGGGGAAATCCCCAGATTCATCAGGCTGTGCGAGCATGCCTACTCCACTGTCTTCAGCAGCGGTGGGCGGCACGGCCGGAGCCCCTGCGCTGAAAGGACCATGCGTAGTCTCAGTCGGGACAATGCGAATTTGGCTAGACGAAGGGACATGGGAAGTTGTCGGTGCTGCGGTGGGCAGGCTAGCGGTCGCGAGTGCGTTGTCACGAGCCGCTGGTTGTGTCTGGACAGGCGGGAGAGACTTATCTGGAGACGCCTCACGCAGCAACGGCGAAACAGGTTCTGGTTCGGGGATCTGAGGCGCGATCGTCACGCTGGGTCTCGGAGCAGCGGGATACTCTTCTTCAGGATGCTGAGAATGCCCTGGGTCCCTGGGAGAGAATTCAGTACGTAGTTTGTTACTGAGAACGGCCCAGGAACCGGAGCGGTCGTGCCTGGTTTTGGCCTGCACTGGCGGTGGGTGTGTGTCGCCCTATCGAGAAGAACAGTTAATATCAAATCGTTTCACACGTATGGTTTAATGATATAGTGAGAAGGGGGTTGCAGGCCCAGGATAATAGTTCTCATCGTCATATTCCTATCTCAAACACCCACAGCGTTATGAAACGCAGTGATGCAGAAATCCACTTGAAACATTATTCATAAATCAATACAGAGTTAAAGAAATATCCATCCTGCCTGAGGGAAGATTGAAGGAAACGGCCCACTCACTATGAGCTGGGTGGAAAGAAAAAAGCATTAGTGAAATACCTTGTCCCCGCGCAGTTTATTCTTGCCCTTGCTGAAGAGTCCTTTGCCCATTTTACCCGCCGACTGCATAAGCTCCTTGCTCTTGGTTCCGATTTGGTTTCCAGAATGGCCAAATGTGCTGCCGCTTGCGTTGGACGGCATGGTGATGCCACCGATGCGGCGACCTGGCGATGAGCCGCTACCAGGGGTGCTGGCGTTCAAGTACTGCTGGTAGTAAGGCTGCTGCGCCGGTGCCTGAGCCCCGGCGGGTGCTCCAGCAGGGACAGCGGCAGATGGCTGATACGAGTTGAAGCTTTTGGAGTGGTGTTCTGGGTGATCTTGGTGAAGACCTTTGAGCCACTTATCGAGCCCTATATCCATGACGGCAAAAGCGACTCTTGTCTCGTTGAACTTGGCAACTCTTTCGGAAGAGTTGTTCAATGCGACAATGTCTTTGAACTGCGTGACACTCGCGCCCGAACTTTTCGGCATACTCAAGACGGGAGCTGGTGCTGGGTCGGACAGTCTCAGAGCGGGATGTTCATCATGGGGCGCAGAGCCCTCATTCGACGCCGTTGCAGAGAGACCTTTTTCGTCCGCGAGGGAGAGACGCTTAGACTCCTGTGAGTTGCTGTCGGTGGCAGCGACGGCTGGGATACTGGCTGCATTAGGATCAGGAGCTTCAGACGCACGAGATGTTAATTCTGGCTGTGCCTTGGGTTCAGCAGGAGCCACGGCCGCTGCAGCAACAGCTAGAGCCGGAGCCGCGATGGGAGCGGGCACAGATGGAGAGGCGGTGGCGGTGGCGGGCGTAGGTGTTGAAGCCACGACGGCAGCGGGCGTAGATGGTGAAATGGTGGCACCGGCGGGCGCGGCACTGGCAGCTGTTGGTGGCTGCTTGGATGCATCTTCGGCCTCCCATGAAAATCTGCGGCGAAGGTCCGCGCTTACAGGAGAGACTATCAATACTTCCGGATGCTGTTGAGCAGAAGTAGACTTGGACACCTGTGACACAGTAGGCGACGCTGAAGACTGGCTGGTCGACACCCGAGGCGTGGCTTCAGTAGCGGCTGCTGAATTCACGGCTGGCAAAGGTGCCGCTGGCTTGGCTTCTTCGATAGGCTTCCAAGGCTCTGGTGCTTTGGCAATAGGCGTTTCTGGTGTAGCCGCTGCAACCGCTTGTGTGGCCTCTTCCGGCACGATGCTCATTGTTTTCGTTTGAGGCTGCACCGGCTGAGCAGGAACCTTTGGTGCCGTGTCCGTGTCTTCCCAGTAGCTATCGTAGTCTTGCAGGGTATAGGTGCTGTCTCTAGCATGGCCTTGGGACCCTTTTCTGCCGCTGTCGGCCGGTCCAGTCTCGCTGCCCTCTCGGCTGGGCTGACTTGGAGAGTTGAGCGTCTTGATTATCTCGTCTCTAAGCGCATCGCTCTCCTTTACGGGCGAGGACGTGTCTGTGCCGAATGTCGGTTCGCGCTGGAGAGGGGGCGGTGGTTCGAACGCTCGTACCGGGCTTTCGTCTTTGCGAACATTGAGAGGTTTCGTAGGTGTAATTTCAGTCGCAGAAGCAGCCGAATGAGAGCTCGATGCTGTATCGGTGGATGATCTCGCTGCGACTTGCTTGGCGGGGTCAGCTGCTGGCTTGGACTCCGCAGGCGTAAGTGGCACCACTGGCTCAGTGTTCGTGGCTGTGACGGCCGGAGGCTGATATACAGTTGGTGCCATGATTTCGTGCTGGATAGGAGCATCCTCCATGGCGGCCGGGGCAGCAGGAGTGGCTTGAGTCTTGTCCGTGGCAGCCTTCGAAGCCTCTGCAGGTGAGGCGCTCTCCTCGTATGTCGTAGGCTTATCCACTTTTAATTCTGGTGCCACCTTGGGGACCTCGGGAATGTTTTGCTCAGCGATTTGCTCCGAGGACAAGGTCGAGGAGAAACCACTGGAGAAGAAGTCGGCGCCAAAGACAGACATGCGAGCAAGATCCGGGAGCTTGGGGCTGGTGGACAGACGCTTGGCATCCTCGCTGGTCGTGTTAGGGGCAGCGTCGCGACTGGGCGTCACGAATTCCGACACTCGCGGTTCCGCTCGGGGCGAGGTGACAAGTGGCTGCTGTGGCGCTTGGCTCAGCGTAGGCTTCGTCAGATCCTGGTAGATACTGGTGTGGCTATCGGTGCGCGGCGCAGGAATTGGCGCAGTTGGTGGCTGAGGCTTAACAGGCTGAGCAGCTGTTCTTGCTGGCGATGCCGATGTCTGCTTAGACAGGCTGGATCCATAGTCGGCGCTCGGGCGCGAGCTTTCGGACGATCCGCGGCTCTTTTCGTCTTCCATGCGTCGGTAGATGTCCGATGGCCGAACAAAGGGCAGAGGCTTGCCCGCCGTAGCAGCCTGCGGAGTGTTTGAGGGGAGACTGTCGGGCGGCGAGCGAGGCGACAGCGGGTACGTCGAGGACGCACTCTGCGGCGCAAAGCCACCAGCAGACGGCGGTGCAGCAGAGCTCGGATGAGCGGGCAGGGGGGTATTGGACTCCTGGCGAGGCTGCGCGGTGGCAGGAGGAGGGGCTCGCGATTGTGGTGGCGGATAGGGCTGGTGTTGTTGAGCCGGCTGCGGCTGCGGCGGTGGGTTGGTTTGGATATGTAGTGACGGAACATGGGGAGCGCCTGGGGGAGCACCGTACTGAGGGCCGTGAGGCGACAGAGGCAGAGGCGGCGCTACCTCGTCGTCGTCGTACTCGTCAGCGCCCCAGTCATCTCCGTCGTAGTTTTGCGACTTGGCCTCGACCCATTTCTTCGTCTTTTGGCGGCTGACGTTGACCTGGTAGTTGTTGTTGGAAGCCGAAGAGCCGGAGCTGAGAAGAACCTGTTAGCCACATTTCGAGGGGACCTCGCAAGCCAAAGCCGTAGATGCGCTGGTACATACAGAGAGGGCTGGCCACGGCCGTCTGGTCTGCTATAGGAGCCTTGGTCCATGTTGCAGGGCCGAACAATGCGCAGATGGTCTATCTCTTCATGCTCGTGCTGAAGCTAGCTCTGCTGTGGTTTTTGAGCGCGGGCAAATGTGGCTCGCTCACCGACGGTTGCGCGTCGTGCGAAGCTGTCGACGGTGGGTCGGGCAATGACAAAGGGGGTATAGCAAGCGGTGGTGTTACAAGGCAAGCGGCCGCGTAAAAATGCAGGCAAGGTTATAATGAAATAAAGAATGGCAGCGCGTAGCAACACGACGCAAAGCAAGAGAGAAAATTAGGTGCCCGGGTATGAGGATGGGAGAAGTCTGAGCGACGTGGACGATGTGGTGGTGTCTTGTTAGCACCAGTAGTAAGCCATGGAGGTGGGCAGCCAAGTGTGGCGCTGCCGAGATTGTTGGAGGCTGGAATGCCGAGAGGTTTGATAGGGGAGAGGTTGTAGAGCATCTCTAGCGCCTGAATCCGCCTGACAGAAAGAGCTACAGTGGAGAAGGACGGTGCAGAGCCGGTGCTGAGCGAGCAAAGTGGGGGACAAAACACATCGCCGGTCGCTGGAAGGCCAGGTCATTTACAGAAGGGCATTCTAGCTCTCTACTCCGAAATAAAATATTTTAAAAATAGGAGTAGATTACTTGGGCTCTACTTAGTTTATTCTTCACCTTTTATTAGGTAAAGCTAAGAGCTGTCTGGAGCAGTGATGGCTGGTTATTGCTGTAGCCAGGGACTGACCGGCGATCTGTTTTGTCCACCGCCGGGCGAGCTCCAGCACCTCCAGTATCCCACTCGTAAATCCACCAAGCCCGCTCACAGTCCACTACCCACAGCGCCAACAGGCAGGTTCCTCCAGCGTGCGCAGCCTCTGGAGCCAGTGTGGCGCAGCGTGTAATTATTTTTGGAAACTGGCAAGACACACACTCGTCGTCATACACGGCACAGTGCATGCATCTGGATCTACATCTGCCGTTCGTACCGTTCGCGAGGACCTATATACACACATTCTGAGTCTTTGATCAAGTTTTGCTGACGTGACTGTGTTTGCCAACGAGTGCGGTGCATCTCGATGACTTCAACCGGGGCAGTCTGCCTCGAGGCTGTGAGGATCAGCAGAAATAATATATTGCTAGACCCGCCCAGCGAGCCCGTCTGTCAGCGCCCTATGTCTTCTGTGAGGATTCGGAGGACACCGTGACCGTCGAGTCACTATCCATAGTGGTCAAGGGGCAAGCTCAGCATGGAGAGTCTCGTCAGAACTTGAATGCAATTTTCTACATTGTTGATTCAATCTTCTCCCCTCCCATAAATTTTGTTCTTTATTAGTGCTGCATACCGAAGCATGTGGTTGCATGTCGTCACTGGGGCGAACTACTGGTGGCGGAGACTTTACAGTGGCGCGTCATCCCGTTTCATTTGGTGGCTGAAGCACTGGGGCGGCCGTTCGCGCGTCGGCCCCCGATTTGGCCAGCCCTGTAATCCAGATTCTGGTAGCATATGATTGCAACCTGGCTCGTCAAAAAAAGTGAGCGGATATTGTCCTGGTAACATTGAGGATAGTGTCAAAAGCAGTTGTATGATCATGGGCTTTGTTCGACCCTACAACCTGTTGAAGATGCCCCTGCTCCTACCGTGCATATCACTGCGTTCAGGCCACTTTCCATCGAACGTGCCCTGCGCTCTTCTCCCCGGCGTGACTTGTATTTATACCTACTTCGTGGCATTTCTGCATATCAGATTAAACGTATGATGTGCAGTTGCCTTGTCGGTGCGTTTCCACAGTCCGCATTTCAAGTAAACATCCTCATTGACTCGGCTCATCGGCTGCAACGCTCTCGTCCGCGCGCGTAGTTTCTTTGTACTACAGTCAGTTTGCAACGGCGTGCTTCGAGCAAGCATCCAACTTACCCTTGGCGACCTTTATATGGGGGTTTCGGCGCAGAAATGTAGCCACCCAATTCTTGCCCAGTGGCCGAAGGTCACCCTCATGTGCCAGAAGCTGCATCGCCACATCTCGTATTTGCTTATGCGTCGGCGGCTCGGCAATGGCCGCTGTTGTTGTAATCCAGCCGCCGAGCTGCAGTTCCAGTCTCCTTGATAGCCTCTGCTGCGGTTCGGCGGCGGCGCCGTGTGTCATTGTTCCTTTTAAACGATGCCTCAGCGTCGACCTCGGTACACCCCATCGAATGGCGCTTTTGGCGACACTGACGCCGCTCTTGACGCTTTGAATCGCATTCTCGATGCTAGCTTCATCTGTTTTGGGCATTGTAATCACATTGTCCTTGGCTCGTGCGGAGTTGGTCGAGGAGCAAACAGTTCCGGCTGGCCAAATGGGGGTGACCGTCGAGTTTCTAGAATGTGGGGCTACACCTGTCAACATTCCAGCCAATGACAGCCACCCGTCGAGCACAAGCCAAATCTCCCAAGGCCACTTCGCGACTTGTTGCGCCGCTATCCCTTTTCCCAGCATCTTTCCAAGCAACTTCATCTCCAGTCCTTTCGGCCCGCAATTCTTCTCTTCGTCCTTGTCGCTGCCGACTCGCGCCTTTACCATAATCCATTAATTTTGCTACATTTATTCCTCTTCTGCGCAGCTTACCAGCCCAACGCTACTCCCTCGGCTAAAGCCGTCTCGACAAGGGGCTTACTGAAAACGTGGTCAAACAAACTCAAACTCGTTGGGGGACCCTCGCCTTTCGCATCAAGTTCGTCAACGCCACCAAACATCGACATCCCGATCGCCACACTCCTTCACCAACCTCTTTGAAAGGCGTTTTCGCGCTGGCCGCCACATGACCCTTTCGCCGCTGCATTTATAGAAACTTTAATCATCGACCATGGCCGCCACATCGATCCAGGACCGAACCTCTGAGTTCAAGTCGGTCCTCGCGCTCGCGCAACGCAAGCAGAATGCCAACAAGCTCGGCGCGCAACGGCGCTCGCTGCTCACGGACTCGCAAAAGGCGGCCGCTAATGGCGACGCGCAGCCGCGACGCTCCGACTTTGCCAGAAAGGCAGCCGAAATTGGCCGCGGCATCTCCTCGACCATGGGCAAGCTGGAGAAGCTGGCGCAATGTGGGTTGCGAACAAACGGCGCGGGATTATCTAGTATGCTAACCGTCTATAGTGGCCAAGCGACGAACGCTATTCGACGACCGGCCGGTTGAGATCAACGAGCTCACCTTTGTCATCAAGCAGGACCTGTCGTCCCTAAACCAGCAGATTGGTGCCCTCTCCATGATGTCGAAACAGCAGCACCCCAAGGGCGCCGACCAGGAAGGGGAGCACAACAAAAACGTCGTCTACCTGCTGCAGGGCAAACTCACCGACGTCTCGGTCAACTTCAAGGATGTGCTCGAGGCGCGCACCAAGAACATCCAAGCCTCGCGATCGCGCACCGAAAACTTCATCTCCAACGTCTCGCAGCACACGCAGCCGTCGGTGCAGCAGTCGTCGGCGTCGCCGCTCTACGGCACGCCGAACCGCGCGTCGCCCGCGCCCGGCGCCGGCTCCGACACGCTCTCGCTCAACCCCGTCAGCGACAACCAGATGCTCATGATGGAGGAGGCGCAGCCGGCCAACACGTACATCCAGCAGCGCGGTGAGGCCATCGAGGCCATTGAGAAGACGATTGGCGAGCTCGGCAGCATCTTTGGCCAGCTCGCGACCATGGTGTCGGAGCAGAGCGAGATGATTCAGCGAATAGACGCCAACACGGAGGACGTGGTGGATAATGTGGAGGGCGCGCAGCGCGAGCTGCTGAAATACTGGTCCAGGGTGTCGAGCAACCGCTGGCTAATAGCCAAGATGTTTGGCGTGTTGATGATTTTCTTCCTGTGAGTTTTTTGCCGCACCGAGATGACGATGGAGACGAAAGCTAACAAAATTGCAGACTATGGGTGTTGGTATCGGGTTAGAGCACACGAGTCGATTTTTCTCTGCATTTGCAACCTTGGTTTCTTTTCTTCTTTTTTTTTCTTGCGCCAAGACAGCTCAAAGACATGATGCGTTTTCTTTGTATCTACACCACGACGGAGGCATCGAGGGAGGACAGACCAGGCAGCTCAGCTAGATAGAACTAATGCAGCTGAAGCCAACATTTACTTGGAGCGACTCACCTGTGAAGCATTCAAGAAACCTAACGACGACAAGTAGCCAGACTGGCAATGCAGAATAAAATGGGCGGAAAGGAGCATGGGGTGGCCGTAGGGTCTGCTTCAAAATGTTGCGAAAGACGGCTATATGAAGCGCACGACGACAGTCTGCAGAGACTTGTCGATCCACGGTCCTCCGCCATGTAAATCAGATATGAAGAAGAAATACCTACACTTCCCGTAGTGATGAACAGTCTGCGTGGTGTCGCAAAACGACCCTTCGGCGCACGGAGGCAGCCCGGCCCCGCCGCGCCGGTCATGTCCCGCCAAACCACGCACATTCAGAGAAAGGGCATCACTCGGCTCCGCAGTCTTTGCTTCGCGCTCCTGTACCTCTATCATTTCCAAAGCGTGAAACCCGCAGTGGATCTCGGTCTAAATTCTCCATGGCGGGAATTGTCTCCGAAACAGGGGTGGGTGGTCATTGGGCGCGGCGCCGAAAGAACCCCAAAACCGGCTATTGGCAGCCCACACCACCCCCGCGGGGGTACCCCAATGGCTGGAGGGGCAGCAGCTTGGAGGGGCAGAGCTCCCCCAATGTCATTCTTATTTCATGACCAAGCTTCCTTTCTCCTACCGCTCTGCATATTCTCAATCCGTATCGCTCTTTTCCCTCTCATATTCGTTTTTTCCCCCAGTATACACAAACGCAGTACTCACAATGGCGGCCACATCATTCAAGCTCAACACTGGCAAGGAGATTCCCTCTCTCGGTCTTGGTAAGTGCTCTTACACACGCCCCCCCCCCGGCAGCTTGGACGCCTCTCTAACATTTTGAAAATCAGGAACCTGGCAGTCCAAGCCCGGCGAGGTCCAAACAGCCGTCTCTTATGCCCTCCGGAACGGCTACAAGCTCGTCGACTGCGCCTACTGCTACGGCAACGAGGCCGAGGTCGGCGAGGGCCTCAAAGAGGCCTTTGCCGCGGGCGTCCGCCGCGAGGACGTGTACATCATGACCAAGGCGTGGGCGTCGTACAACACGCGCGTCGAAGAGTGTCTGGACAAGAGCTTGAAGGCTCTCGGCGTGGACTACGTCGACATGTATCTCATTGTAAGTCCTTGGTGTACTGTCCGCCGCCATGTGCTGTACTGATGACGAGATGGTCTAGCACTGGCCTGTGCTGCTGAACCCCAATGGTAAGGCCCCCAAATTTTCCAAGAGAGGCTGTGAAATGCTGATTGTGTATCGCAGGCAACGATGACAAGTTCCCGACGCTCCCCGACGGCAAGCGCGACATCATCTATGACTGGAAGCACACGGACGCGTGGAAGCAGATGGAGGCCCTCCTCTCCACGGGCAAGGTCCGCGGCATCGGTGTCAGCAATGTGCGTTCCCGCCCCATTCCCTGTTTTTCATAATTGCCCAAATCATGCTCTGTCTTGCTCACCTTTATACAATACAGTACAGCAAGAAGTACCTCGAGCAGCTCCTCGCCGGCTGCACCGTCGTCCCCGCCATCAACCAGATCGAGAACCACCCCAGCCTGCCGCAGCAGGAAATCGTCGACCTCTGCCGCGACAAGGGCATCCACGTCGTCGCCTACAGCCCGCTCGGCAGCACCGGCAGCCCGCTCTTCACCGCCGCGCCCGTCGTCGAGATTGCCGAGAAGCGCGGCGTCAGCCCGGCTACAGTGCTTCTGAGCTACCACAGTGAGTTTTGAATCCCATGAAGCAGACGAAGAGTCATGTATACTAAGACTAGTGTTTTTTTTTCAGTCGCCCGGGGTGCTACGGTACTGGCCAAGTCGGTCACGCCAGCCCGCATCAAGGCCAATGCGGACATTGTGAAGCTCGACGACGAGGATATGAAGCGGCTGCGAGCGTACTCGGACGACCTCACGGCCAAGGGCGAGCTGAAGCGCTACGTCTACCCGCCCTTTGGAATCGACTTTGGCTTCCCCGACAAGTCATAGCTTGACTGTCCGAGATTACAAAACATCCATAGACATTGCTTAGTATACAAAAGTCAATTTCATTCTACTACCTTTTCCTTCCATAACCGACGGCCTATGATATCTCGCTATGCACCCTCATGCTATACATCTGCCCAACGCCACTCAATCTTGATACTCAAAATTACAATCATCTACTCCATATCGACTACAACCTTGAGCACCAGCTTTCCCTCTTCGTCCTTGACCTGGCCGGCCATGGCAAAGGCCTTGGGGATATTGTCGATGCCCTTGAAATGGTGCGTCACAAGCGGCGACAGATCCGGCATGGCGGCAGGACGGCTTGCGAGTAGCGCAATGGCCTTGGCATATGTGTTGGCATAGCGAAAGACACCGATGAGATCGACCTCGCGGAGGGCCGCGGCGGACATGGGAAGCGTGAGGATCGGTGTACCCATGCCAATGATCATAACCTTGCCGCCCGGCTTGGTGGCCTGTAACAGTCAGTATTTTCTCATGGGCCTGTGGAGATGAAAACTTACGTAAATCGACGCTTGCACACACGTCTCGACGCCGGTGCATTCATACACGGCACTGACCTCGCCAACAGCCTGTCCGTTCACAGCCGTGTTCTTGACAATGTCGGCCACCCTTTGCGCATACGCAAGCTTGTCTTCGATGGTCTGCGGGCGCTCCATGGGCACCAGCACGCTCGCATCCGCAAAGCCATTCTGCACGGCAAAGTCGATGCGGTCCTTTTGAATGTCGGCAATGACTACCGTCTTGGCATTGGCGGCCTTGCTGATGGCCGCAGCGAGAAGACCGACGGCGCCGGCGCCGAGCACCAGCACTGTCGAGCCGTCGGGCAGATTGGCCCTGTCGCGGGCGTGCATGGCGACGGAAAGGGGCTCGAGCACGGCGCCTAGGTCGAGAGAAAGCGCCGGAGGTAGCCTAGTCAAGTCAGCATCCAACTAAGTTTTTTATTTGCAAGTTTAATTCGCGTACTTGTGGCACCAGCGCGCAGGATGGTTGACGCGTTCCTGCAGCGTGCCTTGCGCGTGAGGGAATGCCTTGGCCGAACTGCGAAACTTCATGCCCCGGCAGATGTTGTAGCGGCCGATGTCGCAGTACTCGCAGCTCTCGCAGGGCAGGCCGACTTCGAGGGCCACGCGGTCGCCGGCCGCCAGGTTTTGCACGGCGCTGCCAACGGCGACGACGGTGCCGCTGGACTCGTGGCCGAGGGTGAGGGGCTCGCGGACGATGATGTCGCCGTTGCGGTAGTGGTTAAAGTAGTGCAGGTCGGAGCCGCAGAGACCGGTGGCCTGAACGGCGACCTGGACCTCATCGGCAGCGGGACTGGGCAGATCACGCTCTTCCTGAGATTACAGTGTGAGTTTGTTGTGATGAAAGATTGGCTATTCTGCTCGGAAAATATGAGATGTGTAACTTACAACACGAAGATCGCGAGCACCGTGCAGGACGGAAGCTTGGACTTTTTGGGTCGACATGGTGTGCTGTGTACACTTTGCAAGCTCTTGATTTTTGCAAGATTGAGAAACGAAACAGTGAAAGAAGATGAGATCTTGAAGTTAAGTTTGAGGGCATCAAAGGAAGTGAAGGGAAGATGAACAATTCAAGACAGCAGTCAATGGTGACCGCGCCCAGAGAAAAAGAAGCTCCCCCACCAAACGAGCAACCCAAGCTGCGCAAATGGCCGGCTATTCAAAGCCCCATGCCAGCTGGCAGGCTTCGGCGAGAATTGCCTAAACAGGAGCTTCCCTCAGCGCAGGTGGCCCGCCGGCAATTGACGCGGGGCAGCTTTACAGGGAGCGCAGGCCGCTAAACATCCACCTCATCCCGCTGAAGCCCACTGGAATCCACCAAGGCTGCAGGTGCAAACGGCACTGTGTCACTCGGGCCCCTCGAGCGCCTCACATCGTCACTGGAAGGCTGTCGGCAAACGCGGGGCAAACGTGTTTAAACCTCTTCACTGCCCAACCAACTTTTGCTTCCTTTGCATCTTGCCATCTTGTCAATTTCTGAAGAGTCTTCTTGGATAGCAATGGCGTCCAGCATGTTTTCGTTAGAGGGCCATACGGCCATGGTTACTGGCTGCACACGCGGCATTGGCCAAGCTGTCGCTGTTGGCCTGGCGGAAGCCGGCGCGGACATTATCCTCATCCAGGTACATCTAATTACACTAAACATTGAGTGTCTAATTAGACTCGAGCTGACAATTCACAGCGTGATACAAGCGTCACCGAGACGAAAGACTTTGTCGAGGCCCTCGGCCGCAAGGCCTGGATCTATACGGCCGACATGGCTGTCCAGGAACAGGTCGCCGCCCTGACGCCCAAGATTCTCGCCGACGGCCACGAGATTCGCATTCTCGTCAACTGCGCGGGTATCCAGCGCCGCCACCCCTGCGAAGAATTCCCCGACAGCGATTTCAACGAGGTACGAATCCCACAACTTGTTTATTGTGCACTAGAACGATTATTGACAATTGCGCCCAACCCAGGTCATCCAAGTAAACCTCAACGCCGTCTTCACCCTCTGCCGCGACGTCGGCGCCCACATGCTGCAACTCGCGCCCTCGCCTGCCACCGGCCGCCGCGGCAGCGTCATCAACTTTGCCTCGCTGCTCACCTTCCAGGGTGGCCTGACAGTGCCCGCGTACGCCGCGTCCAAGGGCGCCGTCGGCCAGGTCACCAAGAGCTTCGCCAATGAGTGGACGAGCAAGGGCATTACCGTCAACGCCATTGCCCCGGGCTACATCGAGACGGAGATGAACACGGCCCTGCTCGGCAACCCGGAGCGCCTCGCCAGCATCAGCGCCCGCATCCCCGCCGGCCGCTGGGGCTCCCCCGACGACTTCAAGGGCACGGCCGTGTACCTCGCGAGCCGCGCGAGCGCATATGTCAGCGGGCATGTGTTGGTAGTGGATGGTGGTTGGATGGGCCGGTAGATTAAATCGTCAGACCAAAAGGCTTGGCAGAGAACTGCCGATCGCACGGTGGCCTCCCCTTTTCTGTTCAACTACCAATAATACCAAATATCTAAATCAAACCTTGCCACAATTAGCGGATCGCCGCGCCAAGACTTTGAGTTCCAAAAAGATAACGCTGACATGTGTATCGCCTCATCAATCTCACTCGATGTGACAGCCTTCAAGACTAGACCACAACTACTCGGATCCGCCTCGCGAACAGACGAAATCTCTTGGCACGGCCAAATCTAGGCTACATAGATTAACTACCAAATCCCGCGCAAGCTCTATCTGTATTTAAGTGGCGCACGGTCGCTCCCGTCACTGTAATGACTTTCACGTTCCCCGAGACTGTCTGTTCAAAGCTTACGTGAAGCTGCTGTTTGTTCTTCGACCAAGCAGCCTCCAAAGTCAATCTACATCTCGACTTGGACTACAGCTAGCCTACACGATGAACACCTTGAAAATGGCAGGGAAACTTGAATCGCCGCCGGACTCGGCACCCGTCGATATATATCCTGTCCACATGTTTGACGACTACAAAGGCCCGCGCAGCATCATGATGCAGTGGATATTCCGGGTCGACGCCCAACTCGACGCTTCCAAGCTTCGCAGCGCACTCACACGCGTACTGGAGACGGGAGACTGGCGAAAGCTGGCAGGACGTCTTCACTGCACAGTATGTATCATCGGCGACCTCGTTCTCTTGCAGCATGCTGATCCGGAATGGCAGAAGACTGGCAGTCTTGAAATCCACGTTCCACGTACATTCACAGACCAAGATCCAGCCTTTACGTATACGCACCGAGATTACTCTACGGAAACCTTTGGTGACGATGCAACGAGGCGCGCGTTTCCCAAAGCCGATTCCGGCCCACGGGTATACGCGAGGACTCCTAGTGCCAATGAATCTGTCTTTGCGCCAGGCACACCAAAGACGCTGCGGGAACACATCGACCGCGGCTTGCCACAGCTCGGGCTGCACATTTCCACATTCAAGGATGTCACTCTCATCGAGCTCACATGGCCGCATACCGTCATGGACGGCACCGGCCAGCGCGAGCTCCTAGCCGCATGGTCACTGGCGCTCGCCGACCGCGAGCACGAGATCAAGCCCTTGGCAGGCGCGCGAGAAGACGTAGCATGGGACATTGCTGGACAGTACACAGACGAGCAGCTTGGTCCCAACGTGGTGCGTGACAGGGAGCTCACGGGCTTCAGCAAGCTCTTCTTCTTCTGCCGGCTGTTTTGGCAACTTTTGACCGGCCCCCGCGCCGACTGGCGCATCTTCTACCTCCCCAAGACCGTTATTCGCACGTGGCGTGAAGATGTGTTTCAACTATCCACGGATTCAAAGACGGATGAGCATCCCTTTGTGAGTGACGGCGACTTGATCTGCGCCTGGCTGGTGAGCCTCGCCGCCATCGGCCGGCGCCCAAGCACGCGCTACGTTGTCGCCGGCTCCTTCAACTGCCGCGCACGGATACCCGCCCTCCGCGACGCGCCAGGCGTACACATGCAAAACCTTCTAGGGCTGTACTTTGCCTCCATCACCCCGGACGACGTCGCTGGGCCGTCGTCGTCCCTGGCGCGGATCGCTCTCGCGCACCGCGCCGAGGTCGCCGCGCAGACGACGGAGAGCCAGGTCCTGCACCACTTTCAGCGACGGCGCAACGCAGCTGAAACACAGCGCGAGCCCGGCATGCCGTTTTACTGCCGCTCCGATGAGGTGCCTGTGCTGTGCAACAACCTGGCGGGTCTTCGCATCGGCGCGGCGGCCGACTTTGGTCCCGCGGTGGTGGTGGCCGGGAGGGGAGGGCCGGTGGCGTCGGGACGGGTGGTGAGCCATCACTATCTGTCGACGGATGACAAGAACAGGCCGGTGCCGTACTTTATCTGTTTGGACCAGGACGAGGGCGGGTATTGGATCCGCGGGAATGCATCGGCGCAGACGTGGGATAAGATTATCCGCGAGATTGGCACCGTCGATGCAGATGTATAGAAAACGCCCGACGTCAATTCAACGCTAGAATCTAGGATGGGTTTGGGACATGTCGCGAGATGAGTCAACATCTCCATCGCTGGCTAAAATATCCAAGGCTGCTGTGGTTAAGAACGTTTTCGCATTGGCTACTCAGATCAGGCATAATCCGAGGCTGAGCGCCTCGTTTGGGGCCACTAATTAAAGAAAGGCATAAAAAGCACGACAAGCCTTCCATCGAGGCTCTATGGTCTGTCTAGCAGCGGTGCATTTGTAGAGTTGACGGGCGCTTCGCAGCCTGATTTTTTTTTTCCTGCTGCAGCTGCACCGCACATGCAAAGACAATTGCGACAGGCTAACAACACCGGCATCCAGCTGCGGAAGCAACCCCTCACCTCTCAACTGAGACACAACCCCTGCTGGAAGCATCAACTCAATACATACATCACCATCCATTCTCCCCTCTCACGACATCCATCCAGCGTCCGCATCCATAACTACTCGGCACCTCCATTTACATCCCCATCCACCATGCCGCAACCCGTCCGCCCATGGCGCGCCACGCAGCCGCTCAAGGCCCTGTGCATCGCGTACTTCTACCTCTCCACGCCGCCGTACCTCATCTACCTGTTGCTCAAGTTCTCCCTCCTCAAGAGCCTGCGCCCGAGCCCGCGGCTGAGCCTCAAGGCCAACGTCGGCAACCCCATCACGCGGGCGCTCTTCAACATCATCACCTCGACGCGCTCCCCGCGGCTCGTCGCCGAGAACCTCCCCAAGGACCTGGCCCGCGTCACCACCGCCGTCGTTCCCTCCGCCTCGCTCTTCACCGGCATCCTGGCCGCGGGCGCCTCTCCCGTGAAGCCCGCTCCGCAAAAAGCGCTCTGGTTCCCCAGGGCCCCTGCGGCCGACGCCTCGGACCTCGGCGCCGAGACGGTCGTGCTGCACTTCCCCGGCGGCGCCTTCGTCATTGAAGTAGGTCACGAAGCATTCGGGCGCAAGGCCGCCGACGTGGTGCTGCACGGAGGGCAGGCGACGCGCTTCGTGTGGGCGCAGTACCGCCTCGCCAGCACCGCCGGCCAGGGCTTCCCGGCCGCGATCCAGGACGCCGTGACCTTTTACGCGCACGTCCTCTCGCTGGGTTACTCCCCCAAGAACGTGGTCCTGTCCGGCGACTCGGCGGGCGGCAACCTCGTCCTCGCGCTGCTGCGCTACCTCGAGGAGACAAAGGTGCTGCCGCTGCCGCGCGGCATCTTTGCGTGGTCGCCGTGGGTCGAGGTGACGCCACGCGCGGCGCGCGACTTTTCCGAGATCAACACGGCGGCGACGGACATCCTGACGCCCGAGTTCCTGCAGTGGGGCGCCGAGGCGTATCTTCCTCGCGGCGGCGCGGTGACGGACGAGGTGGCTGCGTACGTGTCGCCGCTGCACCGGCCGTTTCGCACGTCGGTGCCGGTGTTTCTGCACGCGGGCGAGGCCGAGGGCTTCTGCCCGACGGTGCGTCGTTTCGCCGAGGAGATGGAGGAGCTGAATGGGACTGAGACGGTGCGGTTCCATGGCACGCCGCATGCGGTGCATGACTTGCTGCTCGTGTGGGAGGCGCAGGATATGCGCAAGGAGGCCGAGGCGGCGGTCAATGATGCGTGGGGGACGGTGGGCGCGTGAAGATGCGATGTATATGATTTGAGGTTTGATCTCGTTGTTCCTTCAAAAAGCATTGCTCAGTCACTTGTGTATAGTGAGTCTGTAAATGTTGTGAGGTGGATTTGGCGTGAACAGATTGTGTTACTCGAGGTTTTGATTCATTACTATTCAAGCTTTACTCTGCACCTGCTCATAACCCGCTGGGAGAAAATCAAGGCAACTTGATTTCCTTGTGCTACGTTTTGCCCTCGTCTTCACCTACTTGCCTCTAGGATACTTTTCTTATTATTGTCTTTCAACTAAAGTAGTTTCATACTTAACAGTAAAGTATTTCCCTCAGCAAATATTGGAATTAAGGTGTGAAGTAGTCTTGGCAACAAGAGGGGATGTGGGATCTACCAGTATCGTAATGATGATTTCTTTTCGAATAATACCGCACGAATTAAACCATGTCTCCGATCACGTTGAATAATGTAGTGAATGACTTAGCCTCAATATGGTGGAGTTGCAACGATTATTGAATCAATTCTCGCCATAGCACGAGTAATTCTGGTTCTTGGTGTTTCATGTAAGTTGTTTACTTTTGGCTAGTTCGTGGATTCGAGTCAGGAACTCGGTTTGAGAGTTCTGCTCTAGTGGCATCATCACATGTGCCTCCTCAATTTGAAACACTGACCTTTTGCTATTGAGGCTCGGACCCTCGCTCAGCATACTATACTCAGGTCAGTCTTGCGGATTTAATACGAGCGCGATTTCTATACTAGCTTATTTTCAATAAGAGTCAATTTTCACTTACTCGTTATGATCATGCGACCTCACAGTGATGGCCCCAAACCCTATCTTCAGCAAATCGCCCGTCTAATATTAGACTAGCTTAGTCAATGCTAATTTAGCATGCTTAAATAGTGCAGTATTCTCTACTTAGTAGTTACTATGAGAATGTAGCCGCAGAGAGTAAGTGAGAGTGTGTGTATAAACTAATACTACTTTGATTTAAGAAATATATAATCAAGAGTTCAAAAAGAAGAGAGTAATAAATTCTAATTATACCATAATGCATCAACTAAGAAAAAGAAGAAGGAAAGAGGTAGGTAATGACACTTACCGTTATGCGCAGTACTCTGGGCGAGATAAAGGGCTGTCGACGCCGAATAACGGTAGCACGCATGATGATCCGAGCTCTGTCAATGCGCCGGTTCTAGTTTGCAGGTCTTGCCACCTTTATGCACTGCGGGCCGTAGTCGTTTCTACCAACTCTCTCGTTCGACTAGCCCATGTCAGCATTGCATAATGAAACATCACGTTGAAAATTGGCTTCTAACTATTATTCGAGTCGCTGTGAAACATGATGAGATGGGACTGCCGGGTCTAGGGGAGACTCTGCCAGAATGTCAGAATTCTGGCAATGCGTCGCACTCAACATCAAGTAAAGACGCATGTGGGTTTGAAAGGATTCTAGAAGTAGAAAAGCTTATGCCGAAATATCCAGCATCAACGAAACACGCCACACACTCAGG
The DNA here is from genome assembly GCF_028009165.1 of Akanthomyces muscarius. Classification (NCBI taxonomy): domain Eukaryota; kingdom Fungi; phylum Ascomycota; class Sordariomycetes; order Hypocreales; family Cordycipitaceae; genus Akanthomyces; species Akanthomyces muscarius. Next base: position 1,463,230 of record NC_079243.1, on the reverse strand, counting down.
CAAGGGAGATGCTTCCTTGCAGTTGTCAAACATACCAAGCCGCCACAGTATGCGTGCCAGTGCATCGCCGGTGCGATTAGTCTGCTGTCATGGTCGTTGGATAATACTTAAGAAGCCCGTCTCTTGTCTTGTCGCTGGTATGCTAGAGTCACGATAAGCAGGTCCTAGAGACGCGTTCCCTTTCACCCTCCTCTCCTTTGTCGACCTTACAGACCTTTCTTCCTCATTTGAGCTGCTGCCATTATTCCCTAGGTTTATGTGCATACCTTACCATCATCACTATGGTGAATCTACTCTCTCCCGTCTTTGGTCTTATGATCTCGGCTTCCTTAGCTAGCCCTTTGGATACGATGAGCCAGCCTGAGCATAATTGTGGTATCCAGACCATCAGCACAGAGGAGCCCGGACTGTTTAAGCGGCAGAGGTCTCAGCCCGACAACGGAGAAGTCATCAATTTGGGATGTGTTGTGCATTTATGCTGTGGCCAGGGCGGAGAATGTCCCTCGGTAAGCTCCTTCGTTCTAGAATACATTGGGGGACTAGCAAAAACCCGAGGCTAACCCGTCGCCTAAAGGACGATGTTGCTCAGAAGGCTGTTGACTTTATGAACTCTGTCCTCGACGGGGCCAAAATCAAGTTTAACCTTGGCAACGTTTCACGAATCGATAATGTTCGCTGCAATGCTGGCTTGACCGATAACCAGGCTATGGATAGCTTGAAGGCTGAAGTCCATCAGGGCAATACGAGCACTCTCAACCTTGTTTACGTGCCGACAAATCAGGGCCCAGGCGTTAAGGGCGTATGCGTTCTACCGCAACCTGGCGACGACATTGCCTCAAATATTGGCAGCAAGGACGGATGCGTTGTCGCTGCGGACACTCTTACTGACAACAGCGGAGCTTCGATAACGACTACGCATGAGATGGGCCACTGGCTCAGCCTTCCCCATGTGAACGGAGGAGGCCAATCGCGGGGTGGTGGCCCATTTAACAGGGTTTCTAGCGGTCATCTTAGACGGCAAAGCGGCGGTGGCGAAGGAAACGTTATGGAGCCTGTGTCATCGTATGTTTCCCTCCCTTAAGAGCATTGAATTAGACGGCTAACACTACATATCGCAGGCCAGGCAAGCAGTACACATTCAGCCAAGATCAATTCATACAGATGCGCCAGGTAGCGCTAAGTCGCTTAAATGATCAAGAAGTCCCGGTGGGTAACCAAAATCCATCTCCTTCAACTCCCCAGCGCCCAGTAGAAGGCCCTCGGGTTCCACAGCCAGGGAACAAAAAGCCGCCAAAGAACAACCAGCCGCCAAAGAATAGCCAGCCGCCAAAGAACAGCAAGCCGCCAAAGAACAACCAGCCGCCAAAGAATAACCAGCCGCCAAAGAATAACCAGCCGCCAAAGAACAACCAGCCGCCAGAGAACAGCCAGCCACCGAAGAACAACCAGCCGCCAGGGAATGACCTACAGCCAGAAGACGGCCGACAGCCAGGAGAGGGCCGACAGCCAGAAGACGGCCGACAGCCAGAAGACGGCCGACAGCCAGAAGACGGCCGACAGCCAGAAGACGGCCGACAGCCAGAAGACGGCATACAGCCAGGGAACAACCAGCCGCCAGGGAATGACCTACAGCCAGGAGACAACCTAGAGCTAGGAGGCGAGCTACAGCTAGGAGACGACCTACAGCCAGGGAATGACCTACAGCCAGGAGACAACCTAGAGCTAGGAGGCGACCTACAGCCAGGGAACAACCAGCCGCCAGGGAATGACCTACAGCCAGGAGACAACCTAGAGCTAGGAGACGACCTACAGCCAGGAGACAACCTAGAGCTAGGAGGCGACCTACAGCTAGGAGGCGACCTACAGCCAGGAGACAACCTAGAGCTAGGAGGCGACCTACAGCCAGGGAACAACCAGCCGCCAGGGAATGACCTACAGCCAGGAGACAACCTAGAGCTAGGAGGCGAGCTACAGCTAGGAGACGACCCGCAGCTAGGGGACGATCTACAGCTGGGGAACAATTTCAGCCTAGACGGCGACGACGTTGACGACAATAGCCTTAAGCCTGATCTAGTGCAATTTGCCCAGAGTGAGGTGGTTGAGGCTAATGCTGACGAGTACCAGCTAATTCACGTTGCCCGGCGTGCGGGATGGTAGAGGGGAGCTAGATATAGGGCGGTCTTATAATCAACTAGTTGAAGTGATTATTGACTAAGAATGGCGGTTAGAGCGTTAATTTAGCTATAAATTGATCAATGTTTCTACAATTCCAATTTAATCCAGCCCTAAATGGAGTGGGGTATATGTTAGAGAGGTACCCTGCGATATATGAGAGTCGGACGACAGTAGCGGCAGCTAAAACCTCAGCGATGGTCTATTACGATTTTTACAGTATTATAAGTACTTAGACGTTGTATTCTTGCAAAGGTGCTGCTCGCTTGAATGAGGTCGCGTCATGCTCGGCCACTAACTAATGTTAATAGCTCGCGGACGTGTGTGTCACTCATTTCTCGGGAGGCTGCTAAAATGCCTACCTCGTTTGAAATCGGAGCTGCTCGTGCATTCATTACTTCGAATAAATGGAGCAGCACAAGCTGTGGCACTGTGATTTGTGAAAGCAATACCACCAAAGGAGCTGTGCCACAGAAAGAACGTGTCACTAGGTCCAATATCAGTTCTTGCTCCCGTGGGGGCATGTGCTTAATTATAGGTATCGAGGGGCGCACTTCTGTGCGATCAATCGAAGTATCTCAAAAAGTAAAATTCAAAAAGGGGAAAAAGGTTATTTTTTTTTCATCTACTACAGGGTGTCGGGTATTCATACGCGCGTAGGCACTCGTAATAGCACGCGCCCCCAGCGAGCACGTTTTTCGGCATTACAGCACAAGGTAGCCAGATTTATCGGCTTTCTGCCTCTTGAGTGTCCAAATTGAGGGGCAGAATAGACCCCACCGCGGGCAGCCAAAAAGATATCTGAACGTGGTAAAAGGCATACCATTCGAATTAGTGGTGACGAGCTTCTCATACAAAACAGAAAACTCTTTAAACGGGCAAATATTCATTGTTCCGTGGCAACTCTAGCTATGTAATTAAAAGCTGGGGTCCTTCATGAGGGCGCAATTGGACGGCCTAGATTGACGCCTGGAAACGCAGCCATTCGCGCGAGACTTGCACGAGCGCGTCTTTCGAAGCCAACATCTTTCTTGGTACAATGTATTCAACCCAGTTGAGGAATCTAGTGGGGTGCGTGGCACGTGTCCCAGTGTAGATGTAAGATGAGGGTTGGATTTGTATAATCGGCTGGTAATAAGCGCTTCGTTGCAAGTCCCGGGTAAGACAACCAAGTTTTAGTAGTAATAGCAGTAGTAAGCTGACAGGAAAGGTACATGTGACTCCTCAAACTCCGGCCGCGCAAAAGAAACAATCATGAAATGAGAGCCAGGAAAAAGTCCCCAGCGATGCTGATACAGTCCAATTGAAAATGCCGGAAATTCCCAAATCGTTCACGTCGTGTATTGGCCTTTACTTGCGGCCGAAAACGGGCTGCTTCTTGCCGGTGCTCGAGGCGCTGAGGGCTCGCTTGCGACGGACAGGGACGCCCTGGGCTTCATTGCCTCCCTTGGCGCGGACTCTGCAGCCATGTTAGCAAAACGAAAGATGCACCGTAAAAAAGCGACTCGGAATCGGCCTGCGGAACTGCGCTCGAGGGCTACCGGAGAACGATTCTGTAGCGGGCGCGATTCGGGGGCAGGGAAGCCTTACTCGGACTGTAGCTTCGCAATGCGAATGCGAGTGAGGATACGGTGCATCTCGTCCATGGTGAATTGTGTGTTTAAAAGCAAGGCGCTCGTTGATGAAAGGGCGAACTGGAGTAGAACTTCTTATTCAAGATCTGAGACAGAACAGAATGATCAAGGCAGAAAGGCAAACTTGGCAAGCCACCCTCGTGAAGGGGAGGCACGCAGGGCCTTTTCAATAAAATGCTCTCCCGCATCAGCATGCATCACATGCTCTTCTTGCAACCGGCCGCTTGCACCTGTTCTAGCGCCGCACCATGACATGACACCCCCGGAGTCCACTTCCCCAAGTGGGCATCGTCAACTCTAATACCCATTTCTAGCCCATCCTGCGACGTCGAAAACTCCAACTAATTGACCCGTTCAGACTCATTGCAACACTATTCCACCGTCAGTGTCCAAGTTTCTGACACGGGCGAAAAAAAATGGTGGTGCGCGTGCGCCAACGTCTGTGCGGCCGTTGCTGCACGCCATCTTTCCGTCTTTCTGCAAGCCTTTTTTTCTTCTGTCGTTTTTTTTCCTACCCTGCGAACAGCCTGGCATGCATGAACTCGGGCTCACGCTAGCTAGCCTGGGGAAGCGACAGAAAAACGCCCCCCAAAAGCGCATGCAGGATGCTGGCGTCTTCACTTGGGGGGAGCGGCCCCCGCGTGATGGCTGGCTGACGGGAACTATGACTGCTCCTGCGTCGACGTGGCTGGCAAGACATGGAAAATAGTTCTGCTCAGCATATTGAATTTTCCGCCGTGCTTGCTCGCTCGCATTTCTTCCAGTGCCATTTCAATTAATCGAATGCAGTGGCCGACTTTATGAATGCCAACAAGGCAGCTGCCGTACAGAAATCTGCCGCAACGAGTTGCATTTATTGATCTGCGGAGCGAGCGTTTTTTTTCTGCAAGCTTTTTTTTTCTTCTCAAGTTTACCCGCGAACAGTTTCCTCGTGGCCGGCCAGGCATTTACTTGGTTAGCGGCAGCTGTACAACGCGGATACCACTTTACAACAATCCGAAAACACTACTCTTACGCGATTGATCCCTTGTAGCGTGTTATGATTTAATCAATCTATTAATAGTCATGACATTTTCTTTTGAATTGAAAAAGCTTTCCTCTGAGTCTCACTTCATCCAGAAGAGAGACTTGATATTCCAGCGTGTACTAATCTGGGTCCCAGGCCAGCACCCTCGTCTCCGTCTCAAGCATTTTGCGCTCCACGAACGATTCCATGGCCGATTGAGTCTGTTGATCGAGCAGCCCAAGCCTCTCCTTCCACACATCTTCAGAGTCGCAAGTCGCGACGACCAGTCCAAAAAACCGCGAGTCAAGCTCCTTCCGATACACGCTGTCAAAGGCGAAACTTTTCCACGCCGCGTAGACGGTCCAGAAATCACCACTGGCCCAACTCTCACGCATTTTGCCCGACAGTCGCTGGTCCTCTTGCAGCTTTCCCGAGGCGATGTAGTCGTCTTCCGCCTCGGTCATGGCCTCTAGGAATACTGGCAAGCGCGCCTTGTAAGCCTCGGCCCAGTCATCAAGACCATCCTTCCCGTATTCAGGCTGTTCCAAAAGCAGCCACCAGGGCGGCGCAAACGTGAATTCGTTCGGCGCAGCATAGCTGAACTCCCAATCAATCACTGCGACGATCTGATAGTTGGCGTCGAGCAGGATATTCGACGGCCGCAAATCGTCGCACCACAGCTTAAAAGGTCCCTTGTCGTGCTCGGAGGAGAAGAGTCGCTTTTCGCGCGAAAGCTTATGGAATAGGTGCCTGGCCGCGTATTTGCGCTCGCAGTCGGCTTTGGAGTCCACGGCATCGTTCCGCTGAGCGGCGAGATGATCGATGTGAAGGGCTGCTAAGCTTTGAAAGTATGCGGAAGAGCTGCTAAACGGAGCGGTGGGCAGTTTTTGCTGCGGTAATGTACCGACGCGGACCAACTCGTTCATCGGGAGTGACAACGGGCGTCGAGTCACCTCCCACGTCCACTCTTCGGTTCCCTCGAGAGCACCTATACGTGGAAGCTCTACTTTAGAAAGTTGCAGAAGAATTTTTGCAACCTGCCCGTACAGGTTCTTCAGTAAAGCCCCGTCAACATCTGGGTTCAAAATTGGTCGCTCATCCCTCGTGCGACCAGGAGTGTTCAGTGCTTCAATTATGTCTATGTCATGTTTCATATACTCCATGATAATGAAGGGTCCAATGTTGAGCGGGCTCTCTTCCCGAGTACCCCAGTGATGGACAAATGGAACTGGGATCGCAGTATTATTCTGGATAAACCTCATGGTCGCGACCTCTTGCTTTATCTTCTCCTCTGGGAACATCGTAGAGCCTGGTTTCATAAAGCGTATTACGGCCGAGCCGCCGTCGATAAACTTCATCCTGAAAAGAGCATTGAAGCCACCAGCCTTAGGCTCGCAGAGCTCGGTGGGTACTCCCTGTCGGTGTTTGGCAATAAAGCGGCCAACATCCCTCAAAGTCGATTCCTCGAAAAGGGAGTGGCGCCAAACGCGCTCAATGCGATCGCTCTCCTCCCAGGCGACATCATCGCCTCTCATCGCCATTGGTTGCTGACGGAATCGCCAAAGAAGATAAAATACAGGGAAAAAGATCAAGTATAGAAAAAAACGGAATGAGAGAAAATAGAATGACAAAAGGTCGTTGAGGTGAGTGAGGAGTCGAGTTTCAGATTGTCTTGGTGTTGGTGGTGAGGCTGCCCAGCCAGCAGGGGCCGTACGGCCAGGCTGCAGAGCCAATGCAAGTCGCTGCTGCATACATCACAATTTCAAATGATCATCACTAAAATCAAGGCTCTTGGATGTGAGCTATACTGCAATTTATTGGCTTTCAATTGGGAAAATGTAGCCGTCACACGTCGCCGCTACCAAGACACTGCGTCCATAGCTGCTAGCTCATCCGGCCAGTTATAAGCCAAGCCAGGCTCTCCAATCGCCTCATTCACATCCCATACGTCCTCACCATCTCTTTTATCCAGTGATATCTGCTCTTCCTGTCTCTCCACGCCACCTCCAAGCCCCTCACTATAAAACACCCGCTGCCCCGCCTCGATGATCCGCATATAGTCCCCCCCAGCCATCGCGTCGCCCATGAGCCTCTGCATCTCCCTCTCCCTCTGCCCTTCCGCAGCTTCCATCAGCTTGCCCAGCGCCGCCCACGCCGGATCTCTCCGCACCTCGTCCGACGCGCTGCCGACGACCGCGCGTGCCAGCACCCACGCGCGCTCCGACAGCGGCGTCCACCGGCAGGCGGCAAAGTGCGCAAAGACGAGCTTCATGGCCGCCCAGGGAAAGAGGCCCTGCAGCTGCCAGCGCCACGGCGCCCAGTCGTGCTGCGTGCCGAGCGCGTGCATCGCTTCCAGCGTGGTCATGCTAGCGTCGGAGAGGGCCTGGGCGATGGGCTCGGCTTGCAGGCCCGGGGTGAATAGCTGGCCGCTGTCGTGCTGTTGCCATTTTTGAGCGATGATGGCGTGCTGGATTTTGGCAAAGAAGAGTTGTGACATTTTCTGTATAAATGCCGCGAATGCTGTTTTGGATGTAAGCAAGTGTCGTTCGTGCTGCTCTTCGACGGCCAACCTGGCCGCGCTGACCAGAGTCTCGGCTTCACTGGTCTCCGCGCCCGAACTAAGATGCCGCATCTGCCGCGACAAGTTCCATATAGTCTGCCTTGTAAATAACAACATCCTCTGCTCTGGGTTGTTTGGGTATAGTCGCTCGCAGCATGCCGTCACGTCTGTAACGTCTGGGGGCCACTCAGAGACCGCCACATCAGCGACTTGGAACCGTGACGACAGGAAGCAGACCTGCAACCACATCATCTCTCGCACATCTGCATTGCCGCGGCTTTCTCGTGCTTTCTCCATGTGTAGCCCATTCTGCATTGCGACTTGTACCGTAGAAGCGGCCAGCGGACCAGCCACGTCATGCATGTTCGCGTAGGGCAGCATCGATGTGTAGATGAGAAGGGCCTGCAGCACGACCAAGTCTGTGGCTGACATGTATTTTGATCGCGCAAGCTCTCTTTCGGCAAGTGCGCGCAGATCTGTAAGAAGTGTATCTTTTGTTGTTTCGAAAGCGGCCTTTGTTTCTGCTGCAGTGAGCGTGATGGCCGCGCCAAACATAGCAGCCGAGCGCAGGGAAGCCTGTGCGGGTTCTAACTCTGACTGAGACGTGCCCCATGAATCACAAAGATGCTGCAGTGCGTCCGTTGATAGCACCTTGACAAAGGGATCGACCCTTTCTTTATATGTCTGCAACAAAAGTGAGGTTTGGGTGGAAGAGGCACCCATGTAACGCTGAGGGAGCATCGATGCATCGCCACCTAGGCCGAAGGACTGGCAGTAGCAAAGCGAAGAAGATGACTGCGAGATGAAGTCTTCCTGGGACTGTTCTGAAGCGTCTTGTATGGACTCGAATATATGATCGACCTGAAAGGGCACATTAGTCACAGGTCTTTGCTCAGCTGCGGCGCAACAGTGCCCACCTCATCACAAAAGACGGACCAAAACGATTTGGCGATCCTCACGCGTCCGTCGCCCCCGGTGACGAGCTGCCCAAAGTCTTCCTCCGGCTCCTGATCCGCATCCACCATCTCCGTCGACGAGACGGCCCTCGAGTTTGGCGTGAGCTGCCACCCGTGCCCTTCCGGCCGTGTGCCCGCTTCATTCGCCTCGTCAACCTGCGCCGAGAGCTCCGTCACCACGGCCTCGAGCCGCCGCAGCCGCTCCAGGAGGTCCGTCTGCTTCTGGTGCGGCGACGACCACTGCGGCTGCGCGCGCGCGCGGCTCGGCAGGCGGCCGCCGACGGGGTAGTGGCACTCGATGCCCGTTTTGGTGCAGACATCGCAGCGCGGCGCGCGGCGGTCGCACTTGACCTTGCGCCGACGGCAGGTGACGCAGCTCCAGATGCGGCGCTGGTCGCCGTTGCCGGCCGAGCTGCGGGGTCCCGGTTCGCTCATCGCTGCTCAAGATAGAACAAAGCCGGAGGCTGGTTAGTGCAATGGGATGGTAACGGGGAAGAGGAAAAGAAATGCTTTCTGTCACACTGTCGGCGTCGACGCCGTCAGGAACTGGCTGCTGTCGAGGTGGATCGCAGCCTCGGTCTCGGTGGTCGGCCCTAGAGTGGAGGCCGGAGGCCGGGGGTGGATGATCGGTCACGGCAGGCGGGAAGCGCAGGATTCGCAATAGTCTGCAATGAAAGCCATCAGGGGCGAAGGGGCCTGTTCAATTAGAACTTGAAAGAAGAGAAGCTATCGGTCGTCTTAAAATTGCAGGCCTTAAATGGTTGCTTCGCACCACCCTGTGCTTGCGTTCTACCAACTCCCACTTACACCTTGGCTACAACCACAAAAATGCCAGAAACCATTGTCATTCTCGGCGCTGGCTGGACCGGCCTACCACTCGCCCACAAGCTCCTCAAATACACGCTCCCCAAGAAGCCCATCCTCGTCATCCTCGTAACGCCCAATACGCATTTCTTCTGGAACGTGGCTGCCACGCGCGGCCTCATCCCGGGAGAGTTCAGCGAGGACCAGCTCTTCCTCCCCATAGCGCCTGGTTTCGCCAAATATCCTCCTTCTTCCTTTGAGCTCGTCCTTGGCGCAGCAGAAAGCATCGATGCCACTACCAACACCGTCTCCGTGCTCATCAACACTGATGGAGCTCGCCGCACGGTCAGCTACGACCAGCTCGTCATCGCTACGGGCTCGCGCGTGTCTGGCGACATGCCGCTAAAAGGCATTGGCACGCACGAGGAGACGCTCGCGGCGTGGCGCGCGCTGCAGAGCAAGATTGGTCAGGCGCGAGACATTGTCATCGCGGGGTCCGGCCCGACGGGCGTGGAGGTCGCTGGTGAGCTGGCGGCCAAGTACGGACGCACGCGGTCCATTACTCTCGTCATGAGCGGCACCAAACCGCTCGAGAAGCACGCATCTGTGCTACCCTCAGTGATCAGCACGGCCGAGGGCGACCTTTTGAAACTCGGCGTGAAGCTCCTCCGTGGCAAACGCGTGGACAGCGTCAGCACGGCGGATACAGGCACAAAGCTCACCTTCTCAGATGGGTCGGAGATGCAGACGGATTGCTACTTGCCGCTATTCGGCCTCAAGACCAACACGTCCTTTGTGCCGCCGGCGTGGCTCGACAGCGAGGGCAATGTGTCCGTCGACGACCACTTCCGAGTCGTCGGCACAGGCAATGTCTGGGCGCTGGGTGACGTGGGCAGCATGGAGCCCAAGCAAATCACCATTACCGACAACCAAATCATTTACCTCGCCGAGCATCTCAACGCACTGCTGACCGGAGCGCCGCCGTCCAAGGCGTATGAGCCGGAGAAGAAGACGCTCATCTTCCTCTCGCTGGGCAAAAGCTACGCGACGGGACAGGTCGGCAACTGGCGGCTCTTTGGGTTCCTGGTGTCATGGGTCAAAGGTCGACGGCTGTTTACCGATGCGGCGCGCGGATACGTGGGGGGTGAGAAGCTTCGTCACTCATCGTTGTAAGCTTTTTGGGATGTTCATGTATTAAAATGTTGTGTATTCGCTATTCCAGTATTTCCTAAAAATCCGAAGTCGCCCATCCTTGGGTACCCTTTTCTATACAATGAGCTGAAGACTCTAAATTCTGCTCTCTGCGCCAACTGTTCAAAATCAGTTCAACTGCAAGACTGAGAAATCAAAAACAAATGCTAGAACGACGATGCGGGTGATGTATAGCTGCTCTTGGTAGGAGCGGTGAATTGCAGACAGCTTGGGATTATTGACCTTTGCTCTTGGGCCCCTCGTGGTAGTGTGCCATCTCGAGACCGGCACGGCGGAAGCCACACTTGACGTAAAAGCCCTCATTTTGTTCGCTACAATCGAGAATGGTCTTATAGCAGCCGACATTGGCGGCGACGTAGTCGAGGGCCTGGATGAGGCGTAGGCCCAGCTTCTTGCCCTGCTGGTCCTTGGCGACAGCAATGTCTTCGATGTGGCCTACTTTTCCGAGCGAGTGGATGCTGCGAACCAGTTAGCACTCCACTTCCATGCCTTGTGTTTCCTTTGTTCTTTGACAGGGGGTCAACGTACAACTTTCGCTCGACAATCAGAGCACCTGTTGCGACGACAGCGTTTTCTGTGCGGGCCGCGTCCTCGATGACCATGATGTAGTACGACCCCGTCTGGGCCTGCATGTCCTCGTACTGTTTTTGAAAGTCCTCCTCGGTAATGTCGCCCACGGTCGTCAGCACGCGCAGGCACTCGAGGAAGCCGCTGTTGTAGTCGGAGCGTCGCAGGGCGCGCATGCGGTAGCCGGGGGGCAGAGCGGCGGCGACATCGGCGGAGACGAGCTTGTCGGAGAAGAGGCCCGGGTCCGGCATCGCGGCCGGTTGCGAGTTGAGCAGGATGGCGGGCGACGGCATTGTGATTGTTGTTGTGAGGGAGGGACGGGAGAAAAGAGGAGGAGTGGTCGTTTGTTGAATCGTGGTAGGCCGAGCACTGACTGGGCTAGGGACAGTGTGGAGGGGGCGCCCGGTGGTTGTCGGAGAAGAGGCCGGTGTCTGGCGGTCAAGGAAGAAGCATGTAGTGTCTTGTAGGGTATGGGAGCGATTGACTGTTTTGGAGAGTTGGAGAATTGACGAGGAAGAAAAAAGAAAAGGTTGATGCGAGTATGGGAGTGGACAAAGGCGGTTGAATGGCTGGAGAGATGCGACTTTAGTACGAGGCCCGCATGCGAGAGCGCGGACAAGCTGCAGGCCCTGAGGCCCTGTTGAGCCAGCCTGGCGGGTCGTGGCTGTGCTTCTGACAGGCTGTCTACCTACCTTGCAGCCTCTGTAGCAGCGCTAATCGGAGGTGCATGCAGGTGCGAGGCTGCGCTGAGGCAGACGCTGAAGCCCTGAAGCCCCTAAAAACAAAGCCCTGTAAATCCCTGAAGAGGCTCACGGCCTTGGCTGGTGGTCCTGGCAACAAAGGCCCCACTGCGCGGCGGAGCTGCGCCTCAGGTACAGGCCTCTGTGTGGCTGCTTTCAGCGCGGTGCAGCCATTAGGAGCTTCCGCTAGGCCCACGACCGGCACCCGTGTTTATTTCTGGAAACGGGGCTGAATGACGTTGGTCCAGGCACAAGAGATCGTATTGCCAGGGTCAGCACTCCTTGACTCTGTACTGGTACAGATTGGTCTGGCTCAAGACATGTCAAGGTAAAACCATCTCACACCGCACGAAACCGTCTTGCGCTCGTCTTTACTCTTTCAACTACAGGGTCTCACCTTTACGGCTCGCGGGCCGCACAACACCGGTTCCCTGCGACACTGTCGGCTACTTGCTTTTCCTCGAATCAGCAAAGTACACACGCTTGAGTAATCTGTAGTAGCGAGGCCACCGAGACGAATCTCTTGTCTTGTTAACTATTTCTGCCGACGCCAACTCAGTCTACAACGGCAGCCCTGCCATTTCTACGCAGACACGTCGGCATCACCCACCACAGCTGGATGACGTCCAAAGATAATCTCGAAAAGAAGGTCTATGTTCAGCAGACGACGACATTGATCTGCGAGTCCCCATGCATGTAAGACCATCGCGGCGTAGTTTCACCAAGCAAGAAAGAGCAGCTGGCCCAATGTCTAGGGAAACTCAACCCTGCGATATCGGTCCAGCGCGACGACGGCAGCGCGTCACACACTCGGCTCAGGTAAGGTTTGCCATCAAGGAGCTGGACTGATTCTCTTGTCGGCTTTTCTCCCTCCTTTTTTCAACCGTCGTTGAACGAGCATTTACAGTATTGCATTCCAGCGATATTCGTAGATTCATACAAGCGCATACCTCTGCAGCCACGTGTGTCGCGTAGTTTAATTGCTAGTGTTTCCACCGTGCCTTTACTGTGTACTTGCTGTACCGACACTGTACTGCCAGCTGCCAGACAAAGTCATCAGCTGGCAGGCAAATTCGTCACGCAACGCAAACGCTGACTACAATCTTCAATTCTCAAACTCATCGCTGTCATGAAATACGTCGTCCAATCTCGAGACGCAATTCTACGGTGCGTGCCGAAAGGCAGCTGCCGCTTAATGCCCACTGGACCTTGCCGCATCCTAGCGCCACCACTTTGGGCCGCATTGCTCGCCGGCGCCGCCCTCTGCTCATTGGCGCTTTCACATGCTCGTCCTGCCGCCCAACTATGATTGGGTCAATAACAACATTTCCATACTTTCGTCACCAGCTCGCCTCGCATAATTCGCCACGTTCCTGGCTTCCTGCTAATCTCTTCCGATCTTTTGTTTATTGCTGTTTTTCTTGTCCATCTAATCCTTTTGTCCGTCTCCCGCCCTGGATCCTGCCGAATTTAAACCACTGTCGTCAACCATCCACGGCCATGACATGTCTGTAATACTTTCTTCGCCTACCCACCCAACCGCCGTTACAGTCTCACCTAGCACCCATGGCGCGCGATGAACCAAACCACAAACCCGGTCCGACACTGCTGCCGGGCCCGATAGCCTCTACCATCAGTCTCGCGACGCGCTCAACGTCACTCGCCATTCGACTTGGCTCTCTTGTTAGCGGATATGGACTCGACGCCGCGCGTTTCACAACCCTGTCCAGTCTCGAGGTAGCCCGCGGCCTGGTCGAGGTTGTTCTTACGCGCGCCGGCAGAGACACCCTAGATCACGCAAAGAGCACTCTAGCTGCGGCGGATGCAGAAAATGTACTCGAGCGCAGCTTGGAGAGCCTCCATTACGCAGTCATACAAGTCGCCTTTTGGACCTCGGCCAGCTTTCGTTTAACCGGAACTACCCTCTCATTGGCGTCGGATACGTCGCAGCTCTTCCTTTCCTCCCTGGATAAACTTCTTGGGTCGACAGATTCTTCTCGTGCCGTCGCCAGCATCATTACACTCATGCGCCACGAGTTTCGCAATCCAGTCACAGGAACCAAGGGAGAGCGCGTCGGTGTCCTCGACTTGACACTCGCTCTGAGTGCCTTGGCATACCTCCAACAAGCCTGTCGCAAGCTGCCCGAGGAAGAAACCCGCCGAAAAGCGTTTGAAGAGGTCATTTGGGATGTGGTTGTACTCAACGACGGCGACCGCGTCGACATTGACGACGAGATGGCTCTGCAACGCGGATATGCACCAGCATTTAGCCATGAGGCATCCCGGCGAGGCTCCCAGGATGAAGAGGAAGCGTTGTCACAGTTAAAGAGTCACATTACAAAATCTCTTCCACCTGAAGCAAAGGTGACCATTTTCAACTCTGTCACAACAGTTCAGACGATTACCGTTGAAGTCGAAGGTTGTCTACCGGTATTACCAACGCCCCCCGGAGCCGAGATTATCGAGACCAGTACACCTGGCTCCCGATCAAAACGCCTTTCTTATCCAGGTCACGAAAATGACGGTCCTTATCGAGTCGTGTACAGAATAGAGAGGGACAAATTCCGGGCCATGACTCTGGAAGGAGGCGACGACGCGGAAACAGGATCAGTCCTAGGCGAAATTGACAGCGACAAGGAGTCTTCGTCTACCCCGATGCAATACGACCCAGCCACTGGAACATTCATGCCTGCATCAGCTCCGTTGCCTCCTCCAAAAGATGCTGAAGTTCCCAAGCCAAGTTCGCCAACTGCTTCTCCCGACAAAGACACTGCTTCTCTCGACATGAACATTGCTTCTCCCGAAATGGACAAGAATCGTCAAGGGTCGAAAACAATCCAAGATCGCAAAACTGAGCCTGCTGCAAACCAGAAACGTCAGAGACAGCCTGCTGCCGCGGCATCGTCTGAGAAAGCAAATACACCAACTGCCAGAAGGCCGCCGCCCAAGAAGAAGGCAGACAGCATCGGGCGCTCCACGGATAAAAAGGTTGGACTGAAACAGGCTCTCAAAGACGGGGGCCAGTCCCTCTCTAATATGTGGAACAAGGATGGCAATGATACTGGCGCAAGACCAAGACCTGCTAGTAGCCGCGCTGATTCATCGCAAAAAGTGACGGCGCTGCACAACCGTCCCACCAAAGCGTCGCAAGAACGATCCATTGCGAACCGAAGATCTCTCGCCACTCCAGAGCCGTTAAATCGAAGTTCTTCGCGAGCCAGCTACATCTCACTTGCCGATAGACGACAGCCCATTTCCGCACAAGGTGGCTACCCTGTCATTACTGGCGGAGTGGCGCCACCTTCGCCGACTCTCACGAAACAGGATTCAGCATTTGCAACAGACTCGACCATTCGACCCCGCCGAGGCTCGCTTCTCAACACCAACATTCCAGCGTCTCCGATGAGGGGTCATCGCCGCAGCGGATCATATGCCCCCAGCCTGTATAGCCTCGCAACAAACGACTCCCAGACCTCTCTCGTTCTCTCTTCGTATTACAAGAAGAGTACTTACAGCACCGCCGACGCGTTGCACACTCTGCGCCGAGAAGGTTTCGTGGATGGCACATTCCCAGAGGGTCACCTTCTTCCCAATATTACCAGATATATGCGCTTCTCCTCTGCATGCTACGGGTCTCATTTTCTGAAGTTCCTCGGAATTTCCAAGGACATGCCGAAATTGACGAGCTGGGACGGAACCCATCAAGATGTGCGCCACTTTGCCCATCACACTGAATCAAACGCCGGAAATATCTTGCTTGCCTCGTTTGTTGATCCTCAGGGAGGATCGGACTCGAGTGGCTCTACTGGCACCGGAGTGCCGCTTGTTCATTACATATCGCTTGATCACGAAGCCAAGGCTGTTGTTCTGGCCTGTCGCGGCACGCTTGGCTTTGAGGATGTTATGGCTGACATGACTTGCGACTATGACAACCTCGTCTGGAAGAACCGATCTTACAAAGTGCACAAAGGCGTGCATGCTTCTGCACGTCGCCTGCTATATGGCGGCGACGGCCGCGTTTTGGTGACACTCAAGGAGGCACTTGGCGAATTTCCCGACTACGGTCTGGTGCTCTGTGGCCACTCTCTCGGAGGCGGCGTAACAGCTCTTCTCGGCGTCATGCTGGCCGAAGCAAATCCCAACGGCCCGGGCTTCGTCACGGCTCCCGAAGCCTCCTTCAGAAAGATGCTCACCGATAGCACTGCCAAAGACAGTAAATATAACAACACATTTATCCCCGCCGGACGACGCATTCATGTCTACGCATACGGCTCACCGGGCGTCATGTCCCCGAAGCTCCGCAAAATCACCCGCGGTCTCATCACGACCGTTGTTCACGGCGACGACCTCGTCCCGCACCTGTCCCTTGGCATCCTGCACGACTTTCAGGCCCTCGCCCTCGCTTTCAAGAACAAGGAGAACGCGACCAAAGCCGACATCCGCAAACGTATGTGGACCGCCTTGCAAAACAATCTGACCGAGGCATGGCATAGCAGCAGTGAGTCTCGCGCCGTCCCCGGCAACGACGACGATAAATGGATGCTCCCTGCGCTGGCGGCTCTTCGCGAGACTTTTACGTGCGAGCGGCTTGTGCCGCCGGGCGAGGTGTTTGTGATTGAGAGCTACCCTGTGCTGCGAAGAGAGGCTTTCCTGCTGAATGGCGAGGGCTTGCTGGGACGGCCGGCGACGAGGGTGATTTTGAAGTATGTGCGGGATGTCGAGACGAGGTTCCTGGAGCCAAGATTCGGCACGAGCATGTTGACGGATCACAGTCCGGCGAATTACGAAAATGCCCTGAATAAGATGAGGTTGGGCGTGGTGGACTAATATATGACGAGGCATATAAATATGCATACATACGAACGATAGATGAGCGTTGATTTGGCCGATACCACATATACAAATTCTCTAATATTACACTATTTCCATATTCATGATATGTCTTGATTAAAAATCCTGAACGCCAGTCTCCCCCTCCAACCGCTTAGCATCATCCACTCGCGCCGGCTCCTCCTCGTCGAACCACTGCTCCTCGGCCTCCATCCTCGCCAGGCCATCATACTCTTCATTCCCATCCACCGCTGCATAGTCAAACTCTTCATCCTGACCTCTCACGAAGCGGTTCGTGAGAAACGCCTGCCAGAGCTCCAGCCCGTGCGTCTTGGACTCAGCAGGCTGGTCCCACGTCTCCTCGATGCCCGTCGTCGTTGTGGTCGGGCGAGAAGGAGCCTGGCTGCCAGATGACAATGGGGCCTCGCGCAGGTCGGCGAGCTTGGTCTCGCCGCGGACGAGGTCAGCCTCGAGGGTGCGCCCGTAGCCTTTGGCTCGGCCTTCGGCTTCGCGCTCGGCGGCGGATTGGTGCCGCTTGACGAGGCGCTCATACAGTATGGGGTCTAGCTTGTGTGTTAGCCCAAAGCTGCTGTTTTCACATGTACATGGTCAAATATGGATAAGGTGGTGGTTTTTTCGCGGCCAAGAAAGTAGCAAGCACTCGGATCCGGCCCATGCCGGTTAGTTGCCAAATAAAAATCAATACTAGGGAAGCGCACCTGCTAGCTCATGCTCGATGCTGGTCAGGTACTCTGGGTGGCGTTGGAGATGCTCGCGCCGACGGTTCTGGATCTGCACCTGCGCGCTGTGGGCGTCGGATTTGCGCTGTCGCGGGACGGGCCTTTCCGGTGTGGTGTGCGCTGCTTGGCCGGGGGTGGTGGCTGGCAGCGAGGCGTCGCCGTCATCTGCCGACGCCGACATGATGTGTGATGCGAGATGCAGGTCGATTGGGCCGTGGTGATGCGGGAACTACGTGGGAGGTGGATGGGTGTGGGCATTGCTCAAGCTAATAATTTGCACTACAGAACACAACGGATCATTATCGCGACGAGCAACGGGGTCATGGGTAGAACAAAATACAAGCAAATAACTCTCTGTATTCTTTTTCGATGCATTCTGTGGTTTTCGGTCCAGCTGCCGATATTGTGCTGCTGTCCGTTGCCTGGACACTGAATCTGTCTCTGGTCGTCGGTTGCGGGTGTGAAGATTTGGTGTAGAGTGGCAACAGCATCATCAGAGTAACACCGGAATTACATGGCAGCCGCATAAGGAAAATTTTGCATCAAATCCAGGTCTCACATTGTCGTACAGAAAACTTGCGTGTCGCCTCTTACCCGGCCGAATTTGATTCCGGCGTCCATATAAAATGGTTCAAACCGCCCGATCTTGCAAGCCTATTCATCTCCCAGCCTAGATAAGCGAGCGATTCAAAACTCCAAATCCCGCACCAGCACATTTCCCAGTCGATATCTTTTTATTTGTTTTCTTCTTGATATTTCTGGCCCATGTCCGACCTCGGCTTTGAACCTCGCGAGGATATGCTCTGGACCAGGCTAGAAGCGGCTGCCTCTCAGCTCGCCATACAACATCAAGACAATGAATCCATGATTGAGCAGATTGCCGAGGCCAAGGAGCTCGTGGAGGACTACATTGGCGCCTATGAGCGAGGGCGGCCTTTTTGGAGCCGAGATGTGATGGCTAGCCTTGACCGACAGATTGATGCCTTGGTGCAGGCCGTCGACGCTGGAGACAAAGACGCCGTCGTCACAATCGAGGACGTGGTCGGGCGCGAGAGGAGCTGGTCTCTGACCTGTCCAGGTCCTCCCAACAAAGATCGGTCGGTACGAATGGCAATCTGCTAACGTTGTAGCAAGCATTTTGCTACCCTCCTCCTCCCTCTCCTCTTGAGCAATTGCTACATTTTCAAAGTTCATGCAGAGCCATACTCTGACACCAAGTCCTTTTTTAGTGAGACATACCATATCCGCTACTGTGTGCATCAGCACATGACACACATGTCCCCCAAGTTTCCGGAGTCCATGATGGACATTGAGACACCCATCGGCATCGTCTACGGGACCAAGCCCAAGCCCTCCGGGTGGTCGCTGGCCGAGCTCGAGGCCGCTTTCCGCGTGCATCAAGCAGCATGGCAGCATAGCACCGCCTGTGGCGCTCTGATAAGCATTCTCGGTACATCAAGCACCTCGGCCATTCGTAAGATTGTCTGCTTTGGCCTCGGCCGCCTCGACGACTGGGCCAAGACAACACACGAGAAGCTCGCAACCTCGGTTCAGCGCGCCGCCACCCAGCACGCCGCCGCCCTCACCATGGTTGAGACATTGACAGCCAAACAGGACAAGGACGGAAATACGGGGGGCCATGGTACATTACTACACGCAGGACCCCGCATACGCCGACACGGAAAAGGCGCTGCTGGCGAAGCTAGGCTTCACTGTGCTCGAGGACCCCAAGGGCTTTCTCGAGGTGGACGAGCACACGCTCGTGTTTAGCGTCATACCCAATGTGCCGGTACGGCAGATTGTGGTGGACATGGCTCGGACGGCGGCAATGGTGTGGAACGAGATTGAGGAGGATAGGGAGGATGAGGCGCACAAAGATTATGGGATGGAGATGAGGTGGGGTGAAGAAATGCGCATCTCGTGAGTACAGCCCAAACCTGGCCTTCCCACGCTTTAATCGGAGTCTCTCCCCAAACTATAACTGCTGTTGTATTGAGAGAAAGGGTGATGTTGCGTACTAACAGGACCTACAGGCCGTGGTTAACGGATGAGGGCTCGACTCGCGTCACGGAGATGGGGAAGCATTATATTCATCACTCGTTTCCTGGCGACCCATTCGATCACGAAATTTTTGGGCTCGTCGGCATATACCTAAGAAAATAAAGGCCAATACTTGCCTGGTGGGGAAGGAAGTGAGACCTCTTCACCGTTGCCCGCGCAGATCAGGGCTAGAGGGCGGGCGTCGACGAGGCGATGTCCGCTTGACGACGAACTTCCGCAGCGAGATATGATTTTTCACTAGCCATTCTAAACATCAGCGAGAGGAAGCAAATATATGGGTAAAAAGACATGGAAGACGAGGGTATTCGCTGCCACCTGCTTCGCAATTCCCCACCAACGAGGTTCTGACACAGACGCGGCAAGTTCTTCTATTACAAGTATCAAGCAGAGTCCTGGAACAAAATCCAGATTACACAGCATAATTCGGTTCACTTTCTATCAAATTCATCTAATACTCTGATTGGAGGATTAAGCAACCCATCTTCATCGACATTTCAACCATCCTCATCGCGCATCAAGCTGTCTCCCGGCCATTTTGGTATACCGAGCCGCAGTCCATTGCCTGCATTGGCGTCCCCAAATCATCATCGGCACTGTAAGCAGCGAGACGCCAATAGATAAGCAGCAAGAGCAAACAAACATATTATATAGTCCCATTCGGTCAACCCAGGGCGTCAAGCACATGGCCCCTACCACGCCAAAAGCATTGCGCACAAATGTGACGCCTATGTACGCCTCTCCGATAACCTGACATGACGTTAGGACTTGTGCCTGAGACCAGAACAGAATTTAGAGCAACAAGTAGTGACTTACATCTCTATAAGAATCCACAAGATAAACGAGCGTAATGTTGCCAAGAGCTGTGCTCCCGAAGCCGTACACTCCTAGGCCGACCGCTGGAACTGGCCATGGCATGCCCTGTATTCATTAGCCTTACCGCACGCGGCACATTTCGTGTATGCTTTCTCACTTTTGCAATTGACAACCCAAACATCAAATATCCAGCCGGAGCTATCACAATACTGGGAAAAGCGAGCCAAAGACGCATTTCTGGCTCATACAACCCACCGTTGCGTCGCGCTAGCCATTTAATGGTGTAATCAGACAGATGGCCTCCAAAGTATCCTCCAAGAATGCAGCCAAGCAGCGTGGGGATATTCAAAAGTCCGACACCCGATGATGAGAAGTTGTACGGCGGCAGCGTAAAGTAGGTGGCCTGCACGTTGAGCACAATCGCCAGCCAGGCGAGCAGCGACCCGTACACGAGAGCGACAAACGCGACACCGGGAAAGGTGGCCAGGATGATGAATGGCTGGTAGGTGTGCCGAAACACGCTTTTGAAAGAGCTGCCAGTGCGGGTGAAGAGCGCGAGTCGCTCGCGATACGATCTCATGGGAATGTCATCCCGGATGGGAGGGCGCTCCGGGGAGAGGGTTTCGACCTGTTGAAGATCGGCTTTTTCCACATCGATAGCGTCTGGTTCGTCGGCGCTGGGATACGGCGCGGGTGTGAAGATGGTTTCTTCGTAGAAGATGGAAAATGCCAGGAATAAAACTCCCGACAAAATCACGCTCCACCACCAGATCCTGCGATTGGGGGAGAGACACGGTTAGCATACAACATCGTCCTCTGCGAAGTGAGCGCAGAGTGCTTGACTGACCAGCGCCAGCCCTGTGCGGCCGCAATGTAGCCCGCCGCCACCGGCGAGAGATATGTGCCCGTATTAATCGCAATCGTAAGGATGTTCGTCTTGGCACCGCGCTGCGAAACGAAGAAGAGATCCGCAATCGTCATGGCGCAGATAATCTCGCCCACCGAGCCCGCCAGGCCGCACACGAGGTTGAACCCATACAGGTCGCCGAGCGTCTGCATGCGGGCCTGCCAGATTGTCGTTCCCACCAGCACGGCGATGCTCAGGAGATAGATGGGCCGCCTCCCAAAGCACAGCGCAAAGGGGATAAAGAAGACGCCGCCGATGGCGATGCCGGCGTCGGACACGGCAAAGGACTGGTTGAGCTGCTGAAAGGAAAAGCCCAGCTCGTCCTTCACCTGGCCATAGACGACGGTGGCAATGTCGATGACGACGTAGATGACAAAGGTGTAGAAGCAGGCGAGGCCAAAGTTGACGTTCTTGCGGAGGCGCGACCAGTTGAGGGGGTCGTTGGGATCGCTGCTGGGGACGGGCTGCAGGATGGTTCGGCTTTGCGAAGCCGTCACTGTGAAAGCATCAGAGGGGAAGACGAGGTTGGTGGTGGTATGGGCACGAACCATCGTCTAGAAGGACGGTTCCAGGTGGATGTTGGCCAGAAGCTGACGACCAGGTGTTTCCGCTGCTGTCTTCCATATTGGCCAGTCAATTCGCTACAAGTCTCTTGAGATGTAGGTATGCGGAGAGGTGAGCAGGACTTGGGAGTCTTTGCATGTTATATAACCACAGCTGCATGTTCCTCTATCAGCCCCTCTATCTGTGCTGGCGATACCAAACAACGGCAGACAAGGGTTGTTTCCATTAGTTATCTGGGGAAGTGGATGTCGCTACGAAGCCGGTGGGGGCGTGGCACATGGTATGGAGAGCTGCATTATCAATTGCATACACCGCGGGACTGATTAGCTAGTGCGTCGGCAATCCTATCTAGACCTAGCGTAACATTTTGAGGCTTGCAGTGGCGCCTCGCCAATTGATTGTCGACTAAGCTGAGGCTACCGTGCTACGCCGTCAAATAAAAACAGTGGCAAGCGCTTCAGAGTTGAAAAGCATGTCGATACCTGCCGGTTCGTCCCCGTTGACGCCCTCCCAGGCATTCTTAAACAACCGAACTACCGATGTCGATGCTCGTAGCCCTGACGCATGCGCCAGCGCGTTGACATAGGTGGTCGCGGTATTTTGCTCCTTGAGAGTAGAAGCAGCCAGGCCAAGGATAATTACTGGCCATAGCAAAACTGGCGAGAAAAACCTGACCTTAATCAAAGTCTTGAGCCAGCCGTAGCCAGTACGTGCTAATTCCCGAATAGGGTCCTGATCTTGCGTTGTCGCAAGATTCCGCATTTTGGACATGACGACCCAACAGGCGCTGGAGAACAGGCAATGCGCGGCATCAGACTGATCATCCAATGTCAGTGTCGAGAGGCAGTCATCACTCAGCGCATAGTCTTCGTCTGCCGATAGCGACGGCGATGCTCCGTGAGACGGCAGATGTTGTGGTAGATTTTGCGCAATTCGTTCCAATTCAGACAGCTGCAGCTCATTCAGCGGTACTTGACGAAGAAGTACCGAAAGCTTGAAGACGGCATTGAATGTTGACGGCTGCAGGCCGATCCACAGACTATGCCGCCACAAGCCACACTGAATGCTCGATACGGCCCAGATGTCGACAAACTTGTCGAGAAATGTGCAGTCTCTGCTGCTTTCCTCGCGCGGCTGGAAGAGGCTCGTAACTGCTATTCGATATATCAGACTTTCCAGCTGAAGAATGTGGCGCATGTTGGTTGGCGGGAATTGAGCAAAACGGTGGAGGAAATAGCCTCGCGCAGACTTGACGTGGGCATCCGACGGCCACTGCTGCCCATCGCCGAATTTTTCAAAAATGTGCAGCAGAAGCATGCAGCACAACGCCCATTCTTGCGGTACGGGTGTGGACTCCAAGTGCCTCCGCAAGCCAGAAATGGCCTTGGAGTGGCACTCGAGCGCCATGAGGCGCCAATGGCTGCTGTCTGACGATGGATGCTGCTGCGCAAGCTGCGCCGCCCCGAGCGCAAGCCATGTATATGCATACGATGGAAACTCGGCGATTAACGGAAGAAAAGGCACGAGAATCGTGTAGTGATCGTCAAAGTATGCGCCGTGGATTGCGCGGTTAGCGTGACATACAACCTCCCATGCGTGAGCTGCCGGCACGCCGGCTAGCCCGTCGGGGAAATGCAGGAGGAAGCTCGAACTCGGACGGATCGAGGGGAAAGAGTCTAAACGCCGATGCCGCTGCAGCTCCTTTCTGCAGGGTTCTGGAGACGCGATGGCCGGCATGGGCTCTGTCCAAGTGCAGCAGTCGGGGTGCCCGCGCTGTAGACATCTTCCGCAAACTGGTCTCGCTTCATCGCATTTCTTTTTTACACGACGACCTGCGCATAAGGGTGTTTATTAGCACGGTTACTAGCGTTGCGAGGTGTCATGTAGCGGCCAACGACTTAAAATGCAGCCAAGCGGCGGAGGAGGGGTTGTCTCAGCTCCATGACTTACAGGATAAGCACCCAGTCCTAGATCGCGGCTGTCTCTTTTTGGCCGCATAGTCGACCATGCCGCCGGACCACAGCTCAAAATTCGCAAACATGGCCGTAATGTTTTAGTTTTGGAGCAGGTTTTGGACGTTGGTAGGTTGTGGAGGCAAATCCAGGGCGACAGCGTGGACCTGTTGAAGATGGAGAAGGAGGGGCACGTTCATGACTAGTGTGGCGGCAATCCTATTTTGGATATCTGCTATCTGCCCCTAGACCAGCACGGACTCCGCGGGGCTGTCATTCATGGACTTGGCATGCTCAATGGCATTGTTCTATACCACGAGGAACAACCGGTGGATTCTGAGGGCTGACAGTATATAAGCACACATTTCTCTCTTGGTCTGACCATCAGTACGCAGTCAACTGCAGTTACGCAGGTCTACGCTTTTCCCTTTCCCTGCTTCTCGTTAGCCAGCCAGAATCCCGTTCACGACTGACGCTTCAATCGGACTACCACTTCTGTTCAGCGCTACACATCAACATGACAGAGACATTGCCAAACAAAGTGCGCGTCGCTCTCGTCCAACTTTATTCGCATGTAAGTGAGCAAATGACTTGTCAAACCTATTAAATTACCCGACTAACGTACTGACAGCCAACGGATATCGAGGGCAACTTTGACCGTGCGGCAAGCCACATTCGCAAAGCCGCGGCGGACGGCGCTCACATCGCCGTGCTACCCGAGTACTACTTGGGTGACTTTTTCGAGCAGCTGAAAGATCCTGCGACCGCCGTAGCGACTTCAGCCTCTTACCTGCAGCGCTACCAGTCTCTGGCGCGAGAGCTAAAGATTGGCATCGTTCCGGGCACGTTGCTAGAAACCAAGACCCAGGGCACTGCCGCCAGCACCACATTCACCGGTAAGCTTGCCAACACGGCATACTTCATCGGGCCAGACGGTGCCCTGCTCGGCCGCTACCAGAAAAAGAACCTGTGGCACCCCGAGAGGCCTCATGTCGTCGCCGACAGCGAGTCCCCGCACCGCGCCTTTGACACGCCGTGGGGGCGCATCGGTCTCATCATCTGCTGGGACATGGCGTTCCCCGAGGCGACGCGCGCGCTCATCTCGGACGGGGCGCGCATCGTCATCTGCTCGTCGTGCTGGCTGGCAGAGGACGGGGGCGCGGGGCGGCAGGTGAATGCCGATTGCGAGGCGCTCTTTTTGCGCAACGCAATCGTGTCGCGGGCGTTTGAGAGCACGTGCGCCGTCGTCTTTGTGAATGCAGCCGGTCCCGCCGGCAGCATAGATGGTAAAGACTCGCGAGGGCTGGAGTTTATAGGGCAGAGCCAGGTGGCGATGCCGTTGCAGGGGAGTCGCTGTATGCTTGGTCGGGCGGAGGAGGTGAGGGTGGTGGAACTGGACATGGATGTGCTGGATGTGGCCGAGGACGTGTACAAGATTCGGCAAGATATGGCCAGGCCAGGGTGGCATTACCCCCTCCACGTCAGTGAAGATAGATCTTAGCAGCTTTGTTATCACAGAAGGACTACTGAGTATAGATATAGCGCACACTCTTCATCGTAGTGTTGCGCTCAATCGTGATGGCTGTTGGCCATGCTAATATGCAACCCGCAACATATCGGATTGGCAATGCAAAGAAGAAAACTATTGTCATCATCACCACCCATCTGAGCGCCCAACCGTGTCAACACCTGTCCTCAAACGTAATATCCGGTCTTTTCGCTGCTAGCCGCGGCAACGTGTCGAAAAAGTGCTTTGCAATGTCCATCATCGCCATCAGGTTTGTCGACAGGTGCTGTTCCTATCATTTTCTCGGCACCATGTCTTTTTTGTCTTCTCTTCTTCTTCTTCTTCTTCTTCTTCTTCTTCTTCTTCTTCTTCTTCTTCTTCTTCTTCTTCTTCTTCTTCTTCTTCTTCTTCTTCTTCTTCTTCTTCTTCTTCTTCTTCTTCTTCTTCTTCTTCTTCTTCTTCTTCTTCTTCTTCTTCTTCTTCTTCTTCTTCTTCTTCTTCTTCTTCTTCTTCTCCAAAGCAAAGAAAGACAGGCGCTCACAGTACTTTGATCCAGCATTTGCGACCAGGCACTCGGATACACGTCATTGCTTCCTGGGTACCACAAATTAAGACCTGGGTACAGGTTCTTCACCCCCGCCGAGTTCGGCATCTCCATACCCGGTATAAGACCTCCGTCCGAACCCACCAGGAGCTACAGGCCCAACAGGCGCGGAAACCGCAAGCCGTCCAGCATAGCCAGCTTCTCATACTCATGGCCCACGTGCCCTGCCGGGTCAAGTAATAGGAAAGCCCGGGGTTCATGCGGTCGGCGTAGCTCTGCCACCGCTCCGACTCAATCGGCTCAAACGTCTCCAGAAGCGTGTCCGCGAAGTAAGGCTCGCCGCGGTGCGCCCAGAGCAGCAGCACGGCCGCATCGAACCAGAGGCGGCAGACGCCGGCGCAGGTAGCCAGCGTGGCCAATTTGTCCTCTTCCACGCCAAAGCTGGGATAAACTTCATTCTTCGTAGAGGTAGTCTGCCACACAGAGTAAAGAAGCATCTCGTAAAGCTTGATGTACCAAGGGGGCGTATCAAGGGGGGGGTTATCGGAAATCTCAACTTATGGCTAGGTCGATACCCCAGAGCTTGCGCTTCAGATCGCGATTGGCTGGCGTGTACCTCATGTTTTCGAAATGGGGTGCATCAGCTCGGGCAGAGCAAGAACCCGCTGACAGGCGCTTGGCTGTGATGATGCCATGACTATCAGACTTTGCAAAGAACTTTTCCTTGCAATTCCTCAGATGTCGAGAGTTTATTGTATGCGGCCGGCGTTCGCGTTATTTGTTTATGAGTCGGGCGCGTTGAGTCGGAACGGTGTAAGTGAGAGCCGCTAGTTTAGCAAGGCGCCGCAGCTAGGTCTCTGGCTTCGCCCTGGTGAGGCTGGCAGCATCGAGTTGCAGTGATATTTACGAGAGAAGAAAACAGGATCAGAGTAAATGACGAGCTTCACCCATAAGATCTTATTGAACGTCATCAGTTCTTCTTCAGGTACCTGCTCAGGTGCAATAAGTTCAGCCTCCAGTGGCTCCAGTTGGGCAACTCGTTAAGGGTTATGATTTGGTTTTCCAGGATAAATCTCCTGGTAGCCAGCTTCGCTATCCCGATGATTGGCTTCAGAAAAGCCCAATCCAGGTACTCGCAGTGCTGTTCCAGATTAATGGGCAGATTGATTGCATGCGGCAAATTATTTTGCGAAATCGCCGATAGTGAATTGTGCGAAGCTTGTCTAGGGTAATTTGCACACAGAACCCGCAATCTCGGTTGATGCAATACCAGAAAAAAGATAAAATCAAAGGACATAATGCCTGGCATAGACGTTGCTCTGGAATTGATGCCGATTACCTTTAATTGTTATCGACCGCCCTTTGGGCAGTGCTCATCTGCCAAGACTCGAGTGCAAAACGCGGGCGCATACGTGCAAGGAAATCACCGCGCTCCTCCATGTAGCAGAAGACCAACTCATGATTTTTGGACAATAGTGGTGAGGCACAAGCAGAGAAAGATACAGCGAGGAAATTAGCGGCTAACAACAGTATAAATTGTCCGTTGCTGCCGTTGTATCCGCGGCAGACCAACACAGCGGTTTGCCCAGCAGTTTCTCTTTCCGCAGCTCGTTCAGATATGCTGTACATCTGCCACATTAATCATGGCTGGCATTATTCCATATTGAACTGCAGCAGGTAATTTGTGTAAAGATTCATGCCAGTTGGCTACCTCAACAGTCAAAAGCGGCGGGCAGACGGTAGCCTCGCATTGCATTAGCGTGCAGCAATAGCAGGCGCCCAAGTATCACAAGCGCCTTTTTCCGTTGAAATTTTACAGTGGCAAGTAGAAACGTATCAGAACTCACATTCCTTCTCGACCGTGACACAAAAGTGTCGATTCCTGGATCAGCCACTTTTCACACCGGTCGCGGCACTTGTCCCGCGTCGCACCGTATCGTCTGCGGACCAAGTCAGCAAAGCAGAAGAGACGACGAAAAGAGCGCCGGCACAAGCCTGCAGGCTGCATGTTTCATGCAGTGGCAAACTCTGACCCTTGATTTCATTTTTCAAAGACCAGTCTGTGTGGCAGTCTGATGGGCGGCCTTCCGATGAGGGTGAAATTCTAGGGAGAAGATGGCTGCAATTCTCCTTGTCTCCTGACGGACGGACGAGCACATGCCATTGCCACCATGTATAACGATGTGGGTGCAGAATTAAGGTGGTGAAATTTGAATCGAGATGGAAGGAGAAAGCAGAAACCTGGCACGCTGATGATAAAAGGAATAGCCTGCTGAGCAAGCCAATTTCATTGGCACGTTCCGCAGCCACCCATCCATAATTATCCTTGCAAGGCACCCTCACAGCCAGCCTGGGACCCTCGTCTGTGAGTGAGGATGACAGCAGCGTTGTGGCATGGGTCTCGTCGAGTAAAACGGTCGCCGGAATTGGGCAACACGGCTGGGCTGCCTTGTGCCTTTTGTGCGGTGCCACGCAAGCCATGCCGTGGACTCGGGATATTATTTTTTCTGTGAGCTCGAAACGAGTCTATGGTCAATAACTGCCAATGTAACATGTGCCTGCGCATGAGCCTACATTCCTCGTTACTTCTTTATACTTGCTCAATGCAGCTAAGCTGCATGGCTGGTATTACGCGGCTGCCTGGATAGTGTGTAGCCGAGCCAGCTGAGTCGTGAGTTGTTTGTTTCAAGTCGTCGGCCCAACGTTTCGTCTGGTTGTATTTCGGACGTTTAAACCTTGTCTTGTTTCCTCATTTCGCATTTCTTTCTCTTGCTTGGTTCATATCCTTTTTGCAGGCGCCCGCATGCCATTGATTCCGCAGCCAGGCTCCTTCCTGGTGTCTCGGGATGCCGTCCGGGTTGACCTCTCTCCTCAAGTCGAAGCTGTCGCTACGGCGGCGAAGCTCAACGGCGTCCGGCAACTCGACTAGTCCGTCGAAAAGCCAGCTGATTGAGCACGAGGCGGGCGCGGCATCAAAAGGATCGGCTTCGAAGCAGGCGCGGCAGCAGCAGCAAAGCCTACCACAGAGTCAGTCACAAGCAGCTCGACAACGGCCCACGAGCCAGGTCGAGAGCACCAGCAGCCAAGCAACAGATGCAACCACGACGACGACTTCAAGCTCACCCAGCTACCAGTACACACCCTCACCACCTCCACCATCAACAATCAAGGATGGCACACATGCGTTGTCAAGGCCCCGCCCCAAGTCGACACTGGGCTTGATGTCTGTTGGAACCGGGGCTGACAGTGCCAAATTTGCTGCGGAAGGACCAGACGGCGCTGGGGCTGTCGCTAGCGGAGCTGCCTTGGCCACTGGAAGCAGCGCTGTACCCATTGCACGGCCCGCTGAAAACGCCAAATTGGAAGTTAAAGCTCCAGCGCCTTTGGCACGTCTTCCAGCTGCTTCAGCGCCCCCTTTAGCACCGTCACCCCCTGCGTCCCCCGGCTCGGGCACTCGCTCAGCGCCTGCAGGTCCCTCAGCCGACTGCAGCCCCCCCACCGACGGTCAAGTTCTCCACCACCAACGCCTGGAGCTTCAAGACCGGCTGAAGCACCTCTCCCAGGATCCTCTCTATTACGATCCCGCGTTGCTTCCGTCACCATCTGCCCGCGACAAGAACAATCCGGGCACCTCTGTCCCCGCCTCGACGCTTCACAGCATATTCGAAAACTTCAGCACCGAACCAATTCGCAAGCTGCGGCCTCCCGAGAGCTCTCCTGGCGAGCACGGCGACCCATACACTGATCCCCGTGTCCACCCTCTACACGCCCCCATCCGCGGCCTCTCCTCCTCAACTCCCGCAGCAACTGCATCATCACCGCCGCCAGCGCCATCAACCTCGACCCGTAACCGCACCAAGCCATCGTCCGCCGCTGTCGACTTCTCCTCGGAGTTTTTGTCTCGTTCTTCTGCCGCGCCGCGGCGATCCAGTGGCTCCGGCCCTGCTATCCGCCAGGTCAAGACGCCTCGCACAGCGCACTTTGCCCTTGATCCTGCTCCCGAGTTTGGCGTTCCTTCACCGCCCACCATGGTGAACGCGAGGAAGATTTGGGTCAGACGTCCCGATGCGTCGCCCACACTCGTCACTATCTCCGAGGATGACCTCGTCGACGATGTTCGCGATATCATTCTTCGCAAGTACGCCAACTCGCTCGGCAAGACGTTTGATGCCCCCGACTTGCATCTTCGCCTCTACCCTCGCGACCAGAAAGACCGCCTGCTACAACCCGATGAGCACATGTGCCGCACCTTGGAGAACTTCTACCCGGGGGGCCAAACGGTAGACGATGCCATTGTTATTGATATCCCCCGCAGAACGCCCAAGGCTTCGCCACACCCACCCCAGCATGGACATCATGGCCATCAGCAGCATCACATCCCACATACTACCGCCGCGGTATACTACACCGAGGATGGTCGGCCGCTCGAGTCTGGCGAAGGCTATTTCCCTCCCGTCGGAGCTCTGCCCTCGCCGCACATGCAGCTCGTCATGCCACCCGGCGGCGGCCAGCCGCACTCAATTGCCGTCCTAGGGACCGGCCACCTTCCCACGATTCCGTCTCCAGGGGGACTCCGACCCCGCGGCCACCGAGAGGGGTCTGGTCGTCCCCGCCCTGGGCGGACGCACACGTCTTCCTCGACTATGAATGGAAGTCACGGTAGTCACAGCCACGGTATGCAGCAATTCCGTCCGCGGCTAGCACACTCCCGAACTCATTCAAACTCCTCAGATCCTGCGGGCATGCCCCCTGGTACTATTCCCGTGCCGATGCTTTCACCTGGTCGCGAACACATGTACGCTTCCGGCCGCGTTGGCATACCATCACCCCGAGCCCTCGAAAACCGATCCTCTAGCACGCGCCCTAAGCGACGAAAGAACATCGACTTTGCCGGCAGCGGCAACGGTGTGGCGGCGGCGGTACCACCGATTAGCGTACTCATCGTCGAAGACAACCCCATCAATTTGAAGCTGCTCGAGGCCTTTGTCAAGCGACTCAAGGTACGCTGGCAGACAGCCATGAACGGACGAGAAGCTGTCAAAAAGTGGCGGACCGGTGGCTTTCACTTGGTCCTCATGGATATTCAGCTCCCAGTTATGAATGGTCTCGAGGCCACCCGCGAGATTCGCCGACTGGAGCGAGTCAACTCGATTGGCGTCTTTTCGTCGGTGCCCACCACACCCCAAGAGGAGCTCGCGCTCGAGCTGAACGACAAAGACCGTCTCGATAATCTGCATCACTTTAAAGGGCCGGTCATTATTGTGGCACTCACAGCCAGTTCACTTCAAAGTGACAGACACGAAGCTCTTGCCGCCGGCTGCAATGACTTTTTAACAAAGGTGTGTACTAGGCCTTGCCTCCTCTGCTCACACTCATGCTAATTACGTAGCCCGTCAACTTTGTCTGGCTCGAGCGCAAAGTCACAGAATGGGGATGCATGCAGGCCCTCATCGATTACGATGGCTGGCGCGCCTGGAAGGACTTTGCCCTTGCCGAGGAGGAAGCCAACCAAAAGCAGGCTGCTGCCAGGAGCAAGGCTAAGAAATCTCGCTCTTCACTAGCTGCTGACAACTAACTGTACATGCCGTACATGCTGCATGACATGCAGATGGCTACTATTTTCATTGGCTCCAAGAGAACACGAACTTGTACGATCCAGGAAATTTGAGCTATTCTTGTTTGGGGAGATTATTTGGGATCTGGGCACTATCTATTTTCCATTTTTTTAATGTCGGACTCGTAGTCCTGTTTCAGTTTCATGTATATAGCACTTTATACCTTTGTATGCAGCCGGGAACACGGAGCTAGGCGGACACAGCTCCCATTGCTTGCCTTGAAGACACTTTGAAGACGCTTCAACGATTGTCCTCTTCTTTGATAAAATGATATACTATTGACTCAATTGATTCCTTCTTGATGCTCTCTTGTTTTTGTGATTTCTTTTCAATTGTAGTACGTCCTCATTGCCCTCCGTCTGACCAACGCCGCAACGCGTATCCGGAAAATCAAACTGCCGCACGCCGCGCGCCGGCTCCACCCCAACTAAATCTGGCCGAAGCTCAAACCTCAAATTCTCCTTTGCATACACAACTTCTTGTGGGCAGCCGACTACATCAATTGATGGCCCTGCCATGCCCGCATTCGCCTAATTTTTCTTTCCTCTTCCAATACACAACTGCCTTTATTTCTTTCATAGCGTTGTCTTCCGCACCTTCATAATGCCCCCCCGTGTCGGGACCCGCGCGCCGCTGGCCGCCGCCGACGCTCTTCTCCTATCCTCGAGCAGGACCGCCGCTGCGACCAACACATTACAGAAATGCGCCTTCTCTACAACGCAGTGTCGTGAAAAGAGCAGCGCTGCGCGACGGAAAATGTACTCGTGGATCCACAGCCAGAGGGGCCAGGCTCTCGCCAACAACAGCGGCCCCGGGACGCTGACCGGCGAGCCGGACATTCCGTTTCCCAACAATCCGCTGTTTCGCAGCGAACCGGTGGTGAATGACCAGACCAAGCGCTTCATCTACCAGCGCGCTACCCAGGAGGGCGTGGCGCTCAAGGCCATTGCGGCCGAGATGGGCCTGGATGTGCGTCGCGTGGCGGCCATTGTGAGGCTCAAGGAGGCCCAGAAGCAGTGGACCAATTCGGTGAGTTTCTTGCGTTTTGCGTCTTTTCTTCTACTACACCAACACGCTCGCATGATGAAATTACTTTTTATAAATTTTTCGATTAGTCTTGAAGACATCAAAATGGTTACACTTTTACGCCTGACTGCAGCTCCTTCATCCACATTGATCCAACACGCGCACACATTCTTGTTGGACCTTTAATGGCTAACATTCAAATAGGGCAAGAAGCTTGCTACACCATACGCCAAGGCTGTTCAAGGCTTGCTCCCGAAATGGGGCTACTACGCCGGCGAGAAGTCACAAACGCCGTTTGAGCCCGTAAACGACATTCACGTGCACCGTTACACGATGCAGCAGCTGTTTGTGCCCGTCGCCGAGTCGACCGAGTTTACGCGCGAGGACGCCGCCGCGGCGTTCTACGACAACATGCTGTCGGTTGACAAGCGCTCCCCGCAGCGCGGCCTCATCGAAATGGAGCGCAAAAACGTAGCCGACAAGGGCGGCGCCTCGCGCAAGACCAACTGGCGCGCGTTCCAGGAAGCGGAGCGCCAGAGCGAAGACGAGTTTGCGGAACGTCTGGCCAAGGAGCAAGCGGCTGAGGAGGCAGCCACCACGAGGGTCAAGTCGGACCGCTACGAGTTTCGCTTTCGCGAGATGAATGTCGATGACGCGGGTGCCGACGGACGCTCGCCCAAGGGTCTAGGCTGGAGGTATGGTGCGCCGCACATGGATCGCAAGCGCGGCATGATCAAGATTCCCAAGTCGGTGCCGTAATTTGGTGCGGGCGATGTGTGTATTCGTATGTATATAAGAGAGGCTGTCGAGCAGCACATTGTATATTAGACATGTACAACATGAATTATTGGCGGATTTCAGCCTGAACTCAAACGTCTCAGACGCATAAGCAGAGGAAACCGATTGTACAACACGCGCGCCTACAATGGTGGCACTTCCCTCTCGCTCTCAAAAGAACAAGCGTCCTTGTCATTTTTCTGTACGACAACAACGAACGAGCCTCTTCTATTTCACGCAGCCATCAAGCCTACGCTTCCATCATGGTTTGCGGCGGTGTACTTTTGACTTTGGTTCTCCCAAGGGTCTAGGCGGGATACAGCGGCCTCACTCACCTTCTGCGGCGGCATGCCCAATCTGGCAACTCGACGGGAGCTGCTGTGTAGCGCCACTACGGATCTGTTTTACAACGGCGTCGTTTCCAACACAGACATGCACGGACAAGAGTTGTAAATGACTGCCCATACATTCGCACTCGCCCGCTCAACACAGCGTGCAACCCGACGTAGGTTAGCGTCGGGACGAGCCTGAGCCGCACGTTCCAGACCGCCACAGGCCATCTCAGGGCCCCACTGCAGCATCCTTTAGTCCCTGAAAGCTTGGTGTTGGTGCTGTAAGGCTGTCGCAAGGCCACCCAGACAAGGGGGCAGCAGAAACAGACACCACGAGCTGCAAAGTATAGTAAAGGAGAGAAACAAGCAGAATGGAGCAATGATTAGAATAATAAGAAGAAGAGAGAAAAGCAAGTCGGATAAAGAAAGCTGGGAAAGTAAAGAGAAACACGCCATGCCGCCCCCGGCTTAGCGCCTCCTTGACGTCACAAGCCAACTGGACCTTTGCCAATAACAAGGTGAATAAATTCCCTCCCAAAAAATCAAGCTTTCCGGCACAATGCCCAGGCAAATGAGCCCATCCCTCATCAATCGCACCACCCAGGAATAAATTTTCCTCTTCTCACCTTCTTCGTCTCCATCCCATCCGCCGCGCACGACAAGACACCGCAGCCATGCTCAGCCGCCTCAACATCTCCAAGGGCTACCTCGCCTTTGCCGCCGTCTACTTCCTGCTCTTTGTGCTGGGGCTCGCCATCATCGGCCTGTACGCGACCGACGTCCAGCGCTGGCGCGAGGCCCATGTCCACGTCGAGTCGAAATGGGTGCGTTTTTCCTTCTGTCCTGCTTCCCGACTGCCCGGCAAATGCTAACGTTTTCGTTTTTTTCCCCAGGTCTTTGCTGTTGTCGTCGGCTGCCTTTCTAGCATCACCTGCATCGCGTACCTGGTCCCATTTGTGTTTCACGCGCTCGGCTTTATTGCGCCGATCTGGAACCTGGTCCTGTTTATCCTCCACATTACGCTCTTTGGCGTCTTTGCCAAGGTACGTGCTGCCTCGAGCTTTCTCTCGTTTTTGAACGGACGCGACAAGAGGAGAGAAAAAAACCCCGCCAAGATGTTTGCTAACACAATCGCCCAGCTCTTCCTCCATGCCCAAACTGGCGGCGACGGCGCCATCATGCGCATGAAGAATGCCATATGGGTCGACCTCACCGCCGCCTTGCTCTGGCTCCTCGTCACCATCGGCTCCGCGGGCTACTGGTGGAAGCACCGTGACGTCCGTAGCCGCTTCACCGGCCGCGCTCGCGTCTAGGCTCGACTTCAAGGCTGTTTGTTAAGAAGGCGGCCAGCGACGGAGAAGCTGGCCCGCGCTGGCTCGATACCCTCCAAGGCACATCTGTTTCGAGATACCCTCTACTACCCAAGACGATTATGATTTCCATGCGGTGCGGTTCGGCTGTTTTTCTCGGCGATTTTGTCATGATTGAGCGTATATCTATTTACAACTATACAATAATGCTAATTCTTACTTCATTATCTTATGCATGCTGGGCTCTCTCATCCTTTGATCCCTTGTCCTCCCCAGTGTCTAGTCTTCAGGTAATTCAACAACAACTGGAGAGGGAAGAAGCTAAAAGCATCATCTCAAACTCGAACCGCCCCTGCGTCTGCGCTCTGCGCTTCACAATGCTACTCGTTCGGCCTGTCCAGGCCCAACCGAACGCGGCCCCCAAGGCGACCGACTGTAGCAGTGCTATTATTCCATAGTCGACGAGCGACGCCGGCTGCTTAGCGTGCAGCGGCATCGTCTTCTACGGCAGAGGCGTATCTGGATTACATATATCTGGAGGCAAGGTCAGTGAGTCCCCTCGCAGCGTCTCTGGCTCCACGGTTTCCATCGTCCCTAATCCCAGCTTAGCGAAGCCTTCCACTCTGCTGCTGCCCTGGATATACTCCATCACCTCGGCCGCCGACATGGGATACCAGCTCTCCCCCAGCTGCGCCTTCATGTCCGTTCGTTGCTGCCGCGTCCTCGAATCACTCTTGTTGAACGCAGTGCCTTACTCGACATTGTCCAGGTCGGTCACGTCCCTCACCATCAGCGCATACGTCCTGCTGCCCAGCCTTCGCACCGTCCCCAGCGGCACCGGCTGCCAGCCCTCGCAGCCCGCCGGCACAGCGCACCAGGACAAGTCACTCGAGTGCGTCGACCCGGCGCCCTCGCACAGACACACCGAGGTGTGCGGGAACTCGCGCAGCCCCTGGGCGGAGGCGTAGCGAGGCTCCCGGCCCATGGGCATGAAGCCAGTGGCGAACTCGAGCTGGTAGTCGCGCAGCTCGGCGAGGGGCTGTCTCGTGCGTATGGGATGGTAATAGTCCTGTGCGAGAGCCCTTTCGAGGAGGAGCATGTCGCGATGCTGGCGGGAGGATAGGACCGCGGTAACGCTGCGAGCATCGAGGATCAAGTCTTTGGAGCGCCCGAGACGCAGCATCGCGGCGAGAGGCACGTGTACGCCGTCAATGGCGGTTACGACGTAGTATACCCATGCTTCTGTGATATGGAAGCGATCCCGTTGAGCGTTGGTGTTGGCAGGTGTAGCTGATGTGCTGGGCGTCGTTGGCTGCTGTAGCATCTGCATGTCCACGTGGTAGTGACCTCGTGGGGATCGCGGCCGATGTCGTCTTTTATATCTGCAGGGTGGGAAATACAGCAAGATTCACGTGCGGATCAAAAGAGAGAGAGGATAAATCTTATGACAGTGCTTCTGCTACTGAGATTCAACATCCATCTGGCGATGTGTCAGCGCCCACGACAGCCTGGTGAGGGTGCGCCTGCGAATGCGGTTGGCGGGCCGTGCTCAACTTCTGCCCAATAGCGACGGGTATTCATCCTCTGACCCGGGCAATATCAAACGGCAAAGTTGTCAAAAGAAGCTCGTCTTTGGCAAGAGAGTGCAGTCAAGGCTTTAAAAATGGCCCAGCTATGTTCAGGTGCGCAGCTGCGCTGTAGCACTGTGTACAATCTTATGTGACTCTGTCTTGAAACCAATCATGCATTGCGAGAAAGAAAAACAAAATGTGCTAGCTCCGATTGTTGGTTCCTTCTTTCTATTTATTTCCTACTTTCATGTTTCTCGCAAGGCTTTTAGCTCCGTTTCCCCCAGTTCCAGTACAGCCAAACTCAACATCTCTCTCTACTCTGCCTGACCAGCCAGAACGGTCCCTCTTATTGCACACGGCCAGATTTCCAACCTAGGCGCCTGGGCCAAGATTTAGGTTCGTTGCTGTAAGAGCTCGAGAAACAAAATGAGCTGGACTACTTGGATCACCGCGCTAAAGAGCAGCAGTGCCAGCCCAACGCGCGCCTTTATATCAATAGCTGGGCTTTAGCCAAAATTCTAAAGTCTCGTCGTGTCACGCACGCGCTTCAAAATAATTGTTGAGCTGCTAGTAATTATCCCTTTTTCCCTGCGGAGCAAAGTCAAGCGAGGTTGTCATCATGTCGCTGCTACATGCCAGTCCTCATCAAGAGTCTACTTCGTGGGTTAGTGTTGGTTCCCGCTCGTCGCTGCTGCGATGTACACGCGCCACAATCGGCCTTGTTGTTCATCTTGCATCTTCCTTTGCCTTCCAAGTCAATCTCCTCACGTAGCTCGCGTGCCTCATGTTTACAAAATCCCCCTCCAGCCTCCCCGCATATCCTTAGTGGCGTCGTCCGTCTGCGCGCACAAAAGCCAACAGCCTCCCACCCATTCACACTCTCCCTCTTCTCCCCTTTCCACCTCTCTCATTGTTCTTTTCTTTTCTTTCTTTCTTTCTTTCTTCCTTTCGTTTTTGGCTTTTTTAATTCTCTTTGTATCCACAAAAAAATCATCCCACTTTTCCTCTTCAAGATGAAGATCGTGACAGTCATCGCCTTCTTGGCGGCGGCCGGCGCCATCGCCGACAACGAGCCAGAGGTGCCCGGCCGCATTGACCTGGCGCCCAACGCCCTGCCCATGACCATCAAGAGCAAGGGAAAAGGGCGCGCCTCCAAAAAGGACAGCTGCGACAAGTGCATCCTGCGCTGCAACGATCTCGCGGCCGAGATTCACAAGTCCCTGGCGACTGACGCGCTGGATCGCTGCAACAGCAAAGTCTGCGGTCCTTTTGTACGTCCAACTGCCTTTTTTTTTTCATTTCTTTGATTATGAATCGTGTGACTGACCTCTCGGCGGTCCCTCTGCGCAGTGCCCAAAGAAGCGTCTGATGACGAGATCCTCTTGCGTCTCTCGGTTCTGCAAGGCCATCACCGTCGATGTAGACAATGAGACGGACGAGAATGCGACCGCGACAGTCAATGCTGCAACTCCGGTCGTCAAGAATGGAACCGTCAACCTGGCGGCAAGGAAGGACCGAGCGTGGTGGCCCAAGTGCCTGGTACCTCTCTTTTGCTGAGCCGTGCCTGAAGGAACGGCAAGAAGTGCCGCTCCGGGCCTTTGTGTCTTTATTGGCGGCCCCGGTGGTGCCCCGACGAGCTCCCGGAACCCCCCCAGAATACGCATTGCCCCGAGCCCAGCCAGCTCGCCTTGCCGTCGCGCCTAAAATTGCTTTCTCGCGCCTATTTCTCTCTGCTTTCTGGTCGCTTGTGCTGTGAGATTGAACTATACAGCTCTGTAAGGAGGGAGAAGTTGCAGATGGAGATGTTTCTGCTTTATATGTAGACGGTAGTTAATCCATTAATATACATGAGTTGCGCTCTTGAGTTACAAGTTCTCTTTGACAACTACGTTCCGTCTTCTTCTTTCGTGTTATTGCCCTCTACATATGACAGAATGAAGGTGCACAGGCTTATGCTTCGGTCGCGAGCGACTTTGTGCGCCCTAGGGCAGCCCTCTGAAATAAAATTCGTAGCGCGCTTGTCACGAAACCAACCAACACGCCCCTCGCCAAGCTATCTTCTGGGTGCGCCACTACAAGCCGGGTCTTGATAGTATGACGGCTTTTCCAAGCACTAACCGTCTTAGTTTGATTCCTTTTCTGAATTCTTCCCATAGCCATCCTGATCACATTTCATTTGACTCTCGTACACCGCTCCCAAACATCAAACCTTTTGACCGACCAAAATGAAGTCCATCGCCGTCGTCACTCTCTTCTTCGCCGTCGCTCTGGCTCAGCCTCTGGCTTCGAACGGTACCAAGCCCAGCGAATGCCACGGCTGCGGCCACCTCCCCAAGGTCCACGAGTGGCAGAACTTCACCCCAAGATGTCAGGGCTGTCTGGCAATGTGCCACCGCGAACACGACTTTAACGTGTGCGGATTTGCCAGATGCCACCAGATCGTACGCTTCCTTTCCCTTTTTGCTTCTCCCTGCTGAGAACTGGCTGACTTTCGATGTTTTTTTTTCTGCAGTGTACAAATGGTAACAAAGACGAGACTGGTGGCAAACCTCGAGACGATATTCAATTCTCACGATCAAATTAGATGGCGGGCCGTCAGAAGCTGTCTCTGGGCAGTTGGCCACCCCAGCAAAGAACGACATGGCTATAGATTTCAATAGGATTGAACTCGAATAGTCTCTTTGACTATTCGTTCTACTCTACTATTCAGCATTGCAAACGTCGTGATAGTACCCCCGTGTGGGAGTGTTTTGTCTTGCCAAGCGAAGTTGTTGCCTCGCCGGCAGTACGTCCTAAGCGATGCGTCCAAGGTTCTGCCATCTAAGACGTAGAGAAACTCGCGATCGTCTCTTTCGTAGTTCTCTTTCTCAGACCAAGAGTTTTCGCTGTCGGTTTCGGCAAACAAGTAGAACAGATAGTGACAGCCATCGCAAGGCTCACCGGTCAATGGTGTCCCCGGCGGTCATACTGGTCATTACTTAAGTGTTAAATACCTACTATGATACCTTTTGATCATAACATGAGCATTCCTCTTGTCATCAATCTAAGATGGTAACCTTGTGACTTATGCGGAACTACCGACGTGTCGGGACGCGTCTCGTCGTGAACACGTTTCCAGTCTCATGACACGACTCGCTTCATTTATGCGTATTTTGCTTCGGCACCGGCCCTACTGCCTAGAGCCCACTACCAACAAGATTTTCACTCCATGACGCGCGGCTAGCTCATGGAGCGGTCGCGACCCGGATCGCGACTGGGCGGTGCTACCGCCACACAGCACATTGCCAGCTTCCTGTACTGGGAATTGTCCTCGCCTCAGCACAAGCGGCAGAACAGAACTTCCAGTTGCTGGAATATCAGTATACTCACATTTCCCTTCTTTTCATTGACGGTTGCTTGGGAAACTATGTTGTGAAAACTAGCTTGGTTGCTAGACAACAACCACCCCGACTGCAAACACTAATTAACGGAGTCAGTGCCGCTTCTCAAGTGTCACGCTGCCGCCATATCAGCGTGCCGAGAACTGCTCCCTTCATCATCTCCGTCATATTTCATCATCTCCTGGCGGACAATGGAAATTATTGAGTGGTATGAGGCGCGAAAAAGAGTCGGCGGCGACTTTCAAATATTTCTCAAAATTATTGTTTGGCACGATGGGGAAATCTACGTCGGGAAGTGGAGAGACCGGCAGCAGCCACCTGCCGCTTTCGAGCAACTCGAAGACGTCAAAATAATACCGACCAAAGATAGGGGCCCGATTGTTCGGTCGGGTTGGAAAGCTGCCTTGCCAATCAGTGATGGCTGGGTGAAAGAGCCAAAGTGGGAGGATTATCTGAGCCCTGAGCTGGAAGTGCACATGGAGCACGAAATCGAAATGTGCGAGCTGGTGCGACAATCTCCCCATATCAACCTCGCTACATACCGCGGCTGTCTGTTAGGGCATGGCCGAGTTAAAGGGCTGCTTTTCGACAAGTATCAACACACTCTTCTTGAAAAAGTTAACCCTCAAAGGTTGTCTAAGGCGCATTTTGTGCAGGGCGATCGCAGCTTAGTGGACAGGACTATGCGGGGTCGGATGCCGCAATTGAGATCGGCCGTCAGCCACTTACACAAGCTCGGCTATGTGCACAACGACATCACCCCGGCGAATATTATGCTCGATAAAAATGAGAAGCCGGTGCTTATCGATTTTGAGGGGCTGCGTCGGGCGGGCGAGTCGCTGCAGAAGGTGAAGCGGACTATAGGGTGGCACGACGAGACGGTCATGTTGGCGCAGGAGAGCAACGACTGGGATGCGCTCGACGAGATTGAAGTCTGGTTGTTTGGAGAGGCTGGCGATTTAAAATTCGTCGGGTAGCTAGCAGTGCAACCTGACTGGCCGGGATAATCCTGCTTCATGTTACTTGTCAGTTTAGTCAAATATGCCGAGATAGTGTCCATCAATGCGGCTTGACGCAATGCCTGCATGGCGCCAAGTGCCAGGCGCCCTAGCAAGCATCGCCGTCCATCACACTGCAGCAGACTGGTGTTTCATTTGCGATTTTTGTTTGCCTCCCGCCGTAGTGTGCCGATCGCAAAGTCCCGGTAGCAAGATGTCCGGACACTGCAGCAGTGGTTCAGTATTTTAGAGGGTCGTCCGTCCCATGACAAGCGGAGGGTCCGGATGAGCAGCGCAGTCGCACTTCGTCTCACCAGGTGCAAACATGATTCTGTTTCGCCTGGTCCCCGAAACCACGGTGGCCACTCGATGCAGCTGCGGGCGATGCACAAGACACAATGCACGCCATCAGAGGTAGCATCAGGACATCTGGTGGACTGGACAGCGAGGGAAATAGGCGGGCATCTCGTAGGCATGGCTGGATATTACCGTTACACCCAGCGGAGCCCAGGATGTTGTGTGGATGTGCGTGCGGGATGCGGCGTCGACCAGCTGCGCGAGTTGCCTGATGGATGTCTAGTGTGGATGCAAGTCTCGGATGGTTCAGTGCTAGCCAAGCCGCCAAGACGCCAACGAAATCGGTGTGGGTGAGGAGGAGGTGAAGGCAAAGGGGAAGAAGCCATTCGCAGCGACGCGAGTTGACGAACGACGAGGAGAGGGGTCATGGTGGCTTACAGGGGCCTTTGCGGAAGGCCACAGGAGGATCCTTTGCTGTAGGTACCTAGGTAGGTACTGGTAGACGAGTGGTTACTGGTACAGCGGTGCATCCCACTGTCAGGACGACCGACCCCGCCTGCGACGAACCGTTATAGTGGGCAAGTGCCCTGTAAGTATTGGCGCTGCGCCACCAAACGGGGATAATCCTCCGGGCGAGCATCAGCCACTCATCCGCTATCGCCATCGCCACCACCAGCAGCCGCACACTACTCAGTCAGTACCTAACGTTACGCACCGTCCGGCCGTGGGCAGCTGTCGATCTGGTCTGACCATCCTTTGCCAGCTGCCCAGCCATGCCAGCCAGTCGCCCAGCTGCGAGCTGCATGCCCTTGTTTGCAGCTTGAAACCTCCAGTTTTTCGAACCATATTTCCCATCTTTTTCTCTATCGAACTTGTCATTCTTCCATCTGCTCATTTTAGTCTCTCGCCACCATCTTGGTCCCCTAAATCATCTCTCCCATCGCCGCACCATTCATCCTCTGCATTCCACCCCGTGCTCCAGCCACCTGCCCGCCGGTACGAGGCAGTGACGTCTTTACTCACCTACGAGTGGGCTCCGCCATCCCTCGACCCTGCAGATTTGAGCCGCACACCCTGACACAGCCAAGAAGCGACCGGCCAGCCAGCCTGCTGCCAGCCAGCCAGCCAGGGCTTTTTGATTTATTAATCTCCCTGTGCCTCACTTTTTTCCCTCAAGACTTATCTCGCCTGACTCTCTTCTCC
Organism: Akanthomyces muscarius; assembly: GCF_028009165.1. NCBI lineage: Eukaryota > Fungi > Ascomycota > Sordariomycetes > Hypocreales > Cordycipitaceae > Akanthomyces > Akanthomyces muscarius. The sequence goes on along the minus strand of NC_079243.1, from coordinate 1,421,152 downwards.
TTTCCTTCTCCCATTCTCTTTTGCGATTCCTTTTTTCCCCTTTAAATAAACCGATCGCCTCCCTCTTAGCTCGCCAGTGCCTTCATCAACCCCCGAGATCAAAGAATGCCTGGGCTGTTCCCGCGCTAGGACCATTGTGGTGACGCACCTGTTTACCAGTACTTTCACGCTTGGCGTTCTCCGTCCCCCGTCGTATCCGCCGCCATGTCGTTTGCACGATCCCTCAACAAGGCGCAGGGCTTCCTGTTGCCGTACCGGAGACCAACCTTTGGACGCACCCTTTCAAACTCGTCGGAACTCTCCCTCACGTCGAATAACAGCGCCCGCGATGAAGATGTCGGCGGCGATGCAGTACTCTCAGCGCCAGGCACGCCCGTGCTAGCTCCGATGGAGAATCCATTCTTTGCAAAACGTAAGTCGAACAAGCACCACCAAATACTCGCCCACGCTAGTCACCACCGCCCACGTCATTACGGTGCCAGCCATCACCGTTGCCCTTATCCACCCCAGTTTTCTTGTTTTTCGTCTTCTACATATAAACCCGCTGATAATCCCGTACAGACGGCTCCGAGTCTCCGGCCCTCAAGTCGCCTCGCTCTCGCCCTATCGCCATTGATCTACCAAATTCCAAAAAGTCGGGTGCTTCAGTCTTTACACCCACCGAAACCTTGTCTGCTCGCGGCGACTTACCTGGGTAAGCCATCCATGCGTGTTCACTTACAAGACGCCACGAGGCTAACAACGCGAGACAGTGGCTATTTCCCCATGCACGAGGACCCCAAGTGTCGCATTCATCGCCCACATCCCTTTCACTCCGAAAACCGCCAAAAGAATCCAGAAATTAAATTCGACATGCAAGCCCCGACAGAGTCGTCTGCCTCAGCGGCACCGTCCTGGCAGAGCACTCATACACCCGTATCCTCGTACATGCCCTCAGGGCTCCACGACCATCCCCTGCCGGTCGGCAAATACTACCCATCCAACTACGAAAGACGCACGCGACAGCTGCAAAATCAACGAAATTTTGTCTCAGAGTCCGTCGCGTCATATGCCAAGACGGATGCACAGGGCACCGGCACCACATACAAGGGCAACGATGATGCCCGACAGCGCCTGCAACAGTACCAGCGTGACATGGTCGCACAGGCATCCATGGCGCTGGGTGGCTCTTACAAGCCGAGTATGCTGCCCGGGAATGCGGCGGCCCTAAGGAATCTGCCTGTTCCAGATGCACGACGTCCGGCAACGCCACAACGACCAATTTCCCCGCAGCTACAGCCTTTGGGTAGTCCTGGACCTGTCACACCAATGGACTTGGAGGCCCAAGAAGAATATATCACCAAGGTCCAAGTTGTGGCCGCCGAAAATTTAGCCCCGCCTGTCAACGACTTTGCGCCGCACTCACTTTGAGCTTGCGACTACCGCACCGCATTGAATAGCATTACACACTGCATGATCGGAGTTTGGTTTCTTTAGGGATAGACGCAAAACAATGCGCACATGGATTGGCTGCTTATTATGAAAGCTGGAGTAGATTTAATCACCATGCACTTGGCCCCGCCACGATGCCAGATACCCTCGCTAGATATTTGCTTGAAAAATGCATCATATTTCTTACATTTTCGAGACGTGACTAGTCTTTCTGGCAGTGGCATCTCTGCCTGCCTGAGCAGGCTGCGGAGTAGCAAAACGAATTACACAATTAGAAAGGTGTGGTTTCCGCCCAACGAGAAATGCCAGTACGGCAATTGCAAACTGCTCACCATTGCTATTTGTGATGATTCCTAGCAAGCATACCTATACAGCGATATTATTATAGCAAACTATGACCTCCATCAACTCCTGATGACATGCTCCGTCATGCCCTTGCAATCCCCTTAAGCGACAGGCTCCCACTCCTCCAATTTTGCTTGGATGCTGCTCTTCAACTCGGGCAGGCCGCAGTCCTCTGCAATGCACGTCCAGACCATGGCCCGCTCCTTCGTCATATCGACCCTATGGATCATCTCCCGCGCCACGGCTTCCCTGGTTGCCGCCGCATCCTCACCACCAACATTCTCGTCGTCGTCGCTGCCATCGTCACCCGCCTCGCATATGTACGTGAACCAGCGGTCCCAGTCGTGCAGCCGCACGCGGCCCAGCTTGAGCAGGTACAGGACCACATCCCAGTGTCCATTTTCCATGGCGCACGCAAACGGAGACTGCCCGGTCTTGCCAGCGCAGTTGACACTGGCCGTCGAGTGCTCGCACAGCAGCATCGCGATGTAAGTCAAGCCGTTGGAGCACGCAAACATGAGGGGCGTCTCGCCGTCGCTGTCCAACGGGGTCTTGTTAGGGTCGGCCCTGCCGGTGTCGAGGAGCGCGCGCAGAGCGAGGCTGTTGGCCATCATCACCGCCTCGAACACGGCCGTGGTCCTGCCGTGGCTGCTCTCGTCGACGTCGTCCGTGGCTTTCAGCACCGCGTCGAAGATGCGGCTGTCGTGGCAGCCGTCGCCGTCGTACCCGCCGGACCGCACGGCCATGGCGAGCGGCCCAGCAAAGTCCGGCCCCGCAACGCCGAGGTTGACGTTATTTTCGAGGAGGAAGTCAACCATGTCGGCCTCTTGCGCCATGATGGCGATGATGATGGGCGGGAGGCCACAGCACGCAGCCAGGTTGATGTCGGCGCCGGCGTTCAGGAGCAGCCGCGCCAGGCCTGCGTCGCCCGCGCCGGCGGCGAGGCACATGGGCGTTGTCCAGCGGACCTCGTCGACGTGTTCGGTCGCCCAGCTGCTGCAGTCGTCGTTGTCGTACGGCCAAATGGTGTTGACGTCGGCCCCGGCCGTGATGCATTTGCTCACCGTGCACATGCGCCGCGTGTGGCACTCCCCTGGGCGGGGGCTGCACGCCCAGAGAAAGATGCCAGACATGGGCTCGCGCGAGACACGCTGGTAGAGGTACGGATCCAGAAGGCTGTGGAAGCGCTTGCAGGTACGCAGCAGCCTGTTGATGTCTGCGTTGTCGAGGGCGTGGGCGATGCAGAGCACCACTTCGTTGGGGAACTTGAGGAGCTCCATACTGGACAGTTTGTCCTTTTAGAGAGGGATGAACCAGGTATGCTCAGGCTCGTGTTGATGCGAGAACTGAAGACGACAGGTGCTGATGTGGTTGTGTAAAGTGAAGCTCCGTTTGCATGGAGCTGCCAGCCCAGCAGCACTACAAACAGCGGCGACCCGACGGCACATCCATGTAGTCATGTCAACGAGGTCCAGACCATGGTTTAATACTGAGAAGACTGATTATTGTAGAATTGGAGTAAATGCAGGAGAGATCCAGGGCTAGCTACTAGTTAGGTGCAGAAAGCGTCGCTCGCCCATCCTATGGCAACAACGCCGTGCACTTCGTGATTACGCACGTCACATCAAAGCATGTCGGTTGCAATGCTTGCCCATCGACCTTTTGGTAAGTAACCAGATTTACGAAGCTTTGAATTATACTAGGTCGCATGAAAGGGTCGTGCTTATGCTAGAAGAGAACGGAAGGCACCTTTACGCCTAAATACGAATGCGCCGTTCTCCAACGCTCCTTTTGCTCTCACATCTTGCCGAACCTTTACGCAGCGTAAGAACAATTTCAATAATTTTCTTGTTTGATCTTGGATAGCTATCCACAGCGCGTCAGCTTCGTTTGTTCGCCACTCATAGATATGTAAGTAGCAACAGTTCCTCCCTGCAGTGAGTTACTGCCTCCATTTCCACTCCGCAAGCTTTGCGCCGATAATCTTCTGAAGCTGCGGGCGCCGATATTGTAGTGCCGCCATTTTCCATCGAGAGGCCATACTTTTCGTCATTTTTGCCCTCCGAATTAGTTCCTCGGCGACTCCCAGTGCTCCGACCCTGCCGTCGCGACAGAGACTCTTGAAGTAACGTCCCCACAGCCCTTGCTGCAGGCGCCCCGATCTGATGAGGCACAAAGCAACATCCCAATGAGCACCATCGATAGCCGTTTGGATTGGTGAAGCGCTAGCGACATCAAAGAAATTAATGTTTGTTCTCTTGTCATTGCATAGGAGCTCGACACACTTCAGCTTGCCACGTTCACAGGCTCTGACGAGAGCGGTACGGGCCAAAGTTCTCACACACACTCTGTTCGGATCAAGCTTGTCAGATCGAAGGATCATCTCTAGAATTGCCGGTTTGTTGCAAGAAAACTGCCTGGAAGATGGCAGTGATTCTACTGCAAGCCATCTCGTCGGCGTCGTCAACAGCCGAAAGTAACAATGCGAGGATACCCAGATAACCGCGGATAACAGCCTCAGTGAGAGGGCCAGTCCTATATTTCGACGTGACTTGGATATTAGCTTTTTGCTCAATCAGATACTGGACCATTTCGTTGTGAGCCAGTGATATCGCTATAATGATGGGCGAAAAACCACGAGAAAGCTCCAGGTCAATGTTGGCTCCGGCTTCCACCAAGAGCTGGGCCATTGGCGTGTCATCTCTGGTAGTTGCAAGTAGAATCGGCGATATGCGTTCAGGGGGAGGATAAGAAGTTAGGGGAAACTCTAACTCATAAAGCGCTTGGGCATGGCCCAGGCAATGTTGACATCGGCACCCGCAGCGATAGCGTAGCTGGCTGTTTGATAGTGCCAGCCGGGGCCGCTCCGGTCAGAGTTTTTGCACGCCCAAAAAAGAGAGAAGGCGTTTTTTTCACAGACATCACGCTTGTAGAGGTACTCGTGCAGGAGGCGCGCAAAGCGACGGCAAGAATGTACGAGGTGCTTGATGTCGCATATGTCGAGCCAGACGGCGATTTCGAGAGTTATCTCGTTGGGAAATCGAAGTAGACTCATTTTTCAGGCATATGTAGGGCGGAAATAGTCGCTAGGCGGAGCAAAAGGGCTGTGCATGCGATGATTGCTTGGAACTTAAACCTCTTCAGTACTGCCGAGAAGATTCGCAAATTGGCGGCACGATTGCACGAGTCTCCTGATGTCGCAGGCTTCAAGAGATACGGAAATTGTGCGAGTTATTTTATCCGCAAGTTGGAACGAATTTATCCTGTTCGTTTCCCGTGGAGAGAGAAAAGAAACGTGATTGATCTAGCGCTTCGGAGAAGCGTGGATGGTTCTGAAGTTTTTGAGCGCTGTTGCGAGGTTCAGATTTGCAGTTGGAGGGATGGAGGTGTAATCAATACACTCTTCGTAGATGCTTGGGGGCATGTTGAAGCTTTTGATTGTTTTTGCTGCGAGTTTCACCTTTGTAGCGTTTGCACGGAGCTGCGCACGAGCTGTAGTCGCTGCACGCTTGAGCGTGTGAGAAGGTCATCACAAGCACGGCCGTGAATTGTTTTGTTGGCCTGAGTGAGATTTATTCTGAAAGAAGAAGCTGGTAGTATGAGGATTGTAACAAGACACAGTCCAGGTGAGCAAAGAAGCGTTGGCAGAAGGACGAGTGCCACCAAACAAACCAAGTTACCACCATTCTTTTTTTTAAAACGGCGTATGGAAATTCTCGCTCATGTAAAAATTAGGTAATGCATCAAGGCTAGCTAGCCAATTCAATTATCGCCTAATTTTTTTCTTTTCTTTTTTCTTTTGAAATTATCTTTGAACTGCCTCATTCACAGCAGGCGACTGTCCCGTTGCCCAATTCTTCGCATACGTGTCTCGTCTCCTGTCCAATTCGGGCCGAACCTGAAGCCAGAACAAACACGTTTTCAGATGCCCATACGCCTTGTCGTGCCAGTCCTGCAATCTGTATTCGTTGAACTCTGTGACCCGTATCAGGCGAATCATCCAGTCAAGCCGGCGATCGACGCAGGCCTGTTCAAATGCGAGTTCTGCGTCGTAGGTTGCCCCGCGCTCGTACAGAATGTCGGCAATGTACCAGCGACTATTCCTCACGGCGTAGAAGAAAGGTGTTCGGTAGTTGGGGCCGGCGAGGTTGATGTCGACGCGCCGATCGGCGCACAGGACTCGGACGACGCTGTCGTGGCCTTGACATACGGCGACGGCCAGTGGTGTCTGACCGCGGATGCCGCTGGGACATCGGCTGTCGTCTTCCCTGTTGTGGACCACGTTGGGATCGGAGCGACTTTTCGCTAGGATTAGACGCACCAAGCCTGCGTCGCCGCTATAGATAGCTTGTATTAGGCCATTGACGTCGTCTGCGCCCAAAGGGTCTGTGTATGTCTCGTCGCGCAGTATCGCGCGTATAGATGCCGGACGCTTTTTTCGCACAGCAAGGGTGAGCATTGTGCTGCCAGGAACATTCACAACGCCGTCGCCATAAACCTGCAGAAGATAATAAAGTAGTTCGGCGCAATCCATCCCCAGGGCTGATAGCATGGGCGGATCTTCCCATCGCACAGGCTGAAGTAAGTCTTTCCGATCAGGCTCTCTGCGACGTGCGACAGGCTCACTGAAGTCTGCCTTGGCGGAGCCTATCAGAAGTTTGGCCATCTCAATGTCACCAAGTAATGCCACAATATACAGCGCGTTACCTGTCGAGGATCTCCGACACGGCTCAAACTCTGGCGAATAATTCCCGAAAACTTCCTGCATGTCTGTTGGCCATTCCTCAATGGGGTCAGCGCCAGCCTTGAGTGCATTCCTTGCTGTTCCATACTTTGATAAGCAGCATGCCCAAAATAGCGCCGAAGAACGCTTTTCATCGTACCCCAGGTCAAACTTGTACAAAAAATCGTTCAAAGCCCTGTAACACTAGCGGCTGCTGCAAAAAAGGCTGTTGATGTCGGCTCTGTTGGCTAGCTGGGTGGCAATGTTTAGCAGGACTTTGTCCGGACACTGAGGCAAGAGATTGGGCTTTGCACTGCAAGCCCCAGAGCAGACATTCCCAGTGTCGACAAACTCAACTCTCTGATTCGTCATGTTGCCACAAAAGATTGACAGACGTGGATTTGGACAAAAGAGCCGCAGTGACAACAGGAACGAAGACAGCGAAAGCAAAAGGAAGATTGACACGCCAGACCACATAAAAATGGACAACTGGCAGCCTTGGTGCCACGAGAAGGGCCGGAGGGTTACATCAGACAGACTTTCACAGTCGCACAAGTGACCCAGGCGAGATGCCAGGGGCGGCAAGGCACTTGTTCTGTGCAACGTGAGCAGTCAATCGTTTCCCGTCCGCGGCCTGTCTCAGGCACGGCTCACCAAGGCATTCAATTTCTCACTAGACTTGATTGCCTTCCCCGGACTGCCAGTAACTATGGTCTCGACAACGCCTTTTCTCAGCTAATTAGATGCGCAGCGTATTCACCTCCGCTGCCAACAAAAGAGCAGCTCGGCTTGGTTCCCCGTTGCAATTACGCTACCGCTTTACCAAAAGAGTACTAAAGTAGCAAAAGTAGGCAAAATCAGAAACATCTAATCCAAGTGACAGGGCACCAAAGGATACATTTCAGTAAAGCCTAGCTGCCCAATTCGTGATGTGAATGGCATCAGGCGGAGTGTTCCCGTAATCATGTATACGGACTGCCGGGAGAGGTCAACTGGTCAACAGCGCTTCATCATCCAAGCTGACACTTAGTAAGGTACAAAAGCATAGAATACAGGTGTTGCCAGGTTTTTGCAACATAAATCCTGCTCGTAATTCAGTCGGGGTCGACGACAGCGCCTCGCCTGACGAGTTGAGCGCTGATCCAAGTGCCCGCCAACTGCCCCAATGATCTCGCCGGGACACTGTCAGAGAACTCACACTGTCAACTGAGAACTATTGTTCATTTTAGCTTTGGTGGAAAATGATTAAGAGGATGAAGAAAGGAAGATGAATGAGAGACGCGCTTGGATTTAATTTTCCTGTTAGAGACGCTGACCGCAAGTGTGCCACTGGACACGGACGCAAGCCTCACTACAGCCTCAAACAACCAGCTGCTACTTTGCGAAACCCTGACTACGTATATTGCTCCTTTGGTTGTTTGTTGACAAAAATTCCTTTGCAAAACCGACCCTAACCCGAAGCCTCTTTATCGCGCTGTGTACGAAGGTCAACAGCCAGCTGGTGGTGACCCTTCCTTTCTGCTAGGCCTATCAAAATCTCAATCTGTGGCCCGATCTTGGTCTCAAGCCTAAAAAGAAGATGATAAGCTCTTCTGAGCATGTTGCGTTCGATAAAAAAGAGCATGGCGTTGTAGTGAACACGTTCGGCCTTCTTGGATTGAATCAGGAATTCTGCAGCCGGATACTGGTCATGCATGAGGGCAAAGTAAATGGGAGAAAGCCGACACACATAGCCGTCTACATTAAATCTCAAATCATCGTGAAGAAGCCTCACAATCTCTATATTGGGGAGGCAGCATGCCAATGTAAAAGGTGTTTTGCGCGGCCCAGGTTCGACGTGTCTCGGGGTGTCCGGATCAATGAATTCGCATCTAAGAAGCTCGGCAACAATCTCAGGATTCTGAAATAGGACTGCATTGTGGATTGGCGTTTCCCTTTGCAATTCGGTGGAAGTCCGAGGGCCCACGAGGGGAATAACAAGCTTCACAGCATCGATGGAATTTGTGTCGACAGCCTTGCTCAAGAGACTAGTGTAGACAGTATGGAAATTCGCCAAACGTATATTTGGGTAATTGAAAAGAAGCTTCATCATGTGAAGCTTACCATGAGCTGTGGCAGCATGAATGGGGGGATATCCGGCATTGACGTCGGCGCCGGCGTCCAGCAGCAGCTGAGCCAGTGCTACGTCGCCTGTCGAAGCGGCAATTCCGAGGAGTGTGGGCGGTAGATGATGAAAACTCCCTTCTAAGAGCCGATTATGTCCCATTTCAACCCAAATGTTAACATCAGCGCCGGCCGCAATAGCCTTTCGCGCCACGGCAAATACCACAGTCATGTCCACATCGAAGTCGTATTGCTCGTGAAAGTCTCGCGCGGCGAACAAGGCCCAGCGCAGGGCCCGAGACACTCTGCCCTTCCTTTCTCGACGTTTCAAATCCATCGTGTAGATTCTGTCTGCAAGGAGACTGCGCATCGTGCGATTGGTACGTGCAATGCGGCTGATGGTGGGGATGGTTGCAAAAGAAGTAATCACGATGAAAATCTCGTTGGGGAAGCATTGCCAATCCATCGCGGTGAAACTGGTTTGTAATAATACCTGGATAACCAAGAAAAAAGTCAAGATTGATGGGGATGAGAGAAAATGATTCCAGTGTCGCAAATTTCGCAAGATGGGAAGGAAGCAGGACACGACGGAACTAGAGTACCTGCTCAAACTCATTGCCTGGCGGCCGGAGTGACTACGCAGTCTGGGCTGGCAGCCAAACAAGTCCATGACCTCGAAATCTGAGCAGGCTTTATTTACGGAGTTAAAATGCGAGAAGAAGTGGTAACTACTCGAATGTTTCCATCGCGGATGCCGTGATTGTGGCTGTGCTATGACACAACGCGACAGATCCGTACACCTTTGGCCGCAAGTACCATCTAATCCAGGCTATTATTGACATTAAACGCAAGAGGCTATGTTGCGCTTCACGTCTGATCAAGCGTATTCTCCACATCTGAACAAGTATCGAGTTGGCTGCGAGGGGCCCGCGATGCCGCTGGCAGACAGCGTTCAGAAGCCAAGCTGTCGCTGTGCAGAACGGGGGAGGCTGGAAGTCGTACCAGGTCAATTAAACCCTGATATAAGAATGCATCAGACTATGAAAAGGTCCTGTCTCTTGCTAGTAGATGCCGCATTATCTATTTTCTCGTCTGTTCTCAATTATCCACCGCCTGCCAAATCCAGTACAATATTCCTTCTACATTGTCGCACATTGCAATCTAGGTGCACGTGTTTCGCTTCAATCTGGAGGAGTATACCCAACTGAGTACCGTTGTCTAGATTTTTGAAGTTGTGATAAGCGAGCTGACTGCTTAACTACGGACACTTGTGAAAGGTGCTGGTTTATCTTTTCACGGCATCCTGGCCGATGCTGAAGGAAAGAAGCGCGATGCATAACAGCCTAATACGAGAAAATACTGCAAAGAGTAGCTGAGCTCATTGCTACAGCGTATCAACAAAGGCGACACAACGCCTTCACAGCTCGGTGACCTCTTCTGAGCTCTCCCTGAGCCTCTCTCTAGTGTGCCTAAAATGAGAACCGGGCTAGAAGAAGGACTTGCTCTTATATAAACTATAAACTATCATGCTAGCTATCCTTATCATTGATGTTTGTCTTTTCCGGACAGCAATTCACTCAGGCTATAAGAGCCAGGCACTTCAACTCAAATATAACCTGAGCTATGCAGTGACCAGAGTAAGCCCATATGTTTGGAGAATCTCATTGACAGGCTGGAAGTATGTTGTTCCTCCGCTAGTACAGTCTCCATCGCCTCCCGAGGTGACGCCCTGCGCCTGGGAGCCGGAGAACCAAGAGCCGCCTGAATCACCGGGCTCAGCGCAGACGTCTGTCTGAGTGAGGCCTGTGACACTTCCTTCAGCGTAGTTGACAGTGGCGTCCTTAGCGTTGACAGTGCCGCAGTGCACTCCGGTGGTAGAGCCAGAGCGGCAGATGCTGGCCCCGACGGCAGACTCATCGCTGCCTGATACGGGCAAGCTACCTTGACCATAGCCATCGACGTAGCCTTGGAGGTCTGTTCCACTTACAGTGCTGACATAGCTCATATCAGCACTGCCAGGGAAAACAGAGGCCTCGAAGGTTCCCAAGGTCTCCCCGTTGCTAGTTGTGGCAGAAGAGCCTGGATTTCCACAGTGGCCAGCGGACACAAAACCTGTAGTCACCGAGAAGCCGATAGAGCAGCGGGAGCTGTCGTCTATGTAGTAGGCATCGCCACCCTCGACCGTGGCTATTGTACGTGGCATCGCCTTGACAGTTTGCACCTCAAACTCAGACGCAGCGAGCCCAACCTGTGAGGCCAGTTTCTCAGCATAGGCGTGGCTGTTGACGAGAGCCTTGATGACGAGCTTATTAGCGGCGACATCAATAAAGTATGACGCGATGCCGGAGGGAGAACCCGAAGTCGATTCCATGGTCTTAGATTGGCCAACAAACTTCTTATCAAGGCTGGACTTGGCATTCTCCAGCTTGGATAAGCTATTCGTCATGGTGATAGGCGTGGCGCCAGAAGCAGTCACCACATCGGCCAAGGAATGGTCAGTGATGCCGATGTTGATCGTGTCTGCGCCAATCCAAGCACCGGCGAATGAGTCGCCAACCAAACCGCGTAGCTGCATAATGATATTGTTGGCGTGAAGGTCCCTCGCCACACGAGCAGTGGCCTGCTCGGCGTTCAGCCCGAGGTCGCGTTTCATAGCCTCCAAAATCCGAGGGTGCAGGTTGCTTGTCGCCTGCATTGGCGCACCGTAGGCAACAGGCAGAGAGACTGCCAGGAAGGCGAGAAATTTAGTCAGCTCCATATTGAACACTGTAGAAAATTACGACAAGAATGGAGGGTATGATAAGAGAAACTCCAAGTGAACTGAGCCTGGGATCCGTCTCTAACGTGCCAGACTGGTTACGGGTTTATATAGTTATTCTCAGTTATCCTGGCTCTTAGCCTCTGATATACCCAGGTAAACTATAGTAAAACACGTAGTGCGAGAATTAATAATATATTTGTGTCGCGCAACTAATATTGTTTAATCCTGTACTAAAATTGATCGTGCAACTCCCGCATTGGGCTATCATGACCCGACGCATTGTAACCCCAGCCTATGGCATGGTGTGTAAGCACTCTAAAATAACAGAAGTCCCAATTTTCTCCTTCCTAATCTGCGCCAAATCGACACATTAGATAACCGTAGTATCTATTTATATTAACAGAGTAATCCTCAAGAGGCATCTCAACAGATATCCACCCCCGCGATTCCCCGTCATTTACATAGTAGGTGGCAAGCGTGAGAGATACATTTGGGCGCTCTTTACCTCTTAGTGCGATACCACATGCCCTATGGGGAAGGAAAGGGGACTTTTGGCCGGGACTTCTGTTTATTTAGGGCACATGAAAGCCAAGGAGGACAAGGGATGTTGCATTTCCGCCGACGGGATTAAATGTCCACACAGGTTCTTGTACGGCGTGCAACAGCCACCGCTTAATGTGCATTACGTAGTGAGACTGTCTTCATAGTACTTGGCTCAACACGATGCTGTAGCGATCGCGACGATTCTCGTTACCAAAACTTGCCACGCAGTCAAGCGTAGAGGAACAATGGCACGGCTTTTCCGTGCCACATGGTGACGCCAGGAAATGGCGTAAGTAGTAGTGACAAGGTTGCAGAATGGAATATAAGAATTCTATAGAGATAACTTTATAAAAAAGCCCTATAGTGTGCTTTTATTGATCGGCTGAATGGAGGTGGAAGGTATAATTCGGCTCGTGGAAGTGCCGAGATACTAGCTGCTCACTGTTCCGTGAAAGGCACGTGTTTAATTATTGGAACACCTTTTTGCAAATCAGGAATGAGATTCATTTGTTATTAACGTTAAAGACTCATTGGGGTAGCCACCTGAGTACATGAACTGGAACCTAACCTACTGTTAAAGACAAGCTGGCGCATCGAAACCCATTGGCCGCGAGCCGTGCACTATTTCTCTCCAACATCCACGAAATCTATCTAAAGGCACGGTCCAGCGGCTTTGGTGACCCATGCACCAGCTTACTCTTTAAAACTGTCGAGAAAATTGTTTGGCTGTAATAAAATGCGGTCAGTGCCGCATGATACTATAGTACCTCAATGCCAGCCAGTCATTCGTTGTCCATGTTGTTGGGAATGACACTAGCTTTCGATGTTCCCGCTGTATAAAAGGGCATCATTGTGAAATCTACGCATGGTCCCGTAAGACTGCGACGCCGGTCTTGTCTTGAATTCTAGAGGTAAGTCAAACTTTCATATGCTGGCGAACAGCGGCCATGGGTTCGACGCGATGTACTCACGTTCAAACCCAAGAATCTGGCCCGACAAGCATTGTAGCCTGCGGAATGGGCAATATGGAAGCTGGCATCATGCTCCTGTTCCGTGTTCAAGATGAATAGATGCTTGTTCATTCCATTGTATAGAGTGCCTCCTTGGTTTGATGGCTCGGCCAGCATAATTTTACCCGGCCACACATATGAACTTTGCTCCCAAATCGGTGGAAGGCTGCCGGCTCCAGCCGTCAGCCGTCAGTTACTGACAAGGACAGCCACCACGGCATGCTCGACAAATGACATTCTGATGGCTGCGCGACAATCATTCTCAAGGCGAAGCGTCTAGACGCCAAGTTCGACTCCAGTTCGATCGACAAGGAACCTGATAGTATCTGTGCATCATTGATTGACTACAAACAAGAGTGAAGAAGAGGCTTTTAGATAATGGTGCTTTTTATCTACACCGGAGCCCATCAAAATTTGAATCAGAAGATTGCAATCAGAAGCAGCTTCAGAACGCCGACAAGTTGGCCATTGGACCAAGCGAGGCGGCTGAATTTGACGGTGCTTGCGGGTAGCTGCCGATGGGAACCAGTGCATTCGCAGGTAGGTAGCTTATAGAGGCTGCGCTTGGCAATTTGTCTCGATTAAATTGTGTATAAAAATCAAGTCGACCAGTGCCTCGTAGTTCCTGGAATGTAGTTCATTCATATTCTTGTTTTCTTGACTCTATTCCCGCCCGCAACTTCTTTCCCGCCCAGCTCCCAGGGCGGAGCGGAGCCAGCCGCCTTGAGCCAAACGCACCACCAGACAAACGGGCTATTCTGATTTCCACCTGACAGAATTTGCCTTGGAAATATACGATTGGGCAATCAACACTAAACGATTAAAATTGACCACTGTTTTCGCATTCAAGAATTCGCTCCGCACTATGCACTTGTTACGACTCCCAGCCGAGATATTGCTCGAGATCGCCGCCGAGCTCAACGACGAAGGCGACATTAGCAGGTTTTCCCGAACAAACACATGGCTCCGGTCGGTCCTAGATGGATTCCTCTACAAATTCGATGCGCAAATCAGACATGGCAAGGATAAGGATGCCAAGGGTCGCTTAATTGCCCTGCACTGGGCTACGTTGTTCGGCAACTTTGGCATACTCGACAAGGCACTCCGTGCTGGTGCGAATATCGACTGCATATTCAGCACAGGTGATGTTTCATTGCCTTTGTCAGTTGGATTTTTTCGTGGCCGAACGCCGTTTCATCAGGCAGTGTTGGCGGGAAACGGCGCAATGGTAAAATGTCTCTTGAAATTGAACGCGGATGTGAACAAGATTAGCGGATGGTCCCGCTCGCCGATCTTCTGCGCAATATCTGGAGGTTTTTCTGAAATATTTGAGGCCATCTTTGAGAGTCCTGGCTTTGATCCAAACAGCGCAGACTATGCCAACGAAAGCCCGCTTCGGAGCGCTGTGAAATGGAATAACCTGCCGGTTGCCCATCAACTTTTGAACTTACTTGATAAGCGCGATACATATCACTACTCCACTGAAGGTCTCATCCATATTGCGGTTTCAAAAGGGAATTTGGACATGGCCCGATGCCTCCTGGAAAGCAACCACGTTGATCCAGGACTGCTGTCTAGGGGTCCTGTACCAAGTGGAGGCACCGTTTATCACGAAACCGCCTTCTCTGTTGCGTGCAGGATAGGCTATATCGAAATGGTCAGGCTTCTCTTTAATCACGGCGTTGAATTTAACACTGTGTGCACTATTGGCCTGTCCCCTTTTGGCTATGCAATGTCGGGATGCCACGAGGATGTCATTCTGTTCCTGCGTGCCGATATTACCGGGAGGGTCGCCTACAACAGCGACCGTGTATTTGTTTGGGCAGTTCGCCACTATGTTTATCGCGTCGCCAAGTTCTGTATTCGAATCGCCGTCATGAGCTATGAACGGATGCGAAGCTGGTGTGAAGAGGCAGAACGTCTTTCGTGGTCGGAATTGGTAGGCATAATCAAGCTGAGACACCAGGTATGCATGTTACTCCCGAGCAGCTAGCTCTAGTTCGTTTTAATCTACCACTTTTCTTTCCTCATCGCCGCGTTTTAGGTAACCGAGTAACTCTATTTGTTTTTACTTCACGTTATCTGTGTCCGTCATCCACCGACTCGACAAGCCTGACTAGAACGAAAATGCATCTATTACAACAATATCGAGACCACAGACTGGCCAATTTAAAATCAATAAATAGTCTATAATTTCCATTGCCTATTCGGTGTCCATTGAATTGTCCATGATCGTCTGGGCAGCCTGTTCAAGTGCTTCATTGGCAGCAACCTCAGCACAAGCCAGCCGCAAAACTCCTTTGGCAAAGCCGACATTTCCATGATAGTAAGCAAGGCAGAATATTGAGCCCTTGGCCGTCTTGGATTTATTGGAACGCATCAAAAACTTGACATGATTCATGCGTCGGTGTTTCCAGGCATTCAGCGCACCAAGGTTATACCCATCCCTAGCAAAATCTACATCTACACGATCGTCATCATGCAGCACCCGCACGATACCACCATCGCTCATGGTGCATGAAAATGTGAAGACCGTGTCTGGATTCCGCCTGTTGATATTCGTCACGAATTGGTAATTGGGAGACAGGTGCTCGCTGGACAGCACTGCCGACATCATCTCCGGGTTTTGGGATTGCACGGCAAGCAGGAAGATCTGGATGCCGCCGGAGTACTCCCTGCGGCTCATATCCACATGTGAGACGATTAATTGAACAATCTCGGCCGTGGAAAATGTCAAAGCCCTCTCGAGAATGGTCTCGCCTTTGGGCTGCCGCTTGTCCACATCCGTCCCAGGCTGTGTCAAGATGAATTTGACAGCGTCCGTGTTTTGTGTCTCGACGCTCTCCGAGAGCGGGCTGACGTCTGGGGACGGTTCTAAGTTGATTTCTGCCCCTGCTTCCAGCATCCGGTGAGCTACCCGGAAGTAGCCTCGGCTGATTGCGATTCCCACGGCAGACACCTTCAACTGCTCGTGGTTACGTCGCGGATTATTTTTGTCGAGAAAGTGGGCGGGGTTGACTCGAGGGATGCCGGCGTCGGGAAAGTGGGCGAGGCTAATGCCCATGTCGACGTCGACGCCGGCGTGGATGGCCTTGTTGACCATGAGTAGCCTGAATTCTTCGTCGATACCGGCGGCCGTCAATGCCCAGACGAGGGTTGCTGATCGACCCTCTTCCATGGAGACCCTGTGACGAAGGAGGCAGATGTCCAGGAGCCCATACGCGTGTCGATTTACTCGCGCCAGGCTGCTGAAGTCGCGGAAGCAATCCGAGAGCCTGGCAATGCTGATGAGCATCTCATTGGGAAGCGTAGTGAAGCTTGCACGAGCCATGTTGAACATGACTGCAGATGTTGCTTTGTGTGAAGTGTCTGTCCGAAGTGTCTATGCATCCAAAGTCGGGGCTTGTAGACTAGGTTGAAGGTCGCCCGCCGAATGCCAAAACTGAGAAAGGATAGGTTACCTGGATCATGTGCAAATTCACGATGTTGTCTCAGCTCGGGAGCACAACGGGGTTGCCCACGCCGTGTGCAACATTAGCAGTAGTGAACAGCGTAAAATTTATTGTCTCTCTACTTCAAATGCATCAATGTCGCACACCACATTACGCACTGGAAGCTGGTACACCGTTTCAGCATGTTTGTGATGCACGGAATTTTCCGCCCGAGTTACTCACGAGGATGCAAAAAGAAACACGCCATTTATCATAGCATTTGTCTTTTTGCTATTTGTAGTATCATCTTGTATTACTCTTACTTTTCTATATCTTTTGTTCTCCTTATCTGTCCCGGGTTTGTTCATTCTCTTTTGATCTGCCTTTTGTTTTTGTGACATCGCGCTCCTTTTTTGGTACCCTGGTGCTACGCAATGGCCCAGAGAAAGGAGTTACACCAGACTAATATTGAACGCGGCCCCAAGAACAAAATGCACAGAGCAGAAGTAAAACAGTAAAAGTAAACAGTAAAAGTGAAAGTAGATTCCCACTATAGACAGAAAATGGACATTTACATCTGGCATTTTCAGCGTACCTGCTGCTGTATAAAATCTCGAAGTCGATTCAAAGTCTAGCACGCCCGTCAAATGTATTTGCTAGATTTGTGTAGGTACGTAAACAAGATTCAGCACGCGACAAGTACAGTACGCTTCTAATAGTCATATTTGATTCTGTTTAATGCGCAAATTATTTACAGTCAGTTGGAAGACACGGAAACGTTATCTACAAGCGGATTTGTCCAATCAAGCGTCTCAACTTGTACAAGAGGAAGCAAAAGACCCAGACTAGGAATCTGATCCGCTCTCGCACGAGGTCGGGCATTGCAACGTCGGTACGGCGATCGTCGTGCAGCAGCTGCATAACCTCTCGACTCTCTGTTGTGCCCCTCAGTCCAATACCGCACGCAAATTGAAAGGCCGTGGCTCCATTGGGCCCTCTGATGTTGGGATCCAGCCCTGGACGACGGAGCAGAGTCTCGACCAAATCAGGATTCTGCACATTCACCGCGCGGAAGAGCGCCGTGAAGCCGTCCATATCGCGCTCATTTGGATCCACGCGCGGGAGAAGCATCTCCACAGCGTCCAGGTTGTCAAAGGCGGCGGCCGTGCTGAGCAGCGACACGACGCCCCCGACGCCCCGAAGGGTGAGGTCGATTTCCGGCAGTGTGAGGAGAAACTCTAGCATCCGTACCGGTGGCGGATGCACGGCAGCAAAGGCAATGGTAGAGATGCCAGGGGCGTACTCGGCATTAATGTCCGCGCCAGCGTCTAGGAGCTACTCGAGATGGCGCTTGTCCTTCCGCGCTACGGCGCACACGACGGGAGGGAGCCAGGCCAAGCCATAGGCATAGCACAGGGCGGGTGCGTCGACATTGGCACCCGCTTCGATGCTCTTTTGGGCGACGCGGAGCCAAAGCTCTCTCTCGTCTTCGCGGAAAAGCGCCCACTCCAGAGCCCTGGTGCATCGATCCTCGGCCTGGGATAATGCTACGTCGAGCCGGTAGAGGGGCCTTTCAAGGAGGGAACGAATGAATTTGTTAGTGCGAGTGAGTTTGCTGAGAGTATCGAGACTTGCGACGTCGGCGACGCAGAAGATGATATCAGTGGGCAAGGTCAAGTTTTGAGAAGGGGTGGTCTGGGCCGCTTCGCGGGATGGCTGGGACTTACAAGTGGAGTGCATTGGCGTTGATGGTGACTTGGCTCTGAAGACGGTTTCTATTGAGTGATGGCTTTGTGGTGGAGAATACCGAGGTCGATGATGCTTGAAGACGAGGGGGACTGTCGAGACTTTAAGTGAGAGGGATAAAGGCCGCTGTGTACCAAAACAGAGGCCATTTTCTTTCCTATCCTTTCGCGAGTCTCGAGGAGTGAAAATAGTTGATTATGATACTTGTTCTTTTGGAAACAAAAAAATGTGATTGAAACCCAGAAACGCATATTCTTTTGTCTGCTTTGAGAAACGGTAGAGCTTTGTGACTTGCCGAGAATTTGTGCTGCCTTGTCCTTTTACCCTTTTGACGAGCTCATCTGGGGGCACAACAACGACCCTGCTACCCATTTTTGTCAACACTGTGAAAGCAATCTAGCTCAGAAAAAGAAAAGAAAATATCGCGGGCCATCTCCATCGAGCTATCCAACGTCTCGTCACGATGCCGGCCCACACCCTTCGGCATTAAGTATAGAACAACTCTCGCTTGCGCATGACCTGTCGAGTAGAGCAAGGCGGAAGAAAGCTTGCGTGGCGACAAGTCTGTAAAGTACCGCGTAAAGTCTGCTGTGACTGCGCAATAGCCTGCGAATGTCGGCGTGGTTGTCAATGGACCTGGCAATCTCGAGCAAAAGCTCGGTCGGCATGCGTAGTAAGTGCATGGTTGTTCTTTCGACCCCGCAATGCCTTTCAAACGAAAGAAGAAGAACCATTAAATTTTACTAGGGATGTTCTTTGGAGCGTTCTCGCCGTCTGCTTGACACTTGTCGAGCACAAGCCTTTAGGCACCACTCGCCCCTCACCTTTCAGTCACTGGCGTTTTGGAGGCTGGTTCTTTAAGACTAACAATTACAAAGCAAGCATTGAGTTTATTCCTGACTAGTACACATTAAATCTCTTACTCCAAGCTAAGCGAGCATCATTGTGGCGCTACGGATACACTAAGCAGCATTCCACTTCGCCGCGACCGCAGCCGCAAGATCCTTCCAACCTTCTGCAGAAGCAGCCTCTGCCCAGCGTTCGGCGTGCTTTCTGTCATCATCTGCGGCTAGTGCTAATATGTCTACTGCATATTTATAATCAATTGATTCACAAGCTTCGAGAAAGATGGCGTTCCGAGCTTTCTTGCTTTTAGTAGACCGGACGAGAAAGTCGGCATTGCCGCCTTGTTCCTGATAAAAGGCAAACAGTGCAGGCAGCGGTTCACCGTCATAACTAAAATCAACATGGGTGCGGTCATCGTTATGGAGAAGCTTAACAATTTCCAGGCTTGAACAGCCGCAAGCAATTCCGAAAGTGGATTGAGTCAACGGTATCGGAGGGGATGGGTTGATCCCGGGATGAGCCAGCGCTGCCTTGACATCAGCAAGCTCCCATTCATTCGGAGTAGTTCTGTCGTCTGAAGGTAACAGTGCTACCATCTCGTAGTTTTGTTTCCACACGGCCATTCTCAGTGGTGTTATAATTTGACAGTCGATCTGGTTTGGGTCAACCAACGGTAGCAACGTTTTGGCGATTTCGACCGAGTCTTGAACGACTGCAGTTAGGAGAAGCGGATACCGCGTTCTTCCGGCACATTTCAGATCGATATCTGGTTGTGCGAGGACGAGCCGAACAAGGTCAAGACTGTTGGCCTCAATAGCGTATACGAGCACCGATTTGCCACGTGTACAAGTCGAGTTGATGTTTGCACCCGCCTCAATCAGCATCTGGACACGCGACAGATTTTTGCTTGTAGCAGCCAGGTAAATGGCTGTCTTGGTACAGTCTTTTTCGTTGTCCTCATCTGCTTCTTCATCTTCTTCGTCGTCGTCTTCGTCCTCGACCAAGATGTCAGAAAAAAGCGAGTTGATGTCGGCGCCAGCGTCCAGAGACCTCTTCGTGATGCTATCAATATCCAAGTCGCGGCCCGAGTAATAGCAAGTGAATCGAAAAGCTTTCGGATTGTATTTTGCCGTCTTAACATCGAATCTGTATAGATACCTGTCAAGCACTTCGTAAGCGCGACGATTTGTGCGAGCAAGGCAGCTTATGTCGCGAGTGTTTCCGAGAAAGGACGCAATGGCGACAAGCATTTCTGCTGGCAAGCGGGTCAAGTTCAAGCAACCCATTGTTTTTCTTTTCCGTGGAAATGCACTTTTTAAGTTTTGACAAGGAAGTTGCAGCTGGTCTTTTTTTTTTGCCGCTGTTGTTGTCTGAGGAGGGTTTGAATGAAGTGACTCGGCTGCGTTGAGAGACCAGCGTTTGCATGGTCGAAATTTTTGCGCAGGGGTGGGCAGCGTAATTCACGCGCTCCTTGAAAAGAGTTTGCACATTGATTATATGCGACTTACATGTTCTTGAAGTTTGGGGCTACTGCCACACGGGCAATCATCCCTCAGGCATAGCGTACCACAACAGTAGGCACTCGACCACCAAAGTCACCATTTCCAATGGCTTGCCGACCAAGCAACGCCACATTCGAGTTTCAACAGGGCAAAACTCCCAACTGAAATAATTTCTATTACGGTTTGAGGACAAGCCCGACAGGCTTGACGCTGTCTTGTATAATTCCTCCGCGCGCTATTGGCAAATTCGAGCGATTAAGTAGAGCATTCAGATTCGAGTCGGACCGTATGGCCTTTTTTGCGTGCGCAAGGTTTCCGCCATGAATTGCACGGCGAATCGAGCGTGATTGCCCGCGTGTGTCGAATTTCACCATCGTATCGGCAGAGAGAATCGTGCGAGACGGCGTAAAGAAGCGGATGTACACGTGAGAGCCTGCTGATGCGCTGACGTTGTCTGTAAATTATGCGATGACAAGCATGGTATAGGGAGGGACTCTAAGAAGGGAAATCCCCTCGAACGATGGTAAACAGTGTTTGCGCTTGATGTTGGAGGTGTGTCGGCTCTCGTGACGGCTTAGGTGTTTGAATGGACTGGAGTTTGTTCTGCAACCACCAGGCGCGGACACACAAGCCTCTACACGTAAATTCGAAACTTCCTTTTCATCACTTGGACGAGCTATGTCGTGAAAAAAAATGTGTTTCGTGAAAAGAACTTATTTCAAAGCCCTGTGCCCATACATTCATTGGGCAGGTTGGAACTAGATTTGCACCACAGCATCAACGCCAAAACATCGAGATCGTTCTCCCGCGCAGGACACATACATTTTTTTTATTCCTCTTTGGTAGCCGAAAGCATTTCGAAAGTCTTCCACGCAACTAACTCGTTTTTCGTCGCGCATGCCTCGAAGAACAGCTAAGCGGATGGTCTGCAGGGACCATGGTGAGCGAGCAGAAGCATCACCACGTCAAAGCGGCTTGCTCTCAATGCCAGTAGCAAGACAGCACAGCTTTCTTCAATTGGAATTCCCCTAGTCGCTTTGCCCTCGTTCAATAATTCCCAGACAAAGGCCATTTCGCCAAACCTGCACACAAGTTGCAGCGGTGTGCTCTGCTTGTCCCATACCTGGGCCTGAGCAGGGTGCGAGTTGCGGAGTCGCCGAAGCCAAGAAAAAATTTCGACATTCTCCCCGCATACAGCCGCATAAAAGAGAGTAGACTACTCGGGGGGGTTGTCGCTGAGACGAGACAGGAGCGAAAGCAGGAATTGAATGGCTTCGAAGCTGCTGAGTGAAGCAGCTACTGTCACTGGCCCGTGGTCTGCGTAGCTCAACGCAGTCAAGTCAGCTTTTCCGATCGTCTCCAGTATCTTAAAAATTCCAATCAGTTCTCATCCATTATCGCTGCAAGTAGAGGGCAGTCTTCATGCCTTTAGACCGATTTATTCACATCGGCGCCCGCCTTGATCAGTAATTTCATCATTGCGAGATCATTTTTCACAATGGCGCTAATGAGGGGCGTTGATGCATCTTTTTCGACATCGACATCACCGCCGTATTCGACAACCTTGCTGGCAACAGTCAAGCTGTGCTTCTTCACCGCTCAATGTAGTGCTTCTCCAGCCCTATCCGACTTGTAAAGCTTTGGTTCGAACAATGCGTGGAATAGTTTGTTTGTCAAAACCAAAGCGCGAAGGTCGTGTTGAGGATGGACCCAGTTCCCGATCTCGAGCAGCAGTTCGTTAGGCAACGAGTATATCAGCGGTTCACCCATATTTTCGGATGCTGGCTTCGATCTTTGAGTTGTGACGATGCAAGACTATGCAGAAGTAAGATGTGAAAGAGAAAATAGTGCGAGCATAAAAAAAGTGAAACGCAGCTGTTTGCTTCAGAGGTACTGCCAGTGATTGACAGTGAGGGGCGTCCAAAAAGCATAGACGCCGATTTTTTCATCCTTCAGGACATTTAGCACGTGCCCATTGGGCATTTACTCTTGTCGGTTGTGCTAGTGAATGGTTCTCATTGTGTTTGTCTGTTTGCCAGGACAGTATAGGATGGTGTTTCACCTCTGCATTTACAGCGTCTTAATATGCGCTCCGCAAGATTCGAATTGGACAACTATGAATTCCAGCAAAACGTCTGGACAGTTTCCAAGTCATTACGTGACCTATTACTGCAAATAGAAAAGCTCCAACCTTAACCTACGTAATGTGAACATCACACATGCATGTGTCCAGCCAGCCTGCAGGCTCAACCAAGAGCTGACCAGCTTCTACACGCAAAAGATCAATACTTGATGAATTCTCCAAGTCATACGTACTTGCATTGAAACAGTTATATCGTCCACTCCTTCCTTTTTTTTACACTTCAGTGCGTCTCCTTATATTGAGTTCAAGTCGTGCAGCTCCGTCATTCTAGTGGCAAGGTTAGCCAGCCCGTTGTTTCGGGCGCAACTCCTCCACTCCAATCGCGTAATATCAGGTATATTACAAAGTTGAAAAGCTCTCCATGCTAGAAATTCGTCCTTCAACTTGCATGCCTCGATAAAGACACTCCCATGCGGTGCACAAGGATTTCTGTGGAAGAGCAGCAGCGTAACAGTGTCCCAGTGCTGGTTACGAAACGCCCGCAGGACCGCATTGCCGCTGTGGGTTTCTGTAGACTGCTCAACAGCTCTTCCATCGTCCAATAGGGCGTTGACAAACGCAATCATGCCCCATTCGCTCGCCATCTCGAGCGGTGTTTTCCGGTCTTCCGAGAGAAGGGTTGGCGAGCACCGTGTGTTCTGCAGGAGAAACATGAACATTTCATAGTTGTTGTTGTATATGGCCTGATGGAAAGGGCTCGAAATGGCCTCCATTGGCTCTGTGTATCCGGGGTGCGCGGAAAAGAGATGGCGGATAGCCTCCATGTTGTCAAGGTACGCTGCAATCGTCAGCAGCCCATAGCCAAGCTCGTCCATTACGTCCAGTTCGGCTTTTCCAATGCATACAAGCACCTTGAAGATATCCGTCCATCCCTCCCGCAGCGCGCAGAGAATGGGTCTGTCGTTCTCGTTCGGGGCCATGTCAACACAAACATCCGCCGCAGCGAGTACTGTAACCATTGCGAGATGACCCTGCCGCATGGCGAGATTGATAGCAGTGAGCGGCCCAGGTTCCTGCGCAAGGTAAAAAGTCGTATCGAGATCACAGCCATAGTCAATCAGCTTGCGCACAACAACCAGGTCGCCTCTACTCGCAGCCCAGTTTAGCGACTCATGGTATCCAAATGCTAAACTCGAATCCATCTTGTAGAGTTTCTCTTCGAGGAGTGAGTGAAATCGATGGTTGGTCATTACTAGAGCGCAAAAGTCGCGGCGAGCGCTCAACAAGTCAGTGATGTCAAGCAGTAGCTCAGTGGGAAGTATATTTATCGACGCCCCGCGCACCTCATCGTCGTTCGTTTCAGTCATGGTTTTCGCGAATAGTCCGTTGTCGAGAATAGAACGCACTGACCTAAAAGGGTAGAACAGAGCGTTTTCGAGGGTTTGAAATGGGGGAAGGGATGTCGGGCAGCTATTTATTTTATAGCTGGCGGTTGGCGGCTGGGGGTGAAAGTCGACACAAGGCCCATTGCCTTTGTAGGATGAAGCTTCCTCTTCCTCTCTGTGTTACTACGAGCTGACGGTCACAAAACTTTGTGCAGTTTGTTTTCCTTTCAGGACTTTCGAACATACGTTCGACGCGATTTAGAAAATATACAAAGGTAAAGACAGTGTGACTTTTGCGCGCCCATGCGCTTTTGTGCGCTTGTCTTTGTGTTCTAACCAAGCAACAACGTTACTTTCCACAAACAAGTGGATGGGAAAGGCCGCGCTGACAACTGAAAAAAAAAAAACAAAAATGCCCTCAGGAACAAGCGTACAGGTAAAGCCAGCGTACGAGCGACGCTTAGAACCCTTCCGTTCTTTGTTCCACAAACACTAACCGGGCGGCTAGTTCAGGCCGCTCTCGTCGGGATTGCTTTGTAGCACAGAGGTTGCCACTTCCTCGTTTTCCTCTTCATGCGTCAGTGTCACGGGCTCTAGCTCTAGGAACCGCTCTTTAATATCGTTCTTTCAGGAACTCAAATATGTCGTCGCAGTTGTGGTCGGTGGCCATCTCAATCATGTCACGTACATCCTCGGGGAAAGATGAGTGTCCTTGTGCGTGAGGACAATATTGAGAAGAGGCAAATCGTCGCTCTGTACGAGCCCTCGCAGTGGTGCACACAGCATGTACGCTGTGGGAGCCATATCGGGATGCGCCAGGAGTATGTCGAGAAATTTGGGAGCGCCGATGCTGGAAAGCGAGCGAGGGAGAGAGCGGTGTGGGCAAAAGGCCACGGAAACCACTCATCGGTGCTGGTAAGGTTTGGATTCAAGTACTTAACAATCCCGCAGCTATACCCAGCGCTTGCAGATTAGAATCGTGGGTCGCATTCCAATCGATGCGCCCAGTTTCTGCCAGGAGCTGCACCATGGGCAGATTTTTCTCCTCAATGGCAACGGCCTTTGGTGCGCCCGCAACATGGCTCAAGACTCACATCCGTGCCTGCATTGATGAGAAGGCGAGCCATGGCTAGGTTGCTGTGTCGAGTTGCCAGCATGAGAGTTGTGGCCTTGTCCTTGTATTTATCTCTGATCAGTATCGTTCCCCTTGGAAACTGAACTTCCTTTCGGTCGTCTTCGCTTAGCCACTGCCTGTCAGCTTCCAACATGAACTCGTAGTACGGCTTGAAAACAGGGTCTATCCTCACTCCCGCGACAATGGCACGCTGCGCGACGCGCAAGTCATCCTGGCAGGCTGCCCAGCCTAATGCGTCGCCGCCGTGTCCGCTGCACCCTAGATAGCGTGACAGCTTGCTGCCTAGTCTATAAAGGCAAATTTCAAATACATTTCTGAAGTGGCGGCTGGTCAATACAAGCTCATAGACGTCCCTAGGACAAGAAAGTCACTCGCTGATCGGGTTTAGGATGTCGTCTGGGAGGTGCGCCAGAGACGCTTCGCGCATTTCGTCTACCGTATTGCTCTATATAGTAGATGATATTTAGCTGTATTTTTTCTGAAGTCCTTTTATTTTAAAGTAGTTCAACATTGGTCGAAAATTGTGCGCCGTGGCTGCCTGTCGTCAATGTCTGCCTACTCTGCGTAAATTCGGCGCTGTGGCTTTCCTGCAGGCGCATGTGACACAAGGGCAATTGGCTGCCATCGCATTGTGGACGACTTCGTTACAAGAGATGTACAATTGATGTATTAATTTGGGAGAGATATTTTCTTTCGTGAGCAAATTCGTGTATTCATGATTATCGAGTTGCTAACAACATGTGAGGAAACCGCGGTGCAGCTGTTCTACTCCGCGCGAAGTTTGCGGCCTGCTACCAGTGCAACAGGACCTTGGTACTTCTTACGGCCGCCGAAGATATAATTAATCAAGGCCAGCAGCAAAGTCGCGATAAAGATGGCTGACGCCCAGTTGAATACCTCCAAGGTAACCGGGTACTCTTCCGGCCAGAAGGCCCAGAAAAAGCTCCAGAACGAGAAAAATACGGCGGCGATGTTGATAGAGAGACCCCAGCGACCTAGGGAGAAGCGGGCTGGCGGCAGCGTATCGGGATGGAAGATGCGGCACCACATAATACAGCCGATGCTGAAAAGGTAACATTGAAGCAATGCGACGGTGCAGAGCGCAGTGACGCCGTAGTAAGCGAGATCACTAACAAGATAAATGAAACTAAGAAGAATGCTGAAACCGGCAGAAAATATGTAGGCATTTTTCGGAATCTGGCGCTTTGAGTCAACCTTGGCTAACCACTTAGAAAAAGGTAGTCCATGATCACGAGCAAAGGCAAATAGATCGCGGCTGACTGCAGCAAAGTAAGCGAGTTCTCCAAAAATCTCGAGGACAAGAATGACGGCGAGCAAGATGTTGAGCCATGGCTGGCCCATTGACTGGCGGATCACCCAGATGCCCGGATACCCTGTAGGGTCCTCGAGCGCGGTTGGGATATCGATGATGTGGTAGCAGAACGTAAGGAGTGTGAGGAAAATAAGACCCGCATTCATCAGGAAGCCAATAATGATGATTCGAGGTATTGTCTTGGCTGCGTCTCGGACTTCTTCAGACATGTGGGCAGCCTGGAAAAGGTTAGAGGGGCTCGACAATATATGCAAACAGACTTGTCAACTTACTGTGTCAATACCGACGTGTGCAGTAATGCCAGGCATCTGACCGACAAGAACTGCCAAACTCATGGAGGACCACCCACCGCGGTTCTCCCAAAGAGTCCACACGTCGTGGTGGCTGACCCTGGGTACGTTGACCCATATCGGAGTCAGAAATGCGACGAAAGCGAGAATATGAAAAGCAAACACTGCATTCTGCCAGTATGGCAGAGCGCGTGAACCCAATACGTTGGCAGCCAAGGCAAACAAGGTGAATGAAATGTTGATGACAGTAGCATGCCACCTCGGCGCTTCGTACTCCATGTTGGCTGTGACGATGGCCTGGATGACTATTCCTACTTCGAACATGCCCATTGCATTACCAGACTGCCATGCCAGAGTCGATACCCAGCTATTCACTCTTTGTCAGCAAAATACGGCATAGGAATGAGTGCAACCCCAATCAACCGCGCGGATACGAAAAGCGACATACCCAGTCAAGTAGCTAAGGATTTTCTGGCATCGAGCCGGCGCAAACTCACTTACCCAGTGGTACTGCGCGCCGGCGATCGGCGCCATGCTGGCCATTTCAGCCATGCTCAGGTACATGGGAATGTAGCCTACGAAGCACCAGAGCAGGCCGTAGAGGACAGCTGGGCGGCCGCCGTTCCTGAAGCCCTGAGTAAAGATGGTGGTCTCCCATGCCGAAGTGGCCAACGCGACGAATGAAATCATGGAGAGCGTGCGGAAGTGGCGCACGAGCTCCTGCGTGCGTCCCATGCGCTGCATGGCTACAACATCTCCGCGTGTGGACTTGTGCACGGGATCGTTGCCCTTCTCGTCGACGCAAATTTCGCCGCCGTCGGCGGCGGTGATGCGCACGACGGGACCATCTTTACAGGCAGTGGACGCCTCCTTTGTGGAATCGGATGCCGACGCGGACATTTTGAGGTCGTGAGGAAGCGCGAGAAGCTGATAAGACAACCCAGAGAATGTAGAAGAAAAGTAAGATGTCGCTGGCAGGAGCCCAAGGCACGGTCGGGCTGGCTTAGAAGTCCATACTAAATACCTGTGCTACACCAGCCTCATACGGCGACTTGCATGGTGGTAATGTAACGCCGGACTTGGTCCATCGTGGTTGGGCCTTTTGCTTCAGGCTCGACTGCAGCTACCGCCCTGCCTGTACCAAAACACGTACAAGGCTAGTAGGTGAGACGCAGGCTAAGACAAGTTGCACAGCACATCCAACGAGCGTCTGCCTCGCCCGTTCATCTCTCAAATACGTCGTTGGCACAATTGTTTGCCTCTCTGAACCCTCATCTTGTTGGTAAGGATCGTCCGGACCCCTGTTCAAGCAATACCGGGCGGCAGCGCGGGCGGCGTTGAACTTTTGTCTTATTATTATGAAGCCGACGCGTCTTGTCTCAGCGTTGCACCGCCAAGCCGGGGAGTAAAATCAGTGCTAAAGTTCTTTAGAAACCTCGCACACGACGGGGATATAAAACGAAATTTAGCTCTCAACCTGCTCCTCCGCTTCCGCTCAGAGCCGTTGTGATGCCGTCTGCATTCTACCTCGTAGGGATATTCATGAATTTTGACTGAGCTGAATTAACCACCAGCAGTTAAATGGGGCCATGTGAAATGTCAGACACCAAGATCGAAGCAAGGCATCCATGTTCAATCACCAAAGACATAGCAAACTTCACCAGCAATCCCACCAGCGCATGTAAAAAGTTCCTGCGTTACCTTGAACCTTGGAGCAACTGGCTGAGGGGTTGCTGGTCAAGGCTTCTGGATCTAGAAATAACTCAGGCAAAGTTCCTCGGGTCTTGATGATTGGCATCGCCCGCAGGGCGATGTCCGATGATAAAGCGTTGCCGAAAGTTGCGGCATGAGCCGACCCTTGCGCCCTCAAATGCGCACACTACCATGCCAACCACCTGGGGAAAAACGCTCGGTAACGCCCGGCTGCTTTCACTGTGACGAGGCTGGACTGTGATACACCAGGGGCTATTTGAATTGTTGGAAGCCGGGATTGCTTGTCGCAGCATCTGGCTGAACCCCCTGGTCCTGACTGGAACATTTGTTGGCAATGTTGGCAACCAAGGCTTGGTGCGCTGTGCGGGCGCATTGGACCAGAGCGCAAAATGCGTAAGGAGTACGGAGTCGTTACTCCTAGCTGAACCAGTGGCAGGCACGCCACGACGTTTGGACCGACCAGAGTGAGGTTGCCATTGTTGGCTGGAGTATATGCGAGATATTTGTTCTATGCGACTACTCTTTCCCTTGCGTTTCAAGCAAACCTCCTTTTGCACTTTTTAACTCTTCTCCAGGCGCGCTCAAGTCGAATTGTAACTCTTTTAGTAGCGAATGCTGCTTGCTACGTCTTGCTAGCTAGCTATGGCTGGCGACGACCACGGGCTATGGCTCAAATTGGCCATGATCATGTTCCTCACTTGGTCGCTTCTCTTTTACGGTGTGCGGCTATGGGGGAGACTGCGTGTCAAGACGGCCGCCTCGGACGACGTGGTTGTAACGTGCGCTCTCGTAAGTGGAAACAGGTCTATGCAATGTCTGAAATGGCTGAAGCGTCTAACTTCCAATAGGCGATATCCTTCGTTGGTCAGGGCATCATGTACACTGCCGTCCACAAGGGCTACGGCAAGCGAAGCGAGAGCCTGTCAACAGACGCTCTGCACAGTATTCACAAGGTATTACTCAGTGACTTGTACGCGGCGAGGGATACGCCTGACAATTTTTGATAGTACATTTACGCTGCGCACTATATCTATGTTATCTCTGTTGGAACCACGAGGGTCGCATCCGCCTTGAGTATTGAGCACATAGCCCAGCAAGGACCTTATACACGACGAGCAAGAGCGATGGCATGGTTGTCGGGCGCATGGACTTTTACGTCTCTACTTGTAGTCGCTATCCGACCGCCTTACATGAGGCCATGGCTGGCAGCTGACGGCCAAAGTACCATGTTCTCGCGATGGATTGGTGTGGAAGCCACCGGGCTCGCTGTTGAAGTTGCGTTATGGGCGCTCGCCATTCATCTCGTCATGTCGCTACAGATGCAGCAGAATAGGCGCATCTTTATCATCGCTGCATTTGGCTTTCGTTTATTGAAAGTCCTTCCAATTCTCAATTGCAAAAGATCCCTACTAACCGCCTTGCAGGATATTTCCAATTGTCACGATGCGTCTTTACTACCTTGCCCCAAGTATAAACAGCGATATGAACCATTCGACCATCATAGCTGCCATTCTCACCGCCGGTGCCCTGCACTTCTCTATCATTGCCACTTCTGTCACAGCTCTCAAGCCTTTCCTCACCGTGTTCGACCAGCCCAAGTTTGGCTACGGCCGCAGCGCCGAGTCAGGCGACCCCTACTACAAGCTTGAGATGTTCCGTCGCGTAAACCGCCAGCTAGACGTGGAGGACGACTCAGCCAACTGGCGACCCCATCAAGGCTCGTCGGAGCGATCCATCTTGTCAGAGCCCGATAAAGTCATGACCCGCAAGCGAGGGGATAGTGACGGAGACGACAGAAGCCGGCCGTATCACGGATCTGCG
The DNA here is from genome assembly GCF_028009165.1 of Akanthomyces muscarius. NCBI lineage: Eukaryota > Fungi > Ascomycota > Sordariomycetes > Hypocreales > Cordycipitaceae > Akanthomyces > Akanthomyces muscarius. The sequence goes on along the minus strand of NC_079243.1, from coordinate 1,390,951 downwards.
AACCGGCCGCCGCGCGCGAGGGATCCAACCTTCGGCGACGTTACCTTTCTGCAGACGCATACGTGGGAACGTCTGCTTATCCAAAAGACGACAGAGTTCGTGGTTCGCTATGAAGAGGACAAGTCAGTCGAGCGATAGCCTCGAAAGCCCGCGGCAGTTCACGAAAGCCCAGGAAGCTAAGAATTGTTACAGCGTTGCTTACATAAATGGAATTCAGTGCTTGAGCAGCAAGCACAACGACATATACCCGGTGGAGGTTTCCTGTTTTGTCAGTAATATTGGCTTTGTAAAGATAATTAAAGACTAGCGTCGCATCGCATCGTGGAAAACTGTCAATATTTATATCACAATAAAGGCTCAGGATCTCAGGTGGAGGTTCGATGCGCTTGACTTCCATACTCAACACGTAGCACTATTTCAATGCAGGCACAATGCCTGCGGAAACCCCCCTCACATTCCGTCACGTTGTCCGATTTCCCCATTGCTATTCGGAGATGCTTGGCTTGCTGTGGCTTGCCAGAAGCGCGCCTAGTCTGTTCGAGTGGAGAAAGAGTTCAAGCAGCATACATCATCTACATCATCATCTCAGCCAGCACACTTTCGATCCATTCCGCTGTTCCAGGGAAAAAAAATCCATTCTACAAACGAACGAAATCCAGGAAGTAAGAAGTGAAGACAGGCACGACCCCAATCGTGCAACCCGCTCTGCGGGAGAACAACAGGGCAGACGATGAATTTTCTCACCATCGCGCCAGCGCCGACGAGCCGTAAGCCTGGCCCCCCACCCCAGCGCATCATGGGTTATTCCTGCCAGGCGTGCGGACGGCGCAAGGTCAAGTGCGACAAGGCGGTGCCCGAGTGCGCCGCCTGTCGCAAGAGCGGCGTAGAGTGTGTATACGAGGCGCCGCCACCACGCGGCGGCAAAAGGCTGGTGACGAGAGAGGTCCTCGACAAGCTCGCGCGATACGAGCGCCTCTTGGAGCAGCATGGCTTGCTTGACGCTACCAATGCCGGCATGGCGACGCCCAGCGGGTCGGTCCGCGATACGCCGAAGGAGCCGATTTCGATTCATTGGAACGCGAGCGTGGGGCCGGATGGCGGTGCCGTGATTGCGGATGAAGGAAAATCGAGATACGTAGACGGGAGCTTCTGGCGCAATATCGGCGTCGGAGATGGCCAGCTGGAATCTGATGAGGAGGACGATCCTGCTGGCTACGGTCAAGTCGCAACGCAGATGCGCGGCCTTGCCGTTTCTGATCCGCTGTCTGATGCCCTGGTCGGCACGCGTCAAGCACTTGGGCACTATCACCCGACAGAAGAGGCCGCAATGATTCTCTGGGATGCATATGCGGAGAATATCGAGCCCATTACCAAGGTACTCCACGTGCCATCCACGCGCAAAGCCATAGAACGGATTTCTCGAGACCCTCAACGTGCCGAGCCCCGGGATGAATGCCTCGCATTTTCTGTATACCACTTTGCCGTATTTTCTATGGCAGACGAGGAAGTTGTCGAAAGATTGGGCGAGCAGCGTTCAGAGCTGCTTTCTTCATTTCACTTTGCCACTCGCCAGGCGCTAGTCAATGCTTCTTTTCTGAAAACCACCGACTTGACTATCCTACAAGCCTTTGTTCTGTTTCTTCTGCCGGCCCGCTACACATATGACGCACATACGCACTGGATCCTCACGGGTGCCGCCGTCCGAATCGGTCAGCGCATCGGCCTACACAGAGACGGAACAAAACTCGGCCTCGCCCCATTCGACACAGAAATCCGACGTCGTCTTTTCTATCCTCTTCTCTCTCTCGATGGCATCGCCAGCCAAATGGCCGGGACGGCAGTCACTCAGCTGCCGGATACGTGGGATGTGCAACAGCCCCTCAACATCAACGATGATCAGATTTGGCCGGGCATGACTGAGATGCCAGTCGAGCAGAAAGGCGCCACGGACATGATGTTTCGGCTGTCGAGGACGTGCATCGGCAAGACCTTTGTGAAGACGGGCAAAATGCAAAGCGGCGGGATGGGAGGCAATTTCGACGAGGCGGCCGAGGCTGAAAAGACCATTCAGGAAGCGGAGCGCGAAGTTGAAGAGAACTACATACGATACTGCGATGTCATTAATCCGCTGCACTTTTTATCCATGGCATTGGCGAGATCGGGCATTTTATCCATGAGGCTGCGCGTAAGACTCTGCAAGATGCGCAACAAGACGGCGACCGATGCAGACAAGCGCGAGACGCTGCATCTTGCACTCAGGATCTTGGATACAGACAATGCAGTCTGTACGCAAGCAGGAACATCCAAGTTTCGATGGCTCACGCAGTCTTTTTTCCTGTGGGGAATGTGGGATGCACTTACATTTGTGCTCAACGGCCTGTGGAAGGAACCGACCGTGTTTTCAGCCGCCGATGTCAATTCAGCGTGGGAACGAATGGCGCAGGTATATCAAAATCATCAAGAGATGCTCCACTCCAAGCAGACTATCAACGTGGCCTTTCGCAAGCTCACACTTGTTGCGTGGGAGGCGCACCAGCAGCGAGAGGAGAGCCAGGGCTTGCAGCCGGCTTTTGTCGCAGCGCTGCGGGAACAGCAGGAGAAACGAAGACAGCGAAGGGCGGCTCAATTGGCGGCCATGTCAACGCCTGGCGGCTCGTCGGACACGGACATGTTCAACTGGTCAAGCGGTGCTTCCTCCGAGTCACCGTTCGACTTTAACATTGACGATGCGGACTGGTCATTTTGGGACGGTCTGCTTCGTGGTGGCATGCAGTAATCGGCATCATGTAAAAACAAGAGATGCACACCTCATTTTACAAAAACTGCATGGCCTGTCAAATTGCTCGTTGCGGACAACCTTGATGTCATACATTGTCGTCCGGGAGTAAGCTGCCGGCGAATGGCGGCCTCTGATTGGTCCGAAGGTCGGGTGGCCTCCGGCCGAAGCTAGCGAACCGCCCGGAGCCAGACCCCGGTTCGTCGCCCGAGATTCTCTGCGTACTCGGCCGTCTTGCAGAAAATTGATTCCCGAAGGGTGATATAAATAACTGACTTGTACCTCACCGAATATTTCTTTCAACATCAGCAACAACATCATCTACACACCCAATAACACATTCACGCAATACATTAACTCGTCACTTATACCACTGCGCCACTCCTCTTACACACTTTACAGACTCACCCATCACACACTCACCCATCATGCCTCAACTACGAGTCCTCGTCGTCGGCGCCTCCATCGCCGGCACCTCGGCCGCGTACTGGTTCCGCAAAGCCGGCGCGCTCGTCACGGTCATCGAGCGCTTCCCGTCCTTCCGCCTCACGGGCCAAAATGTCGACATCCGCACCGTCGGCGTCAAGGTGATGCGCAAGATGCCCGGCATGGAGGCCGCCGTGCGCACCGCCACCACCACCATGGACAGCATCAGCTTCGTCGACGCCCGCGGCCGGTCATACGGCGCCATCGCCGCCACCGGCGACCCCGAGCAGCAGTCCCTCGTCTCCGAGTACGAAATCTTCCGCGGCAAGCTGGCGGAAATCATCTACAGCTACACCAAAGATGACAAGGATGTTCGGTACGTCTTTGGCGAGCAGCTGGCGGGCATGACACCGAAGGGGGACGATGGCGAGAATGGCCCCGTGGTGGTCGAGTTTGCGAACGGGCGCGCCGCCGAGGAGTTTGACCTGGTGGTGGCGTGCGACGGCGCCACGTCCCGCACGCGCGCGCTGGGTTTGGGCTGCGGCGTCCGCGACCATGTCGTCACGACCAACCACTGGGCTGCGTACTTTGACATTGAAAAGGACCTCCTCGAGGGTGGCAAGGTCGGGCTGTCGTACAGCGCACCCGGCGGGCGCATGATCTGCCTCGGCCCCGGGCCCGACGGCGGCTCCAAGGGCGTGCTCTTCAGCGTCGCCGCCTCCAGCACCCCCGACCTGACGGGCCCCTTCCGCGCCGCCCAGCAGCGCGGCGACGCCGCCCTGCGCGAGTTTGTCGCTGATCGCTGCCGCGGCGCGGGCTGGCGCACCGACGAGATCCTCGACCACATGATGGCCTCGAACGCCTTCTACGCCAGCGAGATGGTGCGCGTCAAGACGGAGACGCTCTCCCGGGGCAGTTACTTTGCGCTCGTCGGCGACGCGGGCTACGCGTCGGCCAGCGGCACCGGCACCACGCTCGCCATGGCCGGCGCGTACGTGCTGGCGGGGGAGGTGGCCAGGCATCCGGGGGACGTCAGGGCGGCGCTGGCGGCGTACGAGATGGCGATGCGGCCGCTGATTGACGACATGCAAACGGTGTCGCCGCTGTTCTGGAGCGTCATGGCGCCGCAGACGGCGTGGGGGATTGCGCTGCGGAACCGCATCTTTCAGTTTGTGTGCTGGACGCGGGTGCTGGATCTGGCGCAAAAGTTCTTTGCGGGTGCGTTTTCAAGCGCGGAGAAGCATGTGCTGCCCGAGTATGAGTGGTTGAATTAGACGTCTACAAAAAGGGCGGCGTATAACGATGTGTTGCTTGTATATCTATGTTTGTCTTGGTTTTCCCCTAGCGCTTTTTCGTATATCACTTTGAATCCCATCTTGGTCCTCTTTCAAAAATCTACATCAGCCATTCGTCTAGACGACTGAATTCTTGTGCTGCCACTTGGGCTGGGTCCCGCCCATGCTTGCGAACGTCAGGCACTCGCTGACTCTCGCTTATGTCCTTTAACGCAATGCCATCTCCTGTTTCGACGAGACTAGTCAGAGACTCGTGGTATGAATACCCAGCGAGCGCTTTTCTGTTTCGTTTCTGCATAAACAGCGTCTCCTTTTCCGCCGCCACCTGATCGCGCAGACTCATCGTGACCAGCTCGCCCGACAGACCCGCATAGATAGTAGGCGAGGTCGGCGATGCCCTGGCCAAGGAATACACGGGAGACGCATTCTGGTAGATGTTGGGCAGGTAAATGTTGCAGTTGGGTCTGTAAAAGTCCGTCTTGGCCAGCATGTGGCGCGCGCACTCCTTGCCCGACATGTAGCAGCAGCGCTCTCGCGGTGTAATTGGCGGCGTCGCCTTCCACGTCAGGGGTTTGGGAGCCGGGCCGAGCGGCGTGTCACTGCAGGGCACCGCATCGGTGTAGTAGTAGCTCTTGGTCCATCTGTAGTCAAAAATCTTGATCACCGAGGTACGGGCGCTTCCTGCTATGAAGCGATGGATGCCGTCGGCAAGGAGCGGGCCGGTGGGCGTGGTCAGCTCAAAGTGGTCCTGGTAAATGGTGTCGATGGCAGTGGGCGTGCGCAAGTCTTGCAGTCTGACTGTGCCGTCGTCGTAAGAGCTCAGGATGGTCTGTGCAGAGCCGCCAGGGATGGAGGCTGTATCGAGAGGCAATATGCATCGGCATGTTTGCAGCTGCCGATCGGTGTAGATGTACGAGTCGGCGCAGCGTGACGATGCCTGCATCTTCGCCGCATTGGTGACGGCTGTTCCGGCAGGCGTTCTGGTGAGAAAGCGCAGAGGCTCTGCCGTGCCGCTCAACGCAAAAGCGACATCTCCGCTTTGCATGTGGTGAACTTGGCGAATTTGTCGAAAGCTGGAGGAGCCCTCCATGGTCTTTAGGTCGCATCTTTCCACAGGGTGGATCATGTACTCGGCCGGGTTTCCAGCTTCATCCAAGTCCAAGTCATCCGGATCAGGCCATTGTTCGGGTAGCGGGTAGAATAGTATGCTGTCCTTGGTGGCTACCGCAGCAGAACATTGTGGAATGTTGACATGAATATGCTGGATGTCATTTTGGCCACCAGATGCTTCGTCTTCAGTAGACTCGGGCTGGAGCCAGCCAATCGTTCTCCCCAAGTCGGTTTGGTGTGTCGATATCAGTTGCAGGTATCCGCTGGCTCTGCCGACAAGCATCATGAGAGTTTTATCGATTTCCGCGTCCTTGACAAGAGCAAGCGCCGAGACGTCATCCTGGCCAGCCTTGAACCCCGTCGCCTGGCCAATAACTTGAGTCCATTTTTCCTTCTTTGGTGCCGAATAGCGCAGCTCTCGCCATCGCACGACGACATCCTCGCCAATCCCCCACGCGACAAGCTCCTCCTCGGTTTTCCCCTTCATGTGTGACGCGGCATCCACGAAAACGCTTGGTGGAAACGTCTGCGCGAGACGGCCGCCGCGTCCACCACGGCCACCGCGCACTCCTCGACCTCTGTTGCTTTGCGACGCCAGCTTCTTTGACGATACCAGCGATGAGAGCAACAACGCTCTACGCTCCCACGCCCGGGTCTGCCATGTCAGGCGCTTGGCCACCGACTTCCAGTTGCCGGGTGGCAAATCGAGGTATCCGAAATGGGCGCGCACAAAGGTGTTCCATCCGTGGTGCTCGACAATATCCCTGAGGACCTTTGATGTCCTCGCCAGCCGGCCCAGGCTTTGTGCCGTGTTGAGATGCTGGAAGATGCTACGCAAGACTCCGATGGGCAGAGTGTCTAGCCTTGCCGGACTGTCGAGGCGTAATGGCGCCATGTCTGGCAAAGCGTCCATAGTAAATTGATTGAAATATTTTAGATGTTCATGATTTTTGGACCAACGTGCTGGAAGCTGGACTCGATGCCATTTTAACAAAGGACGACTGCAAACTTTTTCTCATCTGATGCTCCGATGTTGTCACAGGCAGAACGCCGGTCTGCACTAAGCAGCGAGCAAGGCAGGCGTTACAGTGGGCCTTGAGTGGTGACTCAGAAGGCTTACAGGGGCGAAGGGCGCTAAAAGCTGCGACCTGCGGGAAGATTCAAGCCGCTGTGGAGAGAAGGACTCGGCGCAAGTCTCGAGTGACTATTATTCGGAGACTAAAGCCCGATTTTATGCTGAGAAATCCAGAGGCAAATTGCTTTTGGCGTCTAATCTTTGAGCACGGGGCAGCTTCTGATGGATGTGGCCATGCTCAGTCGCGTACACGTCACACATCCCTGCAGTGGAGGCGTTGTCGCGGACTTGAAGACTGAAATATATTGAATTATCAAGGGTATTCGAACATTTAGTTGGCCGCCTTGAAAGCAGCGTAAGCCTGGAGCGCCGAAATGAGACCAGTGACGACAGAGTTGGCCGTGACGCCGTTGGCAGCGTAGAAGACGGAGCTGACGCCGAGAATGGCGCTGAAGAGACCAGCAATCGCCTTTTGGATCGGGTCCTGGAGCACAGCTGGGTTCTTGGACCAGTAGTAGTTGAGGAGAGCTGTGCGATTTTTGTCAGAATTGAATACGTCAAACACGGAACATGTCCCTTACAGGCAATGAAGAGAAAGCCGCTGCCCTGGTACCAGCCAGAGCGCGCGCAAGTCCTCTGCTCCTGGGGCAGAGCCTTGATGGTGGCGTGCGACTGCCAGTCTCGGCCGTTGACCTGTCCAAGCGTCGTTGTTAGCATGTTGAGAACTCGATGCCCGTCAGGGGTATCCAGGGTGTCCGAGGCGGAGGACGGGTGCACAAACAGTGTGGCCGATCGAGGTCAGCAGCCAGGCGCCGGCGGTCACTTCGAGAGCAGAAGGCATGATGAATTCGTTTCTGCGAAATGAATGTTTGATGAGCTTGATGAAAGCTTCGCCCCGGGGAAGATGGGATGCGCCGAGATGATATATGCGGCGCGGGCAGTAGGCCTCGGCTAGGTACCTACTGATGGGTCCGTCGGCCGCAGCGCCTACGCCAACGGTGATCCAAAACTCCGTTCCCGACGGCGCCAGACCATTCAACAGATGACAACAAAGGCAGTGAGATTATTTCTTTCGGTTTGGAGTATCACGGATTTTCTAGGGGTTTTTTTTTTTTTCATTTTGGGGGGTTTGATAAACGATGCCTCGACTAATGTTCACTATACCATAGCTGATGACGCGATCATGTACGAGCGGGTAAGCCGCGAATCAAAGTACAGCACTTGCAGCTTGACATATACTGTACACGCAATACCCCAAGATATATTGGCTACCAACAACTGAATAAAGGACATTTTGCATAAGAGTATTGAGAATAAATCAAAGGCCCAAGTAACGCAATCTGCAAAAAGAGTGCTGAGTGTTTTGTTTAAAAAAGGCGATCGGGAATACTGCAGCTTATGTTATTTCTCAAAATGTGGCGGAGAATAAGTCCATCATTTTTCTGTCGTAGACGATGAATGAAGAAATATGTAATAGAATAAGTAGTAGAATTATAGTATCAAGTATATGCCCTGATAAGTGTCTCTTTAACATATAGAGAGAAGAAGGCTGTTTATTTGTATTCGTTGAAGCCCCTTAGTATAGTGGCGTTAACCTTATTTTCAATGGCTAAAGTTTGTACATATTTTTGAGTTTGCCACAGTCCATCTTCCACTACCTTGGTGGAGCGGAATCTACCCATGTGCGGAGACGAGCCACGAAGTCTTGGTGGTGCTCATCAAAGCCTTCTCCGTCACAACCGTTTACTGTCAAACATGCTGCAGGACTCTCATCGCATCCAGTAGCAACTTTTGCGCAGCACCCCAGCGACCTAGGCTATCGAGCGTCCCGTCATGGAGACCGCGCAGGAAAGCTTGACAGAGCGTAGAAGGCGGCAGAACCGTCTGAACCAGCAAGCCCGGCGTTAGTCCAGTTTATCTCCACTGAGCAGCACACAGTCAACATGGCCATGATCTAACCTTTGCGCAGGCAAGCGCCTGGCCGACGAAGCAAACGCCAAAGGCCCTGCTCAGAAATGGATCATTTACTCTGCGTCCGCTGCCCAAGAGGCCGGCGGCGCCAGAACGAGTGAGAAGCATGCGCATCTTTGCCAGCGCGTGGCATCGGACCGCAATCGCTCGCTGGAGAAATTGAGAAAAGCTGTCGCACACAACTTTCTGCAGCAGAGCCTCAACGCCGAGGCCCTGGTATCGGTAACACGGTACAACATCTACCAGGCCATGCTGGTCAACGCGACGTACCTAGGCCTGACCATGGAGCTGCTGCGCGAGGATATTATATCGCCGTTCAATGTGATCGGGCCTGCTACGTTTGGCTTTGGCGCCGGCGACCTTCCGCCGAGTCTGCGGCCGACGGCGCTGCAGCGACAGATTGTCCACCATCCTTGGGTCGATCTCTGCCCCATGCCGTCGCTGCGAGACGCGCTACTGCTGGGCGCTGCTGTGTACGACGAGGACGAGCTATGCCACGATTTATTCATTGGTGCTGGAAACGGCAGCGAGCACCAGGCCGGCCTCGTGGTTTGGGGCGAGTCTTGGGATCCGACGGCGTACGAGCTTTCAGAAGCCATCCTGGAAAAGTGGCAGTGGCTACTGGCGGGATGCACAGATGTTTTGGAATCGACAAATTCCTGGCGGGCAAAGAGATGTGCGAGGCCGTTGAGGCTCGGATTCAGAACTGAGGCTAAGCTACCGGAAGCTATGTGACACAACTTATACGCGAATTAAATTCTCGGTGAGATCCCAGAGCTTGGTCCAGTTATTCTCGTCGACGATGTGAGAGTGCAGCTCCTCATCCGCCACAGCATTGTTGTGCAGGAATGCGCCGGAGGAGTCCTCAATGGTCGGATCTACCATGCCGGTGATGATTGTCGCTGCACCCTCCGAGGTACTTGTCCAAGGAGGAACATCGTACTCTCTACCGTCGAGATCTTTGAGCTCTAAATCATTTGTCAGCTGCGTCTTTGCTACTGAAATGGCTGATGTTGAACGCCAGTGGGTCGGTACGTACTCCCCCCGGAAGACCTCAGCTTGGCAATCCAGGCACGGTCATCGTCAGTAAAGTGTCGCTGAAGGCCGGACCAAACAGCTACCAATGCAAGTGTCAGATTGTGCCAGGGTAAAATGGTATCAAGTCTTGTTCACGTACCGCCTGGGTCAACGCTATACGCACGCACGCCTTTGCTGGCGAGCTGCGGCGCCAGCTTCTTCACAAACATGACTCGGGCGGCGTTGGACTGGCCGTAAGCGACAATCGGCTTATACGAACCAGGCGTCTATATGTGCTGTCAGCAATCGCTGTTCATGAAGAGCCAGGCATGATGTCATCAAACTTGCCTCAAAATTCACGTCCTCAAAATTCATCTTGCCTCCCCGGACAGCCGAACTCGCGACAACCACCACCGACGACCCCCGTCCCGCCTTCTCAATCTTGCCTCTCAGCAGATTCACTAGCAAGAAATTCGCCACATAGTTTACCGCCAGCTGTGACTCGACGCCATCGGTGGTCTTGCTGTACGGCGGCCCCATGAGCCCCGCGACGAGCGCGACGTGGTCAATCGCCTCCACGTCGGATAGACTGGCCACCGCGCGCCGTATCTCGCTCTGATCGGCCAGGTCCATCTTCAAGAACCGAGTCTCGACCGCGGCGTCCTTTTCCTTGATTTTGGCGACGATGGGCTCCACGCGAGACTCTGAGCGCGCGGAGAGGATGAGCAGCTTGGGCCCGACGGTGCTCAGCTGCACGGCGAGCTCGCCAGCGATGGAATCGGCGGCGACGCCAGTGATGAGAATGGTCTTGCCCTTGAGAGCGGCGCCATGCTTCTCGAGAATCGCTTCAGAGGTCTGAATCATTTGCTTGGACGGCATTTTGAACGAATCTGTAGGAAAGTATATAAGTTTTCTTTGTCTGGACGGTAAAGTAAACTGGATTAAAATCTACCCAGAAGATATGGAAACACGTTCTTTTTATACTTTTTTTCGCTACATGCTACGACATGTTCGCCAGTGACCAGACAAGGCGGCAATTCCATCAACCATCTGATTCCAAAGTTGCAAACCGCCCAAAACGGTTAGAATCCTGTCATCAAGAAAGTGGGTTCAACGGGTTTTGGGCGCCTTTCTGAATCGGGCTAGATTTTCGTCACCCGCAGATGTCGTGGAATCCGAATCAGCCGGAGGCAGCACCAACATGGATGAACACGAAAAGAAAAGCTCGAGGGGGGGGAGGGGGCTGCTTCAGGCGGCAACACCGCTATTTATCGCTAGGTGCCCATCTAGCTTGCGTGAGTGCCTAGACACAGCTAACCGACTAACTAATCATGCGGAGCAGCCGAGAAGCTGTGCACGTTTCCATGAGATCCGCAGCAGGGGTGGAGGCTGGCGAATAAGTTCCGTGATCGTTCTCCCTGGTGCTGCTGCTAGGCAAAAGAGCTGCTACGTCTGTCAAGGGGCTCGAGAAACTCATGCAGCTGACTGTGGAGGTCAGTATTCGACATTGCTCAGACCGTGAGGAGATGGATGCCTTGCTTCGTATCTGTGAGTCGCAGCGATGGACATGAAGACTGATGTCTAGTCCTTCCAGCGTGTGTATACAGTGGCTCGTGCCGGCGCAAAAGCTGCAGAGTGGTGTGCGCGCAGATTGAGGCTCATGTGCAAAGCCTATGATCACCGCAAGATGATTGCTTCAGAAATTTATCGACATGATAGCTCATCTTTCAAGTACGAATCCTTTTCTTTTTCTTTTTTTTTATTTCATGTCTCGCTAAGTATCCTGCGCGTCCACTGCGGAGAACATAACCTCTGCGCTGCATTTTTGCGGTCCTCCAACCCTGAAGTGAGCACGTCAGGGTACTAGCTTGTATACTGGCAACGCAGTGAGTAAGGCCTGGGAGGCTCACCCATCACACAGTCAATTAGAGCCATGTGAGGTGTAATATTATGGCCGAGATTTGAATATCCTATTGTCTGCACTGCGGCAGTGTGCTAAGTACATGGCAGCTCATGATTGCAGTGGGCTATAACTAGCGACAATTAAATGACATTGCTTCGAGTTCTCCAGACATTGACCTAGAGACGGACTTCTTTCGGAATAAGAAACGCACCGATGCAACCCATTTTCAGTGCGGCTGGGTTGAACCTGTCAGGATATAATTTGACCATCTCGTTAAAAAGCTCCTTTGCATCTTTGGGGTTCTTCGCCAGCGCCTTTCCAAAATCCTCAATGTACTTCCTGGTCGCCGCCAAGTGCCACACGCCATCGATTTCTTCCGCTTGTCTGTGTCCAGCGACAACGTAGGATGGCTTCAGATCCTCCACAACCCCAATGGCCTTGATCCAGGCCTCACGCTTCGCCTGTGTATTTGCTTCGTAAAGCATCTGGTGCACCTGGCCATAGACAACATCCCCACACACTGCAAGTTTGAGATCGGGCACCCATAAGATGGTGGAGTCGTGGGTATCAGAGTGGCCGACCTCGATGGCCTGCAATTCATACCGACGGTCTATCAGAAATCTGTTATCTTCTGGGAGAGGCTTGATAGATGCAGTGGATTGAGGCTCGTAGATTTGTCCAGGAAAACGAGATCTCCACATTGTAGAGAATACCTGTTCCTCGATTTGTTGTTCCATGTGTCTGATGACGGCCGGCGTAGCCACTGGAACTGCCTCGGGAAAGCGGTTGAGGATAAGCGGGATGCCAAAGAAATGGTCTCCATGGCCGTGCGTTATGTATATGTGTGTCAAACTTCGCTTTGGTGCAATTTTCTCGATCCATGCAATCAGGACGTTGGTTTGCTGGATCGTAATCGGAGTGTCTACCAAGACGGCTTCCGTGGAGGTGTAGATCAGAGTGCAGGAAATGGGGGACCAGACACCTCCCTTCGCTGCCGGATCTGCAGCCTGAAGTGGGATTGGAGGTGCGACGTATACAGCAGACCTTAAATCAGACATTTCTTTTTTAAATGACGAATTTTATCTTCTTTTTTGGGTGTCTGATGTAAATTGTGAAAGGTAGAAAAAACAACAGCGATACTTCAAGACGACTGACAGTTGGTAGTCACCATCGCAAAAAGTATAACTTGTGAGATGAAAGCAGTGAGTATATGAGGTCGGAAGAAGCCTCGGATCTCGGCATACCCTTCACCGTGCCGATATGTAGCATTTCATTAACTCTGTCATCTATATAGCAGTTTAAATGTCCGTACCGCTCGTCTCATCGATTGCAGCGGCGGCAATCGAATCCTAAACGGACACGTTTACGTGATCTATGGCTGAAACATCAATAAGCTACATGTACTTGCCTGATTAAGCAGACTAGTGGCGTGGCGAGAGAAGAGGTGGCAGTGTATTGACCAACGGCCATTGCCCTCATCTGCCCGCATCTGCCCGCACTAGGTCCGCATAAGGTCCGCAACTATACGCCACAGCTGTCCGTCCCTTAACTTCACCAGGATCGGCCATTACAGTGTAATCGAAACCTCAAGCTACACAAGATGCCTTGTGATAAAAGGTTCGACTTCATTTTCCTGGCGCGCTTGTAATCTCGCTGTCTTCCTACAATTGATACTTGTGGCACCGTATCATCTCGCTGCCGGCATAACTTCACACTACGGACTACTTCTTCTACGTTCACTGGCTCTTCACTGATTACTTTGCGCCGCGGTCTGCAGGTTATCAACAGAGCTACCATTCATAGCTTACTTTAAGCCACTGCATCAAAGTTTCTACGCCCTTTTATCCGCCCTCGAGCCCTAGCTATCCAAGCATTCGCATTGCCGTACGAACCGGGCTAGGCTTTTCGTTTTCGAAACAAAATCATAACCCTTCCTCTCTGTTTTTGGCCGCCACTATGCCTTTCTGGAATATTTATCACAGCACTGGCGTTTTCACGGACCAGGACAAGGCCGCTATTGCCAGAGGAGCGACCGAGTTTTACAGTCGAGCCGGTCTTCCCGCATTTTACGTCCACACGCTTTTTACTTCGATGGAACGAGAAAATAGCTTTACAGGTGGCAAATTGCACTCTACACCTTTCGTCTTGATCGAAGTCGCGCACGTTGCGAGAAACTGGGACGGAAAAAAAGAACACGCGGAATATATCAAGAAGGGAATCGACCGCGTCATGATGCCCTTTACTACCGACAAGGGGATCCATCTCGAGTACGCAGTTCTGGAAGGGCCAGCAGCGTTGTGGAGAATCGACGGCGTGGACCCTCCGGAGGCATTTGGACCAGACGACAAGGATCAGGCGGAAGTGAACCGGAAAATCCTGGCTGGAAAATATCGTTCATCGCTTTAAATGACGGAGGCAAAAAGAAGTAGGAGAGGCGACGCACTAGTACTTCATAGTTCCTTTTGCCGTGTTAAATGGAATTCCACTTTCGAGTGAGTAGACCGAGTTGACAGAAAGTAATGTTGACAGAACAAATTAATGCTGTTGGCGAGGCAAAACAAAAACCAAGTACCAAATAATGTTCGCGACCGCTTGAACAAGTTGAGTGTCTGTGCACCGCGTTTCCGCATTCAATATGGCATTAAGTAGCTCTCTCATGAGTATAGCAAAATCGAACAAGGTCAATTTTGCGCCGCGAACATTAATTAATTAGTGCTCGGAGTCTCCCTGTGTTACTCTTATTGTCTGCTTTACCCCGGCTCCGACTTTGACAATCTGAAACATGTGCCTCCTCCACAAGATCCCATTCAAGAGGAGAGCTTCCACTGTTGTCGGGGAAAATCTCAACGTCATAAACCCCGTACTTTCAGTTAGTTTCGAGCGTCACAACTGGTCAAGCTTCCAGCTGACGCGAACGCTATGGGAGTGAGTGCGTCGGTGCCCGTTGTAAACTTACTGCGCTACAGGCCGGAACCCACTGTTACTGCGCTAATTTATAGGGAACACCTCGCAAAAACGTAGGCGTGTTTCCGTACCTAGGCTGAATACTCCAACACACATCAGCGGCCTCAGTCTCATAATTGGCCAGCCAAGGCAGGTAACCAAGTAGCCCATTAACTACGTGGCAGCCGCAGCTTTTACCTCCTCTCTTGAAACCCTCTTCCTCCCCTTTAACCCACATTCACACATTTCTTCTTCCACCAAACCGTTCTCAGCTTTTACAGAACACTACTTGGGTCACGAAGAGACTATGCACTTTGTAGTGACTGCACAACTTAGTCATCGGAGCGCTCGTTTCTCCATCCTCGCACATGGACCTCGGCAGCTTAGCCGGGCGGCCCGGAATGATTAGTCGTGCACTTCGTTGAATCGGACTTAGAGCCCGAGTATAAGGTGAAGGTGTGCCCCTCACAATTTGTCGCGAACAAGTGTTCTGTACACAAAATTCGGTAAACGAACATCCACGGAACAACATGTCCTCTGAAGTAGTGCATATCGTCGTAACACTTGTCCCCCAAACTGGGAAACTTGGCGAGGTATTTACTTGCAAACCTGCACACTTGATCCAAACTTGCACAGAAACCGAATGATTGAATTCCCCCACTCAATATTATTTTCCGAAGCAATCTGACCCTATCTGCAGTTAATACAGGCATTTGAGAATCTCTCACTCCACGTTGAAGCCAATGAGCCTGAAACACTCTCCTATTACGCCGTGCAGCCAAAAGGCAAGGATGAGCTTATAATTGTGGAGAAGTAAGTTTCTAACACGACTTTTTCGGTTTAATCGAAGCATGGCTGATATTGGCTATCGCAGGTATGCCAACGAGGGCGCGTTAAAAAGCCATGCACAATCACCAGCTTTCAAGAAGTTTGGAAAGGTAATTAGCACGATTTTGCAGTCCCCACCAGATATCAAGCGCTCGAGCTTGAAGAGTGGATTTGAGACTCGATCGAAGATGTAGGCTTTTGGACAAATTTATAGGCAAGGCTGATCATATCAACCCGGCCGTTATTAAAACAAGTACATGAACTAGGTTTAAAACAGAAACAAAATTGATTCACGTTGAAAACATAGATTTTCCACAAAAAAAAAGATTGAAATATATAAATTACGTTATAACTAGAGGAATACGAATTTCTGTAAATGAAAATTTAAAATAAATTAACGAAAGTCTTTGGTAATATAATGTATAAAAAGAGAATAAGTTTTTACTCGTCATTCTTACAAAACACCTCCGCCGAAGTCTTCCCAACAAGTCCCAAAACCAACGCAAGCATGACCGCGGCGACGCCAGCGAATACAAGCGCCATAACGTGGAAGCCGTAGGCTTCGCTAAGCCAGCCACCAACCAGCGGTCCAATGGCCAAACCTCCAAAGAAGAACAGCGAATTGAATCCATAAAGCTGCGCATACGGCCCGTGCTTGCCAAAAAAACCAGGATTGGCCATGTGGTACGACTCTATGACACTTCCGGCCTCGACATAGCTGATTGGACCCGTCAATGCAAGCGCCACGCCGTTGAGTGCCAGAACGACGCAAAAGAATGGCAGTCTGGCAGCGTCAGACAGTATTTCAAGCGATGGCAGGGAGAAAAGGCCAACTGCAGGCACCAGTAGCGCGTATCCCGTCGTCGCCAGCGCCCTTGGGCCGTATCTGTCCACTGCCCAGCCAGCGGGCTGGCCCAATCCGACAAGTGGCACTATCATGCAGGCAAAAGTCATGCCAACTTGGTTGGAAGTGAACAAAAAGAGACTTGTCAACTGGATTGGCACGGTCGCGTCAATAACACCGACAACTATGCCCTGCACAAGGGCGATGGCCATGGCCATTGAGAGCCGCGAGTTGCGCATGCAGAACAGCACAGGGAGGTTGCGCGCCAGCCAACCAGCATTCTCAGGTATTCTGAACTCGCAGCTTTTTAGCTCGTTACGTCGCCGAAGTAAAGGCGAGCTCTCGTCGTCTTCGCCGACGCAGCCTTGCGCAGTAGTGCTCTCGCTCAAGTTGGAATCCGACTCATCCTCATCTAGATCCGACACCACTCTGTACTTTTCCATCTCCAGTTTATCAAGCATCAGCAGCCTCATGGTAAGATCAACAAGCAGCACCGTAGCGCAGAGCGTAAACACGGCCTTCATCCCGCCAGAGTCGTATAGCCACCCCCCGAGCGCCGGCGCCAACAATTCGCCCACCGATACAAACGAGAAGATGGAGCCCGTCACGCGGCCCAGCTCGCTGGCGCCGACGAGGTCCTGGAGAGTGGCAAACCCGACCGCCCAAACAATGGCCACCGAGACGCCCTGCAGCAGCCGCGCCGCCAGCAGGACGGCGAGGGTCGTGCCCGCGCAGAGCATCGCCGTGCTGGCAAGCAGCGCCACGATGCCGACCACAAAGGGCAACTTGCGCGAGCCGAATCTATCGGCGGCCCAGCCGACCGGCACCGCAAAGAGCACCGAGGAGCCCGCGTAGGCGGCGAGCTGGCGCGACGTCTGCGTCTGGATGGCGGAGTCGTCGATGCCCAGACGGTCGCGCAGCACAAAGGGCATGACGGGGACGACGATGCCGTAAAGGAAGAGGTCGCTGAACAGGCCGATGCCTACCGTGACAATGATGAAGAGGCGCTGCGATCGCCATCGGTACCCCCAGGGGGGCGATTGGCGTGCCATGGTTGTGTGCTTCCGTTTATACCGCAGACCGCTTGCATGTAGACATAGACGTCTAAAGACGGTTCACATGAGGAAAGAAAAAAATGTAAAAGTAGGAGCTTTATAAACAAATAGGAGAAAGCTTTTTTAGGAAAAGATGGCTGTAAAGCCGATGAGGTCTCGCTCGGGTGGCTACATTTCGGTGGTTGGCTGAGACAAGGAAAGTAATCCGAGTACTGTCGGTAGGACTGGTGGCCAATAGCTCGGGATTTGACTCAGCTCATCGCAAATCGGTCGCCCAGTGTTTCTGACCGATGCGGAAAGCGCCCCAAGCTCATTTCCTCTTCAGCTTTTTCCTTTCTTTTTTTTAAGGCCTATGAACCCACGATCTTGCACCTTCAGCTGGGATGGGAGCGCCAGCCCCGCCGCCTCACTGCAGAGTTCCGTCGATTGAATCATGATGAAAGTATTTTACACAAGAGAGTGGCGAGCTGAGCCGCGCTAGATCTCAGCATAGCTCCCCCCTGTGCGCCAAAAAATCGCTGGGTCTAGATAGCAAGAATTTGTCCCGCCGTATGAGCAGCCGGACTTGAGATGGAGTGAAAGCACACTCAATTCCTGTGCTAAAGTCTAACTAAACATACATGATTAAAAGAAATCCAAAATGGGCGAGAAGAAGAGTTTATTATCGACCGCGCTCAGGTCAACGAAAACTTGCATCCTAAAGATCTGGAAGGACAAAATTCCACCCTGAAGGAAAATGAAACGCCGCCGTTGCCTTCACGTTTGGCAACCATGGAGCGACGCCTCGTGTTTGTTTTTCAACACCACCTGCCCCTATCTAGCCGAAGTTTCAATTGCAATAAGAGGTTTCAAACTTTAGACTTTCGGCTCTTTTCTTAACACTTTACACAAGGAATTTAGGCGGTAAACTTGAGAAACGTCAGCGTCGATGTTGGTACAGGGTAAGACGGCATCACGTGGGTTGGCGTTCAGCGCGATCCATTAACGCGTCTCGCCAAACACGTCAAGCTGCGGAGGACAAATCGATCGCGATAACTCGGCAACATACTGCCTGCCGGCGAACCATTCACGAAAATCCGAAATGAAAATCGTCAAAACATGTCCTACGCTGTAGGGAAGCCCCAAGCCTCGTCGCCCACGAGCAACGACGGCCCGCCATCCACAGCGACCGTGTACGATTTCATATGCCTGTTCACACACGACCTGCGCCGCAAGCAGAAGCGATGGCAGGATGGAAAGCTCAAATACCACAGTTTCAACAAGAAGGTGATGGTATACGATGACCGCGGCCATTTCGTCGGCGACTCCCACTGGGATCAGGAGGGCGATTTGGCGCCCGGCGACGAGCTCTCGCTGGACCGAGGCATGGCGCTGGTCCAGGTAGAAGACTGCACGGGCGAGAAGCAGCAAGACTTGACCGAGCTTCTCGACAAAAGAGCACGAGAAGTGGAAAAAAGACGACAAATTGCGGCAGCCAAAACGCGGCCAGCACAGCGGGGTTCGCTGGCTGGCGGGGCGCAGCCGCCGCCTCAGCATCGACCGCATCTCTCGCTGAACTCCTTGGTGCAGAGTCCCGGACCGGTTGGCCGCGCAGCCATACCGGCGCATTCCCCGTTTGAAGCTCGACAACAGAGGCTACATCAGAACCAGCCACCGAACGCTGACGCGCAGCCTACGGTGTCAGCGCCCCCAGCCAAGAAGCGACGCACCAGTACCTCGCCGCCGAGCAAGGCCGGGTTCGCAAGAAATCTGTTTGGAACCACGTTGAATCTATCCTCTTGTCCCGGGCCAGAGCTATTAGCCGCCAGGGCGCGAGCGCTACGGCAGAGGATGCTGTCACAGGCTGAGGCTACGTCGACACCTCAGGAAGACGAAGGGGTGGAAGAACATATACCTATGCAGAGCAGTCCTCTGTTTGTCCAAGATGATGCAGATGCTACGCCTTCGAGACCAGCAAAGGAACAGCGCTCGACGTTACAGCCTGTAACACGACATCCGATCGCCAGCGCACGCTCGGTGATGAGAGAGGCGGAAGAAGTAGGCAATCGCAACACGGAGGCGACGTCTGATAAAGAGGACAATCTTGGGCAAGAAAATGCCCCCAAGAAGCATACAAAAGAGACAGGAAAGCAAGCCCATCGTACAGCGGCCGTGGACCTGACTACACAAGATGCGCACCCAGAGGCGGAACCCGTAATACCAGAGGAACCTCCCAAGAGGAAAAGGAAGGACAAAGAACCATCGCAATCACTTAAGCAACAGCAAACAGAAGACCGGCCCGACGAGTCACGGAAACAAAAGCCTACTGTAACACGACGCTCACCTTCGCCCAATTTGATGGGTATTGATGAGCCTGACGACGTTGAGGCGGCACCGCGTCATCGCAAAGCTCCAAATGAATCCCAGCGCAAGAAAAAAGAACGAGAAAAAGTAGCCCAAGAGTCACCAGCCCCGGTGCGAAGGGAACCGAAAGCGAAAGAGCCGAGGACAACGTTACGAATGCGATCGAGACAAAAGAGAGGCTTGCTCATGATGCGAGAGCCAAGCCCACCACTGCCAGAACTGTCAACTTCAATTCAAGAGGAAATTGACGATAGAGTCGCCAAGACGCCGTCTCCAGAGCCATCTGTTCCTCCACCACGACAGGTACGATCGGCCTCGCCGGAAGAGGTGACAATCCTCAGCTCGGCGCCGCCTGTCGAGGGCGTCCCGGAGCCCCCTCCTGTAGACCGCATACCAAGTCCTGCGCTGCCGGATTCAAGCAGCGAGGATGATCTTCCACAACCGTCGAAGCGCCGAACCAGGAAACGCAGGACATATAGCCCTCCTCCCGAGCCAGACGTCAGCGAAGAGGAACCAAAGAAGAAAACGTGCCGAAAAACTACAAAGCGTACTGCCTGCGAGGACGAAAATCCGGATGCAGAGCAAGACCCGCAGCCTCGGAAGCGACGGACTGCGAAGCGCACCGCCTACGACGAAGAGCGCGGGCTTGAGCCCGACCTAGTCAAGGAAGAATCAAACAGGAAGACGCGTCGACGGACCACGAAACGAACTGACAGCGAAGACGAAGACTCCCAGGCAGAGGAGGATCCTCAGCCTCGAAAGCGACGAGCTGCGAAGCGCAGCGCGTACAACGAGGAGGTAGGATCCGAGCTCGAAGAAGGGGAAGGGGAAGAAGTAGAAGTTTCGGCGAAGCAAGGCCCACGGATTGCAAAGTTGCCTCGCAAAGGTATCCGGAGCAGAGAGATTCTCGGGTACATTGCGCAGGGTATTGAGACGATGATTCCAGGTCCGTTCGCTTCTGGTTCATTTCGGCTCGGGGGGCCGCCTGTGCCTGCTGTTGGTATCGCAGTGCCGGCCGAGCCTGCAGCGGCTGTACCAGTCGAGCAGGCTGCTTCAGAATCTTCTCAAATGCAGAAAAGGCCTGCCAAGCCTGTAACGGTTGCCAGTGCGCCAGTACCGATAACCGCAACATCAGTCGAACCGGTTCTTCCAGCATCATCTCCGATGCAGAAAACGGCAGCCGAGTCTGCAATGGCTGACACTGCATCGCAAACATTACCCGCATCGTCAGTTGCGCCGTCCCCTACGGTAGCTTCCCCAATAGAGGAAAAGCCAGCGTTCTCATCGCATCCCGTTCCAGAAGTAGCCGCTGCTGCCCCTCTCGAGGAGGTTGTCACGACTACGATCAGCCCACTAGAACCATTACGACCTCAAGCTGTTGCTGTAGTCTCAAAGGCTGCCGAGGCGACCACCAGTATTCAGGAAGTCAGCACAGAGCCAGGCTCTCGTCGAAATGCTACCACTGAAGCACCCCCGCCAGCCGTGCGATCCAACAGCTCAAGCAACGCGATTGCACCCACCACGGCCGAAGCTAACGAGACGAAGCTGGAGGCTCTGAGCGCGCCCGAGATTTCTCTCGCAAGAGTACCGAGGGGCACGACTGCGCAGGCATCAGAAAATGCGGCGCCTTCCGAAATCGAAAAGAAGCCAGACATTGTCCTTCAAGCACCGGTGCCTGTCCCAATTGAGGTATTGCCGACTTCAGAAAGTATGTCCAGCGGCAGCGAGACGAACCAGGCTGGGCGG
Organism: Akanthomyces muscarius; assembly: GCF_028009165.1. Taxonomy (NCBI): domain Eukaryota; kingdom Fungi; phylum Ascomycota; class Sordariomycetes; order Hypocreales; family Cordycipitaceae; genus Akanthomyces; species Akanthomyces muscarius. The sequence continues at coordinate 1,369,619 of NC_079243.1, read as the reverse complement.
CCGCGCATCGCCAACCCAGCTTCGCGAGGCAAAAAGGCGGCCCGGCGGGAGGACGCGGCGGGGCTGGCGCCGCAGGTCATGGTGCCGTTGGAGCCCGTCCAGCCGGTCGTCGCGCGCATGATTAGCACCCGTCCTGGCGGCGGCGCTGGTAGGGGCAGGATCGCTGCGGCAGGTCCTCTGGCTTTAGGCCCCGTGGCACCGCCGCCGCCACCACCGCCTGCAGCAGCGGGCGCTCCGGTTGTCGCGAAAAAGGCTGCGAGTATGCCTGGGTTTACGTCGGCGAGCGGTGGGACGTGGAGTCGACATGCGCATGATTTGATGGGAATGAATCGGCCGGAGCGGGGGAGATTGTGATTTCTTCTTCTTCTTTTGCTGTATATGATTTTTAGCATGGCTGGATCGACCCGTCACATTTTTTTAACGAATTTATGCAAATGCAATGAGCCAAGGCGTATATATCCCGTCTCGCAGTTCCATCGATTGCTTCTCTAGACGGCCCGTATGACTGCTGTTTTATTAGTGTAAGCCGGCCAGCCGCTTCGAGCAGAGTTGGCGGCGGGGCGAGCGGTCTGGACCCCAGGCTATGTCATGTCACTTGCCCACCAGCGTACTCGTAGAACGGCGCTTTTTCGAACTGTTTCTGATTGGTGACCAGTGCGAGACCTGGGGTTTATCCAACTTTTACCCAATTCGGAAAGGGCTGTATGCGTGTGTTTCGGTGGTGTCGTGCGCGGGACTGCATGGATAGACGATACAAGCATGGTCGCGCTGGAACTGAGTTTGTAGGCTTATCACTCACATCTGTGAAATGAGGCAACTGGCACCAAGTTCACCTGCATCCAACATGGATCAAGCTGTGATCGTGATGTAGCACGAGCGAGTGTAAGCTGGCTCATATCCTGGACAGGATGACGTGCAGGGTAGGTGCATGTATACACAGTGTCCGCCGGCGGCAGGCCAACAGAGCCAAGCTCGTGGGCATCTCGGAGCCGGGAAAAGGGCGGTCGCGCTTATATCTGAAAAAAGGAGAGACCCTGGAAGGATTCGGAGGAATATCGACCGTTGCTAACAGTTTGTACTTGGATGAGGCATGTCGTGTGCTGTTAGTGCAAAGCCTGGTAAGATACTCTGGAGGCAGCCGTAAGAATCAGGCTGTGGCACGGCTGACAGCCACCACACTAGCCGCAGTGACTCTGCCGCCACAGAGATTTCAGTGAGGCTTGCTGCCGTCTGCCATGTACCCTCTGCGTCGGACACTATCACGATTGAGCGCCAGTCTCGACCAAGACGCAGAAACATCTCGCCGAGAGTGCAAGTCACTTTCGATACAATCCACCCGCCATCATGATATGCCCCTGGCCATTTCCATGCATGACGGCCCCTAGACAATCAAAACTGCGGAGGAGGCCATGATCCCTAGGGACGACTAGCGCTTCCTATTCAGGCTCGCCGTTGAGTCACTGGCGGCAGGCTGAGTTTGATGGTGCGTACCGCTGGCCAATAATGGCAGCTCGTTCTCGCCGAAGAGGACTGGTGGGGTTTGTGCGAGGTGGGGTGCGGAGGACCAATGGAATGCTCGCAAAGACTGACCCTTGCTGTATTGCGAGGATATGATTGGATAAGGACGGGACGAGGCCTCAGATGCGCTAAGCCTAGTTGAGCACGCCGAAAGAGTCAGCCTGTTTGGTGGTGGGCTCAGCCAGCTCAGCCAGCTGCTCTGCCAAATGGCCGGCTCTTGGCCTGCAAGACGCCTGGCGACACCCTGATATCCCCTCCCCTCCAGCACCCGCGCTGCACCGCCCACCGCGCCATCGCAATCCCGCATCTCGCTACTGAAATACCTGCATGACTCCCCTCGGCCTGCGCCTCAGGTTTCCCTCCTCCTTCTCTTCCTTTCCGCCCTACTCTCTCGCCCACTCTCCCTAACCCCCAAGAATCTGAACCAGATTTCCTAAATTCCAGATCTCGGCAGTAATTGCGTCTCTGCTACGCTTTACTCGATCTGACGACCCCCAACGACAAACAGCCTGACCAGATCCTCTTTTCAAGGCTCGCGCAGACTCCATCACTCAAGTCTTGCCCATCTCACTTTTCCGACATTACCACTCAAGACTACTCAAGTCTTTCAAGAACCAATAGCCTCTAGAAACAACCCAATTGCAACAGTCGCATTGGTACCTGGCTAGATCCGAAAATTCATCGCCCCATCTGCTCCCAATTGTGAGTATCTACGCTCGCCCTCGTGCTGGCTCAGGGCTTACAAAACCGAGCAGTCTGGCCGCATCCTCTTCCGCCAGTTTCCTCTTAAAACTCACCAACCTGGATTATTATATCAGCACGGCCTCATTCGCACCATCCAGCATGACTTCTTCTTCCGCTCTTCCCCAGGGTTTCTCCATCTTCCAGCCCACCCTCGGCGCTCAGCTCCAGTTCTACCCTGCCGTCGGCACCCAGGAGCTCGATGAGCTAATACACGCCCATCTCGTCGGCCCTGCCTCCTCCCAGGAGAAGCGCGCCACGCTGGCCCTCGACTTTCTCGAGCACGCCCAGCTGACGGGCCAGAACTTCAAGTTCTACGCCGTCCGCGCCGTTGCTGCCTCGCCCGCCACCTCGGCCGCGTCCTCCTTCAACACATCGCCTGCCACTACCTCCTGGGACTGGAGCCAGAACTCGCGCACCGCCTCGGTGTCCTCGCGCTCCTCGCAACATCGCGTGTCCAAGCCCACGAGCCCTGCCTCGCGCGTGCGCGCCACCGACTTCTCCAGCATCCCCGGCATGAAGATCATGACCAAGGACGGCCTCGACGTCACCAACTCGGCCTCGCGCGGCTCCAAGACCAAGGAGCAGCGCGACCACGCTCACCTGATGCGCATCATCAAGGCCTGCGATAGCTGCAAGCGCAAGAAGATCCGCTGCGACCCCAGCCACAAGAAGCGTGGTGCCGCTTCCCCTGGAGCGCCCGCCGCCGCCGCAAAGGTCACCAAGAAGGCTCGCACAAACTCCCCTTCGGCAGCATCACAATCGATATCTCCACCACAATCAGTATCACCGCCGGTCCTGATTGAGGACTTTGGCAGCTTCTCCGCCTCTCCCTTTGATATGGACGCCTCGTTCAGCTTTGACGCCCTCGACACCTTTGCCCCCGCCTCGGCTGCTGCTGAGCCCTGGGATGAGTTCATTCAGTACCCACCCATGGGCCAGGCTGAAGACTACGATTTCTTTGCCGATCCCGAGAGCTTCCTCTCGTCGCAGTCCTCGGATGCCGACATGTCCGCATCTCGTCTCTCTGTTGCGGCCACTTCCCCTCGTTCAGGAGCTCCTCCTGGCCGTGACCCGGATAGTGGGCGTGCAGAGTCTCACACGGAGCTGCTTGCTGGAGCGGTCCTTTCCGCGTCGGTATCGGCACAGCTGCCGTACGAGTCGCCGGACTCCGCTGGCGACTACACCGACTTCAACCTGTACTCGCCTGGATCCAGCTTCTCCGAGGATGAGCGTATGCTCGACATTGGATCGTCGACTTCTGGCCTGTCCACGCAGAGCATGCCGTCACCAGTTGATTCACCACGTCGACCTCCGAATGCCGCGTCACCAGATGCTGGCACACATGATGTCAGCGCTGATGATGCGGCTCAGCAGCCTCCTTTTACCAGGGCTGAGGAAACCGGCCCATCGGATCGTTCCGATGTACGGGACGCAACTGCGGGTGGTGTTGCTGGTGCGCTGAGCGTACTGAGTCGCTCCGACGTGGTTATGCGCACGAACGAACAAGGACAACTAATAATTTGTTGTCCACCGGGCACCATTGTGGTCAACAGCAGTGGCCAGGGCTCGACCAACGCCGGCCTAGCAAACGTGAGTCCAATCCCCAACTTTACCCGTATAGCCAATCCGCCGCGACTGACTTTTTGGAAGGTGTCTACTGTCGATGACTCTAGCAACTCGTCATTCTATATACCACGTGAACTAAGTGTACGTCTAACCCGCTCCACGCACCACTCGTCAGCGGCTAACCCCATGAAGGAACTGGCAGTTGCATCTGTTTCCGCCGGCACGGGCAACGTAGACGCAACCGTGTCTACGTGGCTCGACCACGGCTCGGGCGGCCAGACTCCCGAGCTTGCGACCCCGATGGCTGCGTCGACCCAGAGCAGCCCGACGCAACTGGTCGGCACCGTGGAAAACAGCCAGCCATCGCGCTTTGTTCATCGAAACACCGACCTTGCCCAACAACAGCCACCGGCTGGACTTGCTGCAGCAAGCGACGGGCTCGACGTTTCGACTGGACTTGCTACTGGACTTGCTTCACCCCTTGCTTCTGCTTCTCGCCCTGCAATTGGACTCGACAATCTCGCTTCTGTACCATCCACTGGACCTGCCAACGGATTCGCAGCTGCATCGACCAGCTCGTCATCGGCGTATGTGTCATCTTCTGGTCTATCTGCTGTTGCATCACCTGCGCTTGCTCAACCCCTCGTCGATATTGTCGGCGGGTACGTCTCTGATGAATCTGGGTCGCTTTCTTCTCCTCACTCTCTGGTGCGGGATAGCAGCTCTGGAATCTCTGCTGGCGAACTTGTTGACGCATCAGCATCGGCACTTTCGGATGGTGCTCATCAAGCAACATTCGACGCTGGACGCAGCACGTCGGAAGCCCGCGTCTCTGCCACGTCGGATCTAGGCAACGAATCATCCAAGTCGGATGACAGCCCATCGGGTGCCTCTGACCTCGGTGACAAGTCATCCGTGGGTCAATCGACACCTGATGACAGCCAATCCGTTGCCTCGATAGCGTCGATGAATGGGTCTTCCTCATCGCCCTCGGCTGCAACGTCTGCGGGACGCTCTGTCCTCGACTCTGAGTCGGCCTTTGACGTATCCCAGACTGCCGCCTCGACGATTTCCCAGCGGGACACGACTGGCATCGGAAGAACTCTCCAGAGCCGCGACGCCCAAGACAACGTCACCACTGCCGAACTGGCGGTGATGATGCAGACCATCCTTGCCCGCACGCTACTTGCTGCCGCCTACACGCAGTCGATGGCTTCGTCGCCTGCGCCAAGCGTCCGCAGCAGAGCATGCCGAGGATCCTCGCCGCGTGCCCGCGACCTGCTGGCCGCGCGTGTGCCGGCTGTCTGTTAGTTCTTGGTCCCGCGGCTGAGTAGATGCCGACGCACAGGTTGCAGGCGTGGTCGGTGTGGGTGTGGTGGTTGTCGTGGTGTTTGATACCCTTAGCGTTGCGCTGTGTTTTGCCTCGTTTTTTCCTCGTTTTTCAAAAGTTGATTTTGCTACAATTGTTTTTACTACGATTTTATTTATTCTCCATGTATCATTAGCATCAGTCGTGGCGTGCATCTGGCCGAGCGGCCGCTTTTCGTTTGAATCCAACAGGGACCCTGGTCCCATAAAATTTATCAATGCATCTCTCCCGCGTATCTCGTGCATAATTAGTGGTGTGGTGTGGTGTGCATAATCGACCACGGTGGTGCAAATCTTATTTACTGAGCAGCGATTCTTGTTGTTCGCATCGCGATGAACGCCTTTTTGTGCCACCTCGACGTGGGGTGTGACGTATGATGCAGCCAGTACCAATAGACGAACAGTTCAGCGAGCGCCTCACTACCTACCTACTGAGTATACATGGCCACTGGTCGATGTGCACGAGGCTTAGCAAGCGAAATTGGCCATCTGCGCGACACAGAGTGCAGCAAACCAGGCCGTGTCACGGGGTGGGTCAGGTGACCTCTTTGGTGCTCTCGCTCGTCCCAGCGGGTTGGTTTGGCTAAGCTGGCTGGCTGGCTGGCTGACTGACTGACTGGCTGGGGTCTGGCTTTTTCTTGGGGGCAGCAGCTAAAATATTTGCCTTGGCCTGTATCCGTGCTATTGCAACGATAAACCACCAAGCAGCCTTGGCCACCTACGCTCTCTTCTTTTGCCTCGTCGGTACGAAGCCTGTCGTGCAACTTGGGGCCTGCGACGCGGAAAGACATATATTCATCAGGCGCACAAGGGGAGGACGGCATGGGCCGACCGCCTTTTTCGTGTCATTCCAGTTTCGACGGGATTGTGCTGGGCCAATCTCTATAATAAAGGGCCGTTTTCCCTTTTTTTTTCTTCCCGCCCCCCAATCTTGGATTCCGATCAAACTTGACGCAACAAAAAAGGCTTTGGGGAAAATCTTTCTGAAACAATTTTTTTTTCTCAGAGGTAGTCCTGCGAGAACAAAAAAGACTTGTCGCCCACGGCACGTTTAGAGCGGCTTTGGGGTGCTTGTTCTTTTTCTGATCTCGCGCAGCAGGGCTGGGTGCGTCTCGATAGAGTTTTTTTCCCGACTCTGCGCTTGTGCTCTTTTGGATGCAAGTCGCCTGACGGCACGTTGGGTTTCAATCGACATTTTTTGCCATCGATTTTGAATTGTTTTTGAATTGTTTGGGCATCATATTCGGCGAGTTCTCACGGCAGCTTTCAGAGGGCGCGCGCGCGCATCACTCAGGTGTTGTAAGTGAGGCAACACAAAACATACGGGCCCAATCAGCACCAAATTGGACACGCTTGCTTGGCTGGAATCTGCCTCTCTTTCACCAGAGACGCGACGTCGCACAATTGTTATACAATTGCTGTTTTTCTTTTGCCATTTTTTTCTCCCTGGATACTTGACACAGACGGGTTGACCAGGAGGGCACTGGTTTGAGGTAAAAAGAAGGGCTGGGAAAGCAAACGCAGCTCTTTCTTTGGTATCTTTGGAATATAGTTTCGGACGCAGGATTGGTTTGGAAGAGGTCAAACTACACGCGCCTCCTTGTCCATTTTCTGGTTTCATTCCTTTTCGATTGATTCACGGCTTGCACAGCCGCAATCATGACCAGTCTCAAGTCACTGAAGCTGAGTGGCTTCCGCAACACGCTGCGGCGGCTCCTGCGCAAAACGCCGCCAGCTGGCGACGGGTCTGGTGGCTCCTCGCCAGCTGGCAGCCAACAGCTCGACGGCAGCTTCCCCAATGGACAGGCAGAGGCAGCAAACGGAGCCTCGTCGTCAAAGGGCCTTGTTTCACCGTCGCTGAATCAGCTCAGCACGTCCGCTGCCACTGAGAATCACGACGACTGGTCCCAGGCTTTAAATGGTGACTTTTCAGACATTGTCAAGTCGCATGCTCACGACGACAAGGCCGACATCCTAAGGAATACAGACACAGACACAGACGCTGCGCAAGATACCACCACACACAATCTCATCGCCACACCCGATCCCACCATGGCTCCCCCTCGCCCTCTGTCAGAACAGACGCGGCCTACGCAAAAGGCTCCCGCCGCCTCCTCACACCTCTCACAGCTAGAGGAGAACAAGGAAAATGTACCCCCCGAGAAGCTCGTAGACTCTCTCGCCGGCCTCAAGATTGTCGACTCGCCTCAAAAGGGCGACGCAGTCACAAAGGTCGACGTCGCGGCGCTGCAAGAGGCCGCTGCCGCTGAAGCACAGCCTGCAATTGACTACAGCTTCCTCAACGACCCCCTCATAGCCGCTGAACGCGCCCAGCATCTGCGATTTATCGGCGAGGCATTGGATATGGTACGTGATTTACCATGGCTTCGCTCGCATTGACCCCCAAGCTAACAAGACAGGCCCGCCTCGCCCTCCAAATCAACGAAACACCTGTCGGCTGCGTCTTGGTCCACGACGGCAAAATTATTGCCAAGGGAATGAACGCCACCAACGTCACCCGCAACGGCACTCGCCACGCAGAGTACATGGCCCTCGCCGCCCTGTTCTCTTACCCCAACAAGGACGGCCCGCGTACCACCCGCCTCAAGCCCAAGCAGCTCACGGACAGAGAGGAGGCGGAAAGGGCTGCTCGCCGGCAGTTGAGCGAGGAAGAGGCCGAGTCCGAGACAGAACAGCCCGATGCCGTCCCGGAAACGCTGTCCACTGACGTACCACCCCACGAGGGCAACGAGGACGGCAAAAAGGGACACCTCTACCCATATGGACAGAAGATACTCGACATTGAGCGTGTCCACAGGTCCATTGTCTCCGAGAGCGTTCTCTACGTGACTGTGGAGCCCTGCATCATGTGCGCCTCGCTGCTGCGCCAGCTCAAGATCAAAAAGGTCTATTTCGGTGCTGTCAACGACAAGTTTGGAGGCACTGGCGGCGTATTCAGTCTACACGCCAACTCGCTGCCTGTTAGAGAGGACGGCCAGACGGCGGCCGCGCATCCCATTGCCAAGCCCATCCAGCTGCCTGATGGCACGGGAGGAAGCCTGGGTTGTTCGCATCCGCCGGGCGGGGGCGACGGAGGTAATGTCGAGCCGGGGTACGAGATTGAAGGCGGATGGGGCCGTGATGATGCCGTTGCTCTGCTGCGGCGCTTCTATGTCCAGGAAAACGGACGAGGTGAGCATGAACTCATATGGTGACACTCTGCGAATATAACTGACAGGAACAGCCCCGGTACCCCGAAAGAAAGAGGGACGAGCTGCTCGACTCGCTGCTATAATGGGGCAGGACGGTGTCGAGGGAGACGCCGATGATGAGACGGCGACACCTAGTGAGGGTGTCGACACGAACGAGGCGGGCGATGACGTGCGCAAGCCGAGCAGCGAGTCGAGCTACGACGATGCGCAGCCGGACATGGATGGCGACAATCTTTACGACGCTTGATTGGAGTCTGGCGTGGTAGCTCGGTACGGCGACTTGGCTTGAGAGTGGCACGGCTGTTTGGCATGGCGGCTTGACACGGTGGCTTGGCATGGTAGCTTGGCATGGTGATTCTGGCATGGCATGGCATAGCACTGTACGATACTGATTTCCTAGAGGTACCTAAGAACAACACTGTATATTATGACCATGGACAGTTCTTTCGCTTTACATTGTTAATTTCGCGCACATCGCCCTCGAAGCTGCCGGACCACCCATCTCATAACAAAGTAGTGACCATTACTCGCCAACACGCTCGTCGGTACAATCTTGTCCTCCCGCACCGTCACCTCCCACCTCGTCCCCGTCGCCTCACCAACTTCATCCCACAGCCTCCGCCAGCTATCCTCGCTGTACACGTACAAGTCCTGCCCAAGCCAGCTCTTCTTTTCAAACCCCTCTTTGCCGCCGACCTGTCCGCCCGTCATCAGACCCTTTGCCCCGCCCGGCGCCAGCAGTCCCACGAGCCTCTTGCCAATCGCCACGCCCTGCTCATAATCAAACAGATGAAAAAAGAGCGACGCGCCGATGATGTCGACTTTTCCGACGAGCTGGTTCAGAGCAGACTCCGGGTCGAGAATGTCGGCGGCGATGAAAGACGAAGGAGGGAGGCGGTCGCGGTCCCGGAACAGGGCGTAGCCGAGGGACGCAAAGTCGAGGTCGAGATCGGTGCCGTGGAGGGATGACGGGGGCGCGCCGTCGAGGATCAGCTGCCGCAGCTCCTGGCCGAAGCAGCAGCCGACCTCGAGATAGGTTGCGCCGGAGGAGGTGAGGCGCTGGAGGATTTCGCTGTAGCAGGGGGTCTTGCTGACTTCAATGTCGAGGAACTTGACCATGCCGATGCAGGGATATGCAAACTGGAGATGAGTGTCAATCGCCGCTCGGGATTACTGTGATTTATATAGAAAAACCGTACAATTGAAATGGCACGCTCTCTCTATGGGAGATCGTCAGCACCTTGGTTGGAGGCTGGAGGTGAGAGGAGGGCTTACAATGTCCTTGACGTGCTCAACTACATCACCGGGCGGGATGCCGCTGTACCTTTCCAGAATTTCTCGTGCTTGCGGGTTGACGTCGTCAAATTCAATGTACCAGTCCTGCTCCTTGGCCTTGCGGACCACCTCGGGGTCTTGCGCGGGACGCATCTTGACCAGACAATGACTTGAAATCGTGGCGGTCATAAAGCGACCAAAGGAAATCGGCAATGCTGACCGCGCAGGGCTGCACAGGCCTGGGGGGGGGGGGGGGCGCTTCTTATTAAACTAAGCCATGCCTATTAGTTTCAAAAAAGTCCAAAGTTGCAACGCCAAACCCCGCGCTGCTTTCTTGTCGCCGCTTTGCCAAGACAGGCAGCAGAGAGACGTCGTCATCACGAGCATGGTGTCTTGGTTGCAAAAAGAAAAAATCGCGACGCCCGTGGCTACTCCATGGAGCCTAGTTCACCAATGACGCGGGGGGTTTGGTTCATGGTCAACTACTTTGAGGTGCCCAGATGCTACGCCAGGGTCGCATCGAAGGTCGCCCAAGGGACGCTCAGACACTGGTGGTGACAGCCACATGATCCGACACATCCGCGGGGTACAAAGGATCGCAGTCGACAAGGCTCCGACACGAGAGTTGAGTTGGCCAGACCCGCGGGTTAGGCACTTGCTTCAGACCAGGCTGACGGGAAATGCGCCGGTCAGGCCGCGGAAATCGCCAAAGCTCACGTCACGAATCGACAGTGCATCGGCATCGCACGCACCATAGAAATCATGCGAGTCAAGTTTAAAGTAATTACAGGGTATATTGTTATCGTAAGACGATTTCCAGGACTCGTACTATAAACAGTCGCATATCGACATCTCAACTTTTGCAACGTCATTCCACCATCAGCCTTAGTGCCACGTCGCCGGGCCAAAAGTACCATTCCCTATCGAAAGGAGAGACGACTGCGCGTCCTCAAGACCACCTCCATCAATGGTGTTGCCGACAATGTTGACTCCCCACCAGCTAAGCTCCACGGGGTGGTACTGTACAGCAAAGAAGATAATGATGCCGCAGAAAGCAACGGCACCAGTCATACCTGCAGACAACAGGTAGTTGTACTTCTCCCACCAAGCAGTCTTGTAACGTCTGAGGTAGTACATGAAAGCAGCCGAAATGTACAAGCCACCGGTAAAGAACGACAGGTTGTTGGGGGCCCAGAAGAGGAATCCGTTCATGATCAACGAAGGATGGATGTTCTTGAGCAGAGACAGAGGCTTGAAGACGACCAGGTTAAGGGGGGTGTAGATGGCACCGGGCAGGGCGTTCTTGGCGGCGTTGCGGACATGGGTACCAAAGCGCTTGCCAGTCCACCAGAAAACCGCCAGTAGGAAGCCGAGCAGGAAGCAGTATTTGAGAGTAGGATAGATCTGCGAGAAAATGCGAGCAGGGCCAATAGCACCCCACACCACTGACGCAGAGAAGTAAACCCGCGAGCCGTTGGCGCAATTGAACTTGGACTCCTGCTTAGGGTCGCAAATGTGAGGAATCTGGGTATCAGCGAACTGGACGACAGCATACGCAATGAAACTGCAGACAAAAGCGCTGAGGACTTGACCGCGGTACATCGCACGAGGAGGCAGCTTGGCGTAGAAACCCATCTTCTGGTCGGAGATGTAGTTGTCGGCTTGACCGTTGATGTTGTAACCGAACGCCTTGACGAACATGAGGGCTTCAGGGTGGCCAGGAAGGGCGTACCCAACAATGAGCTCAGTGACGACATTCAACCCTTCAGTGGTACCAGATATGGCATACAGGTAGGACATGGGGATAAGGAAAACCAGGTTGAGACCAATGACGAAGAAAATGGTCCAGACAGGGGTATCAAGCTGGGGCCATTGGGTCAGGATGATGATGGAGAAGATGAAAGAGATCAGGGCAATAATCAAGAACCACCAGTCGGGAACCTCGGGGTACTTGCGGACCAGGTTCGTCAGCGGGTTGTCGAAACCGTCATAGATGGACGTCTCGGTCTGGGAGATGTTGTAGAGGTGGCGACCGCTGTCACCGAGGCGACCACGCGCAAGAGAGCCGAGAGACCTGCTGACACCGCTGAAGAAGCGAGTAGTGACTTCGGCAATAGACGCGCACATCGACTTGGTGGCGCGCCAAAGAGGGCGCCAAGCATCAAGGAAGATGAAAACAAAGGTCAGAGGGTAGAAGGCGAAGAAAGCCCCATACAAAACCAGGTTTCCGGCACTGTAGAAGGCAGGAGAGTACTCCTCATAGGCGGTCCGGTTGAGGGTACCGGTACCAGGGATGACAACGCGAGAAATGTTGTAAGACGCACCCGTGTTGTCAAAGATGCCGGAACTGTTGATGGGTAGGTATGACGTCCATTGGACGTTGCTCCAGTACAGACCGATAATGCAGAGACCACCAATGATGGTTCCGATGTACTGCTGCAAAGTGACAAAGAAGGGAAAGACCAGAGGCTGAGAGTAAACGGACATATAGTTCCAATCAAAGGTAGGAATGGGGTTGAAGCCCAAACCGGCCTGGGAGCCAGTGATGATGTTGAGGTTGAAGTGGCGGGGAGCAATCCAAGTCATCCAGGCAAAGGTGCTCAGAGCAGGAAACAGATAGCCAGGAATCCAGTAGTACACAAACATGGCGGAGAATACGATAAAGAAGAACTTGTATCGTGAGATGGACCAGCCATGGAGGGTTTCACGCTTCTCAGGAACGAGCAGGGCGCGGTTGAGAGCTAGGGTGGGCAGGACGCTAGGCCAAATAGCCTCGACAGGATAAATGACAAAGCGACGCAGCAGACCAGAGAAACCAAGACCCATCATCTGGGTGGCGAGGAGCAGCAGGATGCTGTAGGCGGGAGTGAGCCACTTGTCGCCATAGTAGACGGTCTGTGTCTGAATGTTCCAGAAGCAGTAGGCAGAAGTAGATCCGACATTGATCATAATTGTGGCCAGCATCTGCTCCTTGTAGGACCAGGGACCGGGGTTCAGCGAGACACGCGAACCGCCCCAGTTGAAGCCCCAGTCGGGAAGGATGTATTGGAAGGCGATGCCGCAGGGGTACAGCAGGATTTGCGCGACAGCGGAGGAGAGGGTGATTTGAGGGTAGCGCGAGTTGAAGAGAGAGTTTGTGAACTGCGAGATGACGGCCCAGCAGAGACCGAGGAAGACGGCACGAGGCGTTTCGCAGGGCATATTCTCGTCGTCTGTCGGGGTAGTGATGGCGCGGACCTCGGCGTACGGAGAAAAGAACTTGTTGACGGCAGTCTCCGTCTTGAGCTCCGTCTCCCACTCCTCGGGGGTCTGGCCATCAGAAGGGCCGTTGATGAGCTTCTGGAAGTGGACGCGGGTGGTCTCGCTAAAGTTGTAGTCGTACTTGTGGTACTCGAGCATGTCCGTCAGGATCTGGCGGCACTCCTCGACGCCCAGGACCTCAATCTTGGTGATGACCTGCTCAATGTCGTCCATGGGAGCCAGGCCGTCGGCGCCGTCGCCGCGCTTCTCGGCGAGCTGGTGCACCTCGGCGTCCACCTCGGCATGGTGGCGGGCAATCTGGTCCTTTTCGTCCATGGTTGTTGTGACGTGAGCTTCACCGTCCCCAATGGGGTCGTTGATGTAGGGCTTACGCTCAGACATGTTGGCAGATGCCCCCTTGGCAGCTTCTCAAAAGTTGCGAAGCTTGGAAGGTCGTCTGAGACAGGTAAAGATGAGAGATGGGATGAAAGAGAACAAGGGATAAATCCAGGTAAGAAATGCGTCTGGGGACTGGGGATTATTATACATGCATCGTAGGGTCGAGCGATGCTACTACTACTGCTACCATGCCTCGATACCACCCCCCATCTTCCGCCCAGCTGACAGGAAGGCACAAATGCCGGCCGGGGAGATCCTTTGTTGAAGCGGCGGCAGGAGGTGTGCGCATTGTGACAAGACGCCACGGAAGGCGGTGGTGTGTGCACGCCCAACGGAAAGCCTCGTAAACAGCTGTTCTATTTGCAATCTCACCTTCCCAATTGAAGCAAAGGTTCTGCACTAGCAACTAGTTTGGCTAGCGACGGGACTCCGAGGAGCTGATGGCGCGGGCGGCCTGGGTGAAAGGCAACAAGGCAAATCAATCTGCCCCAGCTGATTCTCCTACCGGAGTCGCCTACACACAACCAATCCAGACTTGGGCCCGGCTCGCACTAGAACTCCTCAAGTGGCAGGGGGAGTGTGGGAGAAAGCTGGGGCGAGACCACGAGATCCACGCGCGGATTAGACGCTACTGAGGACGGACACAGGGCACTTCGTTCAGCACCGCTCTCTGCTATCAGGAGAAATCTCCCAAACGGGCGAGGCGGCCGATTCGTTGCGGCATTGCGGACAAGAAAGTGGCGGCAGGGGCCTTGCATATGCTAGTTATCTACGGAGCTGCAAGCCCCCGCGCCCTTGGCTTGAATGGGGGGTTGGCGCTATACAAAAGTTCTCTACCTGCTTTTTCAAGCCTAACTCGTCCCCCGGCACCCGGCACAGGCGCTGCCAAGCCATGAGCCTCACGACTGTTTACGGGACGGTCGGCATGGCGGCGCCACCACGCACTGGCAGTTGCGATGGAGGCTGGCTGGCTGGCTGGCTGGCTTGGGGCGCCGCTGCGACGCTCGAGCAGCAACTGCACGGTTACCTGCTGCTCACTGACTGACCGAGGGTATTTGCGCGTGTCAGGTTCTCATCTACTGATAGTGCGCGATATGCCTTGTGGAGAGAGTGGGAAGGGCAGAAACCACTTTTGTAGATACGACAAGCGCTGTTGAGATGAGGGGATAGGGTTGCAGTGAAGCAAACAGGCCGTCGAAACCTCCACGCCACAACGACTCAGATACCACGCGAAAGAACTTTAAGCCGTTGCAATTGACACGAATGCTCTGTTCCCCCCTGCGAACGTGTGGGCCGTGCGGTGAGACTCATTCGCCAAAACGTGTGACTTGAGCGGGCGGTTGCCTCTTGTTCATCAGGCTGCACAAAACCCCAGGTTCGTCAACAGTTTCCATGAGGTAAGTCTTTGCTGTCGTATCGCAACTGTGAGCGAAATGGGGTCCCTAGTTCCAGGAGGCTTCCAAAAGTTCTTTTCCAAGGGGGACCTGAGACTCCACGGTCGCGCCGGACAAGTTCCTTTGACAAATCAGCGTCGTGATTATCTCGAGTCAAACCGACCCTAGGCCCGAAACGGGCGCATCCCTCCCAAGCTTCCCCCACAGTCCCGAGGTGGTGCTGATGCCGTCCACCCGTGCAAGATTGCAAAAGGCCTGGCGGTGGTATGCACTTTCATCTCAGCCTGATTCTGCGTTTCCCCCCTCTGACAGGTGCTTGATCCAGTAAAACGGTTCTGCAGCTCTCCAATGAGCTGTCACGCACTCTGAGGCTAGAACAGAAGTCCCTCTGGAAAAAGAGAAGTCCGTTTCGCATTAGCTCGCGGCGCTACAGCAGGCACTGGGCCCCAATCTTCGTCAGGCTATACAGTTGTGAATAAGGGAACTTCTTCAAACTGCAGCCCAGGCGATTGGGCTACCCCAAAGCTAAGAGGGCGCCATTTTAGCCATAACGCCTCGGCGGCCATTACGGCCATTTGCCTCGGGAATGCCAAGCAAAAGTGTTGTGTGATGAAGGCGCAACGCCAAGTACGGGATCGAAATAGCACTGACGCCAAGCGATGTGCAGCTGGGGGCGGCGCTGCGGGCGGGAGCTGGGAAATACCATGCCGCTAATTACGCAAGAATTCAGAGCAACAGCCGGTAATAATTGTCCGAGGTGCAGCCACGGCGTCGCCATCACGCATCTTTGCGCGACAAAGAGACCGCCACTTTTCTGCACTCTCTTGCACAACTCCTGAAGCTTATCGACCTCGGGCCATTCTTGCCACAGCGGTGCCGCCGGCATCGCCCCCTTTTGTTCGCCCTGAAGGCCCTCAGCTGATTGTGCGTCGCGGGCGTTGCGCCTCTAGGTTCTAGAGCGCCACCACTAGAACTTTTGCATGGCGCGCAATTTTTAAAGGCACATGCAAGCCAGGGTAACAGCAGCTAACTACGTTAGTCCAGGAAGGGACCGGGGTGTGCTCGACGCCCGTCAGCTTGCGCTAACTAATCCCCAAACGAAGCCTCCGGGGTAATAGCCCTGTAGGACAAAGATCCTCACGACGCCCCCGTTGCAACCTGTCCAATCGCCAAGCCGGCCTTGGCAGCAAATCACCCTCTCAACTCCACTCTTACTCGGCAGAATTCCATCTTTGTTGATGGCGCGTCTCTCGTTGGTCCCGGAGTGTGTGTCCAGACTCGTGACTTGCCCGAGGACGAAATCAGCTTGGGCATGCACTGGATGGAAAAATTAGCTTTCCGCGGCACCACTGGTCCATTTTCTTCGCTAACGAGAAGCCTATTTTTGTCATTGTGTCTCACTTCCGGCCATTGGCATGCAGTTGAGCGCCACCACCGTCCCCTCCTTTCAATGTGACAATGGTCGCACACGCAGCCTGCTTTGAGACGAACAGAAGCATATCCCGGATCCGATATATCCGCGTGGCTGAAAGTCTGCTGAAGCCCCGTTTCTCGTACCACGCGAAAAGCAGCTTTTGCAGTCTTTTTGTGTGACAGCCGCGAGGATCTACGGTGGCGACGAAAACTTTTCCCTCGCAACGGACTTCACCTCGGATTTTTCGACAGTCGAGCTCTCCCCGTAAAACAAAGGCTCCCCAGAATCGGTCTACTTGCAAGGGTCGCGTGGGAAGCGAAACGTAACGTTGGCAGCAATGCGTGACCTCTTGGACATGGAGACTTGGCCTCGTCTAGCTCAGCTGGTTATCTGGGGAAGAGCCCACAAGATTTTCCGGGGCCAGATGGCCTCGTTACTCTTACGAGATAGTAACAGAGCCTCATTGTGCCTAGGTCAAGTAAGTCGTCCTCAACGCCATTCGGTGGCTGGGCATCGGCTGGATTGGGCTCGCCGGCAACAAAGAGGCGTCGATTATCCGTACTTTTTACGCAATGGTAGCATTTCGCGCATTTGCACTTTTGCATTTACACAATCCAAAAGTTCAATTTCAACTCCAGAGAGACATTCAATAGTTACTCCAAATTGTCGAGGACTTTTGCTCCAATCCTACCGAGCTGGCAAGCCTCCCGTGGCAAAAGTCCCGAGCCGGTTAATCGGCTATCCCACGGCGTAAATTGCTACTAAAATCTCCGAGGGCGTTTATCCGCACTACAAATAGGGACTTTTGTACTTGTTCTTTTGTGAAGCTGATGAGTAAGTAGCTTAACTGCTGTGCTCGAGTCTAGCGTCTCGTGTTTTGAAGTGACCTGTAGATAGCTCACAGGCTCTCATCCATATCAAAGAGGCGGAGGGGCTCCATGCATGTCTGCTGACCTTGTTCTGGATCCGACGCCGACGAGATATGGGCATTTCCCCGAGGGTGCATTATTTACGCACATCGTGACGAGAACGGTTGAGTTTTGTCCCTTTGTAGTCGGTAAACCCGACTAGAGATGGAAAGATCGAGCCTTGGTATGCCAGCCGGGCTAATGATTTTTCATTTCAAATCATGGAAAAGAGTATTCTGGTATGCCGGCTTCATTTGCGATGGGCGAGCTCATCAGATCAATAGTGCGCCCTCAACGGTCAAACTCGCGATCCGGCGAGCCTGGTTGCAAACAGTTCTTACTGCGCGTCAGCTACAGAGAGCGACCCGTGAACAATACAGTCGTTCATATATAAAGCTCTTATACTATCTACAGTTGGACGAAATCGAGCCTTTTCTCAAACATCTGCGACCGAGACTCGACTTCGATGTATGTGCGCATTTTTGCGTCATCCACAAGGAGGGTGAGCCGATGACGCCTGCTACGGGATAATGGCGGGATGCTGTGCGCATTTCCTCGTGCGATAAATCTGCACTCGCTATACTAGAATCGTTATACTAGACGGCGAAATTTGCAGCAGTCCACGGCCACCGACCGTGACATTCCAGGATTTGCAAAAGGTGACGTAACTGCGCAGTGTCGTGAGGCTACGGTATAGTGTCATTATAGATCCGAGCCTTGATCGGGATTCGATACATAAATGCTACGAAGCTGCGAATTGCTGCAGTAATGGCATGTACAGAACGCAGAATTACGAGTGTCAGGCATGTTGAGGGGTCAGCAGCGGCGCCCTGTGTTAGCAGCCCTTCGACACTTGTGCCCCTCGGACGAGAGTAAAGCAGTGTTCCTTGTCCTGCACCCCAAGCTGTGCTGGCTGGGGACAAACCATTACGGACAGGCACCTGCCAAAGCCATTCAATTCGTGCCAGCTTCCATCGCCAACAATCTACAATAGCTGGCACTGCTTGCGGATGTCCACGCCAGGAAAGCCACTTGCCGCCAGCCAGCGGCTTGGTTTCCGCAGAGCAGACGGAACGGGATATTTTACACTGCCTACGGCCGTATGTTCCAACTATCTACCTACCAGAGTTAGACCAGTCAGGCACACTCTTAAGACCAAAATGAGATGGAACGCGGGGTGATATGTCAACAGTTGAAATGCCGGTTCATGGCAAATGTGGCACACGTGGCCGCCGCCACCACCACCAAGGCAGCCTCTTAAAACCATGGGCTCCCGAGAGGCCCGTGTGAACAGCTTGTTCTTGTCCGTTGGTCAGCTAAACTGCAGGAATCGGGTACACGTAATAAAAAATGCTGATCCGCAGCAGAACTTTGACCCTTGGCCAACTCACTCCTCCCGCACATTTGCTGCTACCCCGCGCAACTTGACACGATGCAGGTCGTTTAGTCTACCCCAGCCCTGCAGACCCTCGCGGCAAGGGAAAATACTGTCGAGAATCTCGTTGCCATTGCCCATGCCAAAGTGCGAGACACATTACGCACTTAGGAACGCACAAATCATACTGCCATTGTGTCCGTTGGTCTACCGAACAGATTCCTCCACTCCGTTTACGTCGATACCGCGCAGGTTTTGATTAGTAGTGAAATGATTGGCTACATTGCCGAACCTTGTGATCAAGAGGTAGAACTGTTCGCTTCTGAAAAAGGCCAAGGCTTGCTCGCCTCTCTCTTACCCATGTATCAGGAAATTTGAGGACCGACCCTGGGCGGACACGACCGCTCCCAAGTGACACAATGACCAACGCCTTTCTTGAGTACGAATCTCACAAAGCGAAACGGGAGTCCGAGATTGAGAAGCAGCTGGAAGATCTCGCTCAAGACTTTGTCTACTGGGCAGGTGGGAAGAAACGTGACAGTACCTCTACGAACGCCGAACTATACTGCTATAGTTATATTGAGTAAGTATATTTAATGGTACGGACCTTTTTACTTGCACGTCAATTTTTGCGCTATTTAGCTATTTCATCTCGTTAGTAGTGTCATTTTAAATATATATGGTCAACGTCCTAATTAGTCTACACTATCGAAAAGGCCGAGGGGTTACACCATTTTAATCCAGTCTTTCACAAACTTTATACTCCCGTCACGGAACACCCTTTTTTTTATAAATTCGTCCAACCGCCAATTTATCCTAGACCATGGGCATTTACCTCGCGACACGACGCACTTGGTGTCTGCCGCCTAGGAGTAGAGTTCTCAAGACTGCTGAATCAACCATGTGGCTTCCATCATGCACCGTAACACAGCCACTTCGTCCCCGCCTCAGGTGGGACGCAAATGCGCAGTGGGCGATTTCCGGCGTGCATGGTGAGTGTCGGCGATGAATCACGATGACGCTGCTGGAAAGACCAAACTTTGTCGTCATGGGTTCCAGAGCCTTTGGTCAATGTTGCACGGCCTCACTGGGCAGCGGCGCTAGCTGCCCGTCCCCCTTTGCCGTTCTTCCGTAGCTACGGACCCGCATTCTACCAAGTCACGATCAGGACTTAAGGCTGAGATCATGGCGGAAGAGCTCCGGTGGCTGCACTGGCGGCCAAAGCGGCTCGGAGGTCGGAAAATCAACTGCAAAAAGGAATAACGTCTGTCTCGGAAGTTTCTTCTTCCAAGATATAAGACGCCGTCTCCCATGTCGCCTTGAGGACACGTTGAAATGGCGGTATGAAAACATGCAAGATGAGCTGCCACGACCGCAAAATCTGCTGCAGAAATGATGTCTCAAGACTATAAGTTTGCACATCGAGTAAAGGTGACGACCCCTCTTACTGTGGGGAAATGGCACAAAGATTGTAGTAATTCTTGCCATGGTTGTGGCTGGCTGTACATGTATTCACTACGACATTACACTTTGCTACGTCAGGATACACATGACCTCGTTTCCGGATTGGCCTCATGCAGGTCTGAGAAAATTGAGACTCACACTATAAGTGACAGAATCACTTTTCAGCCGTATCATCGTGCATAACCCCCACTTGTACCTCTTAGTTCAGCTCCTTCTTCCGAGACACTCGAAAAAAAAAAACCTCCTGCGGCAGGAATAATACTAGATGAGCTCATGCAGATCACCGGAAAATGGCCGCCGTCGCGGGTTTTAATTCCCATGTGTATCCTCCTGCCAGATCAATTCTCTGTTAGCATCCGAGAGTCTTCAACGCAATTATTTCCTCATCTACCGAGCCACAATGAGAACTTCCTTCAGTCCCGCCAGCACTGTCTCTGAAGTCGTGACTAAGACGCTCGTCAATGCCGAAGATGAGTGGTCGCCGCTCAAGACCGTCATCGTCGGTCGTGCCGAGCACTCTTGCTTCCCTAGTGAGCCGCGTCACTTGATGCAGGCGTTTGTGCCTCGGCGCTTCCTGGGCAACTTCCGGCCTCATAACCCATTTCTACCTGAAATTGTCGAGAAGGCCCAGGAGGAACTTGATAACTTCGCCAACGTGCTGCGACGGTATGGTGTAACCGTCTACCGGCCAGATGAGGTGGACTGGCTTAAGCACGGCGGGTACACGGGAGCGATGCCGCGAGACCGGCTGCTCACGGTCGGCAACACGCTTATCGAGTCGATTCCTGCGTGGGGTTGCCGACAGCGCGAAGTTGAGCTGGCCTACAGCACTATACTCAGCAAGCTTTCACATCCAGAGGAGGCGGGATGGCGCGTATTCCGGCAGCCGAAGTTACATGGGCGTGATACCATTTATGACGGCAAAACGGAGGACAGCTTTGATCCTTTGACCGACTGGGCTATCAACAACAGCCGCCCGGCCTTTGACGCGGCTGACTTTATGCGCCTCGGTAAACACATTATTGGGCAGCTTAGCCACGTTACAAACCAAAAGGGCGTCGACTATCTACGCGCTCTACTGCCAGAGGGGCACACGTTGGAGCTCATCGAGCCTAACTACTCAATGATCATGCATATTGACACAACTATCCTACCACTACGCAAGGGTTTACTTGTATACAATCCGCAGTATATTGGTGAGGACCAGCTACATGGTCTCAAGGCACTCGAGGGCTGGGAACTACACCCATACCACCTGCCACGGCGTCCTGACTCGCCTAACGGCCCGGAGCAGTACATGGCATCACGGTGGCTGGTGCTTAACGGTCTAAGCCTAGATGACAAGCACATCTTTATAGAGGCCAAGGCGGAAACTTTTGGAAGGTGGATTAAGGAGAAATTTGGTATTGAGCCGATTATGCTGCCCTTCCAGCACGTCAACAGCATTGGCGGGTCATTTCACTGCGCCACAGTTGATTTGGTACGAGGTTAGGCGTGCCGCGGGTTGCTCGATAGTGTAGATAGCTGGCCGATTTTGTCTGTTCTCGCACGTTAAAGCTGCTAATTCTTGGTTGCTGTCTTTACTATATTTCCTCGGGCGCTATACAGTCTGCGCTTACTAGGGGTGCTAAAGTTCTCTAAGCCTTAATTAAGCTACCTTACCCTTTCGCCTAAGTAGCTGCTATATAAGTCCTAAGTAATTTCTAAGTAATTTCTAAGTAAATTATAAGTGGCTCCTAAACTTACTAGAATTATAAGGAAGGATTGAGTTAAATATAGTATATTTGTAATAGTGTCCAAGGACGGCGGCCGAGTATAAAGAGAATCAGCAGAGACAGAACCAGCAGCAGCAGTACAATGGGAAAATGATTCAGCAAGATTTTCCCGCCCGGGAGCTGAAGAAGCTGGATCTGGACTGGACAGACGTGAATGGCGATGATGGGATGAGCGAAATGGAGAATTGGTAGCGAAAGAAAAGATAACAACGAATAGAAGACAGATTACGAAGTCGGAGAAGAAGGGATTAGCGCGGGTTCGTTGATGCAAATCGTTAATGCTAACATTGTTATTATTAACACCTGTTGATTAAAAAAACACATCTATAAAAGCGCCGTAACGGGGCATCGTAATGTGACCCGATCCAATCTATGCATATCCTGCAGAAGAAAAGTAAACCACCTGATGGAAAAAGTCAAGAGTGTATGTACCCATTTTTTCAATGTGTGTGTGTCTGATTCAAATGGAAAAGATGATTGGTATCAAGGGCAAGACGCGTTGACAGCTCGAAATCATTCAAAGATGCGGTCTACAGCCCACCCATCAAGGCAAAGGGCGGATGCAGTCAGTATCCCTGGTTTGATTAGCACGCTAGATTACAGATCGCCAGGGAGTGCTTAGCTTACTAAAGCTAGTGCTAAATAGATATGTCACAGACAAGTTGCTGGACCGTTAGCAGTTCTTGCTGAGCACCTTTGTGAAAGACGGCCATTTCCGCAAGGCTCCCGATGGCATAGCTAATAGACGCAGAGAAATCCTCAGGTAGTAAACCTACCTGCGAGCTTGTAAACGCTGTAGTCGGAACTTCCTTGTCTCTCGAAATAGTGAGGAGAGCTATACAGGTAGTCGTAAGGATATGAGATAGAAGAGCTGGTGCTCTACGCAGGGTGTATAGGCGAGAAAATGCTTGAACGAGTTCCTGAATTGTCTTGGCCGCTTCTACGCAGAGAGAAGGTGGAGATAGTCCAGACCCCATGTGCTTAGTGCCAATCACTGGCCAAAACAACGTCAATATGGCGTAGTGATAATATATACTATTCCACGGCCTTGTTTAACATTGATGAATCGTTATATGGCAAGGGTGAATACATACTGTAGGAATAGAACGCTTGGGGTCGAATGTTTGCCGACTTGTCTTAGCTCCGGCGCGCTATCATACCATGCTAAGTAGAATGCATATGTTTGGATAATGTATGCTGTTCGAGACTCGTTTATAGGCAGAGTTTGTCGACAGGACGCTTGATGTATTAACTCACTGAGCTGACAGTAGCAACTAAACACTGTTGGTATTCGAGCTGGCTGGATGCATAAATGCGTAGACAAGGCACCTGTGACAAAGTTAGCGACGTTTGACATGCTGGATGCTAATATGCAGGCGCGGACCTTCGTCAACATAAGGTATCCATATCAATCTGTCGACCGCTGTGAGAAGAGAGCGCTTAAGAGGCAGTCGCAGATGCTTAGTGGCGTGGGGCTCGGCTGGGATAATCAGAGACCACATACTTGATTGTGCGTTAGCGTCTGTCGACATGTCGGAACGTGCATAAAGTCGGATGCCTACTTATCCAGAGTATAGACTCCCCAGAACGTCGCTGACAAAACAAGAAGGTCATCTGAAGTGTGCTCTGCTTCCTTGGGAGCGTGCAAACCCATTTCAAAGGCGAGTCGCATAGCTTGGCCCGCTAGGTATTTTGCTGACGGCTGCCGGCCGCAACTGATCTCCCTCAGAGACATAATGCTAAGTGCTTGAATCACGGGCAGCGAATGCGGATTAATTTCGCATTCGAGGAGCCGCTCAGATTCTTGGAAAAAGAGATCGCCAGCAGAAAACGGATCATCCGAAATCCTTCTTCCCACAAGTTGGTTCGAAAAGCGGCAGCCTGTAGCAAGGATAGCATTTACTAAAATTGGGGAGCAGTATCTGTGAGATCCACTTCGAAAATCTTCAATAAAGTGCTCTCTGCTCAGTGTGACAAAAGTTGGATATTCCCAACAGAAGAACAAAGCAAGGAGATGGTGAACGAGCTCAATGTCATTTGTGACAGTCGTCCAGCT
Source organism: Akanthomyces muscarius (assembly GCF_028009165.1). NCBI lineage: Eukaryota > Fungi > Ascomycota > Sordariomycetes > Hypocreales > Cordycipitaceae > Akanthomyces > Akanthomyces muscarius. The sequence continues at coordinate 1,345,911 of NC_079243.1, read as the reverse complement.
GCCCGGGGCGGTGATCGTCCCCTGCGCTGATTGCTGGGCGGATAGAAACTTGATTGGCCCGTCTTGTCGGGTCACTAATGGCTGACAAGTAACTCCTGGGACTGTAGGACCGTCGGTAGCCTGATGTGTACTCGCCAGCTGGTAGTTGCTCTCAAACCAGTCCCAGCTCGTAGGCACGTCTGGCACTATAGGCTGATCTATGAGAGATGGCGATAACATAGTTTGCTTGGTGGCCTCGGGGTCCTTGGGGTCCAACTCTGAAGACCTGTCTTTCGGCAGCGCGACCAGTGAAGGATGCTGCTGCATGATTGGTGTCAGTTTTGCAGCAGTGGCAGGTACATGCCGGCCAAGCAGCGAGGCAACGATGGCCTCAGCAGCTTGCCCCTCGGCCAATTGTGCTAGAGCTTGTGATCCTCCAACATGGTTGAGCAGCGCCTTGATGACTTGTTTGGCAGAAAAAAGGTCCTCGCGCATCACCCCTAGTTCCTGCCGTAGTTCGCCCTTAGATTTGCTCTTGGTGGTCGGATACTGACATGGTATGTCTTTTGATTGACAACGGTCGCATGGCAATCGGCCATCGCACTAGTCAGGAAAAGAAAAGTCATCAGTGTGTGGGAGCCTTCGGTGAAAGGACAAGGGGATTTCCCCCCGCTGTGAGTTTGCACCTTGCTTCGTCTCTCTCGGCACTCTTTGCAGGCAACTTTGGTCATGTCCACCCAACGACGTGATCGCCTCGGACGACGAGCGCCGCTGGCCTCTTCCAATGGCTTGTTGCTGTGCGATGGAGAGCGGAGCTCGGGGGTGGTTTCACTGCTCTGCGACGGCAAGCTGCTCATGATATTGGCTGGTGTGGCAGAGGTACTCGACTTAAGCCTCTCAGAGCTTGATGCAGCTGTGCTGAGCTGTGGCGGTGCACCAGATAGCTCTGGGACAGGGCTGGCCATTGCACCGAACGGAAAGAGTAAGCGCCTAAAACCGCCGTCGTAGCGACGTTGAAGTGTTGCGCTTTGAAATACACCGTAGCCGTGGGAGACTTGTGATTATAGGGCCGGTGGTTGCTTTGCTGCAGATAGGCCTGTGATATGTTGGCTGGTGTAACATTGGTACTCCTCAGGAACGTCTGACATGGAGCGCGCGGCGTCGTCTTCCCAGTCCACCAGTCCAAATTAGTCAGCCACCTCGTCCTCGCTACTCGTGCAACGCCCCACCCCTAACACGGTGGCGCGACTGCTTCAAAGAAGCACATAACTCGTCTTGGTGGCGCTCCGCTCCAAAAGCGCCACATCTCTAAAAGGCGTCTATTGGTCATAGGGTGTGTAGGCAGGCAGTTTGGCAGAGGAATTATTAGTCAGAAGAGGTGGCTTCTCCACCCACACAGAACTTAGCCTCATTATTATCACCAATTAACTAATTGATCCTCATTAAACTCTCTCCCTGCGCGCCTTCTTTTAATAGTGACAAGACTAGGATAGTATTAGATTTTAATTCTAAGGCACCCCGCACAATATTACAATCAACCTTATAACTCCACCACCCCTTTAGTATAGATTAGAACTATTAAGATGTTACCTCGCCGGCTATAGTCGTGTATTTTAAATTATACCTTAGGGTAGGACTATAGGACGCCCCTATGACTTAATAAATTAAAATTAAAAAGAAAAACCTTAACTATAGTTAGGGAAGAGAGAGACACACTATAGTGTGTTATTAAGGAAAGAGAACTATTAGGCTGCGGTCTATAATACTAGGCTATTATAATTATCTCCCTACCACTCTATCTAATATAACCTTAAAACTATTTATAATAAAATTAGCTATAAATTTATAAGCTACTAATAAAGCTTAAAAGGGGATATCTAGATATAAACTACTAGTAGATATTTAAGTAGCCCCTATATACTAGTCTAGTAAGATAGTAGAGGGGCTACTCTACCCTTAATAATACCCTTAATAACCTATAATAGCTTTCCTATAGGATAGTAACCCTAAGTATAGGAATACTCTAAGACCCTTCTTTTACTATTACTATTACCTAAAAGAAATCCTAAATAAAATTAAAAGCTAAAATTTGTAAAGCTCTAATAGTACTAAACTTAGTATTAAGAGGTACTTAAAAAATCCTACTATAATAGGAAAAAAGGATATAGATTAAACCTTTAAATCTTTTATTAAAACTAAGTAGGTAAAAGAGTAAAATTAAGTGATTTTTATTTTAAAAATCTAAATATACCTATATCTTACTCTAAAGATAAGTAAAAAATAAAGTAAGGTTAAGTAAAAAGAAAAAGTAATAATACCTACTATATAAAAACATTTTCCCTAACTATTTCTTAACTACTAAAAAGAAAAATTAGTATTATTAAAAAGACTTATTATACCCTTCTAAAAAAATTATTAAGCCTTTTAAGCCTTATTACTACTATTATCTTTAAGCCTTTAGGATACCTTAAAAAATATTTAGCTATTATAATTCTAGGAATATAAATACTAAAGAAAAGCTATATACCTACTTATAAAATACTCTACATACTCTAATATTAAGGTATTACTCTTATAAAGGTAGGGTATTAAGTATTAGTATAATAGAGTGCGCCTTTAAGTAATTAATTATAATCTTTAAGAATTAAGTTAATTTAAGTTAAGTTACTTTATATAGGTTAATTTTAGGTCTTATAGGTTATAATAGAGGCCTTAATATTAAGTTATTATTATAGGTTAAAAGAGGATACCTAAAAGGGTAATTCTTATTTATAAAAATAAGGCTTTATAATTAATTAATTATAGTATTTTAAAAATATATTATATTAAAGAAAAAAAGATTAAATTCTTATTATTTATTATAAGGTATTAAGCTTTTATAGTTATAATATAAGGGTATTATAGTATATATATATTAAGTATATTATTTAGTATTATAATCCTCTTAATATAATCTAAAATTTAATATTATATCTAATAATAGAAAGAAATAAGTAGGTATATAAGAAAAATCTAGTCTAAGTGTGTTTTATAATTATAAATTAGTTATAAGTAAAACTTTATAACTTATTCTAATATAAAAGAGTCTTTAGCTCTTAATTAAGACTACTTATCTTTTATAGCCTTCTCTATATTAATATCTACCTCTTCCTTAATAGAAGATATTAGGATATCTTTTATACTCTTTTTACCTATTAGTTTAAAGCTTATAGATAGATACCTTTTACCCTAATTAATCTTAATACTCTTAATAGTCTCTATTAAAGCCCTATTATTATCCTCTTTAATAATTATTAACTCCTTTATACTCTTATATATCTTCTACTATTTTATATAGTAAGTATAAAGTAATTTAATCTTCTTCCTTTCTTTAAGATTAGCCTTTATCAATAATACCTATTAAGTTTTAAGTTATACCTTTATAGTAGTCTATTAAGTAATACGAACGGAAAGAAAACATCAGCGGGATCTTGGAGCTCGCCAAGAGAAATGCTGAGCAAATGAGGGATACGCTTGGGCCTAAGCACCCCGATATCTCGATAGTAATGGCCAAAACAGCTCGCCTTCTTTTTCTTGGGGGAAGGGATAGGGACGCCGCTAAACTGCACAAAGAAGCGGCGTTGCAAAGGGCAGCGAGTCCCAAGAATACCCCCAAAGATCTCAGCAGTGAGGGAAGGGGACGAGAGAAGAGCGACCCAAGACAATGCGTCCGAGAGGGACAGGAAACTGTTACAGTAGGCCCCAAGAAGCGTCTGACGCTTGACGCGTATACTGTGGATCTGATATGTCCTTTGGAAGTGGAAATGAGTGCAGCACGATACATGCTAGATGACGAGCACGAGCGACTTCCTCGATCCTCGGGTGATACAAACCAGTATATACTGGGCGAGCTCTGCGGCCACAATGTTGCGATTGCGTCCCTCTCAGCAGGATATCAAGGGAAGCTCTCAGCCGCAGCCCTCGCGCGCGACATGGCACGGACATATCCGTCTGTATTGCTGTGCGTACTTGTTGGCATTGGCGGCGGCGTGCCCAGAGACGGGATTGATGTCCGGCTCGGCGACGTTGTCGTGAGCACTCCGTCTGGAACCCATGGTGGAGTGGTCCAGTACGACTTGGGAAAGCAGACCCCAGCGGGGTTCCTGCGAAAGGGCCTTTTGTGTCCTGCGCCGTCAGAATGGCTGTCTATCTTGACCGCTATGCAGTCAAAGCTCTTAGCTTGCCTGCAAGATAACTTTTCTTTACTAGATGTCGGCATAATATTTCATCCGCCCGAGGCATACTGTTGACCGGCGAGATCCTGGTTGGAGTAAAGTACTTCGTAGCTATGCCGTTATATAACCTCTTTAGACTTGATGTGGTGATAACTTCGCTTGGCTTCTCTCAAAGGCTCCATTTTTGTGTCATCTGCCACGTTCTACGTAATATTTCTTGCTATTCAGCTTTTGTAGATCACAGTATGACCTTGTTGTTTTTTTGAGCATACAGCTCAACGGGACAGTCAAGTATATAAAGGGTCGCTTGCACTCCTACACCTGCTTTACCTTCCAGCTTAACCAAATCATCAACTGTCTAGTCTACTACACACTTACCAGAACCACCACACCTTCCCAAGATGCACGCTTTCAAGGTTTTTGCTACCTTCGCGTAAGAAAACTTGCTCCGCTGTGACTTATACCTCGCTAACAGTCCCACCACAGGCTCGCCGCTACTGGTAAGATTCCACGAACCCTCTTCGTCTCGCTCTTTTCCCCTCTATTTTGCCTTAACGTACCAATCTATTCACACAGCTTACGCCTCCCCCGCTGAGGCTAGCCACGAGTCTGAGGAGCCCCTCGCTATTGCTCGCGTCGGCTGCAAGCAGCAGGGCACTCCAAGTCGACCTGCCATGTGCCACAAGCCCAGGTGCCCCAGCAACAGGAAGTCTGTCTTCTGGGACTATGGCTGCCGTGACGGCAGCTGGACGTGCTGCATCTAGATTCTGTTACTAGCAAGAGCGAGCCTCTCGGCCTAGCGTTCGCTGCGAAGGCTCTTTAGAAGGAGAAAACTAAATTATATAACATATATTAATTAAGAATTGATCCTGTTTTTCTTTTTCCGCACTGGAGACGGGTTAGTCGGGTAGACGTCAACCTATCGTCTTTTTTCTCGTCTTGCTCCGCGAGGCATCCTGTCGGGTAGCATGTATTTACGGAGAGGTTCGGCGGTTATAAGCGGCCCTATGGCCCACGGCCCAGGCTGCCATCATTTTCGCTTTCAAGTCACAGCAGTCCCACGATCTGGTTGTGGTTTACAACAGCGTAGAGAGAAGACTTGGGACATGCGGCAATACAAGAGCACCACGAAGCATTTTGTGCCATAACCCTGCCAGGCAGCAGTATTACAACAGGTACTTAGGTTCGTATCATTCCACTCTCTATGTAGCAAATCAAGAGTCGTTCATTCTGTCTAAGCTATACCATACAAACAATCATTCTGTGTGGCATATTGGATCGAGTTTTTATCAGGACGCCCACGCTTAGTATAGCATGAGCTATTCTCACAAGAAAACGTTTCGTCAAGACAATCAGAAAGCTCAAGCAGAAAGCCGCCAACAGCAGTTCCACGTCATCGTCATAAATGGACGATTCATTCCACCCGCTCCCCGTCTACCACCACTTGACACCCGTAAGTTCACGAATGGCATTCGAGCCGCAGTGAACGTCGCCAACCTTTTTATGATGCGTGAACCAGTCATCCATGTAGAGAACCGTATAGTTGGCCTTTTTGTAGGCCGCATCCACTCCGGCGGCTAACACGTCCTGGCCCTCGATCACCGGGCCCCATGGGTTCGGGGCGAGAATCTGCTTATTGTCCAGAACAACGCTATTAATAGTAGCAGGGTAGAGGGAGATGGCAGAGCCACTACCCTGTGCTTGACGGCCCATCAAGTTTCTCGCTGTCTCATTTGCTGGCTGGTAATTCTTCAACTCTTGGGGCGGCGTGCCGGCTTCAAGAATATCATGCCATCCGACGCTACCCTGCTTCTCAGAATCCTTAGCTGGCTGCTGTTCCTGTTGCTCTCCGGCCCTCTTGGTAGTCTGGGAATGGACCGTATCGTGGATCTGGCGGCGTTGGTCGCCGTTAGTCGAAGGCCAAATTTCACCGAAAAGGCTTTCAAGTTCCTCATCGGTGAAAGGCTTAGGCTTTTCCTCATCGGTGAGAGGCTTAGGCTTATCCTCCGCATACTGCCAAGCCTCGTTCCGATAAACCTGAAAGAGCGACGGCATGCGAATGATTTCCGCATTGGTAATGCCTGTCTCTCGCTTGATGATGTTGACATTCTCCTCAATCTTATCCGCGCAGGATTTCTGGAAACTCGCAAAGTTGGTGACATTCAACAGTTCGTCGATGGTATTTGTAACGCGCCACCTGTCCCCGTCAGTCGGCGACTTGGGACGGGAAACGGCCGGCTCACTACCATGACCGTCCTGCTGAGCTTTCTGGAGTATCTCAAGGCCCGCAAGGGGATCATTCATCATCATGACCCAGCCGCGCTCACTTTCCACAGGAAGAAACTGCATGAATTCGTCTGTATGCTGGACGGCAAGCCACGAAGTATCAAGCTCAATGGGGGCTTGCGTTTCCTGAGCGTCCAAGAAGTCCATCATGAAGGGTCTCTTTCCCGCTGAGCCCATCACAGCTCGTCCGGCAGGGTACGACTTCCCGTTGGTTTTATAAGGAGGGACAGTCTCCAGGTTGCCCGTCGAGTCGGTGGTAACACCGCCCGCTAGGTGTTGAACAGCCCCTACTGTATTGGACCTCAGGTCTTGGAAGACCTTGCGTCCGGCGCTGCGGTAGTCTTGAGCAGATCGTATCATGATATGTATGCTAACGGGCCCGTTAGATCCAGGTATGCTCATGTAGCCGGGCTCGAAAAAGTCTTGAGCCCAAATCTCATCATTCTTGTTGCAATTCGAGGTCTCGATCACTCGAACAGGAGTCTGTAACCCCGCCTTGCCAGAAATATCTCCGAGCTCCTTGATAAAGCGCTGCTGGTCATCGCCTCCATAACCGGTTGCTGTCAGTAGTTGCTTGAGAGGTTGGCCATGATGCTGTGTCAAGACAGGCGCAACGCGAAGCTCCACCGAGTCCTTGGCCACCTTCTCCCCGTCCTGTACCTTGAACTCTACTCTCACTCTACCATCCCAACCCCCCGGACGGCGAACATCACGGCCGTCAATGCCAAGTTCTAGGCCAGCCTTGAGATCCTCGGCCTTGAAGGTATAGTTTGACGAGATGAAGTTCCATTGACCGGCCGTCTTTTGGAAGAGACGGACGTTGGAGGCGGCGGTCTTGTCGGCCACGGTAATGGAACCTATCGCTGAGTCGCTCAGCTCGGGATTCGGCGTGGTTCGAAGAGGAGCAAGATAAGTGGAGTTGCGAAGAATATCATCAGAAGAATCATGGCATGCAGATATCCGCTGATCCACATTCCGCACCTTCCGATAAGCCTCAGCATACTCATCACTCTTCCCCCTCCACTCATTATACGTAGCCTTCTCACTTTCACTTAGACCATCGAACCAATCCTGCCACTGGAAATCGAGCAATGGCATATTCTCAGCGATCTTCGGGTCTAATTCTGGCTTTTCAGGTAACGTAGTCCCAAGGAAGAAAATATCGGCTAGATTGTCTGCGCAAGAGCCAGTAATCTGGGACGAGCATCGACGGTCTGTGTCGACAATGTTGGACAGAAAGAGCGCGCCAGACTCTTCTGTCCATGTCTCTTTGCCCGCAAAGTCGGTGGAACCCGCTATGTCTACCTTGCCATCACGGTTGGAATCCGCCAGAATGGTTACTTTGAAGCTGTTGGTGGTTGGGGGGACAGAACCCGCCGTCTGATTTGGTGTAACCAAGGACTCGCTGCGTAGGCCATCATGCTCAGGCTTATAGGGCGGTCCATCATCTTTTGGGTTGTAAGGTAGCCCGTCGTCTTTTGAGTTGTAAGGCGGCCCATTATCATTTAGGTTGTAAGAGGGCCCATCGTCTTTTGGGTTGTAAGGCGGCCCGTCCCAGTTAGGATCGGGATTCTCAGCTCGCTTACCAGGCAGACCTCGAGGAACTGCGCCAGTGAGGGGCAAAGTGGCTACAAGAAAGGCAAAACGCATTTTCTCAAAATAAGGCCAAAGACAAGTGTGAAAAATGAGTGGAAGGGAAGACGCGGACGTTCAATAAGCGAATGGTTTGTGTCCTGAGAATCGTCCTAGTCCAACTGTAGGCGACTGTTTGCTATAAGTACTATTTTCTCCCGTAAAAAAGCATGCATCCCTGAGAAAGAGCACACGCGATGATTTACCTGACTCAGGCCGCATTCATGCGCACTGCCACATCCTAAGAAAATTAACAATGAACAGGCTAACCAAGGTGACACAGCCCAGTACCAGCGGCCCTGTTCGGTATCCCACCGGAGGTAACAAATGAACCGTGATATAGAGTAGAAGACGGCATTGCTTCGGCCCGACCTCGTTCGATGGCTTAACGAACTCGTATGACCAGACAAATCTTCATTATGCTACCCATCCTCATTATGCTTTTGCTTGATAACGGACCCAAACGCTTTCAATAATTATAAAATAAAGTCCGCAGGGAATTGCATGAAGAATGCAAGTGGGCCGACTTTATTGCGGTGGTCACGAGGCGTGAATACGAGTCATATGTACTTGGAAATGAGTCCTGCAGGATGCCAACACAGTCATGCTAGCAGAAATACTTGGCTATCTACCTAATATTGCATAAACCTCATTTGTTGGTTTCCACAGTGGCCAAGAATCCATGACTAGACGATCCTCTGACTATCTATAATTTGGCAAGGTTGGGCTAGCTAGGGCTAACCATTCTCGGGTTATCTGGTCACACGCGTTACACATGTACCCATTGTCCGTGTCTTATGAATGTTAGTATATTATCTCCTAATAAAAGACTTTAATTTTATATTTAGTTAAGTTAATAACTTAATTAGCTAAATACCCTAAAAAGTAGCTTAATATACATAATACTTAACAGCCATTTTAACGCGCGGCATGTCGATAACTCAGAGCAAAACGGTGGTACTGCAATGTACCATTGTGCCAGACAAATATGGCCATCAAAGGTACTGCGTATCGGAGTAGCCTGACGAGGCACATGAGAACCCAGCACGGTAGGCAGATGGCCGCACAAAACAATGTATAATTAGCCGGCATCAAATGCACTTTCTCGGTCGCGTTACTCGCCTCTACCCTAGCGTTTAAAAAAATGAACTTGCAAGGGGGAATCTGCCATGCTGGTAACAGTGTCCTACTGCTAGCGCCACACACGGAGCGTACTCCCTCTTGCTTTCCAGCAGTGGTGGGAGACAGTAGACTGGGAGAGCTATCACAGACTCAAACTGAAGGCTGAGTTTGAGAAGCTCCTTAAGCTGACACTTCAACGACGGCAGCTAGGATATCTCCTAGCCGCCAGAACACAAAATGGACACTTCGCCGACTACCACGAGCGCTTCAAACACGAAGTCGCCATGATTAACTGCCCATTTGGGCGGCGGAAGTCTCCACCCCACCCTTTCTGCTGCAGGAAGATCCCCTGCAGCCTTAGGCCACGGCTGACCCTTGAAACTGCGATCCGGAGATAGCTGGGTAGATCCATCCAAACCTACATAAAACTCGCTCACTTCTATTATTTGAAGATCGACGAGCGATACTAAGGGCTTGGAGGCGCTCTCAGCCGGCGACTGAGAGACGAAGAATTCGCCCAAGCAGCGCAAACTGTTTGTAAACTCCACACAAATGGCTCTCCGCTGCCGGAAGCCGCGCTCAGCAAAAAACTGCCAATTGAGCAGAAACAGTTCTGTCTCAATTAGCGCGCAGCTGCTGCACGCAGCGGCCTGTGCAGTGGATTTTGGTGAGCCCTCCGCACTTCCACGCGCCTGCCATTGACACCATGATGGTGATTAGCCCCTAAGAGGCACAGATGCTGCTGCCGGCGCTCCAGAAATCCACCAGCGTAGCCTTATGTCTGTACGCGCCGGGCCGAACCAGGGCTATCGTGCGCTGGATGCTCTGGACTTGTACACGGTCCCGGAGCAGCGGGACATATATGTGCCTCCGCAGTTTGCTATCGGTTTGAATGTATTTGCTGGACAGCTGTATTTTGGCTCTAAGCGCGAGGCTATCCGCGTCTGTCACTATCTCGGTATCAACTTGTATGTAAACGACACCGATGCTATACGCTAAAAAGTGCTAATACTATATAGCTTATATAGATTTATACTAAATCTAACAAAATTCTTATAAGTTTTCTTTTTATAGGTTCGCCGGGACTATAGTGCTATTAGAAAAACCTATAGGCTGCATTTTAACTTTATAGCGCCCTAGGGTTTTATAATGTTGTGTAGGTTGGTGCCTATTATTACCGCTGCCTATAATGACTGATAGCTAAAAGTGTTACTTAAGACTATAGACTACCGACTATAGATTGCCACTATATATAGGCTGTCTAGCTTTAAGTATTAGGGTAGTTAACTGATTGATTATTATATTGGCTAGAGGAACTGCTTGTTTTATACGCGAGACTTCGCCAACCCACCAAAGATAATAGCGAAAACCGCGGTGTTGGCGCCGTAGCGATGTTGGCCAGCCGTTACTTGCAAGAGGTAAGGTCGACAACCATTTTTCAGTTATCTAGCACGTCTATAAGAAAAGCTATAGGGTAATAGAAGTCCGCGGCGGAGGGAGGAGCTACTGTGTTACTCGGAAAGTGGCTTTTAGAGGGTATAAGGGAGTATCTTAAGAAATTAACGTCTAGTCTTAGTGGTAGTGTATTAAGAACATTCTACTATCAACCTAATATAATTTAAGCGGACAATTAGCTTATAAGGACGTAAGTATTAATCTATTTTACTTAATTTTAGTACTATATAATAAATAGAGTACTATTTTAGACTATATTTATATATTACTATTAATACTAGGCTATAAACCCTTAATTTCCTAAAATATTAGCCTATCTCTTATATATAATATTATATAAAGAAGTTTAAAGGTAGTAATAAAGGTACTAGACTTTAGCCCACTATTATAACTAAGATAGTATAGGTTAAGTGTTAGCTAGCCGAGCTTTAGGTTAACTTTACTAAGACCCTAGCTAAAATCTATACTAACTTTATATAAAACCTAAACTACTATAAAATAGAAAGAGCTTACTATCTTCCTATTTCTTCTCTTTCTTTTTCTTAAGAGAGTTAATAATAATTATAATACATATTTATAAATATCTTAAAGATAATCTATAATAATTAACTCTCTTTACTAAAAGAATATAAAATAGAAGACTATTTAACTTATAAAGAGCCTTTAAATAAATACTATTCTTTTTAAGAATAAAATAAAATACTATAAAAGTAGAATATACTTATATAAGCTAAAATAAGGGTAATATAAAAATAACTCTAAGCCCTATAAGGTATAAAAAACCTACCTTATTATACTACTTAGGCCCCCCTAATTTAACTAGGAAATAATATTTATATATTTAAGAAGAAACCTTTTTTACTTAGAAAGAAGTATAATAATAAATTAGATTTATTTTAAAGTTAAAAAAAGATAATTAACGCGGTTAATAAGCGAGCGGCGTGTTTTGCCCCACTTATTCTCTAAAAGTAAAACAACTCTATAAAGATAAGGTTAAAATAGCTAATGTTTTTACTTAAGTATAATAAGGTATTAGACTCCTTATAGAAAAGTAGTATTAATTATAAATAAAATAAATTCTACTTATATAATAGTTAATAATAACTAAGTTTAATTCTTTTTATAATTCTTTTTAAAAATTATATTCTTTAATTTAAAATAGTTAAAACTTTAAATTTATTATAATAGGCTTTTATTAATAACTTTTTACTTATATATAATTAAAAATAAAATATAATTAAAAGTTTTAATAAGTTATTAAAGAAATTTAAAATTTAAAGCTAATTTTTAGTTTTTTTTATTTAACTTATTAAAAAGATTAATATAGTTTATAAGTAAGTAAGCTACCTAAGTAAGTAGGCCACTTTATGTTATTTTTTAATTAACTATATTTAAACTCTACTAACTTAATAGGATAAAATAGTTTTAACTCTAAATAAAAAAGATATTATTAACGCCCTTAAGGCTTTAAAAAAAGACCCTATACTATCACTTTAAAGTATAGCTTATATCTATAATATACTATAAATAATACTAATATATTATTAATAAGAATAACTAAGTTAAGCTAATATAATAATATACTCTTAAAATTAATAAATAAAGAAAAAGATCTCTTTATTTAGTATATTTTTAATCTAAATATATAATCTTAGCTACTTTATTTATATAATATAGAAGCTATAACTAACTGCCTATTAGAGCTTAAATATAATATTCTAGTTAGGAGGTACTAGTCTATAAACTTTATTAGATAACACTTAGAACTTATTACACGTTTATTATATTAAATTAACTATTAAAGAGTCTAATATAAAGATCTAAAGTAATATTAAGACTAGTTTTAGCCTATAAAAAACACTATTATAAAATATAATATATAAAAGGGGGAGATTTATAACTTTAATAAGATAGGCTTTATAATAGGCTAAATATTATCTAAAATAATTATTATAGGTATAGAAAGATATTAAAAAGGTTAGAAAATATAATAAGGAAATTATACTTAGGTAATAATAATAGAGTGTATTAGTATAACTAGTATTATTATTCCTCTATTTATTATTATTATAGGTAAAACCTACCTCTCTTTTTAGTATAAAAATAGCCCCTTACCTTATAATTAGGCTATTTTTATTACTAAAAATAGATAGATTATAAATAAAAAGTGCTTAGAATAGCTTAAGTATTTTAATTTATATATAAAGACTAAAAGAATTAGTAAATATAAACTATTAATCCTTAATAGGTATAAAAGCTATTACTTTATAGATTTTAAGCTATATTATAAGGTAAATAATATAATTATATTATATATACCTATTTATTTATTATATATACTCTAACTATTAGATATTACCTATTTTTAGCTATTAAAATATATATATAGTAATATAATTAATAATCTAATATATACTAAGATTACCTATATTATAAAGGAAGAATTTTTCCTTATAGTTTACTTAGTATATAAAGCTTTTATAACTAAATTAAATATCCTTAGTAGTTTTTAAGGTACTAAGATTTATCCTTTTAATCTAGAATATATTATTTTATAGTTTAATATAAAGTTATAGACTTTATCGCCTTTTAGTACTATTAATAGTTAAGAACTTCTTTAGCTTCTAAAAACCCCTAATAACCTAATAGAAACTCTATCTTAAATAGAATATATTAAAAAAAGGATAAGGATCTATTAAAGTAGCTCTTTAAGTGAAATTATTATAAATATCTTTTAGTTATTAAAGTATATAATAAAAGTAATATAATAGATAGTACTAATATAAGAATAAATTAATAAGCTAGAGGTAGTAAATATATAACTTTCTTAGTACTAATATTTATAAAAAAACGCTTATAGACTAGAAGATCTCTTACTCTAAAAGCTAGTAAAAATTTAGCTACTTAGTTATAAGAGAAGGGTAAAAGAAGATATAATAAGTCTAAAAGTCTAGGTCTATTAGTATAGCCTAAGCTATACTATTAGTGTTATAGTAATTATAATAAAATTAGCTATAATTCTAGGATATATAAAAAGGTAATAGAAATTACTTCTTTAGATAATTATAATTAATTTTTATTAACTAGATTTTATTTTAGTTTATTAAAGTATATTTTTTATTATAAGGTCCTAAAAGGTGGCCTACTCACTTAGGTGGCCTACTCGTTTATAAACTACATTATATAGAGTAACTTAATTTAAATTAACTTAATTTTTAAAGATTATAATTAATTACTTAAAAGTGCCTTTTACTATACTAATATTTAATATATAACCCTTATAAGAGTAATACCTTAATATTAGAGTATATAGAATATTTCTATAAGTTAGTATATAGCTTTACTTAGTATTTATATTCCTAGAATTATAATAGTATTATAGTTTCTTTAGTTTTTAGTCTAAAAGATATAATTATAATATATATAGGCTTTTTTTAGTAACTTAGATTAGTTATAGAGCTATTTATCTACACTTAAAGTCTTTATTACCCTCTAGTTACACTCTTTATAGTACTAGATCAACTAGAATTTTAGATATTACTATAGATTAACCTTATTATAGACATTTTTAATTTAGATCTAACTAATACTAGGTATATTATTTCTAGTCTTACCGCACTTCTTTAGAAATAGCTAGTACTAGTTATTATTAGGTGGTAGTATAGTGATAAATCTCTAATATATAGGAATGTTATTAGAGTAGGTTAAGGTGTAAGACTTATATACTATTCTATTACTATAGTCTATCTAGTTTATAATAACGCTTATAGATATAGTAGTGGTATATAAAAGTGTGAGAGTGTACTTTATAGTATAAATGTCTAATTGCGTATTATAAGTGTACTATTAAGCTAGTAAAGTGAAGTGAGTAAGGGTCTTAGTAGTATATTTAAGTAAATTTAATCTATATATATCTTACACTATTATAGGGCTGCTAGTAGTAATAGCGCAATAAGTTTCATAGAGAGTAATGAGATTGACGGGGATACCCTGGTATATACCCCGAGTTGACTATATAATCGCCCTTTATATCTGCTCCCGGCATTTGCAGCCTAGTCGCTGGCTCTTCCCCCTTTCATTCTGATAAGGCTGGATTGCAAATACAACGCAGCGCCTAGGTTCGTAGGGCCTTATGACTTTAGACCTCGCGGGATCCCGCGAAAATTACTAAACATAGTGTGAATACCCTACTCTCTAGTAGGATTTAAACTAACTACACTATATATAACTATAGTTATATTATTATTCTTAGTTTAACTAGGACTTAACAATTATATAATCCTCTATTACTATATTTTTACTAGTATTTAGTGAGTAAAGGGCTTCCTACTCCTTAGTATCTTTCTTAATATACTTCTATATATACTTTATACCCCTTCTCTTCTAAGCTTTAGGGTTACTATATAGTTTTATAGCTATCTTAGTTTTTACCTATTTATCTTCTTACTTATTTTAGTTGAGATATACTATTATTTCCTCCTTTATCTAGTCTCTAATACCTAATACTATTCTATAATTCTTTAATATTTATTTATAGTCTAAATACCACTTATAGCTCTATTTATTATAGTATAAAGGTAATCCTTATACCTTATAATAGATCTAGTTAGTCCTAATACTTCCTAAGGGCTATATACTATACTATACGCTCCTTAACATATTAAGTATAAATAGCTTATAGTAAATCATATCTTAGTATACACGTTACAAGTTTATTAAGTAGGGATATTATAACTAGACATATTAAGCTACACTTAGGTAGCTATCCTAATATTATAATACTAGATAACGCGCTTAATATAGACGCGCTATAGCACCCTTATATTATAACTATAAAAGCCTAATACCCTATTATAGGTAGTAAGAATTTAACCTTTTTTCCCTAATATAATATCTTTTTTTAAAATACTATAATTAATTAATTATAAAGCCTTACTTTTATAGGTAAGAATTACCCTTCTAGGTATCCTCTTTTAACCTATAATAATAACTTAATATTAAGGCCCTTACTATAACCTATAAGACCTAAAATTAACTTATATAAAGTAACTTAACCTAAATTAACTTAATTCTTAAAGATTATAATTAATCACTTAAAAGTGCACTCTATTATACTAATACTTAATATACCACCCTTATAGGAGTAATACCTTAATATTAGAGCATATAGAGTATTTTATAAGTAGGCGTATAGCTTTCCTTTAGTGTTTATAGTCCTAGAATCACACTATACTTATAGAATAGTTAGGATATTAATTTAAAGGAATAAGACACTTTTAATTTATAAACTTTTCTTAAGTAGTATAATATATATAAGGAGTAAGTTATTAACCCTTTATATAAAAAGAAACTAGAAGTAAATAAGATAGCTAATAAGTAAAAGTACTAGGAAGAACTATAAAGGGTCTTATAAGTAGATCGCCTATATAGACTATATACTAGGCTCTTTATACTATAAATCTTATTTTAGCTTCTTATATTAAGCTCTTAGCTATTCTCCCCTTACTAAAGTAAAGCTTATAGCTATTTTATATTTTAAAATATATATTAGCTAAAGTCTAAGATAGTTAAATTAGTTACTTAGCTATTATTTATTACTTAGTCCTAGTATCTACCGCTACCTAGCTTCTAGCAAACTATAATAAGCTACTTATAACTATCTTTTATATCTGCCCGCGAAACTATCGTAATGTGTTTCAAAGCATTAAGGATAAAGGACGTGTATTGTCTTGCTATCCCACTCCTGCACTCTAGCGAAAGAAATGGGTTCTTTGCTCACCATTCCAGTGTCAGAACTCGAATAGGTTATCTCGTAGCGAGATAGCGCGCCTACTATTCCCTGTCGGGTTGGTTGGGTCGATGGACGAGATGGGTAGGCGGTGGCTTCCCGGTTGGAGCATTAACAATACTTGTGCCTCGAGTTTGTAAGTAGTCGCCCTCTACTCGAGTTATGTGAGCAAAAACACCTGATTTTAAGTAGAGTCGATGAAGGTTAAAGTATATAAGCCGGTCAATATACTTAAGAAGAGAAACCACGGCAGACGAAGAATGCGGCCAGGCTTTAGTTCCAGTACCGTGCACTGTGGTGCAGCGGCGCCTTGTTGTCGCAGAGCCGTCCTGACAGTACCGCATTCTTCTGAAGCAGTTTCATTCCCTTGGGGGCACGAGAAGTGGGTGCGTGGCACGTGTAGATTTCAGCTCTTATGGTGTCCTCCGTTTGCCAGCCAGAATGTTGGCTCGCCAGGCTCTGCCTCGTTACTTGCATACCCCTCCACCGTTCCCCCTCACATCTTCACATACCTCCATTTTCCACAGTCCTTTTTTCCACCACTGCCGTATAGATATCCATACCACTCTTGTGGTCCGACGAGGAGCCCGACGAGGAAGACGATGAAGCGCCGAGATGAGACCAGTGGAAGTAGTATGACGATGCCTTTTTCTTGCCAAGCCGCATCGTGTAGATTGGTGCTGCGATCTAGCACGCACGGGCTGATCGTCTTAGTGTGCGCCAAAAGTGGCTCTTTGCAGAAGCTAAGAAACGCTCTTCAGCAATCGCGATAAAGCTCAGCTGCGTAGCTCTCGTCTTGCAGCATAGTCCTTTCTGACGGCGGGTCTAAAACAAAGTCACGACGGGAGGAAAAATAACGCAACACTCGATTCCATGAAATGGAGCCTGCTAATTACGACATGCCGAGAGATAATCGCAGTGGCGCGGTGCGACGGTAGTCGGGCCCAAGTGCCGGGGACCTGCCCCATTAGGCAGGCCGCCACGTACCTTAATTGCAGCAAGCTTCTCAAAAGACGATAGGCTCCTTTAGTATTTCACGAATGGACCTTATTTCGGTAATACGAAGCCGATCTTCACCTGCCGTGGCAGTGTCGCACTACTGCCTTTTGCGGTGCTTCTCGGCTCAGAAAGCGGCACACTGCGAACGTGGCGGAGGTCATCGGCCCCGTTGCCGATGATGTGCTCAAATACATATATCCGGGATGTGCCGCTCATCAACCTTGGAATTTCTTGCAGTGTTTCTTACACCACGCCCATTTCTATCTCACCAAGCACGATGCGATCTGTCCAGCTTGCCATCGCCGCCCTGGCCGGGCTCGTCGCCGCGTTGCCGCAAGAGGCCACCAACAAGCAGTACAAGCGCACCGAGAATGGCATCCAGTACAACGTCTTTGAGCACGCTGCCACGGACACCACCCTCAAGTATGTGTCCAACTCGGGCATCTGCGAGACGACGCCCGGCGTGAACCAGCACTCTGGCTACCAGACTGTCGGTGAGTCTGTCCTGCACGCTGACGTACTTGGACAAGCTGCTGATGGAGGCCTGTCCCAGGTAACAACCAGCACATGTGGTGGTGGTTCTTTGAGGCTCGCAACAACTCCAAGACTGCGCCTCTGGCTCTCTGGCTTAATGGCGGTCCCGGCTGCAGCTCCATGCTCGGACTTTTCCAGGAGAATGGCCCTTGCACGTTCAACGACGGCGGCTCGCAGCCCAAGCTGAACCCATACTCGTGGAACAGCTTCGCAAACATGGTACGGGCAAATATTTTTTTTTTTTTTCGTTGATCACTTTGCTCATCAAGGTGTAGCTCTACGTTGACCAGCCCATCGGCGCCGGCTTCAGCTACGGCGACGTCAACGCGGCCGACTCGACACCGCACGCCGCCCCCGCCGTCTGGAAGATGGTGCAGGCGTTTCTCTCTCAGTTCCCCGAGTACGAGTCGCGTGACTTTGGTCTTTTTACCGAGTCGTACGGCGGCCACTATGGCCCCGAGTTCGCGTACTACTTTGAGCAGCAGAACGCCGCCATTGACGCCGGCACCGTCACTGGCGAAAAGATTAACCTCGTTGCACTGGGCATTAACAATGGCTGGATCGACCCTAGTGAGTTTTCCCAACAAGGCTTGGAGAACAATAGAGAGCCCTGACAAGTCTCGCAGAGAACCAATACAAGGCATACATTGACTTTGCCGTCAAGAACCAGTACCGCCCCCTGCTGAGCGCCGACGACGCCGCGTCCATCTACGATGACTGGAAGAACAAGTGCGTGCCCTCGTACGACGGCTGCACCGACGATGCCAGCACCGACGACACCTGCGCGCAGGCTGGCAACATGTGCAGTGAGTATGTTGAGAGCCCGCTCGAGCAGCTGGCCCAGTTTGACGCGTACGACATTCGCGCCGACAGCGACACCTTC
Source organism: Akanthomyces muscarius (assembly GCF_028009165.1). NCBI lineage: Eukaryota > Fungi > Ascomycota > Sordariomycetes > Hypocreales > Cordycipitaceae > Akanthomyces > Akanthomyces muscarius. The sequence goes on along the minus strand of NC_079243.1, from coordinate 1,327,019 downwards.
CCGCCCAGCAGCTTTGTGAGCTACCTCACTAGCGCATCCGTCAAGAAGGCAATTGGCGCTACATCCAACTTTTCTTCCTGTGGATCAACCGCCATTGGCGGTGATGACAGTACGTATTTGACCCTTATTCTTTCGTGGCACTCACTGTCTTCTGAGAACTAACTAACACTGTCTGCCAGGCGCTCGCTCGTTCCTCACGCCTCTGACCGAAGTAATCAAGTCGAACGTCAATGTCCTGGTTTGGGCTGGCGATGCTGGTAAGTAGCTATCATTCGCAACTTTGCCTTGTTCTTTTTTTTTTTTTTTTGGATACAAACTGACGGAATGTAGACTGGATCTGCAACTGGATGGGCAACTACGACGCCGTTCAGTCGATTGCGCCTCAAGCGTTTGTCTCGGCCGAAATCCAGGACTACACTGTCGGCGGCAAAAAGTACGGCGAGTACAAGACGGCGGGCAACCTGAATTGGCTGCGCGTCTATGAGGCTGGTCACGAGGTGCCCGCGTACCAGCCCGAGGCGGCGCTTGCTGCCTTTACCTCGATCATGTCGAAGCAGAGCCTCAAGTCGACTTAGGCGGATCAAGCATTATTTGAATAGTACGGTGGAATAAGAACAGCCGTACTTGAAACTTCAGACGATTGCACAATGCAAAATAGTATATGAAATATTCAAATTTAGAGATTTTGTACAGAATCGAGCACGGCCGAGGCAGACTCCAACTCTGTTAGCCGCCAGCGGATCGTGCTCTCTCGAAAAGCCCCATCAACGTGACGAGCGCCATGCGATGGAACTTTTCGCCCAAGTCTTCATGCATCGCCAAAGTGCCGCACTGCCCGATCTTGGCCTGCCCCGTAAACAGCGCAATAATCTCCTCGCTTCTCTTCAGACAGCTTCCAGTGGCGCCTCGTCGCCGCGGTCGGCTTCGTGCCATCGATGCCCGGGTTCCGGGTGCGCGTCAATGTAAACGTCCGCCGCTCTGGCATCAAAAGACCCGTTTCTGTCACCGCTGCAAGATTCACAGACCAGGTATACCTGGCATGCGTGGCCTTGTTCATGCACGAGAGGTCGTCCCATTCGACCGTGGCCATGTCGGCGGGGTCACCGAGGCCGACCTTCATACCGACGGTGGGCGCCTGAAAGTGCAAAACTGCGACCAGAGGCCCGCTGCTGTCGGCTCCGGAATGGAACGTAAGGCGTGGCTGGCCGGGCTTGATCTTGATCTTGATTTTGAGTAGTAGTTGTCTTGGCCGTCTGCGGCGGCGACAGCGTAGTGCGCCTTGAATGCGGGCTTGGCCACGACGTAGCGCTTATTCATGGCGTTTCCGGTTGCGAATATTTTTCTTTGAGTTTTCTGTGCTCAGTGACAGAAAAAAATGTGAACAAGAGAGAGTGTGATACTCGTTTTTACGACGATGGAAATTGATCATGTCGGCAGGCTAGACGCCGTCTTTTTAGGCCACAAGCTAGAACAGAGTTGCGCGATGTTGCTTCAGCCGTTGAGCATCACGCGTCGAACCTACATTTATCCTACATTCATTCTTCTGCAGCTGAGGAGACGCTGGCAAGTATCTTCGCCCCATTTCCCCAAAAAGGTGCATGTATCCCAATTCATCAACGACTGCTACATCCTGGCTTGTACTTACCCGGTACGGATGTATACCACGAATGCGGTCTATACGAGATCGCTCATGACTTACGTTATTAGCGCTGGCGCAACAACCAGACTAAAAATCAATTAAAAAGAATAGCTAACAATGAAAGAAATAAGAAAAAAAGAAAAAAAAAGAGAATAGAAATAATAGTATAAACAGAAAAAAAGAAAAACGAAAAAAAAGGAAATACTAGTATAGAAAATAAAATTAAAAGAAATTTTATAGATAGAGAAGACTACAAGCAGAAATCTAGCATTTCTTTTAGAATTTTAGCTACTGCCAGTATACTGTAAGAAGGGGTTAGAAAAATCGGCGTCGTGGTAGTGTTTTTAGTGTAATGTGCTAGGGCGCACGGTGTTGTACAGGTTACGGTGCTGTACAGCACCCTGTTGGAGGTATGAGAACTGAGGCCCGTGTATGTTGTTGCTTTTTATCATGATCGTGGTTTTCCATTTTCTTGAGCTAAACCATCAAGCTATCCAAATTTCCGGAGACATGGCTCTACAAGATTTCAACTAATCAACGCAAGTTGACGTTAACCGATGTGAACATTCACTTATAACTATTGCCATATCACTCCTAGTCACCGTCGAGTTGACAAACTAATACATAGAGTGAGCCCTCATATTAGCCACAAAAGCCCGCGGCTTCACCTGAATTACCATGCCTATTCGGCATCGTTGTCCAGGGCTCCGCTGCCAGGCCCGTCCGGCACGCACGCGGCTGCCACCACCGCTGCCACCGCGACACCAGCCATTGCCCACCATGCCAATCCAACGACGCCGGCCCCAAGCCCGACGCCGTACAGCCAACCCGTCATGACGAGGTGACCCATCCCGCGCGCTGCCGCCCCCACGCTCGCGCCAATCCCATTGACGGTGGCCAGCACCGCGCGGTCCGGGCACGCGGCGTTGAGCATCATTGCGCCTGCCGGGAGCACCATCGACCGCGCTGTCGACTGCACGACGAGGATGGCGACGACCACTGCCCAGAGGGTCACGCCGCTGGATGGTAGCGGGGCGAAGGTCGCAGATGGCAGGGCGGTCAGGTACGGGTGCAGAGCGTAGGCGACGGGGAAGATGACGAGGGCGTAGCGGTAGAGGCGCAGGGTGCCGAACATGTCGCGCAGCTTGGGGAAGAAGATGAGCTGGAGCAGGGCGCCGACGACGCCGCGGATGGCGAAGACGGTGGCAATGTCGCGCGGGCGAAAGGCGAGGCCGCCAGTGAAGACAAAGGGTCCGTGGGGGTGGTAGTCTGGCGGCACTTCGACGTACGTCGAGTTGGATGTAGAGCGGACGGCTGACGTGGAAGAGTTGTCCGAGCTCGAGATGAAATCTTGGGAGGAGTCGAAGCGTGGCGTGGATGCAAAGACGAGTAGAAGTGACGGGTAGGAAAAGAGGTGCATCGAGACCAGTGCCCTTGCCGCGAGGGTCAGTATCAGCCGCATCGTCCAGATACTAACAGGCTGCTGCTTTTCCTCGGCAACCGACACAAGACGCTGGCCTTCTTCCTGCTCGTTCAGCTCGTATTCCTGATTCGCGAGCGGCTCGTACCGAGCTTGCCTCTTCTGGAGGTACTGTGTGTATAACTCGCGCACCCATAACGGGAGAATTGATATGCTTTTCTTCTTTTTGCCCTTCTTCCCTGCAGCAGGATGCGTCTCCTTGAGGCGAAACGCAATCAGCGCCGCGATGCCCAGCTTCAAGAAGCCATTGACCGCATTTGGCAACAAAAAGGGACACGCCGCAAACCACCCTCCCGTATGAGTCGTACCTCCCACCGCTCCATCCGCAAGCAGTCCTCCGAGGATCGGCCCAATGATGGACCCGAGGTTGAACGCCGCGGGCAGTAGCAGCACGCCGCGAGACTCGAACCGCTCGCCGCTGATCTCGCGGATCGTGCTGCGCATAGCCGCCCCCTTCCCGCCTGCCATGCCCACAATCAGGCGCCACACGACAGCGCCCGCGAAGCTGTGTGTAAACCCCAGCCCGAAGCTCCCAATCCCAGAAAGCACGAGCCCCAGAACAATGACGGCGCGTCGCCCGATGCGAGGGTGGTCGGCCAGCATACCCCACAGCGTCGAGGTGAAGAGCTGCGGGATGGCGCCGGCGGCGCGGAGGAGCGAGAGCTGCAGCGCGACGGTCGCAGTGTCGGGCAGGGACCCGTCGGTAGCCGCGAAGGAGCGCAGCTGGAAGATGATGAAGCTCTGCTGGCTGCCGCTCGCGACCATCTCGACGAGCCGCGCCGAGGTGATGAGCGCGAGCTGCCCCTTCTGCGGCATGGCGGCCCAGGAACCTGACGATGCGGCGTCGGCAGCCTGCTCCCCTTTCTGCCCAGTGCAGGTGGCCTGGGCAGGCTCCGGGATGCTGCTCACATGAACAGTGGTCGAGGTGATTGCCATGTCTGCGGTGAGGGAGGGCTTCGATTGTGACTTGCCTTACACGCCAAAATGCGATGGAGGAAGAAGAAACGTCGTGACCCGGTCTGTGGCCGACCAAGAGATTAAGATGTGGCAGTTGGTAAAGATGTGCGGCTTCGTCCTCGGATCCGGCCAAGACTGCGCAGCCCTATCACTGGTGGACAGAGACGGCCCGCCTCCGCTGCGGCATTCTTCTCTGAAACCATCGCGTAAATACCCTGGATGGTCTCATGGGTCGATATTAGCTGAGTAGTAATTGCGTTAGACAAAATTCATCGGTAATATGTCTCACTCATCTGACCCTTCACATTCCAAAGATGGTATTGTGCTGGAGAAGCAATCTTCGTCGACAGCTGTTTCTTTCTGCTGGAATTCTCCATCTTCAAATGCAATCACACAGTCAATAGGCGACGGCCGCGCCCAGGAGAAGAACGGCTTTGATCCGTGTCCGGGTTATTTCCGCGTGGTTTCGTGAAGTATCCATATTGTCACTTCAATACGATCATTGAGCGCCCTCCTTCGACCAGGATTCGCAAAGTGGCCGGTGATGAGGTCGAGAATAAAGCCTCCTGTCATTTGCGCGCTGCAGATAATGAGATTACGACCTGCACCATGCGAGCCGCGTCTGCAGAGATCGTGGTGGCGATCGCGCATCTCTTCTGGCCGGAGCACGTTGTCCGCCACGGTAGACGGGGGTGATGGGAACGCCGAGCGGGCCGTCCAGAGAATCTTAAGTGCATCTCGAGGGTAATGAGATGTGACAGGTGCGAGAGACAGTGGGGTGGGGGCTCAAGGCAGGCAAAAGGAGAGACATGCCGGCACCTTTACATGCAGCGCGTCGCGACCCTGTAAAGCATGAAAGCCACACAGTGCCATCTTCAAGAGGGGAGAAACTTGTTTCTGATGTGCGATATCATCCATAAACGAGCCTCGCGGGGGGAGCATATGCGCCGACATGACAAAGAAGTGGAATGTCTCACGCGTCGGCGTTGCCTACTGATTTTTCAGGGTCGCGTACCGCGATGGTCTTATTCTCAGCCGTGATCCCCTCCCTGATGTCGCATAGCGTGCCAACCTACACACGTCTCTCTTTTGCCGTCCGAAGCAAACGTCGATCAAAGACTGTGAGCCGAACAAGTGACGAGGACGCCTGGACGTATAGAACCTTTTCGAGGCTCAAAGCGCCGAGGCAAGTGCCAGAGCTGCAGGGAGCGGCGGGCGAGCGGTACAAATGAGTAGGACTGACCCTCTCACAAGTGCTGTCTTACGATAGGATCGATAAACATGGACTTCTGAAGAGGGGCCTGGCTCGCTTAGCTGAAACGTGGTCGCGCACCGTCGCGTGCCTTTGCGCAATTGGCTGGTAGTTGGGACATGGGGTTCCGCATAGACAACTCCCTTTATAAATGTATTATCGTGAGTACAAGTAGAGAGAAGAAGTTTAGAGCCGATACAATGGCTCCTTGATTGAAAAAGGCTGTCAGATTAACAAAGATAATAATGTGGCTAGAATAATAAAGAAATTACATCTAAATGACAGCAACTACGGTGGCGAGGCTACTCGAGCATCTCCAGCCTCCTCCCCACCTCATCTCACCTCACCACCACCACCACGAGAAACGCCGACGCCCGTTTCTAGCGAGCGGCACCTAATAGACAACTCACCTTGTCCCGCATACTATTGAACGCAAGGTCTAAACATTTCCCGAGCGCAGCTTCCGCCATCATGGCCCCCCCGCTCAGCGACTCGCTGCGGCGCCTCCGCAACAGAGTCCTCTTGAGTGAGGACGACCGACGACAGCAGGCCATACACACGGTACCACCGCTCCCACCCTCCCCGGCACCCGCCACGGTCGCCGCGCCGGTCCCCTCTGCGACGTCCCAGAGCGCCCTCTTCGAGCGCCTCCCCGCCGAGATCCGGCAGCGCATCCTCATCGAGGCCTTTGGCGACCAGCTCGTGCATATGCACCTGTCTCTGGAGCGGCCGCTGCTTCGCAAATACCGCAGTCACAGCAAGAGCAGTAACCCTGGACACGCGGGACACCCGGGGCGGTACAAGTTTGACGAAGCGGCGCGGCCGTTTTGGCGCTGGCGCAGCTCGCGCTGCCACGCGCACTGCTTCCACCACCAGAGCTGGAAGTGCAAAGCACCGCAGTGCAGCGATCAGTTCCTCGACAGGGAATCCTGCATATCTGGCGAGAGTTGCGGCCACCTCGGCGCGCCGGAGACGTGTTTTCTGGGCGCCGCGGGCTGGCTACGGACGTGCCGGCAGGCCTACCGGGAGGGCTACGACGTGCTGCACCGGACCAATACGGTGCGCTTGTACGGGACATTCATGTTTGCGCACTTACCGGAGCTGCTGCCGGGGCTTAGTCTCGAGAGCCTCACTCTAGTGTCGCTGTACTGGGACTTGGGCTGGCTGCGGGCTTACCCGCGGCATTTGCGGCTCGGCGACCATCCAGAGGAGTTTAATTTCGTGGAGGGCTTCGAGAAGCTGATTCAACGGCTTCCTTCGACGCTGCCCAATGTCAAGTGCCTGCACCTGTCGCTCCAGGGCGTGTTCGGAGATGGAGAGCAGTGGCGGGCCTATGGCTCGCGGTCTGCAGTCGTCTATCGACAAGTTGAGGCGCTGTTTCGCACAGTGCTGGTACACATTCTGGAGCTGCCGAAGCTGACTGATTTTCGACTGGCTCTGCCGAGGAGCATGTTCATGCCGTGGCTGCAGGAGGTGTTCGATATCACGCTCGAGTTTGAGGAAGCGATTTGGGCAAAGCTGCCCGCCAAGTGGTTAAAGAGAGACATTCCCGCAGACTTGATAAGTAGTAGCAAGAAAAAAGCAGAGGTGGATACCTTTTGGGTGCTGCTCGGAATTTCAGACTTACCGCCGCGCACAATCCGCTGCTTTAGCTAAGGTAATGCTTCACTGTACTCGGCAAGTCTTTCTGCAGCAATGGTGCTGGAGGATTCAAATCTGGCTACATACAGTACCTCTTTGGCTGCGACTTCATTAATGAGCCCATCAGACTGTCTTTTACACTTTCATATTACCGCCATGGTTGCTTCTCAATCTCGAATCGGGGAGCTCCCAAAGCTGTCTAGCATGCACAAGTCGCGGTTCATGACTACGCAAAAAAAGTTCCCTCACCTAGTAGCCGCATTGGCCTTGTGGTCAAGCAGATCCGGGGCGGTTCCAAGACGACTTGCTTACCGAGCTACTTTGGTTTCTTGACGAGCACAAAAGAACGGGCTCAGATACCCTTCTTCTTCCACACGGGGGAGCTAGGGGATGGTGACGCGGTCGACAACGCAGTTTGCCACCGTGCTGCTTAGCAACTGGCGCCGGTACACCAATACAGCCTACACAAACACTCCAGATGACTTGCCATACTTAGGCGACGGCACATGCTGATAGAGTCTAGTTCAATCTCCAAAGAGATATTGCGGTTGTGTGGCCAATATTAGCCTATACGTTGCTTCTAGCGCCAGGGATAAGTTGCAACGATCATTCTGAGTTTAGAGGCTTAGAGTCGACGCGGCCATCTTACGACTTGTAGCAAGTACTGCAGGTTTTTAAGAACTTTGGACTCGGGGAACGGGCAAACCGGCAGAGAGTAGGCGACATTCGAGACGACGACGAAAATAACTGGCTTTGGGGAGTGCAAAGAGCCGGTTCCGGAACGCGGGCAAAGATAGTCGGCTGTGGAATTGGTGGAACGATTGGGAGAGTTTTGCACTGCGTAATCTACAAGTGCGGCAAGTAAATCGTTGACGTGGCCAAGCGGTTCCCCAAGCTCCAAGTTGCACGGGAGTGTGCAACCGAGGCCCCATTGGGAAAAAATCGGAACTCGGCCTCATTGGCGGGCTGGTCAGCCTTGTTGATGATCGTCTAAAACTTAATAGACTAGAGCCGGCCAGCGACGGCAGACAGCATGTCACTGGGCCTCCTTACGAGGCGCGAGAGCCACAGGCAACTGTAGCATAATTTCGATAAATGCGCACCGACGCGTAAACGCCAAGAACCGAGTGAATGGTGTCTTGGCGAGCTGCTCCTCGTTCCGGCAGTGGAGCAGTAAAAGATGCGACATGGTGGTGGGTGGATGCGCGCCTGAAGCTTTTCGTGTTTCAAGATTGCTCTCTGAGTCACAGAACTGTGGCGAGGAGATGCGAAAAAGCGTGATCCGCAACGGAGGAGTAAAATCCTGGAGAAAGAAAAGAAGGGAACCGCTGAGAAGGCTATTTGGCGAGGCCACGTACGATCGAAATATAGAACGCTCCACAGGGGCACCGGAGGGAGCCAATGGCTGCGACAGGCCGCCACTAATCGGGCAGGTTTGGTATAATTGGATGGGACGACGACGGCAGGAATCAGGCCATTCCCCATAATATCGCCGGGTGTCTGCAAGATGGTGTAGAATGCAGCATTGCGCAAGCCAGCGTTCTGCTTCACATGAGGGCACGGGAGCGGCAGCACGACGGCGAGCTGCCACCCGATGGTCAATTAAGCAGCGAGCCGAGACAGCTGCAATTCGACCGGTCGGAGACGCAGGACTCCTGGCGCTGGCTGCGTTGCAACGACGCTGCCAAGAAACAGCCTGACTGTAACGATTTGACGCAGTTCGGTGCGGAAGTTGGAGGTGTAGTAGCAATGTGAAGCCAAACGAAGGAACGTTTGAATACTGGCAGACAGGACGACCAGTAAAGCCCAGAACCCAGCTGTTCGGCCAGGCCCCACAGCGAAGCCACTTATTAGGTATGACTGCCGTTTTGGAAGGTCATGGATGAAGCCAGGTAGCCGGTAGCGCAAGGTACCTCTATTGAGACAAGACATCACCAAGTTCGATGTACTTCTGCTAGGCCGCCTTCGGATGCGCAGTTCGCCGGCCGCTGACAGCTGGCAGTTGCCAGTTGTGGCAGCCGGCAGCTAACAAACAGACACAAGCAAACGGGCGCCACCACATCGTCATTTTATTATTAGACCCTGGGCCGGCCGTCGGTTTCATTCCTTCTTTGGTTCCTTTTTCCATCCACTCCTCCTTTAACGATTCCTCTCCTGCACGCCAAAATAGAACAAAAATCTTTGAGAAGACAACCACATCGCGCTTACACCATCTTCCACCCGCACCAAAATGGGCGCCGACTGCTGTTCTAGCGACCCAAAGCAGGACGCCCCGTCCTGCAGTGGTCCATCCACCACAACTCACGACCATGGCACTGCTTCTCACGATCACGGCCATGAGCATGCCCATGCTGACAACAACGGCCACTACGGACATGATCATGACCACGCCCGTGCTGACCACGGCCACGACCACGACCACGGCCAGGCTGCTACCCAGGAGCATGCGCACTGTGTCGATGAAGACGATTGTGCTACCAAAGGCGAGGTCTGTGATGACGATGAGTGCTGCGACACCGACGACGCCTGCAGCTCCGAGACCTTGATTTGCTGCGACACCGATGTCGAGCACTGCGATGGTTTGCCACCCCGCCCTAGTCTTGTTAGACATGGCTTGCCTAGAGCATAGCGCTAACATCGTTCAATAGAGAAGTGTATCATCGCTGTTGCTGCTATCGAGTGCGAAAAGGCCTGCGAGAGCGAGGGAGAAATTCCCGATGGTGAGTAGTCTTCTTTCTGTGCAACGCCGAAAGCCGTCCTAGATCCACCACTTACACGCGACAGCCCATCTCGTCCACCGACACAACCACGATGCTTCTGGCCGCCACCCTGCTACTGCTTGCAATGATCACCTGACCAAGGCTTTTGACCAGTACGCAGCTTACCTTGACTCTGCTCGCTGCGTTTGCCGCAATGTTCTCGAGCGTGGATGGGGCAAGACCTGCTGTAGCACCCAGCCCCAGAAGAAGCCCATGCGCAAGCGATCTGTTGCCACTGCTACCTCTTTCACCTCGCCCCGCGTCCAGCAGACTACTCACCACCACCATGGAATGAAGCGTCGTAATAAGAAGCCGCCTTCCCGTCGTGCGTCCGACAAGGACTCTTGCTGTGGTGACGGGGAGGACAAGGACTCGCGCTGTGGCGCTGACTCGCACAACGAAAAGCCGACCCCCAAGACTCCCAATGTCAACGCTAGCGATCTCGAAAAGGCTGATGGACTCGAGCACTTGGCCCTCCACGTCGAGGGTATGACTTGCTCCGGATGTGGAAACAAGATGGACAAGGGTCTTCGAGGCCTACCCGGCGTCTCCAACGTTCGAGTTAACTTTGTCATGGGCCAGGCCGAATGCAGCATCGATTCGTCCATCACGACTCCCGATGAGGTCATCAAAAATGCCGAACGTGCTACAGGATTCAAATGCACTAAGCTTTCCAGCGATGACCAAGCTCTTGACATTCTTGCCTCAGGTTCAGTGGCTAAAGGCCTCCTGGACCTCGATATACCTGGTGTCACAGATGCATCTCTCATCAACAAGAAAACTGTCCGAATCAACTACGATCCGACTATTATTGGGGCCCGAGACCTTCTTTCAAGACTCCCACCCGGTATTGAAGGACTTGCACCCCCCCGAGATGACCCTTCGGTGTCCAGCGGTCGCAAGAGGTTGTATGATCAGTTGATCAAGACCCTTCTTGCCGCTGCTTTTACAATTCCTGTTTTGGTCCTGGCCTGGGGTCATGATGTGGTGGAAGAGCCCACCAAAGCCATTATCTCTCTTGCACTGGCTACTGTCGTACAGACTATCGCTATACCTGACTTCTATCGCCCTGCCCTCTCCTCTCTCATCTATAACGGTGTCGTTGAGATGGACATGCTCGTGGTCATCAGTATCACTGCCGCCTATCTTTACTCTGTTGTTGCTTTCGGGTTCCGCATAGCCGGCCAGCCCCTCGAGACTTCCGAGTTCTTTGAAACTAGCACACTGCTCATTACTCTTGTCATCCTCGGCCGCCTGGTCGCCGCCTTTGCCCGTGTCCGTGCTGTTCAGGCAGTCTCTCTTCGATCGCTTCAGGCCAGCTCTGCTGTTATCGTGGAGGATGGTCAGGATAAGGAAGTCGATGCCAGACTTTTGCAGTATGGAGACAAGTTCATGGTCACCCCACACACGGCTGTTCCCACTGATGGCGTTGTCATCAGCGGATCCAGCGACGTCGACGAATCCATGTTGACTGGCGAGGCTGTTCCGGTCTTCAAAAAAGAAGGAGATGAACTTATTGCCGGTACCGTCAATGGAACCGGTACCATTGTTGCTCGATTGACCCGCCTCCCGGGTAAAAATACTGTCACTGATATTGCCCAACTCGTCGAGGACGCTGCCAACTCCAAGCCCCCTCTGCAGGATGCCGCCGATCGCGTTGCTAGCTGGTTTGTCCCTATCGTAACGACAGTTGCCGTCATTGTTATTATTGCTTGGGTTGTGGTCGGTCTCAAGGTCCGCCACTACAATGGTGGCCAGGCCATTGCCAACGCAATTACCTATGCTGTCGCCACTCTTGCTGTTTCTTGCCCCTGCGCTCTTGGTCTGGCCGTCCCCATGGTTTTGGTTGTTGCTGGTGGTGTCGCCGCCAAAAGCGGTGTCATTATCAAGTCAGCTGAGTGCACCGAACGCGCCCGTAAGGTCACTGACGTCGTATTTGACAAGACTGGCACCATCACCGAGAGCGATCTTGATGTTATGGCGACGGAGTTCTTTGGCGGCGATGAAGAGCTGGCGACTGCCATTACCAAACCCCTCGTTGCTGGTAATAACCACCCCGTCTCCCTCGGTGTCGCCAAATACCTTGAGAGCCGTGCTACCAAGGCCGTCACTGCAACCGACGTCCATGTTATACCCGGGGCTGGTGTTGAAGCTGTCTTTGACGGTGACGTCATCCGTGCCGGAAACCCCAAATGGACTGGAACCGATGACGAACGCTTCATCAATAACCTCAAGGAACAGGGTCTGACACTTCTTGTGATTACCCGCAACTCCAAGCCCATTGCCGCCTACGGTCTCCGAACTCGTCTCCGTGCCGAATCCAACAAGGTTATCGAACAGCTCACTCGTCGTGGTATCAATGTCCATATTGTCTCTGGTGACTTGCAGCAGGCGGTCGAGGCTGTTGCTAGCCAGGTCGGAATCCCTAATATCGCAGCGCAGCGCACCCCGTCCGAGAAGCGTGATTATGTTGCGGCTCTCATGGAAGAAGGAAAGAATGTCATGTTTGTCGGAGACGGCACCAATGACGCCGTGGCTGTTACCCAAGCCAACGTCGGAGTCCAAATTGCCAGCGCCGTCTCTGCCAGCGAAGTCACCCGTGGTGCCGCTGACGTCGTTCTCCTCAAAGGCCTCGAGGGCATTCCCTTTGTCATTGAAATTAGCCGCGTCAGCTTCCGCCGCATGATGTTCAACTTCATCTGGTCTGCCATCTACAACGTTCTCGCCATTTTGCTTGCCTCGGGCGCCATGGTCAAGGTCCGCATCCCGCCTGCCTACGCTGGTCTTGGCGAGATTGTCAGCGTCCTGCCAGTCATTTTCGCAGCCACGACCATGCTTCTGACCAAGATCAAGACCGACTAAGTGTGCAGCGTGTGTTTATGGATTGTGCCCCGCCGCGGGCCGGCCCGTTCAACACTGCTGGCACCCTGGTGGTTGGCCTGGTGGCTCGGAATAGCGTGCTTTTGCAAGGTGTCTGTTTGAGCCAGCGTCTGGCAAGGCTTTATTCTTGCAACCGTTTCCTTCTTGAGGGGTTGGCGATGGGGTCGCCCCTGAACTTTGACCTTAGGTCTACTTTAGCAATTAGTATATCTTATATTGACACAATATATTGCTATACATTATTATTCTGAAGCCGACCCTATTGGATATGTGTCGAGTAATAAACAGCCATCCTGCTGTACATGCTACAGCCTATAACTATGTACAGTAAGTATGACCTATCAAGAGCCGCATAGAGGCAATCCCACGAAAAAAAAACCCCCCCATAAACACCATAAACGCCAAAGATGCCCATCATAAATAAGTCGGCAAAACTCGCCATGCTAAATGTAATATTTGAATCCCGGTCGTGTGCACCATTCCAAAACCCCTCCTTAAAGTCGTTGACTTTCCTGTGCCATCGAAATCTTCACATTTCCGTCATGCGTTGGGGCTCTCGCCTGCCAACTTGGCAAAGTCGACAATAGTATACTGCTGCCCCAGCACGCCTAGCTTCTCGCGGAGGTAGTCGCGCTGCGTCTTCTCGATGCGCTCAAAGCTAAAAAGGAAGCGGACCATGAACTCGAAGTCCTCGAGCCGCGCGCGCGCCTCCTCCTCGGTCTGGCCGGGGCCCATGGGCAGGGCGAGGACGTCGGCGACGGTGGAGGTGATCTCGAAGAGCTTCTGCAAGATGCCGCTGCCGTGGGTGACGATGCTGGACAGGTTCTCGAGGCGGGCGACGAGCGCGCGCAGCTGGCTGGAGAGGCGCTGCGCGGGAAAGTGCAGCGACATGCCCTCGTGGGTGTCGCGGGGCGGGGCGGAGCGCAAGAGGCCGTGGTGCAGGGCAAACTGCCAGACAAGGGTGCGCAGCCAGACGCGCGTGACGAAGAGGTCGACGTGCTGGACCTCGGTGAAGCGGCCGCCGCGGCCGGCGTGCGCGAGGCGCTGCTCGGTGAGGGCGGCGCCCTCCTCGTCGCGGTCGAGCTCGCTCTGCTTGCTCTCGATCCAGTGCGCCGTCATCTTCTCGGGGAGGTGGGCGGCGGCGCCGAGCGGCGGCTGGAGCAGCGACGGGTCCTTGTGGGCGGTCCAGTGCGCGAGGAACGGCCCGTCGAGGACGCGGAAGAGATTGACGAGCCGGCTGAAGCCGAGATCGACGTGCGGTGGGATAGTCGGGTCGTGGAGCGGCACGGCGGCGAGGGCGTGCTGCACGCAGGGGAAGCCGGTGACGGTGGCGAGGAAGCGCTCGTGGATGAAGACCTCCCAGTAGACGCGGCGCAGGCGGAAGACGTCGCGGGGCCGCATCTCGGTGTGAATGGTGGCCTCGGCGGCATTTGGGTAATTGGGCATGCTGTCAAAATCTTCGATGTGGAGGCCGTCAAAGGGGATCTCGGCGTCGTACTGGTGGACGTTGAGAACCTGGATCATGGTGATGGCCTCGCGGAGGAGCATGAGGCTGCGGTCCCAGCGCTTAAACGCCATCATGCATATCTCGAGAAAGACGCACGTCATGATGCGGCGAAAGGTGACGGGGAGCTCGCCAAACTTGACGCTGGCGGCCGAGGGCCCTGCGTCGGGGCTCGTCCAGGCGGTGCTGTTGTCGCGCCGCGTCTCGGCCTGGCGGTGGACCTGCATGCTGAGGTTCATGAGGGTGGCGATCTCGGTGAGGGTGTCGGTGGCCGAGGTGAAGAGGGTCTGGGTGAGGTTGATGGTGATGGCAGCGAAAGCGTAGACGAGGGCGCGGTCCTCGAGATCGGCGTCCATGTTGCGGATGGCGGCGCGTATCTCGGCGCAGGTGAGCACCGGGTTGACGGGGTAGATGTGCTCATCGTACAGCGCGAGGTAGCTGAGGAAGTAGTCGACTGTATGGTGCGGCCAGGCGGCATTGTGGGAAGATGCGATGGGTGATGGTGTCGCGGGGAGGGAGGAGAGGGCGGTATCGGCGTAGGAGGGGTCCGCGTTGACGATGCCGGCGATGGAGGTGACGGCGGGCGGGGAGGTGTCGCTAGGCGGGCTGCTGCTCGAGGGGACGGATGTTGACGTTGTGGCCGGCGAGGTCTTGCTGCTGTTGCTACTGTTGGGCTGGGAGTGGTGGTGGTGGTGGTCTTGCTGGGCGGCCTGCTGGCTATTGCGAAGCTGCGCGACGAGGCGCCCGCGAACGCCGGGCTTGCGCTTGGCCGGCGGGGGCGCAAACTTGCAGGCGAGGTTGAGGTGGGCGCACTGGGAGCAGGGCTGCTCACCGTTGCAGCGGACCTTGCGGACGCGGCAGCCGTCGCAGGCACGGATGACGCGGGTCGACATGGCGGGTGATCAAAGTGATGCTGTGTAGATGGCCGATGTCGTGGTGGGCGAGCGGGAGGGGGGGTGAAGGCTCTCTCACGAGTGAGGTGCGTTTACTGGTGTGGCATTGCGTCTGCAAGAAAGAGGTGGGAGTCTCGGCGATGGAGAGGCGCCGGGAGCTGAAGATGAGGAAGCGAGGTTTTTTTTTAGAATGAAAGAGAATCTACTCGTCCTCGATCTTGCTTTATTTTTGAGATGGCGAAGTCTTTGCGATGAGAAAGTTACAGTCAAGATAGTGAAGGGCTGCTAAATTCTGGAAGAGGTGGAGCCTGTAACTTGGCAGCTACCAGCAGGGTACATGCCTGCCTACATACCTACCAGCACCTAAGCTTAGGTAGCTGGCAACGGGTTTAGCAGCGGGTCGGCAGCTGGCAGGCAAGTGGACGGCGGCGGGCACGGAATATACCTCCTGTATCCGCACATGGAATAAGATACAAGAGAAAAATCACAAGTATTCTTGTAGATGAAACTGCTGCTATCAATATTTGAAGAATAATACTCACGCTTGAGAGGATATACGCAGTAAATACCTACCTACTGAGCGGCGGATCATTCTGGTACCCACTCGGTTCGTCGCTGTTTGCCGTTTGTTGGGACAAAAAGACGGGACGAGCTACTTGGTCGCCGCAGTGGAGAGAAACTTGCCTGCTACACTTCCTATTTCTGATCAAGCTTCATCGGACTATCCGCCGTCAGCCCATTTTTTTCGTCTATTTCGCGCAGGCAAACTGGAGTTGGCGATCGATAGCGGCGTGCCCAGTCGGCGAATTGTTATCTCTTGGGTACATGGATGCTGTTTGGATTGCCGGGCGGCAATTGACATGATACTACAAGTACAGTACAGCAGCACCATGGCTAACGACAGCGTAGTAGTGAACATCACCGCCCTATGACACAAACATCGCAGATCGTCGCCATCTCATCTTTTATTCAGAGATCGACATTCGAGAAAAATACCCAACCCAGCAGCGAGCGTTTCACGGCGAGTGTGTCCTGTCAGACGCATCTCACCATAATTTCCAATTTTGGATCATCGCAACGCATCGGAACATCCACTATGTTACTCCGTACAAGGCTGCAACATCGGAACCTTGGTGCTGCATCCATCATAGATCAAGCAAGCTGGTGATTTGTCTGCAGTAATTACTGTCACGGCGCCGCCATGGCTTCGCTGGGCCCGGGAGGCTTGGGGGCGCCCGAGTGCCACTACGCCATATCTTTCAACAGACGAGCGACAGAAAACAGCCCCCCCAATCGATTAAATTGCTGGGCATACGCCAATATACCCTTTGAATGAATTTCCAACGGCCCCGGAAATTCGCTCGGGATTATCTGCGCCCGCTTTCGACCCCCCATGTGCCACCTCAACCCATGCACAGCAGACTCGGCCAGTCGTTGCATGCTCGCTGCAATTAAAACGCGTCGCGTGATGCGGCCCTCTCGTGATTCAGGTCATCAAATTTACCTCGGGCTTCGATGCTACGACTTGCGACCCTTTGTCACCTGCCCTTTCCATGCCGCTTTCCCGTCCTTGACATCTTTCCAAGGGAGGGTGTCAGTGGGGGTGGAGATCTTAATCTCGCTCGACAGACAATGGGCGCAACTACGAACCAAACATTCTGCAGGCTGCTGCAGCTAACCAGCAGCCAGTAGTCTCCTGACGCAGGTACGCCCGCAGCAGCCAGACTAGCTTGGTCCAACTAATAAAAGTAGAACAGCGCGACGGCGAACTCGTACAAAGTACCCGTCCACGCTGTCCAAAGAGGACATCTGCCCGTTCTCGTCGTGGCCAAGACCAATTACGCTTAGACGTCGTCCTAAAACTGCGGGGTGAATTCCCCCTTCCCCCACGGCATCGCTCACCGTGTTTGCGTGTTTGCACAGACAAATGTCGCGTATCCTTGCCTCCTCGGCGGTACTACTCTACGGCCGTGTCTGTAGCATGCGCCCTCACCTCATGCTCCTGCCGACATCTTCACGATATCTACACCGCATTAGGAAGGAGCAAGGACAATGCATCCTCGTACCATGGTTTTGAATGCGTCCAGGCGGGCCCGTCCGTCGATATTGACCCTGTGATCCAAACTGCATCGATTCCATACCCAGATATCCCTTGGAGCACCAAATAGCAAACAGCTTTAAAAGCCCGGCTGTGGCCGCTAATCCCGGTGAAACAATCCGACTCGCGCACACTCTGGTCTCCTCCAACTCGAGTCGTCAAACATGAAGCTCTCTGCGTTTGTAGCACAGCTTGCGCTGTCGTCTCTGGCGGCGGCGGCAGCTATTCGGGGTAATCGCTTCGGCCCATTCAAAGTCATTTCAGATGTTGAGCAACGTGATGCGCACCAAGATGTCGTGACCTGGGATGCGCACTCCCTCTTCATCCGCGGTGAGCGCGCCATGATTTACTCTGGCGAGTTCCATCCCTTCAGACTACCGGTACCCAGCCTGTGGCTAGACGTGTTTCAAAAAATCAAGGCCCTCGGTTTTAACACGGTCTCGTTTTACGTCGACTGGGCACTACTGGAAGCCAAAGAAGGCGAGTATCGCGCCGAAGGCATCTTTGACCTGGATCCCTTCTTCAAGGCCGCAGAGACTGCTGGCATTTTCCTGATTGCCCGTCCTGGTCCTTACATCAACGCCGAGGTCTCTGGCGGTGGCTTTCCTGGACGTCTCCAACGTCTCGCTGGCCAGCTGCGAACCAAATCGCCCGACTTTTTGAATGCGACCGAAAAGTAAGCTGCGCTATAGTCCCGAAACGCTTTTAGTGTAGCTAATTAACTTGCCACAGCTACATGAGCAACATTGTCCCGCTCATTGCCAAATACCAAATCACAAATGGCGGCCCCGTCATTCTCTACCAGGCCGAAAATGAATACAGTGCATCCAACGGCAAGGTTCCGTTCCCTGACGGCGAATATATGCAAGATGTCATTGACCAGGCACGCCGCCTTGGCATTGTGGTTCCCATCGTAAACAATGATGCCAGTAAGGATGGCCACAACCGCCCTGGTACTGGTGCTGGTGCGGTCGACATATACGGTTACGACGCATATCCTCTGGGATTTGACTGCTCCAACCCTACCTATTGGCGCAGCGATGCCCTTCCGGTTGACTATCACGAGGTTCATATGAGAAACAGCCCCAATACCCCGTTCCTCATCAACGAGTTTGGCGGTGGTTCCTACGACCCCTACGGCGGTGTCGGTTATGACAAATGCGCTGCCCTTACCAACCACGAGTACGAGCGCGTTTTCAACAAGGACACTCTTGCTGGTGGTATCGGTATCCTCAGCGTCTACATGATTTTTGGTGGTACCAACTGGGGCAACTTGGGTCACTCCAAAGGATACACCTCGTACGACTACGGCTCTGCCATCCGTGAGGATCGTTACCTCGACAGAGAGAAGTATTCCGAGCTCAAGCTCGAGGCGCACTTCAACAGAGCCTCTCCCAGCTACCTCCTGACCACACCTGGTGCTCTGAGCACTACTGCCTACACGGACAACCCCAATATTGCCGTGACTCCGCTGCAGTCCAATGGCACTGGAGACTTTTACGTCGTCCGTCACTCTGACTACCAGCTTACTGCTTCTGCATCTTACAAACTGCACTTGCCCACCTCCAACGGCACCCTCACCGTGCCCCAGACTGGTGGAAGCCTCACCCTTCCTGGCCGCGACACCAAGATCCACGTCACTGATTACCCTGTCGGTAACTACACCATGCACTACTGCACCGCAGAGATCTTCACCTGGCAAAAGACTGGCGATCAGACCATTCTCGTCCTATATGGTGGTCTGGGCGAATTCCACGAACTGGCCTTCCAAGAGTCGCACAAGGTGACCCAGGTTGAAGGCAACAAGGTCCAAACCTCTGCTTCCTACGTCAATACTGTCATCAGCTGGACTGTCGAGACAAAGAGACAAGTGATTCAAATCAATGACCTCACCATCTACCTCCTGGACCGCAACTCGGCCTACAACTACTGGGCTCCAATTCTCCCCACTGGCAAGAACGGCAACTTTGGTAGCTCAATCATGAATCCCGATGCTGTCATCATTAATGGCCCCTACCTTGTCCGGTCTGCTGATGTGTCGGACTCCACGCTCAACATCCAGG
The DNA here is from genome assembly GCF_028009165.1 of Akanthomyces muscarius. Classification (NCBI taxonomy): domain Eukaryota; kingdom Fungi; phylum Ascomycota; class Sordariomycetes; order Hypocreales; family Cordycipitaceae; genus Akanthomyces; species Akanthomyces muscarius. The sequence continues at coordinate 1,307,853 of NC_079243.1, read as the reverse complement.
CCGACTTCAACAAGACGGCTGAGTTTGAAGTCATCGGTGCACCCAAGGGTGTTAGCAAGCTCTCCATCAATGGCAAGACCACCAAGTTCACCAAGTCCAAGCAGGGCAACTGGTTGGCCAAGCCCAGCATCACCTTCCCCGACTTCAAGCTGCCCGATCTCAAGTCTCTGGACTGGATGTCCATGGATTCCCTGCCCGAGATCCAGCCCGGCTACGATGACTCCCTGTGGACCCGCGCCCAGAACTTTACCCGTAACTCTGCCTGGCCGCTCAGCACGCCCGTGTCTCTCTACGGCGGCGATTACGGCTACAACACGGGCACGCTGCTCTTCCGCGGCCGTTTTAACGCCACTGGCAGTGAAAACAGCCTGTTCCTACGCACCATGGGCGGTCTCGCCTTTGCCAGCAGCGTCTGGCTCGACGGCAAGTTCGTCGGCGCCAAACTCGCCCAGGCCGACAATGATGCCGCCAACTCGACCTACACGATCCCCCAGCTCGACCCAGGCACGCTCCACGTATTGACGATTGTGGTTGACAACATGGGCCTCGATGAGGATTTTGTCATTGGCGACGAGGACATGAAACACCCCCGTGGCATTCTCTCGTACAGCCTCACCACCAGTGCCGGCCACCAGACCGACATTTACTCGTGGAAACTTACCGGCAACCTCGGGGGCGAGGACTACAAGGACCACTTCCGTGGGCCCCTCAACGAGGGTGGTCTCTTTGCCGAGCGGCAGGGTTACCACCAGCCCAACCCGCCCAAGGACAAATTTTTCAACAAGACGCCCTTTGAGCAGCACGACGGCGCCGGCATCCAGTTCTACACGGCCAAGTTTCTGCTCGACCTTCCCGCCAAGGATTATGACATCCCGCTGTCCTTTATCTTTGACAACTCGACCTCGACAGAGCCCTACCACGGTTTTCTCTATGTCAACGGCTTCCAGTTTGGCAAGTACATTAGCTATCTCGGCCCGCAAACCAGCTTCCCCGTGCCCGAGGGCATTCTCAACTACGCCGGAGATAACTGGGTCAGCCTGGCCGTGTGGGCGCTGGATACGGCCGGCGCGGTTGTGCCGGGTCTGTCAATGTCGGCACGCCAGCCGGTGCTCACGGGCAGACAGCCGGTGGAGCTGGTAGCCTCGCCAAAGTGGGTGAAGCGATCAGACGCGTACTAGTAACGGGGAAGTGTGCCTTGCATATCATTACAGAATTGTTGTATTGTTATTTCATCATCGCTTTAATTCATTCATTGTAAATACGCTTTCTTAATACAACTCCTGTTCATATCACCATCACTTATACGGCGAGTAACAACATGATCACCGTGACAGCGAGGGTAGCTGCGCCAAGTCTTAGTTTTCCAGCAGCACTGCCTTTGTCATTTTTGCCTCCGCCGTTGCCGCCACTGCCACTCTCCTTGTCTGCCTTGCCGATTCGCAGACAAGCCATGTTGAGTGTGTTCTCCGCGCGCTCTCCCGGCCCGCCCGCTGGATAGCCCAGCGAAAACGCGACGACGGCAAGCTTCTTCTGCTCCTCGAGCGAGCGGAACCGTATCGTCGTGCGGCCATGCGTGTGCGACGCGTTGCCCGACACCGGTCCCCCGTGCATCAAAAACTTGTCCGAGAGGCGCGCGATCCATTCCGCTACGTTGCATGGACATTAGCAAACGGAACCCCTCCGCGTGCGTTCGGTGTAGTTACTTACAGTTGGCCACCAGCGGGCGCGTGTCCGACGTCCCGAACAGCGACAAGTCCCTTCCCGAGCCATCGCCCCAGTATATGCTCGGGCAGCGTATGTTCCTTGGCGGCGTCGCGAAAAACTTCATCATCGCGCCCCCGACCGTCGTCGCGCCAATCTCGAGCGTGTTCTTATCCGTAAACAGCGTCTTCAAGTCGTCCACGCAGTCCTTGCCCAGCAGCCCCTCGCAGCCGCCGTCCGCGCCGCCGATGTCGCTCGTCGCGTTGGACTCGAGCGCCCAGGCCGTGTACGCGCGCTCCTGGCCGCCGCTGAGGTTGGCGGTGGCGTTGCCGAACTCGAGCCACCAGGAGACGGCCTGCAGGGGCCCGTTGGCGGACGCGCTGGGCACGTTGACGTCCCTGTTGGCGGCGGTGATGGCGATGATGTCGGCGTGGGCGAGGTCGTCGACGGCCAGGACAAAGGACGGCGGCGCGGAGGATGGGAACAGCGTCGGGATGGGGAGCGCGACGGATGCGCTGGCGTCGGGGCTGATGCAGGTGTGGCCCTGGCCGTAGTCGCAGGTCTGCGCTGCGGCGACGGCGACGGCGAGGAGGGAGATTCCGATGAAGAGGTCAGGGGAGCGCATGGTTGGGCGGGGGGCAGGGTGTGAAGCTATTCAGAGATGTGCGGGCGTGTCGGTGGGCCGACTTTGGTACTTATACGGCGTCTGGCCCAGATGCTCGCAACGCTCGTCACGTTTCGCAAAACGTCTTTTTCTCTTAATTCAGTTTCAGCCCGACAAAATCTCGTGCCGACGACTCGTTCTGGACATCGGCAACGACTTGACTGGCTGGGAACCGAACCCTTGCTCGTCGCGCCATGCTTTCAGCCGCAGCGGATCTACCCCCCGTCCCGCATCGCTCCCTCGTCACAAGCCCGTCTTTTCAGGGACTTGTGACGAGCAAAGGACCCTGTAACGTTAATTATATACAAGGCTGGGTCCGCAACGGGCGCATGAGGCTTGCGGTGTTGCAGACTGGATGCGGGTTAGTGGTTATGCAAGCCTCTTTTAAGCGTAAATGCGTGGCAGTTGGGGTGGTGACATCTCTCGGGCAGGACCGCAATGGGAATAGGAAATTAAAACCAAAGAAATGTGGACTGGAGCGGCAGATACACAAGCGGTGGCTCGTTTCATCGTAAACAAATTCTATCATTAATCTTTTTCCAAGGTCTAACAGTCGTTAGTTCTTGTGGCTCTAAATAGACTCGAAATCACTCTTCAACAGCCGCACACCTGCCAATATCCTCCCCATGTGCGTCTTGTCAAAATGCTCGCTATCCAGCCGTATCTTGGCAATGAGCACCGTCAGGAACCGCGCGGGGCTCTTGGAGAAGCCAGAGCGATTCACAATGTCGCCGTCGCCACCGTTGCCTCCATCCGGCCCGGGGGGTATGAAGCCGTCCGGCCCGAGCGTGACCTGGTCGTTGGCGGGCTTCCAGGCGAGGCCGAGCGCGTCACACAGCTGCACGTAGTCGTCAAAGGAGGAGAGGTAGAGCTGGCCGGAGAACAGGCCCAGGCAGCTGATGGCGTGTCGCGAGACGGGCCGGCGGTCGGCTTCCTTGACGCGGGAGACTTTGTAGAGATTCAGGTCGTCGATGGGCTCGTGCCCCAGGTTCACTCGGGGGGAGTAGATGTGGAGTGTGGTGTGTAGGGACTGCTCCATGGTCGGTAGTAGTTGCTGCACCTCGTAGGGACTGACGATGAGGAGAATGTTGGGGTCACGTTGGGTGGTCAAGATCCATTGTACGGGTTTCTGGAAAGCGTCGGCATTTGTGTCAAAGCCAAAGACTTCGCTGACTGTGGCGGCAAAGTCTTGTGTGACTAGGATGTTGTTGGAGAATTCAGACACATCGAGGTGATTCGCGGCCGACGTCGTCTTGAGCGTCATGAAAGCCGGCAGAAACGGATCCTCAGCCTGCACGCCATGAACAATGAAATCGTGCAGACCCGGATGCATTCGATGCTCTGCCGGTTCCACACGCGGTGGCCGCTCGACTACACGTTCCATTTCCTTTTCAGGCGCCAGCTCTCGCTCCTGCTCTTCGTTGAACGAGGCTTCGGGAAGGGCACCCAGACCAAACTCCGAGCAGCGGGTTCTAAATTCCTCTGCGACATTTGAGTTCAGAGCATTGATCAGGGAAGCAATGTTTGCGTCGGCTTGCTTCGGGCGATATCGCTTGTCGAGACTTTGGCTCTCTTCGTCCATGAAGTGCTTGGCGCAATCCTGTCGACTGGTGTGATTGTCTGGATCAGCAAGACCATCCCAAAGGGCTTGCTGTTTGGTGAAGCGAAGCCCTTGATTCAGCCACAGTGGTACCGCACGTCGCAGATCTTTGCATGTTTCTGTAATGGCCCAGCACAGCACATCCGACACGGTGATATCGGGCGATGACGCAGACCCTTGATCGCCGCGAAGCAGGCAAATGTCATGCTCAATCTCGCGCGGGACAAAAAACACCACACTCTGACCTCTTCCGAGCTTACGCATTCTCATGCACGCCTGCGCCAGTCTGTCCTTTGTTACGTGCGCGCCCAAAGTGACGACAGCTTGGTAGTCTGCGGGTAGTCTGAGATCTGTGCCTCGCGTGTGCACTTCGTCGAGGAAGACCAGGCACTGCTCCAGCCGATCGGCAAACGGCGAAGTTTGCAGTTCCTCAATTTGGCCACTTTCATCCAGCACCATGATTTCGTCAAAATCGTTGAAGAAGATGACTGCTTGCGTGTTTTCATCCAATTCGTAGTGGCCAAGCCACGCTCTTGCCATCTCGACATTTGTGCGATCAATAATCTGGGCACCAACATCCAATATCACACGCGGCTTGGACTTCCTCGCCAGAAGCAAGCTCAAAAGTGATTGGCTGTCAAAAGTCGTGCCCATCATCTCCGCTGGCATTGTAGCAATGCTATTCTCTGGTCGCAATAGGTTGCTGAGTACGAGCGCGTTGGTATGACTCTGCTCGGGAAGATCCAGCTGTTTCATGCCAAGTGGAAGGACATATCTGGAGTCGTTCGTTCCGCTGAAACCCGTTGTCGGGCATCTCTTCGTCTTGCCGAGATCCCAGCCCGAAGCCGAAAGCTTGTGCGGAAACTCCTGGCAAGACTTGTTAAAGACCATTCGGCAAAGGTAGTAGTCAATGGCACCCTTGGAGTAACGAAGGTGTGGGAATATGGTCGACGAGCACTGCACCCGATCCCTGAGGTTAACTCCTTGGAGAAGCTTGTATGCCTGTGGTAGATTCGGCGCCGTGTGTACCCAGGCAGAATACTCGAGTTCCGCGTTATCCGACCGGACAAGAATCTCCAGAGAGTCAAATAGAGCCTGATCTTCGAGTCCGCCGTAATAATACGTCAGGCAGGTGAGCACAATGACAATGTCAGGGTGGCTGAACTCGGATCGAGCTGACGGGCTGTCCTTGGCTTGGTAGGGAACAGCGAGCCTGGTGTTTTTCTCTCGAGTCGGGTCGAGGCCGTAATTGACTCTCCAGCGCTTTCGACCGAGCGCAAAGGCAAGAACTCCACCGGCAAGCAGCCCACGCAAGAGAAGAATGTGGTTCGCGGTTGACTCGTTCCAAAATTGCCCATGCTCAACATCTTGGCATTCCTCAGCAGTCAAATCCCATTTCGTAATGTATTTCCGAGCGGCGTTTCGAATTTTCGGGGGCTGGCGCGCAATTGGGAATCCAGTCATGCCAGTCTCACAAATAAAGTCGGCGATGCTGTCAAACATCGTCTTTTCTGCATCTTGGCGCAGGATTCGGATCCGCGGGAAGCGTTCGTCATGGCGGTTGTCAAACTCCATCGACAATGGGAATTCGGCTGCCACTTCCGGGGCGAAGCGACGAACCAGACTCAGGACTTCTTGCACAATAATCCATCGGTATGGGCTGTGCTCCAACGCCTGCTGCTTTCCGAGCGTATACGTGAGCTCAAACTTGACGCTAAAGTTTTCGTCGCTTTCATCAACAATGTCTCTGGACGAGTCGTCAAAGAATTTTCGAACTTGCATGATTTGCTGAGAGATGGAGGAGTGTCCACTGAGCTCGAGCTCTAACTCCATCAGCTGCAATGACAAAAGATGCTCTGGCTGAACGAGCAAAACACCACCTTCGTTCTGACATTGGACTAGCAGTCGATGAATTGCCTCGGCCTTTTCATTGTCCAGTTGAACATCTCTGGAAAAGGGCAGCTGATACACTGGCCGATCAAGAAGGCCAGAGATCTTGACAACTAGCATTTGGCGCATCTGCTTGGCCTGCGCCTTGGCTGCAATGACACGAACTAGCTTTGACCCATCAGCAAGAGCTGTCGAGACAATTGGAACAATGACGGAAGACTTCCCTTCTCCCATGTTCAATTGCATCACGGCGTTGCTTCCATCGGGAGGTTGGATCATTTGTCGCGCTATTTGAGTTTGGGCCGACCGGATCATAATGTCGCTTTCGCACTCGAGGAGCAGCCATTCTGGGTTCTCTGTCGGGTTCCATTCCGCGTGGTCGCCGTTTTCAAGCTCACGAAGAAGATCGACGGGATCATTCTGGAATCGAATAAGCCGCTTGGCTTTCTGCAAGGTCAAGACCGCGAGGCCATACTCTATAATGGCATCTCTCCAAGCCGTGGACAGCTTCGACCAGTTTGAATTTTTGAGTTGCTGGAGGAAGAAGACGGGAGAAATTCTGGGTTGGAAACTCGCCGTGTAGAGGATGGCAGCCACGAAATCCCCAGGGTTGGACGGCTCTGACTTGGAAAACGGCTGCACAGCTCTGAGCAGAGAATTGTAGACGAGCTCATAGCGGCCGATGCATCGTTCTAGATGCTGCCGGAATAGAGTGGCAAATTTCTTGTCTTGGGAGAGATGGTTGCTGCTGTACGTCTTGAAGCTTGACAAACTCTGTCGCAACGCGTCCAAATACTTTTGCTCGTATTGTCGGCTTGCCCTAGAGTCAAGAATGTCGATTGTCTGTGCCAACTTTTCCGTTTCGCCTACTTCGGCCTCGACTTTCTGAACAAGGTTCTCGAGGGCCTGTGCTGGGATGCTAGCGGGATCAGGTGCTGTCTGACAGAATATGTCGATGATTGGGACAGTTTTCTTGGTGTGATAATCCGCGGAGACCGCAGCTGCCAGAAAGGGCCCATTTTCTGTGGCGGCTACCATCGAAATCTGCTGCAGAGCCGTGGTAAAATCCGCAAGATACTCTTTAAAGTTCTTGTTGGCCCACCACATTCTCCAAGGCGGAAGGACCGACTTCATGGACCGCGCAACATCAACGTAGGCCTCCATGTGATAGTCGCCCGGCGGTTTCGGAGCCTGGCAGGGCCATTGTCGGGTGAGTTTCTCGCGGTAGATGTTGACGGCGTCCCTTTTTTCCTTCCCGTAGTCTCTCTGGAATTGGTTCCCAGTCTTGCCCTCTGCCTTTTTCGGCCGCGCACCTGCTTTGCCGTCTGCGCCGTTCCTGGCGTTGGATTTGAAAGCGGCCGAGGCTTCTATTACAGCGGGTTCCAAAATGAAGCCTCTGGACAGGTCGTGAGCGTCTCCCGCAGGCAGTGAGGCTGCTGCGACAGCAGGAGATAAAGCCAGCATGAGAAGAGCTTGGGTAATCTGCTCGTCATTCTCGGTAGAGTATGCGACTGTGGATATCCATGCCACCAGTTCCATCCTGTGAAGCCACTGTTGGTTTTGCTGAAAGCCTGAGTGCAACTGACACCAGTAGGACGACAGCCATGCATCTGGCCTCTGGAGCCACATCGAGTCGTATTCCATGTCTCGCTTCGAAGGAGCACCTCTATGGCTCGATAGTTTACCCGCAGACATCAATTTGTACAAATGGGACGCAAGACCTGCTGCAACTAGGCGACTGGGGCCTTGGTCACCACGGAAGGCTCTTGTAGCTATTTCAGTTGCACGAGCCGCCCGAACTGATCTGGTGCAATCTCTTGCTTGATAAACCTCGTCTTTTAGGCCATTTTTGTCATTCTCGGAAGCTGAAACGAATCGGCTGACGTCTCGCGAAATTGCTCGCTGGGCCAACTCCAGGGTAGTGTGTGGCTCGGAGACTAATCTAGCCTTCGCTTTCGGATAAAGAAAGTCGCTCGCAGAAGATTGTTCCGATATTTGCTTCGCAAACGTAAATAGCCGGTCGTCTTGGGTTGAAAAACTCAGATGGGGAGACCAAATCACTGTTTGCATTGCCTTCAATGTCTCTGGATAGTAGTGACGTCCGGGTGCAAGGGCCGCGATGTCATCCATCAACTTGCATGCAGCCGGGCTCCATGCTGTAGGTGCTCTGACTGATGCGGAGCCTAGGATATCCAGGGTTTGTTCTATACCTCGCCGCCCAAGCAGCGGGTCCGGCAAACAGAAAGAAGTCAGGGCGTGGAGATAGGCGAGGAAGAGCTTGCTCTCGAGCTTCGTGTTGGCCACAAACCTGCCAAGAAGCTCATCTACCTGGTAAGCTTGAACACGACGAGCGGTGCCATGTTGCAGGGAAACAGCAACATGATCGAGAGGTCCGTCAGTCCCTTGCCTCTTGAATTCAACATCACCCTCGGGGACGATCAGTGTCCTTTTTGGTGGATCTTGACTACTTCGCAGCACGAGCTTGCTTTTCAGCCCCACAAGTGTACCAATTGACTGGTCCACGTCAATGTGCATATCTCTGAATTGTTGGGAGCGAATTATTGACTCTCCATCGTTCATGAAAAATCGTAGCTGCAGTCTAGGGACCTGGATCTCCAGTAGACTCTTCTTTTTGTAATAGAGCATGTGAAGGTTCAAAGGTGATTCAAGATGGGTCATAAATGCCGATATATGTTGAGCCAGTCCACTCGAGGGCGTCAGGAGAAAGACTGTATTATCTTGGCATAGTTTCCAGAGTCCTTCATTCCGGCCAAGGTGCCATTCAGCAGACTCGATTGGATAGGGATGGCTGTGAGGAAAGAATTCGATGAAGCCCGTCTTGTTATTATACCAGTGCACGTAGTCGTGGACGAATGAGTCAGGGAGTAAGCCTGTAAAAACTCGCGGGGGGACGTAGTCGAGGCAGGAATCGTCATTCTCCAAGCGGATAAGCAGATCCTTACCCTGCACACCGAAGTGAACCGTATAGCCGTATAAGAGGTGAGTGGTGCAAAAAGCCATGCCAGGGGCCATGCTCGGCATCACATGAAGCAGCAGATCCCTGAATACCCTCTTGTAGTCAAAATGTAATTGGTATTCTGTAGGTAGACGGGACAAAGGCATGCCATTGGCCAGAAGCTCGCCAGTCAAGATGTTCAGATGGACCTCTAGCCCCGCCACGAAGGTCTGGTACCAGCTGTTGGTTTCTGCCGACATCACCCAAGACGAGTCACGCTTGAAGTAGCGCCAGCGTCGCTGAGTGGCATCGGATAGGAAGGATTGCCCCAAGGCATTCTGCTCCGCCAAGATCGGCCTAGCTCGGTACATAAGATGCCGCCAGCGGTCAAGCATAATGCCTTGAAGAATGTTGTCGTCCTCTTCCTTCAATGCCGCATTGTCATTGATGATGACGGAGCATTCGACTAGAATCGAGGCTTGTGTCGAGTCCCGCAAAATCTGCAACAGGTAGGTGTCGTACACGTTGAATGAATCGGCGCAGACCAGAGCCAAGTTGAAAGCTGTCTGCAAGAGTTCCTTCCTTTGCTCCTCGTTGCTGGTATCTTCTGCTTGTTGAAGTAGGTCCTCCACCCACTTATGAGTGGTCTCACGGCTCCTTTGGAGTAGATCCAGAAAGGGCTGCGACAGTTCCGCAGAAGTCAGAGATAAGACCCGGGCAGCCAGCGATGTAAAAGACCACAAGGCAACGTATGACTCCCAGTTCTCGCCCACGCGCAAAACACACTTTGTCAAGCTCTCCAGTGTTTGGGACCCAAAAGCCGGATCACAGAGCCGGGAGTGGGTGGATCGATGGACAACAGCCGACTCTGGGCCGCTCTGTAGACACATTTGAAGAAGGAAAATGGCAGTTTCGGGCCTGTTGAAGTCAACTTTTGGCATAGCAAGCTGCGCCAAGACACTCATCCATTGTATGCTGTGTCCATATGGCAAGCCTGCGAGAGCCTTGAACTCGATCAGGGGCATCCACTCGGGACACGAGTATTGACTCGCAATCACTTCGTTTGGCGTCTCTCCATCGGGGGCCTTCCAGCTGCGGTGATGGTATCGTTTCAATGCTTCGGCGCGCTGGGGAAGCCTAAAGGTGCATAGCTCCGTCAAGTCTTCAGTCGCGACCAGTTCGCTGAAGAACGAATTCAGCTTCTCGTCAAAGTAGCGGTATAAAAGCCCACTATCGAGGCAGACATCCGACTCGTTGGCACTCTCGACCGGGGTCGCTCGTTTGTGTATGATGGCATTAGGCTGATCTTCAGATCGGAGATGGATTCGGCAGTGGCTTTGAGATGTGTACCATGACTTGACGGGCTGGTAGGTTCTCAGCGCATACGAGGTGCTTGGGGTGGATGTGTTTTTTGGCTTGCTCAACAGCACGTCATTAATGAAGTAGATGGTCAGGTCGCGCCATTCGGAGAATGCCACAGGAGCAGCCATTTCGAACACAGTCGCTTGGGCCTCGACGTCGTTGCGTGGTAGAGGCCACTCGTGAATGTGTACAGCAAGAGCTTTGGCTTTGGCTTCGACACGGCAGCGCTTGCACGAAGAAGGATGGGCCAAAATTGTCGTACCTCTTTGCTTCTTTGTCGTTACGTCACACTCCATCGACGCGTGCTTCTGCATAAGACTAATGTATTCCGACTTCGTCTTTCGAAACTCTTCGCGCTTTTCCTGCCGTGTACGCGCGGCTTCGGACTCGATCTCGTACTTGATCTTCTGGTGTTGTTCGGAGCTGCTGAAGAATTCGACGGCAAAGGAACCAGGCAACCCGAATGAGCCGAAAATGGACGGGCGCTCCAGTTTCCCGGAAGTTTTATCTCGTTCGTGCATGTAATCTTCTAGACTCTTCAGTCTCTGCATTTCCTCTTTTGAGCTGAGCAGTAATGCTTGCCAGACCATGGTCGGGACTTGGGGTTGGTAATTCGCCAGCAGGGGAATTTCCTGTGTGGCAACCTTATCTGCAGCGCACCAAAGCTCTGAAATTGTAAGGACCATCCGTGACGCTCCTTCGGGACGACCAGAGTAGTAAATGGCTGCCTTGGCGTGGTAGAATTCGACCAGAAGTCTCAGATCCCGTACACAACTGTCCGCCCCCTTCATATGTTGGTCGACCCACGCTCGGAGGTTGTTGGCCACCCACGACTCAGTCTCGAAGAGATTGAAAGGTGAGTTGGTCTCATTCCAGTTTTTGGCGAGGGGTAATTGATCCTGTGGTTGCACATTGATTTGCGACACGGGGTGAAAGCCGCGGTCGTTACTTGCCGTCTTGCGCGAAGGAATTGTGTCGAGAAACATTTCCATGTTGGTGAGTGAGAAATCTGTACTTTCCTCCATCTTAAACTCAGAAAGCTTCGCTAGTTCCAGAGATGGCTCTTCTCGCTCGCGGATTTGCTTCCATCGTTGATGTAATGTTTCTGAGCTGTCGGAGACAATTTTCCGAATGTGTGGTAGCCATGGTCCATTGCTAGGATCTCGGATCTTGCAAAGACGCCGGGAGACTTTTGTCGACATGGTGTGCAGAATATCGCTGGGGATCTTTTGCTGCTGGGTCGCCGCTTGCAGAGCGTCAGCCATCAAGAATGTCAGAAACTCCTTGTAGGTCTTGTCGTCTCCGCCGGAGAGTCGCATCATCGACAAATGTAGTGCTACTCTGACGAGGAGCCAAAGAGACGAGCGTCGCCACGGGAGCTTGCCGTTCTTCCATATGATATCCTCCCGTGTGTGCTTGCAGATTCCCTCGACGGCAACCTCCTTGCCGCATCCACGAAGCATGCTCGTAAACAGCTCGGTCACAATTTTCGGGTCGGTCGTCTCTCTTACCCCATCTTGCTCCTGCTTCTCTTTCTCTGTCGTCGGCTTCTCCTTCTCTGGCACCGGCTTCGTCTCGCGCACAGTTTGTTGGCTCATTTTCGTCAAGGTTTTGACCAGAACTCCACGAAAGGCTTCGCCTTCAAAGTCACTTAGTGGGACCTCGACAGCATTCGCTGGAAAGCGCCGCACGAGTCGCCCGCGCGCCGTCATGGCGGCCTCATTTGTTGGCGACAATTCAAATGTTTCAAAGCGAACCACATCGGACTTTCTGTTGACAAGAACGCCAGCATTTTGATCTGTAATCTGAAACACTGCCACAGGTGCGCCAGCCAGTAGTTCCTGCAGAACCTCCCGAACACCAGCTTCCTTCAAGTGTCCCTGGGGGCTCCTCGATCTTCGAAGAAGGTCAATCATCGAGATGCTAGCTTTGACCGCCTTCTCATCTTGGCGGCGAGGCAGGAAGCGCTGCAGAGATTGATGTATAAAATCCAGAAGCGAGGCCTCGCTTTTCGGAGAAGCGTCGTCCGCACCAGGAAGCTGGTGAGGCAGAAATAAATGGTGGTAGATGTAATCAAAGGTCGCTCTCGGCATGTCGAGAGGATTGCCTTTGGTGAATGCCATGTCGGCAGAAGATACCGTGAGGCGGGCTCGGATGATGTGGCTCGGTGAATTTCAGGCAAGCAAACAGCGGCGGCGGACAGGGCGTGCGAATTCCGAGGCAGCGACGCTAATCTTTTTGATCGGGTGGCGCCCCTCGTTCTTGGCAGGCTCTCAAAGCGCGATTGAGATGTAGATGGAAAAATCTCCATCAAGGCAATGAGAACAGCTGTCTGGGTCGATTGAAAGACCTTGGTTACACGTCTAATTTAGGCAGTAACCGGATTGTTACGCAGAGCGCGACATTAGTCATGAGGTAACGAGGATTGACTGAGATAGAGAGAGAAAATTGTGTTCGTGTGCCAGGACGGCCGCAGACAGCCGTAAGCCAGCCTTAGGAAGTGGCTACCTCGATTGGGTGAGATTATGGCGCAAAATTGACGAATTTCATGTACCCTGACCGTCCACCTGTCCTGGCCGGTCGCAGGCTTGAGGACGGAGCCCGTAAGCGCCGCTGCGGCGAGTTTGCTGACAGATCCACGTCACGATCTCCTTTTGTGAGTATTATTCGCTCAACTGGCACTTGCCGCATGACTCACAATCGTTCCAACACCTGTCGAATTTGTTCGTGATTTTCAAACAGCTGTTGCGGCCGTCTTCGTTGTACGGGCCCTGGTACAGAGGCCATTGTTCCTTATCCGCTCATTGGGCTACAGAACGAACGCACCTAGTCTGCTCCGGTGTTGGCGATCGGCTTATTCGACTCTTCTGTTATTTAAGTGGATGCCTGCACGGAGCACTCCTGCCGAAAGACCTCCTTTATTTTTATATACCTCAATTGGATCTCACCGCTTATTGTCAGATTTAGCGTCGATCCTCGGTGGAATCAACGGACGGGCCTGAACTAGTCTGGCCTTGCCCGGCGCGATCTAGCCTTGCCCTTTGTCATGGCGTCCTCTTATACCCGTCTTTGGGCGACGCAAACCCGCTGTGAGCTGACTATTCACTTGTGATTGGAGCCTTCAGCGTTCTGGGGTATAGGCCGCGTTCATAGGAGCCAGCCGGCTGTCCCGCCGTTTCTGAATAACCTGGGCGTCGGGTTTGAGGTTCTCAACATCGCCCAAACTTATAAAACACTCATCATGTCAAGCGTGGCTTGCGAGTCGCACTGCCACTTACTACGGTCACTACCACTGGAATAGGGCCAGCGCATATGTCATCGTAATTCATATTGTGTAGGTGAGAAAATGCGCTGCTGCTATAGAGATATTGTCCTACAAAAGACGAGTGTGGCATAAAAGCATGCTTCGCAATGTTCTTCATTTCGCCTGCTCGATAAGCTCGGCCTTGGCGTCCGTCTTTTCCATCTCCCTGTCTTCAACCTCGAGGCCGTATATCTCCGCAGGGTCGACCACCGCCGCGGCAAACTTGCGCGCCGAGATGCGACGCTCAAAGAGCACGTCGAGCTCGCCAAAGGTGCGACCCTTGGGCTCGGGCAGGCGGAAGTAGGTCCAGATGATGCACAGGCCGCAGGTGCCAGCAAAGAAGAATCCCGACTTAGCGCCCCAGTTGAAAGCGGACGGGTTGAGCATGCGTGGGGTGATGATGTTGGTGGCGATACTAGCGATGTTGTACATGTTGCGCGCAAAGACGACTGACTTAGTGCGCAGCCGGGTAGAGCTGATCTCAGACACGAGAGAGTAACAGACGGGGCCGACGGTGCAGTCATAGAAAAAGGTGTAGACGAGGAGCATCGAGCCAATAGCCCACTGCGCCGGTATGTTGTTGCGGCCAGCAAACGCGGTACCGCCGATAGCGACGAGCAAGACGAACAGAATGCACTGCCCGTAAAGGTACAGGGAGCGGCGGCCGAAACGGGTCATGAGGAACCAAGAAAAAAGAGTGCCGGCAAAACCGATGGCATATTGACCAAGAGACATGTTAAAGGAGTTTTCGGTAGCGAGGCCGGCTTGTTGGTAGAAGAGGGTCGAGTACCCCATGAAGGAGGCGCCGCACAGAGTCTGGATAACCCACACACAGGTGACAATCTCGGTACGGCGGCGATTGACACCCCTAAACAGATCGAGGTACGTCGTGCCTTTTTGGGCCAGCTTTTCCATCTCGTTTGTGTGAATCATCATGGAGATGCTCTCGTCGGGGCGGAACTCGATGCCGGTGTTGCGAGTCGTAAGGCGTTGCAGTGATCTTCTGGCTTCGTCGAGTCGGTCTTTGCGGACCAGCCACCACGGCGATTCTGGCGCGAGCCAGATGCCGATCATAAGGGGCAGCGGCCACGCCCACTGTAGGGCGAATGGAATCTTGTAGCCCCATTTGTTGTTGAGAGGAACCATGCCGCGCAGTACACCTGAGGCAATTAGCTGGCCCATGACCCAGCAGAGGTTGACGTAGGTGGTGAGGTACGCTCGAAGATGGGTCGGGCAGACTTCGGCCGCGTACGTTGTCGTCAGGGTCTGGAAGACGCCCCAAGGAAACCCAATGAGGAGTTGGCCCGCCAGTAACTGAGGCAGGCTCTCGGCAAAGAAGGTGATGAAGATGAAGCAGATGCAGAGGAAGAGAGCGCTAATCAGGGTCTTACGGTAACCGAAGCGATCGGCAAAGACACCGGCGGCAAAGAGGCCGATAATCTGGCCACATAGAGCAGCGTTGGAGAGACCCGACTGCCACGCAGCCGACAGCTGGTAGGAGCCATCCTCCGTGAGGTGACCAAACTTTTGCGCAAAGGCAGGGTACGCGTAGAGACCGTTGATAATGGTCAGATCAAAGCCTTCCATGACAATACATGTCGAGAAGAAAATGGACCACATGCAGGCCTTTCTATAGAGCTTGAGCGATTTCACCAGGCCAAGGTTGTGTTCTGCCTCGGTGGCGGCTGCGGCTTCAAAAGCGCGGGAGGGGTCCATAGCCGGGCTGACCGCGATGGAGATGACCTCGCCGCCAACAACGTCTTTTTCGCTAGGAAGAGGCATGGCTGCAGCGTGATAAAGATTTCAAGATGAAGCTGAGAGGGATGGAGTGTAGAAAAGAATGTGCCCAGAGACAAGAAGCGGCTATTGAATCATGATAGGCTGTGCGTCTCGGGAAACGATGCTGCTATTTCGCAAGAGGAACTGTGCGGATGGCCTGCTCTTTATAATTGCTGCATCTTTTGAGGTATTCAGGAAGGAAGGTTGCTGTTGAGGACTTGTCTGCGGAAAGAAGAACGGTCGTTTTCGCCTATGGATGGGGCCCTTGTCGTTCGAGGCCAACCAAGATGGCGCTACTGGCAGTCCACCCATCCAAGAGCAGTGGCTAAGCCGCATTGGTGTGCACTCCTACAGGGGGTCAATTGCCGCTCAAGACGCCATTATTACGGCCATGCCGGTGGAGGGCCGTCGCGATGGCGATTCAGGTGTTTAGGTATTTAGCCCACCGTCCCGGCTGGTCCCAGTTGGAGGTTATTTGGCGGGCTAGGAGCGCCATCGTCTTGTCGGACCGACGCGAATTGTATAGATCGGCTCATCCCCACGTAATGAGGCATCTACATGACAATCGCCAGACCGTCGCAGTCGGGGTGTCGTGTGCGTCAAGCCTGGGGTTGCCCACAAGTTCCCCATGGGGTCGCACTGCTGTGAATTGCTCGTTTCTAGCGTGCAGCGTGGAAGGCTATACTGATCAGCGGTCGCCAGTGCGTACAGTGGTCTCGGGCAAATGCCAACGCCACGCATAATGATCCGCTCCAGCGGACTTGGCCAGTTGCCCGGACTGTCGGCGCAGGCTCGGCAGAAGACACTTGCCCCATCCGGAGACCGGCGAAGTGGCAATATCGAGACGCTTTTATTGAGAGGTTTTGGTATTCAAATTGCCGCTGCATACAGCCTGAGTAGAGTACATGCGGTCAGCGACAATGGCAAGTCCGACAGATGGCTGGACGAGACTCGGATGTGGTGATCATCTCGCATTCCAACAAAGGCTTACACAAAGCCCATCCTTCGGGCCGACTGTCGCAGGTAATTGCCTCAAGCCATCGCGCGAAAATCCCAATTACTGGTAACGATGGCTGATGCAAGATGAGCCCTGTTCGCAACGCCGTGGGGGCGGCGATTAACGCCCTAGCTTGAAGAAGCTGCAGCCTCGCGTTTACGCTCAAATGATGTTCTTGTGGAAGAGAGCCCGCGCAAAAATGGCAATCCGGGGCTAGGCTGGGGAAGCGGAGACGACGAAACGCGCCTGCTGCAGCTTGAGACGGGATCATGCGTGGAGAGAGATGGTTCGATGGAAAGGAGAAGCAGCGCCCAGGCCGTGGCGTTGTGCGCGCAGACCATGTCGGTCCGACAAGTCCTGACAGTTGTCGGTCCGACAGTCGCCTAGCCACTTGCGCCCACGCTCATTCATCCCCGCGTTTTCCTCCGCAAACTCAAGTTCCCACTAACTTTAGCTCTTGCGGAGATCCGTATTCTAATGTGTTGTGGCTAATTATATTCACAATGCCACAGTGAAATACAGCGCGAGGCGCTCAGCTCGTCCCCACGAACAGCCTGCGCCGATGGGTTGTCGGACCGACATGACCACGACGTTGAATCCTGGAGAATCCGGGGACAGAGTCTCCTCACTTCCCGGACCGATATTTCTTGCCTTTTTTGTGATATGGCATGTCACGCTGCCTGCTGCAACACTGCCCTCTCCTCTCCACTGCGACCCACGACTCTCCAGATTTAAGCTGTCGCCCGTCTCTTGACTGAAAGCCAGACCGTACACCATCACTCACCCTTCATCTTCCAACTTTTCTTTCCACGGCTGCTGCATCAAAAGGATCTGTACTGTACTGTATAGCTTATACCCATTCGTTTCTTTGCACTGTCTACATATCACAGCCGCCAACATGACCGTTGTCGGACGAGAGAAGAAGTGGTGGAAGCAGGCGTCCATCTACCAGATCTACCCTGCTTCCTTCTGCGACTCCAACGGCGATGGCATCGGCGACATCCCCGGCATCACCTCCAAGCTGGACTACATTGCCAGCCTCGGCGTCGACGCCATCTGGGTGTGCCCCATGTACGACAGCCCCCAGATTGACATGGGCTACGACATTGCCAACTATGAGGACGTCTACCGCCCGTACGGCACCGTCCAGGACATGGAGACGCTGATCCGCGAGACGCACGCCCGCGGCATGCGCATCATGCTCGACCTTGTCATCAACCACACCTCGGACCAGCACGCCTGGTTCAAGGAGTCACGCGCCAGCAGGGACAGCCCCAAGCGCGACTGGTACATCTGGAAGCCCGCCAAGTACTCGGCCGCCGGCGAGCGCCTGCCGCCCAACAACTGGCGCGGCAACTTTGGCGGCGGCAGCGCCTGGGAGTGGGACGAGGCCACGCAGGAGTACTACCTGCACCTCTTCGCCACGGAGCAGCCTGACCTCAACTGGGAGAATCCCGTCACGCGGCGCGCCATCTACGCCTCGGCCATGGAGTTTTGGCTCGACCGCGGCGTCGACGGCTTCCGCGTTGACACGGTCAACATGTACAGCAAGCACCAGGACTACCCGGACGCGCCCGTCGTGGACCCCAAGACGCCGTTCCAGCCGGCGGGCTCCGTCTACTGCAACGGGCCGCGCATGCACGAGTTCCTGTCCGAGATGAACGCCATCCTCAGCCGCTACGGCGCCATCACCGTCGGCGAGCTGCCCTGCACGCCCGACATGGCCAAGGTCGTCAAGTACGTGAGCGCCAGGGAGCGGCAGCTCGACATGGTCTTCCAGTTCGACCTCGTCGACGTTGGCTTCGGCACGACGCACAAGTTTGAGACGACGCCGCGCAACTGGACGCTGCCCGACGTCAAGGCGGCCGTGGAGCGCACGCAGAGCATCATCCGCGGCACCGACGCCTGGACCACGGCGTTCATCGAGAACCACGACCAGGCGCGCTCCGTGTCGCGCTTCACCGACGACGGCGCCGAGTTCCGCGTCGCCGGCGCCAAGCTCCTCGCGCTCATGCAGTCGTGCCTCAGCGGCACGCAGTACGTCTACCAGGGCCAGGAGATTGGCTGCGTCAACACCCCCAAGGCCGGCTACCCGCCGGAGAACTACCTCGACATTGACAGCTCCCTGTACTACAGGATGGTGCAGGAGCGCTGCGGCGCCGACAACCCGGCCGAGCTGGACCGCGCTTTTAGCGCCATGCAGCATCTCGCGCGCGACCACGCCCGCGTCCCCATGGCCTGGGACGGCAAGGCCAAGCACGGCGGCTTCTCGGAGCCCGCGATCAAGGCCGGCCAGGACGTCGCGGAGCCGTGGATGAAGGCGCACCCGCTCGCCAGCGAGATCAACGTGGCGTCTCAGCTCGACGACCCGAGAAGCGTGCTTGCCTTTTGGCGCCGTATGCTGGCGTTCCGCAAGGAACACGCCGACGTCTTGGTGTATGGCGACTACACGGGGCTGCAAGAGGACAACAAGGAGACGTTTATGTTTCTCAAGGAGGCGCAGGGCGGCTTGCAGCGCGTTCTTGTTGTTCTCAACTTTACAAAGGAGCCGCAGACGTGGGCAATGCCGTCGGCCGCCGAGCTTGGCCTAGAACCGCAGGACACGGTCAAGATGACGCGCATCTTGTCCACATATGAGGGCAAGGGCAAAGACCAGGCGCTGCAGCCTTTCGAGGGTCAGGTCTTTACAATTGGCGCGTAATGTACAAAACGATTGGCATATTTACGAAATCAAGTCGTCGGCAAAGTGAGGCTCTGAGAGTCTGGCTGATGATATATCCAAGTAGACTGTATATAGGTAATGACAGAGCTAGATCAAATGAGAATACAAAGTACAAGCATTACGCGACGATGCATATTCGCGTGTAGGCCTTCTATCACTTGCCTAGCTGTGCAACAAAAGTCGCATCTGGCAGATCGGCAATCGTATGGCGCGAGGCTTAGCCTCAATTTCGTCGCGGCGTCTGAGAAACTTGCGCACTTACAGACGGGACCTTTTCCTTGTGCAACAAAGAGTAGGTTAGCCACCTGACGAGTTTATACCATATTTAGCAGCACCCCTCACGCATCCAGTGATAGGATCCATTGCATAAGAGCAGTCTCTGCCGTTGCCATCAAGTTCCGTTCGCTCAGTTGTGCCTCGCTCCGGGGTAGAGCATCGGCAAGTCAACTCAGTACTGTCGACTGAGACATGCCGTACGCTGCTGCAGTTCCGCGGGAGCTAATCGAGTTTTTGCTTGCGAGCTTCAACCGCAAGACGAGTCGTCGCTTCATACGGAATGGATCGGCCATCAGTTGCTGTCATCGCACGTCCCTAGCGTGGCCGTAACGTGCGTGTCTGAGTCGTGTCGGTGGATAGGATTCGTCCGACCAGCCAGGGGGTAGTTACGCCATTAGCCCCCGACAACATGATCAAGCCAGGTCCGCCGGCCGCTTCTGAAGCCAAAGGCGGGAGAAATATACTACTTTACTTTCTTGCCTATAATACTTCGTGTCGTCGTTAGCACCTGTTTCGTCAGTTCGCGGTCATTTCATGTTTCTTGATATTATTTGGCATCACGACGCCAACTTTGTTGCAGACTAACGAGCCGCTCTGCACATGCACATTATTTTCAGCACAGTCGCCATGCGTCGACTTCTTTCTCTCCAAGTGTGGCTTTGCCTCGGGGCCATCGGCGCCTCCCAATTCGTTGTGCCTCCCGCCGATCTCATAACAGTGACGGGGCATGCAGACGTACCGATCCGGTACAAGCAGGTGCCGACTGGTATTTGCGAGTTGAACCCCAACGTCAAAAGCTTTTCTGGATATGCAGACGTGGACAAAGACCAACATATCTTTTTCTGGTTCTTTGAGGCACGCGAGATTGACCCGCGCGATGCGCCTCTCACTGTTTGGGTTGACGGCGGACCAGGTTCGTCTTCTATGATCGGCCTGTTTGAACAACTCGGTCCGTGTCGTGTCGACTATTTCGGCAAGCTCTATGAAAATCCTTACTCTTGGTCCAGACGAAGCAACATGCTGTTCATTGATCAACCGACCCAGGTTGGCTTCTCATACTCGACTGCTGTACCAGGTACAATGGATGCCGACTCTGGAGAAATTTCTGTGCTTCAGGACAGCATTTGTCCTTTGAGGCCAAACGGAACGTGCGGTACCTGGTCGCTTCCATCCGTCAAATTGACGGCCAATTCGACTGTGAACGCTGCACCGAATGTGTGGAAGACACTGCAGGGTTTTATGGGCGCCTTTCCGCAATATTCGCGAGACGGCCTTCACTTGGCAACCGATTCTTACGGCGGTCACTATGGGCCAGTCTTCAGCGATTACTTTATAAAGCAAAACAAAGAAAACATTGCAGACGCTGTAAATATTAGCCTATACAGTGTTCTCATTGGGAATGGCTGGGTGGACCCTGTCATACAGTTCCAAGCCTATTACAACTTCACCGTCTCGCCAGGCAACACCTATGATCTTTCATTCTATAACACATCCATTCAGCAGAAGCTTTATGACAACCTATACGGGAAAGGGAACTGCGTCGATAGACTTCAAACGTGCGAAAAATATGGCGATGATAATCAGTGTGCCACAGCGGATAGTTTTTGCATCTCAAATGTCCAGTCATTCCTGGATAACTACGCGAATCGAGATGAGCATGATGTTAGAATGCTGATGCCAGATCCGTTTCCATACCCGTTCTACATCGAATACCTCAACAGAGCCGATGTGCAGGCCGCCATTGGCGCTTTCACAAACTTCACCATATCAAGCGCCGTGGTCAGTGATGCTTTCTCTTTGACGGGCGACGATGGACGGGAGGTGGGCGCTATTCAGGCGCTCCGCGACTTGCTCCACCACGACATCTCGGTCGCGCTGTATGCGGGCGACGCCGATTATGATTGCAACTGGCTCGGGGTGCAGAAGATTGCAGACATCATTAATGTACCAGGGTGGCAGGAGGCAGGCTTTGCTGACCTCGTCACCAGCGATGGCCAATTTCATGCTCAAGTCAAGCAGGTCCGCAAATTTAGCTTCACACGCTTCTTCGAGGCCGGTCACGAAGTACCCTTCTACCAGCCGCTAGCCTCATTGGAGCTTTTCGAGCGAGTCATAGGTGCCAGGGACATTGCCACGGGCAGGATTGACACGAGCAAGGATCGCTATTATCGCACCCAAGGGCCGTTGCAAAGCACATACCGAGAGGGAAACTCGACCGTGCAACGCGACGTGACGCCGTCAAACTTGACATACAATGTCTTTACTAATATTCCAGGTGCGCCGTGGGGCCAACGAGCCGACCAGACGGAAAAATTGCGCAAAAGAATGCCCAGATATACTAAGAGCTACTATAAGCCCAAGTATATGGCAGATCGCACTTGATACTGCACTCCTCCTACTACTGCACCGAGGCTGCTGCTGGAATGCACATTTGCTCATAGCGGCAGTCTCCATGGCCCTTTTTTTGATGGCGCAATGCGATTTGTTTGGTTGCGAGAGAATAAGACGGCACAATCAGACGGCGCAATCTACGTTTGCACATGTTTTGGGCATCGCGCAGCGATATGCCACCTGTTGGCATAAAATGTGCTTAAAATTTATTAAATTGCACTACTGTACTGCCTTGAAAATGTTTTGTCATCGGAAATGATTTCCAGATCATGCCTGGAAAGACCCCTCACCTAGGTAGGTAGATGATACCTTACACACGATAGCACGATTTTCAACAACAAAAGTAAAACATATTAGACGTCTCAGACTGATATGTGCTGGATTAATGACAAGTGCACTAGGAAAAAGCAACTCGGTCATGAGCAGGGTGGCTTCGCGAGCGCAAAGTTAGCACAAAAAAGAGAGCCCCCACGTCACATCATAAGCCTGCACTTTACTTCCCAGTCCGCCGGTATAAACCACCACCATATATGATACTGCCTGTAAGTCCAGTTTCAGAATACTTTGCATGATTTCATCAAGCTCCTGTATGCTTCTCTCGTCTTCTCCGAGCTGGCCCCATCAGTCGCAACGGCTAGCGTTCAAATATCCACGCATTACATCGCCGACTTTGCTCCCCAGCCATTGCACGCGCCGCAGTGCCTCGACAACCGACTCGGTGAGAAACAGGCAATGCAGCCGGCGCAGCAAAGTAGAAAATGCTGCATCGAAACTAGAGCATTTCATGTCGCGTCATTGGGGCCTGTGCGAACGAGCCATATCTCACGCTACTGGTTGTCTCGCACGAGTGGCGACAAAGGTCGAGCTTGGACTACCTCACAAGAACACATGTCTGACCGAGGCGCTGCCGAGTCCCCGGCGATGAATTCACAGGCAAGCCCAAGACCCTACATTGGCTACGCATTGTCGCAAAAGACTCGACCAGTCTGCCGACCAATACAACCGTGCTCTCCACGTCCAATGGCCGCCGCCGTCATCTCGGGCACCAAGTAAAGAAGAGACTTGAGAAAACAGGGTCTGGAGCGCCAGATCCAGCCCTCGAAGCCACCATCGTCGCTACCCAAGCCCTTGGCATTCAGACCCCGGCCATGTTGGCTGGCAGCTTGGCTCATCCCCGATGTGACGCTGATGAAGTCATCAGTGCGACGTGCCGGCACTTGCATCACCTGGGGACTAGTTCAGAGTGAAGAGCAGGCCAAAGGCGGTGATGCACACCCACGAGCAGAAATATTTACCAAAATTAGAAACGCTAGCGGTCTCGTATCTGCCCAGTTTGCCGGTTTGCTTTCGCTGCTGGGGTCGCGTCCGGGTGAGACACTGTCGTCATGTCATGCCCCCCCCGGCTTCAAAGTCTGGGGTATATAACAGCCCTGCCGATCTTCAACAGGCATTCAATTTCCACAATAATCAGAACAAACACTGCAAATCAGACAAGAGAAATAGCCGCTTCATTCATACATCCACCACCAGTCTACAAAAGGGAAGCATACATCACCATGAAGCTGACTGCCCTCGCCGCCGTCGCCATCCTCCCCTCCATCGTCGTCGGCGGCGCCGCGGACGCGCCCCCCCAGACCGCACACCTCCTCTTCCGCGGCCCCGACGCCAAGCCCCTCTACAGCATGTCCGTCCTCGCCGACGGCGCCGTCCGCGCCACGAGCGACGCCGATTCCGCCGTCTCGCTGATTGACGCGCCCGACTACAACGCCGCGGTGCTGTGCGACCTCGAGTTTGCGCTGCCGCCGGGCGCGCGCCAGCCCGAGCACGAGTTCACCGTCGGCGCCGACGGCCACACCGGGCAGGTGCAGATCACGCCGCCGACGCCGGTCCGGGGGATCCGCTGCCAGGGATCGTGCGTCGAGACGCTGGGGACGTGCAACGGCGCGAGCGGGCAGGCGCCGAAGCTGTGCTGCAACGGGTACTGCGCAGCCAACCTGTGCCGTCCGTGGGATGGTGTCTGAATTGGTGTGGGAGTGATTGCTGGAGGGTATGGGAGTGCTTACTGGAGGGGTTGGAGTTTTGTTTTGGAAAGCGGGAATGTGTATTGAATCAACACGAGAAATTAATTTTGCAATTCTATATTGTAAATGACATCGTCACTGTAGCTAGATTAAATCGAATAAAGGGTGCCATTTCACAAACCTATAAGTTCTTGTTCATCGGAGTGGACCGCTTGATCTGTTATATTCATCAGTGTATAGATGACCTTGGCGTAAGATATTGAGCAAGTGCAAGCGTGGGAAGTATATAGCAGCTCTGGCACATATAAAACCCAGAAGATGTTGCCCAGTTTAGTTTAGTAAATGCATTCTATAGACTGATATGTCTAGTGTATCCTAACAATGAGTAGTATTCCGTCGTGTGCTGCTTGAATCAAAAATAAACCAAATCATTTTGCCTCGCCATGCCATTATCCCATCGACCCAGTTCTCATCATAGCTGTGAAATATGCTTTTTCGTCTTTTTTGTCATTATCATCATCATTGCCAGGTTTCATCCCTTTCATCGCGCCGCAGTCGCCTTCTTGAGCATGTAGTCCATACCCGACTGCATAATCTTGTGCTTCATATCCCCGCCGCGGCCACCCTCACTCTTGCTGCGCCCGCTGCTCCTCCCGCCACCGCCGCGACTGCTCTTCTCCCGGCTACGATCGCGGTCCCTGTCCCTGTCTCGGCTGCTGCTTCGCGCACGCCCGCGTTCGCGCTCACCACCGCCACGACCACCATCATCTTCACCCTTCTTCTTATAGCGATCGCCACCACCACCGCCCATGAAGCCGTCCATGAGCGCAGCGCCCAGTGCCGCCGTGGCGACCTTGGCCCCCTTGGCGCCGAGCCACTCGCCCTGCGCTCCGCGGTTGTTCATGGCCGCCGTGGCGCCGGCCGACAGCGCGGTGCGGGCCCCGGCCTGCACGAGCGGGTTCTTCCACCACTTGGCGGCCGTCTGCGCCGCGGGCATCGTCTGGCTGCGAACCTTGGCGCCGATGGCGCGTGCGCCGCCGCCGCCGCCGGCACCACTGCTCATGTGCTTCTCGCGGCCGCGGGGAGGTTCGGCGGCGGCAATGTCTTTGCTGGTGGGCTTGTCCTTGCCGTGGGAGCGCGCGCCATGGCCACCGTGGCGGTCGCGGTCGCCATCGCGATCCGGGCCGTCGGCAAAGTCGCGGGTCTTGATTCGGCCACCGTGGGAAGGGGAAGGGTCTCGTCCACGGGTCTTTGTGTAGCCGCCACGTCTGTCTCGGTCTCGGTCACGATCATCGCGTGGCGGGTAGTCTCTGCTCTTCTGGTCTGGCGAGGCCCTTCTGTATCGGTTGGGGTCCTCTGCCGTCCTGCTGCGTCGGTGGCTGCGGGGATCATCGTCGTAGCGGTCGCCGCGGGGCGGGTAGTCGCGGTCATGGCGGGAGGCGCGCGGGTCCCTCATACCCCTCGCATCTCTGGAGTCTCTTGCATCCCTAGGATCTCTCGATTCTCTGGGGTCTCTCGATTCTCTGGGATCTCTTGATCCTCTGGGGTCTCTCGAATCTCTCGGGTCTCTTGCGTCTCTGGGATCGCGGCGCGGGTCTCCACCACGCGGGTCCTCGTAGCGATATGACGGCGGCGGCGACCGAGCGCGACGTCCGTCACCGTTCCTGTGAGAAGAGCCGCGGGGTGCATCGTCGTCGCGACGCCTGCGGGAGGCGCCTCCGCTGTCAGGGCTGGGTCGGTCGCGGTGACGCTCTGATTTGCTGCGGCGCGGGGGAGGCCCGGCGGGAGCCTCACCAGCCTCCCAGTATGGCGGGTTGCGACCGTAATAGTCGTCTTGGGCGTATGGCTCGTCGCGACGGCGAGACGGGTACGCCATGGCGAGTAAATAGTGTAGAGTGTAAGAGTTTTGGTTGAGTGAGCGCAAAATTAGTTGTGGGCGTGGTAGGAGGTGTCGCCTCTTTTATTGTGTATGGCGTTGCTGATCAGGAATGAGATCGAAAGGCGATCCGGGCCGCGGGCGGTTCCAAAGGGACAGCACCAAGTAGTTATAGACTGCCTTGGCCCGGGGGATTTTCTTCCTGACACGTCTGAAAATTGTTCCGAAAATGGGCGATCTCAGGCACCGCATACCAGTCTTGGAAGAGAGGTACGCACGCACTCAGCAGAGGCAGCCAACCAGCCAGCCAAACAGCCCAGGTGCCAGCGCAAATCAGGCGGTGGGCGGTGCAGCTGTGCGTGCGTGCTGAGCCAGCCAGCTCACCCAGGCGGGCGGTCTAGGCTGGCCGGGCAGGGATGGGCGCTGTCCGGCTGACGTCATGGCGGCCAATGGGCGATGCGGCTGCGTGTCTGTCCGGTGTCTGAGACGGGCGGGCGGCCAATGTCGGCTGACGTCAAGGAACAGACGACAGGGAGGCGTGAAGACGGGACGAGACGCTGGCACCAAGACTTGATGCAGACATTTCTGTGCGATGCGATGGACGACGGAAGCAAAAATGAGGCGTTGCAGAATGACAGAGTCAGGTTTTTGGTCGAGAGGAAAGAAGTGTAGGTTTTGGCACGGCAGGACGCTGTTTGTCTGGGCGGCCGTTTGCTGCCTAGCTGATTAGGATGCCGAGACTTTTGCGCCTACCCATTTGGACAACAACTTTGACGAAACATCCACCACCACCGCCCTACAAAGCATCCATCACATTGCACGAAAAAGCCGTCTTTCCTACACAGCACCTGCTTCGTCATGGAAGACTCTGTCAGAGCTGAAATACGGCGCAAACTGCTGTCCGACGCTGCACAGGGCATCGGAAAGCTACTATAGGGTAAGCCGAGCATAGGAGGCGGCCTGGAGTCGGAACGTTTGTTTGAGGCGTTGTGTCGGCTCATACGGCACTGGCTGGGCTGAAATGGTGTTCTTGTGAAGACGGCGCATGGTCGTCATGGAAGGGTGCGCGAGCACAGTAGGCTCGTAACAACATGTCTTGGTTGCTGGCAGTGTCACATGCCTGCTCGAGATGGTCGAGGCAGCCAGTCTAGATCTGCAGAGAATAACGAGCATTGACGCACCATCATCATCATGAACAGTAAAAAAAAAAAGGAGCGACAAAGGGAGATGAAGGAGAAAGATATCCGTAGAGAGTCGAATGACGGAGTCGATGTCGTGTTCCATATCGGGAAAGAGATGCAATCTCGGACCCTGTTGACTCTAAGGGCGGCTAGATGTGGCGCATGTCTTGTGTATGTGTGAGAGGTTAGCTCTGTGAATGAGAACAGGGTTGAGAGTGCTCCGTATATTCATCGGCGGAATGCTCAACATCGGCAGCCCTTTGATTTGCTGCCGGCCTGCAACGTGGTGCGTGTTGGACACCCCGGCTGGCCACGTCGGTTGCCGATGGGATTACACCGCCATGACGACGACGCTGGCCGTGTCGTCAAAGAAGCCCGTTTTTTGCGTGCCTTGATCAATACCCTGGGGCAGAGAGGCTATGTAGCAGGGGGCGAACCAGTGACTGCATGCGGCAGAGGTGATTGTGCGGCATGGGGATCCAATGCAGGCTGCCGGGACAAATTACATACGGATGCTGTGGCAGTCCGAGCAAAGACAGTGTTTCCAGCACAAGGGGGCCATCTGCGGAGACTTGTGCGGCCCGCCGTTACAAGTCTGCAAATTGCAATCGGGGGCAGTATCCAAGAGTATATTCAGCAGCAGATGGAGGGTACCATGTTCTTGCTCATTTACTAAATCCAAACATGCACGCATAGCCGTGGGGTGCAGAGAGCGGCAGGACTGAAGGGGGCGTGCCTCTACAGAATGGTGCCCCATTTGGTTTAGACTGGGTGGTCTACCGGCGACCAGGACAGGAGCGATGAAGCATCGTGAGGCTTCAGATGGCGTTTTGCTGAAAAGCAAAAGGGGGCAACCTTCGGGCAGAGCCTATCTGCAGGGACGGTCGGGAAGCGCCGACTTCCACTGCGGCTAGGACGGGAGGGACAGACGCGATAGCTAAAAGGGGGCGTTGGCGGCGGCGGCGGCGGCGGCGGCGTTGTGACAGAGTTTGATAGCTGAAGGAGGAAGCGAAAGATATGGCGGCGGCCAAGTCTTGGCTTTATCAGTTGCAGAGCCGAGGTGGTTGATATGCTTGCAGGAAGTTAGTTTGTTGTTTAACCGGGGGAGAGATAACCAACTGTTAAGCTAGCAGGCGATCGGGTGGGGAGAGATGGGGTAAGCATGTGGCATCTATCGGGGCATGGCCTTGCGAGTAACTAAATGGGAAAAGCTGTGTAGGCTTGAATAGTACTTGACAAATCGCCATTGGGGGCAGGATGAGTGGGCTGGCGATGAAAGGCTGGCCATCAACCATGTGCATCGGGATGTCGGTACGCTGCCCTGATGGAGACTTGTTTGATGATGTGGGCTGGGCTTGAGGGCCGGTGCAGGAGGATGCGACC
Source organism: Akanthomyces muscarius (assembly GCF_028009165.1). Lineage (NCBI taxonomy): Eukaryota > Fungi > Ascomycota > Sordariomycetes > Hypocreales > Cordycipitaceae > Akanthomyces > Akanthomyces muscarius. The sequence continues at coordinate 1,279,750 of NC_079243.1, read as the reverse complement.
GACCGATGGCGCGAGCTGCGGTGGGCAGGACCAGCGGGTGGATGTGTGGGATCTTGTACTTTTGGACATGTTCTTTCTAGATGTGTATTTTGGGTCGTTTATTTTTAAGACTGATATTTTAGGACGAGCCGGCTTGAGCGGCCTGATCATGGCGTCTACTCGTGTCAAGGTGCTTTTCGACGCAATCGTGATGTTTTGCTTTGATGAGCTCAATAAGCCTGGCCAAAGCTGGGACTAGGTACCTACAGCGTGGCAGCGTGGCAGCGTCGCATTTCTAGGGTAGTCTAGCGTGCTGCAAGGTGCTGAAGAATTGCAACGGTGCGCGGGAACTTGTACGCATGTACCTGGCCCCAAGTCTTGTCGCAGAGGGGGCCATCGTGTGCTTGTTTCCGCAGGTAGTGCGACGAACCGCTGGAGTAGAATGAATTGCCGCCGTCTTTTCCGATTCGCACATGTTTTTTTCCCCTTTTTTTTTCTTCTTCTTCTTCTTGGGTGAGGATGCTGATGCGGTTGTGCTACAAACTGCAAAGGTGCCACCAACGGCGCCCACCGCGGAGAGACTGAGCGAGAAAAGGCTGAGGCTGGATGGAGCGCGTGGTACATGCGGTGCAAGGTTGCTTGGTCATGTAAAAGAGGTCAGTCATTTTGCATATTTTAAAGTTGAGTACTGGTACCCGTCCTGGTCAATTCTATCTTGACTGCATTAGCCCTTGTCTCACTTTGCAGGCTGTTGTTATTTTTAGCGTCTTGTTTGCCTTTCTCTAGGTAGGTACCTACCTAGGTATTTGACCTTGCATCCCGCTGGCTGGCAAGGCACAGGGCCGCCATCGGCACACCTCTGGTTCAAGGGTCTCGCCCCCGCCGCCCGGTGTAGAGAAAACGCCGTGGCCCCACAGGCTGCTATCCCAGTGGCTAGGCTGCTCAAGAAAAAAAGACGTACAGCAGCACATGCAGAGTAATTTGCTCTTGGTTATCGGCAACGGCGAGGCTGATGAGTAGACTGCTCAACCAACTAATCCGTAATCCGTAACATCCGCACTCAAAACTGCTAGTTGCTGTTCGTTATCGGCCGTCAACGGATCAGCTAGACGCCACCATGACCAAGCTGATAAGCCCCGTCATGTCCCGTCGCATTTACCAGTACCCTTGCCTTGGTTCAACTTATCCAGCCAGTAGAATTGTCGGTAATTTTAGTGGATTTTCCTCTTTCTTCTAGCCGGCATTCTAGCGGCCGCTTTTGGTTCCGCACCCTTACCAATTGCCTGCCTGCCAGCCTGCCTGCCTGCCTGCCAAAAACCCCCACGGCTCCTCGCAGTGGGCGCCCCTCTCCCCTCCCCTCGCAGGTGGCAGCTGGCAGCTGGCATGGGCGCGCCGCCCGTTCTGTTTGTCGTCGGGGCTCCAGATTTAATTTTTTCTCTCTCTCTCTGGGCTTCCGACTGAACTGACTCTTTGTTCTCCGAAATCTTTTTTCTCTTTTCCTTCACCTCTTCGTCACTGGTCTTCTTTCCCCCGACTTCATAAGAAAGGCCAAATCCTCCTCGTTTTGGGATACACAAACCAACTCCCGCGCCTTGCATCGTCCCATCTGCAGTCTAGGTAGTTACCCAAACTACTGCACACCATCACGCACACTCACACACAGCTGCTCCATCACCGCGCACAGCAGATAGCCTGTTCCGGTCGCGCGCCCACTTACCTGGCCTGGCTTGTCACTCACTCCGCCCACACCCACCACCCCGACTATCTTTGCGCGCCCAGCTTTTTTTTATCCAGTTTCAATTGCTTCTTTTTTTATTTATTTAATTCTCTTTATTTCCCCTGGTTACGATTTAAACACCTCGGGCCATCCCTACCTTTTTTATTATTTATTTCAACGCCAAGTCTCCCCCGCATTCTGCCCTCGTCTGCTGCTTCACCCGGACATCGACACGGCACACCACCACCACCACCACTACTCCCCGACTTTGGCTGCAGACTCGACGTGCGCCTCGCCGCTGTTTTGTCCAATTGCAAGAAACGCCATCAGTTCAAGCCTACATGTTTACCGCCAGTGCCAACCCTTGACATCGCTACTCGCCGCTTCCGACTGCCTCGCTCCAACCTCGACTTGCTATAAAGACCGGCCCTCCCCGGCCCTCCCTCTTACAATCCAATTGCTCAGAATATCCTCACCATTGCTTGCTCTCGTCTCTTTGCTACCACTTCAACATGGGTTGGGCTGAGAATGTCGACTCCCGCGTCGCCAAGAGCTTCGTCGGCCGTTGGTTTCGCCTAGATGGCTCCGGTCATGTAAGTCTTCAACACCACACTACAAACAAACGGACAAAGTTCTGCATCACAGCCTGTTTCCAAAATCTTGCTTCTGCTCTGCAACACCAACCTCACTTATATACTACCGCTCGCCCGCACCACCAAACTAACACCTTCACCCCAGTCCCGCGAGCGTAAAGGCTCCTACTTCCTCACCGAGATGCGCGCCGGCCTCACCACCTTCTTCGCCATGGCCTACATCCTCGCCGTCAACTCGTCCATCGTCTCCGAGTCGGGCGGCACCTGCGTCTGCAACGGCGGCGCCGACGACCCCCTCTGCAACAACAACGAAGAGTACGCCATCTGCATCCAGGCCATCAAGCGCGACGTCGTCACCGCCACCGCCGCCATCTCCGCCATTGCCACCTTCTTCGTCGGCCTGCTCGCCAACATGCCCGTCGGCATCGCCCCCGGCATGGGCCTCAACGCCTACTTTGCCTACACCGTCGTCGGCTTCCACGGCTCCGGCCCCGTGCCCTACAAGGTCGCCCTCACGGCCATCTTCGTCGAGGGCTTCATCTTCTTCGGCCTCGCCCTCTGCGGCATGCGCCAGTGGCTCGCCCGCGCCATCCCCGCCTCCATCAAGCTCGCCACCGGCGCCGGCATCGGCCTCTACCTCACCCTCATCGGCCTGACCTACAGCAACGGCATCGGCGTCATCGTCGGCTCCCAGGCCACCCCCACCGAGCTCGCCGGCTGCCACCCCGCCAACCGCGACCCCAAGACCGGCGCCTGCCCGGGCTCCGACAAGATGCGCAACCCGACCATGTGGATCGGCATCTTCTGCGGCGGCATCCTCACCGTCATGCTCATGATGTACCGCGTCAAGGGCGCCGTCATCGCCGGCATCCTGCTCGTCAGCATCATCTCCTGGCCGCGCCCCACGCCCGTCACCTACTTTCCCTACACGCCCGTCGGCGACGACGCCTTTGACTTTTTCAAAAAAGTCGTCACCGTGCACCCCATCAAGAACATCCTCAACGTGCAGGAGTGGAACGTCAGCGAGTACGGCGGCCAGTTCGGCCTCGCCCTCATCACCTTCCTCTACGTCGACATCCTCGACTGCACCGGCACGCTGTACTCGATGGCGCGCTTCGCCGGCCTCATCGACCCTGTCACGCAGGACTTTGAGGGCTCCACGCTCGCCTACATGACCGACGCCATCTGCATCTCCATCGGCGCCGTGTTCGGCCTGCCCCCCGTCACGGCCTTTGTCGAGTCCGGCGCCGGCATCACCGAGGGCGGCAAGACGGGCCTCACCGCCGTCATGACGGGCTTCTGCTTCTTCATCACAATCTTCTTCGCGCCCATCTTCGCCTCCATCCCGCCCTGGGCCACCGGCTGCGTCCTCATCATCGTCGGCTCCATGATGGCCACGGCCGTCGTCGAGATCAACTGGAAGTACCTCGGCGACGCCGTCCCCGCCTTCCTCACCATCGCCATGATGCCCTTTAGCTACTCCATCGCCGACGGCCTCATCGCCGGCGTCATGTCCTACATCATCCTCAACGGCTCCGTCTGGGCCATCAAGAAGGCGTCGGGCGGCCGCATCCTCCCGCCCAACTACGACGAGCGCAGCGGCTGGACCTACAAGATCCCCGGCGGCGTCCTGCCGCCCTGGATGGTCCGCCTGTCCAAGGGCGACAAGAAGTTTTGGAAGGAGGAGCCGCGCGCCGCGGCCCCCGCGACCATGACGCAAAAGGAGGCCGATCTTGCTTCGAATCACGGCTCCGACCACGAGCAGCCCGCCGAGGCCCCGGTCACCACCACCATTTCCGAAGGCCATTCGAAACAGCAGTAGTCGTTTTTCTCCCATCGAGGGTCGTGGAACTGCATTGCCTCTTCTTCTTCTTCCCACACCCCTCGCCAGTGATGTTATTTCTGGATGCTCTTGCGCGCTTGATACCCACCCACCTACGAGCCTGGTGTTTTCGCCGCCAGTGATGTTGCTCAACACGCAAGTAGTTTTCGAAATCTGGCCCTTTCTTTTTTTTTTGTTTGTTTCTCTGCTGGTGGTTCCGCTCGTGGACCATACCGACCAGCCTGGCTTTTTCTGTTCTTCAAGCTTTGCATCCTTTGTTGGATATATACAGATGCGAGCTTTTCTTTCTTTCTTATTTAGTGATGGTGTTATGATGTGCCGAGCCGGAGTTGGCGGCATTTTTGGATCTTGCATTTCTGATTTGGCGCGTTGCATGAGCTGTGCTGAAAAAACTTGGCTGGATTTTTGTATACAAAAATATCTCGCATATAGCTTCGATGATGATGAATCAATAATTGATTACTGATTTGTGCTACAATAATTGCCATTGGATGCTCATGTTGCCCGTTTCAGAATGTCAGTGTTTCACGGATACAAGTCATCCCATGTCACCATGTCACACCTAGACCTCGTAATTGGTTCTTGTGTAATTTTCGACTGCGTAAGGTTTTGTTCCTTGCACATCATACCGCCATGCCACTATATACAGCTTCAAACAAACTTACCCTCCGTCTCACGCCATCAGCGCAATATGCTTCAACTCACTAAAAGAAATGTTAGCAACCACACTCTCAATCCATCATCGTGTACATCTTACCTTTCCACCTGCTGGCCGACCTTCATCGGTAGATACTCTGCCTCCCTCCCCTCATCCCGCCCCAGCTTCTCCTGCTCCTCCCTCAGCCGCTTCGCCCTCTCCTTGAGTTCCGGCACGGGCTGCAGGTCAAAGTCCGAGTTTAGGTGCCAGAACAGCGTGCTCGAGATGCGAATTTGCGGCCGGTCCGGCTGCTCGGCCGCGCGCCGCCGCATCGTCGCCACCGTGGCCTCGTTGACCGTCACCTCGTGGAAGCCGGCCTTGATGAGGCCGCCGGTGATGTGCTCGAGCTGCTTGCCAGCCTGCACGAGGAGGTAGTTGCCGGGGGGCATGCGCACGGGGATGCGCCGGCCGGTGTTGCGCGCCCAGATGTTGAGCCCCGGGTAGCGGCTGCGGCCGTGGATGGTCAGGAAGTTGAGGTCGGTGTGGAAGCCGGCGAGGATGGTGTCGACGGCGCCATACTTGGTGAGGTCGGAGGCGGTGGGGGCGAGGAGATGAGGGCTGTTTCTCTACTGTCAGCGATTTATAAAGACAACAGATGAGGGAGGTGGAAGCATACCCGTAGCGGCCGGCGTCGCTAAAGTATGTCGGGGAAAGACCGAGGCCGACGGCGGTCATTTCGGAAAGCGTCGAGACGCTACTCATCGTTAGCTGTCACAGGCGACCAAGGTCAAGGATTGTACGCACGCGCTCTTCATGCAGTTGCCCCAGCGGTCCATGACCGGCGTCCACCTCTCCCGCAGCCCCTCGGCCTCGGGCACCACATTCGGCGCATTCAAGCCCGGAAACTGCGTCTCGTACGGCGGCTGCTCCACCATCCGCCAAAAGAACCGGCACTTTGGGTCCGGGCTGTGCGCGGAAATGTCCAGCGGGCGCTGGTCCGGGTCCAGCCGCGCAATGACGTCCAGGCAGGGCTCGTCGACGGCGCACTTTGGCTTCTCCGTGTTCTCGAGCGTGGCGCCGACCTGGTAGCCGAGCTCGGGCCGCTCGTCGCGGCGGAGCGCGGCCTCAGGCTGCGCAAAGTAGTCCTCGAGGAGGTCGAGAAAGGACTCGTTGTCCGAGGCGGCGACGCGCGAGTCGCACAGGACGAGCGCGCCGTACTTGATGAGCGCGGCGGCGGCCTTGGCGCACTCGGCCTGGGACTCGGGCGAGGTGGGCGCGTGGGCGAGGTAGATGTCCATGTCGATGATGGGGAGGTCCATGGAGGTGGGCGCGGATAGATCCACGGGGGCGGAGGAGGCCATGATGTCGGTGTCGGTGGTTGTGTGTCGTTTGTGAAGGGCCTCGTTATCAGTGTCGAGTGCTGGTGTGGCGAGGGGCGTTGGAGCGGTCGCGGGCTATTGGCGGCGTGTCGTCCGAGATGTTGGTGTAAGAGGTTACAAGGATGGCTCAAGCCTAGAGACAAAGGAAAAGGAGGAAGATTTTCTTTCTTTAAGAAAAAGAGCTGGTAACGGAAAGGAATCACGAGATGTGGATGGAGAAAAATTGATCACCACGCCCGCCCGTTGATAACCGTCAACATGTGCCTGCGGGGGAGGGGCACCGCTGAAGAATGGCGCATTGCAAGCGCTGTGATTCGCCGGCTGCAAGGAGCCTTGTCGGAGCTCGCCGAACGCCTCAATGACGATGAATAAAACAGTTCATAAGCTGATGAAAATTGTGAAAGTATCTAGATCATGTTGATTCATGAGATATGCCTTGCAGAGGCAGCTGAAGAGGCGACCTACAGGGGCGGTTGCATATCTCGCCTTGGTACGCGACATTGCTTGGCTTGCGGGTGGCGCGAGGGCGAACGCCATGTCGAGGTGACTGATAAGGCTCCACAGCAAAATTCAGTTCTTTTTTCAAGAAATCGCAAATACATCTAGAAGTCTGACATGATGGGAACCACCAGGTTTGAGCATGTAAATAATGGACCAACAGCGGAAGAGGGCGCCGGTGCAACTTACATGACAGTGGCCGGCCCAAACGACCATTAGCTCGTTTCAAAGCACAGTGTCCACTCCTCTCTACCTTCTTGAGTAAAACACAGCAAATCACAGCTAGAACCCGCAGGCTTTCCTTTGCAGCATCTCAAACGAAATGACTGTATCGTGACCGTCGACGTATCCGTTGTACCGCCGGGCTGCATATCGGTTCAGCCGATATTGTTCCGCCGGAGACTTCCCCTCCCTGCAGCATCTTACGTGTCCTTCATCACTCAAACACGCGGCCTTGGATCCTGCAACAACGATCTGCAGTCAAGCCCCATCATCAACGAAATTGCGATGCCCTCCCGTCCCGGATCTGGTTCCGAGAGCGGGGCCCCGAGCAGCGATGGCCCGGCGGACGTGCGGCCGGAGGTGGCACAGAATGGGCACGTTACACGGAAAAAGGCGTGGGCCAGCCGAGCCCGGACAGGGTGCAAGACGTGTCGGTAAAAAAATTTCAGCCCTTTTCTTCTCCAATCTGGTATCTTTCAAGGTGTACCGTTGGCGATGACATTCATGGCTAACTAAGGCATCTACCAGTGCCCGTCGTGTCCGATGCGACGAGGAACGGCCCGCCTGCCAGCGCTGCACCAAGGGCGGGCATGAATGTCGTGGTTACCGACTGCCATCGCCGGCTGAGCATGCTGTCGTCATCTCTGGCACCCCCGGCCCAGGGGGTTTGCGTGCGCAACATGTCGCTGGGCAAAAGACGTGGCGCGCGTTGGCGCTTCGATTAGACAAGCCCGTCGTCGTCGACGTTGACCCTCCGTACTGGGACTACATGCAAGCCGTTCGATTCTGTACGCCCCCCTTCCCTCATTTTAATACTTGTTTATGGCATCTTACTGATCAGATACAATATTGGCAGACTACAGTTGCGTGCGCGAATTCCGGCCGAGGCAGTTTGGGGTCGTCCATTCACCTGCCTTTAACGACGACACGCACCCAGCCAACTTTGTCGGGCGGCAACTGGCCCATTACATCAAGCTCCAGTCTCTGAAGCGCGGTACGCTTCTGCAGCCGGGCCAGGTGGCTGGCTTCTCTGCGCTGTGGTCGAGCTACGCCAACAACATGCTGGAGCTGATTGAGCTCATCAACTTCTTCATCCGCGGTGGGAGGTTGGGGGGCCGCAACTACATCTACTCGTGCTTATTCACGCTGATGCGGCTGGACCTCCCTGCACACTGGTCACTATGGCATGCGCATATTCGAGGCAGCATCGCATATGTCAATTCCCTCGGCGGCGCGACGGCCATGCTAGAGTCGGGGAGGTGGTATGGGCCGCCCCTGGGCTTCACCCGCCTGTTATCGTGAGCCGAATGCCGCTCGACGATCAGAAAGCGAAGCGCTAATTCAAAACTCGTAGAGAAGCCATCATGTTTAGTACGACAACGCCGGCAAGGATGCTCATCACCGACTACAATCACTTCGCCGACCAGGAAATGCGCGCCATTTTGCTCGGCGAGCATGACTGCGACTTACCTGCTCCGTTGGACCTACGGATGGCCATTTTCCACATCAACCGGCTGCGCCACAAAGCCACCATCAAACCGCCAATAGTCGCCCTGACGGCTCTAGTACATCGTCAGCTGGACGAGATTGAAGCCGCCGACGTTGACGACTGGTCTGCCCAGAACCCGGTATACGGCCTCGAGCACAGCCTCGCTCTGTCGCGCATCTTCCAAATCGCCATCCGACTCTTTGCCCTGCTGACGCTCCCGCGGTCTGCTATATCATCCTGGGCCGGTGCCGCTACGCAAAAAGCGCGCGCGGCCGATCTCGACCCTTGGGATGCCCTGCGCGTCGCATATCGCTCGGATCTACTGGCGCGCATGCGGCCGCTGTTCCCGCAGCTGCACTACCCGCCGAATTTGAGATGGCCGATGGTTGTCGCAGGCGTTGCCTTGGCGGGGGACGGCGCGGCCGAGGACAGGGAGTTTGTGTCGCAGAGCTTGCGCGCCATCTGGGAGCAGCCGGTGGTGGCGTGCGGGCCGATGCGGTGCCGCGAGCTGCTGCATCGGTTCTGGAAGTCGGGCAAGACGGAGTGGGAGGACTGCTTCTCGGAGCCTGTTCCTTGTTGAGCAGATGTGAGAGCGAATAGAACAACTCGGTATCGGAGACTTGTCCATGAATCAAGTACCTTTGAAGAGCAAAGGTGATGGCAAGTGTAGCATGAAAAGCTACTGTTCCATCACCCATAGTATTTGGGGCGGCCTAGTGTCGAGGCCAAGCGACACAGCTTGGGCGGCCATTTTAGTGACTAGCACTTTAAACCATCTATCCAATAATACGACGTGCTCACTTACGGAATAGATTCTGGGAAGAGAAGGAGTACAGCTCAAAAATACAAGTGGAGACTCAGCCGCGACGCGCAAGGATCTGCTTTGCTGGCAGATGCTGCAGTGAGGCTGCAGAGTGAGGGGTTGCGCCATTCGCCTTTTGCCCTGGTCAACACTCGAAACCAGAAATCTCAATCTAGCATCGTCGCATGGGCTTTGACAACCTTGGCGTGATTCAGACGAGTGCATGGCCTTTCTTCCATCGAAAATTTTATACAACGACCATGCCAAACCGCCATCAGTACACCGTGGGCTGGATCTGCGCCATACCCGTTGAACTTGTCGCCGCCAAGCTTTTCCTTGACGAGAGGCACGGCAAGGTCGAAGACCAACCACTCGAGGATAACAACATCTACACCTTGGGGAAAATCGGTGATCACAACGTTGTAGTAGCCTCGCTGCCAGACGGAGAGTACGGCACTGAAGTAGCCGGAACGGTTGCGCGGGACTTACTTCGCAGCTTTCCCAATGTCAAGGTCGGCTTGATGGTTGGCATCGGTGGAGGTGTACCCAGCGCAAAGCATGACGTCCGCCTGGGAGACGTTGTTGTCAGTGCCACGCGCAATGGGGAGCCGGGAGTGTTCCAATACGACTTTGGCAAAACAATCCAGGACGGCGCATTCCAACACACAAGATTCCTAGACCAAACACCACGGCTCTTACGAAGTGCCGTAGCGGAAGTGAGGAGCGAGTACGACATCGTTGGGCACCGATTCAATAGCACTATCGATGCTATTCTCGAGAAGAACCGGAAGGTTCGAAAGACGCATCAGAGACCACCAGAGGACACCGACCGACTCTATACCAGCAGCTTCGCCCATCCACCAGATGGCGCAGAATGCGAAAAAAGCTGTGGCGATGACAAGTCTGTATTAAAATTACGGCTGCCGCGGGACGAAGACGAAGACGATCCGGCTATACATTACGGCTTGATTGCAAGTGGAAATTCGCTGATGAAGGATGCTAAGGTACGGGATCAGCTTGCTGAAGCCAAGGATGTGCTATGCTTTGAGATGGAGGCTGCAGGTCTCACCAATCATTTCCCATGTCTTGTGATTCGAGGGATCTGTGATTATGCAGACTCGCACAAGAAAAAGGGCTGGCAGGGCTATGCGGCAATGACAGCGGCTGCGTATGCAAAAGATGTATTAAATTGCATCCCTGCCAGACAAGTACAGCTTGAGACGCCGATCGCAAATGCGCTTGATGGTTAGTAGCTAGCAAACCCCCTGGTATCCAAAACTCTAATCATTTCTCTTCACTGAAGCCCTCGCAAACGATGTGAATGAGATTCTTGACGAGACTCACGAGCGAGATCGACTAAATATTCTTGATTGGATTACTTCGAAAGACTATGGGCCAGAACACAGCAATCGTTTGGAACAGCGTGAAAGGGGGACTGGCCAGTGGTTTCTTAATTCAAAAAACTTCAAATCGTGGCTTGAGAGCAACAGCCAGACATTGTTCTGCCCCGGCATTCCAGGGGCGGGGAAAACAATCCTGGCGTCAATTGTGATTGATTACATCGGATCAAACCTCCGCGACAACCCTGACGCAAGTCTTGCATACATCTACTTTGATCACATACAAAAAGACCAGCACACCACCAAGGCATTAGTTACCAGCTTACTAAAGCAGCTTGCCGCCTCTCATTCAGTCTTGCCGGAAACGGTGAACGAGCTATACAAGGCCCACAGTCAAAAACGAACCCGGCCATCCATGGACGAATATATTCGCTGCCTGCGGGCTATTGTGGACGCCCGCTCGAAAGTATTCATTGTACTAGATGCTCTGGATGAATGCACTAGTGGCTCGGACGAGTGCGAAGATCGGTCACTCCATAAATTTCTGGATGTAATCTTCCAGCTCCAAGTCACGGGGAACGTGAACCTGCTTGCTACTTCAAGGTTCATACCAGACATCAGCAAAAGATTTGATGCAGCACTGGTTCAGGAAGTCCGAGCATCTTCAGATGACATCACAAGTTATGTGTCTACCGAAGTGAAATTGATGGGAGGTAAAATCAAAGGGGATGACGAGCTCCAAGCGGTAATCAAAAAGACAATTCTTGAAGCTGTTGACGGCATGTAAGTTGATCGAGGGGGTAGGTCGAACTTGGGAGTAAGCTAATGCGACAGGTTTCTCATGGCACGCCTCTACATTCAGTCACTTCGCGCTTGTATGATGACGAAACGAAAGGTAAAGGAAGCTTTGGAGCGTTTTGCAAGACAACAGTTTGCATCAGACACAAATCGGACTCACCGTGCGTACGACGAGGCTGTCTTGAGAATTGACAGCCAGAACAAGGAATACCAGATAACCGCGCGACATGCGTTACTCTGGATTACTTATGCGGAACGACCTCTTACAGCCAATGAGCTCATACATGCCCTGGCAGTGGAAGGAGGAAAACCGTCATTCGATGAAGATAACGTGGCACACATTGAAGATGTAGTGTCTGTTTGTGCTGGCTTGGTCGCCCTAGATGACAAATCTGGTATCATACGTCTTGTGCATTATACTGCGTATGAGTATTTCCAGGGCACACGCCCAGACTGGTTTCAGAAGACCCATTCCGATATCACATCATTATGTGTCACTTATCTTTCCTACGACATATTCACGTCTGGTAAGCACTGAAAAAAATAGACAATCCACTTAGACTGTCGGCGAGTGATATGCTGATTCCGTTCTTGAGTCCACGGCATCCGCAGACCCCGAATTCTCCGAATTACCCGAATTCCCTGGAGAGTTTACACCTCCAAGACGGACTAAAGCATATCATCTTTACAGCTATGCTGCTGCATACTGGGGTCATCATGCTCGCCGAGCCGGAGCATCGGCTGTTGACACCTGCATGATCAAATTTCTGGACAACGCACATCAAGTGAAGGCATCATGGGCAGCATTGCTTGCCGCCCAAAACGCTGAAGGCAAGTGGCCGTATGCCATGCACAATACACAAGCCACGGGAATACACTTGGCATCTTACTTCGGAATTCAAGAAGCTGTGCAACGGCTCCTGGCCAAGGAGGGAAATGCCAACCACGATGATGGAGCCGGTTGGACGCCTCTTTCTTATGCTGCGTATGGTGGCCAAGAGCTGATGATACAACTCCTTCTAGAAAATGCTTCTGAAAATTCTGAAGAATTCAGTTCACAAGCACTAAATGTCGCTATGAACTTCGGCCAGGAAGGCGCCGCTGTGAGATTTATTGAGAGGGGTGCAGGCATACACAGCAACGAGAGGCGATCCCATTTTGTCCACTCTGCTGCGCAACATGGGATGTATCTGGCTCTTGAGCGCCTACTTAGTCTCGGGGCAGATCCGAATATGGTGGATAGGTTCCTGTTCCCTCTGCGGGCAGCTGCCAGCCGTGGATGTGAAAAAAGTGTCACGTTGCTCCTTGGAAGAGGCTGTCGAATCGACGACTGTGATGAGATTTCGGGAACTGCGCTAAAAGCAGCAGTGAAATCAAATCAGACAAAAATCGTTGAACTGCTTCTTGATCACGGCGCTGATCCCAATATTGGGGCAAGCTACGTGGCCTCGACACCGTTATGGTCAGCTGCCGATATAGGGCATGCAGAAGTTGTCTTGCCTCTGATTGAGAGAGGTGCTAACATTAACGTTATTGGCGACTGGGGTACGCCGTTATCTCAGGCTGCCGCTAAAGGACATGCAGACATTGTCCGGATTCTCCTTGACCGCGGTGCCGACATTGACCTCCCTGACATGAGAGGGAACACGCCGCTTTGCAGGGCCGCTGGTGCGCGACACACTGAAGTCATTCAGCTGCTTTTAGATCGAGGCGCGGAGATCTCGGCGGTCAATCACAAAGGCGACTCGCCCCTACACATGGCTGCTGAAGTTGAAAGACTAGCGAGCTTCCAGCCGTTGCTTCACCGTGGCGCATACTTCGGGGCCACCAACAAGAAGCGCGATAGTCCACTAAACTGGGCTGCGCGATGGGGTCATATAGCAAGCGTGCGACTACTGCTCAAGTACGGTGCAAATGTTGACGCAGCTAATTCTCGGGGTAGTACGGCCCTGCACGGAGCTGCTAGATTCGGAGACGTCGCAACTGTTCGGCTGCTTCTGCGCCGCGGCGCTAAAATCAACGCCGCCGATCGTCGAAACATGACGCCCCTTTGCACGGCAAGTTATGATCACAGAGTGCCTGTTATTCGAGGGCTCATTAATAGTGGCGCCGACGTAAACGCCGTCGATGACTGGGGAAACACGCCACTGATGTGCGCTGTTTCCACCTTATCAACTGACACTTGGCCTCTGCTCTATATAGACAGGGAAGGGCGTTACCCGTGCTATCCTTGGAGGATGACGGTTATCCAACTACTCATTGGTTGTGGCGCCAATGTCGGCACCCAAAACGCACTAGGTAATACAGCCCTGCACATCGCTGCTGGCGCGAGTGATAAAAACGTGGTCATGGAACTCATTCAGCTCGGCGCAGATATCAACGCTCGCAACAGTTGTGGCCAGACGGCGTTTTACGCTGTTGGCTTGAAGATACCAAGGTATCGCGACTGCGTACAGTTCTGGAGAGATGAGCATCAGGCTCTGGGGAGCCTTTCTCCATATCAATCTAGCCCCAATAGTAGCAGTTTCCATGCCAGAAGCTGTGGCCCCCCCGATCGTGGTGATGCCGCATGGACAGATGATGAAAGCGGCAGGATATCCGATGGCAGAGGTGAGACAGCTGATCAAACTTTCAGCTGGCAGTCTGAAACAAGTTCCGCTCGAGGATGTGGTAGTGTTGTTTGGTCTCCGGATCTCGAAAGATTATCCATTCGCCCCAGGAGCGGTGCAGTAGAGTACATAGTGTGGCAACCGGCCTCATCGCTTCGAGGATATGAAGAAGTATTCAAATGTCTGTTGGCCATGGGGACAGGTGTGGATCTGGTGGATGAACACGGACTAACGTTGCTTTGGAGATTGGCTTGTGCTGGGGATGGAGAAGTTGTGCAGCAGCTACTGCAGAATGGTGCTGACACGGAAGCAAAAGATTCTCACAGAAGAACGACTCTTCACATGTCGGCCTTGAACGGAAAGCTCGACGTCGTCGAGCTTCTTCTCACTTACAAGGCTGAGATCGAGGCTGTGGATGAAGAGGGAAGAACCCCCCTATGGGTTGCCGCGTGGTCGGGGACGGCGGGGGTTGTACAGCTGCTGCTGGACCACGGTGCAAACTCGGAAGCCATGGATACGCACAGCCGGACACCCCTACAGGTGGCAGTCATGAAAAGCCACGATGATGTGGATTGGATTCTTAGCTGGAGGGGGTCGAGCGACGCGGCCTGCGTGGGCCTCCAGAGATTGTTTTCCGAGGCAGACGACGCGAGCGCTTACCCCCACCAATCTCTTAATCCTTAACGATGTATCGGTATAGAAGCTGGTGAACTGTTCTCCTCTATGAGCTTGAGTGGTATTGAGTGCAGCTCAATATCCGGCAGATACCGGACTGCTTCGATCGATTTGAAACTTGAGGGAGCCAAGAAGTTTGGAAGTAGGGCCTGGGATGCCACACGTCCTTTGCAATCGGCCGCACAACGTATCTCTGGTCGGGGTTCGCCATGAGCCGTATCTGCGATGTGGTGCCCTCAAAGGAGCACCTCGATATCTCTGAACTGTAGTCTTGCTGGACCATTCGCGTTCGTGGCTGGGCTCGACCCGTGGGTCAATGTTAGCAACATGGGCGTCACGCTCCACCATGTGACAAAAGGAATACAAGTGTTTTAAGGTTTCCTAGCACCCTTGTAATATACACACGCTCTGTCCCCAACGCAGAAATGGCAAGTTTATCGGAATGGATTTCTTTCTTTTTCGTCCTCATGCGCCCCCAGCGATTTATTTGCTCTTGCCAGACTCCAGCTCCCGCTCCGCTTGTTGGTAGTACTTGGCCGTATCGACACCATGCTGGTCGTGGTTGACAAAGTTGAACCAGGGCACCGTGGCCATGAAAAGGGCGGAATATCGGCTCTGGCGTGCAGCAACACCCTGCAGGTACGGGCTCAGCTTCGACTCGCCGTAGAGGGGTTGGCCGGCCTTGACCTTGTCGACCATTTCGCGCATATCCATCTCAATCTCTCTCGAGTTCTCGGTGGCGCCGTAAAATCGCACTGTGCTGCGGGTTAGCGTTCGTCGTCTCTGAAGTCGTAGATCGGGTCGTCCACGTACGGGCGGAGCGCTGGTAGAAGTAGAGGAAACCGCCGGCGAGACCGACAAAGCCGGCTAGGCGCATGGCCTTGGCGAAGCCGCCGCGACCGACGTGTGAGGGCGCAAACTTCTCTAATGTGTAGAGCGCGGCTGGGGCGAACGCGGCGGCCAGACCACCGGCGATGTAATCCTCCCTGCGGGCATAGCCAACGACGCGCTTAAAGTGACTGCAGCACGAACAAGACTTGGTCAGCAAACTCAATTGGCACCAAGTGACAGCCCCTTTCAATCTCGATATCGTAATGGTCGCCATCGGGGCACGGGAAGCACATACGGGTCGTTGTCGATGAGCTATGTCTGGGTCAGTAATTTTCGTCAATTGACGGGATTGGAGGTCCTGCGACGTACCGGAAAGTCCGTCTGGACAATCTTGCTCGTGCCGACGTAGGACGCCGGCGCCTGCTTGGTCGTAGTCTCCGACATGTTCGCGTGGTGATGCGCAAGACTCTTTGTCGTCGATTGTCCAATGAATGCTATGATGAAGCTCAGCAACAAGATGTGCCTCAGGAATGAATCACGTGATGGAAGTGAAGAGCCGCACGTGACCCATTTCGTGTAAATGGAATGCCCCACCATCGCGTCTCCTAACGCGTACACCGTGTAAGTGGTCGCTATCAAGAGAGTGCATCTTGGGAAGTGTCGAAGAAAAATGCCATCTGCGACGAAATCTGCCGCCAAGGCGGCTGGCAGGGGGGACCATGACGAATTGGATAATTATAATGTTGGCGACCTCTCGGACGACCCATTTGCGACACCCAGCCCGCCATCCAAGAACAAACGCAAAACGGCCGATGCTGGGCTAGGTATTGATGAGGAGGTGGATGTACAAAAAAGAGCTAGGGTGCCAACTGTGAAGCTTGATGAGGAGAGGTACGTATCTTGTTGTATTTTGGCTGTATTTATCCATTTTTGCTGACAGTGTTGAGGCAGACTCCTGAGCGCCGCCGGCATCCCCAAGTTGCGACGACGGGCCCAGGGACTAATACTCAAGGGCAAAGGCCACGAGGTACGAGGTCCCGGAAATTTTTAATGATCAAAACTCTGACCTTTTTATCCTAGTTTTCCGACATGACACGACTACTCTCATTCTACCAGCTTTGGCTCGATGACCTGTACCCGAAAGCGCGATTCCTCGACGCCCTGGCCATGGTCGAAAAGGCCGGCCACAAGAAGCGCCTCATGACTGCGCGAAACGAGTGGCTGAACGAGCGCAAGCCCAAATCCGCCGATGAAAAAGATGATGACGATGATCCGTTTGCCCTTGAAGAAAGTGCCGACACGACAGACAGCGCCGCCGTCCGGCTGCCTGAACGCCCCGGCGCCGGCCGCCTCATCCAGAGCCGCGAGGGGGGCAAGGGAGGGCCAAGCACGGCGCCGCGCGACCATCCAGACGACTTTTCCGAAGACGACGACCTGTACAATGTGACGCCACGTGCGGGGCCGCGACCAGGTCTCACGGCGCTGCAGCCGGATGCGCCAGACGACGACGACCTGGATGCGCTCATGGCCGAGGCAGAAGATCACGACAGCAGGCCGCTGCCGCCGGCGAAGAAGACGGCGCAGCGGCAGAATGAGGGTGATGACTTGGATGACTTGATGGCAGAAGCGGAGGAGCAGGACTCGCGGCCGGCAAAGAGTCTGTTTGGGAACCCGAGCGCGAGCAAGCCGACTGCGACGGATTGGGACGATGACGAGGCGGCGATGCGCGAGATGGAGGGGTTCTGAACGGGGCTTGAATATTCATTGCAATGGCGTCGAGGAGTTTTGTTTATCGGAATAGCATATACCACGTTGAACAATGATGATTGATTACGCTTCATGTATTTCGCCCAACACTTCGTCCTGATGGGCACAAGGATTGCTGGTCATGTGATTGTCTATTTTGTCTATTTTCTTTTATAATAAAACATGCCGTTCTATATTTTGGATTTGGCCGGCACGTCGAGCCAGAACGCATCGCTCTCAGCATATACCTCCCCATTGCCATCCTCGATGACGGCCTGCAGCCACGCCTTTCGCCCCGTCGTCCTCTGCTGCAGCCACGTCCTGCACAGATACACGCCCGGCGTCTTCAGCCCCTTTTTGTACCGAATATTAAGCTCCATTGTGTACGTGCTGTCGCCCTCTGTGCTGAATATGCTGCAGATGGAACCCATCGACACGTCCAGGATGCTCGCCGTGACGCCGCCGTGGGCCACGTCGACGTGGCCGTTGACGCCGCTGCCCAGCGCAAACAGGCACAGCAGCTCCCCCGCCAGCGGGCCCTTGCCGTCAATGCTGCCGGTCTGCTCAAGCGAGAGCGGCCGGTACAGGGAGTGCCACGCGCCGATGGTGTCCGGGCTGTTCATGACGCCGGAGAGGTACGAGTCCTCGTTGGTTTGGCTGCGGTCGCGCGTCCGCCAGTTGACTTCGACCGGCTGCAGGCTGGAGTCGATGAGCAGTTGGCGGCACCATAGCGGTGATGAGCGTGAGCCAAAAGCGGCTTTAGCCTCCGCTGAGATGGGGGCGGAAGTGATGTTGGGGGTCTTCAGAAACACCATGTTTGCGGTGGCGGGTCACTCTCTGAGCCAATTCAGGCTGGATTTGCTTCTGCTAGCGACACAGACGTAAAGAAATTATATCCGGGTATCAAATTCCTTCAGAGGTAACTTCTGTTAGATCTCACTCGCGGATATGACGAATGAAGGTTGCACAGGCCAGCCGGGGAGCCGGCCCAGCCGATCGACCAGCCAGTTGCCCGATTGGGATAGAGGATCACATGACCGTGAAGCAAATCGTGATGGCATCACCGTGACTCTCTGTAAGCCGGTGGTTCACAGAGATGCAGTACAGGGGTGGGTTCAGCATGTAATCGCAATCAGTACGCTGGCTAGTCCAAGAATTTCAAATCTCTAATCATCAATCTAAGCAATAGTTTCACTGTTGGAGCTCTGCATTTCACGAACTTGCACTTACTACGCCACTGGTCAATGCTACCCTGTAGCTTCAACCTGGCTTAGTCACTTACTAAACAAACACACACTTCTGTGTCTCAGAACTTTAAGCCGCCGTTACCGCGCAGCTAAATCGTCTTGGCAGGAAAGTGAGTTGATAGTGTCAAGTTGAGACAGTTCAATTATGCCCCACCCAACGACGATCCTCACCACAAACACGGCGACTGATGCAGAGGCATTCGGGTATTTAGTATCCGGCCGTCTTTAGTGCTGCCACTCAGTATTGAGTAGCCCATCCCTTGAATTACCGAGGGCTTGCACTCAGGCAGCTAGGCTACCTACTGGTAGCATGGGCACCGTCTAGGAATACTAGAATGTATCCTTTCCACTGCAGACACGTGGTCGTGGAACGAATATGCGGTACTTCAGCTTGGGTGCTGATCGATGCGTAAGGCAAGTGCTGTACGCTGTAGGATCCTCCTCTTCGCTAACATCCTTGAAAAATACCTAGCGCGTGACTTTCGCGCACAAAGGGACGGAAAGTAGATACAAGTTGGAGCACTCTTTTCAACTGGCCGTCATTATCGTGATGGATCATCATCAAGCTACCAAAACCGCTTCAGCTTATTCGACTTCTATCCAAGTTGGAAACATATATCATTTGACATCTTTATTCCAGCTCGATCTCCAAGGAATTCGATTGATTGCTTTGATCATCCTGAGTCATAACCACGAACAGTATTTGGTGACTTCACATTGCGCAGATTTGCCCTTCTGCATGCGTCGCTTTACACTTCGGTATTCTGCAAAGAATGTTCGCGAATCAAGGCATGTTTACCAGAGAGTACCTATGGCTCCCAGAGAGCAGCCCTCAAGTAGAAGTACCACGAGCCCTGCACGCGTTTCCACTCAATTCAAGGTTTGTATTAGAGAGGGCTGTGTCTTCTGGTTCTCTCAGACATTCGCAAAGATACCTTTCTGTGGAGGCTCACATCGAGATGGATAAGTTCCCGTCGCCTACGCTTCGAGACCTTTGCTTAGAATTCAATGGTAAGGCTCGCGCTCCGGAACAACCTCTCCAGAGAATGAAGCAATCAAACTGCAGCGTCCGGCATGCGATCGCGCTACATTCCTGCCATCCTGCTATCCAAACCCGGCACAGTGGTAGCTCTCGCTTTTAGTACGGCAATCACTTTCCTCTTTGGGCTCGCAAGGTGTCACCTCTCACCGCAAAAGACAGATGCATCGAGGTGTAGGCCAGTAAGGGACCAGAAGAAGGTTTACGCATTTTGGCCTAGACGGTTCTCATGCCGCAAACGATTGCTGCAGATCGACCTCATCCCTGGCACAGCTTAGCTTTTTCTCAGCGTGAAAAGTCTGCTGGGCTAAGCCAGAGTGGACAGAGCTTCACACCACAGGTGACAAGGTGGCAAACATTGTTTCATAGGGGGAACCTCACTAGCGAACGTTTCCAAAACGGTGCCCCATTTTGGTCTCAGCCATATCTGGAACATGTGTCTTGGGAGGGCTTAGCTTGTCGGCAGTCTACATCGAGACTGGCGCGGCGCCATGATCGGTATCTGATCGACAGCGCAGTATGCAGTTCATAGAATGCCTCAAAAACTTAACATTGCATCCGGTTTTCTCTCCCACATTACCATGCATGATTGAACCAAAAGCAGTCATGAACAGGTCAACAACAATATACATGCCGTTTTCATCCATTCCAGCAATCGTTACTGTCATGGACCGTGAAGAAATGGTTGATGTTGAGGATATTCGGCCTCGTCGGCTGCCATGGCTGGAATTGTTTGGTCTCTGTGGCCTGTGTGGCTACGTGACGCGCCGCTGGTCGTCACAAGTATATAAGAGACTGCACGGTACATGAGCCTATTGCAGAAAACGGATGCTTTTTCAGTATCGTTTTTTTCAATTCTATACGTCACCTTCGATGGCTACCTTTCTGAACCTTTGGCTGCTCGTCTCCAGCTTGCTGGCAGCGCGTGCCACTTGCTATAATGCCAACCACGAGGAAATCGTCACTGTGATTTCCACCCGAACTGTTTTCATAGACCTTGATGAATATCAAGGTCACTGTCAAACAGTCTGTGGCAAACAGGCAGCTCCTCCGACGTTCACAGCGTCAGGAACGCAGAGTACAACATACACGGTGACACAGCCTCCGCTCGAGCCCAACGGTCCCTCGACTGTCATTGTTTACACGCCGCCAACTGTCCCGACCGGCAATGTGCCAAAGGACGTTGATGTGACAAAGAGTGTACCAGGAACTGTGCCTGGCAGTCGCATCATCAACCCGGCACCAGACTGCAAGCACCCTTGCACCACGACGCACATTGTTACTTACGTTCCTTCCGTGCCTCCATCTCCAACTCCGCCAGGCACTCTGCCCCCAGATGTAGATGTGACGAAGAGCGTGCCAGGAACCGTGCCTGGCAGCCGCATTATCGACCCGCCACCATACTGCACGCATCCTTGCACCACGTCGCATATCGTTACCTACGTCCCTTCTGGGCCTCCAGCCCAAACTCCGCCGGATGTGGACGTGACAAAGAGCGTACCCGGAACCGTGCCTGGTACTCGCATCATCACGCCGCCGCCAGACTGCCAGCATCCTTGCACCACACAACACATCATCACTTACGTCCCCTCAACTTCTCCATCTCCAACTCCGCCGGATGTAGATGAGACGAAGAGCGTACCTGGAACCGTGCCTGGTACTCGCATCATTACTCCGCCAGCAGACTGCAAGCATCCTTGCACCACAGAGCACATCATCACATATGTTCCTTCTACTTCTCCATCTCCAACTCCGCCGGACACAGATGTGACGAGCAGTGTGCCAGGAACCGTGCCTGGTACTCGCATCATTACTCCGCCAGCAGACTGCAAGCATCCTTGCACCACAGAGCACATCATCACATATGTTCCTTCTACTTCTCCATCTCCAACTCCGCCGGACACAGATGTGACGAGCAGTGTGCCAGGAACCGTGCCTGGTACTCGCATCATTACTCCGCCAGCAGACTGCAAGCATCCTTGCACCACAGAGCACATCATCACATATGTTCCTTCTACTTCTCCATCTCCAACTCCGCCGGACACAGATGTGACGAGCAGTGTGCCAGGAACAGTACCTGGTACTCGCATCATTACTCCGCCAGCAGACTGCAAGCATCCCTGCACCACGTCGCACATCATCACCTACGTTCCTTCATCGCCATCGCCTACACCTCCATCACCTACATCCCCATCACCTACCTCTCCGTCATCTACCTCTCCGTCATCTACATCCCCGTCGCCTACATCTCCGTCATCAACATCTCCGTCGTCTTCATCGCCGTCGCCTACGTCTTCGCCATCTTCATCCTCCTCATCTTCGTCCTCCTCATCCTCATCCTCTTCATCTACTCCGCTTCCTTCCGGAGCTTGTTCGTTCGCGCCTGCTGCGTGCCCCACCGGCGACTTGACACTCAATGCCTACGACAATTCAGTGGAAAAGGACAAGGGCTATGGAGTTTCGGACGGAAGTTCTGGTGTTGACTATAATGACTATCTGTCTCACAAGTCGATCGGCAGCGGAAAGACGGACAGTTTGAGTGTCGAAAGCAAAAGTCCCCCCAGCGGATCAGCTGACGAGAATTTCGGCTCGAATCCCCAGTTCAATTACTTCAACAACCAAGAACAGACGACCGGAGGCATCACTTACAATGCCAACAACTTTACCCTCGTTTGGACTGGATACTTTGTTCCTAAACAAAGCGGCTCTTATGAGTTTTGCATCAATGCCGACAATCGGGATGCTTTCTTCCTCGGGTCCGACAACGCCTTTCCGTGCGGCTCTCCGAGCAAAATCTCTACCAGCAACACGCCCTTCGTTGAGAGTTGGTATAGTAGCAAGGATAACGACCAACAGCAATGCAAAAGTAAGTCCCTTGTCGCGGGATATTACTATCCACTGCGATCAGTTTATGGAAACTGGGCACTTCCGTCGAGTCTTGACTTTACAGTCAAACCTCCCGGGGGAAGCGCCTCGAAAACTATCCAGGACGGGCTCGCGCAAGACTCGTGCTAGTGACTGGAATTGTAGGTGCGGACTGGAGGGAGTTTGTGTTTTATTATAATCATTTCAAAAGTAACTAGCTCGAGTAATTTTTAATAATGAAGTGAACTGTTTTCTACTAGCGGTGAAGAAAGCTCATTTAAAAGTCTTTCGCGACATCTGACGACTTCGCAAAGACGCATAGGAAGTGTGTAGAAGCAGACGCCGCAGGTGCGGTGGGAAAGTGCTTCCGCTTCCACGGCTAGGTACAGGCAGGAGCTCTGCATCAGTAGTTTTTCTGTCGCTACGTTTTTTCTCAATTTTGAATAATCGTCAAAGTAACCTGACTAGGCTTTTTTTTTATTGTGAAAGAAGAAGTCCTTTGCGAGGAGCCAGCAGACGGCGCATGTCTTGCCAAAGCGATAGTGTTTCTATCGCCGGCTTTATCACAATGTTTAAGAACCAAAAACAGATCTTTGGGTCGAAAGTTTGTCACCGCACAACTGTGGCTGAGCAGAGCTGAATCTGCACGACAGCCCAAGCGGCTGAAGACCCTTGTAAGCTGTCAAGTTAGCTGCACGAATAAAGGGGCGCAGGCGACTCACAGCCTGCAACTACGCGCCCGGCCTACAAGAGCAGTGGGAGAAAATATAATTAGTCACATGACGACGAGGGAATAAATAACTACACCGCGATCAAGCTGTATTGTTGACAGAGAGGAGTAAGCCACATCTTGCATCCCCCGACACTCACAAGCCGGGGCAAAATGGCCGACGCTTCTGCAGATCTCCAGTGCGCTAACAATTGCGGCCCGCTAGAGATCTGGATCTGGAGCAAAGGCAAGTGGATAACTAGCATTTTCCCAGGCTCGGGCCAAGCTTCACAGCGCTAATCAAGCCTCTGTAGACGGAAATCACCAGCATGTTCTAGGGCATATATCGTCTACTTTTTTGAAGAAATATCCAACTGATGTACTACTATTCATGTATGTACCTAAAGAAAACTAGTTCTCCCTGGTGGCAGCGTGCTGATGATTTTGCAAGCTATGCTGACGCGAACACAATTCGCAACTGCCCAACATGTAAAGCCAAGTTCTCGGCCGAGTTCAACATTCCAGACATTTGGTGGACAGAGTACAACAGAAAGACCAATGGCTTTTTCGGCTCGCAAGATGTGCTCGATGATGCAGAAAAGGTTGCAGGCTACGGTACGCGCGCGCAATGCATCACGCTACTAATAAATGCAATCACTGACACTTTCCAAGTGACATGGTCTCACTTCCAGACCAAACAAGTCCAGCCCGACAAAGAACACCCCGACAAAGACTACGACTATAATTGGACCAAAGTCAACATCTTTACGCAGTGGCTCATTTCAAAACGCCAAGTTGTTCTCTCGTTTGCGCAAAACAAGGGTACAATAAAGACTCAAAACGAAATCCGCCAGGCGCTGCTGAGTTCGCTCGTCGCCCGCGAGCTCACCGACCCGTTCTGGGTGTACCACAAGCTGCTGAGCTTGGTGCTCGATTTGAACAATGCCTCCATCTGGATGTTTCGCGACTGCGTCCGCGCCATTGAACAGTCGGACGAGCACACCAGCAAGGAGCCCGACTACCGGCGCCTGCACAACCTCGCGCGTCACGGCATCCACATTGTCGAGGTGCTCAGCGTCACCTGCGAGACGATCCAGCGCATCGCGGCCGGGCACCGCGCCTGGGTGGAGGAGAGCAGCCGCAGCAGCGGTCACGCGCCGCCGCTGCCATTCACCAAGAGCGTGCGGGAGCAGCTCTCATTCTACGAGCAGACGGCGTCCAGCTTCCGCCATCGCATGCTGTCCACCAAGGACCGCCTCACCAACGAGATCAACCTCTCCTTCAACTGGATCGCGCAGAATGACGCAAGGATCACGCGGGAAATAAGCAGCAAGAGCCTGGAAGACAGCCGAACTATGAAGAAGATTGCCTTTTTGTCATTCTTCTTCCTGCCCGCGACGTTTGTGTCGGCCATCTTCAGCACATCGTTTTTCAACTTTAGTCCCGAGGCCGGGCGGTGGACCGTGTCGCCCATGTTTTGGGTGTACTGGGTGGTGACGATCCCGGTGACGATTCTCATGCCGGTTTTATGGAAGTATTGGCACCCGTCCGAAGAAAAACAAGAGGACGGAGATGCTGGTAGCAAAGTGTCTTCCATGGAGCTCAAGGATGGTGATGTAGAGATGCAGCCTACTCGCCGACGAACTAGTCAGTTTCTGCCTACAATAGGGATGCATCGCCGGGGTTAAGTTCGCCGATTAAATAATCAATCAGTCAGTCAGTCGGATATAGGAAATTGAAACATGGCTGCTGTGCTGGGCTCGGAAGATGATGATGTATTGCGGAAGTGTCAGAGCCTGTGGGCTACGCCTAATAACCCGGTTTACAGCGGTCTTTTAGTGGCTGCGCTTTGGCGAGGTACAGCGCTAGATACAGCGTCCGTCCACTAAATAATACACTAAACTGATCGAGTTACAAGGCCGCTTCCATGTCGGCCAAGTAAGAGTTTGTCTTTGCATCCTCCCAACCAAAAGCCAGCTGCACTATTCTTCGCACAAGCTCCTCATCTTGCTCTGGCATCCGACCTAGATGTGTAAAGCACACAAAGATGCGCGACGCCGTGCTGTCGAGAACTTCGGCCATCGACTGTGGCAATGATCGGCCTTGGCTCCTGAGCTCCTCCTCGGCCGCCCGAAATCCATCTTTGTACATTTTCCGCGTCGCTTCTTGCCGCAACACATTTTTATGTGCTAGATGGTTGGGGTCTGCCAAGATTTGCTTCGTTTCCTCTAGCGCGTCGAGCAGCGGAAACGGCATCGGGTAGCGGTTGACCTGCCACGGCGCAGACTGCGCAAACCCCCAGTCAATGATGGCAAGAAGGCGAAGGTCGTTGTCAACGATGATGTTTTGCGTGCCGAGATCCATGTGGTTGAGATGGAAAGAAGTGTTTACCTCCGAGTCCGCGAAGAAAGCCTTCTTGGAGACAATGTCGCAGAAAACAGCGGCACCGAGCCTTGCCCAACGAGAGCTGTCGTCCTGCGCGGCAAGTCTAGCCTGGGCGGCATGGCCAGCGGCGAGAAAATAATCCGTCGAGCTGCCAAATGGCCCTCGGACCTGAAAGCTTTCCAAGGTGGCTGATTCCAACTTTCCGACGATTGGTTCACCTGTGTCGGAGAGTGATGAGATGGAGCTGATAGCTGGCAATGTCAGCGTCACCAGTTCTGCCTGCACTGTAGTCCATTGGCCGATGATGCGCTTTTGCATGTCCAGCTAAATTCTTTCAGCCTTTTTAAATGCTCCCTAAAGGTCAAAAAAAAAACATACTGGAAGCACTGTCATGTCGAGTTCGAAATCCTTCAAGGCATTGCCATAGAAGCCTTCAATAAGCATATATGAGGCGCCTGCTGCCTTGGCTCTTGGCGACCCGGCAGGCTCATAGGCATAAATTCTGGGGACTCGAATGGACGGAAGCCTGTCTTGTATGTATCGCATTGTCGCGAGCTCACATTGCGTAGAATACTGCAAGTCCTCATCACTCACAGCCGAGGGCAGGCCTGGGTGTCGAGGCAGGCGGACGCGGGCAACGACCAGACTACTGTCTGCGGCAACAATCTCGAAACAAATCAATTTTGTCCAGCAGAAAAGGCCTCACTCATTACAACATCTTGTCTCGTCATAGACTCGGCATGAGAGAGAAGCGCTGGCCTGTCGATATTCCCTAGCGCGGCTTCCAGGCGCTCCTTCATGCCGTTATAGCCCCAACCATCGAAGGATGTCCATCGGGCGCTGGGTAATTTTCGTGGAGTTTTCGAGCAAGACATTACCTTGTTTTCTGGCAGACACATCCCCGGGTTTTGTTTTTAAACTTCTTTCACTTTTCTTTTTGAAATGTTTACAATATATGACTAGATGGAGTGGTAGACTTAAAAATGCGCAAGTGTCGTACGGCCCAGGAGTCGCACGGCCAACATAACCCGGCTACACCGCCAATCTCCATGTCAAGCTACAAAGGAGCTTCAAAGAAAATCGAGACTGCCTGCAATCAACGTGGGGCCAGTAAGTTCTTCCACTCTGAGCATGTATAGCAGCAGAAAATGGAATTCCAAGTATCGCCGTTCATAGTAGATCTACCGATGTTGAGTCTTGCCAACGCACGCGGCCCCAAGCTAACTAATCAAGTTTTCTTAAAATGCACTTCTACGCGTGATAGGTTCCATAATGCAGCATGGTGGCTGTGTTGTGGCTGACGCTCTTGAATGAGGCTCCCAAGCTCCCTGTCAGCTGTTCAGCCCCCCGACTTCTAGGAATCTTGACGGTGCCTTGGTGCTTGCCAGAGGCATCGAATCCAGACTTCGAAAGCAGTTTCTCACGCGTCATCTAATATGGAAGTCGCTCTCACTTTCGGCAGCCTAGGTGATATCATAGCACTTTGCCAGCTCGCCATACAACTTGGGCGAGCGGTCGGTGTTGGCGGGGTGGCGGCGAGAGGCGAAAGCGGTAAAGAATACCAAAAACTTCGCAATGACCTCGACCTCTTCATCGCCATCTTGACCGAGGTAAGTCATGCATTTCTTGAGACTCGAGCCGGCCTGAAGCTCTTCTACTCGACTAACTCTGCCCATGAAAAAATTTAGGTAGTTGCGACGTATCAGCAGCACGAGCTCTCGCCACATTTGCAGGGCCTCGATCGCGTTTCCCAGTCGGTTGTTGAGAAATGCACGACTCTCATACAAGACATGTTGGGCCATTTGACGTCGCGCTATGGCTCTTGTCTTTCTGTTCAAGGCTCAGGGTGGATGATGAGGGACGCGTACAAGCGTGTTGAGTGGTGCGTACGGGAGAAGGAAAGAATCCAGAATCTGCGGAACGGCCTTCAGGAGGGAGTGCAGACGCTGAGTCTATTGACAAGTCTTGCTATCAGGTAAGTATATTTATTGTTCTACAAAATGTCTCGCATTACTGCTGATGCAGCACCCTTCAACAGAAAATCTGCGCGGGTGGACAACGCTACCCTGCTTGCCCGTATTGATGAGGTGCAGCGCATCTGTGGGCAAGCGCATCAAGAGCAACGCGATATTTTGAAGTTGCTGAAGAAACAGCGCGCGGAAACGATATCTCAGGCAGAACAGCAAATGCAAAAACTCGGCCATGTCCAGGATCAGTTAAGCACTGTGGAAACAAACAATTTCTCGCTTCTCACCATCGCCAGAGACACGTTTCGCGCTATCACAGAAGTCAAGGGCCATCTACAATCTGTCTCACAGGTCATTGTAGACATACAAATTGCCGCATCCAGCGCAATGCTCATGCGCCCGCTGGACTCCACCAGAGGGCTTCCGGTCATACTGGAAGACGCCCTCGGGCGGTCACTGGAGATTCCCGCACAGTGGATAGACACACTTGAGTGGAATGTTTGTTCCTCTCTCTATTCTGAAACGTGCCTTGCATCTGACTTCTGGTTATTTCAGGTACTAAACGGGCTATTGATTGGCAAATTCAAGGGCTTAAAGGGTGAAGATATGGTATCAAGGAACGAGTATGCTCTAGAGGAGAGTGCCACCGGGAAGGATCTCAACACGGGGGTGCCGCTACACAGATGTCTGCGTAGGGGTATGCGGGTGTACATGAGCATGATCTTCTACGACGCTGAAGTTGTTGCCGGTGCCTGTCCGCGCTGTCATGCAGAAACGGACGCGCCCGAGGGTGTCAGCATCCAGTGGTATGTCGAGTTTCTGCTCGTGAGAATATCCTTCAAGGTTGCATAAGCTGACTTCATTCAGCCCTGTTTCTGACTGTGGCATGTCGTTTCGTCTGGAGAAGCAGGTCGTTGAGAGCTTACCCCCGCAAGCAATGCCTCATAGCATCCCTGCGGAAGGACTTACTCCCGCACCACCGAAAGTGGTAGTGAGCTTGCCAGTAGAGCCCGGTGACTTCCAACGTGTGCGACTTTTATTACTAAACGGCCCATTGCAGTCGGAGACTCGGAGCACGGAGGCCGAGTTTTCAGAACCCCCTTCGGCTGGCAGTAATCAGTATACATCAGCACAGAGCCCTGAGCTGGACGAAAAGGGCCGCGGCGCAGAGTACACTGCCGCTGCTGCTGCCGTCCCTATCACCACCAAGGCCCGCTACGCCTCCGACCTTTTCGACTCTAAGCTCCGTAGCGCGCACAGCGTCACCGAAGACGACTACCAATGCAGAACCCCGGCTGGCTTTGTCGGATACACACTCAGACCCTGGGATGGTGATGTCTACTCTACACGCACACACACGGATGGTGACGTCTACTCTACACACACACACACGGATGATGTTAGCTACTCTACATTCATACGTACGGGCGGTGGTAGCTTGCATATTGGCAAGTCTATACCTAGGCATACGTACGGATGATGTTGGCAATTCGCTACACACAGCCACGGATGGTGTTGGCAACTCTACACGCATACGTACGGATGATGTTGGCTACTCTTCACGCACACCCACGGATCGCCCATGGCCTACGACCAAATGTTACTAGTAAAATGACGTTGCGTCAACTACCTGACACAGCCCCCCCCCCGACAAGGCAACGGCTGCTTTCCCGGAGCTAGCATGCGTCGCTGCCACACAAATGTTTCGAGGTATGCCGGGCATGGCCGAGCTTCAAGTTACTTACAGACAGCTGACATGAATAGAGCGCCGCAAACAAGCAAGGGAAGGTGGCAGCAAAATCGAGCGACCCCGACACCAGCTGGAATAAGTGGAATTGAGCACTTCTACGTATTTCTTAAAGGGGCGCGTCTCGCACAAGAGAAGAGTTTCACAGCCAATGCCGCTCTTGTCTCTCGATTTCATGCCAAGATTCAAATAATCTAGGACGAAGCCGTGCAACAAAATTAAATAGAACTTTTCTTATAAATCCCCAAGTATTACATTTTCAAATTTTATGATATTCAACGATGCAACTTGTCATTTGTGCCCCGTCATACCGCCACTTCCATCAGTGGAGACAGTTGGAAATAAGCCGTCGGCTGTCGAACGGCAGACATCTTTCGCCGGGCGGGTGTCAATTGATCGTCGCACAGATGGCCGTGCTACTCCCTCCTCGCAACGTTGTATTTCATCGCTTATCAAGCCTGTTAAATTGGATCCATAGCTATCCTGAGATGGAAGGTCAGTTGCTCTCCAAGCTGATGCGGGGAAACCCTGCATGTAGCCTCGAGCCCGACAGATGCACGCTCTGATGCAGCAATGACATGATCGAACCCATTTCCTTCAATCGGTAGTGCGATTTCCATGTTAATTGCCAATCTAATTGCATCGGGCGGCAATTGATAGCTCGAACAAGAGCAGCAGCGGTAATTGAAGCTCTGTGGCATATAACCGGGCGACCACCAGGCTCTGTGCAAAGCAACAGCTGCATCTGCGTCGATCGCTGAAGCAATTCACCACAGTCATCATGTGGAAACAGGTTCTCCTCGCTGCCAGCGCAGCTGCTACAACCGAGCCTATCCAGATTGAGTCTGTTACTCTGAATGCCAATTCCGCTCCCGGACAGTCCTTCATCAGCTACTCTATTGAGCTGTCTTCATTCCCCGATTTTGCCGGTACGCTTCTGCATCTCCGGTTTCACCCCTCCTCCAATCACTAATCTTCTTCCTCTAGGCAACAAATCCAGCCCAAACACCTTCACCGACAACCTCCT
Source organism: Akanthomyces muscarius (assembly GCF_028009165.1). Taxonomy (NCBI): domain Eukaryota; kingdom Fungi; phylum Ascomycota; class Sordariomycetes; order Hypocreales; family Cordycipitaceae; genus Akanthomyces; species Akanthomyces muscarius. Next base: position 1,249,606 of record NC_079243.1, on the reverse strand, counting down.
CACCAACCTTGGCCACATCCTCGGCAGCAAGCCCTACATCCGCGTCGGCGGCAACACCCAAGACTACGCGCTCTACAATGCCTCACTGAAGACGCAAATCAACGGCACCTACGACCCGCAGCGCTCCAACGACTACCCAACCACCATCTACCTCGGCCCGTCCTTTTTCGAGTCCTACCAGACCCTTCCTGGCGTCAAGTTCTCGCACGGCTTCAACATTGCCAAGGGCGCAGTCTCGGTGGAGGGCTGGCAAGCACTCGTCGACACGGCGCCGCTGGCGTGCAAGGCGCTCGGTCGCGAGCGCTTCTACGGGTACGAGTACGGCAACGAGCCCAACAACTTCAACCTCGGCGGCAAGTACGCGCCGCGCTCGACAAGCTGGGGCCCCAAGGACTATGTGAGGGAGTGGCTGAATGGCACGGCCGAGATTCGGAGGCAGATGCGCAAGCACTGCCCGGACTTGGAGCCTGAATATCTGGAGTTTATGGCGCCGTCGTACGACGATCGCGTCGAGTCGCTCAAGGCGGTGGACGTCTGGAACCTGAGCCTGGACAAGAACAATGACATCAACACCTACTCGGTGCACAAGTATGTGCCTATTTCCAGGTCTCAGGAGATTGCCGACTGACTTGAGGCAGCTACATTGACGGCGCCACGTCGCCGGGCGTGACTCTGCAGCACACGCTCATGAACCACACCCGCACCACGCGCGACGTGGATGAGCAGGTCCAGCAGTACAGGAAGATCATGGCCACGGGCAAGGGCAAGGCGCCGCTCATCTTTGGCGAGACCAACTCGTTGTACTTTCAGGGCAAGCCCGGCCTGTCCAACTCGTTTGGCGCCGCGCTCTGGGGTCTCGACTTTAACCTGTACTCTGCCTCGGCCGGCTACCAGCGCGTGCACATGCATCAAGGCACCAACTACCGAGTAAGAAATATCCCTGTCGAAAGCTTTTGCGTCAATGTGCATTATTTTAACTCACACGACAACAGTACCAAAGCTGGCAGCCCATCGACACCGAGAAGACCGCCAAGGGCACCAAGGCGCCTTACTATGGAAATATCGCCGCCGCCAGCGCCTTGGGCAACCTCGTGCACAGGAACGTGACCGTCGCCTCGCTGCCTCTTGCTTCGGACACGGAGGCGGCTTATGCCATATACGAGGGCGGCCGCCTGCGCCGCCTCCTGGCCATCAACATGCACGGCTACAACACCACTGTTGACGGCGCGGGCGTCGACCCGCTGCCCAAGCCGCCGCCACGCTCCAGCCGTTCCTACTCGTTCCGCATCGGCGGCAGTGGTGGCGACGTCGGTGTGCAGCGGCTCATGGCCAACGGCAGCGATGCGATCACGGGTATCACTTTTGATGGTTGGAGCTACAACTATGAGCTAGACAATGGCAAGCCGGTGCGGCAGCGCAACGTGACGACGGGCGAGAGGCTGAGGGTTAGTGGAGGGGTGGTGACGGTGCAGGTCCCGGATTCTTCGGCGGCGCTGCTGAATATCGGACACTGATTTCGATTTGTAGGAGCGTTTGAGGTCAATATGTTGAGTACCGTGAAAAAGGATGTTGTTTCTTAGCTCATGTCACATTGAAGAAACCCCGGTTAAAAATTGGTGATTATACTCGGACTTTGTCTCCTTCCTTGGGTGTTGCATCGCGGGTGTATCCGCTGATCGTGCCTTGGCGCCTTGGCAGGATCGATCTGAACATCAACAGCCCACGGCTCGTCGCGGAGAAGTTCCTTGGCAACGTTGTTGCTTGTCCCTCTAAATCCGGAATCGGAGTTTTTCTCCCGCGGAATATCATCTTCGAGCGATCGTATCGTCCCGTTGAAAATCGGCGCAGTGTCTGGTTAGCCCGTTGGCCCCCGCGACCGACTCTATCCGCGACCGAGCCCAACTTCAGTGTCTAGATACTCCCTCCAGGCTTCACCGAGTTGGTCACATGGCATGAATCCAATGCCCCCGTTTTCCATGATTGGCACGACGAACAAAATGGCCCAGCAGGCACAGTTCAAAGAAATCTCTGCCGCTCTTGGCTTGGACAACGAAATGCTCCAACTACACCGGGCTTTTCAGGATACTGCCCCACGGTGACGACGACGAGCGGAGCCGGTGGGCGGGCATAACGGCAGATATTGGTGGAGAGCAAGTCATGGATGAGGGGTCCAGAAGGTGATTCGGCGAGGTGTGAAAGGGTAGCTTCAAAGCCACGCCGTGCTCGATCAGCGAGCACGAATTCTGTCAGAAATCTTGACGCCACGCCAACTCAGCCTCGTTTCGTCCTCTTGCCATTTGCATGTCTTTGTCACTATCGAACAGCTCCTCGAGGCCGGCCAGCTTCAGGCGTGTGTCGTCTTCGTCTGGCATCGATTTGCTCGATTGGAGGGCAGGCGCTCTACTCTGGAACGTGCTACTGCGTTATGATGTAATAATAAGGAGACTTTGATTACTCCTGCAACTGGGGCTTCGTTTCGCTTCCAAGCCCCCGATCAAAGAAAAGATGCAGGCATCGGCCGTCGTCCGATCCTCTCGGCGAAGCCAAGTGTGGAGCGGGAGGAGCGGACTAACAGCAAGCAGGACCGTCACAGCATTTCCAAAAATATTCTCGGCCTGTTTCATTCAGAAATGTCCAAAGACGGTATGAAAACAAGCATAATGATAAGAAACTACGCAGGAAAACAGGTACACGCCTCGTCTGTGCCTCTCACCCTCTCTGAGTCCCCATTGCCCCTCATCACAGCTCCCATCGCTAGCCTCACGAAGTGTCTCCGAAGTGGAACTCAATCCAGCTTATACTGTCCAGAGCTCAAAGAGTGAGTAAAAGCCCAGCACTGAACTTGGTACGCCGCCGTCTGTGCCACTAGGCGTCTCGACGCTCTCTGATTCGTCGTGCGCGGCAATTCCGGCTCGCCCAACTCCACCGCCGCGACCAAGATCTGGGCCTGCGCATTCGAACCATTGTGTATCGTTGCAGGGATCCCGGGCCAGGGACACGGCTAACTCGGCACCGCGGGGGCACCACGACCACCGCCCTCTCTGTACAGCCATGATGTGCCTAGTCGACCTCGAACATACACACGACGACACAAAACATATACGGCCACCCACAGCCTTTTTTTCATCCGGCCAATTGCCTCTCTGATACTCCGTAGCTTTGGGGAAGCTTTTGTCACAGCCAGGTACACCGATTGTCACAACCCCCCGCTACTTGTTGTATTCACATGTAGACACTTTGACACGCACACCCCCTCCCCCGCTTTCTATTCCTGTGCCTTGTTGCGTAATAAGGATAGCGAGACCCTGGCATAGCTGGACCGGACCCTGACCATACGGGTCGATTGGTTTCGAAGGCCGGGTGAGGGGTAGCACGAATAGCAGGTGTTGGTAGCTTAGTAGCGCGAATGAAGTCATAAATAAAAGGCTGTCCCTTCTCATCAGGGATAGCAAGTCCTTTTTTTATCTCTCCCCTCCTTCTTTCAGTTAACTGCAATCTTATACCCGAATCTTTCAACAACTCTCACCACAACTCCATTCACAATGTTCGGTTTCGGTAAGCCTTCACCTGCGCCTGTAGTGCCCCATCATCAGCTCCTCCAGAAGCTTCACGACAGCTACCGCCCACAAAGCTCTCATCGGCAAACCAAACGAGACTGACGCTTTGTCTGAACAGGCGACGCCAAGGAAAACTACGACCAGCTCCAGGAGGGCAACCACGAGGCCAAGTTCTCCCACGAGCTCCTCGCCGGCGGTGCCTCCTTTGCCGCCTTCAAAGCCTTTGAGGACCACCAGCGCTCCTCGGGTATGTTCTTTTCCCTCCTTCCACCTTTCCCGCTCTGCCGCCTTCCGCTAACAAGCATCGACAGGCCAGCCCGTCTCCCACCAGTTCGCCAAGGAGCTCCTCGCGGGCTTCGCCGGCGCCGAGGTCGACCGCTTCATGGAGAGCAAGGGCGCTGACTGGATCGACAAGGAGCGCGCCCAGCACGAGGCCAAGAAGCGCGCCGAGGACATGTACGACCAGCACTACGGCGGCCAGGACAACTACGACCCCAACAACTATGGACCTCCCGAGCACTTCCGCAACTAGAATGGCGGGCTGTGCGTCCAAGCTTGTGGCAGCAGCATAGCTTAGAGTCCCTCAAAAACAATAAAGTAAAATTGATCAGTTCTGAGAAAGAGTCGGCGTGATACGTCTCCGCAAGCGACTTCTAGGGCAAAGAATCGTCTAGCATTCTTTTGCAGATAAAGGGATGCTCCTCTTTAGCACGCTTCAGAGACCAAGCCGTACGTCGAAGATCGCTTTAAAATGCCAAGCATCGCCGTCAGAGTATGACCGCAGGGAAATGCCTCGCTACGGATATATTACGGTAGACACATTCACATGCATGATTGGAACTTGGTGTAAACAAAATCAGTACGTGCCGCGTACAGTATAGTACAATTCATGTGTATCTCTCATAAAAACCTCGCTATTGCTCGAGGGTCTGAATTTCCCAATTGCGCCTTAGCCCCTGCCTTCCGTGAAATGATGTAACAAAAGTGTGAAAGTTTTAAGCCAAGCGGTATCTTTTCGAAACACCACCTGGGCGTCGTCTCATATGCTTCCTCCCCGCAACCTCGATTATATATTTTGGGTTTGGTTCCTGTTCAGAGGCAGACATCAGTTCGTCAACTGTAGTGTTGCCGTCCCTGTTCTTGATCCGCTGTGATTCCATCTTTAGAGTCCACAACAACGTCAACAACACTTCCCTGGACGGCAAGTTTGCGCCGCTTAGACACCGAGTCAGCTCACAAGCTTCGTCGCGCGTACCAGAGGACTCGCGCTGCAAGTTCCCGACCTGATCATCGCCTCTCTCAGAAACCAACCGCAATGCCACCATCGTCGCATCCATCAAGGGACGCGCCAGACTGGGGCTGCTGGAAAGAATCTTACGTAGAGATTTGAGTCTCAAAGTCGTGGACCTTGAAGTCGAGACCGTGGTCCGCAGCGGCATAGTTGCTCGCTGCCATAATGTCAGAGGCGACGTGGCTTGCTTCGTTGCAGATAAAGTCGTTGATGTCGAAGTGCTCGAGGGGTTGATCCGCGAAGCTGGAGGAACAGTCACCAACCATATAATCGTCGTCAAAAGTTGAGGAGTTGGGAGAAGCGAGAAGCCCGCTTTCGAGGACATAGCGATCTGTGTCAGCGGCCGTTGACAGGCCGAAATCATCGCCGATGCTGAAAGGAGCAGCATCCTGAGCTGTAGAGTCCAGGCCAAAAGAGGCGACATCGGAGTCTGCGAGTTCTGGAACGACTTGGGCACCTCCGCCGACGTGTGACACTGCAGGTCAGACAACATCTCGGCAGGATGTTGTGTCAGGACGGGAGAGGTGGTCTCGGTCTGTTCCATGGTCTCGGACTTGACGACGGGCTCCTTCTTGGGGCCAAGTTCGGGAGAGAGGGCGACAGGGTTAACAGTGGGGTTGGCTGTCATGAGGAGTTCTTCAACCAGTTTTTGGCTAGACTCGGCATCGGCGGTGTGACCGTCGTGGGAGCTGAAGAGCTCGGGGGATAGAGATATTTGGTTATCACGGAGCGAGTCCAGGGGCGATGACGTGCGAGTGACCACGCCAGAGTCGCGGCGGAATCGATCGAGTTCCTCGGCGAGAAGAATGTTGGTCTTTTGAGCGTTGTGGAGCATCGTCTCGAGCTCCTGATTACGCTTCTCGAGGGCCTCGACTTCGAGTCTCTTGCGCTCGCGAGAAGACTGGGCGGCTCGGCGGTTGCGAAGAACACGCTCGACGCGACGCTGCTCCTTTTCGTCATCAGTCTTAGCCCGCTTGCGAGGGGGCAAGTTGGTCTTGGGCTCAGGGAGAACCTGGCCCCAGGACTTGCGCTTCTTGGTGGGCTTCTTGTCGCCAGTTTCATCGTCATCGTCGTCTTCGGCGACGGGTGATAGCCTGTCCGACTTGTCGCCGGCATATGATTGGGGTGTCATCATCTCCATGGGGTCGATGGTGAGGCTGTTGTCGGGACTGCTCGACTCGGAGAAGAGCGAAGTGTAGTTCTCGCTAGGAGCCGAGAGGAGAGACTCGGCGGGCGAGACTTGTTGTGATTGTTGCAGAGCCATGGTTGTGATGCTGAGCTGTGCTGTGCTGTGGTTTGCTGTTTGTCGGAAAACTGGAGCTAGATGCAAGCCGCGAAAGCGTCCAGTGACCACTTTTTGAATGCTACAGCAAAAACCTGAGTTGACGTCAAGCACAAGGCAGAGGCGCAAGCTAGTTGTAGAATGTAGCTGCCTACTGGCGGTGCATGTCAGGTAGTCACTAGAATCAGTGACTCAACCGTAGGCTAGGCAAGATGTGGCAACGATGAGTCAGTGCTGGGAGGAGGGTATGCTGTGGGACGCGTGGAGGACAAGTGTTCAAAGCTCATTGCCTCTTGGGCGCCCCGTAAATTATAGAGAAAAAGGCTTGTGACTGACGGATGAAGAGCTGGACGAGGCGAAAGGGAGGTGGATGCGCGGCCTCTTTATCATTCAGGACACGGTGGTTGTTTCGAGGGGTGGCTGCCTGGGTGCCTGAGGCAGAAAGGGGCTCGGAGCCTGGCTGTTTGGGCTGCCCTTCCTGCATGCTCCTCCGAGACTCCTCCAAGCCCCCCCAAAAAGGGGCCATGAGGCGACGGCACCACTTTACCTTTGCCGCTACCACACCATTTACGATGCTACCACAGCCTCAGGATCCTCCTTTCCTGCCCACAAGCCTCCATCCAGCAACCTCCGGGCGGGGCCCCGTCAGCACCAGCGCACGCAACCTGAGCGAGGCTCTCGACTCTCCAGCCTTGGCTGGCACAGCGAGCGCCGGCGGAAAGTTTCCTCTGTCCAGGACTGCCACTGGCAAGCAAAGGTCCGAATGCTCACCAAGAGTCTCGCTGTAGCATCGTTATGGGGGCTGTCCCGCACACACTACAGTAGTAACAACAGCCTGCCTGAAAGAGGCTGGACAGTGCGACTACGAGAGCCCAGGCCCTTTTGCAGCCATTCCACGGCCTTCCTCTCCTGGAAGGTAACCTCCTGTGTGAACCCTAGCCGATAATCGTGGCTGGCCTTGCTTAGGTCTGGCAGGTACATGACCATACGCCACTACACATCTTGATGAGCTGAACAAACTTGCACATACTGATACAATGCCCATTACTGAGGAGTCGGGACTGAGCGCTTGGCAGATCATGGATCACCGGTCCTGGCGTCGTCCAAACTTTCTTCTGTGCGGCGAACGTCCCTTGATCCCCTTGCTACGGCCCGCCCTCAGACATGGCATGCCGCACAAAAAAAGAAAGTGTACCAGTAGCGAAAGGGGCAGGGGCCAGCACCAATGCGCGCTCCGTTGTCATTACTCAATCGCTCTGGAATGCAAGCTCGAACGTTGCCCTTGCGTAGAATCAGCTTCGGCTTTACTCTCGTCGTTTATCGCCTGGTTTATCGATTCAGTTCATTGGCGAGTCAAAGATCCATTAGTCGGCTCGGTGCTTATTCTTTGTCGCCGGCACTTAACAGATCGAGTCAAGCCGAAGTATCTTAAAATATTATCGTTGAGCATCTCGAGGCTCGCCCCAGCTTCTTCAGGAAGTGTCCCGCGCTGACTGGCGCCATCGACTCCCTCTCGGGCTTCAGCCAGGGCAAAAAGTGCCGGTGATCCTGCCCCCATCTGAAAGGCTAAATCGGCCGCTGCCCTAGTTGGCTAGCAGTTCCTCCGGCAGCGATGCAGCCATGAGGGCATAAGCATGCTATTCTTCTCGTCCACTCCGCAAGAGTCGGGCACGCACGAATAGGTCACTTTGAACGGTCCTGTAAGAAACCACTACATCCTAGAGAGCCTCGCTGAGCGCAGAAAGTCCGAGGGACTCAAGGAGCATCGACTCCATCATCGCACATTCCAATAATCAGGTTTACTGGTACACCAACCAATTGCCCCCACGCGAAATTGGTTCCACGGCCGCCACTGACGGAGAGAAATTGCTAATAATAATGTGCAATACGAGTAGCACAAAAGACGACGAATGAGCCCGCCGCAGAGGCCCTCATGGCGTGGGGTAATCTTGATAGGCTTTGTGTGATCCACGCCAGAGGGGGGCTGATGGGTGGCACTTCGCTCTTGTTCTGCGAGGTTCCACGTTAAACTGGTCCTAAACGAAGCAACTTGGGAACCAAGGCCGAAACCTGCTCTTGTTTCTTCGCCACCTCGGGCCAATAATATAACATTTCATCTGAGCTTTTGGTCCAGGCCCCTAGCCAGGAACTCAGGCGAGTTCAACGCCAGTCGGGTCCCCTTGCCCTGGCGGCCCGTCAAATCTCTGGGACCAAGTCAAACCCCCTGAACTGAACCAGCAAGAAAAGAAACCTTGTTTCGGATAGGGGTTGCCGGCAAGTGCCCGCCCGCCGCCCGGCCCGCCCGTCGTTCCAAGCCTGCACTGCTCATGTTTCAGCTTTCGGTGGTGGCAGTTCTGCCGCACTGCTGCGGCCGCGCGTAATTGCCAGCATCTGAGCCTATTTTCGCCTTGGCCAGGCTCAAGCCAGCAAACAAAGCTGGAACTGCCAATCGGGCTTGGGCATTGGTCTGCGCCGCCCATCATCAGCATTGCCCTAACCGCACGAACGAGAGCGGCATGAACCCTAATCAACCAATTGCGCAAAACTCTATTTCATATGAGTAGTTGAGTAGTTGCGAGGATGTGCTCTGCACCAGATGGAAATCACGGAACGGATCGTAATTAGATTTTGGCCAAATTCAAAAGCAATGTGGACCAACACGCCATCAGGCGCCATCGCATCATGAAAGCACATCTTGTGAAATATGGGACCAAGTAATCTAGATAATGCCATATCTGACCCTGATTTGTAACCGCCAGAGAGGAATTGCGTACGCCGCGCCATTCTCGACTCGCGGCGCATCAAACAACTGGATCCAAGTTCCCGGTACGTCCCTTAACGATGCCCTGCAGCTCCGCCGTCACCCAGCCGCCGTAAAAGTCGCCCGGCTGCGGCACGACCTGCTCGCCGTCGACGAAGCAGTCCCAGGGCCCGGCGTAGAAGGAGAGGAAGCCTCGGATCGGCTCGAAACCGGCCGTCGGCGCCTCGTAAGTCCATATGCGATTGCCCACGTCTTCCAGCCCGTCGAGGCGCAGGGAAAAGTACGTCGCCATGCCCTTCCACTCGCACCACGTCTTGCGTCCGGTCTTGGCGAGCGGCACCTTCACAGACGACGGCGGCAGATAGTATGCTATATCCCAACGACCAGAGTGCCTGAGTCAGTTGTCATGTGGGCGGCTGCGGAACTTTATGCTGTACTTCTTTCGTACAATTTCTCTTCGCCGGTGCCTGAGACTAATATCTCGGGACGGCAGAAGGCGGAATGGCCGGTAAGAGTTCACTTACTCGGGGGGTGGTGAGTCTCCAGCACCCAGTACGCCTCGGTAGTGTCCGCGATGAGCTCTCCTTTATATTTGATCTGCAGATGCCTGGATGTGCGCTCCAGAAGCGGCGGGCGAGGGAATGACTGCACGTTCATTGGAGCTTTGCTTGTCATTTTCTAGATGATATTCATTCCTGTCTTGTGTGGTGTACCGTGGGAGCTTGGAACTTGACTTCTATGAGGTCATGGTCACTACTGGCCAGGTGTGGCTGAGTGGCGCACAGTAGTGGCTGATTGCTGCCCTCACCACTGTGATCAAGTTATGGCATTGACACCGCTTGTAAAGGGCTAATAGGGATAGAAAAATGATTCAAAAAATGGACTGCCTAACAGGCAAAGGGAGATGCACCAGCATGACTGGATTCGTTTTGACGAGCTTGGATGTAGGGTAGGGCTCGCAACATTCCAGGCTCGAGCGATTAGGCGATCACAGCAAACAGGTAGACACGAGAATTGTAAAAGTACGGCACGCTCATGCATTCTCATGTTTAAATCTGAGAGTATTTGTAGCTACTTCAAAGGCAGCAGTTCTGTCGTTTGTTACGTCGTGCCGAATGGTAGTCGGTATGTCAGATGCTAGTATGCGGATACGACTGCGTAAATCCTGAAGCTTTTCTAGACAGACACCGGCATTCTGTCGTGCACTCTCCTAACTGCTGTCCTCGATCAAGTGATCAGCCTTGCTGAAGAAAGTGAATTTTATTCTATCGTACTCTCCTACTGGACAATCGATCTGCTTCTGGATTGAAGGTTGACGGCCTTCTACGGTCAAAATAGCCGCCCACAAGGTCATCACGGAAATAGTAAATCTGCCCGGCAAGGATTTTTGAACTGTCTACCTAAACTCATTTCCTGCCAGCAAATTTTTGATAGCACGATCAGCAGGAGCAAGCGCGCGCGGGACAGGAACCGGCGTGAGCACGCTGCAGGGCATCGCGACCAACCCCCTGGCACACTTGTCAAGGGGCTGAAAGGATGCCAGAATAACCGGGAAAGTCGCGGCGCAGAATCAAACATCTGCTATGAATTCGCTCGCCAACATGTAGCACAGAGCTGTTCATAACACAAACTCTGGGCCTTCTTTACCAGGAGCCTCCTCACCCAGCAAAACTATCCGGGCATGGAACGTTGGAAGTCATGCAAGCATCTTACTTACCACCCCAAAAGAAAGTCCCTGGAAGTGGATTGTATACAACACACTTTATGCTTTACGTTTTCCATAGTCTCAAAGTCTCAAGTCTGAAGAATAAAGATTCAAAGCCCAATTAGCGCATTTCATTTCATTGCTAAACTTTCCGAGCCTGTGAGCTTCTTCGCCATCATCCCACCACTGAGCAATAAGATGGCGGAGGCCTCATGAACGGGATCGGCTAATGAGCGAAACGGAAATCAAGCCTCTTGTTGCCCTCGTCCGGTGGGTTTGATAGATACTCCAGCCTCTGTTCCTCAGTCATGGCGTTCCACTTGTCGTCTCGGCTCTTGTTGCGCAACACGTAGTAAACTTTTGTGAGCGCATAGAGCGCAATATTCATGCACACTACGCCGAGGATTGCCTTGTGTCCCCGATTGTAGTCCGGGGCGTCGTCTACACAATTAGGTTAGTCTTCCTATGCGGCGTTTCTGACGGGACTGGGTCAACTTACCGGCGCGATACACATTCGAAGAAATAATGGTGCAGCCCTGGACAAACATGTTGTATGTAGCCGCGGAGACGGTCCGAGAACGCACAGTGTTGGAGTTGCGCGACGTCCATGCGACTTGGATCGGATGGGCTGATGGCCAATTAGCAAGGCTGACAATTTACCGGGACTGCGATGGGTGAAGCTCACCGCTTGGGTACCCCAGAAGTAGAGTGATGACGGCAAACATGATCCATTTGTTGACTGTGGCGGTATTGACGACATTGAGGTAGATGATGAACGGCAGTGCCCAGATCTGTGCCAGCAGTGCGACGAGAGAGAGACTGCGCATGTGCTCCGCCAGGTAGGTCAAGCCCAACATGCTGAAAACTAAAATACCGTTAGTAAAGAAGAGGGCACGTTTAATGGATGCTCTATCTTACTTTGCAAGACGGTAGAAGGTATTGTGAGCAAGTTGGATTGGAAGCGGCTGAAACCCAGGCCTTTCAGTGATAACGTGAGGTACAACGCCTGTGGCGAGACTGGGATCATGAATACTAGCCCCAGGATATAGATCGGCCTAAGGACAGTTGGCAAACAGCGTATTATAATGAAATTTGGATACATACCAAAGATCGTAATCTTTTAAGCTCTTCCAGAGCAGTCGCGGTGTCACCGGCTCACGGTTGTGCATGTCGCTCTTGCTAGGGTCGTCTCGGAGCACTCTGTTGACGATTATCTTTTGTTCTCTAAAATTTGAATTGATCATTAGCCCTGTGTCATGAAATGGGAATATTACTGCGGACGCACCTTTCTGAAAACCAGCCTGCTTTGCCTCGGAACCAACTGGCGGTTTGGCAAGGACCAGGCGGCATCAGCAACCAGGACAAGACGCCAATCAAAAGTGTTAGCAACGCCTGTTTGACGATGTTTCGTTAGCTTCCTGCAGAAGAAATTTGTTTGCATATTCCTTGTACCTCGATCAAGAAAAGCCACCGCCAGCCGGCTTTGCCCGCGACACCGCGCATGTTCAGCAGTCCCATGGCGATGACGGCAGACAAAATATCGGCCAGGTTTAACGCTGTCCAAAAGAAGCCAAGCCGAATGGTAAGCTCAGCATGCTTGTAAAAGTAAGACAAATAAATGATAATCTGTGCGATGTCAGCAACATGTCTCCAATCAAGCTACAGGGCAGTACTTACGTCGGGGATAAAGCCGCCTTGCAGGATGCCGAGCAGCGCTCGGGTCGCGAGAAAAGAGCTTCTACCAGAGAGCCAGAACTGCGCCCCGGCAACAATGCTCCAAAGGGAGATTTGCAGCGGGATCCAGCGATCGGGGCCCATCCATTTGGACACCAGCTGCGATGGCAGCTCTGCGCAGAGGAAACTGAGGCGGAAAACGGTATTGCCGAGATTGTAGTCTGGCACCCATTAGCTGCGTATAAAAGTGGAACGAGTGCAATGAGTTGTTGAGCTTACCATCGGTCGTCAGATGTAAATCGCCCAGGAAGTTATCAGTCAAGGCCTGCAGGATGTTCGCTCGGTCGAGCTCCAGTGCCATGAACATGACGCATGCCCAGAGCATGATACGGAAGTCGAGCTTCCAGACGAGCCTTGATTCCTCACCCCATGTCCAACGAAATAATGGATCAAATCTATGGAAATTTTCCCTATTTGCGGCATTAGAATCGCTGGAGACCATGATTGTGTTCTACAGACTTACCATGAATCCTTTGGGTAGTATTTCTCCAAGGTGGAGGGGTCATCAAACACACTCGGCTGCGTTGCGATGGCTTCTTTGTGAACTCGCGCACTTCGCTGGAAAATGGACTGCCGCTGGCTTATCGGAGCTCCCAGCTCTGGTATTCCGTCCAGAGACACAGTTGAGGAGCCCGCAGAGCTCTTGTCAACGCTCTTGCTGATGAACACTGTCGACATTTCTGTAGTTGATCGGAAAAGGGAAAGATTTCTGCTATTTCCAAATGTCTCACAAAACGACCATCTGAAGTTATATGTATCATTAACTCAGCTGATATTTGGCCAAGGCTAACACATGGATGCAACGTTCGGGAGCCCGAATTTCAGGCCGCGATGGCCCGGGCCAGTTCGACATTTCTTGGCTGAAGCACATCACGACATCTACAAGGGGCCGCTTCGGCAGACAAATTGCGGCATAATTTATGGAATTGGCGACAGATGCGCCCAATTTTTTTTTGGCGTAAATAATGCCAAGCTAATGCATGGAATCCGACTACGGAGTTGACCTGCCCACATGTGCAGGTGAGGATGTCGTCGAGAAGCCTCCGCCTTGCGCCTTGCCCCAGCCGTTCATGGATGTGCAGCGCACGCCAATGGCAAGGCGAGCATATGATGTGGTTTATAATCAATCAGTATTTCGTTGCATAGTATTGCTGTCGCTGTGGCGCACCAATGCGATGGACGGGATATGGGCGTTCATATGCAACGGGCTGTATGGCGTCATCAACGGGACCCGTCACACAATGACAGCAGAGCAAGCGCACGCAACAAGAGGGGAGAATGCATCATTCAAGCCTCTGTGGGATCGGCTGTTGAGCATGTATTAAGGGAAATGTCGATGAATTCGGTAATTGTATTCACGGCGCCGAACCGGCAACTGTTCGGGCAATCGCACCACGCAAGATAGCTATATAACGAATTCACATCTCCCCAGACTAACATAGATAGAACCGGCACAGACAAGGTCTTCTGAAACATTGGCATAATACCAAGGCTTGATCCATTTTTTAAACCAAATACAATGTCACCCACCGCTGTTGATTCCACCCTGGTCGTACCCGTTGCGACCAAGGGCAAGGTGACTGCACCGCTGCAGACCACCGGGGCCCTGAAGGACCTCGAGTCCGTCGAGATCAGTCCAAGTATTGGCAGAGAATATCCCAAAGCGGATCTCGCAGAGCTCCTCCGAGCACCCAACTCGGACGAACTCATCCGCGACTTGGCAGTGACCAGTAAGTACACAACAACGCGCACCCATCACTGCCACAATGGTTCAGTTATACTGATCTTATTTCAAAGTCTCTGAGCGTGGTGTCGTGGTTTTCCGCGCGCAGGATAACCTGACCAACGACCTGCAAAAGGAGCTGATTGAGCGCCTCGGCCGGCTCACCGGCCGCCCGGCCGAGTCCGGCCTGCACGTCCACCCGCTGCTCAACCCGGGCCGGGAGCTCGGCGGGGACGATCCCGAGATCAGCATCATCAGCTCCGTGCAGCGCGAAAAGTACTACAAGGAGGAGACTATCGACGGGCTGAGCACCAAGAAGCAGACGAATGCGCAGTGGCACAGCGACATTGCCTTTGAGCCTTTTCCCGCCGACTATTCCTCCCTGCGACTCTCGCAGCTGCCCAAGACGGGCGGTGGTAAGCACCTCTACCTTTCCCAACCCAGATATGATTCCTCGTAAGAGACAGAATGGAAGCTGACTGGAGCTTGCGATAGACACGCTCTTTGCCTCTGGATACGAAATCTACGACAAGCTCAGCGCGCCGTACCAAAAGTTCCTCGAGGGCCTGAGCGTCACCTTTGAGCAGCCCGGCTTCGGCAAGACGGCGACCAAGAACGGGTTCGCGCTCTGGGACAAGCCGCGCGGCAACCCCGCCAACGTCGGCACCGAGCTCAAGGCCGTCCATCCCGTCGTGCGCACCAACCCCGTGACCGGCTGGAAGAGCGTCTTCCCCGTCGGCGGCCACGTCAAGCACATCAACGGCGTCACCGAGGAGGAGAGCGCCCACCTGCTGTCCTGGTTCCTGGACCTCGTGTACAAGAACTACGACTTGCAGGTCCGACTGCGCTGGCAAAACCCCAACGATATCGGTACGTGTCTCTGAAGAATGACTCAGTGTCGGGGTAATGGAGGCTAACAAGATGCACGCAGCTATTTGGGACAACCGTAGCACGTTCCACAGCGCCATCTTCGACTACGAGGACCAGGGCGACCGTCTCGGTATCCGCGCTGTTGGTATCGGCGAGCGCCCGTTTTTCGACCCCCAGAGCTCGTCGCGCCAGGAAGCACTCGCGGCGCACAGGCAGTAATCAAGTGTCACGGGGACCTCTCAACTAGTTCAAATAAATGAATCTCTACATTATTTCTATATGTCCGAGCCGTGAAAATGTTCATGAAAGTCTCAGATCATCGTAATCCAGTTTTGGCGTTCCATGACAACCCGCAGCGCCTGGGCGACTGACCACGTCAACGCCGCGTACGCACAGATATCCAGTACCCTCTTGCCCTGCGCCTTTAAATTTTCCATATGCATAGTCATTAGCTTATCGTTGATTTCACTCGTCTGATTGATAAATGGCGTATTGTTGTCCTCCGGCATCGGTCGGTCCAGGAAGGCGCACAGCGGCGTCCACCCCTCACTCACGTGGTACTCGAGCAAGCGGTCAGCGGGCACGAGGGCGCGAACGCGCGCATAGTGCGCCTCAAAGCTCGCCTTGCCATTGCGCGGAAAGTCGTGGTTGTAAAGCACCTGGTGTAGCTTCTGGAACATGGGCCAATTCCAGCGGTTGGGCATACGTAGGAGCGAGGCGAAGAGGCCGATGGTGGCCCAGAATACGCTGTTGTCGACGACTTCGAGGGTATTGGTGACGGATCTGAAAGAAAATTTTGAGCTGGGGCTTGCGATATTGAATTGGTTGTGTGGGTTTCTTACTTGTGCCACTTGTCTACGTCTCGAGTGGTGAGGATTACTTTTGCATCTGGATAAGCTTCGAGAAGTTCTTCTGCAAAGTACGCTGCTGGCATGTCGCACACGGCCTTCCATATTGTACCGTTAGTACCATCACTAAAGAGCTTGCAGCGATACAGAAGCGCCTCCTTTACCTGACAATGTCCTAGTAAGCCATCAAAGTCCTTTCGTCCTGGTATTCTGCCAATGCCATCGTGTTTTGCTCTCAGCCACTTCAGCCAAGTTTGACAGTCGCGCGTATTGATGAATGCCGCATCCATTGTATGGTAAGTATGGACAAAGCCCAGGGTTAATAGGGCCTCTCTCAACGCTGCGGTTGGCTCATTGTTAGCGAAGCGTCTCACCGGGCAGCTTGGTGGTTAGACATGCATCTGGTCCCGGTCCGGCTGTATCCAAGACACAGCACCTTCATCGGCACCGGTCGTGATGCTGCTTCTGTCATGGCCCTTTTGATATATATTTACTCGTTTTGTGATTGGATTGGGCAAATGGGGGAAAATACACCGCATTCTGAATGTGCATGGTGCTGATGGATTTATACCGCGGGTCATCGACCGGGTCGTCGCAAAAAAACTGCGCCACGTGGTTGTACAGATCCAATACTTGGCCCAATCCATCTGTTCCTGCAAGCATATTTTTTAAGTTGCGTAAAAAGAACGGCAATGCCTTCACTAGCCGTGTAGCTGAATCTCAGCTGACGGGCTTTCGGGAAGCAGCCGCAAGTGGCATAGTCGACATAACGCGGCATGAAAGAATCCAACGATGCACGTCGGGATATTCAAAGTCACTAAGAGTCAAGACGCCAAAAACTGTTGCCCATGGCAGTTCGCAACAGGCAAGGGCTCTTCGCATGTATCAAGATGTGTACCGAGTACAATACCGGTACCTCTTGCGTGCTGCTGTCCTATGTGAGCGTCGCTGCGGCGGCGCGGTAGCGTGTGGCTTGATGCATTCTTAAAAGAATGTGTCAAGTTCGGTTGTATCTGTTTGACCAAGAAATGTACAGGACCGCCTTACTTCCCCCTTTTTTGTTACCGACAGAAAGAAGAGCTTTTAATGCACAGTGGAAGACTGTGTGGACAGTTCAGCTCGCACTGTGGTACTACACAGCGTTATTTTCGGTCTCCCTGGTGTCACATTTGACGGTGCACATCGCACAGCGGTTAAGCGCAGCAGAAGATACAGTGTGGACTTTAGTCATGAGTATGTTGTCATTAATGCACTTTAAAGTTCGGGGCTGGCATCGCTTAGGGGATATTTCGAAGATCGCAACAGAGAGACGAGAGATTTGCGCACTAGCGTGAGATGTCGTTACAGTTCCTTTCTGTGACGTAAGATGTCCGCTGAAGCATCGCTTTCTAGCTGCGATCGAAATAGCTTAAAGCGAGGAAACGAGCACGCATAGGCTAGAGAATCCATTCCTTGCATTTGTGCAGCAAGACACCGGATTTCTCCAGTCTTTTTGAAAGCCTCAACTGGTTGCGCTTGAGAAATCCCCACAAGTTCGATAATGAATGGCGAAAATCGGAAACGAGTCACTATTGACTGGTTTGACTAGCAGATGCGGTGGCAAAGGATCTACCCCTCGTCGGGGAGGATTTTGCTCGGCTCCATGGCTCTCTTCAGTTCGCAGCTTGGCAGCTAATAGGCGCATAGTTAGTAATTCAGACCATGTCGATAAACGGCGCAAGTGGAGGCGATACGACATACGACGAAGGACTCAGGCCTGACCAATATTACTAGCTCGATTTACCATGCTGGTATAGGGGAGTAGTTGAAGTGTGGCACCAAGGCCGCGACCAGTGAAACGAGCCAGTGAGCGCTGGCGACCCGAATCCTGTTCGCCATTTCAGCTATCCCCGCTAGCTCTGGGGTGCGGGGAACCATGCAGACAGATGGGTGCTCTTGCGGGGAACCAGTAGAAATAAGCGTGGGCCGGTTGGACGCTGGCGAGAATGCCGAGGTTATGAGCATGGTTTGGCTTGTCGAGAGGGGTTTGGATTCGGCTCGCTGCAATACTCATGAGGCTCGTCTGAAGCTGTCCAAGTAGGCGCATTTAGACGACCAGCTTGGCATATATGTTGCGAGCTATGTCCCAGTTAGTGATGGAAGATTCAGTGACTGGGCATGCACAGCGACAAAAGGTCACAGAACATACTTTTCTCGCACTTGCTGGAATTCACGTCCCGTCCTACCGGACCCAACGAACCATACACTCACTACAGTCATGAGCGTCTCCAATGGCAAGTCTAAACTTACCTTCTGTGGATAGCGGACAGCAAAACGCCCAGGGCAGGCCACTGCTAGTGCCTCCTTGCCTCCCACATAGCGAACCCACCAAGTTATTATTAGTGGCGCAAGTGCCCCAACTTTGCGTCCGCAAGGACGGCTCGGCCTAGGGCTTGAATCTTGCTGGACGGCATAGAGATGAGGCATGTGAAGACGGGCTAACTGAAACGGTGCCCCAACAGAAAAGATTCCGGCATCGCAGCTGTTTGATGTAATCAACGAGCAGCTGTCGGAGAACCCGGACGAGGTCAGGGACGCCATCAAAAAAGGCAATGGCATCTTTGCCTTTACCATCAAAGGAAACTCGGGAGTGACGGACAGCTGGCACGTTGACCTAAAGTCCACTGGCCGCGTGGGTAAGGGCATTGGTGAGAAACCTAGCGGTAAGACCTCCGACTCTGCCCCCGCAGCAGCATCCGAATGGCAATATGACAGAGCCGCATGGGTGGCCCTGCTTGCATTAGTATGGCACATCTTATCTGCTGGGATCCCCACAGTGTCAAGTGTGTCGCGGTGCTGGCGCCGTGGGGTAACAAGGGCCACCAGCATTTACTGGGGAGGGATGCGCAAGGCACAGAAAGGAAAACCCGGGCCTTGGCCGACTTTGTTTTCTTTTTCGATGCGTATCGTTTAATGCTAACAGCGAGCCGGCTTATAGTTACCGTTGTCCTTGACGAAGACAATTTTACGAAGCTATTCTTGGGCCAGGCGAATCCACAGAACCTGTTCATGACGGGCAAGCTGAAGATCAAGGGCAATTTGATGAAGGCGATGGCTTTGCAGCCCATTCTGCAGGTGATTCGCGTCAAAGCCAAGCTGTAGAGTCGATTGTTTGTATTGAATCGAGCGCGGGCGGACGAGGCTTTCTGAGAGGAAAACAGCGTTGTGTTCGTGACGGGCTTTTCGTTTGACGAGATACCAGGATCAGTGCCTGGTGAAGGCTGAAACGCTTTCAATAGGTTCGATTGGACGATACCTGGTAAAGAGAGAGAGTGCCTGCGAGCACCAGTGCGAGGCGAATAGCGGTTTATAGCCGAGAAATCAATGCCGCCGCTGAGAAATATTGGTGTAGCCTTTATGTTGGCGTTGTTGTTGTTGTTGTTGACGTGAGGGGATGATGCCGCCGCATTGTGCTGTCAGCTACTAGCAAACGGCGAACGACCTCGCCAGCTGGCAGGATTCCTGGTGATAGCTGGCACAAAGTTTTACGTTGTGTAAGCTTAAAGAATGAGTCTATGCTTGATTCTCCCGTTTGTGTACATACATTTCCAAGTACATCGCGATTAAAGATGGACATGTCCTATGCACCTTTCCAGGCTTGTGCAACCGCACAGGGCGTTTGCAGTGTCTCAACACCACGTACCTGCTTTTTTCATCTCAATGCCTCGTCCCGTCTTCATCCTCCCAGGATACCATTTCACAAGCAAAAAAAAAAGCAGAAAGGAGAAACAAGAATCTTTTTTTGCACATGCTTTTCAATATTCGAGACATGCAGAAGGTTGCCCCTGTGGCGTTGTGCAGCCCTGTGCGTCCCTCAAGTGGCTTGCAGGTTTGGTTGCGCATCTCAGCTTCACGAGTTTTGTTGGCCCGCCACGAGACGCTAACCGCCGAAAGATAGGGCACAGGATAAAGACATTCCCCACAGGGAGCCTCGGTCGATGCACAGCCTAGCGATCTTCGACGGCTGCAACTCTGTATGCTGTGAAGCTGTGTCGAATACAGGATGCACGGCTACATGTGTGGTCGCAGTTGGTGGCCCCAAATCAGTGCCGCACGCCCCGACGTGGAATTCAGGACGACGCTGTGACAGTATGGGTACGGATCCGCAAGCGAGTCCCACCAACCTGGGGCCTCTTGACTGCTGCACTCCAATCCGAGACTCGCCATAGGACCTACTGGGCCTGTCGGAGCTCGTCGCAAACTCTGTGGGCGCTCTGGGGCAAAAGCCTGGGTTTCCTGGGTTTCCTGGGTTTCCTGGGGCTCCGGGGCTTCCCCAACCCACCACCAATGCACCCGCACTCCCCCGACCTCCCCCGCGTATGACCAGGCAAATCCTCCGCAGGGTGGTATAGGCTAAACCAGGCTCTGGGCAAATGGGTGGCGTCCAAGCCGGTGGACCAGGTCGCAGGCAAGCCAATAACGCCCATGGGGAAGCTTTGTCTGGGCCATTACGAATTTACGATCCCATCATATGCCACTCGCTGCGGTTGGGGCCTCGGCAGCCAACCCGTTGGAGTCCCCCCGATTCCGTGCTCCGTGAATCCACCCGGTGAGCCTCCTTGGGGTATATCTACTCGACGACGCCGTTGACTATTCTCTCGAGATTTCTTGGTTCTTCAGCGCAAGGTTTCTTCTACTTTGCTTCTCTTCACTTCACTTTGGCCGCATCTTTTTTTCGCGAGCAATTTGACGAGACCTAGCTTATACGCTACTATCGTCATAAAGCTAGCCTTGACCCCGCACAGCGACTTTTTTGGCTTTTGTGCCGTTGAAGTCTTCTGGTCTATACCGGCCTATTACTTCTCCCTCTTCTTAAACTGTTACTTTTCTATTCGTAGCACCAAGTGCGCAGCGAACCGCCGTTGAATCATCGTTGTTTTGCTACATTCGACCGTTGACAGCAACGCCGTTCTTAGATACCCATACCCACCACCAAACCAACTACATCCTCCACCATGTCCACCACCACCGCCACCACCACTATTCCCGAGGGCAACGTCGGCAACCTGACGACCCAGCAGGAGGCCAAGCTCCGCCAGTTCTGGGGCACCATCTTCAAGCTCTATGACCTGTACGAGTCCAAGGACCCCGAGGTCCAGGCCGCGCTCAAGAATTGCGCCACTCAGGCCAATGCGCCCGTTCAAAAGTCTCGCTTCGGCCTCTTTGGCGGCGGCAAGAAGGCCAGCGCCGAGGACACCAATGCCATCGCCCTTGTTGAGAAGCAACTCGGCCTCGGTGCCGCCGACGAGAATGACAAGTTTGGTCTGCGCAAGCAGTTCATGGAGATGCTCAGCAAGCACTCTGCCGAGTCTGCGCGTGCCATGATCCTCGAGGCTGTCAAGCATGATCACCCTGACGCCCTCGCGCTGCGCTTCCTGCGTGCCCGCAAGTGGGAGGTTGACAAGGGTATCATCATGATGTTCTCCGCCATGGACTGGCGCACATCCAAGTCCAAGGTGGACTCTGACATCATGTACAATGGTGAGGCTGGCGGCGCTCGCGATGAGAAGAGCTCCGACCCCAACACCAAGGTCCTCGCCCACGACTTTATGCGCCAGCTTCGCATGGGCAAGGGTTTCCTCCACGGCACCGACAAGGAGGGCCGTCCCATCAGCTACGTCCGCGCCCGCCTGCACAAGCCGTTTGATGGCAAGAATGAGTCTCTGGAGCGCTTCATCGTCTACAACATTGAGACTGGTCGCATGGTCCTCAACCCTCCCATTGAGACTGCCTGCCTCGTTTTTGACCTGAGCGGCTTCACCCTGGCCAACCTGGACTACGTCCCCATCAAGTACATTATCCAATCCTTCGAGGCCAACTACCCCGAGTCGCTCGGTGTCATTCTTGTGCACAACGCCCCGTGGGTCTTCAAGAGCGTCTGGAAGATCATCCACGGCTGGCTGGACCCCGTCGTCGCCAGCAAGGTGCACTTCACCAACGGCCGCGACGGTGCCGACGGCATCACCAACCACATTGCGCCCGACAGGCTCATCAAGGAGCTCGGTGGTGACCTGGACTGGGAGTACAAGTACGTCGAGCCCGTCGAGGGCGAGAACGACATCATGAAGGACACGGCCACGCGCGACCGCCTGCAGGCCGAGCGCCAGGAGATTGCCAACAGGTTCGAGGCTGCCACGAGAAAGTGGGTTGAGGCGTCGACGCCCGAGATCAACGCCGAGCGCGCCAGCCTGGCCAAGGAGCTGTGCGTCAACTACTGGAAGCTGGACCCGTACATCCGCGCCCGCAGCCTGTACGACCGCAACGGCAACATGCGCGGCGGGAAGAAGGTGGCCTGGTACGAGGACGAGAAGGCCGCCGCCGCCGCCGAGGACAAGGCCGCCGACAACGCTACGGTCAAGTCGGAGGAGACGTTTGTCGATGCCGGCACCGACGGCGAGTTGGCCGCGACTGCCAAGGCTGTTGACGCCCTCAACATTGACGAAAAGACTCCTCTGCCCACCACCACCAACGCCGTTGCTGCGTAAGCGAGTCATGTGAGAATGACCTTTTTCAACGAACGACGCGGATTGTTACGAACTTTACATGGGATGATGCATCGGGTATTTGATTCTACATGATTTTCTGGAAAGACTGGGATTTTTTGTGTCTTTTCTTTTTCCTTTGTCGCGGCCGTCTTTGCTTTGTCTGGCATAGTAAGGAAACTATATACCATGAATGAAATACCAATGAATACCAAATGAGATGCCCAAAGATTTGCCAAAAGGGATATCAAATGAGCTATCCAATGAGATGTTAAATGGAAAATAGAATGAAATGAGTAGAATCTCTTGGTACCTGACGCACGTGTTTTGCGTGTCGTGCAACAGGTAAGACGGCAATAGATGTGGTAATACGGATAGCGTGCGCGGTAATATCAACACACGACGTGACCTGTAGCATGCATGCTGTACCTGCGCCACGTCATGCAGGCGTGGTGTGCTCTAGCGCAGCCTCGGGCGCCGCCCACTGCATGCTGTGCAGGACAGCTGGCCTTTTTATATTTTTGCAAGGTGAAGATGCAGACACGTGAGCCCATTTTAATATTTGATAATGCGCCAGAGTAACATCAGCATGCATGCATACTCTGTATATTACATCAAATAAGAAAATGTGTGAGCTAATCAATTGAACCGAGACCATTGTCGTACAGGTCATGCAGTGGCTGCTTGCCCCCCTGGTGGTGGCGCAGTCCTTCGGGTGACGATGACCAGTTTGGGCAGGTCGACGCCCCGGCCAAGGCCGCTGGCAGGATTGCAGAAAAAAACGAGGCGCGCGCGTGGCGCAAAACTAGCGGATTGCTGTAATTTTTTTTATTCGGTTTCATCCTGGCGCAGTGGCTGGAAGGGGGTCGAGGCGATGGAGACTTTTGTCAAGGAAACGACTAACTACCTAGTCCACGACAGCGACAAGAAGGGGGAAAAACCGTTGCAGGGACTTTTGGGAGACGCCATCTCCACCTCCACAGAAGAACTCGGCCCTTGGGAGAAAAAAGCATAGTGGCCTAGCTTGTTGAGGAGGCAAGGAGGGCATCCAAACGATGCCTAGGTATGTAGATGGCCCAAAAATAAATCGAGGCAGTGCACAGTAAGCGCCATCGGATTAGGTACGACCAATGCTCGTCATTCTTTTTCCTTTGTAACTGACCGTTTTTTCTTTTTCTTTTTTCTTTCCTTGTTGATTCTCTTCTGCGGCTGCTCGGTATTCGTCTTGGATCAAATCCAACAGGACGGGTGTAACCAAGCCTCCCCCCCGGCGGGAAGCCAATCTCATTGCCCCTCTCCAATCAATAGTAATAAAGGGGACAGACGGGCAGACCACATTGATGCCGGCTTCTCGAGGCTCCGCATGCGCCAAGGCAAGAGAAACGCATCCACTCTGGCTGGCTGCTGTTCCTCTGACCCCCATGCCTGCTCCGTGCGGCGTGCTCCGGCCGCTTGTATGTACGAGTTGATATGCGACGCCCGAGTTAAAGGCTTCGGTCTGTCTACATGGCACCGCAGAAATGTGCAACTAATATAGCCAAGTGCTCAAGCCACAATGTAGCTGGATATACGTCTCTGCGAGAGAAGGTCTGAAATAAAAAAGTGAAATGTCTTTGCTTAGCGGCGGCTTATTCTTCCCGCCGCCGCCACGTCCCTACCTAGCTACGTCACAGCCCAGCTGTGTGTGGTGCTCGCATCAGCCAGGCGCATCACCATCTCACTCTGAACACGTTCTTACTTTTTGCCTTGCTAGTGGCGCGGCACCCAAAAGATCCTCCTCCTCCGTACTTGTGGACTTGTTTTTTTTTTTTGTGCCAATGCAGAGAAAAAACAATACGTCAAGCGTCCGCCTCCAATGTTTCTTCTCGACGCCCCATCCCCATAGTAAAAAATCTCTTGGCTTCTGACTAGCTCATCAGGTACGGAGCACATGAGTCGGCGACGTCGAGGCCGCCCAAAGGACCGAAAACAACCGCTTTTAATCAGTAAAACCAGCAGGGCGAAACAAAAGTCAGATTCGCAATCCTGGGTCCCGGCCACGCGGCACGATGATTTCTCCTGTCCCGTCCTTGGGTGCGTCGGTGGTGATGATGGGACTGGCACGGGACTGGTTCCAAAAGTCCGGTCCCCTTGGTTTGGTCAAAAGGGTCCGGCGTGTCTGGCTCAGGGTCCTACCAGTGCAGATTAGTTGCTAGTCATCTACCAGTAGCTTCCCTTGTCCATGTCAGCTCCGCTTCGCGAAGTCCATTCGAAGCCAAGCTGGGGACGCGCGTTTATCCCAATTCAGATTAAACCTTGTTCTTCCCAGTTTTAACTGGTTCCTGGATCAAACAATCTCAGCTGTGCGGAACTGGGCGCCCCGTTCTTTTCCTTCTGTGACCCTCGGTGGCCTCGTAGCCTCCTCCTGCCCTGGTTTGTGTGCATGTTCTGCGTGTCCCCTGGAGAGCCACCAGGACCCCGTCCCGTTCGTGGCGTGGATATTTCTGCTGCACGGCCGACAGAGATTGGCTGTTCGTGGGGTGCCCTTTTCTGGTCCCTTTGAGCGAGAGGCAGCCCAGCGTGGTGTTTGCCCCTCAATTTTATTCTTAGCATGGTCAGCCCGTGGTCCATGACCCAGGGATCGGTTGGCTCGCTTCCTCTTCTGGCCCTGTGGTGCCTTTGTCGTAGCTTGTGGTGCCAGTCGCAGCGTGTTTGGCTCTCGGCCCTGCAGTTTGCCGTTCCGTTTGGAAAGTGGGAAGTGACTTTTCTGGCTGGCGCTCTCGCCTCCTTGGAAGAAGAAGGGGGTCCAGTTGCGTGTCGTGTCGTCCTGTCTCGTAAGAGGCTTTGCTTCGCCATGTCCACGCCTCTTTCTCCTTCTCTCCTCTTCATTGTAGAAAAATCTTCCGTTCTCTTTCCAACCTTTTTTCCCCCTCCTTCTCCATTCGACACTCCTTTGCCAGGATATAGTCGGCGCCTAAACGACCGACAAACGACTCGACATTTGCGACACATTGTTTGCTCCTCGACGAAAAAATAATCCCTCACTCGTTTGTGATTCGAAAAAATAATACACAACCTCCACCATGGGGCGTGATACCGTCCTGTCCCGGCCGGCCATCGAGGCAATGGTGGCCAATGGCGACGCCGTCGTCATCTTCCAGGACCATGTGCTGCGGCTCAACTCGTGGCTGCGTGTTCATCCCGGTGGTGACCTGGCCATCCGACACATGATTGGCAGAGATGCGACGAGCGAAATCACCCTGTAAATAATCCTACTCTTGTTTCCCAATCGCTGCCCCTGCATCCTCCCATTGCGCATCTGCTTGTCGCAGTGTTTTCTGTCAGGTGGTGTCAGCCTACTGTTTCGGAATGGCCTCTAATTTTGGCTGGCGCGAAAATGGACTCACCACCGATTTAAGCTTAATCTTGGTGGGGAAATCTGCAAAGGCTTCCCGCCCTTTCAGATCTCAGACAAGATGCATGCAGTTCCAATGATTTGTCGGAGAGAAAATCGCGGCTGACTCCTCCCTTTTTCTCTAATTAGATACCATGCGGCCCATACTGTCCAGACTATGAAGGCCTTTCGGATCGGCCGGAAGCCTACGGGTCCCTGGGCTAACATGACACCACCAATCAGGGCCGCATCATCGAGCGATCCCTCTGTTAAGTCCGCGCCCTCCGCAGATGCGACTCCAGCCCTGTCGGAGAAGCATCTCTTGGACCAGGATGTCGATGGCTGCGTCGGCGTCGATTCCGTCCCTGGCGTCGCCGCCCTATCCGAAAAGTCCGCGGGCGCGGGCGAGGCCTGTCTCCAGACGGGCAGCCAGCTGAAGCCAACATCGTGCTCTCGCCGCCCATCCCCCAGCGGCGCTGCTGCTATGCCTCTGCTGCCGCCGCCCGTCGTCGAGGACGAAAAGGCACTCGAGGCCGCCCGTCTGCTGCCGCGCGGACGCAAGCACATGACGCCCGAGCAGTACACGCAATGGGCCATGCAGCAGCAGCGCGAGACCGACATGGATGAGTATCCATCGCTGGATCAGGACGTGCAACTCGCTATTACGGCAAAGTACATGAAGCTCCATGAGCAAGTTGATGCGCAGGGACTGTACGAGTGCCCGTATTTCGAGTATGCCAAGGAAATGGCGCGCTATACTACGCTCTTTGTCATGTCCATGTTTGCGCTCTACAAGACCTGGTATCTTGTGTCGGCCTTTTTCCTCGGGCTATTCTGGGTATGTTTTAAGGCACTGGACAGGGTCCGTGGACCTCCGCTTACAAACTTATAGCACCAAATCATGTTTACAGCCCACGATGCTGGCCATCGGGCCATTACCCAGATTTTCGAGGTTGATACTCTGATTGGCATGTTTATTGCCGACTTTTGCTGTGGCCTTTCCATTGGCTGGTGGAAGAGCAGCCACAATGTTCACCACCTCATTACCAACCAACCTGTAAGCACACCAACCATCTTGATCGCTTCCTCTCCTAACACTCTCTCTCTAGGAACATGACCCCGATATTCAAAACGTTCCCTTGTTCGCCACCTGCCCCTCTTTCTTTTCATCGCTGCGCTCTACCTACTACGACTTTACCTTTGTCTGGGACAAGGCCGCCGAGGTGCTCGTCCCCTGGCAAAAGTACACCTACTACCCCGTCATGGGCATCGCCCGCTTCAACCTCTACCTCCTCTCCTGGATCCATGTCCTCTGCAGGTCATCGCAGCTCGGCGGCAGCAAGGCCTGGTGGATTCGCCCGACCGAGATTTCCTTCATGGCCTGCTACTGGTTCCTCTTTGGCTACATGCTGTTGTGGCGCACGCTCCCCGACTGGACCACGCGTGTCCTCTACGTGCTCGTCTCCCACATCATCACCATGCCGCTGCACGTCCAAATCACCCTCTCCCACTGGGGCATGTCGACGGCCCACCTCGACGAGGACGAGTCCTTTCCCCAGCGCCAGCTTCGCACCACCATGGACGTCGACTGCCCCGCCTGGCTGGACTTTATCCACGGCGGATTGCAGTTCCAGGCTGTCCACCATCTGTTTCCGCGCATGCCCCGACACAACTTGCGCAAGGCACAGACCATGGTCAGGCAGTTTTGCGACGAGACGGGCATTCCGTATGCCATTATGAACTTTACAGACGGCAACAAAAAAGTACTCGGTCGTTTGGACGAAATCGGCGAGCAGGTTCGCATTCTCGTCAGCTGCCAAAAGTACATGGCAGAGACGGGCGAGAGCGGGCTGCACTAAATAGAGATCTTGGAGAGATTATGAATTGTTATTGCTTTGAAATTTTGGGATTATCCCCTATATTACGCTAATGGCGTCTGTATATATTTTTTACTACACGAAGAGCGGCGCCCGAAAATCTATTCTTACGAAACCTTTCCACTCGTTGTTAAAAACCGTAGAGACTAGGATATTGTTTAGAAGTTTTGGAATTATCCTTTCTACTTTGATAGCGTCGCTTATTTTATTACACCAAGAGCCAACTTCGAAATCCCAAAAAAAAAAATTTAAATTTCATAAAACATTTCCTCCGTTTTTAACAACAACCATGGAGACTTGAATATTTTTTAGAAGTTTTGGAATTATCCGTTGTATTACAATGATGGCCTCGTCTACATTTATTACACCAAGAGCCAAACTCGAAACTTTTCCTCTGTCCTCAATACCCATAGCCTGAATATTGTCTAGAAGTTTTGAAATTATCCTTTGCATTACAATGTTGGCCTCGTCTATTTTTATTACACCAAGAGCAAAACCCGAAAATCTATTTTTCATGTAAACCGTTGCCATTCCCTTGTTTGTACCAATTTTCCGCGCCAACTTTTTCTATCTCTCTTCTCTCTCTCTCTCTCTCTCTCTCTCTCTCTGCCGTCTTCTGCCGCCCTCTCCGTCTCTCTTTTTTTTTTTAGCGACCACCACCGCCACGGCCACCTCTATTGCCCCGCGGCGGCTTAGGCCTGTCTGGCACGATGTTGAGGCCCCGCGTCCCGCGCAGGCCCATCTTGCCGACGGTGCTGCGCTGGATGGTCGGCGTCTCGGGCGTGCCGAGCGCCTCGCGCGCGTAGGTGTTGGCCTGGCGGACGAGCTCCTCCTTGTCCCAGCGCAGGCCCTTCATGTGGTTGTTGTAGTAGCCCATCCAGGCCTTGTAGATCTGCGCCTTTTCCTCCTCGTCCATGCGCTCCATGACGCGCGCGACCTCGGGCTGCGCGGAGAGATCCGCGTCCTGCGTGATGAAGGTGATTTCCTTGAGGGTCCACTTGGGGAAAAAGGCCTCGTCCTCGGCGATGAGGAAGATGCCCTTGCCCTCGGCGTCGGCGCGCGCCGTGCGGCCCAGGCGGTGGATGTAGCTCTGCTTCTCCGAGGGGACGCCGACCTGGAAGACGGTGGTGACGCCCGGGAAGTCCATGCCGCGGGCGATGACGTCGGTCGCGCAGAGGATGGCCGACTTGCTGTCGCGGTAGTCGTTTGTGATTTTCGTGCGGCGGTTCTGCGTCATGCGGCTGTGGAGCGTGGACACGGGCGGCAGGCCGGCGATCTGGGAGAGGACGTGTCCGTAGAGGCCGGCCATGGCGGCCGTGGGCGCAAAGACGATGGCCTTAAAGGGGGCGCCGCTGCCGACGCGCGCGACCTCGTGGCGCACCGCGCCGACCATGCCGGCGGTGACTGAGGCGAAATCCGGCACCTTGATGAGGTGCTGCGGCACGCGCTCGTGCGTGTTGCTCTCGCCCTCGGGGATGGTCGAGATGAACTTGTAGCCGGGCACGAGGACGAGCCCCGCGACCTGCTTGACGTGCGGCGCAATGGTGGCGGAGAAGAGCATGCCCTGGCGGGGGGAGGCCTTGCGGTCCGGCAGCTTGCCGACGATCTCGCGCAGGGCGGGCATGAAGCCCATGTCGAGCAGGCGGTCGGCCTCGTCGAGCACGAGGGTGTCGAGCGAGCGGAGCGCGTACAGGACGTCCTCGTTGGACATGTGGTCGATGAGGCGGCCCGGCGTCGCGATGAGCACGTCGCAGCCGTCGAGGATCTGGCGCTCCTCGCGGTCCTTGTTGGTGCCGCCGATGGCGATGCGCACGCGGTACTTGGGCAGGCGCTGCAGCAGGCTGTTAGCCTCGGCGGCGATCTGCATGGCGAGCTCGCGCGTGGGCGAGATGACGAGCAGGGAAATGGCGGAGTCGCGCTTGTTGCCGGCGGCAGCGCCGAGCGTCTTGGTGAGCATGGTCTGCAGCGCGGGGAGCAGAAAGGCGACCGTCTTGCCGGTGCCCGTCTTGGCCTGCACGAGGCAGTCGCTGCGGTGCGGCGGGAGGAGCTCCCATAGGGTCGCGGCCTGCACGGGCATCATGTGGTCAAACTTGAGGTCCTCGGTGATGGTCTGGATGACCTGCGGGTGCACCAGGTTCTGGCCCGCGAGGTCGGCGAAGCGCGGCGTGTCCTGGGGGATGGCCTCTGTCAGCGGCGGCTTGTACGAGTCGTCGGCCGCAGCGGCAGGGGGAGCCGAAGTGTGTGTGGTAGGCGCATCGTCAATGTCCATGGCCATGGGATCGTCGGCGGCACCGTTGGACCTGTTGCTACCGCCACCACGGCCGCCGCGTCTGCCGCCTCGGAATGGGCCTCTACCACCGCCACCGCGGCCGCCGCGGTCACCACCGCCTCCGCGACGCCGGTCGGGACGTCGTCCATCTCTGCCTCCTCTTTCAGGCATTGCGATTTCGAGTGATGGGGAATGGAGCAATGCTGAGTGGTGTATAGTTGCAATGTAGCTGGGCGCGTGTGATGAGGTTGCTCTGAGGCGTTGCAAAAATGGAAATGCAGACCCACTTCTTAAAACAAACGCTGATTGCATTTGAAAGGGGGCGTGGAAGAGTTTTCGGGCTAAAAGCGCATTGATTATTAAGATTTTTTGGTTTCGGTCATTTTTAGTAAATCGGATTTTTATTGCATATTTTTTTCTTCCATGTTGGAGTATCGTTATGCGGCGTATAACGATGTGCCCGGCTGGCTATATGAAATGACGTAGCGGTTGCTCAAGGCCAGTGGAGGCAACAGGCGTGATGCGGAAGATGCGAAACGCGAAAGAATGCATAATTAATCTACATAAATAACCAATCCAAAAATATTCAACTTTTTGAGAAAAGTCCTGATGCTCTTCATGACAAAGCTTTGTATGCCTGAGGATTAGCACAAAGCCAGATCTTGCAGCTGTCAATTGTGGGCCACTGGTTGCAATGCCTCACACGCGGCGTTTGCGACACCAACAACAATGCTGCGACGTTGCTTCGTGGCGGACAAAAAGGCCATCCCGAACCAGTCTTGTACCATGTGTCTGCCAGATGCATCGAAGAATCACTGGCAAGCTAAATTAGCCTTGCATCCCTACTGCCGCTGAACCCTACTACCCCGTGTACTAATACTGTACCGATCACATCTCTAGGTTAGCATGCTTCTGAGTACACGCCACTAGCATCAACAAGCTCCGGCCCGTCAATCGTGTCCACGACCCCTGAGACAATCCATCTGGTTACTTGCTCACTAGTTATCAATCCAAGGGCCTTCACCACCAACAAGATTCAGGCCAGCGATTGGCCACTCATGCGAATCGGCGCTGTTGTTCGCTACTCAGGTCTGGAAGCACGCTATAATGGCGCCTTGACCCATCAATAAGGTTTTTCATCTCGTACACCCACGTGCGATTCGCCCATCCATCTCCATACGAGCAGCAAAGCGAGGCCCGGCATCTCCCATCAAAGCGTCACTGGCATTCAAAGCACCAAATTAGCGCATTGTGCTCATACACTCACTCGACTGCGGAGAATATACTCGTCGCTCTCGACGCGTTGCGCTCTAATCCCGCAAAGATGGACAATCCTTTTTCTTCGCCAGACTGCCACTTTGCTGCGCTATCGCGTCGGTCGCCTAATCGGGCAGTGCCTATACGATGATGCAACGCAGCAGCGATGCACAATCCTCCAGCTCATGCACCGCAGTGGGCCAAGGCGGGTGTTTTATACCGAAACAGATGTAGTGCCCGGCCAGGATCGGACAGCTCAGCCAGTAGCGAGGCTATAATTACGAACCTCGAGCTGCGATTTTCTGCTGCTCCATGCCAGGGACTGCCGGCCCAGATTCACCAGCCGCTGGACATTTTAAAACCGGGGAGCCTCTGCCGAATCTACCAACGAGGCCGCGCCGCTACGGCACGAGGACCGTCCGGCGAGCAATTGTCTGCTGCCCCGCCCCGGCTCTGCTTTGCTCGATGTGGCAGGTGGCCAAGCCGTGCAGCGATGCTAATGCACGTGTCACGGCTGCCGCTGTCTCGCCTGAATGCTGCATTTCTTGAGCCACTAGTTGGAACACCTTGCGGAGGGGCTTTTTCTTCTGGAATTGATAAGCCGTGCACGGAGAATTGGCTAGTTCGGTCTGGTAATGCACCCGCGGCTGACCGGACTAAAAACATGGTCATGTCGTCTGATATAAAGTTGCGCCGGTTCGTCGCGCAAAGGAATCTTCCGTAGATGGTCACCACAAGACCAATCACCCTCACCATGCCTTCGCTCTCTTTCTTGGTCAAGGCCCTCCCGGCCCTTTCAGCCACGGCCTTGGCTTCCGCCAGCCTGCCGGCCAAGCCTTCGGATCTGTCCACACCCATGCAGGTCCGCATCGCTGTTAGTGGCGCAAACAGTAAGTGGCTGGACCGCAATCCTCGGGCCACAGAAATATAAACTTATGCGAAATTCCAGGCATGTCTGTTGGCTGGAACACATACCAGCAGTCGGGCAGTCCCTGCGTCAGCTACGGCACCTCGGCCAACTCGCTTACACAAAAGTCTTGCTCGACCAAGTCCGACACGTATCCGTCGTCGCGCACATGGTTCCATACCGTCTACTTGAACAACCTGACTCCTGCCACCAAGTACTATTACAAGATCGAGTCGACCAACTCTACCGTGGAGCAGTTTCTTTCTCCCCGAGTCGCTGGTGACAAGACTCCCTTTGCCATCAACGCCATTATCGACCTTGGCGTCTACGGCGAGGACGGCTACACGATCGAGAACGACCAGGCGAAGCGCGATACGATTCCCAACATCCCCCCCTCGCTCAACCACACGACCATTAAGCGCCTTGCCGACACGGCCGACGACTACGAATTCATCATCCACCCGGGTGACCTAGCCTACGCTGA
This sequence comes from Akanthomyces muscarius, assembly GCF_028009165.1. Classification (NCBI taxonomy): domain Eukaryota; kingdom Fungi; phylum Ascomycota; class Sordariomycetes; order Hypocreales; family Cordycipitaceae; genus Akanthomyces; species Akanthomyces muscarius. The sequence continues at coordinate 1,217,147 of NC_079243.1, read as the reverse complement.
CGACTGGGCTCTGCACGGCAAGAACCTCTTTGACGGCAAGAATGCATTCCAGGCCATTCTCGAAGAGTTCTACGGGCAGCTCGCCCCCATCTCCTCGCGCAAGCCCTACATTGTCAGCCCCGGTAACCATGAAGCCTCGTGCGAAGAGATTCCTCACACCAGCTGGGCCTGCCCGAGCGGCCAGAAGAACTTTACCGACTTTATGACGCGCTTCAACGGCAACATGCCCACCGCGTTTGCCTCGACATCTAAGGTCGATAAGGCCAAGGTCAGCGCCAACAAGGCCCAGCAGCTGGCTAACCCGCCTTTCTGGTTCTCTTTCGAGTACGGCATGGCGCACATTGTTATGATTAACACCGAGACTGATTTCCCGTCGGCGCCCGATGGCCCGGACGGCTCGGCCGGCCTCAACAGCGGTCCTTTTGGCGGCCCAGAGCAACAGCTGCAGTTTCTCGAGGCCGATCTTGCGTCCGTCGACCGAAGCGTGACTCCGTGGGTCATTGTCGCTGGCCACCGCCCGTGGTACACGACTGGTGGCGACGGCTGCACGCCGTGCCAGCAGGCCTTTGAGCCGCTCTTTTACAAGTACGGCGTCGACCTGGGCGTCTTTGGCCACGTGCACAACTCGCAGCGCTTCAACCCCGTCTACAACGGCACGCAGGACCCTGCCGGCATGAAGAACCCCAAGGCGCCCATGTACATTGTGTCGGGCGGCACGGGCAACATTGAGGGCCTCAGTCCGGTCGGCAACAAGCCCGACTACACGGCGTTTGCGTACGCCGACCACTTTAGCTACGCGACGATTCGCTTCCAGGACACGCAGAACCTCCAGGTCGACTTTTACCGCTCGGCGACGGGAGAGCTGCTGGATAGCTCGGTGCTGTTCAAGGAACACAAGGACCAGTTTGTTGTGCAGAACTAGGGTTCGTCCGAGGCTGGCGGCGAGTCAGGAGGCACGTAGATAGCATATGTAGCTGGGTAAATAGTTAGCGGGGGAGGGGCAGTACTTGTAGCTGCAGATGTGTATAATGAGGCAACGAGGCTGAGGTTAGTAGCCCACGCATAGTAGTCTGTGTACGGCCGCTTATAAGAGTTGAATTTTTTTTATAATTACGATTTGCCACTCTGCCAGCTACCAATTCAACAGCCAAGGATTTCTCCGCCCATCTCACCGGTAGAGCGCGCAGACTCCGGACCTTGCCCAGATGGTACAAAGCTCACCAATGCCGCCCCACGTCGCGCAGAAGGGGGGAAACCCAAGCTAGGCCTTGTCCGCTTTCTGCCTCAAGTTCCCCGAGCCGCCGCTGCTGGCTCACGCCATTAACGTTCCCTTTTTCCTTTCCATCTCATCACCGTCCGCCCGCCATCCTCCCACATCACCCCCATGGATCTCAAGACGGTCGTTCGCACCTTGAAGGAGGAATCCCTAGCGCGAGCCAAGGACAAAGAAGAAGCACCGCTCAAGTCGACCGCGCCCCGGCAGAAACGGTGGGCCACGAAGAGCAAGACTGGCTGCGCTACTTGTCGGTTCGTTTAACCACCCCCAAGACCAACCTGCGCTAGCACCGTGACAACACCCAAGAGAAGAGTTTGCGTTGTGCTGCGTGCGTGCGTGCGTGTGTGTGTATTTTGACTACCTGCAAGGGGGGGGAGGGGATTGAATAATACGACGGCCTTTATGTGTTTGCGCCCCTCTCGGAACGAACTCACCCCCCCCCCCCCCCCCCGCGGCAAGCGTGCGCGTGCGCGCAAAACCACTTGATGGACATGAACCCCATACTGACCCTGTTTTGTTCGTTTATTCGACGTATAGGATTCGACGCATCAAGTGTGATGAGGGAAAGCCACACTGCCAGCGATGCGTCCTCACGGGGCGCCAATGCAGCGGGTATGCCACTGCCTCCTCGCCCGAGCCTGGTGCGACATCGCCTTCGCCCTCGTCCTCGTCCTCGTCCTCGTCCTCCAGGGCGGTGGTGCTCGCGCCCCGGGCCAGCCACCCTGACTGGGACATAATGGATGCCATCAAATATTGTTCGTTTAACCCTGCAAGCTCCGCTCCTGCAGCCCCCCCCAAAAAACACACAAACATGGCTTGCTAACAGTGTGCCCGCCGTTGTCGTTCAGTCGGAGCCGTCATGCTCAAGGACGAGGCTTTTCACAACCCAGGTGACAGTATATATGTGACGAGCTTCAAGCCGGACATACATATTGAGAAAATTACTTCGCGTGAGAGCTTCATCGCGCTGGTCGTCACCGACCGCATCGTCAACGCCTCGGCTCAAGCGGGCGTCCTGCCGCGACAGGGCAACCTCCCGGGCATCAACCACCTCTGGTCCTTGCTATACCGGCACATAGATATTGTGATTAAGGATCTGAACTCGCGAATAGCGGGTGGTGCGGCAATCGAGACCCTGCTTCGTCGGTTGGTGGACTTGCTTAGCATCGATGTAAGCGCCTAATCCGAGCCACCCAACACGGGATGCAACAATGGCTGCTAACATTTGACTACAGCTCTCGATTATGGATCCTGCGTGGCGATCGCATGTAGAGGGCTTTGCGGCTTTGGTCAAGCTTCATGGTGGCGTCCAAAAGGTTCTCAGCGTCAAAGCTGCGCTGGAACGCGACCAAAGAGTACCGCCAATGGCCCTGCACTACGTCTTGATGTAATTTGACCAACAAATTACCACCTATTCTTGCCTCCGTACGCTAACGACAACTGTTAGCTACTCTACTCTGGCCAACACAGCGAGCCCCGCCAGCAACCAAATCAACGGCCTGGCCAACTGGTCTCCCGACGACATTGCCGCCGCCTACTCGCACACTGGCTTCCACCCTGCGCCCTGTCCAACCTCTGTCCTTCAGGACATTGTCCGCATCACACGCCTACGCACAATGTGTCTGGCCGAACCTACCATCACCTCTGCGTTTGTGCCCATTGCGCGCGAAGTCTCCCGGCTTCTGCAGACGTTTGACCCCGAGAAGTGGACAGAGCCGTACGCCAAGCCCGAGGACCCCTGCATGCCGCTGGCCGGCGATCTCTACAAGACGGCCTCGATCCTGTACGGGCTGCTGTCGCTGCCGCCCGTGCTGGCCGCCGAGTTTGCCCTGATCCCGGGCTCGAGCCCCCCCGCCGGCGCGGCGCCCGACGAGGCGGCCACCGCCGTCGAGAGCGGACGCGTCTTCTACGGCAACTACCTGCTGAACCTCGTGGACAGGGCCATGGAGGAGCTGCCGCTCCCGCAGGGCGTCAGCTGGCCGATTGCGGTGCTCGGCGTCGCCAAGCACGACGCGCCGCAGGAGGAAAAAGACAGGCTGCGCAAGCACCTGCAGACGCTGCGCCTGAAGCCCGGCGCGGACAGCGGCGCGGCGAACATTGATATAAAGCTCCGCGACTTTTGGTTCTTTGGGCACACGCAGTGGGAGGAGTGCTACCACGAACCGATAAATGTCATTACTTAGCGGTTAAGGGTGCATGTATATAATGATTTGAACTTACAGGAGCATAGCGATGGCGCGTTTATTTAACCTATATACCAAATTTAGAGTTTAAGCAACAAATGCCGACTTGAACGAACAGGAAGGAGAAAGAGTTTGACCATCATCACAGCTATGGGGCTTTCGACGGTGTCAGTGATGACGCACCGTGACGAAGAACGGCCGTAAGAAACCCCAACTCCTCACTCCCAGCGGCCGCAGGCTTCCCGCCCTGAAATCCAGCCGTCAGAAAACGGCCCACGAGCCTGGCCGTCTCCACGCGGCGTTTAGCCTTCTCTTCCAGCCCTCCACGATAGGTGCAGAATCGCGTCCAGAAACGCGCCCTCGGCTCCTCATGCGCCGGATAAAAGCACCAGAAGCCCTCGTCGCCGTTCGTGGTGAGCGTGCCGAGGACAATCTCGACCCAGCCCAGCGCCATGCCAAACGGGCTGATCGCGGCGCGGCGCCAGTCGCAGATGCCGGCGATCTTGCCCGTGGCGACGTCGACGTGGATGTTGTTCTCGCAGAGGTCCGTATGGTTGGGCACAAGAGGCCACGAAGGGGCGAAGGGGTCGGGAAGTAGCGGGAGGAGGGTGAGGAGGGTGTCGAGGGCGAGGTAAAAAGGAGTGGGCAGGGCATGGCGCAGTTGGATCATCTGGGATGTGTACTTAGCGAGTAGTTGGGTGCGGTCTAGACGTGGAGTATCGATGCGTGTGCAGTCATGTGCACTGTAAAAGAATTTAGTGCACGGGGTGTCGAGAATTCCAGGAGCTTACCCTACCACATCGTCGAAAATTCACAGGAGTGTCGTTCCTCGAGCCCTTGCGAAAATCAGGTAGCATACATTGTGTCGGCAAACTTTACCGGTACGGCAATCATCGAGAAGGATCTCGAGCAAGCGATGATGTATGAAACCACCAGAGCGCTCAATGCACGCTATATGCGATGATGTCACGAAATAGCCAAGCGGAATACTCGGAAATGTAGATCGATCACATTTCCGATGGTTGGGGTTTTGGGGCCCGCGAAAGAAGAATACGGGGTAACGAAAGGGGTAGCTATTCTCGAAAGGACGAAACCCATGTGGTGTTGAGAGGGCCATTTTCTGGGTATATAAATAGGAACTTCCGCGAAGTTGGCTCTATTGTACTGGCATCGCAGAACCAAGTACAACAAGCAAAGTTCAAAGCAGTTCGGAGTTCGCACGACTGCTCACCTTGAAGCTTCAGTACTCGATCATTGTCGCCGCCGCTGCCTGCACCGCAGCACGCCCGCTTACTGACAATGGGAGCTTTCCCTACTGCGAAAATGACTATATAGAAACATGCATGGTAAATGTCTATCTATGCTAGCTTAAGCGTCGCTGCGGCACAAACCTGATCCTGTGCTGTTGACGGAGACTGCTGCTCTGGCTATCGCTGCTGTTGCATCCTTGCCGGCCAGTTGGTCCGCCAGAACGGCCCTGCCCTTGGAGTCTCGGAATAAAAGTCTACGAGCCTCAGCTTGCAGTTACTTAGGCCCCAGTTTAGTTAGTTTCAATACAATGCGAATGAGAGGTTCATTTAAAAGTACGTTATCTAGGTCTGTGGCTCAAAACTTCCGACGAAGAGGAAGGCGTGCACTTGAAGCTGCTTCACATATTCACTGACACTTGGAGGGCGTGGCCAAACAGTGGTCAGCAGTATGGACGAAAATTTGCTCACAGGGAAATAAAAAGTTACTCATTTCTTGCAAGGCACAAGTTCTTGGAGACAGAGTCCGAATTTGCCCGGCAACTGCTGTTTGAATCGCTAGGAGTGAGTGGAATTGCGACCGGAGATAGATCCCAGAAAGGAAGGTTCTTTGCTATTTAAAGGAGGAATAAATGGCTGAATATATAGCAAACGTTGTGGAGGAAAAAGAGAAGGGAAAGGCTAGAAAAATCGGGCAATGGCAATATTCAGGTTCAATGTATAGATATGGGAGGAATTCGCCAAAGGCAGTCTCTCCAAAAGATTTGCTGACACGCAAGCGAGCGCACGTCTGTGTCTGTATCGTGGCCGGAGATCGCCAAGGCACTGGAGGTCGTACGGGATCCTATCGGCTGTGGAGTATTATGCTAGCGCTATCTGTGTACTAGGGACTAGCTGGAATAACCTCTATTCAGCGCCGTTGGTCTAACGCTCCAGTGACAACATTTACCCCTTTAATGAGTACTCAGTGATGGAATAGGTACCTAGTAATACAATAGCTCACAAATGTAAACCCGTGCTGATTGACGGACGGCTCATTGTTGCAATGTCCAACAGGCCCAAACATTCGGCATTGGGCATCTGCTCTGTTAGGCATGTGGATGACAGCCGGCAATAGCGGGTGACCAAAACAATCAGCTCGAAAATTAGATCACCAATTACTTGCGACATGTGGCTAAAGCTTACTATTCCATGTCTACCGTTGTCCGCTAATTATAGAAGGCAGCTGCCGCAGAACGATGTAGACCTCGGATCCGGCACTACGGCACCGCATGATCGACAAGCTGGGTGCTACCGCAGATACTACCTTCCAGACTAGGCAGTTAGGGATGGCTTGCTATCTCCGAGCTACCTATTCGCAACAAGCCGGACTGGACAACGTTTGCGCCATTGATTCAGACTTATTCATCTTCCCCAGTTGGAATAGCTAGGCTTACGTGGAAATGTGAATGCTCTCAGTTCTCCGACCACATGCCATCAGTCTTGCAACTATAAAACCCACGTTCGGCGCCACAATGCTTGATGAAGAAATAGAACATGCTCCATTCCACTTAAGCAAACTCACTCGGCAATCTGCTTCATTACCGCCTATACATCTTCATTATGAAGTTTTCGGTTGCCCTCGCTGCCCTCGTCGGCGTGGCCGCTGCTGCTCCCCAGCAGCTTCGTCAGCGCAGCCCTCACGAGCGCTCGACCACCCGCCGCAACCGCACCAACCAGCGCCTGGGCGAGCCCTACACAAACGCCCACGGCGTTCGGTCGCAGACCTCGTCCAACTGGGCCGGCGCCGTCAAGCACGCCAAGGGCATCACCAAGGTCGTCGGCACCATCGAGGTGCCGACCCCCCGGGGCGGCAGCGCCGACCAGTCCGGCGCCGCCTGGGTCGGCATCGACGGCGACAGCTGCCAGGCCGCGCTCCTGCAGACGGGCATTGACTTTTACGGCGACGGCAGCTTCGACGCCTGGTGGGAGTGGATCCCCGACAACGTCGTCATGTTTGACGACTTTCCCCTCAGCGTCGGCGACAAGATCTACATGGAGGTCGACGCCTCGTCAAAGACGACGGGCGTCGCCATTCTCGAGAACCTGACCACCGGCAAGAAAGCGACGCACACTTTCAAGCGCACCCCGTCGACGCTCTGCGAGACTGACGCCGAGTGGATCGTCGAGGACTTTGCCGACAACCTTGCTGGATTCAGCGACATCACCTTTACCAACAACTCGGCCACCACATCCTCTGGCACCATCACCCCCGCTGGCGGCACCATCATCAACCTGGCCAAGGAAGGCACTGGCCCCCTTGAGACTGACTGCGGTATCGACGGCGACGACGTCTACTGCAAGTACATTGGCAACCTGTAAAGGGCCAAAGTATGAAATTTCTTGAATATACATAGCCTCTCATATATATCACTCAAATAACGTACATACAATCTGTGAACATGAAACCATCATACGAGTACTATTTTGTGCATTTCGCTGGCGTCTGTACAGTACTGCTGTGCCCACGCGGTTCCCATTGTAACGTAGGCACACCTGGCGATAAACTGACAGCGTCTTTCATGGCTGCCTCAAATATTATAAAGGAACATGTCATAATTCTGTAGATTCGAAATTTCTTTTCAATTTTGCACGGTTTTAATCGCTGGTCTTGACTATTTATCGCACAGTCTAGACAAGTTGTTGACGAAGACCAAGAAAAGAGATAGGCAGCACATAAGTCTCTGTCTCTAGACCTTGCTTCAGACAAATCGAATAGCACTAACTTGAGGAACATGAGTCCCGCAAAAAGCAAGCAAAGCAGACAGAATTGGAAATTACAGCCCATCTATCTTTCCCAAGCGCTATAATAGCTCTCGTAAGTTGAGCTGCATATCACGATCCAACAACAAGTACGCATCTCGCCTGAGTCGACTAGGATGGATCCACAGATAGGCGACCATGGCGAGCCACATTGGAGCTGCATCAAACAGGTAGATGAACACCTCATGACAAATGATAAAGCCTTGCTCGCCTTGTCCATACTCGACCGCCCGTAGCAGACTTCTCACCAGTACCAAACTCGCAGTCGCGAAAATCGTCCTGAAGTGGGCTTTCCAGTTGACGCCCGCATCATGCGCAAACATCTTCGGCTCCTCTCGAGCAACAACATGTGTAATGTGCCACGTAAGATAGCAAAAGAACGCCAAGGCAACGAGCTGCACGAGGAGTCCACCGAAGATAATTTTGCGACTGAGCTCGATGAGATGCGCATCCCCTGAGGCAGGCATCACAGTTCCTGCGAGCTGACTCAACAAGCACAGCAAATCAATGAGAACGTATATCCTGGTGATCCACCTCGCAGGCAATCGAGAAAATTTGTTTACTTGCAGTGCGGTGATGGCACCCCCCAAGCTCATGTAAATAGTTGCAGCTATAAATGGCGCGGCGACGAGAATCAGCAGATTCTGTTGGATCCACGGCCCAAGACGTGCTGGGTGCTGATGCGATAGAGCCCTCCCGTAGTAGCCAAAAGTTTCCGCTTGGGTTTAGTTAGTTTGTGTCCCATTTTTAGCCGAGTTTGGTCATGACTGCTTACCGATTCCTCCCAAAATCAGCGGCACAAATGCCCAGGCCTTGAGTCGCACAGCGTAGACAATGTGTCCAAGAGTTGCCAGAGCGAATAAAGCCATGAAAGCGTATCCAGCTGCTTGGCTTGGTCTGTATGGGTAAAACACTAGTACCATTGTGCCATTAACGACTGGGCCAAATGGCCCATCGCCTACTTCGTACTGATCCATGTTGCCCATCTTGACGAAGTGAAAGTTGAAGGGTAAAAAGATGATAATTATCTACTAATAATTTGATAATGGAAGACATCGTTCTGAAACTCTTTATATGCGTGCAGAAGCAAATTAGTTCCAGGTACACAAAATACCAACACCCGATGGCGTTGATGTTGTGGGTAATTTTCGCATTTGGGTGCGAAAACCCTGGCAACTAACTATAATCTATGAGCAATTCAGTACACAGCCCGAGCAACTTCAAATCAGCTGCGCATCTGAGGTTAGATTTAGAAGACAGTGAGGCTATGGGACTTGTTAAAAAAAAGGTAAAAATTGTGGAAGGGCATTAAGACCAGTAGCAGTCACAAACTTGGCTGCTAACGCCCTGACAATGATACGTGAGGTATCACTTACGAAAGGCAAAATGACCGTAGTTCAAGGCGTTCTACAGATTGCCAGGCGCTCGTAGCATACTGGAAGCCCATTCGGTGTCGCACGACTTTGGACCAATCATGGGATTTGCGCATAGACTAAACCCACCCCACCCTGGAGCGTTTGCTTTTTTGACCATTGCTGCAGGGAACCCCCAGGACCGGCCAAGTCTTTAGTTACTCCGTACGGAGTGGGTGCCTGAAAACTGGAGGGCTTCGTCACCCTTCTTGCTTTGGTGGGAGTCGGCCAGCATCTCCACTGCACATCAAGGCGTGAAGGAATGCCCGACGACGCTTTTACCTGCTTCAGAACTTGGGCCTCAGGAGGAAAGGCCTGTTCAAGTCCAAAAGACTAGCAAGTTATGGCAGGAATACGTTGGTGCTCGGAGGCTGCGCACAGCGGCAAGCCACAAGCTTATTGGCCGGCTGTATGAACGCCTACCGGAACTGAGCCTAGAGGAGACAGACCCGCTCCAGTATCGATCAAACCGATCAAACCGATCAAAAACGTAAGCCTTGAAGCCAGCGGCTCAGGAGAGACCTACAGTAGCGCAAAAGAGCAAAAGTAGAGAAAATGAAAAAATAGATAGGATCGTTCACAATGAATCGTCTCATCCAGCACACATTCTCATTCTACAGCAACTCGTTTCCAAAATTCACTACATCTCGATGCCACTCCAGCGGCTTTGATTACGAGGCAATACATGTCGTCTAGCGAGGCTACGAGCCCATGGGCGGCTTCCGGGGTGACGAGGCGCAAGAGACGCCACACGAAATCTCGCGCTGGCTGCCTGATGTGCAAGTCGCGGAAAGTCAAGGTACGACGGATCAAGGACGTCATCCCCGCAGAAGGTAAACCGCCGAATCTGACCTCTGCAGTGTGACGAAATGAAACCCGAATGCGGCAATTGTATCCGCTTCGACGTTGCGTGCGACTTTCTGCCGTGGCCGGATAGGAAAGCATGGGCCAGCAAGGCTCCTCGACTGGACGTCAAGCGTCCCGGCCGCCCTCGGGCCAATTGGAGCTGCCGGCGTGTGAATCTAGTCGCGGCCCCTACACCAGAGATGCAGTCGTCGTTGGCGAGGTTGAACTGCGCCCCAGATTCCTCACCCCCGTTGGACGTGGATAGCCTCGAGCTGTTCCACCACTACATGACTACCACGGCTGCGACACTCGGGGATGCTCGTCTGTGGCGTGACGAAGCACTCAAGCTCGGCCGGCAGCATCCTTGCATCTACCATATAATTCTTTCCATCACCGCTTATCATCTAGCGAAGCTTCGTCCCATTGAATCGCTGAGGTACCTGATCCTAGCCGAACAGCACTACGAAGCCGCTGTAAGAGGGGCGACGAGCATGCTCCCTCGCCTTGACATCAATAATTGTCAGGCAATCTACATCGTTACGGTGCTAATATGTTTCACCGCGTTTGCGAAGGGCCCGGCGCCCGGCGACCTGCTTCTCGTCGCTGGGAAAGGCTCTGTTCCGTGGCTATCATTGCTACAGGGTGTGCGCCTCGTGCTTGAGAGTATTGGCTCACATGTTGTCTTTACTGGCATCCTTGCCCCACGAAATTATGAGCTAGAACCGAAAATATGTTCTTGCACGCGCACAGGCGGGTTGTCCCCGCTAGTCCTGGAACAAGTGTGCCAGCCTCACTACCTGGGGTGGGATTGGCGCAAGTCATTCAAAAGAGTTGGCGACTTGGCTAGTTCGCATCCTGACCCAGTTCTGGTCGCTATGTATAAGAGAGAGTTTGAATCGCTCGCCCGATGCTTCGAGACAACTTTCGGAGCGGAACATGTACCACAAAGCTGCACGCAAGGCAAAGTATCCGTCGTCATGGCATGGGTGTACTTACTGACGCCCGAGTTTCTCGAGAGGCTGGAGCAGAAAGCTTGGATTGCCTTGGTAATGCTCGGGTACTTTGCAGTTCTGCTCCAGACAGTGGAAAGATATTGGTTTATCAAGGATTGGAGTAGTCACATTTTACGAGAGGTTAGGCAGACCCTAGGTCAAGATTTCAACGACTTATTCAGATAGCCAAGTCATCAAAGTATCTGACGAATGTAACATTCGGATTATCACATAAAAATACAAAAATATATTCCAAGGTGTTTTAGCTGGCGTCCAATTATTGAACAGTGCTGGCAAGACTTGCACTACAATACCATTGTGGGAAGGTAGCAAGTACATGCAGGCGACTGGCACCAGAAGTCTCTCCGCGGTTTGCTACCCTTATGGCTTGGGATCCCGGCGTGCCACACAATCGCTTACGCTTGCCTTGATTGCCTGCATCATCACTGCGCAGTAGCCCTCTGTGCCTAAGCAGGCCTCGCTCTGGTTGGCGCATGTACCGGGGGCCAACCACGGAAGCTTTGGTGTCTCGCGTTCAGCAAGGCACTCTTGGCTCTTCGCCTTTCTTTTACTAGTGAGACAAAAAAGCTCCGAGCCAAGGCATTCTTCCGAGTCCATCCTGCACGCAGCGCCAGAGTTGTTGTATATCCACGGCTTCTTTGCAGGAGCGGGTCCATCGGATGACTGACTCGGCTCGCGGTCGGCGAGACATGCCTCAGCGCTTGTGTACTGCTTAGGCTCATCTTTCTTAGTCCATGCCTTTGAATCGCAGTATTTCTGCGTTCCCATGCACTCTTCAAACTGTCCAGGGAAACACACTCCAGATAACTTTGCTGCGTCAATAAAAGGTAGTTTTCCCGAGGCGTTTTCTTCTTGTGCCTTGGAAAACTGTTAGATTATGCGGACTTTTCAAATGCTGTCGGTATGGCGTACCTGTTCTTTAGGCGTCTGAGACGGCTCGGCAGGTTGCTGGTTCGGCTCGCGAGGCTCATGGGCATCAAAACATTCTTTGCTACTCTCATATGGTCCATCCAGCCCGAGAGGCTTGGGGGACTCATCGAAAGCCGTGCAGTACCAGTCGGTACCACAGGTTTCCTCATCAGAGCCTCGGAAGCCACAGTCAATGGAAAACTGCCCCGGCTCTTTGTACGGTAGCTTCACCTCCGCTTGCCGCTCATCAAGAGGCGCTGCAGCAGCAAGAGCGGCCCAAGAGGAGAAAAAGACAATGGAATACTTCATTGTAAGTGACAAGTAAGAATCAAGATGTTGAAATAGAGAGACTGATGCTAAAGTGGTGTAGTAGCTTGTGAATGGTGAAGAATTCTCGCTGGCTTGAGGGAACTGATGGGTATTATATAGCACGAAGCTCAAGACGGACTATGTACAACTAGAAAACGATGAAATACTACGTGGCAGTGTTTTGAGACGGTATGTTTTCGCATAAATGAAATTTCGCGCTTCCCGCTATAATATCTATGTGACGGGAACTGTGGAGGCTAGGATAGACGAAGCCTCATGCCCGCGTCACCTACTCCACCTCCTTTACAGTACCATTCAGTCATGCAACTGGTAAAATGCGCCTCTTGCGTAAATATAGTGCTCTGAGTAGCGCCATCTAATGTCGTTGGTACTTTGAAGCTGTTCATGTCATAGTTCCATGCAAGACTTCAGTGCACCGGCCTCGCCGAGTGACAAGCCCTTGTCTCGTTTTAAGAGGGACATTGATGGTTTCGAAATAGCTTTCTACAGCTTTTACAGTGCCACTCTCACTGCCATAACTATAACTACGACTATTATTACCGTTAGTGGGCCGATATACACTCCTCACGCGGGCTTAGCTGTTTATTCTCAGTGTTTGCTTAGGTGCATTACGAGCCAAATAGAAGAATGATCCATCAAAGTCGTGGCATTAATGTTATAGTATGTATTGCTATCTTAATTTTATAGCCATACTTGTCTGGGTCTTTCAGAGCCGGCTAATGTTGGTCACCACGCTGGTTACTTGCTTGCTGATGATCGCGAAAGGCCGCCATGCAAACAGTATACTTTAAGAAACTCTCCTGGATGTCGATATTTGGTAGTCTAGGCGGGAGGGTAATATCACTCTTCCCCACAAAGTAGCAACCTCAAGATGCAGGGATACATGCCCGTCCTCGAATCAGCCATCAGCCGACGCGAGACCGTATCATGCTACATGACGGGCGAAGGCATGGAAGTCATGCCGGCAGCCCCGCAATGGCGCCGAAAATAATCTAGAAAGACGATTCGTGTGGTGGGTATCGGTAGCGCCGCGATGCGGCTCGGCGGCGGTGTTTGTGGTTTTAACGCCGGCGATGGGGTTTTAATTCCTCAACTTGTGTCAGCTGGTTCCGCGGCAGTCGCCACAGTCCACCTTGAGCCATAGCTGCATATACTAAGCGGGCTCTTGCATTCAACCCATTGATGCCACAATGGAGCTGCCAAGTCCCTATTTGAAGTGACGTCGAGCAGGATTGTCCGGAATATGGCGTTGGTATGCCACGCGTCTATCGAGACAGCGAGGCGGGTAGTGGATTTTAATGGAAATGGTGGGCGGTGCAGGAACACAAACTGGTCCGCTCGGCAGGTGCTTTTGCAAAAAGTCGGCAAGAGGCAGTATACTTGCACAATGGACATGGAAGAGGATGGAAATGACATGAGCCTTAGAATTGCTAGCCCAGTCATTGCTGAAGGAGGTCGTATACCTTCTTGATAAGACAGAGCAATCAGGCCACATGGCCCAAGTTACACGAGTCACGGCCCATCCGACTTTCGCTGTGAGTGTTTTAGGGCATTATCGAACGGCAATAATTTGCCAAAAAGTGATCTTGACGCTGTCTTTGCGTCTTTTGAAGCCTTTGTGGTTGATTAGCAAAGCCCTGCCTTTGCATGCATTCTTATAGTTGCCAAGAAATTGCTTACGATATGCAGGAAGAGATGTTTCAATACTTTGAAGAGTTTTATAGTGTATTTTATCCAAGACAGAAGAATGTTCTGACTGTGTGGTGTGAATATAGTTTAGGATATCCAATTATCTGGTACATACTACCACAGGCAGTAGAATACACCGCGTCCCGTCTAGCTCTTCCCTACGGTCGTTTAGAGCCTAAAAACCGAAACCGTAGATTCCAAGGTCAGCGTAGTGTACCTCTATTTCTAGAGGTGCGCAAGGGGGGGGGGAAACACATTGCTGGCAAAAATCAAGACTAAAGCGTATCTTGATATGATGAATCCTATAAAAATCATAAAATGAAAAAAGTCTTTCCGTAGAGTTCTGGTCTCGGCCGTGAGCAATTCTATTTGATACAAAGTTGGCTCATAAGATCTTAATTAGGGTAAGATACTAAATTGGCTTCTTCTAGCGACCAACCTGCATCTCTAGATAGTTTTGCAGTCTCATCTCTTCTGGTGACTGATGAACGAACTGCTCGGACATACATATATGCTGGTATTGCAAAGTCGTCCCGTGTCCTTCTAGCTCGCAAAGGTATGGTGTGTGATGTCTGATACCAACTATCAGCTTTATTGACTAATAGTTACTTAGAGGGCTCCTTACACCTGCGCGCCTGGGCCACCAGCTCCAGGTTTAGTAGTAGAGCCACCAAAAGTCCTCGATGCGCTGTTTCCACTTCCAAAGATACTGCTATTTCCCTGGGGCCTTTGGCCGAAAGGGCCATCCGTGGTTGAACCAAAGCCGCCAATGGGAGTCGTTGGCGTGTTGCTAAAGACTGACGCTGAAGATGAAGAGTTGGTATTAAACCCGGTAGGCTTGGACCCAAACAGCCCGCCTTTGGAGGGCGTCTGCGCCGTCGAGCCTAAATTCAAGAAGCTTGGGGAGCCGGAGTTTTGCAGGCCGGGATCCTTATTGATAGCCGCTGGTTTGTGCTCAGTGAACATGAATTGCGGCCTGGCATTTGATTCCGTAGTAGAGCCCCGACCAAAGGTGCTTGCAACCTTGGCGGATTGATCTCGAAGCATGGCGCTAAGGTTGTTGGCTGCCGCTGTTGCACTGCTCGCGGGTGCATCTACCTTTTGGGCATGGCGACTTTCGTGGCCGTTCTTCTGAAGCGTATCGGCAACTATGACATGCGGGAAAAAAAACATCATGCTTAGTCATATCACTCTTCAGTGGCCTGATTCTGAAGTTGGAACTGTGACTTACCACTGGTGTCGTTTGGCCGTGTGGGATTTTCCAGTTCCGTTCGCGGTCGCCATCGCCGACACTGTTCCAAGCCCGTTTTTAGAGATTCAATTTCTTGCGAAAGTTGATCTCTGCGGGACTTGACATTGCTCGACTCTGAAGCTAGCTTGTTTAATGTAGACTCATCCATCGCTGCGACTTGCTTGGAGGTAAATATGCTGGGCAACTGCTGAATCAGACAGCCTTCAACGGCTAGGTTCGTTACGTTGTCCAAGAACGTGCGTCGAGATATCTGTGCCATGTTAGCGTGCTGTCTTTAGCTAGCATGCACACCATACTGACCTCATAGTACGCCTGCATCATATTGACAATTTTTTCCGTGCCGAGGGACCCTCCGTCTACAATCTGGGCCAGCTCTTCAGCAAAATCGTGCCGCATTCCCCCCGAATTGTCACGGGCTTCGGTGTCATATGCACCGTGTTGAATGTTTCCCCATCGTTTGACCACGCGATCGACCGTCCAGCCCGACATCATCTGACAAAATTCCGCCTCTACTGGTGCCGCGTACCCATTCGCATAAGGCGCGACTAATTCGTCCAGCTTCGCCTTCAACATTGTCTCATGCTCCTCAAAAAAAGGGTCGATATATTCGCTTAGGATGGCATCCCGATGCTCGCTATCCTGACCGATGATGTGGCAGAACAATTGTTCGATGAAGAATTTTGCGTATTGGATGACACGTTCGACATGGAATCGCGCAATCTTGTCCCAACGATTAGACTGCCGCTTAAACAGGTCAACAGCCACTTCGCTGTTGCACGTACCAGGCAGTTCACTACCCTCACTTGCCACAATGGGCTCGCGTAACAAGTCGTTGATGTCTTTGCGAGACATCTTGGTCGGGAGTGCAAAGTCGTAGGGATTTCTTGCAAGGAAATCGACAAGAGCCTCTGGTACCCAGTCCACTTGGCTCGTCTCTTTATCCTCGTCCCCAAACGGCGCTATTTCGAAGTTGTGGCCTCTAGTAGTCATGATATAATCAAAAGCACGACGGAAGCACTTCAAGTCCGCACGCAGACGGTGGAGCGGTTCGGTCAACTGGCCGAAAAAGTGATCGGCGTAGTTGCCCCTCATCGCATCTCTGACAAGTCGCTGAAATTGCTCGGCAATGTCAGCCAGAAACACCCGCTTGTCCTCTAGTTTGGGTCTTTCTACCCCAAGCTGGCCTCTTTCCGTCTGCCGCTTGGCTAGGTTGGCCTCAATGTCTTCAACGACTTTGGGCAAGCCGCGGCGGATGTGATTATAGAGAACCGTGCTCAACTTCTGTCGAAGACTGTGAATGCCTCGATCTTCCTCCACAATACTGTTCCAGGGAGATGTCTTGAAAAAGGCGTCTTCAATCTCGTCTCGAGTTTCCGTGCCGTTCTCGTCCTCGGCTCTATTGCGCAGAACATGCCAGCCGAGCTTCAAGATATGTTTCGGCTCCCTATTCTTCGCCAATTGGATATGCTCCCTCTGCAGGTGCTCGCCCAGCTTGAGGTCCGGTTTCGTGATGATGCCCAATGTTCGCTCTCGTCGGGGGTCAAAGTCCTTGACCTTGGCGAGAGCGTAGTGGTTGACAACAGCCGTCTTGGCCTCGACAACGACGAGGATAATACTGTTCTTGTTTTCCATGTAGCTCTCCACAAGTTGATTGACGATTTCAATTCCCTTTTCTGATTGAGTTGCGATTTCATTGTTAAAGATTCCAGGCAAGTCGACGAGTCTGAGAGGAAAGTGGCCGGGGCCTCTGATTTTGACGCACAATACATGCCGCGAAAAACCGGTCGTATCTTTGGTGATTCCCATGTATTTTTTCGCCTCCTCGACAAGTGCGGGCAGGTCTTCCTTTGAAGTGCCTGATTCGTCAAATACGCCTGCCGGCTGCGGTTCATTTTTGTGAAATCGAATGGCGACATTGACGCTTTCTTCCTGCGCTCGGCCGAGAATGATTTCCGTCGCGAATCGAGTGCAGAGCCCTGCCGCGGTCGGGAATTTGACGCGAGAGATGGCCTCAAGCACAGACGACTTTCCTACGGCTTGTTGGCCGACAACGATCATCTGTGGTATGTCGACAATGTCGCCCACACCGCAGGAGCTCAGTTTCGCCATCAGGCTGTGGAGAGCCTCCGCCTCGGGGCTGTTGAGCTCACTCAGAGCAGCGGCGCTATACAGGCCGGCCATACCTAGTACCTAGCTTTGGAATCTTGGCGTGGAGAGGAGAAAGAGTTGCGAGTGAACTGCGCCGCGAAACTGCTTGAAAGGCGAGGAAGAAAGCTTGTCAGCGGTACAGTAGCCATGTTATACTTGCTCTTGCGTCCATTGAGCCTAATGCTAGTGCAGGTGCAAGGGACTACGCCGGGCCACGAGGGTCATCGGAACCGCCGAGCTTCTCCAACAGGCAACAGCTAGTCAGTTGCGCCAGGTTTTGGCGAACAGTAGTTGGTTCGTTACCCCTGAATTGGACAGCCTTGTCGTTGAGTGGTTGAGAATCTGCAGACAAGAGCCACTGCAACCTTCCGCAACGCAGAAGGGACACAAGGCTACGCCGAGCTGGGTAGAGAGCCCCTTGTCGCGTACATGGTATACACTGCAGCCGTCGGATTTCCGCTTTGGGATTGTTCCCGCCATTGACGAGTTGCTATTTCTGGAGAGAGGAGGCCATAGTTGGCGGCTTACGGCTGCGTGCGAGTCATTCCCTCGACGAAGCCGTGGTGGCGCAATCTGCAAGTACAGGGGGGAAACGGGGGGGGAGGGGGCCGGGGGGTTTCAGCAAGTATTTACTTCAAGACGAAGCTTGTGAAGAACAAAGCCACGTTCATAGACAAGGGGACCTGAGTTCTATGGCGGAGGCCATCAGAAATATCAGTAATTGACAGTTGATGAGACGTCGTACGAATACTGAATTCGGAATTAACCATGTACAACTAGTTTAGTTTAAACGTGGCGCCCGGGTGAGGAACCCGCCAGCCGGGCTTGTTCGCTTCTCCAAGCGGAGGTTGTTCTAGCCGCGGGGGAGCCCAGTACTGGTACAACACAGTGTCTGGTCTCGATACACTAGGTAATATTCTGGTAAGCCATGATATAGCGCCTTACCTTACCAATACAGTGTGCTGTGTCCGTACCTGGAGGACGCTCTCGAAACCACCGTTTCCGACGGAAGCATCCTTGGGGCGCTGCAAGTAGAACAGCGTACAGGTAGATGTGACATGTCGTAAAAAGAAATTCTATCGCCGTCTCGTCTCCTGATTATATCTCTCGTATTGGAAAATGCGCTGAGGTTAGTTACTATTACCAGTAGTAGAGGCAAGACTAACCTGTACCAGTTCCCCCTGCATAACGAATCTGTCAGAAGATGGAGCACAGTCTGCTTTTCGGCCCCACATGCAAGCCCTTAGCGTCATTACTTACTTTCATTTTTTGTGCAGAAGCATTCATATAACAAACATACCTGCATGCTGATACATACGACCATAGGCAGTAGAATATACCGCGTCCCGTTTGCTCCGCAGCTGTCAAGCTACTGACCGGCAGATTAGTAGTTGGGTCGGTGACGACCAGCGAACACCGGCTGTTGTATGTTTTACTTTTGTCATTTGGTAAAAAGTTTTAATATCTTTTTTTGGCTGCTAGAGTAGTTTTGCGGGTGGCGGTGGAGTTGTGGGCTGTCAGTCGCGGGAGCTTGGCCCAGAATGCCTAGTACACCAAGTTCCCTAACGCGGCGAATTTCGATCGTCATGATTAAAGAGTAGTGTTACTTGATAAAAACAAAGACTGCGATTATAAGAGCATTAAAATCCTGTTAGATTTTTTGGTTCTGCTTCATCAAGAGAAAACCCGACTAAATTACAAATGAACTACAGTTGTCGCTAGTACAGGACGTGGCAGAAGTGACAAGCCGATATAACAAGCACGGCGAAGCTGTGATTTCTTTTCGTCCCGCGTCCTGCCCAATTGAGCCGAGGAATATTACTCCTGAAATATTATATCTAGCACTGAAACGTCGACAGGAAGTATTTGAACTCGTTGTACATCGCAGCACTGGTACTAGGCACCTGAACGGCAGGTTTAGGATTGTGACAGTGGCGCGAAATGCGCGGATCTGGGGATAGTACATATTCACGAGATTTATAACCTGCATTCACACCAAGAAACTCCTAGATATCTCTTTACTCACCCTCCACATCCTCCACCACCGCATCCTCCTCCTCCGCATCCTCCTCCTCCGCATCCTCCTCCTCCGCATCCTCCTCCGCATCCTCCACCACCGCATCCTCCTCCACCTCCTTCTCCTCCGCATCCTCCGCCTCCGCATCCTCCTCCTCCGCATCCTCCTACACCGCACCCAAAACCGCAACCGTAGCCACCTCCGTATCCCCCGACGCCGTATACATCTCCCCCGACAATGAGGGCAGCTGCAAATGCTACAGACGAGTGTGAATGCCCTCCATATGAATCTGCATGTCCTATCCGTCTCACCATCCTGGCCGGAACCACAAAGCGTGTCACCTCAGACGGCACGATGGAATACCACGACTGAGCGTCATAATAGTTTTCGACTTTCAGCTGGCCATCCACCTCCCTCTTCCAACAGCGAGCTTCCGCCTCGTTCACCTCGCGCTCCAGTAACAGCTGCAGGGTTCTCCTCTTGTCCGCCTCCACTGCCAGCGCAACATTGCACTCATTCAGCAGCGGCATCCAGTGGCTATACAGTTCGTTCTTGAGGACCGCTTCCGCTTGGTGTCTATCGTGGTACTCCTTTTCCTCTGAAGAGAGCTGCCTCTCCAAGCGTTTCAGTTCCTTTCGCTGTGCATTGCGATAAAAGCGGGCACTGAAGAGTCGAATGGCTGGCCTGATTCCCTGCATCGCTGCCTGTGTTCGTTGAACCTGTGCCTTCATCGCGCTGGCACTGTCCTCTTCAGTGGCCCATTTCCTCATCTCTTCGTCCACTTTGGCCTGTGCAAGTGCCAATGATTGCTGCAGGTCTTTCCGCAACACGTCCTTGTCAAATTGCTCCAATTCCACTGCCTTTTTCTCAATCGTCTGCTCATATTCAATCCTACGCAGCTTGATCTCGTCAGATCTGTCTTTGTTTGTGGAGTCAAAGTACGACTCGCCATATTTGATGGCCCAGAGTTTCGCCGTCATATCCTGCGCACTGGACCGCGTTTCCGTGCGAATTGTATCGTCGTGATTGACCTGCCGCCCTACGTGCGTGACGCAATAGATGGAATATGCAAAAGGCGCGAGTTGATGCGTGTGCCAGCAGAGATCAATGTCAAGTGTCGGTACTACCGTTTCCCCTGTCTCCTTGATAAGCTGCAAGAATCGGAGGTAGCGCTCCACCGCGTTTGACGGGAGGGGCGGCAAGGCAAGAACGCGGTCGACGAAACCATCTTTGCAGAATTGGCGCAGGGGGCTATCCCAGAGATTAAATATCGGCATGCCGAATATGCCTTGCGAGTCCTGCAGAACAGCGTCTTTAGCTCCTCGCTTGGATCTAGGGAGTACGGTCCTGCATGATGGACAGGCAAGGCCGGCCGTCCCGATTCGGTATTTGACCCAGTCCGCCATTCTGATGACACGCGCAGGTTCGGCTTTGCAAGCTGCCGAGGAACAATAGTATCGTATATCGACAGCATTGTATGTGGAAGAAGAAATCGAAACAGCTTTGTCGTTGAGCGTCAGAACTCTGTACGGAGTCGATGGATACATCCTGCTCCATGCGGCCTCGCTAGCATCGTCATGATCGGATGCCAGCATCCGCGCGATCGGAAACTCTGCTCTCCCCTTCCATATCTTGGGAAATAACTGGTTGATATCTCGCCTGTAGTTGAACGGCGCGAGCATATGTGCGTAGAAGACAATGGCGACATCCCTGTTTATGTATTAATGTTGGACTACTGAGGTTTCTGGCTGTCGGCCAAGGCCGGGCACCTACCATGGAGGCACGACTAGGTCCGGTTCCTGTCGCCGACGGTTTCGTCTGGACTGAAGCATGCGCGACTCTAGTAGCTTCAAGTACATTGGATACCGCACCTCGGCGTTCATCAAGATGGACTGCAGCCTCCACTGAGCGGCCTGCTCCTCTCCATTGCACCCGGCTGGTGGCGCGGGGAAGAGTGAGGCATCACGGCCAGGGTAGCGGGCATAGTGTACAATACCTTTGAGTTTTCGCATGAGACTGATGTGATTCTGAATTGTCAAAGTCAACCAATGCGCGGAGTGCCAGGTTGGGAAGAAGAGCTCACAGCAAGGCGCTCCGGCGAGCTAAACTCAGCCTGCTCAGGAAAGATACTCTGCAGCGTTGCCATGGCAGGCAATAATATATAGTGATTAACTCTGGGCGAGATATAATGCCTCAGTAGTATCCTGGAAGTTGGCCAAGTGCGTATACTTGTACGACTCCGCCGAAACTAGGCAGCGTGCTCCCGTCCGTGACGTTTCGATTATCATAGTAGCGGCCAACCCTAGCTGGTGTTTATTTTTGGTGGCGGGTCGGGCAACCAGCAGCTGATGAGCGGCTGAGTGCCGCCTTGCCTTTGTCGTTTTACTAGGTGATGGGACCAGGCGGACACAGTGGGCGAACCCAGCCGCAATGCTGTCAGTCAGAGCCATTTTGCTCGCTGTGGGGTTAGGCTGTTCCCTGGTATGCCTCGCGCCGCTTGACAGCACCCATATTACCCATACTCGAGGATGAGTAAGGTGCGGGTTTCTGTTGAAGAAGGAAACGCCATGTGCCACGCCCCCACACTATGAATGTAGGGTAAATAGGCTGAGGAGCTGCTACTTGCGACCACTCGCAGTAGAATACAGCGCGTCCCGTTAATGATGCTCCTCCTGGGCAAGCCTGCTAGCCTCAGTAATATTTTAAATAGCGGGTCAGATCCTTCCGTCCTCTCATCATTATTTCTGGGCATTCTTTAACGATGCTTTCAGGCACTTGCCAGCAAAATCTTTCGTGTTTCTACCATTTACACTAGCTCTGTTGTCCTTCTTTCTCGGAGCTCTAGTTCAGACAATTGTCAGGTTCTATGCGTGGGCAGTGCGCTGAAGAGGGTGCTATAGAGCGCCGGGCGAGAGCGCTGAGAACTACCTCGGTAACCTCCCGCTTTATTAAATCCATAGCTAGCCAGTGAGCAAAGTCGTATGGGGGCAGCCGGGAGCGTGAATTGGCTGGGAGGCGCTGAGAGCATCGCACTGAACGAACCCCTCTAGATCTCGACAATGCGAACTGTCGGCGGAGCTGTCTCAGAAGATACTCGCCAGCTTTGTCCATAGACGACCGGTTCCAGCATGTTTGCCACACTTCGTATATGCGCTTTAAATGAGTGGAAACCAGGAGCGAAGATATAATAACATATTACATTTATCTATACATGAAGTAGAAAAAACCCTGGTATAGGTTCATCTCAATTGACTCAAAGACTGGGAGAGTGCATGGCAAGCTTCACTTAAAGACTTCTCGACAACAACCCGGATCCAGCCCTCAGTCTTTACTGGCTAACGCTTTGTACTGCGGCATGTCCCAAGTGACGCCTTCCTTCATAAAAGAACTCGACGACAGGCGAATACCCAAAAACGTCACCACCCGCAGACACAACTGCAGCACGGAAATCCCGAACTCGGACGAAGGCATCATCATCCTAGATATAATGGTCTCCTCGCCCACACCTTTCTGCACCTGGTCCATAAACGGCCGAAAATTGTTCTCATATGCCTCCAACGCATCATGCAGGGAAGGGTGCGCGAAACCATCGTCGCTGCTGTCCAGCCTACTCAATTCCCCTGCGAGCACATATGCGCCGACAACGCCGCACGTTGTCCCCATGCCCGTTAGCACCGACGGACAGTACGCCGCATCACCTACAAGCACCACCCTTCCACGACTCCACGCGTCCAGCTTCACGAGCCCAATGCGCTCGCAGTAAAAGTCGTCTGACGCATTCATACCGTCGACGAGCTCCGGCACGCGCCACCCGGCGCCTCGGTAACTCGCCGTAAAAGCTGCCTTTTCCGCCTTTGTGTCCCCGCGGCGTGCAGTCATGGTGGCGGCAGCGCCTGCTGAGCACGCCATGTACACCTGCAGGAAATCCGGGTCGCTGCGGCGCGTCATGACGCTGCGCCGACGCGAGGCCAGGTAGACGGTCGAGTCGAAGCCCTCGTCGGGCTGCTTCGGTATCGGCGTGGTAAAGTACCCGGCGTACATGCCCGGCAGCAAATGCAGCGGCGGGTCGGGCGACGCGGTGCTGTTGAGCATCATGCGGCGCGTGCGCGACCATTGACCATCTGCGCCCACCACAAGATCAAACGTTTCCACATGGTCATCAGAAAATGTCACAGTGATGCCCTCGTCGCCGTTGTTGCTGTTGCAGTCTCGCAAGTCTTTGATGGATGTACCGAACAAGTACTTGACCTTGCCGCCGCCCGCGAGCGACGCATCGTGAAACAGGCGGCACAGCTCGCCGCGCATAATCTCGTACTCGCTGGTAAAGTTTTGCTTGCCCTCACCCGAGGTATTCGCCGCGAGGTACGCAAGACGCCTGCCGCTGCTGTCGACGAACTGCAGCCCCTGCTCAGGGGCGGCTTTGGCCTTGAAGGCGGCGTCGAGGCCCATGAGGCGGAGCACCTCGATGCCGTGGCCGCGCAGGTCGAGCTGCAGGCCGTTGGTGCGCAGCGACGGGAAGCGCTCGACGACGGTGACGTCAAAGCGAAGCTTGGAGAGCCAAAAGGCGAGGGCGGTGCCTGAGATGCCGGCGCCGCTGATGAGGACCTTCATGATGCGGCGTGTGTTGAGGTGAGCGCACAGGGAGAGACAGTCTGGAAGTAGAGAAGAAGGTGCCTGGAAAAGAAAAAAAGAAAGCAATGTTGAATATGCTTCCATTTCTGACGGAGAAATGGCACCTTTATACTTGTTCTTGGAGTTAGTTATGTCCGCTGCGCACTTGGACCGCTTCTCGGCCGAAAGACGGAGACATGCCAACGCCGTGTAGACGGAGATAACGGTGAAGCGTGGGCATCGCTCAACCGATGCGGCGCCAGGCAGAGGTTTTTTTTTTTCAAGCTATGATGATACTAGATTCTCCATTTAGCGCTTGAGAAATGGCACGCAAAATGCTACATTATGAAAATCCCGTGTCCGAGAAGAAACAGTCCATGCCCATGCCCATATCCAGGTACCCAGCGTCCAACCCACCAGACAGAAACCCAGCTTCCGTCGGCGTGTTTGTTACAAAAGAACCAAGACTATTTTCCAAAATGCCATAACAATGCGTCAACGCATCCCTCGCGCTTTGCGCGATTTTCATCTCACACGGCTCCGCATTCTCCATTGCTTCCGTCATCGCCAGCACCATGCTTAAAAAGACGTAGCTCTTAACATTCGTCTCACCATTACTGATGCGTCTGTCGCAGCGCTCCAGCATGTCCACCACCGACCGCTTCAGCGCATCGCGCACCGTGCGCGTGCGGTGCAGCGTGCCGTCCGCTTGCTGCGTTCTCGTCTGGATGATGAGGTCCAGGCTGATAGCCGTGTTGGCGGAGCGCAGCCCTTCGCGGAACAGACCGCCGGCAAAGTCGAGGAGGCGGGTGAAGCGCGCGTCGGGCTCGGGGTTGATGAGCGCCAGGCTCGCCTCGGTACAGGCCTTGAGGGAGTAGGAGAAGGCAGGTGTGGTGCGGGCCTCGCAGGCAAACGGGCTGTGCAGCGGCACGACGAAGCGCCGCAGCAGAAAGTCGACCATGTTGCGCTGAAAAGGGGATATCCTGTCGGAATATGCTTGGAGATCGAGTGTGGCTTTTCTCTGCGCAGTGCTCAAGCCAGTGCTCAGGCTCATCGCTTCTGGGTACGAGAGGTCCGCCTTGATGGCGTTGAGATACCGCACGATTCTGATACGAGGAGAAAGCGCGAAGATGAGATGCCGTTGTAAAGTCGTATCGGTGTATTCAGAATCAGGTTTGGGACGCAGGACTTGGGTGTCTTGGTCCAATTCGCTGTCGTCAATGTTGGATGGCGGCTCGGTGTCGTACTCGTCTGTCGAGATTCGTGGCGGCATTGCGGTATCCAGTGACCCTTGTATAAGAAGCTCCAAGATTGTGTACCACAGCCTGCGCCGCAGCTCGGCTTTGAGAAGAGGCATGCCTTGAAAATGTTTCGGGTCATAGTGAAGGCCCAGCTGCATTGCGCGATGCAACAGAGAACCAAGCGACATCCACACCAAATCCCCTCCTACAGAGTAAATTTGTCGGGCAACGACAAGTAGGCAATAGAGCTGCAAACCTGCGGTGTCCAGCCGATCCTTTTCCAATGGGCCTGCAAGCCATGTCTGCGCGGCGTAGATCCACTGATGAATCTGAGCAATACTCGGGATAGCGGCGGAGGCGTCGCTGCGATCCTGCAAGCTGGAGCCGATGGCAATTACCAGCAGTATCGTGAGTTGAGTCTCCACTTTGGTGCAATTCTGGTTCTTCCAGAACTCGTCGTAAGATTTCCAGAAAGATGGGATGTGCAGGATCCGAATCGTGGTTTCAAAATACGTAAAGTACTCCATAGCCATGGCGTCGGCAATTTGGCGGCCAGGGGGCGTCAAATCATAGCCTTGCATGCCAAACAGTCGGCTGGGCCGCCAGATCTTGGAGGAGCGCGCAAGCCGCTTGCACTTTTGGAGCACTTCGGCCGCGTCGACCAGCACTGCCTTTGCATCTGGAGACAGGGTAGAGTCTTGCTGCGGACCCAGCGTCTCTAGATAGCAGGCGAAAATGGGACCAAACTGTAGTATGAGCTCGCGTCAGTTTTCGATCATGATAAATGAATGAGGCATGATAGTGTCGCATACCTCTTGCCCTGCTCCCATCCAGTGACTCCATCGTAGAATGCGCGTCTTGTCCAGAACAATCTGCGAGTCGTGAACAGCAGATTTTCGAGCAAAGATGCGATCGTCGCGCTTTGGAAGATGAGCCACAAAACTGTCATTTTGTGGCTCTGGTCTCCTGTCCGCGCTGCTTACTGCGGCTGGAGTGGGCTGTGATGCCGGCGGACTCTGCAGCAGCGTAGGGGGCACAGGCGCCGCCTCATGATGGACCGGTGCCTCGCCAAAGGAGTCGGGCGTGTTGCTCCCTGATGAGAAAATCACAGAGCGCCAGCTGTTTTGATTTTGCGGCGGCGGCCTCTCCACCACCTTGGCCGCCTGCCACAGCTGCGGCGACGGGGGCGCCTGGTAGTTGCACACCTGCTGCGTCTCGGTGCAGTGCTGACACGGGTGCTCGCGATTGCATTTAATTTTGCGGCGGCGGCAGGCCATGCAGGACAAGACGCGCCGCCGCCGTCGCCGCACCTCGCTGTGAGGCTGCATATCCTGATTGCAAGATCGCACAGGGGTTCGGTCGACGGTGATGCAGGGCTGGACAGCGTGTGTTGTGCAAACGCCAAGTTGGCCGAGGCTATCTCCGTCTCGGAGCAAAGGGGGCTCCGCCCGAGCGGATATATCATGTGTACCTGAGGCGGGCTTAACTCCGGCTGACGAAGCGCCGCAGGGCCAGCAAAATAAGCAATCCTCGATTGAAACAAGATACAAAAATAAATCTGAGATTTAATTTTCCTGTCATTCAATCCCGCCTTGATTGACACTCATTTTCTTTGGCATCTACGCTTAGTTGTGGACATGGACAGACTAGTCACAGACAGCGGTTGGCACGCCTACAACGAAACACAATACATTGTCAATCCAACATGTAAAATAAAATCCGAAATAATACTGCTGCAAAGAACGATTCGGGACTTGCAGTCTAAGATAGATTGGGCACGACTTACCTGTGCCGAAAAGACAAGTCGTGGCAGCGTCGCGGTCGAAGCTTGAAGCTGAAAGGCATCCAAAAACATACACAAAATACCTCCCCGTTCTGCGAATCCTCTTTGTCTGAATCCACCGAGCGATGCTTCTCGTTGTTGACCTTTGCTTCCCGTACCCATAGCCAATCGTCTTCATCGATGCCCGGAGTGCGCATCAGTAGCTCCGAAAGGTCCGATTGTTCTTCCCTGTCCGCCTCCTCCCGTCGCTATCGTTCTTCGTCCAACAAGGCCAAACGGGCCTTTTCGTTCTGTCGCCATTTCTCTACTGCGATGAACGCTGAGCGCTCCCTCGTTAGCTCCACAAACTTTCGTTGCTCGCCCTCCGTCAGCGGTTGGTCGCTTTCGCCCCCAACCGCATCGATCGCATCGTCGACCTTGTTCAGGCCGGCCATGAATCTGATCTCTTCCAGACAGGTTTTAAGACGTTCCACTTCCTCTGTTTCCTTGGTCTTGTCGAGTTCCTTGGTTTCATCTATTTCATCGATTTCCTTTATTTCTCCGGCTCCATTTACTTCCCCGGTTTCCTGTATTTCGTCGGTTTCGTCGGTTTCCTTTGCTTTCTCCGCTTCATTGATTACCGTGGCTTTCTTTGCTTCCCGCGTTCCCCTGTCTTCCTCATTTTCCTCGTTTTCATCTTTCCCCCGTGCTCCTTTTCCTTCCTCTGCCTCCTCCTCCCCCGCTTCCTCTTTTTCCTTCTTTTCCTCCTTTTCCCCATGGTCCTCCACTTCCTCCACTTCCTCCGTCTTAATAAGAATACTCCCATAGGAGTCTGCTAAAAGTAAACCGTCCTCGGCATGTCGCACCGCCTCATCATAGTCTGCTGTCTGTAAGCACTTCTCCGCCCGGCAGCCCGCAGTGTAGATGCTGTAGGCGGCGGAGTTGATGGGGGGCGCCGTCGAATCCTGCATGGCAGTGTAGCTGAATTTGCTATATCGCTTCATCGTACTGAATTAGAGAAGTAAATTACTAACGTTTAACTTGCAGAGGATTGTTACAGACATTACATATACTTGGGCTGCGTTTAAGCCCTCTCTATCATGACAATGCATGCTGCCCTTAAAGAACTCCTACCTTTCTTTCTGTGAAACATAGCAAAAACTCCTTTCAACAGTTCATTGACCAGGAAAAATATACTAATGATTTGTCCGACTTCTTGGGCGCCATATAGAGCAGACCTGAGCTTTGTACTGTACACTAGGCAGCGTTTGCAACGACGCGCCCGTCCAGTTACTGCCATCAAAAGGCCTTTGTGCCGCCCCATCAAGAATGCACAAAAACAACCAAACCTTTGATCATATTATTGAAAAAAGTCTAGGCACGGATATACCTCTCTTAGTGGTCTTGCTGCTTGTCTTTACACAAAGCGACGAGCTACTCCGTGCACCATGCTATTCACTGTGCCGCCGCGGTGGCGTTGCTGGTAGAAAGCCAGCCTGAAGCATCATAGAAGCCCTGAAAAGATTTACCAAGGGCTATTTCATACACAAAATTTAATCTAAGAGTCGTTTATGGAAAATTAAAAGACAGCTGCAGTTCTTCTACTGTACCTGGTTTCCAAATAGACGCAAAAAGGCATGACAACGCCTTACAAGGTGACAAAGAACATCGGAGGATCGGACATGAAAATACGCCGAAGTTGAACGAAATATCGCATTCTGCCCTGACACATATATTTCAAATATTGGTTTGGTCTTTAGGGTGTTAGCTCTCTCAATTGCCCTCCACTGCTGTCCCTTCCGCTGCCATTGGGTCGAGGCTAGGATGTGGTAGCACCGACAGGTGTACTCCAGGGCACATGATTCTGGAAGAGGACAAAAACTCAATGAAATTTAGCCAAGAAAACAACATCACGAGTCACTTGATATGTACCGACTTATGAGATAACCTGTATCCAAAACGTGTAAATATGTCAATCTCTTGTCTGGCAGCTAAATCGACAAGACTTTTGGCAGCGCCACAAAAGACGCGAACACCACTTTCCGTGGTGCATGGATGCAAATAAAATCCAAAACCCAAAGCTGATGCTAGAAACGCCAGGTAAGCTATTCATCCTCTTTTTTTATTTTATTTTAACAACTTCGCCGGACCGTGTTTTGTTCATGTATTCAGCTGCCCAGCCGAGCGTCACCGCAAAATCCAGTTGGCTAGCAGTGATGCCAGCATGATCAAGAAACAGATCGAGTGGGCGAAAGTCCGCTATTACCCGCGTCAACCAGAACAATTCTTGAGAACGAGAAAGTCGAAAAGAATAATAAACTAGGGAAACCAAGAGGCGGAAGCAGTCGGTCTCGGCCAATTACAAGCCTTTCTTCTCCCGTTGCTTGCGGATGAAGCTGGCATGAACTCGCGCCAGTTCTGCGTCCAACTCTTGTCCTAATCCGTCTAGACAGTCCGCACGAAGTGAATGGAATTCGGGTTCCGCTTTGGTGTCCCAAAGTCTGCAGTTGATGGCCTCGATTGACCGGTCTGCGATCTTCAACCCCCCCTCGAATTTGCGCTCCTGGATGTGTTCTTTAATCAGTGACGCAGACTCGTCAAGACCATCGGCAAACGTCTTGGCGTCATAATTAAACAAAATGATATACGACATTTTCTTCTTGATAACAAGAGGCGTGTAGTGATAATTGGCTCGGTGTGGATTGCAGTTTTTGAGACTGCGGCTTGGCTGAAGTAGCAGGCTCTGAGGTGTGTTTACCAATGAGCCGGGGCCAATGATGCCTTTTATAGAAATCTTCAAAAAAAAACATGTGTGATTCACTGCCACATGCCGTGCCATGAGTAACTCGGTTCTGTGCGACGGAGCCATTGTTCAGCCACAGTGAACACAGCATATCAGAACCTGCACGAGCACGATAAGGCTAAACCGAGTCATCAGGCTCTTTGTGCATGGTTTTGGTCTGTATTGAGACAAGGAGTGAGACATTGAAGTCGATTTGCCGTTTTGCGCTCGCTGGCAAACATTTTCCTTTACTGTCGGCCAACAACACCGCGTCATTGATGGTCCACTGGGCGCATTCAATTGCCAATACATTATTTCTTTGCTATCCCCTGACTTGGCCAAAAATCAAACTGTTCATTCGGCTTGTATTGGAACAAGTAGCGATGCTTAACTGCTATTCAAACGGATATTCACACGGAAGCCACGTAGATGCTCAACAACTTGGTAGAGCTGCAGAATGGACGCGCGACAGATGGAAACAGCGCTTGAAGTCAAGATCCAAATAACTGCATAAGTAATAATACGTCCTAATGAAATACTGAGTGTAATTATATCTATCTAGCTGCATCAGCTTGGCCTTTGCCATGGCCACGTCCACCCTGCGACCGGTCCAGGCGCCTGGGCATGAGACGGATCACAGGGGCGAAATCACCTGCCTAGGACGGGTGCCACCGGCACGGTAATAAAATGGAGCTAAGATAAATATCACCAGCTGAATAGCAAAACATCGCTATTCTTGCTCATTTTAGGGGCTCCCACAGCATGCATCATGGCCGTATGTTCGAAGGGGTTTAGTTGGATGCATGCTTTACAGAGTAGAGTACCTGGTTTTTCACGTGCGCAGAACTGCTGATTCCGGTCAGTAATTTGAATAAGATGAAAAAATAATTTTTCTACGGTCCAGCATGCTCTATCAATTATACGACAGAATCGATCAGCAGTTTCGTCAGTGCAGGGTATCAGGAGGACAAGAACAGTCAGTCATTTGCAGCCCGGTGTATATCAACTGGTGCTATGGAGGTAGTAAATGACGGATAAATTGAATCAAACTAGCTTTATTTTCTCTGCTTCATGCCAGCTTTATCGACAGTTCTTCGGCCGGCACCATCCCTGTCGCCGTGAAAGGCCCGCTTGAGCGCAATTGGTTACCACAACGTGAGAGAAGGAGCGGCCAAGAAGAAAAAAGCAAATTTGCAGCGAAGGGGCCGTTGCTTAAAGCTAGTTGGTCCGACTTGTGAGCATTGGGGGCCGCAAAAAAGAGTATTTGCCGCGATGGTTCTTGCGGAATTCCCTGAATAGTTCGAGTTCCTCTTCTGCCTCATCAGACCGGTCCAACTTATCTAGAGCGATTACGCGCCAGTAAGAGAAAATAATTCCCCAGCTCTTCCGCTCTTCCACATTGTCTTCCATGGCCTTGATTGCAGCGTCTATATCTTTTAACGCGCCGCTGAAATCCTGGCTTGAGAGGTATTGCAAAATTGCCGTCGAGTGGTTGTCGAGCCGCCCGCTTAGGGTCAATTTGTTTTCGTCGTCCATGTTATCGTAGTTGTCAAGCTTCCTGATTACGCTCAGCTGCTCCTCGTCGTCTATATTTGCTAGTTGTTGATATCTACTAAAAGGTCGTAAATAGGTTGATGTAGTGAGTCTTCTGCGAGATCGCTGTGGCGTGGCTTAGGAAGTGGGAGGCTGTAAATGAGTTCCATGGCGTCTTTATATAGTTTTAGGAAAGCAGTCGGAGCCACTGCAATAGTCCGTGCAGCAAGTGGTTCAGTGCTGTTTTCTACCTTTACTCTGAAAGAACGAAGCCACCCAAAGAACAATGTCACCAAAGAATTTGAAGGCTGCAGCACAGAAATGTGTGCTCAGAGAACGGGAAATATCCACTGCGTCTCTGCTCCAGACCAGTGTTGTTAAAATAGAAGCAAAATCGTCGCAGTCTAAACAAAGATGGAAGATCACTTCAAAGTTGCACTCACGGCTGTCTTTCAACACGAGAACAAACAAGCAATTCAAAAGCCTTCATTCCTCTTCTCTATACTACCCTACTTTCGCCACCCTTTAGGTCTAAAAGATAATACAGCTAGCCAGCTACCCCTTGTACAGCGTGTTTTAGAGGACCTGTCGCTCATGTATGTATATCCTTGCATCTACCCCCCCTTTCACCAGGTTCAGAGTCCGTCAGCTGGATCAGACTCTGACGTCGACCGGATGTGCTCTCGCAGAAGCTCGCTGGCCCGAATCGCTGCCTCAGCTGCCGAGTTCTGCTGGCCCAACGAAAGCAACATTCTAACCCGATAGTCATGAAAGTCAGCTTCCTCCAGTGCCGTGTAGCCACCTTTACTCTGGATCAATTCAAGAGCTTTGTCAGCCCAGTAGAGTACTCTAATCCAAGCCTCTGGCTTTTTTCCGGTTCGACAGCGGCGAATTTGTTCGTGGAAGCCTGCTAGCGTAGTCGGGATATCAATCTGCTTTTCGTCTTTCGCGAGTTGCTTACCCTCGCTCGTGGCCTGCTCTTCTTCTTTCACGACTTGCCCGTCGTTGGCAATGATCTGCATGCCATCGCTCATTTCCTGTTCATCTTCGTTCAAAAAGTCAACTTTCATCTTGACCGGGAGTGAAAAGTTTGTGTCGTAGAATGTCTGATGTTGTTGATGATTAGCGGTGACAAAAGAAATGCGGTGCGTTGTGTCGAGGCCCAAAGCGCAAGTTTGTCGTCGCCTCCTCTCGCCTATTTATACAACGAACTAATGAATGAGTTAGAAGTCGCTCTGTTGCAGATAAATTGCATGGTGCTTCTTTGATGAGATAAAGAGTTTTAGACGCTGGACCGTGTGTTCCGTCGAGCCTGTATATTGGTTGGACGAGGACGGGAAGTACGGGCGAGTATCTTCCATTCAACTATGCTCGCGCCTGTACTTCTCTTGTACCACGTCTCTCTAATTTTCTTAGTCTAACAAACAATACGAATCACTACCAATCCAGAATCAAAGCTCATTTAGTTGAAGCAGGTCAATCGTGAGACGGCGCTAGCGCCGCCCGGGTCAAGTCCTACATCGATACAAAGGAAGCACACAGTAAAGAAATTGAGAGGAAATTTGAGAACGGACGCACAAACAAAGCCTATTACTCTCTGCATTCTTCGTGTCGCGACTACAATCAACGTACAATACTAGAAATCTGGAGGGCTTTCTAGTGACACAGTCTCGCCTAGATCACACATTTGGCTCCGGAAGTCACTCCAGTGCACTGATGCTTGGCGCTGCCACACTACCATGTACTCCTGTGGATAGTAGCTTGCCTGTGACAGAACATCGACATCGCTGCTGTGGACGGCCGTGCTCATGGCCTTATACTTGTCAAATTTCCTCTCGGGTCTTTTCTTTCCTGCGAAAGCACCCTCCTTGCCTGAGCGTAAGTTTGGGATTTTCATCAGCCTAGCGCCCGAACGAGCCGCGCCTTATAGTTTTCCAGAGGACTAGGCATGTTCGTCGCGCCGCCCGTACCACGGGCGGGCAGGAGGAGGAAACACACGGTATTCTTTAATGACATAAAGAACGCTGCTTTTGGAAAGGAAAAAGAACGGGAAGCTCTTACAAATACAGCTAAATTTGCTGTTTATTTACAATGTCCCAATCTATACTGCTCTGCTATGACCTAGTCAACCGCTGCGGGTAGACGACGCTGTGTATGGTGTGTATATAGGGATACCTGGAGTTACCCTCTTGTCGCAGCTCGGAAAATCTAGCATCGCTTATTCCTGGGCAGAATGTTTTTGCTGCTTATGCCATGATCCAGAAACCATAGGGACCGACCGATTGTCCGAAAGGGCAATATCAACCGAAGATGTTCATGAGCAAGAAGGGCGGTCGCGACGGGGCGAGCCATACCCGGATCCTGTCCACCGTACTGCAGCTTGACCAAAGCTGTGGCGACTGGTCGCATGCCTGGTTGAAATGGGAATGCGATAGGGTAGGACGCGGCAAGTATGTCTTCAATCCCCTATGCATACTGTTCGCGAGTACTACAAACACCACCGGGAATGGTAAAATGATTTTATTGAAGGGCTGATGCTACTGTCGTTGGACAGCACGAAGCCGTAATACCACAGTGAGACACGCAAGAGGACAGTGCAGCTGCGCGCCATCGAGCGCCACCTTGCACGGCGTTATCTGTGACGCTATCCATGGTAATGTGTGCGACGCAAACTAAAGAGAGCATAGGATGAAGAATTTAATTTTGAAAAGAGGTCAAGTTCAGACGCTGTCGAGAGGTGCCTTACAAGGCGTCTCTCTCCAACCGCTATGTTTTTCGCCCCGGAACTGGTCCGGCTGATACAGGTAGAATTCATCGTCTTTTAGGGGTCTCTTCTTTGGACCTGGCGAGAGAGGTGGTGCCTTGGTAGATTGTAGAATCATCTTGCCACTCGCTGGCCAATCGGTTGCACCTAAGTCACCGAGATCGACGCCAATTGCCTGCGCAGTCATTTTTCCATGCATGACACTTTGCAGAAATTCCGTCGAGTTTCTTCGCCCGCTGATACGGGCTAGTTCGCCCGCTCTAGGTACTGCCACGGTGTTTTGAGCCGCCCGCGAGCCCGGTGAACCTTCATTTTAGCCTGGGCTAGCTGAGCTGAGACCCGCCTGATCACAGAATGATTCACTGCAGGCATCCCGATTAGGTTATGTGACTCAATCGAAGCGGGGTGTAGCCCTTCAGAGTTCGGCCTTTCCGCCCCCGTCGAGATCAAGTTTTAGTTGAGGGACCGATGTATATATAGATTCGGAGATGAGCAGCTTGAAGATTCGAGGATCCATCAACAACTCATCCTATCCATATTCCTCTATTGCTTAGCGAGCCCATTCTCACTCGCCTAGCCCCTCAAACCATCAACAGACTTACAAACTTCAAAACCGTCAAAATTACAGGAAGCGGAGCAATCAGCGCTCAGTCAGCCGCGACTATGGAAAGCAAAGCTCCTACAACTTGCAGACTCTGCAACATATCACTAGCTAGCCCAAGCGTGTGGCGACAACACGCAAAGAGCGATTTGCAGTACGTTGCGCATCTAGACACTAATAACGGCGATGGTGGCAAGATGCTAACTAACAGCACTAGTGTCTATAATCTGCGGGTCAAGGTCGCAGAGCCGGGCACGGTCATCACACCTCCATCTTCATCTCCTCGCAGACAAGCAAGTGCGGCTTCAAGTCGCCATGTCCAAGTTGATGAGGATGTAGACGACTCCGACTCCAACTACGAGTCGGCGGACGAAGACCCAGAGCCTACCGCCGGACTGCAATACAATCCTCATCAGTGCCTCTTCTGCAGCACTGAGAGCACCAGTTTCAACGACAGCCTACAGCACATGTCCAAAATGCACAGCTTCACAATACCGCATCAAGAGCATCTCGTTGTTGATGTCGAGACCATCGCCGCATACCTGCATTTGGTCATTTACGGCTACCGCGAATGCATCCGATGCGGATGCCGGCGGCGTTCGGCTGAAGGCATTCAACACCACATGACTGCCAAGGGACACTGCCGATTCGACATTGTTTCCGACATGGAGGAATTCTACAATATGCCTTCTCGAAACTATACAGCCGATGGAGAGTCCCTACTGCTCCCATCTGGTAAACTCCTCAGCAACCCCACCAAAGCGAGTGGACCGCTGGTGTCGCGCACCCCTCGCTCCTCGACACGGCGGCGCATGGCACTCACGACACTGCAGACGTCTACCAGTAAGCCAAAGGCATCCAGCGCCGCCGATCTACCAGCGGAAGGTAGCGGCGATGCGCCCTTGTCGTCCGACACTCAGTTGTCGCGATTGGCCAAGAGCGACCAGCAAAGTCTGTCGCACCTCCAGGACTACCAAGTCCGGTCTTTGGTGGCGACTGGCGCCCGGGCGGTTGATGAGGCAAGGCGGGAAGCGAAGCATTCGGAGCTCAAGCTCTCCAAGGCGGGAAATGTGACGCTGATGGGCACCTTTAGAGCGGATACGTCGAAGCGCTTCAGAGGTCCCTGGGGTTAGTCCCAACGGATTTCGGCCTTTTTGTTTTCTTGGTAGCAGATTGGTATCACAATATCATACAGTGTGCTTGCTTCTATCAGTTTGTGCCCTGGAAATGAATAGTGATCGCGAGGTTGCCTACAACCTGTTCTCGGCACGGTGACATCACTCGACGTTCCACACTGTGCGCTTGTAAGACATGTCCAACTCGATAATTGCGTGCTCCGATGAAAGATAGCACTCAGCAAAGAAACACATGATTTCACCGGGTTTTTTTGGCCGTGGAAATGAGTCCGCCTTTAGCCGGAGACTTTTGCATCTGTAGCTGAAGATGACTTTCGTCATTGTGGCTGCATCGTCTAGTCAGCCTCTGGCTACGGCGGCAACTGTACCCCGAGACCCCGTCACATAATTAAATGGCTGATGTCCATCATGCAATGCCAGCTCTGGCGCCGAAATTAACTATTGAAAGACACTGGAATTTTTGCAATTACTCTCGAATATGGTGACAGCAGTTTCCTTTTTCGCGACCGCACTGCTGGGCTGCGCGGCTGGTCGTTTACTCGTGCCCTCGCCCGGAAACATCAAGTCCCTCCTCGCCACCCGCGAGGCATCACAGCGGCCTTTGGGTTCCTCTGAAACGGCGCCAATCTCCTTCACGTCGCGCAAAGGCTCGTCGTACAAAGCGGGAAACTATACGCGCATCGAGCAGGATGGCAGCACATGCACATCCTATGGCGAGCGGCAGTGGACTGGCACGGTCGACGTGTCGGACGATCGCAGGCTGTTTTACTGGTTCGCTGAGAGCCGCAATGACCCGGCCAAGGATCCCGTCATTCTTTGGATGAATGGCGGGCCGGGCGGATCGTCGCTCATCGGCCTCTTTACTGAGATGGGCCCGTGTGTACTCGAGGTGAATGCGACCGAGCCGGTGCCCAATCCCTGGGCGTGGAACAATAATGCGTCGGTTGTCTTTTTGGACCAGCCGGCCGGCACGGGCTTCTCGTCTGTAGCAGAAAGGGGTCAAGCACCGTCGTCGGACGAGGATAGCGCGATCGACTTTCAAAATTTTCTTAATATATTCTTCCGAGATGTCTTTCCCGAAAAAGGCAAGCTGCCGCTCTACATTGCGGGGGAGTCCTATGCTGGCCACTTTACATCTACGTATACCAAGCATATTCTCGACGCTCGAGCACTTAATTCCAAGGACGCCTTTTGGGGCGACATTGCTGGCTTAATCAACGTGAATGCGGTACTTGACTGGACCGCGGTCGGCATCGGGGCGTATGAGCTATTGTGCTCCGACTATCGCGGTCGCGATTTTCTCGAGTCAGAGGAGTGCGACCACATTCGTCTGTCACTGCCAGAGCTGGCGCGCCTTGGGCAAGAGTGCCGTCAAAGTACAACAAAATACGGCTGTCTTGGATTACAACTTTTCTGGGTGGAAAATATTGATGGCATCTATCGAAAGCGCATCAATTCCGGTGAACGCAACAACTACGACGGTAAGCCTCACGCGCAGAGTCACCGACATGACACGCAAGCTATGCTAACTAGTAACCTTTAAAGTCAATATTCCATGCGTGGGTGAGAATGGCTTTTGCGAAGACATGCGCCACGGAAACTTTTCCAGGTACCTCAACCAAGATCACATCAAAAAAGCCATTGGCGTACCCGAGTCAATGAACTTTCAAATCCTTGACACAGCTGTTGGCGAGGCCTATGCAATTGCAATGTCACAGAGCAGAGCACGGACATTGGAATCTGTACTTGATGCACCTGCTGGCTCTGGTCTAGACGGTATACGTCTTCTGGTTCTCAACGGCAACGAGGACTACATTGTCAACACGCCGGGCCAAAAGTGGCAGTACGACAACCTTTTCTGGGGCGGGTACGCAGATTACCGAATCAGCAAATGGAGCGACCTGCCTGAAGACGTCAACGCGACCGGATTTTGGAAGGGCACAGAAGATGGACGCCTGGTGTTTGTCGGCGTGGATGGTGCGGGCCACGGGGTACCGAGCTATCTGCCCGAGGCCAGCTACCGTATTTTGCAGCGCTGGATCGCCAATGAGTGGCGTTAATGATAGAAGGTCTTGTTCTCCATGGTAAACTAGAATCATCACTCAGATTTTTTCAGCAAATGTTCCGCTCTCAGCCGCCACCCCCTTCGCGCCTTGAATTTGTGCCTGCCGAGTGCATGGCGATAAGAAAACCACGTCGGACGCACCATGTAGTATTTATCAAGCACGCCTAATGATTGTCCGTCATGTCGCATTTCATGATGTTGTATTCACGCAGGCAGCCAGGCACTTATCGCCACATCGTTCGACGCTCTATCCACTCATCGCAGCGCACCATGCCTCCAGCTAGCAATGCTTACCCGACGACGAGGGACGAACCTGAATAGGATCAAAATGATTACCACATGACTGCATTGATGCAAGTCTTTTGCCTATCAGATAGACATGTAGTATACGCTACGTT
The DNA here is from genome assembly GCF_028009165.1 of Akanthomyces muscarius. Taxonomy (NCBI): domain Eukaryota; kingdom Fungi; phylum Ascomycota; class Sordariomycetes; order Hypocreales; family Cordycipitaceae; genus Akanthomyces; species Akanthomyces muscarius. The sequence goes on along the minus strand of NC_079243.1, from coordinate 1,179,130 downwards.
ACCACAAGCTTAATATAAACCCATGTACCCCACGCCGGCATTGCGTGGGGTACATGGCAGCCACGTCTTGCGGCTCCCAATAGGATGCCACGACCGAGCGAGCGCTGATCCCCATTAGGAAGTAGACTGCACTTGATGTGGGATCATGCGGCACAGGTCTTACGGAAAATTAAATGAAGGGCTGCCCGATCCCAAATAGAGACAAAATCCGTAGTGGGTGGTGCATGACTTGGCAGTCTTAGGGTTGTAACGGGAAATAGATTGCTGTGGAGGCTAGCTGGCGGGTAAGGATGAAACTCATCAAGCCAGTCACCTACACGTTCATGCGAATGGCACACAGAACCACTGCGAGCTCCGCAGAGCGTTTGCAGGAAATTCTGCACCAGTAGTCCCGAATTGGAAGGTAGCTGTTTTTAGTCTCATGTTGACAGGAATTGGGTTTGAAGGCGACGGTCCTCGCTGCGACAGTACTGTGGGAGCATCGGTCCTTCATGTTACGGTGTCATGGAGAAGCAACCAGAGCCATGATAATGAGGGAAGCTGATGTTGATCATTGGGGTAGTATAGGTATTACTCGCGACCTACTATATATATAGCACCGTCTACCGGCCTTGGCTTATCTGGATCAAGTCGCTCAACATCACACCTCTCAAACAGAAAAATCATCTTTCCACCACTTCCAAAAATGAAGGTTCTCGCTACCGTTTTTGCCGCTGTTGGCCTGGCCTCCATGGCCGCTGCGCACATGGAGATGAAGAGCCCCCCGGCCCTGCGCTCCAGCTTCAACCCCAACACGGGCGACGACGAGGACTACGACATCCGCTCGCCCCTCAACTCGGACGGCAGCGACTTCCCCTGCAAGGGCGACCTCGGCCTCCTCGGCACCAAGGAGGGCAAGCCCGTCGCCACCTGGGCGCCCGGCGGCACCTACTCTTTTGTGATCCACGGCAACACACCGCACAAGGGCGGCAGCTGCCAAGCGTCCGTCTCCTTTGACAAGGGCCGCACGTTCAAGGTGGTGCACTCGTACATTGGCAACTGCCCCGTCAACGGCGACTCGAGCTACCAGTTCACCCTCCCCAGCGACACGCCCTCCGGTCAGATGGTCTTTGCCTGGACCTGGTTCAACAACGAGGGCAACCGCGAAATGTACATGAACTGCGCCGTCATCACCGTCGCGGGCAAGAAGCGCCGCGACGCCTCGGTCCCGCTCGCCAGCCGCCCCAACATGTTTGTCGCAAACGTGGGCAACGGCGTCTGCACCTATGAGGGCACCGATGTCGACTTTCCCCAGCCCGGTCCTGACGTGAACCGCAACTCGCGCAACCCGCATGCGCCGGGCAAGGGCACTTGTGATATCTTTGGCGGCGGCAAATGAGCGAGGGATACTATTGCGAGGGAAAAGAGGCAAGATTGCATGTACATAGAGGGCCTTGAACATTTTTGACAGTATATATTTTATTGAAATTCGTCATGCTGCTCTATATTTGCCGTGTAAACACTTTGCTTGATTTTATGCTGTACTTACGCTTCCTTGTTGAGTTTGCTCAAGTACACTTTGGTCCGCGAGTGAGTTAGCAGATATAACATGCCTCCCAATCAGGGTCACTTACGTGCGCAAAGATGTCCCAGCCACTGACATAGGCTCCCTAAACAAGGGTGAATGTACTCGCCACCAGGTCTGGAGGCGCAAAGTCCTGTAAGCTTTGTGGCACGCGCCTTGCTTCTGGCTCTGGCGCGGGGGGGGGGGGGGGGGGGGTCGCCTCTTGCTTCTTCGTCGCGCAGTTTCTCCAGAGCCGCCTCGTGAGCCTCTTATACAGGACCATTGGGCATCATGCCGAATTTCCGGTTCAACTAGCCGGCTTCGGCCATGTATGTAGCGCGCTGCTTACGAATTGGCTCGAACACCGCGGTCCCTTCTGGGATGCTGCTAGCCCGCGATATGCATTTTGCCAAACAAGCGCTGTCCTCGATGGAAGAGCCAGCTCCCTGAATTTTAAATTATTGTTAGTGTATTTTGGGGGGAGAAGAAATGTCTTTCTAGCTCGATATCCTCACTCGTGCCGCAAATGGACGCATCGCGTGTGCCGCATCGCCAATCAAGACGACCCTGCCGTTCTTGCTGGTCCATGTGCCAAGCTCCGGGATGTCCAAAAAATTCTATATATAGCACGACCCGGTAGCCAAGCTCAAAGTATTTTGCAATCACGGCTCCGCTTTAGAAAACTGCTTCTTGACATCTTCAACATCGTGCAGCTTGTCCCAGGCGCCGTTTTCTCCGTCGTCTTTCTCGACGCAAAAAAACGAGGTTGCAGGACGACGGTAGATCAACTCCAACCACTTTCTGACTCGGACCAACCCAGAATCCGCTTCTGTTCAGGAAAATTTCCAAGTCCTTGTGCTGCTTGAGCTTCTCTCGATCGACGTTGATGCTGTAGACAGTCACTGGATGAATGACATTCACACTACCTACCGTCTTGGTGCGGGTTTTGGAACGAATCCCTGAAGATGTAAGCGGCATACATTCTGTTTTGTGTGGCGCTGTCGCTTACCGTCGGAGGCAATCACAAGATCGAACAAGAAAGTCTGTTCATTCTCCATTGTGAGAAGTGATCTATCGGCTTCAGCATCAATGTCCGCGACACTGGCGCCAAACCTGCACACTGCCCCAAGTTCCGTGGCGCGCGCTAATAGAATACCCAGTAAGTCGCTCCGTAAACATTCCAAATTCTATCTTCTGTCAATGCGTATCCGCAGTATCTTCAGGGTGGATTTGCAATATACGCACGGCGACTTGTAATCTTTTGCGACACGGTGGCGGGCAAATTGTATAGCAAGTGGCCATCCGAAAGTGTGTATATTGTTCACCGGTTGAAGCTCAGGGGAGCACGCTTCGATCTCTTTCGCGATGCCGTATTCTTTCAGAACACGAGCATCGTTGATGTGAAGCTGCGCGGGACCGCTAAACGTTGGCTGGCAGTTTGCGTACTTCTCCAATACCGTGACGCGGTGCTTTGCGTCATCTTCAATGAGTACCCCAATTGCAGTGGCCACACGCGCTATACCAGCGCCGAGGATGGCGATGTTGAGCCAAGGATGGTTATGGCCGGCCGTCGTGTTTGTCACGGCCGTTCGTTCGTATCACCTTCAATGCGAGGGGGTTTTGTAAAGTTATCCTGAGGATGTCAACGTTCAGACATGACCCGGCTGCTGCCGACGAAGCGGTCCCGTGGAGCGCAGCTCACGCGGCATAATTGCCAAGCAGCTACACCACAGCTGCGTGACCAATTCTGTAGGATCACGGTGCAGCCGATGTAGATCAGAGATTTTTGCAACATGTCAGTATTATAGTTCGTCATTCCAATTTCTATAATATTCCGGATAATTCGTTGCAATGCGGTAGCAGGCTCATGGTGTTCCGACTACTGTCCATGATGTCGGCCCGTGTAAGCCATGACGCTAGTTACCTGGCATTGACAAACCAAGCTTTTCTTCCAGAGCGATCTTTGTTAGTGATGAAAAGCATGTTTCCATAAATGCTACCTGAGGATAACATAGAAAACCTGTGAAGAAGCTCACAGCGTGCGGGAGCTATCATCATTTCAATAAGAATGGTATCGGGATCGCTAGTTAGCTATAGTTAACAGCTTACTAGGTTACTTCTACCCATGCCATCCTCACTATCTGCTGGCGCTGATCCCACACTTCACATGCGGCTTGCTGGAAGCTGACAGAAACGAGGGGAGAAATGATAGATAGATTTCTACAAATGACGTCAAATAACTGCCGATCGCTTGTCATTCCGACCCAGTTGGCGAGCAGGGCTCCTCTCAGCTCTCCATTGCGGCGCTGCAAAATACAACTAGTAACTAGCCCATCGCGTTGCAGATGCAGCTGTATCCAAACTGGCACACAGCCGCCCAGCTTGTCCTAGATTTCTCGCAGCCTTGACGTCGCAACTTATCTGCCCTTCACCGCACCATCATCCTCCGCGGCGCCGGCGTCCTTGTCCATTTCGATAAAGCAGAGGTCCTCCGGAATATTGATCGAAGCGAATTCACCCGCATCGCGCGGAAACGGGCTCGTCTCCCCCGTCTCGCGGTATCCACGACTCTTGTACCACGCCAGCAGCGCCGTGCGCGACGACAGCGCATTCAGCGACAGCTTCTTGACGCCCCATTCCCGCTTGCAAAAGTCCTCGCCGTAGGCCAGGACGCGGCCGCCGACGCCCCCGCGCTGGTACTCGTCCTGCACGATGAGGGTCGCAATGCGGCCCGTGTCGTCGCCCTTTTTGCCGACATTGACAGAGGCAATGATTTCGCTGGCCTCGTTCTCGGCGACAAATGTCTCCCAGCCCTCCATGGCGAGACCTCTCTTGATGCTCTCGACCGAGAGGGTGTACTTGGAGGCAAGCTCCGCGTCGCCGGTCCAATTGGGCCGCGAATCGTTGGTGGAAAACGCGTGCTCGTTGAGGTCGCGCAGGCGAGGTGCGTCGTCCAGTGTGGCGCGGCGGAAAGTAAGAGATACCATGGTGCAGGTTTTTGGATTTTTTATGAAGTGTTGGAAATTTTCTTCACGAGGATATTGATGGACCAATCTTTTCTTCAAACACACGCGCCGGTAGCTAATTATTTATATGTAGCTCCGCAGCCTTGTGTGCTGACTGCTGGTCTCAAGATTCCCCAAACCCAGCGGTCATCTCGGGCGCTAACTGCTAACTAACTAGGTGGTTGACTACAATAGTGAGGCTCTTCCAGCAGCTATTTTGAGCTTGCCAAGTGCCTGTGGTATTGCTCGCCGTATTCCCGCAAAGGGCGCGCCGTAGGGCTTGGTTCTTTTGGAGAAAGGGCGCAGGCACCGCACTAAAGTTGTGCGCGGCATTGACACCGCTCCTAGATTTTGACGCCATCGCGAAACGGCAGCATCGTGTCAATGCCTTTATCTTATGTAAAATGGTTCGCGCACTGTTCTGTTGTGAAAAGGCAGCCCGGTGCGGGGGGCTCCTGTATTAGTACAGGCAGCTGCGGCATCTAGCATCCTAGCTAGTGTGCGCCTTGTGAGAGAAGTGAGATGTCGTAGAGGACATTTTCGCGCGCCCTTGCCAAGGCTGCTGACGCGCGGACGAGCTTCGTTGTATGGATGGTGACCAGTCTGTGGAGACCACAAGCAGTTTCTCTATTGAAAGCAGATTGATGAGTAAGTTTTCATGCTTTCTCTGTTTGTTGCCCTTTTCGTCCCTCAAGCCTGTTGCCAGCACAAATTCAGCTTTAGCAGTCGTCAAATTTGTCAACAATTTGTGGCTCAGATCATGCAGTCATGGACACGGAGATTAAACATTCGTTTCTTGATATTCGTTCTTCAAATCTCGTGTCTTATCTCTGGCTTAAATCGCTCAATATCTGACGTGCTTCGAATCACCAATTTCGGGGATGCGGCTCGACCAACTCACCGACAGGCGTAGGGTAGCAGTCGCCTGGCACAGCTCACTGCCGCATCATCAATGAGGTCAAATTGGGCAACGTAGCTGTCACATGTGAACGAGCTTGTTCTTGCATCTCAGTATTTTGTTCTTGAGATAAGACCGCCGATGAGGCTTCCTTCATTGCCGTACACGGAAATATCCCGTGTGCCACTGCCGATACTGATACCGCAGTGTTGCTCGTGCAAGTCCCTGGTCCGACTCAGGCGGTATCGACGTCGAGTGAAGCAGCAGGGGTCCCTTACATTCCGCAACTTCGATCCGATCCTTCGCAATGCATACGCAAACAAGGGAATCGATGTTCAGGGGATTGCTTGGACACTCTCAAGCTAGCCATAACTGCGAGTCTCATGGACCAATAACGGATGATGATATTATGGGGTCTCAGTTGCCAAGATGATCATCCGGCTAGCTCTGGGGAGCGACAGCGAGGCTGACGTCTTTACGTGAGCATCCGGCTTGTCGGGCTGGAGTCCTGGAACGGAGTCCGTGCACAGCACTCATCTCTGATAAAATGGTTGCCACCGATTGGCTGCGTTGGCCAGATATCACCGCATCTTTCCTGCATTAGCTCTGGTACGAGCCGTCCGGTCTTATCTGATAGAAAATCAAGGAAAAATCCAGACTGGGGGTGGGACAAAAATTAAGGACGAAAACTCCGGGGGTCTGGGGCTGTCAACACATTATTTCATCGCTTTTTGTCCAGCATCGGGGCACAAGCATATGATTGACAATTCGGGCAGATAGATTAACGATCGGCTGCATACTCTGTTGAAGTTGGCTGCCTCCCGATTGACCTTATCGCGGCGTCGTCATTTTCCAGTTTTGCTTTTTCATCTCGACCTCTGATATACACCGGTGAGTTTCCCCTGGCGCTTCGCACCTCGTTCATGTAGCCGAGGCTTCGGCTTGATTATTCGAAACACGGGAGGAATGAACAACTAGTCCGCCCACTAGTGTCAAGAGGCGGCGGCCATCGGCCATAGTGGCATAAGGTTTACAGCCAGCCACAAGCGAGCGGGAATAGTAAACAATATGAAGCAAAGCTTGTGTTACGGAGAAAACAAGATGCCGTAGTGCCACGCGGCTTCCGCGCGCCGTGAGCGGACCTCGCTGCGAACGACTGGCCCTGCTTGCGTGCCACTGAGCACCTGTGCAGTAATGAATTATAATGCTCTGATAACTGGCGAAAACTACCAGCTCTTGACAAGATCGCAATGATGGTTCTTTTTGCATATGTTAAATGCTCCAGAAGCCATTATAACTTGCCTTGTGGGGAACTGCCCTCGCAAGCTGCCGTCAGGTGGCTGCATGGAATCTTAGATCCGGACCGCCACTGCTACTCACAGTAGCAGAATGATGCTGAAGTCGAGCTGACCTTATCAAAGAAGGGACCGTGGCACCTCATCCTTGCAAGCTCGGCAGACCAGAATCAAACTTCGAGCTAAAGCATAGAAAATATTCCGACAAGTATGAGATCTATCCGAGCTTATCAATGCGTATATTGCCGGCTCTTGCGTGAGTATAGTTCTTGTCGGGGCTGAGATAGAATTGGGCTCTATATGTGCCTTGTTTGATTGAATTTGAGTATAAATAAAGAGAATCCTTTCCTCTCGGTGATTCAGTATCTTTCAATTCAACAGCCTTCACTCTCTCACCTACAGACTACCCCAAACTCACTACACAACTCTCAATTCATCAAGATGAAGTTCTTTGCCACCGCCACTCTCGTCTCCATGGCATCTGCTGCCGTAATTCAACCTCTCGAGACTCGCTCCTACAACCCCTGCAGTGGCCTCACATCTGAGCCTCTCTGTTGTGGCACCAGCGTCGACGGCGTCCTTGAGCTGGACTGCACTGCTCGTACGTTAACCACGCTGACTGATTTCCGAAAAGTTTCCCAAGACAAGTTATTAACATTTTTACAGCCGGCGCCAATCCTGACTCTGGCCCTGCCTTCCGGGATTCGTGCGCCGAGGTCGGAAAGGCTCCTGGATGCTGTCTGCTTGGCCTTGCTGGCCTTGCCCTCGTCTGCAACCCTCCCGCTGGAGTCTAGATCAATGCGCACCATATATCGGCGTACAGCTCTTCTTCATCACTTTCGTTGCCGGATATACTAGAGAAATTAAGTTTATAGATAGGGAATAATATAGAATATTGACGATCGAGATCCTCAACGAACGCCACTTTCCTGCCGAGGCACTTCCGCAAAGATAACCGGGGCAAAGTGCTTCAACAAACCATGGAAGTATTGTTATATTATTAAAAAGTCTTCTCAATAGGCTCAATCATCACTCGTAACCCTCTGCTTCCAGGACCGGGCATCGGCGCAAAGTAATCACCAAAGACATCCCAATCGCTCTGCTTAGTCTCATAGAGTTTCAGGCTGAAGCCGCATTCCGGGCCAAATAAGCGCGCTACCGTCAGAACAAGATCAATATATGCTAGCTCTTTGCCCACACAGAGCCTCGAACCGCGGCCCCATGGCTGGAGATATTTCATGAGTCGTTTATAGTCGGCCTGGTTCAGCCAGCGATCGGGATTGAACTTTTCTGGCTCGGAGAAGATTTTGGGATCCATATGCATATCGTTCATACACACAGAGATATGAGTCTAGTCACTTCTGGTAAGTTCAGAGTTTAATCATGTATGGGCAGCAAGTTGTGAGAACGAACCCCTCGAGGAAGAAGATATTGCTGGTACTGAAAATCGGCCACATTGGAGTAGCGCGGCAGTCTGCCCGAAACAGAGTTGCTCGTGCGCATAGCCTCATTAATTACACCAGTCATATATGGCAAGGCTCGAAGCTCCTGATACTCCAAGGCCGACCCCTTTGCGGTGCGAGCGTCTTTGAGTTCGCTTCGGAGCCTGGCGTGGATCTCGGGGCTTGTGAGAGCATGGTAAGTAACAGACGTCAAAACGGTGGACGTGGTCTCGTTTCCAGCAAGAACGAGGCTTCGGCAATCACCAAACACGCGAGTAAAGGTCTTTTGCTTTTCTGGAAGGTCCGCAGCGAGCATGCTCTGCACCACGTCTTGTGGGCCGTCATCCGGCTGAATAGGCCTGTTGAAGGAATACCTAGCACATTCATTGACCTTCTGCGAAGGTTCATACCATGTTTAGTAAGAATAGCAAAGCCGCGCTTGAGGGACATTTTGACGTACCGCCATGAACACCTGGACAGCCTTGGGGCTGATCTTGTTGGAGATGGCGTCTGGGACGGACTGAAGAATCCAGGATGGGATCCCAAGAAAATGGCGATTGAGTAAGCCTATGCGGCCATAACTTCTGATAGCCTGGTTGAAATCTTTGCTAAAGTTAGGATCAGCCAGGCCACCGAATGGCCTTTGGAAGGCAAAGGCGGTGGTGACGTCAAGGGCGAGGGACCGATACGCATCGCTCAAGTTGATGACCTGGCCAAAAGAAGAAGCGAGACGATCATGGAGCTGCTCGACTGTGTCTTGGACCTTTGGTATGTTTTTGGTGACGTTTTGCGACGAGAACCACGCCTGCAAAGCCTGACGATGAACGCGGTGGAATTGGTCTGGCTCTGTCGTGTTAGTGCTCTGGGCACTGCCGAAACTCCTGTAGTACCACCAGGGCTTGTTCGCCTTTGAAGATAACTTGTAGACGTCATTCCAGTTGGAGTCCTTGATGTGAACCTCCCATGGATTGATCCGCACAATGGGCCCTGCGGTGATGTGTGCGTGTTAGCGAGCGTCCGCACTCGGTAGGTATGCCATGGACGAACCGTATACGTCGTGCAGCCGATCTACTTCGATCCAGTACCGGCCCCCTCCATCTTTGACTAGCTGAAAGTAGGCCTCGTAAGCACCTGTGGCGGCAGCAAGAATAGGGCCCGGGACTCGTGCAAGCGGATGAAGCGTGAGACGGTAGGCCACAACTGCAGCGATGAAGAGGGCTGCCAAGCCAATCATGGCCAGAAAGTAATGGTCTTGAAACATTCTGCTGATGAAGCCGCAGTAAAATGTCGCAAAACTAGTTGTGTCCTATACTTGTCTGCTTTTATTACCACACGCTTCAGGTGCACCGAAGGCTATAGCTGAGCCAATATATAATAAGCAGTGGCTGACGCCTCCCACGTGAATTATTGGCATGTGCCATCAGCGAAGCTGAAAGTAGATGGCTTGATGTCTCTACAATGGCCTATCAACTCAAGTATACATGAAATTTTTAAACTGCTTATTTGTATTATACAAGATTTTGCAATTTCCTGGCTGAAATAGTTGGGGAATACCTCGTGAGGGAGCCAGGCTGCAGCGCGCCCGGGCAGAGCCACTGTGGCTGCTGCCAAGCGTGGATGTTAATGGCAGCACGCAGACGCGTCTTGTTAATCCTTTCGTTTCATTATTCATGTTTTAATTGCAAGCAGCTATATATATATCCTCCAATAATCAGGTTCGAAACGAAATCGATCGCCCAGATTGGGCAGCTTGTCGAGGTGTAGAAAACGGGCTGGCTACCGGACTCAGCCTCATTTTCCACATCCGCAACAACTCAGGCATCTGAGATACCTACCGCACTTTAAACCCGATCGCTGGGATCCTGAGCAGGTCAAGAGCCAGCCAGCGGGGCCTTTTCTCCCGTTTTGCGTCGGGACAGCGCACGTACATCGACAACTGCTTCGTCCTGCAGGCCGCCATGGTCTTCCTGCTGAAGCTGGTGTATTGCTACGATTTCAGCCTAGCCAGAGGCGATGCGGTTGAGTATGAGCCCTACTTTCAGTTGATCCGGCCGACGAATCTGTATGCCAGGGCTAAGAGGAGGGTCGAGTGGTCTGCAGGCGGACGCTGATGAATGGTGGCAGGTATGCAGCGAGGATCCAGCTTTGCGTAGGGTTCGAGAGGCGATCGAAAGACGATCCGCAACTTGACTTGTTTTCTTTTGGAGAACTGCATTCATCTCGTAAAGTTTCTGCATCCTGTCAAATGCACATGCCAATTGATAAGACTGTATGTAACTTGGCTCCTTTAAGCTGGTTGGAGCGCCGCTTTTGTTAGGCACAGCCGAGCTTGCCCACCACCAGCATGATCCGCAAGCAGACTGCTCACTAATTGTCAGACTCTAGGGGGAGGGACGGGGGGAAATCGTCTCTCGCTGCTTTAGATGGTCGGCTCCAACTTCGAATTCCAATTCCCCGCTTCCCTTTGATGAAGCCGCTCTTCCAGTTGTCGATAATTTTCATCTTCCGTTATCCTCCTTCATGGCCAATAATTTCGTTTTTTTTTTCTTTCACATTCATCGGCGTGAGCCCGGCCGCCGCATCTCATACCAGCCATGCCGCACAGGCGACCCTTGCGCTTTGTCTCCGAGTCTGTTCGTGGCAAGGAGACCACATATGAACATGTATACATACTCTCAGTAAATTTGCCATCTCCTCTTTCAAACAAGAAAGCAAAGAAGAGCCAAGCAGTACACTCGCAAAGCCTATGCCTACCAGCAATCAAGAACAAATCATGATTATAGAAGTACTCCGGTTCCTAGCTCGATGGCCTTTGTTACTACATATGTGCCTACAAGAGCACCCCCAGTTTGTTTCGCAGCGTCAGCTTCTGGACGAGCGGATATAGTGCAGTCTATTAACGATGGGGCGATGCTATATCAGTTCAGTTGCGCGACGCAAGGTTTGCACAAAAAAGTTTTCTACATTTTATGCTACTGATAAGTAAGAAATGATAGACAACACACAGTTCAAGCAAATGCTTGATTGAGCAAGTCATAACAATAGCGCCACAGTGTTCGAAAGCAGAGAGAAGACCAAGAATGATCATCAATTCTATTTATTGTTATTGCTATTGCTACATGCAACTGTTTGCGAATGTTCCGCTTCAGTTGTGTCGATCATAAGGTTTCCTGTTGTGTTCACGATCCAGGGTAGGTGTGCTGGTGTTGAGGCGGTTCAAAGAGTGGGCGAGGGAACAGACTCCAGAGAGATTATAGCTTGGGGCGAAGAAAGCAAATGGCGCTGTCACTGGGCGCTTACACGGGGTGATGAGCTGAAGGTGCGACACCAACCGGTTGCACGACACGGCGCTCTGACGTGGTACTTTATTTCAACTGCATGACAATCTTGACTACTTTCCACGTTTGATTAGAAAGCTGATCATTTTTTGTCTCGTCGGCGCAATCGTAGCGTCTCTGAGCCGCTAGGACTGTCGTCTGGAATATTGGTCCAAGCCCAGGCTCTGGTCGCTCGTGAGGATGGAGGTTGAACCAGGTCGCAATCGCATCGTCCCGGGGCACGGAATAGTCCAGCAGCCGCGTGCCAAACCGACCAAAGCATGCAAGGGGTGCGGCCAGCCACGCCCCAACGGGCGGTAATAAAGCAGCTGCATGAGATGGCGAAGCATCAGCGGGGTCAGTGGTCACCAAGCCTAAATCGGGCTGACTTGATGTGAAGGCGGGCGCAAGTCTGCAATGTGACGTGGATAAGGCACACGTAATTTACGGTAAAAAGGCAGTGTCAGCGTGGAACTTGTTTTACCTTTTCTTCTCCCTTTCCTCATTCTTTTCAAGTCGACAAGAGAGAAATTAGGCAAAAGAAAATGGAAAAGCTCAACGCCATCTTGCAAGACGCCGTGCCCTCGGGCGAGGACGCCACAGGCAAAGTATTGGGCGCGGCCTTTATAGTGACCAACAAAGATGGTACGCATGACGAGTTGGTGCTGACGGTCCGGTGTGCCGAGGCAAAAAACCCACGACACCACTTCCCGCCTCTCATAGTATACTCTTGTTTTGCTAATCTTTTTTTCAAAACTCAGATTTTCTGTATTCCGGTGCTGCCGGACGCATCGGACTCGACGATGCATCGCCGGCCTTTTCGGCAGATTCCTTTACCTGGATCGCCTCCATGAGTAAGGTCGTCACGGCGACGTGCCTCATGCAGCTCGTGGATCGCGGCCTTGTCAGCCTCGACGACGATGTTCGTCCCAGATTCCCCGAGATGCAGGCGGCCAAGGTCCTGCGCGGCTTTGAGGAGGATGGCACGCCCATGCTCGAGGAAAATACCGAGCCGATTACTCTCCGGTGAGCTTCACCAATCTCCTTCCCAAAGCAACAAGAAAAAAGTCTACCCAGCTGATTACAACCTCGCAGCATGCTTCTGTCGCACACCTCGGGCTACCCCTACGAGTTCTCCAACCCGAGAGCCCTGCAGTGGTCGCAGCGCGAGGACCGCAAGGACAAGTTCCCGGCGCGCAGCCGCGCCGCCATCGACACGCCGCTCGTCTACGCGCCGGGCGAGTACTGGAACTACGGCACGGGCCCGGACTGGGCCGGCGAGCTGCTGGCTCTCGTCACCGGCCAGCCACTCGGCGCCTACATGCAGGAGCGCATCTTCGCGCCGCTCGGCATGCAGGACACGGGCTTCCACCCGTCGCGGCTGCCGCACGTGCAGGGCCGCATCGTGACGGACGTCGTGCGCCGCGGCGGCAGGCTCGAGAGCGAGGGCCCCATCGTCGAGGACTGGACCATGGAGGGCGGCGGCGGCGGGCTCTTCTCGACGGCGAGCGACTTTGCCAAGTTCCTGCGCGGGCTGCTCGCGGGACGGCTGCTGGGCGACGCCGCGCTCGACGAGCTGTGCGCGCACCAGCTCTCCCCCAAGCAGGTCAAGGGCATCGAGGCCTTTACGTACGACATGGGCGTGCACGGCATCGTGGCGCCCGAGTTCCCGAGGCACGCGCGCATGCAGCAGGCCCTCGGAGGCATGGTCAATGTCGACGACGTGCCAGGCAAGCGGCGCAAGGGATCCATTTCGTGGAGCGGCGCATCAGGGCCGCGCTGGGTGAGTGACGTGTTTTTGCTTGCGCGGCTTCTGCTGCCGTATAGGATTATCTGCTGATTTGCGTATCGAAAATAGTGGGTTGATCGCGAGACGGGGATTGCGGGCGTCATGATGCTCAATGTCATCGAATACGACCCTGCTGCTAGTGATGCCGGCGCGCCGCCGTCGGGGTTGCTGTGGCAGAAGCTGGAGACGGCAACCTATGGGGATCTGTTGAAATAGAGACAAATTTCGTCTCATGATTTATTAGAATTAATTGCGAATGAGGCCACCAGAGCTTTTCTCCTCTGGAACGTGAAGGTGTGCTCCCTTTAGCTCATGTCCTTTGTTGTCGCAGTCGAGGCAGAGCCATGTTAACTGCCGCTCCCCATTACATCCTGACATTTACCATTGTGCTCGAATCGGCTGCAGTTTTTTCGTGGTTAGAATACATTCAGCTGCTTCTTGCTGTTCGAGGCACGGCGACCTACAATCTATTCTCCGGGTTGACGCAATTGTACGCAATCATGCTGCAGTTGGCGGTAAACTGCCGCATCACGCTGAGGTCAGCGACGCTGATGGCGCAAATGGTCGACGCATCGCTGATCGCTGGACAGGAAAAAGTGCACTGTGATGGCGGTGCAGGCTGGGCTTGGGCAAGTCCCTGAAGGAGGATGAACAGGGTTACCGCACAAAACTTCATTTTGAAAGGAGTAGACCTGGACGCGGTATCTTGTCGCAATGGTGTGCGTAAATTGGGAGTTCAATTGCGCAAATGGGATGATTATCCGACCCTCTTAAGGCTGGAAAAGAGACTGGAGAAACCTTTTTTGCAGTCGGGTATATCTGCTGCAATATCATATTCCCTCTCCTTCCTTCTGCTTGAGACAAGGTCTCGGATGCGGCAAGCGGGCAGGAATGTACGAGGGCGGGGGAGATGAAATTACACATATGAGACGTGTCTTTTCACCGAACCACCGGACAGAACGCGGGCAGAAAGGAACTGTCTATAGAATATTATCGTAGCATAGCCCGAGAACGTATCCGTGGCATCTGTATTAGATTTGAGGACTGTTATTGCTTTTTTGCGACGCAAGGTATAGACCAGGGCTTAAGCCAAGCAGCAGCTGTAGGAAATTCTTTCTCTAGGAACTAATGATAATCGCAATTCAGGATGTTTGATCTTTCGTAAAGTGGTATCCTGGTCGGTAATTCTCAGTTGCTGGGGTCCTCTGGACACAGGTGAGCGATGACCACACCTCCGCGGGAAATAGTTGGTACGCGTTAGGAGAAGAGTGCAATCTGCCTTTGAAGAGGATTCAAGGTTTGGTGAAGAAGACCTGCGCGAAGGTGTCTCTCATGCCTTTTTTTCCTCAACCTTTGAGAGGCTCGCCCCGTCCGAACTAGGTTGTCCTGTTGCAAGGTCCGCACGATGGTCAGGAAGGCGAGACGAGCCCGCAGTAGAGATGCCCCAAAACAATGATCGCACGGTGGCTATGCTACCGTATCTTTCTACATAATGATGCAAAAAAATTGATAGTTGCACAGTGGACAACATCATGGGGCAGCGGCGCTTCGATACAGGACGAGCTGGTGAGTTGTAACGAGGGCCTGGCACTGATACATGGTTATGTATGTATTGGCCGTTTCATTTATAAAGCGCAGTTTGAATCCAAAGACTGAAATGTTCTTTTATCGGGTCAAGCATTGATGCGAAGGTGGAAGCTAAAGAGATCAGTTTCTCAGTAACGATTACAGCAACATGGCAGCCGATGAATTTCCACCACTTGAGAGCGCAGTCATTCTGCAGGACTCGAAGAAGTCGTCGATTGTGTATTGTTGAAAGTAGGGCATATCTAGAGGCAAAAGTGATACCGGTCCGGCTCCGAGATCTAGCTGGTACCTCCGAGTCACGGGTACGGCCAGGAACAAGAGCCCACTCCAGCAGCTATCTTGGACCGAAATACGCATGGAAAAAAGTCTAGAAAGTAAGGAATAGCATTTCCTGCCCATTTGTATTTTTTCATTTCTTTTTATCGTTTTTCTTACATTGCATGTCCATTATTGGCTCTCATTGATCTGTCGCAACGCTAGAACCCCGCTGTAAGAACACTTCCAGGCTTCCATTTAGCGGCTCAGCCCCTCCAAACAAGAAGAAGCCTTGCGTCACTGCCACTTCTTTAGCGTGCGGCCTCCCCGCCACAAGGCCGAACCCCACTTGGTCTCTATTCGCCGAGTCCCATGGTTGCGACCTTGCGATTCCGCATCATCATCATTCTACAGTCTCCATTCACACGACCCCGTCCCCTCGACTCTCTCCGATCAGAAACACCGCCGTCCGACAATCCTTCCCCCGTCGTCGCCATGTCGAATCGCCAGCTCGCCCGCGACATGCAGGTCGAGTTCCAGGCGCGCTTCCAGGCCAAGCAGGCCCGCCGCGAGGCCACCAAGGCCTCCAAGCAGGACCCCGTCCTCAAGAAGCAGATCCAGGAGCTCCTGAAAAAAGGCGACACGCAAAAGGCCTACCAAAAGGCCAAGGTCCTCCTCTCCAAGCAGGCGCTCGCCCAGCAGATGGACCAGATGGCCGACATGGCCGAGCTCTCGGCCGCGCAGATCCAGGCAAACAACTCGATGAACCGCATGACGCACATGATGGCCTCGTCGTCCAAGGTGATGAATGTCGCGCAAAAGAATACGAATCCAGAAAAGGCGAGTCTGCCCGCAGAAATTGAAAAGAGACCATGGAGAGAAACGCTAACCGGGAGACAAGTACAGACCCTCGTCACCCTCGAGCAGTTCAAGCAGCAGAATGAGGAATACGCCATGTCCAACGGCATCTACCAGGACGCCATCACCCAGTCCACGTCCACGCAGGTCGGCGAGGACGCCGTCCACGAGCTCCTCGGCAAGCTCGCCGACGACGCCGGCATCGAGCTCTCCCAGGAGCTCAACAAGGCGACGCCCGCGACGGCGGAGCCGGCCACCGCCGCCCCCGCGCAGACCAACGACCCCACGGCCGAGGAGGAGGATGCGCTGCAGCAGCGCCTGCGTGCGCTACGAGCATAAATATAAGACACGGAACCGGGTGGAATTTGATGGTATTTTGTTGAGGATGAAGCTGTGCTTTTGCGACTGGACTGGGTAGAATGGAGCAAAGCAAGCCAGATTGACGGCAGTAAATGCCACCCTCGGCCCACTGAAGCCGTCCATTCATTGTACATGGCGTTACTCTTTTTGTCGGTTGGAATCAAACATATTTTGAGCATTGCTATTCTCGTCATCTTTATGAAATCTAAAACACAAAACATTCAATCATCCTTGTACTTGTCGGTTGGAATGAAACATCTCTTTAAGCATTGCTATTCTCGTCATCTGTATGAAATCTAAACATAAAACATTCAATCATCCTCGTACTTTTTTCTGTATGCTTCAAAGCCATGCATGCTATACTCTTGTTGTAGAATCAATCGAAAACTCCATGTTTGTCTTGAATGTACCCATTTCGACTTTGTATTTTATTTTCCCACAAATCTCTGTAGAGATGCCTGGCACATTACATGTACAAGCTCGCCACGGCCGTGATATCGCGCTTGATCATCTCCTGCGCCTGCTGCATCTTCTGGTACAGGTCCGGATCGCCAATGATGCGCGCCGCATTCTTCACCTCGCGGCACGTCTCGTCCAGCCGCGTCATGGTGCGCACAATCGTGCCCTCGAGCACGTCCGTCAGCCCCGTGATGTTCTTGAAGCTCATGCCCCGCGCCCACTCGTACACCACCTCCATGAGGCCGAAGCGCGGCCGCGACACAAAGTCGTTGGAGTCCTCCGACGACAAAATCACCTGCAGCCGCGTCTGCACGTCATTCACCTTCTCCGAAATGGCCACGATGCGCTCGCGTCCGCGCTCGAGGTTGCCGGTGAGGACGGGCTCGACGAGCGTCTTTTCCTGAAATACGAATGCGGATAGCAGGGCGGCAATCTCGGCGGGGTCAAAGTCGGCAAGCACATTGTCCAAAATGAGCTCCGTGAGGACGAGCTCATCGCCAGAGTGCACCTCACAGGCGACTTTGCCCTTGAGCTGGATGCGCGTGGCATCATCAATGAAGCCGAGCTCTTTCAGTACTTGCACGCGCTGCTCGTAGTCGGGTAGAAGTTGCAGGTTCTGATCAGACAGTGACAGCTTGAGCTGCTGGATGTGCTCCTTGATGAGCCACTCGTCGTGGCACATCGCAAAGTGCTTGAGAAAGGCAGGGCACGACATGGCCGACGACGTCGTCATCTTCTTGGCAAGCTGCACTCGTTTGTCTACAATCTCCTGCAGCTGCATGCTCTTGATCTTGGCCATGTCCACCTCGTCCCACTTGTCATCCCACGAGACGCAAATCTCCTGGAGCTTGTCCAAGGCCTGTAAGGCCACCTCGCCGCGCTTCATAATGTCGGGCACGGTGCCCTTGAGCACCCACCGCGTCAGGCACTCCACGTCGCTCAATGGAACATGGAGCGTCTTGGTTTGCATGCGCTTGCGGCCCTGCGGCAGCTTGTGCAGATACTTGCGGTACGCCGGCAGGAACGGCAGCAGATCGGTACCGTCACGGCGATCACGGAGCGGCTTGAGCGCGCACACGTGCAGAGTGGGATCCTCGATCGTGCTTCTGGGGCTCACACCCTCGGTCAGCAGGATACCGACAGTGCGGATGCCGTCCCAGTTAAACACAATCAAGCGTTGCTGCGCAAACATTCTGCGGCCGATCGTAATCTTGAGCAAGCCCTTGTAGAGTTCGGTAGTGAGCTGCTTGTAGTCCTGAGCAGCTTGGTGGCACTCATCAACAGCAGTGTCGCAAATTTTGCACGACTCGCGCTTCACCTTGTCCAAATCCGCCTGGGCCAGCTTGACATCTTTTTCATGCTCAGGGAGGAGTTGCTGTGTGGCGTGCTCAGAGAAACTGCGCTTAATCATTTCTTCAATCTTCAGAGCTTCGACGCGCAGCAGGTTCAGAATCATGTTGTATGTTAGTCTGAACTGCGATCGAAGCTTGGATGGCTCGCCCAGGAGCATATTGCGCAAGTCAGCGACAGGAGGTACATCATCACCGCCAGGGGGGACAATAATGACGGACCCAACCTTGTCCAGCCCACGACGACCGGCACGGCCAGCCATCTGCGTGTATTCGCCTGGCAAAAGATTACGGAACGAGTGTCCGTCGTGCTTGCGGTAGCCAGAAAAGACGACTGTTCTGGTCGGCAAGTTCAGACCCATAGCAAATGTCTCGGTGGCAAACAGCACCTTGACGAGCGTCTCAGCAAACAGAATTTCAACCAGCTCCTTGACGATAGGCAGCAATCCGCCATGATGCACTGCGATACCTCGGCCGAGCAGCTCTCGCAGGCGGATAATTTGCGGCAGGACACGGTCCTCTGGCTTCAGCCGGGCAATCGACTTTTCAATGATCATGTGAATGCGGCTCTTTTCAGACGCCGTACAAAAGTCCTGGTTGCTCAGCGCATCTGCGTTCTCTTCGCATCGCTTCTTGGAAAAGACAAAGATGCATGCTGGCAGGAGCGTGTTGCGCTTGAGATACTGCACCAAATGCACCCACAGATTCTTGTCCTGCGCTGCAGAAGCAAAGCCGGTTCTCCCAGAACGACCCATGTGGCCAGGCGCATGGCTTGCGCGAGGAGGGCCTCCGCCACCACGACCTCCTCTTTGGTTTCCGCCTCGCTGTCCGCCGCCGCCACGTTGCTGGGCGCCGCCACGGCCGCCACGCTGCTGCTGGCCGCCACGCTGACCACCCCGGGGGTTGCCGCCACGAGTCGCGACCGTCGTCTCCGCGCCTTTGACCTCTTTCTTGTTCTGGAGCGTGGCATGGGCCTCCTTCCAGCCCTTTTCGATGAACTTTTTATCGGAATCCACAATCTTGTGGATATCCTTGCCCGCCCAGAGATAGTGTTCAAGCGGTACGGGTCTCTTGGCGGTGGAAATGACATAGATGTCTTTTTGCTTCGTGCGTCCAACCCACGATGCGAACTCGTGGGTGTTGGGCACTGTCGCGGAGAGGAGAATCAGCGAGATGTGCTCTGGCAGCATGATGATGACTTCTTCCCAAACCACACCTCGCTCGAAATCGTTGACGTAGTGCACCTCGTCGAAAATGACAAACTCCACATCGCGAATCAAATCGGCACCGCGGTACAGCATGGAGCGCAGAATTTCCGTGGTCATAATGAGGCAGCTAGCTTCAGGGTTGATTTGCACGTCGCCGGTGAGAATACCGACTTCGTCAAAAGTTTCTCGGAAATCGCGAAACTTTTGGTTGCTGAGCGCCTTGATGGGTGATGTGTAGATAGCCTTGGTCATGTGCCTGGCGGCCAAAGCAATAGCGTACTCTGCCACGACAGTCTTGCCGGCGGAGGTGTGTGCGGCGACAAAGACAGAGTCGCCATTCTCGAGATGATAGACGGCTTCTTTTTGAAACGTATCTAGCTCGAATGGCCATTCTCGCGCCATGTCAGGGACTAGCTCTCTGAAGTTGGCCATTTCTTTCCGAATGTCCACCATGTGTGCCCATTCCTTGCCCGCCTTCTTAGCCCGGGAGGTGGCGAGCACGCCATGTGGCTCAAGTGAAGGGAATTCAACGGGCAAGATATCGTCAATGTCGTCTTCTCCTTCCTCATCTTCGTCCTCGTCCGCATCCTCTTGATCGCCTCCATCCTCTTTGTTCTCCTCCCCAGTAGCTCGCTCCGGCGCCTCTTCCAAAACTTGCTGTACGGCGTCTTCTGCTTCTTTATCTTGTTGCGTCTTCTTCTTTCCGAAATCGATTCCTCGTTCCAGGCCAGGTGCTACTTGAAGCAGGCCTCCGTGGGTGAATTGGATGACTCTGTCGAGCTTGTTGCCATCAGCCTCGCCGTCTCCGCTAGGATCCGCCAGTGCCTGGTCCTCCAAGGCCGCCGTAGCTTCAATGCTCTCCAGACCGCCCGGCGCAAGACCACCGGGTGCAAAAGGGAAGAATCCAGCGGCGCCGCGGACGAATTCTGCGCGGTTGGCGGGCTTTCGGAGCAGGCTGGTCGAGTTTTTGGCGGTGGCGCTGTGCCGGGGCACCGTGACATTCTTGTAACCCGTGACGCGGCCTTCGAGACCCTGGCGCTGAAAACGGGTGACGGTTCTTGTCTGCGTGGGTGCGATCCGGAACAGTGACGAATAGTCGGCTTCATAATCCCAGCGCTGCTGCAGGCGGTTCAGCCACTCGTCTGAGAACTCTGGCGACGGTGACAGGTACAGCTCCTCGAGCTCCGCCTTGATGCGCGCGGGGTCCTGGCTGCCCTTTTGCAGATTTTTGATGGCACCACCGTCTGCATCTTGCACCAGCAAGAGGTCGTCAATGCTGGTCATTTTGTCATCGGCCGAGGTGTATGATGATGAAATCGACTAGGGAAGGTCGAGGTTGGAAGCTTCTGTGGTGTTTGCATTTTACCCCACCACCACTGTCATCGGTCTGGTGGAGCAGTTAGTTGGAACAAGACCAGCAGTGGTCATAGACAGCCCGACCATCGAATGGCAGCACCAAAAAGCTGGTGAAAAAAATTGCCCCGTCTCTAACATGCTAAGATATTGTTTTTGTGGAAATTACAAAGGTTTATTTTCCTACGTCATGAAAACTATTCTTCCGTGCTGAATGTCAGGCTTCAACGCTGGCGCCGTTCTCGCATAGCATCTTGATCATCTCGGCATGATTATTTCGACAGGCTGCTGGAAGTACCGTGCTTCCGCTGTTGACGACTTGATGCTGTCAGGCTAGTTCCCTTCTCAAGCAGCGTTCATGAAGCTTTGGCATGCCCCAACCGCGACTGCGACGTCACTTGTCCCCATGCGGCCTCATTCTGTACTTTTGTGTTGGCTCCTGCATCGTCTCAAAGGTAACCGTCGGAACTATTTTCAAGTGCAGAATAAAGCAGTCCATCCAACCATAGCCAATTCTCCGCCTCGAATTGCCGTGCCAGGCTCACGCTTTGCATCCCCAAGCCGGCTCGTTCAAGAGCTAGCTGCCATGGCTTCTCTCCGGTTCTAGCTGCTGCGTGAGGATCAGCCCCCTCTCCGAGTAATAGTTTCACAGACTCCATATCGCCCGAGCATATGGCCATGTGAAGAGGTGTGTGGCCAACAATATCTTCAGCTTCGATTTGGGCTCCATTCTCAATTAGCAGCTTGATAGCATCAGCCCGACCCAGGCTCGAGGCTGCGTGTAGAGGTGTGATTCCATTACCAGCTGCTGCTCCAACATCGGCTTGATTCTTTATCAACAACTCGATAACATCAGTCCAGCCAGAACTCGCGGCCATGTGTAGTGGTGTCCCTTCCCCGCTGTCGCTTGCTGCTGCGACATCGGCCCCATTTTGAATGAGAATCGCGGCAGCTTCTAGTTGCCCAGCACGGGCTGCATACCAGAGTGGTGTTTTTCCATTGACGTCTTTCAAATCAATGACTTCCTTATGATCAGTAGCGTAGACCTTAATAGCTGTGACGTGGCCGTTTTGGGCAGCATACGACAATGGCGTTCGGCCGGAATCGTTCTGTGCATCCGCATCAGCTCTCTTACTGGCGAGGAGGAGCTCAGAGATACTCTGATAGTTGTTGCGCGTAGCATACAGCAATGGCGTGAGACCTTCCGTATCCCTCACGTTGACGTCGACGTGATGCTTGTTCAGCAGCAGCCTGGCGATGGCCACATGCTCTTGCTGAGTAGCACATAAGAGGGGCGTGAGGCCTTCTGCATCTAATACATTGATGTCGATATCATCGCTCTCCAGCAGCAGTCTGACGACAGCCATATGCCCTCGAGACACAGCACATAGTAGTGCCGTTTGGCCTTGAGAATCTCGCGCATTGATGTCAATGTCATCCTTGTCCAGCAGTAGTCTGAGGATGTCCACATCTCCTCCAGACACAGCCCAGAACAACGCCGTTCGGCCATCATTATCTCGTGCGTTGATGTTGATATCATCCATCTCTAGTATCAGTCTGACGACAGCCATCTTCGATAGAGACACAGCCCAGAACAACGCCGTTCGGCCATCATTATCTCGTGCGTTGATGTTGATATCATCCATCTCTAGTATCAGTCTGACGACAGCCATCTTCGATAGAGACACAGCCCAGAACAACGCCGTTTGGCCGAAATCATCTTGTGCGTTGATGTCGATACCGTCTCTCTCCAGCAGCAGTCTGACAATAGCCATATGCCCTCGAGACACAGCACGTAGTAGTGCCGTTTGGCCTCGAGAATCACGCGCGTTGATGTCAATGTCATGTGCGCTTAGCAGCAGCTCAACGACATCCCAATACCCGTCCCACGCAGCCTGCAAAAGTGACGTGTAGCCTTTAGCATCTCTCTCGTTGACTTTGACGTCCTTCTTGTTTGCGGGAGATAAAAGAACCTCTAGTGGGGTTATCAAGCGATGGTCCGATAGCATGTGCAACATGCTGGTCCACGCCGGCGGGCGGTTGAACAGATGGTCGCTTATTTGACGGCAAATTCGCCGCCATGCTCGGAGAAGCTTGGGCGAAGGCCAACCAAAATAAAGCAGAAGATCGTTCTGGGCAATACCATTCTGTTCAGCTTGTTTGGCATGTTTCATCCAAAAGTTTGCCGCATAGTAAAGCAGAGGAAACCGTGCCTCCAGTGCGTCGCCATGCGCTGTTGACTGTATTACCTCATTCATTTGAACGTAACGTATACACGTTTTGGAGATTTGATGATGCGACTTGCCAATTGCGCAATTTGAGTTGTTCCCGCAGGTGCTCAGGCTATCATCCAGCGCTGATATACCTGTTTCAACGAAAAAGTCCCGCACTGACTGATGAATAAACTGCGCCACTCGCCGGTCCAATGACAATACTGCTTCAACAAGGCCACAGCTGAGGCTTTTCAATCGCAGCTCCATCCTTTCGCTGCTGGTAATATACTCGTCTGACTCCTGTGCCTTTTTCAGCGACTTGATAGGGCTTGTGCGATCAGCGTCGACGGCTAGCACCCATCGCAGCTCGTCTAATGATAGCGGCCGCATCGCAAAGCAGATCCACTGTATCATTTTCAGGGATTTCGATCTTTCTTTCATGTTCTGTACAAGCTCTTCATATACACCAAAGAGTCCGCGCGGTGTGGAGAGGACTTCTGCTTCAATCTTCGCCAGGCTGGCTCCGTTAAGCTCGAGCTCTAGAGCTCGATCAATTTGGAGTGAAGCCCACATGAAAATGCCATCAGCCCTGTTCGTGATCACATCGGCAATCCTCGATGCGGACTTTTCATCTACCAGCGAGAGTCGGTCCTGCACGTAGGCAGAAATATCTTTTTCGTTTTCGCCTTCGAGTGCAATTTCGTATGCAGAACCCAGGTCCAAGACCGGGTAGTGCCGGCACGTAATGCAAATTAGAAACTGGAGGTTCTCTGGCGAGATGCTGGCCAAAAGTTGCCTGAGATGCCTGACCAATTCAATCGCATGCGTTTTGCCGGATTCATCCACGGCATCGATGAATAGCCAGACAACTTGGCGTTTCAAAACAATCGAAATGGCGGAACGGAAGGCATCTTGTAGCTCGCGAAGGTTCCATTGCCAGCATTCCCCTGGTTCTCCCATGGTATCGCATCTTTCCTGAAAAATCCGGACCAGATCTAGATTTGCTTTCGGCACTTGGTTAAGCAACTGGTGCAGCAGCGACCGGAAAAGACCGAGCGGTGTCTTTTCAAGTTCAACACCACGACCATGAAAGAAAAAAGACAGAATTAGTGACTTGCTGCCGGCCTGGATATCTTCTCTTCTTTTTTCGTCAAGAAACCAGCGCAGCAATGTCGACTTGCCAGAACCGGGCTTGCCCTTGATCCATAGTAGAGCGCGGTCCTGACGAGACCAATTTACACATACTTCATGTCGCAACAGCCACCTACATGTACCCTCAGCTGCTCTGATGCTCAAATCATTAGTCCGATCGTTCATTTCTGCAAAGGCCAAGGACTTTGCACAGTCTTTTGACTGCTGAAGGGCGACCAAGTCGAGACCTGTGCTCGGCACAATTAGCTATGCTTACATGTAATAGTCTAGTCGCTTCTAGCGCACCACCATTCGCTCAAGAATTGGTATCTTTCACGGAAGGCTCTAGACGAGCAAACCACGTATATCTTACCAGCAGTCAAGCCTCTCTGGGGAGAAAAGTATTACGTACTAGAGTCATTCTCCCGAGCTGGCTCATGGGTCCCGACCGGTATACATGAAAGAAGCTCCTTTGCGGCGGCGGCGGCGGTTGCAGCGGCATAGTACTGCCACCTGTCATTCTTGTGGGAATCCGAATAGTCAGAGATCCCGCGAATGGCAATACAAGGATACTCGATTAGAATCCCAGCCGCCTCCATCTCAAAGCAGAGAATGTCGCCCACATGGCGTACTGTCGCCTGCCGTTTTGCTGCGCTCCTCATAACTCGATCTCCGGAAGCAATCAGCCCGTAGTGTATTTCAGGCCTATCAGCATCTCGAGCTCGTCTTTGCACAGAATTTTTCCTATCGCAACTTCTGCAAGTGGATTGATTCATATCGTGAGCGTAGTCTATGGCGAAAAGGACATCTTCTTTGGAAGGTGGCCGTCTGTAGATGGAGAGCCGTGGTGATTTCGCTGTCATCTGGCTTATAAATGCGTTGATCTTGTTCTCTGCAATGAGGTGGTTTGACTGCATCAGCACAACAGCATTTCTAAGCTGCGCGGGCGGAGGTAACAGAAAGCCTTTAAGCTTAAATCCCTCCTCTTCATCCTTGCCCAGGTCGTACTGCACTACACCGCCGTGCTGGCCCTCGGGCATGCTGATTACCACATCACCGAGCCGAATATCATGGCTATCGCTGGGCACGCCGCCTCCGATGCCGACAAGGAATCGCCACTCGATGGCTGGGAAACTGCGGTTCAAATTGGTGGCGACCGTGGCGGCGGCGCCTTTTCCTTGGTTACCAGGCAGCCACGCGAGGACAATGTTATAGCCGCTGAGCTCGCCGAGGATGTACAAGTTCGAGTCGCCGGCCTGGAGAGGCAGGCCCGGGTGTTCGCAGTCGAGCAGGTATCGGACGGCGCTCATCTCCAGGTTGAGTGCGCAGATAAAGCCGACTGTGTAGCTGCCACGAGCCTTTGGGCGGTTGACCGCGGAAGACATTGCGATTTTCCGCCCAGCCCATATAGTGTTGTATGCAAAAGAGAATAGATATTTCACCGCTTCTGCGATACTTAGGATTGGCAAGCTGAGCTGAATTTGCGGGGGTGTATGCGAGGCTGAGCGCGTGCATGTGTGGTCGGCGTTAGTAGCCAGCCAGGGCTCGTCCACTACGTAGGCCGTGGCCTTTGCATAAGTTGAAATGCCTCCAATGCCTTGCGGATATCTCAAGTACATAGAAGCTTCTTGACCACCATAAAGATCTCTGCAAGTAGTGGTCGATGTCCGCGAGTAATTTGCGAACCGGGTCAACCTGCTTGGCAGCTGTCTGGCACTCCCCCAGATACAGCGTCTGGCGTTGTGGTTAGATCGACTGCACTAAAATCATATGCCCAAATATGTCTTGCCGCATCAATGATTAACCAGGATCAATCGTCCCGCCGACGTCGCATATACCGCGATGAAAGAACGCCACGGGGTCGGCCAGCCACGGCATCGTTCGCATGAAGCATCTCTATTTCCACCTCCTTTTTGAAATGGTGCAAAGCCTCTAGAGTCGTGGCACGTATACTTCGATCCAACGCAATTCACAGCATGTAGCCCGAAGGCCCATGATCTGGGGTTTTGAGGAAGAGCCACGACGCGTGTTCGAAACAGAACTCTGCAAAGACGAGACAGCAGCAGGCGCCGCCGGTATTGCCGCCCCGCGTAGTTTTACACAGGCTGGTTGTGCGCCCACTGCTTAACATCAGTCATACTGCGTCGCGTTCAGCAGAGCTGGCGTCGCGTTCGGCTAATTAACTAACTTACCAGACAGTTGAGCACTGCCGAGCTACATCTAAGCCTGAAGAAGCAGGTAAACCTCCAAGTGTCGATCCTTGAGCTAGGCTCAGTCCCCGATCTCGGCCCTCTACCCAAAAATAGGGGCAAAGGCAAAATAGGCAGAGTAGACTGATATTTGAGCTGGCAGCATTCCGAAAATAGCAGCGTTGGATCGCAGAGCAAGGAGGTTGAGCGACCTTCACCCCCCTAAAAAGCGCAGACCTGCATCATCCGCCCATGTGCTCCTCGTGGGGTCCAGCGATTGCAAGCTCCTCTCAGCCTCGTACACCCGGCGATCATAATGCATTGTAGTGAGATGAAACTGCTTACAAAGATCCTATGCATTTTACTGAACCCGATGCATCCGTACCGGAGCCCAGCGGAGGACCCGGTCTGCCTGTGGTTCAATGATACCAGCGCCAACTGATTGGAAAGTGGACTGAGCCACACTGGGAATCTTTGCCGTGATGAGACCATGACAGGACTGCCAAGCGCATTTTGGTTTCTCCGCGTGGCCCGGGCCTCGGGGCGGAACTTGCTCTCTAGATAGCAGTAGCTCAGTCTGCTGGTCGTTGCAAATCCACGCTTAACGTAAACACCATGTGTCACAAGTAACAGCGACAAACTGCCTATGCCCAGTGACGTGTAAGCGGTTTCAACCAACCGCCACAATACTCGACTGCCTATTTAGGAACGAACACCAATGCATACCCTGTGCGTTCGGCAACTCACTCCCGCGCAAGCTATAAATGTCCCGAGGCTACCAGGTTTTTTGCGACTAGCTTACATGCCACCGGGTGCCGCATCGCACATCTTACAAAGGCAGACTTCCGGCAATAGTCTTGCATCAACGGTTAGTAGCAGGGCTCTAGCTTAACATTCGGAACTGACGGCACTCTTAGCGCTCAGTGCAGTATGCAGAATTAGGCAGTTGTTAAATCTTGGGTCGCAGTATATACACTCTATTAGCTAACTAAAATTTGCAAAGAACTAGCACAGATAGTTTTATCGCATCTACAGTGGTCGGCGGGTAAAGGTCGTAGGTGAGAGTCTAGCATTGGACCATGTATGACTCTAATCGTTTCGTAATATTGATCGCTAATCGGGTTGCGTCTTACAATGCATTTTACGTTTCGACGAGGACGACATCTTCGACATGGAAGACGAGAGATTATAAATACCTACGAGCAATGAAGTCTCTCACTTTTTCACTTTTTAATCTCATTCACATAGCGATACTCAACTCTTCTTCGTATCTCTTCCAGGGCTAGTCATCATGGTCAGCTTTTCAAAAATTGCTTTCTTGGCCTCGTTGGCAAACACTGCCTGGTCTTCACCCGTGGACACGGCCGCCAGCCCTCTTGCGCTATTCCATGAACTCAAGAGCGTCCCTTCACAGTGGGTTAGCAAAGGCCAGGCTGACAAGAACGTCCCCATCAAGGTACAAATTGGCCTGAAGCAGAGCAACATACAGGGTCTTCAAGAAAAACTTCTCGACATCTCCAACCCGTCCAGGCCCAACTACGGCAAGTGGCTTTCCAAGGAAGAGGTTGCTTCGTACACGGCCCCCGCAGCCGGCAACATCGAAGCTGTCAAGGCTTGGCTTGCTTCCAACGGTGTCACGGAGGTCTCGCAGCCTACCAATGACTGGGTCGAGTTTACCGCGCCAGTCTCAGTCATGGAGAAGCTTCTTGGCACCACGTATCAGATGTACACTCATCCCGACTCCGCCAGTGCCCAGGGTATCCCACGCACTACCAAGTACAGCGTGCCCAAGAACCTCCACAGCATCATCGACATGGTTACGCCTACCACTGCCTTCTACAACCCCGTCAGGCCTGTCGCCGAGAAAGGCGCCAAAGTCAGCGTCGGCAGACGTGCCACTTGCGATCCCAGCGCCATCACTCCTTCGTGCATCAACTCTCTGTATGATGTAGACTACACCAGCAAGGGCAACTCTCTCGTCGCCAGCACTCTGCTCATTAGCCTTGCCGCTTCACACTCGGATTACACCACCTTTTCTTCGGATTTCGCCCCGGGCCTGCAAGACTTCCAAGATGTTTCCGTGTCGTCGGGAAGCAATCCAGGATCCGGCGATCAGAACACGCTGCTCGAAGGAAACCTCGACACGCAGTACGTCGGCGGCGTGGCATACCCAAACCCCAGCGAGCTTCTCGCTGTCGGTCCCGAGACCAATTCCGGATTCGCAGATGAGATTGCGAACCTCGCCAGCTACCTGACGTCCGCGTCCAACCCTCCCACTGCTGTTTCCACATCGTATGACGGCGAGGAGCAAGGGTTTGACGGCAGCTACATGGACCGCGTCTGCAACGAATTCATGAAGGCCGGCTCCCAGGGCATTTCCGTTTTCTTCTCCACCGGTGATTATGGTGTTGGTGGCATCGGCGAGTCTAGCTGCTCTCAGGGCTTCTACGCCAACTGGCCGCCTTCGTGCCCTTGGGTCACTGCTATTGGTGGAACTCAGGTACGCGACTAAATTCGTGAAGCGGCAACAGGTTTACTAATTGATCTGTGCAGTTTGATAACAACAATAACGAAGTTGTCGCCGACTTTTCTCCCCAAATTACGTCCCCTGGCGGCGGCTACTCGAACCACTTCTCGGCTCCGGATTACAACAAGGACGTTACCAGCGCATATGCGAACTCGCTGGACTCCTCGTTCAACGGCTACTTCAATCCGAGCGGCCGTGGCTACCCCGACATTTCCCTGGTCAGCAAGAATTACCAGGTTATTGTCAATGGCCAAACACTCTACGCTCGTGGCACGTCCGCCTCGTCCCCATCTTGGGCTGCTTTGGTCTCGGTCTTGAATGATTACCGTCAGTCCGAGGGCAAGCCAAATCTCGGCTTCATCAACCCCCTGCTATACTCTCAGAACGCTACTGCTGCGATTCGTGATGTTACCTCTGGCAACAACTATGGCTGTGACAGCGACGGCTACTCGGCAGCGACAGGTTGGGATGCGGCATCTGGTCTTGGAACGTTTGACTTTGCTAAGCTTCGTGCTTTACTCTAAGTATTTCGTCAACAAGTTCAAGTATATAGAGTACAATTTATTCCCTAGCTTATTACTATTCGTCTTTCGTTTTCTTATTTTCCGGACGCGCACGTGTAAAATGTTACCTAGCCTAATATGGCTTGTCGGTTCTGTTGTCGGAGACTTTTGGCGTCACGTTGGTATCTCAATCAGGCTATTGCGCGCGCCGGCTCGAAGGGAATGGCGTTGCTAAGTCCGAGTCCATCTTACACGGCCGTAGTGCGGCGCCGTGTCAGCTTTCCTTTTTTTTTTTTTGTAGATGTTTGTGTCTCTAATGTCGCATACTTTATCGAAATCAAGCATCGTTTGAACAGGTCAAAACAAAAAGACGGAAGCCGCTGGTGCGTTCGTACAGCTCCACGAAGTTACACGCTACTGGTGTAAGCGACCTTGGAGCAAAACACATATCGACCGCCATCTAAAAGTCATGGTCGCAAACAACACGAACGCCCCCCTCCGTGTGGCTGTCGTCGGCGCCGGCGTTGTCGGTCTGGCCCTCACCGCCGGCCTCCTCGCGCACGGCATCGACGTCGTGCTTTACGAGCATGCCACCACGCTCAAAGAAATCGGCACCGGCATCGGGCTCCTTCCGACAGCTGTCACCGCCATAGAAGCGCTCAGCCCGAGTATGGCCGAGGCCATGAAGCGCATTTCTTTCCAGCTTTCTTTCCGTCTGGGCGTCGTCAATAGCGCGTCGAATGAGGATCTGTCCCTGAGACAAGAGGGCGGCTTGTATGACTTGGTGGTGCCGGATGAGCAGGGACGGACCATGCACACGATGGCACGGGCAGCGCTGGCGACGACATTGCTGGACCATGTCCCGAAGGAGAGGTTGAAGCTGGGCAAGAAAGTGGTGAATGTGGTGTCAACGTCGGCCAGTGATCCGGTGAGGTTGGTCTTTGCGGACGGGACCACTGCAGAGGCCGACGCCGGTACGTAACCAACATGACACAGGCGTACGTACATGCATCGCTAATTCAGTTCGCTAGTTGTGGCCTGCGACAGCGCCAAGTCCCGCATCCGCCGCGTCATGCTCGGCGACGCCCACCCAGGCTCCCTCTGCCAGTATGCCCACGAGGTCTGCTACCGCGCCCTCGTCGACTCCTCGGCGCTGCGCTCCATCCTCGGCCCTCTCGCCGACGTCACGGCTATCTACCTCGCGCCCGGCGCCTACCTCATCGTGTACCCCGTCGGTGTCCGCGCCAACATATCCGTGTACGTACACGACGCTTCACATTCCCCTCCGCCAGCCAGCCAGAGTCACGGCCGGGTCGCTCCCCGCGCCGAGCTCGCCACCGTGCTGAGCAAGCTTGGTCCCAACATCCGTGCTATAGCGGATATTCTACCAGAAGAGGTCAGCGTGTGGGCGCTGCATGACCTACTCGAGCATCCGCTGGCGACGTATGCTTTTGGCAGGGTGTGGCTGGCGGGCGCACGCGGAGGTTGCTGGATTGTGATGTGCATGCGACGCTTGAGAGGGCGTTGCGAGAGCTGGATGAGCGTATTGCGGCGATGGAGGCTTGATGGACAGCTTAAAATTGGCAGCTTCTGTTCGACACAACACAGCAGTTGCCTGTCAGTTCCATGAGTCCCTGTGGACAAGATACACACTCATGCATAATAATGTATGACCTGTCAGCCTCCACGACACCGCATAACCCCAGTCACAGTATGGATAGTTGTTGAAAAAGCGCCAGAGGCAGACAAATGAATCATTAAAGACACTATGGTCGGGATATACAGACAATGAGGAATACAAGTACAGGTCCCAGCCGTTTTGTCCATCTATCAGGTATGTGTGTCAGTTGACCAACACGTAAATTCTTTTCCGGCCGCGCCGTGACCTGCTGTGCACGGCTTCATCACCGGCGGCCATTGTTTTTATAGGGCAAACGTTTTATTTTCTCCTCCTCAAACCTCCGCGAGCTGCTTAAAGCTTGAGCATCTTGGCGGCCCAGTCCTCAATCAGCTTCTCGCTGGGGAAGCTCATCTCCTCGAGCTTCTGAGCATAAGGGGTGGGCACCTCGGCGCCGGTGACACGCTGGGCGGGGCCGTCAAGGTAGTCGAAAGCGTACTCCATGGTCAGGGCAAGAATCTCGGAGCCGACACCGAAGGCAGGGAAGCCAGACTCGACAGACAAGAGACGGCGGGTCTTCTTGACCGAGTTGATGATGGTCTCGACGTCGAGGGGCTTGACGGAGCGCAGGTTGACAACCTCAGCCTCAACACCGTAGTTCTTCTTGAGGTTCTCGGCGGCGGTCAGGGCCTGGCCGACGCAGCGGGATAGGGTGACAATGGTAAGGTCCTTGCCGGTGCGCTCAATCTTGGCCTTGCCAAAGGGAATGACAAAGTCGTCCTTCTGGGCCGCCTCGGACATGGGAAAGGTCTGACCGTACATCAGCTCGTTCTCGAGGACGACGACGGGGTTGGGGTCGCGGATGGCGGCCTTGAGCAGACCCTTGGCGTCCTCGGCGCTCCAGGGCGAGACGACCTTGAGGCCGGGGATGGAGCCGTACCAGGCAGAGTAGTCCTGGGAGTGCTGGGCGCCGACACCAGAAGCGAAACCGTTGGGGCCACGGAAGGTGATGTTGCAGGGCTGGATACCACCGGACATGTAGAGGGTCTTGGCGGCGGAGTTGACGATCTGATCGATAGCTTGCATGGCAAAGTTGAAGGTCATGAACTCGCACTAGAGAGGGAGGGTCGGTGTTAGCCGTCAAGCAAGCTGGATAGCTCTCCGGTAGCTCCGGAGGATGCCGATTGAGGAGACTGGCGACAGCTACTTACAATGGGGTGCAGGCCGCTGAGGGCAGCGCCAACAGCAAGACCGCAGAAACCGCTCTCGGTGATGGGCGTGTCAATGACACGCTTGTCGCCGAAGCGGTCGAGAAGACCCTTGGTGACCTTGTAGGCACCGTTGTACTGAGCAACCTCCTCACCGAGGATAAAGGTCTTGGGGTTGGACTCGAGCTCCTCGGCCAGAGCCTCGTTGAGGGCCTCGCGGACGGTGTACTCCTTGACGCCGGTGCCGTCAGCATAGGATCGGGTGTGGTTTGCGCCAAAGTAGACGGGGCGGTGGACGGCGCGGGTGTACTGGGCGAGGGCGGCGCTGGCAGAGACGGGCGCGCGGGGAGCAGCAGCCGTGGTCGCCAGGCGGGCGGCAGGTCGGAGGAGGCGGGACATGACTGTCGATGCTGACGCTGTGTGTGTGTGTGATTGTTTTTTGCGTTGGGGGTGGAGAGGTCCGACGAACGGCGAATTCGCTGAGGAAACGAAAATGGATGAATTCGCAAAGCAACAGCTACAGCAAACCACCAGCTCGATTGATGGTTGCAATTGAAGGGCCGCTAGGAGGTTGGAGGGAGTGTGGAGGAGAGGGAGTCGGGGTGTTGGTGAGAGAGGTTGCAGAAGGAGGTTGAGAGGGAATTTACGGAGCGCGGCGAACGCAGCTCTGTCAGGGCCAATGCAGCTTTTTTTTTCTCTCATGGGGACCTGGCCGCCCCAATCAGGCCCCAGCAAGGCCGCTGCCGCAGGGCGCTAGGGGAGCTGCCTGCAGGCCACTGTGGCTCCCGTTGAGACCCGCATTTAGTGCCGTGTCTGGGCTTGTTCTAGGGGCCTTGTAGGGGAGTCTGACGCATTTTAATGCTGTAATTGTTGGGACGAAGATAGCTGGCCGAGCTCCCTCATTGGCTGGCCACGGTCACGTGCAGCGGCCGGAGGTAGCATGCTACCCGGCATTCACGATGGATCAAGATGTTGGGTTAGGGGAGTAACTGACGCACGAATACGATCTGCAAAGGTGAAAAAAAAATAGATTGGCATGACGGTAGTGCTTTCGTTGCAGCGGCTTCTTTTTTGGTACCAAAATTGTGTCAAAGTCTGAATTTGTAGGAGCTGGTGTTGATTTTCTACATCATGCGCTGGTTTGCATCATCGTTGGTGTGGCATTGCCACCAGCGCCATAGCTTTCGCTCCAACCAAATTCTCAACGGGCCTGTTGGCGGAGGGAAAATTCACAAATTAATCAAGCCATATTCACAACACGACCAAATAAACTTCTGAGAGAGGAGACGACTATTCTGCAAAGTCCGCTTGCCCAGTGCTCTCCCGCTCACTTTGCGATGCTCAGCCGATATCGGGTAGCAGAAGTGGCAGAAGATGACCAGCCAGCAGAATGCAAAATCGAAACTGTGCTCCCTGGTGATACATAAAGAGCAGTAGAATTTTCTTCTTTTTATTGCTTTATATTATATCCTGCCTCTGTTGAATGGACCCAGCCACGCTGAGACTGCACTTTGCTTTGCTAGCAATCAATATGGCTCATTTCTACTCATACATGCCCAACCAGTAAAAACCATCGAGAACAGCTCATTACATATCCAAGCGCCATCTTCACCAATGCAATATGCCAGCTTACGGTAGTTCCCTCAAATTTGAAACAAACAAATGTATTACGTAGGTCTATATGTACATGCGGTATGAAATATTTTGTTCCCATCCGACCTTCGCCAATTGGTCTATAAATCCCAATGCAGTTCCGATATTAATATACTTTCAAACCCAAACCGCGGCGCCTAATTTTCTATAGTCTAACCTTACTCGGGCTTGCGGGCAACCATGAGGTACATGGGCGTAAACAGGTGCTCCTTGCCACCAGCGACCAGGCAGTCAGCAGCCAGGGCCAGGCTGTCAGCCGTCTTCTTGGTGCCAGCAGGCGCCAGACGCACCGTCTCGAGCATACCAGCGAGGCTGTGAGCGATAAAGCGACCCCACTTGGTCATGCGAACAATGGTAAAGATGTCGCCCGCAGACTGGATGTAGCGCAGCTCGCCAGACAGAGGCCAGTACCAGGGAGAAGGATCAGGGCGGTCAGCCAGATCCTCGTGGTGCAGCATCTCAAAGCCAGAGTCCTTGATGGCGTCGAGAGCCTCCTGGACCTTGCACATGTTGGAAATGCCATCACCCTGCTCGATTCCGAGGCGGATCTCACGGTGGTGAAGGTTGTTGTTGTCGTAATCATCAGTCATGAGCCACTCGTAGACACCAAAGACACCACCGGGCTTGAGCACACGGAAGATTTCGCTATAGATGCCCTTGAGGGTGGGGGCGTGGACGGTGGCCTCGATGGCATAGACAGCATCGAAGCTGTTGTCGGGAAAGGACATTTGCATAAAGTCACCCTTGACAAAGTCGAGCTGCTTGGACAGACCCTCCTTGGCAGCGTAGTGGGTGGCGCGGTCAATCTGGTAATCATTGTTGTTCAGGCCGGTGACATGGCAGCCGGTGAACTTGGCAATCTCGCGGGCAGGGCCGCCGACACCGCAGCCAACATCGAGCACTCTCATGCCCTCCTTGATGCCGATGCTGTGGGCGAGGTAGTGCTCGTGACGGGCAATGGCCTGGTAGAATGGCTCGCCGGCAGAAAAGCGGCAGAAGTGGAAAGACTGGCCCCAGCCGTACTCGTAGAGGTCGGTCGCAAGGTTGTAGTAGCTATCGAGGGA
Source organism: Akanthomyces muscarius (assembly GCF_028009165.1). NCBI lineage: Eukaryota > Fungi > Ascomycota > Sordariomycetes > Hypocreales > Cordycipitaceae > Akanthomyces > Akanthomyces muscarius. The sequence continues at coordinate 1,144,306 of NC_079243.1, read as the reverse complement.
TTAGCATGGGTCGTCTCGACTGTAGGCGCTGCGTATCTTAAACTCACTGTCTGGTAAGAGTGGCATACTCGGCAGTACGGGCCTATATAAATTCTGTCAGCAACGTTGACGCACAGCAAATCCCCGACTCCAACTTACAGCACGCTCCTCCTCGGTCTCGTTCTCAGCGGGCTTGTTGTCCCAGTGCTTAAAGTACTCGTCGACAGCAGCCTGCTTGGCGTCGCCGCCCTTGCTGAACATGGCAGCAATGCCGCCCTTGGCCTGGGCAGACTTGCCGTGCATAGCCTTGTTGAAGGCAGCATCACGGGCGTGATCCTCGCCCTCGAGCTTCTGGGTGGCAGAGGGAGCCATGTTGAATGCCTGGTGGAGCAGGACTGGAGGGTGTAGACAATGAGCGGGAATGAAAGGACAAGAACCTTTCAAATCAGCAAAACCGGAGGATGAATCAGTCTTGGAGCTCAGAGGATAGCAGAGAAGCAAAGTAGAATGGTGATGGGAATCAATTGGGGGTGGGACAAGGGAGCTCTTAAAGCGTAGTATCCGCGGGCGTTTGGCCTTCTTCGCTTCGATTTCAGGACACTGCGGACTGCCCACTTTCCGCGCCCCTGACTGGTGGGTTGGCAATCAAAAAAATCAAAATGGTTGGCTTGTGACAAGCAGCTAGTCCTCTTTGGACATTTAATCTTGATTCTCGTTGACGCTAACGCTTCATGCGGCAGGCGGTGAATCTCCGGCGAATACGAATCCGAAATGTGCTAAAAATTCGATGATCGACACTGATGAGAAATAGACTTGCAGGAAAATAGCGTGTTGGGGTCCTGTGGCGGTGCTGCAACGTGGCTCGGGTGGCGTAGGTGCTTTAGGTAAGCATATTTTTTCCTACAAGTCGTGCGGGCGTCGTGATAGTAGAACGAATCAATCACTGCAGCCCGCCACCACAGCCGTCGTCACACATAATCGGTCGTCGCCATGCCTCCGCAAATCAAGCAAGATCTTAACCGCTCCGGCTGGGAGTCTACAGACTTTCCATCCGTTTGCGAAAACTGCTTGCCAGAAAACCCATACGTCAAGATGCTCAAAGAAGACTATGGCGCCGAATGCAAATTGGTAAGAACAACGTCGACCTCTTTTGAGCTGAACAGCTACTAACATGTAATTTGCAGTGTACGAGACCATTCACGATTTTCAGCTGGAGCGCGACGCGCGCGCAAGGACGACGCAAAACCACCATGATCTGCCTAACATGCGCCCGTCTCAAGAACTGCTGCCAGAGCTGCATGCTCGATCTGTCCTTTGGCCTGCCCATTGCCGTGCGCGACGCTGCCCTCAAGATGGTCGCCCCCGGCCCGCAGTCCGACATCAACCGAGAATACTTCGCGCAAAACAACGAGAAGCTTATCGAAGACGGCAAAGGCACCGAAGAGTACGAAAAGACGGACGAAAAGGCGCGCGAGCTCCTGCGACGTCTCGCTGCGAGCAAGCCATACTTTAGAAAGGGCAGGGCCGTGGATGAGACGGAGCTGGCTGGCGCAAGCACCGGTGGCGACGCCGCCGTCGGCGCTGGTGTCGGCGGACCCGGGCCGATTCGAACCAAGGACTCGAGGGCTGCCCGAGCAGCGGGCGCGAGAACTGGCAACGGCAAGGGCCGCGCCGCGTTCCCCAGCACTGCGCAGCTGCCGCCAAGCCCCCGCGACTGGCTACCGCCCGACGACAAGAACATCATGTCGCTCTTTGTGACGGGAGTGGAGGATGACCTGCCCGAATTCAAGCTGCGCGAGTTTTTCAAGGCTCACGGCAAAATCAAGAGTCTTGTCTGCTCGCACATGTCGCACTGCGCCTTTGTCAACTACGAGACACGAGAAGCAGCAGAAAAGGCGGCGGCGGCTTGTCAAGGTCGCGCAGTCATCGCTGGCTGCCCTCTGCGCATTCGCTGGGGGCAGCCCAAGGCTATCGGCACGATGGATAAGGATCAGCGTGCCGAGATGCTCCGCGATGCGCGCATTCGACAGGCGGCCAGAACACGGCAACAAGGAACCATCGAAGGTGGACAGGAGGCGTCGTCGTCATCGTCGTCGGCAGGACCAGTAGCTGCGCCTCCTGGTGGCGAGGATGCGCCCAACTATGCCAGCTTGGCTGGTGAATGAAGACACGGCCCCGGAATCGGAATTTATAGCATCTTGGCGTTTGGGCGGCATCTTTGACATGTACAAAATTATGGTCTATTTGCCAGCGCGTGTGGGAAACGGCAATTTTAGACAGGAGGGTATCATTAGCGTCTAGTTGGCATGATTATATAGTACAGGGCTTTTCTTAATTATACAAGAGCAAATTTCCTCTTCATTTGGAACCACCGCAGCAGCCGCCTCCAGCGACGCCGGCGCCGGTCATCTTTATGCTTTCATTATCACCTCGTTCGGTATGTTCGTGAATTCGTAGCTCTGCATGTCATCAGTCAGTCTGGTATCCAAGCCTACATGCTTTTTTCTGGCCAGGCCCTGTGCAACTTACTGTACTTGGCCTCCTCCCCGTCCATCTTCTTGCCCTGGACCACATTCTCGCGCAGAACCTTGGCCACTTGCGTCGCGTGCTCAATACCCTCGTTGACACTGCTGTCTTTGGGATCGAGGCTTTGCTTGCTTCTGAACTCGCCTCGGATCCGGCTTTGCGCAGCAACGAGGATAGGAGCGTCGCCTGTTCAATGGTCAGTAGAGTGTCCTGTCGCCACACGCTTTCAGAATGACAGAATGACTTGCCCTGGAAGGCTAAGCGAGCCGCGCGCATGAGATTTCGGTATGCTACAACGGCTGCCATTGCTTTGATTGCTGAATTGACGATGCAGAGGTTCAGAAATTGGAAGCAGTCGAACGTTGATCCCGGAGACCCAGTTCAGCCGGGTTCCGCCGTACCTTGGCCGCCAGTTGGTCAGCCACAGCGCTGTTGCGTGCTGAAAGTGCGCCCCACCAGAAAGTTTTGCGCTGGGCGAGAAAAAAAATCCACCAGCGTAGTTTCGAGAGAGCCTCTTCCCTTCTTCTCCATTGTTTGCCATATCTTTCAATCTGTAAACATGGCTTCCATCGCACCGGTTGAACTGCCGCTGCCGGCCCTCACTGAGGGCTGGAGCGCCGACAAGGACTTCAAGGCCATTGGCAAGCTGTCTGGTGCCACCCAGCGCAGCATCGAGCCTGTTGGCCCTCACTTCCTCGCCCACGCCCGCCGTGCCCGCCACAAGCGCACCTTTTCCGAGGATGACCGCATCCAGGCCCAGGAGAGCGCCAAGAAGACCGAGGACGTCGAGGAGAGCGAGGAGGAAGAGGAGGAGGACCCCATGCTGCTGCAGCGCGAGGCCAAGGACTGGAAGGTGAGCTTATACCACCGTCGTGGCATGCGCCTAAATTTCGATGCTAATTATTCTACAGACCCAGGACCACTACAAGATTCTCGGTCTCTCCAAGTACCGCTGGAAGGCCACCGAGGAGCAGATCAAGAAGGCCCACCGCAAGAAGGTCCTGAAGCACCACCCCGACAAGAAGGCCGCCTCTGGTAAGACCGAGGACGACCAGTTCTTCAAGTGCATCCAAAAGGCCACCGACATCCTCCTCGACCCCACCAAGCGTCGCCAGTACGACTCTGTCGATGAGGAGGCTGAGGTCGAGCCTCCCGGCAAGAAGCAGCTCGCTAAGGGCGACTACTACAAGCTGTGGAGCAAGGTCTTCAAGTCTGAGGGCCGCTTCTCCAAGACGCACCCCGTCCCCTCGTTTGGCGGCGCCGACGCCACCAAGGAGCAGGTGGAGGAATTCTACAACTTCTGGTACAACTTTGACAGCTGGCGCTCCTTTGAGTACCTCGACGAGGATGTTCCCGACGACGGCGAGAGCCGCGACCAGAAGCGCCACGTCGAGCGCAAAAACACCAACGCCCGCAAGAAGAAGAAGGCCGAGGACAACAGCCGTCTGCGCAAGCTCGTCGATGATGCCCAGGCCGGCGACGAGCGCATCAAGCGCTTCCGCCAGGAGGCCAGCGCCGCCAAGAACAAGAAGCGCTTCGAGCGCGAGGCCGCTGAAAAGGCCGCTAAGGAGGAGGCCGAGGCCAAGAAGGCTGCCGAGGCCAAGGCTGCCGCCGAAGCAGAGGCCGCCGCCAAGGCCGACCGCGAGAGCTCCAAGAAGGCCAAGGAGGCCGCCAAGAACGCCGTCAAGAAGAACAAGCGCGTGCTCAAGGGCTCCGTCAAGGACGCCAACTACTTTGCCGCCGGTGGTGATGCGAGCGCCGCTCAGATTGACGCTGTTCTCGGTGATGTCGAGCTTGTCCAGGGCAAGATTGATCCCGATGAGATTGCCGCCCTTGCTGGCCAGCTCAACGGCCTGACGGTCGCCGACAAGATCAAGGCTGTCTGGACCGCCGAGGTCAAGCGTCTTGTGGATGCCGGCAAGCTCAAGGACGGCGAGGTCAAGAGCCTTGCCTAAATATAGATACGCCCCCGGATTTTTCATGGTCTTTGGGTAACGGTTATTCAAAAGTAGACAATGTTTTCACGCATTATATAGTCATGTCAAATATAAAGGCTGCGTCTGGCGGCTATGTGAACTCATTCATGCCATGGAGTGATGCCAAGTGGACGCAGACAGAGTACATGTTACTGGGCCAAGATGGCAGTGACAGCGCCTGCAGTTTTACTTTCCTGATTTTGTTGGTTATTTTATTGGTTTAGAGCTGGGCGACTCCTTTCAATCGATAGTCCATGACGTCGTGTGAAATTGTCTCCCCCGAATGCATTTGCCCTTTCAGGCCAGTAGCCACTGCATCCTCTCACCATCAAGCTCCTTGACGTCAGGGTCGTTCATAGCCAAAGTACCAACCACTGTCCCAAGCGACTCGGCACCGCCCTGCAGCACCATGAGCATGATGACGGGGTCGTGGTCGACGCGCAGATTCTCAGGCACCTTTGCGCACAGCAGCCGGGCCGTTCCGGACGGCCTGGCCTGTTCCAGCCACTGCTCCATAGCATGCGTCCAGCCATGCGACAGCTCCGACCACATCTCGAATGGCTCTCCTCGCTGGTTCTGCAGCTCCAGGTGGAGAATGTGCTTCGTCTCGTTGCGGTGCTCGCCGTGCCTGATGACCCTGCTGACACGAAAGGTTGTCCAGCTGCCGACCAGACCATCTTGTGTTGCAGTGTATCCGCCGATGATCATGCCCGTCAGTCGCGCGAGATAGCGCGGCGCCCATGAATACGGAGCGGGCAGCCCTCGCATACCCTGGAGGTTGGCGATCCGAGCAGTGTCTTGCGGTCTCGACGTGATAATGTGTAGCATGGCCTGCTCATATGTCCACCCTGTCTGCCACTTTAAATCCAACAAGGCGAAGAGGCTTCGGGCGTAGTCAATGTCGTTTTCTGCGTTCCTATCGCCGCAGCAGAATGCCGCATCGGCAAGGGAGACCCCACGAGGATCCGAGGGGAGCAGTCGCATGAACTTCAAATGTATTTCGTGCCATTGTTTATAGGCGACATCAGATTCGCTCTCGCGGATATGCAGCGCGTTGACCATTTCTTCAAAGTCCACCGCGCCATCTCTGGTGACGATGAGGGCTTTACGCGCCAGCTTGATTTCCTGGTATGTCCACATTCGCGTCAGCCAGCGCCCGCAGCTGAATATGGCGGCGACGGCACAGAGATCCGGTGTCGACATTTGGAGAGTCAAGGAGTCGAGTATCACGACCGCGTCAGCGTTTCTATAGACGTGTATCAGGCTATTGATGACGTTTGTCTTTAGCTCTCGCAGCATCTGCACATCGGGCTCGTCGCCTTTGATTTGCGGGACGGCGAGCAAATCCAGCCAAAACCAGTGGTGCCCGGTGGAAGCAACCGCGTCCGAGATGATGCGACTAAAGTGTTTGTAGTTGATGCCTCTATCGTCATGGTCCACCTTTTCGTCGTTGAACTCCAAGCCCATTGTTTCAGCCCAGGTGTGCGAAATGGCAGCGTATCCCGAATTGCGGACACTGAAATCGCCGTTCCGGCTCACGCACACGGCCATGCCGGCATGAGCTGCTTGGCGGAGCAGATCGAGTGGGCACTTGACAAAGAAGGACGACCCGATGGACTCGTAATTAAACCTGATGAGTCCTGGAAGCGCTTCCTGGCGCATAGTCTTGGAGAGTAAGGCCAGCGGTGATGCGACGAGGGCAACAGCATCGATGGCACCGACCATGGCCGTCTTCATCGCCAGCTCCTTCCATCGCTGGTTTCCTCTTGGCACAGGACGAGATTCGGGCCCGTGAGGGGAGAGCTTCCGCTTCTCAAGGTCCGGGAGTAGTTTCCAGAGGGCTTCTACCTCGCTGGGTTGCCAGTGTCTGAACTCATTGGTGGCACAGATGAGTGCTCGGTGAGCGCCGATCCAGTTGCTCCGCAAGATCTGCTCAATCTGCACGCACCGTTGTCTGGTGCCTTCTTTGTCGGCGTCAGTCATTTTCTTCTCCTGTCGGGTGAACAATTATTGACTGCGGGTTTGACTATGCACATAAGAAGATGGTAAAAGAGACTGTCACGGAGCGCTGACGGGGATGCGAAAGTTGCCATCGCTGCTCTGCGGCTGAGGCACACCCCGCACACACCGACCAGGGTGGTCAGCTTTATCACGCCAAATTATTCGTGTATATACTGGATAATCTGTACTTTATTTTATATCGGATGGTACACTAGCTAGTACTTTCTGCTCTTCTGATTCTTGTAGATGATCGCAGTGTACTATACGAAGGTGCTGGAGTAGCATGGCTGGGACGGAACTGATTGAAAACAGCCCAGTGTGATAATCCGCCATGATCACCCTTTCCGGCCGACATTGCCATAGCAATGGCCTCTTTAACGTCGATTCGCAATGCCAGATAACTGGCAACGTCTTCTCCGGCCCCGAGAAAACCGGTGATTCTGTCTTGACCTCGGCTGGCAGATCAGGTCGAGATATTCAGACCATCCTTTAAAAGAGAATGTCCTACCTGTGCCACCTCTCTTTGGGCTATGAATCGCGACCTGCCACGGCTGCGAAGCCGACTGATATTTAGATTGCAATTCTGAGCGATATCGAGCGCCGCGTTCCATCGATGCTTTGTTCCTAGGTAATTGGACCGCGTGAATAGTCATTCGGGGCTTTTCTGGCTGATCATGGGACTTCGCTGTTTCGTCTTTCACGATCGTCCTTTCAGCTCTGGCAGTCGGCACATTGAGGTGCGGCTCTGTCACGCCGCTATCATCGCCAGCTTTAAAAACAGGGGAAGCAAAGGTTGCTTCGTTCTGCCAGACAGACAAAGCGAGCAGAATACCGTACGGGTGGATGAAGGTTCCCGTCTCTGGCGCCTTGTACCACTCCAAGGCCAGCATGTTTGATACAGCTGTAATCGATCCCTCCACACATGCTTGATAAAACAGTCGATTTGACGACAGAAAGAGCGTCGTGTTATCGCTACATACACTGGCATTATCTTCTGGGATCGATGTCGATTCGCAAGCGAAAGGAAGATCCTCAAAGGTTCGCCAACTACACTCCAGCACTGACGCAAGCTGATGCTCAGAGGATCCTTCTGTAGGCTTTGTTAGAGTTGGAATGCCTAGCCTCGATTCAAAGCTTGCCCCCAAACCGTCATCGAGCTCGAGGCCGTCGAGTGCCAGCTGAAGCAGCTTCCTCTCCTCCAAGTACTCTACCAAAACCCTGCAGCGCAGCGCCGCGTCTGTCTCTTCACGCCGAAAGTACCACGCTGTGATCTGCAGGTATTTCTTGAGATGACTCCTCACAAAAGTCCGCGCTTGGGGAATACCAAAAGACAGTTTGCCGGCTTCGGGTACCGCAGTGAGGAAATCTTGGACAGATTGGTGCATTAACTGAACAACCGCCGTTGCGCCGTAATGGTAATTTCGAGATTCTTCCACCGACTGACCTGGATTGTAGATTGCGAGGAACGGACAACATAAGACATAGATTTTGCGCCACAGTTCGTCAAACGACATAATCGGTATTCGCCGCTGATATTTGTCGTCCATGGTAGAAGACAAAAAATCATCGTCCATAAGGGCCATGGCTTCCCACAGCATTTCCAGGGTCACACTGCCCATCTCACTTCCTGCGCATATCCACATAAGAATCCTGTGGATCTGTTGTATGTTTTTCTCAGCCTTGTCAGCTGTGAGCTCCATCACCATTTGTGAATAATATTATTGCATTTCATGAGGTATTCTCATCACAGCTTGTTTTAAGTCCACCAAAGTACAAGGCCGTGAGGAGGTAGCCAGCTCATAGAGGTCGTCAAGTACTAGCTTAACCCACAGAATTGACCCTCGCATGGGAGATCAGCCATTCCTGGATTTCTTGCAACGTATTTGACTCCTGCATCATTGAGAGCCGTATATGTTTAGGTTTCAAATCCCGCGGTCTTGGCTGCGTGGGCCGAGAATGTGCCGCATGCACAGGGTTGGTCGGCGGCGGAGCCATGTGAAATGCATGCAGCGCCTCTGGCAACGACTTGAGACCCTCGCAGACAATTCGTTCGATGTCAACGTGATTTCGTCTTCCATGACGATAGTCGGGGAACCAATCATGTGGCACTCAATCTCAACTGCTGGCCGACTCAACAGAATAAATTTTGCTTTGGAGCCTCGAGTTTCGCTTACAAAGTCCTTGATGACTGTCAAAATGTCCGGCTCTCCGCCTCATCGATAGCATCGACAATGCAAAATACTGGTATGTGGCTATGGGAAACACGAAATCATGTCTAGAAGATCGCCTTCCTGCCAAAGAACATTTTCTGGGTTCATTGAACGATATAGCCCCAAACAAAATGAGGTGAACATGGTTGAGTGCTGCTTCGCGAAGTGATACAAAATTGAGCGGAGAAAAGACTCATGCCGAATATGGCTACCACCGCTCAGGCGATGGTAAAACCAGCCGCCAACCGGGAATCTCGAGCTTTCCGGTGCCATTCCCGATGGTATCCTTTGCAAAAGTGTATCACTGATAAATCTGGCTAGAACAGACTTGCCGCTGCCTGGCTTCCCTCGAATTCATAGCATTCCGAAATCTCTGTGGCGAAAATCCGTATAAGCCTGATTTTCCCAGACCCATTTATTGGTTGATGCTGTCGCCGGGGAGACCTGCAATCTTCGAGCGTTCATGCCGTCGAAAAGCAGCGACGCTAAGAATTCTGCCGAGTGTTAAAGACCCCCTGTTACTTAATATCAAGTGGCAGAACCATACGTACCCCTGTATTCGGTATTACTTTCGACAACGGAAAGATGGCTATATAGTGGTGTGGTAATATCGGGATGTAATGTAACCGCAATGCACGCCTTCGTTTTTGGTGACGCACAAAGAGATTCGAAGTGAGCGAGCAAGGCAGTACGATCAGACAGCCCAGTAAGTCCGATGTTTCCTATAATCAAGACGGAATCTCCCCAGGTCGATTTAGTCAGCATGTAGTCGATGAGACGGAGCATGTGCTGGGAAGGTGGTGATCCCTTCTCCAGCATAGTCATTTTGAGGTCTAAGAAATCGCTCTCTGGAAGCTCCATGCTGTATTGAATCAAGAGTAGATCTGGCTGGGGATGGTTACGGAATATCTGAAGTAACAAAACTTCGAGAATGAAGTCGGTGCTATGGATACTGTTGTCTTGGCCGGCAGGCTGATGGTTAATCTGCTGCGATGACGTATCCCGAGGCGGAGTCCAAGAGCAGTTGATGCAGAAGATGCGCGAACCCGAAATAATTTGGGTAGCGCAATGAGCCAGCGAAACAACTATATGACAATGAGCAATCAATAGTGAGTCTGCGTCCTCAGAAGGTCCCGGCTGAGTCTGACTTTGGCGCTGCAAGGTGCGGGCTACCAAAGACTTATGTCGCCCCTAAAGGAATTAATGCCTTAAAAGCACTTATACTAAGCTAAATTAAAAGAAGCTAAAGAAAAAAGCCTCTAAAATATAATTATTTACCTTAATAAGCTAAATCTATTAGTAATAAGGAATTAGATTATAACTATAGTTAACTTTATTATTAAGAAAAGAGCCTCTACCTGAAACTATAGCCTTAACTATATTTAGTTATACTAAGTTAATAACTTCTTTAAATATTATAAACTATTAGTTAATAAGGCTAAAAGTTAAGATATAAAGAGATTAAAAGCTAAAAATTATAATATAATAAAGAAAAATACTTTAATAAGCTATAAGAAGCTATTATTATTAGGTACCTAAAAGCTATATAGTAGATACTAGGGATACTCGGCTATGGTCTAGTATTGCTTGATCTTTTTGATCTCTGTGGCTAAGATATTACCTAGCGCCCCGGTTCCTCACAGGATACCAGACCGTTATAATGCACTATATTAAGGGTTATAAGCTATAGGCGCCTAGAAGAGGTCGCTAGTTTGAATCCTGGCTAATATAGCTACTAGGTTAGCTGGGGTATTATAGTACGGGGATATTAGTACTAGCGTTTAACTAGCTAATCTATATTACGCTAATAGGTGAGCTATAGGGGCGGCTATAGGGAGCCTAGGGGTCCTAATACTATATACTTCTAGGTGGTTTAGCTAGTAAGTAAGACCTATATCTAGCTATAGTAGCTAAAGATAGCTATATAGAAGGAAGGGTAGCCTATTAGGGACTTTAAAGCTATATAGTGGATATTATAGATACTTAGCTATAATCTAGTATTACTTAATCTTTTTAATCTATATAGCTAAGTGGTTTACTTAGCGCCCTAGTTCCTTATAATTATAAAATATAAAATTACCCTTAATACTATTTAAAATATAAATAAAATAGATTTTATAATTAGTTACTTTAAAACTAGCTATATTATAATAAAACAAAGAAATACTTTTTAAAGAGAGTTATATTAACTAATAGAAAATTAATAATAACTATTAGGGTAGTTTTAGCTAATAAGTGTAAAGGTACTAGTATAATACTAGATAACGCGCTTAATATATGTGTATTATACTACCCTTATATTATAACTATAAAAACCTAATACCTTATAGTAGGTAGTAGAATTTTAACCTTTTTTCCCTTAATATAATATATTTTTAAAATACTATAATTAATTAATTATAAAGCCCTATATTTATAGGTAGGAATTACCCTTTTAGGTATTCTCTTTTACCCTATAATAATAACCTATTATTAAGGCCCCTATTATAATATATAAGATATAAATTTAACCTATATAGAGTAACTTAACTTAAATTAACTTAATTCTTAAAGATTAAAATTAATTACTTAAAGATGCCTTTTATTATACTAATATTTAATATATAACTCTTATAAAAGTAATACCTTAATATTAAAGTATATAGAATATTTCTATAAGTTAGTATATAGCTTTACTTAGTGTTTATATTCCTAGAATCACACTAGGCTTTAGCCCACTATTATAACTAAGATAGTACGGGTTAAGTGTTAGCTAGATAAGCTTAGGGTTGACTTCGCTAAGACCCTAGCTAAACTCCGCACTAACTCTATACGAAACCTAGACTACTATAAAATGGAAAGGGCTCGCTATCTTCCCGTTTCTTCTCCTTCTTCTCCTTAAAAGAGTTAATAATAATTATAACACCTATTTATAGACACCTTAAGACTAGTCTATAATAGTATTTATCTTTATATTAAGATATAATATATTTTTAGCCCTTTATTATAATATATAATAATATTATAAAGCTTTAAGAATTTACTATTTAAATTATAATAACTTATTTTTTATTATTAAACTATATTACTTTTACTTTTTTAACTTAATTAAAGCTTATAATAACTATTTCTATTATAATAAAGTCTATTAAAAACCTAGTCTTATTAAAGTTATAAATATTAGACTTTATAATATTATATTTTATAATTATAATATAGTTTATAAGCGAGTAAGCCACCTAAGCGAGTAGGCTACCTTCTAGGACCTTATAATAAAAAATATACTTTAATAAACTAAAATAAAATCTAGTTAATAAAAATTAATTATAATTATCTAAAAAAGTGATTTTTATTACCTTTTTATATATCCTAAAATTATAACTAATTTTACTATAATTACTATAACACTAATAGTATAGCTTAGGCTATATTAATAGACCTAGACTTTTAGACTTATTATATCTTTTTTTACCCTTCTCTTATAACTAAGTAGCTAAATTTTTACTAGCCTTTAGAGTAAAAGATCTTCTAGTTTATAAGTGTTTTTCTTTTATATATTAGTACTAAGAAAGTTATATATTTACTACCTTTAGCTTATTAATTTATTCTTATATTAGTACTAATATAGTTTATAAGTAAGTAGGCTATTTAAATAAGTAGGCTATTTTATATTATTTTTTAATTAACTATATTTAAACTTTATTAACTTAATAGGATAAAATAGTTTTAACTTTAAATAAAAAATATATTATTAATACCTTTAAGGCTTTAAAAAAAGACCTTATATTATTATTTTAAAGTATAACTTATATTTATAATATATTATAAATAATACTAATATATTATTAATAAAAATAACTAAACTAAGCTAATATAATAATATACTCTTAAAAATTAATAAATAAAAAAGAAAATCTCTTTATTTAGTATATTCTTAATTTAAATATATAATCTTAACTACCTTACCTATATAATATAAAAGCTATAACTAACTGCCTATTAGAGTTTAAATATAATATTCTAATTAAGAGATATTAGTCTATAAACTTTATTAGGTAATACTTAAAACTTATTATATATTTATTATATTAAATTAACTATTAAAGAGTCTAATATAAAAATCTAAAATAATATTAAAACTAGTTTTAACTAATAGAAAATACTATTATAAAATATAGTATATAAAAAAGGGAGATTTATAACTTTAATAAGATAGACTTTATAATAGGCTAAATATTATCTAAAATAGTTATTATAAGTATAAAAAGATATTAAAAAGGTTAGAAAATATAATAAGGAAATTATATTTAGGTAATAATAATAGAGTATATTAGTATAGTTAGTATTATTATTCCTCTATTTATTATTATTATAAATAAAACTTACCTTTCCTTTTAGTATAAAAATAGTCCTTTATTTTATAACTAAGCTATTTTTATTACTAAAAATAAATAGACTATAAATAAGAAGTATTTAGAATAGCTTAAATATTTTAATCTATATATAAAGATTAAAAGAATTAGTAAATATAAACTATTAATCTTTAATAGATATAAAAGCTATTACTTTATAGATTTTAAGTTATATTATAAAGTAAATAATATAATTATATTTTATATATTTATTTATTTATTATATATACTCTAACTATTAGATATTACCTATTTTTAGCTATTAAAATATATATATAATAATATAATTAATAATCTAATATATACTAAAATTACTTATATTACTAAAAAAGAATTTCTCTTTATAGTTTATTTAGTATATAAAGCTTTTATAATTAAATTAAATATTTTTAGTAGTTTTTAAGGTATTAAGATTTATCCTTTTAATTTAAAATATATTATTTTATAACTTAATATAAAATTATAAACTCTATTACCTCTTAGTACTACTAATAGTTAAGAACTTCCCTAACTTTTAAAAACCCTTAATAACCTAATAAAGGCTCTATTTTAAATAGAATATATTAAAAAAAAAATAAAGATCTATTAAAATAACTCTCTAAGTAAAATTATTATAAATATCTCTTAGTTATTAAAGTATATAATAAAAGTAATATAATAGATAATACTAATATAAGAATAAATTAATAAGTTAGAGGTAGTAAATATATAACTTTCTTAGTATTAATATATAAAAATAAAACACTTATAGACTAGAAGATCTCTTACTTTAAAGACTAGTAAAAATTTAGCTATTTAGTTATAAGAGAAAAGTAAAAGAAGATATAATAAGTCTAAAAGTCTAGGTCTATTAATATAGCTTAAACTATACTATTAGTATTATAGTAATTATAATAAAATTAGCTATAATTCTAAGATATATAAAAAGGTAATAGAAATCACTTTTTTAGATAATTATAATTAATTTTTATTAACTAGATTTTATTTTAGTTTATTAAAGTATATTTTTTATTATAAGGTCCTAAATAGTAGCCTACTTACTTAGATAGCCTACTTGCTTATAAACTATATTATCTATTATATTACTTTTATTATATATTTTAATAACTAAAAAATATTTATAATAATTTTACTTAAAGAGCTACTCTAATAGATCCTTATCCTTTTTTTAATATATTCTATTTAAAATAAAGTCTCTATTAGGTTATTAGAGGTTTTTAAAAGCTAAGAAAGTTCTTAACTATTAGTAGTACTAAAAGGTAATAAAGTTTATAACTTTATATTAAGTTATAAAATAATATATTTTAGATTAAAAGGATAAATCCTAATACTTTAAAAACTACTAAGGATATTTAATTTAGTTATAAAAGCTTTATATACTAAGTAAACTATAAGGAAAAATTCTTTTTTAGTAATATAGGTAATTTTAGTATATATTAGATTATTAATTATATTATTATATATATATTTTAATAGCTAAAAATAAGTAATATCTAATAGTTAAAATATATATAATAAATAAGTAGGTATATATAATATAATTATATTATTTATTTTATAATATAACTTAAAATCTATAAAGTAATAGCTTTTATATCTATTAAAGATTAATAGTTTATATTTATTAATACTTTTAGTCTTTATATATAAATTAAAATATTTAAGTTATTTTAGGTACTTCTTATTTATAGTCTATCTATTTTTAGTAATAAAAATAGCTTAGTTATAAAATAAAGAGCTATTTTTATACTAAAAGGAAAGATAAGTTTTACTTATAATAATAATAAATAAAGAAATAATAATACTAATTATACTAATATACTCTATTATTATTACCTAAATATAATTTCCTTATTATATTTTCTAACCTTTTTAATATCTTTTTATACCTATAATAACTATTTTAGATAATATTTAGCTTATTATAAAGCCTATTTTATTAAAATTATAAATCTCCCCCTTTTATATACTATATTTTATAATAGTATTTTCTATAAACTAAAACTAGTCTTAATATTACTTTAAATCTTTATATTAGACTTTTTAATAGTTAATTTAATATAATAAATATATAATAAGTTCTAAGTATTATCTAATAAAGTTTATAAACTAGTATCTCCTAATTAGAATATTATATTTAAGCTCTAATAGATAGTTAGTTATAGCTTTTATATTATATAAGTAAGGTAGCTAAGATTATATATTTAGATTAAGAATATACTAAATAAGGAGATCTTCTTTTTTATTTATTAATTTTTAAAAGTATATTATTATATTAGCTTAGTTTAGTTATTCTTATTAATAATATATTAATATTATTTATAATATATTATAAATATAAGCTATACTTTAAAGTAATAGTATAAGATCTTTTTTTAAAACCTTAAAGGTATTAATAATATCTTTTTTATTTAAAGTTAAAACTATTTTATCCTATTAAGTTAATAGAGTTTAAATATAGTTAATTAAAAAATAATATAAAATAGACTACTTACTTAGGTAGCCTGCTTACTTATAAACTATATTACTCTAATATATTTATTATTATATTTAGTTAATAGTTAATTTATTATATCTTTTATATTTTTATATTAAAAAAGAAAGCCTTATAAGTCTAATTAAAGAATATATTTTATTATAATCTTTTCTTTTAAATTAATAAACTTCTTTAAGTTAATAATATAATTATATTATAAGTTTTTATTATTAAATTAGTATTAAATAGTTAATATAATAATATTATAGATCTTTATTACTTTATAAATACTTAATTTAAGTGATTTTTTAATAGTAGATAAGATAAGAATTATATTACTTTTTATAAAAGTGTTTTTTATAAGTTATTATTAAGTAATTATAATATAAAAATAAAAGTTAGTATTTTATAGTAAAGATATGTTATTTACTTACTTATATTATTTACTTATTTACTATATTATATAAAATAATTTAATTTAAAATAACTTAATTTTTAAAGATTATAAATAATTACTTAAAAATATACTTTATTATATTAATATTTAATATATAATCTTTATAAAAGTAATACTTTAATATTAAAATATATAAAGTATTTTATAAATAAGTATATAGCTTTTTTTTTAATATTAATATTTTTAAAATTATATTAAGTTATATATAATTAGTATATCTTTTTCTTAATAGACTTTTTAACTTTATATATTAGTTATTAGGTTTTTATAAAAGTCCTTTTATTTTTATTTTTAATAATTTAATACTTAAAGATAATATTAATAATATTATCTTTTTAAAAATAATAATCTTTATTATTTCTTAACTTTTATATCTTTTTTATATCTTTTTTATATTTTATAAGTTTTATATTAATTAAGATTATAATAATATTATTATATTTAAATTATTTAATTTTAAACGTTAATTTATAATAATTAATAAGTATTAAAAGTTTTATATATAAATTTTCTTATTAAAGCTTTTATATATTATAATATAATTTTAGTTAATTATAAATTTTATTAAGTTTAAAAGAATAATAAGAAAAGTTAAGTAATAAACTTAAAAGAAGATATTATAATTCTAAAAATATAAATACTAAATAGAAGTATATATTAACTTATAAAAATACTCTATATACTCTAATATTAAATTATTATTCTTATAAAGATAATATATTAAATATTAGTATAATAAAAGATAATATAGTTAATAAGTAAGTAGTATAGATAAATAAGTAGCGCGTTTTACCCACTTATTCTCTAAAAGTATAATAACTTTATAAAGATAAGGTTAAAATAGCTAATCTTTTTATTAAAGTATAATAAGGTATTAAACTCTTTATAGAAAAAAAGTATTAATTATAAATAAAGTAAGTTCTACTTATATAATAATTAATAATAACTAAGTTTAATTCTTTTTATAATTCTTTTTAAAAATTATATTCTCTAATTTAAAATAATTAAAACTTTAAATTTATTATAGTAGGCTTTTATTAATAACTTTTATTTATATATAATTAAGAATAAAATATAATTAAAAGCTTTAATAAGTTATTAAAGAAATTTAAAATTTAAAGCTAATTTTTAGTCCTTTTTATTTAACTTATTTAGCAAAATTAACTATACTTATTTTAGAAGTTTTATAACTAACTAAGTACTATAAATATACTATAAACTATAATTTAGTCTCCTAACTAATAAACTAAAAGAAATATTAATTCTTAAAAGAATTTAAAAAAGAATTAAATCTACTAACTATTAAGTTAGTTATTATAAATGTAAATAATTATATTAAATACTTTATCTTTATAAATAAGTAATTAAATAGTTTAATAAACTCTATTTATAAATATAACTAATTTAGTCTTATAATTATCTAGTTATTCTAGAAATAGAGAATAAGTGGGGTAAAATATACTATTTACTTATTAAATATATTATCTTTAAGTAATTAATTATAATCTTTAAATATTAAGTTAATTTAAATTAAGTTATTTTATATAAGTTAGTTTTATATTTTATATATTATTATATTTTAAATATTACTATTCTTTTATATATAATATATATTAATTTAAAAGCTATAATATAGTTAATAAATAAGTCACTTAAATAAGTAAGTTACTTACTCTACCTAGTTTTTAGTACCTTTTATCTTAGTACTTTTATTACTTAATAATAATTTATAAAAGTCCCTTTAAAAAAGGTAGGTATTATTTTACCTTTTAAGCTCTTAAAAAAGACTTAAAATTAAGTTATAAAAAAGCTATATTAATTTATAATATACTTTAAATAACTATTTATAACTAATATAATAATTAAGTTATATAATATAACTTTATACTTAATTTAAAAAAACTTACTAATTTAAAAAAGAAGTTATAATAAAATATATTCTTTAATTAAATTTATAAAGACTTCTTTTTTAGTATAGTTATAAATATAAAAGATATAATAAATTAATTACTTATTAAATATAATAGTAAATATAATAAAGTATATTAAATAAAAAGCTTTATATAATAATAATTAAAGTTTATTATATATTTTTAATAAAAATATAATAATTAAAAGACTAAATATAAAAATCTAATTATTATTTATAATTAATTTATACTTTTAAAGAATATAATTATAAAATATAATATTATAAAGTCTAATATTTATAATTTTAATAAGACTAGATTTCTAATAGGTTTTATTATAATAAGAATAGTTATTATAAGTTCTAATTAAGTTAGAAAAGTAAAAATAATATAGCTTAATAATAAAAAATAAGTTATTATAATTTAAGTAGTAAATTTTTAAAACTTAATAGTATTATTATATATAATAATAAGGGGCTAAAAATACCTTATATTTTAATATAAAAATAATTACCTACTTTTAAATTAATATAATAATATAAGTTTAAATAGCTAAATAATAAATAAAATTAGTATAAATTAGATTAAGTATTTTAATAAATATATAAAAGATTAAAAAAAAGAGTAGTTATTATCTCTTAATTTTAAATAGCTATAAAAGTTATTACTTAACTACTTTTAAGCTTTTTTATTAAAAGAAAAATATTATTACCTTTTATATACCTATATATTCTTCTTATATACTCTAACTTTTAAATATTAGTTATTTTAGTTTATTAAAAAAGACTTATAAGTAATAAATTAAAGATTTTATAAAAGCTAGTATTATATATATTCTTAAAAAGGCTATTTTTATTTTAAAACTTAAGTTTATAATACTAAGTCTTTTAAACTTATATTTATAATTAGCTAGATTTTAAGTCTTTTAGATACTAAATATAGTAGATAAAGTAATTTTTGTGAGGAACCGGGGCGCTAGGTAAACCACTCGGCCACAGAGATCAAAAAGATCAAGCAATACCAGACTGTGGCCGAGTATCCCTAGCATCCACTATATAGCTTCGAGGTCCCTGACAATTTTATTGTCTTTAATTTTAAAAAAATAAATTACTAATTATTTAAATAGCTCTTTAATTAAAAGTTTTAATATATTTAATAATTTAAAAAAAAATATTATATATAAGGTTATATTTTTATATACTTAAGTATAAGGCCTTAAAGCTATAAGTAAGTTAATTAGTAAATACTAATAGGCTAAAAGAATAATATTATAAACTAAAAGATCTTTTTTTATATAAAATATAAGAGATTTAAAAGAGTAAATAGATATATATAGTTAAATAAAGAATATAATATAAACTTATAGTTATTATAAAATAAGGGTTAAAGTATATAGTTAATAATATAGTATATATAATTAGACTAGTTATAATATATATACTTATATTATAAATATAGATATTAGTAAAAAAGAGAATATTAATTAATTTTAGATATCTTTTTATATTATAGTTAAGTTATTAATAATTAAAAGGTAAAAGGTTAGGGAATATAAGTAACTTACTTATTTAGGTGACTTACTTATTAACTATATTATATATACTTTTAATAATATTAATAAAAGAAAGAAAGAAAGAAAGAAAGAAAAAAAGAAGTAATTTAATTATCTTCTATTATTCTCTTAAAAATCCTTTATAGTAATTATAAAGTAGTAAATATAAAAAGATACTATTATTAATATAATAATAAGAGTCTTATTTATCTTAAAAGTAGTATCTCTTTAAGATTAAGATAGCTCTAAACTATATTTTATACCTACTATTTAAGTCTATATACTAATAAAAATAAAAATATTATACCTTCTTATAATATATTTACTTATACTAAACTATTTTATACCTTAGCCCCCCTATACTAACTATATAATACCCTAACTCTAAACTATAGAGATAGAGACTTAAAATATACTATAATAGTACTATATTTACTAGCTTTTATTAGTTAACCCTTTTAATCTAACTTATAGTTTTAAACTATAATTAAAAGAAAAGGCCTTATTACTTCTACTTATATATTAGTATAGTACTATATTAAACCTAATTACTATAAAAGAGGTTTTCTCTTAGACACTCTAGTTTTTCCTCTTCTTATTATAAGTATTATAGTACTAAATAAGTACTATATTTAGTTTAGTATAATATAATATATTATATAATACTAGTTAATATACTTAATATATATACTTTATAATACTTTTATATAATAACTATAAAAAACTTAGTGCTTTATAATAGGTAGTAGATTTTTAACCTTTATTCTCTAATATAATATATTTTTAAAACACTATAATTAATTAATAATAAAATTTTATATTTATAAAGAAAAATCATCTTTTTAAGTATTCTCTTTTAACCTATAATAATAATTTATTATTAAAGCCTCTATTATAACTAATAAGATATAAAATTAACTTATATAAAGTAATTTAATGTAAATTAACTTAATTCTTAAAGATTATAATTAATTACTTAAAAGTATACTCTATTATATTAATACTTAATATACTACCCTTATAAGAGTAATACCTTAATATTAAAGTAGATATAGTATTTTATAAGTAAATATATAGCTTTTATTTAGTATTTATATTCCTAGAATTATAATATAATTAGTTAATTATTATATATTAATAATAGAAGGTATATTAAGTAGTTTAATATTATTATAAATGTAAAATTACTATATAGTACCTATATATAAGTAGGTGTATAATATATATACTTATACTTATTATACTATTTAGGAGGTATATATAATAATAGCTTAAATTTAAGTTATAATAAGTTTATTTTCTAGAAAGTAAGTTAGGTTCGATAGTTATAAGGTAGTATATTAAGTAGTATTATAAGTTAGTTATCAAAAGTAGAACTCTTAATAGTAAAACTATTATTTAAATTAATTAAGAAAGATTTAAATATAGTAATAGCTTATTTATTAAATTATAATAAGTCTATTAGTTAGAATATAAATTAAGTTAAAACTATAAGGTAATATATTAAATAGTATTATAAGTATTTATTAAAAGTAAAACTCTTAATAGTAAAACTATTATTTAGATTAATTAATAGAAATCTAAACTATCTAGACTAACTATAGTTATTCCTTTAAATAAAACTTTACCTCTTTATTACTTCTCTTAAATTACTAGCTTACTTACTTATATAATCCCTTTATAACTTACTAGCTTACTTATTCTAATAATCTAGTAAGGTTATATAACTATAAGGCTTAACTAGAGAGCCTATAAGTACTATAAGGCTGTCCTCTTAAGTCACTTCCCTGGTCGCCTTATATCACTTCCTATTATTCGTAGCACTAGACTACCTAGTTAACTAGAATACCTCTTCCTTAAGTACCTATCTATCTCTCTATTATATCCTTAGATTAATAGCTTACTAGATTACTCGCTCTAGTGATTCCTATATAGTCACGTGACTACAAGGCTTAACTAGGAAGCCTGCGAGTGTTAGTAGGTCGTCCCCTTAGGCCGCCTCCGTAGCCACCTTATGTCACCTTAGTTTCGTTCGTAACAACTAACTACTATTTCCACCATCCCTAAGACATGAATGTATACATGTAAGAGATTCTTCAGAATAATCTTATACACTTTACTAGCAAAATTCTGTAGAGGACGCACCTCGAAAGGGCCTTCATGGCACCTTTTGCTATGAAATGTATTAGCTCGAACGTTTCGCTATAGTAAGTACATAGCACTTACACGAAATCCTCGGCGGCATTAGAGAAAGCAAGCAAAAAAAGACTCGCTGGGCTAGTGAGTTCTTTCTAACAGTGACCTATCTCCATCTTATAGTGCAAAGCGTCTTTACCACTTTCCCTGTCCTTAATGACGCGCAACCATCTGGACAGAAATTTGTGGGTATTGGTCGCGCCGCCAACGATTGCGTAGAAGGGGAAGATGGGCAACGCCGTTTCGACTGCCGCTGTGAAGGTTTTGCTCCCCTGATCTTAACCAAAAAAAATTCGCTGGCTCGCGTCCCAGAGTGGCCACAGGGCTGCGACCACCGGGCGGGCCGTCAGTGTTCGGCTTCCTTCCACCAATGTGACAGTCAGTAATTTTAGCAAATAATTGTTGCCTGCTATAGCACTGTTAGTCTAGGCGTATTCATTGATTTCCATCACAGAGATGATGGTTCAAAAGCCAGGCAATTCCAAAGTGTTCCCGTTGCAATCAAAACGAGCGAGAGTTGCGAGGGTAGATGCTGGCACAGAGAGTGTCGCAGGATTTAAGATACGCTGGGGTAGTTTGTACGCAGGTTTTCTCACTAAAGATAGACTACCACATACGACTCTATCTCTGACGCACTCTAGACGGTGATGCATCTATAGGGCGACTTCGTCAGGGAAGCCTCGTCAAGACTTCGCATTTACATTGCCGGACCCTCCGGCCTACACACGTAGAAAGCTCGTGCGCAATTCTATAACCAGAACCATATGGCAGGGCTGTCGATGGCAGCCTGGCGACTCTGGCCAAGGCCTAGCTGACAAACATTTATCTAGCAGTGGGGAGAGGGTCAGTGAGCCAAAGGCATATTGTGTAGCCGTGTTTTTGTGTACATAAATTTACTTCAACCGTTTTAATAAATAGAAACTATGAGAAAATATATCTTGACCGCTCTGTGTTATTGAAGCGCAAAATCTTCCCAGACGTTTGGAAATCTCATGCCTTCTCCATCCATTAGGCCATGGACATAACATTCGCCCTTGAAAAGGTGGTAACTCTCGCCTTCTTGTCGTAGTATAAATGGTACAGAACCGCCATGAAGAAGACAGATCTTATCCCCTACCTTTGCGTCATATCGAGCGAGACCCATATAGCCCTTTTCCGAACAGAACAAGCGTCGACTGTGTACTGTCATGCGAATAACTGACATCTTATCCGACCACTCTGGTGTAATTCCCGATGCAGTAGTACCCAGAACTTTTGCCTTGGAACCGCGCACCCAACGTCCTCCCACAACACTTACATCTGCCGTAATAGTATGACTGAGAACATCCAGTAGCGACCCAAACCTCAAACTTGTGCTTGCAAATTCAGTTTCCACCCAAGTCTTCCAGGTCTGAATCGATGTCGTGGGCGACACGGGTGAAGCATCCGGGCTGGTAGAGAGGATCCTATCAAATGTGAACCCACGGATAAGTAATGTATCAAATCCTTTTGCCAGTTTTACTGATGGAGGGAATTGGCCAGTTGAATTGTAAAGCTTTTGGGATCCCATATCATTTGGCCACTCGCACTTTGGAAGGGGTGTTGTTTCCTGCATTTCAGTCCAATCCGGTGTCCATGAAGGTAGGGTCCTTTCAGGAATGAGATCAGTGGTAAGAAGTTTGAATTGCGACCAAGAGTGAATAGTTCGTACTGCTACCTGGCAGTGGCCTAGAACATCCAGATTCCCCCCATACCTAATGAGGTTATATGCAAATATAGCGTATGCTTTATCAACTGATATGGAATAGTCCGGACTTGCTGCCTTTTCTTCCGCCCCTGTGGCTAACGCTGATAAGGCAAATATTTTGTCGCGCGGGTCTGAGGCCTCACCCGTACGAAAATGATCAAGAAGGCCCAGCATATTTGACCGATACTGTGGCCTAGCCCGTTCGGTTTTAAGCTGATCCAATGCTACAACCCTTTGCAGGTGCCTGATGTCTAGACTGCTGTCGTTTTGCAAAGATGGTAGCAGGACTTGTAGCATGCAGTTGATGACTGCCACAACTGCAACGAAATCCGTTTCGTCTCCTCCACACCTTAAATTTGTTTCATTGTCGCAAGTTGCTTCTTGGATAATCCAGGACCGACTCCACCACGGTCTGAGGAGCAGCTGATATGTCGCGCGGAAAGCTCGGTTGTCGAATTCCCGCGCTGCTGCATGATGGTCCTCCTTCAGCTTTGAAGACCTAGAAGCCAAGCGGCGATCGATACCGTGGATATAGCTCATCGCGTAGCTGCTGTCATCGGCCGCCTCTCCAAGCCAAACAACCACCTTGTTCGATTTTCTATAAATTTCTGCCATTCGACGTACTTGGATAGCTTTCTCGTCATTGTCTTGCTGGTTTATGCATATTTGATCGATCCAAACTTTGACAACTTCTCTCTCGTCCCGCAGATAACGCAAAGCGACCCAAAGATCTTTGGTGATGGGGAAGGAACCATTGTTTATTTCGATCGTGGAGGGATTACATGGAGCTCCCCATGTGTAAGAAAGACACAAATACTCAGGCTCATGGGCCAAAGAAACCGTTTCAAGGCTGCATTTGATCGCGCTGGACTGTGGACCAGGTACAAGAGATAAAATCCGCACTTCTGGAAGGCTTGCATCCAAGGCTCGTTCGTAGACGTATGCTGGCTTAACCATATCTCTGGGTCGGGTTCTCTAGAGGAGTGAAGGCAAGCTAAGAAGCCAACACGACCCAGCAGGTTGAATAGATCAATGCCCTTTTTCCTGGCCAGAGCGTCTGAAAGCTTCTGGGGGCGCCGGACGGATGACAGCCCGTGCGGGGTCGAACTGTTGTAATACTGCCAAGCAGGCTACCACTATTCGGGAATGCCATAGGGCATCGCGTGGTTATTGGTGGGATTTTGTATGTATTACCTAATCAACTTCCTTTAGGTGCCCCTATCCCTTTAACTACAGTAAAGGAGTAAGCAGGTCGCGGGACCCACACTACCATAGCTTAGTGTAGATATAACATAGTACTTTAGCTGTAATATAATTATTATTAAATAAATTATATAGTATTCTAGTAAGTAATTATTATTACCTTCTAATAGTACTTAATCTAAGTATTTTAAAGGGCTTATAATAAGCCTGCCTAAGAGCTAGTTATAAGTTATAGTTAGACTCCTAGTTAATACTTATATTAAGATTAATGCCTAGTCTTTTACTAGTTAGTATAGTAGTATAGGAGAATATTATAGGGCTCTTAAAGCTAGAGGGTATAGGAAGCCTCTTTAGGTTTATAATCCTAATATAGGTATACTAATAAAAATATAGTGTAGCTTTAATATATATAATATAGCTATTTATACCTCTAAGAACTACTAGTACTTTTATTATAGTTTAGTTACTACCTAATATTAAGTACCTTTAAATCTGCTATTATCTTATTAGCTAATAATCCTATAAGTAACCTACTTACTCCTTTATTATACTTAAAGGAATAGGGGGTAACTAGCTAAATAGGCTTATCTAGTTAGATTAACTTAATTAAATCCTTAATTCTATATGTTTTATAAATACTAGATTTATACTATTTTACTATTAGTAAGTAGTTAGTTTTAAATTATAAAAATAGTATTAACTAATATACTTAACTTTTATAAGTTAAAGAAAAGGTAATATAAACTTATAATAAAATATATTTAAAAAAGACTTTTAATTTAACTTAATATAATAAGTATAAATAGTAATAATAAAACCTAAACTTATTAATATATTTATTTAATATTTAATTTAATATAATATAAATAAGAATCTATTATATTATAGTTAAACTTATTAAATTATATTTGATTTTTATTTTAAAAAGTTAATATAAAAAAGCTTTAAAGTTATATTAAAAATAAGTATAAAGAGTAAAAAAGAAGAGATATATAAAAGATAGTATAATAGTAAGTAACTCTATTAGTATATTTAGTAAAAACTTTAAAAATTAATTATTAACTATATATATATAATTATATCTAGTTATTATATACTTATAGTAGTTATAATATATATATATATATACTTATAGTAGGTAGTAAGTATAAAAAGAAAGATATATACTTTTAATAATAATAATAAAAGAAGAAAATAAAAAAGGTATTTTTTAGACTTTTTTAAATATCTTTTTAAATATATATAAATTCTATAAGAATTAGTTAATAATAATAATAATAAAATATACTTAATTATAAATAGTAGTAGAAACTATATTTATAAGATTAACTAAAAGCCCTAATAGTTATATATTAACTCTAATATAGTATTATAAAGCTAAATACTAATTATATTAAAAGTAATATAGCTAATATAAAGTATATTTATTTCCTTTTTACTTTTATAAACTACTTAACCTCCTAATTACCCTCCCCCCTACTATTAAATATACTATTATACTTATTATCCCTTTAAAATAGCCTTTATTTAAACTAGTAACGTGGTTAATAAGCGAGCGGCGTAGATAAGCGAGCGGCGTACCTCTACTAACCCTTTAACCTTTAATTATAAATAATTTAACCACACTATTAAAAAATATCAAAAACTAATTAGAATTCTCTTCCTTACTAGTTTCTATATTTATAATATAAGTATATATATTATATCTAGTCTAACTATATATACTATATTACTAATTATATATTTTAACCCTTACTTTATAATAACTATAAGCCTATATTTTATCCTTTACTTAACTATTTATATCTATCTACTCTTTTAAATCTCTTATATCTTATATAGAAAGAGATCTTTTAGTTTATAGCTTTATTTTTTTAGTCTACTAGTACTTACTAATTAGCTTATTTATAGCTTTAAGGCCTTATACCTAAATAGATATAAATATAACCTTATATATAATAGCTATTATACCTTTTTTAAAACTATTAAGTATATTAAGACTTTTAGTTAGAGAGCTATTTAGGTAATTAGTAATTTATTCTTTTAGAATTAAAGACTATAAAACTACTTTATTTACTATATTTAGTATCTAAAAGACCTAAGATCTAACTAATTTTAGATATAAGTTTAGAGGACTTAGTATTATAAACTTAAGTTTTAAGGTAGAAATAACCTTTTTAGGATTAAAAGGGGTAATTCTAGCGCCTTAAAAACCACCTTAGATATTTTCTTTTAGAATAGACTTATTAAAAGTATTAAAAAATATAAAAAAGAAGTCTTTTTTAGGAATATATATAATACTAGCTTTTATAAGATTTTTAATTTATTACTTATAAGCCTTTTTTAATAGACTAAAATAGCTAATATCTAAAAGCTAGAGTATATAAGAAGAATATATAGGTATATAAAGGGTAATAATGTTCTTTTTTTAGTAGAAAAGCTTAAAAGCAGTTAAGTAGTAACTTTTATAGCTATTTAGAATTAAGAGGTAATAATTACCCTCTTTTTAATCTTTTATATATTTATTAAAATACTTAATCTAATCTATACTAATTTTATTTATTATTTAACTATTTAAGCTTATATTAATATATTAATTTAAAAGTAGGCGTTTATTTTTATATTAAGGTATAAGGTGTTTTTAGCTTTTTACTATAATATATAGTAATATTATTAAGCTTTAGGAATTTACTACTTAAATTATAATAACTTATTCCTTATTACTAAACTATATTACTTTTACTTTTCTAACTTAATTAAAGCTTATAATAACTATTCCTATTATAATAAATCCTATTAAAAACCTAGTCTTATTAAAGTTATAAATATTAGACTTTATAATATTATATTTTATAATTATATTCTTTAAAAGTATAAACTAACTATAAATAATAATTAGATTTTTATATTTAACCCTTTAATAATTATATCTCTATTAAAAATATATAATAAGCTTTAGTTATTATTATATAAGGTTTTTTACTTAGTATACTCTAATATATTTATTACTATATTTAGCTAGTAGTTAGTTTACTATATCTTTTATATTTATATACTAAAAGGGAAGGCCTTATAAATCTAATTAGAGAATATATTTTATTATAGCTCTCTTTTTTAAATTAATAAGCTTCTTTAAATTAGTAGTATAATTATATTATAAGTTTTAGCTATTATATTAGTATTAGATAGTTATTATAGGGATATTATAGATCTTTATTACTTTATAGATACTTAATTTAAGTGATTTTTTAATAGTAGATAAGATAAGAATTATATTACCTTTTATAAAAGTGTTTTCTATAAGTTATTATTAAGTAATTATAATATAAAGATAATAGTTAGTATTTTATAGTAGAGGTGCGCCACTTACTTATCTATACTGCTTACTTATTAACTATATTATATTTAAATATAAAGTTTTAAAATTATAAGTCAATTAATTAATAAATATTAATAAATATAATTCTTTTTAAATATAAGTTAAAAAAGCTTTTTTTTATATAAAATTAAAAATATTTAAAAAATAAATAAATATAAATACTTAAATAAAAATAAAATATAAACTTATAATTATTATAAAATAAATATTAAAATATATAATTAATAATATAATATATATAATTAAATTATATTTAATATATATATTTATATTATAAATATAAAAACTAAAAAAAAAGTATTTTAATTAGTTTTAAATATTTTTTAATATTATAATTAAATTTAATAATTTAAAATTAATAAATTAATAAAAATATATATTTACTTATTTATATTTTCTTTATTAATTATTTTAAATATAATTAATTTCTAATCTTTAATTTAATATACTATTTAATTTCTAAGTTTATTTCTTTATTTTATTTATTTTAATTTAATAATATATATATAAACTTTAATTATAAAAATATATCTTCCTTTAATAGTTTTATTTATAATAAACTATTAGTATTTTAATTTATTATATTTTAAAAAATATTAAAAATAATTTAAAGTCTTAATAAGTATAATTTTCTTTAATTTTAAAAAAGGTAGATTCATAATAATAATAATCTAATAGAGTCTAGTATTAATATTAACTTAGGGACACTAAGCTTCTATTTAAATAATAGCCGCTACTAAGTAGAGTACGTCTAAAAGTCTTGGTGGTGTAGGGTGGACTAGCGGCCAGCGTGTTGTAAGTTTGCCTTTAAAAGCGGCATCCTAACCGGCAAAAAAGGCGTCATGTCCGCCCAAACTCGAGGCACATTTGCTACGAACCTGCAATTTTGGTGTAAAGCTCTGCACCAGCTGATCCGGTAGAAGAACAGGGCGTGTCGCACCCAGTGCCGCTGCAGTCAGCCGGCCCTGCATTCGAGAGACTCGGCAGTTGATTCTGTGCACTGCAAACTGGCCCCTGATTCTGTATTAGGGGAACGAAGATTGCGAGTTGCGGTCTGCAAGCTTGTTGTTTTTGCTTCTGCTACCAGCAGCTGTTGTCTCTGCAGGAAAACTCACAATTGTTCTTCCGCAAAAGGCTTGTTCCACTGACTTCTTGCGCTGCATTACATTTAGCTCGATTCGAAGACAACTAGGAGTAAGAGAACAGGCAAATGGCAACTTACATTGAGAATAGAAGCACTCGACAAAGATTCTAGCAGTAGACGCGGCGCAAGCTGCGGCATAGTTCTGCCAAGCCTTTTGTTTGTGGCTGTCGCCATAGTCACTAACCGACTTGATCACCAAGCAAGCTGCGTTCAGCTGAAAAATTCCAGAAGCCTCCATGTCAAAAGCAAGCACATTATATTCCTGCGCCAAACTATCCCTCAACTCAGGGCTTCGCATGACGATGTCACCCGAAGCGTAAGTCCCGACGTGAATAAGTTGCGGTCGAGTAGTATACGGCTGGCGGGGGCGAGCGTGCTCAATATCGCATCCGAGGACAGTGCAGCTCGCCAACCTTGCTCCTTCGCAATATCTTGGCGGGAAATCGTTGCACAGATTCGCTAGACAACCGTTGCGGTGGATGTGGTGGTACGCCGAACGCCAAATCTTCCGACTCTCCAGGGCACATACATTTCTTCTCGTCGAAGAAGTGCGCCATTGCCGCCCCCGAGCTGAGAGACAGCTCTTTCATGAAGTGGTCGGTGCCGAGGTAGCCCAGAATTTGCTGCAACTTCGAGCTTACACGCCACGGAGTTGCAGTTCTCAGCTGAGGCCCTTGTGGACCAAAGCGAGCTGCATGCATGTAGCCGACGATTGAGTTGCTAATGATCACATCGCCAAGGAAAATAGGCTCGGAGACGTTTTCCTCGTTGTTCAGGGGCTGAGGCACACCCCCGCAAACGCCGACCAGGAGGGTCAGCTCTATTTTGCCAAACTGTGCGTGTATATCCTGCATCACCAAGGCGGAGTCGACTATTCCGTACTCTGGGGGCTTCACAAGCAGCACATCATGTCCTGCAAGGGTCGCAGATAGATACCCATATTCCTTGCCGACATGAGGCACGGTGCGTGGGTTATGATCCAGAAGGTTGATCACAGCATCTAGCTCGAGCTTTAGCGCACATATGATGGCGATTGTGAACTTTTTATCATTCACCAACGGCACGCGAGTGTCAAGACGTGCAGAAGATGATGCTTCGCCATTTGTCGTGTTCTGCGTGCCATCGGTGCATGCATCTCTGGCTGCCGCCCCCCTAGATGGTTTGTCGGTCGATTACATTCCCTCGCTCTGGGTCCTTGCCACTCACATTTGTGATTTGGTCGAATCAACGGTAGTTCAGCAGTACTAAGACTGATTCACCCCGAGCCGGTGTGGCGTCTTTCCATCAGCGGATGCTCCCGGTGTATCGAGTGCCCGACTTTTTGCACGGGCGCTAAACGGACACTGCTTTGGGCGACGGCACCGGGGAAAGACATTTCGGACTTCTGCCGGAATATAGTTTTGCCATCATGCATGGTGGTTGTAATTAGTTGAAGAACCGCACCCTGCAGTAGTCGAGCATCTTGATTGGCGCAGGGAATCAGGCGGCGTTTGGAAGCCTGGCCTGACTTGGCGGCTGGGTTTCCCCTTTCTGTATCCGTATCAAGGCAAATGAGTTGCCCGGTTCTGTGGCGACAATCGGTTGAAAGACTCTACCCCCGAGAAAGGTTGTCGCAGACGAGATGCAGCTTACTGCGCAGGGCTGGACTTGCAAGTGGAATGACGAAATGTAAATTGTGAAAGGAATCGGGCGAACAGCGCTGAAGCTAGCTACTGCGAATTAGCAGGGGGTACATCCGGCGACGCGCTCTGGCTCATTCCACGTCTTATCCACAGTGGTTCTGAAAGCTGAAAAGATGATCTTACGCGAGGAGTGGTAAACTGGCTTTCGTGTATTTTGCAAACTGACTCGTCGAATGTAGTAATTGCTGAAACTTACTCCATAGATCACGGACAGACGACCCCCGACCAGCCGTGAAGAGCGGAGGGGGCAGCAATGGCTCGGTGTAAGACCTTGGCTCTTGGCAATCTGCGCCTAGGCGGGTGTTATTTGCTGTTATAGACCCCCGCTTGAGCTGGAAAAAAAAAAAATGGAAATAAAAAATGTAACGTCTTCCTAATTGAGTCCAATTCTAAAGGTTCTCCATCTCGGGCAGTCGGTATTGGTGCCAGCATCGTCACATTTGCACCAGAATCTCGGGGCCTAGGAACAGGGGCAAGAACACATTGATCTACGAGATCGCGCAAACCTGGCGTGAATTTACCAACAAAAAGAAAAAAAAGAAAAAAATAGAAAGAACGCCCATTCTCGGGGATACCTTTCGCGGCCAACGTCGCAGTTTCTCGTGAGTCTGAATCCGTGCAGATCGGCCCTGTCCGTAATGAGGCACATGCGTCGTTGTAATCCTTCGGGGAGTTTTGTATCGGACATACGGACACTTTCCAGCAATTAGACGACGGCAGGCTCGTTGAGGGTACCAATTTTTGCCCCTCTCACGATGCTGTGCGACCCCGCAGTGGTTACTGCCATTCGGTCGTTTCCTAGAATCGGTGCATCCGACAGCAGCATCGCGTAGCAGGGTAGGAAGTCACCGAGGCTGACACGAACCCAGGACCGCCTAAGGTACTTGAAAGATGCTGCCCAGCGGGTATATAAAGAAAGAGGATACCGTGGACTTTTGAATAGAGCAAAACATCACTTTACATCATTCTAACTCGCCCGAATAAATCTCCATCTTTTCAAGTCTCCAAAATGCAGTTCCTCACCCTCCTCTCCCTCGTCACCGCCGCCGCGGCCACGCAGATCAACACCGGCTGCGGCAACAACTACGGCAAGGAGGTATGCGCCGACGGCGGCGCCGGCAACCAGCGCGCGTACGTGGCCGTCTGCAACGACAAGCACATCTGGGCCGTCCGCCAGGCCTGCGGCAACCGCTTCTGCTGCAAGGACAAGTCGGGCGGCGGCGCGTACTGCGCGTGCTAAGTGCGATGGCGACGGGCGCAAGACGAAAATTAATAAATAAATAAATGGTATGTTGAGCCGTACATGTCTCAACATCAGAAGCTAACGAAAGAAGAAGACAGAATAGAATAAATGAAAACGATGAAAATGACACCACCTGACAATGCGATGTGACATTTGTAAACGGGTGTTAGTTTCTTGGGACGTGATCGCTAGTTAAGCATCAAGTTAGAAATAAACTCAACGTTGAATCAATTTGCGAGTATTCTCCGGCAATTGAAGTGGAAAGGCTTTAATAAATAGGAGTTGTTTATATGTACATCTATATATGAGAGAAGGAGATTTCAACCCGCTCTAAGCCTCGCGGTCCAGCGACTGCCCGAGCACCATTTCATAATACACGCCCTTT
Organism: Akanthomyces muscarius; assembly: GCF_028009165.1. Taxonomy (NCBI): domain Eukaryota; kingdom Fungi; phylum Ascomycota; class Sordariomycetes; order Hypocreales; family Cordycipitaceae; genus Akanthomyces; species Akanthomyces muscarius. The sequence goes on along the minus strand of NC_079243.1, from coordinate 1,111,870 downwards.
TGCGCAATGAGCTCCTCGTGCGTGCCGCGCTCGACAATGTGCCCCTTGCCAAACACCACAATCGTGTCGGCGTCGCGGATGGTGCTGAGGCGGTGCGCAACCGCAATCGTGGTGCGACCGGCCGCGGCGCGGTCCAGCGCCTCCTTGACCACCTTCTCCGACTCGGTGTCGAGCGCCGACGTGGCCTCGTCGAGGAGCAGCAGGCGCGGCGCGCGGATCAGCGCGCGCGCAATGGCGATGCGCTGCCGCTGGCCGCCCGACAGCGACAGGCCCTGGCTGCCGCAGGTGGTCCGCAGGCCGTCGGGTAGCGACGAGACAAACTCCCACACGTTGGCCTGCTGGCACGCGGATATAATGTCCGCCTCGGACGGCTCGCCGTACTCGATGCCGAGCGAGATGTTGTGGCGGATGGAGCCCTGGTAGAGCACGGGCTCCTGCTGCACGAGCGCAATGTCGCGGCGGTACTGCGAGCGGTCGTACTCCTTGGCGTCGAGGCCGTCGAGGCGCAGCTGGCCAGAGGTCGGGTCATAGAAGCGCTGCAGGAGCGCAATCATGGTCGACTTGCCGCAGCCCGAGGCGCCGACAAAAGCCACCATGCTGCCGGGCCGGATGCCAATGTCGATGCCGCGCAGGACCTTGAGGCTGGGGCGTAGCGGGTAGGCAAAGTGAATATTGTCGCAGATGACCTCTTTGCCCTTGATAGGTTCGTTGGACTTTTCCGCATCGCTGGGTTTCTGTTCGCTGTCGCTGTCGTAGAGAATGCGCGTGCGACGGAGGCGTAGGATGTAGTTGATGGCGGTGCCGGCCTTGGTGATGCTCGTGGTGTACTGGAAGAAGAGCGCGGCGGCCTCGCCGGAGAAGATGATGGCGATGAAGATGACGTAGAACTGCGACGTGGTGTACTCGCCGGTGGATACGAGCTGGCCGCCGTACCAGAACCCAAGACACATGACGAGCAGGGAAATGGACTGGCTGAGCGAGTAGAAGAACATTTTCCAGCCCAGGCCAGAAATGGCATTGGCGGCAATGTGCTGCAGCGAGTCGTGGTAGCGGGTGATGATGGCCTGCTCGAGGGCGAGGGAAGACACGGTGCGGATGCCCATGACGGCTTCCGAGGCAAGGCCGCTGCTCTTGGAGAAGCGATCGGCCGTGTCCGACTCAAACTTGAACTCAAGACGGATGCGAATGTAGCCGGATGCAATCAAGACGGGGAGTCCTCCGAGCGCGAGGACAAGACTGAGTTTCCATCCGTAGCAGAGAGCCAGGATGACGCTTGAGAGGACATTGACAACGGTGATGAGAATGAGGACGCAGTTGATCGACAGCAGCTCCTGCAGACTGGTCGGCTCAGACGCCACACGGGATACAAGCGCACCCGTGTTGTTCTCGGGCTTGTCGAAAAAGGTCATGTCCTGGCGGAGGGTGTTGTCAAAGATCTCGGCGCGGTAAAACTTCATGACGTGCTGCGCGATAAGATTGACGAGCCATCCAGAGATGGCGTAGGCGACGAGGTTGCCGAGCGCGACGACAAAGAACATGAGGGCGTAAAAGTTGGCCTTGGGGACGTTGATGGTGGTGAACGCATCCATGGTCTGCGCAAACAGCACGGCGAGCGCGGGATAGGTGGCGCCGCCGGCGATGCCACACAGCGAAATGATGAAAAGGTACCACCACAGCTCGGGCTGCTCCTTGACGATGATCCACAGTCCCATGAATAAGCCATAGCTAGGTCCCTTTTCGGCTTCCATTTGGACGCTCTGCGCGCCCGCTGATGCGCGTGAGGCAATGAGCTCAAGAGCTTCCTCGGGCTTGGCGTCCTCTCCACCATCGCTGTCTGTAGACGCATCGCCGTCGCCGAGATCTTGGGCACGGACCAAGGCTGCATACTTGCCGTTCATCTTGATGAGCTCAGAGTGGGTGCCGGTTTCAAGGACTTGGCCCTTGGACATGACGATGATCTGGTCGGCGGTGCGGATGGTGGAGAGACGGTGGGCAATAGCAATCATGGTTCGTCCTTTGCCGACATTGTTCAATGCTGTTTGGACAATCTTTTCGGCATTGGGATCCAAGGCACTGGTGGCTTCGTCGAGGAGGAGAACCTTGGGATTGGAAATGATGCTGCGCGCAATCACAATTCTCTGCTTTTGACCACCCGAGAGCGAGGCACCACGCTCACCAATCATGGTATCATAGCCGTTGGGTAGCTCAGAGATGAAATCGTGCGCGTAGGAAGATTTGCAGGATTCCTGAACGAGGCGTCGCTTTTCATCCTCGGGCAAGTCAATCATGGCGGTGCCGGACAGTCCATCGACTACATTCTGGTAGATGCTGCCAGTAAATAGGGTAGGCTCCTGCTGGACGAGGCGCATGCTGGTGCGCAGCCATTGAAGGTTGAGGTCTGTCAGTTTATGACCGTCGAGCATGATTTCACCAGCCGAGCTGGCATACCAGCGCTCCAGCAGGCCAAAGATCGTGCTCTTTCCCGAGCCGCTGGCGCCGACAAAGGCCGTCGTCTTGTTGGCGGGAATTTCGATGCTAAAGTTTTTGAGGATGGGCACGTCGGGGCGTGAAGGATAGGAAAAGTCAATGTTGGAGACTTTGATGTTGCCCTGGAAATCGGGAATGGTTTTGCCGGCGGTGGAGAGCGAGTCGACGGCGGATTGGCGATCGATGACGGCAAACATGTCGTGGGCGGCGGCGGCAGCCTTGGAGACGGCGACGGTTTGGGGAGCGATCTGGGTGAGGGCCTGGGCAGCGACCAGAACAGCAAAGATGACGCTGTGAAATCAGCATTGTACGAAAACCAACAGAGAAATAATGAAGAATAATCATGGAAAGAGGGAGGTGGAAAAAAAGCAAGACAAAGAACAGATACTCACGTTACAACTGTGCCAGGCTTGGTAATCTCACCGCTGGCGTACATGCGCATTCCTTGCCAAAAGGCCAGACCGTAGCCGGCAAAAATGCAAAAGAATTCAAAGGAAAAGAGAATGGCGTAAATGAGCGACTTTTTGTTGCCGACCTGGCGCGCTTCCTCGAGAATTTTGGTAAAGCGGCGGGAGAGCTTGGGAAAGGCCCAAAAGGCGTGAGCGGTGCGGATGGTGGCAAATGCCTCTTCGGCAATGGTGCCGGACTTGCTGTAAATGTCAAACATTTTGTACTCGTAGACCATGTCAAACATGACGCAGATGACAGTCACAAGAATGTTGACGGGGACAATGGAGATGACGATGAATGTCAGCTTCCACTGTACTACAAAAGCGACGACAAAGGCGGCGACAAAGGTGGATATGGCCTGGATGGTGATGCCTAGCTTCTCGGCGATGCCGTTGGTGATGAGGTTGCCATTCGTGGTGATCTGGCTGGAGATGGAGCTGGAGGGGGCGTCGAAGAAGGGAATTTCCTGGCGGAGTGTCTGCCGGACAAAGTCGACGCGCATCTTCTTGACGACGCGGATCGAGGTGATGGAAACGGCGACCTGGAATGTCAGCAAGGGACATGTGCGCGAATATTCTCTACTTACCGTCCAGATGTACGTCAAGACAAACTTTCCAATAAAGAGATGGATGAAAAAGAGGCTGTTGGAGTTAGTCGTTGTGTTTAAGACGTTGGTGTCAAGAACATACGCATAGTGCGCGACCTGCTTGCGGTACCCAGCAGGTGACAGGGTGCCGGCGACAAAGTCATTGAATACATTGACATATGCGCCAAAGACGACATCCATCAAGGGAAGAGCGGTACCCGAAGCAATCATGCAGAGAAAGGCAACGGCGTTGACGACCCACCCCTTGGTGTCGTTGTATTTGAAGACGCGCTGTCTCAGAGTTAGTAGGCCAACAGCTGCAGTGCAGAGTGAGACATGCTGGACGCCATACCAAGTAGTATTTGAACGATCCATCCTTTTTCTCTTCTTGTTCGTTTTCTGGTTTCTGTACTGACGTTTCCGTGACGGGTACGGCAGACTCAACAGGCGTCGAAGCCGTAGAAGGCGAACGTTCTTTTTGCTCCATCATCGTGAGTGGCGTGGAGGGCGGCTGTGGGGTAAAGACAGCAGAGAACCGAAGCTGAAGACGTTGACAACAACGACGGGTTGCTTGATCATATGTACATGGGAACTAAGCTGTTATAATCGGACACTGCCTCGATAGGCGCAACGGCTTGTTTTATTTAAGTAGTAAAACTGTGAGGACGGTAGGGCTATCCGAAGCTTGACAGCGGACGGACAGGCTACTGTGGAGACGGGGGCGGTTTAGCTTATTCTCTTCGGGTCCCTAGAACCCGGAGCCCTGGCTGGCGGATGGAGATGCATGGCGATGCGTCACTCGGCGGAGGATTGCGTGGAGATGATGGTACGGCAACCGAGATTGCGGGAACCATGGATGCGTGGCGTTGGGACGTACGTCGTAGGGCAGGGAACCGTTGTGGCGGATGCACAATGCCGCAGGGACTTGGGTTCTGAGTGGACGACGGGGCGTAGTTCTTGGCTTGGTGAATCGTGCATTGCGATCGAATTGGAGGCGAAATAGTTGAATGGGTGGAGATGGTAAAGATACGTAGAGGTCGGGGTATGCGCAGCACAAAATGGTATAATTGGCGGTTTCGAGGACTCTACTCCGGAGTGTATTGTATGTTGGTGGCGGCAAACACTCCGGGTTTAAAGTTGAAACTTACGACGAATAAAGCCTGCACTGTCGTACGGCATGATGGACGAATTTTCGCATTCACAAATATGCGTGCGTGACGAAGACTGCCAAGATTCTGATAAGCATAATCAATGCCCCTTCATGATAGCACGGAGTAGCGGTTTGATACTTATCATGCCGTCTCCCATTTTGGGTTCGCCGATGCATCTCCGTTTGCACGCCGCCGAACTGCCAGTGCAGCTGCCGCGTGCTTGACTGCCAGCTGCGCACCAAACCCAAAACAGCCTAGCCTCGTCGGGGTCCGCGGCCGCCGCGGTGCCCGGTTGCACCGTATATTGGCCAGGCAGAGCCAGTCTCGTGCCTTTTTGCGCTTCTGCTTCTGTCTCTGCCTCTGTCTTGGACACTCGACCCGACCGGACTGACTGCAAAGAGAACAAAGGGCCAACCTTTTTTTTATTTTATTTCGACGTTACCTTTTGGCTGGCAACCAACACACCAACGCCTTCAACAGCGGAGCTTCCCCAAACGGGACACCCACACTCGGCCAGCTCGCAGTTCTCTTGACTCAGTTCAGCCACGAATTGCACCTGAGCCACAGCCCAGCCATCCAGTGCCAGGCCAAGTTATCTCGCCTGGTCTGTCACCGGACGGATACCAGCTCCAGCTCCGTTACTCGGCGCCCCTCTTCCGGCACATGGATATTTTTCTTTTCTATTTTTAAACTATTCATCGTCTTCTGCTTCACCAGTCTTTCTAGAAGCTCTCATCCGCCGTTGCCTCTTGTTCGCATTCGACACTCGACACTTGACTCTGCGTCATCTTGCATCAGTACCACGCCCTCACTCACTCACGCTCACCACTCACACACCCCCAAGTTGGCTTCCTCACGCCCACCCCCGTCGAGTATGCGTGTTGGCTTGGGCTAGCTGCATTCACCTACATCGTCCAACCGGCGTTTCTCTTTCTCTTCATTTTATAGCTGGCGGCTTTACGCCCACTCGTTCTGCCCCGTTATGCCGTTGTTCAACGCCGCTCGGTCCCAAGCTTTCCATCTGAATTCTACAACGACGGCTTGCAACCTGTGCACAGTCTAGTGCGACTCTAAAAACAGGGCCATTGTTGCATCGCTGCTTTACTGCATCCGTACAGCCGAATCCTGTGCCAGTCGCGGCCTGTTCACGTTGATCCCACGCCATGCAGCAAAATACGCCTCAGCAGCCGCAGGTTCTCATGGTCGGCCCCGCTGCCGCCAGCGCCGCCGCTGCTGATGATGGCTCTGGCCGTCGAGCGGTATGATACCCCCGTCCCCTTCGTATTATTGTTACATCATTTCTTTAAAACATTTTTTTTTTCTTTTTTTGCCCTGCCTCTCGTCTAGTCCTACACCCCGTTCATCACTTTCGCACGCCCTTGTTGATCCTTTCCACTTTCACCCCCATCTTCATCTATACCACGGAGTGCATCACCATAGCTTCATTCCTAGTGTTGCACTGCCAAAAATTCCCTCTTCCACCAGCTGTGCTAAATCCCGCACTGAAGCTATCCTGCTAAGCCGTAGTGCCCTGTTCGCCGTCTGCGCAAGGCTGGGATCGTCAAGAGCTCGCTGTTATATCCCTCATCCTGCATATAAAAGCGCCAATTTGCCTCCAAGACCTCTGCTAACCTGCTCACTTCCTGCTCATAGTGCGACCAGTGCCGTCTCCGCAAGGTACGTTCCGCTATTTATTGCTTTAGTACTCCCTCATTCTTCTCCTCTCCCGCCACTGTCACCTTGTCTCAGACAACCTTTAAGCCGCTGCCATGATCGGTGGTTCTTCTGATTCCGACTTTTGCTTCAAGGTTGGCGCCACAGTGTCACCAGTTCCCCTTGCCAAGCGCATCATCACAAGTAATCATAACCGGGGGCTTGACTAACAAGCTTGCTGCCAGATTCGCTGCGACAAGGACTGGCCTTGCGCCAATTGTCGAACAGCCAAGCGACCATGTACATCCACTGGTGCTGGCCAACGCCCCAAAGAACCCCGTCAACGTGTTCTCATCTCTTCTCAATAGTATGTTGTCTATACCATGCTGCACGCAATGAACGCCATCGTTGTTGCGACATCCTCTTTCTTACTAACCATCCCAGTGAGCGCAAGATTGACCAAATAGAGTCGCGCCTCGGGAGCATCGAGACGCTTCTCAAGAATCTCTCCATGTCGGGCGTCCCCAGCGACGCAACCAGCCGCATCATCTCCACTCCGCAAACGGGAAGCAGCGGCCCGACATGCGAGTCCACGGCCGATTTTGACAGCAGCGAGGAGGACGCAGCTTTTGGCGGCGACTCGGGCCTGACCGTTCACACAGCTTTTGCCAGCGAGTTCCTCGAGCGCGCCGTCAAACGGACGTCGCTCCGTTCGGCCAATCCTAAAATGGAGGCGGCCCTGGCGAATCTTGGCCAGCTCGTCGAGATGCAGCAGAGCCGTCCGGAGCACCGGCCCCGATTTCCGCTGCAAAGAGCTGTTCCGCCTGGTGGTGTTTCCAAACTGCCTCTGCCACCCATGGCTTTGGTCGTTGAGCTGCTCAAGAAAAATAAAGGTATGTACCATAAACAGGATCTAGTATTGCCGCGCTGACAATCCTAGGCTCTCCGGTTACTCTATTCACAATCATGTGTGACTTGGTTGGCGTCACTGACATTACGACCCTGTGTCGAGCCGTGTACTTTCCCACCGAAGACGTGTCTGATGCCACATTTGCTGTCGTCAGCGCTCTTCTCTACAACTTGTTCCTGGAGCAGCACTCCCTCTCTTCAGATCCAGCTGTGAGGGAGGAGTACAACCGCCATTTCCAATTATGCCGCGCAAACCTTGAAACGACACTTGCCAACCTACCCATGCTCTTATCCGCAAAGATTGACAATGTTCAAGCACTGTTACTCGGGGTAAGCGCTCAGTATCTCATCTTTCAAACGAATCAATCGCGCTAACTGCAGCAGAGCCTCTATGCCGTCGACGTCTCCCGCCCGACCGTCGCCTGGCACTTTGCTTCCGCCGGCGCCCAGCTCTGCCTCACCGGCGGCTTCCACCGCCAGGACAGCCTCGCGCACGACCCGCCGGAAATATCGCGTATCAAGCGCATCCTCTTCTGGCACATCTACACCCTTGACAAGGGTCTCGGCCTGCGCCTCGGCCGCGCCTCCGTCATCCACGAATGCGACATTGATATTCCCCGCGTCTTCGAGTTTGATCTTCTCGACTCTGGCGGCGCCGACACCGTGCCGACCATGTGGGTCGAAATCTCGGGCCTGCAGAGCGTCATCTATGAGCAGCTGTACAGCCCCGCGGCGCTGCACTGTCCGCAGGAGGAGCTGGTGCAGCGCGCGCGCGCCTTGGCCGAGCAGTGCCACAAGCTCGGTGTGCGTGGCGACCAGGCGCGTAGCAACGCATACAGCTACATCAAGCAGATGAACATTTCGGACGTGGTGGATGTGTTTATTCGTGGTGACGAAGTGCAGTACTACGTTACGCAGACGCTCATCTACAGAGTCATCCCGGCGCCGGAGCGCTCTGTGAGTCGCTTCTGCGACGAGTGTTTGGAGGCAGCACGCAGGGCCATGAGTGCGCACCAAGACTGCGCGCGCTTAATAGACCTCGGGAGTTTTGTCAAGACCATCTACGTCCACTGGTAAGAGGACAGCCCGGAATTGTTCAACTGTCTTAAGTCATGTTGCTAACTGTATTGACCAGGAACCTCCTCCTCACACCATTTGCCCCCTTCTTCGTGCTCTTCTGCTACGTTATCGAAACGTCCTCGGCCGACGACCTCAAGATCCTCAAGGAGTTCGTGGCCTCGCTCGCCCTCGCGCGGGACTCGTCCGAGGCGGTGGAGAAGCTGTACCGGCTGTGCCAGGTCATGTACGACGTGCTGACGCTGTACGTCGAGGCCAAGTCGTCGCAGCAGCAGCAGGACAGCACCGGCGGCGGCAGCCACGGCGGCGTCGTGCCCATCGGGGACGAGTTTGAAATGTACCTCAGCCAGCTCGGCCTCATGCCCATGGAGGACCAGGCCATGACGGGCCACGATGCGAGCGCAGCGGGCGTCCAGGGTGGGACGACGACGGCGGCTGGTGGGGGCCAGGTGCCGCACAATCCGCAGGTCGCGCAGATTGCGGACTGGTTCGTCAACAACCGCAACATGATGGGCCTGCTGGAGGAGGACCTGTCGCACATTGAGTCCTACCGCTGGCTGCAGCCGGGGGCGGCGCATCTGCAGCAGCAGCAACAGCAGCAGCAGGCGGGACAGGTGCCGGGTGCGGGAAGCGGTCCGGTGCATGGACACCATCATACCGGTTCCATGTAAGAGTTGTCTTTCTGTTGTAAGAAAACATCTTCCTCTTGTAATGATAATGATGTCGGATTGAGATACCAAAAAGTATGCCATTTTTTTTTCAAAAAAAAATTGAATCAAGTTCGTTTCATAATCGTGATTGATCTCGTGAGAAAAGTCTCAATCGGTCGGGTATCTCGGATCGTACATTTCGTAGCCTTCGTCTTCGGTATCGCTCTCGCCCAGCATCCCCAGCGAGGGCTTCGTCGTCACAGCTTCAGGCTGCACCGGCGCCGTCTTCACCCCATCCCCGACCGCCTTCTTTTGCTGTGCTTGCCCCTCTGCTGCCGCCGCTGCCGCTGCCGGCGCCATTGTGCTTTTGAATCCGCTCTTCTTGAAGCCGCCCTTTTTGAAGCCCCCTCCTGTCGTGGTGCCGCTGCTGCCGTCGGGCACCTTGATGCTCACGAGGCCGTCGGCTTTCGCCTCGGCTCTTCGCGCGCGCTCGGCCGCGCCGGGGTCGCGCACCATGGCCTTCATGTCCTTGAGGCGCTGCTTGTGCGAGTGGTCGTAGCTGCCGAGGTGCGCCTCGTAGTCGTTCATCCGAGCGTAGCCCTTGGCGCAGAGGGCGCAGTAAAAGGACTTTTGGGCGTCGCGCGCCGCGGCCGTCGCGGCGGGTGGGAGTGTCTGATGACGCTACGGATGAGGCATTAGTGATAAGCGGGGGCAAGGGTGGGATAGATGAGGAGTAGGACGGCATACCGGAGGCATTTTGGGATGGTGAATGGACAATGTGGTGAGTTGAAGGTTTTGGTGTTTGCGGGAGCTTGACGAGCCGCTGAAGCGCGGGCCGCGGCTTCAGTGGATACGACCGCTGCAGCGGGGCGTTTCAGTGCGCTGCCGTCCACTGACAGCGCTGCAGTTGCTGCTGACGGTGGCCTGAGGACCCCTGTAGCTTTTTTTGGTGAGGCTCTCCCCACAATCGGAGGTTGAGACGCCGGGGCGACGACACGGAATCTGGACCTCCCTCAACAACGTCATTACCTTGCAAACCCTTCCCTCTGCGACTCTTTCCAAGGACTACGACACCGGCGCCAGCGCACGACAAACAGAGTGGCAATCGCGCCTCTTCAGTCGCAGTCATTCGCCATGGACGACTCCCACACCAGGCAGTCGCTCAACCACCGCGCGTCGGAGCAGACGCTCATCTCCCTGCTCGAGCTCGACCCGTCGCCGATTGACTCGCCCACGCCGTCCGACGAGAAGCAGCTCCACGAGAGCATCGAGACGGACGACTCAGACACCATCATGGCCAAGTCGTCCGACTCGGCGTCGCTCCGAACCACAGACGGCCCCGGCCTCGGCAACCACAGCGGGCACGGCTCCATCTTCTACCGTACGCGCCTCTTTCCACCACGCTCTCCCATCTCAGCATCTCAAGCTCCGTTACTGACACCCCAACCCTCCCCCGTAGTCTCCCGAATCCAACGCTACTCCAGCTACGCCATGTCCGTCTTCACCTCGCTGCACCTCGCCAACGTGTCCCTCATCCCCGCGGTCCAGCGCTCCGTGCCCTCGTCCGAGACGTACCTGCTCATGACGCGCGAGATCTACCAGACGACGCTCGCCGAGCCGCTGCTCGTCGCGCTGCCCGCGCTCCTGCACGTCGGATCCGGCATCGCGCTGCGGCTGCTCCGGCGGCGGCAAAACATGCGTCGCTACGGCGGCGCCACGCCCGCCATGTACGCGCTGCACCGCTCGCAGACGGGCGCCGCGGCTATGACGCTCTGGCCGCCTCTGAGCTACATCTCCCTCTCGGGTTACGCATTCACCATCTTCTACGCCGCGCATGTATGCGTGAATCGGGTGCTGCCGCTGGCGGTCGACGGGGACAGCTCGAATGTCGGCCTAGCGTACGTAGCGCATAGCTTCGCGAGACATCCCGTAGTGGCGGGCGTGGCGTACGCGGGGCTGATTGTGCTGGGCACGGGGCATATGGTCTGGGGCATGGCCAAGTGGTGGGGGGTCGCGCCGTCGACGGAGGGCTGGCAGAGCAGTAGTGTGGTGGTGGACAAGAAGACGAAGAGGAGGCGGAGGAATAGGTGGTTGCAGGTGCAGGGCGTGGTGCTGCTGGGGGTGGCGGCGTGGGCGGTTGGCGGGCTGGCGGTGGTGGCGAGGGGAGGGCTTCAGGATGGATGGGTGGGAAAGGTGTATGATGATATGCTTGCGAGAATTGGGCTGTAAAGGGTGGAAGCTGTACGATGATATGTGTGCGAGTGGACGGCAAACGAGCCGAGTCTGCATTTCTGGAGTCGGCATGGGGATAGATACACACGCAGCGTTTCTTTTGTGTCCTCGATAGAGGTTCTTCCTATACCCGTGCTACACACGTACGATACGCTCAGTCATAGAATATACAAGACGTGATTTATTCATTCTTATTCGTTTAGCCTTGAAGACGTGTAGAGCCCAGAGGCTCGGCTGCTGGAAGACAAGCCCGCGTCAACTACAACCGCAGTTCAAATTTGACCCTTTGTCGACAGGAGCAAGGGTAGACTATCCGCCCTCGCTCACCAGCTGCACGTAACCTCAGCCGTCGGCCACGCCTCCCACTTTTCGTTGGCGCAGACATAGCCATGGTCGATGGAGTAGCACGTCTTGCGGCCGCCGTCGTCGATCCAGTGCCCGCGGCGGCTGCGCCAGTCGAGGCACACGCGGTGCGACACGCCGCAGGGGGTGATGACGGCGCAGCCGTCCTCCGAGACGTCCCAGGTGGAGCAGCCGCAGCGGCCCTGCCATCGGAGGATATAGCGCCATCCAAGTAAGTCCCTGGTGCTCAGTAGGTCGAGCCCGAAGCTGTTGTCCGGGCAGTCGCCCTGCTCGCAGGCCGACAGAGGCTCGAGCGTGGACAGCTCATCCGGGGGTTGCTGCTGCTGCTGCTGCTGCTGCTGCTGCTGCTCGAGTGGGGAGCTCAGGGCTTGTCCAGAAAGGAGCACGAGTCCGAGAACGGTGTTGACTAGTTCGAGCTTCATGTTGAGTGGCGAACTTTGGGCGGCTGCTCAAGATGAGGGTGTTAGTACAATGCAAGGCTTGGAAGCTGGACAGTGGAGGGAAAATGACTGACAGTTGAAGATTAGACGAGGTTTTGTCTGTCTCAAGGACAAGCTGTGGCTTCGTAATGCTTCTTCATCCTGTCTGGCATTTTCGGCGCATCCCGGCCCTTATATGTCGCATCGTCTGCTCATCGTACAGGTTGCCTCGCTCTTCTTCAGCAAGAAGGGCTTGTTTCGGGTACTTTCGTATTCTAAAGATGTAGGGCTGAAAGAAGACAACTCGTCAAAGTGGAATTTTATAACAGGTGCCCTATTTTGGGCAACAAAGTTCGGCGAGATTTTGCAGCGGCTCGTAAGGGCCAGGCGCAGACACGAGCGTTGCATATTGCATGGGCTCGACTCAATATTAGGACTGGAGACTGCAGCTCAGCAGCGTGGAGGCGCACTTTATTGAATCCGCGAGATGCAATACCCGGCTTGGCGAGTCTATATTCTCCGCGCTGACGTTTCACCGCAGCAGAAATCTCTACCCAGCTTTTGATCTTGCTAGTCACCGGGCTTGGAAAGTGCACGGCTAGGCCCCAGCCTATCGTGTGTGTGGCAGGGTCAGGGAAAAGCCACGCAGTACAGAAGTGCTCAATTAGAGCCCAGGACTTTTGCATTTAGACGAGCTGTATCACCTGGTGTGCTGCATGCCTGAGGATTGACCGCAGGTTGGTTTCTGCAGCTCTACTACACAGTCGGTCCCGCGGGCCGAAGGTTGCTGGTGTCGGAGACGACTTGTACCATGACACCGCATTTGAACAGTCAAGCCACAACTGCAACCTTCCTTCCGCTCGGTGCAACCGAGAAAAAAGACTCAAGTAGCATGGGGCAGAAATCGATAGCCAAACGAGGCGTGATAGTCTCGACCCCTCGAGCAACACGGCGTTGCTGTAGCCGGTCCCGCGGACGTGGCTATAAATAGTGTTCAAATTAGTGTATCTAAGATCCGTTTCTCCCCAAGCACTCGCACGGGGTATCTAGGACTCTAGCAATTTACACTGTGTCTTCCAATGCATCACTTCTGATCCCCATGCTATACGCGCATGGTGCATCAGATCCTAGCATGTTTTGAGTGTCAGTTTTTAAGCATCGATGCTTATATATCATAAAGCAGCTTATAATTGTTAAAAGAGTATAAGCATGAAATCTACGAATAAAGTAGGTTGAACTATGTCTGTCCGGCGTGGGCTGTCGCTACCAAGTGCAAGCGACCTCAATCTTCGGCCACGCCAGCCACGTCTGGCGACAGATATAATCGCTGCTGAGATACCAGCACGTCTTATGCCCGCTGGGATCGATCCAGTGCCCGCGACCGCCGTGCCAGTCAAAGCACACCGAGTGCCTGCCCGTGCAGGTCGTGAAGCTCCTGCAGCCGTCGGCGAAGACCTGCTCCTTGTGGCAGCCGCACACGCTCTGCCAGCGGAGAAAGTATAACCAGGTACGGAAGGGCTCCGTGTACATGCTTATGATGTCGACGCCGAAGCGCGTGTCGGGACAGTCGCTCTGGTGGCAGCCCGACCGAGCCAGATGCAGGGACAGAGTGTCGGTGTCGACCGTGGAGTTAAGCGGCGCGGCCAAGGCCGTGGCGTTGAGCGGCGAGGCCAGAGATGGCCGTCCAGCCAGCAGGAGGCCAACAGCCGTAGCTTTGTGAAACTTGGGTTTCATGTTGTATTAGTCTTTGGTTTGCGTGTCTGCAAGTTGTGGTATTGGTGGTAAGCGTGCAATTCGAAAATGGGAATGGCAACTGATGATGGAGAATTTGAAACGTCGTATATATATACAAAAGACAAGTTATCGAAGTAGTCAGCTTCGACGCCCTTGGACCTATTTATGCCCATTCTTTTTGTTCGATTTGTGGTGGCTTTTTCATCAACGAGTGCTTTGTTTTGGCCTATTGTGCTGAGAGGCGTGGTAAGTGCACCTACAATAGCAAAGGCACAGACCTCTCTACTGACAAGAGGTTCCAGTGCGCCTAAAACAAGAACGCGTAAAACGCTGCGGCCAACATGACAATGGAGTGCTACTTTGCGCATGAGCGTCGGGCATTACGTGCGCGGGCGCGGACACGTAGGCTCCGGCGAGAAGCAGCTGGTCTTGTCTAAGGTTGGTAGATTCGACGTGACGATGTTAGACTCGATGTTAGATAGCTGAGATATAATATATCCATAACAGATATTAAAGTACGGGGGCCGTACTCCGAGAAACTAGTCGCAATCTCGCGAGTAGCGGGCGACATGCGATAGACGCAAGCAACATGGGGGGCACGCTTACCTGCATCGCGCAATACCGAATGAGCCATCTGGGGAATCGATCATCAAGTGCAAATCTATTGTGGCCTTGTTTGTACTTGTCCATGCACCTGGCATTTGCGGGACCCTAGGTTTTCATGGTAATGCGCATCAGCTCTCACAACGGTACGGCTGGCGCAGGCGCGCTCGACTGCCCCCCGATCTAGACCTGCATCTCAGCAACCATTTGTATGTCAACATTTGACTTTGTGAGTTTACTCAAGTCAGCCCGATTCCGAATTTGAACGTTTTCGTAACATACAGACGCCAAAAGGTCGCTCATGCCAGCTTCATATTGCTCATTCAGTAGCTACTTTGACCTATTTAATTTACACTCAACAACGCCGTTAGATTGCCTCCGCCTTCACTAAAAACTACGATCTGGCATTAATTATGAAACCAATATGAACAGATCAATATCACGTGGTGATTGCTCTGCCGACCCTGGTACGCCCGCAGCTGAGTCTTGTGCGGCATAGCAACTACTGTCCTCCTGGTTCATTTGCGGGGGTGCTCGACCTGTCGACCACCCATAAACTTCCGAAAAATGGCCAAAGAAGGATTGCAACTATAGTTTATGCTGTGGTTCGGCTGCGTTTCCTGTCGAAATGGACCGAATCGACTCATTACTAGCATGGGCTGCTTCGAAAGGCGTTAAAATTCGTGGCATCCAGCCCCAAACTAAGCCAGGTTGCGGTATTGGAATGATGGCGACCAAAACACTCCAGATACTGAGCATGTCCCTTCTGTTTCCTCTTTCTTTCTTTCTTTTTTTTTGGTTTTTTTTTGGTGTGTGTGTAGAGCTTTATGACTGATTTGGCTGCAGAAAGGCGATGTAGTTCTGACGGTACCTTTCCGCGTCATGCGAGGTTTGGAAACAGTATCGGCAGCCATCCGTGCCAACTTGCCTCTGAAAATGTCAATACATGGGCTCTTGGCCGCCGAATTCGTTCTCAACCCTCCCGCACAAAGCTGGATGAATGTAATACCAACCATTTCGGAACTCAACTCCATCCCATTCCTCTGGTCCCAGGCAGCCCAGAGCTTGCTTCCAGGTGCCGCAAAAAGTCTGCTAGACAAGCAACAGAGCAGTTTCAGCCGAGATTGGGAGCAGTTTCGAGGCGCATATCCGAATGCTGCGTCAGAAGACTACATGCATGCTTGGTTCGTTGTGAGCACCCGAGCGTTCTACCAGGAGACACGGCAGACACTTCATTATCCTTGGCACGATCGCCTGGTGCTACTGCCTGTAGCTGATTTATTCAACCACGCGGCTGTCGGGTGCAAAGTGTCCTATTGCTCTGATAGCTATGAAATCATAGCCGACCGGAAGTATTGGAAGGGTGACGAGGTCTGCACATCATACGGCGAGCATTCAAATGATTTTTTGCTGGGCGAATACGGTTTCCTATTGCAGAACAACGCAAACGATCGATTTAATCCCAATGATCTGATGACTCCAGAATTAACTTCCGAAGAATCTGCGGGGCTCAAGCAATTAAAGACTGTGGCTGTATTGCGCCAGGTTTGCGGTCCTGGGACTGAAGAGCAGGCTCTGTGCGATGATGACGGATGGTTTGAGATTAGATCTACAACGGTTGACGATGTGAAACTACGAGAACTTTTGACCAAGTGTCTGGAGGGAATTGAAGGACATCGCCAAGCCGTATTGGCTTTGGGTGGCAGCAGTCAGGGATGTCAAGCGCTTCTTCTACAGCGCTGGACTCAGATAGACGAGCTGGTGCGAAAAGCCGTGCAGTTGAGCGTTGTTGAAAATGTGTCTCGGTCGACATAGCAAGCCACATTTTGCAGTTCTGGCTTTGTGAACAATCGGAACCTGTGCATTTGGGCAGCAACTGCTAGTGCTATGAATCAGACTCTCTTGCCACAGCACACGGGAAACATGTGCAGTGTACTCATCGCGGCTTCAGGGCGTACATGCGCACCGGGAGAAGTCGTCGCGATGACTGCAGAGGGCTGACACGCTGTAGATCTGTCCGTACCAGCCGCAGGTTTGCCTGCGCAAACAGTGCTCGGAATTTCTCGTCTAGTCTGCAACGTTTGAGTTAGTCTAGTTTTTACAGCTGTTGCGTGGACGGGCGCATACCTGGTGATGCTGCTATCTGTTGCGTCAAACATGTCGTCCAAGCCAGTGCTCAAATTCTCCTTGACGATGATCCAACCCGTTCCTGCCGTGAGATGCGATTTGCAAACTTCCAAGTATTTCACAACTTGTTCATCCGTAAGATGACCCAGACACCACTGCGTCCATATCAGATCATACTTGGTGCCCTCAATGGGTTGCCAATCCTCAAGGCCGACGTTGAAGATGTTTCTCACGCCTTTTGTTCCCTTGAGCGGCTCAGTAAACCGTGCAATAGGCTCCACCACGTCAACTCTTTCGGCGATTGATAAAAGCAAGTCTTTCGTGATCCTTCCGATTCTGCAGTGTGTCAAGTTAGCAACAGCATTGTGGCATCATGCACCGACGTACCCTGCCCCTGCGTCCACAGCACTCTTGACAGTAGACCGACCGCTTTTTACACCAATGTTTAGTTTTGCCAAAAACGAGCGGGAGCCGAGAATATCAGTCCTGGAAATGTGGCTGTAAGCCTGAAAGGTCGGGATACCGCCTAGCATGCCATCAGTACTGGCTTCCGCATTCTCCCAATATTTTCTCCCCGCTTGAGTATCGATGAGCCCGTCAGGTGCCGAATATTGATTTGATAATGATGTTGATTCCTCTTTGGTATTTTGTGAATCTTTAAGCTCGTTCATGATGAGATGCAAATCGTTGGTGTTGGCATGTAAACGTTCTGTTTCCTTGAGCTGTTCAGGCCCGGTGATTTTTTTCAGGGCCGGCCTACGACAGGCCGGAGAGTCGTTTGGGGTTCCACCCGATGAACTCTCAGCCATGACAAGTCGCTTGCCCGTTGGGCGTCGTGAGCGGCAGAAATCCGCAAATGTAGTTTACAAATGTATTCACCACAATCCTTTAACTATTACCAGCCCATTGCTGCCGATGTGCCGTGGACTACTTCCTCCTAAAAGCAAGGGTTGCCCGTCTAAGTGAGCCAGATAAAAGCTCTAGGGTAGTGAGCTTTGATTGCTGGAACAGGCTACGCTCTACTATTTTAGTGCACTTGGGCGCATCGTGTTGGCACTCCAACTTACATTCTGGACCGAGGGAGATAGGACTGTCGGACCGGTCTCCGACTCTGTGCCAATCTCGTCTGTCTCTACATT
Source organism: Akanthomyces muscarius (assembly GCF_028009165.1). Classification (NCBI taxonomy): domain Eukaryota; kingdom Fungi; phylum Ascomycota; class Sordariomycetes; order Hypocreales; family Cordycipitaceae; genus Akanthomyces; species Akanthomyces muscarius. Next base: position 1,094,290 of record NC_079243.1, on the reverse strand, counting down.
GACCAGCCGTGAGGCGATCTTGTCTGGGGCTTCAGGCAGAGACGTTACGCGGATGCGACATGACGAGCACATGTAGTCCAGGTCTGATGATGTCGGCTTGGCGGGACTTACACAGCATGGGCCGCTACGCAGGCACGCAGGTGAATGCGTGTCTATGCGACAGGTCGCCATGTCTGAGCCAATTCATCTGCCGCCTGCGGGCTGGCCGAGGCCACCACAGTCAGAAAAGCAAACAAGAAACTCCGGATCTTGAGCCGCGATGTGCTAATGCACCCCTGAGATGCTGTAGCACTGGCAGGAAACGAAGTTGCAGCCACTCCGCTGCCATTTGGTCATAGTGTTGGCGATCCGCCTGCGAGCCGGCAAGTGATTCGATCAAGGCCGAGCTGGTAAAAGACGTGTTGAATCGACCTGAATGTGACAGCGGCAGAGCGTTGCTTTTAATGAATCATGTCTCTGGTGGGCTGAAAAAAAGCAAAGTGAGCACGGCTAACGGCTGGGCGCTGGCCTGGCTGGCTAGCTGGCACCGGCAGCCTGGCAGATACAGGGACCGAGCGGCTGTGGCGTTGGTGTTTTCTTTTCTCGTTTCTCACGAACCGGGACTTTGTGGTTCCTTGACCGCCGATGTTGCAATGAACTGGACCAAGTGTCGTGGCCGAGGTCGCGTTCTGCGTGCCGTGTCTCTCGGGTTGTTCGTCTGATCTAGTTTAGTTTGTGCCCAAGTGCCCAAGGTGCCGCAGACTGAAGAGTTGGCTCAAAGACACGACGGAGATGACATGTCGCAGCGGGAATGGCCGATAGAGCATCGCCGACTTGATTCTTGGGTGCAAACAAGGTGTGTCTGTCGGAGAATTGGAAGTTGCATGCAGGGAGGAATCTTGACGTGATGGTGTAGTGGGGAGATTTCAAAACTGGAAGCCTCGGAGTCAGGGTGTTTACAGTGGATGACGCAGCAGCCACAGGGGAGTTGCCCACTGTTTTCAGGGGACGAGAGCTCTGGAACTGTGGTTGCAGGGGCCCCTGCAGCGCTGCAGCCACTGTCTCTGACCAGGAGCGCTGCCAACAGAATCGCTGACAGCGGGCCAGCCGAGTCGAGTGCCGTACGCGGGGAACAAAAGACAGCCCGCCGCCACTGCCGCTAACTGTCCATCCCATTCCTCTTTGATACTCTACTCTCCCACGACTTGCGGTATTCCGACAAGCAGGCACGTCTGCGTTCGCAGGCTGTCTTCCGATATTCGCGATGCCGCCGACGAAACGACGGTTGTCATTCGACACGGCCGAGGCTAATGCGCCAGCCAAACGACACCGAGCGCGCGACACGTCGAGCACGATCACGACTCCGACACTCCCGCCCAAGGACTTTATCTCCCGAGTCTCTGATGAGGTTCTTGTCCGAATCCTCTCCTACATGAACGAGAGTTCTCTTCTCGACGTGGGAATCGTCTCCAAGCGCTTCCACGCCATCGCCTCCGACTCCCAGCTCTGGCGCCCACACTACTATCGTCGCTTCGTGCTTCCTCGCGCCCATCGCATACCAGGCTTCAAGAAGGCACGGAGCACTTCAAGCCTACACTCTCTATCCAAGGGCAACGCTTCCGGTGCCGATGCTGCTGACGGTGCCTTGGCCTGGAGGAAACCGGCGTCGACCAAGCGCTGGAACGCCGGCCAGGAGCAGGTCGTGGACTGGGTCGACTGGAAGAAGCAGTACCGCCTGCGCCATAACTGGGCACGAGGGCGCTGCGCCGTCGAGCAAGTCGACGTGCACAACTCCAAGGAACAGACGGCCGTAACTGCGCCGCCAGAGTGGCAGACGCTTATCAAGGTTGTCGAAGGCATCGCCGTGACAGCAGACTCCGTGTCAGGCCTGCGCGCTTGGGATCTGCGCACGAGGCAACCCATCGCACAGGCGTCGCTACATTTCGATCGCGCGACCCGATTACGACCAAGCTGTCTGGCCGTCGATGACACTCGCCTGGGCCGAGGCCAGGTAGATGTCGCTGTCGGATTCGAAGACGGCACCTCGGGAGTTTGGCGCCTTGATGCCCACCGAAACGCTCTACGGTTACTCTGCCGTCAAGAGAAGAGCTTCCTCGGAGGACTGCTTGCTATTGCCTACGGGTATCCATACTTATTGACAGCTACGCAACTTGGCTTCATCGCACTTTATACATTTAGCAATCCATCCGCCGACAACACTTCCGACGCTGGCGACGATACCGACAACGAAGTCGCACGGGAAGCATACACACAATCACCAGATGATATAGATGACGACCATGTCACACTACCAGCACCATATCTCCTCACATCACTCAAATCACATAGTACGCAAGGGCCACTCGCGTTATCCTTGCGCAAGAATGCGGCGTCTGTCGTCGCATCAATAGCATATACATTCAATACCGTTGGCGGATGGTCCATCGGCATCCAGGACCTCGATATTCGCCCATCCGGCGCAGTAACTTCGCGCGTCGCGTCATCACTACCTACACAAATACGATCTGGCCACTCATCGCCCTCCTCTTCTCCCCTACAGCCAAGTGTATATCGCTTTGGCAGTCCCGACGAGCCCGGGCCTACCAAACTACGATACAGCCACCCATATCTACTGGCCACACTGCCAGACAACACACTGGTCCTACACCTGTGCACATCAACCACCTCCTCACTGATCATCTCGTCCGGCATTCGTCTCTGGGGCCACACGTCGGGCATATCTGACGCGGAGATAACGCCGCGCGGCAAAGCAGTCAGCGTAAGCACGCGAGGCGATGAGATCCGTCTCTGGGAGCTGGAAGGCCGTCCCAGCTCCCGCAGCGTTGCAGTCAGGCCACGACTGCAGGAAGCCGAGAACAGTCTGTCAATGGATGACAGACGAGAGGGGAGCGCGCCGCGGACGCCGACCAAGATGGACCTGGACGACGGACGGCGCAACCTGGTGGGCTTTGACGACGAAGTGGTACTGGTGCTCAAGGAGGCGAGCGACGGGAGGGACAGCCTCATGCTTTACGACTTTACGTAAACGGATGACCTTTGAGTTACATAGTAAAGATACCCGCACATTGTACAGTGCCGTACATGCAAGAGAAACAAAGCAATATACACGAATACATGAAAAGCAACACTCGAAAGTGGTTCAACAAATCGTGCAACAATGTGTCAGCCAACGGAAAATACCTTTGACCACAAGCGCTTATCCGGTCGTTTTGGCGCGTGTGGAACCGTGAGCGAGAAGATGGGCCAGCCTTGAGATATAAAGACTTGCCTCTCTCCCTCTGTACGCTTGTTTGATCACGTCCATTAGCATATACCGACTTCGAGACTCACCTTTCCATGACCTGTCGCTCACGTAACAGCACCTGTCCGTTGAACCAGCCCGCGTCACACCCACGACACCCACGACAACCATGGACGACCCAGAAGTACGGAGCAGATTCCGAGAGACTGCCGAAGCAATCAACAGGCTCTTGAACGACGACGTCAGGAACATAGCCGGATTCTTGGATTATGATGATTTGAACGACCTGAGCCGTGGCTTGGGGCGAATACAGACGGTGCTGGGTGACGAGATAGGCCTGCAGATGCTCACCAACTGCCTCCTGCCTGCCCTGCGGACCTTGGCGTCTGCGGACCATGACACGACGCGACTTCGAAACAACCTGAACGCAATATTTCCTCCAGTGCCGCCACCTCCGGGAGAAACCTTGAATTTCCGTCGACGGTGCTACTCACTGCGGTGCGCCTCCCCTCTTACCGTGCTGTTGTGGTCGCTTGCGTTGGAGCTGGATGAGTGGAGAGGCATTCCCAGTCTCGGATTTGATTGCCTTTTGCGCAGGGCGGCAGAATTGAATTTCACTGGTAATTTACCGGATATTGTCATGAGGGTGGCGGCGCTGCATAGAGGGAGAACAGACCATGCCTCTACCGACTTCTTTGGATGTGAGATTTGTCCCCCCCCCCGATGTTATAGGTCCAGGGGCAGAGCACACTAACATGATGGATTTAGTTGTCGAAGCGTGGGAGGCGGCGCATGGGGGGGAACGGCGGCGAGTAGGTGGCGCCCGCGTGAGGTTTGCTGACGACGATGAGTGGGAAACGTGGGGCGAATTTATGTAAGTCGGAGATACTTTGACACGGATGTGTCAAGGTGATTTAAAGTTTGCTGCCGGCAGCAATTGCTTTGTGGAAAGCGCGGTGGTGTTGGAAATGGCGGCAGCGATGGAGCTATGAGTTGAGGCTGTGTGTTCCTTTCTATTGTGCGAGCGCCTGGGGGAACGGGTGGCTATAGAATCACAGGACATCAATGACTAACTAAGGATGTGGAGATATTTTCTGGCAGTATCAAAGGAATGATAAGGCTTTGTTTAGATATTGTGAATGCGCAGCGCCGCCATGGCATCTCAAGGCAACCAACATTTACACCAGTGCCACTCGCGGCTCGAAAGGTCTGAATTCTGTGTCCTCGCGCTGTGGCGAGTTGACAGAGATGTTTATTAAAAATTGATACAAACAAAATAAAGAAAAGAAGCAACCTAATTACGTGAGTAATTGAATGATGGAACAGAGATGTCCTTCAAGAAAGTGCGACGGCGGTGTTTGTTCCTCGATTTTTTAAACGCCGCAGATGCAGAAGGCAAACGTCACACGCTCACTTGAGTCAGTGACAAGGCGTAACCTTTGTGTATCACGGTTTATCTTTGGTTAGTGCCATGGTGAACCGCGGAGTGAAACGAGAATGCCTTATTGAACGCCTACTAGGCTGATGCTGAGTTGTGCGAAGGCGGCGACATGCACATTACACCATGGCTAGGTAGCAGATCTTACAAGCTGTTTCACGCCCAGGGCTTACATTCGTGTGTCTCACACAAAATCTCGCGCGGCAATTGATGAAAAGACTTGCGCTGCGGCCGACGCCGCCACTGCGGAAATTGTCTCCGTGATTCACGTTCTCGCTCACTTGAACTACATCAAGCTCCCTGTTCAATGTAATCTTCTTGCCGCCAAAGCCAAAAGGAAAAAAGCTCAATGTCTGAATATTAGAGACCGAGTGAAGACCGTCGTACGGGGCGACAGCTCGGGGAGATCCAGCGGCCCTTTCTTGACGACCGGCCGCTGACGGCCAGCAGCCCGCGAAGCTGCTGCAGGGCGGACTTCAAGATTCTTCGCCTCCGCAAATGTTCATTTGAGTTTAGCGGCCTGCTTCTGTCGATTACATCGCAGCAGAATCCGACCAGCAAGCCGGTATAATGGATCGAGGTATCGACGGCTGGAACTAAGAAGTTATCTTCAAGCACGGGACTGAACGCCCGTTTGTAATGAAACCGGCAAATCTCAGAAGAATGAAACAATGATGTGAAAAAATTGTTTGCTTAAGCCAATTATCTAGTTCTGGGAGTAAGAGCCCGACCCCCCTAACTACTTTGCTGCCCAGCGTGAGTGCCAGAGCGCCGCAGTCTTGCAGCAGATGCAGGAAACATTGTCGCCGCACGATGCGTTGCGCGGACCCATAGTCATCCTTCCGGGACCGCAAAACCAGACAGAGCACTAAGCTCACTGGTGGTGGTGGCGAAGCTATTGGAGGCTAGGGTGGGGCAAAAAGCGGCAGAAAAATGATTCTCTGCTGCAGATGCTCTGCATATGCAAGGTACCCGCCTTTTCACTCAAATTAGTATATGCCTCTTTGTTACTCTGATCTGAAGTTGATCTGAGCAATAGACAATGAAAAAGATCACAATGAATTCACTTCCTTTGAGATACCTCACGTGCCCTGGCCAGTGCTTAGGAACAATTAACTCATATGCCTAGATCCTGCTCCTCTTCTCCTTTCTCTCTTCTTCATCATCATCAAATTCTGTATGCAGGCCCTGCCCCCGAAGCAAGCACCCAGCATATGCTGACTAGACAGGTAGTAGATATACAACAACTGCGCGCGCCCCCCCGCCATCATCAAAGGTAAGTTTACCCCTGTTCCTAGAGTACACTCAGCATATGCTAACGAATGCAGATGGATTCTTTCGGAAGTAAGTTTTTGTGTGGTACAATAACTTGAACATGTACTGAGCATATGCCCAGCAACTTTCACTGACCAGGAGCTGGTCAACTGCGTTGGGGCACCCAGCGAGACAGCCCTTGGCATCCACTGCGGTAAGCACGGGTTGAGCATATGCTCAAAGCCCACATACTAATTTTTTTCTAGGCGACATGGGCATCGAAGGCCACCACCCCCCCCCTCCGTAAGCTCCCTGTCAACCGATTCCAGGCATATGCTGACCAATTTTCTTAGGCTCGATTCAGATCGCCAAGGTCAACACCATGGTGTAAGTAATACTGAGCATAAGCATATGCCCAGCTAATTCTCAAAAGGTGCGGCGTCAAGAACGAGCTTGGCGTCATGTGTGGCACCGTGATTGCCTTCTTGGGTGGCTCCGGCCAAGTAAGTGTTGCGCATCTTCCGGGCATATGCCGGGCTAACAAAAAAAAATAGATGAAGAAGCACATCAAGACGATGCACGGCTTCGACCGTAAGTAAGCCCAAGTAAGTTCTGAGCATATGCTGACATCAGTAGCCGTTTCCTCCGGTCGGCGCAACTTGACCACCGCCGACAAGGCCACCGCCCGCCGGTAAGTAGTTTCAGGCCGATGCTGAGCATATGCTGACCCGTGATAGCTCCCTCCTCTGGTATGTCCTCTCCCAGGAGTGGAAGAGGGCCGCCTTCCTGGACGAGCCCGGGTAAGTGAAAGAAACCGTCTGAGCATATGCTGAGCTAACAACCTCTAGTGCCGGTCCCCTTGGCGGCCCGATCCAGAAGATCGCGGATTTTCTGGAGGCCAAGGCGTGAGTAGAGAATCCTGTGCGAACAAGCTGAGCATATGCTGATTAATGTTAGTCGCGCTGATCCCGTCTGGCGCGCCGCGACCGGCGACAAGACTGGTCGTTTCCACCGCTCCCCGCCTGCTGTAAGTTTTAGTCTGAGCATATGCCGAGTACTCAAGATAATAATACTTTTTCTAGGCGCAGACCACCCCGCGCAAGCGCGGCCGCGGTGTAAGTATTAATCACTACGAACATGTACTGAGCATATGCTGACGAGTAATAGGCTGCTGTCCCGGACCGCTCCCCCTCCCCCTCCCAGGGCCCCCCCCGTAAGTATCTGAGCATATGCCCACAAGGTTCTAGGCTGACCCTCGACAAATAGCCCCGTCGAAGAAGCGCCGCCTTAACAAGGCGGCCACGGGCACCAAGGGTGCCGCCCCTGGTAAGTAGTACGCCGAGCATATGCTGACAGCATTCTGACAATCAATAGCTGCTACGCGCACCTCCACGCGCCAGGCCCAGCCTTCCAAGAAGGCTGCCGCCAACAAGGCCTGAGCATATGCCCAGCCTCTCCTCGGGACTTGGACAGTTTTTTGCTTTGTTGTTTTCGTGAATTTCAGGAGGGTGCTCAGCATATGCTGAGAGGCAGGCGGCGATGTTTTTGTTCCCGGCAAGCAGACCGGAAGGATACCCTCGGCATATGCCGAAAAATAAAAAGTCATTTCCCAATCTTTTCTGTCCCTCATGTGCATGTTGTGAGCATATGCCGAGAGATTTAAACGGCTACAGGCTGCCAGCTGCGCCTAGCTAGCGTAAGGCAGGCAGGCTACCCTACAGACCGCGCGGCGAGGCAGTCAACTTTTTTTCGGCATATGCTGAAATTCCAGAGCGCAATACAGCCTCCGGCAGGCAGTCGTTTTTTCGGCATATGCTGAAATTCCAATACATAATACGGGCTAGTAGCGGGCAGGCAGCCCCTGGACACTTACTAGGTTATTTCGTAATCTAGCATATGCTCGCTATAAGTTATGCTTACTATAAAGATATTTCTATGCGGAGGAAAAATGCGTAAGCTATGGATTAATAATAATCCGTCCCGCCTAGTATAGAAATTAATCAGGCATATACCCCTCTTCCTCCTTACATCTTCTACTGAGATTCCTGTAAGATGGCGCGACAACTTCTATTAGAGTATACAGATATTGATGTGATAAATGCATCAAATCCATCAAAGTTTGGCTTCCATCATGGTCAGAATATTTATATCACTTTATCAGCATATGCTAACTCTATTTTAGGACCAGTTGAGAAGAAAAACACACAAATTCTCTCCCGTGTCAACACACACATTTGTGATATTATTGTCAACAGTACTGGCAGAATGTGTGGAAGGGTATATACTGAGAATGTGAATGTAGGTGGCCTAACATATGCCAGGCGCTTGCTAGGGATATACTTATCAAATACTTTAGTTTTATCGTCACATTCGAACAGCACATCCCTACCATATCCGCCTCCCAAATAAGGCGAATATATCAGACGAAGAACGCCTAATTGGAGAGAAGTAAGTATTCTTTTAGAATAGACGTGACATATGCTTACACTTAGTAGTACTATTCGCGCCTGGGTTCTCAATGGCGGTTGGCGTGATGCTCGGTACCAGCGTGAGCCAAAAAACCTACCAAAGACCTCATTTTTATATAAGGTAGCGACTGAGCTTGAGTATCTTGCGTAGGTATCTACTATTCATATTATACGCATATGCTAATAATCTTATAGCCAACAAGACCTAGCATTTGCACAGAAATATGGTAGACAATTCCATCGTTCAAGTTTCCGACAGATGTTGTTCGAAAATACATTCAACACACCGTGTGCATATGCTCACGGTGTGCCAGTCTCTCCCACATTAGATCCTACAACCACACGATCAGAGCGGGATCAAACCAGCATATGCTCAGACAACGGTCAACCAGACACCACAATTAACACAGACTCCTCACTTGAGGACACAGCCAGAATGTACACAGCTAGCAGTCAGCATATGCCTGAGGATATTACCTCTACAGAGTCCGTGATAAGAGTTAATAAGTCGCAGAGCATATGCTACGCAACTACTTCACCTAAAAAGACTACCCGGGCTTTACAAAAGTTATCACAAGTAAGCCACTTAGCATTTTCCTAGCATATACTTATTTAATATCTAATTTTCAATCTAGCGTAAAAAAACGAAAAAAAACTAGCTTATTCTTTTTTCCTTTCCTATATATAAATTAGTTAAGTATCTTTTAAAACTCTCTTAAGCATATACCTTGTCTGAGTCTTTGACACTTTTCTTTTATATGTTGAATATCCTCTTGAATAAGATCTTTATACTCCTCTCTGACCACCTTCTGCTGTAGAAGAAGTGCAGAAATCTCAGCATCATCAAATTGATCTATCTCTGGCATATGCCGGGGCCGTTTTGGTCGTAGAGATATCTGAGAAATTGATGGTAGTGAGCACGTTGCTGATGAGCTAGAGCGATCCCGTTTTTGTTGTTGTGGTGTTTTTGGTTCCTAGAGAAAGTTAGTCCTGGGAATATGCCTATATTATGTCTATTACTTACTGGTTTACAATCTGCATCAGTAATTGGTCTAATACGGCTTGGTGTTAAAGCTCTTATACTGATGATTGATAGATCATCATCCTGGCATATGCCCGCGGCTGGGACTGTAGATAGATCGATTGTTTCCAACTGATCACTATCTAACAGGCTATTAAGCTCAATTACAGTCATATGCCTAACTAGTGCTGGTGCTGTGAGAGGCTCTAGTAATGCAGTTGATGCCCCATCGGTTTTGGGCGTATGCCTACCGACTGCCGAGGAGGGCCGGGGCGTACCTGTCCCCTGTATTTGCGGATATGCCGGTTGTTGTGCAGGCATATGCTCCGCCAATGTCTGCACATCTTCTTGTGGTATATTTTGTGGTGATGGAGTAGGTGGTGTTATACGTGTATTCTCGGCATCATATAGGCCTACGTTGTTGGCCTGTATTGTGTGTTGTGACGAAGAGATTGCCGGCATGTGCCCAGAACCTGTTGAGGACGGGGGCTCAGAGGGTTGCAAGGATCTTTGTGGGACAGGAGTTGTTGGTGTATCGGAGGCATATGCTGACGCAGGGCTTGAGCCTTCGGGTCGAACATGGTAGGGATTCCGTGGGTTAAGGGGTAGGTTTGGCTGAGAGATACGTCGATCTTGCGCTATGCGATTAGTAGTATCTCGTCGAAGATATGCTCGGCTTATGCGGGCAACAGGCCCTCGATTATGCCATGTTACTGCTACTCCTAGGTCTGTTTGTGTTTGGACCTTGAAGCATTTCTCCAGCACATGCTGACGTAGCCCTAGGATACCTGATAGTAGGCTGCGGTGCTGTCCTACAGCAGAGTAGTCTTCCCAATGGCCACTCTCTGCGATATTCGTATTCTTCTGAGCATATAATCGCCATTTTGGAGGCACCTTTGAGGCACTTGCAACAAGCCTAGCAATAACCCAGGGAGCTGTTTTTGCTTTAAACCAACTTGCTCTCTCAGGGTGTGCCTCAATAAGCTGACGTACTTCCTCATTATAGATCTTAGCAGATGGTGAGTCTAGGAGCGACATATATGTATACTCATCAGGAGTATCAGGATGGTTATGTCGCTAGTTCCGTTGGATATGTACCTGGCAGAAGATAAGCACATGCTCTAAATGTTCTTGCTAGGTCTATCGTGAATCAAGACTTTGTAAGTAATTGCCAAGTCCTAATGATATTAGCTATATTCTCCGTATATGCTGTGTAGCTGCTCACTATGTGCTTGCTTCCCATCTATATCTGTCGTCACTGTATAGAACATAGGAGGAGGTCTTCCGTGTGGCATATGCTCGAGATGGTGCCAGCGTATGCTAAAGCCACCAATGTCACCAAGCCACCGAAACATTGCTGCGAACATCTATTTAGATTAGTAGTGTCCTGGGTATATGCTGGGCACTTACTTATATTAGTGTATGCCTCTGTAGTTGTGATTGTTGTTATAGTATAAATATATGTTTCGCGAACTAGATATGTAGGTTAGAGATAGGTATTATCTGGACTGGGCATATGCTTACGATTAGAAGTGTCATTCTAGCTTGAGATGCTAAGAATATTTGCTTTCCCTCGAATCATCTTAAAAGATAGATCAATTTGTATACATCTTGCCTTCTGAGCAGCAGAAGCCTGGCTTTTTGAGCATATGATGATCCAATACTCAGAGCCGTAGAATTTGATCTCACGTATCTATTGCTGGTTTGGCTCACGGATTTGGTTAAGGCAGAATTCTCGTTGTACACCTAGCATGGTTAGCGCATATGCCCACAACATTCTAAATAGCACTTACCTGCAATATCATTACCCTCAGGGTATTTAAGGAATCGTGCACGTATAAGTATTGCATGTATTTTATCCTCACAATTCAATGCTGGGTGGATGCTCCGAATATTCTTAGCCTTATACTTTTTAAGGAATTCATTAAGTAAAGGGCTTAAAAATATTTTCCCTATAGGGTATGTTATTAGCATATGCTTTAAATAGTATAGAATAATACTTACAAGCAGTTAGATATAATAAATCATCTCGCTCAGAGAGGGCATAAATAAGATGTTTAAGAATATCTTGTGGTATGTTTTTTGGTGGCGGTGGAACGTGGGTATGGACGTCGCGTGTGCTGAGCATATACCAAGGGAAACGGCGGTTATTAATTGGTATGTAGACGTTAAATTTAACACGGCAACTGTGTGGACGTAGGCGGGATATATCCTTATGCTGAAATACTATATATTATTAGCATATGCTCACTCTACATTCTATATATTCTTATCACTTACTACAGTCCTTTCTCCGTGTATTTGAGGCATCCCAAAAAGAGCAAGTATCGCGTAGAGGCTCCTCGGGCTCGTGTAACCCATACTCGACCATATGCTGAAGATATGCTAGGTCAATATTACCAATAACAACTCGGAGCTGTGTGTGCTGACAGGCCTCATTCGATGTTTGTGGACAGCCAATAAAGTACTGCCCGTCAGTCTGGACCCAGGTCATTAGTTGCTCTTCGCAGCATATGCCTGGTAGACTCTCAGGGTCTTCTGATACAGGGAGTAGCCGACAAGGGCGTCGTGAACTATCCCATATCTTCTTATATGCCAGGTATGCTGCTTCCGTCTTCATTCGTGTGCGTTCGTCAATCTCCATGGTATCAATACTTGTGGCATATGTTTGGCGTATGCGGCCAATATTCTCTGGGTTAAAACCATTATTCCAGTCGTCTTGGTAGGTTATAAGATCTTGCTTGATTTTTGAGCAGACTCGTATTCCAGTGCATTTGAAGGCCATATGCCAGCACTGTGCCTGCGCTCCTTTTCCAAGCATCTGCTCCCTATCTCTAGTCAGTATATGCTCAGCATCTGCACACTTGAAGAATTTACTCACAAGAATACCAGAGAAACAGTTGTGCATTTGCCAACCCGAGTTGAACCAAACTGTACCTAGTAGATAGTGAGCATAGCACTGGCATATGCCCAGTATTACTTACAATACTCATTTGCTCTTATATAAAGTTTGTCACTTCCTCAACCTTATCGCCAGCATATGTCGGGGATATATTTGGTATAATATATACCAATCCATCCATCGATGCTTTTGGATAGCTTGGAAGAGCAATGCAATCAATCACTTTGCGAACGCTCACAGCACGCGCTCCGCGCCCACTGAGCATAAGCCCAGACTCTTCAATAATCTCTTTCGGGATATTAAAAAAGCTTGTAGGGTCATCGTCTTCGAGAGTGTTGGCGAATAGGTCCTTGATGTTGTTAGCATATGCCCAGAGCCTTATTAGGGTATTCTTACCTCATTATGCTGAAACAGCTGCCCCCAAGGGTTCACCGCGCTTGACTCTGGTGATGACATCATGTAATAATATTGAAGTTGATTTTTGTTGTGTGTGATAATAGCATATGTATGGCATATGCGAGGCTTATGTGCTTTATTATTTTTCTCCTTGTTATCTCTTCACTCAATTTTCTGACCGTCTTTTGCGCCATAGCATGAGAATTCTTCTACACCGTATTTATGGCCGGGGGCATATGCAGAGCTGGCTGCCGGCATATGCATGGCGTATGCAGATGAGCTTTCCGACAAGCGCACAGTACGTCTATTGCATATGCATTGCATATGCGGTCAAGACTCACCGCTTTTTGCCTTTTTGCCCCACCTGAACCTTCAATAGCTTTACGACCACCACCAGTGAGCTAGTCCCCCAACCAGACAGAGCCCCGTTACAACCATTTTGTCTTCTGTAACGAACAACGCGAGGGCCGACAACGGAGACCCGGATCTCGTAGAGGTTACTTCGATGCCCAGGTTCAGGCAATGCTACGGCTGGCTCAAAGTCAGAGGCGAGGAAATTACATCCAAACCCCCTCGCAGCTCATTATGATGATGAATCACAGCTAATTCCTGTCCCTTCCGAGGCTTCGAAGATCATAATCATAGTAAAAATTGTCAAAAGTGAAATCTTCCATATACCTCCAGTATTGCACAGCAACCGCTGGAAGAAGCACTGATGTAGCAGTCAAGAAAGCGCAGAATCGAGTCAGCGCAGTGTGAGCGATCCAACGAGCGACCGAACCAGCGAAGCGACACAGCTAGCGCCATGGTGGACACCGTGGCCTCTACGCGAGTTTCCATAGGTCTCCATGGGTTTCTATCGCTATTTTATCGTCTCCTACCCATATCGCTATTAATATGCGATCAGTTTGTCCTAGTAGAAGTGAGAATAAATATCGCTAAAATTAAGCTAAAAAGTTTTAGGTTCTTAATAGTATAAACACTTAGATAATAGACTTAGAGATATAGAACGCTTATAAGATTACTGTTAAATTAGGTAGTATATAGTAAATCTAAAAACTAGCCACCTCTTATTATAAGTTTAATATTTTATATTTTCTAAAAATAGTAAATATATATTATAAGTATTTTAAATATATATAAAATATATAAAGAATATATATAATATAGTTAATAAGTAAGTTATTTAGATAAATAAGTTATCTATATTTTTTAACCTTTTACTTTTTAACTATTAATAACTTATTTATAATATAAAGAAATTTCTAAAATTAATTAAAACTCTCTTTTTTACTAATATTTATATTTATAATATAAGTATATATATTATAATTAGTCTAACTATATATACTATATTACTAACTATATATTTTAACCTTTTTTTTATAATAACTATAAGTTTATATTTTATTCTTTATTTAACTATTTATATTTATTTACTTTTTTAAATCTCTTATATTTTATATAAAAAGAGATCTTTTAGTTTATAGTTTTATTTTTTTAGCCTATTAGTACTTACTAATTAGCTTATTTATAGTTTTAAGACTTTATACTTAAATATAAAAAAATATAATCTTATATATAATAATTATTATACTTTTTTTAAAACTATTAAGTATATTAAGATTTTAATTAAAAAGTTATTTAGATAATTAATAATTTATTTTTTTAAAATTAAAGACTATAAAATTACTTTATTTATTATACTTAATATCTAAAAGACTTAAAATCTAGCTAATTTTAAATATAAGTTTAAAAGACTTAGTATTATAAACTTAAATTTAAAAGTAAAAATAACCTTTTTAAGATTAAAAAAAATAATTTTAATATCTTAAAAACTACCTTAAATATTTTCTTTTATAATAAACTTATTAAAAGTATTAAAAATATAAAAAAGAAGTCTTTTTTAATAATATATATAATATTAGTTTTTATAAAATCTTTAATTTATTACCTATAAGTCTTTTTTAGTAAACTAAAATAACTAATATTTAAAAGTTAAAATATATAAAAAGAATATATAAGTATATAAAAGATAATAATATTTTTCTTTTAGTAAAAAAGTTTAAAGGTAATTAAGTAATAACTTTTATAACTATTTAAAATTAAAAGATAATAATTATTCTCTTTTTAATCTTTTAGATATTTTTTAAAATATTTAATTAATTTAATTTATACTAATTTTATTTATTATCTAACTATTTAAACTTATATTAATATACTAATTTAAAAGTAAATATTTATTTTTATATTAAGGTATAAAGTTTTTTTAGTCTTTTATTATTATATATAATAATATTATTAAGCTTTAAGAATTTACTATTTAAATTATAATAATCTATTTTTTATTATTAGATTATATTATTTTTACTTTTCTAACCTTATTAAAGCTTATAATAACTATTATTATTATAATAAAGCCTATTAGAAACCTAGTCTTATTAAAGTTATAAATATTAGATTTTATAATATTATATTTTATAATTATATTCTCTAAAAGTATAAACTAATTAGAAATAATAATTAGATCTTTATATTTAGCCTTTTAATAATTATATTTTTATTAAAAATATATAATAAATTTTAATTATTATTATAAAAGGTTTTTTATTTAATATACTTTAATATATTTACTATTATATTTAATAAGTAGTTAATTTATTATATTTTCTATATTTATATACTAAAAAAGAAGTCTTTATAAATTTAACTAAAAAATATATTTTATTATAACTCTTTTTTTTAAATTAGTAAGTTTTTTTAACTTAAATATTAAGTTATATTATATAACTTAGTTATTATATTAGTTATAAATAGTTATTTAAAATATATTATAGATTAATATAGCTTCTTTATAATTTAGTTTTAGGTCTTTTTTAAAGGCTTAAAAGATAAGAATAATACCTACCTTTTTAAAAAGATTTCTATAAATTATTATTAAATAGTAAAAGTATTAAGGTAAAAGGTATTAAAAACTAGGTAGAATAAGTGACTTATATATTTAAGTGACTTACTTATTAACTATATTAATAAAAATATAATAATAATTTAATAATAATAATTATTATTAATAGGGTTTTTAATTTAATAAATATTTATTAAATAAAAATATATATTTATAAAAAATAGATTAAATTTAATTTTAAATTCTTATTTATTTATTAAATAAAAGTTTAATAATTATTAATTATAAATAATTTATAATAAAACCTTTTTTAATATAATAAAATAAAATATTTTTTAGTAAATAAAATATAAATAAAATATTTATTAATTATTAGATTTCTTTTTAAATATATTTAATAATATAATACTAAATTAATTTTTTTTATTTAAAAAAATTAATTTAAATAATATAGTTCTAAGAATATAAATATTAAATAAAGTTATATACTAATTTATAAAAATATTCTATATACTCTAATATTAAAGTATTACTTTTAGAAAGAGTTAATATAGTTAATAAATAAGTAGTCTTATCGTGTAACAACTCATACTTTCTTTGACTATTTGAGTATCTGTGTTCTTTTATGCTTCGCTACGTTTGCTTTTGGTCTTTTTGTTTACGTCTCTTCGGCACATTTTTGCCCAGCAAGCTCTTGACCAACTGGTGTGGCCTTCTGCACCATCCCATTGCCGGCGGGGAGCAGCTTTACGCTTGTCCATTTGTTCATTTGTTCTTTTTTGTCCACGACTTACCGACACATCTTTGCCTAGCAAATTTCTGACATTCCGGCCACCCGTGCTTGACGAGCGAGTAACTTTCCGCTTGTCCATTCTTTACTTTCTTTACTCTTCTGCTCTTGACTAAGCTTGTGACTGTTCTCGCGTCACGAGTAGTGCTAACAGAATGTAGGCGTCTAAGTCTTCGCCGACGTGCACCAGGCTTCTTCTCCTTCATATTGCTCAGCAACAGTATCTGCTACCGCCAGAGATAACATGGTCCAGGTCGCGGATAATCGTTGAGCAGCTCGACACAGAGTACATCTCTGCCCACATCTCCGGGCGTTTTCTCTTTCGTGAGCTGCGTCTCAGTGACATGACAATACCAGGAGCGATGTCCAACGCCCCCCCACCTTTTGGCCTTACTTGAATGGGAAATGTAGTCCGGGACAAAGATCTTTATTAGCAGCATTGTGCGACAATAAGCCAAATTGCTTTACGATTAAAATGAGTATTAGCTAATCTAGATTGGCAATGTACTCAACATTTGTGACTTATATAGACCGCCCTCTATTCTTTATACCCTTCGCGCTTCATCGCCATTGCAAGATCTTGGTCTGCCTGGCTATTAATTCTCATATACCAGTAGTCATCCCAGTAAACAAGTGTGTCTGTATTTGGGTCTTTGGTGAGTATAACTTTCTAGTCCTCTCCATCAAATGTGTCCCCTGAGGAGGCTGAAATGAGCTTGCCAGCCTGCTCAGACCTCGCGGACCAGAGCCTAATAGCCCTGCATAGTGCCGTTAAGATAAGCATTGTCGCACGCGGCAAACCATCGGCGTCGCTACTCACGAACTCGCATATAGAGTACTGAGTAGGTTCATCCTGGTGCAAAGCGAACGCGCGACCACATACGGCGCTTGGCGAACCCGTTTTTGTCCTGGGTAGGATCCCGCACGAGGTCCAGATAGCACCATAGGTGGTAGTGCGAAGATATCTGTGACTCTGAGGAGAGGAGGAGAAATTGAGCTATCTACAGAGACGACACCAGTGTGGTGCATCCGACTGTCGATTATTGGTGTTTTGTTTTGTCTTACCGGATGTAAAAGTCGGCTGTTCACCACCTAGACTTTGTAAGAAGTGACGGTTTTTACATAAATTACTGATATTTCCTCCAGTTTTTTATATGTTACCTCCTTGGTTGTCAGATGTTCTTTGTCTGTACTTGTACACTTTTGCATTTAGACCCTGTAAGCCTGAAATACAGCGCCCGGGGCATCAACTCCAGTGCCTTCACAGCGGAGTCTTGCGTCATCTGCCTCAAATTACAGGGCCTGCTCCTGTCCCTGCACTCCTGTCCCGCCCAGCTATCCCATCTTTTGTCCAACCCCGGCTCTGACGGGAGCACATTATCCGGAAATACTGCTTGGGCCATAGCGAACGTCCAAAGTAGTTGGTGACTGACGTTATTGTGTGTGGCATGGCGGCACGGGAAACCTACCCAGCACGATGCGGAGTTCTAAAGTGTTGATGCTGCTAGTTACCCGAATAGGCTAGTGATTGTCCGCTTGACGATCTGCAATCAGAAAGTGCTAACATCTAGCTAGCTACTGCAGCCCATCAGCGAATCCATCATACTTACTTCTTGATTCTCCTCTGTTACGCATCAATGTTCTCAATTCTCCTCTTTTGCGCATTGATCTTCTTAGCTCCTCCTCTTACTCATCAATGTTCTAAATCTTCTCTCTTACGCAGCACGAAGAAAGAAATATTTCTAGGAGCGAAAGCTGCGCGTGGGGTCGCTATGGAGTGGCTTGTGCGCTTTGCCAGCAACAAATTCGACCATGTGCAAGACAACCGCTAGGGTTTAGTACGAGAGCGTACGGGAGAGTGTGGCACTCGAGTCTAGATGATGTTTCCCTCAAATTCAGCCAATAAGTGGCTTGTGTGGTGTGCGCAATAGCAACGTTTCAACAAGAGCACTGCCACGCTTCGAGCTAATCGAAGGCACTTGAGTTTAAATGCAATTTATGTCATTATATTACGTAAGGATAGTTGCCCCCAAAGCCCATTTCTGAGTTTGGTGATATAAACTTCTGAGAAGCTACTTACATCGTCAACACTGATACCCCACTCACTAGAGTCGAACAGATAAAAATTCCCCAACGTCAGTATACGCTGGACAGTGCCAATGGCAATAGGTTTACTGAAAGGACCAAGAGCAGTCCATTCATCATGGTGAAGAACCCAAATGGTTGTTTTAGCGTCCACGCTACTGACTGTTGTTGCTGCGCTCGGTGAGATTCGGGATGCATGGGCCCAAGATTCCAGCTGGCTTGCCAGATTTGCTTCTTGAGCCTCGACAAGCCTGTTTTTTTCGATACGACGTCGATTTATCCGCTTTCCGTATACTAAAATCGGATAAACGTGGTCCAGACTGACACGATTCGGCAGCTTTCTCTTCGTCTTTTCCACAAGCCGACCATCACGCGATAGCTCTGCAGCATCAACCATACCAATGTCCAGTTGTTGAACCTCTTGCTGGCCATCAGTAACGTTGAATTTCAAACCTTCAAACAAATGGGGCCCCGGAACTACTGTTCATTGTGCCAGACTTGAACCTGCACAAGGTCGGTAGTAGCGGTCTGCTCTGTCTGCAGTGTCGGCGTGTTAGGGCGTTGCACGTCGCTAATTTGCGTATTTTCCTCGTTGTGTGGGGGAAGCGCATCACTGAATCCCGTGGTCGCATTTGGCATCAGTTGACGGTGCAGCGTTGTATGTCATGTAATCGGGGCTCTCCATCGCATGGTCTTGTATCTCCCCCGCTGCGCTTCCTTCGCTGACACGGGGGCTTATTTGCGATTGCTCTTCTGATTGTCGTTCACCCTGGGCTGCCGTCGATGTGCCCCCCTCTATCCGACCAACACTATGCTGCTGTTGGATTGCATCGTCACCCCAGAAGAGGTGGAATTGGCTTTTCCAGACAAACAACGCCGTGGCGTCCTGACCCGGAATCGTCGAGCAGTTTATGGTGTTGGCTGTATAATGCAGATGATCACGAGCGTACGCGGCAGAGTACTGTCGACCGCAGCGTCACTTAAGCGGCTCGCCGTCTTTGCCTGTCAAAGGTATACTGGTCGGTGCTACCCTCTTCACAAGTTTAGCGCCGCGAAGGAAGTCTGCTGAATATCGTATAAACTCCTCCAATTCGCCGTCGCTATAAGTAGACTTTAGCAAATCTCGGGCATCCAAGCACGCTCGTCGGATGATCTCGCGATGAGGGTCTGTCCCGACTAGTTTTTGTATGTGTGGAGAGTCGAAACCTAGTCGCTGAGCTTGTACGGCGAGCTTGACCCAGGCAACGCCATCGCGCGTCAGCGGCATAGCTGATTTCAGATCTTTTCCTCGGAGGCATTCTTGGCCTACAAGCGCCACGATGTTCACGATGTTCAGCATTATGTCGATATAAAGCAGCTTCAACTGGTTTAAAAACATGGGGAAAAGTACCGTGGTAGATTCCGGATGCATTATGTCGTAGGCAGCCAGAGCTAGCCGTTGGAGTGAAACTTGCACTTGATACTCGTCGGGATGTAAAAGTGTCTTCATGACTGCGCCACATGGTCGAATGTACTTTCCATCTTGCTGTATGGAATGGAGGGAAGGAACTAGATAAGAGATACCCAGAAGATTCGTCTCAATGAGTTCCCGCTTTTGGCGCTGCGCACAGCTTTCAAGATCAGCCCTTGCCTCATCAAGCTGATTATGTGGCTGCGGTCAGTTATCGATGCAGCTGGGGCCCGTAGCTGTAGACTTTGGACAGATTCCTCATCAACATATTGGAGAGCCTCCTCATGTCCCAAAACTTTCTTCCACGTCTCATACAAGACGTCCAAAGCGTGCACAAGCTCCTATTCAGTAGATTAGTAGACATCTCACCAGAAGAGTGAGGGCGCGCCATGCATCTTCCAGACCTGAGCTCACAATATGTTTTATGAGAGCCAGTTGCATTTGGCTTCGCATGCCAGGCATTTTCAGAGCCCGGAGAAGCCATTTTGTTAACGCTGGATGCCCAAGCAGCTGGCGTGTGATGGCGGTTTTGCTTCGGCTTAGACGTCCTCACCAAGCCCTTGCCCTCTGTTTGTCGTTGCGTTCCTTGTAGTAGCATATGTTCCAGAAGATACACCCGTCAGATCTGCTTTGCTCACTTTCGAATTCCTCTGCAAGCGTCAACAGAGTGGTTGCAGATAGCTCTTCGCGAAATTAGCACATTGATGCGTGAACGGGCGACTGACCTACCCTGAGTTAGCTCCACTGTCCACCATTGCTCCTTTCTCCGCCATGCTTGCTTCGTTTGCATGAACGCGTGCACTCTACTCCGACTCTGTGCACACAATACGAACAGATGAGGTGGAAGACTAAGGAATGGGGGGGATGCCGCATCCTGCAAGCCTTCCTTTCGCAATCCGGAATAATCAAGTGCAGCCTGAAAACTTTCGACACTTATGCTCCCGCACGGCCTGTGCTTTGCGCTCAAGCGGTCACATCCGCTTACTTGAAGAATTCTTTGGAGTTCGGTCCCTTTCTTCCTGTCAGTATTATGCTCATAGGCTCCTTCATCGGGCGAAAAGCGCAGAGAAGCTATTGCGACCCGGGCGATCCCATACAGCTTCTGCTGCCTCTCCGCCGTAACAGTCTGTAGGAAGGACTCCGAGTAGAGCATCCTTGAAATGCCAGCAAAGAGATGATAGAAAACATGCCTAAAAGGTACTTTATTGAGAAAGCTAGATTTAAATAGCGTGGGATTTGTCACTTTTTTTCCGCTATCGTGCGATACTATTTTTAGTTTGCTGCAAAGTCGTGGAAACGCCGCCACCAACGCATTGCTATTTATACGTTGTAAGATGCTGCGCCTCCTGGAGCACAGCCCTGCTCTCATCGAGACTATCCCTGAGATCAATTTAGCGGGATCAGTCTAGTGGGAGTAGTGATTGCTGCAAAGCCGTGAAAGCGCCGCCACCAACTCATGGCTATTAATATATTTAAAGATGCTGCGCCCTCCTTGAGCACAGCCTTGCTCTCATCCAGGCTAAATGGGTGTCTAATTTCTTCTTTTCTTTCTGGCTTTTGGCTCCCAGTCAAATTCTGTTTCGTCCAATTTGGCAGATTCGTTACCGTCATAGCCCTCTTCATGTTGCGACTGCTCAGTAACCTTGGTCTGCTCGTCCTTTGAAAACTCAGCCTCTAATCCTCCTCGCTATACACTTGGTCTACAGCTTCAGGTAGAGGCGATGCTATATACTGTCGGTATTTGTAAAGCAGCGAAGCCGGAGATCGACCTCTTACCAAGGTCTAATGCGCGGTGAATATCAAGTTGCTTGAGGTCGGTTTTGGCATCCTCCAAAGTCGCAAGCTTCTGCCCATACCGACTCCTCTCTAGCGCCAGTGTATCACTTTCTCTGGCGATATAGGCTACTTCATCATCACGAAGGTCTAGGATGGTTCCTGATGGAAATAAGGATGGTAGTTTGTTGATAAGACACCGCTCCACTGCCAGCACACTGATGTCGTCAACAAATTTCTTGCTTGCAAGCTTTCAAGTCTGTCAACAAATTGATTGGCCTTGGATTGACAGCCTGGAGAAAAACATTGAGCAGTGCACTGACCTTATAATAGGCTTCCATATAGTCGACTGCGAGTTCGCCGCCATAACGCTCCATGTCAACTTCGATATGTTTCTCTGACTGATTGAAGACTCGAGAAGTGAAGCGTAGAGCAATGTGTCCTTTCTTGATGAATAGCCTTCATCCAGTTCCACAGAAAGATGCTACAGCATTGAAGTACAGTGACTGAGGTGGTAAAAAGGGTACCCAGAATGGAAAATCCCTTAAGCCGTACGACGCAGATCGGAGCCTCGTATTGTAGCCGGGGACTCTGTCGCCGTCCCGACCTACATTGCAGTCAAGACAGTGGCGAAGTACATTTTGCGCTGTCCAACCAAGCAAAGTGATCGTGGAAGAAGGCTCCGTCCTTTTCCTAGTCAGTTATGTACCCACGCATTGGTGTGCGTGCCAGGGCGTGAGTCCTGTTTTGACGACTCAGGCGCAACTCCCGTTGGAGCGGACAAATCGCTCGTCAATGTAAGAAGAGATGTGTTCGGTGTCCAGTCGCTCGACGAATCTCACCACCCGCACCACGTTACATTCTTTTTTCTTGGGCGATAAGAAACCACTCTTGTGCGAAAGCAGCGCGGTGTATGAGTAGAGGAAGGCGTCTGTGCCAAGCCCCTTAAAATGCAGACAGGTCTCTTTCTTTCGCGAGCAAATCGCGAGGCAGGTAGTGGTCGTACAAAGCGGCTTTCACTACCGCAAAACTGCATGATTGATCAGTTGTACTTGGGCGACTGCTTCTGCTTCTCTCTGAAGTCTTTTCGCATGCATCAATCCGCATACATTACAGACTAAATGGAGGCCATCCGGGGCCCTTCGCCATTTCGGTGTCGTAACTGTCGCGCAAATTTGACATTGAAAATCCAAATTTTTTGCGCTGGTTGGGATTTTTCTTTTGGTTCTTTTCTTCTTTGACCCCGGCCGCCCTAGATCAGGATGGTGATTATCCTTGCTATGAGCTGGTATTTTGTGAGTGGCGAGACTTCGTTTGATCGGTATGTTGTGAAGCTGTCGTCGTAATGTAATAATGTCATCGAGGCAGCTATGAGTCCGCCTACAAAGGTGAAGCATACACTGAAACTCATCATCGCGAAGATGACCACCAATAGTCTGCGATGATTCTGGGAACTGTGCCGTAAACGAGCAAAGATCATTTAAGTTCATTTCAATCTGCGAACTACCGGGTCAGCATTGACAGAGTTAGAGTAAACTGCACAGCTTATTCCTCACCTCAGTAAATAGTTTCCGCTGTAGCAACACATTTCGCGAGAGTGCTGGTGCTGCTACCCGTATGGTCAGCTTCGGAGCCACGTTCTGGGTTGATTACCCTTACCAGGCGTGGCTAGACCGCAAGACCTTTGACTCGTAGTTTCGTCATGGTGGCGCGTATCCATGACAGTCATGGCCATGACAAACAGCAGCACGTGGTCACTTCGACTTTTCTTGGATTTTTTTCCCCTGCACCAGTATGCCTCAGAATAGTAATGTGGGTGAGAGAACTTAGCTAGGTGACTAGCCAAGGTGAGCTGGACCCTTAGGGGAAAGGAGTAATGCCCCCCAAAAAAACGGATGAGGCTAGACAACACGGGAGGAGTGGCCCGCGTGGGCCCTAGGTAGCACATAACGCGTTCCAGACCGCGCCACAGGCTTACCCCGATAATTTGTGTCGCAAATGCGAGTCGCTCAGAGTGGCCTTTCACCGTGGTGATGTCCACATGATGGAAGACCGCTCGATCATTTTCAAGTCAGCAGGGCGCATCCAGCTTTTCGCTAACTCCAGCATGCGTATTCCTCTTGGTTCCAGCACTCAGACATTGGGTTGTATCCGGCAGCGCGAAGACATTCTTTGCGGAGACCACAGCAAGAATGCTATATCGAGGGATTTTGACACAATTCCGTATGGAGCAGGACGAAACGAATGCTGGCTGAACAAGAATAGGACTGAAAGCCGTTTTAGCCTGTGGAGTAGCGCCGCTAGTTACCTATTCGGTATCTGAAATATCTTCGTGGGTAATAGGCCGCTGAACTGGGCTTTATTGTGACACATCCGCATCCAGTATTGCTCTGCTAGGACAAAATTAGTTTTTGGCGATGCAGGAAAGAACAATGCATTTGATCAGTTTCTGACTCTGTATCATTTAACATTATAAATCATTGTAGTCCGAATCGAAGTTCAGTCTAGCAAAAGGCGCTCATAACGGATTCGTGGTGCGCCGAGAGTTTGTCTCAATCAAGCTAACTAGCGCATGATGCTGGCGGGAGTAACGTCATCCTTGAAGCTCTCCAGCAACCAACACGACACTTCTCGGTCCTCACGCGGGGAATACTCGATTCGGATTTCCTCTCCGTCTCTGCTCACCACGACAAAATACTTCGCAAGCGGCTCCTGCGAAGCCTCAGTCATAGACCCCGTTCTGACGATTACATCCCCATTGCGTAGACCAGCCCGCTCAGCATGCGACCCGGGCACCAGGCCTTCAACAATGCCCCTCGATGCAGACAGTCTGCTATAGCCATACTGAATAACAGGTTGCCTCGTTTCGCGCAGCACATTTCTTCGTGATTCTACGCGCCGACCCGCAAGGTTGATGCTAGGTTTGCCGGTCAAGACGGCTTGTAGCTGAGCAGCACAATCAACTCCGCCTTGCAAAAACTGCCCAATGCTCGCAAGCCAATCTGTTCGCTGAACCTTTTCACCCCGTCTCCATCTCGCGGAGAGCTCCAGGACAGTTCGATCGAAAATACCCGAGGAATTCAAATTTGGCTTATCAGGCAGGCGTCGCAGTTGGTCGTCTACCAAGAGAAAATATACGAACCCGCGATCGTAGGGTATCCACTCCGAATACCATGACGTATAAAAACCTTTCAACGCATCGGCCATGGAGATGTTGATTTCCGGATTAGCGTAGTATCTGTACAAGTTACTGTTGACTCTCGTGGCCACGTAAGATGGTGGGACGAGGCCGAAGCGGTATGGCAGGAAGGTTGCGTAATATTCGGCCATTCCTAGACAGTATTAGACAAAGCCGCCATGACAAGGAAGCAATGTCCGATAGCTTACCTTCTCTATACCAGGCGTTCTCCTCACCATTCTCTTCATTACTCATAGCTGTGAAACTGTGCACCATTTCATGCGCAAGCAGGCTTGTGACCTCTGCATCTGCTTCGTCCAATATTGTATCGCTATATTCCAGAATGTAGCTGCCCAAAAAGGCGGAACCCCCCCAGCCTCGGGGAGCAGTCCGAATAAAAACGCGATACGAGCTATTCAAGTCTTGGAAAAAGTCTGCCATCGGCGTGTATAGATCTGTGTTGAAGCTTTTGACGCGCTGAAGAACTGGTGGAAGGCTTCCAAACCAGTATGTAGCACAGGTGCCCGCCGCATTGTGTGGCTGCAGTCCCTAGGGGAGCTCTGGACGGGCCCAACCATGAAAATGGAGCGAGAAAAAGTGTCGATAGTGCCGGGCTGCTCAATACGGTGAGGTCCCTCTCCATAGGTCCAGACAGTGCGCGTCCCTGACGGGGCCCCGGACATATCCCATTCCAGAGTATGGATGTAGAAGTCGTGCTGGGCGACTTGGGGCAAGAACCAACCTCCAGTGCCAATGAGACCTCCTTGGTCAAAGCGCAAGTCGACTCTTGGACCAGGAACAGTATGGCTATCAACCTTGCGAGGGAACACGTCCATCTTCATGGTCAAGTTGCTGAGGGGATCTCGGCTGAGGCGCCACTGTTGTAGAGTGATTGTTTCGTCCACAAATATGAATGGTAAGTGTCCGGCGCAATCCGTCGCATGTATGTCAGACTCCAAGTATGGATGTGCAGTAAAGTTACCGAACCAAGTTGTGTAGTTCAAGTGTGGATTTGAGCCTGTAAAAGATGATTTGGGGATGGTGTAAGACACAGAGAGGTGAGAAACATGACCTCCTGATGTAAAGTGAGGCCGTATTTTGAGGGAAAAAAACTGGGTGAGCTTTCTTCAGCATGTTGTTGTACTTCGTTCAGAAACGTTGGGGGATAACTGTGAGCAGGGAGAAGAGCCGAGATGCCTCGTGGTGTCTGTGGATAGTAGCTAGGTAGGCAGCCGTGAACTTGGCATACAGCATGTACACGGGGCATATAGACTACAAATAAAGCGTTCTAATCCGGCACTTCTTTTTGGTCGGCCAGATTGGCGAAGAATTCGATGGCGCCATGCCACCCGGACTTAGGTGCGCGAGCACCGAAAGGGTGACATGTAACAGTTATGCCGATGATCAGACGAGCTTGGGCGGTCCGGCGAGGCCTACATCAATGAACTTTCGACACGTTTAGCCTGACGTCATCCTTATGGAAGCGTTCGTGTACCGTGACTCTTTGGTATTAGTGGTGACTCGGGATCACTCACATGTTGTACCCGCTTGGCGGTCCATCAGTAATCCTTCTGCTCTAGCGACCACGCTACTGCTCCAGACGTATAATGGCGGTGGTGCCTACTTACGTGTACCCTGTAGGCCACATAAGGCCGACCGGTGCGGGTGACGCGCGGCCAGCGTGCGTGTTGCTCCAGTACAATGTATATTCTCGACCTACGAACCGCTGGCTAGACCACTCCAACCACTATCGAACTTCCCTGTTTTGCCTGGCCCGCGGCGCCCGCCGAATCGGTCACGCCCACTGCTTGGCATACTGTTAAACAATATTCTGATGTGCTCTTGGGAATACGGGTGACGGCTTATGGCGACTTTGACCTGCGACGAATATGAACGCCAGCTAATTAGATTGATGCAAGGCAAGCCATAGTATGTAGACAGGAGAACGCGCGAGAAGCAATTTTTTCTACAGGCAGAACATTGGAAGCCTTCGAAAAGAAGAGCCGGGGAGGCTTTAGCGAGGCTGTGGTAGTTTTGCGAAAGCGGTGCCCCAGGGTGAGGGCATTGTGATATTAAAGGGGGGGAGGAGGCTCGGAGGCATTTTGCTATTAGCACAGGTAGAGACTGTCCAAGAGACGGCGGCAATATTTGTATGACAGAGATCCTGTTGACTCTGCTTTTTCTTTTTAAGTTGGATTCAGTATGAAGACAGCGAATGAAATTTGATTTGTTTTATGCTAAGGGACCATTTTTGTCTTGACCTTTCCAAGTTGCAAAATACTGAGATGCTGAGGATCAGACTATGCTCGGGAACAGAGCTTTTTTCCTGCCACTACATGATCTGAAGATACTCTTTCATTTGCTCTAGGGCGTGAAACAGCTCATTATCATGACATCTCGGGGCAACAACTTGAATGCCAATCGGAGCGCCTTCAAAGTCGCCATCTTCCCACAACTGTCGCATATTTTCACACTGCTTGCTTAGCGGCTCATTGTCCGGGTAACTCTCCATGCCTTTGGGACCTGCGACAATCGGGGTTGGAAGTACAGCGCCAGGCATGTCCAGGTAGTTCCAGAATGCCGTGTAGTTCCAGTACCGTGTAGTGCCATGACTAGGCGCAGGCCCGGCAAAGACCGGACAGATCAGTATGTCCACGTTTTGTGTTTTCCAGTGAGCTGCCCAGTCAAACCAGAAGCTCTCTTGTGTCGTTCTCAGTTTGAACATGCCATCTGCATCACGAGCTGGATTTTCCACTGCGTCTTTGATGATATATTCGGACAGCTCCATCCAAGGCTCACCAGTGTTGACCACCATGTCGCGCAGGTCTTCTGCGCCACTGGGCCAATACGCAATTCGTGTATTCTTCATAGCTTCAGCGGTGCGGAGCGGCTCAAAAGACTTCACTTCAATGCCGGGTGCGTCAAGCAGTCTGTTGCGAGCCCACTCCAGGGCCTTGGCGACAGGCGGCTGAATTTGGATAGCGCCATCATTCATCATAATGCCGACCTTGAGTGGGCCAGACCGCTCCATATGTGTGGAAATACCTGTCCATGGGATGGGTAATAAGCGAGGATCAACGCGCCAAGGCCTCGAAGCTGACATGACAGACATGAACAAGTCCATGTCCCGCAGCGATCTCGACATAGGCCCGATGCAGATTGGAATGGTCATTTCTGCAGCGAAACCTATAATCATGCCATCCTTCCTGGGCAGAACATTGCTTGTGGGTTTAAAACCGTATATACCGCAGAAACCAGCTGGCCCTCGTATGCTGCCGCCTATGTCACTGCCAATGCCAAGGATTGATCCACCCATAGCCAAGAGTGCCGCTTCGCCACCACTAGATCCGCCCGATGAGAGCTTGGAGTTATACGGATTGAGCGTGCGGCCATGGAATGACGCGCTTTCCAGATGCATGATAAGCTGAGGCTGGTTCGTCTTGCAGTAAAATACCGCACCAGCATCGCGAAGAACAGCAACAGCGTGACTGTCAAAGTCCACAGTTGTCTGCGTGCTGAGAATGCCCAAGTCAACCAGGTGGCCCTTCAGAGGCAAAAGTGATTTGATGCTGATTGGCACACCATGCAGAGGGCCAACCGTCTTGCCGGTTAACTCGAGATGGTTGTCGAGGTCTTTTGCGCGGTCAAGAGCCTCGTCCATGAACCATTCTGTAAGGCATGCGGTAAGCTGATGCGCAATGACTGCCCGCTTAGCAAATGCAGTGGCGACTTCATAGGCGGTGTAATTCTTGGTCGCTATGGCATCAGCCAAGGCTACAGCGTCGTAATCTTCTGTAATGGCAATCTCTCGTTCACTCAGCAATCCGCACTCGCGAGGAATTGCGGTGACATTTGCAGGTGCCGAATCAATAACAGATTGCGGCAGACGAAGTTCCATCGGGATGCTGTCTGCGAAGCGTTGTTGAACTTCCGTCCGTTTCTGCTCATATTCCTTCGTGCCACGTATCATCGGAGGGTCGACAGCCACAATTGGCAGAGCGGGTAAAATTGAGTTAGACATGGTGCAAGTGAAAGAATGATGTGGGCCAGTAGAAGACAGCGGGTCAAATAAACGATATGAGGATTACAGGAGACATAAACAGGCAGGTATCCCTATTTATAATGAGCAGGTCCTACAAATAATGCGACTCCCCCCGGCTTCCAATCCTTGCAGCAGAGTGCTCTCCGTCTTCCGACTCTTGCGCATGAACTATTACGCCACACCGTTTCGTCTATAACTGCAATAGCGGCAGTTGGTTCGGGATTACTTCTTAAGAGTTTTGGGAGTTCGAACTACTGGTCGCTTGCTTACATAATTAAGCCTTGTAGTTCTCTGCCACAAAAGCCTTGGGTCTCAAGGCTTGGCTTGTCCAAAACTTTGATTGCCGGAAAGTCTGATTGGTCAAGCAATAGTTTGTCAGTCACAGCTCTGTTGAGCAAGACCTGATCTGTCATCCAAGAGCACCACGATGGAGGCAATGGTTGGGACAGCCCGACTGTGGCAGGGACTAACAAATTCTTTAACATACTGTCCACTAACTGGGCTGGGGCCGACACGACGACGTCATGATAACCGGGCTGTTAAAGAAAGCCGACGGCGAAGGAGCTAGGAGATGGCCGGCTTTACCCCACCATTTCAGTAACGGTCTTAGTCTCTGGAGCTAGATGTGTTAAGAAATTATGCACGGAAAAACCGGTGTGACGCGGCCATCAGAGCTACCAATCCGCCGATACCCCAAGTTCATATCACTTCTTTGGGTTGAACGCGGGAGCTGCTTACTGGTTAATGCAATTTATACCCGGGACACAATTCAGATTCAAATCCTAGCTTCCTAGAAGAGTTTTACTAGTACCCAGTTCTCAGAGAGATCATCTTATCAACCAATGTGTTAACTGTGTATAATCACTAGGGATCCCAGGTCCGGCTCAAAAAGGCAGGATCACTGTACTGCGGTGGAGTTCTGCTCGTCCCTAACTTTTGGGTCGTTAGCATAATAAGGTCTAGGCCGGCCTAGGAGGGCCGATGCTATGTCAGGACTGCTTTTTTGGGCTGTCGCCGGATGGCTTGCTGAACAGCGCATGCGAGGAAGACGCAATCGTGGAAAAATGGGTTAAACTTGCAAGTACCGACAGGTTTTGCTGCTCAAAGCCTTACTCCAGCTTCTCTGTGTAGTTGCGGCAAACGTCGCCTCTGGTGCGCGAAGCCTCCAATGAGGTCACTCGAAAGGACGATCACCAGCCGTAGCTCTAGCATCTCAGGTACTTGACTTTTAGTGGTGGCTACTAGGCTGTGATGTACTATCTGTGTCCACAAATACATAGAGGTACACTTAGATTGTAGTAATGATCTCTGTGATTCTGTACCTAGCCTGCACGTTCCTGTTGGTGGGCAAAAATACCTGCTGGAGGCTTCGCACATCAGAGGGGATGAATTGATAATTTTCTTTTAATCAGGCGTCAACTCATGGTTGTTGTTGCAGTCGTCGGCCGACGGCGTGATTTAGCTTTAAGTCCGCCAACGCTTATGGCATGTTGGCTTGCGGGGCTGATCAATCCACTCTATTTATGGCCCAGTTTTAAACCAGTCTTACCGTATTTGTAGATGTAGTCGGCACTAGTTATTCCATCATCAAATTCATCGAAGCCAGCAGATGTGCGATATTGGATCATCCGCCGCCGTGCCTACCAGGTCAATTTCACAGCCCAGCGCACGGATGAAGGGCGTGCATCCTGCCCAACAAAGCTTCGGTCGAAAGCCGGCGGGCAATGGCTACGGGAGACGAACTTCCTCGACGTACTACAGCATGCTTCACTCAGGAGGCTATCCGGTGTTCGGGTCCTGTTATAAGTGGGGCTTGACAGGCCGAGTGAGACAAGGCTTGGCGGAAAAAACAGGGAACGGGTGAGAGTAAAACATTCTAGCGGTTTTATCTTTTAGGGAAAAGACCGGCCTCACAACCCTCGTAGGCGCAGAAGACAGGTCAACAGTGCGGCTATGCTGCAGATCCTTCCATACACACATCGCCCATCTGGTCACGTACATAGCATGTGACTGCTATGCGCACGTCAGTTGAAACAGCAGTTCAGCATTGTGGCATTGTCAGTCGATCCTTCTTGACATACAAAGAAAATTGAATACGTCGTTAAGCTAGAGCTTTCTAAAGTAAAGTGCGGCTGCATTTGTTTGTGGCTAGGGACTTTTGAATGTCCTAAGGCACGGCTTACTGGAGATACAGCAGGTCCAAGGCTCACAGCTGGATGCCAGTGATCGCCTTGTCTTTGTCAGCTGAGACGGGCGCTGTACTTTGGTTTTCTGGCGGCCTTGTTTAGTCTCAAACGAATCTTATCCTCAAAAGGTTCGTCGCGATACAAAGTGGAAGCGATCGAGAACGACAGGGATAAGTGATACGGGAGATGCGAACAGTCAAGCATGTACCTGGAAATAGCTAGTGAGCTAAATTGGTTGGAAGCCACCGGGTGGAATAAAACAATGAATGAATGTTACTGTACAGTTTTCATTCATTCAATTTATTACGCCCGGTGGATAATTCCAAACGAAATGTCTGTTGGTCTTGGAATGGAGGAAAGGTTATCGGCTAGCAGTTGGGTTTAAGATTGATAGGGCGGCCCATTATATAACAGAGAGACTCTATGAAAGTCCGTCACATTTTTCTACAAGGTTTCGTGTTTCAATACATACAGTGAACATCTACTTGTAATGCCTGGACGATCACTTCGTACTATTTATACCAGCAAAACTTGGAGAATCTCTACCTGTCCTTAATTAATTCCCCGACAGCTGCCTTACATCCGTTTCTCACGGCGGCTGACAGCGGGGTCAAAGCACAATTGTCTGATAGATTTCGTAGAACATCAGCTCTACCTAACAGAAACCCAACCGTTGCAGCATGCCCATTTTGAGCTGCCCACCACAAAGCCGTTCGTCCATTCTTGTCTTGAGCGTTAGGGTTCAGCTCTGATAAGCTAACGAATAGCTCTACAATCTCCCAGTTTCCGAGCGAAGCCGCTATCATGAGCGGAGTTGTGCCATTCGCATCGTCCCAATTGAGGTTAATGCTGGATTTCTGGGTAAGCAGTTTTACCGTCTCAAATCGATTGCGTTCAGCTGCATGCCAGAGCGCTGTTCGGCCGTCCTCATCCTGTGCGTTCATGTTTACCTCGTGGAACCTTAGAAGAAGAGCAACAAGACAGCTGGGGCTACTCGTCGCAGCAATAATGAGTGGAGTTCTTTTAAGCTATGTAGAATTAGCGACTAAATTAGCTTGCAGTATGTAAACTAACTTACATTATCGGTCTCGTTTATATCGATTTTGTAAAATATTGCTCTTTCAGTGGTATCTATTTGCCATTTTTCAGCGGCCCATAGGAGACTACCAGAGCCAAAGAGGGCATATAAGAGCGGGTTTGCCAAGTGCCATAGTCGTTTGCTTGAGCGAGCTAATGAATTGACATCTCGTGCGTTTGCGAGAGATTCAACCGTGAGTAGTATGATTTCTGATGGTAATGCTAGCAGCATGACGAGACCGACTTCCACAATTCCGTTAGTCGTGGCATGGAGAACGGATTTCAGTGCTAAAGCATTGCACAGGAGAGCATTATCTTTTGCTAAGACTAGGTGAAGAATCAGTAGCGGGTACACTTTCCTATATCCTAGCGTACCACTGGTCTACTCAGCCGGCTGTAATGCCCTGCGATATTCATTACCTCAC
Source organism: Akanthomyces muscarius (assembly GCF_028009165.1). Classification (NCBI taxonomy): domain Eukaryota; kingdom Fungi; phylum Ascomycota; class Sordariomycetes; order Hypocreales; family Cordycipitaceae; genus Akanthomyces; species Akanthomyces muscarius. The sequence goes on along the minus strand of NC_079243.1, from coordinate 1,061,659 downwards.
GGTGTGGCCGCGGCACCTGAGTCGTGGGGATCATGGGCTATTGTATACATACAGCGTTATGATATCCACTGCTATTGCACTACGGGTCGTTGCTATATGTGCTCGAATGGTCAAGTAATGGCGTGTCATAACTTCCTGGTTCCGCGTCTCCGAGTTCGACGACGAAAATGGGCAATTGTGTTGTGGCTTGTGATATTGCCCCAGACACTGGAGCGTTGCCAAAAAAAAAAAAAACCGCATCCTAGTTAATATGGTTTCTGATATAGAGGCTTTTCATATGCGGAAAGTTACTTTTCTGCCTAGCGACTTCGTCAGCCCACAAAAATGTCGTTTTGTGGACGTAAGTTTCACCAAATGCTGTAGGGCGTCAGATCCTCCCTGCCTCCGTACTAATTTGTCGCTGAGCGGAAATATCGGTTTCCCCATATGGAGAGAGGCTATGCTAGAAGCAATCTCCCCACGGGAATGCTGCACTGCCTGATTATAGCTGAGCGGAGGTATAGGCACACTAAACGAGCCACATTACGAGTCCCGGTTTAGCCGTTGGACCCGAAGGAGGGGGACCAGCAAGCTTTCGGTTACGGTAATGGGACAAGTTAACCCGTCATAAGTCCTGCATATTGACTTCTCTCAATTTCCAAGACGCATTCGTCCCGTTGACAACCAGGAAGAAGCAAGCTATGTGTTGCACCACTTAAAAACTTTACCTAGCTCTATGCTAACTGGAGAGATGCGAGCGTAAAAGTGCTGCACAGCTGTAGCTTGGTAGCCAACTGCGTCACACTACTTCTCGTATCGTTTGCCGAAGCAGCGTCTGATTGGACCATCTACCTGCGAGTGACTTGCCTGATGCTTCAGGTAGCTCGCTGCCGACGGGATAGGGCTGCATGGAGTTGGCAGGTAGCTGTGGAGTAATCAGTGAGCGGAAATAGTACAGTAGCTTCAAGATATGGCAATGACTTAATGGAAGTCATATCCCATGGGCATATATGGTGAGTCGGCTATTTTGCTAGCGACTTGCAAGAGGGAACCCGTAGCTAGCATTAATTTGTGGTTTCAGTGTTTTTGGCAGAATTTAATGTGTCATCAAACTGCTTCTCTTGTCACTCATCAAGCATATACCGTAAGTGGCTGGGGAGAAAAGTTTAGAGAGTTCTTATGTAGTGACCTCGAAGCTGTCAAATACTCGAGAGTGCCGCATTTTACCAGTTGAAAAACGTTCGTCTGCCATACTGCAATGTCTACTCATGGTTGGCGTTTATTGATTTACGTTGGTATATACCAAAGCTTTATCTCGATTGGCATGGACGTTGCGTTGGCCGTTTCTCCCTCATAGAGAAAGATAACAAAGCCGCTTCGTCATGACCCTCGGCCATACGAACATATGGCTTGCCGTCGGCTCCATTACTGTATACCAGGTATGCTTTGCGCTGCTCGTCCTCTGCATCTCCCGCAACGCCCTTATCGCGCGCCTCATGGCCGCGCTGACCGTCACGGGCCAGGCGTATGTTGTGTACCTCAATGCCATCGTGCCACTCGGGCCTGCGCACCGCCGCGCGCCACCGCTGGGCATCCTGCTGGTTCACTGTCACAGCCTGGCCGAGTAACGCCTCATACCCCGCGTCGACGTTGCCAAGCTGCAGCTTACTGGCTTCGCCGACTTCTTCACGGACCACATTCTGACATCCCGCGCCGGACCGCGCTCTCTACCTACACACGGCTCTTCTTCGTCTTTGGATAAGTAAGTAGTATACCTTTACTAACCTTTTAACCTTTAATTATAAATAATTTAACTATACTATTAGAAAATATCTAAAACTAATTAAAATCCTCTTTTTTACTAATTTCTATATTTATAATATAAATATATATATTATATTTAGTTTAACTATATATACTATATTACTAACTATATATTTTAACCTTTATTTTATAATAACTATAAGTCTATATTTTATCCTTTATTTAATTATTTATATCTATTTATTTTTTTAAATCTTTTATATTTTATATAAAAAAAGATCTTTTAGTTTATAGTCTTATTTTTTTAGCCTATTAGTACTTACTAATTAACTTATTTATAACTTTAAGGCTTTATATTTAAATATATAAAAATATAATCTTATATATAATAACTATTATACCTTTTTTAAAACTATTAAGTATATTAAGACTTTTAGTTAAAAAGCTATTTAAGTAATTAATAATTTATTTTTTTAAAATTAAAGACTATAAAACTATTTTATTTACTATATTTAGTATTTAAAAGACCTAAAATTTAGTTAATATTAAAGATAAGTTTAAAAGATTTAATATTATAAACTTAAGTTTTAAAATAAAAATAACCTTTTTAAGATTAAAAAAGGTAATTTTAGTATTTTAAAAACTATTTTAAATATTTTCTTTTATAATAGACTTATTAAAAGTATTAAGAAATATAAAGAAAAAGTCTTTTTTAGTAATATATATAATACTAGCTTTTATAAGATTTTTAATTTATTATTTATAAGTCTTTTTTAATAAACTAAAATAGCTAATATCTAAAAACTAGAGTATATAAGAAGAATATATAAGTATATAAAGGGTAATAATATTCTTTTTTTAGTAAAAAAGCTTAAAGGTAGTTAAATAGTAACTTTTATAGCTATTTAGAATTAAAAGGTAATAACTACCCTTTTTTTAATCTTTTATATATTTATTAAAATAATTAATCTAATTTATACTAATTTTATTTATTATTTAACTATTTAAGCTTATATTAATATACTAATCTAAAAATAAGTATTTATCTTTATATTAAAATATAAAGTATTTTTAGTCTTTTATTATAATATATAATAGTATTATTAAGCTTTAAGAATTTACTATTTAAATTATAATAACCTATTTTTTATTATTAAGCTATATTATTTTTACTTTTTTAACTTAATTTAAACTTATAATAACTATTCTTATTATAATAAAGCCTATTAAAAACCTAGTCTTATTAAAATTATAAATATTAGACTTTATAATATTATATTTTATAATTATATTCTTTAAAAGTATAAACTAATTATAAATAATAGTTAGATTTTTATATTTAGTCTTTTAATAATTATATTTTTATTAAAAATATATAATAAGTTTTAATTATTATTATATAAGGTTTTTTATTTAGTATACTTTAATATATTTACTATTATATTTAACTAATAGTTAGTTTATTATATTTTTTATATTTATATACTAAAAAGGAAGGCCTTATAAATCTAGTTAGAAAATATATTTTATTATAGTTCTTTTTTTTAAATTAATAAGCTTTTTTAAATTAGTAATATAATTATATTATAAGTTTTAGCTATTATATTAGTATTAAATAGTTATTATATTAGTATTAAATAGTTATTATAAGGATATTATAAATCTTAACTATTTTATAGATACTTAATTTAGATAATTCTTTAATAATAGATAAAGTAAGAATTATATTACCTTTTATAAAAGTATTTTCTATAAGTTATTATTAAGTAATTATAATATAAAGATAATAGTTAGTATTTTATAATAAAGGTATATTATTTACTTATTTATACTACTTACTTATTAACTATATTATAAAAAGAGATCTTTTAGTTTATAGTCTTATTTTTTTAGCTTACTAATATTTACTAATTAACTTATTTATAATTTTAAGGCCTTATATTTAAATATATAAAAATATAACTTTATATATAATAGTTATTATACTTTTCTTAAAACTATTAAGTATATTAAGACTTTTAATTAAAAAGTTATTTAGGTAATTAATAATTTATTTTTTTAAAATTAAAAACTATAAAACTACTTTATTTACTATACTTAATATTTAAAAGACTTAAAATCTAATAAATTCTAAATATAAGTTTAAAAGACTTAGTATTATAAACTTAAGTTTTAAAATAAAAATAACCTTTTTAAGATTAAAAAGGGTAATTTTAGTACTTTAAAAACTACCTTAAATATTCTTTTTATAATAGACTTATTAATAGTATTAAAAAATATAAAAAAAAGTCTTTTTTAATAATATATATAATATTAGTTATTATAAAATCCTTAATTTATTATCTATAAGCCTTTTTTAATAAACTAAAATAACTAATATCTAAAAGTTAAAGTATATAAGAAAAATATATAGGTATATAAAAAGTAATAATATTCTTCTTTTAATAAAAAAGCTAAAAAGTAGTTAAGTAGTAACTTTTATAGTTATTTAAAATTAAAAAGTAATAATTTATAAGGTGCTATTAGTAAAGAGCTTTAGTTACTAGATAATCCTTAGGTTTTTTAGAATAATAGTGGAATTATCGCTGCCTCCTCACTACTCCCTTATTAGCAGCTCGCAGCTATATAGTAGCTTCTTCGCATATAATACCTCTAGTTGCCTATAACCTCTTACTAACTAATATACCTTATAGGTGCCTTAATATAATTACCCTCTTTTTAATCTTTTATATATTTATTAAAATACTTAATCTAACTTATACTAATTTTATTTATTATTTAGTTATTTAAGCTTATATTAATATACTAATCTAAAAGTAAGTATTTATTTTTATACTAAAATATAAGGTATTTTTAGCTTTTTACTATAATATATAATAGTATTATTAAGCTTTAAAAATTTACTACTTAAATTATAATAATTTATTTCTTATTACTAAACTATATTACTTTTACTTTTTTAACCTAATTAGAACTTATAATAACTATTTTTATTATAATAAAGCCTATTAGAAATCTAATCTTATTAAAGTTATAAATATTAAACTTTATAATACTATATTTTATAATTATATTCTCTAAAAATATAAACTAATTATAAATAATAGTTAGATTTTTATATTTAGCTTTTTAATAATTATATCTTTATAAAAAATATATAATAAGTTTTAATTATTATTATATAAGGTTTTTTATTTAGTATATTTTAATATATTTACTATTATACTTAATAAATAGTTAATTTACTATATCTTTTATATTTATATACTAAAAAAGAAGTCTTTATAAATTTAATTAGAGAATATATTTTATTATAATTTTCTTTTTTAAATTAATAAGTTTTTTTAAATTAAATATAAAGTTATATTATATAATTTAGTTATTATATTAGTTATAAATAGTTATTTAAAATATATTATAGATTAATATAGCTTCTTTATAACTTAGTTTTAAGTCTTTTTTAAAAGCTTAAAGGGTAAAAATAATACCTACTTCTTTTAAAGGGATTTTTATAAATTATTATTAAGTAATAAAAGTACTAAAATAAAGGGTACTAAAAACTAGGTAGAGTAGGTAACTTGCTTATTTAGGCGACTTACTTATTAACTATATTATATATTATTATTATATTAGTATTAAATAATATAGTTAATAAATAAGTGGTGTAGATAAGTGAGTAGCGTGTTTTGCCCTACCTATTCTCTATTTCTAGAATAACTAGATAATTATAAGAGTAAATTAGTTATATTTATAAACTTTTTATATTTATTAATACTTTTAATAAGTCTATTATAACCCTAAGTTATTAAGTTACTTATATATAGAGATAAAGTATTTAATATAATTATCTAAATTTATAATAACTAATTTAATAGTTAGTAGATTTAATTCTTTTTTAAATTCTTTTAAGAATTAATATTTCTTTTAGTTTATTAGCTAAGAGATTAAATTATAGTTTATAGTATATTTATAGTACCTAGTTAACTATAAAACTTCTAAAATAAATATAGTTAATCTTTTTAATAACTTAAATAAAAAAGACTAAAAATTAGCTTTAAATTTTAAATATCTTTAATAATTTATTAAAACTTTTAATTATATTTTATTTTTAATTATATATAAGTAAATAGTTATTAATAAAAGCCTATTTTAATAAATTTAAAGTTTTAACTATTTTAAATTAAAAAATATAATTTTTAAAAAGAATTATAGAAAAAATTAAACTTAGTTATTATTAACTATTATATAAATAGAATATATTTTATTTATAGTTAATATTATTTTTCTATAAGGAGTTTAATACCTTATTATACTTTAATAAAAAGATTAGCTATTTAAACTTTATCCTTATAGAGTTATTTTACTTTTAGAGAATAAGTGGGGTAAGACACGCCACTCACTTATCTATACTACTCACTTATTAACTATATTAATTATTATAAAAATATTATAAACTTTTATTATTTTATATATATTTAATTTAAATAATCTTTTAATAATAAATAAAATAAAACTTATATTATTTTTTATAAAAGTACTCTTTTATAAATTATTATTAAATAATTATAATATATAAATATAAGTTAATATTTTATAATAAAAATATATTATTTATTTTTAGTTATATTAATTTATTTATTTAAATAACTTTTTATATTAATTATATTAATATGCTTTTTACTTTTATTTAATATAAATTTTATTATTATAATACTAAATAATATACTTAATATATATATACTATATTATTCTTATATTATAACTATAAAAGCTTAATACTTTATAATAGATAGTAGATTTTTAACCTTTTTCCCTTAATATAATATATTTTTTAAATACTATAATTAATTAATTATAAAGTCTTATATTTATAAGTAAAAACTACCCCCCTAAATATTCTCTTTTAACCTATAATAATAACTTATTATTAAGGCCTCTATTATAATATATAAAATATAACTTTAATCTATATAAAGTAATTTAATCTAAATTAACTTAATTCTTTAAGATTATAATTAGTTACTTAAAAAGGCCTTTTATTATACTAATATTTAATATATAATATAGTTAATAAGTAAATAGTATAAATAAGTAAGTAATATACTTTTATTATAAAACACTAACTATTATCTTTATATTATAATTACTTAATAATAACTTATAGAAAACACTTTTATAGAAAGTAATATAATTCTTATCTTATTTACTATTAGAAAATTACTTAAATTAAGTATCTATAAAGTAATAAAGATCTATAATATCTTTATAATAACTATTTAATACTAATATAATAACTAAAACTTATAATATAATTATACTATTAATTTAAAAAAGCTTATTAATTTAAAAAAGAGAGTTATAATAAAATATATTCTTTAACTAGATTTATAAGGCCTTCCCTTTTAGTATATAAATATAAAAGATATAATAAACTAACTATTAACTAAATATAATAATAAAAATATTAGAGTATATTAACTAAAAAACTTTATATAATAATAATTAAAACTTATTATATATTTTTAATAAAAATATAATTATTAAAAGGCTAAATATAAAAATCTAATTATTAGTGTTACTATTACTTTTTATTTTAAATACAAAAAAGCGAAACTAATTTTTACTAGTACTAAAAATCTATATAAAGTAAAGCTTACTTCTTTATTAATAGTACTTGGAAAGTAGGGGGTAGAATATATAAGCTTTTTATACTAGTAAAGAGATTACCCTAAATAGGGGCAAGTACATTTACTAGATAAAAAGATAAAGGTAAGTTAAGAAAGGTATATTCTTATATGAAAAAGCTACTATAAAATAGAGAATATAACTAGTATAGAGTAGATAGAGTAATAAAAAAGGTAATAAGCTTCTTAGCTATTATATATAAATAACCCCCTATATATATTATACTATACTTTACTTTACATAATAATAGGAGGCCTATACTAAGTAGTTAGTATATTATAATTAGCTAGTTATAGGTGATTTAGGAATAGGCCCTATTTTAGGAGATTTAGGGTGTATTTTATATACTAGGGGACTAATAGTTAGGAATAGGCCCTATTATAGGCGTAGTGTTAACTAGGATATAGGAGATATAGTGATTAGATAGAAAGCCAAAATAGGCCCTATTCCTATAGATAATACTTAAGTAGAGTAGAAATATAGAGGGACCTAAGTTTATCTCTACTATTAATATACTAAGTTTATAGAATAACGATGTTAAATCGTCCCTTTATCCTAAACTAGGTGTAAAACCTTAAAATTAACGTTTATAATCCTTATCGTTGTTGAAAAACTCCTATGCTCCACACGGCTTTCGTGCTTCCACGAAGTTCATAGGTTGATCCTAGCCCTAACAAGCGTCGATAATACCAGTATAGAACTAATTACATTAGAAACCATGGCACTAATTACACTAAGATTCCCACGCGATATAGGTGCGCTGAGATTAGTATCTACTAGGTCCGTATCGTATATAGCTTCTCGCCTTTAGCTCGCGTTTAGCTCTGAGCGAGGGATCCAGTAAACGTTGTTTTTCATCGATCACCCACATATGCGCTTACTGAAGAAGTTCAGGGTCCGCACGAACTTACTTAAAGCGCTCGTCGAAATACGTGGCGTTAAAGACGTAGTGCTCGCCACTAACGATGTCTGTGGGAAGATCACCTAAGAATTGGTCCATATAGGCTTTGGTGATTTAGACTACCGGCTGTAATTCTTCGCTAACGAGCTATGTGTTTCCTAAGTCGTCTAGAGTATAGGAAGAGGTAAATTCTAGAGTATTCATCTCTTCCTTAGTAGCATCACCAATATTAGTAGAGTACTTTAAAAAGGTCTCTCTAGTGTCGGTATTGATAAAGAGTGGGTTGGCTAAGTTGGTCATATAGTCGGGAATTTCGACGTTGTCTTTCGTTCCGATACACGGTCTGCCAGCTATCGTAATAGCTATAAAGGTAAGAAAGGCTGTAATTTGGAAGTGCATACTAATTAAGTGTAGACTAACATAGCTTAGTGTGAGGTTGAAAATAAGGGGAGAATCCCTCTTATATTTATAGACCTAACGGCGGGACCTAACGGTGAGGGAATTAGGACTACCCTCTTCCTGGACGGTCTAGAATTCCTAAAGGATTATAGTAGTATAATATTACGAATACAGGAAAGTGACATAAGGTAGCTTAAGGCGGCCTAAAGGTGCGAGCTGATAGGCGCCTGCACGTCGCCTATTTAGGACGCGAAGTCACGTAGCTGGGAACACCGTGGATCACGGGGAGCTAGTGGTGATCCCAGGAACTCAATAGAGAGATAGACGGGTACTTAAGAAGGAAGTCCTACCATAGCGAAGGCCCGCCTAATAGGGCCGAGCTGACAGAGTATAGTGGCGACTTATATAGAGAACAAGCTACCGTTACATATCAGGGTTCTGGCGAGACAACGTAATGTCAGCAAGCGAAAGCCCGCCCAATAAGGCTGAGCCGACAGAGCATGGTGGGGTAGCAAGCATGGTGGGGTAGCACTATGTTAGATTGGCCACAAGCTGCCCGATGATTTGACGCTAAAATATGCGGATATGAAGAGCCGGTTAAAGCGACACCCCGCTAAAGTGATTGGGGCGTAGGGTAGTGAACGAGACTCCCCCGCTCAAGACGAAGCAGAGCAACAAGCAATAGAATCATCAGATTTGCTGGATGATTTGCTACATAGACCCTGTCCTAAATTAACTACACTTCCGCGTATCCAGCACACTATAGCGTGCATGTTTGCGGGCGCATGAAGGATCACATACAAAGCCCCCCAACTCACTTGATCCGGTGTATGCAGTGTGCCGCATTGCCGTCAGCTGTAGGGCAAGTTATTATTAAGACTAAGTCAATAGAGCATGATGGGTTAGCAAGCATGGTGGGGTAGCACTATAGCGTGCATGTTTGCAGGCGCATGAAGGATCATACACAAAGCCCCCCAACTCACTTGATCTGGTATACACAGTGTGCCGCATAGCCGTCAGCCCCCTGACTTATTTAATCCAGTGTATGCAGTGTGCCGCATAACCGTTGTAAAACAAATTATTATTAAGACCGAGCTAATAGAGTATAATGGGATAACAAGTATGGTGGGGTAGTACTATAGTGTGCATGTTTGCTGGCGCATAGGAGACATAAAGCCCCCTAACTCGCTTAATCTGGTATATACGGTGTGCCGTATAGCTGTTAGTTGTAGGGCAAATTATTGTTAGGACCGAGCTAATAGAGCATAATAGGATAGCACTGTGACATGCCTCCTAAAGTGGCGTTGTCTTTAGGACTATTCGAGCTGAACTCGACGATGAAGCAGCTAAGCTAAGGGAAAAGGTATAAAAGACTAGGATCAAAATAGATAGATAGTAGGTAGATTTCTGTTATAAGGGCAGACTTTTGCAGGTCTTTTACTTCTTCTTCTTCTTCTTCTTCTTACTAAAGGAGGATTTTCGCAGAAGTCTGAGTAGCCCACAATGCAAGTAAAATCTACTATGGCAACCGCTCTAGCATTTGAACATTCTGCCGACTGGTATGATAATGATGTGCTCGATGCTACCCCCGGGGAATTGCTTGTAATCGAATATATTTGCTGTTACTGCCCGGGCTTTCTCGACACCTATAAGATGCTGGCAGATGAGACCCAGGACGATAATGCATCTCGGCAGCGGAAGACTGGTTCTATCTGGCTTGTGAACGAACGTAAGGAACCGATTCTGCAGATGAGTTGTGCGCATCCTATGTACACGGTGTTGATGCTGGGGCCACTCGACTACGACAACGATAACAGCCACGATCCTTTGCCAGATGACTTGGCCATACCAGTCTTGGAGTACTTAGCCGAGCGTATGCAGCAGATGATCCATGCTGTCCGAGGAGACAGCGACTTGCAATAAGCATCTAAAGTTTGGTGGGCCCAGGCGGGCAGCCCCCCAGCTGGTGCACGACTGGCACGATGTGGCCCGTGTATGGACTGAGAGATTACTGTGTCTCTTACTATACGGAGCAGTTCGACCCGCCTGTTGTGCTCGACCCTTTAGAGAGCTCTGTGGTTTTCTTTTTCCCTACTGAAGAATTCGCGCGGGAAACGAGGCCGCCTTCTGGTTTTGCACCAATCAACACCGCAGGTTCACCCCCAGTTTTTTCGACCCCAAAACGGGGCGTTTTTCGCCAGATAGGTGGGTGTGGCACGAGTAGTACACGGGTCCCGAGGGGCTCCGACTTGTGAAGCAAAGTGGCCCAACCCGTTCGGTGCTCGGTAGATAGCTGCCAGCCTTATCGTTCCGACCAATGGGACGAAAGGAACACGCGCCCGGAAAGTTGCCGCCTAAATTGGGTGGAGCTGGTCTCTTCCCAGACCTCATTTTCGGAATACTCAAACGGCCGTGTTCCCCGCACTTAGAACTGCCCTGATCAGCCATACACAGGCGAAACTGGACGCGTCTTGCGAACCGCCAGTGGGCATTATTGTATACATCATTACTGTACTTCTGCAACTCAACATTTCCCATTATTACTTTTCTAACCCGAAGTGCAACTTAAACAACTGTGAATGCGATTGAACAACGAAAAAGATTGCCGTCTGTAGATTGGGCGGCCCAAGGCCCAAGTCTCCAAACTGGAAAATTGGCGACGGTTACGACCAGGGTAAAATTTATGTTTCTTCGAAACGATGAGTGTAGACTCCATATCGTAGAATCCTATACGAGTCGAATCAGGATTAAATGAGTTCTCAGGAGTAGAAATCAATAGGTAGCTACCATTGTGGCTGGAGACTGCGCCGTGAGAAAAACGCTAGCATGCGAGACAGCTAACAGTGCCATAGCACCAGGGCTCTGCGGATACGCTAGTCTAACCGGCAGGGCCACTGTCGAGCACCTTGAACAGCTTCCACCTTGCAAGGTGAGTGGCCGGCGTGGCACCTGTCACTAGCTAACAAGCCATGCTACGAGGCTGCGCTGATATAAGCTGTTCAGCGGATCTTGCAAGCCGTCACCAGTACACTCGGATTCAGGGCGGAAACGAAGTTTACTTGCGTGCTCCGTACCGCACTTGGTGCAGCGGCACTTGACACTGGAGCACTCAGCAAGACATCACTGGCACAACGTGCTGAAGCTAAAGGCGCTACGCATGCCAGATTTCCTCATTCTTTCTTTAGAATTATATGAGCAATCTAAGCAACAGCTTCCGTTCCAATGGACCCTGAACATGGCGCGACCCGTGTCCCTACTCCAGATCTCAACACTCTGGCGGATCTCAATGGTGGCTCGACCAGCCCTACTTCCACAAACTCCAGTCTTGTGTGCTTAGGTACGCCTAGTTCGACAGACACAACAACGCCGCTACTAGCAGTCACCGCCGAATCGATATCATTCGAAGAGCAGAGAAAGATTAGAAAAAGAGAAAATAATCGAATGGCCCAGAGAAAATACCGTGCGGTCATCAATAAACAATTCCGGCTTTTCGTTTGCTAACGACTGTCTAGGACTCAATCAGAAAGCGAAAATGCTTGAGCTAGAGCTGTCATTTGCAGAGATGGCAGCCACAACAAATAGCACCGGCTACCATTCCGCGACAGCTATGCATCTGATTGCGTTAAGCGAAATGACAGAGCCAGAAACCGAGTCCGGCCGCCAGGCGCAGCTCGCCAGACAAATGCACGATGACCACTACATTGACTATGTGGGTATCGCAGACTTACAGTCTCCCAAAGGTCTGGACTCACTGAACAGTGCAAGGCCTGAGAAGTTAACATCAATCTTTCGAGCCGTGAAGCAAGGAAACGCGCCCATGGTGCAACTACTCATCAGCAAGGGCGTAGACCTGTCTCAACGAGATCGCAACGGCCGCGTCTTACTATGTTATGCAGCAGAGAATAATCACATTGGCACTCTCGCTTTACTCTTGCAGCAACCATGCGATCCAAACGCTGTAGACGTTTTGGGACGAACACCGCTTTTCTCTGCGGTTAGCCATGGTCACCTGGAGGCCACGGCACTCTTACTAGAGCAGGGTGCAGAGCCAAACACCCGCGATAACAGCGAGATTGTCCCACTACACATAGCAGTTGACCATGGGCTGACGCAAATAGTCGAGATCTTACTCGAGCATGGAGTTGATGTAAATACTTGAATCTAAGGATGAATTGCGCTTCTATCATGCACATGACTTCTATTGTGACGAGGCGGGCGAGGAGAGGCTCAGGAGACTAACGGGCATGACGTGTCCCACTTTGCTATCATCTGGTTCCCGGACAGAGGCCTAGAAGACATTGCCTTGGACCGCTTTCTGTAGAATCTTACTCAGACAAGTAGTTTATTGTTTCACTACTTGTCATATAAGTGCACCACCAATTTTTAGATGCGGTTACACTGTCTTACATGTACGCTGCGGGCTGAATGACAACCGCGTTTACCTCACTTCCCAGCCCGCAAAATTGCCCAACAAAGTTTGACGGGATGCATTACTCAATGACGTTGGGCCGTTCCTCTGCCTCTATAGAAATAAGGGTTTTTAGTGCGCGCACAAATTACAAAAGTCCGACTTGCGTATCTCGAGGACATTGGCGAAGTTGCCAAGGATTTGCGAACAGATTTGCAAGGTGGTGATAATTAATTCCAACTACCACTTATTCACGTGAGTTACGATACGCAGTATTGCCTTATCTTGGCTTAGCGAGCGGACATGCTTCATTCATTCAACCAGAGACTTTCCTTATCGTTGAACGCACATTCATATGGAGGCAAGAGCAGAAATACACAAGATGGGGAATGCTCACTTACCCGTCCGTGCAACTGCAAATTAGTGCATTGTACAGTACCAACGATAAATGGAAAAGTTTCTGTGACGAGCCCCTTGAATGATTGGGCGAACCTCGTTTTCCAAGCCAGGAAGTCGAAATTACCACAGACGTTACTAGAATGGCCGTTTCTGAGGCGGGTTTTATACAGAGTGAGGCTATCAAGTGGCTAGCAAGTATGAAGAAGATACGATTGGGTTTGGGCGTCATCTTTGTCGTGCTCGGTGCGCAAGTAGATGTCCAACAAGAGTCATGGCGCTGGAGATTGGAGAGCAGCCACGGAGCAGCATTTGTCTGGGGCAAGGCACAATATAAATTTGTATCTCAGGGGAAACCGGTACTACTAGCGACGGAATTCTATATTGCAAGATAGGGCGGGCAGCTCGTGCTGCCCTACCCGACCGGCTGCCAAGCTACAGCGTTGACAGCCTGGAAGTCAGGCCTGTTACTATAGCTTGAAAGTAATACTAGACATCTTTAATCGTCATCTACCGTATCTTCAATCTCTCAGAAGGAAATTGGGGATCGCGGGCAGGCTATGCATAGCCCGTTGTCCGGTTTCGAGACATTGGCCCTTAGCTTGCGAAGTAAGGCTGCGTTCTCGAGACAAGGCTCGCCCTCGGGATTGCCACCCGAGTCTTCCCCGAAAGATGTATTGACGCAGTGAGCACTGCTGCATTGCATGGGTTCCAATACTAATTAATTGAACGTAAAAGCCCGAGATCCAGAGTTTAGCTCCGCATCTCGTCAGCGAACGCGACGAACGCTTCGGACGCTACGAACGCGACGAACGCTACGAACGTGACGAACGCTACGAGCGCTACGAACGCTACGAACGCTACGATGTCTCGCCAGAACGCATGTCGCAGTTCTGAGAAGAAAGCGATATGCGACGTGATATTGTGTGCAAGCTACCACTCCACCGCTCCTCCTCGACGCAGTCATGCATTGTAAGAAATGGTGCTGGTCCAGAACGCAGGATTCGACTATTCTTAGTCTCAAGTATAAAGGCTGCCGCGGCGCTCGACTGCAACGATGCGAAGACCACAATACCCACACAAATACACAACTATCTTCAGAATGCAAGAGGTTAAACCCGTGTATTCTAACCAAAAAGAAAAAGAAAAAGAAAAAAGACTTCTAACTGCTCGTAGTTCGAATAGTAGACAGTGTATTTAGGCAAATGTAAATCAACCGTTGTGTCTCCATGGCAAGTGTGCGTGTGTGTCTGGTTATCACGGCACATCTTCGCTCAAGATGGAGGGCTCGCAGCCTCGGAGGCGCCCGCATAAATTGCTCCGTTTTATAATTGTCACACAGTCCCCGGCTACCTCCTAGCAGTATCAGGCAAGGCTGGCAGGGCGAGCCACTTAAACTGGATGACGTGTCCCATATTACTATTACGTGATTTGAAGACAGAGTTGACGCAAAGTAAAACAAGCCCAACGAACCTTTCATCCTCGCATCTTGGGAGTCATGGGTTGTTAGTGCGCGAAGCATTGAGTCAGACCAGTGACATCGTTAATGAGACCATCACACTTCGAACGCCGTCCCGAAAACTAACTTCATGTACCGCACGCCCCTCGGACGCTCGACAACACCCAACCCAGGCACAAAGGAGCATTTATCATTGCCTTTCACCAATCCAACTGCTTTGCTGCAGTTTGATCTGTCTGGACTTGACAGTGTCTTTCGCTTTACACGATGACGACCTCGTTCCCCAGCTTCCCGGACCTCCCCCCAGAATTGCGCAACAAGGTTTGGCGAGAGGCGCTGCCCACCGACGTTGGGCCGTCCCTCTACTTCTACAGGGAGAAGCGCTATTGGCGCTCCCGCAGATTGAAAGAGTCTGATCCTCAATTTATCAAGGGTGTTGGCGAAATGGCCTTGGATTTTCGAACGGATTTGTTAGGTGGTGATAAAGAATTCCATGTGCCGCTTGCTTTCGTCAATCAGGAGGCACGCGGTATCGCGTTGTGCTGGCTTGACGAGCAGGTATGCGTTTCCGATCAAACTCGAGAACTGATGCATCGCTAACACACAGTAACAGGGTATCACGATTAAGCAGTCGCAGCCTAGGCGATGCCTCTTCAAACGTCCGTTCGACTGTGCATCCGATACGCTGTACGTCCCTGACAACAAATGGGACGACTTTTATGAGGAGCCCAGTGACCGAATAGGCGAGCCCGATCTTGTGAATCAAAGTGTCGACGTCAATGGAGAGATCAGTAGGATCGCCATTTCCGAAACGCTTTATATGAAGGACGACGTTATTAGGTGGCTGCCTGGCTTGAACTCGTGGTGGGATGTGACAGTCATCTTCGTCGTGGTCGGCGCACAGCCAGACCCCCAGCAAGGATCATGTCGCTGGGAGCTAGAGGGGACTGACGGAAGGGCAATTGTCTGGTATAGAAAGACTCAAGACTTTGAAGTTCAGCAGGGAACTGGTAATATTGTCGGAGAGGATTTACATAGAAAGATAGAGCAGCTTGCTCGTGCTAACCTAGAGGAGCAGCAATCATTCCAAAGTTTGCCTACTCTAGAGATCCGCCCTGTCACTATAAATCGAGTGCAACAATAAGAAAAGTTTTTTGTATATTTTCCTCTATGATAAACCCTAGTGCATTGGGTGAAGCCATGCGCGTGCCTTGTTCACTGCAGGCTCTCTGTTGTGGGAGACCTCCGCTTTTTGGCTTGCGACAACAGGCTGTGGTACTCGGACAAGGCTCGCCGAGCCTAACTTGATTGCCAACCGGCTCCCTCGGCGACAATGGTATTGATGCAGTGAGCATTACTGCTCCGCATGAGAACCGAAACTAATTTGGTAATCGCCGACGCGGTGAGCGTTATGGTGTCCCATAATAGACCACACCGTAGTTACGAACAAGGCTCTGGATAACGAGGCGACTTACGCGAGTCGTCACTACCCTGCTCATTCCCGACACAATTGTGCCTTAGAAAGATGGTTTTGGCGGTAGGAAAGACGCAGGGTGCAAAAATCCCAAGTCTCCAGTATAAAAACCAGCAAGGCGCTCTCCTGGCAGAGGCAGCATGAGACCACAACCCCAACTCAAACCCTTGACTATTACGATCAAATAAGCTATACTATTACAAGCAGGTCATGCCAGGAAAGACGGACGATAAATGAACGATCACTGTTTTCTAACGCGGGTACTAGAGTTAATCACAATGCACGCATTCAAGAGCGCCATTTTCTTCATCTTCGCTTTGCTTTCTGCCTGCGCCTTTGCCACATTCAATGGAAAGTTCAACATTGTCAACTACTACGAGTACAAGAAGGCGGGCAGCAACACAACCGAGCTGCAGCGCAACACTGCCTTGTTTCCGCGCAAGCTCAAGAGCGAGAAGACGCTCCATCTCATCGTCAAGAACCTGAATTCGTGGACCGGTGGCGAGTTCACTATCTCTGAGCAGAAGCACTTCTACGAGGCCAAGGCTACCAGAAACTACAAGAATAGGGGCGATGCCGCTGATTCCGTCCAAAGGTGCAAGTCTGCCATAAGCAAACACGCCAACGACGAGTAGACACACACATATCTAGACGAGGTACGGCCTCTATACATCAAGGCTTACACCTGATCCTTGATTTATAGAAATGCGTTTGGCCATCATTGGCAGAATTATGGAGTAGGAGGCAAGGCAGATTAATGGATGGAAAATATAAAAAACAATTGGGGACGAAAACAATTGTCCAACAAAATTCTTTGTGACTTTGCCACCTAAAAGCCTCAATTGCACATATATGTGAGGTCTTTCTAGATATGCTCAAAGTATTGGATGTAAACTATTCTGTAGTAGCTTATACGTAAGAGTATACCATCGGAAGATGACACCTCCTGTAAGGGGCCAGCCTCGTATAGCGCAGAGAAAACCATGGAGTTGGCCTGCTGCACCAATGATGCGGGGATTTCGCTCAAAGTTATTAATTCACCTGTCAGGCTCGGAACCATTACAGTCGGTCAGCAAAAGTTCCGCTCGGTCCGCGTTTTTAATAGGTCACTCCTAATAGCACATAATTTACAGTATATTATAATATGTGTAATAGTAGTCTAAATTAATTAAAAACTTAAATATAGAATTATAATTATATAGTTTTAGTGCTACTAGAATTAATATTTTATAGAGTAACTCTTAGTATTAATAATAATATAGTTTATAAGTAGTAGGCTATTTAAGTAAGTAGGCTACCTTTTAGGACCTTATAATAAAAAATATACTTTAATAAACTAAAATAAAATCTAGTTAATAAAAATTAATTATAATTATTTAAAGAAGTGATTTTTATTATCTTTTTATATATTCTAGAATTATAGCTAATTTTATTATAATTATTATAATACTAATAGTATAATTTAGATTATATTAATAGACTTAGACTTTTAGACTTATTATATCTTCTTTTACCCTTCCCTTATAATTAAGTAACTAAATTTTAACTAGCCTTTAAAGTAAGAGATCTTCTAGTCTATAAGTGTTTTTTTTTTATATATTAGTACTAAGAAAGTTATAGATTTACTACTTTTAGCTTATTAATTTATTCTTATATTAATATTATTTATTATATTACTTTTATTATATATTTTAATAACTAAAAGATATTTATAATAATTTCACTTAAAAAGCTACTCTAATAGATTTTTATCCTTTTTTTAATATATTCTATTTAAAATAAAGTCTTTATTAGGTTATTAGGGGTTTTTAGAAGTTAGGGAAGTTTTTAACTATTAATAGTATTAGGAGATAATAAAGTTTATAATTTTATATTAAGCTATAAAATAATATATTCTAAATTAAAAAGATAAATATTAATATCTTAAAAATTACTAAGAATATCTAACTTAGTTATAAAAGTTTTATATATTAAATAAACTATATAGAAAAATTCTTTTTTAGTAATATAAATAATTTTAATATATATTAGATTATTAATTATATTACTATATATATATTTTAATAACTAAAAATAGGTAATACCTAATAGTTAGAATATATATAATAAATAAATAAGTATAACGTGGTTAATAAGCGAGCGGCGTAGATAAGCGAGCGGCGTGTTTTGCCCCACTTATTCTCTAAAAGTAAAATAACTCTATAAAGATAAGGTTAAAATAGCTTATCTTTTTACTAAAGTATAATAAGGTATTAAACTCTTTCTAGAAAAATAGTATTAATTATAAATAAAATAAGTTCTACTTATATAATAGTTAATAATAACTAAGTTTAATTCTTTTTATAATTCTTTCTAAAAATTATATTCTCTAATTTAAAATAACTAAAACTTTAAATTTATTATAATAGGCTTTTATTAATAAGTTCTTACTTATATATAATTAAAAATAAAATATAATTAAAAGTTTTAATAAGTTATTAAAGAAATTTAAAATTTAAAGCTAAGTTTTAGCTGTTTTTATTTAACTTATTAAAAAGATTAACTATATTTATTTTAGAAGTTTTATAGTTAACTAGGTACTATAAATATACTATATACTATAATTTAGTGTCTTAACTAATCAACTAAAAGAAATATTAATTCTTAAAAGAATTTAAAAAAGAATTAAATCTACTAACTATTAAATTAGTTATTATAAATTTAGATAATTATATTAAATACTTTATCTCTATATATAAGTAATTTAATAGCTTTATAAGCTCTATTTATAAATATAACTAATTAACTTTTATAATTATCTAGTTATTCTAGAAATAGAGAATAAGTGGGGTAAAACGCGCCGCTCGCTTATCTGCGCCGCTCGCTTATCAACCATGTTAGAGGAATAATAATACTAGTTATACTAATATACTCTATTATTATTACCTAAATATAATTTCCTTATTATATTTTTTAACCTTTTTAATACCTTTCTATATTTATAATAACTATTTTAGATAATATTTAGTTTATTATAAAGCCTATCTTATTAAAGTTATAAATCTCCCCCCTTTATATACTATATTTTATAATAATATTTTTTATAAGTTAAAACTAGTCTTAATATTATTTTAGATTTTTATATTAGACTCTTTAATAGTTAATTTAATATAATAAGTATATAATAAGTTCTAAGTATTACCTAATAAAGTTTATAGATTAATACCTCCTAATTAGAATATTATATTTAAACTCTAATAAGTAGTTAGTTATAGCTTCTATATTATATAAATAAGGTAGCTAAGATTATATTATAACGAACACCTATGCTGTTAGGCTGTGGGGTAAAAGATTAGGGTATTGAAAGTAATTCTAGTAATTAACGTAGGCGTAATAGTAGTATATATAGCGTAGAGTAGTGCCGCTATAACGGTTTGTTACACTATACTCCTCCCCCTAGCTAGCTGTCCTAGCTAGATATAGGCGAGAGGCTCCCCTAGGGCACGACTCCTAGTTCTAGGGATTTTAGCTATCAGTTTGATCCCTAGGAAAGCTATCAGTATGTAGGCCCCCTGTACTAGAACACGTATAGCTTCTACACATATAGTAAGCCTCCTGTTAACAGCAGGAGTTGAACTCGGGCTACTAGCTATATGCTTTTAAAATGTGACGAACGCTTATACTGTCAGGCTGCGGGGCAAAAGATCAGGGTATTAAAAGTAATTCTAGCAATTAATGTAGGTATAATAGTAGTATATATAGTGTAGAGTAGTGCCGCTATAATAGTTTGTTATATATATATCTAGATTAAGAATATATTAAATAAAGAGATCTTTTTATTTATTTATTAATTTTTAAGAGTATATTATTATATTAACTTAGTTTAGTTATTCTTATTAAGAATATATTAGTATTATTTATAGTATATTATAGATATAAGTTATACTTTAAAGTAATAATATAAGGTCTTTTTTTAAAGCCTTAAAGGTATTAATAATATCTTTTTTATTTAGAGTTAAAACTATTTTATCTTATTAAGTTAATAGAGTTTAAATATAGTTAATTAAAAAATAATATAAAGTAACTTACTTACTTAGATAGCCTACTTATTTATAAATTATATTATATTTTCTTTTTATATTTATAGGTAAATTATATTAACTTTAGATTTTTAATTAATAATAATACCTAGTCCCTTACTTTATATTCTTTAAGCTTTTCTTTTATATTATTATTAGGGACCTCGAAGCTATATAGTAGATACTAGGGATACTTAGCTACAGTCTAGTATTGCTTGATCTTTTTGATCTCTATGGCCAAGTGGTTTACCTAGCGCCCCGGTTCCTTATAGGATACTAGACCGTTATAGTGCACTATATTAAGGATTGTGAGCTAAAGGCGCCTAGAAGAGGTCGCTGGTTCGAATCCTAGCTGTGGATATAGTTGCTAGGTTAGCTGGGGTATTACGGTACGGGGTTATCGGTACTAGCGTTTAACTAGCTAATCTTCGTCGCGCTGATAGGTGAGCTATAAAGGCGGCCATAGGGAGCCTAGGGGTCCTAATACTATATACTTCTAGGTGGTCTAACAGGTAGGTAAGACCTATAGTAGCTAGGGACAGCTATGTGGAAGGAAGGGCAGCCTGTTAGGGACCTTAAAGCTATATAGTGGATACTAGGGATACTTAGCTACGGTCTAGTATTACTTGATCTTTTTGATCTCTGTGGCCGAGTGGTTTACCTAGCGCCCCGGTTCCTTATAATTATAGTATCTTATATACTACTTATTAGCTTCTTATATATATTTTATAGTGTTTTTATATATAATAAGTATTTCTTTTATATATTTTTAGACTTATATATTACTTATATTTAGAGTAGGTACTAAAAGGTAAGTAGGTATATAGTCTAGTAGTAACTTTATAGGTATATTATAGATTATTACTTATTACCTTATATTATAATATAGTTAATAAGTAAGTCGCTTAGATAAGTGAGTCGCCCGGTTTTCCCCACTTATTTCCTAAATTTAGAATAACTCTATTATAGTGGGGCTAGAATAGCTAGTCTCTTTTAATATTAGATATAAAACTATTAAATTCCCTATATATTTAAGAATAATACTATATATTAATTATTTAAATTTAAATAACTAATTTAATAGTAATTAGATTTAATTCTTTTTTAAACTCTTTTTAAAATTAATTCTATCTTAGTCTCTTTAAAAATAGAATATCTTTTAAATATATAATATACTATAATAATAAGAATAGATATAAAGGCTTAAGAAAAAATATGGTTAATCTTTTTAATAAGTTAAATAAGAAATATAAAAACAATATAGAAGATTCCTTATTTTTAATATAACTTATTAGAAGGATTAATTATATTTATTTATTAAGTCTTACTAGTTATATATACACTTATTAAAGCTCTCTATTAAGTTTTATAGTTATATATATAAAGACTATAAAGTTATTAAATTTAAAAAGAATTTAGAAAAGAATTAAATCTAATATATATTATTTAATATAATATATAGTTACTATTTATCTATAATTATTAATACTTTACTATAAATAGTTTAATAACTTAATATACTATATCTAAAAGCCTAGCTATTTTAGCTTTACTCTTATAGAGTTATTTTAACTTTAGTAAATAAGTGGGGCAAAACGGGCGACTCGCTTATCTAGGCGACTCATTTATCAACCATATTAAGTATAATTTATTATCATTTAAAACTAAGATAATAATATAGATATCTACTAAAAAAAGGTAATAAAAATACTAGTTAATTTCTTAAGATATGAAACTACTTATAAATTGTTTTTTTTATTCCTTAAATATTCTAAAATAAGGGCTACTTTAAATACTCTTTTCTTTTCTTTAAAGAAACTTCCCTAATTATTATAAAATATTTTAGAATCCTTAAAATAGTTTATTATAATATGTTAAACTCCTTTATAATAAAGGCCTACTTTCGCCCCTTTACCCCCACTATAATTATAGCCGCACAGGCTTTAGAAGAAAACTACCCGCCTTATTTTCGATTTCCTAATATAACTATACTAAATATACGCTTTTTAGGAGTGTTTAGCATTTATTATAGCTATTATAAGAAGGTGTGTTATGTGGAGAGATTACGTGGGCCACCGGACGCGTTACGCCGTATAACTAACTTTTTGTATAGGGCTGTAGGTAGATATATACTAAGTGGTAAGGATATTACTAGAGCGCTAGTTCTAGAAGTGGATACCCTTTTAGAGGTGCTCTTATAGTTATAGTTTAGACGAATATTTTACTATAATCTTATAAGGATACTACTTTTTTAGGTATTAAAAGAAGAGGGTTAGGCTTATAGAGTAAAAGTGGTAATAAGAGTATAAAGCTACTTTCTATATAACTAGGTGCAGATACTATAGACAGCTATCTTCCTTAGATAGTAGCTAGTAAGGGTTAGGGAATTATAGTGTGTTAATAAGCTTATTTAAGTTATATCTTACTTTTTTTAGGATACTATACTTCTCCTTAAGGTGCTAAGATATATAGTCTTTATCTACCTTTAAGGCAAAGCTATATTTAATATATATAATCGCTAATTCTAGCTAATTAAAGTAGAGGCTAAGTGCTACTATATATTACACGTCCTTAGGTTATAGCGACTTATATACCTAGGGCGCCGCTATTTAGGATATTAGGTCCCCTTATAGTGCTAGAGAGGGCCTACTAACTTTCCTCCCTTAAACCCTAAGTGAGTAGTAGACCTAGCCTACTTATAGGATAGAGCGGGAAGAAGTAGGCTATATATAGAAGAAGCTTATAGATAGTAAAATAATAGAATTTATAAAGGAGATACTAAGAATGGATAAAAATTAATCATGACCCAGAGCCGCAGCCGGCGCCAGTGTCAATGGCGACATTACACTATCTTCGCAGATACTACTTAGTACAGCAGAGTGCATTCCTGCACCAGATGAAAGAGTGCACATCGGCCGTGGCTGGTGATGGCGGACCACTGCAGTCCGCCTCCGAACCAATGCGCTCCAGTAAGGAACACCAATGACGAAGAAAGTAATTGTTCAAATCCCCATATTATAATGTGTAGGCCCGGATATGCGTCACAAGGCTTCCCTTTTCAAAACACCGGATACCATTCTGTCCACTCATGTATGATCCGTCGGTGACATGGAGCTTCGGCGTGTTCATATCGTCGGCGTAAATATATATTTCGTAACCCACAGCCTTGACACGTAAATGATGGAATGAGCTGGTGTTGTTGGTGTCGAGGGGTGCCGCCAGTAGCTGAATGTATTGGTCGTATCTGTCTATGCGACCAAGCTCGACAATGCCGTCAGTGACTCCAGCATAAAAGCCGCGCAACCCCTCTGGCACATTCCCGCGATAATCCATGCGGAACAGTAGCCCAGCACGACCTTTGTGCGGGTATATATCGGCCTCGTAGATAAAGTCGTTAAAGGTGGTGTTTTTGATCAGGGCTTTGCCTGCCGTTTTGGTGAGCAGCCCTGCAAAGACGGCGAATTCGCCGTCGTATACCTGCCAGCGATCCAAGGCCTTGATTGTACTGAAATCATCCCAGAACGCAACCGGGAATATTTGTATGTTGTCAAAGGTAGCGCCCGTATTAAACTGTCTCACGCCAACTATGCCATGTGCGTAGGTTGTGTCGGAGGTGCTGAGGATTGGTGTCGTCATGTTGTCAATGTACAAGTCCAGCTGCTTTCCAATGGCTCGGACCGCAACATGATGGGTCGAGCCAGCCCGAATGACGGCGGTCCCTTGCGCCATCTGTGTCCAGCCTTGATGGATGCGGCCAAACTCGACTTTGCCGAGGATGCCAAACACGGCCAGGTATCCGTCATAGGCGTCCAGACCAGGACCTGGATTCGACGCACGAAAGACGAGACCGACATTGCTTCCATCCGGAGATGTAGGGAGAACAAGATCGAGTTCGTAGAGGAAATCGGAAAAGTCGCTCTTGTCCAGCAAGACTTTACCCACGTTGGATTGCGCGTCGGCAACCAGAGCCTTTGTAGACGCATCATACGCGCCATCCGACACGACCCAAGGCAGCATGTCGCCCGATGTAAAGTTGTCATAGTAGCCAACGTTACTGGCAATGGGGGCCGTGTCGTACTTGGAGATGTAGATCCGAGCGCCGGCGCCGCACACCTGCGTCTTGTCGCCGGAGCAGGGGCCGCCGCAGTCGGACAGTGCGACTTCGGTATTCGAATCGGTCGATTGGAATTTTTGGCCGCACCAGCACTCGCGGGTATTCTCAACTCCAGAATAGACAAAACCTCTTTGGCTGCACCGATCGAGACAAGCGTCTTGGGTCATAGTGTCGTCGCTGGCATACTGGTACTCTTTCAGAATGCGCGGATCAGCCGTATCCTTGTAGCAGCCAATAACACGCCAGCCAGCTGTTTGAGTAGGAAGCGGAATTGATGTGCGCGAGGAAGACGAGGACGAGGCTGACGAAGAGCTCGTGCTGGTGGCAGGCTCCGAGGTTGTTGTGTGGGAATATGGGGGGTCTCTGCCGACCACAATGCCGAAGAGGTTGCTGCCACCGCACATTTCGGAGCTGTTTCCGGCGCACGCGATATTGCAGTCAGAGGGTGAGGGGCTTAGTGTCCCCTGAACATATTTGCCACACCAGCATTCCACGCCGGCCTTGAAGCCAGCGTACAAGTAGCCAGCACTCCAGCATGCAGCCTCGCACTTGGCGCGGGTGAGGTCATTTCCGCCAGGAGAGGGCAAACGGGTCTGCAGGGGATGCGTCGCCGCATCTTGGTAGCATCCTGTATCAGTCCAGAGCGGAGGAGCCGTCTCTGTGGTGGTTGAGCTGGTGCTAGAGGTGGTAGAGGTGGGTGTTGGCGACGAGGTCGTCTCTTCAGCCTTGACTCGCACGCAATAAGACTGAAAGCGCCAGCCCTCGCAGTTGGTCCCAACAGAGGGGTTCCAACGAGAAAATGTCTCTGGAGAAATGTTCCAACTGTTTCGAATAGAGTCACAGGTGCGACTACCGGTGTTGTCATACCAATAGGTGCAATCCTTGATGGTGTTTGGGTCCCAGCTCAACTGTGGCTCCTTGCTGCCGAGAACCGGGCTCACGCAGGCAAGCAGCCACACAACTGAATTAAGTAGTAAGAGTTGCATGTTGGTGCTACATCAAAAGGATTTGTAAAAGGAGAGTGGATGTGAAATGTAAAACAAAAGAAAATGGTGCGAGTAGGCAAGTATTTGGGTGATGACAAGGCGGAACTGTTGTTCAAGCACACAAGCGAGAAAAGGAAAAAAAAAAAGAAAATTGGCAAAAGACTGTATCATGTATAAGAAGTTTTCCATATTAATAATTGCCCAAAA
The DNA here is from genome assembly GCF_028009165.1 of Akanthomyces muscarius. Classification (NCBI taxonomy): domain Eukaryota; kingdom Fungi; phylum Ascomycota; class Sordariomycetes; order Hypocreales; family Cordycipitaceae; genus Akanthomyces; species Akanthomyces muscarius. Next base: position 1,035,829 of record NC_079243.1, on the reverse strand, counting down.
GAAGCCCGTGCTAGGTAGGTCGCAGCGCCCGCCCCGTGGACGACGAAACAGCCATGGAAACTGCGTTAAAAGCGGCGACGAGGCTGTTGCCGGCTGGCGCGCCCACTAACAGTCAGACTGCATAAGTGGCTGGCGAGAAGCGGCTTTCTAATTTTTAAAAAAATGACAAACTATTGATTAGCTGCATGCGCTCATTTCATTCAGCTTCATTAATCTCTGTAGACGGGTCTGTTACCTAAGTATGCCTTAATACCGACCGAGTAAGGCATAAGTTCGCCTACCAATAGTCAGACTGCATAAGTGGCCCGCGAGCAACGGCTTTCTAATTTAAAAAAAAATGACAAACTATTGATTGGCTGCATGCACTCATTTCATTCAGCTTTATTAATCTCCATAGATGGGTCTACCACCTAAGTGTGCCTCAACACCGACCGAGTGTGGCGCGGGTTGCAGAATGGCTGGAACCTGCAAAGACCTGATTTCGAAACTTGACCATGGCAGAGCAACACTTTTTGTCATGTCGAGGAAATCCATGTAATATATTTACTTGTTCATGACGTAAACTTTATAACTGCACAGTATGAGTCGATAAGTCTTGCAAAAGCTGTAGCAGCATGGTGAGTGGTCATTTGTTTGAGGGAGCGGTGTTGTTACGCGCAGGCGAGTCCAGGTAAGCTGTGATGTAGAATACAAAAAAGAAATGAATTGGTAAGAATAATGGTAAATATATCTACTGAGTCAAAAAGACATAGTCGACAAGAAATATAGAACAAAATATAATGGATCGGGCTTTCCTCATTCCCTGCTCAGCAATCTTTGACCATGAGGCCCTTGGTGTCGTCCCACACTCGCTCAGCAGCATTGTGAGTAGATGTGGCAGGTTTAAGATTGAAATTTCTTATTTCATCGTCCAAAGAAGCTTTTGCCAGTTTGTATTGCCTCTCGTCTGGAAATTTCTTTTGCAGTTTGTCCAGCGTCTTGGCGTAGTTAAACAACTCCCCGCCACCTGGAGGGTGGTCGAATTCAGGCAGAATTCCTCCCCAATTGGACTTTTTGTTTCCTCTTAGTATCGGAAGAAGATTTTTGTCCTTGTCAACTCGGCGATCCTGAGTAATGTCGTCAACAACGTCGTTGAGCCTTGAGATCACTTTCTGAAATACCTCCCAGACAGCGGGATTGGAGGAGGCGACCTTGCGCACCTTGGCGACTTGTCCGCTGGCTCTCTTGACGGCGGAGATGTAACCTGTACCGCCGTCCTTGATGACAGCCCAGGGTCGCACCTTGCCGTTTCCAAAGTTGTTCTCGTTCATTGTGTGGGCGGCGTCGCGATTTGTCCATCCGTTCTTGCTCAGGTTGTCAAATTCCGCCCTGTCGCTACCCGCTCCGGTGACGTGGACAATGAACTCTCGTAGAGAGCACAAGCCCCTAACCAAATCACCGCCGGGAATCCTGATGTTTTGTGTTCCTTTGCAGCGCTCGTAAGTCTCTTGACCGGGAACCTCTCTGCATTTTTTTGCGCTGTTGTCCCAGTCTCTGCAGCGAACACCAACGATCCGATCTTCCAGGGGGAGCACTATCTCGGCTCTGTAGCTAAGATAGAAAAAGATGGTTTGAAGAGCATGTATATAGCTTCTATCGTTATCTGCTAGAGTACCAACAAGCACTGTAGCTAAGAAGAGAAAAATGACTGAACGCATATTGGGAAGCTGCCCAGAAAAAAAGAAAGCAAAAAGAGTGACAAGAATATTGAATAAAAAAAGGCAGAAAGACTTTGAACCATAAAAAAAAATACTGGAAAGAAAAATGTGCTCGTAGGAAGGGCATATGTACTACGCACGCTTTACCAGCTTGGCCAAATTATGGAAAGTTGATTTGCACCGTAATTTGCCATCTAATGTCTCCGCTTCATCAGGAAAGCAAGCACGTCTGCAGAAACCCCTGCGCCACATTTTGTTTAGTCTCATCATGTTCCTGCAGCACTGCGGCAGGCTGCAGGAATATGATGGCCATGGGGAAGCGCCGAGGTTTGTGGAGTTTTTCAACAGGCGGGGGCCGGTTTAATTAATGAATGCATGAGTCCGCCAACTTGCAATGTAAGCCGAGTTGGAGTTTAGGAGCCAAGCCCAGCTATTTACTTTACACGCTCCATTCCTCCTCCAGTGGCGGTGGCTCATGAGTCGAGCTATAGACGGCGCTTTCTAATTCCCGAACCAGCCGCCGTGCAAGCCGTCGTCTTGCGAGATATTGTGCCGGATTGTCCAACTCGTCGTCCGCGGCCGCCATGAGCGCCGCCTTGCGGCCGGCCGTGTCATGTTCCTTATGCTGTGGATCAAAGTGCAGCATCTTTTGATGAACAAGCTTTTCCACGCGTAGATAGTTGGTCGGCGACAGCCACTCCTCTTCCGGGATAGTGTCGCTGACTACCCGCAGGTAGAACCGAAGAGGGGGCCCGTCTGCTTCTTCTGGGTTGTAAAACGACTCAAATGTTCGAAACCAAGCAGTAAGCCAATGCCGATATCTGGTGGTGTAGTTTTCCGACCAGGTTCGGGCCTCGTTGATTCGAACCGTGACGTCTCTCAACGAGGCCAGATTTTCCTCGATCCAATCGTGACCCGTCACGTCCTCGTGGTTTCCAAGATAACACTCCTCGTTCCACATGGTCAGCTCGAGATGCTGAGTGCGCAAGAACCACGGATGCTTGATAACGTCGTCGATCCACCAGATATTGAACTTGATGGTGTCAGTCTCGCTGCAGTACCAGGACGGAAGGCCGCCTTCAGGCTTGGTCTCTTCGGCAAAGAAGAATTGCAGAAATGCGCGTGATTCCTTGCATGCCCGGTAAGTAGCGGTCGACTCCACCGCGAAATAAAGACGAGAGCCACCATGCTCGTCCTGCACATGGCCAAAATAAGGGACAGGTATGCTAAGAGGGGTGACGAACTCGGGCAGGGTTCCATGTTCGAGCCACATTTGGTGTTCATGTCGTTGTTTCAACACGTCGGACGGATGTTTGGTCGTAAAGGTCAGGGTCATCGGACCAAGGGTAGCCAGCCATATTTTGCGACGGAGCTCGCTAGGTAGTTGTGAAAAGACCCGAAACATGGTTATTGCAGCGCCGTAATGATGTTGTTATGAAAATTTGAACGCTCATATGGGAGCATTTTTATGTGGCAAATGGGATCCCCGAGAGCATTCGCGGCGGCGGTTGATACTAATAGTGAAAAGGTCTAGTGCGGGGAAATAGATATTGCAAATTTGGTAAAGTATAAGGTGGACCTTGAAAAACTCTACTAATAATTAAAATACTTATATAAAAAAGTTTTATTCTAGCTTATAAACTAATTTTTCTAAGCTTATAATTTAGTAATAAATTTTATAAATACATTTCTTTTCTTTAAATTTTTTTTATTTTTTCTTAAAAGAATTCTTTCTTATAACCTATATTATAAAGATTAATTTTAGAGTAAAAACTAATATTATATAAATAAATTATATATATATATATCCTACTTTTACTATTAGTATATTTTATATTAAAGTATAAAAAGGGATATTCTCTCCCCTTACTAGTTTTGGTGACTTTGGCTAACTTCTTTTCCAAAGATACCCTCTAGTTTGTGTTGGCTCCGCTTCTGTAAGTCGCTCACTCAACCGAGGTGAATTTCCCCCACATGCCCCATGACAATTACGACCTTTCAGGGGTCGTAATAGGCTTCCAGAGGTCTTTCAGGGGTCAAAGTGCATGCTTCTCTTCAGGGGACTCTAGATGGGGGTTCGCAGGGCGTGCCAGGCGGCACTCCTCTCTTTTGGCGTCGGCGTAGCGTTATGTGTGGTCATTTCTCCAAGGTTTTTCTGCATCAGGGGCGGCACAAAGGTCTGAATCTGGAGTTTCTTTTTTTGGTAGCGGCACAATGATCTCCATCGGGAAGGTTCCGGGACGTTTGTCAAGCAGGGTGCGACGCCGAAAGACGAGTGTGCGGCCAACGGCCCGCAATAGGGATTAATTAATATGCCATTCTTCCCTTTTTGTGGGCGACACCACTCTGGGTGTCCCCAGGAGTCGGGCACACCACAGAAGGGCTTTTTCCTCAATCAACACTATCGCTCCATGACTAATAACTGCTCTGCATAACAACGTGGCATCACGACCCGCACCACATGCTCACATGCCACAGCACACCTCCACAACTCGGAAAATAGCATCGCTGCTTTAACAGCCTCGCAGGCCGAAATAATGGAAGCGCAAAGTCGATGGCATCTACTGCGCGCCATACCTCCGTGACGGGTCCAATGCAGCTGTACATACTGTCCAATGCCTTTCAGGGCTTGCACCAAGTTGGCTATTCTCACATAATGGACGCAACTAAATAGTACTTCTCATCCCCTCCTTAGCATCTTGTCATCTTCTTGTTTTCGGCCTGCTCAGCTCCTCAGTTGCCTGTCTCTCTTTTCAACCGCCGACAACTCCTACATTCTTTCAAGTCTGCCCACTGCCGTTTCATTTCCATTCATTCTCTGGCATTTGCCCCCTCTCATTCCTGTTCGACACTTTCCTTTTTAGTACAATTTGCCTTTTCAAAATTAACATGAGGATACTTACCTTGTATTACCTCTTGGCATCTGCCGGCACGTGGGCAGCCTCAGATGTCATTTCCAACGGCGCAGCTGGTATGTTATCCAAAGATGTAAATACTACAGCCAGATGACATCTAACGACGGCATCCTTGTTCAGACTCTCTTGGCTTTATTGACAAGTTCGTGGAGAAGTGGAAGCTCACTCACCCGTCACTCACCAGTGATGAGCTGGCAGGGATTCACGACACTGCGCAGCGAATGAAGTCCAATCTTCAAAGCCCCCCTCCCCCTCCTCCCCAGGTCACCGTTGCCGTTAGCAAGCCAACCAATGTCTCTCTTCTTCACCCGCAACAGGTGTCGAGATTTGCCAATACGACCGGTAGCATGCAAGTCACAAACTCGACGCTGGAGCAGGCTCTCCGCATTGTCCGTCTCGCACAGCGAGAGTCGGACGCCAGGAACAAGGAGCGCATTGACAATCCCCGCGTCAACAACTACTACGACGACCGCGGTGCCAATGCAAATAGAGCCCGCGCACTAGACGGCAACAGTCTGTACATCAACGACACGGTTACGGCGGCAGCCGCAATCGCGGCCGAGGCCACGGCGGCCAACACCACCACCATTGATCCCAGCAAATATGTACTGCCTCCCGAAATCGCAAGCATCGTCCAACAAGACGATGCTCCCTCTCTTCTCGCTAAGCGTGCTCCACCCAGCTCCGACAGCAGTTGGTGGATGGAGACAATTGCACACGAGGGCAAAGTTCCATTTGGAGGCTCTCAAAACGACGGCTATACAGTCTTTCGCAACGTCAAGAACTACGGTGCCGTGGTATGTAGTAGCCACGATGGAACCTAAAAGACATGACTCAACTAACACTGTCCTCTAGGGCGACGGCAAAACAGACGACACGGATGCCATCAAAAAGGCCATGTCCGACGGCGGCCGGTGCGGCTCTAGTTGTGGCTCTTCAACAGTCAAGCCTGCAATTGTGTATTTTCCATCTGGGTATGACATGACTTGATCTTACACTCCAACTTTTTTTCTTTATTTGGCTTGATGCTAATTACTGCCTTGATACTCGGTAGTACCTATCGAGTCCGCCAGACAATCCCCATGTATTACAACACTCAAGTGATTGGTAATGTATGCTCTCTCCCCGCAAACAAATCACGCTATTTTTTTAAGCAACGGGCCTGCCATAATAATGCTGACCCGCCAACTTTAGCCCAACAGTATGCCCAGGATTGTGGCAGACGAGAATTTCGTCGGCCTTGGTGTTCTCTCATCTGACGAGTATACTGGGGGCAGCGGCGGTGCGGATGAGTGGTACATTAACCAGGTGCGTCTTAACTCCTGCACATTCCGGACCGTCTTTTATCTACATGATGATAACGGGGAAAAATTGTACAAGAAGTTTGTTTGACAATGTTCTAATCCGAGTCGACAGAATAATTTCTTGCGCCAAGTGCGCAACTTGATCATTGACACGAGCAAGGCCAACATGAAGAGCATAGCTGGTCTCCATTGGCAGGTGGCGCAAGCGACGAGCATCTACAATGTCCGATTCTATGGCTCCGCCGACAGAAGTAAAGAGCATATTGGCATATGTAAGGCTAAAAATGTTCCAGCGCACACAGACCCTCTGCGCCCTCCCTCTCCAAAAAAAAAAAAAAAACCTCTCTGGATCACTAATCAACCTCTGCGAATACAGTTGCCGAGAATGGCAGTGGTGGCTTCATGGGAGATCTGTTCTTTAGCGACATGACGATAGGAATCCGATGTGAGTTTGTCTTTTCTTTGGTTAATCTCTTGAAAGTATTTCTCACCATCCTTGTGCGACATTGTAGGTGGCAATCAGCAGTTTACGTCCCACTCAATGACATTTTTTGGCGTCGGCACTGCTGTTGACCTGCTTTGGGATTGGGGCTGGACATGGAAGAACATGTTCATTTTCAATGCGGATACTGGCTTCAGCATGAGTGGCGATTTTATTGGCGGCTCCATGATGCTGCTCGACAGCCACCTCGCCAATGTCAATTCCGGCATCTCCATCCAGACTCACAAGGCGTCAGACTTGGCCCAATTCTCAATCACACTCGAAAACATCAAGATGGACGGCGTCAAGACCATGGTCACTCACGAGTCCTCCAACACGGTGCTCGCGGGCGGCTCATCAGTCATTGGGTCGTGGATTCTTGGACGAGTATACGACGACGATAATAAGTCGGGTTCGTTTCTAAAGGGCAAAACCTCTGCTCTTGGAGAAAAGGAACCATCCTTGGTTACGAGCAATGGAGTTGCGACAAACGGCTACTTTATACGCCGTAAGCCTCAGTATGCGGACAAGCCAGCAGACTTTTTTGTGAATGCTCATTTTGCTACCAAAGGTAAGTTGCACCTCTCCCAGTCGTTGCGGAAACCAGCTATGCAGAATGTGCATTCTAACCTATGGCACATTAGGCGATGGTGTAACTGATGACACTTTTGGGTTGGCTCTGGCTGCAGCCGTTGCGTACGATCACGGTAAAGCTCTGTATATTCCAATGGGGTCTTACATCTTGACCGATCGTATCAATGTAAGGAGTCTACGCGTTTGACTCTGCTACGCACAGCGATTGACTAACTTCTAATTTCGCTAGTTCCCAACTGGATCTATAGTTGTCGGCGAATGCTGGTCTCAGTTGGTCGCAAAAGGAGCCGTAAGTCCGCCATGATGTGCTTTCGTAGCCAAGAAAACGTCACTCTGACTTTTGATAGGCTTTTCAAGACGCTTCCAATCCCCGGCCCCTAATCTCTGTTGGCAAAGACGGCGAGACTGGATCAGTTGAGATTCAGGATCTACTTTTGACGGTGCAGGGGCCAACTGCTGGCGCCGTCTTGATGGAATGGAATGCGGCACAAGACAAGCAAGGTTCAGCGGCCATGTGGGGTAAGTCTTTTGAGTTGTTGCTTAATTTCAATGAGCCTCGACCCCCACCCTACGCCCTCTTCATCATTATCGGCGCCCATCTCATTTCTGCTAGACGGACATCAATCTAACTGCAATTTTAGATGTGCATTTCCGAATTGGCGGTGCAGCCGGGTCGCATTTGCAACAATCAGACTGCCCAAAGCTCACCGGGTCGGTCAACCCCAACTGTATTGCAGGGGCATTGATGCTTCACATGACCTCATCATCGTCAGGATACCTGGAGAATGTCTGGGCATGGGTTGCTGACCACGAGTTGGATGGCGGCCCAAGTCAAACACAGATTGACATTTACGTGGCCCGAGGTAATTGCCTGAAGCCGTTTAATGGTATCTTAGGGAACGCGTTGCTGACCAACCTTAGGCATTTTGATTGAGAGTACAGGGGGTCCAGTCTGGCTATATGGCACATCGTCTGAGCATTCGGTCCTGTACCAATACATGGTTTATGAAGCCGAAAACGTGGTCATGTCCATGGTGAGCAACTGCTGGTTTTCTCTCTCTGCGCGAGCATCGCGACTGACCAACTTGAAAATATAGATTCAAACAGAGAGCCCCTATTTCCTCCCTGATCCACAAGCTCCAGCACCCTTCAAAAACCATGGCTATTTCCCCTCAGACCCAGACTTTGCAGACTGCGACCACTCCAACCCCCACTGCGCAGCAGCGTGGGGCTTGTCCATCCTCGGCAGCACTAACGTGCGAGTCTACGGTGCCGGGCTCTACAACTGGTTCCAACGCTATGTCCAGCCCTGCGTGGATACGCAAGATTGCCAGCAGAGGGTGGTGAGCATTAAGAACAGCGGCCAGGTTTGGTTGTACAACCTATACACGATTGGCACCGTCGAAATGATCAACCACGGCAAAGACCAGCCCGTCTTGGCCAAGGACAACACAAACACGAATCAGCACCCGTTTACATCGGTCGTCAACGCCTGGCTGCTTGCTTCTACGGGACAGTACGTTGATTGGGGCGCCGGCGTTTCTTCTTTTCTTTTTTTTCCTTTTTTTTTGGTTCCTTTTTTCTTGACAATGAATGCTGACTTTTGGCTACTAGTGGCTCACGAACAAACGACGACGATGACGACGGCATTGATGACTCGGATTTTGGCCAGCCTCCTGTTTGCAACGACCAGTACGAGTCGCTTGATCAAATCTCGGCTGCGTACGACGCTGGTTCCTTTGATCAGGGATGCCTGAATGAATACCTCTCTAAAGCATGGGTACACAATCTCACCGACAGCATGCACAAGTACGATGACATTATCAAAGACGACTATCATTCGAAATTTGTCATTTACCGCAGTCTTGTGCAGACGCAGGCCATGACGCAGCTGCACAAGTACATGATGGAGGACGAAGCCGTTGGTTGGCACTGTGGCAAGCCAGAGGCCAAGATATGCTGCAATCGCTGCAGCAACTCGTATCCAGGCAATAATCCGGCCAATCCCTGCCTCCATTTGCCCTGCACCGGCAACAACCAAAGCTCTCCGACCGTGTGCAGCGACGGCAAGGACGCTCCTACGGGGTGCCCAACCTACCTCGACGACAGCCCCGACCCCTTGAACTGGTACCTGGATGACGCGGACAAGTTTCACAAGACTTTGGAAGACAAGTACGGCGTCGTTCGAGATTGGATAGAGCTTGTCGACTTTGACGTCTACCAGAATTACGGGTGCATCCTCAATCAGCAAGACGATGGCGGCAAAAACCTGATTCAGTGCCAAAAGGACACGGATGTGTTTTGGCGTGGTTACCCCCAGATTAAGCGCGATTTCCCTCTCGACGACCCTTCACAAGTCATCAAGACGGCCTATGACAAGACAAAAGACCTCCTGAAAGAAACCGACGTGCAAATGGACATGGCCAGCCTCTACTGCGGCGGATCCTGGGCAGACGTTGCCAATACGCTCGCGTTTCCCGCCATGTCCATGAGCGCCGCGGTGACGAGCATGCAGGACATTGTCAAGGTGGCGAATCAAAAGATTGAAGAGGACCGCCAAGAGGGCATCGCGGCCATTATCGGTGCCGTCTTGTTCTTTGTGCCCTTTGTGGGCGAGGCGTTGGGCACGACCCTCGCGCTGCTGCGCACCATCCTCAACTTGGCGGGCGCCTTTGCAGACATTGGCTACAATATTTACGACGCCATTGAACATCCCGGCAACGCCCTGAGCGACATATTCGGCATCATCTTTGATGCGGCCGGGCTGAGAGGAGCATTTCGATCAGCGTCGGCCGAGTGGCGGGACTTGAAGCGGGACAAGATTGAAGCCATGCCAAAGGCGTTTGTCAGGGACACGAAAACCATGAAGAACATGCAGGGAATGTGCAAACTATGATTAGTGGGCGTTAGCTTGTTAAGAGGATCGTAGCCTGGGCGAGGTTATTGCTGCTAGTTGGTGGTAAATTATGAGCTTCGGCTAGGGAATAGTACCGTACACGTCAACCGAAGAAAACATGGCACCTTGTATCCTGCAACTATAAATACCAACGTAACCAAACGGCCACAATCTGATCAAAGTCTGCCATTGTAAGCGACGCCGCATCTCTGTCCTCTTCCGTCACCTCTTTCCGCAGCCGGCACGCGACGCGCGTAGCAATGGCCGCCTTTTGCGCTTGGCCCATGGCCTGAAATATCCTGCCTTTGAGGAATGTAGTTCGCGCGACTTCTGGTTTGTGGGCGCTGGCGTCGACGGATCATGTCGCGAGAGCGGCATTGACAATGTCTCTAAAGTAGAAATGGTTAGCCACGGACAGAGTCTTGGGGGGATGTGGGGTAATAAATAAAGGTGGAAAGCGCAAAATGGCAAAGGAATAGCACAGTTCTTACATTGCTTTTTGTAGGCGGCCTTTTCGAAAAAGATGCTCGGCAACCTTGTGCGCCGCCCGCGCTGTGTACGAATCGCGCTCTGCCACCGTCCCGCATGTGCGTCCACGCCCTGGTATGATACTCCTGGGCCTCGTCCAACTTCTCCTGTTTTGCGCGCAAATTCCCTAGCACGGAGAGCAGCAACCCCGTGCGCGCCGACTCGCGGTCATTTTTCCCCAGCGTGGCTTCTCTCGCCGCTCGGCTCGCCAGCAGCAGCTTGTCGCAGTCGTCGTATTTCCCCTGCGCCAGCAACGCCCATCCCAGATTTGCCTCACCCGACCGCGGCACGTAATGGTCCTTCGAGAGCGTGTCAGAGACACAGCGCTGCGGAAAAGTCGTCTTCGGCTTCGGCGTAGCGCTCGTCTTGGGTGCGTGAGATGCCGCGCTCGGCATAGGCCAGGTACAGCCGCTCGTCTTTTTCGGTATTTTCGAGGCTGGCGCAGATGGCATGAACCAGATCAAACGACTTTTTTTTGTGACTCCCACCTGCCGCTCCAAGTGCAGGGGTTTGGAACGGAGACGAAGGTGTTAGAGTTGGAGCAGGTAATCTGTCGTCGTGATCTACAACGTCTGAGCAGGTTGTAGGCGCAATACCGTATTCTTGGTGCCGCTGTGGCACTCGAAGAGGCGTGCTCGTTGTTGGTAGAACTGGCTGTCATTCTGCTGCTGCAGTACTTACTTGGGAAGAAAAAGTTCAGACTTACCAGAAAAAGCTGACTTCGGCTTCGACTGCACCAAACCGCTCGAGCTTACGAGGCCTTGAACTGAAGAGAAATCAACTCCGGTTCGGACCTCGCTTGCCATCTAGGCGCCGACAGCTCCAAGCCTCGGAAGAAGGCTCTTCATACAAAACAGCCGCGGCGGCGGCCTCTCAAAGCAAAGCTATTAACTCGCGAAAAGAATTCAATGCTCTTTTCAGCAAGCTGTATGTACGCGCTCGACAACCCGTTGGCGGGGTCTGTCACGAAGGAGTAGCCGGCAGACCTTTCTGAGATTCCGTCTCGGAGTTCCCGGACCCGCGGTTGCAGAGGTTGCCAGCTATATAGCAAGTGCTCCACTCTGCTTGGTAACCTGTTTAGTCGCTGCAGCTAGGAGGTTATAAAAACCCGTCTATAGTCAAATAGTGGTTCCTATCCTAGGAGATCTCCTCCCTATCCTCACTCCACTTAAAGAGAAACGCAGAGCTATCTATACGGCTTAGACTTATACTATACACTAAGAGGCTAAAAACTCACTAAAAGGCGTAAGGGTACTATTATATATCTTCCTATATCGTATATAGTAGAGGAGGTTAAGCTAGCTATGTCTTAGCTGTCCTAGTAGACTATATACTTCTAAGCTATTTAAGGTAGGATACCTTCTAGAATGATAAGGCGTGTATAATAGATAAAGCCTAAAAGGTGTATTATATAGGTAGCTAGGCGTGTAAATTTAGCCCTATTATTACTAGAAAGGCTATATATAGTGCTAAAGTAGATAAGTAGTATAAAGCTTACTTAACTATTATTTAACTCTTTTATAGCTATAAAAAGACAGAATTATAGTATAACATCTAGCTATTTGTCTTATATAGGCTTTATGGTAGCCTGCTCCTCTTAGCTACTCTTTATATTAAAATCGCTTACTAGGCTTATATAGCCTAACTCTATATAAGATAAGGGCAGTATAATTGCCCCCTCCTTATTATTACTATTATCTATACTATTATCTTAGAAGTTAGAGTCTTCCCTACTACTACTATTACTATTAGAGTTATATTTAGACTTAGAGCTAGAACTACTAAGTAATCTATAGTTTATATTATTATACTCCTCTACCCTAGCAACTAGAGAGAAATTTATTATATTGTTAATATATAGGTTAGAGGTAGCCCTTAGATCCTTTTAGGTCCTATAAAGGCTATATATATAGCAGACATTACTAGTAAACTTAACAGTCCTTAACTACACTAGATCTTCCTATAGCTTCTATAAAGCCTAGCCCTACTTAAAGGTAATACTCTATCTTATTACCGCCTTAGTGGAAGCACAGGGTATACGCTATAGTCGCAGCTATATACAGAGACAACACTTCAGAAGACGCCGATACTAGCACTTAGAGCGCTTATACACGACAAGCTGAAACGGCGCCTTATATGGTCGGCCGATAAACCTACCACGCAGCCATCGTCGTATAGTCAGCGGTTGCTGCATTGATGATCTCATGGCTCAGCTGAGTTTTGCGGCTCTTACATCTTTCTACGACGGCACTCGCGAGACTAGATCCACGCTGATATCTATAAGCAGATAACTCGAGCTACACCATTTATGCCCTTAGTGATCCTTACGTCTCTAGCTATAGCGCCTATTACGAGACGGAAAGAGGCCCTGCTTACACCTAGGCTATATTAGGCAAGTTTAGTATAGAGTTAGTTATTTACTATTGATGTACTGAAAAAGGCCATGAACAACCAATCTGGCATTTTCGTCCAGGAACTCGCGTGGAAATACAGCTACCAAGCGACAAGGGCAGCGGGGTGAGCATTTCGGAGCTTTTGACACATCTGCGGCGCATACCCAGTGCTCTGATCCCTGTCGGCAGTCTCTTTCGGTAGCTCACCGTTGAGGACAAAGATTACGGCCAAGTTCTCCGCCAGAACCGACTCTGCCATGTCGGCGCTGTGGACTCGCCCGATCTCTGGCACGAGCCCCTCGGAGTACAGATTCTGCATGGAGTCGTGCGTCGCGTTGTCCCGCGTGACGGCCTCGGCGAGGAGCTGCGACTGGGCCTCGTTGACGGGCAACGCCAGGGCGCTGACTGCCCGCCAGAGGCTGAAGACTTGGTCGCGTGGGAACTGCAGCGCCCCGCGGATGAAAGGGCGAAGCTGTTCAAACTTGTCAACGAGGAGATGGACTACTCTCAGGAGCGACTGGTACGCCATCTGTGTAGGCGAGTCCATCGTGCTAAGAGATTGCTATTCTCTGGGTTTAATGATTTGAAGTTGGGTTGGGCTAGTCAGTGCAGAGTCGAAGAAATACCTATGATGGATGAGCATTCCAGGCTGGTTAATTTGTTCAGAGGCAGAGATACTATGCCGCCTTCATCTGGAGACCCGGGGGATATATAGATATTATGTTATGGTCGTTCATATCGCCCGCTTAACGAATGCCCGTCGTGGAACAAGGCGCATCGTGGTAACTAACATGGGGCTCTAAACGAACGATCCGTCGCTGTACAAGCGCCTAATGACTTGTGGGTTGTCCAATGCGTGGCTTGTTTGGCCACGCGGTAAATTTATCGTAGACTGGCCTGTAGGAGCACGCGAGGTAGGGCTGCAGCCTCCATGAGCTCCCTTGCATCCGGGTTCTTGCATCCGCCACATCGCACCCGTTTCATTCTACCCGCTCGGCGCCATCGTCACAATTGCAGCCCGCTTTCTGTGTCGCAAGGGCAGCCGCTTGCAAAGTCAATAGCTGGATGGCGTGTTTCTCGGGTTGTTCCCTTTTTTCTCTGGCTTGTTCAATGCAGATAGGCATCCCGCCACGCACTTATTAAACCAAAGTGTCGGCAAGCCTTAGAGATTTTGGACTCTGGCTTTCGAATCTAATCAGCCCAGCTCTTCGATCCAAACATGCGGATCTTTGGGGAAGAAGTATACTGGCCATAGGAAATCCATGATGCCCGCTCTTAGTCAGTATCTGCCTTGACCTACCTCATCTTCCTTCTTCATTCGATCCGAGATGAGCTTGACGTAAGGAACACCTTCGTCTTCTTCACCAATCCTGTAGGGGTTGCGGGCCTAGAGATCCTTTGAGACAGCGAGAATGTTGTCGATGCTCTCCTTTTCGAGCATCAGGCAGAGCATGAGTCTGCTATTACGCTCACGTCTCCCTTCCACGGGCCGGCGATTCTGCGCGATGCAGGCGTCGAACCTCTCCCCGGCCCCATTCTCAGTCAGTCCCGAGAGGCCCTGCTCATCTTGCACCAACTCGAAGGAGTAGAGGCTCCAGAGCTCCTCGTTTGGGCTGGCGTCGGGCTGGTGTCAGGGCCACGTAGCATCGCGCTCGGCGTAGGCGGCCAGACGCGTCAGGACTTGCGCAACCTTTTCGTCGGACCCCGGCCCGTAGACGGTGAGAAGAACAGTGTAACCCCAACAGTAGCCTTAGTCATGGCTGCCGTCGTGCCTCGCGAGGTGCTCCAGCGCAGCGAGGGCCTTCCAGGTGGCCACGGCACGTCCGTCGGTAAACCGGGGTAGGCAGTTGCCGCCTTGGTGGCCGCGAACTGCGTCATGTCAATAGGTGTGAATCGCGGCATGGCTGTTTTATTTATGCTATTTATGCCTTTGGAAATTGTGCGTGAGAATATACGGAATATTCGCAGTAAAGTAGGAGGAGAGGGCTTCGGGTATTATTACCAATTCAGCGATAGCAAGAGTTGGACGCCAATGTGCCGAAACCGCCATATCTTGGACCAGGGCATGGCAATTGCAGTACATTATTTTCCAAAACGGCGTATAAGAGGCCGAGTCTTTTTGTAACGTTTCATTACGTCGGAATACAGTGAGCTGCCTGTAGCCCTAGGACTAGGTAGCTAGATGGCCCATCTCGAACACACGCACGTTGGTAGACCGAGTCCGTATCAAGCTATGCTCCAATGAAGCTTTGCTTTATAACATCTATCTCAATACGATTTTAAAATAGTCACCCCTTAATAAGGATTAGTAGAGTGATCTAGAAATTGATGATGATACTTACACATGAAAAAGCTTATAAAATGTTGGCTTTCGTTGAGAGGAGCTTCTTGGCCTAGATCAGTCAGTATGACGCAGATTTGATCCGATAGCCTTTTGACAAAGACCTCTCTTTCAACACGCTCGAGAAGTGCGAAGAAGATCGCCGAGTCCATTTTCGGCCATTCTTCCACGGGAAAAGTAGCCGACCAAGCAATCACCGTTGAAGGGGAGTCTCGCAGCTCCTCACACAACTTGACACGGCGCTGAAGCTCCACGGTTGTGCACTGCCACTGATTCTCTGGCAGCTTACCCCTAAAGATGGCGAGCATGTTGTCCCGCAGGACCTGATCCAGGCTGCCGGCCAATATGTGTCTCACGGCGGGCTTGACTCGTTCCTGCAGGAGCTCGTCGGCTCGCATGTTAAGCACTCTGAGCTCCCCTCCCTTCAGCTTGTTGGACCGAAGCAGCGACAGGCAATCTCCTGCTTTGTGCTCCAACTCGTGGATGCCCGAGATTAGCTGCCCGAGCTGCTCCTCACTATATGTCCGTTTTACGCCCTGCAGGGCAACAGAGAAACGGTCAAACTGGACGATGATGTCGCCGAGTTTGTTTTTCGCTTGATTAAAAGGCAGCATCTCGACAACAAGCGACGGCTCCCTGACTTTGAGGTTTGAACGCTGAAAAGAGAATTTGGTATGCAGAGATGGATAGTTATGATGGAGGACGGTGCTCGTGAGGTTTTTAGGTGAGAGACTGCAACATCACACTACAGTCTTGGTAGATGGGCTACAATAATTCATGATAAAAGCAAGAGTCTAGAGACGGACAATATCTTGTTAGCGCTTTGTTCGCCCTCGCACCAATATTGCGCAGGGAGGCAGTACTCTGAGTCGCTGGATCACAAAGACTCAAGCTTCTGGATAGGCAGAGCGCACAGGGTTTTGTGCGTCGATTCATCACCAGAATTGGAGACACTCTTCGACGGAATCTAGTTTTATGGAGTGTTCAATGCGGCCCGGAAGTTACACCCGCGCATCGCACCGTCACCAGATTGGTGGCGGGTGCCTCCAGCCTCGCACAAAGTGATTTGAGCACCAGAAAGACTCTACCATTTATTTTTTGCATGGTGCTAGTACATTCCATTATTCTCCACTCGCTCCTCATCTGTCTGGGACGTTGACTTTTTTCCTTCCTATATTTTACAGCATTAGTTTAACTGCAGCGATGCTGGCCGGAGGTAATACTAATTGTCCAGGGACGCAACAGTCCTATACTGACCGGTCGCTAGTGAAGTTGAATAGATAAAATAAAAAAAACAATAGAGTACGTTTGCCGGTGATGATGGCGTTGGAAATGGATGCCAAATATCGCCCCGATTCAGTCGACTGATCGGCGCGGGACTGCACTATATCGATCTCGGGCGTCAGCGCCAGCGCCGTCGCCCAAACTCTATCCTTGCAACTTCATGCGCCTCGGCTCGCGGCAATGATTGCAGACGCTGGCGATGTTGCATTCAACATCTGTGCATTCCTGTCCACTCTATTTGCCTTGGAGTATGGCGCCGACACTTTTGTCAAGCACACGGCCATTGTGGCGACGCGCATTGGCATCTCGCCTGTGCTAGTTGCGCTCTTTACCGCCGGCGCCGAGTGGGAAGAGGTACGCACCAGCGTCCTACCATTCGCTTTACTCGCCTTGATTAGACTGACCATGAGACTGTAGCTTACAGTCGTTCTCGGGGCCTTGGCCCAGAAGCGCGCCTCGCTCGCCCTTGGTAATGTCGTGGGCTCCGCCATCTCCAACATCCTGGGTGCCTTTTCGCTAGGCCTACTCTTCTACGAGCGCGGTCGCACCATTGCGTTTGACCGCAGCGCACGCATCTATTCGCTGCTTCTGCTTGCGCTGACCACGGCCGTAGTGCCCATCATTTACTACCCCAAGCCGATTGTCTGGCTCATTTCTGGGCCTGTTCTGATCACAACGTTTTGCGTCTACTTTGGCATCGCCACTGCTGCCATTGTGCAAGGCGTGCTGACGGCTCCGGACTCTGACAGCGACTCTGACTCTTCAACTGGCAGTGTCAATGACATCGATGAAGAAGATCTTGTTGATAGCACCACTGGTCTCCTCTCTGGTCAGCAGAACGAGACGTCAACTCGCCGTCAGAGCCACACCCTGACTTATCATACGGCCTACCTTCTCTTTGGCTTATTTGCCATCTCCCTCGCTGGTTATGTCCTCTCAAGGGCAGCCATCAACATTGTCGATGCATTCGAAATTAGCGACGTTCTTTTTAGCGTTATATTCATTGCCCTGGCCACAACGCTGCCTGAAAAGTTCATCGCTGTCATCAGTGCGCATCTCGGGCAGCCTGGCATTCTCGTCGCCAATTGCGCAGGCAGCAACATCTTTCTCCTGTCACTGTGCTGCGGCATTATCATGACAGCGACCAAGGGCGACTTGGATAGGGGCAGTATCGAGTTATTTGAGATCGCGGCTCTTTGGGTATCGACTGCAGCCTTTACACTGACAGTCTGGTTTGGGGCGCGGTTCGCTCCCTGGATCGGCGCCGTCATGTTGGTGGCATATGTCGCGTTTATCGTCTTGGAATTTACCGTGGTGCACATAAATGACTAATTGAACGTGCCAGGCTCAAATTAAAAAAAAAGCAGCATCAATTCTAACTGTAACATTCAATTTATGATTATACTGTGCTCTGTACTATTCGGTCCAAATACTTGTAAGGTTGTGCAGTGTCATGCTGTGTACACCCAGTGAAAACAGCACCTGGTAAGGCATCACGGCCAACACACCAATATTTGCCAGCATTCTAAGGCATGGAATCACCAATCAGCTTGTTAAAGCTTTTGGTGCCAAACGGGAAATCAGCATCTCCAAAGCTGTGTCCATCGACCGCCTTCCAAGCGGCGTCTGGAATGCTCTCCTATCCGAGAATCGACTGGTCGCCGCTATTTTTGCCCGTGACACCGAGGTGGTGGTGGGTGACAATCTCATTCTCGTAGGCAGTAAGCGGCCGGTCGCCGTCCCAGGACATGGCTTTGTCGCCAGCAGTGTACTTTTTGTAGCCGCCGTGGGCGGAGATAGCGATGCAGAGATACTTGTGGTCCTGGCTCTCGCCGTCGAACCACAGCACAATGTTCTCCCAGTCGTGGCGGTGGCCGACGCCGGGCGAGGTCACGTCCTTGGGGAAGTACCACGAGTACATGATGCCAAACTTGTCGTCCTTGACGGTGCCGCGGGCGTACACCTGGCCCTGCCAAATTCGCACTCGTTGGAAGGGCCGCCGTCGCCGTCGTCGAGGCCGTCGCTGAGGGGCATGTAAGTCGACTGGAGTGGGAAGTTAGCTGAGGATGGGATGCTTACTTGATACCCCATCACCGACTAAACGAGGCTATACTGGGAACCTTGATACAGTCAGATTTGTTTTTGGATGCAGATCTGCTCAAAGTCTGCCGCAGTTCCGTCGTGATATTCAGCGCATAAAACCTGGGTGGGCTGAAATGACGATGTCTTTTGCAAAACAGTCGCAAACAGGCTGAGGCTGTTATCTGGTTTGTCTCAGCCTGCTGCAGGTCAGCAACACAGCCTGGACGTAGGTATGACGGGCGTCTCCAATGGCATTATTTATACTTTTGGCGTTTTCCTGGGTTTCTTTTTCAATGTTGGTGACAGCATCTTCTGGCCTGGCCTAGTTGGCACTGCTTTTAGCAGCGCCAAGTGTTAGTACCTTGGTACCCTAGAGTACAACAGCGTAGGCCTAAATTGAACGTACCCGACTCAATGCATTGGAACATCATGAGTACAGTTATTCAAACAAATAATTCGGTCACGATACAATGGTTGCAACGAATTCTTTGTGTCTCTTCGTCTGTTTGGCTTTTGCTCACCCACGCTTTGTTCTGCGAGGATGACTGGTGTTTTGATTGCCGTTGTTTCTGCGTAAGTTTTTATTACAATTCCATCGACGATGGTTCAATTGTCCCAAAAAGAACTTTGACTTAATGGAGCTGAATTGCAGAGAGTCGCAGATCGGAAGTCGGCAGACCGTTGCCTGGTTGGATCAGTGCAACAGCAACAGATTGCAACACACTCGTCGCTGGTGTTATGCTATCATGGATTATTATACGTTAGACAAGGCTACAACTGTTTTTCCAGATTGAAGGTCACGAGATTTAGAGGACTGAATAAAACTGTATTTACGCTAGATTCTGCCTTTGAGTGCTTATGCATCAGCGTGATGTGCATGACACAATCACCCAAGGGCTGTCACCTATCACCATGCCTTATCAGCTGGAAACTGCGCCCAATATCACAACCGAGGCTTAGTCGAACAGTTCCGCTACATGTTTAGCAATGCAAGGTCATTCGTGGAACGTTTAGGCAGTATGCCCAAATGCAAGCTTCTCGGGAGCCCGTGTAAGTGGCGACTTACCATGGTGCTCCTGACGCCTCAAAAACCACCGCCGTCGCCACGGTGTGCCTCTGAAAAAGTCATGAAAGCACACATTTTACTCAAATAGTGTCAGGATCATCGCATCAGTAAGCTTCATGTTTTTCTGCAGGCAATGTTAGCATAAAAGGCTGAACTGGACAGCGGAAACGTAGGTGACTTGATTGTCTTGACTGGCCCTGGCTGCAAGCAACAAAGCCTACCCAGTTTGTTGCCAAACTTGTGCAAACAATATTCGCGCTTTGATCAATCTCCCGGAGAAGACACTCTCATTACTTCTGCTTTTTATTTGTCCGATTGGCAATTATCCTTGGTGTCTAGACAAAGAGAGTCTATAGCCTGCAATGGACCCCCCCCCATTGGGGCCGCCTGGAACGGGCGTATCGCCTGTGCTACAATCACAAGTACAGCACAAGCGCCTACTCTCTTGTTGTCTATTTGCCATCGGCCTGCAAGACCATGACAGTTGCGCTATTCCTGCTGCCCTCGAAATTCATGTGATTGCCCAGCAAACTTGCAATCGTAGCCCTGCAGAAATTTAGCCCGCCGTCTGGAGCCAAGTAGTGGCCATTCAGCGTACAATTCGCTGTTCCAATCATAATGTCAGCGGCTGTAGCCATGGCTTTCCGCTTTTGTGGACTGGAATGCAAGGAGCGAGTCAAGACGGCGCGGCATATGCACCACCAGTCTTTCACACACGGGCTCTTGGTACTGACCAGCATCGCTATCGGGCATACTTTTGTTCAGCGGCTGCTTTGTAGCAAGTTACAACCGGACCAAACTGTCGTTCATTTCGCACAGGCCTGGCCCGATCATCCTACATAGACAAAGCCGGCCGTCCACACCATGTTTGTTCTCCGCAACCACCGAGCGGAAGCAGCAGCACCCCAAGAATCCCCCTGCCCGCGAGGGGACGTGCAGTATCTACATCGGCACAAAGAACTGTCCAGCTGCCTCGAATGTCTCAGATAACGCCAGCCCTGCCGCTGCGCGCGCAGCTGTCAGATGACACGCCTACCACCGCCACTCGCTGATCCGACCACCACCGCGCACTGCGCAATAGTTCAGTTGATAACTAGATTGAGCCGCCAGCCCGGGAGAAACGTGGGGTGTGGGTATTTTTCCTCAAGGCCATCATCTGTCACTGTCACGACGTAGCATTCATTCACCGCCAACTCTAGTGGTGGTGGGCGTGGCGTTAGCCCCGCGCCGGAGGCTCGGATTGCCTGATTGACTCCTAACATGATTCCCGGGAATCAACCACACTTCTTGCTTTTTTTGCTTTGGCATCTTTCCAGTGAGGGGTTCCCCGGGCACCTCATCACTTCCTCCCTTTTTCGTGGCCCGTGTCCCGAGGAACTGCTGCACTGTGCGGGCTAGCTAGGTCCCTGGTCTCATGTCGTGCAGCCTGCAGCTGGTCTGCAGCCGGAGTGGACGGGCGCAGTTAGGCGGGGAGCAGACAAAAAAAAAAAAACAAGAGGCATTGCTCTCGTAATCATACGGCATCGTCGGAGGTCTTGTCTCGGCTGGCGGACAAATTCAAGACGGCTTATTATTAACTACAACGAGGCGCAGCCGGTTGATGACCAGGCGAAGAACCCCCGAGCTTCTGGCCCGGGGCTCCGTTAAATCCGGGCATCGCATTTGGACTGTCGTCGCAGTCGCTCCGAACGACGGCGTGCGTAAGCTTTCTACTGGTACATGGCATTTACTCCGGCCGCTTGGCACAGCCTGGCGCTGCAAAGTCTGACCAGTGAACCAGTTCCGCTGTAAACCGGCCCTTCTCACGGATACCTTGTATTCTTAATTCGGCTGTCAACTAAAAAGGTGGTCATGTAAATCGCAAAAGAGCGCAGCACTTACACGCCACACCGCGGTGTAGAAACCAGTAGCAAGACTGGATGACCCCATTCCTCCATATAAACCCCAATAAGATCTTATTTTCTTCTACTCTCACCTAAACTTTACTCAGGGACCTAAGAAAGTATTCAGAGCCATATCCCCTTCCTCTCCTCCCCCCGTATTATCCACTCCGTAAACATGCCTCGCCGGATCCTCCTCTGGCCATTGTTGACGCCGCCACTCTCCCACCGAATGCTCAGTTCGTCCTCCACCGCGTCCGCCTCGCCCTCGCACAAAATTTCCGCCGTTTCCAGGTCCTGTACCACCGCGTACACCCAGTACCGCGACCCCTCGCCGCTCTCCGTGAACAGATAGCGGTGCCGTAGCTTGTGGCACATGCTCTCCAGCACCTGCTGCACCGTCGTGTCGCCTTCCGAGACGACGCTAAAGCGCCGTGACCGGACAATGGACTGTAGCTTGCGGTCCTCGGCCGTCAGCGATCTCACGAGCACCGTGGCTTCGCGGACAGGCCGCGTGGGCTGCCAGCCCGGCGCTATTTCGAGCCTGACGGCGCGTCCTCCGCCGTTCCGGAGCTCGAGGAACAAAGCCCAGTGGTTGGGCAGTGTTTCCGAGCTCTCCCTACTCTCTTTCGTGTCACTGGGCGGCGCGTCGTCGTCTGAGTCGAATATGGCGTCGTGGTCGGAATTGCGGCGCGGCACGACTTTCTGGCCGTCGACTAGGTCACCGTCGGCGCATATGTATACAGCGACAATAGGCTCGGTAGCGTCAGCTTCTTCAAAGCCAGAAAAGTTCCAATGCTTGTCCATTTTGGTTAGATCGATTCGACCAGTGGCCGTGGTGGCGAAACCCATCAGCGTAACAGTCATGGCTGCGAGAATCCCTGAGAACACCAGGCTCGTTTTTGTGTCTTTATTCTGTCTCTTCTGAGCCGATGCCCTGGTCTTAGGCGATATCGTAGTGTCGTATATTTACGCGCTCCATCTCGCGGCACGTATTGCTTATTTATGCGCTGGAATAGATCGAGTCCGGATTGTCTAGTCATGATTGCTCTCAAGCGCGACGCTATGATTGTCAAGCGTACAAGGGCGCCTTTGTACAGGAAGTTCTTCTGCTGCGTCACATAAAAGGGTAGCTGCATTATTAATGTGGCCATGTTTATGTCCAATCGAAATGAGCAGTGTGTGCTGCTCACCGCCTATGTTTACACAAGCCATGAACAAATTATCGTGTGTTATGGG
This sequence comes from Akanthomyces muscarius, assembly GCF_028009165.1. Taxonomy (NCBI): domain Eukaryota; kingdom Fungi; phylum Ascomycota; class Sordariomycetes; order Hypocreales; family Cordycipitaceae; genus Akanthomyces; species Akanthomyces muscarius. Next base: position 1,013,129 of record NC_079243.1, on the reverse strand, counting down.
GCTCCTCTCCTTGGGCGCTTTCTGTGCTGAGGACTATAAGTCTGCCTCGCGGGACGGGACGGCTCGGCGTCTGCGTACAGGCTCGCTTGTTGTGCCAATGTAGAAATTTGCGCGGCGCATCTGGAATAGCATTGGCAGACATATGGATACTAATTGGCCATCTGGGAAAACAATTACGGTTTCTTGAGGTCTAGGACGTTGACGATGGCGATATGTAGGCTGCCGGTTTGCAGGGCCCGTCTGGCGCCACTATCCAAGTTTGCTTGAGTTGAGGCAATGGCGGCGGCCGAAGCTTTGGCTCTTGTCTACCAATAGCAATAGCATCGCCGGTGACGGAAGGGAGTACTAGGCCGGATGACAAGGGGCTGGATTGGTGCTACTCAGTTAATTTGCGGCGGTGCTATGCAACAGGACGGCGGGCGCGTCGGCAGCGTTGCACAGCAAGTCGCAGTTCAGCTGACATTTGGGCGCCATGGACTGGGGTAATGGCTGCCCTGGCATGATTTCCGTCAATTGATCAACGCACTGGTGAGACCCCCGAGGACTAGTAAAGACTTTCCATGAGCGACAATCTCTTCTTATCGCTGGCAGCAGCCACAACAGTGCGAATATCGCACTTATCACGACCTTGAGGCGCAATTGCTGTTATCGATATGCCCCTCCTTCAGGGCGCAATTACGTAGCGACTTGGGCCAGTTACCCCTCTATTGATACTCAAGGATGACTCTGGTCGTCGACGCAACACACCCACTCTGCTGCAGGGTATGGATAACACCGGCGCTACTAAAGACGTGCAGTAGCTTTACACGGGCTGCAGAACGGGACCCTGAGGGACTGATGTGAGGGAAGGGATGTGATTCCTTCCGTTGTGGTCCCGGTGTTGTCCCCTCCTCTTGGCAGCGCCGCTCAGCCATCCAACCGGCGGCTAGGCAGGAGCAGGTCTGGCGCAAACTATGGCCGCACCTCTTTTCCCTAAGTTCCCGCTCTACTGTGCGCGATACAGACCAGTGCGGTCGCTATTTGTTGCTGAAGAGTGGTGCCTGGGGCGGTGACTCACACCTATTGGTTGCCTGCTGGTGTTGACCGGACGCGTCCAACTAGAAAAATAGTAACGAGCCGGTATTAATATAGTTGGCTCTAGCGAATTGAGAGGGCGTGTAATGTAACCAACACTAGCAAGTCCAGCCGGTCTTCACAAGCCAGCGGTGACGAGCGAGGCAGAGGAGATGACGAAGTCACGAGGACGCCTTGGAACGGCCCTAGAGGCGGGGCTTGGCGGGCTGGACGTCGGATGGGGTGTCCTTGACCAATGGTTTCAGCGCAGTGCACACAGTCTGTGGCGGCATCTGGCATTCATCTGGGGTTGCGTTTACCTTGCCCAGCAACTCGATACATTGCGATTGAGCCTCGGACACTATCGATGCATCGCATGAGGCGTATTGGTGCAGAGGCATTGGCCGGGCAGTATCCGTTGAGACAGTGCTGCAGCGTCCTGGTCAGCGTTGCCCGAGTAGTTGGCGCAGAACGAGGCAGAGTGGCCCGCCAAAGTGGTCGCAGCAGGCGACCGCATCTGCCTGGGTATCTGGATTCATCAGCACCGTGTGAGGTGGTGACGGCGCAGGTGGTGATACTGTGAGTGGGCAGTTGGAAGAGGCAGTTTGGGGGCGACCCTGCCCGTCCCGCCGTAGCTGGAAAGTGGCAGGCAGTTCGGCCAGGCAGAGGAAGCGAGTTAAGGATGGAGGGGTGCGATTTGTGAAACGTTGAAGGGATTGTTGGGATGGTGTGACTGGTGGTGACTGGTGGTGATTGGTGACTTGTGTTGACTGGCAGATTGGGCTTGACTGGAGCCCATCTAAGGCCGTTGGGCAGCGACGTAGCTGTGGGTAGGCGAAGCGTGAAATACCGCTGCAGCCCATGCTTGTATTTCGAAGCCAAATGGAAAATAGAACAAGCGGCAGGTAGTTATCACCGGCTGTTTGAAGTTCGCGTCGCTGGCGATTCTACTGCCCTGTTTGCTCATGGCTGCCATTGGCCTCCAACATTAATTGCAGAGGTGCTTGTGATGCGCGGAGTGCTTTGCTCTGATACAAGCCTTGATATTGTGCACTCTAACAATACTGGGAATGAGACAGATGATGACGATTGGTCGGGATTTTTGTGACCTGTTTTTCTGCCCTTGTTTTGTGTATCCTCAACTGGAGTCTGGCCAAGCTCATTCTCCGCCGTGAGAAACAACTAGCGTCAATTGGTCCGCGACAGTCTGGCTGTTGATGGCCGATGGGCACAGTGTCGAGATGAAGCCGTCTGATACAGTACGGAACGGACCATGATGGCGTACAATATGGATACGCACGAGGCGGATAGCGTACCAGCGATGGAGGAGACAGGTACGGGGTAGGGTACGGGTAGGGTACGGGTATCGATAGATGTTTGGCATTTGGTGGTTTCGAAAGAGTGATGTAGTTGATTAGTGAGAGGCGAGGCTGTTGTAGCTGACACGCAAATTGAGTCCGCAAGTGGTAGGGAGATGAAGATGGCGTCGCGGGGCGCACCTGGTGTTGATGATGGAGAGGTGGTGATGTGCAGCAAACATGTCAGGTCAGCTCATCTCAACGAGGCCCGGAGCGGTATGGGAGCTGCTGTTCCAGGGGCCGATGGAGCTGGAACTGTACCTAGGTTTACAGGGCATCTAGAGTGCATTCGCCAATTTTATAGCGGTCGTCTTCTACAGGGCCGCTACGAGAGGCTGCCGCCCACTTCGCCTGTAAGTGGCATCTCTATCCTTTTTGCGCGCAACAGCAGCTGCATTTGCCGACGTGTTCAATTGACGACATAAATAAAATAGATGCCGCACGTGAAATTCGGCATAGGAAACCCGTTTGATGCAAATTGACCGTGCATTGGGGACGGGTGATGGATGCCATGGACAGCAGCACTGTAATACAGGCGGCAGGCGGCGGGCAGAGGCATCTGTCACGACGGGAGCAGCAGGTCCTGTCTACAGTTGTCCTTGGTTGCGGTCCGGTGTTTCTTCTCCGGGTCGACCTGTTTACTGAGCCTTTGTCTGGCTGCTATTATTTTTTATTTTTATTTTTAACTCTGGTTGATAATGCACAGTATCTTGCTCACTGTACAATATTTATAGTTACAGCCACGATAAAGCGTACGCAGCAGCGAATCAGGCTGGTGCAGGCACAGAGGGGTGCCTGATGACCTCTGTCGTGACGGCACCTGACTGGTCTGCTGGAGGGTGGCCCCGTAAAAGCGAGCGGGGCGTGTGCGCAGTAAAACACGGCTCAGGATGGTATCCGTATCTCAATCGCACATGCTGACACTTGTGAGGGCTGCCGGTCCGCCAGCTGCCAGCTGCCAGCGACCTGCGGCCAAACGCGCAAAGGACGATTGGCGGGCGAATTAGCGAGGAATCCGTTTGTTGAGTCTTCAATCACATTACGATGAGCTTCTAGTACTAGGTCCTGCATTTCTTCGATTTTTGCGAGTCTCGGCGCCGGTCCAATCGCCACCAAGTCGCCCAACGCTCGCGCACATCTGGTCGCAAGTCTGGGTTGCCTGACAAAAGCCAGAAAGGCACAAAGGCTACTTATCGATTGAGTCATCTGCTGCGGCACCCCTCCTGGCCCCACTCCATCTGCCCCACCTCCCAAAGTAGCCTGCAGCATCATCCGCCCCTCGGAAGGCAACTCTTTGCCTGTCCTTGTCCCTCTTCCTCTCCCTCTTTCCCATGCTCTCGAGCTCAGCCAGCACCTAGGCACGCTTCGTGCTCTTCGCCCGCCCTTTGTTCTAGATATAATGCACTGTAATATACCGTTTTATTTTACTGTGCGCCCCTAAAGAAACCCTTCTGCCACAGGCGTCTCGCTTTCTTCCTTTGTACTCCCAGCTCGTGCGTAAACCGCCCAGCTGCCCTTACAAACAGAATTCCTCGGTCCATACGCGCCTTGGGAATTCTGCCTCTTGCAACTACCTTATTTACAATTGAACTTTTTTTTTCCTCGTTGAACATTGTCTGCGTCACCGTGACTCGCCGTCAGGCATTGCAGCCGCCAACTCTCAGCCAGAGCTGTGCCACCAGAAGTACCTACAGAGCACTCTGGACTTGTCCCTCGCCACACGCCCCCAGACAAGGCCGACTGGCAGAGACACCCAGCACATCTTCAGCGCTTCGTCTTGCTGCCTGCTGGCCTGCCTACGCGTCCGCCTGGCCCATCGCATTCGACCAATACCCAATTACGACGCCGATTGGGTATTCACTTCATCTACCTTGCCTCACCGTTGCCTGACGAAAGAGTCATTGCCCACTGAAAAAAAGGCCAGCAACTCCGCCACCTCCACCGCTGTTACAAGCGGACCACAGCCTACCTACAACCTACAGCCCGGCACTTACAGCGGACTCTTGGTCTTCACAGTGCCTCCCACGGTGCACCGCAGCCACAGCCCTCTTCATTTCAGCGCATCCCCCACTGAGGCACGCTATACCTTGGGCCGCTGCTGCCGCCTGAAGCTGCTGAGCCAGCCCGCTGGACCACCGCACGCCCCCCCCCTCCAAAGCACACCCTCTCGAGCTGTCGCAAGCCCCCGCCGCCCTATAACTTAGGTACCACCCAGCGCCCGCCCGTCCCCGTCTCGCCCTCTGCTCACCATCATCAAATACCAGATACCAGCCCATCACCGCTTCCGCCCAACATCAACTCGACATTGTCCTCCCGCAACAATACTCTCGCCTCCAATTACCCAATGATCGACTTCCCTACGCCGTCTCTGATCGCATTCAAATTTTACGATACCGCTCCAGTTTAGCCGACTGGCAATTACTTGGGTCCTATTCACGCCCGCCAACAATAGGCTCGACTGCTTCACGCCTCTACGCCCCCGCCCACAAGCGCCGCAGCGAGCGCAGGGCCATCAAACTCTCAATTGTACAGAGTACAGCAGCGACATAAAAATTCGGTTTTTCTACATTTATCTTTTCTCCGTGGCGGCCAGTCGATAACTTTTTTCTTTCGGCTTTGACCTCATAAATCCGAACTCTGACTGCGTGGCCGCAACTGCACTTTGCCACCCGTCCACGTCAGACTGCCTACACTGCCTGCACTAGGCACTGTTGGATTCTCGGGCTGACAAACCTACACTTGTCACTCACTGTCCGTCTTCCACCACCTTCGACAGGCTCATCGCCAGCACTTGCCGGCCGCCCCATGTCCAATTATAATTCTACCTCTTTGTCTCAGACGACGAATTCTTCCTCTTCTTCCACTTCTCATCCTCCCTACTCCCGATTTCCCTGGACTGGATATACTGTTCCGATGGCTACCTCTATGCAACGAGAGCGCCCCGTCGCTCCGATGGCTCCCCCGCCGCCCAAGGAACTCGCCAAGTTCAGCATCAACAATCTCATGTCGCCCCCGGAACCAATTCTCGACAACTTTAATCAGAACAGCAATGCAGCCAATGGAGTCAATGCCGATGGCAAGGGAACTTCTGACCATAACCCATTGCCCATGTCTCCTCCAATCTCGCCATACAGCAAGACAATCCAACCTGCTGCAAACGGTTCGGTTACATCTCCCAACCATGTTGTCAAGGATCCCGTTCTTTATCCTGTCGATGAGGCTTCGCCTTTCAGTCCTCCCCAGCCGCCTCTGTTTGCTCCCATCGAGCTGGAAAATCGGAATACGCAGGAAAACATCGACCGCCATCTCCGCGCCCGCTCTGTTAGCATCTTTGGCAAGGTCCTCCCACCCAAGCGCGAAGACTATGAGCTGGCACTTCTTTTCAAGACACAGGTCATGAAGCATTACGAGATCAACCCCAGGCGATGGCTCGACAATGAGCGCGCTCTTCTCAGGGCTGACAACAAGGCCATTGCCCAGAGATACCACCCTATCCTGCCCGCCAAGACCGTTTCTGGGGCCAAGCCTGTCAGAGGCCAAACCAACCGTGTCTCCAAGCCCCAGGCCGTACCACGTCCTGCTCGCAACAGCGTCAGTTCTGGGTCTTCAGGTGGCGCCGTGATTACCAGACCCGCCAAGCGCATTAGCGCTACACCAGAGCCCTCGCGCCGCATCGTCGCTCCCAATCGCGAGGACAAGGACTTCGATTCAATCGAGGACTACTGCCCTCCTGGCAACTCTCTTCCCACCCGGCCCAATTCTCTCAAGGTGGATTGGAAGGGCCAGCCTATCGACCTGAGCGGCGATCCCCATGCGCGCCTTCTGCACCCGGACGAGGTCTTGCTCGCGGGCAACCTGCGACTTGACTGCGCCACCTACCTTACCAGCAAGCGTCGCATCTTTGAGCGCCGTCTCCATTGCCTTCGCACCGGCAAGGAATTTCGCAAGACGGACGCTCAGCAGGCATGCAAGATTGACGTCAACAAGGCCTCCAAACTTTGGACCGCTTTTGACAAGGTGGGCTGGCTCGATGCCCACTGGGTGCGCCGCTTCCTCTAGGCGTACCACGCCCGGAATCTGGTATTCAGGGCTTCATCCTATGCTTCTTATTGCGATAATGACTCCCAAGGCCATTCTGGGCCGAATCGCAACCCCCACATATACACTTGATGAATACTCGATTTTATTACAACATGATACATCAGACGACAATTAGGGATACACATGATACCCGGAGGACGCCTGACACACCACTCGTCGCTCCACTCCAGTTTTGTTTTTTTCTTCTCTTTTGTCACGCTTTTTGAGCCCTTCCAGAGGCTATTGGTTTATGTCCTTGGATTTTGTCTCGACTTTCTGGGTATGTTGCATGTTTGGCGTCTGTTTTTCTGTCCCCTGATTTGGATTAGCAGATGAGATTGGTTGGGGGCTTAAGATTGTGGCCAAGGATGCCTGCCTTTTTTTTGTCTGTTATGTTTTCCTGCATCGGATGAGATACAACTCGGCGCACATGGCCGCTCAGATTTGGAGTCGGCAAGCCAGGGGCACAACCCGCCTGGCATGAATTGGATTCTATTTTAATTTATTCTTTACCTTGACTTCAGCTGTGAATGTAACTGTGATGACCGCGATGCGATTACGCACCCTCAGCCCTACGAATGGGGTGAGACCAGCATTGGCCGATCTAATCCATCTGGCCTTGGCCCTTTTTTAATTAGTTTTCTCAACGGCACGCATGTAATTTGTAGGGTCCCCTGTTCATGACGGGGCGCCGGTTCCCTTTTCTGGTTAAAAAAAACTTTTAGCAAGGGGGGGCGTTATCAATCGCTTTATTGTGGTTGGTGTGGAGGGGGGTGTGCTGGCGGTCCGATCTGGGGGATATCGATAGCGATAAGGCAAGATCAACCTTTTTTTCCCCAAGACCAGCAACGGTGTGCATGCTTCTGCTGTATTGGAATGGCAGGTATCTCGAGCCGTCAATGACATGGAGCTGATGATGCTGATGGATCGAAGTAAAATATGATGATGGAATGATGAAGCAAGTGAGGAGGAGATGTCGTCCTGCCTGGTCCGGTGATGCCTCATTTAAAAGGCGTCGACGCCAAGTCTACCCATGCCAAGATGTACCAGCAAACAGTCGAAGGCGACTTTTTGCTCCCCAATATCCTACTTTCCCAGCCCAAGCCTCTATCAACTTCAGTTGCTATTTGCTTCCCGCATCGACCTCCTTTCCATAGTACACCACGCCCTTCACCACCACGCTCTGCCCATCCGGCACCCACACCATCTGCGCCGCATCCAGCCCTCCCTGTTCCTCTCTCGCGTCCTCTTCCCGCTCCGTCTGCTTCCCGTCCGCGTCAAAGCCATGCCACGTCCCCTCGAGCACCTGGAAGCCCAGGTGGCGGTACACGCGCATCCCGCGGCCCTCGCCGGTGACGAAGACGGGGAGAGAGTGCTGGGCGCCGAGGGCCAGTCCCTCGCGGATAAGCGCGCCGCCGATGCCCTGGCCCTGCAGCGGCTCGGAGACGCCGAGAACGAGCAGCTGGTAGCTTGGCAGGGAGAGGCAAGGCTCCGGGGATTGGTTGGCGCGGAGCAGGGCGATGGCGGGAGAGCGCGTTGGGTGCGAGGGCATGAGCGTTGTGAATTTGGGCAGAGGGTCGGAGCCGCTAAGGCGGAGGGATTCAGCGTCGAGGGCTGGGAGGGTTTTGTTAGTTGTGAAATTGTTTGAGGAGGGTTGGGGAAGAGTTGATGATGACGACAGTGTCGCGCCGGCAACGACGAAGCGCAACGGCAAGTTCCCTCCAAGAAAAGCGGGAGAAGGAAAAGCATGCAATGGATTCAAGGGAATCGGCGTACCTTGTTCGTCATAACCGTCAGTCAAGTCTACAGCGACGACTTCCTCGCCAAGCAGCTGCCTCTTCACCCACGCACAGTACCCGACAACTTTGCCCTCCCGCTCCGCCACGCGCAGCAGGTTCTGGCGGTTCTTGAAGACTCTCGTGAAAGCACGCACGTGCAGCGGGCGGGCCTCTTCCGCGCGCTGCCGCAGGCCCGGGAACGTCCAGTCGGCGGCGGCGTCGGGCCCGCTGGCGACGATGCGCGTGATGGCGTCAATGTCGGTGGGAGCTGCGTCCCGGAGGACGAGGTCTGGAGGGGTGGGCATTTACGCGCTGTGCTTTGCTTTCAATTGAGTATTTTTTATTTCTTGATGGATGCGCTTGGATTGGGGAATTGGAAATGAGGATTGGGAGGAAGAAGATGAGATAAAAGAGGCTCGCGAACTAGGCTGCGACTTTCGGGCGTGGACCAAAGAAGCTAGCTGCAGAGACACCGAGAGGCAGGCAGCAACATGACCATTTCGCTCGTTTAGCAGCGATGAGCAACATACTCATGGATGCGATTTCAGAACGAAACTCCGAAGAGTCCGAATCGTATGTTGAGTTTAGTGACAGGTATACAATACCGCGAATACGGAAGCGAAGCTAGACTCCACACCAGCGCAGTACATCTAGGTTAAAAACATCACTTGTAGATGGTAGCAGTTGTCTTTTTCGTGAGTCGACGTGCTGGTTTGTCAATCGTCTAGTTGGGGCTTTTGATCTCGGTTTGAGAGCATCCTCTTTGTACTGCAATACCATATTCTAGAATTCAGTGTTTCGTCTAGCATGGCAACTCTTTCTGTGCAACCCAGCTTCCAACCTTGTATACCCTTCTTGCCGAATAGCCGGCGGCCGCCCTACTCCTCATTCCCAGAATCCCATCACTTGACCCGTTGAAGGATCCTATTCGTACACTATTTCGCTTGTTCCGTGTAAATGCTCACTAATGCTCACCGCACTTCTAAATGCTGAACAGCCTTGCTCCATTTCTCTTCCTCGGATCTGAAAATTTTCGGTCAGATGTCGCTCATGTTTTCATACTTCGTAATCGGAGACACTTACTTGTCAAACTTGAGCAGCTTGCCCAGGACCGGCACAAGCTGCGCACGCAGACGCCCGTCTTTCTGCTCCAGAAACTGCAGCAGAATCGTCTTAAGATACGTCGCGTCTGCGCCGCCGCCGGCGCCGCCGGCCCCATTCATAGAGCCGCTGCGGTTCGAGTCAATCGACGTCCTACTCGGGCTCGACACAAGCTTCGACTGGGCCGCTTTGAGATCCTTGGCGATCTTCTCGTAGCGCTGCCGCGAGTCGTCGAGCATCTTGCGTAGGTCGGCGCGCTGCTTCTCGCCGTCGCGAACCTGGTTCTCTGATGCATCGAGCGCGCTGCGCAGTTGCGACGCGGTGGTGCGCATCTCCTCGGCCTCGGCAGATGCCCGCTCCTCAATCGCCTCGAGCTCGTCCCGACGGCGGCGCCATTCTTTAGACTTTTCATCCAGATCATCGCGCTCCTGCGTCATGTTTTTGATCTCGCGCTCGAGTTCGCGCAACTTCTGCTTGAGCTCCTCCGTCTCGCGCGACCTTTTGCGCGCGAGGGTGCTCGACTCATCTTCAATACGCTCGCGCTCTTCGATGGCAGCCTCCATGCGGCTGCGCATCTCGCGTACCTTGCCGTCGGCTCGCTCGTCAACGTCGGAAAGAAGTCTGCGCATTGTCTCGCCCTCACGTGTTCGCTCCTGGAGAAGCTTCTGCACCTCGGCAAGTTCTTCCTCGACAGCTTCCGCTTGCGACTTGGATTCCTTGAGCTGGACAGACATTTCGGTTGTCTGGTCGCGCATGCTACTGAGTAGAGCCTGCGCATTAATGTATTGTTGCGATTTGAATTCGGCTTCTTCTTGCGCTGCCGACTTCTCTCGCTTCAACTTGTGCATCTGCTCCTCGAGTTCCTTGACACGCGGCCGAAGCTTCTTGGCCTCGTCTTGCAGCTTCTGAAGTTCAGCCTCTGCCTTTTCGGCCTTGGCACTCAGTTCAACCTTGCTGGCCTCGGCGCGACGCAAATCACGCCCAGACACACGCTGGGTCTCCTCGAGCTTCTGCTTCGCGCTGACTTCTTGACTGAGCTTCTCCTTGAGGGTCTTAATCTCAGTAGCGCGGTCCGTGGCAAGCTGCTGTGCTGATGCAATCTCCTTCTTCAGCTCCTTCTCCTTCTTCTCCATTTCCTTCAACTCTTTTACCTTATTGGCTAGTTCTTCCTTGGTCGTCTTCAGTGTAGCAGATTCCTGTCGCAGGCTCTTGAGCTCTGGCTGGGCCTTTTGCAGGACTTCTTTCAGTTCACTGAGATCCTTGAATCGTGTTTGCGCTAGTTGCTGAGCAGCACCCAGGTCTGATTGCAGGGCACCAAACTTTTCCTTCAGGCCATCATGCTCCTTTTGCAGAGAACCCATTTCTCCTCGAACCTTGTCGCTCTCCTCGGAGTTTGATGTCGACGACTTTAGTTTGGCCTGGGCTTCTTCAATTTCTGCCTTGAGCACCTTCTTTTCCTGCTCGAGGGACTTGAGCTTCTCCTTGTCGTCGACATGATCCTGTCCAATGTTTACCAGGTTGTCTCGGAGTGTTTCAATCTCATCCTGCAGGTCCTCTTCGGACTTGCGCTTCTTGGATAAGCGCTCAATCTCTGCATCCTTCTGCTTTATTTCTTCCTTGAGCTGCTCGATCTCCGCCTGCAGGGCACTGGAATCAGCTCCAGACTCTTCCTTGGCAGGTTCGCTAGCTTTGCTCTCGGTATCGTCATCAACAACACTTTGGGCTGCAGCGGCACCCTTGCCCTTCTTTTTCTTGTTCTTCTTTTTCGAGCCGCCCGATGCAGCGGCGGGTGCCGCCGGCTTCTCAGTCGTTTCTAAGGCGGGAGCTGGTGTTCCAGAAGGCTTTTCGTTGAGTTTCTTTGTAAGTTCGTCAACCTTGGTCTGCTTTTCAGATTTTTCGTTATTCAGCTTCTCAACTTGGGCCTTCAGGTCATCAATAAGGTTCTTCGAGACAGTTGTAGCATTTTTAGCCTTGGCGAGCTCCGCGTCGAGATCAGTGACACGCTTTTCAGCCGAAGCCCGCGAAGCCTCAGCTTCCTTAGCTTTGCTGGCGTTGGTGTCAGTGTCTTTGCTCGAGCTGTCCTGAAGCTTCTTCAAGTCGGCTTCGGCAGCCTTTAATCTGTTGGTGAGCTGTTCAACTTCTTTGACTCGAGAATCAAGATCATTCTGCAGCTTCTCCTGGCTCTTGGACCCGTCGCGCGATTCACTAAGCTCCTTGGTGGCCTTCTCCAGACTGACGGCGAGACCAGCACTGCTATCTTTCGCGGCGGACAGCTCATCCTCGAGCTTGGTAACCTGCGCTTTGAGCTCCTCGATCTCCTCTGCCTTCGCTTCCACGTCCGCCTGGAGCTGGGGAATTTCGTCTTCGTAGGAGAAAAAGTCTTCGCCTGCCTCCTCCTCTGCAGGCTTAGCAGGTTTAGCGTCCTTCTCAGTGTCCTTTTTGCCATTTGCCCGAATTTGTTCAAGTTCTTTCTCGGTCGCATTCAGCGATTCCTCAGCCTCCACTTGCTTCTTTTTTATCTCTTCCTTCTCGGCGGAGACTCGTTTCAGCTCATCCATGACCATGTCTCCACGTAGGTTTAATTGGTTGAGGTATTCGATCATAGCATCGGGGTCGGCAATGGAGGTAAGAGGGGTGTTCTCACGCAGGGCCTTTTCAAACGGCTCTATGGAGGTTGCTCGCTTGTGGGCTACTCGATATGATCGTAAAAGTTCTACAGCATGTTAGCAGGATGCATGCGCCGTTACCACATTGAGTCATGCCTGGATACGTCGCCTCGAGCTTCTCGAGCTTCCGCAGACGCTGCTTAATTTCCGGCGACAACTCGGTCGGGCTCGCGCGCGTCGCAACCGTTGCATTCGAGGTCGCGGCTGAGGTGGCAGCATGATTGGGCTTCTCGGTGCTCGTGCGCTTTTCACTCCCCCGATCGGCCGCCTTGTCACCATCATCGGACGTACGCTCCTTGGAGAGGGTGGCATCTTTCTCAGGGACTGCTGGCTTCGGGGTACCAGTGCGGCTCGGCTCGTCACTATCGTCAATGACAAATGCGGCCTCGAAGACGGCGGGATCGGGGTTTGGAGGCGCCTCTACGCCATCGGTACTGCCGTTGTTCGGTCGTGATCTTCGTCCGGTGTTGGCTCCTTGCCTGGATGAGTTGGAGCCAGATCTAGACATGGGCGAGTCGTCGGTTCTTTGCCGCGCCTGCTCCTCCGCAATAGTGCGGTCGATGGCACCTCGTATCCTCTGGTAATTGTTAGCCTCGGCTGATGGCTGCGCTGTCGCATTGACGGGCCGTACCTGGAACATGGTGTCTGTTCACCTGGGTTCGACTGCTAGGATGCTGCGCTGCGCATGACCGCCGTTTGTTCTAGAAATAGTATTCGAGCGCAAGCGCCAAAATAGCGGCTCAAATTGGCAAAGGTATGGCTGCGGTCGCAATTGGTCGGGCGGGATGGTGATGATGAGGACAGCTAGGAGCTGGCCAGGCTGTCGTCACTCGCTAGCGGCGACCTGTGGCTGGTGAGAGTGGCGGTGCAAACTGGTACAGGGTAGGAACAAGTTTGGAGTGAACCGTGTGAGTGCTGTATTTGGAAGGGGTCTTGCCTAGCAGACCAAACTCTGACTACGGCGTGGATGTGGGCATGGGCGCTTGTTTCTTCGTTTCTTTGCCTTGGTTGTTTCTCTCAAGACATCTCCTGACCTGTGGCGAAGTTCGAGGCCGTGTTAGTGCTTGATGCTTTCGGCCAATGCGCTGCGATCATCGCCACAAAGTGTAAAACGGCAGCTGGCTTAACACAATTGCTATGAGCGGAATACATCCTCGAATGAGTTTGTTAATGGCTGCAATTCTTTTAGTGTACAATATGATGGTTTTCAGTCTCGCAGCAGACAATTCATCGACTGCCCGATGGTTGCTCAGGGTCACTTACGCTGCACTGTATGTAGATCTCATCTATTGAATAGCAACGATGAAGAATTCGTCATATGCAGTTTGAACCGAGCGACGTGCTATTTCAAAGACCAGTTCTCGGCGTGACTGACAGAGTAGTTACACGCTACCAGGTTGGCAGGCTAACAAGCGTGCTCCTTGCGACCCAGTATGAGTTGCACAAGAGACTAATACTGAATCACGGACTGAGTTTTTCATGCCTCGACACTAAATCACTGTAGAGTTACCGTGGTGGCTTGCACACTTTAAAAATGATGGAGGCATTATGTGGTAGTCTCGCTGGCGAGGGCATAGGTAACACACCAGCCAACCTTGGCCTTTTGTCCAACAACTTGGCAACGCCGAGTATGGAGCTAGCGAATGACGTGGCAGAAGGCAATCTGCATTGTTATTTTAGTGGCAGATCTGCAACCTGGCCTGTAAAGGCTGGCTGGGTCGCCGGGTTATCTACGCAACTGTGGTGCAGGGTGGCCTACATTTAAAATCTCTTGATCAAAGAGCCTCGAATACAGAAAAAGATGAACGAGGAACCAGAAAACATCAGCATCGAAAGCCATCGAAAGGACAGCCTTAGACCGAATCTCTGTAACAAAATAGCGTTCGACGGGGCAAACCAGGGCTGGGGCTAGCACTGCCAAGAAAACAGGCGATACTAGATATAGTAAACGACTTGGAGTGGCCGAAGCGACTAAATGACGCCAAAATCTCGCGTGTAATATTTTTTGTCTTTAGCGTCGTGGGCTGAAACTCAACAATGCCTGCCTTGCTAGTTGCTTGAATACAGTGAAAAAAAGGCAAGTGGCTAGCTGCTGCGCTGAGAAGAGAAAGCAATACGGAGAGCAAGAAAATTTGAGAAAAAAAATGACTGTGCAAGTAACTATAATATCAGAGCAAAAAGAAACGAAGAAGACACTATACACAAGTCAATCAATAAATGGAATCCTCCTGCGCTTTCATCAGACATTCCCTGGTCCGGGGAGTCATCTGCGCTTACCCGGCTTACGGCAATCTGCTGCCACTAGAATGGGACTGTGCGCAAGGGGACTGTGCGCGCACTGTGCTGTGCCCGGTCTGCTTCTCTGACCGGAGCGTCCAAATGCCCGACTTGAAGCATCTGCCCAAATTACGCCAGCCTGCCAGCGCATTTTGCCTGTGTCGCTACTTATAACTATTCTTACCTATTTGTTTTACCATTATTCATCTGCAGACACGCACACGCAGACCCAGAACGCAGACCGCCTACTACGGCGTACAGCTTCGCTCATTGTTCCGCCTCCATGGTACACAGCATACCCAGTGCCCCCCCGCTGCGGAATTACGACTGAACGTCGGCTGCGAGCTCTGGTGCTACGTTGATGGCGGATGACTGATACCAAAAGCACAATACTACATCAATCGCCAGTCAAAACAGACAACTCCTCGTGCTATCGCCTTACATCGGTCTAGCCGCCTACTCCCCGTCTCCCCGCTTATCATCCAACAACGTTTACAAGCAGCCAATTTCCACACTATCGCTACTCCCGCTGCTTCGCTATACTCGCAGTCCTCGCATTCAATTTTTTTTTTGCAACTACTACTACGTCCGCTTCTTTTGCTCCAGTCGCTGCTGCGGGACAATATGGGGGAGCTTGGAGAACTACCAGACGAGTTGGTACTCAACATTGCTGCATGTGGTCTTGGCCAGCCAGATCTCAACGCTCTCGCGCGGACATGCCGGCACTTGTACCATGCCGCCAATGACTGCCTCTACCGTTATAATAGAACTCATAGGAACAGTTCTGCGGCAAGATGGGCTGCTGGAAGCGGCTCCATTGGCACTCTGAAGCACTCTTGGGCTGCGGGTACTGACATCGCCGCATCATCCATGCAACTTCTGCACTACGCCGCCATGAATAGACAGACGCAGCTAGTCCAATACTTGTTGACGCTTGAAGGGGTCGACGCTGATCACAAAGACGAATCCGATTGGACGCCCATGTTTTACGCTTGTCGTAGTAACGCGGTTGGTGTTGTCCAGGCTCTCTTACAGCATGGTGTTGATGGTGCCGCAGCCGGCCTCGAGGGCTGGACCCCGCTCAGTATTGCCGCGAGCTTCGATTCCTGTGAGGCTGCTGAGACTCTCATCAGACATGGTGTTCCCCTCGACATGCAAAGCCAAAACGGGTCGACTGCCCTCAAGGCAGCATCGCGGGGATGCTTTCCACCCGTCGCGCGAATTCTGCTTGAAGCGGGTGCGAATCCCGATATCCCTGCCTTTGGCGGTTGGGTTCCGCTGCATTCCGCCGCTAAATACGGCAACCTTCCGCTTGCTGAGCTCCTTATAAAATCCAACGCCAACATTGAGATCCGTCAAGAGCGTGGCTATACCCCGCTAGCTCTGGCGATTGAGGCTGAAGCTATCCCGGTGATCCAGTGCCTACTCAACCATGGGGCTGATGTCAATGCCGTCACTAGTGCCGGCTGGTCACCCCTCTGTCTTGCCGCTGACATTGGGAATGAAGAAATTGTGAAAACTCTCCTCGAACGCGGGGCTGATCACTCATTTGCCATTTCCAACGAGTGGGCACCGCTCAACTTGGCAGCTTACAACGGCAAGATGGAAATTGTTGATGCGCTGCTAAAATTTGGCGCGCTACCCGATGGCTGCAAAGATGTAGGAAGAAACACGATTGTTAACACCATCGACAGAGGGCATTTGGAGGTTGCAAAGAAGCTTTTACTCCACGGTGCTCGCGTCGACGTGAGGACTGACAAGGGAGAGACGCCACTTCTGAGAGCCGTTCGAACAATGAAGACAGATTTTGTACGTCTCCTTCTTGAGCGTGGGGCCCACCCGATTGCCCAAAACAATACAGGAATGACTCCGCTTATCTCTGCTGCGCACCACGGTCATGCTAACGCGATTGAGCCACTGCTCAAAGCTTCCGGCGGCAATGTCAACTGTAACGATGTGGACGAGCGAACTGCTCTTATCCATGCCTGCATGCGCGGCAACCTGGATGTCGCCGAGATGTTGCTTGATAACTGTCCCGTCAACTTAACATGCCGCGACAGATGGGGCTCGACTGCCCTCTCCATGGCGGTACGCAATGGCCAAACCGAAATAGTGGCGGCGCTTCTGAAGCGTCTTGATCCACATGAAGTTCATGAGGACAAAGACCAGCTCGGACGCTCGGTCTATCTCTGGGCAACACGCAGCCGGAATCGGGAAGTGATACGGATCCTGCAAGAGTACTGCACAATGCACGGCCTGGAGCCGACCATGGCCGGTATCGACCGCAATTCAGTCGAGTTTCGTGCAGACATTTGCTGGTGCGATGTCTGTGGACAGTGCAATATCCATCACCGAGACACAAGCGCATGCACGGTCTGTGACGATGGCGAATTCCTCATCTGCAACCACTGCCGTGAGTTGGGAGCCCATTGCCGGGGGAGAGATCACATGTGGCAGTCCTTTTCCTGCGACGGAGAATAGTAGCGTCTTCAACATATGAAATTACGCCAGTCAATTTGCAACAAGCGTTGAGTTACTTTGCAGGAGGCCCAGCATACATAAACGTTGACTAGAATTACAAAGGCGATCTTAATTTACAGTGTCTCTGCTACCTTTATGCCACTCGTGCTCCTACTTTAGCATAGGATCGCGATCGCTTCTTCACCTCGCCGCTTCTCCGCTGACACAACGTCAAGACGGTTAACATCACTGGGAACGCTTCAGGATAGTGCGGCACAGAAAAGTAAAAGAGGCGAAGCCACCCATAATTGTGCACAAAGAACAAGCTAGAGCGCCGACTCCATCGCTACTGTTGTCTTGGCTGCTACAGCTTCACCTTGCCACTCTGCATACGCTGCCACTCCGCCTTGCCAAACGGCACATATGTGTCGCCCTTGAGCCAGTACAGCGTGACATCCTCGCCCTTTTCGTCCACCGGGTTGACGCCGGCCCTTCTTAGCGCGACCTTTTGCTGCTTGTGCGTTCCGGTCGTCGACGAAGCGCTGCCGACCTCATCCACGAGCCGGAGGAAAAGCGGCACGGCGTACCGCGGCAGAGATGTGCGCAGATGCGTGACCAGGCTGCAAAGGTCCTCGCTGGTCGGCGGCGCCCCGCCGCGGAAAGACGTCGCGGCGCAGCCGGCGCGACCGTCGTGGTGCGGCAGCTCGACGCCGTAGACGTTGGCCTCCGCGACGCAGGGGTGCATGCCCATGACGTTGCCGACCTCCATGGTCGACACGTTCTCGCCCTTCCAGCGGAACGTGTCCCCGAGGCGATCGCTGAAGAAGAGCAGCCCGTCCTGCTCCCAGCGGAGCGCGTCGCCGGTCCGGAACCAGGCGTCGCCCTTGGTGACGACGTCGCGAAGAACCTTTTCCTCCGTCGCCTTGGAGTTTTTGTAGTAGCCCTGGAACTCGGAGTTGATGTCCTCGGCCGGCACCTTGATGAGCATCTCGCCCGTCTCGCCGACTTTGGCCTTGATGCAGAGACCGTTGGCGTCGCGCAGGGGGGTGTCGGTCTCCCAGTCGTTTAGCACGATGATTGTCACCCTGTTGTAGAGGAGCGTGCGGAGAAGCCAGCCGACGCGAGCGACCGCGCCCTGAGACAGCGAGTTGCGGCTAATGTTCCAAGTACCCGTCACGCCCTCGGTGGCTCCGTAAAACTCGACGATCGTGTCAATGCCGAATCTCTCCTTGAACTTGGGCCAGACGTCGGCTCGAAGGCCAGCACCGTATATCAGCTTGACGTTGTGCTTCTTGTCCAGACTCTCCCCCGTCACTGGATCGCGTTCTGTCGGCGCGTCGAGCAAGTATCGCAGCGCCTCGCCAATGTACACAATGGAGTCGGCCTTGGTTTCGCGAATCTCTTTCCAGAATGTGTTCTTGGAGAATTTTTGGCTAAAGGCGATTGTGCCGCCTGCGAACAAGGTCGAGGCGAACCCGACGAGAGATCCGGCGCTGTGATAAAACGGCATGGACTGAATTATGAGTCAATGAATCCGACTGACAAGCGCGGCTTTGCTTGGTTTCACTTACTGTGTATAGAGTGTGGCCTTTTCCAAGACCCATCATATTACGCGTGATGATACATAACCGAATCACCTTTTGCCACGATACGACAGCAGCCTTAGGAAACCCAGTAGTGCCAGACGTATAGATGAGAATAGCGAGATCTGTTTTGGCCTCAATCTTCCGGTCTTCGTCTGGGTAGCGAACCGCTGGACCACTGAACGCCGCTCTTTGCAATTCCGGCGTCACGACGACCATTTTCATAGGGGAAACATCCCCGCTGACCTCTTGAATTGGAGAGGCGACCGCAGGATCAACTAGACAGATGGCCGAAGTCGATATGCGCAAGCAGTGCGCCAGTCCCTTTCCTGTCAGAAGGTGGTTGATGAACGCCGGCTTGGCTCCGATACTCCAGAGCGCCATCCAGGTAACGACAAACATGTCGGATGTTGTATAGGCCATGGCGACAACCTGGTTGGGCTTGATGCCCAGTTTCGTCTTTAACCAGTGCCCATAACGAAGCACCGTGTCGTACAATTGTGCATACGCCCACGTTTTGCCCTGATACAGAAGAAGAGGCAGGTCTGCATGGTCAGCGCGAGTGGCCCAGTACTCCAAGTCGGAGAATAGGCCGAGTCGCTGCGTCCGTTCCCTGTATGCAGTCACCACAAGGCCCTGCGCGATGCACTTGGCCATGAAAAGGTCGTACCCGATGGAGGCTTTGGCATTGACGTAGGCGAGCGCACCAAGCGCCGCTGGAGCTGCGAGCGCAAGAGAAGCTATTTCGTGGGAGCGGAGGAGAGGTTAGCTGGCTAGCACTAAAAGGCTCAACAGCTCAACGGTGGCACTCACCAGCCATGATGAGCTCGTGTCAGGAGTTAAAGCAAGAAAAAAAAAATAAAGGCCGCAAAGAGCGAGAAAAGAATCCTGCTTGCAAATGGATCTTGACATATGTCACGGCCTGCCACTTGCATATAACCGAGCGGTAGCGGAGAAAGTCTGGGGTACCCCACCAGATGTGGCAAACATGCCACCCCTTTGGACGACTGCCGTGCCTTGGCGGGAACTGAATCACGGCCGAGTGCCTACGAGTGAGACAGCAAGCAAGGGGCGGTATTGGCGGACTTTTGGTGGTCGGAAGTTGGAGTGCGGCAGGGAAGGAGGTGAGATCAGATCCGGCTATATTGATTGGAATCTCCGGAACAGGGAAGCAGCTATTCAGAGGCAAAAGCAGCAGTAAAGGCAGCGGGAAAATGGGTTCGCAGCTTCAATGTTCCGTCAGCGGGCCAGCCGGGGTGTATCTATATGAGCTAAGTTATTTGGGCGGGAAATGCCCGCGCCCGTAATTCAATCGGCGACTTCACCGCAACCACACTAAAAAGGTTATCGCACTCGCGAACTAGGTTCATGGTGAAATGCTTGATTTGGTCAGTCTTTGACTTTTGAAAATCAAGTCGAGTCTCTATTATGAAACTGAAAATTTGTCGCTCAATTTTCTTTCGCATGCCAAAGTATTTCATACAACATCTCCAGGCTCGGTTACTCGACAGTTCGGTCTACTGTGAATAGCCGGCGTCCCCGCTTCGTGTAACTAACACGCGGGCTTTGACACGTAAAGAAACGGGCGCAATTCTGTGCTACCTGTCACCGCTCTCGATCATGTCGTGCTTGTTTCTTTGAAGTCCTCTAGAAAGACTGCTGATACGCCTCAGTACTTTTTGTTGGCGGAAAGTTGACGACACTGCTTTTCTGGTCGCTGCGCGACATCGCATCTCGAACATCGGGAGCGGCTACGATCGTAGTCTCGATCACTGCCTGCACTAGTGCCCTGGGTGGCAGTTGTCACCCAGATCTGCTACCGCTGAGCAGAACAGTGTAGTCTTGGCCTACGACGCATTCCAGTATGTCCTGTGAGTAAGGAAGACCCGCTAATATTATCATCTTCTTTGTAATTATTCCTTGGCCCACTATATCGGCTTTTGCTTTCATGCCACTGGGTTACGCAAGCTATGGGCACACTTCGGCACTGTAGCTGCCGCCGCAAGCCCACTCACGGTCGCATGCGTTTCACTCAAAAACCGCCCAGAAACCGAAAACATTGCGCTACTTCCTTGAACTGCAGCCAGGCCTCGACCATTTTCTGTCCAAAGCTTCTTTGTTTTGGGTTCCGAGGCTTGATGGGTCTCGGCTCAATATCTGCCAGCTTTGCAAGGATGCATTTGCAATTGCAACTCGCGCTTCACTGGTATAGTTTCGAGACAGAAGATCCGGAAACGCGGCTCAAACCCTCATATAAAGCTGCGGAAAGGGTACATGTATTATATGGCTTAGTATTGCCAGATAAGCGTATGAGCAGCACGGGAGGAGCGCTGGCATGGACGCGATGCGATTGGTCCACAGTGGCGGAGTACTATGTCCATATTCGGATGCACCAGTCCGTCAGCATTTTCATCGTTGCATCCGCCTGTACTATGGCCTTTTTCGGAACGCACAACGGCCTCTAGCTGCCGGCCGAGCTTTCCCGTTAGTGTAGCTAGATTGGCATGCTAAAACGGGAAGCTTGGCCAGGACGACGCTGCAGGGAAGCGCCGCAAGGCGACACCGGGCGGCGCCCTCGGAGCTCGCGGGATCTCAATCGCCGCGGAAAGAGCTCGGTGAGCTGAAAGTCGTGGAGCTCCAAGAGCTTGGCTTTGAGGCTGCACGACGATCCTCATAGCTGGAGCTCGATTCGTCTCGGCAAAAGCTCAGACTCAGGACCCTGGCAAAGCTGCCTCGGTTACCCTTGCGGAACCGTTAGGTGCAGCAGACAAAAGTGATGGTAACTGGCCAATTGCACAGAGGACCCTCTGCCACAGGATAAGCTTTACGGCTTCCATGTTCCTCTTTAGGACAACGTAAACGACCTATCATGGTGCTGTTGATGCGTATTCCTACGGTTTGGTTCTCAACAAGGTTGTATTGCGTTTGCGTGTCCACGATCCGCAGTATGCAAGCCATGCAGTAGCTTACTAGATAGCTATAAAGCGTCGACATTCTCCCGTCGACAGAAACTGAGGTTGCAAAAACACCAATCACTTTAGCCCAAAACCCATTCATACCTCAAATATCATCCCCGCATACATTATGGCCCCCCGTGACGGAGATCGTTTCGACTTTATCGTCGTCGGCGGCGGCACAGCCGGCAACATTGTCGCCGCTCGCCTCGCCGAGAACCCAAAGGCCAGCATCCTCGTCGTCGAGGCTGGTATCGGCTCCTCCAAGGATAATGAGGAGATTCGAACCCCCGGCCGTGCCATGGAAATCCGCGGCAGCGAGTACGACTGGGCTTACAAGACGACCATGGTCAAGCGGGACGACTACGAACGCATCGAGAAGCCCAACACCCGCGGCAAGGCCCTCGGTGGCAGCTCTTCCCTGAACTACTTTTCCTGGGTTCCTGGATCCAAGGGCACCTTTGATCTCTGGGAAGAGTATGGCGGCAAGGAGTGGACCTGGGACCCTCTGGTGCCCTACCTTCGCAAGAGCGCCACGTACCACGACGACGAGGGCCTCTACCCCAAGGAGCTCCAGAAGATTGGTGTCGACGGCCCGATTCCCATTGCCCACGCCTCTCTGATGCCCGAGATGAAACCCTTCCGCGAGCTCCTCACCAAGGCCTGGACCTCGACCGGCGAGCCCATGTCGGAGAACATCTTTGACGGCACCATGCGTGGCCTGGTTCACAGCGTCAACAGTATCTACAAGGGTCGTCGCTCTGGTAGCTTTCTTGCCGTTGCTGGAAAGTCCAACATCACCATCCTCCCTGAGGTGCACTCCAAGAAGCTCATTATTGATCAGGCCGACCGCACCGCCAAGGGTGTGACCGTCATTGCCTCGAATGGACAGGAGCTCAACTTCTTTGCCAGCCGCGAGGTCATTGTCTCTCAGGGTGTTTTCGAGTCTCCCAAGCTGCTCATGCTAAGTGGTATTGGTCCTGCGCAGGAGCTTGCCAAGCACAACATTCCCCTCTTGATCGACTCTCCCCATGTTGGCCAGCATCTTCTGGACCACCCTGGCGTGCCCTTTGTTCTCAAGATCAAGGATGCCTACTCCATGGACAGCCATGTCCTTCGCAAGGGCCCCAAGCATGACAAGCTCCTCTCTGCTTACAGCAACGGCCATCAAGGCGCCATGGGCTCTCCCTTCCTGGAGATGATTGGCTTCCCCCGCATCGACAAGTACCTGGAGAAGTCACCCGAGTATCGCAAGGCCAAGGCCGACAACGGCGGCAAGGACCCCTTCTGCCCTTACGGCCAGCCTCACTTTGAGCTTGACTTTATCCCCCTCTTTGGCAGCGCTTTCCAGTGGCACTTTCCTCACCCCAAGACGGGCAGCTACATGACCGTCATGGTCGATCTCGTCCGCCCCGTTTCCGAGGGCGGCACCGTGACGCTCAACAGCGCCGATCCCCTCGAGCAGGCCAACATTAACCTGAACTACTTCAACAACGACCTCGACATTATTGCCATGCGCGAGGGTATCCGATACACGTACGATGTCCTGCTCCACGGTGAGGGCTTCAAGGACATTGTCGAGGCAGAGTATCCCTGGGAGATGCCCCTCGACGATGACGAGGCTATGAAGCGCACCGTGCTGGACCGCTCCCAGACTTCGTTCCACCCCTGCGGTACCGCGCGCATTGGCAAGAATATCCAGCAGGGTGCCATAGATCCTAGCCTGAAGGTCTACGGCGTCAAGAATCTGCGTGTCATTGACGCATCCTCGATTCCTGTCATTCCCGACTGCAGAATCCAGAACTCGGTTTATATGGTGGCTGAGAAGGGTGCAGATGCCATCAAACGCGACCACAAGGATCTTTACGTCTAACTCTGCATTTCATTGCTAGGAAATAGTTTGGAATAATACACAAAATTGTTTATTGATGTACTCTTCCTTTTGTCTTCGCGCGCAGCTTGTTCTTCGATTTTGCAGTTTTGACGGTTGGAATTTTCGCATTGTCTAGTTTGCCCATAAGTCGTCCTGCTTTGCGCTGGCTCGTAATCCTGGCGCCGCGCAACCTGCTGTAGATCGTCTTGGGGCAAAACATAATCTACGTTTGATTTCCATATCCACTAGAAGTTCGGGAGATCTCAGATTGGCTTTCTTGGGGAGAAGGTTATATTCCAGCCATAATGCCAACTCGAGGGTCTAGTGAGCATGAAAGTATCTCATCAGCCGCTGTTCCTGTAGCGAGATTGTTGGGGGTGAATTCGCGGTAAGGAGACTACTGATTACAATCTGAAGATGTACCTTTATTCTGAGCAAGATTATATAAGACATTCCGAATGCACATCATCGTGACCAGAAGGCAACAATTCTGTCAAAATCGGTTGTTGACAGGGATTGTGCGTCTCTGTCGTCCTTTGTGATTTCCTTTCTTAGTCGGCACGCAACACGGATCGCAATGGCAGCTTTTTGAGACGTATTCATGGCTTGGAAAATTTTGCCTTTCAAAAAGGTAGTGCGTGCGATTTCATTTTTATGAGCACTCGGGTCGATCGACCACGCTGCGAGGGCAGTGTTCACAACCGCACTAGATAACAAAGTTAGCCAGGGTAAAAAACTGTGTAAAGTAGCAGGGTGACATCACAAAAACACAACGAAAAGTGAAAGGCTGGAAGTTGCGACGCTAAGCACTCACATTGCCTCTTCCATGCGTCCTTCGCGGAACAGATGCTCAGCGACCTTGTGCGCCGCGCGCGCTGTGTACGAGTCACGTTCTCCAACCGTTTCACGCATGTGCTTCCACGTGCGCTGATGGTATTCGAAGCTCTCTTCCCACTTCCCCTGCTCTGATCGCAGGTTTCCGACCACGTATAAGAGTAGTCCTGTTCGGGCTGACTCCCGGTCGTCTTTTCCGAGCGCGGCTTCTCGCAAAGCCAGGCTCTGCTGCAGCAGCGCTTCGCATTCCTCATATTTGCCTTGCTCCAATAGAATCCAACCAAGCGTGGCTTCGCCAGCTCGGGGGATGTAATTTCCAAACGACTTTCTCAACCTCAGGCCCTCCTTCATGTCAGCTTCAGCCTCGGTATATCGCTGATCTTGCGTGCGCGAAATGCCCCTTTCTGCATAGGCCAGATATAATCTCTCATCTTCCACACCAAGATCCTCGCAGATTGAGAATACAAGATTGAAGGACTTTTCTTTGTATATTCTGCTTGCATCAAAATCACTTGCATCCATGGCAATGGCGCCCAAACAAAAGTACAAATCAGCAAGTATGGCGTCGCGATCAGCGTGTACTGAGGTTTCGCAAATTGCAAGTGCTGTGCCGAAGAACCCGTCGAAACCTTTTGTTTTCCCGCGTTCTTTTTGATACCTTCAAGGTTATTAGCGGCACATGCGAGTCGGTGATTGCAGGAGCCAACTTACCAGGCTGCTTCCACCAGAAATTTCGCGAATAATATTTTCGCAATATCAGGCAAACTGGGCAGAGAAGTCCAGATTTGGTGTAAACGTAGTGTATGCGGATAAATAGTCGAACAGACCGGCCACCTTCCGACATTAAGTCTCTGCCCCGATGCTTTTGGCTGAGGAAGCTCGGGCTCCTTGGACGGTTTCGGCAGGGCCGAGGGCCATCGCATCCATAAAACGCGCAGAATACCCTCGAATATCCTAAATCTTGTCTCCAGAGATATGCTAGTAAGTATTGCATCTTGTACAACACGATGAACAGAGATCTGCTGGTGTTGCTTGTCCCTCTGGATCAGAGACGACTGGAGAAGGTCGGATCGAGCCTCTAGGTAGTTGCTTTTCTTGAAAGGCACGTCTGCAGAAAGCAGCTCAGAGGAGGCACTTTTCAACAGCTCTTCGTCAATGTTGTCCGGGTCAAAAAACGCAATCAGCTCTAAAAGCTGCCTAGATTGTACTTTGAGCTTATGGAAAGCCCAAACTGTCGCAATAGAGTGCTGGTACGTGACGAGATTTGTGTCAAATTTCGTCTCGTACAGGCCAGCATGCTCGTCAGAATCCGTGTAAAGCTCCCAAAACTCGTTTATTGTAAGATCTTGGCGACGAATGATGCCCGCCATTTGCGAAATTGCCAATGGAATACCGCCGAGCGCGTCGGAAATACGCTTCGCGGTCTCGGCTTCGCTCTCATCTGTGGCCGCAGTGAGACGATTGAGCAGAGATAAGCCTTCTTCGCTCGAAAGAGGCTTGAGATTGATACCTGACTCTTGTCGAGTAAAGATCTTCTTCGCAAGCGGATCTCGACTCGTAATGAGGATCGATCCGCTCCCTTGTGGCCAGTAGTCGGCCAAAATGATAGGATCATCGGCATTATCAAAAATCAGCAGCCAAGTCGCATTAGGCTTTTCTGCATCGAGTCTCTGAGAGTCGTCCGAGGTTCCAATTTGCTTTCGGGGATTCGAAAGCCACCCTTTCACAAGTTCGCGGCTGACAACTTGACTACTGCACTCGACGGCGTCTTCCAAACCCAGCGCCAAGGATATTTCTTGGTACTGGCTGTCAAGTTTTGCGACTTCATCAGCTACGATCCAGAATGCGGCGTCAAACTCACAGGCGTGACGTCGATAGAATTCTCGCGCGATTTCAGTCTTCCCGATACCACCAAATCCACAAATGGCGAACTGTCGCAACGCGGCGCCAGACGCCGTGGTTGTTTTTGTCGAAGGCAAGAGCTCACCAGCGAGTCGCTGCAGAATGTCTTCCCGGCCGTAAAAGTCATCGTTTGACTTGTGGGTGTTCATAAGAGTACATGGCAAGTTAATAGCTTTGCTTGTGTCCGGTCGCGTGGCTGGGGTCTGGACCATTTCGAACCCGGACAGCGAGGTCCCCTCTGTTCCACGATTCGACGGCCATTCGGTAGCCTCAGTAGAGAGCCGCTCGTTGGTCTCAAAAACGCCAGCTGAAAGAAGGTCAGTGAGCTCTACGCAGGTGACGTGAGTTATAATAGCGTACCTCGATTTAATGGCAGCTCACTCATGGTTGGTGAATATGAGCTCATTGTTGCGTACTGATATTCCTCTGGTGCAGTTAGAAAAATGCAAAATCTAGGGCTGCGTCAATCTCACGGTCTTCTAGACGCATATCGACTAGCTTTGGCGCCTCTGCTAGTGTCTCGCAAACAAACTGGCGCAGCTGCGATAGTCCTTCACTGTCAAGACTCTTGGTAAACAAACATGTGTCATGGTGGTTGAGATTAAGACCAATCACGCTTTCCAACGGCGTGTTTATGGAGCCTGTGCTACGTGTGACGAGCTTTGAAGAATTAGAATTTGGCTTCTACCGTGTGGGGTGCTGCTTACCTGCTGGTATTTTGGGCGCAGAGCCGAGGAGTGCAGTTTTGAATCTCTCAATTCGTAGGCGGAAAGCATCGGCATTCTTAGTGCCACTGCCTCGAACCTGTAGGATAGATTGACAAGACTTGCTCCCTCCTGCTCATTACATGCAGGGTCGAATTTGATCGCTTTTCCGGCTGTTGCTTCCAGTATGTCGCGAAAACGAGCGAACGTAGCGGCTTGATCCTTACACCGATGTGGAGTGCTCAGGAAGATCAGGCCAACAATTGCGTTCACGAACGACTCGTATCTCGGAAACTGCTTGTTTGCAATACATATTGCCTGCTTAACTACAACGCCGCCTAGGCTATGGCAGACAAGCAGTAGTGGTCGGCTGGAAGCGTGAACGCCGCGATTTTCTGTATGATTCCGAAGCGCCGTCAGATGGTGGAGCAAGTCATACCCCAACATGAGAATCGATTCCCAAGATGGTTTTGTCGATGATATCGGGGAGGCATATTCGTATGCTAGAACGCGGGCCTCTGCGACGGACTCGGTCAGAGTGGACAGCCATTTATTGTCTAAAAATGGCCAGTTTTCTGGTCTTATGGTATCGATACCGGGGATAAGCACAATACTGTATCTTGTGGTCAGCCGTTTTCTTTAGTTTAAGGTTTTTCGTTTTGCGCTGTACTCGATGCGAATTGGACTGGATAGTCCTGGATCCCGCAGCACACGGATTCCGCTCTCTGTTCCTATTCGTGCGTTCGCCATGCTCCAAGACTAGTTACTTATACCAAGAAGTAGAGAGCGCTCTTAGTTTGGGGTATCAGTTCAATGCCTTCTTCGTTCATTTGCGTGATAAAAGAGCAGACAATAGTGCAGGTCTTTGACCTCGCGCTGCTAGCTATGCCTATGGGTGCGGGGGTGTGTCGCTGGCGTGGATTTATCCATTCATATTCATCCACGTAATCGTGCATATGTGGCACTTGAAGCCAATCAATCAAACCAGGGGCAATTTGGGTGGCTTGCCATGTGGCGCAATGAGACAAAGAGGATTCAGGTATAGACGAGATGCAGAGCTGACATGATATAAATTCTTGGTCGCACATTTATTATGCACAAGTAGTCAAGCTATGGTAGCTTGAAAGAGTCGCGCCTTTGTCCTCCACGAATGCAAATCCGCAAAGCCCATCTTATGACTGCTCCCGAGTCCCAGAGATAGAATACATACGCCAGCAGGGTAATGGGGACACAAACTACAAAAAACCACCAAAACTCAACGCTTCCTTGCCCTAATATATCGATGTTCATGCCAAACAAACTGGAACAAAATCCAAGCGGGATAAAAATTGTCGCCAGTATTGTTAGCTTTTTCACTCGCTCCGACTGCTCTACAGCCCTGCGAGATTCATCAATGATCGACCGATTCATTGCCAACGTTATGCCGCGACTGCATAATTTGGATAGGTTGATGCAACGTTCTCGAAGGTCCTCGTAGTCATCGAGTAGCCCTTTGACCGTGAATGAGCCACCATTGTTGCCCACTTGAAAGCTCGGTGGCGCGCCGATTTCCGCATCAATTGTGGGTTGTATGCCGGTGGCGCTTCTAGGTCCGGTCGATTCGGATTTCATGCCATGAAGTTGTTGAGCGCTTCGATCTGCAAGCCGATCTAGAGCGAATATGCTGTGCTTCAGCTGCTGGGCATGCCGGGTGAGTATTTTGGAAAAATATTGCAGGGAGCTCAGCACGTCCGTTGTGACAGCATCTGTCATTTTCTCGATATACGACTCAATTTTCGCTTGCATGAGGTTCAAAAATTGTACTTCCGAGTACGCCGCATGCGCAAATAGCGGAATGCACATGGACAGAGGCTCTGTCGGCGCTTTCCTTGCCAAATCAACCAGAGCAATAATTGAGTCATACTGCAGAGGAAGCACCGCCGTACTCTGCATTGTATGCGATGCTTCATTCATTTCGGGTTTCAGCCTATTTGTAGTTGTTCTGAAAGCCATCTTAGGATGATGCTGTATAATTGGAATTGGAGTTGCCTTGTTCAGGACGTGGCTCGTCCATGGTCCGGGCGGCGACTGCTCAAGCGGTCGGCCATGATCCATCCACACCACCACTAGTTACGATTTAGTCAGAAACATGTTTCGTGTTGATCCGACAATACTTGCCTGTCCAGCCCCTTGTGTTTTTCGTGACGCAAAGAGAAATCCATTGCTCGATAATCGAGAAAGATGAGCAAAGTGTAGCGTACTCGCGCACCACGGAATCACCACATGTGATTTTGGAGGATCTGAGCTGCTGTGCCCTGTACTTGGAAAGTTCATCAGCTTCTTTAGACCTTTGCTGGTGGATATTTTTGTCGCCAAAATCGTCTTTGTGGAGGATGGTGGTCACACATAGGCGAAAAATGTTGCTTGATGAGCTCGCGAGCGACGGAGAGCTGTATGCATGCCTTTCAATACTGACAGAGAGAAAATCCATATGCCGACGAAAGAATTCCGGGTCGACGTTGTACTTGCTTCCCACGGTAGAGACCCACCGAGGTGAAATGAAGCCCCGAATGAAGACGATCTGCCCTACATCACCAGCAGAGATGTGCATGTCGCCGTGTAGCTCCTGACTTTTCTCCGAGTCATAGCCCTCTATATGCCACTTCTTGTCTGCATTGTAGTAAACTACAACAAGGTCGTGTGTTGCACCTGCTCTGTGTACAAGCGACGGAGGTTTGGGCGACAGGCCGGATTTTGTTCTCAGGATGTTGCGGTCCTGTAGTATCCATTCTGCAAGATCGACATAATTGTTGCCAGGAAACACCGAGGTGCTGGTATATCTTTTAGAGAGGGAAATAATCGCACGCGCATAATTTTCTGGACCATCTGAGAACAATTAAAAAGATGTGGGTTAGCGAAAGCGACATCCCGAACTTGGACGGGATCTCACCGGTAGGTTTGACGACTTTATTGTCCTTCATTTTTCGCGAGATAAGGAATGTGAGGTAATAGAGTTGCGTTAGTGTTTGGAAAAAGTTGAAACGAAAGTGATGGAATGACTCTTCACAAATGTGCACCATTTCAGCTGGCTGCCTGGTCGCCTGCATGAACCGCCACCTTCAACTGCTAGCGGGCGGCTAAACTCTGAACAGGATTGGTCAGTGGCCAAGGCTGCAGTAGGTATATATGCGCCGACAAGGCGCAGATATCAATGGTTGACGTAATTTTGATTCCACTTGGCTGACAAAAAAATAGCGCTCAAGATGTATCCGCTGGTCAGTTCTGTAAATCAATACATGGCGAAGTAGCCCACAGAATGCAGAAACCGTCCGTGACAAGCAAAGTACAAGAAAAGGACGGCAGGCGTGATTTCCAATGTTCTAGCTGATGATGCCGTATCTCTGGAAATCAAAGTCACGTAGACTGCTGATGCACTCGCCCCAGCCATCATCCATTTGCCCCAGCTGATGCTCGTTGCCAAGCTCAAACATGCCAGATCTTCCCGCCAGGATCTTGCTCTGCCTTTCCCCATCAGTCTCACTCAACAATATCGGATGCGGTACCCAAATGACTCTCATACCCGCTCGCCTCGCAGCCTCCACACCTGCAATACTGTCTTCGAAGGCTAGGCACTCTTTCGGCTCGATCGCTCTCGTTCCGACAAGCCGCGTCTCATTGGTAATCGACAATGCAATATCGTAGACATCTGGAGCAGGTTTTTTCCTGTGTTTCGGTGCACCTGGATTGTCTCCTAGAATTCTTCGATTTTCGGCAAACATCTCAAGCAGCGCCTTTGTTTCTGGCTGTGTCATTTTACAGTGATAAGACTCCACAGAGCTGGTCGAAGCGACTGCCAGCTCAATCCTGCTTTGCTGAAACAGGCTGTGGGCGCTTGCCAGATTTGATACAAGCTCGAATGCTCCTTTCAACGGTTTGCACTCGGTGAATTTTTCATACATTAGTTTGCGCGATTCCTGTGCATACTGCTCGCGCGGGATCGGCAAGTTCGCCCAGTCATGAAACATGTCGCTATTTGACGAACCAGGGACGCCCATGAGCCGACAGCGCATTTCGGATGAGAGCAGAGGGCGACTGTATCGAATCATCATTTCGTTGATAGCTTCCGCGACCTTGTCTTCTGAGTCGATGAGAAGACCATCCATGTCAAAGATGCATGCCCGCACCGGCGGAAAACTAGGTGGTCAGTTGTGGTTGGAAACCGTCGAATTGAACTTACCGGGCTTCCATGATCGCCATTGTCTGGAAGGGAGTCAAACCAAGAAGAACTAATAGCGTTGAAGGGTTTTCTGCTTGTGTTTTGACGCTATGAGGCACATGAGCAAAGAGGCTGGTTCTGGGCAGACAGCGTCCAAAGCGCTCAGGGGTGGGGAAATCGCTTGGCAGCCAAGCCAAGCAAGCAAGCCTGTCATACGTCGACGTATTGCACAGAAAGGAAGATTATTCGCCCGACATCCTTTTAACATTTTACGACATTTCCTGAGATTTCAGGTACTAAAGTTCTATAGGGAAGCAGTGTCTCCAGCCTAGAAGGCCTTCATCCTGGCCAGTGGCCTTAAGTACAGTAATAATCCGCGGTTTTGAGTGAATTAGCGAACGTTATGAAGAGGCTGGAAAGCTAGCAGCCGTAGTGATGGCGACGGTGGTAGTGCTAGCTGGCAGCAATAGCAGTAGTAGCACCTAAGGGAAAAACTAGAACTTAATTTTAAGGATGCTTTAATTGGTAACTTATATGCTGCTAAATGTAAACTTAGGTACTACGCTAAAAGTGCTTTACGAGTAGGAACAGGATTTCGCGCGAATAGCAATTCTATTACAGAAACACAAAGTCGGAGCCTTTCCCGCGTGATTTATGTATTTTTAGTATTCGAGTAGCTAATTTTCTGTTAGCTAAGATGATCGACCAAATAGATAACAGTTCCGATTTAGTGCAATAACCTTGATGTCAATCTGGCAGGGTACTAGTGGCAGACTCCAGCGGGAACAGTAAAGTCTTCCTTTCTGGTATCGCCAAACTTGGCATTCTTTCCAAGACCCCTCTTAGCAAACGCCTTCCAAAGCTCACATTTATTAGCACCACCCGTCAGCGCAACATCCGCATCAATAATCGAGTCGCGAGACTGCACCATGTTCGGGTTGCATGGCTGCAGCGCAAACGAATCGATAACGAGCTTCATCGCAAGATACTTTCCGTCGGTCGGCACGCCCTTGGCATCGTATTTCGGCAGCTGAGCGTCGGTGTTTCCGTGCTTGTCAATCAGATTCCAGAGCATCTCGTACAGCGCGCTCGCCCAAATGGTGCCAATGTCGTGGACCTCGGTCAGGCCGTTGACGGAAGCATAAGTCAGAGGATTCACCGTCATGTTTGTCGAGTAGGGGTACTGCCGGTAGCCGCCGGGCTTGTTGGAGATCCAGTGCCCAAAGTAGACAATCTTGCTTCGGTTGAAGCGCTTCTTGGTGTGAATGGCAGTGGCCATGAAGTCGGACCAGCCCTCGCCCATGCCACCCGCCTCGGTGCCGCCCAAGCAACCAGTGTTGTCGGGACCGCCAGTCATTCGCATAGACACTAGAAACTTTAGCTGGATCGAGGCTGGTTTATTCGGAATCGTTACTTACCGCCGTGGGTAAATTCGTGCAATACCACGTTCGTGTCAAAGGCTGAATCGCGCTTCGGCGTAGAAGAGTTCCAGACACCCAAGCGCATCTGTCCCAGTCCGCCGTCTGGAAACGTCACGAAGCCAGCGCCATTTTCCGCAAAACCGTCCTGTGCATTGAGGACGGCCGCGTCACCGCCTTTGCCGCCGTGACCGTTATTGTTCGTTTGGAAATTGCCCGCCTTTTCATTGAATCCGAGATGCCACAGCAAATCATGATACTTGTTAATTGTATAAAAGAGCTGCGTGACAGATGCGTTGACCATCTGCTCCGGCTCGAACTTGTCCGAGTAAGGGTATACGAAGTTCCTGGTGTCGCTTTCTGGCTTGACCTGGTTGCTGCCGGTACCGGTAAAGTCAGCCTGGGCGTGGGCATTATTTCCCCAGGTTGTAGTGTAATTTGTCTCTCCGTCACCGAACCAAGTAAAAGGCGACGCCTCATTATCCCAAGGGTCATGCACGATGGCGCGGCTGCCGTCGGTGGGGTCTGAGACATTCCAAGGGAATACTTTGAACGAGCTGCTGAAGCTAAAGACATGATCGTAGACGCCATATATTTTATCGTTGGCCTTGGCATCGATGTAACTTCGGAGGAAGTTGTGCGTGGTATCCGTCTCGACTCTCCAGGTGAGCCGGAGTTTGCCGTCAGCGTCAATGACGTATGCAAGCTTCATGATGGGGTCTCTGTCGACTCCGGAGGTAAACTTGGCAATGAATGTATTGTTCTTGGTAGCATCTGGCTCCGCGGTGCTCTTCGTCACGTCAACAGAGAGCCCGAGGATCTTAGCAGCACCCTCTAAGGCGGTAATAGGGCTAGTTAGGTCCGTCTGCGCAAGAGGGTCTGCGCTGGGGAGCTCTCCGGCAAAAAAGTTGTTGCTAAAGGAGAAGACATTGCCGTCACTGCCAATGTTGACCTTGAAGTCAGCATTGTCAATGTCAATCCCGTGAAGCGTCTGCTTAAAATTGACGTGGGTAACACCGCTGGTGCTAGTGTAGTGGTCTTGTGCCAGGCGGAATTGAACACTGGGAACAGTCTTTTTGACAAAGGCCAGCGCAGCATCGACGGGGGCCGCACTTCTGGGCTGGTTGACGTGACGCTTGTTTTTGTCTCTGCTGTAGTTGGGCGAATAATGGGCCAGGTCGGGCATCGCATATTTGCGCACATCAATGCCTCTGTTGAACAGGCCTCCATTGGCGTGTGCGCCGTGGGCACTCGCGGTCGCGGCACCCAGAGCAGCAATTACTGCCACCAATTGCATATTTATCGTGTATTAGAAGACAGTTAGATAGCAACAGTCCTTATTTTTGGTCTCTCGGGCGCACTATATACTATTTCCGGGCACTTCCAAACTCGGTTACTACCGCCCGGCACTTGGTTTAGGATCAAGCGCTACTGTGACTGTCAGCTTACTTTCGAGTAAAATGAGGCAGATCTAGACTGGTGCTAAATCCTTTGAATCCGCCGGGTGCCTATTTTGTAGGCGACCCCCCTTAGGGATTTTCATTATTTGATGGCGAGCTCGACTGGGCTCTGTGGTCTGTTTTCTGAAAGGAGAACGGGAGCTCTAAACAGGCTTCACAGTATTCAACAGCTTTAATGCTTCTAATCCGTGAAAAACATAGTATTGTGCACCTTCGGAGTTGATTTCATAAATCCGAAATCTTATTCAGACCTTAGGGCCATGATTGCTCAGTGTATTGCACTTATATTGTTGAACTGCGCCCCTGGCCCTTGCAGGGTAGGCTATCACGGTGCTGCAGTCATAGGTGTCGCGAAGGAAATCTCGTGGCGAGGAGTCCCTGTTGCTGTGGCTTTTCAGGGTGTCAAAATCACAGTCAAGTCCTAGAATTGTAACGAGGCACCAATCATCTTTGAGTTGACAACCCTGCGTGTACGATGGAAAAACATGGCAATCAGCACGCCTTCATTAGAGGTCTCTTCCACCATCATGTAGGCAACGTTTTCACCATCGCTGAACATGTTACGTAGTTGGTCCTTACTTGACAATATTCATCAAGCCTACTTTAATCATTTAATTGACCAGTATGACTATATTTTAACATTTCTCTTTCAATTAGAAGGCAAAAGTAAGCTTTTCATACCAACTTATTAGCCAGTCGCGCCACGTTATCATCGCAACTAATCAGGCTCCCGAGCTCCGCTTTCTAATTATGTTGGCCGACCATGATGCCTCGGTCCTCCCTCTGATTTCCTACACTCTGCTACGATAGTTGCTCGACTCAGCAAAATGGCGGGTTCGGACACGAGCGATGAATGCGTCCAATTTTTGAATGCGCCTGGCTTCCACCAGCGGTTCTCTTTGCCCGCAACACCGGAGCGCGATGCGCTCAGTATTAGCTACTCGGATCTGGGACGCCAGCCCACCGGCAATCAGCCCAACTCGCCACCGGCTCTACTGTTCATGCCTGGAATGTTGGCTTCCCGTTTCCAAGCGGTACTGCTACACATTGTTGGCACCAAGATGGGCGTGCGCGTATTGACAATTGACAGGTGAGTGTATTCGCACGCAAAATCTGTATGCAGCAGTGCATTAATGCCAGCTAGGTTCGGTATTGGCCAATCTACAGATGTCCCCATTGCGCAGAGAATAAGTACATGGGTAGAAGTCGTACCGAAGCTTCTCGCCCACCTCGACATCCCGCACGTCGCGTTGGCCTCGCACAGTGCTGGCACCATTTATCTGTTGAACACGCTCTATAGCTGCCGGCAAATTCTCTCCCCGACGCGGCCCTATGCCGTTCTCATGGGTAAGCATACTCATACCCCGACAAAGAGACAGGGAGGGTCATTGACAGACATATCCAGCGCCTTTTGTCGATATCAGGCACTCGGGCGTCAAGTTGCTGCAGGCGGCCCAGCTCTTACCCAGTACTGTTCTGGGCTGTTTCGATAGTGTGGCCAAGTCGCTGGACACTTATGTTGGGCCCATCATTGGCTCCAGCCTAAGCTTTATGGATAGTTGGTTCCCAAGCGCTGCAGAACCGGAGTCGGCAGCTGTCGCGAGGCTCTTGCGCTGGCAGTCCGAATACGGCATGCCAAACGATTTTTTGGATGCGATTCTGCAAGCCGCTGTTCGCGCTGGTATGGCCGAGAGCACCAAAGGCCTGAATGACGAGACAAGACTCTGTTTGAAAAAAAGCGTCACGTGGGGGGAGTGCGAGGATTTTGACGAATACGTCAAGAAACTTGCCGCGCGGGAAGAGCAGCGCGCTGAAGGGTCAAGACTACGAGTCAAAATACTGTTTGCGCAGAAAGACTCCATGATAGGCCAGCGTGGCCGGCAGTACATGGAGGAGTGTTGGGAGCGCAATTGCCGCACAGAGACGGGGCAAG
Source organism: Akanthomyces muscarius (assembly GCF_028009165.1). Classification (NCBI taxonomy): domain Eukaryota; kingdom Fungi; phylum Ascomycota; class Sordariomycetes; order Hypocreales; family Cordycipitaceae; genus Akanthomyces; species Akanthomyces muscarius. Next base: position 977,500 of record NC_079243.1, on the reverse strand, counting down.
CCTTTGACGTTCTTGCCAAGACCGTCGACGACACGGATCATGATGGCGTGCCTGGAAGACTCACGGTTCTGGAGGAAATTCTAGGAGACCTGGTGGGAGAGGTCAAGGTAGCTGAGGCTGAACTTTAGATCGGTATTGTGCAGCCTGGCTAATCTATTATTTATATCACACACGACAAGGGCAGGTTTAAAGCCTAGAGAGTGCTCCCTTCAATAGTCATGTAGACGTTGAGAGTCCTGTACTGCCGTAAGTTGCAATCTCGGGGTCATGAATACCGCAGATGTAGCGCCTCCCCGCCAGGGAGTTTCTACCCCAGATCATCGTCGATAGCGCCACTGGGATGACGATGCGACAGGTGCTCATACACAACTTGAGAAAAACGGCAGATGCGTAAGCCGGACTTTGTCGATCGTTCAGTGTTGCTGATAACTACAGCGACTGATTCATACAGATATATCAATATGCATGTTGGATGTTTCGGGGAAGCAAGTAAAATTGAAGAGCACGTGAGGCAACTTCACAACACCTCAGCGGCGTGTACGTTGCCACTAACGAGCGCCCTCCAACGGAAGTCACCCTTTCCATCTTTGCAAATTTGTTTTCGTCATCATGGCAGCAGGGCTGGCTACAAAGTACGAGATCAATGCTGATATGGGCGAAGGCTTCGGCCGGTGGACAATGGCAAGTGCTGGCCTTCAAATTACCCCGCAGTGTTAAGCGTTGAGTTAGAGCACTTCTTCCCAAGGGCCCTGACAAGGACCTCCTACTACTAACTGACCCCGCGAATATTGCTTGCGGATTCCACGCTAGCGACTATTAGATTATACTTAAAACAATCTGCGTATATAAAGGCATAGTGTTAAAACTAGAGCTAATCTAAGTATTTAAGGTTTATTTAGTTTTAATAGATAGAAAATAGAAATCCTAAAAAGATTATTTAAAATTAGTATTTAAATAATATAATATAACGTGGTTAATAAGTGAGTCGCCTAGATAAGCGAGTCGCCCACTCTACCTAGTTTTTAGTACTCTTTATTTTAGTACTTCTATTACTTAATAACGATTTATAGAAGTCCCTTTAAAAAAAGTAGGTATTATTCTTACCTTTTAAGCTCTTAAAAAAGACCTAAAACTAAGTTATAAAGAAGCTATATTAATCTATAATATATTTTAAATAAATATTTATAACTAATATAATAACTAAGTTATATAATATAACTTTATACTTAATTTAAAAAAACTTACTAATTTAAAAAAGAGAGTTATAATAAAATATATTTTTTAATTAAAATTATAAAAACTTCCCTTTTAGTATATAAATATAAAAAATATAGTAAATTAACTACTTATTAAATATAGTAATAAATATATTAGAGTATATTAAGTAAAAAACCTTATATAATAATAACTAAAACTTACTATATATTTTTAATAGAGATATAATTATTAAAAGGCTAAATATAAAGATCTAACTATTATTTATAATTAGTTTATACTTTTAGAGAATATAATTATAAAATATAGTATTATAAAGTCTAATATTTATAACTTTAATAAGACTAGGTTTCTAATAGGCTTTATTATAATAAGAATAGTTATTATAAGTGCTAATTAGGTTAAAAAAGTAAAAGTAATATAGTTTAGTAATAAAAAATAGGTTATTATAATTTAAGTAGTAAATTTTTAAAACTTAATAGTACTATTATATATTATAGTAAAAAGCTAAAAATACCTTATATTTTAGTATAAAAATAAATACTTACTTTTAGATTAGTATATTAATATAAGCTTAAATAGTTAGATAATAAATAAAATAGTATAAATTAAATTAAGTATTTTAATAAATATATAAAAGATTAAAAAAAAGGTAGTTATTATCTCTTAATTTTAAATAGCTATAAAAGTTACTACTTAATTACTTTTAAGCTTTTTTACTAAAAGAAGAATATTATTACCCTCTATATATCTATATATTTTTCCTATATATTCTAGTTTTTAGATATTAGCTATTTTAGTTTACTAAAAAAGGCTTATAGGTAATAAATTAAGGATCTTATAAAGGCTAATATTATATATATTATTAAAAAAGAATTCTTTTTTATATTTTTTAATACTTATAATAAGTCTATTATAAAAGAAAATATTTAAAGTAGTTTTTAAGGTATTAAAATTACCCTTTTTAATCCTAAAAAGGTTATTTTTATCTTAAAATTTAAGTTTATAATACTAAGTCTTTTAAACTTATATTTAAAATTAGCTAGATCTTAGTATTATAAATAATAGGAAGTGATATAAGGCGACTAGGGAAGCGGCCTAAGAGGACGACCTTATAGCGCCTATAGGCTCCCTAATTAGGCCTTAAGGTTATATAACCTTATTAAATCACTAGAGTGAGTAAGCTAGTAAGTTATAAAGGGATTATAAGAGTAAGTAAGTTAGTAATCTAAGAAAAGTAATAAAGAGGTAAACTATTATATAAAGGAAGGACTATAGCTAGTCTAGATAGTTTAGATCTCTATTAATTAATTTAAGTAATAGTTTTACTATTAAGAGTTCTACTCTTAATAACTATTTATAATACTACTTAATATATTATCTTATAGCTTTTAGTCTAACTTACTCTCTAAGAAATAGACCTATTATAATTTAGTAAATAAGCTATTATTATATTTTAATTAATCCTATTTAATAAGTTACTTTAAAACTTTAAGTAACTAATATATTTATTATAAGTAGAAGAACTACTAACCTTAAAATAGAGATTTAGTAACTTATGGTTAAAATTATTAAGTTTAAGAAGTAAAACTAAAGCCTTCTCTTTTATATTAATACCCTCTATAAAACTATAGAATAATATAAAAACTAAATTACTATCTCTAAGATACCTAAAAGGGCCTAAGTAAATAAACCTAAGTTTCTTAAACTTAAACTATTTAATAGTTATAAAGAAGATATAAGAAACTTTTTTATCTAAGTCTAGACTTACTTTTAAGTTAATAATAAGATATTTAATACTACTAAAGATAAAATCCTCTATATTTGTAACCTCTTAATTAGAAAAGTAATAAAATAGTAGGAACCTATATTATAAGTATATTTAAAGTATAGTACTAAAGCTAATATAGATATTATTTATATCATTTTAGATTATAAAACCTTTAAGGACTAACTCTTTAGTACTTTTAGAAACCCTAATAAGTATAAGGAAGCTACTTAATAGTTTACTTATCTCTAATAAACTAGATCTACTATTTACTATATAAGAGAGTTTAAATAGATTATAGCTAAACTTAATTAAAAATAGGAAGCTCTAATTAAAATCTTCTATTAAGACTTTAAGGAAGAAGTTAAAAATAATATCTATTAAAAAAAATAAACTAAATTACTTAATACTTTTATTAAGATAGTTATTAAAGTAAGTAACTAATTATATAAATAATATTAAAAGAAAATAAGTAAATAAAAATATAATAACTATATTAAGTTTAATAAACTAAATATAGATAAATCTTAAAGAACCTCTATTATATATAAATACTATACTAGACTAATAGAACTTAATACTATATATAAAAAAAAGGGGAAATACTATAATTATAGTAAAATTAGATATTTTATAAATAAGTACTAAGCTTTTAAGAAATAATAAAAGCCTATTAAAGAAGGATAAAAGCTCTATATAGCTAACTATAAAGACTTACTTACTTAAAACCTTAGTATAGTAAATAGTAAAGAATATATCTCTAATACTAAATAATACCTAGAAGTGGATAAATACTACTTAGTAGATAATATTAGTTTAGATAAGTATTAGGACTTTAAGACCTAGCTAGTACCTAAGGAGGAGGATTAGGAATATAGCACTTAGCTATTAGTATATATAACTAGGCTTAACCTAACTAATACTTTTATATATATTCTATACCTTTAAGGACCTAGTAACCTTATTAGTATATTATTAATAAAAAAAGGGGACCTTAAATCTATAGTTATTATAATCTATAATATAGATATTATAGACCTTATAATACTTATAGAATTACTATACTAACCTATTAGAATAAGTACCGCCTATATCTAATAGAACCCTATTATAAGTATATTATATAGAGAACATACTATAATTTTATAGGCCTCTTACTTATATTATAGATACTAGAGACACCTCTAGAAGAAACTTAAATATAGATAGTTTTTTAAGTTATAGTATATAAACTAAGGACCCTTTTTAGAGATAGACCTCTAATACTAGAAGAGCTAAAAGAGAACCTCTAATATATTACTTCTTAAAAAGAATAATAATATAACTTACTATATTAAGGATAAAAATATATATACTATTTAAGTTATAACCTTATATTATAAAGATAGAGGAAACTATATAGTAATAAGAAACTTACCTAATCTAAGTTTAATTAATATAGCTAGTAAGTAACTAGAATATTATCTAAGCTCTAAATAGTTAGAAGATTATTATTAATAATTATAAAAGAAGGAATATAAATAAAAGAAGAATTTAGGAAAAAATAGTTATTATTAAACTTCTAACTAATTCCTTAATAGAGATCTAATAGGTCTCTATATACTATAAGTATTAGTAGTACTATATACCTTATAATTACTATAACAATTATAAGAAAAAAGATCTAGGTAATAATTAATAGTAGAGTATAAGGAAACTTTATCTTACTAAATCTTATTAATAAATTATAATTACCTTAGATTATAAAAGATAAGCCTTATTAACTTATAATTATAAAGAGATATATAGTAAAATTTAGTTAAAAAGTAGTTAATATAAAAGTAATATAACTTTTAATTAATATATAAGGTATAAAATATTATATTATCTTAGATATTATAGTAATTTTAAAATATAATATTATACTAAGAATATCTTAATTATAAGTAAGTAATCTTTAAGTTAACTAGAAAATAGGCTAACTTTAATAAAATCTATTAGGATATAATTATAATACTAAGAGTGGCTTATAAGGAGTACTTTAATTAAATTAAAATAGGCCTTTAAGAATATATATAATTATTAGAGAGCTTAAAGCTAGTATAATAGAGATTCTTAAAGAATATTTAAAGTATACTAAGTTATTTAGTAGAGAGCTAAAAATAGGACTATTAAAGTATTTATACTAGGACTATAAGATTAAACTCTAACTTAATACTAAACTAATATTTAATAAAATATATTTTTAGAACTTTATATAAGATAAAACTCTTAAAGAGTATTTAAATAAGATATTATAGAAGGAATATATATAACTATTAGAGTTTTTAGTAGGATATCTAATCTTATAGGTATTAAAGAAAAATAGAAAACTATAACTATATATTAACTATTAGTAACTTAATAAGATTATAATTAAGAACTAATATCTATTACTACTTATTATAAAAATATAAGATAAGTTTAGATAAACTAAATAGTTTATTACTTTTAACCTAAAAAAAACTTATAATCTAATTTATATAATTAAGAGCTATAAGTAAAAAACTACCTTTTAAATTATAAGAGAACACTTTAAGTATTTTATAATACTATTTAGCCTTATTAATATATTTATAATATTCTAAACTATAATTAATAATATCTTATAAAAATAACTTAATAAATTTATTATTATCTATCTTAATAATATCTTTATATTTTCTAATATATTTAAAGAATATAAGAAATATATATATAAAGTATTATAGATACTTTAAGATAATAAACTTCTTATTAAAAAAAAGAAAAGTAAATTTTATTAGTATAAAGTTAAATTCCTAAGATATAAAATTATATTAGGATAAATTAGAATAAGTCTATTTAAAATTAAAGATATTTAAAACTAGCTTATACTAACTAATATTAGAGAAGTAAGAGGATTTCTTAGATTTATAAACTTTTATTAACACTTTATTTATAGATTTAGAGAAATTATAATTCCTCTTACTAACCTTATAAAAAAGGATAATAAATTCTAATAGATAGATAAGGAAGCTAATACCTTTTAGAAACTAAAAGAGAAAATCCTAAATAAGTATAATAATAGCTTATTTACTAAGTTATAGTAGGTCTGTTTCTTAGATAGTAAGTTAGGCTAAAAGTTATAGGGTAGTATATTAAGTAGTATTATAAACAGTTATTAAGAGTAGAACTCTTAATAGTAAAACTATTACTTAGATTAATTAATAAAAATCTAAACTACCTAGCTATTAGAATACTTCTTCTTTAAGTACTTATCTATCTCTCTATTATATTCCTTAGCTTACTATACTTACCTATAATCATAGTACACACTACTTACCACACTTACTAGTAGGTAAGGTGATTAGTTATATAACTATCTATCCTAATTAGGTAATCTATATACACCTATAAGGCCGCTACCTTAGGCCGCTCTTATACCTACTTCTATTCTTTCTTCGTTTATAATATAATACTCCTCCCCTATTAGTCTTACCCTTAAGACCTATTATTTTAGCCTAGTTAGTATATTTTAAACTTCCCTCTTATATTATTATATTTTTCACTATATCTAGTTATATTAAAAAATCACGCTTATAGAAGTCTATAAAACACGATATTACTACTAAGTGTTTTCACTTATTATAATATATTAAACTTTATAATACTAATTCTTAGTAGGACATTATACCCTATACTCCTTACTTTTATTATAGTATATAATATATAATAGTTAATAATAAGAACTATTATTCTAAGTATACCTAATATAACTGTCCTTATAATAGTATCTTTATTAGTATTTTATTAGAGAGGGCTATTATAACTTTAAATAAAGTATCTATCTAAGAACTAGAAGTGGAGAATATACTAGCTAAAGCCTAGAAAAAGGCTCTAACTACTTACTAGGATATAGTAGAAGCCTTAGGTCGTCTAACCTATCTTTAGAAGTAAAAGCAGCTCCTCTATTCTAAGGAGAAGGAGTTATTTTATTATAATATAGTAGAGTTAGATTAGGAAGATAGGGTAATAGAGGTTTCTCCTACTAATCTTATTTTACTTAAGTTAGAGGCTATAACTAATACTTATATAGTTAGTAGGTTTAATATAGTAGACTAAATTATAGTATTTTCTAATAGTTTATAGATACCTATAAAGAAGCTTAATAAGTAGAATATCACTCTTTAAACTACTAGAGTAGATCTAAGTAATTTATAAGGCTACTATTAGCTCCTAGGTATTTTTAGAGTTTAGATATCTTTTCTATTTAATAAAATATTTATATTTCTTAATATTTCCTTATACTTTAAGTATTTTCTTAATTTTATATTTATTATTATTTTCTATAATAATATTTATAATAACTATAATATTATCTAGTACTTTCTCTAATAGTAAAATATAGAATATAAGATAGATTTATATTCTATTAGATAAGGATAGTTTATAGTTAGTATTTAATATTTTTTATTTAATAAAGAATAGTCTAATTTTCTTTTAGTTAAGTTTATTATTAGGTTACTTTATTTTAATATTTTTATATATAAGGTAGACTTTATATCCCTCCTTTAGGATTAGTACTAATAATCTCTTTTTATCTATATAGTACTTTATATAGTTTTATAAAAATATCTATTCTTATTATAAGTGTTTTTATATATTTATAATTATTACTATATATACTATAACTATTAGTATATTTATATTTTATATTATATATATTTTAATAATAAGATTAAATTTATAGTTTACTTTAAATAGTAATATCTTTATATTATTAATTTTAGAGTTATTATAAGCCTATTATATAAGTAGTAGCTATTCTATCTAATTATCTTATTAGTAGTTAATATAGCTTTATAGGTATTATTCTAGTATTTAGTTTAAGATCTTAGTCTAACTATTTAACTATAAATAAAATATTATAAATAAGCTTTACTTAATTTTTATTATTTCTATAAAGTATTTCTAAAAGTTTAATATAAATAATTTATTATAATCTAATATAAGTTTTATTAGTAGTCTATATTAAGTAATAACTATTTTAAAGAATATATATATTAGATTTTTAGTATTACTAGATTCTATATAAGGGATATAATAAATATACTTTATAAGTTTATTAATAATAACTAAAATACTATTATAAAGTACTCTTATTATTAGTTCTTTAGACTTTAATAGTTTAATAATAAAGTCTATAATAATAGTCTATTATACTCTTTTAGGTAGTAATATTAGTTATAGCTTATTATAAAGTATATATTATACTAACTTTACTTTATTATAAATATTATATTTCTTAATAATTTCCTATATAATCTTCCTACTTTTAAGAAAGTTATAAGATCTTTATAGTTAACTAATTATTTTTATAATACTTTAGTGTCTATATAAGGGGTATATATATATTTCTTCTATAAGCTATTTTTATAATATAGCTAAGATATATAGTTAATTATTATAAAAATAGTTATTTTCTTTTTATATAAAAAATAAGGTTAATCTTTAAGTATTAATTAGATAGTCTTTTTAGATTCTTAACTTAATTCTTTATAGCTAGATATTATCTAATTATACTTATTAAGTTATATTAATTTCTTAGGTACCTAATATAAGGTTCTTATTTTTAGTTTAGTATAATAAAGGTATATTATCTATTTATTATTCTATTTTTAAATCCTCCTTTTAGCTAAGTATATTTATTTTTCTATTTTTAGATCTTTTATAATATATAATTTTAAAATTATAATCTATTAGGGTTTTATACTATTTAATTTATTATTTATTTAGATCTTTTATAGTTATAAAGGAGATTAGGTTCTTATAGTTAGTATAAATCTTAACCTTATAGTTTACTCCTTTTAGATAATATTTCTATTCCTTAAAGGCTTTAATAATAGCTATAAGTTCTTTATTATATATATTATAGTTTAATTCTAATCTATAAAGTTTCTTAAAGAAGAATATAATTAGGTAGAGTTAATCTTTATTATCTTATTATTTAAGTTATCTATTAAGTATATAGTTAGAAGTGTTAATTTCTACTTTAAAAGGTTTTTTAGAATTAACTATAAGTAAAACTAACTTATTTAGGATTTTCTCTTTTAGTTTTTAGAAAGTATTAGCTTCCTTATCTATCTATTAGAATTTATTATCCTTCTTTATAAGGTTAGTAAGAGGAATTATAATTTCTCTAAATCCGTAGATAAAGCGTTAATAGAAGTTTATAAATCTAAAAAATCCTCTTACTTCTCTAATATTAGTTAATATAAGCTAGTTCTAAATATCTTTAATCTTAGATAGACTTATCCTAATTTATCTTAGTATAATCTTATATCCTAAAAATTTAACTTTATATTAATAAAATTTACTCTTTTCTTTTTTAATAAGAAGTTTATTATCTTAAAGTATTTATAATACTTTATATATATATTTTTTATATTCTTTAAGTATATTAGAGAATATAAAGATATTATTAAAGTAAATAATAATAAATTTATTAAGCTATTTTTATAAAATATTATTAATTATAGTTTAAAATATTATAAGTATATTAATAAGGCTAAATAGTATTATAAAATACTTAAAATGTCCTCTTATAGTTTAAAAGGCGGTTTTTTACTTATAACTTTTAGTTATATAAATTAGATTATAAGCTCTTTTTAAATTAAAAGTAGTAAACTATTTAGCCTATTTAAGCTTATCTTATATCTTTATAATAAGTAATAATAGATATTAGTTTTTAATTATAATCTTATTAAGTTATTAATAGTTAATATATAGTTATAGTTTCCTATTTTTTTTTAGTACTTATAAGATTAGGTATCCTACTAAAAACTCTAATAGTTATATATATCTCTTTTATAATATCTTATTTAAATACTCTTTAAGAGTTTTATCCTATATATAGTTTTAAGGATATATTTTATTAAATATTAGTTTAGTATTAAGTTAAAACTTAATCTTATAATCTTAGTATAAATACTCTAATAGTCCTATTTCTAGCTCTCTACTAAATAGCTTACTATACTTTAAGTATTCTTTAAGAATCTCTATTATACTAGCTTTAAACTCTCTAATAATTATATATATTCTTAGAGGCCTATTTTAATTTAATTAAGGTACTCCTTATAAGCCACTCTTAGTGTTATAATTATATCCTAATAGATCCTATTAAAGTTAGCCTATTCTCTAATTAACTTAAAGATTACTTACTTATAATTAGGGTATCTCTAATATAATATTATATTTTAAAATTACTATAATATCTAAAATAATATAATATTTTATATCTTATATATTAATTAGAAGTTATATTACTTTTATATTAATTACTTTTTAGCTAAATTTTACTATATATCCTTTTATAATTATAAGTTAGTAAGGCTTATCCTTTATAGTCTAAAATAATTATAATTTATTAATAAGATTTAGTAAAATAAAGTTTCTTTATACTCTACTATTAATTATTACCTAAATCTTCTTTCTTATAATCTTTATAATAATTATAAGGTATATTATATTACTAATATTTATAATATATAGAGACCTATTAGATCTCTATTAAGGAATTAGTCTTAATTATAATAATAACTATTATTTCCTAATTTCTATTTAGTATCTTCCTCTTATTAGTTTATTTTCTAGAATATTTTAAAAATAGTTAGTTTTCTTTTATTAGAGCTTTAATAATAGTTAGATTATCTACCTTTTATATTAATTAAATATAAGCTAAGTATACTTCTTATTCTTATACTATTTCCTCTTTCTTTATAGTATAAGGTTATAGTATAAATAATATAAGCGTTATTATCCTTAATATAGTATATCCTATCCTTATTTTTCTTAAAGAGTAAGGTAAAGCTAATTATTTTCTATATCTTCTAGTACCTAAGGTTAGTTTTAAGGTAGGGTTTATAGTTAGTAGTGGCACTATAGTGTAGGAACTATCTATACTTAAGTTTCTTTTATAGGTGTTATTTATAGTTATTATATAAGTATAACACTTAAGAGATTATTATATATTCTTAGTATATAGGGTTAAGTACTAGATAGAGTAGAGTAGTTTTATTAGTTTATATAGTAGTGTTATCTTCTACTAAGAGGAGTTAGTAAACTAATATAATTAGGTTAGATATATTAAATCTATTAATTATAACTATAATTAGTTTAAAGTCCCCTTCTCTTATAAATAGGGCACTAACTAAGGTACCTTTAGGTTCTAGTATTATTAAAATGTAATTAAATACTTCTTTTATATCTAGTTTAGTAAATATAAGACTATTATCTTTATTAAGTACTAATTAGGTTCTAAATTCCTAGTCTTTATCTAAGCTAGTATTATCTACTAAATAGTAGTAGTATTTAGGCTTAGAGATATATTTTTTACTATTTATTACACTTAGATTTTAAATAGGTAATTCTTTATAGTTAGCTATATAGAGCTTTTATCCTTCTCTAATAGGCTTCTATTATTTCTTAAAAGCTTAATACTTATTTATAAAGTATTTAGTTTTACTATAATTATAGTATTTCCCTTTTTCTTTATATATAGTATTAAGTTCTATTAGTCTAGTATAGTGTCTATATATAGTAGAAGTTCTTTAAGATTTACTTATATTAGGTTTATTAAACCTTATATAATTATTATATTTCTATTTACTTATATTTTCCTAATATTATTTATATAGTTAATTATTTATTTTAATAACTATTTTAATAAAGGTATTAAGTAGTTCTAGTTATTCTTCTTAGTAGATATTATCTTTAACTTCTTCTTTAAGGTCTTAATAGAAGATTTTAATTAGAGCTTCCTATTTTTAGTTAAGTTTAGCTATAATCTATTTAAACTCTCTTATATAATAAATAATAAATCTAGTTTATTAAAAATAGGTAAGCTATTAAGTAACTTCCTTATACTTATTAGAGTTTCTAAAAGCACTAAGAAGTTAGTCCTTAAAGGTTTTATAATCTAAAAAGATATAGATAATATCTATACTAACTTTAGTATTATATTTTAGGTATACTTATAATATAGGTTCTTACTATTTTATTACTTTTTTAGTTAAGAGATTACTAATATAGAGGATTCTATTTTTAGTAGTATTAAATATTTTATTATTAACTTAAAGGTAAGTTTAGGCTTAAATAAGGAAGTTCCTTATATCTCCCTTATAACTATTAAATAGTTTAGGTTTAGGAAACTTAGGTTTATTTATTTAAGCCCTTTTAGGCATTTTAGAGGTAATAATTTAGTTCTTATATTATTTTATAGTCTTATAGAGGGTATTAATATAAGAGAGAAGGCTTTAGTTTTACTTCTTAAGCTTAGTAATCTTAGCTATAAGTTACTAGATCTTTATCTTAGGGTTAGTAATTCTTCCACTTATAATAGATATATTAACTATTTAAAGTTTTAAGGTAACTTACTAAATAGGATTAATTAAAATATAATAATAACTTATTTACTAAGTTATAGTAAGTCTATTTCTTAGATAGTAAGTTAGGCTAAAAGCTATAAGGTAGTATATTAAGTAGTATTATAAATAGTTATTAAGAGTAGAACTCTTAATAGTGAAACTATTATTTAGATTAATTAATAAAGATCTAGACTACCTAACTACTAGAATATTTCTTTTTTAAGTACTTATCTATCTCTCTATTATATTTCTTAGCTTACTATACTTACCTATAATTATAGTGCGTACTACTTACTACACTTACTAGTAGGTGAGGTAATTAGTTATATAACTATCTGTCCTAATTAGGTAATCTATATACGCCTATAGGGCCGCTGCCTTAGGCCGCTCCTACGCCCACTTCTATTCTTTCTTTATTTATAATAATAAACTAGTTCTACTTATAGTTAACTCTAATAAACTATTTAAAGTTAAAACTAACACCTTAGACTATATATTTAGTAAATAACTTAAATAATAAGATAATAAAGACTAACTTTACCTAATTATATTCTTCTTAAAGAAACTCTATAAACTAGAGCTAAACTATAATATATATAATAAAGAACTTATAACTATTATTAAAGCCTTTAAGGAATAAAAGTATTACCTAAAAGGAGTAAACTATAAAATTAAGGTCTATATTAACTATAAAAACCTAACCTCTTTTATAACTATAAAAGATCTAAATAAATAATAGATTAAATAGTATAAAACCCTTATAAATTATAATTTTAAAATTATATATTATAAAGGATCTAAAAATAGAAGAGTAGATATACTTAGGTAAAAAGAGGATCTAAAAATAGAATAATAAGTAGATAATATATCCTTATTATACTAAACTAAAAATAGGAACCTTATATTAGGCACTTAAGAAATTAATATAACTTAGTAGGTATTACTAGATAATATCTAATTATAAAGAATTAAGTTAAGAATCTAAAAAGACTATCTAATTAATACTTAAAGATTAACCTTATTTTTTATATAAAAAGAAAATAACTATTTTTATAATAATTAACTATATATCCTAACTATATTATAAAAATAGCTTATAGAAGAAATATATATATACCCCTTATATAGACACTAAGGTATTATAAAAATAATTAGTTAATTATAAAGATCTTATAACTTCCCTAAAAGTAGGAAGATTATATAGGAAATTATTAAGAAATATAATATTTATAATAAAGTAAAGTTAGTATAATATATACTTTATAATAAGCTATAACTAATATTACTACCTAAAAGAGTATAGTAGACTATTATTATAGACTTTATTATTAAACTACTAAAGTCTAAAGAACTAATAATAGGAGTACTTTATAATAGTATCTTAGTTATTATTAATAAACTTATAAAGTATATTTATTATATCCCTTATATAGAATCTAATAATACTAAAAATCTAATATATATATTTATTAAAATAGGTATTACTTAATATAGACTACTAATAAAACTTATATTAGATTATAATAAATTATTTATATTAAACTTTTAAAAATACCTTATAGAAATAATAAAGATTAAGTAAAGCTTATTTATAATATTTTATTTATAGTTAAATAGTTAAATAGAAATTCTAAACTAAATATTAAAATAATACCTATAAAGCTATATTAACTACTAATAAAATAATTATATAAAATAGCTACTACTTATATAATAAGCTTATAATAACTTTAAAATTAATAATATAAAGATATTATTATTTAAAGTAAATTATAGATTTAATCCTATTATTAAGATATATATAATATAGAATATAAATATACTAATAGTTATAGTATATATAGTAATAATTATAGATATATAAAAATACTTATAATAAGAATAGATATTTTTATAAAACTATATAAAGTACTATATAGATAAAAAGAGATTATTAGTACTAATCTTAAAGAAGAGATATAAAGTCTACCTTATATATAAAAATATTAAAATAAAGTAACCTAATAATAAACTTAATTAAAAGAAAATTAAACTATTCTTTATTAAATAAAAAATATTAAATACTAATTATAAACTATTATTATCTAATAAAATAAAGATCTATCTTATATTTTATATTTTATTATTTAAAAAAGTACTAAATAATATTATAATTATTATAAATATTATTATAGAAAATAATAATATATATAAAATTAAATAAATACTTAAAGTATAAAGAAACTATAAGAAATATTAATATCTTATTAAATAGAAAGGATACCTAAACTCTAAAAACACCTAGGAGCCTATAAGGAACCTTATAAGTTATTTAGACCTACTAAAGGCTTTTACTAGCAGTTAGTAAGGGGCCTAGCTTAGAAATCTCACCTAGACTAAACTATAACTAGTTAGGCTTATTAGGAACACCTAACACCTATAAATTATAAATAACCTACTATTTATAGGAGCCTAGGGTAAGGAGGATATTATCCTCCTTATCTAGCTTTTATATACCCTATTTAAATAGCTTCTAGCTCTTATTCTTTACTAGATAATAAGTTTTATAGATCTATATTAAATAATTTATAGCTTAAGACAGTTAAACTTATAGTTTAACTAAACGCTTTTTAGCCTTTTCCTTAGTATTATCTAGTTTCCTCTACTATATAAGTAAATATAAAACTATAAAAATAAAATTAGTAAAGAAAATATATAACTAAAAAAAGAATAAAACCTATAAGAAGATATTACTAGTATACTATTATAAGAGTGACTATAATAGATATACTCCTTATAGTAAGTCTTACTATTAGTAAGATAATACTTTAATTAATAGTTAAAATAATAAGTATATAGTATCTTAGTATCTTAATTATAAAAAGTAATAAAAGACCTTAGGGTGTCTTATTTATTAGATTTTTAGGAATAAGGTTTTTCTATATAACCTAATATATTATTAGTATATAATAATAAAGGAGGGAAGTTCTATATACCTACTAAATAAATAGCTAGAATAGGATTAATAGCTTTAAGGATAAAACTAATAGAGAAGGAGTATTATATTATAAATAATAAAAAGTAATATAAGGTGACTAGAGAAGTGGCCTAAGAGGACGACCTTATAGCGCCTATAGGCTCCCCGATTAGGCCTTAAGGTTATATAACCTTACTAGATCACTAGAGTGAGTAAGCTAGTAAGCTATAAAGGGATTATAAGAGTAAGTAAGCTAGTAATCTAAAGAAAGTAATAAAGAGGTAAACTATTATATAAAGGAAGGACTATAGTTAGTCTAGATAGTTTAGATCTCTATTAATTAATCTAAGTAATAATTTTACTATTAAGAGTCCTACTCTTAATAACTATTTATAATACTATTTAATATACTACCTTATAGCTTTCAGCCTAACTTACTCTCTAAGAAATAGACCTATTATAACTTAGTAAATAAGCTATTATTATACTTAGGTCTTTTAGATACTAAGTATAGTAAATAAAGTGGTTTTATAGTCTTTAATTCTAAAAAAATAAATTACTAATTACCTAAATAACTCTCTAACTAAAAGTCTTAATATACTTAATAGTTTTAAAAAAGGTATAATAGTTATTATATATAAAGTTATATTTTTATATATTTAGATATAAAGCCTTAAAGTTATAAATAAGCTAATTAGTAAGTACTAATAGGCTAAAAAAATAAGGCTATAAACTAAAAGATCTTTTTTTATATAAGATATAAAAGATTTAAAAAAGTAGATAAATATAAATAATTAAGTAAAAGATAAAATATAAGCTTATAGTTATTATAAAGTAAGGGTTAAAATATATAATTAGTAATATAATATATATAGTTAGACTAATTATAATATATATACTTATATTATAGATATAAATATTAGTAAAGAAAAGGGTTTTAATTAATTTTAGATGTTTTTTTATATTATAGTTAAGTTATTAATAGTTAAAGGGTAAAGGGTTAGGGAATATAGGTGACTTACTTATCTAAGTGACTTACTTATTAACTATATTAATTAATAAATAAGTAATATAAATAATATAATTAATAAGTAAGTAAGCTAGATAAATAAGTAAGCTATTATATTATATTTTACTAACTTTTATTTAAATATATATATTACTTAATAATAACTAATAGAAAATATATTAAAAGAAGTAAGAATTATTTTACTTATCTATAATTTAATATATAATATTAAATTATCCTATTTAAACTAGATATTTATATAAGATGATATTAGTTACTTCTTATCTTCTAAGCACCTTATATATTAGGCACTAAGCTCCCTAGCACTAGAATCAAGTATTTCTGTAGTTAACTAACTGTACACACAGACTTCCGCTATTATGTCCTCTATATCGCTGTCCACGCGAAGTCCCAGCCGAACGAAGCGCAAGCTACGCACACTAGAAACCTAGAAGCACTACTGCCTTCCCCGAGCAGGCGAGGAGACGCACTAGAGTAGGCAGAGACTCTAGTATTGCAAGCAATGTTGTAACACATTATAGCGAACGATCTCGACCACGAGCGCGAAACGACACATGCGGAATGCACACAGGACTACAATGGAGGAGGAGGAACGGCCGACCAAGAAAGCGCTACAGCAGTCCCTAGAAGTGGCGTTTATGCATGCAGAACGAGCTGGGATATTGCAACCCGCACATTCGCGTTCACACTCGTCCTATCACTTTTCACCGTTACGCGCCGGCCGTTTCGACGGAAGTTGGCGTTGTTTTCCCGCCACGGCCCGCCAGCCACTTCTAGCCTTGTGGAGGCATATGTAGGGCACTAGTGGGGGGCTGCCTTACACTAGTACTTTAGTGTGTGTGGTAACTATCACTAACAAAGAGTTCTATTCGTTGTTGGATATTTCATTTGTAACATTGCGCCGTGGCAGTGACTGGCCATGAAACAAGCCGCCCTAGTGTTCTCGCAACAAATTTATATCGTTACTAACCCGTTTCCAGATACAAAGCACGTGTAGTGTTCTAACCGTACAGACTACGATCCCCAGTAATTATGGCAATTTCTTATTGGGTAGTTACTATTGGTGATGTAGCCGCCAAGAATAATCTGCGACAATTTAGTTGGCAGACAATGCGTCCGGGATCTGCACGCGTCCATGATTGCCAGTAGCCTTGTTGTCACCCATAGCACTGCTGATGTGCCTGATCACGCGAACATAGCTGCCAGGATTCTGAGACCGTCGCTGCCAGTGTGGGGCACTTTGACATTTTCTCGATTTCCTTAAGAGGGTGTCACTTCCACAATACAATCTATTTCTATGCTTACCATACAAACTCGTACATAGAATGCATTTATTGTATGAGGGTTGCCACCAGCTGTTGCTCCTCCCAACAAAGATCCTGACACTTGCTGGCGCTTTCTGGCCTTCAGAAGGTACGAGTACCACTTGGCCCAAAGCAAAAGGGAGCTCAGTGGTTACGATACCTCAACAAGAGACTAACTGGAGCTTGTATAAACAGAACTCGCTCGCACCGGACTTGTCGCGATCGCGCCCAACACAATCATGACCGATTTACCCACGCAGAACCCCAACGCCATGCCCGATGACCCACGTCTCGAGGCATGCGAACCATTACTTGATGCCGCGCCGAAACCGACTGGCGCTTTATTTGGCAATGCTGCTTCCAATCCCTCTAAGATCCCAGGCCGTCATACTGGGTTTGGATTTTTTGACTCTTCTGCTTCGGATCCCTCCAAACCCCCAGACGGCCAGACTGGTGGATTGTTTGGCGGCATTCAGCCTCCCGACCAAAGTCAGACTGGTGGATTATTTGGCAGCATTCAGCCTCCCGACCAAAGTCAGACTGGTGGGCTATTTGGCGGCAAACAACCTCCCAAGCACAGTCAGACTGGTGGATTATTTGGCAATGCTGCTTCGAATCCCTCTAAGATCCCAGGCCGTCATACTGGGTTTGGATTTTTTAACTCTTCTGCTTCGGATCCCTCTAAACCCCCAGACGGTCAGACTGGTGGATTGTTTGGCGGCATTCAGCCTCCCGACCAAAGTCAGACTGGTGGATTATTTGGCAGCATTCAGCCTCCCGACCAAAGTCAGACTGGTGGGCTATTTGGCGGCAAACAACCTCCCAAGCACAGTCAGACTGGTGGATTATTTGGCGGCATGCAGCCTCTCAACCATAGTCATAATGGTGGGCTATTTGGCGGCAAACAGCCTCCCAACCACAGTCAGACTGGTGGATTATTTGGCGGCATTCAGCCTATCAACCACAGTCATACTGGTGGATTGTTTGGCAGCAAACAGCCTCCTAACCACAGTCAGACTGGTGGATTATTTAGCAACATTCAGCCTCTCAACCACAGTGATACCGACACTAGTAGTCAATTATCCGATGGCGTTTCTCCTTCGAAAATAATCAATAGCCCAAAAGATCATACAGGTAATGGTTTGTTTTCTGCTACTGCTCCAAACCCTTCCAAGGCTACAAACAGTCATAGTCTTGGTGGCCTATTTGGAGAGCACAACACTAGCGCAGAACGCGATGCAGACGCTGAGAATCCCGGCCTTGGACTGCGCATCCATGCAGACGCATTAAGCAACTTTGTCAATGCTCCAGAAAATACTACCAATAGTATACTGACACAGCTGGCGCATGACTGTGAACGGAAGCGCCTTTTTGTATGCTGCGACGGCACCTGGAACAACGCTTCAGGCACAGCTGCACCCATGACCAATGTGGCAAAGCTAGCTAGGGCTGTTTCCCGGCTTGGAAGAGACGCTTGTGGAATTCCAAAGAGTCGAGTGGACGGGAAGAGCCGCGCCACCGAAGATCAACGATATGGTGTTGTCAGGCAAGTGGTATATTACTCCAGTGGTATAGGGACTCAGTCAACCTTGGCAGTTGACAGTCTTTTCTCGGGGGCTTTTGGTAAAGGTGAGGTACTGCCCACAGCTTTGACGGCATATTCTAACCTATAAAAGGAATCGATGCGAATATTCTGGCTGCTTATTGCTTTCTGTGCAACAATTTTAATGGACGATCCTACCTCGATGAGATTATCTTGGTTGGATTCTCTCGAGGCGCATTTGCCGTTCGATGCCTCGCACATTTCATTAATGCTGTTGGTCTGCTTCGGCGAAAAGGCCTAGTTTTTCTTCCGACAATTTACCAATCTTGGAAAAGAAGTGCAGAAGGCCTAAAGGGCGCATCAAAGAAACTACAATCCGAACTAGAGACCTTGGGCCACCTCCGAATGCCTGGTATCACTATCAAGGTGCTTGCCGAATGGGATACTGTTAGTGCTGTGAGGTCAGTTTGGCCGTGGAAGAAAAAGAAGCTGTCATTCGTAAGAGACAGAGTTCCGGAGAATGTTAAGCATGTCTTCCATGCCGTCGCAATGCATGAGAAGAGGAAGAGCTTCAAACCGATGCTCTGGAAAGAAAAGGTCGCGTCTCACACCAAAGTTGAACAATGCGCTTTTGTCGGCTGCCACTCTGATATTGGGGGTGGGAATGCAGATCCTGGCCTTTCAACGCTGACCCTTTTTTGGATGGTCTCGCGAATTGAAAGTGTCTGCGGGGCGGGATTCGACTATGAGGCTTTACTTCCTTTTGTTACACCCTTGCAAGCCTCGTCGAGGGAAAAGCTCATGCAGCTCAATAACCTGGCAATTACAAAAGGTACGCCGCTGAAGCTGATAAGTCTGTCGGCATGTACTAATTCTGACGCTTAATAAAACTAGGGCGAGTCAATGAGTCGCGAAAAGGCCTTTGGCTGGTAACCTACTACCTGAGTCTGGGTCTTTTAGACGGAAAGCGTGATTCATTCTTATATCAGTTTGCCCAATTTGCTCGGCCTCAAAACTGCAATGAGTGTACGAGATTGAACGCAAAGCCGTCAATATCGGAAGCAGTCGAGCTTCAGATTCATTTTTCCGCACGCCTACTTCACACCAGACTCAGCTCGGATCCGCGATTAAAATGCGGTCTCTTCGAGAAGTTTCGACTGGATACTCGAACTAGACAGTGGCACAAAAGATCGTCTGATTCGCTATCCATCGATGAAGCTAGAGTTTCCGCGCACGAGGAAAAATTCCTTGCTGCTTGGATTGAGCTTGCTGTGGCAATTGTCGAGAGAAAGGATGATTTCGGATTCTTTGAGGGCATAAACTGGAGAGAGATCCAACAAGGACTAAAAGCCCTCGGCTGGGGGGATTCTGCTGATGAATGCCCGTATTCCGAATCGCTTATTAGCCTTATACAGGAAGAGGTTAAAAGGAGGCAGGATATAGCTCTAATGGCTACTAAATAAATAGTAATAAGTTATTAACTAATTATTATAAGTTAAAATAATAAGCTACTATTATATATATACTTACCTTTATAATATAAAGAAATAGGAAATACTATTAAGATTAATATATTATATTAAGCTAAATAATTACTTATATTAATTGATTCACTTGATCCCTCTCTATATGTAACTTAGATTTCAGCTATTATTATATTATTTGCGATTCTAGTTTATCTCTTATAAAGATAGATGCTAGACTTGAGAGGCACAGCCTGCGTCTATCTTCTTCTGAAGGGACTCACTGCTGCTCAGTTTGGTGGGGTCCGAGGTGAGCTTAGCTTTGCCACACTCACTATCCACTTTGACCCTCGGAGGACGGCCAAAGACACTCTTCTGGCAAAACTGATCCAGTTGGATAATGACGCCGGGGAGATTGCTGGAATTCGGATACCGGCGAGAGAAGTAAGGCTGCCGGTCTGTCTTGACCATTCGTCGTTTGCCGAATCAAACCAGAGATATATGGAGAACATTCGGCCTACGGCGGCTTATATGCCCGACAATGTGAATACATGCGCCAAAAAACAAACGCGCTAACTACTCGCCAGGAAGTGTTGGACTCCATCCTCAAAGCGCCATGGCTGACTGTCGCCGTCGGCTTTTTCGTCGGGGCCCTGAAGCTACAGTATATGCGCTCGGAGGAACCTAGGAACAAGTACAATTTATAGCTCCAACTCGCCGCGCCCCAGATACAAGTCGCATGATTTTCGGGAGTTTAAGGGTGGTATAGCGTGACTGTTCTGGATCGGAGGGGGCGGAGTGGGCTGTTTTTTGTAGAAAGTAGGCTGATTTTACTTGACAGACATCAACGGCTAACCTAATTCGGGAAGAAACAAAACCACGAGAAGCAACCCCGAGATATAACCCTGATCGGCGCTGTGTTTCGGGATTAGCGTATTTCTGATCGACAGGCGCGCAGGGGCCAATTCTACTGGCAATGGACGAATCACCACGTCGGCGCGCCCAGTGAGCCGTCCTGAAATGACACACTTAGTTACGATCGAGAGGAGGCTATGTCACGCCTTTGAGTGGGTATACTCGAACCCGAAAGTTCCCGCCGTAAACCCATCGTCTGCCTTGCGACTTCGGCGTTCCTCAGCTCGTGGACTTTTTCCAATCCTTACCCTTTGCCTACACCCCTTTTGCTTTAACTTGACACATTTCTCCGAAAGCAGGCAGACCAGCAGGCCACAGTGCAATCATCCACGGTTGCGGCCTCTTTACTTGAAAACACAGCCAATCGATCGACCTAGCGACCACAATGATATTCACGCGTGGTGTTTCCCTGACCAACTTCCTGGTGGCGAGCTCCGCCCTGGGCTTCCAGGTGTTTGTGCTGTACCCATGGCACAAGGAGCTAGATGCCGGGTTCGAGGAGCTGAAGAGGGAGCATCTCAAGGTCTTGGATGCTGTGGGAAACAGCCTCAGCGTCCAGCAGCAAAAGACATTCTCCGACAAGCTGAACGAGATTAAGCGCGAACCTGGTCCGAGAAGGTGGTGGTGGCTGTAGAATGCCCGTGTAAAGGCGAGCTTCTACCCCTGGTTCGAATCATCCACTCACTGTCTCTTTTAGCGCCTATTTTGTCGCTGCACATACCTCGAGGGCGGGAGAAGCAGCTACCGTCAACGACAAACTTGTGCCGGCCAAAAGCATCCAATCTACAGTCACCGTTAGCCAGGGTACCGCAGATGTCTCCTTGTACGCAAGATACGCCTTGGCCGGGGCATTCTGTTGTGCATTCACACATGCAATCCTGACTCCCGTCGACGTGTAAGCAACCACTGTGCTGTCCGTGTGGGAGTTGCACCCGTTTCGATTCGTCCGCTACGCAATGTACCTCTCAAAGTGCTGTGGGCAGTCGAAACGCATGCCGCTCTGCCGTTTCTGCCATGAGAGCTTGACCAATAACATGTTTTGCCTCCCAACCAGTGTAAAGACTCGAATACAACTTGATCCGACAAAGTACAGCAGCAGCCTTTACAAGAGCGCACGGCAAATCTTGCAGCTGGAAGGGCCGGCGGCCTTCTTGACAGGATTAAAACCGACGATTGCAGGATATTGCCTACAGGGCGCCTTTAAATTTGGCGGGTACGAGTTCTTCAAGGCACAGGCCGTCGACTATCTCGGATATTCGACCACCGCCGACAACCGCAATGCCGTGTACCTTACATCGGCCGCGGCGGCAGAATTCCTGGGCGACATCGCCCTATGTCCGTTTGAATCTGTTCGGATCCGGCTCGTCTCCCAACCTACCTACGCAAACGGCTTAATCGACGCATTGGCAAAGATGGCCAGGGAGGAGGGTCTGCGTGGCCTATACTCGGGCCTGGGGCCTATCCTCCTCAAGCAGTACGTATCGGACTCCATATTCAACCATCCGCGAGACTGACGTGTGGCTGCGGTGCAGGATTCCATACACCATGGCGACGTTTCTGGTTTACGAAAAGGCAGTGCAGACGGCACATGCCGTGGTGGACAGGGAAAGCCTCTCCGCGGCTGGGGTCACGGGCGTCAATCTCGGAGCGGGCCTCGTTGCTGGTCTGGCCGCTGCGGTGGTCTCTCAACCGGCAGACACGATCCTCAGCAAGATCAACAAGGACAGGGGGCAGGCAGGCGAGGATACTACGCGCCGCATAGTGCGCATCGCGACGGAGCTCGGGCCGCGTGGTGCATTTACCGGGATGCGGGCTCGGTTGGTCATGGTAGGCGCCATGACGGCTGTTCAATTTGGCATCTATGGGAATATAAAAAAGGTATGTGTGCATCTTACCATCTGCCTTGGTTCTATACCTTGTGTGCACGAGCCTGCTAACAAATTTTGCTCCCAGCTTTTCGGGGCAACGGATGGCGTGGAGCTAAAATAAGAGGGACGTCTCGGGAGTACGATGGCGCGGACTATGGTGTAGAATCTTGTCTAGATTGCGATTGGTAGAGGTTTCGGCTGGGCAACGTTGTATAACAGTGTGACAAAGCGAAAGGAATAGGGTGTTGCGGACCAGTTGTGCCATTATGACAGCTGAGTTGTTAGCTGGCGGCTGCACAATGACTTGACCTCGTGGAGTCTTTTCGGTATAACATTGTCGACGAACTTGCGTGATGGGCAGTTGGCTGTCCCTTGAGAAGCCATCTATAAATGTAGATTGTGGCAGATTCTGGTTCTGGTCTCTTGGGCTGGGGGATTTTTGCCGATGATGTGTAGTCAGCCCTGAAATGAACCATGGCATGATGATGGATCTCGAAAGATGATTGCTAGTGCAGCCGGCTCAGTGTCGACTAGCTCCCGAGCAAATGTGCATAGAGCCAGAGCACAAGCTGGGGGAAGGTGTCAAACGCCATTTCGGGGCAGAACAGACACGCCGGCGGGATGTGGCCCGAGGCTAATCTCATACATCCCATCCTCCTCATTGTGACGGATGCAAGCCCTCGTGCGCAAGATGTCTTTGATGCGATGCGGAATTGTCGGGGGTCTTTGTCGGGGAAAACTAAGCCAGCTCGCCACTCCGTGCCATCGAAACAGGGATACGAGGCTGTCCTACACACCCCCTATTCGCCTTTGCGCCTCGGCCTCTTCGGGCCTTGACAGCAGCAAGCCGCCGTCCTCCCCAACATTAGCCAACACTCTTCTGCAACCCAAGTCTCTAGCTCAAGGCGTTTCGCAGGTCTCTCTTATCAGCACAGCAATTAGCACATTCGCTCTATTAACAGCCCACGTGCAGCCTTACGATTACCAGTATGCGAGCAGATGGTAGCTAGCCTTGGCTTTCTGTCCCCCTTTGCATTGAGGCTTCAGGGATGGGACGGGCTGACAGTGGCGCTTTGCCGCATTCGGGCTGACAGGCTGTCGTAAAGTTTCTTTCTTTTCTTTTTGAACACCCGAGACACTGAACAAGGCTGCGAGGTGTGGGCCACGATTTGCCAGCGTGCCAGTGATACGAGGTACCAACAGCCTACTGGTGCATGGCATGGTTATACGAGAGAAGCTAATTTATTTAGAGCTGAGGGCGCAAGGGGGCGGCATAACGCCACCAAATTCCAGCCTGCCAAGCAAGCTCTGTGCCTCCCAACGCGCTCTCAGGAGGAAAAGCTGGGCGTCACCACTAGGACAATTTTTTTCTGGAGACAAAGGCGCATGAATGATAATAGTCCAGCTAGTCATTCCTTCGTGCGTACTAGTCATTTACCATTTTCTCCTAGACAGATCATTCGTTCTTTACCAGTCACCCAGTGTCCAACCAACTGCCCCTCGTTCTTAAAAAAAAAAAGAGCTTATACCAGTAAAAGGGGTCAGTTGAGAGTCGAGACCAGCTAGACCCTCTTCGCCAGTATCTGGGGTCGTGTGCTGTGCTGAGGACAGCTTTAGACTTTCCTCCAACTGGATCATTTTTTTTACGTCTTTCGCCTTTCCACCAAACTACCCCTAGCTGGGCCCTTTTCACCATCTTCAACACACACTCCTTAAAATATCACCGGGTTTTTCCCCTCGTCACTCATTACCTCGACCATTAAGGGAAACACCAAGATTGACCGACAAGACCGGCCATCCCGCCCGACACCAGAGAACGACCGAAAAAAATACACAATGTACGCCGCTGGCGATCAAAAGTCGGCGCCCGGCCGACTCTGCGCCGTGCCCATGTCGAAGCGCTTCATCGTCGCCATCCTGGCCGCCGTCGGCTTCGTCTGGATCCTGCTGCAGAGCCACCGCATCCAGCCCGTCCGCGACCGCGCCAAGGCCCTGTACACAAACAACATCCTCGACAAGATTAACAACAGCACGCTGGGCGTAAGGAGCCTGATCATCCCGGCGAATCCATGGTTGCTGACACTGGTGGTCCGCAGTTTGAGAAAATCTACGTCATGGGCCTCCCCTCGCGCACCGACCGACGCGACGGCATGGCCCTCCAGGCCGCCCTGAGCGAGCTGACGATTGAGTTCATCGACGGCCCCATGGGCGACAACATTTCCGAAAAGGCCGTTCCCGTCGCCGAGGACGGCAAGCACCTCACCGGCGGCGAGCTCGGCTGCTGGCGCGGCCACATCAACGCTCTCCAAGAGTATGTCTCTCTCTCTCCCTTGATTGAAACCCACCACCCCCCCCATTCAGGGTCCAAAACATGACTTTCTACACATGGCCCACCATGCAGAAATGTGCGACATGGCAGACATGCGCTAACCATGGCGACCCCTCCCTCTAGGATCGTCCGCCTCAACATTACATCCGCGCTCATCCTCGAAGACGACTCCGACTGGGACGTCCGCATCCGCTCCATCATGCAGGACCTCGCCATCTCGACGCAGGCCCTCACGCAGCCCCTCGCCGGCAGCACCGCCTCCTACGCCGACTCGACGTACCCCTCCAACGAGGAGCACCTCAACGCGACGGTGCCCGAGTTTGACATCAACGCGCTCCCGCGCACCGTGACGCCGAAAATCTCCCCCTACGGCGACGAGTGGGAGATGATGTGGCTCGGCCACTGCGGTATGCGCTTCCCCGCCGCCGAGGAGGGCCTGCCCATGGGCCGCGTCCTGCACAAGGACGACGCGACGGTGCCGCCCACCGGCCTCTGGTCGCTCGCGCCGCACCCCTACGAGCTCGTCGACCAGTACCCGAAGCGCACCCGCGCCGTGCACCACGCGTCGCAGGGCGTGTGCTCGCTGGGCTACGCCGTCACGCAAAAGGGCGCCCGCGGGCTGCTGCGCGAGATTGGCCTGCGCGAGGTCCGCGACCCGCTCGACATCCTGCTGCGCTTCTACTGCATGGGGCTGAGCGGCCGCCGCAAGCACAACTGCATCGCTGCACAGCCGCCGATTTTCAACCATCATCGCCCCGCGGGCATGAAGTCGGCGAATAGCAACATTGGCGACCACGGCGCCGAGTACCAGGCCGAGCCGCACACTGACATGATCCAGTGGAGCGTGCGTCTGAATGCGGACGCCATTATGGATGGCAAGACGGAATTCCAGGACCTCTACACGTAGAGGACACATTCTTTTTGGGGACTTTTACCCTTTTTCCTTTTCTTTTTCTTTTACTGTCGAGGGCACTTGACGTGTTTCTCGCACGACGTGTTTCTCGCACTTTGTCATTTGTTGACATTTAATTGCCATCTGGTTCGACATGTATTTTTGTCAAACTGGGTTTTACCATTTAGTCTCATATACCGGCGCATTGGGGTGGAAAGGCACAAGAAAATCTGTATCATAGAAACAGTAGGGGGTGAATCTAGAATGAACATTTTGCAATCAAGCGAGCCTGTGATTCTCTTTTCTCTTCCACTGCTGATCTGTTGCATGAAATGCCGCGGGTCTCTCCCTACGCAGAGTTTGTGCTGTATGCTGGCCGAACACATGCACAATCGGTCGGCTCGCCTATTTGATCTCTATCGAATAATCGCAACTACAACTTTGAGCAACGGTGTTTGCCATGTTAACTAACAGCTAAATCGCACGGCATCCCGCGTTTTCGCAGTAGGTGGGGGCAGCAAACGTTACGTCTATCGTGGGGTGTGTCTTGGTTCCCCCACGTTGAGGGGAAGCCCGCAGCATTATGAGCCGCGTCCAAGTGCCACTGACATTGCAAGACAGCTATTCACAGTCGGACGAAAAAAGTACAAGGTAGAGAGATATCAGGAATCATGCTCTATACAGTAATATTCTGATAAATATAGCCCGTAGAAAGTCCCGGGACGCCATCACGACATTGTATGCCGAACATCGCCGTCACCCCACCAGTGACAGCCCTCGAGGTTACATGCCACCCGCCACTCTTCGCCGGCCCCGCTGCCGAGCCGACGGCGCGCTATTCATATAAATACAAGAAGAGTCCAATTCTTCATTTTGGATGCTGATTTTACATAACACGTATTCTCTTCCAATCACTCGTCATAATGGTGACACCGGAGCAGCGTAAAAAAGTCGGCCAGGTACGTCACCCGCACGCCGTCACAGCCTTCAACCAGTCTCACAACCGCAGCTCTTCGCCGTCGGCTTCCACGACACAGCCGTCAACGCCGACATCAAGTCCCTCGTCCAGGACTACGGCGTCGGCGCCATCGTGCTCTTCAAGCGCAACGTCGGCTCTGCCGCCGAGCTCCGCGCCCTGTGCCACGACCTGCAGCAGCTCGCGCGGGACGCGGGCCACGCCCAGCCGCTGCTCATCGGCATCGACCAGGAAAACGGGCTCGTGACGCGCATATCCCCGCCGGTGGCCGCGCAGCAGCCCGGCCCCATGGCGCTCGGCGCGATGGGCTCGCTGGGCGCGGCGTCGCGCGTCGCGGGCGCCACGGCCGAGATGCTCGCGCACTTTGGCATCAACATGAACTACGCCCCCGTCGGGGACGTCAACTCGGAGCCGCTGAACCCCGTGATTGGCGTGCGCAGCCCGGGCGACGACCCGGAGACGGTGGCGCGGTTCGCGGCCGCGTGCGCGCGCGGCATGCGCGACAACGGCGTCGTGCCCTGCATCAAGCACTTCCCCGGCCATGGGGACACGGCGGTCGACTCGCACTACGGGCTGCCGTCGATTGACAAGAGCCGCGGGGAGCTCGACGCCACGGAGCTGGTGCCGTTCAGGCAGGCGGCACGGGACGGCATCGAGATGATCATGACAGCACACATTGCCCTGCCGCAGCTCACGGGCTCCGAGAAGCCGGCCACGCTGTCGCCGCAGGTCCTCGGCATTCTGCGCGACGAGTTTGGCTATGAGGGCGTCGTAATGACGGACTGTCTGGAGATGGACGGAGTGCGCGCCACCTACGGCACTGTTGAAGGATCGCTCATGGCGTTTCAGGCGGGCGTTGACAATGTCATGATCTGCCACACGTACGACGTCCAGACCGCCGCCGTCGACCGCTTGTGCACCGCGCTGGAAAAGAATGAAATCTCGCAGCAGCGCATCGACGAGTCCCTCGCCCGCCTGAGCAAGCTCAAGTCAAAGTTCACAACCTGGGACCGCGCCCTGCAGACCAGCACCGACGCAGCCCTCGACGACATCAACGCCCGCGGCGCCAAGCTCGCCCGCGAGGCCTACGCCGACGCCGCCACCGTCGTGCGCTCCCAGGACGGCCTGATGCCACTGTCCAAGTCGGCAAGCACAGTCTTTGTCTCGCCGGGCCCCGACTTCCCCGTCGGCGGCGGCGCCGTCAACAGCGGCGACGCGGCGCACCCGACGCGCGTGCCGTGGGTGTCGAGCTCCTTTGGCGACGAGATCCGCACGCACTGCCCCGCGGCCGAGGAGGTCCGCTACACGGAGCAGCCCCTCACGGAAGAGCAGTGGCGCGTGATCGAGGCCGCCGACGTGGTGATCCTGGCGACGCGCAACGCGCGAGAGGCGCCGTACCAGCAGAAGCTCGGGCTGGACATTGCGAGGCGCAGAGAGGGCAAGACGCTGATCAGCATTGCGACGTGTGCGCCGTATGACTTTTTGGAGGAGGAGGCGGTCAAGAATGTGATTGTGGTGTACGAGCCGACGCTAGAAGCATTTCGCTCGGCGGTTGATGTTCTCTACGGCGTCGACACGCCACGCGGGAAACTCCCCGTCGCCGAGAAGAAGGTCTAGAATAGATGAATATTGTACAAAATACACAAAACTAAATTCGTCCATGTGCTTCACCACATGTTGTCCCCTATGCCAAACCCGCCAAAGTCGAATCCGCCACGGCCATCGCCGCCAAAGTCCATGGCCAGCAGCGCATCCAGGTCAAAGTCCCCCATTGCGGTGTTGCTCGTGCTGCTTGCCGCTAGTCTCTCCACGGTACTTTCCAGATATTGCTGCACGTCCGCTAGCTTGTCCGTCACGGCATTGCTCAGCGCCTGAACGGCATTCTCGCGGCGCTCCATGGCGCGCAGCTGCGCTACGATGAACGATGTGAGCCCAAAGGCCTTGCAGCGGGGGCTGCCGCTCTCGATGCGGCGCAGAAACGCGTCGCGTATGCAGCCAAGGGCGGTGAATATCGGCTCTCGTGCGGCCTGCGCAAGCTGGCCCGCGGGACCGCTGCTGTCGTTATCCTCGGACAGCTGCATGCGCAGCTCGAGACCCAGCATGGTGACGATTTCGAGAGACAGCGGCGCGCGCATGGTGCCCGTGGTGTTAAGAAAGAGCTGCGATAGCCGACGAGAGGGGATATCGGCGGAGGGAGGGGAGGTGTGGGAGGCGTACGAGGCAATTACCATGGCCGCATCGAAGCACACCTTGCGGGAGAGGAAGCAGCTTGCCTCGTCGGGCTGCTGGAGAAGAAACTGCCGGTGCAAACGGAGAATGTGCAGCCGGAAGTGGATATCGAGAAAGCTGCGGTGGAAGCTGCTGAGGAGAGAAGAGGTGGAATGGGCGTCGAAGAACTGGGATAGCTCAGCACAGGCAGTCTTCAAGGTATTTGCGAGCCGGATAGTGTCTGCGTAGGCAAGCTCACTGCCGGTATGCAAGCTTCTTGCGGCCTGCAAACGGCTATGGAAACTCTTGCAAAGAAGTCGCTGCAGTGACGAATCTGTAATGTGATGATCACCTTGACTGGCGGGTATATCGTCCGCGTCCGCGGTAAGCTGTTCATCGTCGATGTTGTCCGGCGGCCTTGTATCGCACGACTCGAGGTCAGCATACGCCTGCATCGGACTGTCCATGGCCGACAGCAGATGAAGCTCCAGTACCGTCGCCCACAGCCGCCGCTGCATCTGCGCCTGCAGCGGCGTCATGGACGGGAAGTGGCTCGGGTCGCGGTGCAGGCCGACCGAAAACGCCATCTGCAGCAGCGAGCCGGAGCTGATCCACGCGCGCCCGACGGCCGTCATCTGCCGCGCCAGCTGCAGAAGACACGCGACCTGCACGCCGTCGAGGTTGAACGTCGACTTTTCTGTCGGCCCCGTCAGCCACCACTGCGCCGCATAGGTCCACGTCCGCGTCTGTCGGTCCGCGAGAGCACACTCCCCTGCTTCTTGGCTGAGTGTCGATCCGAGCGCTAGGATGAGCACGAGCTTCATGCAAAAGGACATACTGCTGGCGGCCTGGTCCTGCCAGAATGCTTCGTACTGCTGGTGGAAGGTGGGCGTGTGCAGCACGCGGTACATGCGCTCGTGCGTCGACAGGTAAATGTCGACTAACGCGTCACACTCGACCCGGGTGGGGATGGTGGCGAGGATGTCGGTGACGGGGTCGTTGAGGATGGGCATCTCAAATTGCTTGATTGTGAGGCGCAGCTTGGTGACTTCCTGCCGAATCTTGGCAAAGTCGATCTTGGGCGTCTCAAAGGTCAACTCGACGTCTTTGGCTCCAACATTTCCCGCATTAATCTTTGTTGTTAGAATCAATCTTGCTAGATTGGAATGCTGCCTTCTTACATGTTTCGCAGTATGGATCCAGTGGTTTGCGCCAAAGAGCTTGTTCTTCTCCGCCGTCTGCCGCAGCTTGGGCTGGATGGGAGTTAGCCGCAAGTCGGCCGTCGGCGTCGGAGCAGACTTCCCTGCACCAGCTTCCACCTTTGACTCAAGGGTGTCTATTCTGTTTTGTAAGTTCCGGATTTGCTGCCGTAGCTGGTCTGCCTCTGCGCGGTAATCCAGCCGCTGCAATCCTTCCGGAGTTTTGTGTCGCAGCTCCACCGGGGTATGTGAAGCTGCACCGCCCGCGCCGCTCTCTTCGGGCGTCGGGTCCGGGGACGGAAGACGGACAGCGTCTGGCGCGTAGACGCACTTCGGGGCCGAGCGAGCTTTTGTGCAAGGGCCGCAGGGCATCTTCTGGTCGCATCGCACCTTGCGCGCGCGGCAGGCGTCGCAGCTCTTGGCTGGGCGGCGACGCCTCTTGACGCTGTGCTCCTCGGCCAGGTCCGGTGTCATTTTTTCAACAGACAGTATATGAATAATTATATTTCGGTCTTTAAAGAACCTGGCTGTTTTTGAACTGAATTTTGGAGCCTCCTGGAACAATAAATGTTGTCCGAACTACGGTCGGACTAATCGGAATTGTCCGATGCTTAGCGGCGTCAAGCTCGGAAAATTCAGCAAGCTCGGAGAATTGAGGATAATCCGACCCACCCTTACGTTCTATGTACCCGTATCTAGGGCTGGCCTGGAAGTGGGTAATTAATCATACACAGAGTTGTCTGAAGTACGGATATGTGTCCAGCAATTAGCGTTGTGGGAGGACTGGCTTTCTGCCAGGCGCTTTGCTGAGAAACGTCAAGCGGCTGGACTCCATAGTGACGCAAGGAAAACGACTACAGCACCAAGTATATACATCCAAAATATTTCCAGCAACTGCTAAATTGAGCTCTTCAGCAGCAATCCCACGTGACATTAGAAGTGTTTTCACCATAGCTTCTTGACGTCTCTATATAGCGGGGGTGTATACGTGGGCAACCTTTTAGACCGGCAGCAATGGTAGGCGGCGGGTCGTCAATCGTCCGCACGTACAGTTCTACCAAGCTTGGTTAGCTTCTTGCCTTGACATATTGCGTTGGCAAAAAGGGTGTCAAATGCATCAATGATCAGAGAAACGGACGAAACCAATTGTCCATGGTATATCTACATCGTGTCTTCGGTACGGCGAGTGAAACCATTTCATCAGAGGATGGGAGCTAGCCACGCTAAGGGCATACAGGAGGGAAGGGAACAAACAACGTCGCTTACCATTCAATCATCATATAGCGCAGGCTTGCTGGCAGCATCGCCACACATGCATTCGTTCAGCGTAGAAAGTCAAGTCATAGTGAGCTCAGCAAAGCTCGCCAATTGGCAAGCTCGGGAGCTCGAGTCTTTTGTCGTGGTGATCTCGCAGTGCAGTCCTCCGCGTTGATTGGAAGCTGAGAAGAGGTACACGTCGTCATATTTATAGGAGGTACACGTCGTCATATTTATAGGAGCTCGACCCGCGACACCAGCGGATGCGCCTACGTGTCGTATGCTGTTATTACGTGCAGGTAACAAAAATTCGGTATGATCCATTGAATCGCGATTTTTTTGCCGGAGTTTTGTTATGACGACGTTTTTTCATGATCAGGATGCCGATGACTCAGGATGCCGACCACTCACGACGCCGATCACTCACGACACTGATGACTCAGGCCGTGAACCTTGAGGCTAGGTATGTCACGTTGAAACAGGGGAACTTCCGACGGCTAAGCTGGTGCCAAGCCTGTGAGTGGAAGTAGCATGAAATAATTCCTTACTCAGAACCGGGGTATGTCGATTATCGGTGAGCCCCCGAAAACAAGGGCTGCCAGTTAGATTTCTCCGACGGTTACGAGCCGTCCCAACCAGAAGCGCCCAAAAGATTGACGGGCTTGATTCACGGCTTAAGCCCGTCTATACGACACCCTTTCTATTGTGGAAAGAGAAACAAGCTTACAAACATTTGAAAATGCGCTTTACACGTCTGACTTCTGCATCATGCTCTGTCAAGGCAAATTTAGCAGTAATTCTGAGGGCTTTGCGAATGAAGACAATGGTATAGGGTAGCGCTAGGAAAGCTAGTCGGCCCCTTCCAATTGGCATTCCTGTACGTGTAGATTGCAGTCATTTCGATGTGAAATCAAGCGAAGGTATTGTTTAATGCAAAATGTTTGTTCTGGCTACTTTGTAGCTTTAATGTGCCCTAGTAGAGGTCCGCAAAGAGTCACAATAGATGAAGCAGCGAGCAGCTGCTTACAAATGCGGGCTGGCAGTGCCTTAGAACGGAACAGTGGCGTAGCTTTACCAATGCTTCAAAACAATGAAATGATTGAAAAATGTAAGAGGGACCCAAGAAAAGGGCATAGCTTCCAAAAAGATGTTGGGGAAGGCTTGCAAAACTGTTT
Source organism: Akanthomyces muscarius (assembly GCF_028009165.1). Lineage (NCBI taxonomy): Eukaryota > Fungi > Ascomycota > Sordariomycetes > Hypocreales > Cordycipitaceae > Akanthomyces > Akanthomyces muscarius. Next base: position 943,998 of record NC_079243.1, on the reverse strand, counting down.
ATGGCGTCTCTGCCAGCGACACCGATGACAACCAACCCTACAACCTCCCTGACTTGCAACGGCCATCCAATTACCCGAACTCCTGTCTACCCTGACACAACATCCTTGAGGTCGGTCTGTGGCGCAATGTACGGATGAACCGTGTTTCGGATCATCGTCCGTTGTTCAAAGGCATAAGCTAATCCAATAAGCTTCGCATCAGAAAATTTCCCACCTAGGAAGCTAAGGCCGAATTTAATCTAGAGTCAGTATACGGTCAAGCGCACAGCGTAGGTAACTTATGGGATATTAGGGGCCGATGATACTAATCCGTCTGCAACAGACACGATAGGCTGGCTGGGCGGCATGGCTCCTATTGGAACGGATACAATGTGTGCTCCGACGACAGCAGCCCAGCCCCACGAGAAAGAAGATGGCAAAAGGACAGCATCTAGGTTGTACCGCCTGATTGTCCCTAATAAGTCTCCCTCATCGCCGTAGTATAGGCTTTGCTGATAAGCACGCCAGAAGCCATATTCCGTGTTGTTCCAGTTCTACAACGAAGCATCCCAGAGTTCTGTGGGTTTGCGCGGGTATCCCTCCAAAGGGCTTGACTGAGTCCATTGGCGCAAGTCGACAAGATTTGTAAGGCTGTGCGGATTGTAGGCCAGCTGATTCAGATATTGCGCGATGTTGACAACGAAATCACCACCCATGATTTCGCCGCTGAGTAGTTCGTCATCAATGTAGTCTTCTGCAGCCGTAAAGTCGGTGTCGTTAACTATGGTAGCGCCAGAGGAACGCAGAACATCTAATGACTTCTCGAATTCCTCAATGACCGACTGTGTGCTATTAGTCGACATGAGAGATATAACATTGCGTGGTACGCCCAACCGAACATCAGTAAGAGCCGAGAGATTGCAAGCGCGAACAAAATCCATATCAGTCTGACACGGAATAGCAGAAGTATAGTTGTCGAACGGGTCAATGCCGGCGATGGTTTGTAGTACATAGGCAAAGTCTTTCCCAGTTTTAGTCATCGGGCCAATGGTATCCATGTGCTGGCTGATGGGAATCACGAGATGACGCGACACCATTCCCACAGCTATGAAAGTTTAGCGGCGAACAGATTTGGTGGTGAAAACTAAGTTGCACATACTGGGCTTCATTCCAACAATGTTGTTGTAATTAGCGGGATCTCTTATGGAGCCGGAGGTCTCACCACCCAAGCAGACTGTTGACAGTCCCAGTCTTGGCCAAGTAGTTGTTGTTTGATGCTTATAGGTGGGACACTTACGCAGCTGCCACCGCACTGCCGCTCGAGCTACCGGAGGGATCCTGGTGAGGATATAAAGGCCCGTAGGTTTGTCCGCCATAAGCCGACCAGCCGTTGCTGGAATTGAGAGATATTCTGAAGTTGCCCCATTCACTAGGATCCTTTTTCCCAAAATGATGGCTCCTGCTTCTCGAAGCTTCTTCGCGACCGTTGAATCTGTAGGTACCTTGGCTCCAACGAGAGCGTATGACCCAACAGTGTTGTTCAATTTACCGTTTGTGACAATCTAGTGCAGCATCTGTAGTTAGCTTAACAGCGACGCAGAATTAATGAGGGCGAGTCCGCAAAGAGAGGGGAGACGGGGTCGAGTGGCATGGGTCGCTAAGCAATTCGAATTAGGATGTCCAAATGCTGGCTGTCTCGCATTTTGAATTGGTAGGTAAAAGTACCGTGTCTTTGATTGAAATAGGAATTCCATGCAGGGAACTACCACATTAGCGAGGCAACTGTAGGTAATCTGGTATGCTTACCCGCGAACTATGCCACCTGAACGCTCCTTGTCGAGCGCGGAGGCAATAGCTAAAGCATCGGGATTCACTTCGGTGACCGCGTGTAGGATGCTTTTCACTTCATTGATTCGGGCAATATAGGTCTGTTGGATGGTGTTCGGAAGAGTTGTGTGTTGCTTTCCCAAAGGTGTCAGGGTGACGTGCCTTGACCAAATCGACACTAGTAAACTCGTTGCGTTCGAGGCCTTCTGCAAGACTATCGATATCGGCCTCGTATAAACTTGGAAGCGAATGACTTCTGATCACGTTGGTGATCAAGTGTTCGCCTGCTCGGAAGTAGTTGCTCTCTGCGCACTTCTGCTGAAGATACAACCACGAGGCGCTGCCGCCAAGAAAAGCGCACAGTAGGATTTTAAACATGATGCTTCTCCAGGAATCACGCCAATCACCAGGGCCTGGTCTATCTTGGCAATCCGAACTAACGGAAAAGCGCCGAGAACCGGGATCTGATGAATTGTGTCGTCGTAAGCCCTGGAAATGAGCGAACAAGCCTGCAACTGGACTCGATTGTACGGGTTGCACCTTTTGCCAGTCTGGCGAGCTACTAGTAGCCATAAGCCAGGGACCTTCCATAGATGAACTTGTTTGCTCGCTTGCCGGGGCTAGATGGCAGCAAGTGGCGATAGATCGGTTGGGGACGACTGGAGGGTACGGTAATGTGAAGGAAAAAGAGGAACAAACAAATAGAAAGGGCTACGGGACGGCACCGCTATAATGGAGGATTCTGATTTATTTCCCGAGGAAGAGGGGTGTGGAAAGTATGCAGAGGAGAGCTGCAGCGGCCGCTTGAAGAGGGGAGGGGGCTTCCTTTGTCTCTTACCCAGAACGGTGCGGGACTAATTTCCTGTCAGAAGTGTAGGCTGTAATTTAGTGGCGACTCGGGACGCCAAGCTTAGCAATCACCTTCGTTCGCAGAGCCATGTGACGCACATCTATCTCGACACACTGGGCACAGCTTGCATCTAAACTATTCCTACAGCTCAGCTTTAAAGATCCGAGCGAGACGAACAGCAAAAAAGCGTCAGCTATCGTCGACAAACTTGGGAGCCTTCCGCTAGCTATTGAGTAAGTCGCCGCCAACCTCCATAGCATTGGTATGACGCTAGAGTTCTTGCATCTTTATGACAAGACCTTACTGGAAAGATCTAAAAGCGCTACTCGCAACCCTGTATGGAGCTGCGAGGTTGATGTATCCTGGGCACTTGGAAGCTTGAGCGCCGCCGCTGGCTCGCTGCTTCGAGTGTACTCTTATCTAGACCCTGACGGTATACAAGACTCGATATTGACCGACTTGTTTGCAAAAGGTCGAGTAAGAAATTTACCTCAAGACTATCCCAGACGAGCGGCTGTTACATGTCGACGCCCCTGCAGAGTTGCTGCAAAGCTCACTGATTAGGGTCACCATTGATGCAGCTCCTGTCACGATAAAGATGCACCGGCTAGTATAAGACATTTCAGTAGCCCGAATGACCACTTCTCAGAGGAATCATTCATCCTCTTGTATTGTTGAGCGGCACGACAGGACCCCATGTTGCCCCGTAGTTACCCGAGGGTGCTCCAGCCTGATTTGGTAAAAGAGCATGATTCCCACCTGATTTCCTCCCAACGGCTTTTCAACACAAACAAAGACCCTTACTTGCATCGTACAATATTCATCAGGCAAACAACAGGGCTACCCGAAATGCTCTTGTGATTGGTTTGGACCCCTACAGCGACCATCGTCGTAGCCTTTTTGCTTGTTGCGAGGCACTGACCCTCGGCAAGGTGCAAACAGGGGCCTGGGCCTCGGGCTGTTGAAAGCCTTCAAGGAACAGGGCTACAATGTTTTTGGCACTGTCAGACCACAGACAAGATCCGACCCGTCGTTCAAAGAGGTAAGCTGATTCTGCCTCGACGCTCGCTCCTCCAGATGCTGTGTCTTCTGACGACATCAGCTCGAAGCCACGGGGGACACCATCTTTGACCTCGACTATCTAGACGAGGACAGCATTACGGCTGCAGCCCAAAGCTACAGCAACAACCAAGCACTCGATGTTCTGATAAACTGTGGCGGCATTGAAATGTACCCAGAGAGCTGGCTGGAAACTACTGCCGATGCGCTGGTGTACAAGTATCGCGTCATGACGGTGGTATGTTCTGCCTCGTTCTGCTCTAGCTCAGACCCCCCTCACACGACCTGTCTTTATAGGGACCGTTCCTCGTGAGCTAGTATTTCCTCCCTAGCCTGCGAAGGAGCGAATTCGGCAAAATCGTCAACATGACCTCCGAGTGGGCATCTGTCGCAGGTACGAACAATTTCTCAATTAACAGGATCCGCTGGACGGCACGGGCTGGCCCACGGCATAGCAAACGATTCCGGAACACACATCAGCTACCGCGTACCCAAATCTGCGCTCAATGCGCTCAGCATCTCGATTGCGATTGAGCTTCGCGCGGCAAAGGAAAATATCGCAGTGCTTTGCGTCGACCCCGGCGATGTACCAATCAAGCTCAGCCGATGGGCGGGAGATGTCAATCTGAACGATTCGGTGCGCGGCATGTACGAACAGATCGAGAAGGCTACCATTGGGGACACTGGCCTGTTTGTAAACTGGAGAGGCCACAAGTGGCCCTATTGATAGATGCATGCATCTGCATATCAGGACCACCTAACTACTGGGCCTCAGTAGTGCCCAGTCGAGGAGTAGTCACAGGCGCAAGCATTCAATGACTGGTTCGCGGAAAATATCAGACCTTTCGTCAAAAACTCGTATACTTGAAGATTTGCATGTCTGCCTTCATGCATCTATATGCCTCACTTAAACTACTCCAGACTCGAAAAATGTGACCGAGGCAATTGCCAATCCTTCAATCCCCGCTAGAAGGGACGGTTCAATCTCAGCTGCAAACTTTGGGTTATGATTGAAAGGCAAATCTTTGACCGAGCCGTCCTTTTCAGCTCGGTCATACTCGTCTCTTGGGGTCACACCAAAATTCCAGTAGATGTATGGGATCGGCTTCTCGCCTGGCGGGTGTGCCAGTAGTACAAAATCATCTGCAGTGATGTCCATGTCCATTTTGGCAACCTTGCCTGGATCTTCGTCCTTGGAAAAGCTGCGCAAAGCACTGGCAAACTTTGCAGTAGCTTCTGCATCATTGTCAATTGGTGGGCAGCGGGCAGAAGTCAAGATCCGAGGAGCTCTGGGAGAGTCTGCGGCCTGGCATTCCCCTTCAATAATGCGGTTGACTGCCTTGACCGCAGTGTTTTGCATGCCCTGGTCAAAGGAGCGAATGTCCACTTTGAAGTCGACAAACGCGGGTATTATGCTTGCGTCTGTTCCGCCGTGGAGGTAGCCACAGGTAACGGCACACGGCCCCTTGAAGTCAATCTCCCTGGCCACGACCATCTGCAGGCGCGATATGATGCAACATGCCGTCAAGATAGGGTTGATGCCTAGCTCTGGCGTCGACGAGTGAGTTCCCTTGCCATAAACACGGACATCCAGTGAGTCAAGAAAGCCAAGGACTCGGCCTGGCCTGGTGCCTATGGTACCAGCCCTAACTGCTAGAAATGGATAGCTAGCATTCTAAAGGGTGACGACGACTCGGGGCGCAGCAGAGTAGCGTCTCAGTAGTTCGACAAGCAAAACTAACCTACTACCGCCCTAGTCTAGCAGGGATGGTGGCCATGCTTATCAAGACGTTACGGGCTAGCCTAAAGCCTAAAGCGAGCTGCCCTGCTAGCAGCATCAAGGCTCAGTGCTAGAAATTACACCTTACATGCTCCATACCCTTTCAAGAAGATCAAAGGCAGAAAAGTGGGCGAGAAAAATCTTGTCACACTACGAGGCGATGCTACGATGCTTGTGAAATCTTGGCGATCCACTCTGATGTTCTATCGATTCTGGTGCTTATAGTCTGCTCGTTGTCTGAGCGGCTCGACGTTTAGTGATTACCAGTAGTAAGAGGGTTGCTAACAACAGGGTCATGAACACAAAGGCAAGTAAGCGGCTAATTAATTATGCAAACCCCGTCGCGTACCTTCAATCTAATATATTATTGTCAAGTCATCGTGTAGCTTGCGGCTAATCTTACAGAAAGTTGCCCGGTAAGTTTGTGAGTCATAATTCACAATAGCTCACGGTCGGTAGTGCCACCTGTGGACTGACTGTAGCCATTGAACGCATGTCCCCGCCCTACATAGGTGTATTGCAGCTAATAACCGGTCACCGGCCGTGGGGAAGACTTAGTTCGTAGCTAATCGCTTCTGGTAGAATTGGATAGGAGGTATAAGAAGCCTGGAAGACCGTTCCATTTCTGTAGCCATTTAGGTCTATACTATATCATATTGTGAGCTGCACCGACACCAACTCATCACCATGGTATTCATTGAGCCTCACGCCGAGGTGACATGTCTCACAGCATATCTCGTCGCCCCTCTCACCGACAAGGAGCTCGCAGACGTCAAAGCAGAATTCGAAGTTGGTGCCTGCTCCCGCTTCTGCCCACTACTTGAGCTCAAGATCATCCATCCACCGGCCGACTACATCGGCAAATCCCACCAGTACATGCGCGCCAAAGAGAACGAAGCGGGCCAGGAAGATGCATTTGTCGTCATCGACGAGGACGCTGTGAAGAGGCATGCGGTCTGGTACGTGGACAGCTTTGCCGATGAGGACGGGGTGGAGGCCGGAGAGGCGGAGAGCACAGACGTGGTCATGAAGATCCTCGTCAAGACGGAGTGCCTGGCCTTGACCCAGATCAACTACGAGATCGCCAATATTGGCATCGACGAGGACCTTGCAAACGCCGGGGTCGAAGGGCCGCTGAAGAACGACTTCGTGCAGCTCGAGGTGAGCGACTGCGGTGGGATGGACATGAAGGAGCAGCAGAGGTTCCAAGACGTGGAAGTCACAGCCGAGCCAGGGGAGTTCGAGGAGACCCGGGACCGGGCACAGCTCAAGAAATTTTCTCCGCGACCAGATAAGGTTGGGAAGCTCAAAGACGAAGTCGCCCAGGCTGCCGGCTTGCTCGCATCGTGGACTTGGATTACAGAGGCGGAGCCAGTGGAGCTGCCTGACGGCTCGCAGAAGACGTTTCCAAAGGGCAGTGTGGTACTTCAGCAAAAGTATGATCCAGGGTTCCCTTGGCCGGAATATAAGTGGCCCGAGGGCTCTTTATAGTGTTCTATAGCGCCTAAGTTTGCCTGGCCCGGTTGCCTACGTTTCCCATGCTGGCTAGCTAGCTACTGCACATCTATCTACCAAGTCGAATTAACACGCAGTGATGAAGTTTTGGCTTACATGGATTCGGCACTTATTCCTGTCCTTTGGTAGTGACACTAGGCGACAAATAAAGGGGTCATAAGGACGCGTATTCGCATTGCATAATTCTGGTTGCTTGTGCTCACGGCCACGCTACAGACTGGACAAGTAACTTGAGACGAATGGATCCATCCTTCTTGACCTCCGCCTTTGCTATTAACAAAATTGGATTGTTCTTCTGTCGCTATTGCGAAACTCATATAGATTTTTATATAAAGAATATCGTGGACGCTTCTATAGAATGTGAGCGCCGCTTGAATTATGGCTAATAGCATATCTTGAGCTAGAGGGCGTTTTTGTGTCGAGACCCGTGGCTTAAGAGGAATAGAGTAACCCTACTCCGTAGAGTTTTCCTTTTTAGGGCTGCTGGGTCTTGCTAGCGTATAGCTATTAAAACCGCGGGTTAGTGTGCCTATAAGAACGCCACCACTAACAGCCGTCTGACACGTGCGCACGGGACGGCAGATGCGGGGTAAGAGGCTTAGATGGAGTACCTATAATATATAGTCTTTGGTCGGCGATTTAGAAATCAGAAGTACTCTCTTTGACTCTCTTCCCTCCTCTCTCTTCCATATACCCCCTGCCATTTCTACCACTTCCATTAAGAAGCTTGCAGACTAACGCGTCACTTCTAACATTTTACTCTACTAATCCAGCTCGTGTATTCTTCTACATAATGGATGACTGTCAAGACGATGTCTTTGTTGTGTTTAGAGACCCGCCATCTTTATCAAGTGCGGTTTCAGGAACATCAAACAACACGGCGTCGACTTTTCCGACCCATGTTTGTGTCTGCGTGATGAGCCCTCTATATGAGAAGGCCCTAACAGAAACAGAACTTAACGGAGGTATAGATGGACCAGACTGCCCGAACTTGAAAGATTTGGTTGATGAATGGCGTAACGCATTCCGGCTAATTTCTCACGGGCATACTCTACGCCATCTTCAATTCGACATGAGAACGCCTCAGAAAATGGAGTTGCGTCATATCGTTCGTCTTCTTCAAACGCTTAGCACAACCGTCGAAATAAAAGCGGCGCCGCGACATGTGATATTCTCTATCCGTGGGTGTTCAGAAGAGGAACAGAAGTACCTAGAAAGAGGTCTCCCTAGCCACAACACTATTCTGAACGACTCTTAGTGTCACGGGCAGGAAAGTAACAGGGACTAGTTAGGAGGCGGCTTATAGATATAGCTAGGTTCAATAAGACTCAAGTTCTAGTTACTATACTGTATTAGGCCTATTTTTCAGGCTGTCTCAGTATATAAGTATATTCTATTCAGCTGACAGATCCTATCACTCGTGGCATTAATTCTACCATACATGACAGAATATATTGAATTGCATGGGCTACATGGTCTTCGTAAAGTAGGAAATGAATGCATTCTCTTTGTGTTCGTATTTCCTCGCCTTTCATCCGCCGATTATAGCTTCCAGCGGTTTGACCCGTTTCCGAGACCCGGCACCATTGTGTAACGATGGCTTAAATCTAAGTCACAGTAGGTTTGTTTGTTAGAAAGTAAGTCAAGCTTGAAGCTACTCGTCTATGGCTTGGCGATCGTCTTTGGTGTGGCGCCAGAGATGTTGATGGAGAGTGACAAAAGCCTTTCTCTGACGAGAGGTGAGTAGCGCGTAGCAACATCTATTCGTCTCTAGACACTTAGGACTCAATAAATATATGTTTCAATATTTTGTAATACCATACAGCAGGTACTCTACCCTTAAGTCCTTGCATCTCGGTAACCTTCGGATGGCTGTCCTAGTAAGGTCTCACCCCATTGTCAAGGCACATCGCTACGCCTCGAGAGTGATACCGATAATTTTCGCCCTTAGCCAAACTCCGAGGGCTACGACTACCAGCGGTCGTGTCTGAAACCATCAAAACCCAGCCATCTATTTCTACCAGCGCGTATTTCTGAGGAGCGAGACGCTGTACCTCCTCACTGTCAAGGTTGCTTTGCTTGTTCGGCTTGATATAATGCATTTTGCTCTGCGAGAAGCGCGAGTTGCATCTGGTAGTCCTGCGCCGCCTCTTCGGCAGTGAGCGTGCGTGAAGGGACGACATCGGGAGTCTCTTCTGGGCTTGGGGAGCGAGGATCGCCTTGCTGGGCGGACTCCGGATTGGTGGTCTTTTCGGTTTCAGAATTGCAAGACATGAGGGAATATGCACAGCTTATCTGGCGAAGAATGATGATATTAAATGGACTTGATTTTGGGTTAGGGGGGAACAGTCACAATTAATAAAGACTGACCCCTCTGGCTGGAGTTGGTGGGAAAGAGTGGATTGCCAAAGTCTCGCTCCTAGTTTGCCGCAGCACAAACCTAAGCCGTAACTAATCATGAGTTTGACGGGACAATGACGTCTACCCCCCCAAAGGCAAACCATTATTCTTCAGTAATTGCCCCCCCCCCCAATATTAGTGGCAGACCTGCCGCAAGGCCCTCCACCGCTACTTCCCTAGTATACTTAGTTGGCCTGACCAGTACCGGTACATCGGCGGACACATGAAAGAAAGTTCACCTTACCTACCAGCACTCCCTCCACCACATTTACTTGATGTTCTATAGAAGCTCGCTATATGTGGGATCAATCAAAGAATATTGAAAATTTTCGTATTTTGAAACAGCTGCATCCATTATAAACACACTATTTTCTGTGATAGGTCTGGAAGTGCACCAAAGGTCTTTTTTTGTCACCCACTTGCCAGGCACAGCCTCATCGAGTGCCCCCTAGAGACCATAGCCACGAATGGAGACTGAAAGAGTGTTAACTGCGCCAAGCCCGGTGCCGTCTGATATCCATGTCAGGCCGGCCGGAGACTTTTGCTGATGGCCTCGAGGTCATCCTCAATTCGGCGCCAGTTGTACCGTGCCAAGCTACCATTGAAGTAAATCGGACCCACAGACGCCTCTGGCTCTTCAGAGGCTGTGCGATGTGACAGCTGAAATCGAGCAGCGATTAGTGGTGTTTCACAGGCCATCACGCTAAGCAACAGGTGCCTTAGGCGGCTGGGCCTTTTCTTTTTTAAGCGGTGCAAGTGGGGAGATGAGCTGGTGAAGCACTAAACAATATACAGAAATAAATAAATTTGAACAAGTATACTGAGATAAATCAGGTTGAAGATGTTCCGTGCACTGCATGCGGCGATGTGCTTGACTGTCTGAAGAGTTTAGTGACAAATAGTTCGCGCCTAAGCGACGCCGTTATTTAGTGCATCTACTTTCCAGCGCGTGATAAGTTTGTTCTCTGCCTGATGAACACAGTCGTGTAACGCAACTACGGCGGCCGCGTGTTGATGAAAGCGCTCCATTATATCGGCTTTTAGTACCCCAACTTTACGTCGCATAAAAGGCCCGGCAATGGGCTGTGATGCCTAGTCTCAAGATAGTGCATGCTGATATCCATCCAGAAACAAACCCTTCTTGCCCGTCTCGTCATCCTCTCCAAAGACGGCATGTGTTTCCGACCCTTGAGCCTCAAGCCAAATTCCCTCCTTATCCGTGGCCAGGTAGGCATGTTTGTCCTTTTGCCATTCACCATACTCCTCCTCGTCATCCGACGCCTCACCAATCTCCTCGACCTTGAAACGCGTCCCCGATGCCGGTCCATACCCACACGAGAACCACTTCAACGCCGCCGCCTTGCGCGCCTCTTTGGCCCTCCTCCTATCTCCTGGCGCCATCGCCGCCTCGCGCGCCGCTACCAGCTTCGGGTGCAGTCTACGCACGCGCGCTGCGTACACCTGCGCCTGGTACACCGCGGGGTCCGTCTGCGCGAGCTCAACCGCGCGGCGCGCGGCGTCACTGCCGAGGTCCAGGTGGATGACGTAGCATGGCAGCATCGCGGCCTCGTGATGGACAATATACTCGTAGCCGCCGTCAAAGTGGGCGTCGAAACCTTCGGCTAGCGGGCCGTGGACGTCGGGTAGGGGTTTGTTGCGCGAATACCACCACTGGTGCTGCTGCTCGCTGGGGGTGTAGGTGCGACCCAGGATGGTGGCACAAACAAAGAGCCGCAGGCTGGGCAGGCTGCCGAGCGGCGTCGCCACGCACTGCTGCTCGAGGCCGTGGCCGGGGGAGGCGTAGGAGAGGGCGTAGCCGACCGAGGGCGATGAGTAGATGCCGCGGTCGTTAAAAGCGATGCCGGAGCGGGGCGAGGCGACAACCTTGTCGCCGACGAGGCGGCCGGGCTTGACGAAGCCGTGGCGGATAATGCTGGGCACGGAATGAATGGACGTGCCGTGAAAGGTGACGCACGGGCGGATCATCGCCTTGACGATATCGTCGCGTCGCGAGGCACCCCGCACCCGGTCGCGGCCGGGAGGCATCCACTTGTGTAGGTTGTGCTGCTCCGCGCTTTGCTGCAGCTGTTCCTGCAGGGACCGCTGGTAGTGCATGAATCGCTGGAGAAGGTCGGGCCGCACGACGGACTCCATGTGCACAATACGAAACTCGTCCGAGATGCCCGCGACGAGCTGCTCCGGGGTGCGCCCGAGCAGGTGGTGCGCCGTGTCTTTGATGGTGGACACGTCGACGCCGTACGGGTTTGCGAGGACTTCATCCCAAGTGTCGATGCACCCGGCGTCCCAACCGCGGGTGGCTGTATGTCCGCCGCTGGCTTCCTCGTCTGAGTCGACGGCCCGACCTGGAGCTTCGTGTGCGGCGATGCGCTCGAGGGCTTGCAGGATGGTAATATACGTCTCCATGGGGCGGACCGGGGCCGCGGCGTGAGGGGAGCAAAAGATGGCACGCACGTCTTGGCGAATAGGATCGAGGTCTCGTCGGCGCACGGCGGCGTTGGTGTCTCGGACTGTGACGTCGGTGATGAGGTAGGTGTCGCTGGCAATGAGGTGAGAGAGCGTCAGGCTGAGACGGATGTGCGCAAAGTCAAACTCCCAGTGTGTGTCGTGGCCTTCATTGTCGTCGTACTGTCCAGACCAAGATTCGAGACTAGGAGGTTTCAGAGACTCGAGAAAAGAATCGAGCGTCGAGCCCATTGTGGGTGAAGGGCGAGCGCTCGTCGCTTCAGCCAGGTCAGGGATACGCAGGACCCTAAGTAGTAGGAATTCGCAGGATCCTAAGTAGTAGGGAAGGAAAAGGAGTGTATTGGATTCTGGCCGAGGCACTGGACAATTTCTCTCTGATAATAGACGAGGGTTTACCGATGTTTCAATTCTGATGGTAGATCGACGCCCGTGTGAGTCGTGGTAAATAGGGTTAAAACGATGATTTGCTCAGGACTCAATCCTTTTTCTGACGTGCTCAATAGCTTGAAAACTAGAGAGAAGAAGAGGAAGCTTTAATTCATGGCAGCGTCAGAGACCAGTTCATGCATTTGAGCTACAGTGTGTATTTCGGCGTTGACTCATAGTAGCCAACCTAAGGCTTTACGACTGGCGATTGCGTGTATTTGCACAGCCCGCCGATGACGAGCCTCAAGTGACAGCCAAAACAGTGCCAACGCTCCGCAAAGGGAGATCACCCCACGGCACATCTTTTATTAGAAGATGCTGTAACAAACTGTTCTCCCAAAGAAGACGACGTCGAAATTCATCCCTTCTTCCTTTGACCATGGATAGATTTTTGTTACAGAGGCGTCTGGGCGACGTACCCACTCGTGATGGATATGACCATTCCACGCGCAGCGTAGACCATCGGCCAACCCAGCCGGCAAACAGGTTGCGCGGACCACGCCCAATTTATTTCTCTTCTCCCGGAGACGTATTTAATAGCAAGCTGTTCTTATTTTTTTCTTACTTTTTTCTACCCTCCTTTCTAATCCTGTATAAACTTTTATCTTTTTACACTATCATTGACAAAGAACATGAAGCAGCAGCTCGCAGCGTTGGTAGCTCTGGCTCAGGCCGTGATCGGGCTCTTGGCGTACGACTACGACAATCCAGGCGTCCAGGTTCGCTTCTTGGTGAAGAATGATGGCGAATTAGGCGGCGGCGCGGTGACCCAGATGCCGTTTCTGACGGTGCTGGATTCGCCACGCTGCCGATTACAGACTGCTTCTGCGACGATGACTAAAGAAACGCGCTCGACTTTGCGAATCTCGGTGCGCCGCACGACACGGTAGGCTTCTAAACCAGCTTCCTTTATTTCAAGTGCTCATCCCAAAGTGCTCGCAAGTTGTTTAGATTACAACCGCCGGCCGTCCTGGTGCCCGCTTTGGTCCTCCTGCTATTCGACTCAGCAGCAACCAAAAGACATCTGGTCTCAGTATATACCGCGGTGAACTTTTATTCAGTACCCCTGTCATCTTCATTTTCGTCGCTCTCGGGACTAATGTCGGTGCCGCCAGCTAGTAGAGTAAGACCTAGCGAATGCCCGTGAGGTACGCGTCAAGACAGAAATCAAGGTAGCGGCCACCATTAGCGACGAAGTCCCGAATGTCGGACTAAGCGAGGCGCAGCCTAAACTAAACAATAGTTAGTAGTAATGAAATCGCCACGTAAGCAATGCTCCTACCAGGCTGCCAGGCGCTACCAATCCGTTATTGTTGCTGCGCCCTACCTTAGGTCCACTGTTGTGTTATCGTCTTATAAAAGTAGTCTCTCATGGCCTCTCAGCCTTCTTCATCGTCTTTCCATCAGAAGAAGACTTTCCATCAGAAGAAGACCATTTTCATCACATCTTCCATTAAATGGTTGCATCTCAGATCTTCCCTCACAAATCTCCCCGACAAAGAAGTACAGGCCATGGACTCACGTCACCCATTGGAGTTCCACGGCCCTGGCTGGCATGATGAGGCCCGAACCCCCGTTGTCGGTGGCAAGTACTACGATCCCGCCACTGGCGAGATTCGAACCGCATCCGATGGCGACCACCAAGAGTATACAGGCCCACCGGGCGTCGACATTATCATTCGGAGCCAGCACATTGACACGGTCGAGTGTGCGTACCGCGCGGCACGGTCGCTCCCCATGGAGACGCTCCTGTGTCACATCATGAAGGTTGTCCAGGAAAAAAAGTTAGAGCTAGATTCGATCATGGCCACGACGTATACGATTCGAGTTATTCTATCGCACGAACTACGATCGGGAGAGTTTATTGAAATTGCACAGGCCATGGCACAGGGGATCTAGGACCGGATTATATGTTGCCTTTGTCTGGCACACTGGCCTTTTGTTCCATTGATCTTCCATTCTTAACCAAACTCTATTACTGTACGAAAAATGGAGTTGATATGTTACATAAATGCCTAGTAGCACTCTCTAAAAGTTGAGCTTCAGAAAAACAAGTGGATCAGTCGGAGGAGCTGTGCAAGCTAGTGATGTTAGAGCTAACATGATGGGTAAATACAAGCAAAATGTACAACATATGCAAACAACTTCTCACTTTTCATTACAACAACGCGAATTCGAAATATTATCAAAAAAGAAAAAAAAAGAAAAAAAACTATCACTTGAAGCGGTGAAGGTGCCTCCTGCCCCGCTTTCGCTGTTCAGGGGTGAAAAAAGTAGAAGGCTCACAATTAAAGCGCTCGGCCGTGCAAGATGTCCACGCAATGGCTCGAGAACATGAGCATCGGCGCCGCGATAAATCGTGTTTAGACAGTAGTGACTAATTGGTGGATAGCCGCTCTTCTCTTGTCTTAACAGAGAAAAGCCTTGGCAGGTCGCGAGCGGCGACTAATTAAGACAGGCTCAAAGGGAAATGGCAGCAGTTGTGCACCTACCGAGACAGAACTGTTTCCTCTCAATTGTAGTTTTTTGCTAGGAGCAGCTTCCGGCAGCAGAAGCCTACCTATCCGGTGTCCTAGCAACCCATTTCCATCCTTTCCGCCGATAGAGTTATAAGTCATTTTGTTCCCTAGGTGTCTTTGATAGCGCCGTCACGTCAATGTCGAAAGGGGCAATGAATGGAATAGGAAGCTGTCAATATGTGTGAGACAAAACAGGCAGATGACCAATCAGGAATCCAACTAAAGGAGGTATTTATTATATTTGTAGGGTATTGTACTGTAGTCTAAGTACAGTATTCCGGGACTCGTTAAATGGGCCTCAGAAAAAGCTGATTCATTTTCCCGGCCACATCAGTCCGACCTGCTTTTCGGGGCAAGTATCTGCACAAGTCACCATGCGTGGGAAAAGATAGTCTTCTGGTCCTCGCTTGCGCCCTCCGGTTCCAGTTCCCACGCCGCACGTGGCGCAGCCATTTCTGGAGTCGCCGTCCTCGTCTTCATCGTCGTCAGCAGCCGCGTTATAGCTGTTTAATGCCTTTTGATCGTCGACGAGGGCAACAACGTAAACTCGTTCCAGCGTGTCGGCATTGAAGCTTTGAATGAGAATGAGGTTGTTCAAGGGCCTGTTCACAATTTCGAAGGTGTCGCATCCGGTATTGTTTTCCGCCTCTGTTAGTTTCTGGCGGCCAACGAGGATCTCGGGATGCGCTGCCAAGAACTCTGGTGCGCTAGAGAGGTTGCACAAAGAAGCACTGCTTGCCATTTTGAAGATAGCTGCTACTTGGCAGCTTGGAACTTGTAAAAGGGGACTCGACTGCCGGTAGTATAGAGGTGGCTCGAGTAAGTAGAAAATGGAACAGAAAGAACTTGATGTAAATAAGTAACTTTCAAGAATTTTAATTCATAGTACGTAGCAGACAGCGTGGTAGTCAGTAGCTGCGCCACATATAATGACGACAGTTCGTGTTTAGGGCTAAGCCACTACGGAGGATGGGGGCGTGGCACATGTTTAAAAAAAACTTGCTGGCCTCAAGGCTGTGCCTAGTGCGACCAGCGTGACCACAAACGTTATAGTATCTACTGGCGTCGTATAACCGTGTTCTAATTTGAATTATCATCCCTTGTCCGCAAACTATTTCTTTTTTTATAAAAAGGCTATTTCAAGTGACATGCTGTTCAGCAGAAATCGCCATATTTTCGCTGCCTTTGCTGCCCACAACTCGCCATCATGTCCGATGAAGCTCCCACGGTCGACCCGCCCGCTCACGGTGTGGACCCAAGCAGCCCTACATGGATACATAGAACAGGTGCACTGTTTCTAGACGGACGGCCACCGTCCTGCGCTGGACGCGCTTCGTGGGAAGCTCGACGAGGCTCTTGCGCTCGTTTGTCTGCGCACGCTTTACATGGCCGGCAAGCTGTCTCTCTCTAAGAAACAGCCCGGTGTTATCGTTCTGCACACGCGTAAGGGCGACCAAATTAGGCTAATGACCAGCGATATGCGTGGCGACGAGAATCCAGCTTATATAAAGCTGTGGGATAAAGGTTTCCTAGCGGGGGCCTTTATTAGGTCTATAGTAAATACTGACTATATACTGTCTAAAGACGGCCCTTATATTCCCGTCGCTTACATTCAGCTGATTCTAGTAGATAGTAGTATACTTATATTTGACTCTATCTATCACTTTATTATAGATAGAATAGGCGTTAACCACTTTCTCTCTACTATAATAGCGGCTATAAATGACCTAGACGCCTTTTAGTAGGCACCACTAAACTACCCTGGTAAGATTGGTAATCTAGTGCCGTCGAGTTTTTCTAAGCTGAGAAAAGACGCTAGAGTGACTATAGTCTTAAGCAAGTAATGCCCTAAATTTAGTCTAGCTAAGACAGGCACTAACTATAAAGATTATATAACTAGTATGTTTAGTGTATCTAAAGTCAAGTTTGGCGGCATCTTCGTGTTTAGCCTAGAGAAGCTGTGGCTAGTTAAGAGGACGGTTATATTAGCTGGTCACACTAACACACTGTCGACCTTTCCCTGCCTCGCCGCGCTCTTATAGGCCTTTATAACCACTATAGAACTTTAAATAGTTAGTATCGCAGTTAAGTCGAGAAAAAAAGATATAAAATGCTATATTATTATTCTAACCTAGTGGGTAGACTAGTTATTCTACAACTAGATGTGTAGCTAAGTAGGAAATATAGTCGAGTTTACTAAATCCTGGTATAACACTATAGACCTATTTCTTATTACTAAGTCTACTTTAACTAACTTATCCCACGCTAAATATACGCTAATATATATAGTGTAAAATATTAAAGTAACACTTAATAGTATTAATAAAGTGTTTATTAATACACGCTTA
This sequence comes from Akanthomyces muscarius, assembly GCF_028009165.1. Taxonomy (NCBI): domain Eukaryota; kingdom Fungi; phylum Ascomycota; class Sordariomycetes; order Hypocreales; family Cordycipitaceae; genus Akanthomyces; species Akanthomyces muscarius. Next base: position 926,811 of record NC_079243.1, on the reverse strand, counting down.
ACACTTTTTAATAATATTATAGACTTATAGTAGCTATAATATAGCTTTATACTATCTATTAGTAAAGATTAATAAATTATAAAAGATTTATAAAAGTATATAATATAGTTAATAAATAAGTAATATAAATAAGTAAGTAGTATATCTTTACTAACCTTTTAACTTTTAATTATTAATAATTTAACTATAATATTAAAAAATATCTAAAACTAATTAAAATCCTCTTCCTTACTAATTTCTATATTTATAATATAAGTAACGTGGTTAATAAATAAGCGGCGTAGATAAGCAAGTAGCGCACCTCTATTATACTAAAAAGGTTATTTTTACCTTAAAACTTAAGTTTATAATACTAAGTCTTCTAAACTTATATTTAAGATTAGTTAAATCTTAGGTCTTTTAGATACTAAGTATAGTAAATAAAGTGGTTTTATAGTCTTTAATTCTAAAAGAATAAATTACTAATTATTTAAATAGCTTTTTAACTAAGAGTCTTAATATACTTAATAGTTTTAAAAAAGATATAATAGTTATTATATATAAAATTATATTTTTATATACTTAGATATAAGGCTTTAAAGCTATAAATAAGCTAATTAGTAAGTACTAGTAAGCTAAAAGAATAAGACTATAAATTAAAAAATCTCTTTTTATATAAAGATATAAGACATTTAAAAGAGTAGATAAATATAAATAGTTAAATAAAGGATAAAATATAGGCTTATAGTTATTATAAAATAAGAGTTAAAATAAAGATTGTATTATTAAAACTAATATCTTTTATAAAAGCCTATATTTATTATAAAGCTTAAAACCCTTATTTAAAAAAATAAAGCCCTAACTTATAACTACTATATTTAATAATGTATTTATAATAGTTATTAGTCTAGTACTTTCTTTAGCCTAGTAATAGCCCTATTCTTAACCCTATTAAGTCTACCTAACTAGAAATAAAAAGAATAACTACTAAAAAGGGTACTTTAAAGAGCTAGAAAGAAGCTATTATAGCTTAGTAGGTAGCTTAGTAAGAGCTATCTTAAGAGAGGATATAGGGCTCGATAGAGCGCTTACTATAGTATATTAGAACTATTATTAAGCTTAAAGGAGGAAATAAGTATAAGGAAGGCAGGGGATAGTCCCTATTACATTATATAACTATTTCCCTATTAAACTAGAATAATTATCCCTGTTAGACATGGCTTCTCGTTCCTGCTCTATATAAAGAATAGGACTAGGTAGGACTGACTTAGCCCTGAATACGAGCTGTCGTCATCATGTGTGGCGCAGCTACTAACTACCACGCTGTCTATTACGTACCATGAACTTTTAAGAGGGGACTCATTCACGTCGAATTCTTTCTGATACTGTGTGGGTCCCTAGTTCTTTTAAAACAATGTTAACTGGCATGAGGAATCTAGTTATGTACAAATGAATACATCTGCTCGCCTATATCATTACGTAGTCTTACCCTACTTCTCTACCTCTTAATCGGCCATTTCCATCACTCTTCGCTCTTCATTAACTGAGATGAAGGTCGTTCGCAGTATCCCTGCTCTCAGTCGACTGACAGGTGTAGAAGCACCACTCGAGGAGCTTGTTGCCCTGGTAAGAGAAGACATGAGACGCACTCTTACCGCCTTAGAGCGTCAAGACTACCACGGCATCACGAATCTCGGATATCCTCATACGATGTTTACAAAGCTCTTCAATGTCTCTACTACAGAGGAATTGGTTATTTCCGAGCAGATGGGCGCGTATTTTCCGCCGGTTGACCGTCCTGGGGAGTACTACTTGTTTGCTGCGGGAAAAGGTGTCGTGGCGCTCGTGGCCCCGAAAATGACTGAACAATTGTTTGCGATGGACGAAAAGAACTCGGCAAAGAAGGAATTTGCTGCGCTGGATGAAGAGTACAAATCTTTAGCACTGGAAGGACAGGACTGGGAATCCGAGTTTCAGGAGATTGCCACTGACTATGTGAAATGGGCTTGTGAACAGGAAGGTCGGTAGACGACTAGTCGAACAGATTCTAGTGTCTAAAATAGAGTTATATAATACTAGCTATTGGTCGTCCTAGTATCTCTTAAGATGACTTATAAAAGTCGACAAATGATCTTCTCCTAACGCCGTTCTATCGTCCTTCAACCCTTCTAATACACTCCTTCACCTGCCACTTATCTAGCTCGGAAAGTGTTTACCATCTCTCTATTCAGGTTCGCGCGGGTAGACAGAAGCTTTTATACAGTTATCTTCATACTTTGCTTGTTGTGGGACCTGCATCTGTGCTGGGCGTGGTTGTTGGAGGCTTTGGAGGCCGATGGAGCCATTTATGGCACCAGCCATGAAGAGCCTCTCGAATGCGGCTATTCTAGCTTGCATCGCGTTTCTTTTCTTCCAGCAATCTAGTGTTTCGCTTTTCAAGATGGCCAATATTTCGGCGGCTTTGCTTAGAACGTGAATACATATGTAGTCGTTCGAACTCATAGCCATCTAGCTCGTACGCAGCCAGACTGTAGCCTTTTTAATTTGCATCCTGGCATGATGTCGTAGAGCTTTTTTGCTCTTGCGCTGTATGTCTTCGCCGGCCTCGTTTTTGCTGATTGTAGATTATCTAAAACCGGCCTACCTAGACGAACTGAGGCCCAACTATGCCACTACAGCTCTACCACTATTATCTTCATCGTACTGTCTCGTTCTGCTCGGTGATATTCTGCGAACAGCCGTTGCATTTATCATCACGAGGAATGTAAGGTAACGTGCATGCGACATGCTCCAGCTTCGTGCTGGCATTATTATGTGGGTGGAATAGAACACTGTCTGTCACCTGAGGTCAGTTCAAATCTCAAATCTGAGGAATATATTCAATCTGTCCCGCCCCGACCTTGAGCCAGAAACTCTGAGCATAGCTTGCCATCCGAATATTGATGGTGTAAACAACATCATGTTTTCGACAAGTCCAAGGAGTAGCCGCCAACGCATCGCATTATAATCTGTTCAAAAAGAGAAAAGAACAAGAAAAAGAGAGTAAGGACCAGCTCGGCTAGCTTTGAAACAGACCGCGAACTAAATTTCTCGGTCTACTGCCGGCACTTGCCACAAACCTTGTATTAGTTCCAGTTCTATTCCCTTTGGTCAGCCTAGAAAACGGTAGCCCCTTGACGTTTTTGCCGCCGGTCATAGTGGCTTCAATTAGATCATAGCCAATTTTAAACTGCAAGCCATCAATTGCCCTGACTTTCGCCGAATCAACTACATCGCAATTAGCATTACAAGAACTAAAAGTATAGGTGAAAGTTGGCATAGCAACTTACACCATAATTGATTCGCCTCTGGATGCGGCCCGGTTGTGCCAACCAATCCCTGGCCATACTTGTTGATGGTCGCAGCGACATCGCCAGTCGAGGAGTACCGCGCAAGGACATGGCTGGTATCATTCTCGACGAAACTTTTGACAACACTCCCCTCCTGGAAGTACACCCAGCGGTTATTTACCGTTTTGCCCATATTCGGACCAGAACTAAATTGCCAGTCGACCTGGATTACCGTATCCCTGGCATCTTTAACTTGCGCGTCCTTTTCGTCACTCTCAGGAGTAATGTCAGTGCCGTCAGGTAGGAGAGCAAGACCTGGCGAGTGACCAGCGAGGTACGCGCCTAGACAGAAACCAAGGTAGCGGCCACCGTTAGCGACAAAGTCCCGGATGTCTTGCGCCACGGGCTCAATCTCGGCCCACGAGCTCTGAAGATCTATAAAATACGGGGCCGGTTAGCATCAAGAGCATCCGCTGGGGCGACGTATCGCGGCAGTAAGTGGAAATAAGTCAGGTGTGGGGAGGATTTGCAGCGCCACTTCTTGGCGAGTGGTTTTTAGTCATAGTTTTAGTTTGTGTGAGCGACACACGGATATGTGATTGTACTGTGGGGAGGTGAGCAAACAATACTAAGAGCATCGTTCCTCGAATATTAAAAAAAAAAAAAAAAACACCAAGCAACATACCGGGACCGCCAGGAAAGGCAATAAGCTTTATAGACTCCAGGCTATTAGCAGTTATGTCGTCGGGGCCAACATACTTGACTGAAAACTTGCGAGGAGACGACTCAAGCAGCTCACCGACAGCCTTGGACAATTCAGGATCATCGTTTGGGCCTCGGTACACGAAAGCTCCGGGCTGATCTGCGGCCGCTCCGGAGCCGATGAAATGAGCCACGACGAGCAGTAGCAGGGAGAGCGACGTGACCCAACGAAAAGTGGTCAGCGAGGCAGCGGCAGAAACCTGAATAAAACGCTTGTAAGCTACCGCTGCACCTTTTTAGGCGTTGCATGTCTCATTGTAGTTTTTGGCTTCTGTGGCTTGCAGATGATGGAGGATAAGGGGGGGCTCTAAGTGGGGGCTCACCATGATGTCCACGGGAACTCAACCTTATTTGCGGGGCTGCCGCGCTGGCTGCAAGGTGCTGCAGGGTGTCCGGAGGCTGCGCAGGCAATAAAAATAAGCTTTTCCGCTATCTGCAGCAATGTCAAAATTGATGCAGAGACGGCGAGACGCGATCAGATTTATGGCGATGCAGATAAAGAGCCAAGAAAGAAGGGAAAAAAGTCTCCTTTCAAAGTCAACGATGTGAGTTTTGTAGTTACACGAGCGGGCGCAAGAGATAAGAAAACAGTGGGCGCAAGATCTTTTTCTAGGACTTTGACTGCCAGAAACGGATAGCTAGCACTCCAAAGATATGAGGGTGACGACGACTCGAGGGGCGCAGCAGATTAGCGTCTCGGAAGGCGACAAGTAAGGAAAGCTACCCTACTACTAACCCAGTCCAGCACAACCAACTGCAGCACCAAACAAGAAGGGGTGGTGGCTATGCTTATCAAGGTGTTGCTGGCCAGCCTAGCAGCAGCCTAGCGAGCTGCCCTATGGGCAGTAGACTACGAAGAACAGGCCGCCAGCATAAACAGAGCTCAGTACCAGAAAATATACCTTACGTACTCTTTAGCAGAGTTCGGCTATACTACCAGACTGCTTCTGCTGGCAGAGTTCGCCTATACTACCAGACTGCTTCTGCTGGCAGAGTTCGCCTATACTACCAGACTGCTCTGCTGGCAGAGTTCGCCTATACAGTACTATACTGCTCTGCGGGCTGCTGTTGCCGACATGCCTCGCCCAGTGTTGTTCATAACTCGGAGGTGCTTGATCGGAGGTACTTGATTACTCCTTGAGCCGTTTGCGTCCACTCCTCTGCCCTCCAGCGAGTCTCCTATCAACAGCATGGCAGTGTCGTCTGCGTATCCATATCTCTGGGTCGCGCCTGAGAGGAAGTATATTGCCGCCGTAATTAAGATGTATTGTATCGGGGAGATTGGGAAGCCTTGTGGGAGTCCGCACTGTAGTTTCGCGCTAGGTGTGGTCGTGTCTTGGAACCGCACGTTGGTAGTCTGTCTAGCAATGCCTACTGAGAAATGAGTGTTTTGCGTGAGCGTTTTGGTCTAGTCATCGAGGGAGCCTCGAGAAGTGAGGGAGTGGGGAAGGGCATGTAATTCCCGCGCGCCGATCTTCGCATTCCTCGGCGACCTTAGCTTGGCTGCTTTTAGCTACACTGTATCCTTTAAACTGCATTTTAGGTATGAAAACAGCAATAAAAAAACTCCGCGAACACCGAGCCTCGAGGTTCGTCCTTTCGACCATCACGGTTTCGTGTTACCGTCAAAGCCGCTCCTTGTCCACGTTCTAGCGCATTGGGCATTAGATGTCTTAACCTGCGTCCGAGTCTTCATGGCGAGGAGCGCCATCTTGCCCAGCGCGGATCCTTTGTTCGTCTGTACGACCGTTGTGACTCACTAGTCAGCCCGGTCACTCAGACTATAAGAGTTGAGAGCTAGTACACCGTTTCTAAACAGGACTTAGTCAAATAAAACTAAACCAGAATCTAAGAGGAAATGCTCTGCAATGGACGATATTATAGCGACACTTTAGTCGCTCTTGCGGCACAACTTCCACGTCACCGCAACTGGTACATTAAGGCACGATCAATGGTTTAAGAGAGTCTACCAGGGCACGAGCAGACGGCGGCTCTGGTGCGTCTGAGCCGGATGCGTGGTGTCGATTTGAAGGGGGCAGTGGATATTAAGAGGCAGAAGCGAGACCACTGGCGTTGGCCGACGGAGCAAGGCGGCGGCTGGGGCACACTGGTGGACGAGGCGCTCCTAGTCTTCTTCTTCGCCGCCATTGCAGGCACGTTTCCAGACAAGCTACTCACAGAAAAGGCGAGATACATAAACTGGCTACCGTACGGAAGGCTGTTGTCTGGCTTGACCCCCCCAGAGCGTTTCATCGAGGCGCTCAAGCGACCCGACGGCGCCGCAATCGGCTTCAAGGCGGGCGGGCTGCGCTCGCAGACTGATGTGCAGCCGCACGTGGAGCGCTGCGCGCGCATCCTGGCCTCGGCCGACGTCTTGCACGAAGCGTGCTGTCTGCCTCCCGTGGACTGGGCGGCGCGCATCAGCAGCGCCGTGCTGTACTTTGTTAGCTTCGAGGCGTGGAACAGGGCGCGCGAGGCGCAGAGGTATCTGCACTGTCCTCTGAATACCACGAAAGATGGTCGATGCTTGGCCTACGGTCTCGAGGGAGACGGGGTGAAGGATGAAGAAGCGTTGGCGGCAGAAGAGGAAACTAAGACACTCGTCGGGGCTAGGCTAGTGCGGCCGCGCGATCCGTTGCGGCTACATGAGCCTTGTGTTGATCCAGCGGATAGTGACGAGGACGGGGGCGAGGAGGTACAGAGCAAGCTGCGAGAGTTGGAGCGCGCAGAAGCCGCGTATGGCGTAAAGAGAAGCACGAAATACTAAAGGAGGAGAGTTGATGATTAAGTATTGAGGTCGCAGTCGAGGCGCTCAAGGGAGGACGGCAGAATCGACATTCAAGACATGACTACATGACCAACTTACTATATTACAGGCATATGAATGCGACACTTTGTTTTTCCTTGGTTATCAGACGCTACAAGAGAATAGGGCTTGCAGTATAAACGTTTGTGCCTCCGTCCTTGGCTCTCCTCAAGCTACATCGAGGGACTATTTGTGACCAGCGACTTCTGCACGCCGAATTTTAGCTACATAGAAGGTTTCTTTGCTATTTCCGATATCTGGTGGTGTCCTCGTTTCATGTTTGGCTTTCGTAGAAGATTTTGCACAATTTTCCGCTCGATATCCCAAAGCCGTCATCTGTATGCTTCCTTCCTCTTGGCAATTACAAGGACCCGATTTAACCAGACTGCGCTGTCTCGCTGCAACTTGACAAAAGAGGTGATACTACTTGTGTCAATCAATGAATACATCACGTCTATCAGAGTTCGAATTTTTCAGTATTTTAAAACGTTCATATTACTTCTGTGGAAAGTCCGGTCACATTCGTCAACTGTTGGGTCACCGGGTATCAGGCATCAAGACATTATAAGCAGTAATATCAGAAATTCGAAGCTACTCAAAGCCAAGACACCCGAAAATGATGCACAATATTCACGTGCAAGAATCCCTAAGCAGAATCTTATTGACTTGAAAGCTACCTTACAGAATAGCAAAGTAACACTGTCCCTCGCCCACGCTGAGTGGAAATGGTAATGACACGATGTTATTCTAGTCGAACCTCAAACACCCCATTCTTAAATAATCACTGTCCTCGGGCGTGATAAAGGGAAAATGACCCTCCCATCGCTCACAAGCCTTGGGATCTTTGGGAGAGGGAAGCCTGTCTAGGAGAGAGAGATGCTGATCACTCAGCCCAGGCTTTGCCAACAAGCTGATGACACGGTTAAACTCGTCATTTGCTAGGAAATCAGCCCCCCACTTATCAATCAGCATTTCAATCATGGAGGGCAGCGAGCCGCTGCTCCATATACCTGGCTGTGGACAACCTTTCCCTACCCTTCCGTCGTCAATGGCCATACCCTGCCCGAGCCAAAACTTAATCCCCTCTGTCGGGCGCAGAAGCTGATCCTTGTTCCAGTTCTCAACGGAGGCGACGTACAGATATACCGGCAAGGGCGTGCGTGCTTCAAATGTTATGCCCAACAACCTATTCGAGGTTCGTAGTTTTCTCTTACAAGTATATACAATGTTGCTGTCGTGACGCACGTCGGCACCTAGGACGATGCAGCGTCTTACCAAATCAATCCCATCATGCGCCATCATCCGTGCTGCCGCATAGATAGGAATGTCAGCGGCTCTCATCGGCAAATCTTCCGTCCAGTAGGGTATGCCATGAATATCGGCCCTATGCGCGACGAGCAGCTCCTCCAGCTCTCGCTGTCTCCCCAATATGGCTCGCGCCAGGGGACAGGCCTTCTTTGTTTTTGAGGCCTGTAGGCGCCTCACACTAGCACATCCTCCCGGCCCTTTGTACGAGACCAAAAAGCGAACAGCTTCCACTGGTGGAAGTTTTGGACCGCCGAAGGCATGCTGCAGGCATATCTGCGCATATGACGCCCCTTGGAAGAATCCGCCGCCGCAACCGGCCAGGGCCGAGTTGAAGAATAGCAAGAGAAGCGGTAAACGTTCCGGCTTTTCTGAAATGCTGGCAAGGAAGCTTGAAATCTCCCTGTCGGGCGATAGCATCTTCTGGGGGAACTCGCGCGGCATATCCAACGTTGCGCCAAGTTCCATGAGCACCTGCAGCATCACCAGATTGCCGCTCTGCGCTGCGACGCGCAGGGGCGACGTCCTGTACACGATCTGGGTTGCACCCGCGCCGTTCTGGGTGACGCGCGAGGTGGCCAGGTACGCCGGTGCGACAATGTTGGCGCCAAACGCAACGGCTCTGCGCACAGCAGACAGGCGGCCGTGCCGGCACGCCCAGAGAAGGGCCCTATCGCGGCGCACTTCTGTGCCCAGCAGGACGGGTAGTGCCCGCGTGTGTAGCAGTTGGCAGCATCGTACCAACGGGGCCAGGTGTGCAGGCTCCAGATAGTCGAGGACCATGAAGAAAACGTCGTCGACTAGTGCAGGCAGCGATGCTGCGGCGTATTCTATACGCTCAACCGCCATGGCTGCGTATATGGTATATAAATCCGTGATGGGCAGTAATAACCATGATCAATTTGGAAGATTCGAGGCAAAAATAAATAAATTTCTTGTGTGTGATTTGTGAGATGTTGTCCCGTGCAGAGTTGTTAGCTTGTGGCTGTGCTGAGGCTGTGATTGAAGATCTGCTTGTGCTTATTCGGATTGTGACGTGTGTAGTTGTCGGCGACTGGAGTCATCACCATCAGGCTGAGTGACTCAGAGCTGGCGCAGTACAACCAAGGGTATTCTTTGAAAGAAAGAAGAGAAGAAAAAAAATCGAACATTATATAGGTTGTATATTGTTCGTGGCGGTTTGTGGTTGACTGCAACGCGGGCCAAGGAGGTCTGTGGCATGGCATCATGTGGGCTCCGATCTAGCGTGTGACATGGCTTCCGTGGCTCAGCAACGTGGTTGCTCCTTTTTCACCTTGTACCGTCGGCCACCCACTTCTTAGCCCTACCCATATCTCAGCGCCGTCATTCTACCCACTTTAACATTAAACCTATATTACTAGAACTATATTTTCTTATATAATTATAGTTATCTTAATATTAAATTTTATATATATAATAATACCTTTTAAATATACTAAATAGGCCTTTTAAAATACTATTTAGGATATAATTAGTAATATAAAACTCTATATTACTATATAGTAATAAAAAGTATTATAGTTAATAAGATAAGAAAAATTAAAAGGTAGAATATTATATAAAAAGGCTTTTAAAGGTATATAAAACCTTTTATTAATATAAAAAGAAAATTTAAGAGACTAAATATTAATTTAAGATACTTTAAGTAACCTATTAATCTATAAGTAAATCTAGTAGATAATAGGCGAGTTAGTTAGAGCTAATAGTAATATAGAATTAGTAAATAAGAACTAGATATAAGGCTTTATTAAAAGAAATCTAGAAATTAAGACTTTAAAAGGTAAGAAATTTAATTTTAAAAGGGCTAGTAATACTTTAACTTATATTATATAGAGTTTTTTTAAGCTTCTAATAATTAGAACTATAAATAAGATATTTTTAAATAACTAATATAATATAAATAAGACTAGACTTATAATAGGTCTCTAAGAGAATAGTATAATATTAGGGTTATTATAAAAGAGAATTATTTTAAAAAAGTAGTTTAAAAAGTATTATTAGAGTATAATTTTAAGTATATCTTAGTATTAGATAAGAGTCTTATTCTATTAGTATTATTTAATAGTAAGAGTATTTAAAAGTAGTGATTTTTTAAGAAATTAGGCCCTTTAAAAGCTAGAAATTTAAGATAATAGCCTAAAGCTAGACTAATAATAAAATCACTTTCTATTAGTTATAAACTATCTTTATTTTAAAAATAAAACTATTTTTAATTTAGTATTATCTCTTTATTATTAATAGTTATAAAAGCTATTATATAATAGAGTTTCTATATAAATATTATATTATAATATATATTTTCTATTTCTATTAGCTTATAGCTTTTATATTTTTAACTTATTAATATAATAGTACTTAGTTTAGTTAAAGTCTATTATTATAAGGAGATTAATAACTAGCTTAATAATAATTATTCCTTATTTATTAGAAAAAGAGTTTTTCTTAAAAGTTATACTATTATTAAGATAGCTAGTCTATAAAGTTAAAATATTTATATTAGATAGTAAAAAGCTAACTTATAGTTAGTTAATATAGTAAAACTACTAATAAGTAAGTTACTTATTAGTTTACTTTTAATAATACTAAAAATACCTTTTTTAGAGCTAAAGTTAGTTCTTATAAATACTCTACTAGACATTAAAATACCTACTAATATATATTAACTTTAATACCTTCTTTCTAATAGTATATATTTTTTAACTAGTTAATATACTTTATAATTAATATAATATAAAATTATAAAGTAATTTTATACTTAAAAAGCCTAAATAGTCTTTTTAAAATAAGAGAATAGAAAACTTTATATAATAGAAAACTAAAAAAAATAATAAACTAGCTATTAACTAAATATAATAATAAATATATTAAAGTATAATATAGTTAATAAATAAGTAGTATAAATAAGTAAATAGTATACCTCTATTAACCCTTTAATCTTTAATTATAAATAATTAATTATAATATTAATAAATATTTAAAACTAATTAGAATTCTCTTCCTTACTAGTTTCTATATTTATAATATAAGTATATATATTATATTTAATCTAACTATATATATTATATTATTAATTATATATTTTAATCTTTATTTTATAATAATTATAAGCTTATATTTTATTTTTAATTTAACTATTTATATCTATTTACTTTTTTAAATCTTTTATATCTTATATAAAAAAAGATCTTTTAGTTTATAATTTTATTTTTTTAATATATTAGTATTTACTAATTAACTTATTTATAACTTTAAGACTTTATATTTAAATATATAAAAATATAACCTTATATATAATAGTTATTATATTTCTTTTTAAAACTATTAAGTATATTAAGACTTTTAGTTTAAAAGTTATTTAAATAATTAATAATATTTATTTTTAAAACTAAAGACTATAAAATTACTTTATTTATTATATTTAATATCTAAAAGACTTAAAATCTAATTAATTTTAAATATAAGTTTAAAAGACTTAATATTATAACTTTTAAGTTTTAAAATAAAAATAACCTTTTTAAGATTAAAAAGGGTAATTTTAGTATCTTTAAAACTATCTTAAATATTTTCTTTTATAATAGACTTATTAAAAGTATTAAAAAATAAAAATAAAACGTCTTTTTTAATAATATATATAATACTAGTCTTTATAAGACCTTTAATTTATTACTTATAAGTCTTTTTTAGTAAACTAAAATAGTTAATATTTAAAAGCTAAAATATATAAGAAAAATAAATAGGTATATAAAGAGTAATAATATTCTTCTTTTAATAGAAAGTTTAAAAGTAGTTAAATAGTAACTTTTATAGTTATTTAGAATTAAAAGGTAATAATTACTCTCTTTTTAATCTTTTATATATTTATTAAAATACTTAATTTAATTTATATTAGTTTTATTTATTATTTAACTATTTAAACTTATATTAATATACTAATCTAATAGTAGATATTTATTTTTATATTAAAATATAAAATACTTTTAGCCTTTTACTATAATATATAATAGTACTATTAAGCTCTAAGAATTTACTATTTAAATTATAATAACTTATTTCTTATTATTAAACTATATTATTTTTACTTTTTTAACTTAATTAAAGCTTATAATAACTATTTCTATTATAATAAAGCTATTATAAACTAGCTTTAAAGTGTCTATAAATAGGCGTTATAATTATTATTAACACTTTTAAGGAGAAGAAGGAGAAAAAATAAGAAGATAGTAAGCTTTTTTTATTTTATAATAGTTTAGGTTTTATATAAAGTTAGTATAAAGTTTAACTAGGGTCTTAATAAAGTTAACTTAAAGCTTAGCTAATTAATACTTAACTTATACTATCTTAGTTATAATAGTAAGCTAAAACTTAATACCTTTATATACCCCCCCTATTTATCCCCCCTATTAATTAGTAAAACTTTTTTTTTTTTTTTAGTATATATTATTCTTAAACTCTTTAAGTATAGTATAAAGAATATAACTCTAATAAAGCTATATATTACTATTAGTTAGGGGTTAGTAGGTAGTAGTTAGTAATTATATAGTTATAACTAGACCTTACCTACTCTTTTAAGCGCCTAATTAAGTCTTTATAATAAACTATTATATAATATATAATACTATTTAAGTACTTTAAGTATAAATAAAGTAAAGTAATTATAAAAAGGTAAACTATATAATAAAAAGACTATACCTTTTTAAAGGAAACTTTTATAATAATAAAATCTTTATTATAATACCTAATAGTATTTTCCTTTTTTCCCTCTATTAACTATTTTATTTTCTTATAATATTATACTTATATTATTTTATTTCCTTCTTATATTAATAATATTCTTCTTATATCTTACTATATACTCTTTTATATTTAATAACTTTCCTAATATAATACTATATTTTTATCTTAGACTTAATAATATATTTACTATTATTATATCTCTTTTTCTCTCTCCTTTTAGTAGGAATAATTATAACCTAAATATTAGGTATTATTACCTTTAATATTCCCTAACTAGCTTTATTATAAAGAGTGACTCTAATAGTAATAAATTTACTTTAAATAATAAAACTTAATATATCTTATCTAACCTATCTTAAAAGTATTACTAATTATAATATACTTAACTACTAATTAAAGCCTAAAAATACTTATATATTTTATAATAGTAAATATTAAACTTATAAATAGGCCCTTATTATTTTTATAATAAACCCTACCTTATATTACTTTATTTATAATATATAATAGATTTATAACTCTAATAAGACTATAAAGACTTCTATTATAAATAAGTTAAGAGAGAAGGGCTTTAAAAAAGCTATCTTATAGCTTATTATAGTATATTTTATCTAATAGTATTATAGTGTCTTAAATACTACTATACTCTACCTTATCTCTATTTAGGATATCTTTACTCCTTATTATTTTAGCCTTAATACTAGTAAGAGCGCTATTATTATTTTATTATAAGTAGTACTCCTTATTAGTTCTTTTAGTAAAAACTATACTAACTAAACTAATATTATTAGTACTATTAATACCTTTAATTAACTTAGTTAGAATATTTAAGTACTTATAGTATATATTCTTAAAAACCCCTTTTCTCTCTTACCCTAATATAGTCTATCTTATTATAAAACTACTACTAATTTAATTATACTTTTAAGAAACCCTATATATTTATACTTATATTTAAAATAAATATAATATATACTATAATAAAAAGAGTATATATATAAATATATTACTAATAGCTACCCTTATATACCTAATTACTTTTATACTTTTATTAATACTCTTATATTACCTTTTAAGTTAATATAAGTATAATTTATATAACTTTTACTTTTTATATTATTATTATAAGTCTTATTCCTAATTACCTTCTAATAGATATTCTAATTATTACTATTTTAATTATTACTATTATTCCCCTTATTATTTATTTAACTACCTATATAGTTACTATTATTCTAACTAAACCTATAATATTAAAGATATAGACTTTAGTAAGTATCTTAGAGAATTAGATAAGGTCCTATTTAAAGAGGAAATAAAATAGTAGTTCTTAATTAGGGTGTCTATTAGGGTAATTAATTTTTATATTATTATTAGTATATATATTAAATAAACTAGTTTAGAGTTTAGGGAATTATTTATAATTATTTTTTCTTATATTAGTTTTTATTATTATAAGTTTAAATTAGATAGTAAAAGGGCTATAATATAATACTAATAAAGCTATAAGTCTATAAAATAGCCTCTCCTTTTAAAATATTATAATATTAATTATTTCCTATTATTTATATCTATATATCTTCTAATTATTCTATTTTACCTACCTATTATAACCTATTATAATATACTTATTATATACTATTATATCTATTAGCTTTATTTTAATAGGCCTTAAATATAGCTAGTATTAAAGTAGTCTATAAAGTACTAAGTAGCTCTTATATTAAGTCTTAAAAGTCTACCTATTTTATTAGGACTTCCCTTTTTCTACCCTAACTTTTAGTATTATAAGTATAAAGAACCCCCTTAATAATCTATTCTAAATATTAACTATTTTTTAATTTATTATTAACTAAAGTTAATTTAAACGCCTAATTATTCTATACCTAAAATAGTAAAAGGTCTATTATTACTTATTTAACTAGGTTAATATAGAATATCTTATAAAGGCTTTTAAGTAAGTCTAATATTATTATTAATAGACTTAAAATAATTATAATATAATATTTAAAGTAGACTTAATTAAGCTTTTTATTAGAATAGTTAGTTATAATATTATATAAAGATAATTATACCTAATTATTAATTTAGAATTTTTCTATTAGATATTAGCTTTAATTAGATATTTCTTTTTATTATTATTATATATAAGTAATAGTAGACTATACTTAGTTATTACTATCTTTAATATATTATAAGAACTATTAGGTATAGCCTAATAGTATCTTATTTAATAGGTATAAATTATTTAGATATAATTAGACTATTTTAGTATTATATTTATATAAAAGGAAGTTTAAATTAAAACTTATAATACTTAAGTCCTTATTATTAAGGGTATATTATACTATAAGAAGTTATTATAACTAGTTATATTATAAATAAAAGATAAGTACTTTTAAAACTACTTATATTTTTTAGTTAATATATTTTATACTATTATTTATTTAAAGATAATAGGTAGTAAATAAAAGTTAAAATATACCTAATAGATAATATAATATTTTTAAAACTAACTAACTTAATTTAATCTATAATTACTAATAAGTTAGTTTAGAAAACTATAAAAACACTATTATATATAAAGGAATTATTTTATATATATTTTAATATTTATTAATATTATAATTTCTAATTAAATATATTTTAATAAGTAGTTTATAATAATTATAAAGAAATATAGTTATTTTAGTCTTTTACTTAATAGATCTATTATAAAATTAACTAAAACTTATTTCTAATATTAATTTATAATTAAAATATATTATAAAAGGCCTTAATATAATAATTATAACTTATATATACTATAATTAAGGTAATTCCTAATATAATATATTATATCTTATAATAATCCTAACTAGTAATAATTATAAATTAATATCTAAAATATACTATTCTACTTTAAATATACTACTATATTAGATATATAAGTATATTTAATAAGTATAGTTATTAAGGGCTTTTAACTAGGTACTTATATATAGCTATAAAATTAAAGTGTCTTATATATTAAGATAATATAGTTTACTATTTACTCTTTATAATTTATTTTAAATAGAAAAAAGTAATTCTTTTTTTAAATAACTTTTACTTTTTCTATATAAGATATATCTACTTTTAAGTTAGTCTTTTATAAAGTTATTAAACTTTTATTTAAAAAGGGAGATAATAGATAGTTAGATTTAACTATTATAATATTAATAAACTTTAAAATCTTAATTAAAGGTTAGTTAAAGTTATCTTTAAACTATTTAAAGTAGCTAAAAGTATTAAAGTAAGCTATAAAAAGGCCTAGTTAATAGTAATATTAATACTAAAATAAAGATAAGAATTCTAACTATTATACTTATTATTTAAAAATAACTTATAGTTTAATAAAATATTTAAGGTTTTTATAGTTAATAAGGATTATAAATATATTTTTTTATTCTTATAGTTTAGTTTTTTAAGCTTTTAAATATATTATTATAATAAGGAGTTTTTTATTATAAATAGTATAATTATATTTAGTAAGTAAGAGTTTAATAAAATAATATACTATTAAATATAAAATACTATTATTATCTATTTATAATAAATAACTATTAAGCCTTATCTTTAAATAATCTATTTTAATAATTATATTTTAGTTAAGATTTTATAAGGTAAGATAGAGATTAGATAAAAATAAGGACTTAAGTTACTTAAAAGTATTATTTTCTTTTTTTTTATATAAATAGAACACTCTTATAGGTAAGATATATTAAGGGTTTAATAAATAAATAGAAGTTAAAAATAAAATCTTTATATAAGTTTATAAAGCTAAAAAAGTTATATACTTAATATATCTTAATAAAAGCCTTTTACTACTATATAGTTTTAATCTTCTTTAAGTCTAGTTTAAACAATTTCTCTATCTTTATTATAAACCCTAAGTATTTAACTTTTATAACTAAAAATCTATACTTATTAATATTTAAGAATAACCTAACTTTTACTAACTTATTTAATACTATCTTAACCTTTTTTTTATATTCTTTAAGTATATTTAAACTATATATAATTATATTATCTAAATATATAGATATAAAATTATTAAATTTCTTACTTAAAGTTTAATTAATATAGTATTAGAAATTAATAAAAGTACTTATAAATTTAAATAGATATATAAGCTACTTAAAAAGGCTAAAATAGGTATAAAATACTATATACTTTTTAAATTTAAGAGTTATATATAGCTAATAGAAAGCTATTTAAATATTTAACTTAATAAACTATTTTACTATTAAGAGTAAATATAAAGTCTCTTTAATAAGTAAAAGAGGATATTAGTCTTCTTTTATAATTATATTAAAAGTCTTATAGTTTATATAAAATCTTTATTTACTATTAGGTTTTTTAATAAATAAGATAAGTATTAAAACTAATAAGGAACTTATTTAAATCTAGCTTTTATTAAGTAAAGATATAAGTTACTAATATAGCTCTAATAATTATTTATATAATATCTAATATAAGTTAATAAGAAAATAATATAAAATAATATTAAAAAAGACTAGTTATTAATATTAATACTTATTTATATTATATAAGAGACTATAAACTTAAAGTCTTTTTTTACTATTAGTTAAATATTTTATTTAGTAGGTAAAGATATAAGTTAAAAGCCTAATTATTTAGTTATACCCTCTTAAATAGCTTTATAATAATTATAGTTTAAGTTTATAAGAATATTAAATAAAGTAAAAGCCTCTAATATAGCTAGTATTAAGAAGGGTTAAGTGTTTATTCTTTTTTTTACTTACTTTTAAGCTATTTTATTTTATAATTTAATATTTAATATATTATTTAAGACTAACTATTTTAATTACCTTAAAAAAAGACTTTTTTTTAAAGTTTATTATTTTTTAAACTTATAGTAGATTTATTAGGTTTTAAGTTAGTATTTATTTAATTAATACCTATTAGAGGGAGGGCCTATATAAACTTATATTTCTTAATATAGTACTTATCTTATCTCTATTAAAGATAGGTATTAGATACTTATTATACTTTTATAACTTCTTATAAAATCTATAAAGCTTATTTTTTCCCTAAATTTCTCTAAGTATTTTAAATTATAACTAAAAGTAATATTAAGAGTATATTAATTCCTATTATAGTAGAGTCCTTTTTATAATTAATATAATATTAGCGTCTCTTATTTAAAAGTAGTTTTAATATTACTTTAATTTAGTAAGATTTTAAGTTAATTATAAGGGATTATAGTTATTATATAATAGTATTATAATAGCTTCTAAAAACCTTTTAGTTAATAGTAAGATATCTTATAGTATCTAAAAGTATAAAATAAAGTTTATCTAATTTAATCTTATCTATTTATAATAGACCTCTTATTAAGGCTAGTTATTACTTAAAGTAGATATAGAACTTAAAGAAAGACTTTTATTCTTTTTATTATAATTAACTAATTTTATTTAAAATAAGTTCCTATTAGTATAAGTTATTAAATACTTTACTTAAATAATAAAGGGAATTATATAAATTAGTATTATTATATTAACTACCTTTTTTAAAATATATAATAACTTTTTATTAAACTATTAGGCTAAGGCTATTTTAAATATATATAAACTAAAACTTTAAAGAGCTAATAAAGTCTATATTAATTTCTAGTTTATACTTAATTACCTTTTTCTAACTTTAAAATAAATCTAATTTACTATTTTACTTTTTTTTTAAGTAAAAGAGTTTTCCTTTTAAATATATAGGTATTATTTTTTAGTTAGACTAGAGGGGCTTAAATAGTATAATAAGGTAGATTCTTTATACCTTATAAAGCTTAGAGTTATTTTTATATTACCCTTATTTAGGCTTATATAAGTATATTTTACTTTTATAATACTTTATTTTATTTTTAAAAAGAATAATATTTATTTAAAAGCTCCTTATAAGTTAGATAGTCTTTTATTTTATATTCTTTTAGTAAAAAGTTAATTATTATAGACTAAGTTTAAAGTATTTATAAATAGGTATTATAATTATTATTAACTTTTTTAAAGAGAAGAAAGAGAAGAAATAAGATAATAGTAAGCCCTTTTTATTTTATAGTAATTTAGGTTTTATATAGAGTTAGTATAGAGTTTAGCTAAGGTCTTAGTAAAGTTAACTTAAAGTTTAGCTAGCTAATACTTAATTTATACTATTTTAATTATAATAGTAAGTTAAAACTTAGTACTTTTATAAAAGCTTATTAGAAATCTAGTTTTATTAAAGTAATAAATATTAGACTTTATAATACTAGATTTTATAATTATATTCTATAAAAGTATAAACTAATTATAAATAATAATTAGATTTTTATATTTAGTCTTTTAATAATTATATCTTTATTAAAAATATATAATAAACTCTAATTATTATTAATATAATTAATAAGTAAGTTACTTAAATAAGTAAGTTACCTACTCTATCTAGTTTTTAGTACCCTTTATTTTAATACTTCTATTATTTAATAATAATTTATAGAAATCCCTTTAAAAAAGGTAGGTATTATTCTTACCTTTTAAACTCTTAAAAAAGACTTAAAATTAAGTTATAAAGAAACTATATTAACTTATAATATATTTTAAATAGTTATTTATAGCTAATATAATAACTAAATTATATAATATAATTTTATATTTAATTTAAAGAAATTTAGTAATTAGAAAAAAAGGATTATAATAAAATATATCTTTTAGTTAGATTTATAAGGACTTCCTTTTTAGTATATAAATATAAAATATATAATAAATTAATTACTTATTAAATATAATAGTAAATATGTTAAAATATATTAAATAAAAAACCTTATATAATAATAATTAAAACTTATTATATATTTATAATAAAAATATAATTATTAAAAAGTTAAATATAAAGATCTAATTATTATTTATAATTAGTTTATACTTTTAGAGAATATAATTATAAAATATAATATTATAAAGTTTAATATTTATAACTTTAATAAGATTAGGTTTTTAATAGACTTTATTATAATAAGAATAGTTATTATAAGCTTTAATTAGGTTAAAAAAGTAAAAATAATATAACTTAATAATAAAAAATAGATTATTATAATTTAAATAGTAAATTCTTAAAACTTAATAATATTATTATATATTATAATAAAAAACTAAAAATATATATATTTTAGTATATAAATAAATACTTACTTTTAAATTAATATATTAATATAAGCTTAAATAATTAAATAATAAATAAAATTAGTATAAATTAGATTAAATATTTTAATAAATATATAAAAAATAAAAAGAAAGGTAGTTATTATTATTTAATTTTAAATAGTTATAAATATTATTAATTAATTATCTTTAAGCTTTTTTATTAAAAAAAGAATATTATTACCTTTTATATACTTATATATTTTTCTTATATACTTTAACCTTTAAATATTAGTTATTTTAGTTTATTAAAAAAAACTTATAAGTAATAACTTAAAAATCTTATAAAAACTAATATTATATATATTATTAAAAAAACTTCTTTTTTATATTTTTTAATACTTTTAATAAGTCTATTATAAAAAAAAATATTTAAAGTAGTTTTTAAAATATTAAAATTACTCTTTTTAATCTTAAAAAGGTTATTTTTATTTTATAATTTAAGTTTATAATATAAAATCTTTTAAACTTATATTTAAAATTAGTTAGACTTTAAGTCTTTTAAATACTAAATATAATAAATAAAATAATTTTATTATCTTTAATTTTAAATAAAATAAACTACTAATTATCTAAATAGCTTTTTAACTAAAAGTCTTAATATACTTAATAGTTTTAAAAAAATATAATAACTATTATATATAAAATTATATTTTTATATACTTAAATATAAAAGTTTTAAGTTATAAATAAGTTAATTAATAAATACTAATAAGTTAAATAAATAAAGTTATAAACTAAAAGATCTTTTTTAATATAAAATATAAAAGATTTAAAAAATAAATAGATATAAATAGTTAAATAAAAGATAAAATATAAACTTATAATTATTATAAAATAAAGATTAAAATATATAATTAATAATATAATATATATAATTAGATTAGTTATAATATATATACTTATATTATAAATATAAATATTAGTAAGAAAAAGGATTTTAATTAATTTTTAATATTTCTTTATATTATAATTAAGTTATTAATAGTTAAAAGGTAAAAGGTTAGAGGATATAAGTAACTTACTTATTTAAATAACTTACTTATTAATTATATTATATAAGGCTTTTTATTTAATATATTTTAATATATTTACTATTATATTTAATAACTAATTAATTTATTATATATTTTATATTTATATACTAAAAAGGAAGTCCTTATAAATCTAACTAAAAGATATATTTTATTATAATCCTTTTTTTCTAATTACTAAATTTCTTTAAATTAAATATAAAATTATATTATATAATTTAGTTATTATATTAACTATAAATTAATATAGTTTCTTTATAACTTAATTTTAAGTCTTTTTTAAGAGTTTAAAGGGTAAGAATAATACCTACCTTTTTTAAAGGGATTTCTATAAATTATTATTAAGTAATAAAAGTGTTAAAATAAAAGGTACTAAAAACTAGGTAGAGTAAATAACTCGCTTATTTAGGTGACTTACTTATTAACTATATTAAGTATAGATAGTAATCTTAATAATTTTAGAATCTTTCTATTTAAACTAAGTAAATAGGCTCTCTTTAAAAGTAACTTTCTTTAATATACTTATCTTTAAACTAGTAACCTTTTAATTCTAGGCGGATATATAGTAGATTAGGCTATTAACTTAAATATCCTAGCTTTCTATATAATTATAGGTCTACTAATAGTATCTAAACTAATCTTTAGGATTTTCTTATATAAACTTTATAAAGGAGAATATATCTTTAAGTTATTTAAAGAGAGCTAGATAGGATAATATTATACTTAGTGTCTTATAAGTAGGAGCTATATAATATTAGGCTTAGTACGTAGTAGGTAGGATAGAGAGTATATAAGTGTGTTAAATTAGATATATTACTATAAATAGGTATTCTTTAAGTAGGGTAGGCTCTATATATAAGATATAGTTTAAAGAGCTATAATTAGAATTTTATAGAGGACTTAGTTATACTTAGAGTCTAATATATAGGTATTTAATAACACTTAATACTATCTATTTAGTTACTAGTTAGCTTTACTAACTCTAACACCTAAGACTTTATTCCTAAATACTATACTTACCTACTAATAATACCTCTCTTAATATAGTTATAATAGGATTTTACTAACTATAATATTACTACTACTAGTATTAAATAGCTAGTTATTATATTTTCCTATTTTTACTTACTCTCTAATAGTATTAATATAGTCCTTTTCTACTATAACTTTATATAGCTAGGTTTAATTCCCAAATAGGTTTTATAAGAGCTTTCTTATAGTAAACTATTAGAATAGCACTACTCTATACTATATATACTACTATTATACTTATATTAAGTTATATATTATATTCCTTTACTAAAAGTGTGCTATAGCTACTAATAGGATAAAACTTAGCGGGGTTGCCCCTAGACTATAATAGTTAGCACTATTATTTTTAATAGTATAGCTTATAGTTGCCCTCTTAGAGATCTCCACTAGGCGTAATAAACTAAATGTTATTTTTGTTTAAATTAAAAGTGTGACATTTATTCCCCTTTCTTTATACTTAAGCCTTTTATACTATAGCTGGATTTAAAGGCACTAATAGCTGCCGCGGAAGCATTTACATTTGCCGGGATACCCTGCCCGAATATACCACTATTAGCTTGTTTGTGCATATTGTTATAGACATATGACTGCAACACTGGAAACGCGGTACCTAGATCCGTCCCATGACTCTTGAATGGGTTCGCAGCTAATCTCGGGGGAGGAGATCTCGCCGGTTGCAAAGTGATTCAAGCGCCAACCTGGAACACAAAACGCAAGACATGCGTATTCAGCTCGCACCAAAACAGAAAAACTTCACGCTTTGGGCGAATTAAAATTGTAATGCACGGAAATGCAAAGGAAGCAGAGGAAAATACTCTGCGACACTGAAAGCAAGGGAAGCTTGATACATCTACTCAGCTTGCTGTTTCGGCCGCCTGACCCGAGCACGAGTGTACAGGGGGCGGAATGTAGGGGACGCCTAACCATACGGGAGCACATACAGTCACAGGTCCGTACAAGCCCAGCCACACGGGTACCTTAGGTGATTGATTTCCTCCAAGAACATGCATCTCCCAACTACTCGTTCTAGTCTCTTCTACATCCTCCGGTATTTCCTTCATAACAACATGATTATGTTAATCAAATTGATTATTTTCTTGAGGCTTTCTATGCAATAGATCGTATTTATTTTCTTTTATTAAGAACGAGTATTAGCAGCCTTTTCGGAACTGGTTGTAAGCGATTATCAGAGTGCAGCGCTGCAAACAGTTTTTCGAAGAACGTCGGACTAACGTCGGCCACCCACTTAGGAGCTAACCCACCTAGGAGCCACCATCATTAATTTTACACCTACTAATAAAATGCCTTATTATAACTATAAATAATATTAATTAAATATTAAATAATTATAGGGCGATTGCCTCACTATCAGAGATCTCTATATCTAATAAATTAATTATTCCCACCGCTTCTATACCTAGTAATTACGCGTTAAGCTAGTAACGTGCTAAATCTACCTCTATAACTATAATAAAGGATTTATTAGGGTCTAGTTAAACTCTCTTTTTCCTATAGGACTTTAAGTTATCTATCTGTTATTAAAGATAACTAATTTGCCTCTTAGAAGTAATATTAATACTGTTATATATATTAATTCCCTTCTATATCTTCCACTTAATAAGACAGTATATAGGCGATGTTTTTTAGGTACGCTTAAGGCTAGAAAAGAGCCGCTTAACGCCCTAGCTATTAGATAGCGTTATAATATAAGTATAATAGCTTATTAAAGGCGTTAGAGGCTTCTTTAGAGTAACTAGGCGTTATAGTGCCTCTAGAAGAAGCAAAGGACTAAGTAATAGTCTTACCATATTAACAGGCTAAAGTCCTGCCGCCTGCCAGCTAGTAATAATATTTACTTCAGTTATTCTAAACTCCCGTGCCTCTAAATAACACTCTAGGAAGATCCTTTTACTAAGTGGCGATAAGTTGGTGATAGTTAGATGCCTACTAAGATAAGCTATATAATACCTCTTTATAGGCCTAAAGATAGCCACATTAAGAGGTTAAAGTATATAACTACTATATACTAGTATAAATAGGATAAAAATGTTATTCTAGTAATATTCTTATAGAAATTCAGTTATATAATAACTTCTATAGCCGTTAATAACTAATAACCTACAGTATAGTCTTTATAGCCTTATCTCTAAAATAAAGACCGTCTTAAGCTAGTAGATAGTAATATTATTATTCGTCTAGCCCTTCTTTATAGCCTTAAAGAACTAGTAAGTAAATAGCTTTAACTTATCTAGAAAGTATTACTATTAAATAGTGTCTTTTTAGAAGATAACTAGTAGGTTAAGCTTCCTCCTAGTAGCTAAGATATACTTAATAATTATACTCTAATAACAAAGCCTAGACTGCTTCTTTATCGCTATTTACTTCTTTAATAACCTAAGTACTAGGCCGTTCTCTTACTAGCCTATTACTAGGCCTGTCTTATCTATATTATATCGGTGTTAAGGAGGGATGTTATGTAGGGCTGGAAGGTTAATATAGTGGAAGAATTCCTTAATAGTGTTAGTTAATACGCTATTAATTCTTTTAATATTAAGTCTTTTACCTCTTAGAGTTTTAATTTCTAGATTTTAATAGAGGAATCCTTATAGCTAGTTCTTACTAAGTGGTTTAGTATCGCTATTAAGATGTGCCACTCTCTCTACTATCTCTCAGACCTAGTTATAGGTCAGAGAGAGGCCTACCTTGTCCTGAAGTAGGATCTAGCCATAGAGATGCCTCTCTTAAGTATTAGAAAGGCGTTATATCTGCTTAAATACATCCTTTTTAACCTATTTTCCCTTTAGCTAGCTACTAAGTGTTTATTAAGGGATTCCCTAATATCTTCTAGCTTTATGTTAGCTTATACCACTAATAACGTCTTAAATTGCATTTTAAAGGTCTTATTTAGTATATTTAGTATCTATAATAGTCCTATTTAAAAGGAATTAAATAATAATAATATTTACGTAAGTTATCGCGGTTGTTATAAGAAGGTGATGGGGCTGGACGCGACGCGTGAGAGTGGCTCCCAGGTGGGTTGGCTCCTAAGTGGGTGGCCGACGTTATTTATCTAGACAATCTTTCTTTTCCCCAACGAAAACCGAAGGCATAAGCTTTTTCTGGAGAGTTAAATTTACTAGAGGAGGCATCAACAAATTAATATTTTTTTTTCGCGCTGTAACATGAGAAGGTGTTGAGGAAACTTGAGAAAAGAAGAGGCGGTCAAAAGATACCATGTTCTTTGAGGAAACCCGTGTGGTTGTATGGACCCGTGGCTATATGAGCTCCCCTAACGACCCTGTTTATATCAGTCAAGCATTGGTAGACTTGACGCATCCCTGCTTTGCAGGAACGCCGCTAAGTCGGTCACTGAGCCAGTTTAGCGCGCCTGGAGCACCCTTGAAAATTAGACCCAAATGTTCAGAGTCTGGTACTCTTCGGTATTCTACCGAGCCCCCTGTACCACAGTACTTGTCAACAAGCTTGTCTGTATCAGCAACTGGACTGATCTGATCCTTAGCACCTTTATATATAAGGATAGGCATCGTCGGGGTGATATGACCGGGGTTATTCGCGTCGGTAACATTCCTCACCAGCGTGCTATTAAAGACATTAGGATCTTTGGTATAGGAGAAGACGTCTTGACCCATGAAGCTGAGCACGTTAGCGCCCAGACATTGGGTGGTGATCTTCTGGATTATGTCTGCCTTGCTCGGGATGATCTCATTTGCGACGAGAGCAGCGATTTCTGGATACTCGTTGGCGAGTCCCACGATACCGCTTGGGATCAGTCCCGCAAAGAAAGACTTGTTGATAGTGTTCAGCACTGATAGGATATTTGGAATAGTTCCTCCTAGAGCCGCTCCAGCGATCTTTAGCTCCGGAGCGTATGTCGCTTGGAGCTCAGCGGCGAATTCAGAAGCCATGCTCCCACCAGAGTAGCCCCATAGAGCGACCCGTGCGTTTTTAGACAGTTTCGTAAAGTCGGCATGGAACGCGGCACGAATCCCGTCCAAGACTGCGTGTCCAGCCATAGTATTGGCCAGAAACGCGGATTTAGGTCCGAGGAAGTCCGGGACCGATACGTACCAGCCCTTCTTAAGAGCATCACGAATGAGATTCAG
This sequence comes from Akanthomyces muscarius, assembly GCF_028009165.1. Lineage (NCBI taxonomy): Eukaryota > Fungi > Ascomycota > Sordariomycetes > Hypocreales > Cordycipitaceae > Akanthomyces > Akanthomyces muscarius. Next base: position 900,474 of record NC_079243.1, on the reverse strand, counting down.
CTCTAGGTTGCTAACGATAGTTCCGAATGGCCCGCCCGAATCAGCAAACAGCTGCATAACATAGGACGGAGCACAGTTGGGGTTCGCAGCATCTTCAGCGAGCTGGTAGGACAGGAGCTTCGTGCTATCCGCGTTTCTCGGGATCAGAATTGTTGTAACAGTGGCTGATGCATCGCCAAAGGTATCAGTCGTACGATAGAGAAGTTGAAAGGCAGCGGACACGCCGGAGATCGCAAGAGCAGATGGTACTGTTCTGTTTCGAAGAATTGCTCCTGGTGGCTGCTTCTCATATCCGGCGGGAGGGTGGTAGAAAGAGTCTTTGGTTGGCAGAACAGGGCCAAAAGCAGCGGCTTGCGGTGCTGCTGTAGAGATCCCGGAATAATGAAACAGGGCAACGAGGACGGACCATTTAAGGCTGAACATGGTGGATTCTGAAGAGAGAAGAAGTGTATGGAAGTATTCGAAGCGGCGACTTAGGAGTGGCCAGTTTTGTGCTCTCAACGAGCGATTTGTAGTGATTTATATATTCACGTGGTATCGGTTGACTTTCTGCATAGATGTGAATTATTACGTTGCCAAGAATCCCGTATCCAAAATGGTTAAAAATATCGCCACGATGTAACATTGAAGCTCCCCCTTGCCGATAGGCGGTGACTAGTGTGGCTTGCTAGAACAGTGCATGTGAGGCCTGCTCTGAGACATCACAACTGCCACTGCAGGCTACTCATGTCATCGAGGTCGTCCGCAAAGGTACACGTGATGAATTTTGCTTAAATAGTAAACATAGGGCTTGCTCTCAGGCCTCATAACTTCATAACTGCCATTGCAGGGTGCTGGTTTTATCGAGGTTATCCGCTCATGTACATGTGGTTCACCAGCCGGTGTAGAGGAGGGGGCAGCAATGGAACCCAAGGTGACAAATTGTCGACGCTGTCCGTCGCAACACGTTTTGTCAACACTGAGAAGACACTGCTCAGGCTTTCTATCCATACGCGGATGGGTTAAGTGATGGAGTATGGAATGTCCTACACTGCATACTCCATATTCCATACGGACTGTCCGTAACCCATACGTATGGGATAGGTTCGGAAGAACGTTAACCACGCCGTACCTAAAACCAAATAAACAATGCCCCCATCACAACGTACTGTGCAAACATGAAACACAATGCAATACTCGGCGTTATCGCTAGCTAGCTCGCAGCGTTCTTGAAGCAGCTTAGCACGGTCAACCTGCTGGAACACAATTTCATCACCACGTCCCCATTATAATCCTAACAGCCTTACTGTCCGCCATTTATGCAGTTTTGTTCAGGTATTGACCTCAATATAAATGACTCCAGTTAACGCGCAGATTTGTTTCCTAGCTCAATGATATCCGCGCAGCTCCCGTCAGGATGATAGACTGCCGTGGCCGAGGCTCCAACATCCGACTCTTCATTCGTTTAGTTATTTTTTTCGCTTGATCATGGTACATATGGGGGTTTAAACTGCTATTGCACGTCGGTGGAGTAGCCAGATCTGCGCCTGAGACGCAAGGATATTCTCGCGCGAAAGCACTCCAAGCCGAACTAGGTTTGTAACATGATGCGACTTTAAAGTATGCACCTGACAAAGATTGGTCTGCATGCGAGCTGCCGCGCTGCTTTGTTCTGCAATTATGCATATTTAGCTGGGCTCTCATAGCACATATTCGTTGTAAAAGCTTATGCTGACGGAATGAGAGGGCCTCGGCATCCTGTGTTGTAGTGTTTTCTATTCGCGGTCTATAATTATTTTATCTTTCGCCGCCGCTACCGAACGTCGCTAGATGTTTCCCACTTGATAATCCCACCCAATCTTCTCTATTTTACTACTTTCCCACACCCCTCCAAATCTATCCTACGCTAGATAGGCTATTATATTCGCTTAAAGCTATGCAGTTAAACACGCCCCTTCTCTCTATAAAGCTTTTAATTATAGCTTGCCCTTCTTACACTCTATTCTTATAATAATAGCTTATTTACTAAGTTATAGTAGGTCTGTTTCTTAGAGAGTAAGTTAGGCTTAAAGCTATAGGGTGGTAGTATAAGGGAGAAGAAAAGTAAAAAGGAAGAGAAGAAAACAGAGAAGAAGGGTAAGGAGATAGAGTAAAAGAGGTAGTATCTCTAGCTAGATACTAATACTATTCTAGCCTATACCTATTTTATTAATTTACTATTTTTAGTTTTAAAGTCTAGTTAGTAATATAACTAATTTAAGTTTAAACTAAAAGGGTTTAATTTTTAAAGAGATATAAAGCTTTATATAAAATAAAATATATTTATTATTTTAAGTTTATATTTTATATTTTATTTATAGTAAACCTAATATAAGTTTATATTTTACTTATTTTTAGGTTAGTTTTTTTCATAAGTAAGTTATTTTAGTTTAATAACCTATTAGGTAATTTATATAGCTTTATTTAGATTATCTAAAATAAGTATAATATTTTTCTTTATTAAAGTAAAAGTATATTAAAAGTAAGTTAGTTATACTAAATAGTATAGTTTATAAGTATATAATAAATATCTTTTAAGTTAGACTTATACTAATAAAAGGGTAAACTATATTTAGGAATATATTATTAGTAAAAAAAGGTATTTAGCTTAATCTTACCTATTTATAGTTATATTATTAAAGATATTATATATTATATAGGTAATTAAAAGAAGTAGTTCTTTTATAAGGGCTAGAGTTAGGGTAAGATATATTATTATAAACTAGAATATATATAAGGCAGACTAGGGGAGCGGCCTAAGGAGCGACTAGGCGGGCGCCTATAGGTCGCCTAATTAAGATACTAGGTCACGTAACTAGATCACTATAGATTACGGTGATCTAGTAGTAACCTAAGGTAGTATCTTTATAAGAGGGATTACTTAGGATTACTAGTAATCTAAGTAATCTAAAGAATATAATAGAGAGGTAGATAGGTACTTAAGGAAGGGGTATTCTAATATAGATAGTCTAGATCTCTATTAATTAATCTAAGTAATAGTTTCACTATTAAGAGTTCTACTCTTAATAAACGCCTATAATACTACTTAAATATACTACCTTATAGCTTTAAGCCAAACTTACTCTCTAAGAAACAAACCTACTATAACTTAATAAATAAGCTATTATTATGTATATATAATAAAGGTATAAAGGTGTTATTAGTACTATTATTAAAGAGTTTCTTTATAGCCTTAATAGTAGTACTACTAAATAGTAACCTATTATTTAGCTTTATACTTATCTTAGTATAAGTTATATTTACTTAAATAAAAGAAGTTATAAAGAAATTTCTCTAATAGTTAAAAGATCTATCTTAGTTATTATTATTTCTATTAATATATAATTAAAATAGTCTTTAAGACTTATATAAAGGTATATTAGAGTTATTTTAAAGTTTTATTAGTTTTTTATCTTATAATAGTTTAAACTTTTTATATTATAAAATAAATATAAAAAGAGATAATTTATATTTTTACTTTTATAAAATAAAAAGTAAATACTTTAAATATACTAATAATATTTTATAAATAAGTTATTTAAAAGATATTTAGACTTTATAAATAACTTATTACTATATTATTTAAATAATACTAAAATAATAATATAGTTAATAAATAAGTAATATAAATAAATAAATATTATATCTTTATTAAACTTTTAACTTTTAGTTATAAATAATTTAATAATAATATTAAATAATATTTAAAACTAATTAAAATCCTTTTTTTTATTAATTTTTATATTTATAATATAAGTTTATATATTATATTTTATTTAATTATATATATTATATTACTAAATATATATTTTACCTTTTATTATATAATAACTATAAGTTTATATTTTATCTTTTATTTAACTATTTTTATTTATTTATTATTTTAAATCTCTTATATTTTATATAAAAAAAATCTTTTAGTTTATAATTTTTTTTTTAATCTATTAGTATTTACTAATTAATTTATTTATACCTTAAAGGCTTTATATTTTAATATATAAAAATATTACTTTATATATAATAATTATTATATTTTTTTTAAAACTATTAAATATATTAAGACTTTAAATTTAAAAGTTATTTATATAATTAATAGTTAATTTTTTAAAAGTTTAAAACTATAAAGTTATTTTATTATATTTAATATCTAAAAGATTTAAAATTTAACTAATTTTAAATATAAATTTTTAAAAACTTAATTTTATAAATTTAATTTTTAAAATAAAAATAACTTTTTTAAAATTTAAAAAAGATAATTTTAGTATTTTAAAAATTACTTTAAATATTCTTTTTTATAATTAATTTATTAAAAGTATTAAAAAATATAAAATAAAGTCTTTTTTAATAATATATATAATATTAAGTTTTATAAAGTTTTTTTTAAATAAACTAAAATAGTTAATATTTAAAAGTTAAAGTATATAAAATAAAATATATAAATATATAAAAAGTAATAATATTTCTTTTTAATAAAGAAAGTTTAAAAATAATTAAATAATAACTTTTATAACTATTTTTAATTAAAAAGTAATAATTTCTTTTATTTTTATATATTTATTAAAATAATTAATTTAATTTATATTAGTTTTATTTATTTTTTAACTTATTAAACTTATATTAATATATTAATTTAAAAATAACTATTTATTTTTATATTAAAATATAAAATATTTTAAGCTTTTTATTATAATATATAATAGTATTATTAAATTTTAAGAAATTTATTATTTTAATTTTAATAACTTTATTTTTATTATTAAGTATAAAGGTACTAAGCTTTAGCCCACTATTATAACTAAGATAGCACAGGTTAAGCGTTAGCCGGCCGAGCTTAGGGTCGACTTCGCTAAGACCCCGGCTAAACTCCGTACTAACTCTATATAAAACCTAGACCACTATAAAACGGGAAGGGCTCGCTGTCTTCCCGTTTCTTCTCCTTCTTCTCCTTAAGAGAGTTAATAACAATTATAACGCCTATTTATAGACACCCTAGGGCTAGTCTATAATATTAAGTTATATTTTTTTTACTTTTTTAATTTAATTATAGTTTATAATAACTATTTTTATTATAATAAGGTTTATTAAAAACTTTATTTTATTAAAATTATAAATATTAAACTTTATAATATTATATTTTTATTTAAAAAATATAATAAACTTTAATTATTATTATATAAGGTTTTTTATTTAATATTATTTAATATATTTAATATTATATTAAATTAATAATTAATTATTATATTTATATATATATATATATATATATATATTAAAAAGAAAATTTTTATAAATTTAATTAAAAAGTATATTTTATTATAATTCTTTTTTTTAATTAATAAGGTTTTTTAAATTAAATATAAAATTATATTATATAACTTAATTATTATATTAATATAATTAATAAAAATAATATAAATAAATAAGTATTATATTTTTATTAAACCTTTAACCTTTAATTATAAATAATTTAATTATAATATTAATAAATATTTAAAACTAATTAAAATCCTTTTTTTATTAGTTTTTATATTTATAATATAAATATATAAATTATATTTAATTTAATTATATATATTATATTATTAACTATATATTTTAATTTCTATTTTATAATAACTGTAAGCTTATATTATATCTTTTATTTAATTATTTATATTTATTTAGTCTTTTAAATCTCTTATATTTTATATAAAAAAAGATCTTTTAGTTTATAGTTTTATTTTTTTAGCCTATTAGTATTTATTAATTAACTTAGTTATAACTTTAAAATTTTATATTTAAATATATTAAAATATAACTTTATATATAATAACTATTATACTTTTTTTAAAACTATTAAATATATTAAGACTTTTAATTAAAAAGTTATTTAAATAATTAGTAATTTATCTTTTTAGAATTAAAGACTATAAAACTATTTTATTTATTATATTTAATATTTAAAAGACTTAAAATTTAACTAATTTTAAATATATACTTAAAAGACTTAATATTAGAAACTTAAACTTTAAAATAAAATAATCTTTTTAAGATTAAAAGAGGTAATTTTAGTATCTTAAAAACTATTTTAAATATTTTCTTTTATAATAGACTTATTAAAAGTATTAAAAAATATAAAAAAAAGCCTTATTTAGTAATATATATAATAATAGCTTTTATAAAATCTTTAATTTATTATTTATAAGTCTTTTTAAATAAATTAAAATAGTTAATATTTAAAAATTAAAGTATATAAAAAGAATATATAAGTATATAAAAAGTAATAATATTTTTTTTTAATAAAGAAACTTAAATATAATTAAATAATAACTTTTATAACTATTTAAAACTAAAAGATAATAACTACTCTTTTTTTAATCTTTTATATATTTATTAAAATACTTAATTTAGTTTATATTAATTTATTTATTATTTAACTATTTAAATTTTTATTAATATATTAATTAAAAAGTAGGTATTTATTTTTATATTAAGATATAAAGTTTTTTAGCTTTTTATTATAATATATAATAGTACTATTAAGCTTTAAGAATTTACTATTTAAATTATAGTAACTTATTCTTTATTATTAAATTATATTAGTTTTACTTTTTTAACCTAATTAAAGTTTATAATAATTATTTTTATTATAATAAAGCCTATTAAAAATCTAGTTTTATTAAAGTTATAAATATTAAACTTTATAATATTATATTTTATAATTATATTTTTTAAGAATATAAACTAACTATAAATAATAGTTAAACTTTTATATTTAGTCTTTTAGTAATTATAATTTTATTAAAAATATATAATAAGCTCTAATTATTATTATATAAGTTTATTTATTTAATATACTTTAATATATTTATTATTATATTTAACTAATAGTTAGTTTATTATATCTTTTATATTTATATACTAAAAAAGAAGGCCTTATAAATCTAACTAAAAAATATATTTTATTATAGCTTTTAAATTAGTAAGCTTTTTTAAGTTAATAGTATAATTATATTATAAGTTTTAATTATTATATTAATATTAGATAGTTATTATAAGGATATTATAAATCTTTATTATTTTATAGATATTTAATTTAAGTGCTTTTATAATAATAGATAAGGTAAGAATTATATTACCTTTTATAAAAGTATTTTCTATAAGTTATTATTAAGTAATTATAATATAAAGATAAAAGTTAGTATTTTATAATAAAGGTAAACTATTTACTTATTTATATTACTTATTTATTAACTATATTAGTTATAAATAGTTATTTAAATTTTATTATAAATTAATATAGCTTTTTTAAAACTTAGTTTTAAATTTTCTTAAAAAGCTTAAAAGGTAAAAATAATACCTATCTCTTTTAAAAGGATTTCTATAAATTATTATTAAGTAAGAAAAGTACTAAGATAAAAAGTACTAAAAACTAGGTAGATTAGGTAACTTACTTATTTAAGTAACTTACTTATTAACTATATTAGTTATTTTTAGTTTATTTAATATAGATAGTAATATATTAGAACTTATAAGTATAATATTAAGTAGATCTAATTTATTTAAGTACTTTAAGCTTATATATTATACTTTAGACTTTATTTAAGTTACTAAAAGTAGTATTAAGTAGCTTTTTAAAGTTTATATAATAGATAAAAATTAAAGCTATTTTATCTTTATAGGTTTAAGGTAGTCTCTAAAAATTAGCTCTTATTAGTTTATTATCTTATTAGTAAAAAGGTTTCTAATAATAAGTATCTAGATAATAAGGTTAATAATAGTAGTATTAACTTAAAAATAAGTTTTAGTTTAAATAAAAAAGGTATATATATCTCTTTTAGTTTTATTAAATAAGTTAGGTTTAAAGAACTTAGAAAGTATAAGGGTTCTAATATTTCTAGTTTATATATTTTAAATTTAAGTAGTAAGAGTTTTAATTTACTACCTTATTTATATTATATATTAGGTAAGGTTAGTAGTACTTTTACTTATAGTAGATATTATATAAGTTAACTACTTAAAGTTTTAAAGGTAACTTATTAAATAAGATTAATTAAAATATAATAATAGCTTATTTATTAAATTATAATAAATCTATTTTGTTTTTAAAAGTAAGCTAAGTTTAAAGCTATAAGATAATATATTAAATAGTATTATAAGTGTTTATTAAAAGTAGAACTCTTAATAGTAAAACTATTATTTATATTAATTAATAGAGATTTAAACTATTTAAACTAGTTATAGTTTTCTTTCCTATTATATTCTTTAAATTAGTTCCTTTATAACTAATCATTTAATTAGTATTCCTTACTAAATTTCTACTCTATTAAGCCTACTAAGCTAATACTTAATAGACTTTACTAATTTAGGTAGTTATATAACTATATATCTTAATTAACTAGAGTATAGATGTCCTTTATTTAAGCTATTAGCCTAACCGCTTTAAATCGCCTTTATATTACTTTTTAATATTTATAATATATAATAAGAATATTTAATAAATATATACTTATAGTAGGTAGTATAATTCTAGGAATATAAACACTAAATAAAGCTATATATTAACTTATAAAGATATTTTATATACTCTAATATTAAGGTATTACTTTTATAAAGGTAGTATATTAAATATTAGTATAATAAAAAGCGCTTTTAAGTAATTAATTATAATCTTTAAGAATTAAGTTAATTTAAGTTAAGTTACTTTATATAGGTTAATATTATATTTATATATTATAATAAGGGCCTTAATAATAAGTTATTATTATAGGTTAAAAGAGAATACCTAAAAGGGTAATTCTTGCCTATAAATATAAGGCTTTATAATTAATTAATAATAGTATTTTAAAAATATATTATATTAGGAGAAAGAGGTTAAAATTCTACTACCTACTATAAGATATTAAGCTTTTATAATTATAATATAAGGGCACTATAGCGTGTATATATTAAGCGTGTTATCTAGTATTATAGTAGCTTTATTAGCTTAATAGCCTCTCTTTTTAAATACTACTATAAACACACTATATATAGCTTAATTCTTCCTTATAATTGTAGTAACTTTAGGGGCCACTTATAATCTACTTAGGAGCTACTTAGGAGCTACTTAGGAGCTACTTAGGAGCTATATATTACGAACAAAGAAAGAATAGAAGTGGGCGTAGGAGTGGCCTAAGACAGCGGCCCTATAGGCGTATATAAATTACCTAATTAGGACAGATAGTTATATAACTAATTACCTTACCTACTAGTAAGTATAGTAAATAGTGCACACTATAATTACTAGTAAGTATAGTAAGCTAAGGAATATAATAGAGAGATAAATAAGTACTTAAAAAGGAAGTATTCTAGTAGCTAGGTAGTCTAGATCTCTATTAATTAATCTAAGTAATAGTTTTATTATTAAGAGTTCTACTTTTAATAACTATTTATAACACTATTTAAATATATTACTTTATAGCTTTTAGCCTAACTTACTCTTTAAAAAATAGACCTACTATAATTTAATAAATAAGCTATTATTATATTTTAATTAATCCTATTTAGTAAGTTACTTTAAAACCTTAAATAGCTAATATATCTACTATAAGTAGAAGAACTATTAATTTTAAAATAAAGATCTAGTAACTTATAGTTAAAATTACTAAACTTAGAAAGTAAAACTAAAGCTTTCTCTTTTATACTAATACCTTTTATAAGACTATAAAATAATATAAAAGTTAAATTACTACCTTTAGAATACCTAAAAGGGCTTAGGTAAATAAACCTAAGTTTCCTAAACCTAAACTATTTAATAGTTATAAAGGAGATATAAGGAACTTCCTTATCTAAGTCTAAACCTACTTTTAAGTTAATAATAAAACACTTAATACTACTAAGAATAGAATCCTTTATATTAGAAATCTCTTAACTAGAAAAGCTATAAAATAGTAAGAGTTTATACTATAAGTATACTTAAAGTATAATACTAAAGTTAGTATAGACGTTATTTATATCTTTTTAAACTATAAAACCTTTAAGGACTAACTTCTTAGTACCTTTAAAAACCCTAATAAGTATAAGGAAGCTACTTAATAGCTTACTTATCTCTAATAAACTAGATCTACTACTTACTATATAAGAGAGTTTAAATAGATTATAGCTAAACTTAACTAGAAATAGGAAGCTCTAATTAAAATCTTCTATTATAGCCTTAAAGAAAAAGTTAAAGATAATATCTATTAAGAAATATAACTTAAATTACTTAATACTTTTATTAAGATAGTTATTAAAGTAGATAACTAACTATATAAATAATATTAAGAGAAAATAGATAGATAAAAGTATAATAACTATATAAAGTTTAATAAACCTAATATAGGTAAATCTTAATAAACTTTTACTATATATAAACACTATACTAAACTAATAGAACTTAATACTATATATAAAGAAAAAGGGAAATACTATAACTATAATAAAACTAGACACTTTATAAATAAATACTAAGCCTTTAAGAAATAATAGAAGCTTATAAGAGAAAGATAAAAGCTTTATATAGCTAACTATAAAGACTTACTTACTTAAAGCCTTAGTATAGTAAATAGTAAAAAGTATATCTTTAAGCCTAAATACTACTATTATTTAGTAAATAATACTAACTTAGATAAAGACTAGGAATTTAGGACCTAGTTAGTACTTAATAAGGATAATAACTTTATACTTACTACTTTAAATATAAAAGAAGTATTTAATTATATTCTTATAATACCTTTAAAGCTAATTAAATAATATATAATTAAAAGACACTTTTATTATAGAAATAAATAACTTAAACTAGTTCTTATTTAAAGAACTAATATCTTAGATCCTACTATACTTATAGCTATCCTAATAGATACTAAGATAAGAGAGTTACTAATTCTAAAAGTTAACTTTAAAACACTTAAAGTAAGTATAATATACTATAATTATATAATAATCTTATAAGCCTCTTACCTATTTAATAACTATAAACACTATCTTTAAAAGAAAATTAAATATTAATAGTTCTCTAATAGTAATATATATAATAGACTTTTTACTAAAAAAGAACTTTAATACTAGATAATTAAAAAATAAAGAGAGTTATTAATCTCTTTTAAAGTTAATACCTAAATATACTATATTAAAAATAAGAATACTTATACTATTTATATTATAACCTTATATTATAAAAATAGAGGAAATAGTATAAAGATAAAAAGTATATTTAACTTATACTTAATTAATATAGAAGGTAGATAATCTAACTATTATTAAAGCTCTAATAAAAAGAAACTAACTATTTTTAAGATATTCTAAAAGATAAACTAATAAGAGAAAGATATTAGATAGAAATTAGGAAATAATAACTATTATTATAATTAAAACTAATTCTTTAATAAAGATTTAATACGTTTCTATATATTATAAATATTAATAGTATAATATACCTTATAATTACTATAACTACTATAAAAAGAAAAATCTAAATAATAATTAATAGTAAAATATAAAAAAACTTTATCTTACTAAATCTTATTAATAAATTATAATTACTTTAAACTATAAAAGATAAGTCTTACTAACTTATAACTATAAAAAGATATATAGTAAAATTTAGTTAAAAAATAGTTAATATAAAAGTAATATAACTTTTAATTAATATATAAAATATAAAATATTATATTTTTTAAGATATTATAGTAATCTTAAAATATAATATTATATTAAAAATACTTTAGTTATAAATAAGTAATTTTTAAGTTAACTAAAAAATAAACTAACTTTAATAAAATCTATTAAGATATAATTATAATAATAAAAGTAACTTATAAGGAGTACTTTAATTAAATTAAGATAAGCCTTTAAGAATATGTATAATTATTAGAGAGCTTAAAGCTAGTATAATAGAGATTTTTAAGAAATACTTAAAATATAGTAAGCTATTTAGTAAAAAGTTAAAAATAAAACTATTAGAGTATTTATATTAAGATTATAAGATTAAGCTTTAGTTTAATACTAAACTAATATTTAATAAGATATATCTTTAAAACTTTATATAAAATAAAGCTCTTAAAGAATATCTAAATAAAATATTATAAAAAGAATATATTTAACTATTAGAATCCCTAATAAGATACCTAATCTTATAAGTACTTAAAAAAAATAAGAAACTATAACTATATATTAACTATTAGTAACTTAATAAAATTATAATTAAAAACTAATACTTATTATTACTTATTATAAAGATATAAAATAAACTTAAATAAACTAAGTAGTTTATTACTTTTAACTTAAAAAGAGTTTATAATCTAATTTATATAATTAAAGGTTATAAGTAAAAAAACGCCTTTTAAACTATTAAAGGATACTTTAAGTATCTTATAATACTATTTAGCCTTACTAATATATTAATAATATTCTAAACTATAATTAATAATATTTTATAAAAATAACTTAATAGATTTATTATTATTTACTTTAATAATATCTTTATATTTTCTAATAACTTTAAAAAATATAAAAAATATATATATAAAGTATTATAAACACTTTAAAATAATAAACTTTTTATTAAAAAAAAAAAAAAAGTAAACTCTATTAATATAAAGTTAAATTCCTAAAATATAAAATTATATTAAGATAAATTAAGATAAGTCTATCTAAGATTAAAGATATTTAGACCTAGTTTATACTAACTAATATTAGAGAAGTAAAAAGATTCCTTAAATTTATAAACTTTTATTAATACTTTATTTATAGATTTAGTAAAATTATAATTCCTTTTACTAACTTTATAAAGAAAAATAATAAATTCTAATAAATAGATAAAGAAGTTAATACTTTTTAAAAACTAAAAGAGAAAATTTTAAATAAGTTAGTTTTACTTATAGTTAATCCTAATAAACCCTTTAAAGTTAAAATAGATATCTCTAACTATATACTTAATAAATAACTTAAATAATAAGATAATAAAGACTAACTTTATCTAGTCTTATTCTTCTCTAAGAAAATTTATAAACTAAAATTAAACTATAATATATATAATAAAGAACTTATAACTATTATTAAAGTCTTTAAAGAATAAAAGTATTACCTAAAAGAAGTAAACTATAAGATTAAAGTCTATATTAACTATAAAAATCTAATCTCTTTTATAACTATAAAAGATTTAATTAAATAAATAATAGATTAGATAGTATAAAACCCTAATAGATTATAATTTTAAGATTATATATTATAAAAGATTAAAAAATAAAAAAATAGATATACTTAGTTAAAAAGAGAATTTAAAAATATAATAGTAAGTAAATAATATACTTTTATTATATTAAATTAAAAATAAGAACTTTATACTAAATATTTAAGAAATTAATATAATTTAGTAAATATAACTAGATAATATCTAGTTATAAAGAATTAAGTTAAAAATCTAAAAAGACTATTTAATTAATACTTAAAAATTAACCTTATTTTTTATATAAAAAGAAAATAACTATTTTTATAATAACTAACTATATATTTTAACTATATTATAAAAATAGCTTATAAAAGAAATATATATATATCTATTATATAAATATTAAGATATTATAAAAATAATTAGTTAACTATAAAGATTATATAACTTTCTTAAAAGTAAAAAGATTATATAAAAGTTATTAAAAGATATAATATTTATAATAAAGTAAAGTTAGTATAATATATATCTTATAGTAAATTATAACTAATATTACTATTTAAAAGAGTATAGTAAATTATTACTATAAACTTTATTATTAAATTATTAAAATCTAAAAAACTAATAATAAGAGTACTTTATAATAATATCTTAATTATTATTAATAAACTTATAAAATATACTTATTATATTCTTTATATAGAATCTAATAATACTAAAAACCTAGTATATATATTCTTTAAAATAGTTATTACTTAATATAGATTACTAATAAAACTTATATTAAATTATAATAAATTATTTATATTAAATTTCTAAAAATACCTTATAGAAATAATAAAGATTAAATAAAGCTTATCTATAATATTTTACTTATAGTTAAATAGTTAAACTAAGATTCTAAACTAAATATTAAAATAATACTTATAAAATTATATTAACTACTAATAAGATAATTAGGTAAAATAGTTATTATTTATATAATAGGCTTATAATAGTTTTAAAATTAATAATATAAAGATATTACTATTTAAAGTAAATTATAGATTTAATCTTATTATTAAAATATATATAATATAGAATATAAATATACTAATAGCTATAATATATATAATAATAATTATAAAAATATAAAAACACTTATAATAAGAATAGATATTTTTATAAAACTATATAAAATACTATATAAATAAAAAGAGATTACTAGTACTAATCTTAAAAGAGAGATATAAAGTCTACCTTATATATAAAAATATTAAAATAAAATAACCTAATAATAAACTTAATTAAAAGAAAATTAAACTATTTCTTATTAAAAGAAAAATATTAAGTACTAACTATAAACTATTCTTACCTAATAGAATATAAATCTATTTTATATTTTATATCTTACTATTAAAAAAAGTACTAAATAATATTATAGTTATTATAAATATTACTATAAAGAATAATAATAACTATAAAATTAAGAAAATACTTAAAGTATAAAGAAATATTAAGAAATATAAATATCTTATTAAATAGAAAGAATACCTAAACTTTAAAAATACTTAAAAACCTATTAGTAACCTTATAAATTACTTAGATCTATTTTAGTAGTTTAAAAAGCGATATTTTATTTACTAAACTCTTTTATAAATATCTATAAACTATTAGAAAACACTATAATTTAGTCTACTATATTAGACCTACTAACTATATAAGTATTAGTTATAGCTTTTAACTTAAATAAAATAAGATTAGTAGGAGAAACCTCTACTACCCTATCTTCCTAATCTAACTCTACTATACTATAATAGAATAACTCCTTCTCCTTAGAATAAAGGAGTTACTTTTATTTCTAAAGACAGTTTAGATAACCTAAGACTTCTACTATATCCTAGTAAGTAGTTAGAGCCTTTTTTTAAGCTTTAGTTAGTATATTCCCTACTTTTAGTTTTTAAATAGACACTTTATCTAAAACTATAATAGCCCTCTCTAATAAAATACTAATAAAGACACTATTATAAAAATAGCTATATTAGGTATACTTAAAAAAATAGTTCTTATTACTAACTATTATATATTATATACTATAATAAAAGTAAGGAGTATAGGATATAATATCCTACTAAGAATTAGTATTATAAAGTTTAATATATTATAATAGATAAAGACACTTAATAGTAGTATTATATTTTATAGACTTCTATAAGTATAATTTTTTAATATAACTAAATATAGTAAAAAGATATAATAATATAAGAAGGAAGTTTAAAACATACTAACTAGGCTAAAATAATAGGCCTTAAGGATAAGACTAATAGGGGAAGAGTATTATATTATAAATAAAGAAAGAATAAAAGTAAGTATAAAAGTAGCCTAAGGTAATAGCCCTATAAGTATATATAGATTACCTAATTAGGATAGATAGTTATATAACTAATTACCTTACCTACTAGTAAGTATAGTAAGTAGTATATACTATAATTACTAGTAAGTATAGTAAGTTAAGGAATATAATAGAGAGATAGATAAGTACTTAAAGAGGAAGTATTCTAATAGCTAGGTAGTCTAGATCTCTATTAATTAATCTAAGTAATAGTTTTATTATTAAGAGTTCTACTCTTAATAACTATTTACAATACTATTTAAACATACTACCCTATAGCTTTCAGCCTAACTTACTCTTTAAGAAACAGACCTACTATAACTTAGTAAATAAGCTATTATTACACTATATAGGGGCTACTTAGGCGAAAGGGTAAGGCAGCTTAGTTAAGGCTCGGAGAACTTCAGCACCCCTAGTAAGTGTAGACTATATAGCGCCTAAGCAAGTATAATAAAAGCGGCAACTAAGAATTAGCAGTTTTAACGTGGGAGAACTAGCACGTTTTAATAGTTACTCATATTTGCAAGACACTATAACTCTTACATTTCAACTTTCAATCACTAATTTACATCTACTCCTTCTTATACACGAATCAAAGGAGCGAATAATCCACTCTAAAGTTGGCAAACCCGAGTATTATGCTTGCATCTTTTCCGCCGTGGAGGTAGCCACAGGTAATGGCACACGAAAACTACCACAGTCGTGACGCAATACTTGTAAATCAATGCATCGCCACTCGTTTTTATATCTCTAATACCACCACCCTATTATACCAGTGGCTCCCACCAGCGAATATAGCCGTACCACGGGGGCGTCTCGCCCGTCAGTCCACCTGTTGCCAGTATGGGTCGTCTAGAAGTGACCGTTACGATGAGCTGGGAGGAGCTACTACGTCATGGGGAAGGGTGGCTTCCGGGAGGGCGTGTGTGGTCGTCCTGAGGAAACGGAGTAGCATCTTCACGTCAGTGTAGATTAGAACATTCCGCCGTCGACCAGCGCAGTCTAAGCGACAATCAATTTAGGGTAAACAGTATCACTATATGTAGAGAGGCGCAAACTACCAGTCTGAGAATCACAGCCGCGAATTGCTTGTTTCCCACTGAAGCAATATCTGGAAAGGGCTCCATAGCCTTTTGGTTTTGCGTATCGCAGTTTCGAAAAAAATATGTGTCTTCCTAGGATGTTGTCGTCAAAAGGCCCTCGATTAACATATGCGACTTAGAGCTATCAAAGATAGTATGGGCTATGGTTTTCTCCAATGCATGGACTGTGCCTCATTCAATTACTAGCCCAGGTTACGGGAGATTTCCGACATTAAATGAAGAAACTGGCAAGCTAACAGACTGATAAAACTGTCAGGTGACGCTACAACAAAACCATGAATCTGCAAGAGTATTTCTCATTCTCTTTGCCCAGGCACTTTTCCTTTCTAAAGAGTTTATCTTTGCAAATTCCAAGCATTGTGTCATGGCGGCCATCCGCGCCGCAGAAATGTGCACAGCTCAAATGGCGTGCTCGTAGTACGGATTTTTCTCAAGGTCAACGCCGTGGCGCTTTAGGCGCCTTCGCTCGAAGAAGGAAGGAATCTTGGTTTCGTCCGCGGGCATGATCCGACCGGGATGGAAGAGGTTGAAAAGTAAGAGCGCAATCAGCATCGGGAGCGAATCGAGTCCGTACTGCCAGCCTTCATGGTTGGGGATCGAGCTGTCGAGGCCGCTAGAATACTCAACCAGCCTGAACACGATTCGGACCTTGAAAAAGTAAGAACACGTACCACCCACAGATATCTTTTCTCCCAACAGGAGGAGCTGCACTTACCGTGATAAAGAACAAGGCAGCAAGGAGAACCCAGACTAAAAGGATTGGTGAAGAAACATCGACCTTGCCTCGCTGGCGACGGAGATCTCGGAGGAAAGCAAAGACAACGACGCAGAAACAGAGGATGAAAGTCTCCTGGATGCCGACGCCGACCATGTAAGTATGCAGCCCGCGCATGACATCTTCCATCTTGGCGCCGGGGCGCGCCGCCATTACCGCGCCGCCAACCTGCACAATAAAGGCAAGCATGTCGAGGAGGACAAACGAGGTGCCGTAGTGCCAGGCCTTGAGCTTGAGAACGGTGCGGTTGGGCTGGTAGCGCCAGACCATGCGACCAAAGACCATGTAGACATAGGCGTTGGTCCAGACGGAGGCGATGAGGATGAGCACGAACCACAGCACGTAGTAGATCTCGCTGTCGGGCTCGCGGATGCTGAGGTCGCGGAAGACGTACGTGGCCACCTGCAGTGCGCCAGACACGACGATGACCCAGCTGTACCAGGTCCGGTGGAAAATGGCCTGGACGATGTGCAGGAGCGTGACGCCGGCAAAGAGAATCGTAAAGACGATCGAGGCGCTCATGGATGGGCAAAAGTGCCACTGGGTGCCCTTGGTCGTGAGGGCTTTGCAGTCCATGATGGAAAGCGAAGACGTAGATTTGAATTACTGGTGATGAGGTGTATGGTATCAGGAAAATGTGAAGGGCTTCAATTGCTTGAAGATTGGAACGAGGGTTCTTTGTATTTTTGTCAGCGGCAGGCATGCGCTTCCCTTTATACACGCTAAGTCGCGGACGATCGACAATGTCTTGCCGGGGCTCAGGAATGTTGTTGCGTATCCCTTGGAGGGGCTTGTGACGTCGCTGCGAGTACAACCTTTTTTTTTAAGCTACGGGGAAGCTTAACGGAAGGAAGCACGACTGGGAGCAGAAGGTCAGCGTCGAGAAGTCAGAAAAGCGCAGCCCTAGAGCACTGTTAAGGAGTGAACGCTCGAAAGAGGGGATGGGACTGCCGTTGGGTTGTGTCTGAGAAGAACCAAGCATGTTTTGCGGTGCAGGCGACAGCTTCCCAGTGCTACATATAACAAGTGTCTCACGCTAATATTGATGTTTGAAGAGAGGCAGCAAAATCAAGAGCGGCCACCGCTTCTTAATAGACTTTGTCGGCTTTTTTATGTTGTATAATATTAATATTTTATTTATATTATAATGTCAACTATGGCACTTTAGAAAGATTGCTTTTTATACTTTCTACATTTTGGAGCCATGTGAAGCGGCTAACCGTATCCGCAAACCATTTACTACATTGCAGGAAAGGGTACATGTATGTGCAAGTTAATAAGTAAATATTTAAATCTTATTATATAACGCAGCTCTTTACTGCAAGTTGAAACGTGCCGGGTCTAGACAGCACTGAATTGGTAGCTTAAGAAAGGCTAGCCGTGGTGGCGTCACGACGCAGCGCTCTTACAGCGTGCTCGTTGGTGAAATCGCCGTAGAGTACAGTGCGCGTATAGTAAGCCTGCCAAACTCCTGCATTATCTCACTTATTTATATGAGCGTAGTAGTCGCGTAATAATGAAGCTTGCCGTAGAACTGCTCCTGGCTACGGTGCGAAATGCGACCGTGGTAATATTTGTTTCTGCCCTAGTCTCTCTAGCTCCGTGTCAGGTATGACGGCCGAGCAGCAGCGGTGGAGTAGCGTGTAAGGAGCAATTGAGCATACTTTCTTACGGTATGCCAGTGGCTTGGCATGGCATGGTTTTGAATATAGGCTGGCGCTGACCTTCCCGGGCACTGATGGGTGAGTCTCCAGCCTTATTAATAAAGAGAAGTAGCGCTTTCGCTTACGCAGTAAGACTGGCATTATAGTTAAAGTAGCTTTCTCTATAGAAGCCTCGTGAGTCAACAGCATTCTTTGAAGCTCATAGGCCACATGGGTTCCCATTTGAGGACCGCAGCCTGGAAGAAGACGTCATCCAGAGATTGGTGGGAAGCATGCGCGAGCATTTGAGAGGAGCCACGCTATATTACACGTGAAGAGAGCTTCGTGCAGGTGCAAAGACAATGTTTGCAGACATGGAGAATCATGGCATCATCAGCCGACAACATGTATTCACGGAGTCAAAGACTAGGCTTGCTAAGCTAGCTAGCAGAAAAGTGGCTGTCAGAGGGGAATTTGATGATACCATCGACCTGAGGATAGCTAGGGTTGTGTTCTTCTTCTAGAGAATTTCGAGCTTCAAAGCCAAGTTTATGGAGATGAAGGTTACGATAGACCAGGTCGATCCTAAACCCCCTTCTGAATACGCAGCCACAGTGTGTTGAACTATTGTCCTACCCGGGGCATTCTTGCTCAGCTGGTGGTCAAAAGAGAAAACTTAGGCTACAAGTACGTTTAAAATGCAATCACATATGTTAATGAAAATGTCCTCTCATCCTTCACATAGTCGCTGGTTATTTCTCAATGTTCAGACATCGCAAAGAGCGCCGAACACTGAGCATATAGCTTACCAAACAGTGGCGAGACTGATTGTCTCCTTCATTGACACCTATATCCTCTACATAAGTTCTTTTCAAGCAGCGCAAGAATATAGCATCAGTGCAATTATTCAATTCGTGTAAAGTCACATGGGCAGAGCAACATTGGCCACAAGGGTACCTTCTTTGCCCCGCACCCATATACCTTCTTCAATGCGCAAATTCTCCCGGCTGACTGTTCATTCATCATTATACTTCATCTACTTCGTCTACTCTTTTTTGAACACCCTCCTCCCCTCAAACCACGTCTCCTCCACCACGCCATTGATCAGCTTCTCCGGCGTCGGCTCCATGTTCACCACCACAAAGTCCGCCTTCTTGCCCACCTCCAAGCTCCCCGTCACGCCGTCCGCAAAGCACGAGTACGCCGACCCGTGCGTCGCGCCCGAGATGGCCTGCGCGACCGTCAGCGCGAATTCCGGATTCACCGTCGTCTCCAGCTCCGGCTCGCGGTACGACCGCCGCGTCGTCGCCACGTAGAGGTTCGGCAGCGGCAGGTGCGGCGCGGTCGGCGCGTCAGAGCCCAGCGCCAGCGTGGCCCCGCCGTCGACAAACTCGCGGTACGCAAAGGCGCGCTTGCACCTGTCCGGACCGATGAGCCTGGGCCAGGCGCGCAGGATAGCCGGGTCCGAGTGCACGGGCTGGATGGAGGCGGTGATGCCGAGCTTGCCCAGACGACGGGCGTCCTCGGGGGAGGAGAGCTCGAGGTGCTCGATGCGG
Source organism: Akanthomyces muscarius (assembly GCF_028009165.1). NCBI lineage: Eukaryota > Fungi > Ascomycota > Sordariomycetes > Hypocreales > Cordycipitaceae > Akanthomyces > Akanthomyces muscarius. The sequence continues at coordinate 879,843 of NC_079243.1, read as the reverse complement.
GGTCGGTGCGAGGCGTCGGTGTTGGCCTCGAGCACGTCAATGGCCATTTTGATGGTGCGGTCGCCGATGGCGTGCAGCGCGACCTGCAGGCCAAGCCCGTGGGCCTTGGCGACGAGCTTGTGCAGGACGGCCTCGGACCACAGCGAGTCGGGGTTCTCGCCGGTCGAGTACGGCTTGGTGAGGGACGCGGTGCAGGCGTCGATGATGCCGTCGCATATGACCTTGATGCCGACGATGCGGCAGTCGGGCGTGGTGCTGGCGTTGTACTTGCTCGCCATGGCGGCGGCGTAGTCGACTTGCGAGAGGATCGCGTCGAGGGAGTCGTTGGGCTTCATGAGCCAGTAGGCCGAGATGCGCATGGCGCCGAGGCCCTCTTGCTCCCGCAGTGCAATCAGCGGGTCCCAAATGTTGTCGTCCATGGCCATGTCGACCATGCCCGTGTAGCCGGCGCTGTTGAAGTGCGCCACGGCTTCCCTGATGGAGGCCTTTTTCTCCTCCATGGAGGCTACCGTCGCTACAAATGGCCAAATGACCTGAAACACGGCACCTTCATTAAAAACGCCATTCAGCTTTCCCTCGGCGTCGCGCTGAAGGGTGCCACCCGCAGGATCGGGCGAAGTGTCCGTCAAGCCCATGACTTTGCATATCTCGGCCAGCCCCGCAGTGTTGCACCACGTCGTATGCAAATCTTTGGTGTCGATAAAGATGGGCCTCGGATCAATATCGTCGAGTGTGCTGCAGCTCACCCCCTCGGGCGTCATGGAGTGCATCCATCCGCGCGCGAAGAGGCGCGTGGCGGAGGGATTGGCAGCGGCGCCGGCGGCAATGGCGGCGCGCACGTCGGCTAGGGTTTTGCAGTGGTCGAGGCTGATTTTCTGCAGGGCCTGACCGACCATGAGCAGGTGCAGGTGGCCATCAATGAAACCGGGCAGGATGTAGCGGCCGGACAGGTCCTCGGTGCGGGCGCCGGGAGCGGTCATGGCGGCCTGCACGGGCTGGTCCGTCTGGGCGCCGATGTAGCGGATGAGGCCGTCGGCGACGACCATGCAGTCGGCAAAGACGGGAGCTTCTGCATGGCTGAGCAGAGGGGAGTTGTAGATGCGCCCGCAGACAAAAATGGTGGTGTCGGCCATGGTGAAGGAGTAGATGTGAGGGTGTCTGGTGAGAGTGAAGTGAGCCGTCTCATCACCGATGTCGCCGGTTAACATCGAGCGCATCTGCGGAGCAGGCGGAGACTCGGTATCACATCACGTGTAGGGCGCGGTGTAAGCCGGAGCTTGGCGCTGGTCAAATCGTCCAAAGGCTGATTGCGGCCGTTCTCAAGTTATTTGAGGTTGCCATTAGCAACTTCTGCCAGTATTTAACGCAGCCTCCCCCACGGGGTCGGTGCCGCGTTTATGTTGGGGCTGCCGGCTTTGATGGCAGGGGCGTTTGGTTCCGGGATCATGTATGCATGACAGGGCAGTCCGGTGACCTGCAGCTCCGAAACGGTGCGTTGCCAGTATGTGACTGGTTCCAGCTCTGATGCGGGCTATTCGAAATTGCCGCAGTAATGTTGATACTTGGGATGGTGCGGGCTTGTCGAAAATGCGTCCGGGTCATGGAGTCGCGGCCGACCTCGGGTTGGTGTCGGCGATCCGCGCACGTAATGGCAGAACTCCGAAACAAGCGCCATTGATTCCCCTGAGACCCCGCGAGAACCTATCTCGCTATTCAGTACAAGACGGCGCATATGGAACCGCCGAGATATCGCCAATGTGGGTGTTGCGTCTGGTGTAGTAGGGCGAGCGTGCTGATTGATGAGGTATTTGACTCGAAGCCTGGGCCATGGACCGTGAAGTGACCGGCGCCGAGTCACGAGAGCTGCCAGCTTTGACCGCCAAAAAGTCGATAACTGGTTTTTTTTTGGGACAAGAGACAAATACGATATTAGTCGCAGCTTTCCGAAGATCTGTCGCATTTGGAGCGAGACAAGCGCAGTCTTGACTGACACCAGGTCCGCCGTGGATGGGGGAAATGGTAGGCCGGGCTACTGCTAGCTGAGCGTAAGCATCGGCGATGCCAATTTTGATGCAACGTTTGTTTGCTCAACCAACGGGGCTCGGATGGTTTTATGGGCAGCCTAGTTTCGGAGGGGCGGTGTAGCCTGAGCCAATGCTTGCTTGCTGTCGCCATCTGTCTCTTCCCTGGAAGACTGCATGCAGCAGTAGCCTCGTTTGCCCTCGCAACAGCACGTTTTGGGAGAACGGGGCTTTCCCTTGTAGCGCCAATGACCGTTGTTCGTCTGTCAAATTTCAGAAAGGCGACGGCGCACGTTTTCGCCTCGAATCCCAAGCCATGGCCCGGCGTTGATGAACGAAGTAGCGTGGCAGCGTGGGGCGGCGAAGCTCCGACCGGATGAGATGCCGACGTGCGAGGAACGCGAAAAACCTTGGCAAAACGCAACCACGTTTTACTGCTATCCAAGAGACCAGATATAAGATCGGCACAAAAAGGGCGCTAAACAGCAGGTACATGGTAATTCGCATGGTAATTTGTTGGCCAAGATGGAGCCTCGACTAGCTGCTGTCAGACAGAGCAATGGCAGAAGCCCCGTTTGAGGTGCTCGTTGGTGATGTCATAGAAAAACAAGGCAAGCCACGATACGGCCTGATGAAACGCCTGTGGCTCAACTCGCTAACCAACTAGTTTATTGCTCTCCTTGTCTGCTCCAGCAACAAAAGCTCGTCGACTCCTCGGAATCTCCCGACCGCTCTTCCATTTCCTCTCCATCCGTCGCTTGCATCGTTGTCACACAGACGCCAAGGTCCAAGATCCGAGACATTCCAACACCGGCGCAGCACACCAACCATGAAGCTCACGAGCACTGCGCTAGCCGTCTTGGCAGCCGTTGGGATCGGCAGGGCAGCTCCCGCTCCCGCGCCAGCTCCCACGCCAGAGCCAACCTTTGCTCTTGCTGGCCGTGAAGCTGCTGCTGCTCCCGAGCCCACGCCGGTGCCGGTCGTGGCGCGTGGCCTCGGCGACGAGCTCAAGAGCCTGGGGAGCGACATTGACAGCAAGATCTCGTCGTTTGTCGACTCAGACGTGCTCAACTTTCCCCACGGCTTCCCGACCGGCACCGCTGTCGAGAGCTCCCTGGGCATCACGGCTGGTGCGCTCGATGCGCAGCCGACGCGAGTCCTCAATCTGCCGTAAGCGGGCTTTCCCCCTTTTCTATTGTCCGATGACGAGGGAATTGCTAACAGGATCTCGATGCAGCCCCTACGCCAACTGGACCGAGGACGGCTGGAATGTCCGCGTTCACGGCAACGTCTACAAGGTGCCCGACGTGGCCCAGGACAAGATTGATAAGCTCGCCGATGCTTTCCTCGTCGGCACCAGCGTCAGCGATCTTCAGGACAATGAAAAGGCCCAGGCGCGTAACTTGACGCGCGAGATTTTCGTCGTGCAGCAGGGCCACGAGAATGTCACTGTCAAGTTTGTTGTCCCTGTAAGCAACGCGTCCGCACCTCGCGGAGGCGGCTATGTCAACGCCGTAAGTACAGTTCAGCTCACTTGACCCTCGACACGAGTTCCAAGACTTACCTTTTTTTCGCTGCAATAGAAAGGCGGCGCGCAAGAGATTACGCTGCCGTATGAAACGACGGCTGAGGGCGACTTTGACGTCTTTGTCCCGCTCCGAAACGAATCCGCCAAGACCAACGGCACAAGCGCCTACCTTTTACCGGGCAACGCCACGACCAATATTCAGACCCTCGACATGTACGTTAACGGCACCGACACGGGCAATGCCACGGCGTACCTCGTTCCGCCCAAGGGTGTGACGATCGTCTCCGACATTGACGACATTCTGCGCGTCACCAAGATCTACAAGCCCAAGGAGGGTCTCCTCAACACCTTTGCGCGGCCCTTTACCGCCTGGATGGACATGCCCAACATCTACACCAACTGGTCCTCGTCCAGCATCTCCTCGCTGCACTTTCACTACCTCACCACGACGCCCGAGCAGGGCACGCGGCCGTACATGGACTTTATCTTCCGGACGTACCCCGCGGGCTCATTCGACACGCGGCCCCTCAACTTTACCAACGTCGAGGAGACGCTCAAGATCCGCCGCTACCTGCTCGACAAGCTGTTCCAAACCTTCCCCCAGCGCAAGTTTGTGCTCGTCGCCGACACGAGCAACTCGGACATTATGAAGGCGTACCCAGCCATGTACAAGGACTACCCCGGCCAGGTGAGCTGCATCCTGCTGCGCAACACGACGGCGACCGACTCGGAGGACAAGCTGCCGTACAACACGCAAGGCTTCAAGGACATTCCGCAGGAGAACTTTATGTTCTTCAACGTGCCGGATGACCTGACGGGCTTGGACATTGAGAATGGACACTGCTATAATAAGACTGTTGCGCAGAACGTGACGTTTAGCGAGCAGGGCCTGCCGCTAGGCCTGGGGAAGAAGAGCGATGCGGCTGGTGGCGTGATGGCGCCGGGGTACTATGCGCTTTCGGCGGTGATTCTGGTGGCCACTCTGATGACGTTTTTGTAAATAGTCATGTGATATGAACATATCTACGCTCGAGCGTTACGAGATGCATGAATGAAAGGCGATTTTGTTTTTCTGGTACATAAAGCACAAGACACAATCTAGTGTAAAAACATGCAGACTAAATTATACAGGCATAGAAATGGCCGTTCAACAACAGTTGACTTCTCTCTCCCCAACCTCGTGCTGCTGCTTCCATCACCCCTCCAGGTCAATCCATTCCAGATACCCAGTGCCGTTCAACTCCCTACTTCCCCAAGCGCAGCTAAACGTGTACGCGCTCACGTAGCCCTGGCCATGCCCATACCGAAACGGCGCATCCACACTCGCCTCGAGCCTCAACAGCCTCTCTCCGCCGTCCTCATCCACCGTCCACCGCATCCTCCTGGGCACCCTCATCCTCCGCCCCTGCACATCCACGAGACGCTTGTCCACATACTCTAGCACCTCCAGCTTCGTCTTTTCAAAAACCCGGGCTTTTCCACCCAACGTCCGCAGATGCGACAGCAGGCACAGCGTGGCGCCGGCGCCGGTGACCTTTGTCAGAAGCAGCTGCGTCGTCGCGTCCAGGTTCGCAATCTGGTACGTGAAGAACGTGACAGGGAGCTTGAGCGACGGCCGGAGCGGCGTCCGCGTCAGCGCCTGCGGCGTGATGCAGCGGCCGTACTCGACGGTGCACAGGCCAGAGATTGGCGTGGTGCCACGGATGTCCTTGATGGTGCCGTGGTAGGTTGCCAGCACGCTAAAGTGGTCGTAAATCGGCATCTTGGTAAAGTACGACACCTGGTCCGTCGCGCGCACCACGACATCGACGCTCATGTGGCTGTACCGGCCCGCCACTGTATACTGGGGGTGCTTGCGCTCTATGACCAGGTCGTCGCCCCAGGCTAGTCGAGACCCGTCGGGGCGAAAGTCGCAGTTTGCCGAGGCGTCGTACGCCTCGTAGTGGTGGTCGTCGCCGTACGCCGTCGCCGAGAGCACCGTGGCGGTGTTGCGCGCGTCCGGCTTGGTGGCGAGGTAGTCGTTGTCAAAGCACGCGGTGCCTGTGGCGCCGATAAAGGTCATGAAGTTGAGAAAGCGGTACGGCTCCGGCAGCAGCGGGAGGAAGATGCCGTAGTGCGTCCAGCCCCACCACCGGGATGTTGTGTGCGGCAGCATGACGTCTGCTTGGGCAAAGGGGAGTTGTGAGGCTGCGATGCGGGTCTCGATGCGAGGGGCGGCATGGGTGATGGCGAGCCGGGCGGCGGTGTTGACGAGGCGATTAGTGGCAGGCCGGGCTGGGGCGGCTGCTGCTTCGTTGTCAATGGGCGACGACATTGCTTTGTTGTTACGTTTCTAGAGAAATAGATGGATACTACCGGCTGTTCTTGGAACAGATTAAGAAATGCCATCTAGAAAGTCATGGAGAATGGCAGTGGACGTTTGACTTATATGCGGAAGCCGGCTTGATTGCAGGCTCCGGGTCGGCCCCACTGCCCGCAACCGTTCGGTTGCCGAGCCGTGAAACGGATTCACTACAGGCCCCGCGGCCCCATTCTCGCCATATGCTTATGATATCAATCAGATGCTCATGGCCGAGGCGATCTTTTTGACATTTGATCATCGTCGCGAACAGGGGCCCATCAGTAATGATGAGCTATCATTATTCGGGCCCTCGGGCAGGGCACAAGCAGGCAGCCTCCAGAGTTGAAATGTGGTAATTGTTGTCGGCCTAATCGTTCTGCTGCTCGATTTTCAAATTGGATCCTCCACATGTTCGGAAAATCGTCTTTTGTTCATAACATATTCGCTTTTATACGAGGCTGTCGCTGCCATTAGAAACCAGCATGCTTCGATCGTAAGGGCTCCCGAGACATGAGCTGCAGCAGAGTAAGTTGTGCTAAGAAGACAAAGTTCATACATCCAACGACGTCAAATACCGAAGGCGATCACTGTAGGTTTTACAGGGGCATCCGATTAGCCGTGTTGTTGGTTCATACGCATCCCGCTCACGCGCGCGTAGATTGCCAATAGCTGTAGCTGCTGCAGAGAGCGCTTCTGCACACGAGCCGGGCTCGGGGCCTAGCGCAAGAAAACTTACAGGGCCCATGGAACGGTCACGAGGAAATTCGACGAGAGGTTCTGCAGGACGAAATGTGGCAAAGCATCGGGCTGCAGGTTTCACTTCGCCGCGCGCACTTCGCCGCGCGCTTGCTTCAGACGCGCCTCGAGCCCGATCGGCGGTTGGATTGCGCTTCTCTGTAGTCGGTTTCGATCTGATGCCCAAGCTCAACAGTGGTTCGATAAGCTATGAATTCCGACTCTTGTCGAGACGTTTATTCTACTGCGGTGTAGCTCAGCATGTAGGCGCTTAGTATTCTTAATTATGCCTGGATTGAGACGGCGTGTCTGTGTTTGCCTCGCGCCTCAAGAAAGACAAATAATAGCTCGGACCAGTATATCTTTGATGATTCAATCTGAGAGATTGCCGTTTTCAAGTCATCAAACCCATCCCTCTTCTTCCAATATTTTTTTTTTTTTTTTTCCTGTATACTTGCGTAAACCGTTTGCATGAACAGCGTGTCGTTGACGATGTGCACCATTCGCTCGCGTCGACTAGGGCGGACTTGTCAGAGGGCGTACAAAATCACCATCGACGTAAAAACTCTCTATTCTCCCCACCACACACAGAAAATCGACTTTAACAATCTCAGCATCGCCTGTCTCTAGCTTGATTTCCCATTAACATGCACAAGATGCGTTCTGTTCTGCGCCTCCCCAGAAACGCAGGCAGCGCACGCCTGTATTCCTCCGCCGCGGCGCCTACCCTACGCATCAACGCCGCTCGTCTCCACGAGACGCTTCACCACACCTGCCAATGGGGCTCCGCGCATCGCTATGGCGAGTAAGTCAATGGCGTTTTTCTCCACGAGGAGTCAATCTAGATTTGTCGAGATTGATACTAAATGCATTTTCGAGTAGCAGCCCGACAGAGACCGGCATGAATCGTCTTGCGCTGACGGATGACGACATGGCAGCTCGGATGTGGTTCCGTGGCGCTATGGAAGACCTCGGGGCCAAGTTCACGATTGACCAGCTCGGCAACATGTTTGCGCAGAAATCAGGAAAGGCGAAATCGTCGGCCCCAATGATTGCCATGGGGAGTCATTTGGACACGCAGCCGCGCGGGGGCCGGTATGACGGCATTTTGGGCGTGGTGGCGGCGGTGGAGGCGATGCGGACGTTGCAGGAGAATAACTACGAGACGCACTTTGACGTGGGAGTCGTCAACTGGACAAAGTACGTGCTACAAGAACCAAATAAAACATGGCACGGGCGACTGATGAAACTACAGCGAGGAGGGCGCGCGGTTCCCCATGTCCATGATGGCGTCTGGCGTCTGGGCTGGCAAGATTCCGCTCCAGACGGCTTGGAACACGCGCGACGTCTTCGACCGCAGCAAGACGGTCAAGTCGGAACTGGAGCGCCTTGGACTCATTGGCTCCGTTGCGTGCTCTCACGACGCCTACCCTATCAGCGCGCATTTTGAGCTGCACATTGAACAGAGCCCCGTTTTGCAAGACACGGGCCGAAGAATCGGCGTCGTGCAGGGCGCGCAAGCGTATAAATGGTTCACCGTCCACGTCACCGGTCGCGACTCGCACACGGGGACGACGCCGCTGTACATGAGACGCGATCCGTTGCTCGCAGCTGCCAAAATGATATCCCGCGCGCACGAGATTGCCAAGAGCCACGGGGCGCTGGCATCAACGGGCATCTTCAAAATTCCGGCAACGTCGTCGACAAACACCATCGCTGCCGAGGTGTCGTTTTCTCTGGACGTGCGGCACCCGGAGAATTCCGTCGTTGCGACTGTCGTAGAGGAGGTTGATGCGGCCTTCGCAAATATTGCTCAGGAGGATGGCAAGGGCGTAAGCTACAAGATGACGCTGGATACGGATTCCCCAGCGGTCAAATTTGATAAGGACTGTATCCGGGCGGTCGAGAACGCCGCCACAAAGACTGTAGGGAAAGACGGCTGGAGCCATCTCACGAGCGGCGCTGGCCATGACAGCGTGTACACGAGCAAGATATGCCCTACGACGATGATCTTCGTGCCCTGCAAGGATGGCGTCAGCCACCATCCTGAAGAGTACACGTCACCGGAAGATTGGTAAGTGCCGCGCCGTCGGGCTCTTGTACCTAAAAACTAACGTTAAAAATAAAGTGCTCTTGGCGCGCAGACCCTGCTGGATGCCGTCGTGGAATACGACCAGTTCAAGGCGAACCAGTAAAGTGGCCTGAGTGGCGCTCAATTGACCGAGAACGGAGTTCGCCGAAGTGTGGGGTTCAGCCTGTTTCCCATCATGTAATAGTCATAACGGACGAATTTGCATAGACGTAACTTGAAACCTTCAATTGAATGACGAAAATGCACGGTATGGAGCTCGAACGCAGGATACGAGATGAAATTGACGCGCAAGCGGAAAGACTGTTGTCGCTCACACAGGAGCTCGTGCGCACTCCCTCGACGAACCCACCGGGTGATGTGTCTGCGGTGGCCAAGACGGCGGCGGATCAGATTCGAGAGTTAATACCGGATAGCGAGATCTCCACCATCGAGACCGCCCCAGGTATCACCAACGTTGTCGCTGTCATTCGATCGGGGCGCCGCGGAAAGCGTCTGGTTTTCAGCGGCCACCTGGACACGTATCCGACCGGCGACGCTGAGCGGTGGACGCGTTCTCCATTCAGCGGCGAACTGAGCAGCGATGGCAAGCACGTCTACGGGCGTGGCGTGTCGGACATGAAGGGCGGCATAGCAGCGTCCGTCATTGCGGTGCAGGCTCTTTCTCGCTGCAAAGACGCCTGGAGCGGCGATGTGGTGATTGCATTAGCCGGAGACGAGGAGACCATGGGCACGCTTGGAACGGCGCATCTGCTCAAGAATGTTGCAGAGGTTGGCGAGGCAGATGCGATGATCTGCGGCGACGCTGGGTCGCCGCTCATTGTACGTGCCGGGGAAAAGGGCCTGCTCTGGCTGGAGGTCGAGGCCAAAGGCAAGCCAGCGCACGGGGCTCATGTCCACCGGGGCAGCAACGCAATCGACCGTCTGATGGCGGCACTTTCGAAGCTCAAATCGTTGGAAAAACTGGAAATTACGGCACCGAAAGAGGTGGAGGACGCCATCAGAGCCGCCAAGTCTGTGTCGGAGCCCTTGGGAGGAGCCGGCGAGGCGGCGGTCCTCGGGAGCGTGACGGTCAACATTGGCACGATATCAGGCGGCACGTCGACGAATTTGGTGGCGGAAAAGGCGTCGGCGTCGCTAGACATTCGGCTGCCGATGGGCATCTCGACGACTGCACTGATTGAGGAGATGAAGAAAATGCTCGACTCGGCAGATGGCATCACATATCGTGTTGTGCGGGCCTACGAACCGTCGTGGACCCCGGCGGACGAAGAAATTACAAGACACGCGCTGGATGTGACAAGGCTGACGGTGGACGAGCGGGCCGTGGTGAACATGCGAGTCGGGGCTTCTGATGCGCGGTTATTTCGGGCGGCCGGGATCCCGTCGGTGGTGATTGGAGTAACGCCTCACAACATGGGGGCCCCGGATGAGCACGTCGAGGTTGCGGAGCTGGTGCAGGTGGCGCAAATCCACGCATTGACGGCGTATAGGTTTCTCAAGACATGCGAATAGTTTGTCGAAAAATATAGACTGAAAGTTCGAGTGGCTAATTTTAGTGCCAGCCACCAGCGAGAAGCGGCTCGTCTGGCGTCTGGATGTCAAAGTTGACCGAGGAGCGGGTTTCGTCTCCAGTGACCAGTGACCAGTGACGGCGGCGTCAGCCGTTCCAGCCATGGTAATGCTGGATCGGCAGGTTTGTACCGCAAGACCGGGCGACGGCACAGCTATAGGGGACCAGTGGCAGTCGGCCAGGGCTTGCCGGTGCATCCGCCGTGGAGCCAGTCGTTAGCGTTTGTGGGCGTGGATGTAGGGTTGACCGTCAAACAATAGCGGGAGCGTTGGAAAAGCGCGAGCTGGAGCGATAGTTCAACAGACTAGCTGATGCTTTTCCTCGAGGCGATTCAAAGGACCGCAAACATGGGCAGACGTGAGGCCATTAGGCGTGCCAGTCTGGGGAACTGCATGGCCTTGCCTGCAGAGTTATCAGAGAGCGGATGCTGTGGGGATGAATGGATGGGATGCTGGGATTGTGCATGACAAAAGTTCTGCGCGATGCCACAAGGGGCTGTGGCGATGGGAGTTGCAGAAGAAGAGGGAGAGAAGAGAGGGAAAGACGCTGACATGGAGGGGCGAGGTTGTAGCAATGGGTGTGACGCTGCAGAATACCTTAGATACCTAGGCAGAATCATTCATTGTCCTGTGACAAAAATGAGTGCTTTTCTCGCCTGAACCGACTTTCCGTTGGGCTGGACATCACTGGAAGTCGCCTAGGACAGCGCCTGGGAGGTCAGAGAGCGCCTCAAAGATGCCGCTGTGGGTGCTAAAAGAACACCCCTGTGGACCGTCGGCCGCCCCAGAACCCGCTGGATGGGCTACAAACAGTGGGTTCGGCTTGCGGCACAACACGAGGCCACGCAATGCATTTCATTTTTATTTTATCCTGACTTATTTTTATTTTCTCATTTTAATTATTCTCTGCGACAGCTCCAGCAAAACGCCGGCCAGCCCAGGTCCCGTCCGTCGCTAGTAGAAGAATGGCCGTCTTCCGCCGCCCTTTTCAGTCCTCTCGAAAAACCACCTCGCTTCAACAAAGCAGTCAGAAAATGGCCTGCAACCGCCCATGAATGATCCTCCATCCACAATCCCATCTCCTTCTTACAGATTCACACATCACCATTCAACCTCGACTTCCGCAGCGGGCTGGCCCACTGCAACCGCGGAATTATGGAGCGTATGGGCGAAAAGGACATTGTGACGGTCCCTGAAATCGTGGCAGTGCAACAGCCCGATGCCGCCTCCGACATGGACATGGAGGAGCTAGGCTCACACCACCACCACACGCAACAACAGCAACCACAGCCTTCTTCTTCTTCTTCTTCTCCAACGCCTCCTTCTCCTCCTGCCCTCCCCAAAGAACACGACGCTTCCGAAAATGCGTCTGGCATCACAGAAATCGGCTACCAGCACCGCATCCGCCTGGCCAAGAACCAGGCTACCGGCGCATACGCTCCCGTCCTCGAGGAGCGCTTCCGCAACAACCTCCGCCTCGCCGTCGGCTTCCTCGAGCTCGCCAACGCCGGCGACTTTGCCGCCAATGTCTGGAATGACATCCCAGTCCCCGTCTACGCCATGGTCCTCATGGCCATTGGTGCCACGGGAGCCGGCATCCTCTCCGTCTTTGCGTTTGACGACGCCCGCTACGCATGGCGCAACGTTGTCTTCCTGCGCCGCCAGCGCGCCCAGCTGAAGGAGAGCCTGGAACGCCGCGAGGCCCAGGGCCACAGCAGTCGCGATGTCAGGGTCCTGCTCGAGCTCAACCTGCGCGAGCTCGGCTGCGAGACGGTCAACCGCTTCGGCATGGACGTCCTCATGGGCTTTGGCGCCGTGCTCATATGCATCGGCACCTACATGGCCATCGGAGGCGCCAACAGGAAGGTCTGGCTGACTAGTAACATCTTGTCCGGCTACCTCGGAAACGCCCCGATTGCGCTCTATGGTCTTGTCAACTCGGGCTGGGCCACCTACCTGTCCGTCAAGACTGAGGGACATGTCAAGGCCACCGCCCGCGCCTTGCCCGGCTCGCTCGACTACAGGCTCGTCAGGCAACGCGCCAAAAAGCTACAGCTTTACTGCGGCATTAACGGCACCATCACCCTCGTGGGAGGCGTTGCCTCCATGCTGACGGCGACGCAATGGTGGGCCTACGTCATCCTCATCCCCGTCATCATCCTCTCCCCCACCTGCAACTGGTTCTGGCGGACGCGACTGGGCTACAGCCACGACGACATGCGCCAGATGCCCGACATGGACGTCGACAAGCTCTCCAAAGTCCTGCGCTTCGCCGCCGAGGCACGAACTGGCATCGCGCGCAACGCCGAAGTCGCCGAGAAGGACCTGGTGCGACAGGCCGCCACCCTGCCCCAGGCGCTCGACCTCATCGACACGTCGGGCCTGCTCGAGGCCTTTTGCATCCGGGTCGTCTCCGACAGCCGCCTCTGCTACGCCCTATGCGACCCCGGCGCCGAGCACATAGAAATTTCGCTGGCCGACATTGCTGCCCTCCCCGACGCCCTCCACCCCGCCTTGCTGGAAGCCGCGCACGACTGTCTGCGCTCTGCAGGCGTGCGTCGCTTTGCCCACCTCGAGCGCTTCAGCGCCGAGCTGCTCGGCATCTATCTTCACCAATCTCAAGTATCCGCCGATCCGGAATCTGCACGGAAATAAGGACCTTTTATGAGCAATGTATTTTTTCTTCTTTTTAATACTTCAGCGCTGCATATAATTTAGATATAGATACAGCCTATGGATACTGCATCACTCAAACGCTCGCTCGACGTGAGGATTTTAGTGTCCAATGCTGTTGGAAGTAGCCAATAGATGGCGTAGTCATTCAATCAGAATGTTACTATCAGTACAGTCGTTCTCTTCGACTTTATTGAGGCGTGTGTTTCACGACTTCCGAACTAACGTTAGCTAGTAGGTGGTTGTTGGCTAGTGGCGATGTCCCCTCTCCAAGGCTCTTCTGGCCAAATGTTGGTTACTTGGTTGATCCAGCCATATTCCCAGAGAGTGTTGCTCAGAAATCCAGAGCCAGCAATCAATTCATCGACGTCACATGAAGGGCTGTCGTCTAGAACGTACCCAGCAGCACCGCTGCTTGTCGCTATTGTAGGTTGCATGTAGTCCTGCGAGCCGTCTTGTGGAAGCAACGGCCCTGATGATTGGCGAGTGGAGTGTGGCGATGGAGCGATGTCACCAGCTGCTCTCACGTCAACCGGTATGCCGGCCTCGGCCGCGACAGTCTGGCGAGGCATGCCGAGTTGAGGGGGCACCAGCAAATCGGGCGTATGAGCCGTAGCCCATGGGCCTAGACCTTCGCGCTCCACCAGTTTATCGTCATTTGTATCGCCGGCGGGGACAGAATACTTGTTCAAGCCAACTTGCAGGGCAACATGCCGGAGAAACAGGTCGGCGTATTTGGCATATACGTGAACGCCTTTCAATACCTTCATATAAGACAAGCAATCCTGGAAGCGACGTATGTGCCGCTGCTGGGGGGCACCCTGTCTCATGAGCTTAAACTCCATGAGATGGTTGGTCGCCGCAGTCAACAAGAATGTTACTCCCGATGAGGGAAGGAACCGAACAAGATCGTGCTCCTCCAAGTCTTCAAAAGAGCGAGTGATGAGCATGGTGGAGTGAGCCATCCTTTGCTTGCACTGGCCGCTGGGAGTATCGGTCGAGTATTGCTCTGCTAAGAGCAGCGGCCGATAGAATGTACACATGATGGTTTCGTAGAACATTTTCAGCACGGAATAGTGCAGAAACATGATCCTTGACTTTTCATCTACCACTGGGTCCTGCTCACCGGATTTTAGCTCGTCCGGTAGACTCTTTGGCCACTCCTGAAGTTGATCTTCGAGATTTGACACGCTCACTGATCCTGCCTTTTCAGCAACAGGCAGCAAGATGAGCGTTACTTCGGTTTTGGTTCCCAGTTTGGGATGCGACTCTTCATAGAGACTGTCAAATACCACTTCTAAAGCGAGGCAAAGTTTAGTCTTCTCACTGCACATCTTCGCCAGTCGAGACTGTAGTGAAACGTCTCGCAACATCTGACAATCTGGAAGGAAATTCTCGACATCTGGTCCGAAACCCCCAACATCAAAATCGGCTTCTGAAAGTGTTGGAAGTCCGAGCTCGTGATTTTTAACCTTGGGGGGCATCCGTACACCCAGGTTGAGCACTCTGTCGCGCAGGACACACGACCAGCCAATGCGTCGGCGTAGCGCCTTGCTTCTGTCGGGCAAGCTTGTAGCTACTGGGTCCTTGAACAATCCAATTGCACGTGCTGTTAAACAGCCTAGTTCGGACCAATACCAATGGTTCGTACTTTCGTCGTGCTTTTCTTGCCAGTATGACATTAATAGCAAGGCCTGCACAATTACGATGCGGTCAGACTCGTAGTTTGTATGGTACAATGTCTGTGTGCGGTTGCGTCAGCTGCGCACTTGGTCGCCGTTTTCAAGTGTGGCAACTCACCTTGCACCTTTGGAAAAAGTCTCTGCGAGCTGCGAACCTCGATGTGTACCCTGCTCTCGTGATCTCGCTCTGGGGCGCAAAGGTTGCACCGCCCAGCATCACTGCGTATAGCAGTAGTAGGCTGACTTGTCCACAGGACCCATCTGGATGCGCGAGTATAGCGAGAAAATCCCGTAGGTCGAGCAGAGGCAAGAAGAAATGAACCCAATGGATATAGCTCGTGATACAGCTATTACGAAAGGACTCGGATGGGAGCGCAAAAACATTTTTTCTAGCCAAGTGGTCGATGTCGTCTTGAGCCACGGAGGCTGGGGTCGGTCGAACATAGCCGGGAAGTTTATAGCGCGCGTCGAACGAGCGAATATCAATGTCGCTCATGTCGGGATGAACTTCATTGCTGACTGGCTTAGTGTTAGCACTCGGTTGGCAAAACGTTAAGAGACAAGAAAAGCAGACCATACCTCGACGTCCGGAGTCATTGCCATGATCTCCAATTATGCTCGATTGCGATTCAGATCCGTAAAAAATGGTTTCAGGCTCGCTCAAAACTCTTCCCTCAGCGCTGCTGATAGACGGCAGCAAATGCTTCCTTCTTCGGCCACTGGACTGAGTTAGTTGGCCACTGCGTGGCTCCATCGCCAATCGACCTCGATCGAGTAATTGTAGCATACCGCTTCTTTGCCTTGAAGGTGACGCACTCATCCTGGTTCGCTCGACAGTTTGAGCATGGCCCGCTGGACGTAGTAACGTCGCATCGCACTTTGCGCTCATGGCATCTAGAGCAGGCGGTCGATGAGCGCTGTGAAGGTCGCGCCCTGGAATGTACAGTGGAGTCGGAAATCGCCTTCATGTTGGATCTGTCGTCGCTAAATTCCCCTGAAGCTTATCCCGACGTAGTGTACCCAGAGGCCCTTCTGGTGACGCATGGTAAGCATCTACCACTTGATGAATCGATTGGAAGGCATAGGCGCTGCGATGCTGATTGCGCATCTGCGCGAAAGGAGCTTGGATGGGAAAAGAAGACTGCCAGTCCACACGGCGGGGGCGGAGAAGCCCTTTGGCTGAAAACTAGCCATGTTCATCTAGTCCCCTAGACGATCGCCGCAATTACCCCGATACCCCCGCTAAAGCTCGTGCTGGCGCCGGGGTTGCTGCTTTCGCGGAGGGGTCGGCATTAGAATACCGAGTCGGAGCATGGGGTATGCATGGGCACTAAGTTGTTTTGGGTACGGGTACTCTGCAATGCGTGCTTTGTCTTCAATCCGTTTATTGGTGGACTTGTTCATTTTGTCATCTAACGGTAGCCCTACCAATCTCATCACTCGTTGGCGATCTTTTCTACTGGCGCCATATCATCGGATTCCCTCGATATCTTTCGCTCTACTCCATTTTTGATCAGCACATTCTAGAGATTGCAGTTTATGCAGAGAGGTTGGGCGGCTTGGGATAGCAAAGCTCACAACCCCGTCGGCGGCCTGGATCGTACGCTGCTGTCGCGAGACTTTGGTCCATAAAGCCGTGTCAATTGTCGCTATGCTCAAATTGGCAGTTAGGAAGGCAGTTAGGAAAAAGATTATGCTCGTCCTACCAAAAATGTGCGCATAACCAATAAGATTGTAGACTTCTATCATGTCGTCGCATGGCACTATCTAGCTGGCGGCCACCAGGGGATGCGTGGTCGCTTTATCGTGTCTTATTCAGAACATGCAATGAAAGACTGCCGGAATTGCGACTATTAATGGATAACCCTTGCATTTAATCGTGTCTAGAAAAGACATCTTGCGTGGCATTGCTAGTCAAGGGTAGCACTCTTCAGCGAGTGAGTCTGTATAATTGAGCTGTTGAAGTCTTAACAATTTCTATGAGAGGAGCCTATGAGCATGACAGTGCCAAATGTTCTAGAACTTCGCCGCCGCAATTTGAGGCTCTTTTGTTAACCTGCGAGCTTTGCATTGACAAAAGCTGCTGCCGGCCAGTCGTGCCTGGAAGGGTACGTCAAATGAACCCACACATTGTTGCCAACAGAACAATAGGGGTCGCCCAAGTCGCAGTATGATGCAATCAAGTCCGAGAACGCGTCACAAGACTGGGAAGCAGGACGGACATAAAGCTAAATTAGTTAGCGTTGGACTTCCACCATGGACAAAACTGTTCGGAGAACTCACCCCATCAGTAGTAGCAGTTCCTTGGTCATAGGAGGCGCTCACGTTATGGCGGGGATCGCCATACCAAACAATAGCAGTAACTGCATGTCGTGTTAGACTCTGAAGTGTATTTGGGCTCTGGGCTAACTCTACCATGGCTAGCAATGGCCGCATCGATTGGTGGTGTGACTGGCCCGGTGCCAGCGGCATCACCACCGCAGAGCGCATCACCAGTGATCTGAGCTCCCTGGGAGTAGCCAAGGAGCACAATCTTTGAATCAGGGCAGCTTTTCACATAGTCGGTGAGCTGCTGCTTAACAGCCACGGTGCCCTGCTTCACAGATGGCCCATAAGGGTTCAAGATGGCCGGATAGTCAATGGACTCATACGTTGCTCCGGGATTTGCTGCGATGATGTCGTTGGCCAGCGAAAGCAACTGGCCAGGGCCGGCTTTCTCGTTGCTACCACGGGCGACGAGCAGATGGATCGGATCGCAGCTGACGTCGCGTGTAGGATGTCCAAGTGCCAGGCCAGACAGTGACAAGGTAGCCATGAGGCCGCTGGACATGGTGGACGGATACATTTCTTCTGAATTGAACTGGAATTGGCTTTGAACAGTTGATGTGCCGCTTGCTTGTGTCGCTGAGAGAAGTGATTTTTTAATGTTGCTGTTCCTGCTAGAAATTGCGCGTCATTTATAGATAATTCAAGTCCACCGTCATGAAGATCTCGTGGGATGAGCCGATGTCCGGGGTAGTTTTTTTTTGGCTCGGTTAATTTTGTTCTGTTATCGTTGATGTTGGTGATGTTGGTGCGACTGCCACGATGGGATGCACGTGGTTATGTCAAAACGCGGGCGCCGACCGAGAGGCGCTGGGTGGTTCCCTCTTTTCTTATTTTCTTGACCTACGAGCCCATGCATTTGGAACTGCCGAAACCAACAAATAAGGCTTCTAATTCCGGGGTAATCTACATCCGCAAGGTTGGGCTGGACCTCCTCTGGTGGATCATTGTACCCTGGTAGCGAGTTGCAAAATTGACCACTGACTCGGCGCTTTCTTCATTTCATACTAACGCAGAAATTAGCCGGCTTCAAGGACAGCGGCGGACCGTTACTCCACAACACGCCAGGGAGAACACAGTACGGCTATTTAATCGGACTCGTGCTTTGAAGCCTGCGGGGAAACAGCACCAGTGGCTTGAGTGATCTCCTCGGGTCTTGGCGTTTCTGCCCGCTAGATTTCTGCTGGACCAAGACCCTGCCAACCGGTTCCATGCACCCCGGATTTGCTCACTCCGAATTCTGCGCGTTGCAAGCCACCGCCACGCGCCGCTCAAAATCCGACTGATACATGCATGTATTCAAGAATTGCAGTTGAAAGAGTGGATCTCCTGCTCATCAAGCTGCTTGGCGTTCCCTCTAAATGTCACAAAGCACTCGCCGATTACCACTTGTTTACGAGCCAGTTCGGTAGTACCCTATATTGGGGTCGAGTTTTGCGATCTGCCGAAGCGGTGCTCATTGTGGGCTGGCAGTAACGAGACAACCACTTCGACTCGGCTATGGCTCTTTTGCTATACCAAAGACACCGCTCTACGGTATCGCTGGAGTAGATGATTAAGGAAAAATCAATGCAATTGACAATTAAATGCTAAAACTTTAAACTAGGAAATGCCTTGCAAGCAAAAGAGACCATGTCAAGGGTAATTCAGCTACCCAAATCTGAGGCCAAAAACCCCACGTAAACAAATACTACTCAATGGCTTTCTCAATGTGCCGAGCGTCCTTTTTGACAGTCTCTTCGATTCTGTCATCGGTGCGGTCCCGAGTATGCTGTGCCTCTTCCTGGCGCTCACTTTCGGTCATTTCTGGACCGAGTAGAAGGAGTAGAAAAAGAACACCCCAAACCGCCCCGATGAAAATGGCAATGACCCTTCCATAATCGAATCTCTGCTGCCCCGAAGGTCCAGGAGAAAGTTTGTACTTCTCACCAATGATCGCCTGGATCGTCGCGGAGCCGGATGAGGCGAGATTGCCTAGCTGATATGTCAAGCCTACGACAGTTGTTCGCAAGGTAGCAGGTGCCAGTTCCATGAGATAAACAGGCACAGGGCCCCAGACACCGCCCACAAATGCCTGTTCGAAGAACGCTGTGCATACTAGGACCATGCTTCGGGGCAGAATATACGCCGGCACAAGAGCTGCTCCGAACACGCATGCAATGAGCATGATGAGACGTCGGCCAGAGAAGCTGCTGATGTATCCAAGAATGGTCCCACCTGTGATGGATCCTAGTTGTCCAACCACGGATATGATGACGACCTGAGAAGAATTGAATCCCGCTTGACTCTTCAGGAATGTCGGAAAGAAATCTTGACTCCCATGGGAGCAAGAATTGAAAGCGGTCATAAGAATGACCATGAAGATGAGCAAGACCCAGTTCTTCTTGACTTCCTTGCCAGATTCTCTAGCAAAAGCGGCGATTTTGTGAAAACGACCACGCCAAGTAGAGTCCAGCTCGCAATCCGTTTGTTGTTCTGCCAAAGCATTCATCTCACGCTCCGCCTTCATAGCCTGAAAGTGGTCGGTTTCGGGCATGTACCATCGAAACACCATGATTAGTAGTGGCGGGACCGCAGCAAACCAAAAAAGACTTCTCCATCCGTATGATGTAGTTGGAACCAAAGCCCTGTAGAAAACACAGGCAAGAAGATAGCCTGTCGAGTAGCCATTTTGAAATAGGCCGGATAAGACACCTCGCGCGTCATACGGTAGATCGGATAGTGCGGTGCTCGCAGCAGGTCCAAACATGCCTCGAATCAAGTCAGTATTTCAACGTAGCGCTGTTGGAAAAATTAGCAACTAACCTCCCATGGCAATTCCGTATAGCGATCGTACAGCCAAGAACTGGGAAAGCGTTTGACAGAATCCTGAGGCAAGCTCAAGAACAACGAAGAGGAGGAGGGCAACCATCATAGGCCATTTGCATCCGTACCGATCCGAACATGCGCCGAAAACTAATGCTCCAACGGAACGTAGCATCAATGATACAGTGATTCCCTTCGATAGTTAGAAACAATTTGATATGCTCGCTTTTGTAACTCACCCATGATACTGCAGCATTGTCCACTCCGAATTCCTCGGCGATTTCCGTGAGGCACAGCCTAGGGCCTACGTTAGCTGATACAGTCACCATACGCGGCCACTGAAACCTACGAAACAGAAAAGCTGTTGCAACATTAGAAAACAGCCCGTAGTAGCTCCGAATGTACTTACAAGTCGACAGCATCCCAAACCCATGCGATGAATCCGAGGCTGAACATGAGCCATTGGTGACGATTGACTTCCCGCAGTACCCGAATAGGGTTATCAATCTTGGCCTGTAAGCGATGTAAGTACCTGGACTTGGTGCTGGGATGAGACTAACAAGGCCCCAGTGGAGACGACCTACTCTAGGAGGTTGCAAGCTCGTAATGCGGGTCGCGAGATAGCGTTTTATCTGCGCTGGTGAGTAAAACCAGCCATCCATATGGTTCTTCATTATAACGGGTAATGTAGTCAATTGCGGGTAGTAAGATATTAGCTGATCAATACGAATCGAGTGATATCGATCATGCAACGCTGGCACATGTTCTGCCAATCTCTTGTATTTAAATGATCCGTTGCCAGTGAGAAATGTCTCTAAGCCACAGCGGCTAATTCTACAACTGATATGCTCCTCTCGGTATAATTATGAAGGGGTTGCCTGGGCTCGGACTCCCAGAATTGTAGTGGTGCATTGTCAACACGAAAATTAACCGACTGCTCAATTAGCCGGCCGCCGCCACTACGGCAGTCTAAGCTATGAGGCTACTTTGTCTAACCTCCGCTCACCTGCGATAAATAGGTAACTTACTAGTCATGTCTCGCTAGAACTAAATTTACAAACGAAGTCTGAGCAATTCCGCTCTCAAAGGCTCGGCGTTAACTACTGTTCGAAATGGTCTCTAACAACGGTTCCGGTGCGCCACCAGCGACGCTTTCTCTAGGAGGTATCTTTCTGGATATTTATGGCCTGGATCAAGTGAACAACGCGTCCAAGATCACTTGCCTCTGGTTACTCCATCCCAGGACTTATTCACGGACGGTGATGGGAAGCTTTGCTTGGCAGATCATCAACGTTGCGAAAGAGCGGATAGCTGAGCCAAAACACGCTGTAATCGCGCTAGCTTTTGACCTGCCAAACCACGGAAGCCGTTTAATTGACCGAGCAGCTACCCTTGAGTGGTCAAGTGGCAACAGAAACCATGCGATAGATCTTTTGGGAACGGTCCTGCGCGGTAGGAAGGATTTGTCTGCCTTGATTTCTTGTTTTGAAGAGCTCTATGGCCGCGATCGAATCCAACAACATCTTGTCTTGGGCTGGAGCTTGGGAGGGCACATTGCTTGGCAAGCATGGCTCTGGGATCAGAGAATTGCCGCCGCAGTAGTTGTCGTCGGCTGCCCAGATCTGCCAGGTGAATTTGCCCTTTTGCATGCGACGGCTCTGGCTTTCCGAACATGACTAACTCTCACAGGGCTACTGAACTATCGAGCGCAAAGATCAAAGCTCCCGCTGAACGGTCCTTTTTTCGGCAGCGTCTACTTTCCCGACGACCTGGTGGAGAAATGTCTCCAGCGCGACCCAAAAACCTTTGTATTCGGGACGGCAAGTGCTAAGCCCCTTCGAATCTTGCCCACGGATGAGAGCGAGATGAAAAGTGTTTTTGACGAGACAATTAGGGGGAAATCGCTTCTCGTTTGCTCAGGTCAGGACGATGAACTTGTGCCGTACGCCAACACCCAGCCCTTCTTGGAATTTCTTCAAAGCTCCATCAGAGAGGATGGCTGGTACGCCGATGGCAAGGTCAGAATAGAGGATAGGACTTACAAAGGAGTCGGCCATGAATTTAGTCCGGAAATGGTTCGGGACTGTACAAACTGGATCATGGACATTGTGCTGTCGCCTAGAAATCCTCGCCAAAAAACCGAGTTCCACTAAGAACCTGACATAGCGCTAGATGATATGACTTTTTTTACATTGTGAGACAACGTGTTTTAGAGCTGCCATAGGTGATTTGGACCGTGACATCAGTGATGAAGCCAAATTCTCGCCGGCGCATTTCTCCCGCACCGCACAGTAACATTGGTGTACAAGTTCTGTGGAACTGTGTGTATGTGCCAGTGGGCCGTTAGTGGCGTTTTCGTGGCTGTTTTGACACATTTTCGGCTGTCTGCTGATTGGCCCTTGGAATTCGCAGGGGAGGTCCGTTCGAGTTGGTGTCATTCGGCTATTTTTAAAATTCGCCGAAGGCCCAGGTCGCGTTCTTCCAGGTCTTCCCCGGCAGATCTGCCTGGAGAAAGGGAAGAGTTAATATCCCAAATATTGCAAAGGCTCAACGAATAGGTTGTGAGATAACTTGTCCTGGCGACGAACAACGGGGGCATGGCACTAAGCTAGCAATGCGGACAGCCGTCAAACGGGGTCCTCAGACAAGTTGCAAACCCGCAATCTCGGTTCAGTTACTACTTGGCTACACACTCCCGCCTGGTATATTTATCTCAATTGTGATTGCTTTCCGTATTTTGCTATAACACATTTGAGCAAGGAGGGCCACTGGATGAAGAGGTGGTACTTGAGTTTTAGTCTCCGTATGATCCTTACCTCAACCAGATAAATACATCGCTCTAGAGTTCAAACTAAGACATTCGAGCCTGTGACCGTTTAAAAAAAAACCCTATTGGCTGATATCACACAGTAGCTCCTTGGGGCTCGTCCAAGCACTCTCCAGAGACCAATCACCGCGATCAGCAATTATTGGACTGATTAAATAGCTTGAGCTCGCCTTGTTGCAGGTCACGCCCTTCGTACAGGACAAATTGCTCCCCTCTTAAACCTGGCTGCAATATAGTTCTTCCTTGCTGTAATATATTTCCATATTTTCCGACAGCCACCTCGGACCCAAGCTATGTATGTCTTGCGCCCGCACAACAATCCTCCCCGCGTTGCATCAGAATGAGAACTAACGTCGTGCAGGTAAGGCTTGGCCAGACGTTTTGGATAGCGCTTTAGCCGATAATGCCCCATCATGACAGGATTTCGAATATTTTCCAAGCATATCCGAGTGCAGTAACGTCTATTGAGTCGGCGCAGAACCTCTTCGATGGTCAACAAATTTATCAAGGAGTAGGATTGCAGGACCAGGACTACGGTGCTGATTGCTTCACTTGGCAAAAGTACATTTGTACGAAAAACACCACTAGCACCATCAGCGCAGATCAAGGTGGCGCTCTCCTACCTCCGCGACCCGAATCGTTGAACTCTCACATCACAAATCCAACCAGACAAGGAGCACAGACATGGGGTTGCTCGCTTTTTGACTTACACAATCAGACATCATCGCAGTTGTATAAAGAGACATACCCGAACGAAAGTGTACCTGCAAATGGAAATGAGAGTGCCTTCTCGGGCTGGGCATACCCGCCCTGGGAGGGCCTGCCAGCTGCATGCTTCGCCCAAAATGCGCAATGGGGACGTGTGTGGATGCTGGGCGCCGGGCAACGATATACACAGCAGCAAGTCAATTTGAGCGATGCGACCACGATTGACTTGGAAGCGACACCCAACAAGGACGAAGAAGGGAATGGGCAGCAGGATCACGGCGACGACGCGGACGTCTCGCTCTCCGCAGGGCACAGAAGCAGTCAAGCTTACAGCCCAACACCATCAGTAGAGAAGGAGGTTGAACTTGACCAGCGAGCTGCTGCGAAGAAAGTAGACAAAGACATCTCTACAGCCGGTACAGCAGGGCTGTCAGCCATCAGCCAAGGGCCCAGCCGCCAGCGCAAGAAGCTCACAGTAGAGCAGAAGCGCAGCAACCATATACGATACGAGAAAAGGCGGCGCGCTCTTATACGGGATCGTTTTACTGCGCTGGCAGAGCTTCTCCCAGGGTTGGACGGGGAAAACTGCTCAAAGTCTAGGACTTTGTTCAGCGCAGTCGAGCAGTTACAGGTTCTGCTGGAGAAGAACAAGTTGCTGCAAGAGCAGGTAGATATGCTGAAGCGCGATAAATGAATAAGTATCCAGCTATTATCGACGAATCTCGCAAATTATCCTACGGTCGGCTGTCCACGTTTCTGCAAGTGCGTGATCCTGATTGTGTCTTCTCCTAGACCAGTTGCGAAAGGAATTGCGGTTTTTATCGCATCTGACATTGTGAATGAAGCGGAATTGGCACGGCCACGGGGTCTTGCCGCCCCTGGAAGCTTCTTCCTCCGGAATCGAGGTTGTGGATGTGTTCCTTGCGGCGATGATGCACTAGAGTACAGGAGCTGGTCTTGAATCATATTGGCTACCGAGAAAGCAGCACAAGGTATGCGAAGCACCAAATTCGAGTGCTCCGATTTGTTAGTAGAACCAAAGTACTTTTTTTAAAGCAGAGATTTTCTTGAGGCAGCGGCAAGTAGATGCTAGGTCGTTTGCTTACCTGGTGGCACAGGCGGGTAACCCGGTGACCCGGGAAAGGGAGAGAACTCGGGTTCATCTCGTGCGGAAGTAACATTTCCAGATTGGTTACACCACTGCGTCTTGTACCGCCGCGCAAGAAACTTGGTGCGTGACAGGTGTAATGCCGGCCGTTGTACGAGAGAGAGCCGTGATGCAGAGTTGCACAGCAGCCAGGCGGTTAAAAGGAGCATTTTCCTCCCCTCAATGAACTCAAAGTCTGGTTTACGCTCTCTCATCTGCACTCCAGCAAACGCAATGTCCGAGGATTGGTTCAGCAGCTCTGTGGCAACGCCACGATGGGGTGTGATTGACTTCACCTTCGTCGAGGCAGAAAGATGCGCGAGGATTGCGGTAATGTGCGACTATACGTGCTATGTCATTCAACTGAGGACATATACCCTCAGGCCGAGTCGCTTGTTACTGGAAAGATTCAAATTCTTTCTCAAGGTGGCCGAGAAGATTGAAGTCGAGGGATACACGGTCGACGACTTTTACGACTGGGCGGTCCAGCCGCTGCTCCTATACTCCGCGAGTATGCTGAGGTGACGCCATGGCCAAGAGTCATAGTACCAACGCTGCGCGACTTTCTACACGCCCCTACCATGGAGTACAATTTAATGGGGTCCGAGTCAGATACGCTTTTTTTGAAACCGGAACGCGAGAGCGAGGAGACTCGCTTCATGTTCGGTGTTCGCCGCCCTGGTATAGACAGCTCCTGGACACGGTACCTGCCGGTGAGCCTGCGACTCGACGACCAAGATGGCTTGTACTCGGTCCCCCACAAAGTCATGCTCCCCAACGGTACTCCAGCATTCTTCAAGCTTATCAGGGCTGGGGACGGGGTCTCCCTAGAGGGGCAGCTCGCAACATACAGCAAGATCCGCGACGTGCAGCTGCGAGAATGGGTCCGAGTGCCCCGTCTTCTTGGAATTGTTGTCCGGGGCGACGACCCGGACGTGGTGCTTGGTCTGCTACTGACCTTTGTTCCGTGTGGAGCAGCTTCTCTAAGACTTGCAGTGAACAACGGCGCGCCGCAGCGCTCGAGACGAAGATGGGTTGCACAGGCCAGGCTCATCATAAATGCCCTGCACGAGAACGAAGTGGTCTGGGGCGGAACTGGACCTGATCATGTCATTATTGACAAAGACCAGAACGCGTGGCTAATTGGCTTCGAGGTTGGACAGCCGAGCGGCTTGGTGCCGAGCTCGCAGGTAGGCACCATGGACGGTGATCTCAAGGTCCTGGAAAGATTGATTGAATTCGCCGGAGGGATCATTCCGTATTACTACTGATGAACCTTGTTCCATATTCGCATGCCTTTCATACTGTACGCGGCCGTACGCGAGCACAGGGAGGTTTATACCCTGATCTTGAGTGACTCGTGTACTCGATACTCGTGACTGACGGTACAATTTGTTAGCGTATAAGGTGGGGAGATTACCGACATACCGTTCCACATAGTAACGCTACCAGCCCACATCCTTTCTTATCCCTATTAGCACTAATATACTTCACCGCCTTCGTTAAATCTAGACTATTAGGACTTTTCCTTATAAGGCAGTTATATAGAAAGGTGTAGAATTCGCCGTCAGGATGCCACTAAAGAACTAAAGATCGACTAGCTAGCCGCAGACTGTAATACGATAAAGGCGTAATAAGACGTTATATTTTATTAGACTACTATTAGAGTAGAAGTAAGAGAATAACATTAATATAAAGAAGCCTATACTACTTAAATCAGTATATTATACGTTAGTAGAGGCTATAAAAGAGCGCTTTATTAGGCGGCTATAGCAGATAGACTAAATAAACAGCAAATATAAAGATGTTGTAAGGTGCTGTCGGCGAAGAGCTTCAGTCACTAGATGATCCTTAGGTTTTTAGAATGATGGTGGAATTATCGCTGCCTCCTCGCTACTCCCTCGTCGGCAGCCCACAGCTATATAGTAGCTTCTTCGTACGTAATACCTCTAGTTGCCTATAACCTCCTACTAACCAACGTGCCCTGCGGGTGCCCTGACAGGCTGCCCTTCCTTCTCACGCGCCGTCCCGGCGTGAAGCCTTCTCTCCTTCTGCTTCCCTGTGTACGCGCGGCTAGTACGCTGTCACTCCGTACTGCTTCTATCTCGGAGGTTCGCCTCTTATACGGTCGCGGGGCTGGGGTTTGCTTCGCAATTCACTTTTCTCTTAGCGACGTCGTTACTACCTGTATATTACTGCTTACACGTCATAGAGTCAAAGCGTCTTCATAATAAGCCCGTTATTTATTTAACTTAGTTCTAACGCCTTTTAGCCTCCTTTATAATAAGCTTCACTTTATTCTTATATTACGTACTATTTGTCCTGTATTATAGCGTTAGCCTATACCTCCGCTATGTGCTCTGTGTGTGTACGTAGTGACTTGCCTTTATATTATTACTTCCTTTCTATTCTTAAGTTTAGCTGCCTTTTACCTTTATTCTCGCCTTCTTAGCTACCTTACTAGCCCTAATAAGCTCTTATAATAATAAATAGCTACTAAAGACTTAATTTCTTACTTCTTCTTTCTTTCTTCCTTTAATAACCTTAAATTATACGTTTTAGTATTATCTTTATATTTACTTTATATATTATTATCTTATTTACCGCTAACTTAATTTATAGATTGCTAAGTTTAGCCGCCTTACTACTACTATTTTTTTTTTATATATTTACTTATTACTTAGTTTAGTAAGGTTATAGCTAATTTGCGTGTAGAATTAAATAACTTTTTTTTTTTTAAAAAGAAATTATTATATAGGTTCGCTACTTCCTTACTAGGTCCTTACTAACTTATTATAGGTCTGCTATTCCTATTATAGCCCCTTTCCCTTTTATATAAGTCTATATAAGTTTAAGGTGGGTTTATAGCTAACTTACTACTTAGTACTATATAGCTCTATATAAGTAAGAATAAGAAGGGTCTATATATTATTAGCCTATAAGTGCTTCCTTATTATATTATTTTTACTATTAACTTATATTAAAGTTAAGATACTAGGTACCGCTATTACTTTAGGCAGCTTATTAATAAGGGTGCCCCTTATTAATATCTATAGACTAATAGTAAGTACCCTTTTCCCTACTAGTTCCCTATAACCTAACTGTGAGCTAGATAAGTTATAGAAGTGTTTTTACTATTAAGACGGTGGCAAACCTTATATCGCGCTTACTATAAGTAAGTAGTGAGTTTTTAACTCACTCTAGGCTGCCTGTTACTATAGTGATTTAGTAAGTAGTTCCTTTTCTCCCTTCGCCTTTACCGCTAACTTACCGCTAAGGCCCTATTCTTAAGGGTCTTTTAACCTAGGCTTAGAAGGTGTTAGGTTATACCGATAAGGTTATTATAACCTTATAGGGTCTAAAGCGCCGTACTAACACTACTATAGACTAGGGCGCTTATACTGATACTACTATATGCATATAGATTTTCTATATGAGAATAGCCTACTATTAGGGCGTTATTACCGCTATTATAGCTATAAGTTTACTACTTTCTTATAGTGTCTTTAAAGCTAACTTATATATAGGTAGATCTTAATATTAAGGTCTTACTAATACTGGCCCTACTAGATTTTAGTTAGGATAATAAGGAGGAGGAGGAGGAGTAGGCGCTACGCCCTTATTATGTTATCGCTAGCCCTTAGGTAAAAGTGTTTTTAAGAAAAGTGGAGTTTTAGTGCTATAAGCTTAATTTAAGCTTAAACTATCTTTATAGCGTGTTTATAGTAATAAATTCGTTAATAAAAGTTATTATTTTTCCCTACTTCTTTTTCACTTCTCTCTTATCTCTTTTACTCTATAAACTTAATTTATAGTTAGGGCTATAGCCTTAACTTATACTCTTTAGGTAGTGTTAGATCTATAAAGTTATTACGCTTAACCTAAGAGTTTTCTATATTATTATAGCCCTCCTATTTTACTTTAAAGAGCCTTTATTTACTGTTATATTTATACCCTATAATTTCTTTAACTATATACTTATTATTATTCTTAAATAGGGCTTATATATTTAGCGCTATACTCTTATAGTGATTATATAGTTTAAGGCTAGACACGTTAAATACGTTATAAATTCTTAAGCCTTAGGGTAGGTCTAGTTTATATGCTTATTTAGCTATCCTAATCGCTAAGATAATCTAAAAAGGTCTTATATACTTCTCTATAAGTTTATAGGTAGGTCGTGTTAGTTTTAGATTTTTTATTAATAGTAATACCTAGTCCCTTACCTTATATTCTTTAAGCTGCTTTTTATTATTATAGTATCTTATATACTACTTATTAGCTTCTTATATATATTTTATAGCGTTTTTATATATAATAAGTATTTCTTTTATACGTTCCTAAGCTTATATATTACTTATATTTAGGGTAGGTACTAAAAGGTAAATAGGCGTATAGCTTAGTAGTAACTTTATAGATATATTATAGATTATTACTTACTAGCTTATATTATAAGTAAATTATACTATAAATAGTTTTTTAACCTAATTAGTCTATTTAGTGTTATAGAATATATATAGGTAGTGTTCTAGCGCTTAATTTATACGTTCTATTAGGCTGTCTATTTATAGGTAGAATATAACACTAAGTCGCCACTTATACGCTATAAGGTAGTAAAAGCTTCTCTAAAAGCTAGATATAAAGATACTATCTTAGTCTAAAACGATACCTTTAGGTGCTCTATATACTATAATAATTTTCTTATAGAAGATTTCTATAAGTCTATTACTAAATAGGTATGTGTTTATAGTAATATAGATATTATATTATATTATCCTATCTACTATTACTAGTATTACGTTATATTTACTATATTACCTTTATTATTTTAGTAATCTAGTAATAAGGTCTATTAATATTTCTTTAAATAGGCGAGATAGTAGCGGTAATAGTATAAGGAGGCCGTAAAGTTAATACGTTCTAGGTTTTATTATTTAATATATATAATAGTGTTTTATATACGTATTAATATTATGTCTTATTCCCTACTAGAAGAAAGATATAGCTACTTTATATAGTGTTTAGTAAGTTCCCTAATATCCTATAGTAAGGTTATTATAGTATAATTATAAGATCTCTACCCTCTCTCTAAGTAGTATATAGATTCTCCCTTTATTCACTAAGAGGCCTACTATATTTACTATCTAGTAGACTTTTTAGATTCTTAGGTCTTCCTTACTATTATTATATAATACTTTCTTAGTTTGCTTAATAAAGACGTCTCTTTATTAGGCTGCTAGTAGCTACTCTTATAGTGTTTTCTTACTTAGTGTGTTATCTATGTTATTACTACTTCTTTATAGCGTATTCTTTAGCTACTTATCACTCTTAGCTACCTAGGTGCTCCTCTAGCTTGTCTTAGTGTGGCGAATTCTTATATTATACCTATTATTCCCTATTTATATAAAACGGTTTAAGAATTATAGTAGTAGTTATTCTACACACAGCTTATTTATATCTATTTTATAGTCCACTTAGCGCGATAAAGTATTTATAGGGTTATACTTACCTAGTCTAAAAATAATTCTAAAGTTATATAGAGATAGTTTATCTATTATTACTGCTTGCCTATATAATAGCGTCTTCTTCTCTATAAGATAGCTGTGGTTTAGGTAGTCTATAATAACGTTAATAGTTACTATTAGGTAGACTAAGTAGTGTCTCTATTAGCGGAATACTACTAAAATTACTAGTATCTTTATATCTAGTATTTAGTAATTTAGTTTAGCTCCTTATAACTTCCTTAATAAAAACACTATAAGATACTAGTAAGTTCCTTATAATTATAATAGTATTACTTTAATTATAAAGTCTAATATGTCTATTTTTATATATATATAGGCTTTTAGATTAAACTATATAAGTATAGGCGCTTTTTTAAATAATAGCTTAAGGTGTTAGAACGCCTATAATTTATAGATATTTAGCGTAAATTTTACTAGTACGCCTCCTTTTATTTTTTCTATTAGAGGTGTTATAATCTTACTAAAGTTCTTAATAAATCGCCTATAGAAATTTGCGAACCCTATAAATACCTAGATTTCTTTAACGGTAGTAGGTCGCGGCTAGTTCGCCACTCTTTTAATATATTCTAGATCTATTTTAATTTTACCCGGTTTAATAATAAAGCTAAGGAATTTAACTATATTTATATTAAACTCACACTTTTCTAAGTTTAAAAATAGTCTAGTTTTATATAGCTTTATAAGGACCTAATAAACGTACTATAAATAGTCTATAAGGTCTCTACTAAAGACTAAAATGTCGTTTAGGTATATAATATAGATATAATTAATATCCTTATATAAGGTAGTATTAACATATTCTTAAAATAATATAGGCGCTCTAGTTAGCCTAAATGGTAATACTAAGTACTTAAAGTGTCCGAATTAATAGCGAAATACTATCTTCTACTTATCGCCCTTATAGATTCTTAGCCGCCTATATGCGTCTTTTATATCTAACTTAGTATAGAACTTAGCGCCTTATAGTTAATTAATTATTTCTATAATTAGGGGTAGTAGCGCCCTGTTTTTCTTAGTGATTTAGTTAAAACTATAATAATTAATATATAAGCGGAGTTTTCCCCCCTTTTTTAGTATAAATAAGATAAGAGCTCCTACTAAGCTAGTAGATCTTCTAATCTATCCTTATTTTAGCCCTTTATTAATAAAGTTATATAGCTTATATAGCTCTCTTACTATAAGGGGGTAGATAGGTCCCTATAGTAGCGTCTTACTATCTTCTAGTTTAATAGCGTATATAGGCCTATATAATAGTAGCAACTTTATAGCTTTTTTAGGTAAGAAGAGCTCTACGAATTCCTAGTATTCTTATAGTAACCTTATATATATTCCTTCTATAGTTATAGTAGGTAGGTCCGGCTAGCTTACTACTAGTATTATCCTAAATTTAGCGTTCTTTATAGCCCTTTAAGCTCCTTTTAAGTTTAATACTATCTTAATATCTTTTATATTAATACTATAGTTCTAGTAGTCTAGGCTACTATAGATTAAAACGTTTTATTCTCTAATCTATTACTAACTAAGGATAAAGTCCTCTAAGGATGTTATAACTAAGAAGGGAACTTATATCTCCTTTCTACGCCTAAGGTCGTCTATAACTTATAGCGTTTTAGTAACTTCCCTATTTACCTAGACTCCTTTTTTAGTTAAAGGATATGTTAGTACAGTTAGTTTAAGGAAGCTATAGACTTCTAATCCTTCTACTATACGCTTATTAATAATATTTAGATCACTCCCTATATTAATTATTATTATCACTTCTTCTTAGCTATATCTTATTTATGCCTTTATTACGACCTTATATTAAGGGTAGATTTAATAGTAGACCTTATCCTATTATATCTCCTTTATCTAGCGGTTCTTAATTAGGCTATTATTTAGGTATATCGCTACGTCCTTACTCTAAGCTATCCGCTTTATTTTAGCAATTTTCAGCTAATCCCTATACTTATTAGTAGTATAACTTCCTCCTTTATAGATAGTATAATTATCTATAAAGTAGTTTCTTTATAAGTAGTTACCCTTATATTTAAAACATCCTATAGAGAAGTCCCTACTAATACGCGGTATATTTATAGTGTTCTAGTTACTTTATAGCTTATTTTTATCTAATATAGTAGGTTAAGGCTTTAAGATTATTTTAGCTTATAGGGTTATACCTACCGCTCTTTTAGTGTTCTCTATATAGGACTCTAGCTTTTTCTACGTTATAAGATCACTACTACTACTTATCGCCGTTTAGAGCCTATAACTAAGTCCTTTTAGAGCTATTATAATTTAGAAGCTAAGGGGTAGAGGATCTAGTAGCTCTATTACGGCGTTCTCTATTTAATATAGATACTTCCTTACTAGCTTATTAGTGTTATATTTATACCTTAGGAGGTCACAGGTCGCTCGCTATACCCTAACGTTTTTATCCCCTAGTTCTTCTTTATACTAGATATTAAAGTCTTCCTAGGTAACTCCCCTATAAGTTCCCTATAAAGTTATAGTAAAGTAGTAGGCCTATTACGTCTATACCTCTCCTTATAGACACTATACTATATATATTACCCTATTAAGGTTATCTATATAGTCTTCTATATACGCCTAGAAGTGCGTTTATAAGGTGACTATAAAGCTTATATACTCCTAAAACGATCGTCTAGTAAATACTACACTAAGGAGCTTTATTATTACTATACGTTTCCTACAAATTAGTTCCTTTAAGAGGTTTTCTAATTCTAGAGTTACTATAATTAGCTGCCCTTTTACTAGCTACTTATAGTATACTACTAGCTACGCTTATTTCTATTCCTTTACTGCTTTCTAGATGCTAACTCGTATCTCCTCCACTATTATTAAGCTAATAGCTGTGCTTACTATACTGCTTAGTGGGTCGGACTAAACTAGCGATGTTATTCGTTATGTTCTTACGGCGGTCTCTCTGCTTACTTATAGCGAGGTAATAATTTGTTCGGTTATAGTGCTATAAGTAGTTCGGCGTCCTATATACTAGGTAGTAGCGATAATCCTATAAGGTGCTGTTAGTGAAGAGCTTTAGTTACTAGATAATCCTTAGGTTTTTAGAATAATGGTGGAATTATCGCTGCCTCCTCGCTACTCCCTCGTCGGCAGCCCGCAGCTATATAGTAGCTTCTTCGCACGTGATACCTCTGGTTGCCTATAACCTCCTACCAACCAACGTGCCCTGCGGGTGCCCTAACAGATGTTTAATATATCTAAAAGATCTTCTTAGCAGCTAAGTTAACCTTAGGAACTATAGTTAATAATAATACTAGAACATTTAAAATTAGCGCTAACTATACTATAAAAATAGTTAATATATATAGTATAATAGGCGGTAGGATTATCTCTTTAAGCATACCTTATAGTAAGGGTATTATACTTATTATATATTAAAAGATCTTTACTAGTAAAGTAGCTAAAAGGTAGTATATTTAAATAGCAGCCTAGAGGAGGAATCTATAGTAAGAGGTACTAAAGGCGATTATAGAAGCTAATAATAATAATAAACCTATTAATAAAGATATTAGAGATAATAATATTAATATTTAGAATAAAGAGCTTTAAGAGCTAGCTTTAAATAAGTTATAGATAACTTAAGAAGCTAAGATTAAAAGAGGAGAAAGAGAAGATAAAGATAACCTACCTAACCTTTAGAATTTAGTGCTATAGTGTGCTATTAGGCCTAAAGCTGCCACTAAAGCTACTATTAAAGCTACCACTAAAGAAGTTAATAATATTATTATTAGAGAGTTAAAGGCAGAAAGATCTATTTTTATAGCTTCTTTTAGCTCGCCTATACTATTAGAGGTGTTATTAGCTTTATAAAGTGCCTCTAAAGGCAGAAGAGGCAGAAATAACACTTCTTAAGCCTCCCTAATCACCTCACACCAACGCCTAGCTTCTTAGGCACTATTAGGCTCTAGATTGTTAGTAAAGAAAGCGCCTATTATTATAAAACAGCATTTTTACTATTATAAGCTTCCTAGTATAATTATAATTAAATAAATAGTTAAAAACTACTAAAAATTAGATAATAAGATAGTTATAAATTAGATTATTTAAATAGTATATTTTTTAGGTAAGGAACTATTAACTATACTAGTCTAGAATAAACTAAAGAATAGGGAGGTAAGAATTAGCTTTTTAATAATATTTTTAGATAGGCAAGCTACTAGCTAACTTAATAACCCTACTTTTAGACACACTTCTTTACTTCTTATAATAACTCTTCCTTTTTAATTAATAATATCTTTATAGTAATTTCTCCTTTCTTTATTATCCTATTACTATAAATATTTATTATAACCTTTTTAAAGCTTATCTACTATTATCTCTTAAACTTCTAGCATACTAAGACCTTTATATCACTATTAGAGCTATATAAACGCCTTATTAAGCCGCTCTTATTCCTCCTTTATTAGTAATACCTTTTCTTCTACCTCTTACTTTACTACTATCTTTCTATTAAGTTTAACAAAGTTAAATAGGCTAGTTATAACTAATATAATATTAACCTAGTCTTTAATCTTATACTCTAATAGGCTAAAATATATAATCTTTTACTTCTATTTATAATAACTAAATACATTCTCTATAATAACCTAAAGCTAGACATACTATAAGTTAAATAATTCCTACTTTATTTAAAGCTTCCTTATAGTATCTATCTAGTCTTAAAGATAATATCTTATCCTATTATAAAGTAAGAGAATTCCTTACTAAGTACTAAAGCTAGTATTACTAAGAATTAGCCTATTTTCTAGTATATAAAAGCCTATAATAATTACTTTTAGTAATAATATTATATTAGAGAAAGAGCCTTCTATACTAGGTATTATATATAAGAAATACCTTATAGAGGTTACTATAATAAACACATTCTAGCTTATAATACCCTATTAGTCTTACTATCTTCTACTTATTATAATAGGTATATATACCTATATATATATACTGTTAATAATACTAATTATATTACTAAAAGGCTTAAATTTAGTATTAAGCTTAATCTTTAATATAAGGTATATTAGCTCTAAAGGCTATATAAAGTGGCGATATAATTCGTATATTAGCTTAAATAGTTATTATATAATAGAAGAGATATATAATTAGCTAACTTTAAACTTACTAGTAGTGTTCCTTTAAGGCTCTTTAAAGGTATAGATCTATAAGAAAATAAGCACTTTAAACTTAAGTAATATCCTCTATAAG
Source organism: Akanthomyces muscarius (assembly GCF_028009165.1). Classification (NCBI taxonomy): domain Eukaryota; kingdom Fungi; phylum Ascomycota; class Sordariomycetes; order Hypocreales; family Cordycipitaceae; genus Akanthomyces; species Akanthomyces muscarius. The sequence goes on along the minus strand of NC_079243.1, from coordinate 844,645 downwards.
GCCTTAGTTATAGTGTTACCTTATAGCTAATTAATAAGCTAAAAGAACTAATCTTTCCTTATTTAGAAGAGGTTAAAGAAGTGCCTATCTAAGACGTTGTTAACTAGCTCCTACCTTATTAATTTAGCTACTAGGAAGCCCTAATAATAGCGTGGCAGTAGAGGCCTAAAGAGGTTCTTATTATTAAATTTATCTTCTTTATTAGTCTTATTATTATTATTTTTAGCGATATTACTAGTAATAGCCTTATAGAACTAGGGCTTATTAAAGAAGGTTAGCATTTTAGTAATATTTCTACCTTTATCTAGCCCCGCCGCCTAAGTCACTAATTTTATTATAAGTATAGGTAACTTATAAGATAGCGAGAAAAATGGTAGAAAAGGCAGAACCTTTCCTCTTTAGGCTATTTCTAACGCCCCTATCTAGCGCGGTACTTTATCTGCTAGGGTGTCGAAAAGTTATATAACGACTATAGGAATTTGCGGGTAATCACTACTAAATTCGGTAAAGCGCAGGAATTATACAGACAAGTCGCGAGTATCGAGTACACAAGTCACTCAAGATCAGGGTATTATTGGCGCGATCACGGGCTCTAACCACAATAGACATTAATATAAACGGTTAAATAGAGCAATCAAATTCAGCTTCATATCGAGCACCGAATTTACCTCGATTACGTTAGTGGCCTGGCAATTTTATTTTAGCTGACTGAGGCTGCTAGGGTATTATGCTTACACCGCACCGCACTAACACATCATCGTACCTAGAACCTGCCAAAAACATTGCACATGACAATAAAAATGCTACTCTCTGAACGCCGGACATTCCTCACCTCTCGCGGATACAAGTACTCCTTCATCTACGTGCCCGCCAAAGACAACAAGCCGACGCTACTATTTCTGCATGGCTTCCCCTCGCACGCCGACGACTGGGAGCGGCAGATCGCGCACTTTGCGCCGCTGGGCTATGGCGTCATAGCGCCGGACCTGCTGGGCTACGGCGACACCAGCAAGCCCGACAGCGTCGCCAGCTACACCTTTAAAAGCATGAGCGACGACATTGCCCAGGTGCTGGACCACTTGAAGCTCGAGTCCGTCGTCGGCGTCGGGCACGATTTCGGCGCCAACTTTCTCGGCCGGCTGGCCGCGTACTACCCCGCGCGCTTCCGGGCTCTGGTGTTTTTGGCGGTCGGCTCCGGGAAACCGGCGCGCAGGTTTGACATTGACCAGATTCAACAAATGACAAAGAAGATGGCGGGCTTCGTCATGTTTGGGTACATTTCGTGGCTTGGCGGTGAGGAGGACCCCCACGCGGTGCTGGAGCAGCACGCCAAGTCGGCCATGAGCCTGCTCTTTGCGGCGGATCGCAGCGCGTGGAATACTTCATTCCACCCGCTCGGTGCGATGGAGCAGTTTGTCACTGAGGACAAACAGCTTCCCGTGGGCGAGTGGTACACGCCGATGATGCAGGACAGCCATTTGGACGTGTTTGGAGCCAAGGATGGCTACAAGGGCGCGACGCGCTGGTATCGCATGCTCGTGACTAATGCGTCTCTGAAGGAGGAGGAGGAGAGTATTGCCGACGTAAAGCTGGAGCAGCCGAGTATTATTGTTGCAGATGCACAATCGATGCCCTCGCAGAAGGGCATGCTCGCGGAGTGGGTGTCGAACCTGACGTCAAAGGAGCTCGATAGCGGGCACTGGACGCACATTGAGTGTGCGGAGCAAGTCAATCAAACCATCACCAAGTTTATCCAGACGATCTAGAGAATTTAGCCTCGAGTCAATGAATATCTTCACTCTGCAGCAAGCGCGCAAGCTGTCTGCTGATAAAAGCCGGCAAGATTCTACCGGCTTGCCTCTTTGAGCCGCTGAAGAATGCTGCGATCTGAAGCTGCAGCTGCGGTATCTGAAACATGCGGCCCTTGCATGAGAAGCAGCGGCGAGGGCGAGGCTTTGATTTTGCTGCCCGTGGTTGCTTCGTCGTTTGCTGGGGTCCATGACCAGCTGCCAGGCAATTGAGTCAATTACCTGCACGTGCCAGCCCCATCGAAGCCAAAGCGGAAAACAATCTTCAATAAAGCACATGCAATTAAATTCTAATGATGCGTCTCCACAGCTTCTGCGCGACGCTTGATACTTGAGCCGTGTTATTAGTCTGCGTACTGAGTAACGATACTCCGTAGAGCAGTAATAATAAGCCCTAGCAAGCCCTTCTTTCAGCCTTGTGACTGGGCGCCTGATGTTGTCTGGGCGCGGATTCTCGGGCTCCATGCACTGAAGCGCCCCCTAGATGACGATGGTCATTCAACTGAGTACCTAGACCTAAGCGAATTACCATTCAATCGCTAATAATAAATGTCTCTACGGATTCTGAGTAGATGCAATACTGAGTACTGCACTGTAGCAGAATACCATGTTCCAAGTACGCAGCGCCACTCCATGCGCCACTTGACGCACCAACGCCACAACAGCGCTGGAGCTGTTCGGCGTCGGCCTAATCTGGCGGGCAGGCTTCATCTCGATACTCCACGCAACGGATTTGTTGCCTCGTTCATCATCTCTCGTCGCCACCCACGCTCCTGCGCCAGAGCGCCTTGTGGCTGGCTCGATCCGCCTTGCCCCATTCCCTTGTCCTGCACCTGCACAGCCGCTACTTATGCCCAATCCAGCAATGGCTCTCGTATCAAAACGTGCTACTGCTGCGCCCAGTCGAGGCTGCCTCTGGCGTCGCTTGGCAAAGTGGGAATGAGTAACGCCGTGAAAGGCATTGCCCGTTCTACCTGGGCGGGCCTGACATCATCACCGCCCGCCGCTGAGACCCAGATGAGACGGCGGATCATCTTCTTTTCGTTCAGCCCAGCCGATCCACCGGCCGCACAGAGACTTTTTGCGAGCCGTTGCACAGCACAAACGTCACCTATATATTACAAGGGGCCCCGTGTTTGTTCCCCTCGCCACGGCCATCTCGAAATACGCAGCGAGTCGAATTTTCAAAATGAGCAAAGAACAGTCCCACGAGCTCCAAGAGCAGCAGCAGCAGTGCGAGCTGCCGCACGACCAGCCCCAGCAGTCGCAACAGCAGCTCAATTCGCAGCAAAGTGCCCCGACCGAGCCTCAGCCCGCACACAATCATATCCTCATCCAAGAGACCGCGACCGAAGTCCATCCCCCAAGCTATGAACAGGCCAAGGCTTCTCCGGCCGGTCAACCGCCTGCCGGCCTGACGCCTGGCCAAGCTCCCACAACGGTCACGCCCTTGAACCAGCTCGGCGACACGCCCCAATGGATCGACTGCCCGTTCTGCCACAAGCGGACCAAGACGACGGTGCGAAAGGAAGGCGGTAGTATGCAAATGTAAGTCTGCATCTCAGAGATGTCGTCTGAATATATAGCTAACACCCCCTTGGCGTCGTCGGTGTCGTCCTCTGCCTCGTCTGCGTGTGCCTGACCTGTCTCCCCTGCCTGCTCCACTGGTTCGAGGACACCGACTGGCACTGCTCCGAATGCAAGAAGAAGGTCGCGATACGCCAGAATGAAGGTGCCATTCAAGTGCTTGCCCCTACTCAGGTCGTGTACTCGCAATACGGCAACCAGAATCCGATGAACAATCCCCAGCAGCCGCAAGGCCCCGGTCAGAATGTGCAGCACCCAGATGTGGCGCAGCAGCAGCAGCCTCAAGCTGTGCCAGGCCAGAATACACACCAATCAATGCCCCAGCATCCCGATGCTTCCCAGCAGCAGAGCCATGATATTCAACCTCAGCCGCTGCAAACACCAAACCATCCGCCCATGGACGTCAAGAACTAATGGATCCGCTACGGATACAACCCCAGCGAAGCTCATAATCCTAAGACCTGTCATGACTCCTACGCGTATTATTAATCAGAGATACCATTCCAGATGAACATGTTTATTAAATAGCATTCTACCCTAAATTTCATTAAGTCTTTACAAAATGCGCCGCCGAGAGTGTCCCGTCGGTAGAATTGAAGAAACCGCACAATGCCACCCCGCAAACCATGCACCCCACTACCCACCGTCGCCCCGTAGGATTAAGAGAAACTTTATTGTTCCCGATTTACTCGATCAGGAACTGCTTCTCCCGCTTGATCTTCTCGATAAAGTCCACAGGGACCTTGAGCGTCTGCGCGGCAATCTCGGGCGGTGTGAGGGCCAGCCACTGTGAGAGGGAAATGTCGGCCACACGGTCCGACTTGTAGATTTCGATCCACACAAGATCCTCGTCCTTGGATGTGTTCTCAATGTAATGTCTTCGCGAGCGTCAGTATTTCCATTGCATTGTGGTTGACTAAAGAGGAACGTACCCAGAGTTGGTCGGGAAGACGGCCGTGTCGCCGGCGGAAAAGTCAAACGTGCGAGCAGCGCCGTTGCCGATGAAAGCGCTGGCTCTAGCCTGGCCCTTGTGAAAGTACAGCCACTCCTCGGCCTGGTTACAGAATGTCAGCCAAGCTTCCCACGTTCGGTTCGGGATAACATACATTGGGGTGCCAGTGGAGCTCGCGTAGACCGCCCGGCTTGAGCGTCACAAACGTGGCGGCAATCTCCTTTGCAATGGGAAAGTTGGTCGAGTCAATCTTGTAGAGCGTGCCGCCGCTGCCGCCAATCTTCTCGGGCGGGTGCTGCAGGGTGCGGTACACAAACGAGGCGTCGCCCTTGGCCTCGGGCGTGACGGCGCCGGTGACGTTTTTGGTCGCGACGGTGGCGTTGAGGATGTAAGGGTTCGTCGCGGGGACGTCCTTGAAGGTGGACTCGGGGACGCCAAAGTTCTTGGCGAGGATGTCCTTGGGCGTGTGCGCGACCCAGTCGTCGAGGTTGAAGGTCGTTCTGGCGGCATGTGGTGTTAGTGGATGGGACTTGTGATGGGAAAGGTTGGCGGTGACATTACCCAATCTTGTCGAAGTCGGTCTCGTCAAAGATGAGGAGAAACTCGTTCTCGTCGTCCAGACCCTGCACCGTATGCGCGACGCCCGGGGGAAAGTACCAGACGTCGCCGTAGCCAATCTCGGTGGCCTGGAAGACGCCGTTTTCGTCGACGGCGGAAATGGTGATGCGGCCGTTGTAGACGATGCCCCATTCAGCCTTGCAATCATCAACACATTAGCTCTTTGGCCCTACATGCATAGAATGGTAGAGATGGATGCGTATTTTGAAGAGAAAGAAAAAGAAAAGAACATACCACTTTGTGCCAGTGAAGCTCGCGGATCGCGCCCTTGCTCAGGTGCTGCTGCGCGCCGGTAATGTCGTGGCTCGCGGGCAGGTCGGTGACGACCTGCTCGCGCACCCAGCCGCCCTTGAGGATGCGCGTCTTGGAGTCGGAGAAGCTCCATTTCAGGTTGGGCACGGTGCCGGCGTCGGTCGACTGCTGGCCCAGGTTGTCGGGGTTTTGCAGGTCGAGCGCCTTGTTGGTGCCGCCTGTGTCCAGTCAGCAATCTTTCTTCTTTCTGGCAGGTCGGGTACTGGTAGACCAAGGTTGGAAAGGCCATACCTAATATGCGGCCGCCTTTGCCGTCCTTGCTGATGGGCTGGCCTTCCTTGAACTGGTCGCCGTCGCGAGGCGTCAGGGAGGGAGCGGCGAGGGCCGAGGCGGCGAGGCCAAGCAGAACGGAAACAGCACGCATGATGAATGATGGCAAACTTTCGTTCGCTTCTCTTTTCCTTACTACATAGCAGCTGAGCTGGAGGAAAGGGGGCCTGTCGTTTTATTTATTGCTGCTTTACAGCTACGTGCACGTGAACGGTATCGGCGTTGTAAACACCTTGCTAGGATGCCTTGAGTTTGATTTGATTTGATTTGGCAATCCGCAGCTCAGTTTTCGCAAAACTCACGACTACAGCTGCACCGGCTCGTCGCTTATTGGCTTGTTTGTCATGTTTTCTTTTTTTCTCTCAGCGTGCATGGGTGTGCACGCGTGCCAAAATGGCGACATAGGGTTGCGGAATGAGATGCAGTACGCTACTCGCCGGATCGCTCAGCTTCCTGAAATTAAGCTGTCCAAAAGAGCTTGGTACAGTTGTAAAATTGCGAACATCTCATTCGTCGATCGATTTGACTTTTATTCATGCGGCAGTTGAGAAATATCCCGCATGACAGGGCCGTCGTTGCATTGGGTTTCTCGGGGAGAGAGGGGAGGGATCGTGTCGGATCACGCCATGCGGATCGCGAATTGTGTCCATCGTCTGCGCTCGGACGGGAGAGGCTGCTTGGCCCGATATGACAGACAGCGGGCGAAAAACTGCCGACTGGGAAATGTGGCTTGCTTTTCCCTATTTTGGGTACGGGGCTCCTTAAATTATGCTTTATTTTATGCTCCAAGTAAACGGGGGGCGCTGGATCGGCCTGGGGTTGCCAAGCGAGGCGTCCAGGTCGAGCTGCACCAGCTGCTCGGGACGATGGCGCCCGCATCATGCGCCCCAGGTTCCACTGATGCAGTACTCTATATAACTCCGAAGTGTCGGAAGATATATTGCTGGACATGTCTATTCATCGCAAAGAGATTTGATATAACAGTTTCGCGTGTAAAAGAACAAAGCGTGTAGTTGCGTTCTGCCAAGCCCGCGCGAGACAATGCATTATTTCAGCAGAGGAATCTAGTCTGAATTCGATCTACACATCATAGTTACAGTCTCACTTCGCCATTCTCTAGCTCAGTGCAGATCCGCAGCCCAGCTCTCAGAGTCTCCAAGCGGCCAGGGCCTCACACTAAACAGGAGTGTCCGCTCCTTTGTTAGTAGAGCTGTCGCCGCCGCCGCCATCATTGTGGCTTTCGTCGCCATCTGCGCTACGCACAAACGGGAAAGAAATCCAAGACATGCAGTTTTCTCCCTTGCTTATTCTGGTGGTCTCGGTGTGTGTTCTGTATGGCATCACGTAACTGCATGCCTGCGCCGTGTAAGCGAGGTGCGAGGATCCGGAGGGGGGAGAGGAGATTGTCAGGAGAGCCGTCGAGTTGGACGCAGGATGGGATATATAAGTACAGGATAATCTTCTCATATCTTGCTCATATCCAAGCACAAAGCAGCCAACTTCTCAATTCATTCTCTAATCTGCTCATTCCCGCCCAGCACACACCCACCCCTAGCCCACCATGATCTTCTCCAGCGTTGCTCTGGTCCTGGCCAGCCAGCTGGTGGCCAAGGCTGCCGCTTCCCCGGCTACCTCTGTCAGCAAGCGCTCGCCGCTGGGCATCAGCCTACCCCCTCTGATTCCCTCTATTCCCGGCGTGACGGAGCCCCTGGTTGACTTGGCGCCGCCTCTGCCTATTCTGCAGATTCCGACGCCACCGCTCGACAGCCCGGCGTTTGAGACCAAGGACATCAAGCCCAAGAAGATTGGCTACATCTGGACCGGTGCCGGTGACAACCACCACAAAGATTTCCTGACGGCCATCAGTCTTGATGATGTGAGTGAATTGTCCGTACTCTTATTTCTGTGGTGATGCTAACTCGGCCGCAAGGACACATTCGGAGAGATTATCCACATTGCGGATGTGCCCACCAGTGGCAACTCGCCTCATCATCTTGGAACCTCCCTGGATGGCAAGACCCTCGTCGGTGGTGGTCTCCTGTCGCTGCTAAAGACGCAGGATACCGCGTTTTACTGGGACTCGAGCGATCCTTACCACCCCAAGTTCTCTCACAGCAACAGAGCCCTGCTCAGCTCCATCACTGATGAGATCCGTGCCAAGCCCGAGGGGTAAGACTTAATACAATCAAGCACTACGCTACACTTTGCTAACAGGCTCTAGTGGTTTCCTGATTACCTACATGGGAAGTGCGCTTGGAACTTCTCCCGGTCGCCTGGTCGAGACCGATGCCAAGGGCAACATTATCCACGAGTGGCCCGAGGACGTTGACGGCACGGTAAGTCTTTTGCCGATTAACAACTTTTCCTGAGCAGACGCTAACAAACGCCAGCTCAACATTCTTGGAGAGCAGTTCAGCCCTCACGGCCTGAGTGTCGACTTTGAGAAGAACCTCATCCTCACCTCTGACTTTGTCGTCCCGCTCAGCATTCTGAAGCCCGTCTCTGCTCTGGGCATTCAAAAGGCCAACACTCTGCGTCTGTGGACTCTGAACGATCGCAAGATTATCTCCACCATCACCATCCCTGATGTAAGTCTCTCGTGTCATTAATTACTCTTCCGACCACTAACATGGAATAGGGCCAAGGTATTCAGGATGTCAAGTTTATCCCCGGTAACAAGGAGAGCGCTGCCCTCGCCACGTAAGAACCGTCATCCACTCTGGAATCGCACATGCTAATTTTGATAGTGCTGTCAAGAATGGCCAGGTCTGGATCATCTACCCTTTCCGCAAGGATGCCAACGGCAAGCAGGGTGTCGCCGAGCTCCTCTACGAACTCGGCCCCAAGGCTAAGGAGTCGGTCGCCATCTACTCGGACATTTCCGACGACGGAAAGTTTGCCTATTTTACCCTCACTGTCGGCAACCACGTCGCCGCTCTCGACATCTCCGACCTCAACAACGTCAAGCGCCTCGACAACCCCGACGAGCAGCAGCCCATCATTGGTCCCCACTACGTCAAGATTTCGCCCGACAAGAAGAACCTCCTCGTCTGCGGCTACTTTGTGCAGGCTGGCGATGTAAGTGAACACTTCTGTGCTTTCGGTGGCGACTGCTAATTGAACCGCAAGATTTCGGTCCTCAATACCCCCGGTGACTACAAGGTCCACTGGATTGACATCCTCGACAACGGTGCTCTCAGCTTCAACCGCACTGTCGACTTTGAGACTATCTTCACCCGCACTCGCGGCGGTGCTGTAAGTATACCCCAAATGCAACATTCGAAGGCATTTTGCTAATGAAATCGAACAGCGACCTCACAGCGCCGTCATCTTTGATCTTTCGGACCCCAACCACCCGATCTACTACTAGAGGAGCAGATATAGAATGGCTTTGGGACGGTCATGACTTTCTTTCTTGTCAATCTTTTTCTCGAAAGATGCAGATGCGCCGATTGTTGGGCACACCCTCCGCTTCAGCGCAACTGCGTCAGTTTTTTAGGCTACTGCAGCGCGAACTCGGCGTCGCATACTTAATTCATAATATACCATACTCAAAACCCACATCGCTCTTCCAAAAAAATGCAAAGATCTGCCAGCGTCTGCCCGGAAAGTGTGTGTCCTATGCTGTACTCGTGCATGTCAATCTTGCGGATCTGGCGCGCCTGCAACGCCGCGAAACACGACTTGAAGTACCGAGACGGTACCAACGCGTCTTGCATTCCCCGCGCAATGAGGACTGGCTGGTCCACAAGACTAGCCTCGGGTGCATGTTTGTTTCTGATGCTCTCGAGCTGCTGCTCCAGCGGCAAGTAGCCCATCAAGCCGAAGATGCCCGCAAAGCGGCCGGCATACTCGGACGCGAGGCCAAGTACCAGCGACAAGGCGCATCCCTGGCTGAATCCACCGAAAGCGATGCGGTTCGTGGGGATATTTCTGGCATTTATGTCTTTTACGATGGAGATGATGTAGCGGCAGCTCTCCATGATGCCCTCGTAATCTTCCTCGTCTTCAAGCTCAGGGCGTGGGGTGGGGCGCTGTGTGAGTTTGGAGGGCCCGTACCACGCGCGTGCCATGGCATCTCTGTTCTCGGCGGCAGTGGGCAAAACCCAGAGTGTATGTGGAAGCTTGTTCGCGTTTTGGTACTGATTGACGAGATCTGTAAGATGTGTTAGCTCAGATGGTGAGCAGGGTGTAGAACGGCTCACCTCGGAATGATTCGCCGTCGTCTGCCAGGCCGTGAAGGAAAATAACAGCGGAAGCCTGTTCGGGGGACGTTATCGCCACGCTCGGCTCGATAATTATCGGATCAGGACGAGCTCGAGCCATGATGATGCGCGCGTCCGCTGTGTTATGCTGGTAGAGCTGCGCGGTGCAAGTTGGGTTGCGGGGTAAAGGTGTAGGTAGGGTGGCAGGTCACAAAGGCTGGGTAGCAACAATATTCACGAGTCGGGTTCGCCACATAGAGTATAATTCGAGGTTGAATCAAAATTGAGAGAAGAATAGTTTAGTAAATTGTCTAAAATGAAACTCTGGTGCTTGCAGTCTCTAGCTCCGTCACATTGGACTTGTTTATGCTGGGGCGCGACCTTGCGTGTACGTGCTTAACACTGAGTTGCGGGTAGGGTACTTTCCGTTGCGCGAGGTGGCGATTCCCGTCCATCAACAGTCGTTCAGTGATAATCATTTTCTTTCTTCGAGTGTGAGAAATCATACTATAACTTCGAAGGGTTTAGCTATACAGCATAGAAAATAGCAACGAAAACGATGATAACAAAATGCCGAAATGTCACAAGTGGAAGTAACTCGCGGTGGGGCCCCATGACACGGGCTCATTTACACGCGGTTGCCAGAATCAATCGTGTCAGCGCCGCCCGCTGGAGATGGTTATACCTCCCATGGATGTTATACACGGCTCGCGTGCCTAAGTGTGTCTCAAAAAGTGGCTGAAGGCTGTATGCTGTTTCAGAACAGAAATGAAAAGAGGGTGAGCGCGCCGCCACGGCCGGGATGCGATGCGGCATCGTCATTAGTGTAACGCTTGTAATACAGCTATATTACAAGCTCCGACTCGCACAGGGCGCACCCAGCCCGTCTTTCCTTTTCCGCATTCCCCAAAGGGTGGGCGCGCTCCAGGCTCCTGGTTCCAGACTCTGCCAAATCTGTCTCTGGCTCAGGAGCTGGGTGTGACCGTGGCCGTTGCTTTATGACTCTGGCTCGGCGACGGGGGCTTTGCTGCAGATCCTCCACGGTGACAGCTATACCAGAATGTACCTGAATGCTTTCAGAAGAGCTCTCACATGTGTATCCACTGCCATGCAGATGATTCAAGGGCATCAGCTGCATCCATTTGCTCCTCGCCCGCAGCGGGTGGTACCGCTCCTGGCGGCGTTTGGGTTGCCCCCGTAGTCTCACGCTCCTTCCGTGCATGTCCAGTGTACTGTGAAAAAAGCTGTAGCTTGCAACCATGCGGCCACGTTGCGACCACACCACCTTGGCGCACCTGTCTGCTCGGACGCGGCTTTGCAATAATTTAGGATGACCATGACTGACATCTAGCCTGTCCACGGTGCAGGACCCTTTCCCGCGGCCACGACGGGCTCAACTTCACCCGCAGGTTGATACCATGAGAAAGCTAGGTGCGCAATACTTGCAGCACAGAGTCTTGGACCCGGGCGGTCGAACCATTCGCCCTTGAGCGGTATAAAAGGCTTTCAAGCCCCCGGACTGTAATGTCAATTAAAAATGAGAGGTACTCAAGTTGGAATCGACCGCAGCGAGATATCCTATTTACCTAATCTTTTCTACAATTACGTTGCTTATTGGCCTGCTAATCGTACGACCTCACCTTTCAGCACTACCGGTCTCGCATCAAACATCCACCGGCTGTGCAACTGGACAAGAGGAGCACCTCAAACTTATGCTATCTGGAACCTGCAGGCAGTATATACCTCTCACCGCAATAGAGCTTCTTTCGATGAGTCTCAGAGTAGAAGCCATCGTTGGCATTGCTGGCCTCTTTCTCGCCCTCCCCTCTGCTGCCATCGTCATTTGGCGACTGCAACGGCGCTGGTGTCAGTCGACCCAGTCTGCCGCCGGCGAGTCTGATTCAGACTCCGAGTGTACGTGTTACGTTTGTTACTCCCCTTTTCCTCAATAAACGCTAGGTGCCAATCTGAGAAGAAGTCCGCATGGAACAGTCGTGTTAACCCCGACTAGTGTAATCCTTTGACAAACTCGCCGCTGACGCTATCGCTTCTCGCGATCGCACTTGTCTTTCCAAATCGTTGCAAGCGGCCGCAAGACAACCCGTTCTGATCCATATCGCCACGAGAGGAAATAAATATTTGATGTAGCTAGTCTTAGTTAAGTAGCTCGCCAAAACTGCGCTACCCTAGACGAAACAAGGCATTATATGTGAATAGATGGCATCTAGAATAGCACCTCACAGGACCTTGCACTTGTTTCGCAGTCATTGTATGGTTCGATAGACGCTTCGTGACAAAACTACGCAACAGTCGACTAGAACCTTTCAGTCACAAAGGTGTTTCTTTACGTCCAGACGTTACTTGCCTTGCTTGGAATTGACACTACCAAGGCTAGAGGGCGCATCTGGATGCATCGACCCACAGATTGACAACTCGCAGGGCGTCTTGAAGGAGTACAAAGCAATCCTACGATCAGCCCGATGCAGTTCACACGAACACCAAAACTTACGAATTATCACTCATCGCTCTACAATGGCAAGAATCACCGACTTCAAAGTCCTCTGCTTCGACGTCTACGGCACCCTCATCGACTGGGAGACGGGCATCATCACCGCCCTCGAGCCTCTCTTCGCCGCCAGCGGCCGCGCCCTGCCCCCGCGCGCCGAGCTCCTCCATGCCATCCACGAGCTCGAGGCCGCGCAGCAGCGCCTCACGCCAGCCCTCTGCTACCGCGACGTGCTCGCCGCCATCCACCCGCAGATTGCCTCGCGGTTCCAGCTGCCCGCGCCGCCGCCGACCGCCGCCGAGAACGCCGCCTTTGGCGCCTCCATCGGGACGTGGCCCGCGTTTCCCGACAGCGTGGCGGCGCTGCGCCGCCTGTCGCAGCGGTACAAGCTTGTGGTGCTGAGCAACACGGACCGCGAGGCGTTTGGCGCGACGAACGCGGGACCGCTGCAGGGCGTGCCGTTTGATCTGGTGATTACGGCAGAGGACGTGGGGAGCTTCAAGCCGGCGAGCCGGAATTTCGAGTACATGATGGACGAGGTGCAGAGGAAGCTGGGGGTTGGAAAGGAGGGAATTTTGCAGATGGCGCAGAGTCAGTTTCATGACCATCATCCGGCGCAAAAGGCGGGGATTAAAAGCTGCTGGATCGCGAGGCCTGGTGCGGTCATGGGAAATAGGGACAAGGAGGTGTATGACTGGAAATTTGATACGCTGGGTGAAATGGCGGATGCTGTCGCGGCGGAGAAGAGCTAGGGCGATGGTGTAATGCGACGAGGAAATTCGTCACGATTGATACCTAGTCCATGCACAGACATATTTGCTTCTATAATGAAAATTGTCTCAGTCTTCTTTTGTTACAATTTAATACAGCGCATTCATCCGCATCGTGAAGTATTCCTGCGTCGTCACCGGCTCATACCGTTTCGGCCGCTCCGGCCCATGACACGTCGGCACGCAATCCACCACCGTCTTCGGATCCGCGCCGATGAAGAACGGAATTGAATACCGGCGTTTAGTCATTCGCATGCACGTCTCTGGATTCGCTTCCGTCTCTGTCGGCGTGCGCACGCGGTGAATCGTCGACCGCAGCTCGTCATTCGTCCAGCGCATCAGCATGTCCCCGATATTCACCACAATCGTGCCCGGTATGTACGGCACCGGCCGGAACCGCCCGCCCTGGTGCTGGTCCTCAATCTCGAGCCCGCCGACGGCGTCCTGGAAGAGCAGCGTCATGGTGCCGAAGTCGCTGTGCGCGCCGATGCAGTCGGCCTGGCCGCGCTCGAGCAGCTCCGCCGCAAAGGGCGGGTAGTGCAGCAGCCGCAGCTGGTTGTCGCGTCCGCGGTGGCAGCTTTCGAAAAAGTCGGCATCAAGGCCCAGACCGACGGCCACGGTGGTCAGCAGCGTCGTCTCGAGCGCGTTGCACCGGCCGTAAAAGTCGACAAGGAACTCGCGGAAGCCGGGCAGCGCGGCTGCGGGCGGCCAGATGTTGCGCATGACGGCGTCGTCTTCCCGGCCGAGCTCAAACGACTCCTTTTGGTCCGGGATCTTGCGGTGCTGCGCGAGCGAGTTCGGGTCAAAGACATTCTGGGAGACCTTTTCGCGGCCGACGCTCGAGTACCCCCGGTGGTACCAGCCTTCGGGCGGATGAGGCGCCTTGTCCTTTTCGCTCTGCGGGAGATTAAAGAACTTGTGGCTCTGGGGACGGCTTAGAAATTGAACAAGTTTTAACGACAGTAGGCTCCTTACCCATGAGAATGCTTCTTCGATTCGTTCTTCTGGAATACCGTGGTTTTTTATGTACGCAAAACCCACCTCGCGAAAGGCCTTGCATAGCTCGTTGGCAGCTTGCTCTGTCGGGGCCGAAGCGGCGAGATCGACAATCGGGATAACGCTCTGCGGCGAGTCTCCCATCATTCAAGGAAGCAGGATATTGTGGGAACACAAGATGAAAGAATGAATGATTTTTAATAACGAGCCAAATACCAATAGACATAAGTTTGTAAGCTTTATAAGCTTCATCTAGATCGTCCGGGGGGGCAAGTACGCCGATGCCCCGCAGACGATGCTGGCAAGCCATACTCCGCACTGCTTCACCCCGGGACGAACTCGCACCCAATAACATTAGCACACATGGCTCTGGAATGTCACACATATGCAACGTCGGCCAATTTACTTTCTCCAGAAGGACATTGTGCATCGGGTATTTTTTATCCAACCAATCCATTTTTAGCTAATCCTGCTTGGTACAGATTGCCCCCGCTCTACGGCTCGTAGCCCTTGGGAGGGTGCTGCGAGTCCGCAACCTTGAGAGAGTCTGTGTAATACGTGGGTGCGTCGCTATCGGCCCAGGTGTCCTTGACTGACTGCAGGATGCGGCGGCCGTTGAACGTGTTCTGGTCCAGGTCCAGGTTGGGCTTGGGGATCGGCATGTCGGTCGATTCGGAGTTGAGGTAACCGCCGTAGCACTTGTTCCAGTAGTAACTCCGGAACTCCTTGTCGCTGTCCCACTTGCGAATCGTATCGCCCGTCTTGTCAGCCACCATCTTGTACACGTTGGCGCCGACGTCCCAGCGGCCGAGCGTAGGAAGGTCCCAGTTGGCGGAGACGGTCGAGATTTCAGAATAGTGGTTGTAGAAGCTGTTGTCCGTTGTGCCGACCAGCTGCTGCGGGACGGCGTCGCCGAGGAGGATGCCCAGAATGTTGTTTCTGCGCGAGTACGTCTCCGACTCATCCCATGTCACGAGCACAAGAGTGTTTTGCATAAAGTTGGGGTCCGTCAGGAGGGGCTCGAGGAAGAAGCGGCACCACTTGCCGGCCGTTGTGACACTCGAGTCGTGGCCGTCAGAGGTCATGTTGGGGGTGATGAACATCCACTGGGGAAGAGCGTTGTTCTTGAGGTCCTTGTGGAACTCAGAGCGTCCCGTGTCAATGTTCGACATGTTCTTCACGCGACCTAGTCTGTCGCCCGAGTCGGTGACACTCTTGTGCATGATAGCAGGGTTGTGCTTGCGGACGTAGTCGTTGCGGCCCCGGCTGTTCTTGTATGAACCGCCCTCGAACCCAGTGTACGGCATGTCTTCCTGATAGTGCGCCCATGAGATGTCCTTGGATTCAAGCAGGTCAACGACTGTGGCGACCTCGGAAGGGGAGTCAATAACGCGGTCGTCATCAAGACCAAAGTAATCACCCGCTACGCTGGCCATATAGTTGGGCTGGGACGGATGCGTGGCGGCAAAGTAGTTGGACAGCGTAATGCCCTTCTTGGTCAGCCACTTGAAGTTGGCTGTGAACTGTTAGCCGCGTGTTCGGACACTTCTGCATCTATTACTCACGATCGCCAATCGACTTTTCATAGTTTTGGTTCTCAAAGTAAATGACAACAAAACGATCAAAAGCCTTGCCTTTGACATTGCTAGTCTCGACAGTGGCAGCAGCACTGAGACCAGCAAGGGCCAAGATCTTTGCGAACAACATGGCGCAAGAGTATCAGCAGATGTTCTACCTGACCAACTCGGATTACCTCTAGTGCGAAGATCCTACCGCCAGGGTGTAGCGGCGGGTTCGGTATATATATTCCAAGATCCATCTCGGCAGATCCAGTGTGACCGGCCTGGTCTGGGGATGATGTGCTAGGTGACATGGGCTGGTGTGGAAACCAGATGCCGCGCCCTTACAGAACCGGGAGAAGGGCGCATTTGCGGTCATTTCCATGACATTGCTTTTCATTAGTGCCGTCCGTCTGATAATTTTATTCGGGGCGGTTCCCTGGCGAGATACCGGTGTGCCAATCAGACACGGCTCATTACCCAACGTAGCATGGCCAGTGTCCCATCACCATCCCGTAGAGCGGAGTCGACTAAAACTGAGTTGGAAGGTGGAAGTTGCTGCCGACCCTGCACGTGTTTTAATGCGAACCTTGCTGAGGAACAAGGTGCGCAAAAAAATCGTCTAACCTCGCGAACAGACCGAGGTAGCACAACGTGCTACTTCAACGCCATCTAAGTGGTTTACTGCATTGCCAGGAACGCGCTTCCCAAGTTATTCGCAGAGCTGCACTCTGGGAGTGGCATCTATTAAAAACGCCATGAGCTTTGAGATGCCATAGCCCCCGAGCCATAGATTGACATCAGAAAATTGTCCAGGGATCCTGCGCAGCTATCAGTGTCGCGTGCCTCATGACCCAAAATGCACAAGAGTGACTGTCGCCTTCCGAAAAGCTACTAGTTGATGCGACCGTCAAGTTCAGGAATGAGTTGGGCTGGGGCGTTGTGGAGGATCTGCGCCGCCGTCTCCTTGCCTAGCGTCCCGCGTCGCATGCCGTGGCACCCGGTGTTGGTGTTCGGCGGGACGAAAAGCCATCTGTGCCAACTCTGGGGAGTGCAGAAAGTCTCTTCGGGACCGTGAATCTTGCGGAGGTATAAAGGAGTGACTATTATGTTGAGGACTCGCCGCATTGGAGAATGGGGTCGGGGGAGCCGAGGGCTGACTCGCTCCATAGGCTTCGGGGAACGACGCCGAGAGGCTGATGATATTGCCAGCCATGTTCTTGTAGCAAATGGACCATTTCTCGTCGCATCTCAACTGGTGCTTTTTCGTACGTGCAAGAGACGAGAATTGTCCAGAGAAAGAGGGGCCTTTCAAAGCACCAGATGAGAGAAAGGTCCTGCTGCGTCCAGGACAGCTCCAATTTAGCCACGTACCGGGCATCTCCGACCATGTCCATGCCGAACAGGGTCCATAGTTTGCAAAGATAGAGGACAGCCGCCAGGCGAAAAAGTTCTTTGCTGTGCGCGGATGCGCTATTCATCACGCTAGCTCTCGACATTGAAAGCAGGACGTGTAATATGGGTGCAAGATGAAACTGCGGGAATAGAACGTCACCCCAAAGGCCATCCCCGGCTGTCTCAAGTCGACACTGTATCACGATATTGAGCTTTTCAATACTTTCGCATATAAAGGATATTTGTACATCGTCGGGTAGATCTGGGACGAGTCCAGTTGCCTGCACAGGGACAATCTTGCTCCGCTGGGCTAGTATAGTCATAGGCTGAGGGAACCGCGGTTCGACATCCTGTAGAAAGGCGGCCCGCAAATCGATCCTGATCACGATTAGATATGAAATGTACTAAAGGATTTCGATGTGAGCTCCCAGTAACGCACCAGTAGACCATTGTCCGGATGACGGGTAGACTGTCGATGGATTGCAGACCACCCACATAGCTGAGTGCGTGACATAGACCATCGAGATGAATATTGACCAGATTGGGATCACTCGTCAAGTTCTGCTAGCTAGTTAAGCAAAGGTCGAAATGCGGAGCTTTGACCGTCGAAAACTTACCGCATAGGCTGCAAACGTCAGGATCGCTATCACGGTTTCGAGTGTGACTCGTTTGGACGGATCGGAGAGCATGTGGCGCAGCGAAGAAGTCGCCATGACCGAGTATCTGGCATAGTCCAGTTTGTTTTCCGAATTTGCCTCTGTTTCGTTCCTCATGTGCCAGGCCGACGATGAAAGCATCTGAGTAAGTGCCGCTGATTCCTGCAGGAGATCGAGGAAGCCAATCTCGACCATCGACTTGAACACGACGCACGTCCCTCCATACACTACACAGGTCAGTATGGGATATTATGAGTAGGAGAAACCAACTGACAATGCTGCCAGAGTATCTGGGCACGATTTCGCTCCGCTGTGTTCATGAGCTGAAAAACATCTGAACCCTTGCGCTCAAAGGGCGACAACCGCGCGACGGTGCCATTCGAAGACGCGCTGCGCTGTGCTGCCGCTGGCGAAGCTTTCAGTGCTGTCGGTTCGATAGCACTTATATCATGAGATAGTACGCGTAGCCATTGTCCGACGTCAAAGTGGTCGTTCAGTGCAGGCTTTGGTGCGGGTGGGTTTTTTCGCCGGTAGTCGGCCTGGGCACGACTCCTCACGCGTTTTCGCGTCGCTGCATCGCCTTTAATGTTTGTTCCAGACACGGGAACAAATTCAAACGGCTGACGCTTATTCCCCATCATCAAAATTGGCGTTGCAAGGCTAGATTCACACTGGCGCTTGATGGATGTGGGGGATTAAGACACATCGGCACCTGGGCGGCTTTCTGCCCGGTGAAGCTCCGGTGACAACTGCGGGGTGCTTAACAACCAGCCACAGCCTGTTGCATACAACGCTGTTAGTGGCCACCAGCCGTGCACAATCACTTGAGACGTACACATATGCACATGAATGTATTATGTAACCATATTTAAACTATTGCTAAACTTTCGTCTACTCAGTTCAGAAATTTTAGAATTTCTTCTGCTATCAAAACAGTGTGGCTCTCTACCGCAAAGTGTCCAGCGTCAATGAGCTTTACCACTGCGTTCGGCAAATCTTTCTTATACGCCTCTGCACCAGGCGGGATGAAGAAGACATCATTCTTGCCCCAGATGGCAAGTAGGGGTACCTGCGAAGATTTGAAATATTCGTGGAATTTTTCGTACAGTGGAATGTTGTGCTGGTAGTCTCTAAACAAATCCAGCTGAGCGTCCCTACGCCCAGGTCGCTGCAGCAGGGCGTAGTCCAGCGAGTAGGACTCGGGGGCAATTGCGTCCACGTCGAGCGTGCCGTTGAGATATTGAAACTTGGTGATATCCAGGCTCAGCATAGCGTCTGCGAGCTTGTTTCGGTCGTCTGTCGTGTTGTCGCTTGCCCAGAATTCCTTGATTGGAGCCCAAACGTCGCCGAATCCCTCCACGTAGGCGTTTCCGTTCTGAGTGACGATGGCCTCGATCGCTTCGGGGTTGCGTAGCGCCAAGCGCAGTCCAACAGGTGCGCC
Organism: Akanthomyces muscarius; assembly: GCF_028009165.1. Lineage (NCBI taxonomy): Eukaryota > Fungi > Ascomycota > Sordariomycetes > Hypocreales > Cordycipitaceae > Akanthomyces > Akanthomyces muscarius. The sequence continues at coordinate 825,570 of NC_079243.1, read as the reverse complement.
ATAGTCAAAGACGTAGACAGAATATTTCTGAACTGAGAGTAATTCGAGAAACTCATCAACCACGTTTGCGAGAGAGTCAAAGGTATATGTAAAGTTGTCGGGCGTCTCCGTGAAGCCAAACCCTGGCAGGTCTGGTGCAATGACGCGATACTTGGCAGCCAAGAGCGGAATCAGGTGGCGGTACTGGTGCGAAGAAGATGGGAAGCCATGGAGGAGTACAACCGTCTTGGAAGGATTCTGTGCGCTCTGCTCTCGCCAGAATAGATTGACTCCGGCCTTGGGCAATGCGATTGTTTTGGTTTGTGTAAGAGACATGGTGTCAGGCTTGGTTGTGGAGGAGTGTAAAATAGCGATGGGTGTTGGATTGGATGTGCTGATAATATTGAAATCGGGGCTTTGGTGTCGTATTTATGCTTTTCCAGTCACCGTTCTCACTATAGATCTATGTGCACATTATAAATCAATTCGAAACAGTCAGCGCAAAATTGATAATGAAGCTCATCGTTTAATCACGCGCAACGACCGATTCCAAACTTGTGCCCACTACTTTCCTAAAAGAGGCAATGCTGCTATCACGCTAGATGACGGAGCAACGCCTGATCTACACTTCTTTGGTGGGGTTCACTCTGCGTCACTGAGCGAGATGATAGTTAGTGGCACCATCGGTAAACATCATCACCAATAGAAAGACAACAGACTCGTCAAATCGACTGCGAATGCGCTGGTAGCTTGATCAGCAAGATGTCTCCTAGCAAGCTGCAACGGCCCAGAACTAGACCTCTGCCCACTGTTTACCATTTCGCTTCATGGCTGAAATCCAAATCAGGGGGGGCCACTAAGAGCCAGCTGGATCTATTTTGGACGCCGCCATACTGTAAGTTAGTGACAGGTATGTGCATCGTATCTGGGGGACCTTTGTCCTCATGACATGTGCTTTCCAGCTAATTTACAAACCTAACAAGTACTGTAATTGAGAGAGGATACGGAGTGCACATCCGCGAAACCTGGGCCTCGGGACAATTAGCGTATTGGACCACTTCTGTGCCTCAGCACGTCTCTCGCATCTGCGAGCAGAACCCCCCACAACAGGCCTTATATCAGCTTGTGGATAGGACGCTGGCTTCCCCAAAAGCGAGCATAAATTTGAACAAAAAGAAGACATTTGGGTAGTCCCACTCTCAAGCTGCGGAGTCGCAGAACGCTGGTTAAACAGCATCCCAAGTCCTCGCAGCCGTGTCCAGGCGCTCTGCTCTAACGTTAGCTTCAGCCCGCGCCATCAGCTCCCTGGTTGGCTAAAGGTGAGACTTCGGCTGGCCGCTTGGCGAGACAAATATACAGCATAAAACGGTAACGTCAGTAGCAATAAACAATAAGACCGTATGGAAGACATGTCTCTTTGACTGCAGTATACTTAACCAGATGCTCTTTGTAGAACCTCATATCCGTCGTTGGAAGAATATGCACAAGGTGTCTTAAAGCACCGCTTCTCCAGCAATGGTTACCAAGAGCGGGCCAGGCTGCCAATCTGTCGCTAACTAAGTTACGGGTAGGCATGGTATGGTACAGTGGGCAAGAGGTTAGGTGGCCCGTTGCAGCCGCGCTTCAGTCTTTCGTGGCTTTCGTGTCTGCCGAAGAGTATTCAAATATACTGCCATGGTTGTCACTCATTGCAAGGGAAAATTAGAAGAGCACTTCAAACCTAAGTGATCGAGTGTTCCCGATTACGGCCTACTGCTAATGCTTCTGGATACAGGAGGAGGTGCTACCGCCACATACGCTGGTGCGCTGGGTGCTACCCAGGCCGCTCATCAATGGCACAGTCGCAGTCGCTAACTTAGTAACTGTGGCGGGTTTCTCTGGAGCCGGCTGCGGCTTTCGCCCAACCAGTATTCCCCGTACTTCGGCGACTTTGCAAACGCCCCGGAGCCGTCATTTGCTGAAAGAAAACTCGTACGTTTCTTTTCAAAAAAAAAAAAAAGAAAAAAAAAGAAAATGAAACTCAGTGTGTCCTTCACTATCTGCAGGAGAACAATGCCATTCAGTGTCACCAGGGAAGTGGAAAGAAGTCGTGTTCTAGTCACGGGAAGCATCTCCTAATCACAACTCAAAGGCGACGGTGGTCAGGCCCGCCTGCTTGCAACACGTCCTAGTAGCTAGTCAAGTTGCGCTGCTACGGGCATTACGCGCTGAAAATCGTGCCAGTAGACACCTCAACGCCGATGCGATTTGCCCTCGGGCCTGGTTGGGGGTGTTATATGATGTATTCGTATGTGAATCATACTGAATGTAAATCTAAGCCCAATAGTTAGCCAGGCGGCATACCTGCAAGGACCTGTCGTTGGCCACCATCCGCGGTCTTCACCTAGCCAGCGTGAAATCAGTTGATGAGCCAATGCAAAAGGTCGCCTCATTAATATCACCTGAAGTAGGAAGCACAGTCGCGCCTTTAGTGTACCGCGACATAGTCTGTTCATTACGGCAGCGGGCGTAAAGACCCCGAGAGTGCACCACGGTTACTCGGTAGCCCCCTGCAGTTGCTAGCTTGAAGACGGTGAAGCTCAGTCAAGAAACCAGGGGAAATACACAAATCCCGTTTTAAATAATATAAGCAGGACATTTATGCTTTTCGAGCATGGATAAGTCGGCACGGCTCCTACCCCTGCTCGAATCCTGCTAATAACCGTCTCACACCACCTGGCGAGGCTGTGGCGTTGCCACCTTTTTATTGACGAAGGACCAGCGACTAACGCATGCTTTGCGCCGCCTAACGTCCACCTCCCCGCCAAGGATGCGGGAGAACCCAGAAATGAGCTTGGCCAGGTCGGGTTTTCTTCTTTGTTCTTTCGAGTAGAACCATCGAAAGAACACTTCCATACCCCTCTGTTCCCCGTCATGTTTTGCATCTTCCGCAATCTCTGTTGCCGGACCTACTGACAGTCGAACCAGCTTTCGGCCTCGCGAGGAGCAAGTGAAATGTTGGTAGGTAGCCTGGCGAGAATGAGGGGTCGGTCCACTTGATTGCAGCTCTGCCTGCCTTAGCCTGCTTAACTAGCCTCTGCAAAGTGCCCTGCGGCGCGTCCAGCCAACGGAAGTCGCTGGCTGGTGATCACAAACCCATGGGTGACGGTACATGGTGTTGGGCCCTGTTATGCAGCCTACGAGAGTACTTGCACAGGCCTTTCCAGGCCCTATAGCCCCAAGAAGGGGACTATAGTACCTTTATGCTTGAGAGGCGACCGTCTCTGTCTGTTGTCCGCGACCAATCACAGCGCTTGTCCTCATTACCAGATCCGCGCGCGTTGGGCCGCCCGCTGGTTAGATGCCGCTTCCAAGCGATTATAAAGGGCTCGCCACGCATGTCGCTTCCCCTCACCCTCCTTCTCTCATCAACTGTGTCGTACCCTGTGCTCTCAGAAATTCATCGTTACCTCCGTCTTTTTCGACAGCGTCCACCGTCGCTTCGCTCTCCCTCTCCTTTGCGAGAAACACTGCCTCGATGTTGTCGTTGGTTGACGCGGATGCCCTTTTTGGGCCCCAACTGCCGGATCACTTTGACTTCACGATTCTCTTTGAACATTCGATACTCTGGCTAGTCCCAACATGCATTCTCATCCTGATTACACCTGTGTATCTGAAAAGACTTGCGCGCGCTGAACGTCAAGTCCGACCCGGCATTCTCCTCTGGGTTAAGGTAGCTTGCGGCCTCGTGCTTGTTGGGATACAAGCTAGCAATATTGCGCTGTGGCACAACAGGGCTGATTATTTTCGTTCCAAAGTAACTGTCTCTGCCTGTGCCATGTCACTCATCGCCTCTATCTGCACCCTGGCTATCATCATTATTGCACACTGCTATTCCTTGCAGCCCTCCAGCTTCCTTAGCATTTTTCTCTCGATTACAATGATCTTTGATGTTGCTATGGCGCGCTCTTACTTCTTTCGAGAATTTCTCGGCGCTATTGGTCCTCTGCAAGTCTGTATCGTGCTCCTCAAGTTTCTCCTCATTGTTTTTGAGGAAGTGCCGAAGCGCAGCCTCTACCAGTCATCGCATCTGCAATCCACAGTCTCTCAAGAAACGCCTTCTGGCTTCTGGAACAGGTCTCTATTCATCTGGCTCAATCCGCTTCTGGTTTATGGTTGGTTCAACAACTTTACCCAGGACAACTTGCCTGGGATTGGTGACGAGTTCGCATCCGAAAAGCTTTTCGATCATTTCCAACCACACTGGTACAAAGGTACGAGCCACTTGCCACTTATTGACGTCTTCTCCACTTGTTCATGGCACGCATGGGCTAACCTTGTATAGTGTCAAAATTGTCCAAGTACTGCCTGATCATTGCGCTGCTCTCCAGTCTTAGATGGCAATTTTCTCAAGTGATGATACCGCGGCTCAGCTTCGTTGGATTTATGATCGGGCAACCTTTTCTGCTGCAGCGTACTGTTGAGGCGGTGAGCGGAGGCCATGTTGACATCAACACCGCCAGTGGCCTCATAGGTGCTTGCGCTTTGATATACGTTGGCATTGCAGTAAGAGTCCATTGTGGCTGAACTGTTTTCAGGACTTTTTCATGCTGACATTTATCTCAAACAGATCAGCAGAGCACTCTTTGAACATTGGGAATACCGCCTGGTAACATGCATTCGAGGAGTTCTCATCGTAGCCATCTACGACAAAATGTTGCGTCTTAAAGTCGACGACTTAGAAAACTCCGCTGCCGTCACTTTGATGAGCACGGATGTTGATGGAATCGAACAGCTTATCTCTATGGCATATGAGTCTTGGACATGCGTCATACAACTTGCTCTAGGAATTTGGCTCCTGTACAGATTTGTTGGACCAGCGTGCTTCCTCATTTTTATTCCCACCCTGTGTATGTCCAACACTGGAGCAGACATCTCGACAATGAGTGCTGACTTCGTTTACTAGTCACTTTTCTTGGGTCCCTTATTACTGCCAGAGTTATTGCAAAGATTCGTACTGCGGGAAATGCGGAAACGCAGAAGCGTGTTGCGGCGACCTCGAATATCCTTGCTCAGATGAAAAGCATCAAGGGCATGGGGCTCTCAGGCGCTATGACGGCCTTTATCGCACGCAAGCGCGAATTTGAGCTCAAGGTTGCAATGAGAGAGCGCTACTCCGTCCTTTGGGTCTTCGCATTTGGTAAGCTGGATCAATCCTCACGTCTCCCGAGAGCCACTGACAAAACGCAGGCGCAATCAACTATACGATAACGCCGGCACTTGTTTTCGCCGGTGCTTATTTTTGGACGCGAGCGGATAACAAGATGACTATTTCCGAAATATTTACGATTCTTGCCATTCTTTCCATTTCCACCAACCCTTTGATCAGTTTGTTCAGATCAATCACAAAATGGGCCGCCGGGGCTGCATCCATTGGGAGAATCTACGATTACTTCATGCTCCAGGAGCTACAGGATCCTCGTGACGTGCCAGGTCGGACTGCGGATCTCACCGACGGCCAAGAGAAGTCGTCTACACCACAAAGAAAGCCGTTTGCCGTCGAATTCAACGGCGTATCTGTGGCAGTCCCCATCGCTGGCCTTATTCTTCAAGACATTAGTTTACAAATTCCATGGGGCAATTTAGCAATTTTGTGGGGGCCTATTGGCTGTGGTAAAACTACATTTCTCAACGCTATCTTGGGCGAGCAAGAGCTGAGCACTGGGACTGTGTCTGTCGGCTCGAAGAACGTTGCCTTCTGTAACCAAGAAACATGGATCCCAAACAGCACGATTCAAGAAGCTGTAATAGGACAGCTGCCGCTTGACATGACACGATACAGAGCGGTCATTAGAGCATGCGCCCTTGATGTCGATATTTCAGATCTGCCCGACGGAGACAAAACGAAAACTGGGAGTGGTGGCTGCAATTTGAGCGGCGGACAGCGACAAAGACTGGTAAGTCCCTCCTCATACTCAAGAAGACACAAAATCAATCTATTGGAGACAATAGAACGACTGACGATCCGGCAGAGTCTCGCGCGGGCTGCCTATACGGAAGAGGAAATTATCGTTGTTGATGACGGCTTCAGTGCTGTAGATCCGGAGACCGCAGGGACCATTTTCGAGCGACTGTTTGGCCCTAGTGGTATGGTTCGTGCCTGGAATTGCACTATCATTATGACAACAAACAGACGTGAGTGAGGTTATCTGCCCAAACAAGCCGGGCTAGCTAACTGTTGAATGTGTGGCCCAGTCGATCTGTTGCATTACGCTGATCAAACTCATCAATTCGCCAAGGATGGTCGCGTTACTCAGAAGGATCCCAATGAATACGATGGGGCTGCAGAAGGTTTTGAAAGCAGCGGGAACGAAGATTCCGCAGCAAACCCAGCCCAGCCTGTGGCGGAGATCAGCGACGGCGAGGATCCCGATATGCCTCAGGTCCAGGCCGAGGATGAAGAAGTTCTAGACGAATCCAGAGGCAAACTCGGTGATTTTTCTCTCTATTCTTACTACCTTGGGTCAGCCGGGCACATCGTCCTTTTTGCTTGGTTATTATTCGCCATGACAGCAGCAGTCGGTGAATGGTCGCCAGGTCGGCCTCCAGTGCCAAATTACATGTTAGAATCCCACACTGACCGCCGCTATAGTCATCTACTTGAGGGTTTGGTACTCAAAGTCGCCCGATAACCCATACCCATTCATTGGATACTGCGCAATCGCGATTTTGTGCATAATTCTCAATGTTTCGAGTGGCGCGTAAGTCCCTTCTGCCCCTACAAAACTGCCTTGAAACTTTGTTTACAAGTTTATAAGATACTACTTCACATTCATCTTCAAGAAGGCGAACAAAGAGCTACATCACCGCCTCCTACATGCGGTTATGGGGTATGTTCTTGCAAACACTTGGTGGCGAGAGTTCGGCGCTAACATTAACTTTAACTAGTGCAACACCGCAGTACCTGAACGAAACCGATTCGGGCGTCCTACTCAACCGGTAAGACTCCCTCAATTGATTGTGTCTATTATCTACTAATCTGCAAAAATCTCAGATTTGGACAAGATATCTCTCTCATAACGCGTAAACTGAGTCTTCTTGTGAACCAATTTGTTTTCTGTAAGTGAATCGGGTGTCGTGCGACCGTCTCACTTGTAATAATCTGTTTGCAGTGTTCTTCACCGTCCTCGTGGAGATGGTAATAATTGCCGCTGGTTCCGCTTATGTTGTACCCGTCATGGCACTCCTTCTCGCGCTTTTAGCTGTCATTCAGGTGTTCTACCTTCGAAGCTCCAGACAGCTGCGACAAATCGAACTAGAATCATCTGCCGCCCTGTTCACGCTCTTTACGGAGGCGAGCGAAGGTGTCCAGCACATTCGCAGTTTTGGTTGGCAGCAGCACTTTCGCCGAGAACTTTACGCCAAACTGGACCGATCTCAGAAACCAACCTATCTGCTCTACTGCATCCAGCGCTGGCTAACACTCAGCTTGGATATTACCTCTGCTGTTACCAGCGTTATTCTGGTGAGCGTAACGACGTCGCTTCCCAGTCAGACAACGTCGGCCGCGGTAGGGCTAGCGATGCTCGGCCTCATGGGATTCAGCGAGACTGCAAATGTTTTTATTCAAAGCTGGACATCAGTCGAGACTGGACTTGGCGCGGTTCGGCGCATCAAGCTCTTCGTGATGAACACACCCCAAGAAAAAGACACTCTCTCCGCCCCGCCTGTCCCTGACAATTGGCCGACTGAGGGAAAGCTAGATTTCAACTGTTTGACAGCAACCTACAGGTAATTGTCCCTAGATGTGGTTCGAGTTTGCGATGATGCTGATTTACTATCGCAGGACGGCTGACGGCACCGAAAATAAGGCCGTTGACAATCTTACCGCCACCATCTTGGGAGGTCAGAAAGTCGGGCTGATGGGCCGCACAGGAAGGTATACAACCCTCAAAAAGAACGCCACATATAACTCATGTTGCTAAATTTTCTCAAGTGGAAAATCGACAGTGTTATCCGCCATCCTTCGTATGGTGGACTGCAACGGCAGCGTCAGCATCGACGGGCGCGACACTCGAACGGTGCCCCGAGAGCTTCTCCGTTCGCGCATCACAACCATAACCCAAGATGGTCTCCGTCTGAAGGCACCGCTTCGCTTCAACATGTATCCTTTCGATGGTGAGCGCCCGTCTGACAACGAGATCATGAAAACACTTCGAAGCGTGAACTTATGGGCTCATGTGGAAGCCCGAGGCGGCCTAGATGCCAACTACACCGCAATGCGGTTCTCTGCCAGCCAAAAGCAGCTTGTTTATATTGCGCGTGGAATTCTGCACCAAGCGAAGACCGGCAACAAGATTGTGATGATAGATGAAGTGACGAGTAGCATGGCGACAGATGCAGAACCTGAGCTACAGCGACTAATTGATGTGGCATTCAATAGTTGCACGATCCTAGTTGTTTCACATCGTCCGGAATCTTTCCAGACGGCGGAGAGCGTCCTTCGATTCAAATTTGGCGTGCTTGACAGCGTACTCTACAGGCAGAGTAACGGGGACTTCGCTGAGGTTGAGACTGAGTGAACGGAAAAAAGAAATACACGAAGGCGTGCGGTTCCCTGTACCCTGTTGAATCCTCATTTTTGTTTTGCCTCCATTTCAATTTATAGTAAAGTTGCATTTCTTTTATTCGGATGCTGGCTATTGTTGGGGCGCGGGTCTTGCTTCAATTCGTAGTGAGCTTCTTGTTAAAACTGCGTTTACAGAAGGTCTAGCAATGTCTGCGGTAGTTGAACTCTTGCAGGGCTTTTCGGGTTGGCAGTGCCAACTGACGTTGCCATTATTACATTTCGTTGATCAAGGCGAATGCCGAGCTGGAATCGGGTCGGCAATGTGCGGCAGCTATTTTGGAATACATTCAGATTAAATTATACGGGAGAGCTGTCTTCCACTTGACGTGACATTCTCTCGTTTCGCGACAGCCCACTGTACCATCAGGGCCTAGTCAATGGCACCGGAACCTTGTCAGCGCCGAGAGTGGCGTCGCGGTCGGCGCATCCGATATCCGCTTAACAGTGACTATCATGTTCTACTTGCTTTCTTGGAGACGTAATCTCATAATTTTATGGTCGTGAGTCTGGTTCGAACGCGATACTCTGCACGTGGAGCTGCGATTATCGGTCCAGCTCAGCATAGGCTTGTTGGGCGTTTCTCAATTATCCTAAACCCCGGACACTGTTAGCTAACACGAGAGAGGGGGGCTGCTGTCCGGCCACGAAATAGTGAGCTTGCGGATCGTTGGTGATGAGTTTCCTAGGACGACGATGCGCAATTTGAAGTGGTTGCCAGTCTGTTTTACCAGTCGTATTGTCCCGGTGTTCAGTTTCTTCCAAAGTGGTCTGTTCAAGTCATATATGTGACTGTTAGCTCCTCTTGGAAAGCTGTCCTGGCTCGGATTCCTGCCGCCCGAGCGTAAACAACGCGGACGGAAACGATCCAGCTGTGCAACCAAGGTTACTGAAGCCTTGGACAGTTTTATCACGCGAGTGACAGGGCTCCCAAACGCCCCACCTGCATTCAGCCTTCGGGGCTCCAGCGCAAGCCACTTCCAAAGCTCATCTGCGTTGGCCCGAGGGTAATTGGTGGGCGAACTTCAGCCACGCAACGCGGGAGAGCAACGCGATTTGCCAAGGTATTACTCAAATACTGTTACAATGTTCCTCTTTAGACACTCGACGATATCAAAACACAGCTGCCGCTCGCGGCAAAGTCAATGGGGAAGCGGCTGGATCCATGTGTCAAACTGGCTGCGTCTCTGAGGGGTATGGAGCTAGCCCACTTGCATGTAACCGCAACTGGTAAAATATTAGCGGGCAAGCTTCCAAGCTTCATCGCTGGCAGGTGGGTGATGGATGGTAGCCTAGTCTGTTTCTTTCGAGTGGCGTGCGTCCTAACGTTAAAACAGCTCACATCATGTGCCAGTCACCATTGTAACCACGTCAGCATTGCATGTCAAAGACTGGCCCCCACGCCAGATCAGTTGTCAGCCGTCGCTATGCGCTGGATCTTGGCCAATGGTACCCTCACCTCTCCCTGGTAGATCCACCCCTAATGCAATGTTGGATGGTGGTCAGTAAAAGGTCTCTGCATCCCGCAATGAATTCTCATTCGCACTCCTACACGCACTTGAGCTCTTTTTCGGTGCACCATCTATCCATCCTATAGTTTCTCCAAAGTTCGTAGAGACACATCGATGTCGTCTCTGCTGCGCTCGGAAGCCCTTTTCGGGCCATGGCTGCCTAACACTCTCGATCTCACAGCTATTCTTGGCAAATACATGCTCATGCTAGTTCCAGGGGGGTGTATCATCTTAGCTGCGCCGTTGTTTGTCAAGGAAGCCGTCGCTAGCGATCGCCGCATGCCGCTCATCCCATTTTCCCGGGTGAAGATAGGTTGCGGTCTATTTCTTGTCCTTGTGCAGGCTACCAGCGTTACCTTTAGGTACAACAGCGAGCAATTCTCTTAGAACTTGGCTGAAGCCGCGTATACAATGTCGCTTGCCGCTTCTCTTAGCACTTTAGCAATAATTGTTGCATCGTGTGCACAGTCCTTGCCGATACCCAGCTTTCTGAACGCCTTTCTTCTACTCACAACTCTTTTCGACATCGCCCTAACCGGGTCTGGCTTCTCAAGCGACCTCTCACAGACGTCTTTAGTACTTCAAACGGGCGTTGTGCTCCTAAAGTTATTATTTAGCGCTCTCAAGGAGAGACCCGAGCAGGACTTACACCATATCCAGTGGTGGGTAAAGTCGAGCCCCTCTCCAGCATCCGCCACAGGCGCCCGCGGCTGCTTCCGTTTTAGGTGGCTGAATTCGCTAGTTATTATTGTGTTTAAAAACAGGTTTAATCTAGACGATCTGCCGGGAATCAGTCAGGATATGTCATCTGAGAGACTTTCTGGCCGATTTCGGTCTCACTGGTCCCAAGGTATAAGTCAACTTTCATAGCACTGCATTCTTGGATCCTAACTCGCCGCAGTTGACCAGTCCTCTGACAATGCTTTGGCCATTGCGTTGCTACGCACCACGAAATGGCAGCTTGCTGTGGTGGTCCTATCGCATCTATTCGTGGTGGCTCTTACAGTCGGGCAGCCGTTCCTGATGCTACGCCTAGTCGGGGAATTGAGCAACGAGGAAACCGATGGCAAAAGCTACGAGGACTTAGCAATGCTTAGTGCTATGCTCTTCATTGGGATTTCGGTACCAATCTCTATTCTATAAGCCTATCGTTCCTTAAGCTGACACAGGCTTATTCTAGGCGACGAGAAACATTTGCGAGCATTGGGTCGATCGCATCGTGACGTCCACTCGGGGCATGCTCATTGCTGCTATATATGAAAAAATGCATCACCTTGCAGATGACGACCTCAAGCATATCGATACGGCCAGCTTAATCAGTCAGGACGTCGAGAGCATCGAGCAGGTTATCACACTAGCTTATGAGGTCATATGGTGTATCAGTCATGCTTTAGCTGGCATATGGGCTTCTTACACATTCATCGGCTCGGCCGCATTTTTCGTTTTATTGCCTCCTTTAGGTACAAACTTTTCCTTCTTGGCCTGCACGTTATTTTAACAAGCTAATCCGCTGCACCAGCTATATACTTCAGTACTCTAGTAACTTTGCCGATTCTCGACAAAGCTAAGGCTGAATGGTGTGAAGCAGTGGAGCGACGAGGCTTACTGACCGCCAATATTCTTGCTCAGCTGAAAAGTATCAAGGCTATGGGGCTGTGCAGGTCCATTTCAAGTCATATTAAGGAAGAGCGTGTATTGGAGACAAAAGCTGCTTTACGCGAGCGTCAAGCCACTCTTTGGACTTTTGTGTACAGTAAGATTGGACACCAATGATCTATAAAGCTTGAAATCGCTTTTTTGGTTTTTTTTTCTCTTTTTGCTAATACGAGGATATAGCGGCGAGTACATGGGCCATGTCCCCTGGAGCCGCTTTCGCGGGAACCTATTTTTGGACAAGGGCGAGGAGCCCCATGTCGACTGCGGAAGCTTTCGCTATTTCTTGTGCACTTGAAATTGCATGCTACCCTCTGACTATGATGAACATGTACGTTCCCAGACGAAAAGGCAATTTTCGATCAGTCACAAGGATTCGGGCTTTCCTTACGCTGGACGAGCTGGAAGACCCACGGGAGATCCAAGCGCCGACAGCACAGCAACTGCTCGGCTCCCCCACGCAACCACTTGCCATCGAACTTAATGATGTGTCAGTAACATCACCTTCAGATGGTCCTATTCTCAAGCAAGTCAATATAAGAATCCCAAGAAGCACTCTAGCGATAATATGGGGCCCTATCAGCTGTGGTAAGTCTACATTACTAAAGCTACTTCTGGGCGAGGTGGGTTTAAACGCAGGGACCGTTTCCGTCACCTTCGGTACAATATCATATTACAGCCAGGAGCTCTTTATTCCAGATTGCACTATTCTTGAAACCATTTTGGGCACCCTTGACCTCATTGCTGGTCATTATAGAGCTGTCCTTAATGCCTGCGCGCTGGATGGAGATCTCGCTATACTACCAGAGAGTGATCGAACTAGAACCGGGGCCAACGGGTGCAATCTGAGCGTCGGACTGCGTCAGAAACTGGTGAGTATTCGATGTCATTTTTACAGGCTAGCCGTAACTACAGAGTTTCATATAAGAACGAGCTGACATTAAGTTGCTAGAGTCTTGCCCGTGCCTTATATGCCCAGAACGAGATGATGATCCTTGACGACATATTCAGTGGCCTAGACCCTGATACGGCAGGTACGATATTCCATCGAGCTTTTGGTCCTGGGGGCATGGTTCGACAATGGAACTGCACAGTCATCATGACAACCAATCGCCGTAAGCAAGCACCGGGGTTTTTTTTTTCTCGCAAGCTATTTGATGAGCCCAAGCTAGAGCGTTAGCTAATTCTCTTTCAGTCGAGCTGTTAGACTATGCAGATCACGTGTATCAGTTTACTAGGGACGGACGAGTCGAAAAGCAGGAGAGTTCGTCGAATGGGTCTTCTTCGGCTGGTTTTACCGGCAGCAATTATGGCTCAGTTGCCACCTCTTCAGCCTGCGCCGATGTAGATGAAACGGAGACCACTGATGACACGAACGACAGTGTTGCCACGGAAACCTTGGACACTGAGCCACCGCTCCCGCGGTTTGTGCAAGAAACTGATAGAGCCTCGGCGAAGAATGACGGTACAATTGGGGATATTCCACTCTATGCACAGGCCTTGGCCTCGGCTGGATGGTCTCGAATCGCCTGTTGGCTCTCCTTGTTGTTCATATCCTCAATGGGCCAGTTCATGCCAAGTGAGATTATTATGCTCTGTTTCTGTCTTCCCGCTACAATGATTAACTAGTGCTGCAGCAATTTACGTCCAAACTTGGTTCGCAAGATCACCCGGCAATCCAGTTTTTGTCGCTGGGTATGCCGGATTTTGTGTTTTCTGTGTTTTTATGAACGTCATAAATTCCGTGTGCGTACTTACCTTAACTGGTTGTCGTGTTTGTCTCGCTTACATACTAACTAGATTCTACTGTACATTTGTGCTTCCTGAGCCCGTCACAGAGTTGCATAAGAGGCTCTTGCAGACCATCATGAGGTTTGCGCTCCTGTGGTTCATCAGCAGTTCATATGCTAATACTCTATAAGTGCGATGCCACAGTACCTTGACGGAGTTGATGGCAGCCTTCTGCTACACAGGTAATGCTCAGTGTCTCCAGATACCGAATGCTTTCTAACTCAGCATATTTCGACAGGCTGGGCCCAGACTTCTCTTATAAAACGCACAGACTAGGAGTCCTTGCAAATCAAACTATATTTAGTAAGAAGCCTTGCAAACTTGTCCCCCAACAGGCTTGCGCTAATGCTTCCCAAAGATCTGTCTGATTTCTTGGTAGAGATCGTCCTCATTGCTTCAGGGTCACTTTCTCCTGTCCGAACGGCAGTTTCCATGCTGGTCTCTTACGGTGCCATAGAAGGTATTTATATACGCAGCACAAGACAGTTACGAGATTTAAGCTCGGCTGCATCAGCTACCCTAACCGATCTCCTCGGGGAGACAAGCGATGGTATGCAGCATATTCGCAGTTTTGGCTGGCAGGCAAGCTTTCGTCAACGAGTTTTTGCGGCGCTTGACCAGTCCCAGACAGCTCGATATCAGCTTTATAGTCTATCACGGTGGCTGAATGTAGTCACCGATATCATCGCGGGTGCTACAGCTGTCGTCCTTGTCAGGGCACTCCCTTCTAGCCGCGAGACTGTGTCGACTCTTGCTACGGGGCTTGCCTTACATTACCTCCTCAACAATAATATTTCGGCGTCCCGGCACATCAAACTCGTCACATCGTTTATCTTAAGCCTGTCCTCGGTGCGTCATATTGACGACTTTATGACGGGCACGCCCCAGGAGCAAGATGTTGCTGCTGAGCATGCACTTCCTGAAGTCTGGCCTAGTGCCGGTAAACTAGAGTTCAATGCTCTGACTGCATACTATAAGTTAGTACTTAAGCGCATATCTTAGCCTTCTGGCTCGTTTTGACATACAGTTCTTAGAAATAGTGACGGAATGACACACACAGCTCTAAACAACATCACTCTAACCATTCGAGCGGGGCAGAAAATCGGGATCGTAGGGAGTACTGGAAGGTATTTGTTATCATTTGCTTACGTCGTACGCAGCGTGTATACTAACCTACCTTCGAAGCGGCAAATCGACTTTCTTGTCATCTATACTTCGTATAGTGGAGCAGACAGGAAGCATCAGTATCGACAGGCTTAATACCCGGACCGTTCCGCTCGAGTTTCTTCGCTCTCAAATTACGACTATAACTCAAGACGGCCTTCGACTCGACACAAGTCTTCGATTTAGCCTATACCCATATAGCGGGTCGCAACCATCCGACAAAGACATCGTATTCTTACTACAGCGACTTAATCTATAGTCACGGGTCACCAGCTACGGTGGCCTTAATGCCAAGTACTCTAACATAAAGTTCAGCGCGTCCCAGATGCAGCTCGTATATCTCGCGCGTGCGATTCTGCACCATTCCACGACAAACAGCAAGATCGTGCTGATTAATGAGACGACTAGCGCTATAGCTGCCGAGGCTGAGGAAGAGTTTCAGGGACTTATTGATGACTTTTTTAATGATTGCACCTTGCTTATGGTTTCGCAGTCTACCCATGTTTTAAATAGCGCTGATTTGCTCCTGCACTTTGATGGTAGTATACTAGACAGGGTATTTCGTCGCCGTGCGAATAGGCGGTTAGTGGAGGTCGAAGTTCAATAGAACGGTGAAGATGTCGCAGGTAGTTAATTCTTCTCTCAGCGCGCTAGGCACGAGTCAGAATTTGCCGAGTTGCTTCGCTTTCATTGTGCACACTAACGTCAGTGCCGAACAGGAGCCGTCGGCCCCTTCATTCAGCGACCGGGTCGCCATAACTCAGCCGCTCCAACCCTGGCCAACTGAACAGTGTGGACAACTGGAAGACAAGAAAGCTTAAATACGCTCTCCAACGCCCTTCTCCCTAAATTCCTTACGAGGCTAGCTCTAACAGGTATGTATGCGGATTTAGCCATAGCTCATTTACGATGTGCGTGGCGGTTGAAACGCCTTGAATGCGTCGGTTTGGTGGCAGCTGTCCGGGCAGCGAATATCCTGTCGGGAAAAAGGTCATCGCTGTTATTCAGGGCATACCTTACACCGGGCCGGGCTGTCCGCGACCATTGTCTGCGCTTGTGACGGCTGGCATCTGCTTTCAGAGTGCGTAGCACGGGGTGCTATCCGTTGCGCGTCTACCACTTGTGGTATCCGTGGTATGTGTTAAGGCAAGTAGATTTTTTTCGCGGCACCGCCCGGGGGCCAAGACAACGTCGCAATTTCCTTAAGAGCATGAGAGTTCAGACTGATGATCAAATGAGAGTCTGTTCTTTTTTTTTTCCCACAAATGGCAGTGCGTTCTCACCTTTTCTGATGCTTTTTGCGCCATCGCGAGCCTGGTTCCGCGGAGTTTTGCGCCTGTCGGCATCTTATCGAGCCAGGGGAAGAAACACGCCATCTAAAAGATTCCAAGTATCACAGTTCAGACATGAACTCCTGAATTCTTTAAACGAATTTAGATAGACAGGCTTCAGACGACGCCTTAAACTCCGAGAGCGAAAGGATATCCCCGCATCTGTCCGCGGATCGGCTCCCGCCTTCGCCGTTTTTCCACCCGTAACCCTTGCCCATCTCTGCAAGCCACAGCGTAAATCATGCGCTATGACTAGCTACCGCCGGTCGCATTTTTGAACCTGTCAAAGAACACAAGCGAGACAAGTCACCAATTCATAGCCGCTTCATAGTCGCATATTACCAAGCACGGAGCAACAAACGACATGGAATCTGCAGCAAACGTGGAAGAGGGCTCTGCTGAGCCGGCGTCGCCTCAGAATTATGCTCGCAAACCGCTCAGCTGCTCAACATGTCGCATCAAGAAGATTCGCTGCGACAAGCGCATGCCATGCTACCACTGCGTCAAGGCGAATATTCGATGCACTTTCCCAGTGCAGAGAAAGCCAAGGGAACGTAAACCTCATCTCAAAAACCGGCTACCGGAGGAACGGAAAGTTGCCGAGGCCGTCGGCGATGCCTTGGCAGACAGGTTGCAGAGTCTGGAGACACAGGTCTCGTCACTACAAACACAATTGGTGGACGCGAGCAAAGGCGACAAAACGCAGCCGCCAAACTATGAGCTGGTAAAACGGATGGCATTGCGTCCGCATGCAAGCTCGACGGGCGCTGGTTCGCACATTAAATCCTCGTTCTGGGCTAGCATCAATTCTGAGGTAAGTTATTTCTCGATAGCCTTTTCTGATGGGTCACTAAACAAGTGCGTCTTCAGTTACAAAAGCAGCTCTCATCACGGCGCTCAAAAAGCATACAGCTGCAGTTTCAGTACAGTGCGCTGGCAGGGCCCAGCTTTCCTGCGCAAAATCAACCCGATGTCTCTATGCTCCTGTTCAAGTCGTTTCAAGGACTGCGACATCCTCTCCATCACCCACCGGAAACGCACATCATGCTCTTCTGGAATGTTTTCAAAGAAAACGTTGAGCCCATGGTGAGATTGCTACACAACCCAACAATGGCCAACCTGGTGGAGAGGGCGCTCTGGCACCGGCATACGCTTTCCACCGCTGAGCATGCTCTTCTTTTCTCAATATACTATGTTGCAACAGCAGCCATGGGCGAAGAAACGGTCAGTACGAACCAGTTTCGTTGCTTTCCGCGGCCACAACTAATGCCATATTTCAGATCATTCGAGAATTTTCCGTCTCCAAAGGCGCTTTGCTCAGTCGCATGCGAGTGTTGGTAGAGCAGGCGCTCGTTGCTGCCAGATTTGCTACTACAGTAGATCTGACTGTTTTTCAAGCTCTCATGTTTTTCGTGCTAGTACTTCGCAAGACAGGAGAAGCTCGAAGCGCAGGAAGTCTAGTTGGTGTCATCGTACACCTCGCTCAATGCTTACGCCTACACAAAGACGGTGCGGGAATATATGATCTTACACCATTCCAAACGGAGATGCGCCGCCGATTATTCTGGTGCGTCATTGTCCTTGATCAGCGCTCTGCAGAAGATTTGGGCACAAATCCCATGATACCCGAGCACATGTGGGATACGCCGCTGCCGCTCAATATCAACGACGACGACATCAGCGAGAGTTCGCCTGCCTTACCCGAAGAGCGAAACGGCATGACAGACATGACGTTTTGTCTCATTCGCGTACATACTATGCAAACCTCGGTGAGGATAAGGCGACTCGCCTCCGAAGAGCCTGGCCAAACAATTGAGGCGCTTGATCAGTTTTGCGAGGAAATGTGGCAAGAAACGTATGAGATGCTCAAGAAGAAATTCGTAGACCCAAACCCCAGCCACGAGCTGGCCTGGGCCGCAGAGACCATGGCGTCATGTATCATCTCCAAGATGAAACTGACAGACCAATGTTCGTTTTACTCACCTGAAGACGCGCACACAATGACCGAGTCAATGCAGAGCCGCTCCACGGCGCACCTTGCCTCGGCCATTCGCGTCATGGAACAAAACCACTCGGCCAACCTCGACGACCGCTGGGCCAAGTGGAAATGGATCTTTGTCGCCTACTCGCGCTGGCACGGCTCCGCCATCCTGTTCAAGGAAATGCTCCGCAGGCAGTGGACGCCCGTCAGCGAGCAGGGCTGGGTGACGCTGCACAAGATCATGGGCGACTCCAAGTTGGGCGAGCTCGAGTGCCTGCGGGACCAGCCGGTGATGCCGCTGCCCTTTGGCTTCATCTACGAGCTCACCAGAAATTACCGAGAGTCCGAATATGCGAGACTGCGCGGCCAGCCAGAGGAGGCGCGACGGCTGTGCGACGAGGCCGTGCGCGACAACGGGCAGCACCAGTACGGCGCTAGCTGCGGCGATCGCCCCGGGGTTTCGGCCTCATCTCTGGAGCGCTGGCAGCGGGCAGCAGGCCTCGTTCACACGGTCGAGGATATGTCCGCGCAAGTACCGCGCGGCGTTATCGCATCCTTGGAAGATGAAGAAAGCATCGCAGGGTTCGGTAATATGTTTGCCGTCACGCAATCAATACCCGAGGCATCCAATCGTGGGATGCTACCCACAGCACCGTTAGGCTATGACGCTGGGACTGAGCCGTGGCTAGCGGGGGAGGTTATGCCAATGGAATACATGGAAAATATGCTGGACGAGCTGTTCTAGCAGGTGTTGTCTTGTGGCGTTGGCACATCTACGGATCTAGAACTCGCGACGCCTCTCCCGTCTACACATTCCAGCGCCTTCGAGATGTATTTTAATGCCTCATCGAGTATACTATCCGTTGCCATGAACTAACTTGTTCTCAAGCAGCCTGCGTGGATGGCTCATTGATCGCAAAGCAGGCTCTGTTGCTGTGTCTGTATCTGTTGCCGCGCGGTTTGAAGTGCGCGCATGAACTCAATTAAATTTGCTATTATCTCTAAAAACTCGCAACGAGAGTTTGTCCTATGATGTAATTTACTTTCAAATTTCTCAGCCATTCCCCTCGAGCAAGTGAGCGTGCCGCGACTCCCGATCGACGGGCCGTAGGGCCTAGGATCGCTTTTGCAGTGTCGCCGTTTCGCCGTTTCGGCAACTTCTAGTCGCCACACGCTAGCGAGCAATGTTTCCGACCGGTGTGATCGGCTTCACCACTTGAGTTTCCTTGCGATAATTTTATGTTCTAAGCAGCGTAGACGATACGACCCTAGTGGAGAGACCTGACGTAGTATTTCTTTTCGTGTAGAGCTGCCGCAGATTGTCTTATAAAGGTCGCGGCCGTTCCCTCAAACGTCCTGCGTGTTTCTGTAGACAATTAATCATACTCCTTCCTATTTAGCAGCAATTTACATATCCGCCGTGTTTGCAAGAAAATGGCCAAGAGCGGGCACACTCCCTTCGGTGGACCTTACGGGCGCCGCCTCTATGTCAACGTCGTCGACGAGACCGCCAAAGCTCATCCTGATCGAGCATGGATCTATGCGCCACGCTCCTCGGATGAGCGGGATGGCTGGAAAGCCATTACTTGGCGGCAGCACGCCAACGCCGTGAACCGCACAGCCAACTGGCTCGTCGAGCGGTTCGGTAAACCGGAGCACAAGTCATTTCCCAGCCTTGCCTACGTCGGACCAAACGATGCCCGGTACCTGGTGCTCTTTGCCGCAGGTGCGAAGGCTGGCTACCAGGTTAGTACCAAGTGTTGCGACTTTTTTTGGTGGCGCGAGTGGCTAACATGGGGGCTAGATCATGTTCCCGTCTACACGCAATAATACGGAAAGCCAAGTCTCACTACTTCAAGTAACAAAATGCCAGAAACTACTGTATAGCAAGGAATACGCCAGGAGAATCCAGCCTTGGGTGCAGGAGTCTGGCGTCGGAGCGATGGCGATGCTGGGCCTCGACCAAGTATTGGACGATGCGCCTGCGCCTATTCATCCCTACAACGAGACATTCGAGTCGGCCGAGTTCGATCCTGTAGTGATAATGCACACGAGTGGCAGCACTGGTATTCCAAAGCCTATTTACTGCAAACAGGGTCTTTTTACATCGGCGGATAACTATCACAATTTTCTAGAGTATGAGGGCTCTACCTTTGTCATGGAGGCCATGGCAACCTGTTCCAAAAACACGTATTGTCCACGTACGTTTAGCTTGCATGCATCTCGGCGCCTTCTCTGCTAACAGCCCCCCTAAAGTGCCGCTTTTCCATGCGTTTGGTCTGTACTGCTTTGTCAACATCCCGACATTCTGGGGCAAGCCGATGACGCTCGCGATTGCCGACAAGCCCTTGACAGCTGAGAATGTCGTGAAAGGCTACGAGGCTGCCGACTGCGATGCTGTGTTACTCCCACCGTCCACTGTGGAGGATATAGCGAGGCTCGACGGCGGTGTTGAGAAGCTGAAGCAACTGAGTTATGTCTGTTGCGGCGGTGGTGAGTTATTCCCGCTGCCATTCTACAACAATTGACTCCCGCTGCTCACACAATCGCTTAGGTGGTATTTCGAAGCAGGTGGGTGATGATCTTACGTCACAGGGTGTCAAGCTCAATAACTGCATTGGGAGCACCGAGTAAGTCTCGCGACATGAGAGCAGAGTCTGCCGAGCCTAACGCTGTCAGGTACCATATTTACCCTCTGTATTGGCAGACCAATTACAAGAACTGGGATTGGTTTATTTTCGACAACAAGCTATTTGGCTGCAAATATGACCACGTCGGCGAGAACATCTACGAGCAGACCATTGTTCGACAGGAGCCGTTTCAGTCCATCTTCTACACGTTTCCCGACGCGACCGAGTACAAGACGGGCGACCTGTTCGAAAAGCATCCAACTCTGCCAGGGCACTGGCGCTCACAGGGCCGCTTGGACAACATCATCGTCTTCAGTAATGGCGAGAAGCTAAACCCGATCAGCATTGAAACAACCGTGTCTATGCATCCCGATCTTCGGCAGGCGCTCGTTGTCGGCCACGGCCACTTCCAAGCCGGCATGATTCTGGAGCCTGTGCAATGGCCGCTCGACGAGGCGCAAAAGGGAGCGCTCATTGAGAAGGTCTGGCCAGTCATCGAAAAGGCCAACGCAGCAACCGTTGAGCATGGGCGTGTTGCTCGTCATCTTGTCACTTTATCGAACCCCGAAAAGCCTTTTCTCTACTCTCCAAAGGGCTCCTTGCGACGTGGTGCCGTGATCAAGATGTACAAAAAGGAAATCGATGATCTCTTCTCGGCACAAGAGGTCATTGAGGCAGCTCAGCTGGACACTACTAACGTCGAGAGCCTGACTACGGGCATTCGATCTCTTTTCAACGGAGCTTCGCCTGGAGATGCCATGGAGGATGAAGACGACTTTTTTCTGCAGGGAATCGATTCACTGCAAGTTATTAACATTGCCAAAAGAATTACCGCGGGTCTGAAGATTGCTGGGGTCGCCGAAGATTTGGCATCTCTCGCACCGCGGGACGTATATGCGCAGAGCACCGTTACCAAGTTGTCAAAATTTCTGTTCGATCGGATCCACGGTAGACAGAGTAACGGGGTACACAGACAAACTGAAGTCCTCCAAGCTTTGGTGGACAAGTATAGCGCCGGTCTTGCCAAGAGCAGCGACAGCCGCCCGCCGGCGAAGTCTACGGGCAAGACTGTTGTTCTGACTGGATCAACTGGTAGTCTCGGATCTTATTTCCTTCACTTCCTGATCCACGACAATCAGGTCGCAAAGGTTATTTGCCTGAATCGGTCCGATGACGGCGGTCGGGCAAAGCAGCTCGAAGCCAATAGAGAACGTGGCCTGTCTACCGTTTTTGACAAGGTCATCTTCTTGCATGCTGATCTCTCGCGGCCGGACTTGGGCCTGAAGGCAGATGATCTCAGAGAGGTACAGCAGTCGGTCGATTGCATTATTCACAACGCTTGGCCGGTCAACTTCAATATTGCGGTCCAATCGTTTGAGGGCCACATTCGTGGCGTTCGCAACCTGATTGACACTGCGCAAAAGGCTACTGTGAAGGCTTCGATCACTTTTATTTCGTCGATCGGGACCGTCGATAAATGGTCTACGCAGTCTGCCGTCCCAGAGACCAACTTGACAGACTTCAGCCTCGCGTCGATGGGTTACGGCCAGTCCAAGCAGGTCAGCAGCATCGTGCTGGACATTGCCGCGAAGCTTGCTGGTGTTCCTGCCGCCGTGGTACGTCTTGGTCAGGTGGCTGGGCCGACGACACAGCAGGGCTCTTGGAACGTTCATGAGTGGCTGCCGACGATCATCGAGTCCTCGGTTCAGCTGGGTTCTTTGCCTGAAAGCCTGGGTAGCATGGCGGTTGACTGGGTGCCTGTCGACAAAGTTGCGCGCACCATCCTCGACATGGCAGCTTATACTTCCGAGGCTACAGACTTTAGCAGCGGGGCAGAATTCTTCAACCTCGTCAATCCCAAGACAGCCTCTTGGTCGACGATTGCGCCTGCCGTGGTCAGCTTCTACGAGCAGAGAGGCAAGAGGCTGCAGTTAGTGAGCCTCGATGAATGGACCAAGGCTGTCGAGAATGCGCCGGCTTCGTCCAGCCTCTCGGCGATTAAGCTGCTCGATACGTACAAGGCCATGGCGGAGGGTGCAGAGAACGGTCCCGGCGCAAGGTTTGCGACGGACAAGGCGCAGGTGGCGAGCAAGACACTGGCAAGCATGGAGGCAATTACACCGGAACTGATGGCTTTGTGGTGCCAGCAGTGGAATTTTGCGACGTAGATCGATTGCGTCGTTTATTCTTTTTTGTCTTTGTTCCTTTTTTTTTATTCTGTTCTCGGCCAACAGAAATAAACTTTGCGACATTATGAAAAGCATTGCGCCTTAGTCTTCAGCCTCAAGTCCACACACTCGCGATACCAACTGCCGGTGCAGCCACATCTGCCACCATGCCGTGGCCGACACTTGACGTGTAGCAAGCTATTTGGCTCCTTATATGCTCGCGAATATTCAGTACACGAATAGATCAAAGAAGCACGTCCAGGATATACCCATTTCACCGGAGCGAACGGACTGTTAGAACCGCTGCTCTTCATTACATGATCACGCAGGTTGACAGGATCTAGGCCAACAGGCTCCAGCCGGATCGGCAATCTAGTGCACACAAAAGAAGCAACAGAGTGTGCTGATCCAGGCCAGCCGTCGCAGCCCCCACGTAAAGTGTCAATTTAAATATTTTTCCGACGATGGACCAGCTGTCAATGGGCCTCGCATGTTTTGCCTGCTTCTACAAGCCTCAACAGCCATGGCCGTTGTATTGCTTTGGCCTCTTTTTCCAGGCTTCGAGTTATATCGGTGTGCGGATAACACGCCTGGCAGTGTTCGGCGTACAGTTTTGGGCACCTGGCTAGCCAGCTTCCTCGAGCCTCCAAGAGGCTTGCCCGTGGCTCAAATCAGCCATCCCATTGGCTTATCTGTGCGAACCACGAAAGGCGGCCGAACCAGCATAGACTTCATCAGCCTGCCTTGTTAATTTGGGTCAATCTATTTCTTGGGCCATGGGCGGTGCCGCCTGAACCGGCTTGGCTAGAGCCAGGCAGGCAGCGCACTGGCTGTGTCAAGATGCCAAAAAAAGGTGGCTTGCAAATAGTCCACTGGGGCTAATGCAGGGGAAATTACGCACACCATCAAGCTCGCTCGGTGAATGGTGAAAGATGGAAGCGATGCGCTCAACGGGCGCCGAGGTTGCTTTTGCGGGAGAAGTGCTCTTGTCTCAATTGGTTTCCTTGTTGAGAATTAAGGCCAGACAATGCCGCCGCTCCGAGTCTGCATCGTGGTTTCCTGCAGCAGGCATCTTTGACGCCCACTAAGTTAGAGAAATTCTTCGCATTACCCTCGGTCTGCCAACGGCGGCGGTGGGCACCTTCTAATATCGACGCTAAATTGCCCTGCTCTTAGCTGGGCACGTTTCTCTTGGGCAGCCAGGTCAAGAGAGGCTGCGACGCCCGCACACGAAGGATTTTTATTACCTAGTTACCGGAAAACAAAACTCACCTAATGTACCCGCTCGGGTCGGCCTTCTTGGTAACGTTGGCATTCAGAGACCCTTGTCGCCATGCGAGGTGGCTAGCGCCATCACATCTCCGCCCACAGCCTTACTTGGTCACCATTCACTCAGGTGCATCTCCACATGGATGTCGCCGAGTGGTCTCCTGCGGGAGCCTTTGTCGAAAAAGGTCTCTTGCGCCGCTGCTGCTGCCTTTGGCTCCATATGCCCTCTAGGCACTGATGAAGAAAAGCAAGCACCTTTGCTCATGTGGCTTACAGGAGCCAAGCGGGGGCTGGCAGGGGAAGCAGCAGCAAATCAGACTCGATCAAGGTATCCAGCCTATTGGTAGCTGGACGCCTCGATTGGCTCCAGACCGGGGAGGGCATTACAAGCAATCATTCCGAGGTCCCGTCGCATGCTGGGGACATCAGATGGCTTGCGATGTCGCGCCACGGCTTGGCCTGGGCGGCCCTTTCTCCGACTCGCCGGAGTTGAGTCGAAAGGAGAGCGCTTGTAATGATAAGGGCGCCACGCGCAGTATTCTCGCGCCGCTTGACCTTTTCCTGTCAACCATCCCATCTCGCCTCCATTGCTCGTTGTATCTTTTCAAGAGCCCCTTTGAGCTCGTCCACTGACGTATCGCACGTCGTCCACATTCCTTTTTACTTTGCTAAATAGTCATTCGTTCTCTGAGCAATATGGGTCCTTTCGCAACCTCACTGGCCGTGCTGTTGGCCGGCGCCAGCACCGCTTCAGGCACCGTCTTCTCCCTGAAGGAGACGTATGATGTGTCCAACTTTTTCAACGAGTTTGATTTCTTTGAGGTATGGGTTCCTTCATGGCCTTGAGCTGTTCTATCGAGTGCTGACAAGAACGTTCAGAGCAGGTGGGGCGGAGACGATCCCAACCTGGGCTTCGTCAACTACAAAAGCCGCAAAGACGCATTTGCCAGTGGTCTGATCAAGTACGAAGGAGATAATGTCTATATTGGTGTCGATCATGAGAACAAAAAATGGTCCCCCGATGACAAGGGTCGTCCCAGTATCCGTCTCGAGTCCAAGAAGGACTACACGAAGGGTCTCTTCATCGCCCGCTTCAACCACCTCCCCAAGTCGGCTTGCGGCACCTGGCCGGCATTGTAAGTGACCCTTCTCGTGTAATTTCCATGTCTGATCCCACACTAACTCTTCTTGCTGCAGCTGGACTTACAGCCCAGCCAGCGGATGGCCCAACGGTGGCGAGGTTGATATCTATGAGAACTGGAGCCTTGCTACGCAGAACCACCCTACTTTCCACACTGGCCATGTGGAGGATGTCGGTCGCTGCGTCATCAACTCGGCTGGTAGCACGGGCTCGATGCTGCGACCTGACTGCTCCAACGATCCCTACAACCTCGGCTGCAACGTCGTCGACACGCAGGGACCTTGGGGCTCCTCGGACGGCGGTATCTGTACGTACTTTTGCACATCCTGTATGCGAATGGGGCTAACTAGACCTCATAGATGCCATGGAATGGACGGATAGCTACATCCGCGTCTTTACTTGGTCTCACGGCAATGCCCCCAGCAACATCGACTCCAAGCATCCCGACACTGCTGCCTGGGGCAAGCCCGTCATCGAGGTCCACGACGGCCTCTGCAACATTAAAAGACAGTTTGGTCCCCAGAAGCTTATTCTCAACATTGATTTCTGCGGTACTGCTGTGGACGCCACGTGGGGCCAGGAGTGTGCCGCCAAGACTGGCGTAAACGTGTGCCAGGACTACGTGCGCAACAACCCCGAGGAGTTCAAGGATGTCTACTGGAAGGTCAAGGACATCCGCTACTTCGAGCAGGGCTTCATCCCAGATCCCACCTCGTCCTCTACCACGACGACGTCCACCTCTACCACAACTTCGTCGACCAGCACCTCGTCTAGCACCACGACGTCTACGACGACTTCCACTACGTCTAGCACCACCACCAGCTCGACCACCACCAGCTCTGTTCCCACTAGCACCAGCACCTCGTCGTCCACCACCACGCCTACCTCCTCCAGCTCCAGCTCCAGCTCCAGCACTATCAGCTCTACAAGTTCCTCTACTCCCACCTCGTCTAGCACGTCTTCCACCACCACCGACAACAGCAGCAGCAGCAGCAGCAGCTCGAGCGCGGGTGGTAGCAGCTCCTCGACTTCCGCGGTGACCACCAGCAACCCTACCAGCACAAGCAGTGACACCACCTCCTCCTCGGTGCCTCCCACAAGCAGCAGCGACTCGTCCTCGGTGACCTCCTCCTCTGCCGTTACTACCTCTTCGTCTTCTACTGTTCCCACGTCGTCCTCCACCGAGTCCAACTCGTCCTCGTCGACCGCCACCACGACCGACTCCTCATCTTTTTCATCTACGCAGCCCACCAGCACTAGCTCCTCATCCACGTCAGGCTCTGCAAGCACCTCTTCGACTCTTCCCGGCACCACCACTGGTGCCCCCGTCACGACGGGCTCCTCGTCGAGCACTTCTGCCCCGGCTGTGACCACCTCGTCGGAGGAGTGGACCACTTCTGTCGTCTACACGACCACGACCTACACAGTCACCAGCTGTGCTCCCACCGTCACCAACTGCCCCGGCAAGGGCCACGTCGTGACCGAGACGATCCCGCTGTACACCACCATCTGCCCCGTGACCCCCACCGCCACCGCCGCGCCGTCGCCCTCGAGCAGCGCTCCCGGCCAGCCCGAGACCATCACCACAAAGGTCACCAAGGTCTACACCATCACCAGCTGCGCCCCGACGGTTACCAACTGCCCCGTCGGCAAGGTCACCACCGAGGTCGTCACTAGCACTGTCTGCCCCGGTTGCAGCAAGAACACCGACAAGCCCAGCGCTTCCTCCACCGAGGCGGGCTGCCGTGGTGGCAACTGCGCCACTGGTGTTCCCGTGATGATTGAGACATCCACCGGCCTCACTGCTTCGTCGTCGGTCCCCAAGGCCTCCAGCAGCATCCAGTCGCTGCCGTCTACCGGCGTGTCCACTGGCGTGTCCAGCGTCACTCCCTCTGCTTCTTCGCACGTTGCGTCGGCTTCTTCGCAAGTCGCCTCGACTGGCATCGCTTCCTCCAGCACCCGCCAGCCCACTGGCACCCAGACTCAAGTCCCGACTACTGGCCTCGCCAGCCCGAGCAAGTCTGTGTCCAGAGCGGTCGCCGTCATCGCCGGCATGCTGGCCGCTGCTCTTCTCTTGTAACGTGCAGAAGGAATAAGCGCGGTTCCTTTCCAAACCAATGAGCCAGTTTTATGTGAATTCTTTATTCTCTTCACCATAATCTATTTTTCTCTGCATTACTCTGATGAATCGATAGAAGATGCTGCGCGCCAGGCACTAGCGCCAAGCACCATCGTAATGTAGCCTCACATAGACTAATTAATTTATGACTAGTCTGTTGCACAACTATTTAACACCTGATCGGATGCAAACGTGACCACGGTGAGCAGGGCCAGAGCCAAGGCATCTCAGTGATAGTGCTCAGTCATTTAAGTATAAGTGCCGCATTGACATGGTTGGTGGTTGTCTCTACGTATCATGCATCTCTACATCGGGTCACGAACACGTCGGTGGCGGTGGCTAGTAAATATTTACATTTCTGCATTCCTAGATGTACTACTTCATCTCGTGAACTCATCGCGCACGCGCATTCCATTTACATCTAGTTGCGGACCTTGAAGGGGTGCGCCTCCGTGTTGAAGACAAACTGGTTGGGGCTGTCGGCCTTGACCTGGACCGGCGTGTCGTCGACAAAGATGAGGTACAGGTACTTGAGCGTCTCGGCGAGGAAGAAGGACTGCTGAAAGTCGTCGAAGCCGCCGCCGTCGGCCTTTGTGACGTCGCGGATGCCCGAGTAGCCGCTGCCGGCGCGGCACTTGCTGGCGATGGCGTTGAAGCCCTGCCAGGCGAGGTCCTGGTACTTTTTGTCGCCGGTGGCGCGGTAGGCGTAGTAGAGCGACTCCATCGTCTCGGGGCGCAGCACGTAGTCGGCGCCGTCGACCCAGAAGCCAGCCTTGGCGTAAAAGTCAGCCTGGTCGGCGGGCGGCTGGCCGCCGGGGTTGGCGGCGTCGACCCAGCGGAAGACTTCGGGGCCGATGCCGCTGGCGGTGGCGTTGTAGGTCTGGAAGTACGACTCGGCGAGCTCGATACCGAACTTGGTGTACTTGTCCTCCTTGAGGACGAGGCCGGCGAGGATAAAGTTGCCGCCGGCAAAGCTGGTCACTGTAACGCGGTATTAGTATCGTGCACGTGAGGTCCTTGGGTGGGGGTAGGTGTTCTTACGGTGACCGGTGACGGGCTGCGTGGTCTGGCCGTCAAACTGGCTCAGGAATGTGAGGTCCTTGCGGGAGGTCGGGTGCGAGGCGAGGTGCTCCATCGTCGAGTCGGCGGCGGCGATCCAGCGGTCGCGGTAGAGGCCATAGCTCTTGGGGTCGTAGACGTACATCTTGATGAGGTACTCGTAGAAGCTGTCATCGCCGCCGGACCAGCCGCCGTGGCTGTTGAGGAACGTGCCGTCCTTGGTGCTGATATCGGTGCCGACCAGACCGGGCCAGGCCTCGGGGCTGCCCTTGGGCGCGAGCAGGTGCGCCTCGCACCGGTCGGCGAGCTGCGCATACTTGGGGTTGCCCGTCAGGTCGCTCAGGCGCGTCCACTCGAGGATCAGGGTGCCGACCTCGGCCAGGTTGCTGCTGGAGGCGCCGCTGATGCTGCGCGCGGGGTTCAGGACCAGGTAGCCGTCGGCAATGCCGCTCGGCGTGTCAAAGGCGAAGCTGATCGTGTCGGCCAGGCTGGCGGCCTGGGTGAGTAGGGCGTCGACCTTTTTGGGGTCGGTGGCCAGGCGCTTGTACGGACCCTTGAGCAGGTCGTAGGCTGCAAGGAAGTTAGGGAACTGTCGCATGAATTGCTTGGATGGGTGTGCATACCGCTGAGGAGACCACCGATGTAGCGAATCGTGGTTTCAAAGAGAGAGATAGTCTCGTTCTCCTTGCGCGTGGTGGTAAAGTCAACGCTAGGAATAAAGTCGAGGATGGTGTTGACAATGTCCTTGTAGTTCATGACAATGGCAGTGTCGAGGGCGTCAATTGGCGTGAGGCCCCATTGAGCTCTGTGTGGTGTTGGTTAATGCTGTGCTACGTGACTCGGCAATCTAGTTTCCAGTACCTGTCGTCCTCGAAGGTGTTGCTGATGGGGTGCAGGTCATCATGAGGGAAGGCATATTTGTAGTAGCCGGACCAGGCAGTCTGAAAAGCGGCGCGGACAGCGCTGGCACGACCGTGGTCGGGAGCAGGAGCGCGCTGCTCGTTGGCAGGGAGGGCGAGAGCCTGGCTCAGCAGAGCAGCAAGCAGGTACGCAGAGGTCTTCATGCTGGGCTCGGTGGGATCGATGAAGGTGGGTTACAAGGAAAGATGGCAGACAGCCATGCAAGGTGTGCGGGTGCAGCGAGCTTTATCTGCGAATGTCGCAGCCGTGGTAGCTCGGGGGAAGCTGGAGGTACTTTTTGTGCTTCTCTGTTTACTCCGCACGAAAAGAGATGACATTGTCTCTGATTTGGGGGAGATGCGTTGTAACCTGTGGAAGTGATGGAATACGACACTACAAGTGGCTAGCGGCGTGCAGATCAGCCTGGGGATTGCCCGTAAAGGCTTAATCCGCAGCGAGAGATGCAGCGGTCTCTTGTTTAACGAGCGGGGATGCAGGTGAAGGAGGATGGTCTCTGCCGGTGCGAGCGGTGGTGCAAGGAAAAGGCAGCTAATGATGGCCAAGAGCTGCTAAAGCCGGACAGGTGTGGCTTCATCTCGGCCCTATTCTATCGAGCATCGGTGGACACGATGTGGGGGGCAGCGGCGTAAAGTTGAAGGAAGAGCTGTGAGTTGCGGGAGTTGTAGCCGGTGTAAAGGGTTCGTCTTTGCTCCCTGTTGTCCTGACGCTGATGGATTTGCATGCGTGCCAGTGCTGAGTGAGTTTTTGTGAAGCAAATCGCGGTACAGAGAGCCTGGAGCCGTCGTGAGACAACGTCTATGATGCTCCGAGCTAGATGGTGGCGGCCCAGGCGGATGAGGCTGGCCGGGGTTGAGATGCGGGGTTGGCCGGGGAAGCTCGGTGCGGAAGACGAAGTGCCGACGAAGGATGGCTCGGCTGATACGAGATGATGTTATTAATACTGGTAATCATGATGAGCTGTTTTTTGCGGCCAGTACAGACTGTCTTTATGCAGGCAGTCAACAGCCCATGATGCGTCACGGCCATTGAGCCGCATTTGAGCAATTAAGGTACGAACATGTTTACAATCGGGTGAGAGTCTCGCGCTCACTTACGAAGATTCTATGTGAGAGCAGCGTCTTTCGAGTCACCGTGTGATTCCAGCGGACCCAAATGATGTCAATCAAATCGCGTTGCATTAAATCGAGAACTGCATTAAGGCTGCTACCCTGCAGACGCGATGGTCCAGCGGAGTTGCAACGATCTAACGCTTGGTTAAAACAGGAAGGACGAAGGTTTATCCCAGGCGTCTACTCAACATTTCTTGGTAGATTCTAGTTTTGGTCGTGTTTTTAGAGCCTGTGTTGAACTCTGGCGGTCGATTGACGTTTGCACGGGGAGTGATGACATTGACACATTGATTTTGGCGAAGTGCGGCACGACTCAAGCTCAAATACATTTAATGTCGTCTACCTTTAGAGCATCGATCTAAGTCCTCAAGTACCTTCTAGACATATGAGATATTTTTTACTGTTTACGACACCTCTGTATTGTACAAAAGTCGCCCTCCCATATGGCTGTGAGTACGTTCCTGCCTACGGCTACCCTGAACAGCTGGGGAGGGTACTGTTAGGCAGCGTTGATTTCGCGCGGCGCTTCCGCAGCTAGGTGAAGCCAATCATTTGCAGTTTTGTTCAGCCATTGCTTGCACTGTACTCCGTAGCGCCAGACGGATCTAAGGTTCAACGGATTCAACGTCATGACGAGACGAACTCTCGTATCTGTAGAAATGCACCCCCACCAATACGGGCCAGGAGCGGAGCGTCCCGCGCAGAAACTCTATCGCTAATCTGCATGTACAGCCTCATCGCAGGGAAGTGAGGGCACAAGGCTGGGGTAGGCGGCGGCAGTGTGTTGGACGATTATGAGTTGGAAGTGCAGGCGTAGCAGTAACAGGCTGGTAGTATCAAAATGGTACCACGCAGACCAGCGAAGCAAGACAGACCACTCGGGCGCGATGGCTACTAGTAGTCAGTCTGATGACTGTGGCCTAATAAAACAAACACGGGCGGGAGCGGCACGGAGCGGAAAGGGGCAGACGGGCTGCGACACGGCGTGTCTGGACCAAAATAACAACACCAGCAAACTGCAGTTTTGTCAAGTTGACCTCGCCAGCGATACCGAGATTCATCCTTTTTATTTTTGTTTTTTACATGACTACCGATATCCTGCAAAAGTTCTAATGGCGATCAGCGCAAACATCAAACAAGTGCATCTGCAACAGCGGCGGCCCGGCCCACGTGAGAAGATGCCGAGTCCAGATGCTGGACAGAGCAGAGCCAAATGGAAAGGAAAACATGCGTATTTGTTAGTTTCAAAAGCAAGGAAACCAGATTTCGACTGGTTGATTGTGACGGCGTCGCCCTGTGGTTGCAGCGACTTGTTGAGACAGGGTCGCGACGGTCAAGCGGAACAGGGCCAGACTGCAAACTGCCCAAGTCAGGAACAGCACAATGAAAGAAAAAACAGGGAACAGAGCGGGTCTCGACAGCAGATGGGCGAATGAAGAGAGCGAGAGGCGTTGCTAGTTTGAACAGGGAACAAGGAGATGGCTTGGGGCCAAGTGGGAACCGCTCCAGACAAGGCTTGGACAGGCAACAGGGCTTGGACAAGACCTGGACAAACGGTACCTGATTGGGACTTGCTGACCACTGACAAGCCACTGAGCAAACGCTGAAGGAAAAGCTCGCGAGACCGCTGACAGCCAGGCCAGGTCTGCGATGTGCCTCGCGTTTGGTTTCTTGTTGCAAAATGCCCCGCGCGTCACTTGCTGCTCAGATGGGCTGCATCTCGATTGACTCACCTCGGACAGCCCGCCTCTTCTTTCCATTGTTCCCTTTTCGCAATGAATAGTAAGCCCGCCCATCAGGAAATTACGCGCGCTAACGTTGCGGCACTAACTCCAACCAAGTCACCAGTAGCGTCGCGACATGGCTCCGACAGGCTGTACCTGGCCGCTACCTACTGATACTGGTACGTGCTTGCTTGCTTGCTTGCCCACCTCGAGCTTGTCTCTTATTAGGAGCGAGCAAAAGCCCTCCTCCTCAGCAGCAGACCCTGGCCACTTAATATAAACAAATTAATACCCGCCGCCCTCGTCCCTCTTCCTCTCCTCTTTTTCCCCTTCTCCTCTCTCAGCCTGATTTCATCACTGTATATTCCGAACTGGTTGCGCATCCTTCCCTGCAACTCACAAACCACTTTCGTTACCGGACTGTCAGCATCACATTTCACAATGCAGGCCACTTTTGCTCTCCTCTCCTTTGTCGGCCTCGTCGCCGCCCAGGGCTTCTCCTCGGCCCCTCCCTGCGCCGTGAGTACATACCAAACAGCACCGCCATGTTGCTGCGTTCTGGTCGAGCAATACCACTGACCCTCTCCCTTCCCACAGCTCGGCTGCATCCTCAAGGCCATCCCCGAGACGGGCTGTTCCCTCAATGACACCGACTGCCTCTGTCGCAAGGAGAAGCAGGCCCAGCTGCAGGCCGCCGCCGGCGACTGCCTCATCGCCCAGTGCAGCGCCGCTGACCTGACCAAGGCCGAGAACCTCGCCAAGGACGTCTGCAGCCAGCTCGCCTCGACCTCGCAGGCCACCGTCACCATCACCGCCGGCGCCTCGTCTTCGTCGTCTTCGTCCTCGGCGTCGTCCGCCTCTGGCAGCAGCGGCAGCTTCGTCGCTGGCGCCTCCCACTCTGGCTCGGCGACCACCACCGACTCGGCCTCTTCTTCCTCCTCCTCGGCGTCGACCAGCGCGGCTCTCAACAGCACCACCTCGGCCTGGACCAACTCGACCACCGTGACCACCGTGACGACTGGCACTACTACCACCAGCACCACCTCGGACGACAGCAGCGCGACCGTCACCACCACCACCACCGCCACCCCCAGCGCTACCAAGACGCCCAACGCTGCGGCTGGTACCGCTGCCGGTGCCCTCGTCGCCGTTGTTGCCCTTGCTTTCGCTCTGTAAATGGGGAGCAGTGGACATGTTCTTTCGACTGTTTATGTTTACGTTTTACATATAAAACACCTGGATCTGTTGACAAAACTGGCGTTGCGCTGGACTACTAGAAAGCTAATACTTTAATGCAATAATACCCATTCAAGAACCACAACCTTGCACTCGAACCTGCATCATTCTCGAATGAGAAATCCTGGTGATGTTGTGTTTTGCCACGGACACTAGCCACGCGAATAATGGCACCATTAGAGAATGTAAGGAGTTGTGAAAAAACCAACGCTTGTGAATTATGTACTTTGACTGTCACTAGTAAATGTCCCAAGTGCATTGTCCATGCACAGGTATCTATATCCATCTATGAATGTCCCCATCTATCGCCCGACTAATACCCACCCATGGAACACATGCGCTGAAACGCCGCCGCCACCCGCACGCTGCCGACATCGACGAAGCGGTAAAACACATCTGCGACGCACAGCGTCACTGCAAAGTTAAAGGCGCCCGACAGCACCATCGCCGTCGCCCAGTCCCTGTCCGTCTCGTCGCCCGTCCGCGCCAGCATCCACGGCGTCACGACGTAGCCCACCGCGTGCAACACCGGCCCGTGCACAATGTACAGCGAGTAGCTGATGGTGCCCAGGTACTGCGCCGTCGACGTCAGGAACGGCCGCTGCAGCGTCGCGCTGCTCGACACGGCGACGAGGAACAGCACGGCGCCGGCGCCGTGCACGTAGCGCTTCCCGTCGCCCGTCCAGCTCGGCACCAGCCACTCCCAGACCAGCATGAAGCCCGGCGTCTCCTCGGGGTGCGCCGGCGGACACGACATGAGGTACATGCCGGCCAGGGCGAGGAGCATGATGCCCAGGCCCTGGATCATGCGGCGCTCCGCCCGCGGGGGTCTTCGCGGCACGTCCTCGCGCTTGGCCTCGACATCCTCGTCGTCAATGCCCAGCGAGTCAGCCATCGGCGGCGGCATCGCCGCCTTGGCCGCCGCGTCCCTGCGCATGAGGTCCAGCTCGGCGAGCATGGCGCCTGTCATGAACAGCACCACCTCCCACCGGTCAAAGCGCAGCGAAAAGACCGTCAGCAGGGTCATGATGGCGAGGCGCGGGCCGACGCGGCAGCAGGCGACGGCGGAGAGACTCAGCGAGACGATGAGCGAGGCGCGGAACTCGAGCGGCACCGTCCACAGGTGCGGGTCGTAGTGCGTCCAGAACGGCTGCTTCCACGGGTCGATGAGCTGTATCATCTGCTGTCGCCAGTCGCGCAGCGTCCCCATCAGCGTGTCCTGCCGACCCGGGTGAAAGTCGGCCCAGTTGAACACGCCCTCCAGGGTATCAATGTTGTGCCGCGCGGGCTCAAAGACGCCCGCGTACGTGAGCAGCGCTGTCGTGAACGTGGCGGCCAGTGCGGGAAGCCACAGGCGGACGCCGCGACGGAGGAGGCTGGAGGCGACGGCGGGTGCGAGCTCGGCCTGGCGGTGTTCCCGCATGAGTCGAAGCGGCTTCATGGCGTTGACGTAGCCTCCGATGAGGAAGAAGATGCCGACCATGGCGTGGCCGGCGTGGACGAGCCGCACAAAGGGCAGCTGGAGGATGTGGAGGTTCTCGCCTTCCTCTGCGTGCCAGCCGTACCCGTCCTCGACGATTCTGCTGTAAGCCCATGTCGAGTGGAAGATGAAGACGATGACGGCGGCGATGCCGCGGACACCAGAGAGATAGGCCGTTGCGGATTGCCCTCGCGAGGGTTTTGGCGTCGTGGTAGTGTGGTGGTTGGCGCGGCCGCCGGGAGACGACGACCGTCGGGGGCTGGTAAGGTGCGATGCCACAGCGCCGGTCGACCTGACGGCCTTGGAGACGGAAGCAGCGCGGTTCTTGAGGTAGCGTCCGCATAGTACGGCCGTGTCGTACATGGTTTGCGTCTCCGGTGGGAGCAGCAGGTCTCGCTTCTCGTTGCGAGGGTCCATTGTGATGCGCGAATGGTTTGGAGGTGGGCTGCAGAAGCCGGTGATTCTGTCGTAAAAACGACAAGTTTGGATTAAAAGAAGCAAACGAATAGAATAAATAAAGGAACAAAGATGAGTTAATATCAAGCAAAGGAACGTATGAGAAATGTCGACGTTGGCGGTGTCGATTTGTCACCGTCGTCGCAGCCAGGGCGATCTGGGTTTCGGTGAAAGCCCCAAACGTATCTGGCGGCGTTTTTTATACCGCCGATAGATGAACTTTATAGATGAACTTTAACAAGAAGGAAAATAACAGGAAAAAAGGAAACCAAATTAATGAGTGAGCAATGAGAGAAGCGAGAAAACAGAAGGGAAAGGGGAATGCTATGATCGTCAAGCAGGGGCGGGTGTCTACACTATTTGAGAAGGATTGACGGTTACACTTTTTTGCAATCTACATTACTGGTAATTAGCAACGTGGTCCCGCGGTTTTTCTCTCGTTCTGGGATAGGCGCAAGCAAGGTGGCCCATGTTCCTACCAGTAGTTAGTTCTCCTCCCTCCTTCAAAATTGGCAACCTTCGCTTGGCTTCTGATGGCAACGGGGCCGAGGGGGGAGACAATCGCAAGGGCCACAGGACCCGTTTAGTGACCACCCCGACTCGAACTGGGTGACTGAGTGACTGGTTGACTGGGTCAACCTCTCTCAGCTCGGCGCCCAGCGGCCCCCTGGCGTTGCGCCCTCAAGCCATGCGCAGAGCGCCGTTGTGGAGATGCTCTGTTCCAGAACAAGTTGTGATGTTCGCAACAATGGGCCAGTTTTTATGGCTCTCTTTTGCGCAGACCCGGCACACTGTCGCAGGCTCTGTCGATCGCCTGTCTAGATCCAAGCGTTGGACAAGTCGGACGGGTTGCTGTCGCGCTTTTTTGTGGACGGGACATGGCAGGCACGGATCGCTCATTGGACGTGCACGGGGCGATTGATGGAGATGTGCCAGCTTTTTTCCCTTGTCTGAGACGGGAGCCGCAAAAGCTTAGCCATGCACTAAAAATGTTCAAGATCGGCCTGGTTTGAGGAGAAACACATGTGCCACCGGAGTAATTTGACGTCAACACAAAGGGCACGCGAGCTGACGTGGAAGGGCGAACGAGCTTGCCGAGGTCGGCCCAAAAAAGAAGAAGGAAAAATCAGAGCAAGAGACAGTGAGGGATGAGCTGGATCATCGCCATCTAAAATCTAGACATGGAGGCGAGTGGTTCACCTTGCTTGGTTGCTTGGCTAGAGGTAGTCATGCCTACACACCATTGCGGCGCTTACGTGTCATGCGAGGGCGGGCAGACTCGCCTCCTGCGCTGGCGCTATGCCAAGTTTCTTGGAAAGCTTGGAGATGGAGTGAAAACAAGCATAGCTTACAAATGTTGGACTTGATAACCGAGAAATTCTACAAAAGTTTAAAGTCGAGTCGTCCTGCCTGCATTCCATTGACGTTGTGGCACCGTTACGCGACCCCCCTGGGCGGCCCATTGTCCCTCGACAACAACGGGCAACTTGCGACAAATGTCACAGATAGACATCGAATCACAAAACAGCGATAAACGAAAATGAACAGGTGTTTTACTCAACGTCTTTATTAGCTATGAATCAGACCACTTGAGGCGTTATGCGCCAAACCCGCCCGCTGAGTCGTTGCCCTTCATCGACCCGCTCGGATCCGTGCCTTGGCGCACGGAAACAACGTCCGCAGGTTTCCCTCTTGCCCATCAACCCAGAACCTGCTGTGCCTGGCCCTCCAGCGCCTTGACGTCGTCTTCTCCCAAGGAAAGCGTCGTCGTCAGCCACTCCCGCGCCTTATCCACCACCAGCTCCCACACCTCCTCCTCGTCGGCGAGCTTCGCCTGGAGATATGCCATTGCGCATAACGTCGCCGTCGCCGCCTCGGACGTGACTTGGAGCGCCTTACTCGCTGCGTCCTGCGTCACGCCCAGGAGTCGTTCCAGCGCCGCCGACCATGTCCAGCTGCCGCTGAAGGTCTGCAGCGCGATGATGGCCTCGAGCGGTGTCTTGTCGTGGTCGTCGTCGACGTTGCCGCTGGGGGAGGCGTTGCCAAAAGTAGACTGGCTCACGCCGACCGCGTGCTGAGCCATCTGCTGCTGCTGCTGCTGCTGCTGCTGTTGTTGCTGTGGCTGCTGGCGCTTATGCTGGGCCATCTGCATCTGCAGCTGCTGTTTCTGTTGCAGCTGCTGCAGCGTTGCAGCATCCCCTGGCTGTGACATTCGCTGCCGTCGCGGCGGTGACATCTGCTGCTGCTGTTGTGGCTGTGATGACTGTGCGCTCCCGAACAGCCCACCGGAGGCCGCGTTCATCGAGGGGGCCGGCGCCCCGAACAACGACGACGACGAACTACCGCCGCCGAAACTCGCGGCCGACTGCTGCTGCGGCTGTGCGCTGCTAAACAGGCCGCTAGATGTCGCGCCGAAACCGTACGCGCTACGGCCGCCAAAACTGGCAGTCGCCGCTGAGGCCCATATCGGTGCTGCGGGTGGTGGCGGCGCAGCCATGCCACGAGTTGGAGCCGACCTGCGCGCCGACATCTGGGCCATCGCCCTCTTCCTCGGAGCGGCGCTGCCTGGCGTGGTTGCCGAGAAAGGCTGCGCGCCGTCGTCTATCACGCAGTCGTCGCAGCTGTCGCCTATTTCGACGAAGTCCACGACCTCCTCGTCGCAGTCTTCATATCTCTTCTTCGGCGTCTGTGCCGTCTCTGCCGCACTGAAAGATGCATCGTGAGCGGTCTTATTGCTCCTCTTCTTGACAGCAACAAACGAGCACCATTTGCCCACCACCTGGTACTCCACGCCAAGCCTGACACCGGCCTCCCGCGCCACGTCGCTCATCTGCATGGCGTACGTCTCGTTCAGCATCTTGCCGTTCGTGAGCTTGGCTTCGTAGATCCAACCGCGGCCCTCCTCCAGATCCTGCACGGCCTTGCGCGCCGCGAGTTGGTGGATGGTGGTGCCCTTTTCGGCGAGAGCCGTGATGGGAATCTCGAGCTCCAGAGGACCTTGGGGCGCCGTCCCCTTGAGGACGACAGACTTGGGCGTGCGGTGCGCGCCCTGATCAGAGAGCAACACGTAGACAGAGGTGCGGTTGAAGGGGAACAGCGGAGGGATGATGTGCGGAGCTTGCAGATATGTCGGCGTGGGTAGCGTAGGGAGATGGAGCGTCTTGGCGTCGGGCATCTCCAGGTCTTCATCCTTGACAGATGTGTCGTGCAAAGAAATGGACGCCTTGGCTGGTTGCTGTGTTTCAGGCTCCTCGCCATTGTCCACCACAGTACACTCGCTGACCTTTTCCACCAGCTCGAATTCGTCGTCGTCCTCCTTTTCGTACTTGATCTCCAGACTGTAGTCATTGATATGCGGCGTCAGGGCACCCTTTAGCATGCGCACGACCTTTTTGTTCATCTTTTCATTCTCGCCGACCGACTGCGCAAAGCCCCGGCCAGCCCGCGCCGTACCCTCAATGAGCGAGTGACTGGCATCAGCGCCGACACCCAGTGCAAACAGACGGATAGCGCCTTGAGCCTCTTTGACGGCTCGGTTGATCGCTTCGAAGGTGCCATTCTCATCCCACGTCTCGCCATCTGTCATCAGAAACACTTCCAGATTTCGCGACCGCTCGCGATTGTTGAACGTAGCCTCGATAGGCTCGCGGATGCGCGTGCCGCCATAGTTTGCCGAAAAGCTCTTGACATGCGCTGTTGCCTCGTCGAGCGTCGCCTGGTTATAGGGCTGCGACTTGGGCCATAGGAACGAATGTGAGGAGCCAAAGCTGCAAATGTTGAACAAGACGCCGACCGGCAGTGACTTGAGAAAGACTTGCAGCGACGCAACCAGGTTGGGCAGACGCGTGCCCGAGTCCATACTGCCACTGCGGTCGCAGATGAAGACGACCTCGGGCTTTTCCACCGCGAGGTTGAAGCGTGGCACCAGAGTGGCCATGAGCGCCCTGCGGTTGGGCATAGTCGCGTGCGTCTCGAGGATGGCCGACGGGTCACCTAGGCCTTTGGCGCATACCTGCACGATAAAGTCCTTGTCGAGCTGCCCATCGGAGCGCGTAAGGCTGGCCGAAGCATATTGCAGGGAAGGATTGTCGTTGGGACGTGTAGACGTGGTGCCGATGTTGACGGAGATGGGGTGTGACGGGGACTGCAAGCTCTTGATGGCAGCCCCAGTCGCCAAGTCTACATCGACAGTGACCCTCAAAGACGCGTCTGTTGTGATGACGTCTGACTGATGGACTGGAATAGGCAGGACTAAATCATCGGCGTAACGCGGAGCAATGTGGGTGGGCATGGTGTAGCGCAGCCCATCGACCTCGGCGTCGTGCTTGAGTTCTCCGAGATATGTAATCTCTACCCTGGCCTCTTCGTTGGGTCCGACATTTCCTAGCGCTGTAGTGAAGACATCCGAAGCTCTGTCAGACTGCTCTAGTAGGCCTGCTTGCTGGCCCTTGGCCACGGCGGCGTCGAATTCCTTCTTGGCCTCGGGCTTGGACTTGACGACGCCCTTGATGACAGTCTTGCCAATGGTGCACGTGAATGCGACTACAGAGACGCCGTCAAAGAGTGGAAAAACATAGCGCGCTTCCTTGATAGTCTCTGATGTTGGATTTTTGAAAGTTTGAGTGAGAGTGGTGCGGGACGTGGAGGCGAGCAGTGTGGCGTGGGCGCTGACTTGTGTAAGAGGTAGGTACTTGTGCTCGTTTTTGAAGATGACAATGCAGCCGCAGTAGCCATTGTTGATATTGGCATACAGCGGAATTCTCCGAGAGCGATTCATGGTTGGACCCTCGTTTTGATTTTGAGTGATGTGTTGGGTGGCAAAATGACGTATAGTTGATACGCGGGGTATTCGTAAAACTGGAAGCAAGGTAGACGATGTGTCTGCTGTAAGCGATGGTCGGGATGGTATGTGAAGAAGAACAAAAAGATAAATCATGCTCAACGGCCGCGACGCCTCGTTTTATATACTTCTTCAAGGCGTTCACTCCGCTTTCAAAACAAAGCCTTGGCGAAGATGTGGTTGATGCCTAGTGAGATGTGTCGCGGCCGATTGGCTGCAGTGGCAAGGCTGCAGCGGCCGTGGTCGGTGCCTAGCTGGGAGGCCGCCTTGCGAACTGCCCGCGGAGCTAATACGGTGGGCTAAACGGCGCGGCGTCTCTGAATGGTGAAAAAGGTCTCTGGCGATGAGTAGGTTAACGTGGCAGTCTAATAAGAATCAAGAAGGAACGCGACATTACAGGGCGAGCCACCGAGTCACTTGATCGAGGTGTTTTACATCCGTGCTGCAGCAGCCTATTGTTTGCTCTTTGGCAAGCCGAGAGCTTTCAAGACTTGGCAGTGACAGGCTGGAATTAATTACTTTACAGAGTTGCAGGGACTTGGCTTCCATTCTACAGTCGCATTAAATCGTATCGAGCCGTTACAAGGTTATCAGTTTTACCCTATTTGATTAGATGATTGTGAAGAATTGCCCGCAAGAACCCCTGCCTAGTGCAGAACTATCGGCCTGCGAATAATTAAAAGCCTTACCGTTCCCACCGTAGTTTGCTACCCCTGGTCTACGCTGGGCCCCTTGGCCCTGTCGAGCCACCCCGGCCCATCTACAGCCTGCTCTTCCGCCGAGCTTTTTCTTTTTAAAGACCCACGTCGCTCCGCCAGCAGTTCCAATCCCGGCCTCACAGCAGATCTTTCTCGTCGACCGATGAATTCGACGACAACCGTCGCGGCGGCGGCGCCTGCTCTGACAACGCCCTTTGTGGTGCCGGCGAGCTGTACCGACAGTTTTGACACCACAATCACCTACCGCACAGGCTTGAGCGGCGATGCGACGCATATCACCGCGTACGCAGCGTTTCCCCAAACCACGTCCGGCTGCCAGGCGTCCGGTGCCAACCTTCACCGAGACGGCGCAACCATTGTCCTGCGGCCGGGCGTGTGCCCCAGCGACTGGGTCGCGTACAACTTGAAAGTAGATGGCCCGCAGTATTATCCAAATCCCAGCGATGCTGCCTCTGTCACCTTTGACGCCGTCTGTTGTTCGAGGTGTGTACTGAGCCAGGGACTGTCTTTATATGTGACAGCTTGCTAATGTAAATGCTGCTACAGCGGTTTCTCTATGACAGAAACGTACTATAGCATACCCAACTTTGGGCCGGCCTGTACGAAGCTCGTCTCCAAGACACAGGCCGCCACGTCTGGGCTGACGACCACGACACTCATCGTGAGCGCTCACGCCGCGTGGCAAATTGAGTGGATGGCCAAAGATGCTCCGACTCTGACACCCCAGCCGCCGTCTATGGATCTCTGCTACGACGTGCAAATACCTACGTGGACTCCCGGCTCAGAGGCCACAGGTCGCAAGAAATGCAGAAGCTTGCAGGACTCGCCGGACAAGCACCAGTACGATGGGCTGGTGTACATTGCCATTGTGCTACCGACTGTAATCGGGTTTCTGCTCATTACGGGCTGTATATGCTGCTGCGTGTGCTACCGAAGAAAGAAGA
The DNA here is from genome assembly GCF_028009165.1 of Akanthomyces muscarius. Classification (NCBI taxonomy): domain Eukaryota; kingdom Fungi; phylum Ascomycota; class Sordariomycetes; order Hypocreales; family Cordycipitaceae; genus Akanthomyces; species Akanthomyces muscarius. The sequence continues at coordinate 783,740 of NC_079243.1, read as the reverse complement.
ATAGACAAAGGAGGGAGGCAGAACGGCCGGCTGAGTTGCCAGGCGACGAGGCGTCGTCGCTGGAGCTGTACAAATATACCACATAATAATAATGACAATATCTAATATTAATAATAATACATTTGATGAAACATGAAAAAAGGCATACTGCACGATGGCTAGCAAATTGATGTGCTCTGAATCATTCGTATATAGCGGTACACGGGTGGTCACAATGGTACACCGCGGCCCGGTAGTACGGACCGAATGACCACATTATAAAGCAAGCGCGATCTTCAAGTCTTGCAAATCTTTTCCACTGCGAAATCCACACCCCAGCATACCGAACCTTTGAGAATGTCTGACTCGTCATCCGCGATGATGGTCTCGTACCTCAACGCACGAAAAGTCGAACTATACGAGAAGATGCTAGCCCATAACAGTAACCAGGAAAGCTTTGAGCTTTATCGCGAATACGAGGAAATAGAAGAGCGCCTACGCAGGTACAACAGAGATTTTGATGCAAATATTGCCACGAGCGATAAACGAAAGCAACCTCAGGAACATGGCGAGGTTGCCGCCAAGAGCGACTGCAAAACGGGAGGGGCCGACGTGATTATGGAAGATTGGAATACGGCCTGGGACAAGACGGTGCCTTCTCCAAAGAGAGGAATCAAAAGAAGGAGGTACGCGTAGCTACTCGTTGCTTTGTGCAGACCAAGACCATGGTTCTCAAACGATGGGCCCAAGTTTGCTGGCCGATGACGACCTCACCGGCTCGGGAGTGGACACTGGCAAGCCACACCTCGACCACTACGACACTCAAACAGCAGGTAAATTGTTTCAGGGATGGATAATGACCTTGAAATTGTTCAACGCAAACGGCTTCATGCCCATACAGACTTTCGCGGTTTCAAGACTGCGGTTCATTGATAGTAGCTGTTCTGGTGCCAGCGCCATTCTAGGATCGAGGGGTAAGGGATTGATAAACTGCGTTGAGTTTCTTAGAAAGCAGAGGTTGTAAGGTCTTTATCACTAGAGAGAACAATCACAGAAAATTCTGACGAGCATATTCTCCTGACTCAAACGGCGGCCAGCCTGTCGCTGCTTAGCTAGACCTCGCAAAATCTATCTCAAGCTGCCCCGATGGTGTATTCTGGTTCGAAAGCGGCTTTCAAATCCCCGATGACGACACATCCTAGACATGGTAGGCTGGCCAAGCTTGCGGCGGGATCAATAGCGGCCCCAACTCTTAATAGGAATTTTCTTCGCTGTGAATGCGGACCTGCATGAGAAAGCAGTGACCTACGACCTACGGCCACTTTTGAACGAAATCAAGACACGAAAAGACATTATAGACTACAAAAAAACAGGTGTGAACAACAGCATCAAATTGATTGTAGCTCTGATAGGTTATAGCAAGGATAATATATTACACGCTCTGGGCCGCTTCTAGCTGTCTAGCGCTTTAATCTAACATGTATCTTGTCATTGTACAACTGCAGCAACGTTTCGTGTATCAAATAATCTGACTTTAGCTCAAGTCGGTCGAGCGCTGGCTCAGAGGCGACTCGTAGTCATCGCTCTTGACCGTCGCTAGCGAGCTATCGGGAGTGTCCGTTGGCGTCTCGAAGCTGACATCCGATTCGCGGCTGCTTCTGGGCGTAAAGGTGCGACCGCGTGAGCAGTTGCTGTCAATGCCCGAGACGTGATGGCTTCCCTTTTCAGAGAGTCTCTATTCCCCTGAGCGTTCCGTGCCAGCACCGCGCCAGAGTCCATAAAATCCGTCGCAGTTCTTCCACATCTTGATTGTGCCGTCCTCAGACCCCGTTGCGTACAGCTTGCCGTCGGGCGAAAAGGCGATAGACCAGATAGGGCCGTGGTGGCCCTTGTGGGTATCCAATTCCACCTCGTCGTCGTAGCGAATAACCTTGGCCCAGGTGCCAGGCTCCTCTCCAACGACTAGCTTGCGTCCCTTGATATCCAGAGCAACACTGGCGATCGAATTTGGTAAAGTAATGTGCTTGAGTTCAGTCATGGCTCGCTCCTCGCCCCAGAAGTAGGCCGTCTTGCCAGCCGCCACAGCGAGTACAGGCTTTCCCCCTCCGATGTCGTTGGGCGATGAGACGCTGGGGCACAGAGAAATCATCTCGCAGGATTTGATCTCGCCGTCCAGCACCTTTTCGTGGATGCAGGCGCGACTCGGGAGATCAAGCCATCGAAGCGTTTTTCCAGACGCAGTGATGATGACATTGGGATCCTGGGTCCAGCAGATGAATTTGATCGAGTCGGTATGAATGCCTTCGCCAATCTCAAAGCCAGCAGACGCCGGAATCGTTACTGCAGAGCCAGGGCTAGAGACGGCGAGCTCAGACAGGTCAAAGACGCGCAACTTCTTTTCCATGCCGCCAGTGGCAACGAGGTCGGAGTTGTCGGGAGGGTATGCGACGGCTCGAACGATGTGGTCGTGCTGAAGGGTGTAGAGTATCTCGCCGGTGTGGGTGTCCCAGATCTTGCTGCACTCCTGTCAGTAACGGGATTTCTCGTCGACAAGAGGAACGTACGCAGTAAAGTCGGCCGAGGCGGTGGCAGCATTCGATGCGTCGGGACTCAGTCTCGCCTGCCAAACAGCTCCCTTGTGGCCGATGAATGTGCCGATCCTACTTTATTAGCCTGGTTGATGACGCGAAACCGGTCGACTAACCAATCTCCAGTGACTCCATCGCGAAGCATAGGATTACCATCTAAGACCGTCAGCAAGGAAAAGTAGCAAAGTGCGAGGCGCTTACCTTTGCAGGCAGAGATCAGGTAGTACGTCTCCTCCTTTTCCAGGTTGGAGAAGCCAATGTGCGGCACAGGGCGAGAATGCCCGTGGCATGTCAAAGGCACGTATTGGCGAGGGACATCGATAGCCATACCGAACGGAGGGGGTGGGTGTAATTTCTTTCGAATTCCTCAGTGTTTCTAGATGCCGCTTGTTCCCTGACGGAAGAAGCAAACAAAGTCGTAGCGGGTTTCGTAAATCGTAAATGTCGTCAGGTCGTGGATCGTGACAAAGAGAGTGATGTGATGCATGAAAACCTTCAAATGATCCTCTATACGATGAATCCGTCCAGTTCCTCACAGCGGCTTCCTCTGCGTAATGAGTGAAACGCACGAGCGCGCTGGGAAGAGAGTGTCGAGGTTGCTCCTGGATTTTCTTCGCGGGGCTACACTTGCGGGAGGACAGCGCAACGCCACAGCGGGGTGGCGCGGATGTGGCGCAGCTTGTCGCAGCATCGCAGGGAGGCAACGAGGGGTGGTGCAAAGAAAAGTAGACGCCATCTAGATTTACTTTTTATTTTTATTCTTGTCTCGATTACTGATATACCGGAACAAAAGCACTAGATTCAAGTATCACTTGCCAATGCAGTTCACACTTGAAAGCACTAAAAACTTCCGACTCTCTTGTGCACACTCACTTCACCAAGCCGCTCTCCTCTTTCCCACTGACCAAGCACGTATTGTTACGCAGTGCTAAAGTGAGGTATATATTCTTGTCACTGACGCTTAACTTTGCATGCCAGATAGCCACTCGTCAATATACTTGAGACATGCCCAGTCACACTCCACTGACGACTTGTTAAACTCTTGTCCCCAAAGCATAGGTCCTCTCCAACCACCGGCCACGCCTCCCTTCTTTATATTTTCTCCAAGTCGAGTGCAAGAACCCACGCCAAGCAGGAGGGCGTCACCACCTTCGTCAAACATGATATTTGTGGCAGATATGTCGTTGTGGCCGTAACCAAGAGAGTGTAAATGAGTCACAGCTGCTCCGATCGTGCGCATGCACTTTTCCCTCTCGTCAGTCTTCAAACGTTCGATGCCGTTCCGCTCCAACTTTTGGATGCGATCGTCCAGTGTTTCCACATATTGTGGAAAAGCGAGGCGAACAATTCGGCCGTCATGTACGACACAGCCAAAATACGCTCCGAGGTGACGATGTGGCCTCGAGAGGAAGATCTCATTAGTTCGTGCTTCAGACAGTAAAATGTTGGCGGCAAAGTCGCCTTCATCCCACTGCGTAGCATCGGGGGATTTGAGGCAATAGCTCCCCTCGTGCACAGAACTAGGATCAAACTGTGTGAGCCCATCTTCGAACAAAGGGTAAATGCCAGAATCGGGTACACGGCGCATGGCAGCCACGGCTTCGTTGAACGTGGCGTCGTCCAGGTTTTTGTATTCTCCCGCAGCCCATTCACCTCTATCGCTCAGCGAAAGATCCCCAATGAAGGCCGCGTAGCCGTTGTAGGCCCCTAGAACAAGTTTCTTTTTTTCCCAGATCGTCTCGGCAGCGTCTTTGGAGTCGATGGACTCGCCCCAAAGCTCCCAGACATGCAACCATTTAGCTGTAGCCGCCATGGTAAAGTGAGGAGGTAGATACTGTCGGAGTAAGCAGGTCGATGCTGACAGATCTTCTAAGACTGAGTGTTTGATGCGAGAGTATCCGTGGTAGTGAAGATGAAAATATCAAGACAAACAGCAGAAAGCCTGGTTGGGCTGGGCGGTTTGGCTGCTCTCTGCCACGTAGTCTCTATGCAACTTGAAGGGTGTGGGACCGGTGAAGCCGCCAAGACATGCCTTTCCACAGCTGAGGCATATATGCGGCTTAACGAGTAAACCAATATCTTGATGGGTATTTATCCGTTGGAAAGATCTGCGATTTCCTAAACGTGAGGCGGTTACGCGCCAAGCGAGCACACAGCAGCCTCCGCCGCATTCCGTTTCCTAGGAAGTTCCTCACCTATCAGTCACTCAGCTTCAAAACTGTCTTTTAAATCCGTCGCTGCCTGAATTCTGTCATACGGAGATTTTCAACATAAAATAGACGGGCTTCCTCCTGGTAGTTGTACTGATGCCTGCTGCAAAGCCACCTTTTACAAAATCATACCTTCAGAATCATAAACAGTCCACGTACATTCGATCATGGCGCAAGGTACACCAGCTGAGCTAAGACCTAGCTGCACATTCGCGATGCAAGAAACCACCGCCGGTGTTCGGGTGGCCGTTGTCGCCAAGGATTGCTACTCGTCAACTTGTCCTGCATCCTCTTCTTACAGCGGGGTGAAGAAATGACCGTAACGTACGTTTGGTCTCATAAAATGCGTGTATTATTGACTCAATACGCGAAGACGGAATATTAGCTCATTCTTCTTTCGTTCTCATTCTTCTTTCGTTAGGCATTCATAGCGAACACGCGCGCAAGCCGTGGCGATAAGAATCCGAGAAGGTGCAGCAAGAATTAGTTACGAAAACAAAAACGGGCCGAAGAATAGCCAGTTGAGAGCTCTCTGTTTGAGCGTACTCTAAAACGAGGCTTCGATCATTTAGTTTACTTGTGCTTTTCCTCAAATTGGTAGCTAGATAGCATTCATTGAAGCCTAGCCAAATTAGCCAGTATCATCATTCCCAAGCTGTAAAAGTTGATTGTGTCATTAGCCAAGTCCCCAACTAGACAGGCTACCTCAAAAATCCTTTAGGAAGCGATATTTCACATGATTTTAGAATTGATCTGGACAATGTCGTCGTCGCAGCGCACGTTCCAGAAGTTAGAGGGCGTGTAGGTGCCGGCATCCTGTGTGCGAGCCGTCAAAGTCAGATGCATCGCCGAGGCACCGTGGAGTTAGAAAGATCATTGGGACCTGTGCAGTAACAAACGAAACCCATGATACTGATGGTTGGGGGACGAAGACTTTTGTCGGCGTCTGACCAAAGTGTCCGATGTGCGACCAAAATCAAGGCTCCAGGCACCACCGTTACAGTGCGTTGCCTTCCCTTTTTAACCAACGCGAAACTGCGATAGAACGTGGGAGATTCTCGTGAGAAAGAGTTTTAAAATGGAATGCAAGGCCCTTTTCAGGATTTCGTGCTTGGAAAGCAGCGCAGCTCAACGCGAGCATCTCCCTACGCCGCCTTGCCTGCTCAGATAAATCCAATGTTGGTCGTCAGCAGTACGGCAGGCCAAGTCTGATTGCACCCGTGGACAAAACTTCGCCAGGCCTATCAAGGTAAAATCTACGCGTGATTTGCCTGACTTAGATATTGCATATGTTTAAAAAAGAGTGTTCATAGGTACATTCATAATCATCAACCCATCTAAGCCCGTGGTGTTATATACGAGGTCTTCGCGACCAAAACCCCATCCTTCATATACATGCCGCAAAATCAGCACACACCACCCAATATCGACGTCGCATCAGAGATTGGCTGCCTCCGCCAATTCAAGTGGCCATCCGGACGAACGTGAAAGTCCGCAATCTCTTCCACCGGCTCCCACACGCCCGTCTCCGGATCCTTGTGCACCGATCGCAGCACAATACTCGATCCGAAATCCTCAAACAAAATCTCACGCCTCCGCAACCTGATCCACTGCTTGTTCTCGTCGCCTTCGCTCGCAATCGCGCGTTCAATCTCCTCGTTGTGTAGGGCAATGGCGCGGTACACGCGGCTGTCGCGCAGCGCGTTGCGGATAGGATACTGGCCCAGGATACGGACGGCGTCAGCGCGGACTGCCGGGTCGCGGCAGCCAAACGCCGCGATGAAGAGCGGCCATGTCCACCCTGAATCCATGGCAAATCCACAGTTGGGGCGTGCCCGTAGCAGCGTTTCCGCAAGGACACAGATCTCGCGGTACTGCGGCGTCAGCCCCCGCGCGGTAATTAGGCCGGAGTACCGCGGCACTGTCGTATAAACGTATAGTATTAGGTACTCAATACGCAGGTTGATGGCGTGGAGGTACGGGAGAGGGTTTGTGTGGGCATTGCGCACGAAGCTCTGGTATAGCGGCTCGTACGCTTCGATCCAGCGCTGGATCCAGTACCGGCAGTCGGCAATGAACTTGGCTATGCTGGGGTTTTGTCGTATCGCCGTTAACTTAGCTTCGACTTCGGCCTCGGAGCTGGCCTTGGCTAGTGCGAGCTGTGCAGTCGTGGCTGTCAGGAGCGGCATGTATTGAACCATGTTCCTCTGCACCAGCGCCCAGTATCCTTGAGTTTCCTCGATGTCTTTGAACTCTCGTGGCATTTCATGTAGCGTGGTAATGGTGGTTCTTTTAGGTCGAAAATATGGCGAGTGTTTTGTGAATGGGGCAATGCCGGGCGGTCGTCCTGGAGATCCTCCAGCCGGTCCTCCGGGCCTTCCAGCGCCGCTTGGAGCACCGGAAGCTTGACCAAACATCTGCTGTCCGGGGCCAGGTGGTGTCGTTGCCGAGGATGATGGTGATGTATAGGATCCTGGTGCAATAGGTGTCGTATTCTGAGTCGATGGACTGCCTAAGCTCTGGGGACTTAGCATTCCTGTGTGCGGTGTTCCAGGTTCGCTTGGAGGTGATTGCATAGTAATAGGGCGTTGCGGGCTGGATGTTGGTGACATTATGTGCGTCTGCGGTTGTGTCAATATCTGCCCCGGATATTGCGGCGGTTGCTGGGGCGGTGCGCCTGGCTGCTTCTCGCCCTTGAAAAAAAATGTCTTGTACGATCCCATGAAAGACCGCGATTGCAACTCCAGCGGCTTGTAGCAGTCGAGAATCTCCTGCACCATGGTCGGTGGCGCTTGTGCTATCCGCACCAGATCCGGCGCCTTGGGTGTGCACCCCGCCAGCTCATTCAGCATGCTGAATCCATGCGTAATGTGCTTGAGCGCCGCAGGCATATTGCCTCGCTGTGACTCAAAGCAAATAAACAGCAGCGACGACAACAACGCTGTCCGCAGCCCTTCCTTGGTTGGCAGCGCCTTGGACTGTAACCGCAACGCCTCGCAGTAAAAGACGACAGCATTCAGGTAGTGCTTGTTATCCTGTGTCAAAGCCGCCAGCGAGTTGTCGGGACCGCATGCGCGCCGCAATGCACCGACAGCCATGGCGCCGAAGCGCAACGTTGGTTCCTCCAGTGTCAATTGCGGCATCGTGGCCGACCATAACCGGGTCGGGCTAAGACCACCGCCGAGAAACGATACCGAGAGACTCGCCCATTCGTCAAAGTATGATCGCTGATCTTGGCTCGTGAATCGTAGAGTATTGACCAGGGGCTCTGTCAATATTAAGGGTGCCTTTTTCGTGTGAATCAGCTTTGCACTATCACTCGCGCCCTTGCCGTCCGGCGCATCAGCGTAAGAGTCGCAATAGCCTCGCCATTTGATGCAATTCAAGCACGCCGGCCTCGTCTCGTCGCATTTAACATGTCGTTTTCTGCATGGAGTTAGAATCTGTCCGAGCAATCCGAATGCCACCACTTCTTGTCTAGACTTCACACTAGACAACTTACTTGCCTGGATGGCACGCAATGTTAGATTTCCCGTGTCCAGTCAGGCATTGCCGATCAGGTAGGCTTACAGGTTGCACAGCCGGTGCGCGCGCGGGTCGAGCTCCGGCGAGTATGTCTGGTACGGGATTCGAGAGCGAATCGATGCGTGCCGCCATGCGCAGATATCACCGTGGCATTGGTCGAGGACTCCGCCGCAGCCGCAGACCTAAAACTTGTGCAACCCAAAAAACATCTCAGTCAACCAGCTTTCCGTAATGCGAGCAACAATATCGGACGCAACGTCTTTAATGTCGCAGCTGACGCGCACCGGCTCGCCGCACCAGCCGGCGCTGGGTTTTGCGGGGAGTGGACTTACCGTCCCTGTGTCGCGTTCTTGGGGCGGGCAAGGGGAATCGAAAACTGAATCTCCATGGCCAAAGGCAGGGGGCTTGGGACCTTGCGCGTCTTGGGCCGAGGGGCGCGCTCTGCTCAGTACAACGAAGGATGCAGCAGTCAACTACATCAGGATAATGCAGGTAAAGAGACCTCGTCGTAATTGAGTTCCTCGACAACGGGTGCGGAGAGCCGGTGTTCGAATTAGCGTCGTTCGGCCGAGAGAGCTGGTGAGGGCAAATGGCTGAATGGCCGCTACCTGAGTCGGGCGCATTTATTAGCGCCGGAGATTCCTCTTCGCCACCTGTCGTAGTGTCGCTGCCCGTTGGTGACCAAGACTTATTATGAAGAGCACGATCCGTGAGTTTGTTGCTGAAGGAAGCAACGAGGATTCGGCCTTGCACTGATGGTCTGGTGGCGTCAAGGTTATCAATCAAGAGGAGTAGATGGGCCGCCCAATCCACACCCGCACCCTCCTTCTCCAAGTCATCACTGCAAATTCGTTTCAAAAAGCCAGAATTTGTCCAGTTTCGACCACGGAACAGCACGGGGCCGGACCGGCAGACTTTCAAGGAGCCAATAGTCCAGCGCGGACAGGCGGAACGCCAGGAAACCGCCCAACCAACGCACTAACTTCAATTTAGCGTTGCTGCCGACCGCGACGCATCCCTGCTCGTGGTGGGATAATGGCGCTCCGGTCCACAAGGCAGAATAGCAAGCACAGCAGGGCCACTGAGGCTTGTTACGGGCTCACTGAGCGAGCCCGAGTTTGGAAAGTGCCCAGACAAATAAATTGATGAAGGAAGGCTCAGAGCTCAAGAGACTCGCAACTCGGACTTGGAACTCCGTGAAGATCGCTCTCTAGTCAACCAGTAGCAGTTCTCGGCGCAGGCGAGGCGCGCTAGGTGCCGTATTGGTATGGGGTATTCCACATGGTGCGGGACACAACACTATCCCGATAGCTGTTAATTTCAAATACTTCGCCGATAAGCCTTTTATTAAGTAATGTCTTCTTTCATCGCATATATGCTACAATGAACTGTTAGCATAATAACGTATTACCACTCTAGCTACCCGCCATTGCCTCTCAACTGTCTTCCCAAGGCTTCGACAAAGCGACCTTCCTTCCGACTACTGTTATTCGTGTAGCTACCCTAAATCCCGACATTGGATGTTGCTAATTTCAGTTTGAAGCCTTCAATTGCAGTGGACACCACTACTCTCATAAGCATTAATAGATTCGCAGAGGATTGCACATTAGGCGCCACATAGCGAGATTTCGTTTCACTAACATACTTGTTTGGCATATGGGAGAGGGGCAACTTTAACGTGCCAATGCGATATTGCAGGATTTGAAAACGCCCCCAAGCGGTAGCAGTACCGATCGTTACCATGGACGTGCTTGTCGATCCTAGCTTGCGCTAGCCATTTTGTATGTGTCTATGCATACACGTACATGTGTCTCTGAGGTCTGCCGATGGCGTGAACAGCTTCGAAATGCGGGGTGTGTGGCAGCCGAGGTAGAACCTAATTACTTGGTCAACTACCGTCTAATTTACTTTCCACTAAAACAACATACACCAGTAACTAATGCGGCGACGGCGGCGACTGCTACACTATCTACTGTTTGTCGGCCTGACTACTGTGTGTGCCATCGCACGGTTCTCTTCTTCCTGAACCCCACGATGGCCTCTCACGTGTGCTTCCCCAGACACTGTAAACCTTGTCGTAAACATATCTATATAAGCCTCGCCTTCGTTGATAGATCGATCACATCTTTTAGTAGTTGATTCAGATTTACGCAAGTTATCAGATTTGTCAAGATGGACTCCTCAAAAGAGACACCCGACCACGCTGTTTTGCCATCCATCAGCCGCCAGTCTGATCTCGAAGATGCTAGCTCCAAAAGAAAGAAGAGTTGGCTCGATATCGAGCAGATGCGAGGCACGCTAGTATCTCTCTTTAAGAGCGATCAAGTAATTCTTGTTCCCATGCCTACGGCCGACCCTCGAGGTACTAGTGTCACCTGTATCGGAACGAACCCAAAGCCTTCAATGCTAAATGCACTCCTATAGATCCTCTCAATCTCCCGGATTGGCGCAAAGTTACTGCCATCGCGGCGATATGCTGCTTCGGCGCCATGGCCGCAGCCGCGGAGCTCATTCTCGGCGCCATGTTGCCTGTCTTCGTCTTCCTCTACGCCGGTCTCGACCCCAAACTCCTCACCAAGGTGCACCTGCCCGCAGGCATCAACAGCCTCACATTGCTCAACGACTTTCCCGGCCCGCCTATCTGGCACATTTACCTTCTGGGCTCCGCGCCGATTCTCGTCATCGGCGTCGCCAACTTTTTCCTGGTGCCGCTGGCCGTCGCCGTCGGTCGCCGCACCATTCTCCTCGCGACAGGCGCCGTCGCCATCGCGGGCTGTGTCGGGTCTGGATTCAGCAACTCGTTTGGCGTACACTTGGCATGTCGCACAATTCAGGCGCTTGGAGCGGGCACCGTGGAGAGCCTGATCCCGTTTATCCTCCAGGACATGGTTTTCCAGCACCAGCGCAACGTGGCTGTCAGCGTCGTCTTTGCCACGCAGGGCCTCATCATTGCGATTCTCGGCATCGCGTCGCCCTACATCATCGGGTATGCGAGCTGGCGCGTCATTTACTTTGCTACGGCGTGTGCCGGGCTTGTCTGCTGGATTGCCATCTTCTTCTTCCTGCCCGAGACCAAGTTCAAGCGCTCCGACGACGAGCAACAAGGACGACCGGCAGTTCCCCTCCCGCCTGGCCAGTACCGCCCACAGATCGACCACGACAAGTACCCGCCGCGTCGATGGATGAACGACATGAAGCTCATCACGGCAAAGCCAGACTGGAAGGAGGGGTTCAATGCCATATGGGACTCGCTGCGGACATTTTTCTACCCCCACATCTTTTTCATCACCATGCTCAACTCAGCCGTCATCGCGCTGGCCGTGGCGGCAGGCTATACTGCAGCTCCTCAGCTGCTGGCCGATCCTTGGAGCTGGCCATTTTATCACCTCGGCTTCTGCCTGTTCCCGATCATCCTGGCGGCATGTGCTTCCTTCATCTTGTCGGGCTGGGGCGCTGACCTTGTCGCCAATTTGTTCGCCCGCAAGAAAGGCAAACGTACACCCGAAGTCCAGCTTCTGAATCTTATTTTCCCATGCCTGACTGGCTTGGTTGGATGTCTCTTATTTGGATTTTCAGGAGACCACCCGGCAAAGTACCACTGGATGGTATTCTTGCTCGGTCTCGCTTTTATCGCCTTTGCGTTTCTCGCGACTAACACCATCGGCATCGTGTATGTGCTGGAGTCCCATCCACACCTGGCTGGCCCGTCTCTGGTCAATATTGCTTCGTTCCGGTGTCTGATTGCGTTTGCCCTCTCCTTTCGCGTGTCCGAGTGGGTTGCTGACCTGGGATATCTCAAGACTTTTACTATTTATGCTAGCATCCTCGGCGCCTTCACATTGTTTATTCCAATCATCTATATATGGGGTGAGAAATGGCGGCAGCGTTTTCCGGCCTCGTGAAGCGAGCGTCGAGGACCTATCTGGGTGGAAAGCATTTTCGGTCGCGGACTGCTCTTGAGCTGAGATATCAAAATATCTTGGTCGTTGGAGAGGTATAGCGCAGCATCAATATTATTATCAATATTATAAGAATGAGCTTGCGTTGACTGAAATGATGCCACATTTACTGCTATTATCTCTGTTGCGAGTGTAATCCGAAGTAACAGTGCATGTCGAGTCTATAGCGCCGTACCGAGCAGCTTGCTCAGTTGTTCACCTCTAGCAGCCGTCTAAGGAGGATGAACAAGGCTTTGATATGAGATGACCAAAGAAAAATGATTGACAGATTTGCGAATTTCCGGACTTGCAGAGATTTGCAATAGTGTTTGCTGTTTTGGCGAAGAAAGGGAGTCCTGCACGGGGCACTGAGATGACGGGCATGGACAATGAGATCTACATTACGCAGCCAGTGAGAAGCCACGTAAGGGCCGAGGGGAGACAAGGGCGAGCGCACATCGCATCAATAGGCGAGGGGCAAGCAAGCGCAGAGGCATGGATCGGCACGACATGCGAAACAGTTGCGGGTGGAGCCTCAAGCCCTGTCGGTTGACGCACTTTTCGAAACCAGGAGGCAAGCGGCCGGCGTTAACTTGTCGAACGGCGAAGGTGGTCGCTACACTTGACATCTTGGCGTGTGTCGTATTCTTAGATGAGAGGATGATTGTGATGCGAGGTGAGATGGCGAGCGGAGGACGAAGCGCAGGTCTAGATCTGGGTCTGGGCTGCACCTGCCCTCAGGTTCTTCCAAGCGTGGGGATAAGGGTCCAAGTTGGGGATGGCGAAATGCAGAAATACGATCTTCTCTCGATTTCTATAACACGGATCAACAGAGCCGAGCAGACAGGCGAGATCACATCGTTATTATGTGCCGTGGGCAAGGTAGGACCGTAGCACACTGGCGGTAATGACGAATGGGCGATGGTGATGTCATGGACATGCCAAGCGGGAAGAGTCGCCTAGTAACAGGCGTGACAGGCACCGCAGGGAACGTGGTAACGAAGCTGTCCATTTGTCCAAGCAGCGGGGTGCATGAGTCCTTTGTCTGGACTTTGAAAACGGTGGTGGTGGAGGCGGGACCCGTCTAGTACGGGTTGTATTAATAGCAGTAATAGATGACACAGGTGCAGGAGCAAAGTAGATACTTGGGTGCAGGCTTACGCGGCAGAAAAGGGAGCTGGAAGAGGGCAGCCGAACTTCAAGGAGACATTCTGGCATGCGAGTCCAAATCAAAAACCAGAATACTGAGTACTCGCTTGACAACGAAATGGTGGGTATTCTGTGGTTGGCTGGTGTATTTTATTAGTGCGAGAAGAGGCTGTCACCGATTTGCATTTGCGGTCTTCGCGCAAAAGCAGCTAGTGATGGCCGCTGGTTGCCCCGAACGACGGGGCCCGAGATTGGGGCCGCGAGGTGGTGTGTAGCCGGCGATAATTTCCCTCACTGTCGTTGGAATTGACGAAAACTCTGCAAATCGAAGCAGAGGTATGGATTGACGGGATATTGATTTCTTTCCATGCTGGTAGGATGAAAACCATGCTCTGACTGAAAAATTGACTTGCTAAAACTGGCGAGGCTGAGTGTGGCTGTGGCCTGTACTCAGTACCTACCTCTGAGTGCTGTGTCCTGACGCAGTTTATCCGGTGCCATGGCCTTTGATCCAGGGGCAGATCTACAACGGCGATTTCAAAGACAAAGAGACACGAAAAAAAAAAAAACATGTCGAAAAGCAGACGTCGACGAAAGCATTTTACAGAAATAGACTTTCCGCGACGACTAATAAATAATAAAGCAGCCAACTCTGTAACTCTCTCGTGTCGTGTGGACCTCGTATTGGTGGCGTTATCGAGGCGTGCGAGGCCACTGTTCGGGCTGTGCAGTGCCTGGCCCTGAATCAGGACTCAGGAGGGCTCGTGTAGGCCGATCAGTGGAGTCAGGGCGCTGTATTTGCTGCGGATGCTCCCTGTAAGTGCGCCACAGCTGCCCTGAAAGGCCTGAAATGCTGTGTTGTCTCGACGCCGCCCGTCTTGCACCCTGGTGGATTGACGGCCTGGCACTGGGCAGTGGGAGTGGCAGGGACTCCCCAGCACCTCACATTCTCACGTTCCTCTCGATACTTATCTCGCCAGTATTAATCAATTCTCCAGGCACACTGGCACGCTGGCTCGCTCCAATCCACCATCTTAATCCACCCGTCACCACCTGCAACCGCTCCCGCTTCAATCTCGCACTACCTAACCTAGTTAATAACTTCGCCTCGCCCATCCCATCCATAGGTACCACAGCCCTTGCAGTAACTACTGCGCTGGCCTGGCCCCTCTGCCCTTGCCGTTTCACCCGTTGTGCGCTCCCGCGACAACGCTTCGGTCCAGGGCTAGTTCCGCCCTTTCCTCCATCCACCTATCCATCCAAGCTCTTTCATCCAACACTCCTACGAGATACCCTCATACGGGCTTGTCGTCAGCAGCCTCATCACCTCTTCAGGCCTGCCGTCGCTGCAGTCTGCCTTGCGCTGGCCATTTCCGCCCGGGCTGTCTGCTGACGACATCCACTCGCCGCGGGCCGATTGTCGCAAACGAGGCTGTACCCTCCACCGTGGCCACACAAGGACGCTGGTTCTCTCGCCATCATTGAGTCGGCAAAGACGACACTGTATTCATCGCCGTCCAACTGCGTATGCACGGTTTTTCGGCAGAAGCAACACGAAATTAAGCGACTTGGTGTCGATCACCCGCCCCAGCACGGGGCTCTTTGATTTGTAGCGCTTGTTTGCTTTCGCTTCATGATGCAGCACTATCCCAACCAAGATCATTACGAGAGGGAGCCTCTCGATCCCGCCTACGACAATCGCTACGACACACCCACTCGGCGACCGGCCTACAACGAATACACGCAGTCTTCGCCCTATTACGACGATTCCCCCCAGCGCAGAGCAGAGCCGTACACGCCTCATTACGAGCAAAGTCGCTACGATAACATGCCCGGGATAGAAGACGGACCGCCGCCGCCTCCTCCCCACGCTAACCTTCACTCGAGTAACAGCTCCGCGAGCCGCCACCAAGCCGACGACTACCGTGGCGGCGCTCCCAACATTACACCAGGTGCCGACAACTTTGGTCCCGCGGCCGCTGGTGGCATCCCTGGCATTGCTCACAACGTGGCGGACCGCAACCCCAGGGAGAGCGGCATGGACTCTCTTCGCAGTACAGGCCAAGTCCTGCCCCCCCCTTCGCGCGCGCAGTATCAAAACAGCGGCCGAAGCAACTCGTCGCCCCGCCACAGCGTACACAGCGGCCCATACGTAGGAGGTCACGCCATTGATGGCGACTCTCGCTCCAGCGTTAACCCTTTTGGTACTGTTGCCTCCTCTGTTGGCTCCAGGTCGCCATCCAGAAGCCCGCACGTCTCGGGTGAACCGTACGGTAGCACCGAGGACGTCTACTACAACTACTCGGCCACGCCCCGACGGGATGGCCACTCTCTAGGCGTGGTTGATCCCATGTCAATTGAAGACGACGGCGATGACGGCCTTCACTATGGGCCTCGTAGCCACAGGAATTCTGGCAATAGCAGCAACAAGCGCGGTGCGGTCGCTGCTATCGGTGCAGCGGCCGGTGGCGCAACAGCCGTAACAGGCGAGCATGGTGAGTCTTCTTGGGCATGAATTCAATACGGGGGCGTACGGCTAACGTCGCAGACACTCGCGGCTATTATGAACCCCCCAAGCGCGAACGATCGTCAGATTGGCTCGAGAAGAAGCAAGGCCGCTCTAAAAGATGGAAGTGGGCCATTATCGTCCTCATCTTCCTCGTTATTGCCGGAGCCATCGTCGGTGGTGTCGTGGGAACTATTGTCACGGGGAGAAAGGACGACAACAAAAAGAGCCCAAGCGACGACAACAAAGGCGACCTTAGCATCAGCAGCGACGAGATTAAAAAGCTGCTCAACAACCCTAACCTGCACAAGGTGTTCCCCGGCATGGACTATACCCCGATTAACGTCCAGTATCCCGCCTGCGTTGACAACCCACCCTCGCAGAACAATGTCACCCGCGACGTCGCCGTCCTCAGTCAACTAACCAACAAAATTCGCCTCTACGGAACTGACTGCAACCAGACGCAAATGGTACTCCACGCTATTGACAAGCTCGACATGAAGAAAGACCTGAAGGTCTGGCTTGGCGTCTGGCAAGACGGAAACAGCACCACCAACGAACGCCAACTGTCGCAAATGTGGGACATCTTTGACCAGTACGGTGGCGATCAGTTTGAGGGCGTTATTGTCGCCAACGAAATCTTGTTCCGCAAGGAAATGACCATTACCAAACTGTCGTCAATTCTGACTGATGTACGCAGCAACCTGACTAAGCGAGGCATCGACCTGCCTGTTGCTACCTCTGATCTTGGCGATGACTGGACCGCTGAGCTCGGCAAGGATTCGGATCTCATCATGGCCAATATTCATCCCTTCTTTAGCGGCACACCCGCAGACGAAGCGGCAGCTTGGACGTATGGCTTTTGGCAAGATCATAACTCGGCCTTTTGGAAGACGGACAAGCAGAAAAACATTATTTCCGAGACGGGCTGGCCCTCTGCTGGCGGGTCCAAATGCCCTGACGGAGTGAAGGACTGCAAAACCCCCGCGAAAGCCGGCATCGATGAGATGAATCGCTTCATGGACGACTGGGTGTGCCAAGCCCTCAGCAACGGCACCAATTATTTCTGGTTCGAGGCCTTTGACGAGCCCTGGAAGGTCCGCTTCAACACGGGCAACGAGAACTGGGAAGACAAGTGGGGCCTGCTCGATGTCAACCGAAACCTGAAAAACGGTATCAAAATTCCCGACTGCGGAGGCAAAACAGCACCTTGAAGCGGATTCAGAATAAAAGGAAGAGGGAGGAGCGAGACTAACGAGGTAAAGCAAGATGAGGAATGCAGGACTCGATCCACTGGAGCCCGAGCGATGTGCGAGAATGAGCATGGTCATGCATTGACTTGCTGGCGTTGAATTGTACGTTTTTTTCCTTGTGGCACTTTTTGGTGGACCTTTTGCTGTTCATATCTGGAGTACTTGGGGTTCTATCTTTTGACAAGTCAGGATGCTGGGCATGAATTAGAATAGCATCTGTAGTATACGAGAAATGTATTTATACATGATCAATTGAACTATTTTCGACCTTGCTACTCTTCTGATGGTGTATCTTGTTCTTTATTTGGCTTGTCTTTTACCGTTGTGCCTTGTAATCTCGGGCCTTCGGCTTCGTCTGGCATGCCGTCGCCAACCTTGTCGTCGGCACACTCATCAGGGATCTTTGTCTCGTCTCTAGCCTTGGCCCTGTCTGCAGACAAAGCTGCAGGGACATGGGCTGCGCCGTTTTTCTTGCTCGTAATGTCTTTGCAAGAAGACTCCTGTGCGGGCTTATCCGTGTTATTATTAGGCGATGCTTCAAGTGATGAACGTCGAGCATCTGGGGATGTGCTTTCTGGCGGCGGCTTGAAGTATATGCTGGTGCTGGAAAAGGCTGTACTGGCGGTATCCTGCGGGAACGCGTGCCGTGTGTACGTCTTGTCCATCTTCTTCATATTCTCCAGATCACTGGATTTCTCCATTGTTACTCTGCGTGGCAGACAACGTTAGCACACTGTTTTGTTTGACGAAGCGAAGAGGATGGATGGCCCGAGTCGAACGAAGCGAAGGAAAAGAAAAAGGAAAAAGAGGGCAGCAAATGAGAAATTCAGAATACATATTGAGCGAAGCAAGGCGAAAAAAAAAGCTTACGTGTCCCAGACGTCCCACCCCGTACCGACGAATATGGCTGGTAAGCTGGATTTCAGAGCAGCGGCGTATATAGGACGGTAGAGGTGCACGGCAAAGAGCAGAGTAGCATCATCGATGAGCTCGTATGCAGTAGGCGAAGCTACAACGCGGTAGCCCAAGGCTGCGAGGAAAGACTTGTCGGATACTGTAAAGATGGGTTCTTGGAATATACACTCTACAGAGTCCTCGTTATATTTTGCTGCCACCTGATTTAGTGCCTAGTCCACCACGAGTTTTGTCTTCAGAAGGTACTTCGAAGTAGCAGCGAAGGTGAAATTTCTTTTTAGAGGCAGACAACTCACGTAATTGGGATATAAGCGTCGACAGTGCGCAGAGCTGCACATATGCCGCCCTCTTGGCCTCCCACGCGCCATCGTCCGGGTCAAAGGTGCCTATGCCCAGACACACGACCTTGCTTATCCGCAATCCCTTCGCGTGGTCATCGACCAGCTTTATTAGTGCTTGGTGGGCCGGGGACTCGAGCCACTGCGGGTGAATCCGGTCATAATCGGTGCGCAAGGCTTCTGGAGGACGTAACACGCCCGTGGTGCGCGGCGCAAACGTATCTGGTGGAAGATGTGTGGTCGTGGCTGTCTTGGGAGGAGAAGGCGCATTGCGACGGGATTTACGCTTGACGTGGGTCCAGTCACCGTCTACAGCCATTTTTTGTACAATTGTTGATGGGATTTATACAGTATGAGATGAACATGGCAGACGTGTAGAGACATCGTCAGTTTTTTTCTCGTCGAGATTGACCCGCTTTTTGGGCCATGAGACTAACGACGACGACTGCGCATCTATGACAGGAGAACATGGTACAAGTCTCGATCGACTCAGATAGATTACGGTTATAAATAGGATGCTGAGGTGTCCGCTGACTTGCTTTGCCGACGAGGTATGCGCGTAGCAGCGCCGTAGGCTGTATTTGCTGGGTGCTGGCCGAGGCCAACCTGTTGCCGGGAAGAACGGGGCAAAGCATACAACAGCAAACTACAAATCAACATGTAGCAGTAACAAATATCGAGAGTAGAACAAGCCACATCTGTAGATCCTGCGTCGGAATCGGAATGGCAGTGACCGCTGGTCTCGCCCAGTTGGGTGCCTTGTTCCAGTCAGGGCAACCGGAAGCGCTGGTTCAAGCCACTCGACACCCCTCCTGGACTACCATCTTCCGCTGCCCCGACATAACAAGCAGTGTACATCTTGCCACGTATTTGCAATCTACAAATAAATCACACTGTAGTTTCTGAATTATGTCTGTAGTTTAATGCATCGGAGACAAGACTGCTGGTCCCCTGGATAACATGCTCAAAGACAGCATCTGCAGCCGCCCTCCGATTGCGGGGGCGGGTCTTGGGTCCGGTCGACGCCCGATGCATCGCCACGATCCTCTTCCAGACGGGATACTCGGCGAGCTGTTGTGAAATGCTGCTGGACCCTAGATTTGGAGCACAGTTCTAGCTGGCTCGGCTCCAGCTGCGGCTGAAATTGATACACATCCGCTGGTGGCGTGCCCCCTTCGTCCGACCCCGTAGCCCGCGCCTCGCATCGTGCAAGTCTCGGAACCCCGCCCGTCATCCTGCATACATATAAGAGACTTTTCTGTCCTCTTCTGTCTCATTACCCGTCTCCTTTCTCCAAAAATTGACCTTGTCTGCTCGTCATCTACATCCTATATACACATACCCAAACTCCCATTGAAGCAGATAGCACCGCAGCCATGGCCACCGCCATCGCCCCCACGGTCCAGACCATGCCTGGCACCACCAACCTGCCGCTGGCCACCTTTCCCGGCGCGCCTGCCACGGCGAGCCTCGACGCGCTGCAGACGGCCCAGTCCTTTGTCGACACGGTCAACGCGCACCTCGCCAAGGCCGACACCGAGTCCCTGGCCGCGCTGTTCCTCGAGAATGGCTACTGGCGGGACCACCTCGCCCTGACCTGGGAGTTTCGCACCGTACAGTCTCCCGGGAAAATTGCGCCGTTCCTCGCGGAAGCGGCATCCTCGCAGGACGGCTTCCGCCTGCAGTCGGTGACCCTAGACACTAGAACGCCGAGCCGCACCCCCGTCGTGGCCAAGATTGACGCCGAGGGGAAGGCGGACGTGGTGCAGTTTTTCATCACCTTTGACACCAAGATTGGGTTTGGCGCGGGTACGGTCCGGCTTGTGGCGGATGGGAACGGGTGGAAGATTTACACTTTGGGGACAATCTTGCAGGGCTTGAAAGGCTTTGAGGAGCCGGTGTATGGCAGGAGGCCGGCGGGTGTGTCGCATGGCCAGCACCCCGGACGGAAGAATTGGAGGGAGAGGCGCGAGGCGGAGGAAAACTACACAGACGGCAGTGAGCCGCTAGTTGTCATTGTTGGTGAGTAATCGTTGCTTGTTGGGCGAAGCGAGGAGAATAACAACGATGCCCACGCCGAGCGGAACGAGGAGAAAAAGAAAGCTAATGAGTACACAGGTGCTGGTCAAGCTGGCCTCACAGCCGCCGTCCGGCTCAAGATGTTGGGAATCAACGCCCTCATCATCGACAGAAATCAGCGGGTCGGGGACAATTGGCGCAACCGGTACCACCAGCTCGTTCTGCACGATCCAGTATGGTACGACCACATGCCGTACATTCCGTTCCCGCCAAACTGGCCCATCTTTACACCCAAAGACAAGCTCGGCGGGTGGTTCGAGTCGTACGCGCAGAACATGGAGCTGAATGTCTGGATGACGACCCAGTTGACAAAGACAAAATGGGACGAGGCGTCCAAGACATGGACGGTGGAGCTACACCGCAAGAAGCCTGATGGAAGCAGCGAGGTTCGCACGTTTCACCCAAAGCATATTATTCAGGCAACAGGGCACTCGGGGAAGAGGAGCATGCCGGAGATTGAAGGCATTGAAAACTTCAAGGGCCATATCCTTTGCCATTCGTCAGAGTTTCCTGGCGCGCGCAAGGACGAAGGCAAAGGGAAAAGGGCGATTGTAGTCGGCTGCTGCAATTCAGGCCATGACATTTCGCACGACTTTTACGAGAACGGCTACGACGTCACCATTGTCCAGCGCTCCAGCACCCATGTCGTGTCCTCCAAGGCAATTACCGAAATCGCACTCAAGGGCATCTTTTCCGAAACGTCGCCGCCCGTCGACGACGCAGATTTGCTCCTGCACAGCATGCCCAACGCCGTGCTCAAGGCCGTGCAGTCGCAAGTTGGTGTTTTGCAGCGCGCCCACGATGCGCCCATCCTCGAGGGCCTGACCAAGGCCGGCTTCAAGCTCGACGACGGGCCTGACGGCTCGGGGCTCTTCTTCAAGTATTTCCAGCGCGGCGGCGGGTACTACATTGACGTCGGCGCGTCGCAGCTCATCGCCGACGGCAAGATTAGGATCAAACAGGGCCAGGAAATCGTGGAGGTATTGGAAAGGGGCCTGCGTTTTGCGGACGGCTCCGAGCTGGAGGCGGACGAGATTGTGTTTGCGACGGGGTACCAGAATATGAAGTCGCAGGCGCGGGAGATGTATGGCGAGGAGCTGGGGAACAGGGTCAAGGATGTCTGGGGGCTGAACGAGGAGGGTGAGTGGCGCACAATTTGGCAGGATAGTGGCCATCCGGGCTTCTGGTTCCATGGCGGTAATATGGCGCTGTGTCGGTATTATTCGAGGTTGTTGGCGCTGCAGATCAAGGGCATCGAGGCAGGGTTGTATAAGCCTGGTGAGAAGTGAGCCTCTTGCGATGCTGCTATTGTCTTTTCCTAGACGTTTTTTCTCGTTTTGCTCGACGTCGAGGCTGGCAATATGGTGTCTTAGTGAATGCATTTGGTGTTTAATTTTCGTTGAAAAAGATGTTTTCGAATTTGAAGAGACGGCGATGGAATTGGCTTATTTGTCTTTTAAGTTCTTCACCCGATGGCTTCGCTCAACTTCATCTCGTGAACTCGGACCGTACTCTTCAACTTCTTGTGCAAATATCTCTTATCATGGTCGCTGCTGGTCATATTCAGTAACCCGCCCTGCGTGCAGCACACCGTCGCATTTGCTGCCCAAGACCACTAGCTGGAAGATTGGTCTTACTTAAACAGAGAATAAGGAGTGTTTATTGGGAGCGTCTAGTAGGATCAATACAGTAGCATGAATAGCTCTAGTGACAATGCTCGTCTCTCCCCGATCTGTCAAATAGAGAAGTTAGGGTCTATCTAAGGTTGATGGTGGGATGGAGGTTGTTGAGGAGGTTGAGGTTGAGAGTGGGATTGCTGATGCTCAAAGTCGAAGCAGAAGCATTTCCAGAACTGCCTCCGAAAGAAGCACTTCCACCAGTACCTCCTCCCAGCTGAGCCTCCTCCGCCTCCGCCGCCAGAGCCTCCAGCACCACCTCCGCCAGTACCTCCTCCAACCGAACCTCCACCGTTTCCACCTCCAGAGTCTCCGGCAGCAGTAGCCCTTGTCCGCGGACGGGCGACGACCAGCTCTTTTTGTTTGATGATTCGTGCAAGAAGAAAGTATTCGGCCTCGCGCATTGCGCCGAGCAGGCCATTCCGCGAATGACACGGGCAACCGTTCGGAGGCTTGTCAGATGTCATATAAGGAGGTTTTGGCCAATTCATTATGCACTACCGTTCCGAAGTGTACCTGCTTTACCAAGCGGATTGAGCCTGGTATTATTAAAGTACCGCTCGCTCTCCATGATAGCGGCACACGAAAAATACGCCATACTTACCCTGTCAAGGATTTAAGTTGTTTGCCTTGCACGTGTTCCTTGGCTGTGTCATAAAATTGTTGGTGCTAGTATCCTCAGACAATCGTCGAAGCGGTTCGAGGGACGGAGCGACGCCAAGCTCATCCGCGGACCGTTATTGCCGGGTCGCCACCATTATCATCGGATGCCGATGTGGCCGGATGTTCCTCAGTGGACGATGTTACTGGCATGTCTAGTCGCCCATGCATGCTGGCGAACTCCATCACATTGAGCGCTGCCGATCCCCACCTGCCACCTGCCACCTGCACCAACCTCTCAACCTCTCAACGACCCTGGCCTAGTCTCTACTGGTACTGGTACAGATTAGAGAAAAAACAATATCCCCGCTCGACCAGACTTGTGCAGGGTAGTGGGCGCTTAAATCAACGTCTCCAACCAATCAGCGTGCCATGTTCAGGATCACGTCCCGCTGTGGCCACCAGCACTGCAGCGGGCTCGTCCACTAACATCTCGACAGCCGTACACCATTACCAGCCACTAGCCGTGTCTGGGACCAGGGGCCGGCCGTCCCAGGCCGCTGATTGAACGGCCGCATCTGCATCTCCCGTCACCTCAGCATGCCCTCATCTCCTCCCCTCGCCTGTTCCCATCTGTTACGCTTGCTAGGTAGGTAACTAGCAAAGTAGCGTACCAGTAGCTGGCCCGTTTGCCCTGTTCCCCGCCCCAATCGATCCCCCGTGGCTGAAATCCTCGGCGGCTACTCCCCTCTGCCTACTGGTCCAAACCCCTCCCCTTCGGCCCCTCACAGATAGAAACCCTTGCAGAGTAGCACACAGAGGTCATGCAGCGGCCTCCTCATAAGAAAAGGCCGCCCGGCCACCTGCTCCCAGCTCCTCCGATTTTGGGGTCTGTCAAATCGTGATTTTTATTCTCCTTGCTTGCTTCTCCTCATTCCGTGCGCAAAGCTTGGCCGCGGCGACGACTTGCTCTCACTGCGCCTCGTTTTGTATAGCTTTGACCAGCGAACAAGCTCTCACCGCAGCTTCCCACGTTTTCTCGCTCTGGGCTGGCCCGGGTTGCATTTTGCGTCCTTTTTACTCTAATATTCACAACTACCGCCATCATGAAGCTCAACTTCCTCATCAGCCTCGCCCTCGCTGGCTTGGCCGCCGCCCACACCGTCATCTCTTACCCAGGCTGGCGCGGCAACAACCTCATTACCAACGGCACATTTCCCTACGGAATGCAATGGATGTATCCTTGTAAGCTTTTTTCTTTGCTCGCTTCGCTCAACCTGGACGTTTATTGTTTCACGCTGCGCCCGATACATGTTTATTGCTTCTCGCTTCGCTCAACGTTTGCCTTTTGTTTCTCCCTCCGCTCAGCCCGGGCTTCTTGAACATCCTCACTTTGCCCAATGTCTCCCAGTGCGATGCTCTTCGCCCGCGCTCGACATCATGCCCAGTCCCCAGCTTTTCCTCCTCGCTGCGCTCGCTCTCATCATGTTTCGCCCCACTGACCACTTCGCAGGCGGCGGCATGGGCGTCACCAAGAACCGCACCTACTGGCCCATCGGCGGCGGCACCGTCGCCTTCCAGCCCGGCTGGTTCCGCGGCCACCTCACGGCCTTTATGCAGATCAACCTCGGCTTCGGCTCCGACGAGAGCGTCAACATCGACGGCGGCCCGCCCAACATGAGCAACCCAATGGTGCACCCCTTCCAGATCATCGGCCCGACCAACAACCCCTACCCGGGCACCGTCTGCCTCACCCAGATCCCGCTGCCCGTCGGCGCCAACGTCAAGGCCGGCGACGAGGCGACGATCCAGGTCGTCGAGACGGCGCAGCACGGTGCGGCTCTGTACTCGGTAAGTTGACGCAACACCCGACATCGGACCTCGAGCGAAGCGAGGAAAAGAAAACAAAATGACTGACTGGAGGGGGAAAATAGTGCGTCGACATCATCTTTGCTGAACCAGGCGACCCGCGTATCGCTCCCGTCAACGAGTCCAACTGCTACAACTCGACCGACATTGGCTTCGCCGACATTTATTCCATCACCACCAAGGACTCGGGCACCGACAACTACACCACCTCGGCCGCCGAGCGCACCCTGCACTCGGTCGGCTGGATGGGCTGGACGCCGTTGCTCTTTGCCGGCGCCGCGCTGCTGTTTCTGTAAATGGACCTAATGTATCTACTGCCTCCATGCTACTCATTTTCACGGTGTTTTGGCGTTTTGGGAAATCTTTGGCTGTGGTGCCCCGTACCATTACTTCGCAGCTTCGCATCTAGCTTGCATCTTCAATATACCATCTATGCATTAATCATTTTCCTCTATTTTGAAGAACGTATGCTACTCTCTATGGTTACAGCGCCACATCTCAGGCGACAAGCTTCTTGCACTCGGCAATCACCGTCTTGACCCGATCCTCAGACGCCTTGTCCGCTGCCTCGTTAATCCACCCGTTGATTCCAGGCACGGCCGTCGCATCGCCCTGAGACGTCGACACCACAGTACCCAGCGCCACCAGCCCTCGATAGAGCACCTCCGAATCGCTCTGTCCCTTGAGCAGCGCCCCAATCACCAGCAGCAGTCGCCGCCTCTGGTTGGGCGACAGCAACTTTTCCTTGTTCACCAGGACGGCCAAGTTGATAGTTGTAGTCGTCGCGGCAATCAGCAGATTGCGGTTATGCGGTCCGATGGCCGCGCCGCCCTGGATACCCGTGCCGCCCTGGATACCCGTCACGCGCTCCAGAAATGACAGCACAGTGTCCACATGGCTGTTGGCTAAACTGCGCCCGTCGGTAGTGCTAAAAAGGTTAGCGAGTGTGCGGGCGCCCATCATGGCTGCGTTTTCGTTGGGAGTCTCGCCACTGGGGAGCGCGGCGGCAATGGCGAGGTCCACCAGAGTGCCGTGCGTATCGTCCTTGTAGTTGGCTACTGTGCGGAAGCGTGCCACGCAGCGAAGCAAATCGAGGCCGGCCAGGCGATCGCCATACGGCCACTGCGTCACAACTTTGACCAGAGAAGGCAGGGCATCGATGGGGATGGCGCTGGACGATTCGAGAGCCGTCCGGAGAGCATGTAGTGAAGACTCCTCGCCCGGGTTCAGGGTTGTGTCCTTGCGACCACTGGAAATCATCGTTTTGTTGACACCCGAGATTTTATTGAAAATGACTATACTCGTTAGCATCATGTTGTGGCAAAGATACTAATGGCAACGCACCCTCGTATTTCGCAGCAGAAATGCTAAGATATTCCTTTTGCGGTAGCAAAGCAGGCTGTTGGTCTTCGTCGCCTGGGCGGTATCTCGACTCCGTGCCGTATGGGTCAGGGCCGCCGCTTTGCTCCGTCTGGCCCAGCGTGGCACCTTTGGTATTTGTCGTGATAAAATTGGCCACATTATCCAGGTACGTCAGAGGAAGCTCATTGTCGTTCAGGAATTTTGTAGCACGTTCGTAAGGGTTCTCAGAGAGGTTGTATGGCAGCTTCAACGGGGGCTTGCCGTCTTCAATGTCCACGTCGAACACAAAGTCGTATGACTTGCCCTGGTACTCCACCTTCTTGCCTGTACTCCCAACCGCGTCCACTACCGTGCCGACATTGAGCCATTGTTGCTGGCTCGTCGACCATGTGTGCGCCGTCACGCTACCATTGTCCTCTTTGATCATCTGTACCTGGCCCTCCTTTGTGCCAGACTTGCTCTGCAGAAATTCCGGGCCGGGCAGCTTCTCCTTGTTGATGCCGCCAACCTGCTGTTGGGGAATAGAAGATGCCTTGACAGAGTCTTCGAATTCTTTAAGTGTTTCCTTGTCGGCAACTCGCTCAGGCTGGCGTGTGAAGACGCGCGCGACACCATCGCTGGCGCCGGACACAATGTCGCCAGTACCGGGGTGGGCAGCGACAGTCCAGACAGAAATGGCAGGGTGTGTAATGGTTTGCGTGCACTCGAGCCCCTTCCATACACGCACAGTGCGGTCCTCTCCGGAGCTGACAAGCTCGCCCGTGGGTAGACTCACAAGCGAGTAGACAAAGCTCTCGTGGCCGTGGAGCTCGCCAATCTGCTGACCATTGAGCTTCCACAATCGAATTGTCCCATCGTTGCTCGCGCTCGCGATATCGGCGCCGCTTGGGTGTGAAGATGGCACGCGACACAATGCGCGCACCACATCAGGTGTGTGTATGGTCGTCGAAGCGTCCACCTCGCCAGCTTTGCCTTTGGTCAGGTCAAAGACGCGGATATTCTTGTCAGCACAGCCCGTCACCACAGTCTTCTCGTCCAGCGCCAGTACCGCCCACACCGCCACGCCGTCATGCCCGCTCAGCGTTAGCTCAGTTTCCCAGTTGGTCAGGTTCCAGACGCGCGCCTGGCCGTCCCAGCCGCCCGAAACTAGAAACTTTCCATCGTGGGCGACGTCCAGGGCACAGACATTGTGGGCGTGGCCGATGAGCAGACGCTCGGCGTGGTCGCTCGCCTGCTGGCGGGGGTTCCTGACTTCGATGATCGTGTCCTTGCCGCCCGAAACGACGAGGCCATCGGGGTGCTCGGCCGTGGGGGGACAAAAGGCAACGGCGTTGACGTATTCTGAGCCCCGGCTCATGAGTGAGCCCTCGAACGAAGCATTTGCGTCTTGTGAGCGACGCCAGAGCCGGACGCTGCAGTCGCGAGAGGCGGTGACAACGGTGTCGGGAGAGACGAACGCCGCCGCGCGGACCTGTAATTCCTGTTAGCGGATGCGGAGATGGATGGAGGGGCACCGTACGTCGGCTTCATGCCCTACGAGCTGCGCGGAAAGCCTGAAATCGACCATATTCGCTGAATTTGGGAGATGTAGAAGAAAGACTGCGAGCTGCAACACCTGGCAATCAGAGTGAGTGGCACAGAGTTGACACAGTGACGTTGTTGACAAATGCCTGGCCGCCGAGGTGGAGGGCTGTGGAAACAGGTGGATGCCGACCGAGCTTGTGTGGAGTGGTGATGCACGACTGCCCCTCATCCAGCAGCGTACCGTGATTGCGTACAGGGTAGGCAAACGCCTGCGAGTTCTTGAAGATGAGTTCAACGTAAATAAATGCGCATAAATTATTTAACAACATGCTATGCTTTCTCTACTGATGAACTGAGTTCGAACCTTGGGCTCCTATTTACCTGCGATTATTTTCCATCCTTGTCGCCAATTGTCGCAATACTGACCGGTCGCAAACGCAGGGTATTGTTCTTTGTCCAATACGATATACCCAAACGTCATCTCAAACCCAGTCCTCGGGAATTGTAGAGGGGAAAGAAAATTGTGGCAAAAATGGAATTGAACATTCCACGCAAAGCGCACATGCTAAGTAAGAAACGGAGTCACGGTGCATGCTTGCTGAGACGATATGAAGAATATGGTAACGCGGGGTTGGATAATCTATCAGTCTCAGACGCCAAGGTGCGACTCAAGGGCAAAACAGCTCAAGCGTTCTGCTGGTTTTGCCTGCAGCTGGCCCCTAAACACTTTCATAACCCAGAATAGCCTGGTCAAAAGCCTCTAGAAAACCATCGTACAGTGCATCCATCCCTTCCTTCGACGTGTCGGTGCCCCAAAACAATTCGTCCTCGTTTTTGAACAGGAGATGCCAAAGAGTCCAGGCGAGTGTCTTGCAGTTTTCGAATTGTTTATCCCATTCATCAAGTAGGAGCGGGAAATTGTCCCGCGACATGTCTTCCACACGAGCTTCTGTCGCGTCTTCCCAATCACCGGCCGTCCACCGCGTAAATCGGCTGTTCGCCGGTAAGCGGCCCTCCTTCCGCGTGAGAGCCTGGATGAAAACGTAGAAAAATGACTCCATCGTGCCGGTAGGTGTACGGGTTTTCCTTCAGAAGGCCAGCCGCCGAGTAATCCAGCGTGCCAGCGATGTTCCTTGCCGTGGGCGTGTGTTGCGACAGGTCTATGGCCACGTCAAAGTTGATCAGCATACCACGCCTGGTGCTTTGATTGATCAGAATATTGCTGCCTGATACGTCACGATGCAGGATGTTGGCCTTTTGCAGCACATCCCGGTGGGCTTGTATGGCGTCCCGCAGCACAACCAACAGCTCGGCAGAGTTCCGAAACGTGAATAGCGGAAGTCCGATGGGTGTGACGACAAAACACATGCAAGTGTGGTTGCGAAATGGGAAACCTGATGGCTCGCTGTATTTTTCGAACCCGCG
Organism: Akanthomyces muscarius; assembly: GCF_028009165.1. Taxonomy (NCBI): domain Eukaryota; kingdom Fungi; phylum Ascomycota; class Sordariomycetes; order Hypocreales; family Cordycipitaceae; genus Akanthomyces; species Akanthomyces muscarius. Next base: position 754,804 of record NC_079243.1, on the reverse strand, counting down.
GCTTTGTCGCGATTCTTTACACCGCTCTCAAGTAGATTTCTGTACGCTTGGTGGTGTAAACCATCGCGCAGCTCTGCGGTAGAGCCGAGCCTGTCATGGCGCACGAGGCTGGGCACATTCGTGATTCCGTTCTCCTGAACCACTTTGAAAATTTCCTCCTCTTTACTTTTGAACGACGTTCGCCATTTGAACTTGACCACGTGGCTCCACTGCTCTTCATTCTGCTTTCGGTTGTAGTAGCACAGCATACCGTAGCCGAAGACGTCTTCTGGTGTAATAGCGGCGGCTTTGCGTAGCTCCAAAGCTTCTCCGAGTACAGATATATGCCAAGCTTCAGTGTGTTCATCTTTGGGAAACAGATTGTTCGCTCCTAGTTCTTTAGGCAACATCAGGCTGAGCCCGACGATAATCGAAACTGCGTCCAGGTAGTCGGCTCGAAGGTCGAGTGGTTGAGCGACGTACATGCCGCTTCGATCAAAAGCCCATAGTTCAAAGGTTGACTCAACTATCAAGACGCCATACATGAATGGGCGTAGTGGCTGCGATCGGAAGGTTTGGCGCGCTAGGGTATAGAGGTGAACCAAGGCATCATGGTAAGGTTCACCCTCGTCTGCTGCATGGTAAGCCGCTCTGACACTTTGCCATTGATCCACGTAGTCTATCGGCTCTGCCAGAACCAAACTCTTTCCTATCATCCAACTCGGCTTCTCGAATATTTGAGACGGCTTCCAACGGCTCTCCAGTGCCAATAGTTGGGGTCCGAACAGGACCGACAGCCACGGCAACAGATCACTTGGGGGTAGCGGCCGAATAAGCACCATCGCTTCTTTGCTTGTTGCACCATCCTGGAGGATCCTCGTGACCTGCATTTCAAATCCGTTATTCCATTCAGGGAAAATCTTCTGCAGGTGCTCAGGATCGGACCCAACATGTACTCAGTGCGAATCTTGTCGAGATCTGCCAGAAAGCCTGGGTCCTTGTCATAGCTATGTGCTGCCATTATCCTCGCAGATTGTGTGAATGAGATAGCAGTGTTGGTGCCAGGAACTTGGAACGAGAGGAGAATATTTTATTGGTTCATGGATGCATACAACAGATGAGACGGATTTCGCAAGTAACGAGTGACAAGCAATGCTTTGGTCGCACCTGGCGTCCCGCAGCGGGCCCGTGCAAGGTCAACAGCGTACAGAAAATGTATATCCAGGAACCTAGGTAACGCACACCAAATCAAGCCACAATAGTCACTGCTATCCGTTGCTGGAATTGCGGACGAAAAGATGCCTTTCATGTCAACGTGCGCAAGCAGGCTTTTCGGGTTCTCCTCCGAGCCCGGCGGCACAACGACATGAGCCCGACATAAAGGCGTTGACTTTGGGCCGGTCAACTTGGTGGGAAGTCAAATGGCAGGCGCCTCCCAAGGCTTTCAGAAAAGTGCCGACTTGACCGACTTGACCGACTTGACCGACTTGACCGACTTGATCGCGTTGTTTGAGCCGCCCATTAATCTGAGGAATAACGGACTACTTTTGTTAGCCGGAAGCTGTCCCACAGCATTGGTGCGACCAAAGCCAGGCTGGGGAGCTTGCGCAAGCTCTGCCAATTTGTAGACAATCCTTCGCCGCAAATTCCAATACCCGCACGATCCAGAAATCGGCCTGACTCCTGTTTGATAATGTGAAGTTTACCATAGAGTCTCGACTAACAAAGTAAACAATGGAAGCTATGTGCCGACCCAAATCCAAGCGAATGGTACCAAATAGGGCGCCGGGTTTCCATCAAGGCGTGATTGGTTTAGTGGTAAAATTCTCCGTTGCCATCCGCAACGTCGGGGAGCCCTGGGTTCGATTCCCAGATCACGCACTGTTCATTCTTTTGCCATTTTTACACGTTTCTTTTTTGCCGCGTCGTGTCGTCGTGCTGCGGGTTGACCTTGATGGAAGGTTGGTGGGCTAGTGGGACTACGGGCGGAGGCACTTTTGCCCTAGGGTAAGGGCATGGGTAAGCTAGATTGTGGGCGGTATATTGATAAATAAGAGCGGCTTCTTCATCGAAGCGTGATTGGTTTAGTGGTAAAATTCTCCGTTGCCATCCGCAACGTCGGGGAGCCCTGGGTTCGATTCCCAGATCACGCATCGCTCATTCTTTTGCTCTTTTTGCCTCCGGGGCTGTTCGTGCTGCTGTCTTTTTGTCTACCCATGATGTCTTGTCTGGGGGCCTCAGAGGGGCCGAGTACATTGGTGATACGGCACGCATCGGCAAAGCCATTTGTCTTTTGTCAAAATTTGGCTTATTCGAGAAAGAACAATGATTGGAGAAGACCATGACATTCCTTGTGGAGCTCCCCCCAATTTGGATCCGAGACAAAGTGCTCTGCGCTGTCGCCGGCTCTTTCGAGAAACCAAACACCCGCGTCAACCATTTCCTTAGACCGGGAACTGGCTTGGTAAATGTCGTGAGCCAAATTGATATTTTCGCGCCCATGTAGAGAGAATGTGGAGCGTAGGAGTTGCAGATTGCTGTCCTGGGGATCCCTCTTGACTCGGAGCTGGGCAGCATCTCGGTAGGCAGAACAAAAGCCCTCTACGTACAACAATAGCAGCTGATGCAGGACTAAATCGTCCTTGGCATCAATAATCTCACAGCGCATGCTGGAGAGAAACTGCGCAATGTCGCCGTTGACGCCGCGTCCCTTGGCACTTCCGAACTCCCAGTCCACCAAAATTGGCGTTAGGTTCACCTCCAGAGCTGGGTCGGCTAACAGTATCGAACCTGGGTGGAAATCGCCAAAGCTGAGGGCTGGTCGATAAGTATATTTCGGGTTCTTGTATTCCTCAACTGTAGCATTGTATAGGTTTTCCGCGTTATAGTGGTCTTTGATACGGTTTTTGATGGGAAAGACAGCAAATTCCCAGACAATGTTCGTAGACACAGACTGTGATAGCTTCTCGTATGTCTGAGGGTCGGCCTGTATCTTCTGTGCAGTTTCTGGACTGTGTACAAGTGCCATGATGGAACCAGTATTGTGGCCAAGCTTGGAGACTTGGTCGGCAGAGGCTATGCTGGAGTCTTTGGCCGCGGCCTTGATGAAGTCGACAATGTTGACCAGGCGTCCAAGATCGGATAGCAGCAAGATCGAAGCCTCTTGATTCGAATCGCTAATCTTCAAGACGGACTCTTTGCCATAGTCGTGACGCAGGAGACGTGGTGTATTCCAAGCTGGGCCAGTCTGGCGCGAGTCAAATAGCAGGCCGCCTCTATCCCATAGTCGCAGGATGGCCGCTTCAACAGCCTGAAGGCGTTAGTAGGAGCGCTGAAAGGCGTAGCAGGTTAGCCTACCTGTCGCCCAGTCGAGAAATGTAGCATTGGGCCGGCACTTTCAACATATGGATGCGCATGCTTGAGAACTAGACTGGTAGGGCCGGCGTCGCCAGAAAGTTTCGTCGCTCGGTGAGTTGAATTGACGACGCCCCCAGTCAGACGTTTGGTCTCCCAGGTCGTTCCCGGGTACACGGACTCGAGGTAGCCGGAGTAGTCGGGATTCGTCATGGTGGCGGGCAAGAATTTTTTTTGAAAACAATAGCGAAATGGACAATATTACGGCTTGGGCATAATAATAGGATTGCGAGAATGAATAGACTCAGCGACGAAGATATAGAATGCCTGGGAGATCTTGGTATTTGAGTCAAGCCCCAGGGCCCACCGCTCAGCGCTGTTCTCCACGCAGCTGAACTGACGAGAGCCTGCCCGACGATGCATCATTCTGATTCACATTCTGCTCTGAGTCACCTGGATGCGGGAGCCAAGCTGCGTATTCTTTGCGAGATAGCCAAGCAATTGTACAATTGGCAAGGCAGTATCGAATATGCCAAATCATTGAGCCTACCTACCTAGGTCGGTAGCTAAATGGTACGCCAGTGGGCACCACCGTTGGATGGCCCTGTAAAGTTCATTGTGGTGACCGCCGACGACGCCAGTGGCTACTACAAGTACCTAGCTACTGTGGACAGACAGAAATCGAAGCCAAGCAAGAAAAGAAGATACGAAAAAAGCGAAGAATAGAAATTACACATAGATGTAGAGTCATAAAAAAAAACAAAAAAAAACAAGGAAACCGCTGCTTTATTTGAGCGGCGGCTGTTTTGCCACCTAGGTTGGTACTGGACCATTACCTAACAACTTACACAAGGCGCCCCGAAATGCGAGATCACGTTCAGCTATGGAAATGGATAAAGGCCTTGGAGCATTGACTGACGGTTTGATTTAAACGACATGACATATACTGAGAGCAATAGGCATTCAAGGCAGGGTCTGGATCAGTTAGTTTTAGCTGAGAAACAGAACGGTACTTATTCACGGTGCGTAAATGGAGGTAACCTAGCGTCCGCAGAGAGATCAGTTCATCGGTCTTGAAGCAGCAGTGCTATTCGAACGACAATAAGACAAATAGAGTCAAATTATTGAATGGGATAGCTGCAAGTGAGCTACCTTTGACGCATCACATCCTATTCGACACCGCCAGGCTTTCAAACGGCCCACCGAAATACCTATGGCCATCGCGTGCTTCACATTCTTCAGCTTGGACAACCAGGCGAATTCAGGGCACAGAAATTGACCCAAATTAGGGGATTTATGCAAGTAAGAGTCCTACCTACCTATTCTAGCCCCAAAAGATACAGGTAGGTCGTCGTCAAAGCCCGTAGCCTAGATAAGGTAAATGTGGCAAGCAGGCCGGCAAATGTTGCAAACGCGCGCGCCAGCTGGCAGGACCGCCGCCTCGAATCAGCATGACAACAAGACATGCGGTCCTCACTTCTCTCTGGTTTGTTTTCCTTTCTTCATCTAACGTTCGCTTCTCGTCTGTTTGATTTGATTTGATTGCGATGCCTTCTCCAAGAATCGTCGTTCAAGACTTACGTTGCATTTTCGAAACTCGTTTGCTTTAATTCTTTTTCGCTTTGAAATTTGGCGCGCTTAAGCTTTCCTGGTCCCTCAAATTCTTCACCACAGAAATGGCCATCTCCAACCGGGATAGAGCATTGGTACACATCCTGGTCCCTAAAGCCAAGAACTATCTATACTAACTCTTCAAAAAGCAATTAGACTCCTTCTTTCTTCCATCGGGGTCAACGGCTCACGACCAACTCCAGCCAAAAACGAACTGGCTCAAAGAGCCGGAATTCCCGTCGCCCGACGAAATACTTTCCAACTCAGCGCCTAAATTGCTGTGCATTGATAATGCCGATATTACGTCAAAGCAAGAATATCTGGAGAAGCATTACCGCATGCAGCGGTATGAGGCGATCGAACCCACCAGATTCGCCGTGAGCGAGTTTTGCAAAAACCCGACCATGGGGGAAGGGGAGCTGGCGTATATTTACAGCAGAGTAAGTGGATCAGACACATTTACCTGCACATGAGAGCTGATTTTAGTCCAAGGTTCAAATGCAAGGAGTTGTACTGACGGCGCACGGTGCTGCCCACCGAGCCTCGTTCTCGACGGACAGATGCAGCGACACGCCGGTGGACTGGGCCAACTCTGGCCGACTCTGCCAAGGCTCTCTTGTTGTATTATCACCTGTAGAGGATGCTTTCAGGTCAAAGTGCCTGGTCGCTATCGTCGCGTATCGGTTTCTCTTGGGCGGTTTGTGGCCGAACCTAGACGCGGAGCCTCCGGAGCCTGATGACACGCCACCTAGAATCGATTTGTACTTTTCCAGCTGGACCGAAAAGCTTCTTGACCCAAACATCAAATACTTCATGCTTGAAAGCAAGAATGGATACTTTGAGTCCTTCCGTCACACCATGAGGGCCCTACAAACGGCTGCATCCGAGAAGTAAGCTACACTCATTCCTCATCTAAAACCATACTGATAAACTCAGATCGCTACTAGACAAATACGTGTTGGCGAATAGTGCGAGCGAGATCACGACTGAAAGCCCTGTTGTAAACCTTCGCTCACAAACACGAAATACCCTTGATAAGTCGCAAGCCGCCGCCTCCAGAGCCATAATTGGCCGGGAACTCGCCATTGTGCAAGGTCCTCCCGGAACGGGCAAGACACACACAACTGTCATAACTATAGAAGAGATACTACGTCAGTTCAATCCGACCAAGCCGATCATTGTTGCCGCTGTAACAAATCATGCACTGGACCAACTTCTTCAGCGGTGTCTCCTGAGGGACATCGTGATCTGCCGCTTAGGCGGCCGCACAGTCTCGGAAACAATAGAGGAGCATTCTTTGTGTAAGACTCGAGAAAGAAATAAAGGCACTGTTCCAGGGATTGGACTACCAGGTGCTGTGTATCGTGATTTTGAAACCGCACTTCAAGTACTCGAGTTCCATCTCAAGAAGTCCTTCCAGGGCCCGCTGAGCTACGACGCAAAGTTGTTCAGGGACGCCAAAATCATCACTGCTCAGCAATTTGATTCTCTTCAAGATAAGGATTGGGAGACCTTGGCTGAAGTCAATCCCCTGTTGGTATGGCTTGGCTGGGAACACTTCGGGACATCGTCAGCTGAGGTATCAAAAGCCAAGCTCGGGGAGAAATGGAAGGCCAACAACAAAGATAAAGGAAAGGATGACGAGGAGCCCAAAAGACGGCTTCCAGATCCCGACAAGCCAATAGGGCCGTTCATTCCGTTGCGCGAATGTTCAGACCGCCCAGCTGCACGTCTCAAAAGCATGCTGGCTCGCAACCGCGATCTATACAAAATCAAAGCTCAGCATCGTGAGGAATTATTCAACTACATGTGCCACGAACTGGCCAAGGAAAGCCAAGCAAAACTTCAAGAGTCGTTCAACAAATTTCAGGTCGCCTGTCAACGGTTGCAAAAGCACAAAATAGATCGTGACAACCGCGTCGTGGCAAGAACCGGGGTTCAAGTCCTTGGGTGCACCATCACTGGCTTATCTAAATATCGACAATTACTCTCCATGATTGGCCCTGATGTGCTTATCATTGATGAAGCATCAGAGGCAACGGAAGGCAGCATTGCAGCCGCACTGCTTCCATCGCTCAAACACCTGGCCTTGATCGGTGATCACCAACAGTTAACGCCTCGTCCTATCACCCAAGCCCTCACGCACCCAATCTTTGCCTTGGACATGTCCTTGTTCGAACGACTAGTCACAAAGAATGAAATGCCCTACATCATTCTCAATATGCAGCGACGCATGATTCCTGAGATTCGACAGCTAGTCAACCTCTTCTACCCGGATCTTCGGGATCATAGCAGTGTGATGAAGCGCGAAGCGGTAAAGGGGCTCGGGCCAGCCCTGTGGTGGTTTAGCCATGCTTGGCCAGAACAAACTAACTCAGGTGCTTCTGGTCACAGCATCTGCAACAATGAGGAAGCCGATATGATTGTGCACTTTGCCAGATATCTTTTCCGCTGCGGTACCCCCGTCGAAAAGCTCACTATTTTGACTTTTTATACTGCGCAACAGGAGCTCATTCAATCAAAGCTCAGCATGCACAGTCTTGGGTCAAACATTTGCAAAACTGTCGACAGTTTCCAGGGATGCGAGAATGACGTGATTCTTCTGTCCGTTGTTCGCAGTCCGCATCCAGGACGAGGTCCAAGAGTCGGTTTTATCGAAAACTTACATCGTGCAACAGTAGCGTTGAGCCGAGCTCGGAATGCCTTCTACATCTTCGGCAATGCTGAGAGCCTGAAAGGCAGCGCAACTTGGGATCCTGTTCTCGATGCTCTCGGTCCGTTGAAAGAGGACCGCTTGCCCCTGGTGTGCCCCATCCACAACACAATAGCCTTCATCCGCTGCTCAGAACAATGGCCCTCGCTTTCGGGAGAGGGGGGTTGTCGCGGGCAAGGGTGCGAAACCGATGAAGGCAGCGAAAACAAAATCGTAAGCAAAATCGTTGGGATGCAAAAAGCCAAGACTCAGATTCCAGAACGTGTCGTGCCTCTTCAACGGCCATTCATTCCTGCCAAGGCTGCTTTGAAGCTCGACAAGGCTACACTTGACTCAGTGGATAGCGCGACGTCGCGGCCAAGAATTAGTGTTGACAGAAGCTCTTTGGCAAGCCTTAGCCAAGACAGCACTGCACACAGTAGTGACGACGTGATTGAGATGGGTTATGATGCGTATCTTGCAGAGTTTGAAGAGTTGGCGGTTAGTGCAAGATACGAGATGTTGCGGGGGCAGCTTTTGGATTTGGAAAAGTCCGAAATGGACCAGGTAAAGGAGGAAGTGGCGGTGGAAGTGGTGGAAGCCAGTCGCGATCTCATTAACTTCGATTAGCATTGGCATGCTTTTTCGCTCGGCGCTAGAATGAACAGGTTTTACTGGAGCTACAGAAGAAGAAAAGGGTTGCCTGATTTTTCCATCCTAGCTTTTTCTTCTTCTTCTTCTTCTTCTTCTAAAAAAAAAGAAATTGCTATTCCAGTCTGATAAAACAGTGTGTAAAGCAATGGTAGCCCCGCGGAAGCTGTCGCTGGAGTGATTTGCTAAGCAAGCCTGCGTTAGCGCGCGCGCATCAGATCTGTGAATCTTCTTTCAACAACGCACCTCAGCCAATTGACGAGCAACACTTCTTCGCGGGCATACACCATAAAAAAGTTATATTCTGAACCGAGGCGAAACCAGCGACGGTAAAGAGGAGAGCGCAACCCCCTCGCAACAGTCTGGCGACGACCTTGAAGGTGATGCCGCGATCTTAAGGGCAGCTCCCCTACACCCATCACCCGTGCCGAATACCACGCATACGATACCCATACAGCCACACGCAATGGATGAAGAGGAGCGCTTTTCTGGAAGCTCGCCCGAGTCCGAGCGAGAAATCGAGCCCGATGAAGTCCTGGAGGACGAGCCTGCAGAGCCTGACAACGACGACAACAATGACGACAACAACGACGAAGATGACGACGACGGCGACCAAGACGACTCCAACAATGCTGGCACACAAATCAATGGCAATCAAGGGCCGATGCGAAAAACTTCGAGTAGTCCTCGTCCCCAGTTTCCCTCCTTGATGCGGCCGACAGTCCGACCTGAGTACGTCACTGCGCGCCTTTACGACATTGTGCCAACCATGGCCGCGCCTCAGTCGACAAGCGTCAACGCGATGGCAATCACACCAGACCTGAGATACTGGTTCACCGGCGGCTCAGACGGCTATATCCGAAAATACGACGGCCCGGGCACCATCAACGGCAAGTTAGCGCTGACGGTCGCGCAAAGGCACCCCTTTGTTGACAGTGTCACGAAAGCCGGCATTCTGATGTCATACTGGGAAAACGAAGAGCCTTCACCGCCTGGAACTGCTAGTCACGAGCAAATTCTGTCGCCGGTATACTCGCTAGCGGTCGAATCCACGGCCCTGTGGCTGCTGTCGGGTCTGGACTCGGGGGCCATCAACCTGCAGAGCGTGCGGCACGACGAGGGCAAGAAAATATGCAGCCTGCAACGCCACACCAACGCGGTCAGCGTGCTCACCATGGCGCCGGACGAGAAGACAGTGCTGAGCGGCAGCTGGGACAAAACGATATTCGACTGGGATCTCAACACGGGGCAGACGATTCGTGGATTTACCGGTACTGCAGGTCAAATCTCCGCGGTTGAGCTGCGACCCGAATGCGGAGACCCAGTGCCCGCGGATGCGGACGAGCCGCCGCCGCACACGACAATGACAACGAATAGCGGCGCACCGTACACGAATGGCTACTTTGCGAGCACGAATGGCGTGGACGAACCGAAGGAGGAGTCGCAAGGAATTGAGGCCGGTCAAGAAGCGGCTGCTTCTCCAGCACACGAGAGCTTATTCGGTGGTAGTGATGCAGGCAGCCTATTTGGAGAGACGGCGGGCGAGCAACCTTTCGGGCAGGACGACGACGAGTACGGCGGCGGAATGGGCATGATGACAGGCCAAGAGGGAGGCATGGATCACTCCGCCGACATGGCCATGGCGGGTATGGACATGGAAAAGGATCAGCCAGTAGAGAAATCCACTGGGCCTGAACAGCCTGCGCCGGAGGGCGATGCCATGGATGTCGACACTCAGGCTCCGAAGCAGGAAGATGATCAACAGCCCAAGACGGAGCCCTCCCAAGAGCCCGTCCCGACTAGCTCAGCACCCAGGCCGGAAGATGCCGGCGCGACGCAGCCCACGCAATCTGACACGCTTCCAGGCACTGAGCCTGCCATCGACTCGACGCCCAAATCACCCATCATTGTTTCAGACGCGGCCGCCGGCAAGCAGCGCGACCAGTCGCAAACGTCCACCACGACGTTTCTCTCATCGGCCATGGACGGCACGATTCGCATCTGGGACCGTCGCGTGCCGAACCCGGTGGCGCGCATCAGCCCCCGCGCGGGTGTGCCCCCTTGGTGCATGAGCGCGTGCTGGAGTCCAGATGGCAACATGATTTACGCAGGCCGCCGTAACGGCACCGTGGAGGAGTATGATGTGCACAAGGCCAGGAGGGGCTGGGAGCCGGAGCGTGTGCTCAAGTTCCCAGGAGGAAGCGGCGCGGTCAGCGCGGTGAAGCCAATGGTGAATGGACGGCATCTCATCTGGTACGTTTTTCAATGTCTTGAAAGAGAGATAGGTGATGCTAATGCAAAAGGGAAACAGCGCCTCGCACGATATCATGCGTCTGTACGATTTACAAGACCGCCGAGCATTTAAGCACTCGACGGTGCCGTTTCTAATCATTCCCGGCCCGCCCCGCGCGGGAGTCATTTCCAGCTTGTATATCGATCCGACGAGCCGTTTCATGCTGAGCGCCGCGGGTACGAGAGGCTGGAACGGCACGAGCACAGAAGTGCTGGTTGGATATGAGATTAGTGTGACGAGTGGTTAAAAGATGCTCAGGCAGGTGGTTATCCTTTCGCTGATTTTTTTTTTTGGCTACATTTGTGGGTGTCAGGAGTAGGTTTTGGTTAAAAGCTGGACAGTCTTGGAGGCTGCATTATGCTGTTTTTCTTTTTGGATAAGCGAATGGTCTGACAACTGACGAAGTGAGGATAGATATAATTACAGTCTGTTTTTCTTTGCTTTTGGAGAGCTCGGTGCATACCGAGCGATGTCTACCTGTGCGGCATCATGGTCCACTTGGCGATGTTGGCCTTGCTTCGTTGGCTGTTCGGCGCTCAAACGTTTTTCTTGCTCTTGGTGCGGTGCCTACACCAAAGCATCACCCTGCCGGTGCATTTGACTGGACTGAGCTCCATTTAACTGCCTACTCACCTTCAAAACATCGCGCTCTTTGCTAAATAGTGCCAGGACAACCCCATAGGTCACTCTATTGGCTTACCTCATGCCAAAGCACCATTACGGAAACGCGGCGAAAACTCGTGCTCGGCGGCGATTTCCCCTAAAGCGCACAACCTTTCCTGGGGGAGTGCATTTGACGAGTCACCGTAAAGGCGATGACTGGAAAGACGGCCGCGGGCGAGTGTTCTCTGCAACCAAAGTGCCGTTGCCGCTACCAAAGAGCCATGCACTGCCCGAAGATGACAATGCAATCTAAGCGGTGCACGATGCAATGATTAAACCGGTCGTCTTTTGATCAGCAGCGAAGTTTTCTACAAAGATTGTATTCCTGACACCCGCTCCCCCCGAAAGTTACCAGCAAGCATATGATGCTTGCTTGCTTGGATGCCTGGGCACTACTGGACCTTTCCCCAAAGTGTAGCTGTACCATGCCGGTTGAGATGCAATTCTCTGACTAGGAGACAACTTGATCGCTACCGAGTAATGGACCAGGACCGGTTTCCTGTCGTCGAGCGGCATGGGACTATTTTCGGGCGATGGGGTTGACCGTGAAAGCAAGGTCCAAGCGCAGCTTAGAAAAGCGGCGTTTATGATGTCGTCGACGTTTTATTGAGAATATTATTGATGAGATGAAAAAGACGTGGCAGAAGTGGTTATATGACGATACTGTCTGATTCGTGACATTGGTCACAAGCTAATAAACCAGTGTTTGAGGGAAGTCGTCCTGTGATTGAAACGCGCAGCACAATGGTGCAACGATGAAGCACATAGTGACCGACACCTTCGTTGTTGCGTACACAGGGCAAAAATAGACGGGACAGAGCCGCCCTCGCAGAGGGCCTTTTGCGAGCTTGTCGCGCACGTGCTGTTCAACTGTAAGCCAGCACCCATTTGCTATCCTCCTACTGTTATCTAGCCTCCCAATGACTCTCTAGTACTCCGTACTAGGTACGAAGCAACCCTCACAGCAGCCTTCGGTGTGGAGTACAGTGGCGACGGGAACTTTTGCGCGAAACCGCTAAGGACTGAGGCAATTGGCCGCCCAAATTCTGTCGTTTAATCATTGGTACATGGTGACCCGTAAACGATGCTACCATCTGTATTTGGTAACAGGGCCGATGCAGTGAGCCCTTTTGCTGCTAGCGGCTTACGGGGGTACATGCGCATCTGCAACTAGTTACTTTTCGCGCCCTTGTTCTGACATGACGATGTGGTGGGAACTGCTGGGGTGACCACTCTCGCTCCGGTCGAAACAAAGAACCAGGCGTGTCTGAAAGGGACTTCCTCAATGCAACTACTCTTAATGATAGCACGCAGCCCCGACGCAAGCTGTTTTGTAGATAATGCAGGTTCCGCAGCTTACCTGTCGGTGCGTGAATAATCTATCAGCAGGCCGGGGTGAGAAGCCACACACTTACTAGTTATCGCTAAAAGCTTTCGGCTGTGGGCCCTTGCAGGAGCGATGTAGAGGCCCTCGACTCTGCCTCGATTTTTGGTCCTTGCGAGTCGGCACACAAAATTTTGTCCATCCTAGAACAACACCAGCCTAAGATAGTACGACATCAACAATATATGCAGCGGTTGATCCATAACGAAAGGTCTTCATCGTCGAGCTGAGAGACCATGGCACGGTCGCTGGCCATTGTCTGCCTGATGGCGCTCTTTGTTTCTACTGTTATGGCCATACCTCCAAGTACGCGGATGATAGAACTCAGTTTCCAGTACTGATCGCTGTAATTGCTAACGCAGGCTCACAGGCATAAATATCCCTTTGGGCGAGGGTGGCCTCTATGCATATAAGCCACCAAAGGTAGAAGCTTGAAGGGTGCCGTTGCCAGTATAATACATTTTTTATCCATAGAACATATAATTCATATTGGTAGCACCAAGCATTTTCCATACCTTACAGCAATGAACCCCTTCACACCATCAGTCACCGGGGCCTGATGGGACTGTGTGCCATTAAGCAACCATGACACGTCAACAACCTTACGGACCTCCTTTGCCTGCGTCCGCCCGCGGAACGTAGGGCAGGACTTACACCTTCATATGAGACCCAGGGCCACCAGATCAAGCACTTCGGCTATCAGTATCCTGCCAAGTTATGCCGTAGTCTGATGATGCTAGGCAAGTTGGACACATCCGTGGCATCTATGGCCCATGGGTACTTGGGGTCTTGGGTGCTGGTATCAGTAGGCTGTCACCCTGGGTAAGTAAGTCACTGGACAACACCTGGCTAGTGTTCGGCCTTCGCGGGGGTTGCGGGGGGGAGGATTCAATGTGCTTTACCAGCCACCCAACATGCCGACTAATAATCAGGCTACATGTGCGACTATCTGTACCCATCCATCAAACTCATCTGTTAATGGTGGGCCCTACCCGAGCGCCGCTGCTGGCCCGTCTCCCCATTCTGGTACCAGTACGGAGTAGCTGCTGGCGATTATGATCGATGGTACCGTTTCCCCGCACCTTGGGATATTGCGCATGTGTTGCCATACTTATGGGAGGGCTTCCCCTGTTTTCGGACTCTTTATTCCTGCCATTCTTTTTGACTTGTCGGCTCGTGCTCACCCCAGAAGCTTTGATGTGCTCAATGCTAGCTCTGTACAAACTCTCCTCGGCTCTTTACCCAACTTCGGTGTTTTCTTGACAGCAAGCCAGTCGAAACCATGCAGTTGCCAGAAGACGGGTCACTCGGGCCGCTGGTCTCCTCCATTTCAGATTTCAGCTTGAGGTTTGAGGAGGTTGTCCTTCGTCTTCTTCCATCTGGCTCATTTCTATTCTTCGTGTCTGCAACTGTCCTGTATTACCGCCAGCGGCCCGCCCGTATACGCTACAGCCGATTACTGTGGATTAAACTGGTAAGACACATATTTGATCTTTCTACATGAGCCCAATCTTTATTCGCAATGGGCCCTCTATCAATGAACTCTCTAACGTCAACTCTTCTTAGATTGTGGCTGTGATGCTCATGTTATTGGAGCTTTCGAGTCTGGTACTGCGATGCGTGTCTCCGGAACGTACCAGCACTACGTACGGAGCAGCGGCCATCGATTTCGCTGCGGCACTAGGAATCGGCGCTGTTGTCTACGTCGAGCATCGCCATGCCATTAGAACGTCCACTTTACTTGGCTTGTATCTTGTCTTTGGTGTTCTCATTGATATCGCCAAGAGTCGCTCCTATCTCAAGCGCGACCTCACGGCTTCTGGCTGCGTCGCTGTTGCCACGGCCACTGCCAGACTTGTGCTTGTTGGCCTTGAGGAGGTACCGAAAAAACATTTGCTCATCGACCCCAATATACGCAGCATTTCTGATGGAGAAGTAACCAGCGGATTCTTTACCAGAATCCTATTTCTCTTCCTGCGACCCATGCTTCGCACTGGCTTCCACAGTGTGCTGACAGTGGAGGGCCTTGGTGGCCTTGGCATTGAATTTGCTTCAAAATCTCTATTCAGCAGCCTATTAGATAATTGGCAAAGTGTTGAAGAGACTAAAAGGCGTTCCTTGTTTCTCGCTTGTTGCAAGACATGGAAGGTTCCTATTCTGGCAATCCTGGTTCCTCGTGTATGCGTCACGGGCCTCAAGTTTGCACAGCCTTTTCTCATGCAGGCTATTATCGACTCTATCGGCAGTCAGTCAAATACTAGTACCCAGAAAAAAATTGGGCTGATTGGAGCCACGGGCTTTACTTTTGTTGGCGCTGCAATTTGCCGCACTACTACAACGCATCTAAAAAATCGGCTGGTTGCTCGACTACGCGGTGGGCTCTTTTCCCACTTGCTTTATAAGTCATATAGGCTTGAAGTGCAGGAAGGACGAAAAAAGGCGGCGATCACTCTCATGAGCGCAGACTTTGACGGCATCGCCTCCAGCTTTCCTGCTTTTATTGAGATGCCGTTTACGGTGCTGGATTGTGGAGTTGGAATGTTCTTCCTATCCCGCTTCACTGGTTTATCCTGCCTCGCCATATTCGTGCCCCTCATAGCAAGTACTGTATTGGGCTTGTTATTTGGCAGGCCCTCGACATCTGCATTGAAGCTTTGGAATGAGAACATCCAGGCACGAGTGGCCAAAACCTCACGAATGCTATCTCAGCTTCCCGCAATCAAGGCTCTTGGGCTGGGGCCTAAAACTGCGGAATTCATCCAGTCTCTTCGAGTTACGGAGATAGCTTCATCGAAAAAATACCGGGTTATCCAAGCCATCTCTACAGCACTTGCTGTTGTAGTAGATCTTGTGACGCCAGTGGTTGTTGTAGCAGTCGCGCTGTTCACCTCGGCACTTGGACACAGGATCTCTGCACAGGTCCTCTACCCAACTCTAGGTATTGTCTCATTGGTTCAAGGTCCCCTCGCCGAACTGTTGAAGGGATATCCAACAAGCATGGCCATGATGGGCTGCTTCGAGCGAATTGAGGCATTCTTGTGTCTGGAAGATCATAAGGATCCACGCGTGGTTGTGTGTTCTGACCCCCCACAGGCTTCTGGAGAAGGTCAAATACTGGAAAAACTACCTGCTACGGCTTTTCAGATACCACAGCAAGCTTCGACCCATATCATTCGCTTCGATAAGGCTACTATTGCTCCCCGTGGCTCAGACACACCGGTTCTCAATTACATCGACCTGGAGATTATTTCAGGCTCAATCAATGGGGTTTATGGCCACACTAGCTCTGGGAAAAGCACCTTTTTGGAGAGCATCTTAGGCGAAGCCGAGATTCTTGACGGTACGCTTTACGTCGATAATATAACAATAACCGTATGTGCACAACGGATATGGCTGCCAAACACTTCATTTCGCGAGTGCATTATCGGAGATTGCGAATATGACCGGGTTTGGTTCAATATTGTTGTTACGCGCTGTGGGCTACAGCAAGACCTTGCAGCACTGCCGAATGGTGAAGACTACGTTATTGGTAGTGATGGTGTCGCACTAAGCGGTGGTCAATGCCAAAGGATAGGGATTGCAAGAGCGGTGTATCCACGCCCAAGAGCGATAATACTTGACGACGTTTTCAGCTCCATTGATAGACGGACTGCTCTCGACATTTTGACCGGTCTCTGTGGCGAGAATGGACTTCTACGAAACTCCGGATGCACAGTCATCATGGCCACCTATCTGCCCGAGTCTCTGGATTTTGTGCAAAATCTGATTCTTCTAGATGACGATGGTGCAGTCACCTGTGAGCCCCGCTGGAAGCCCAACGGCAAACCATCAGAAACTGCCGTCTTTCTCCAACGATGTATGCTACCGCAGCAAGACGTTGCCGCGCGACAAGAACTACCGCACGAGCGACCTCGTGCTACTGCTATGTCCTCGCGAGCCTCTGCGCCGCCTCGGGATTCAACGCAAGGGGATGTAGGCAAGGGTCGCGGCAAAGGTGATTTTACACTTTACCTCTTGTGGTTCAACGCTATCGGAAGCCTGATATCAACGTTTTGGGCTTTATTGGTGTTGCTGATGGGGACCACGGAAGTCTTCACGTCCATTTACGTGAGAATCTGGATCGCAGTCGCACCATCTGATCGACTCTTCATCATCGGCTATGCCATGGTTGCCTTATCGTCAGGACTTTTGTGCGGACTGTGTATCTTTTTGAACCATGTTCATTTGTCACCTCGCGCTTCCCTTGCCTTACATGACACGTTGACAACTACGGTCGCACAGTCCACACTCGGCTTCTTAAGCACTACAGACTCTGGCTCCATCTTGAATCGGTATAGCCAAGACATGGACCTACTTGCCAAGCATATACCTCAAGCCATCTACGCAACTCTGTATTGCGGTGCTACAAGTACAGTCCAGATCGGTGTTATCCTATCTAGTGCGACTTATATGACGGCAGTTCTTCCGTTCATATTTATTTCAGTTTTCTTCATACAGCGCTATTATCTTCGCAGCTCCCGTCAGCTTCGACTTCTCGAGATTGAAGCTCAGGCACCACTAGTCACTGAACTCCGGGAGACCGCAACTGGTCTTATTTACATAAGAGCTTTTCGCTGTCAGGAACACAGCTTCAATCGCGGTCTACGACTGTTGGATTTATCCCAGAAACCCTTTTATTTTCTGCTTTGCTCTCAAGCTTTCCTCGCCCTGACCTTGGATCTCCTTGCTTCCGCCGTGGCGCTCATTCTTGCAATAGTCACACTTTTCGCACGCAATCCCTCGCAGAATGCAACAGGCCTGGCATTTTTGCTCCTGATTAATATTGGCACTAGTTTTAACCGGTTTGTGACCTACTGGGCAATGTCGGAAACGTCAGTTGGATCTCTCTCAAGGCTACGAGACTTTTTCGACCACACGCCAAAAGAACCCAGCAACAGAGCCACTGTGGATCTACCACCAGACTGGCCATCTAATGGTGTCATACAAATCAACAATGTCACCGCTCGGTATAGAGTCAAGAAGGAAGAGCTCGATGACTCAGTTCTCCACGATCTTTCTCTTGCCATTGAACCGGGGAAGAAGATTGGTATAATGGGAAGAACTGGCAGTGGTAAATCGTCACTATTGTCCACACTCCTGGGCTTTCTTGAGTACGAGGGTTCCATCTATATTGATGGCGTGGATATCAAGAAAGCAGATCCTGACCAGCTCCGTTCTCGGATTATTACAATTTCGCAGGACATAGTCGAGCTGGAAGGCACTATCCGGGATAACCTCCTCCCCTTCGACAAATTATGGAGTGCTCCGAGCGGTACTATTGACGAAAAGGCCAAAGAGAAAGCAGAGCGAAGAGACGCGGTGGTTCGAGAGACTCTTGTTCGTTTGCGAATCTGGGATCGGCTAGTGAAGCATGGCGGACTAGATGCGAATCTAGATGCGGTCGGGTACTCTCGGGGAGAAAAACAGCTGATGTGTATCGCAAGAGCTGTCGTGCGCCGACGACTCACAGGCAGCCGACTCTTATTGGTGGATGAGGCAACGGCGAACGTTGATCCCTGGCGCGACCAAATCGTGCGTGAAATGATGAAAGAATACTTCAGGGGGTGCACCATAATCGTGGTTGCGCATAGGACAGAGACGATTGCAGATTCAAATCGCACCGTCCACATGGCAGGCGGGTATATTGAAAAGGTTGAAAATCACTGGTAGAACTGTAGCGGCGGTGAGCCGGTACTTGCTGTTTAGTCATATTCACTGCGCGGCGTACACAGGGCGGAGATTCAGTTGACGCGAGAGGCCTAATCAACAGAGCATTATTCGAGAAACTCGAGAATTATTTTGGCTTCGTAGCAGTGACGCCGCAGTCGTTCCCAATCGCCTGACGGTGCTTAGACACCAGTGCGATTTTGAACCATAGGCTTTCAGCTTTGAGCGCGGGCACATCCAACCGCAAGTCCAAGCGCTTAGACCTCCCCAGATCACAGCAGTTACTTTATCTTGAGTCAACGATCGCATGAGCTTGGCATTGCTCTCTCTCTCTCCAACGGCCCAGGTCTATGGGAAATTGTTGTTAGTTCTCCGTATGTTTCTCTTTTGATTATCGTAGTGCTGCAGGTAACTTGATTTAAACGGCCAGCATCTCTGCTTTTGCAACAGTCGCTCGCACCTTTGGACCTGTGGGTAGGCAGCTTGGGAGAGGAATCATTAGTCAGAAAGAGGTGGCTTCTCCACCCACGCACAACTAAGCCTCATCATCATCATCAATGCAACCAATTGATCCTCATTAATTCCCTCCCTGCGCGCCTTCTTTTACACCCGATGCACCACACCATGCCGACAGAAAGAAATATGTGCCGCCCACAAAGGCATCACAACAGATGACAAGCCAACGATGGCTTGCTCCTCGTCGACTAGCTGTCGAACTGCTACGCATATGTGATCCGCCAAGACTGACGCTTCCGCAAGGTCCTCTGCATGTTTCGCTCGCAGTTTGCTGGGAAAGTTGACAAACTTCTCATGTATTTTCAAATGCACCATTTCCCATTCCATAAATAAGAGCAACTTCCCAACCCAGTAGGTGTTCATAACGAGACGATCTCGAATGCTGTCAAAGTCAATGTCATACCCAATGGACTTGCGGAGCGGGTCCTTTTCACTGGTGCTCGATTCTTGCAAGCGCAATAATGTGCTCCCACGCAGACAAAACTCGCTGGTGTACCAGAGCTCAAAGTCAAACTGAAGCTGTCTCTTGCGATCTTCAAATTCAAGCATAACTTGCGGACTGCATGGGCCGCGGCACAGTTCCGCCGCTAGGCTTCTGTAGCTTGCCACATGCAGTAAAACATCTAGCGCTTTGTGCAATGGGTCTTGCAAGATTGCGCCCCATGGCTGAAAGCACCACGCCGATTCCGATAATCGCTGGAAATTGCCCAAAATGCTGTGGATTATCTGATGGTTATGCAGGTTAGTGTGCTTGAGCTTTGCGACAAGCCACGTCCCTGGGAGGGGGGGTCCAAACCATTGTTACACGAACGAGCGAAAACGTGGACTGGAAACGCGGGTCTCGAATTTTGCCTATCGTGCCCTTTTGCAAGAGAATCGACACTCCCTGGAGATGTACACCAGGCTTGGTGAATAAATCATCGCTCGTTGACTTTAGCCAACAGTGTTAGACAAGGCATCTGCGAAGGCTCACGAGATCAGGGCACTCACCTCGTATAGAGAAAGTACTATCGATGTCAGAGCTGCTTCATGCCAGCGTGTCTCTGTACCTGAACGATTCGAATAATATTCGCTCAATTGCCCGAGTGCGTGGCCATATAACTTCATGCCCATCGTACGGAGGTCCTCGCTGGGATCCGTTTTCGCGCAGATGGCCATGGCAAAGGCGTCGACGGCTAGAACAAGTGGCTTGAAGCGGCGCCGAAGATCTGGCAGCTGCATCACCCAGTGCGCCTCGAATACGTCCAGATCAGCGGCCGTCTGCGGCATTAACCGCGTCAGGAATTTCTGGAATGCCACCTGCTGCTGGCTATGCCCAATACTCGGCGGTAGTTCAGACGCCGATTGAAGTCGCAGGCGTCGCCCCGGCGCACTGGATCTAGTATTTGTAGTGACTGCCAATGTCTGGTTTGCGTTGTCCTTGTCAAAGGTCTGTGCCACAAAAACGAGTGAAGTGTCTGGTCCTTCACAGGCAAGTTGCAGGCGAGAGCATGGGCCACATACAGGCTTCACATAATCACACTATTTTAACTGCCAAATTAGCTGTTCCATAGTTGCTCAATCATTCCAGGTGTTTGGACTACACGCCGGTATCAAGTAGTTAGACACGCACCTTGACCTTTCTGACACGGCAGTTCTTGCAGCGTGGCTTGGTGATAGGCCGCACTCGGAGGGGCATTGTGCTAGGCGGCAAAACAATCAATGGACCAGGAATCCGACCTTTTAGACGATCACGAATGCGCAGTACGCTGTCAGAAAAGTATTGTGTGGTTAGCGATCAATAGCCGGAGGAGCCGCGAAACTCCTGACTCAGCGTCTTGACGGGCATAACGGCCAGTGACGCTGGCGCAAAACCGGGCTGACATCAATGATCGGCGGTGAACCAGTCGGTATTGTTCGGGCATTTTCAGGGATTTACACTCCTGACCTGACGCAGAATCGTTAGTGCACTTGGTCGGAGCAATAGATTCTGACTTGCCGTTACCCTTGTCTTCTCATCCCCAGCGTGCCAGGTTAGCTTTGGCTCTAATTTTAGACTTGGTTGACCAGGCACATGGCAGGGGTGTCGGGGTCGAAGGCATAGTTAGTTGTTGTTTATTATGGCTATGTCACTATCCTTTCTAAATCTTTCGGGTCGAAAACTGGAAGACGATTTGCTAGAAATTAATAGTACATGATTGTAGAGGCTGCCTTTTTGCGCCGATCGGCCACCACTAGACAGCTAGCATGACTGCCGCAGCCACAAAACCACCGACAGCGCCGTGGGTGATGGCTGGGGCCGAATTCTTGGTAGGGCTGGCGGCGGAGCCGCCGTTGCTGCCTCCTGAGCCCGAGCTCGACGCATCCGTGGCAGTCGCCCCGTCTGAATTCGTGGCCGACGCGCTGTTGCTGCTGGGTTGAGAGCCACTAGTCTGGGACGCGACCGCCGACCTCGAAGCGGCTGAGACGCGCTCCGAGTAATCCGACGCGGTGAATGGGATTTTTTCGAGGCATTGTTGTGAGGGAAATGCCCTCTTGTCATTCTGGCTCGCCGTGGTAGAGCAAAAGGGGAAGCAGCTCTTCGTAATGTCACCCGTGAGGTTGTTGCTGCCGCTGTCACCGCCGGTCGAGATGATGTTATCGTGGACGCAGCAGTAGCCATCGTTGTTGGTGACGGTGCTCGAGCCGTAGCAACAATAGACTTTGTCGTCATTGTTCAACGTCGTAATGCTCCAGCCGCTTGGACACTCATCCTATGTAGCTACGATTAGCGACGGCATCAATGCGGTCCTGGAGCAGGAAAACGCCTTGTACCACTCGGCACGACTCAGCATTTTGGGTGTTGGAACGTACTCCGCCAAAGCTCACGGTCAAGCCACGGACTGCCTGGGCCAGCAGGACGCTTGAAGCAATGGTAAATCCTAGACGAGTCATGGTGTAGAATGGTAAAGTTTTTTTCTCTCAATAGATGATTGATAGTTGATGGACACTAGGTCAAATATCCAGCGGCAATTGTCTTCCTTTATACTTGAGGGTACCCCATGTCAAAAGTAGCCTTGGTTGTTTGGATTGCCGCCGTGCGAAGCTTGTCATCAGTCTGTATTCTCCTGTCAGCATCCACAGAGAAACTGAGGCCGTTTGTTGGCTTCCAAGTTGATCGGTGGGTCATTAGGTGAATCATCCCCGTTCAGTGGGGAGAAAGCCCTGGGTCTAGTGGCTGCGCCTTTCGCTCGTTTTTAATTTCTAGTTAAAGCATATGGAACGGTGACTCTGTGGCGGACAACACCATTCAAGGTGTAGTGTTGGCAAACGATTCAAAAACGGCCATCAAGCTAACTTACAATGCAGTAGGGCTGTCTTACTATTGCCACGCTGCCGTCATAAAAGCTTTCCGATAAAAAGATCTCTCAGCCAGTGAAATCCATCGCTCGGTTTTAACTTCTGTGAAGAGGAAAGCGTCCTTTGTGGATACTGCCGAATCAGGCAATGCGTGTTCAAAGTCTCACAGTCATAAACGTCAGCGGCTGAACAAGTGTCGTGGGCAGATGGACAAATGAGCCACTCGATTGAATTGATCGGCAAGGCAGCTGAGTGGGCGTGATGCGGTCTCCGTTGAGTTCGATTCGTGCTTGCGACTGGAGAGAACTCGCGTGGGCTTCCCCGGTCAAGTTTAAGCTTTATTAGGCTGGCACGTTGGCCACCCGGGCTCTCGGAGCTTTCTTTACTCGGACGGCGAATTCATCAGAAGTATCGCACCAGCTTGAGAGCTGCTCACTAAAAATGGTATGAAATGAGTATGATATAGAGAGTTTTACCAAAAGGGGTCAGCATTCCATTATCTCTTTATTTATTTCAATTGCATATATAGAATGGCTAGTGCCTACGTCACAGCCTCCTCTCCAGTGTAGCGTCGAGGCTCATTGGCTCACCCAGTCAATGCGTAGTACTAGACCGAACACATTGCAAAATGGCATCCAATCGTCAGGTTATGAGGGAATATTTGATATATGGAGAAACATTTATTTGAGGCGCCTTCAAAGCTATGTACTCGCTGTGGTTGTGAGATTCTTGACATCTCCAGAGGTATTGTTGTTATTTTGATGATTCGGCTGCAGAAGCACGAAATCTCCGATTTTGGGGATTTTGCTAAGTAATGAAGCTGGCTCGCCCGCGTTGCTGTATGCAATTGGACCGGCAACCATACCGACAAATACAACAAGCAGGCAAAGGTATAGGGCGGCGTATCGAGCTACACGCGTTTTGCGCAGCTTGGACTGCTTCAAAGAATATATCGGAGGACGAATCTGGCGGCTAGTGAAGAAAAGTGTTAGGCAGTATTCGCACGATAGAGTACAGAATGGAGTGGTATACCTTGGTAACAGCCAGAATAAGAGCATGGAGTGAAGTGTATCGATGCGTGGGATCAGTAGCAAGGGAAACATAAGAATCAGTATCCAATGACCAATGATAAAGTCAGCCGCAAACATGCTCAACTCGACCAGTTTGCAAAGCAGTTCGCGCGCTGGCTGTGACATGGAATGCCAGCCCATGGAATACCATTTGCCCGTCCAAAATGCAAGATTAGACTGATCTGTCTTGAATTCTCGTGTGAGAGCCAGTGTGACAATGAGCTTAATGATGAACCGCTGGATTGCAATAACAGCGACTAACCCTGCCAGAGTGCGGGCAAAGTTGAAACTCTCAAAGACGAACATGGCCTCGAATGAGACCAGCATGAAAACGACCGCAAGACCGTGAGCAATAGCAGCTAGGACAGAACCAAAACGCTTGCAGCACATACTCAAGACCGGACCCATGCAGCAAGCCATGGCAAACATGACCGCAAGAACTGCCAAGTTTAATGCAATTGGCCCGACCGCAATGATGAGAACGCGAATGAGAGAGTCAGTTGGGGCTGTTTTTGTATCATCATTGTTTTCCGGAATGACACCGGTCTGCGCATTGATGAAGAGATATGGTATCACGGTAACAACCGCGAGCAGAAACGGTGCCAGGATCTCGCTCAGAAACAAATTGAGTTTGGGCGGTCGGGCAACATCTGACACGTGGGACTTTTCACCCAGTACTTTGCGCTTGTATCCAATTATTCTTGTCCGTGAGAAGCGGCAAAAGGAGATCCAAGAAGAGGTATGCGTTCTCGAATTGCCGCGAGATAACCAACGAATAAACTCCCGGTAGTCGATGAAAAAGTCGCCCCACGCAAATTGATGAGGGTTGAAGAGAAAAGGCGAAATAGTAAGAGCCAGCACCGAGATCCAAAAATATGTCAACCCAGCCTGCCATATAGTGACCGACGTGAAAAGCAAGATCACTAGCAGCCGAAAGCCAAGATAAATCGAGTTACCGGCGAAGCGCGAATATAGGACGCCGAAAGGAATGCGCGACGTCGCAAAGCCGCGGCCTGTGCCGATGTAGCGCGCGCCACCATAGGAAATGTCTTGCTCAATAGCATTGGCGTAAATTTGACAAGCGAAAATTTCGAAAAAGATGGAGAGGGAGAACAGCTGCTTCAGAAAGCGCGTGACGGCTCGTAGGACGCCTCGGTCGATTACTTCATGAGCCACAAGGGGTATGAAGGAGATGAAGAAGACGACAAAGATGGACAGGATACACCTCCAGATCCAGTCTATTAGGGCATTTGTATTCACACAGCCTACAGGTAGCAGGAGGTCTGTGATTGGTTTGTCTGGATTATAATCGCAGGGGATAGTCTCGTAACTGAAGACGCCGATATTGAGCAGACAGATCATGAAGAGCTGAATGGAAAACATGATGAACATGTTGTTGACATGAAATCCAGGGTGGGCGTAGTAGAAAGAGAGAAAGCGGTCTAGAGGAAGCTGTGTGCCGATGTAGTAATACTCCCGGCACAGTAGCTGCTCGCCCATGCCGGTTCCGATTTTGGTGGTGAAGTTCAGTACGGAACCGAAGCCGAGGTCGCGACCTTTTCCACATTGATAGTACTCTGAGTGTTTGATTCTTCCGCCTCGTGTTATGGCTGTCATACCCGCAAAGATATCTTCGTTTAGATGCAAGCCTTTCTGTGCCTTGGACACACCACCGCGCGTAGTCATAAAAATGCCGTTGAGGAAATCAGGGTGACCGTAGTGCAACTTTGCGCCAATTTGTGATAGAGTGCGTGCAAAGAGCGTGCCAAATGTCTGTTCTTTTCCTGCCGCAATATCTCCCAAGACACCCATGCTCTCAGAGAAAATGTACTCGCGAGCTCCGACGATGGCCACTGGTGATTTGGTGTGAAAGTTGGGGGAGTATGGCGATAGCTTGCTCGCAGTCATCTCTTCGAACTCAGCCAGTACATTGCGGATTTTAAGACACTCCTCGAGGTAATTATCCTGATTTGCATCCACCAGCTGGATATACTCTCCACGATAGAAAATCAGCGCCTGGTTTTGATTGTCTGACTTGCCGTCGCCCAGAATTGGATTGCCGGAAAGTTGCACCCGGAATTTGGGTTTTCGTTGGCCGTTTTCCATAATCTCCGAGTGACCGTCGATCAAGGTTGAAAAGATTCTTGGCTCTTCTCCATCGACTTCCGGCGCCTCTTCGTCGAGGTACGCAATTTGAAGGTCAGGAAACGCTCGCAACATGAACTCTGTATTCTCCATTTCGTCTTTTGAGAATTTTGTAAAGCGCTGCATAGACACTAAGATCTTGAACTTTCTCCGCGACATGCGCTCGAGTTCCTGGTCCAATCTGTGTGCTTGACGTCCAAATGCTTGCACTTCCTCCGGATTTTCCACGCGGTACAGAAGCTTGATAGCGCGAGCATAGTTCATAAAGCCGGAAACAGTGCGATATAAGGTCTGCGATCGGAGAGACGACCAAATGCGCGTCCGTAGAGTGTATTCAGGAGAAGATGATTTGAATCCAATGCAGTAGAATGGAAGGTCGTCAACCTTTTTCTTGTCTTCGTCTGGCTCGACGCCAGCTGTACCGTCTGCGAGGATCTTCGTATCCTCCACGAAACACTCCCATTCGTGGGGGTGTAGCTGTTTGAGATACTCAAGTACAGTGACTCTTGAATGTGGGTCTTCTTCACGAATAATCTCCCGGAGCGTCAAAAGAATCTTTTCGCTATAGTGCGGGATCATAACAGTGAAAGTTGGCATGCCATCGACTGGCGCTGGCTCTGGGAGAGGCATAGAGAGTGACTGGGCAAAAAAGGATATTCGGCGCGATGCCTCACTGTTGGCGGGGAAGAATTCAGACTTGAAAGAATTGTCATCTTGGGAGACGAAAAAGGTAGGCGCCCGCAGAGTGCGTTTTCCAGTCTCTTCAGAAGACACCTGGTAATAGAGTAGCTTCTGGACGTGCTCAAGCGCAAGGAGGTGTTCGCGATACATCGAAATAACTACCGCGTTCCAGATTTGCGAAATGAGAATTTTCGGTTGATACTTGACGTCCATATCCGGCGTCGCTAGCACCTTTGAGTAGATGCGCTTCGGCAGGCGTGTGAAAACATTTCGCCAGGGCGTCAAAATAGACGAGCCAAGATAAAATGCGCGAGCAATGGAGAATGCTGTATTAACTAACACATACCAGAGGTAGGTATCGAGGAAAAAGAAGATGACGTCGGTACATCCCGTAAGGACAATGAGAATGACATTGTGATGTTTGCAAAGAACGTCGGTGACCTTTCCAAAGATGTTGTCACCTGCACAGGTCACTTTGGCAATGTCCAAATAGCGGATGACATCTCTGTAGGACAAGGTCAGGAACTTGTAGGACACACCAAATTTGATGCCAAAGACGATCATCCATAGGCCAACCGAAGTAGCACGATCGTTGAATGAGAGATCCGGAAAGTTGTCAGTAAAGACTTGATTGGCGAGAGGACGATTCCTATTCTTTTTCCAGAACTTCCCAAACAAGCTCTCGAGTGGAACAATGGAGAAATAAATATATGTCAGCACTGCAATAACAAACTGGACGATGCCGAGTGCTAGATCAATGCGGTACAGCTTGTCCTTCGTCTGCGTGGGGAAAAGAAAGACTTTGACGCCAGGAGCAGCATTGAGAATTAGAATGCCGATGAGGATGAACAATCGACTTGTCAAGTGACTCGCCCCAGGCCATTTTCGAGGAACGTAGACCCATTCAGCAAAAGTGGCCAAGATCTGTATCAAAGTCGCAATGCAGCCGCCAAATCCAACAATAGAGAATTGCTTAGCCGGTGTCGGCTGTTGATCGAGGGTCTGCTCGTAGTCTTTTACAAGAAGCGTTGGGGCGTTGTGGGAGGTATAAAACCAGAACATCGTGACGTGGATTATCCAGATGCGATTAAAGTTGATGAGCATATGCAGCCAGGATCTGGTCTCTTTGTATGTCTTGAAAAAGCACTTTTGCCATTTCACATCCCTGAGTTTCAGATATCGCTCCTCAGGGGAGAAATCCACAATTCTTCCGCCGTCTTGTAAAACAATCCGGGATATCCCCTCAGGGTACCAGAAGAGTTGATTGCAGTCGTCATATCCGATAGTGTCCTTGTGGTCACGTTCGCGTCGTACGTACACACCATCGGATATCTCGTACAGCTCGTCGCGGATGTAACGGTACAAAGGCGTTATAATCGTGTTGAGATAGGCGAATTCTTCTGCCCCGTCACTCGCTGTCTGGCTAATGGGAGCGTTGACGAAGTCATCCGCGCACTTGAAAATGAAGCATAGTGCTTCAGGCATGAATCGCACTTGATTAGCCTCGCCCCAGCAAAGCAGGTACAGAGAAATTTGACGGACTCGCTGTAATTGTGACATTCGACTCATTCTTGTTCTCCATTGGTCTTCGGCCGTCCTCAGGGTGAGGGGCTCAGACTCATCGATTATGTCTTTTGCGCTGACTTCGGTGACAATTGAATCTTCCCCCTTTTTCTTTTTGGAGCCAGACCTTTCTTTGCGACCGCTTGCTTTCGACTTGTGATCAAAGTCAAAACAAGCTGCAAAGTACCACTTTCGATAATTGGCATTGTCCCCCCCAATGTAGTCGGCATGAAGCGATAGGAGTGCCTGGTTGGGAGTCATTCTCGATGCTCTGGAATCAAGTATGACCATAAGATGATCGTACATGTTTCGCATGCTATCTCTTTGGAACCCGAGCTTGTTCGTCAGTTCCACAAAGATTTCCTCGATTTCCTCCTTTGACACGGGAACCTGAGCTTCCCCCGACCATGCAGGATATGGCTCCGAAATTGACGCCGTGTTTCCATCGGCATAATCCACAACTGATTCAGGAACCGATCTTTGGGAAGCTGCCATAGGCATGCTGAAGCCGTCAAAGCTCGCACGGCCGAGATCGGACTGATCTAGGCCCTCGTCTGTGTAATGGTAGCCGTACTCATCGGCGTACTGGCTTTCACCGTCATAGTAACCGCCATCATTGTAGTAGGGATTTTCGTGTCTCGCTTCGTAGTATCCTCTGTCTTGATATTAGTATTTGGACAAGCCGTTTTTAGACCAATGTACTGTACGACTCATCATAGTAACCCGACTCGTCATATTCGCCATTGACTTGGTAGTCGTCGTGTGCGTAGCTGTCTTGATAGTACGGGTCGTTTTCCGGTGTCGAATTGCCGTAATAGTTGGCATGGCCCTTATTCCGATGCAGGTTGTTGCTTTCCGCGTTCTCCGTCATGTTGACCTGCGATTCCCGAGACTGGAATTACTAAACGACCACTACAGAAGCCATTTCGAGCTGCTGGTCACACATTCTTTATTTATTAAACGCGCTACAGCCTTGTACTGCGCTATGATGCTTCGAGTTCAATAATAAATGGGATTCATTGCCGGAAAGCTATGTGCTGCTTCGCAGGGAGGTGGCTGTGCAAACAAAAATAGCTTGAATACGAGCCCTTGCATTAGTCTCTCGTGGCTTTCATCTGCCAATGGAAGCTGATCCCGCCCGGAAACGCCATTATTGAGTAGACGGAGCAAATCCTTCGAAGGATTCACGGTTACGGCCGGTATGTTGCTCTCAAACTGCACTGCCTCCTTGTGGGAGCTCCACAATCCCACACTGCGCCATACCCTCCGCGAAGCGCAGGGTTCATAGGGCTCGTTGGCATATCTGGATAACCGTTCCGAGGCCGTAAACAAAAGCCCGACCCAACATCTACGTTGAGGAGAATGTTGAATTGGGAGCTGACATGAACCTGGACCGTGAATCAGAACTCGTCTTTTTCAACACTAGGCCTGCCTGAATAAACAAAGGCAAGGGCCCTCTGCGATTTAGCGGGATCTCTTTTAGTGTCCGATTGGGCTATTTTTAATCCGTGCCTGGCATGTATGGCTTGGCAACTTTGTAAGGCTGCAGCAGCTAGCATTTTCTCATTTCGGAATACGAGGAGGCGCTAGCAAATAGCAGCGAGGATTGCGGAGAGTCGGAGACAAGGGAAGCCCGGTTTGAACAAGCCCGAGACAGACGGCCTGTATTTGGCGCGCACACAAAAGAGGTCCTCCTAACCTCTGTATGTCAATGGTTGCTAATAAAAGCAGAGAGCACGTAATAAAATGCGGACAGAGCCAGCCACCGGAGAAGGATGCACGGATGACGTGAATAAAGATTAAGTACAGGTAATAGTATAAAATAAATTGCGTCAAATTTCTCACTCTACGGAGTAGTTGAATCTCATTTTTTTCGTAGTTCATTCCCGTTCCCACAATAATAATGGATTTTGTTCATACCTTTATCTCTCGTCCCTCGCAGAGCTCGGAACAGCCCACCTTGCTTCGCCAACAGGGTAGCTAGGCGGCCAGATTACAGCAAATGGTCGGTTTCGGATCCTTCAACCTCTATGGAGGCTCCAAGGAGAGAGACTCGAACTAGATGCGTGGCACATGTAGGCCCTGAATGGAGCGCGAGCATGGTTGACAAGGCCAAACATTTTGATTCCTGCCATGTAGCCAAGAACGGTTGTGATATCGGAAACCCGCTGCTCGATTGCCTCCACCCAACCTCTTTGCGCAGGGCCAACATACCTGGCCATGAATGCCGACACAATGTTTCCAGCCGCAAAGCCTGGTTAAAATGCATCGGTGGCTGTTTAACTTCACTTGAAGGACGTGCCGATGACGTTGACTAAAGACCCAATTGACCCATAGCCAATCTGTCTTGCCAACAGCCACGTTGCAACAACAATCTCAAGCGGAGTAATCCAGAGCTCGTGGACCGTATGAAACGCTGAAACCGCACGAGAAACATGTGCAGTAACGAGTGTCAGCGACTTTTTTCTCTCACCTGGTTCGAGCTGCGCCGCACAGTGTAGAATTGTGGACATCAGCGCCGAGCGCATCATGACTTTCATCCAAACCTCTGCCTGCTCACAGGCTGCTTCAATTGAATCTCAGGTAAAGAACAAGGGCGCTGTTCTAGTGACGAGAGAATACTCAGTCTCTAGCCTGTAGTCATTCTCTTGATGCGTATTGCAACTTGAGACATGAGATATACCTCCGGCGACGTAAAATGGCACAGCGAGGTTGTGATTGAGAGCAAGATCCAAGTTATCGTGCCAGCGACAATGGCAATATTTGTAGTACTCACCAAAGTCCGAAGTGGAGCATGCTTGCTGGACTCTTGTTATTTTTCAGTCCCGAAACATCTCGGGCGGCGGATACTGTGCACGAAATCGCGGCTCAAGTGTCGGTAGCTGCGAAGACTTCAAGAGCGATATTTGCCCGACCCAAAGCCGTGAATTTACCCACCACAAGAACGCAGTATTCAAGGCACTGCTTGTGGCTTCTTGACCAAACAACCCCTAGTCTTGGATCAGAATATTCCTTTCGTTCTGAGCTTCCAGCCAAAGAATAGCGACTTTGACGATAAGGCCGGCTGCAGCAGTGGCCGCAAGTGAATCAAGGCCCGCAATTAGCCAGTGGGTGCCACAACGCAGGGTATTGAGGAGTACCGAAATCACGAGGTAAACGGCAACGGCGGAAGACAGTTTTATAGAGCGGGCGCGTTCAAGCTTGGATCATGACAGTGAGGGAGTCTGCCACGGTGATGGAAGTGGCGCGGATTGGGAAGGCAAATGGTCGCGACAGCTCTCCAATTCGATGAGAGTCGCAACTTGCACCGCTGCTAAAAGCGATCAGGTAACCTCGAAGGACTCCCAGTTAGCAGCCGGCTGCGGTGTCATCCTGAGCACATGCCTATAGTGACAAGACTCTCACCAATTTGAAGTATACTGCTATACTGGCCTTCACTTCGGCGCCCTACCAGGAAGTTGCACACTGCAAATTGTTGAAGCAGCAAGAAAATGGCCGGTGCTACGGCGGCCAGAAAAAAATGCTCAAAAAGAAAAGTGAAATCAAAGCGACCATGACGACAGGCAATGGCCCATGGACTCAATGTTTCGTCGCAGCCGGCAAATTCGGGAGTGTTCTGCGGTTGCTGGTAGCGGCTGGCAGGGCCGTCGGGGCTGACTTGAAAAAATATGCTTGCCCGAACAAGCGCCATGACGAATTTATTGCTGTGTATTGGCATTGTGTAATTGGGCAGTGTCTTTGGCGAGCTCTGGCTCACGAAACACTGCCACTAAATTACTAGATGTCTGCAATTTAGAATATTTGCCGCAGATGGTTTGACTCATTCGTCGCACGAAATCGCTCCGAGATGTTCCACTAATGGCAATAACAGCAGTTGCTAGAGGAGCCAATGGATTCATTGGCGTCGTGCGCTGCCTTGTTGCTGTTATAAACAGGCATCCGGTTCTTTTCGCGAGAGTTGCCGAGCATTTTGTCATGTCGGTGTCCGTCCCTGTGGTAGCTGCGGCAGAGCAAGTCTGCAGGTCACGCTGGGTAACGTTGGTTAATACATGCGGTCCAAGTCTGGATTATGAACAACAGCCTTGGTTTTTTCACGCCTTGATAGTTGGGCGAGGATCTAGGCACTAACTACCGGAACCATCGATCCAGTTAGCTTGTACAATGTTGTGCACATCTAATTAAAGTTTATGTTAGCTCTGGGGTAGTTATTCAGTTGCCACGGCGGTCTTTCTAGCGGGCCCCCTAACGGCGGCCCGCCCACACGATAATTGAACACAGCTAGACAGGGGCCTCCGCGTGCGGTCTAAGACTGTGCATTGTTACACTTCTCGTCCAGTGTGTTTCTTCTCATGATGTAGCGCTACAGCGCATCGTCGAGATACACTCTCCAGGTGTGGTTTATGATGTCTACCGGGGCGGCAGAGGCCCTGAGAGAAGAACTAGATCCTTGAATGTATAGCTCACCTCCACGGTCAAACTGCCTTTGCTGTTGTCGTGCGGCAGATTCGTGTACTAGATGTTGGACGTTATTGGCCGGGCTACGATGGCTAATCGCAGCTAGCTGCCGTGCCAAAGCCATTGAACAACGTTGCGCGACACGCACCGCAACAAGATGCTCGGCCTGTACCCCGCCACGCAACCCTGTGGACTGACACTGTCGAGCCATCGCAGGTGGCGCAAGCCGATGTAGCGTAAAGGGGGAAGGTCATCTGGAGTGAGGCGTCATCTAGAACAATGTAGAACGGGCCGAGCCAAACCAGGAACGCCATCTGGGTAGCGGCCAAGATACCCCGCATCTTTAAATAGTTACATTACGTAAAGAGGTTATCGAGAGAACTGGTAGTTAATTAAAAAGCTATAGAAGCATTGTTAAGAGTTGTAGTTCTGCAGTCATCATTGTGCTGGTGGCCATGGCGGCTCTTCCTCAAATATTTAGGTGTGTCGCTTGCACTGCATTTCTTCAGATGCCAGGCATCACTCATCCCAAGCTAGCATCTTTCGTCACAAAACTTACACTGAGATCAATTACATGGTGGTATGCGTTTTTCAGGTCCGTTCACTGCCCTCGCCCATCTCTGGCACAAAATTCCAGCTTCACGGCACATTTACACGGAAGTCTCCCGAGGCTGCCCAGCTGAGCTGACGGCGTCACATCGCCTGAGCTGGGCACATGGTTCAGCAAAACGACTCCACCAACCACACCCTTGCTTCAGCATCGGCATGTAGGGTCCAATACCTTCGTTGTTAACTGCCATAGCATATTTGGTCAAGTGAGCCAGGATCGGTCGTGACAAAAAGAGCAGGTACTATCTTCTATCTGGGCTTGGGTCTCCGCAGATCGTTTCCTAGCACAGTGCACACCGAGCTATACGGCCTTCTAGAGTGGGCACACGTACATATGTTCTTAACGAGATGCGGCATGAAATTAAGTTGCAGATATATTGAAATACTCTGCGATGCTTTCTACACCCATCGTATCGCGCATGCGGCTGAAGCTGAAGTACAAAAGTCCCTGCCTCGATAGCAACAACAAGCTTGTCCAGACGTTCCAGGCCCTGCAAATTTTCGTCAGGTTTCCGACAATCTGCAGCATTCGGGTATAAATTTGAGGTCTTTCCCTCTGTCGGACGGGTAAAATGACAAACAAACAACCGCAAGACTTGAATAATAGATACTATTTTCTAGTCTCATCAACATCCGATTGCTCAGCATGCGTCACTTCTACAAGGTTGCATTAGTCTTGCCGCTTCTGGGTATTGCTCAAAGTTTCGCTGTAGAGAGCCGCCAACTCAGTCCCGGGAAACCAGCAGAAGAACCACAACATGTCAAGGTCGTGGGTATCAGCGTGTTAGGAAGCGGTTGCCCAAAAGGCACCGCTGATGTGCAGGTTGATACCACGGGTACACTGTTTGAGGTTACTTTCTCCGAGTACGAGGTCGAAACCGGTCCGGACACCATGCCAAAGGATTGGCGTAAGAACTGCAAACTTACCATTAATATGGAGTTTACGCCGGGTTATCAGTAAGTGAGGTGTAAAAGTGTTAAAGCATCAACTAACACGTGTCCAAGGTTCTCTATCGTTGATACGGATATGTATGGCTACGCTGAAATCCCCGCCAAGGTCAACGGCCAGTGCGTCAATACATACTCTTTCACAGGTGGCGGATCAGATCATGTCGATTTTAAGCTGCCTCTCAAGGGTCCTTACAGTGGCAACTTTGATCTTCATTCTAACCCAGGCATTTCTTCCTATTCGCCCTGTGGAGGCAGCACTGCCATTCTTAATATGAATACAGCTTGCGCCATTAGCCCGACAAACTTGCCGGCGCTGATTGCGGTCAGTGAACACTGGGTTTCGGAGCGTAATGATTGAAGCTAACAAGACTGAGCACAGGTCGACCACATTAGCGGCGTTCTGACGGTCAAATTCCATCTTGACTGGCGCCCTTGCCCGAAGTAATAAGCTCTAACGATACTTCCTGACGATATGTCTCGCTGTTCGTTACCTATATGGCTAGCTTATACAACAAATACCGAAGTGCACATATGTCAACCATAGGCCCTGTAATGCAAAAAATGTATCGAATTAGCTGCCTCATTTCGTGTCTCCCCCCCCCCCCCCCCCCTGGCGCTATTCTGTTTTCGTGCAGTGGGCATTCCACGCGTCCCGCTTCGTGCCGATAACCTTTACGACTTCTTGGCTCACAATATCTTCGCCTAGCCACCCCATCAGCCTCCACTCAACATCATGACGCCAGTACGGAGATACTGCTCGTAATCTCTGCCTAATGGCAGCATCGACCGTATATACAACCTGCGTCGCGAAATAATCGGCCTTTGGGGCGGCTTCAGCTACTCCCTTCGAATTGCCCTGGGACAGTACATCTCCGGGAATAATCGCCAAACAATCCACGTTCCTCGTATTTGGAGAGTTTTCCAGTTCTCGAGCGAGGCCAACGCTGAATCCATGGTTGAAGGCCTTTGTGGCGCCGTACATTACGATGAACGGGACACCAGCCATACCCTGGCTTGAGAGATTGAGTATCAATGACCGATCCTCCGGGCTGGAGGATGAATTTGACAGAACAGGTATCATTAGAGATGTGAGCAATGCCATGAACCGCGAGTTTTGATTGATGACGACATCGACGTCAGCAGCTGAGTAGGTCATGAGCTCTCGGAAGGGCGGCGGTCCAACGGCGCTGCCTCCAACATTGTTCACCAATATGGTCAGGTTGATGTCTTTGAGAGATTCAATCATGTCTTGCATATCAACTGGAGTTGCCTTGATAGCGTCCATCACAATGACGCGCACGCGCGCGCCAGGTGTCGCAACCTCGAGCGCTTTTTTAGCGGCTTGTAGCTCATCTTGTACATGGCCTAAGATGACCACTCCAAATCCGTGCTTCGCGAGTTCTTTTGCAATGCCAAAGCCAATCCCTGCGCTTGCGCCCGTAATCAACGCATACGCAGGCTCTGCGCTTGACCGCTTGTATCGCTCGAGCGGTTGCTTAGGATGGAGAAAATGGAGAGAGACGAATCTGACGGCTGAAATAATGGCTAGGAGGATGACTCCAGCCCCTATGGCTGCCAATATGTAGATGATTGCGGTTGTCATATTTGTTAAGGCGCGTCCAGGCAGGCGATGGCGTCTGGTTGTGTAGTGAGACAAATGCTCGGTCTGCGTAGAGCAGCAGAGACGGTAACTTAGGGGTAGCTAAGGCTAAGTTGGAGCTTACCAAATACCCACGACAACGGGCAGCGGGTGTACACAATTTCCGCACATTAATAAATGACATCTTTTGATAAAATGCTCTAAAAAAATTGACAATTAGATCGATTGACAAGACTCTGGCCAAAGCAGTCTTGTCAAGCACTCTGAAGTAGCGACGACACAGGAGTCCGGTACTGAGATTTTGGGCTGAATCACTTTTCCGCCAGGCATCAGAAGACGACTGGAAGACTGTCATCTGCAAGCCGCACATGCGTTTCTCTAGCGCCCCCAAGATTTTCAAATCGCTTCTGGTTGTGTCCCCTGGCCATAGAGATCAGCCATTACTCGTGTGCAAACAACTGTTCATTGTATCACAGGTCAGTGCTGTGATGGTCGCTTGTCTGCCCACACAAGTCAGTGGCAGTGAGCCCGATACTCGCGAGTGTACTCTTAGGGTTGTTGTGTCGTTATACGTTGAAAATCGTTCTATCTAGCTAAATGTACACTGTTGCTATTATGTCGTAGGAACCAGCCCTTTCCGAAGTTCTGCCATATATAAAGGAGTACTGGTAGCAACTGCCAGATCATGACCTTGCGCCGCGATCCCGTCAGGTCTACTTTTCTTCTACCGGCTTGCCGCTTTCACCCTCAGCGGGCTTACCCTCAGCGGGCTTACCCTCGGCAGGCTTTCCAGCTTCACCTTCAGCGGGCTTGCCACCCTCGGCAGGCTTTCCAGCTTCGCCTTCGCCTTCAGCAGGCTTGCCGCCTTCGGCGGGCTCACCACCCTCGCCAGGCTTGCCGGCCTCACCACCCTCACCAGGCTTGCCGCCCTCGCCAGGCTTGCCGCCCTCACCACCCTCACCAGGCTTGCCGCCCTCGCCAGGCTTGCCACCCTCGCCACCCTCACCAGGCTTGCCGCCCTCGCCAGGCTTGCCACCCTCGCCACCCTCACCAGGCTTGCCGCCCTCGCCAGGCTTGCCACCCTCGCCACCCTCACCAGGCTTGCCGCCCTCGCCAGGCTTGCCACCCTCGCCACCCTCACCAGGCTTGCCGCCTTCACCACCTTCACCAGGCTTGCCGCCCTCGCCAGGCTTGCCACCCTCACCACCCTCACCAGGCTTGCCGCCCTCACCACCCTCACCAGGCTTGCCGCCCTCGCCAGGCTTGCCACCCTCGCCACCCTCACCAGGCTTGCCGCCCTCGCCAGGCTTGCCACCCTCGCCACCCTCACCAGGCTTGCCGCCT
This sequence comes from Akanthomyces muscarius, assembly GCF_028009165.1. NCBI lineage: Eukaryota > Fungi > Ascomycota > Sordariomycetes > Hypocreales > Cordycipitaceae > Akanthomyces > Akanthomyces muscarius. The sequence goes on along the minus strand of NC_079243.1, from coordinate 718,219 downwards.
TCACCACCTTCACCAGGCTTGCCGCCCTCGCCAGGCTTGCCACCTTCTCCACCTCCTTCGCCACCGGCAGGCTTGCAAGCTTCGAGCAGGCCACCAATGTCCAGGCTCTCAAGAATCTCCTTGAGCGGGCCCTTGAAAACGTCTCCCAGGTTCTCCGCAAGTACCTTGACGGTGGAAGCAGTTGCTGACTTGTCCTGGAGTGGTCTCAAGGTCATGGCTTGGAGAAGGAGGGCAAGGCCTTCACTAGATGCTGTTTCCGTCAAAGCACCCCTAGCGGCGAGAGAGCGTGCGGGAGCGGCAGCCGTCATGCCAGCATAACAGGCTCCGATGATTAAAGATGTCTTCATCCTGGTGATTTGGGTATATTGCGGTGTATCTGTCAAGTTTTAGATGAGAGTCTGCTTCAGTGACTCACGAGACTTACGGAGATATGAAAGAAGAGTCTTAACCAGGCGCGCCGTGTATTTGTGTCTTTGGAGATGGAATTGTATCTTGCAATCAGTCGGGAAGAGTGCTTGGTATTTAAACATTATATTTTCCCGAGATCGAACAGAGCTATAAAGAAGCTTATCGTTCAGATCCAAAGCTGGCAGTTGACACTTGAGTTTCAGATGTATGCTTCAGTCCAGCTAGCCCCTATGCACATTACTAGTTGCCGCTTCATCCCGAAGAGTTAAAGTCTATTCCAAATTCAAATTATGTCTCTGCACTAGCAATCAGACCATTCTCTAACGCACCAGAATAAAACTCATGGGGTCTTCCAGCCTCTTTCTGGTGGTGTGCCAGGCTAGCTTCGCGAAGCGCGTCCGTGTGGGGGGGCGCCAAACTACAAGGGCTGCCCAAAGCCTTCATAGGTCCGCAACAAAGAACCCACGAAAAACATACGAGCACAATATTTACTCAGCTTTTAAAAAGAAGTTTACAGTAAATCTTTTTGAACTTGGACAGTACTCTAAAAAATACACGTTGATAGTACATAGAAATCGCGGCAAATATAGTCTCTCTAGCTTCGCGTGCAGTCGGATCTAGAAGTAAGCTCCTTCAGAAGTCAGTATCTTTAAAAAGTGACCGTTTCAAGCACTTGACTACAACAGCGTTGCATTCGAGCCCTGACCGGTCTTAATGCGAAGGAGGCAATCTCAAACGTTACTGACTGACTCAAAATAGATACACGGCAGATCACCTTGTTGTGAGGAATTTCCCCTTCTGGTACGAGACCATACTGGTGATGCGGTGTTAGACGCCGCGCTGCGACTTTCCCCACGACCATCCTTTGACCGGCACATCCAGAAGATAGTCCCGCACTACTGTACGGATAGGCCAGCTACACATGAAGTTGCCCCATAACTACTACATCTTTACATGGACATGGTAAGAGGGGGTTGTTTCACCAGGGGCTCGGGTGTCCTGTGTCCCGTTGGCTCTAGCGTCCTGTTCGGCTCATCAAATCAAATCAACGCTGTGGCAACTACGCAGTTCAGGCAATCCAGTTTTTACTAGGAAACTATACATCTCATAATTCCCCCGCTTCAACCATGAGTCAGTTGATCGGGTAGCCTTGCAGGCATCTTGCGTGGCGCCGCCCTTTCTTCGTTTACGCTAGAACATGCTTCTTGGCTGGCATCAAGTAGCTTGGCTGCTTGGCATTTTACGAATACATGAGCTCAACTGGTTATTTTGAAACAAAATGTTCTGCTAATAGGTGGTTTCTTCCGACTAGGCCGGCTACTGTGACTCAGAATAAGACGTGATTCATGGAAGTCTGAACAGTTTCATGATAGAGCAGCAGTTTACATTAACGTTAGCTCTTGAATGACTCTCGAGGGCGTAAATTCTTACGCGAATGGCAAGGCCAGCGTTTCACTTAACTCGTGAGGTATATTGACGGAAACCTTGGAACAGGATTGGAAAAGAATACCAGGCTACATAGAATAATGCACAGCTGTAAGGTCTGACGCAAGGAAAGTGGCGCTTTCTTAGCGTTCTAGGCCAGGCATGCCCTTGTAAGGAGACGAGCGCGCCAGCTTGATAACCGTGGGGTCGTGGGTTTACCACTAGGTGACCACTAAATCTGCGACAAATCCTTCCGCAACTTTGAAACCCCAACGATACATTGCGTCTTTTCTCCAACTTTGTTTGTCGACGAAAGAGTCTAGAACTAACGGAGCTATGGCGGCTAGGGCTAGCTGTAAGGCTTCCTAACCCCAGCTTAGCGGAGTTGGTCAGGCTGGTGATGTAAACAATGGTGCCCGTATTAAAGGTAGCCATCTAACGTTATGGTGGCGTTTGGTGTGGGCAGGTTAGCACACAGCTAAAAATAGCAGCGCGTGGCACTAAGTAAAGAAAAGTTGTTCTATGATAGTACGGTTTTGTGTTATTATTTGATATTTGAATGTTGAATTTCAGCCACATCGTCTCGGTTTTGACTAGCACTGCTTCAGCGGATTGCACCTCTTCGACAGACCGCAGATCTTTGGCGTTCGAGGCACTACCACGGTCGCTCTCTGGCCTTGTCCCAGATATATATCATTACTTGATTTATCAGTACCAGCTTGCGGCCAATCTAAAATATTTCTTGTCAGTTCAAGAACTGCCAGTACTTTTGTTATAATAACACTTTCTGTTCTGAAAGAATTTTCCATATGATCCTGAGCAATGAGTCAATTCCTGTCGTATAGCATCGCTAGAGTTCCCTATACAAAGGAAACTACTCCAATGCAAGTCGCAGATTGGCAGTCAACGTATATTGCGTTAACGTTTTGTCTGTTTGTAGAATGGTTTCGACATGACTGATCGCGTCTGAAGCGTAGCAGCCTCCATTTTTGAAGACGCCAAAATTCTTGACCGGCTTGACGCCTAGTGAACGCCTAGATATCAATATAGTTGTTGCTGACGACGACTTTACTGCCCATTTTTCCTTTCTTGTGGTCTTTCGATCTCTCGAGACCCATTTGAGAGTTCTTCCGAAAACTATTACCCTTCCGAAAACTATTACCAAGATCGGGTAGGTATATCCGAGCCTGCGATGTTCGCAATTGAAAGCGCAGCTCAAGCAGTTGAGACAATTTATACTAGCTCGACGTGACGGGTGTCACCAGAATCGTTCGTCACGTTCAGCAAATAAAGTGCAGCGTCCGAAAGAGCGGTTGCCACATTTCTGCGGATCTTGGTGAAGTTTTATCCACGTTTGTAGTACCAATCAATCTTGTGTTCTCTTCGGTTGCACCCTGATCTGTTTAGGGCCAACAGCCGGCCTTGCGACCTTGATCGGCTCTGGGTTCGAAACGGCACCCCCCCCCCCCCCCACCGCGTCCAACGTTCGTATTCAAGCGAAGGTCCTTGCTCAGACTATCTAGTAGTCACAAACACAAAGGTGCATCTTTTTGAACCAGGGTTTTTTTTCTCGTGCCTCACCAATCAGAATAGCACATGAGAGGCGGTTCACCTACCATCAGGCTTACTTCTGTGCACAAACAAGGTCTCGTGTGGCCGATTCACGTGAGCCCTCATGGAAACAAATGTCAAGTATAATTCATTCAGGCCGTTGTCAAATTTTCCATGAAGTAGACGCCTAAATTTGGTGTTGCTTGGAGTTTCTTCCTCTGTCTGAATCTATGTGAAGCACCCACGAAGTTTTCGGCCATGTTTTTCCATCAATTTCGGCATTGTTAACGCTGGAGAACACCTGAAAATTCATATAAAAAACTTAATAGTCCCAATATCTCCCATGAATTAATTGTCTTGGTAAAGCAAGATGCCACGGTAGGGGGCGTAACTCGGTTAAGAACGGACTCAAACTTTAGTGAGCAACACGGCGTCAGCTTCCCAGTCCAGCTTACCACGGGTGACAGGACTGTAATCTATAATGTTTGAGAGAAGTGTGAACCCGGTTCTTCGTGTTCTCGCTCGCTACTCCCCCTCGCCAACCAGTTCCATCCCATTAAAAAGATCAAGCCAGTCTGCGAGCCTGTCTCGGATGAATGCCTGCAAATCCCAGGACTTTGAGCTCAAGAGGTCCTTTTCGCCTTTCCACAAGTAAACTTCAGCTTCTACCTTCTCTCCGGTTGGCCTGTCGTTCCAATCGAGAACGCTGACGGTGGTTGCCTCGGCTACGTAAGTGTCACCTTCAAAAGAATCTAACTTCCTACGCTGAGACGGTGCGTCGACCTGGAGTAAATGCCCATCCACGTAATCTAAATGATCTGAGCTTCGAATAACAGAGGGATAATCGCAGTTTTTGACCGCCAGTCGAATGTACTTTCTCGCTAGTGCCGGCTTTAACATGTGTTCGATTTGGGCCACTGCAGTTGAATCGCCAGTCACGACCCATGCGAGAAGGGGTTTGGCGCACAGTGTACCATAAATGAAGAGAGGGCGTGGTCGCCCCGAGTTCTGGGGTGTATGGAGCATTGTTTGACCAGCCGTGTTGGGGCCTCTTAAACTGTTCTCCGTCATTTTGTTTTTGTTCTGTCGTAGCCCGATGTAATTGGCAGCCGAGCTTAGCCTTGCGATCGACGATAGCGCTTGCCAGTGATCCGTGACCCTACTTTGGTTTTGTCGGAAGAGCAGGCGGAAACAGCAAGAATCGACGAGCACTGTATAGCACTGTAGTTGAAAGGGTATGTTTTGACAATTTAGAAAAGCTGGCAAACGTCGATAGCCCGAATAAGGTTCCTCGATAATTTTCCTGCATATTCTATGGCGTCTTTAAACTTCAAGCCCGGTCGTGCCTGGCGCCGCGGTAGGCACGCACCGTGACCAATACCTACCTTTCAGTAGGTACCTAGTTATAGCTAAGTTACAGCAGGTCACATCCAGCGGAGCCCCCAAAGTGAGGTTACAGGGCTTGCAACAAACACGCTGTAGGCAGCGGTGATCAAGTCAGGGTGCACTCTGCAATTTGGCATATATCGGTTCAGCATATTTCATTTCCTGGCGACAACTATCTAAGGTCAGATACCCCGGAGCTAAGGAATCTACCCACTGCTAACTCTCGACATAGGATGAGTCCCTGGGAAGTTGAGTACCCTCTAAAACGATTGTACAACCTGATAATACTTGTCCGGTTGATCGAGGTGCGTCATATGGCCATCGTCCTCGACAACCACTGATTTCACACTTGTGATATTGTCAATGGACGGCTGCGACGCAATATGCTGGGCCGCCTCCAGCTCTCCCAAGATGACCAGGGTCTGTGCTGTGATATTGTGCAGTTCTTCCACGATTGACCAGTTGCGCAGTGCGCCAGTAGGCGAGAGCATATTGGGACCATAGCTACAAATAACACACGTTAGCGAACTGGCAGTATTGTATTCCTTAGTGAATACGCTTCGGTGTGGTAAAGTAATACATGATTACAGTCGGGCTCTGGATGCGGCCGAAAGAAGCTTATATGAGTACATTACCATAAACACTCCTGAGTTTAAATTTACATTGCCATTAAGACTAACCAAACGCTCGCCCAAGGGGGTGACGATATGCCTTTTGAGAGTCATCCTCGGCCAAGGGCCATAATTCCATCAGAGACTCTGTCTCCATAATCGTAAGAGCGCCAAGATCATCCCATAAAAGGCTCCCCTGCAGGCGCAGCCATCCTTCATATCCTGGGGACTCGCACAGGCGTCCAGGGTCCTCTTTGTTGATGTCAAAGCCCACTTCAATGGCCGCGATGTGGCCTGAGGTCCCATTGAGGTAGGAGTCAATGACTGCCTTGTCTGCGACGAGGAATACGTCGTTATTGAATCGCATCATATACTCCTCGTCTTCACGCAAACCTCAAACTGCCTGAGTTCGGCCAGTCAGCATTATAATGACAAGAAAGCTGGGCTCTAAGAGCCCAAATTAACAAGATCCGAAATACTCACTTTTCGGCGGCGGCGATTCCATCGGCATCTTCCACTCCACCACGCTAAGAGCGGCAATGTCATTAATATCTCCCAGTTCGTTCCCCCAATTCGAGATATCTGCTTGGAAGAAGGTCTTGAACTCTTCCCACTCTTCGCCGCTGTGGTCGTAGCTCGTTCTGAAGCCAATGTATCCCCATTCGAGAGGGCCGTCGGCGGCCAGGTGTCTGCGTACTTGCGCTACCCAACGCAGCGCTTCATCCAACTTCGTGTCGTTGCCGCGTAGCTCTTGTCGCACTTGGATCAGGGCCCTAACTTGGTCCTTCGCGGCTTGCTACGCTGTTGTCGAGAAGGTTCTCCGTCTTGAACGATTCGACATGCGACAAGTATCGAACACGAAAATTCGTAATCAGCTGTTCGCTTCTCAGTGCTAGCAGAGAATTCGAAGGGCTCTTTGCGGTATCGGTAAGATGTGCTGTCGGCCACTTTATCCTGTGCAAGTAGCGATCCACCGCGGTAGCCGCCCATTGGGAGAAGAATACTGCTGTCGGCTGGCGCAGCACCCTCGTGCAGGTCGTGTATTACATCTGCAAGGGTCTCGCCATAGTCGTAGCTTTCATGTCTGGAATATGCAAGTAGTGGAAAACGTGGGTGATAGCAAAAATGAATCGGCAAGCCTCCTGGAAACGGGCGGGGGAGTCGAGTTCAAGCTCCGTCCACTTTCTTTCAGAGAGAAGCATTATTCCCTCCCATACTCTCGCCCTAATGGCGAGAAGCTCTTTGGTGACTAGCACAAGCCGGCTAGGGTCTTAGAATGATCCAATGCTCTGCATAATAGCCTCGAGACCCGATATCTCCGCGTCAATCTACGGAATCGTTTCCCACTCTGACATGGGAACCTGGGTATACTCAAGTTCTTCCCTGGAAAGGGGCAGCGCAGTCTTGCCTCCGGAGAGCAGCTCACCACAGACGGTGAGCTCCAAGAAACGAGATACAGTCTGTGGTTCCAGGATGCGGTCAACTGTCCACAGGCGGTTGCGCTGTTCAGCTGTCGGCGTGTCTGTGTGAAAGATTTGGTCGTAAGCGCCAGAAGGGGTCTTGCTTGGTCGGACCAAGCCCTCGCTAAAGATACTGTTGGAATCACAAGGGATTCGATTCGTACGATACGTATCGCGAGGGTCTGGTGGTGGTGGTTGAAAGCTGCTTGATTGATTGGAGTGATCGCGATCTGCAGTGGAAGATCTAAGCTAGCTAAAACGTGGGTCTATCGTGGATTTGGGCCAATAGGAGCCCTGCATTCAGTGACTGCAGCTGGTGGCTGCAACAGATACCAGCAAAGGGCGACGGCCCAGTGCCCAAGACCCAATCCATGAGATTCTCCATCACTGCAATGTCTCGGACCTAAGGTAGCTATCAAGTCAACGCCGCAGTGCCGTGCTTCCAAAGAGCAAGAAGGGAGAGCCTTCGCTGCGGTGGGATGTTGCTTGGTTGGTCGACCAATTTCCTTGGCTGTGACAGAGGGGCTTGGCCGTTAATCGGAGAAGCCTGTTTGCCCGCAAATCAGGCCTTCCTATTCCGCATTTGCGGGTTTCTAGCCTGATTCAACAGAGGGCTTGGCCCATGTTATGCGATTTTTATTTCATTTGTGGTTGTTTGGGGCTCCTGTTCTGGTTGCTTTTGTAGGTACCCATAACTAGAGCGCAAATGCCTAATATAGCAGGTTTCTAGAGCCACCTTCCTAGGTACTTGCCTAGTGGATGCAACTGACTTATAGTGCCGTTACTATACCTCATCGCGACAGCACTCTCGGGCCTACTGGAAGTCGGTGTCGCCAATGATAAATACAGACGAGCGCAAGGTACAAGAAGTGGATGAGATAGGAATAAGAAGGTTAAAGAAAATTCAAAATAGTGACAATGAGTTTTACATTATGTAGATTTGACAATTTTTTATATACGTTCAGCAGGCAATCTCGCAGTCCTGGGAGGTTCCATCCCCAGCCGGACCAGCATAGGAGTCAGTCTTACAGCCGTCGTCGTGGAAGTCCACATGGTTGGCACCGTAGTCAAGGTAGCCGTCCTTCATGTTGAAATTTGTGTGAATGCTATACATCGTGCAATTAGATTATGAGCCATTTTGTTCTCTTTACTTTCATATACTTACCACAATTCGTAAGGGAGTTGGGATGGGTAGCAGTGATTGTTCATGACATATCGGCACTCATCGCTGAGTTTATCCTTGCGGCCATCGGCGTAAGTGACTTCGGCAATACATGCGAGAGAGTTATCACCACCAGCAACAGGGTTCTTGTCGTATCGACTGTTAGACTCTCATCGAGCATCACGGGATAGTCTGGGCTTGTAATACTCACCTGCCCGCGGGCAAACCCAACACGGAATCTGCAGGTGCCGTCACGTTGCTGAACAGCAACACCCAAGGTGCTTGGAACCGCAGCGGCGGCGATAGCGAGGATTTCAAACTTCATGTTGAGTATTAGGGGGGGGTGGGGGTTTTCTTGTTGACTTAGTTGGTGCTGAGAGCCTTGTCCTGTTGCTATAGCATGAAGTTTTCGAGGCCGAACAAGCCGGACTATTTATCCTTCACTACTCAGAACACAATTTCGAACAGCGGTTGTATGAACCATAATTGTATCACAGAACAGCTCTTAGTGATGTCACAATCACACACAGGGCGTAGTTCAGTCCATTGCAGAGTGCTAACGCATCCCCACGCCCATGCATGTCAAACGGTGTGCGTCGGGGGATCATCGCCGCGAGAGTCAGGTCTACAGCCAACTGCCAAGCTTGCGCCTCTTTTCATGATGTTCTTGTCGGGAAGTCTGGGAGCGAACAAAGTCATAACTCCACGCTCCATTTAGGCTTGGCGCTATGGTTATACCCGGACGAGCCACCTAGGGCTGACCCGCGCTTACTTGTGTGCGTCATCTTACTCGGCAAGCTCCACCCCCAGTTCCATGCGACTGGAGATGAACTAGATGTTAGTACGGAGTGGTCGAATATAGTTTATCTAGGTTGTGAGGTTCCTGTGACCGAGATCACTACTGACTGAAGAGATCCCAACCAATGCTTACTCGCCCCGTGATCGTCGTTGAACTTGTCTCATTTACACAGTTGGCAACAAACGTGAAGATGCTTCCATTCATCAATGCTTAGACTTCAACCCCCAGCGCCCAACAATGAAACACCACGAGCACTACTGGCGTTCAACGTAAGGTCAGCAGGTCTAGTTGATGGTGTAGGGTGCAAGTATAGGCATGAGTAAAATGCTCAAGCAACGCTACCCCGCGGTGGTGTCGACAGGTCATACCAATCACCGTTGGTTTTGGTGCCTCAGCTCGCCTTCTCGGTAAGAGCGCACAACGAAACACAACAGGAGATAAGATGCCTAGGTCGCGGTCCGAGCTTCTAGCTTGACTTTCTCTCTCGCATATTTTTTTCTGAGCGAGATGCATCGGTTTTCTTGTAGACCGGCATGACCTCGCTACATTGAAGTTCACTTCCAGGGTAGCTCCTAAACGAGCCTATCTACGACGCTTTGTATCCCGCGGTATGGAAATGACCGTCGAAGAAGCATAGTGTCGAAATCCAATCTGGACAATGTAGTATCAGATAGGCCAAATCCATGAGACATTGTTCCTGATTCAATCCCATTTAGTCCTGCTTATTTTGTGAGCAGCTCGAGACGCCGCCGGAGGTCTCACGGCGGTACAATATGCTGGATATAATATATAGGCCCTAATTGTCAAATCACCGTCAATGTTGGGCAAGCGATAACCAAGTTTGGAGTAATAAGAAGCGATCTTTCAAATGAAAATTGATCGGCTTCTATTCGCCTAGGTTCCGGCAAGTCCAAAGTTTCTCGCCGTGACAGACCGCTCGAGCTTCTTCCTGATTTGGCTCCACCTGTAGGACCCCACCAGGTCGCAACTGCGACAGAAGGCAAGCTTGCCAGCTCATCACATCGTTACGCAATTGCTCTTCTTCCAGGAGCCACGACATCACGACCCTGCGTAGACGTGGCCCAGCTCTCTGCCCAAATTTCCCCTTGTTGCTTTGTCTCACTCTTTTGATCCTTCTTTCGTACTCCCTTTGTTCTTCTTTTCCGTCTTCCTTCTCTGCTTCTCTACACAATCGCCTGCGCGCCTGGGTTCGCCCAAGGCTGCCCGATCTATCCAAGATGGTCTCATTCTGGCCCTGGGGTGTACGCCTTCCCAATCTCTCTCCTTTCACCCATTTATCTCGTAGAGCTGACCCATTTCAGAGCGATGATACCTCACCCGCCTCCTTTGAAAAGACGCTCTCGTCACTGTCCTCGAAAATTACCAGCACGCAAACGACGCTCGACAGGACCCGCGCCAGCGCCCGCCGCATCAAGGTCCTGCTGGTGCTATATCTCGGTTTCGCTTACCTCGTATACGCCATTGTTCAGCTCGTCGTCGTAAAGTACCGGAACATGGGCGCCCTAGAGTGGGCAGGCATGGCCATAGGGCCCGTCTTGTGAGCGCTCCCCCATCCTCTTTCTCACGGCCGAACAGGAAACTAACAGTGTCCTTTTTCTGTGTGTCAGCATTATCCTCACGCGCAAACTTGTCGGAGCGTATTTCAACTTTCGAACCGAGTCCCTCGGCAGGAGACTAAAGGACCAGCAAGAAGAGCGCACCAAGACGATCCAGAAACTTAAGGACGCGACAAGATACGATTCGACCATGGAGCTGATTGAAAAGTATGGCGGCGAGAAGAAGAAGGAAGCTGCTCGCTCCGACAGCAAAAACAAGGATGGCGACAAGCAGTCTCAACAGCCCGTGCCACCCAATGGCTCTCCGAACCGGACACGTCTCCCTCCCCCTCCTACCGCCAACATCCAGCCTCGTACTCCGATACCCCCCGCCTCCGGCCCCTCCTCCCCGGAGCCTAATTCCCTCAAACCGGGCGCCGAATTTGCCCCCAACGCCTTTACCCATCCTCCTCCTTCATTACAAGCTCAACAGTCCGCACCCGTCGGTGGTGGCCCTGTCGAATCGCACTGGTACGATCGCATATTTGACGTTCTCCTCGGCGAAGACGAGACCCTCCCCAAGAATCGCATCGTACTCCTTTGTCTATCATGCCGGCTCATTAATGGCCAAGCACCGCCAGGCACGCGCAGCCTTGCGGAGTTGGGCATCTGGAGGTGTATGGGATGCCACGCGGCGAATGGCGTGGTCGATGAGGGCAAGCGCATTGTGGATGAGGTGCTTGCATCTTCACAGCAGAATGTTGAAGAGGAAGTAGATACGCCGGTTGAAAGCGAAGGGGTTCATGAGGCAGTGGATGTCAGTGGGAGCGGAGACAAGGTTTCCTCCGCGACGGGCGTGGAAAGTCACGATGGTGCGAAACAGAGACGGGGCAAGAATAAATAGGCAATTTTTGTGGCATATGTTTATCTTGCTTTTTTTTGTATTAGTCTAAACTGTAGGAACATGTCACATTCTATTCTTCCTGTTGTCTCTTTTTCCATTATTGCCCAGTGGTGCAGGTGCGTGGATGAAGGGGTAATGTACGAGGATTGCGAGAAATAGAGAAGGTTTAGGAATTTGGCTGGCCTTTGCATAAATAGTCAGTCTCGTCCAATTGTGGCAATTTACAGTTCGCATATCCCGCGCTCTACTCCCAGTAATTATTAGCCTTCTCGGCACCAATGCCGAAGCTGGCTTTAATGGTCGTGTCACGAAATCTCTCTCACGTACACATGATGTCTAACGTGGCTTCATTTCAGCATCTCATCTATACCGTATACCAGACTCCTACAAAGACCAGCATCTATGTCACAGCATTCCGCGTAGGCAAATCAAAGAAACTTTGGGGGGGGGGTGCAAAAAAAGGGAGAGAAAAGACGGCACCCTAAAATGTAAAACGGGAGATCATGCATCGGAAAGGCGTAAAGGCACTCAAAGTCAATTATCACGCCGCTCGTTTCCTCGACTGCGTAGACCAGCCTTCTATATCCTCGCCTTTGCTGCCGACCTTGAGTCCGTCGACCTTGATGCCTTTCATGCCCGGCGTGTCCTCCAGCCAAGTGTGCGCCGCCATTCCACCTGCGTTGGCGCGTTTATCGGGGATGAGTTCAAGCATGGGACTCAAAAAGGCCGAGATGCGCTTGGCCTCGTCCTCCTTGAAGTGGTACTTTTCGCGCAACACATCGGTGAGGGCCCAGTGACGTAGGCGATGAATATTGCGCAGCTCACCGCGGCGATTAAAGATTTCTTGTGACCACTTGCCGGTGAGGCACGTTCGGGGGAAAGGGCCCAGCAGCTCGATAATTTGGGCAATGTGGTCATCGTCTTTACCGTATTTGGTGCCGGACTGGGGATCGAAAAGGTAATCGCCGGTGATGAGTTCAAAGATCTAAAAGGTTAGCATCGTTTCACGAAAACTCGAACATGGTTTCAAGCGAGAGAGCGGTGATTCTGAGAAGAACAAAGACGACCGCTTCGCGATTAGAGGACTCACCATAGCTGCCATGCTCCAGACGTCTGTGCTCGCTCCCCACTTGGCACCGAGAATGACTTCTGGGGACCTATACTGCCTAGTCTGAATGTCGTCTGTGAAGTGGTGGTTAACCCAGCAGGCGTTGCCGAGATCGGCAATCTTGACGCTTATAATGTCGGAGGCATGTGCGTCCTCAGCTTTGCGCTTTTCGCCAGTGGAGGCGGTAGGGGATTTGTCGAGAGAGATGCTTGAGACTTCGCGAGTGAGCATGTCAGCAGTCTTGTCGCTGTGTGCTTTATCGTCGTTGGGAGAGGCATCTTTCTTCCGAGCGTCATCTAGCATCTCCCCGAGACTCGCTTGCGAGGTGGCCGACGGAAAGAGATTTGACTGATTGAAAGACGAGTTGAGAGGCGAGGGGAGAGGCTGGCTGCCGGTTATCAAGGTTCTCCGTCGACGCCGGCCGTTTCTGTTGTTTTCTTTGTCGCCGGACTCGTTTTTCACCACCTTTTTTACAATCTGCTCAACGTCGCCGATTTCAATCAGGACGTTTTCAGGCTTGAGATCGGTGTGAATGATGCCGCATTGGCGGTGAAGATAGTCGAGGCCGAGCAGAACCTGTTTTGTGATTTGCTTGACAAGGGGCATGGGGATGCCGCGGTGATTCCAGCGCTTGATGAGGCCTAAAAGATTCTCGCCGAGGACCTCGAAGACCATGCATACATGGGTGCCGTTGGGCCCCTTGTGCTCAAACGAATCGAGGAGGCTGACGACGTGCTTGCGGCCGGGGTGATCGGGCTGCGCCTGAACGATGCGGTTGAGAAGCTTAATCTCGTCGATGGCAGTCTCGGTGTAGTGAGCGGCGGATCGAACGACCTTGAGGGCGACGTGCTTGCCCGAGTTGTTGTCGCGGGACAGCCAGACGGTGGAAAAGTGACCCCAGCCGAGTTTGCGGACGACGGTGTACTTGCCATCCTTGAAGTTCTCGCCGACCTGGACGGGGTGGTAGCCGCCCTTGCAGTAGTCTTCGGAGTCCTCCTCATCGGCTGTATTTTCGGCGGGCTCATCGGCGGAGGAGGACGAGGGCGAGCCGGTGACGGCGGAAGCGAGCTGCTGGGTTCTGCATAAGGGGAGCGGGGGTTAGCGAGGTTCGTCGTGACAGAGCGATGATGCAATGAGCAGGCGCAAGCGCAGAGGGGAGAAGTAAGTTAGAGGAGGGTTCAGAAACGCAAACAATGCATTAGACAGAATCGCAAGAATAACAAAAAAAAAATGAAACAAAAGAGTCCGGGCCGATCTGTCTGATAAGGCGACCAAACAGCGCATGCGGAAATATAGTGGCCAGGCGGCGGCGGCGGCAGAATCACGGGCGGGAAGGATGTGACGCGTGCGGGCTAACGATCATGGGCTGGGAACGGCGGTGATGGCGGCGGCAGGGGGGGTCAGCGGTGGGAGGGGTGCAACCTTGACTTGATAAAGGTGCTCATCTTGTCAACATTGCGCAGCTCTGGGCAGGCAAGGAAGAGAGGACGGGGCGACTTGATGGAGGCGGCGACAGAGTTGAGGCGCGAGACCAGGATGGGAGCGAGGCAGAGTCGAGTCTTTTCGAGTCGAGTCGGGGTACGCTGCTGCAGGAGGGCAACGAGGGGTGCGTGCCTTGGTATGTGGTGGTGCGCTGGTCCAGTCTTGGTCGGATGCGGGCTGTTCGCGGGGTCGATGAGCAAAGCGCCTGTACTGAGTGGAGAGACCAGTAGTGATGCGGCCTTTTGCCAGGACAAGACGACGGCGTGGCGAGACGAGGCGAGACAAGACGAGCTTGCGGCGGCGACAATCAAATCTGCACAACAGATGCAGAGCTTAATGTGGCAGCAGCAGGATCTGGAGCCGAGCGAGAGAAAGGACGGAGAGAAAGCGAGCACTGGGGCCGAAACAGTCTTGCCCTTCTTGGTCTCCCGACTCGTTGCGGGCTGTGATTGTGAGCCAGCGCTAGCGCATGCCCAAGCCTGCCAGTGAGCGGCCTTGCCAGCTGGTCATGCCACTAAAAAGGGCGCTGTAGCGGAGAGCACGGTCGAGGAGACTGTTATTAGCGCTCAGCAAGCTTCCATCGTAAACTTTGACCAATCCACTTGGGTCGATGAACCACTGAACAGTAGGTACCTTCGCTCTCGCCGTCGACTTCGCCACAAGCTCGCCAGTTTCCAGTCAGCCGAAATGAGCTGAGCTCAGTCTCGGAGCCTCTGTGATTAAATGCCCTTCCGCTGCTGCCCTCTTGTCTACCGCCTTCTCCACCGCCACAGGCACTGGGTTGTGGTGTGGCCGCTGTATGTGTACCTGGGAAGTAGCCACGCCAAGGTCCAGCCAATCTGCCTTATGATATGCCCGACGGTATTGTTTTTTATGCGCCCTGCGATGGAGCGCAGCATCTGCCACAATATTTCGCCTGCATCCATCTTGTCCCCTCGCCGTATCAATCCAATTGACCAGCCATCCGTTGCCCATGGCCCGCTGCTCGCTTTCGCGCTCCCTAAAAAGCTGCCCACGAGCTTCCCTAGGTAGCCAGCCGCCCGCGCAACTATGCGTCGTCCAGCCAACAACCACTCATTCTCTCTCTCAGCGCATTATTATCGGTCCGCTTGATGGCGTGCCAGATCTGATCGTGAATGCCCCGCATTGGAGTTCAATTGTTCGTCTGCCGTCTTGTCAAAAGGCTCGATTTTTCGCGCCGACCTTCCAATCTGTCGTTGCACTCGTCTCGCTTGGTCTTTGCTCGGCGCTTGTCGTATCCTAGGGCGCAACCGGCTGGCACATTTGTGTCTCAGCTGTTGGGGCCGGGCCGCACGGCAACTGGATGCTCGTGCGAGTGCCATTCGTATCGTTACCGATTTGATGCTGACTCCCGTATCTTGCGGTAGCCCATGCAAAGCTGGCGCAGTGGACGCGCGCACCCTGGTAGCAAAACGCCGCCACCACTTGGCGCGACCCAAAACATGGAAACAAAACAAAGCAAAGCAAAATATCACCGTAAAAGCACCTACCCGGTGGTGTCCGCCGGCTCGGGGCTGTGTGTCAGAATCGGTGCCAGGGCGTCCTTCTTGCGCTTCTGGGACCCGACGCCGTCGCCGTTTGACACGCCGCCCAAGGCCAGCGGCGGCTTGGCCTCTGCTGGACCTTCACTGTCAGTCATCGTGTCGTCGCGCAGCTCTCACGTCGTAATGTATTATTCGTCTGCTTGGATCGTGTTGGTGCTTCGTTGAAAATCGTCTAGAAGCAAGGTCTAGGAGGCGGCTTGCGACTCGTAGTAAAGTGTGGCGACTGGACAAGGCCCATTCGCGGAATATGCGCTCAGCGGAATGCGAAAACACTTTGTCGTCGATCGGGATGCAAGTCGGCAGGATCGCGTTTCGTAAATACAGTGCTCAGAAAGTCGAAAGCTCTATCTTGCGTGATGAGCGAAAAAATGTTGCATAAAGGAAGAAGAGCCAAGTCGAGTCGCGATCTGTTGCAAAAAGATTTGAGGTCAGCCGATTACCTCAGTGGGCAGATGCCTTGTGTCAGATGTTTGCGACGCCCAAGCTGGCGGCCACAGGCTTATCGACCGTGCATAACTGGCGTGGCCCAACGAGATACCGTGACAAAGCAGATGTAGGTGAGATACCAACGTCTTCGTCTTCAATCACGGGAAGGCCTGTGCTGTCGGTGAATGAGGAAGGGCAGAGACGTCGTGGCCCTACGGTGACGCAGCCAGACCCAACATGCCCACTAGCATTTCTCGCATGCTGCATCATGGTAGAGCAGCAGCATCAGGTAGGGGTTAGGTAATGGACTGGAGAGCTTTGTGCATGCGACACGACGGGCACAGCTTGGCGCCTCGCAGCGGTCCAGCAGGAGAAAGGCAGTACGCTGGAAGTCCCGCGCGCTGGGAAGGGGTGTGCTTTCGTCGACAACGTACCTTGATGTGGTGACAGCTAGGATGTGTGATGTCGTACTCTGTGCAGTGATCGATCCAGGGATTGATTTTACGTGAATTGTCCAAAACGGACAAGACTTCAAATAAGCACAACGTGGGGGTAAAAAAACCCAAAAGCCATGGGTTGTCAAACACAGAGGGCGAGAGACCGGGGGCTTGATGAGCCCCTCCAGATTTCATGTAGCGACTGGGAAGCGGGGTTTGCACTGGGCAGAAAGGGTGGAGACGCTGGAACTTCCCTGAAATGCCCTGTAGCGCGGCGGGCATTGCCAGGCAATTTCCTCTGCTTGGAAGGTACCCTAGGATGTGGCTGTTTGCGGGGCAGCACCAAGCCTACCGACCCTGTTTGCAGCAGTAATTTAGCTCACCACGACAATACATATCTTACACAGCTATTAGAATGATAGAGGGATAGAACAAGGGAGTATGATGAGCTTTGCCATCATACTGTAACATTTTATCGCGCATCAATCGAAATACCTCCTCATCAGTACGGAGTATATACCTCGCCATCTGCGTCCATATAAGCGCCATGCCCGCCTTGACGTCACTGTCTTCCAGACCGGGCCGGCTGCGTTGCTATCCAGGCGCGTGGGCCACGTCAACTCTTACCAGTAACATCACCTTCCTTTTATTTTAGTTTTTTAATATATGTGAATAGCAACAAGTGGAAGTGCAAAGCCAGATGATCTGTATCGATTTCTAACGCCAATGTCCCTAAAATACAAATCAGGTCTTCTTCAGCATGCGAAAAAATTGCGCTGCTAGGATTGTACAGCAATTGCCTGAATGGTGGCAGGCCCTCTGGCCGACACCAGCATACCCTCTTCGACTCCACCATCGCGTCTTCACGCCCGCTTCTTACTCTTTTGCGTCATCTTGCGGAACGCCTCCATGCCGCTCGCGCCCAGAGGTCGGTGGTCGTTGGCCCGGTTGCCATCAAAGGTGCTCATCGGCGCAATTGTGTAGCTCGACGGCAGGCTGGCCATGCGAGCCTCGTTGCTGGCCCGGGCAGGCGCCAGCAGCCTCTCCCTCTCCACCTCGGCCGCCGACTGCGCCGGACGCTGAGTGAGATTGAACTGCGTGCCAGCCTTTTGGCGCTGCTGCAGCTTGGCCGCACTATCAGTCCGAGTTAGCACATAAATGACAAAATCTTCGAGTGGAGGGAGATCCCAAGAGTGCTATCTCCATAAGCGAGGTGAAAGGGGGAAAACACGTACTGGTAGTCAAACTCGCGCGTCTCGACGTGACGCTTCTTGTAGTCATCAGTCCTCTTGAGAATAGGTCGGCTCCATTCTCCCAGCAACCTCTCTGCCATCCGCTTGATACTCGGCTCCGGCTTCTTGCTCTTGGTGTAAAATAATACAATCTTGCCAATACCGCTACTGCGGAGCGACTCTTTTTCAATATTGAGTTTGGTCAGTGCTGTAAACAGATCACGCTGGATATTGTATGCTGGTAGCGACCCGTCGCTCAGCGGCTCCAAAAAGTACTTGACGTGCAGCAAGAAGTTGGTGTCAGGGTCTAGCACCGCGTGCTGCACGTTGTTGCGATTCAAAATCGCATTTACTTGCGGCAGCAATTTCAGCTTGTGTAGCGCAGGCTGGCTCATACGTCGAGCTTCGTTGTCGGCCAAACAGGCTCTCTCCATCTGCACTTTGAGATCGGCCAGCTGCTCGTCGATTTCGTCTTCCAGATCCTATTCCATCTGTTAGCCGCCTTTTCTCGGTCGTGAACGCATATTACACACAATTTCATCCTTCTTGCGCCGTCTCGTCGTATTCGAACCCCCCTTCTTTATGGCCGCATCGAGAGCCCTATCAATCGCACGCTTTCTTCGCTCTTCCGGTGTGAGATTCTCCTCATTCTCCGGTTCTGGCGATGCCTTGGTTCGTGCAGCCCGAGGAGCCCGCTCGCTCTCGGCAGCGGCCCTGCGACGTCGGGGTTTACGCTCCTGATCCCCATCGGATTCTTCCTCCATCGCCACATCCTCATCGCGGTCGCGACGCTTCTTTTCGCGACGACCCTCGCGCGGCTTCTTGGGCTGTCCCTCTATGCGCTTTCGTTTCGACACCTTGAGCGTACGGGCAACATCTTCGTCAATATCGACAGGGCGGTCTTCGATGTTGGCGGTCTCGGGATCGTAGTCTTCAAACTGGTCTTCGTCGACCTCGGACAGCAGGTCTGAGTCCTTGTCAGAATTGGCAGCTGCGACCTCGTCCACAAATTCCTTCTCCTGTCCATCGTCGACAGGAGGGTCTTCCCTGGCCGGGGAGCCTGTGGGCGACTCGTTATCCGCCATGGTGTCAACTATCGCGGGCCGTGCTGTTGAGAGAAAAGTATGTTTCTACCGTTGAAAAAGGACCAGGACACGCGCTGGAAAATTCTCCAAGATTCTCGGCAACAGTTCAAATCGCTCGGCACTGTCAGGTGATAATGGCAAGTTTGAGGCAGGCGCAACGTTGTGCCTAGCCGGCAGTCCATTTGAAAATTGCTGACCTAATCTAGCGCCACAGCACACGCTACAGCCACAGCTCCATAAGCCACATACCAAGCTACTGTAGGCATTTGTTTACTTGCCACCTGTGGTTGCTCGGGAAAATAAAGACGGCCCTTCTTCAATCGCCGCTCGCCGCCGCCGCATTTACTCAACGGTTGGCGTTTATCAACCATAGCACTAGCAGCAACCGAGAGCCAGCCTGGTCGACTGCCCGTCATGAATCCACGCACAGGCGAAGGCCACATGGAATGGGAATACAGTGGCAATGCGCCGTGCGATCCCTCTAGTCCCTTTACTCACGTCGCACAGCGAAACTTGGGCTTTGGTACGTGATGTTGCCTGTTCCGCGTGACAGCTGCCAACCTCTGTTTGCAACCGGCTGAGCAAGCTCCGCTAACGTTTTCCAGGCGGCTTCTCATCTCCTTCTAAAGGAAGGGGCCGTCCGAATCCATTTGCAACAAGCATTCCCTCGCCATCCAGACCGCAACCGCCCTCATCCTCTCGCTTCGCGCCACAGATTTCGGCCAAGAGCACGGCCCCTCCCTTTCGCAACCCAGCCTTTACAACACCGCGAAAACCATTCGACGAAGCAATTTTGTCTGAGGCGTCCGGCGCAGAGGATAGCCCGGCCCCTACAGAAGCGTCGGACATGCCCAACGATACGCCAGACGTGGACCACCTCGGCGACGTCTCTATGGGCGGCGTCATAACGCCGACCAAGGTCAGCAAGTCGGCGCGTTACGGGCGATCCTCACACAATAAGAAGCACAGCTCTGGGAAGGGCGAAATTAGGAGCAACCGGGACTCATCACGGTCGGCGCTGCTGCGCAAGCGGAAGCGCCACAACTTGGACCGCGACGTGAGCAGCGTTGTGCGCTACCAGGGCCATGATGAGTCCGACGGCGAGACGGATGCTTCAGTCTGGTCTGAGGGGATATTGCGGAAGGACAAAAGCCAGGGCAGAGGGCAGCAACGCGGCTTTCTGGGGTCCATCTTCCACATGCTCGACGAGCACCCCAACGCTCCCGAGAACCTGCACAGGTGGGTTCAGCTCTTCATCAACATGCTGGTGGCCACGACTGTCATTGGTGTCGGCTGGTCCATTGTTTCAACAATTCGCTCTGATATCCGCAACGCCAATGAAGGCGCCCGGCTGGAGATTATGAGTGCGATTGCAGAGTGCACCAAGCACTGGAAAGATAACGCCTGCGAGACCAACAACAGGCCCTTCTTCCAGTCGCAGTGTGATAAATGGCACGACTGCATGGTGCAGAATCCCGAGTCGATTATGCGCGTCAAAGTGACGGCCAAGCAAATCGCCGAGATTATCAATGAATTCTCGGAAGCGATGAATTTCAAGGCATGGGTAGGTTTTCTTGATGTAACTCTTCATTGAAATATGTTAACACTGACAGGGCTTCTTCTTTGCCATCATTATCATCTGTGTATTTGGAAACAATCTGATTCTCGGCCGCAACGCCAACAGTGGCCAAGTGACGGCGTTCAACGGGGAACCACAGAAGAATGTCAACAGGATGGCGGACGACCCGAATGTCATATGGATGCCCGTGCAGACGCCGCGGATGAAGCGGCACATGATGCTGGACGACGGATCTGATACTGACAGCTCCCTTCCACGGTCGACGCCGCTGATGCTGCCGCACGCCACCCCAAGCGGGCGTAGGAGTCCCAGCAAGGGCGAACGAGCTAGAAGTCCAATCAAGTACTCGCGAAGCCCAAGTAAGGGCTATTAGCCTAAACTTTGTCGCAGATTTGCTTGTTGTTTTTCGAGTCTTGGGCATGGATAGGAGAGGCACACAATTGCTGGGATTTGGCTTCGGGCGTTTGTGTTCAACGGTTTCTGTTATGTTATTTATGGTACATCATCTATTTGGGCACATGGCTCACCAGTAGAGCATCTAGTGTTATTCACTTTGTCGAAATGAACAGATACTCTGTTGAATTCATCGTAACAAAAAACTGTTCTGATTATCTCTTACTATTTTCGCTTGTTGCTTCGACTTTGCTGCTCCAATGCATCCATACCCTAGAGAAAATTCGTGGCCACAGTAACTAGTATGTAGATCTGCAGCTGCCGGGATGGGCATTGAGCGACAGACCCATGACGACATGATGGGCATCCCATAGAAATGCAGTAACAGATCAGCACTTGCAGCAAGTAGTAATGTGGTAAAGTTCAAAAAGCCATATCCACAAAACGATGGCACATTGGTAGACACGACATATCACGATCGTGATGAGCAGTTTTGACAAGCCCACGCCAGCATCCGTAATTTCAAAAGCGCAGCTACTCTTTTTGAATGATCTACTCTGCCGCATCCCTAATGTCATTGCTACTGCTATTTTAATGCCAGCCTTGCTTCTGTACCGCCCATTGCGCCCGCCAACCACCGGCATTTACGCAATGGAGGAGGCCAGCAACGGCTGCCACCACCTCATCCCCGCAACGTAAATTATGGTGCATGGAGAGTCCGGCCGGACCACGGCAA
Organism: Akanthomyces muscarius; assembly: GCF_028009165.1. Classification (NCBI taxonomy): domain Eukaryota; kingdom Fungi; phylum Ascomycota; class Sordariomycetes; order Hypocreales; family Cordycipitaceae; genus Akanthomyces; species Akanthomyces muscarius. The sequence goes on along the minus strand of NC_079243.1, from coordinate 696,914 downwards.
GGCTCGCGTCATCAGACGTGGCGATTGCTAGCTTCACTGGCGGCATGACCGGTTCTACGGCGGGCTGCACTGCAACGACCGAGCTAAGGAGACCTGCTAAGCGCGACGTGCTTGTCATCCGGATTCAGTACCATGATGGATGTAGTCGCTAGGTAGTGATGGCCAGCTTCTGTGCCTGGCTAGTTTAGTTATTGTCCAAACAAAGAATAAACGTAATACAGGGCCGTTTCGTTCCACGTGTCTGCTGCTAGGTAGTGTGCCTGTGTGCAACTCGCAGAGAAACGGGGTTTGAACCATTTTGCCATCCAGGCGATTTAGGATTCATACATCATTGCGGAACTGCCCTTCTTATTTCTCTTCCTCTTGTCTTTTTCTTCTTTTGCTGTGTACTTTTTCTTTCCCGCCCTAGCGTCGTGGTTAGTGGCGTTGCTGTTGGTGCGTGCCGGGACAGTCACTCTCCCCTTGCATAGCACAGGTAATTGCCGAATTCTTGCTTCCTGCCGGTACTTTGTACAGGTCCAGACTTTTGGGCAATGTTATCACTTTCCAGACTCGTAACGGCATATTCGCACTGATGGGCAATGAATGCCGCCGGCTGGGTGCCTCTAGCGTGATAACATTCTCTCCCCCACATACCCGCGCCCATCAGCTTCCACCTCTGGTCGCTGGTCCACAGGCTGTCCAGTCCCCAGTACCGAGCGACTCGCACCACCCATTCGCCATTACCAAGCAGTCGCCCAATTCCAGCTTCAACACCTCACCACATACCAATCTACCCTCCCGCCCTTTCCTTCACGCCCCAACATTGGTACTCTGGCGCACACTATGCTTCACGTAACGTCTGGCTCACCCACTCGGCCATAAGCTCCCCAAGCTCCCGCCATCGCCATGTTCACAAACCCCCACCCTGCAAACAGCGACACCCAAATCACTAAACCTCGCCTCGCCTCATCCGCTACCTCGTCTGCGACTGGCCACCTAGCGCGCGCCAATTGATATTTCTGCTGACAGAGTTCGGCGGCGTCACATACGCGGCATCACTTGAGCGCCCCATCCGCACCCTTCCATTTCGACTGCCTTTCACGACCTTCCTGGCCGCTGACGGGCATGAGCCACGGCGCCATCACGACCAGAGTTAGCTAGCTACAATCACGCGCCTCACCATCGACTGATCTGGACTGCTGTGCGGCAAGTCTCTATTTAGCTACAAACCACTCTACGGCCCATGTCGATACTTGTATCTCGTCGTCTCACTTCGATTCTCCGAACATCTTCGTTATCCTTAGGCCAGCTTGGCCCTAGCGGAGGATTTTGCCGTTTTCTTTTGTCTGCCGCGCCAGCCGGCCTAAACTCATCCTTTAGCCCCGATGGATAACGACAGCAGCGGGAGTACCCCGTCTGGCCCAAGCAAGCCTTCGACCGGCAGTACACCTCAGGGTCGCTCAGACTCGGCCTCCGCTCCTACCCCTCAGCCTGCGTCCTCCTCTTCCTCGTCGCGACCGATCGCCGGACCTTCGTCTGTCTCCTCAGTGGCACATAGCTCGCAAAACTCCAAACGACGCCGCGGTTTGGGCATCGTCACACCGAATGCATGCACAGAATGCCGCAAGAAGCGCGCCAAGGTACGTGATGCTCGAAGGCTTGGTTATTGACCCGCGGTTGCAATCTCGGCCATGCCAAGTCGTCGACTCGAGCATGTCTACAATCTACATTCGCGCGATACTGTACGCTAACGGCTTCAACTTTAGTGCGACGGTAGCAAGCCCTGCGGTCGCTGCAAAGCCCAAAAAGTTGACTGCGTCTACGAGATTCCGATTCGTCAATCCAAGGAAAATCTGCGCACCGAAATCGAGCAGCTGCGCCATCGGCAACGATCCAGCGACCAAGTCTTTTCCGCTCTGGTCCGCTCCAATCTTTGGGAAGATGTCCTGGGTCGACTGCGCAACGGCCAGACCGTCGACAGCATATCTGACTGGCTCGGCAGCAATCCCGCGTCTGAAAGTCATCCCACAAGCGCGCAAGGCTCTGCCTTTCCGCAGCACCAAGCTGGAGACTCCAGCATGTCGACTGGCGACGAACCCCGCGGCTCGCTCATGTCCGTTGCCGACTACGGCCAAGGACCTCAGGGTCTGGCTTCCATGAGCCTCAGCCCATCCCAGCAGCACACACCCTTCCACGGCGAGTTGAAGCAACCCACGCCCTGGCAATTTTCATCGCACGATCCTGCTGGCGGTGGTGGATCCACAAGAAGCAATTCTCTGGCCGACGCGATGAGCATGGCCTCTGAGCTTCACGGTCCGCCGCAGACGCGCGTGGGGTACTGGGCCGAAAACATGGATACGGATGCCGCCCACGAAAACCAGGTTCCGCGCTTTCGTGGCCTTGAGCAAGTGCTGTCCCCCCTCAGCGACCCTGAAATGCGGCGCAATTCTTCGGGCACCTGGACCAACATCACAAGCGACGTAAACTTGGTCCACCATTTGCTCGCCCTGTACTTTTGCTGGGAGTACCCCACATTTGCGTCCCTCAGTAAGGAGCATTTCCTCCGGGACTTCCAAGACGGCCGACATCGATACTGTTCACCTATTCTCGTCAATGCGTTGCTTGCTTTGGGCTGCCGATTTTCGACTCAGCCCAAAACAAGAGAATTTCCCCATGATCCATACTCTTCCGGCGACCACTTTTTCAAGGAGGCCCTTCGGCTTCTCAATGCTGAGTCGGACCAGCATTCTCTTACAGTCATTCAAGCGCTGGGCATCATGTCCATCCGCGAGGCTAGCTGTGGGAGAGACTCGGAAAGCTGGTACTATGCTGGCCAGAGTATCCGGCTCGCTATTGAAATGGGCCTGCATCTCACCCAGGAGCATGGCGATGTTGACGAGATGGCTGTGCGATCCGCCACATTCTGGGGCGCCTTTGCCCTCGATCAGTATGTTGCTCTACCGACAACTTGCCTTCTTACCTAACATCATGCAGCGCCTGGTCTCTCGCCACCGGCTCCCTCCCGCAAAGCTCCTGCTTTCCCCGGCTACCAACGAAGCCAGGCATCATTGCAGATATAGAAGCATCGTTATGGGTACCCTACACAGATGACGGTCAGCACCACCACCAATCCCAGTCCGATGCATGCTAACATCCCCAGGTGCACCCCTGCAACGATCATGCGAGCAGCCATCCAACGTTAGGTCCGTGTACAAGTGCTTTTGCGAATTGAGCGAGCTCGTCCACCAATCTCTCTACATGCTACACTCTCCCGGAAAGCCGCTGTCCTCTCGAGAGCTGCTCAACATTTATACCCAGTACCTGAACTGGTATGACAGAATACCAGAGTCGCTGCGATTGGGGCACAACTTCACTCCAGCAGTCCTCTTTGCACAGTATGTCTTTTACTAATTAATCGTCCTCATGCCCCGCTAACCATGTGCAGCATGTACTATCACTTTGCTATTTTGCTCCTCTTTCGACCCTTGATCAAACTGCGCATTATTGGCTCTAAAGTATCTCCCCGAGACGTTTGCTCCCAGGCTGCCGATGCCATTCAAAATCTGCTCAAGTCGTATTCGCAACTATACACGTTGCGTCGGACGCCGTCATTTGTGCCATATTTTGTGCTCACCTCGACCATCATGCACCTCGCCATTGGCGCAACCAAGTTGTCGTCCGATTTGGGCGACACCTCGGCTACAGACACCGATGCTATGGGCGAGAGCGCAAAGATCAACCCTTACGCCTCCGACTCACTGGCTCAGGGTATCGCGGATCTGGCCGAGATGGCGCCCTGCCACCACTTTGCTGAGCAAGCGCTTAACATTCTGCGGTATCTCGCCAAGAAGTGGAATATTGACGTAGAATTTGGCGGCAACAACAAGCCCGTCCCTGATGACTACGAGAAGCTCCTCAAGCCCTACACCAGTAGCCTTAACTTTTTTGCCCCCAATTTTTCGACGGACGACTTCATCTGCCGCTGGGGTACGGCCAGCATCGTTGCGGACCCCAACATAACCGCGCCCGGTCCAGGGACAGGCCTCCAGGCCGCCGTCGATAATGTTGAGAATCCCTTGTTTTGGCCCTTTCCTATGCAAGGGCGGCCAATGCTGCCTACTGGTCAAGAACTGGAACAGGCTGGGTTTGCCATGTTATAGAAGATGATGAGCAACAAAAAGTGTATTTCGCAGGCCGGTGTTGACAGGTTGTAACTTTTACGGGTCAGAGGAAAGCCATGTACATAATCTTTCTTTGGGGGTTCTTTCTTTTTGCATGTACGACTCTAAAAATAATGGAAAGTAGTCGCTAAACAATGATTTCCCGTATAAATGACTTGTGTACTTTTGATAAACCAAGTCGGCTGCCCTGTCCCAAAGGCGGGGTGCGCGCACGCAACTGCAGGCACTGGAAGATTGCAACCACAGTCTATGGAGCACAGGAGGTTAAGAATGACCGGGGGTGTGCTCTGTAAATCCTGAATATTCTTTGTTTCGCGCAGGGTCAGCGGTCAGCATGAGCGATGGACGGCTTTTCACTCGCAGTCGGGGTATCTTAGATAGGCTGGCGGAATCAAGCTGCAAGAGTACAGCCAGGCTTCCAAGACGGGGCGGCCCGAAGCCTTTGTACCACCTAACCATAAGCGCCAATTTCTCAGCCTAACATTGGACCCCTCAATCGGTATCAGCTGACTAGCACAGAAGTCACCTTATCCGCAGCTATCAAGTATTCCATACATCCTACGTGACATTTTGGTCATCGGCCGAGGCACAACCACCAGAGGCTTCGTCTGCCGACTGGACGTCATGGCTGCTGTTTCTGGTACCATCGATATCCTTGCCCTGGCTAAAGATGCCTTCCAACTGTACCATGTCTATCGTGACGCACAGGATCGCTATCGTGCTTTGTGCGAAGACATCATAGGTCTCGAATCTACACTCAAGGTTCTTGGCAACAAGCTCGTCTTTCAGGGAACCAGCAACAACTCGGGCCCTAGTTCGCGGGCCAACCTGAGCGCTAGCGATGCCGCCGTCGAGGATGGAGTGGGCGGCGGTGGCGGGCTTGGTCCCGAGGAGTCTGCAGCTCTACAACAACTTATTCAAAAAGCGCAGAAGCTTCTTCAAGAGCTTCACGCGCGCGTGCCTGCCACAAAGCTCCCTCGCGGCCTCTACCGTCTCAAGTGGTCGGAAAGCGAAGTGCAGTCGGTCCGCTCGCGCATCACGGCATTGAACAGCAGCATTGCCGCATTTAGCAGCAGCCTGGTCGTCTCGCACATTTCCTTCTCGGCACGGACGGAGCACTCACAGCAGCAGATCCTGGGCACATTGCGCGAGGTTCTCGACGCCGTTCAAAGTAGCACTGCAAATAAACCCTTTAGCCACGCGGACACCTTGGCCGCCCCTAAAGATGGTCTGGGAGAGCTACAGGATCACGTCTTCATGCAGAATCTCATTTACGGTATGCGAAGACACGGCGTGTCGGATGTGCACCTTGATGAAAGCGGAGAGCTGGTGATACGGTCTGTTTCTCCTGGCCCTGGGCCAGAAAGGGCACCGGCACACACGTCTCGTCAGCCTTGGGCATCAAGCCCCGAACCGGCATGGGACTACGGCACTGTTACGTATGAAGTCCTCTCGGCGGTTTATGGCCCGCGTGTATTGACGAAGCGGATACAGCGCATGCTTGACAATCACATTGCTATAACGGGCAGCACGATGGAGTTTGTCATAAAAAACGAGACCATGGGCGGTGACCCCCTCTTCGGCAACAGGAAAGCTTTTGCCATGGCCTGGCGCAAGCGCGCGGTCCGTGACGGCCGCATCTTGCACTCTGAGCCGCAGTGCGCCTTTGGCGACGAAGGCGACACTGTCACGCTATGGCTTGACGCACCCCTACCATGCATCGAGGAGCAGCAACAGCAGGCGCTTAACGCCAGCGGCAGTCCGCCAGAAGGCAGGACGCAGATTGTCCTGGCCAGCTGGTCTGGCGTCGAAGTATCAGCGCGTGTTGCGGCGCTTGTAGCCAGTGGCCAGACAAGAATACTAGCCACTAATGACGATCTCCACGTTGCGGATCCCAAGCCAGAAGACTTGAAATGGCTGTCTATCTGCTGGACTTACTCTCGTGGCCGCGAAGCAGGCACACCCTCCGCGACAGATTTCCAGACGGCGATCGTCTCGGAGGGCCAGCATCTGTATGTGCCTCTGTGCCTGCGCATTCTGCGCGCGAGCAAGGGCGACCTCGACGTCACAGATCTTCTCCAGGCCATGGTGTCAGGACAACAGACGCTCACTTTTGATCCAAACGACATTATTGCTTCGGCGCCAGATTCGCGCCCCGGTATTCAGAAAACCATATCTATTGCATATCGCTATGGCACCCGCGCCATGCAGCTTCTCGTTGTACCTGAAGGTGTGGGCATGGTTAAGCTGACTCCTCACGGAACAGCCAACGACAGCGCCGGTTACGGAAGAATTTTTGACCTGGATGCGTCCAAAGCCATAGCCATTGGGGGAGAGAACAAGGCGGCTACAGTTCTGGCAATCATCTGGGGCCTGAAATTAATACCGTTGGAAACACCATCCCTTCGAGAGGCGCTACAGCTGCGGCTTTTGCCGTGTCGTAATGATTTCTTTGGGGTTGACGGCTGGGAGGGTGTGGTCAAGACATGTCAGGTCTTTGTCCAAAGTGGAAAGTCGGTGGGCTGCTTTTCTACCTGGGAATTGGCCGACCTGGATTTGAATTGCAGTGTTTGAGCCAGTTGTCGAGAAGCATAATTATCACGTGCAGTTAGCGGCATGTTCGAGACAGAGGCATCGCTCATGAGGCAGTACATTCAGTCGCACTTTCCACTGCAAATCCACATTAGCCATGCGTCATTACTAGGCAGATAGAGCCTAATGCCCATGTCCGTGCCTAGATACTACCGTCACGTTGAGATAGAGTCTAGACCTCCACCTGCCAGAATCAGGATACGAAGTAAGCTATTATGACGAAAGAGTTGCTGTCTGAATGCACGTACAAAAACCAACTGCTTCTTCGCACTACCCAGAGGCCGGCCCGCAAGCGCCGCGTGAGCATACGAAACTCTTTGGGTCACCTTGTGCTATACTGTGCTCGTGAAATGGGCCACCGATGTTTGAAAGTGGTACGGGCGGCAATAGGCCTGATCAATCTCACCGTGCTGTCTTACAAATGCATGTAGTTGTGTAGAGTGTAGCAGGCCGTAGACTCACTGCTGAGCAATTTGCCTTCAGCGGACATATGGTGCACGCGACAACTGCCTCTCCGATGGGAGTTTTGGCTATAGTTATATGGGAAACGTCGGCTGATAGTGCTAGAGAAAGAAATCAGGTAGAACCAGACTGAAAATGCCATGCTAGTACCGCGGAAGACTTTCTGGGGGTCGGCGCGGGCTGGACTATGGGTGGTAGATGTGAGTGAAGCTCACGGAATCCCCCAGCCTGCGAGGGAGAACTATACTCTGTAGCGTGATCAGCAATTTCAACAAAAGCCCCGGATCGTATTATGAATAGAGAGCGCACACATACAATAAAGACGCGGCCCTGCTCGTAAGCAAATATTGTGTCCCGCCTGCCCTATTTCATGTGACACGACGACCTACACGCATCAATAACACCCCAGGAATGATCTCGCTCAGGAATACAGTTCTTGGAGCATGACGCGGGGTTGCCACCGAGCTCTTGTGTTGCCTCGTCACGGTTCAGGGCTATATAGCCAGCCAGCTCTCGGTTGCTTCATCTTCTTTCGCCATGCTTCTCAGCCCTTACAAGCTTGGCCGAGCATGATGCAAACTACTTGGGTGTTATTCGCTGTTTCTGCTATAGAATTCGCCGAGGCGGACAAAGATCATGCGCACTTGGTCACAGACCGGGTTCACCAAGAAGTCATGGTAATGACTACAACTTCTGTACATGGCTATAGCTCGAATGCTACCCTGTCGAGCCCAAGTGAGTATTGAGGTCGAAGGATGTTTCATTATAGACGAATGCCTAATCTGTTGCAGCCTTACAAACCACGAGACCAGCGCCGGCGGACGTACGATACATCTGCACGCGATACGAGCGCTGGTCCATCGATGTTGACTGCGGCGCTCCGATTACCGGGGATGTTTGTCAGGATCGGTGTTCATGCCATGGAGGTTTTGAAAGTCTCGCGCCATTATGCAAACCGTTTATGGAATGCCATGAGGACTCCGTCAGAGCTACTTGCGCCGATACTGGAGGATGCCATTGCTGGATTTTCGGCTAGCAGGGTTGCAATAATATCGAGTACATAGAAAATTACGCTGCTCGAATACGCATGATGGAGCAATTTGGCAGAAATCTGTGACGCTCAAAAAGAAGAAGAACAATAGGCCAAATACAGGTGCGTGCGTGTGAGTGCTCAGAAACGTAGACATGTTGTGCAATTTATGATGACTGACGCTGCCCCGTTCTATTTTCTTTCCAAGAAGAAAAAGAAGAAGAAAAAGACCCCAGAGAGGAATGCGGAAAAAGGACAAGATTATGTAATATACATAAGATTGAATTGGAGAATGACAGATGTTTTAGGGTCAGGTCTTCGGAGGAGATGCTAGCGACTCGTAGAATTTGACACTTGGATCCCCGGCTAGCAAGTTGCGATGCAGCGTAGGTTAGTAAAGGAGCTCTAGTTCGCCAGCGACGGGCCTTTTTCTCAACCCACCGGAAAAAAACAACAACCGTGATCTACTATAGAACGTCTTCTTCCGTTATTTTATTGGAACATTGTTGCAGTATCATAAGCGTCCAAGGGCATGTCACACCCAAATGCACCTAACAGCCCACCGATTAGGCAGTTAGCTAACTAACAAGCTCACGGACGGTAGACTAACAAAGCAGATAGTCATGACCAAATCTTCACTCGGTGGTGTGTGCTCAGCCTTTGTCCTTACATTTGATTAGCCACTGTGTAGCCCTAACTCGGAGCGCGAACTCTAAAATACACGTTTCTCTTGCCAGGGCGGACGTACCTGGAGAGGTCCCCGACAGCAGAGTATTGAGAATCAAAGGGGCCAGAATCCTTTTGAGGGTTGGTTTTTTTGGGTGGAAACTCAGATTCAGTCAGTTGATCGAATGTGAATGAAGCTTTCACATCTATTACAGGAATGTTCACGCCGACGCAGACCCAAAGATGAAGAAACCAAGGCAATCCACTCCATTCTACACTAGCTGGCGGCTCCCGAAAAGCATTGTCCACTCCTAGGATAACTCAAATATATAAGCATTCATTCTACATACAGACAGCTTTGGGTACTGCTTCTGAGTCCCTAAGATACTGTTCCTGATCAACGCCGACTACTCCGTCTCGAAACATTGCTTCCACTTCCGCCCCTCATCGCCCTTACCAAATCTTGTCCTTGGTTGCTTATCGAGCTCTCTGGCGCCACCGTCGATGGCGCTCGGGAGGCCGCACTTGGTGCCACCTCACCGATCACGAAACCCTGCGGCGGCATTCTCGCTGCCCGCCCGTGCCCGGATGCTGGTGGGTAGTGCCTCGACCCAGAGGTGTATGACGGCAGGGGCACAAAGGTGACACTGCGTGGACGACCATCCCCCTGATGAACTCGTGACGAGGTATGCGAAGGTGCCGCGGTCTGTGATCTTGATGGCGGTGCTGGAGTAAAGCTATATCGTGAGGCGGTCTGCGATGGAGTGATGGCTAGAGACCGAGTAGCCGACATGACGCTCTGCGGCCGCGATTCCTGCACAGTGTAGAGGTGCCGAGCGCCACCGCTGGGCAAAGCTAACGAAGCTACTCTGTGGCTCCGAGGTGGACCTTCCCGTGTTGTATTCGGAGCGGACGACGTGATGGTCACGTCCTGCGTGTAGGTGTAGCCGCCACCACTCGTGGGTGCGACATGCCCGCGAGTCTGGACATGGAGGCTTTGACCCTGATGAAACGTGACGACACGGGCTCCACCGCCACCATGATTAGCGAAACGCTGGAAGCATGTAGATGGAGTACCTGAATGAGATATGGCTCGTGAAGCGGCATATGATGAAGCCTGAGTTGGTGCTCGTGAGGGTGCAGCGCTGGACGGCGCCCGAGTATGAGCGGCGGAGGGAGCTCGGGAGAAGACGTCGGCACAGCTACGGCAATGGTTCGTTGGCTGAGTATGATGCTTTAAGCAGGGCATTTTGTCGCTTACTGATACGCTGCTTGCTTGCTGTTCTCGCTCGTTGAGCTGAAGTGTTGATGGTGGCGCGGCTGAAAGCGTGCAAGTTGAACTCTGAGCTTGAGCTGGTCGCAAATCGATCTCTCCACAAAGTCAAACTGAGAAGCAGAGAGTAAAATAGAGGCAAGATTTTGCGAGTCTGACTTTGTAGTTATGACAAGTGGCGGGTTGGCGTGGCTCTTGTGTGGTATTTATACCTACTCAGTTGTCACTTACACAAGCACAACGCCCGTCGAGCACGGAGCCTTGTTTGCAGCCTAACAGCAGTCTAAGGCGTCTTCTCGTCACCGTTGCACGAGGGGTGAACCCTCATGCGGCCACGGAAGAGAGTCGACTAGCAATAACATATAGAGATGCTGTACTGCCGTACAAATGACCTTCGCGATATTGTTTTGTACGGCAAGCCCGTGCTATCCGGGCTCCTTTTCAGACAAACCCTCCATCTCGTCACTGTCAGTTCTGTGCCACGTAAGCGTCTGCGCCAGGACATACCAGGCCACACACAAGTCAATGCCGAAGTATTGTTCAAGATATTCGTTCGGAAGGATGTTATCTACCTGCAGTAATATACAACAAAATATGTCGCCTGTAGTCTACCAGTAGCTCGCAAGCTAAAGAGCCAACAATGAAACAAGCCGAGAAAAGATCAGAGTAATCATCAAAGTGACCTCCCGAAAAGAAGCAGTGTCATATAGTCCAGAAAGAAGTGTCGGCGCACTTTCTTCGATCAAAGTAACCCTAAGGACACCCTGTGCCAGCTATATTTCCCAAAAAACACGGTGGATATTAGTCATTATCTATACATATGTATATAAATATGCAGCAAAATGCGCGCAATGAAAAGCAAGTGTCTGTCTAGACGTCGACGTCGATAGAGTCATGAAGGAAAGTAGAGGGAACGCGCCCTCTTTGTGAACGCAGTAAATCGAAGGGAAAAAGAGGAGCGGTGTGCTAGCTGAAGCCTATAAGATCGAGGATTCGTTATGTTAAGGAAAAGCGACGCAGCTGCCGTAATTTGTGTGTGTGGTAGAACAAATATAAAAAGCTGCAAATGCAGGACGCATTTAAGCAGAGGTGACGCGAGGATCGGGAAAGTAGCCCATCATGCCCCAGTCACCGTTTTGCGTTGCAGAGCTTTGCCCCGATTGCGACGGCGTGCTGGCGAGCATAGAGTTGGTCATCGAGGCCCAGTCTCCAAAACCGCCAGGGGCAGGCGAGTACTCAAAGTCCATCATGCTGTCACTATTGCCTTGCGGAGGTGGTGGCGGAGGGAGCTCACGCTTGTCGTAGTTGCTGGCCTGTGATGCGAGGACAGGAGGCGACATGGTGAGAGGCGAGTTGGATGACGATCCTGATGATTGGCGAGGGATCTGGAATTGCTGACTTGTAGGAAACACGTTGGAAGATCGGAACTGGGCGGCGCCGAAAGCAGCCTGGTTAGACTCGCCGGGTGTACTTGACGGAAGCATGGAAGGGGGTCGCATCTGGCCAAAGGAGCCGTCTTGCGAGAACTGCTGCTGCTGCGGTGGCTGAGAGCCGGCCGGCTGCTGAGATGGTGAAGCAGTGGGCGACTGCATGTTGCTGTTGTTGGTCATGACAACATCCGCGAGGTCGTACGCCACCGAAACAATCCATTGTGCCTCAGCCTCATCGCCGGAGAAGAATTCCAGCAAATCTTGCAGCTGCCCTGGACTCTCCTTCTCCAGAAAGCCTTGCGCCCGACCAGTCTTGCTGGGGTGCCAGCTGAATTGAGGTCGTCTACCACCGTACGAAGTGTGCTTCTCTGCCACGAGAGTGTCCCAGGCCGTGTGGATGAGCGGCTGGTGGAGGAGACCGTAGATGACTCGTGAGTGCATCCAGTCATTTTTGCCGAGACCAGACTCAAAGTGGCGCGCAACGTGCTCGACGTGACGTTCGCGGGCCGGGTGAAGAGCGGAGCAGAAGCCGCAAGCCCAGTACTTGCGCTTCCGTAGAAACTTGACCACCTTTTCGGCATGAGGGCAGGTCTTGCATCCATGGCACTGCTTATGGTGCTGATTGAACGAGTTGGAGCCCCAGAAGCTACGGTTGCAACCAGGCTCCGGACAAGGATATTTTCTCCAGCGCTCGTGGAATTCGTCTTCGTGTCGTTTCCAGTCGTATTTGCGCTTAAAACTTGTCTCACAAGAGGTGCACCAATAGACATTTTGCTTGCTGCCGCTAGAGGGCGTTACCTGGGAGCCGTTGATGACAGGAGCGCCGCTGGCGGGAGTAAGAGGGGGGCCCATTGACCGGTTGCTGGCGTTGGATTGCCAGGACATGGAAGAACGCGCCGAGTTGACCGACCAGAGCGAGGCGTGCCCCGAGGAACCAGAACTAGTTGACGAAACGGATATCCGGGTGCGATGTGCGTAGGGGTAAGACGGCGGCAAGAAGACATTGCTCTCGGGCTGCTCCTGGATTGGCATGTACTGGGCGCTAACAGAAGGGTCATGTATGGCCGCGTTCCACGGTACAGCGGCATTGTCGTGTCTAGGCTCGGTCTTAATCTCGGTGTGGATGCCACCCGTAGGAGTGGGTGTTGACGAGGCGGTCGAGGGAGAAGTCGCGTTGGTATTCGAAGAAAAGGAAGCATTGGAGGGAAGGGTGGACGGCGAGCGTGACGGTGGCGGCGGAGGAGGACCCTGTGGTTGCGGCGGAACATGGAGAGAACCGGACTGCTGCGCGGCGGCGAGCGTGGACTGAATTGGAAAGTTCAGCTGCAAAGGAGGGCTGTCCTCCACCCACTGGTGAAGCAGGTCCTTGGAGATGCCCGAGTCAATGAGCACTTGAAGATTCTTTCGCGCTTCGGCAAGAACATTTTGGGCGCTAGGATCGAGCTGGGAATCTTGTTGTTGCTGTCCTGGCAGTGATGGGGACGAGTGCCCATGGAGCTGGTGATTTCGCGACTGATCCATTGCGTTTTGAAATCGAATCTCCTTGACATTGATAGTCGAGTATTAGTCGAGGCGAGTGACTAAATCGAGGTGCAGATGTGGGCGGACGAAAGTTGAGCAATTCGCAAAGTGCAGATCGTTGGGCGCAAGGGTGAGCACAATTGCTGACAATCAGCCGAAAGCAATCAGACCGGTTTAGGGGCAACGAGCGAGGGTATATAGCAAAACGAGTGTAGCAATATGAACCAAAGTTTCGGCCGGCTGCAGTAGAAGCGCGATGTTGGTTCGAGCGATTGACGGGAGCAAGCGAGAGAAGGACTAAAGATGAAGGCAAGGACCTGGAGATAAAAGAAGCGAAAGTTGGCGTAAACGAAAGAGGTGCGAGCGCGCGAGCAACAGGCAGGAAGCGGAAGAGAAGCGAGGCCCAGGCTCGAGGATCAAGGGGACTCGCGAGGATAATATGGCGCGTCAAGGCTGGGTGTGTGGGAAGAGGAGCAAGTGAGAAGGTACTGGGTAAGACTGGTTGAGAGAGAAAGGCAGATAGAAGTACAAGAGCGAAGGCGAGGCGGTGGTGTGTGCTTTGCTGTGGTGTGTGCGTGAGGAGGGTGCTGTTTGAGCCCTGGAGAGAAACAAACACAGACTTCCAATGGAAGCGGTGCAAGAGTCGAGCCTGCAGAAGAGGAGCCTAGAGTCGAAGAGAAATGCGCAGATCCTCCAAGACAGGCTCGTAAAAGAAGACTGGGAAGTGGAAAGAAGAGAAAGAAGGCAGCGATAGTGGGAAGAGGAGGAGAGGCAAAAAGCCAGGACCCCGGGGGGGGGGGGGGGGGGGGGGTGCGTATGTGTGTAAGAAGAAGTCCGTCTCTTCGGAGGTGCGCAAGACAAGTACCAACTGCCCGGACAAGAGTACTGGTGGCAGCGAAAGCTGGAATAAAGCGCGGTGCCTGGTCGAGTGTCAAAGCTCTTGTGCCTTGTCCATGTAGGTTTAATGACGGGGGGGGCCTGATTGTGTTAGTGCCTCCAAGCAGAGAGGGGAGAGGGGGCGCGTTGGCGCTGGGGTGGTCTTTTTTGGGGCAGCCTTTACCCAGTCGGGGTCGCTACAGGCGGTCATGGAGGGGGCGTGGCAGCAAGGTTTAGGGGGTCCCCAGGGGGTGTGTGCGCTGTATTTGCACCAGCAAGTGGGTTCCGAAGGGAAGTGCCGACAACGCGACACGGGATACCAGTATGTGCGCATGGGTGCCAAAGCAAAGATACCAGTATGTCGAGTTCGAAAGGTGCAGCCAGGGCAAGGAGATTGTTCCCATCGGCGACCATCCTATGAGTCCTGTCCGACTAGAAATGCCGGCGGGACGCAGCGACGCTGCCACGGTCTCGCTCAATCAAGACACTGCCGATGCGGTGCTACAGGGGGCTTGCCGCTAAAAGGCACCTGCACTGCACCCTAAACCAGCTAGCCAGGTACCAGCCACCAGCCCACCCAGGTACACGGGCGGACCCAGGCTTGAGATGTGCAACGCATATCCCCGTGGCGCTCAACAGGCACAGAATGGCCGGTGGATGAACTGCACTGGTGACTGGTACCAGTATCCAGAGTGCGCGCTCCTACTGGTAAATAAGGCGGGCTTTTCGGACTCGGCACTCCGTAAATTTACTCCTTACACCCTGCTGTTGTGCAAAGGGCCGCTGATCCTAGATGCTCGGCAGCTGGGTATGACGCTGCTGTCGTTGGTCCCCAGACCGTTGCCATCGCGTGCTCGCTAGATGTTTTTACAAGGACCATCGTTTGAACTCTAGCTCGAGTTTCTTTTTCTTCTTTCGTTTCTCTTTATTTTTTTGCGCTTCATGGTGCCACGTTGGCTGCCGAGCGCTGTTCGCACAGACACGCTCGCGAAGCTGCTCGGCTCTCGTCCAGAGGCTGGTAGGGCAAGGTAGTCAGCAGCTCCAGGTAGGCTGTGTAATAAGAAGAAGAAGAAAAAAAACATGCAAGAACGAACATCTGTCATGCGGAAAATCCACACCATTTCACCCGTGCACCAACAGAAACAGTTGGCTGGCGCCGGTGCACAGCTGCACTACCACGCTGCGCTGCAGGCACCCTCACCCCCTGTAATTGCTGGCTGCGCGTGCCAATCCAGTGTTGGCGGCGCTATAACTACATGGGAGGCCACCCGCGCTGAGCGCCTCGTCCACGCTCTCTGCACCTTGACACTCTAATAATCATCGTCACCACCTCGGCAGTCTTGCATCATCGTCGCCAGTACTTTTCAGGATTTTCCCTCTCTGGCTCAGCAGCAATTGAGCTATTGCACTTTTCACCGACATGCCTCCGCCAGTATTCTCAGCCCTTGGTCAATTCGCACACATCAACGTACACATCCATCGTCAGATCTCACCACCAACCGGTTCCGCTCCTCCCACTCCGCCCTTTCCGCCTCCCGCTCTGCATGTCCATGTCCCCTTTGTCCTTTTCATGCATGATGCCAGCCCAGCCCACACTCGTTTGGCGGAAATGAGTTAGCGGGAATGGGGGTGTGCTGACCCACGTCCCTTGGCAGAGGGGCGTGCTTTTCCTTCTCTTGTTAGCCGCTAATAGATCAGTAACCGACTAACCAACTTTGTCCGCTCTCATTTACTGGTAAAGACCCGGGGCGGTACTGACAACTGGAGGACTCTCGTTCCCGAGCACTCCTGTACTGTACTGGTAGCCGGAGCCCCAAAAATCTGCCAACATGTGTTCTACTCTCAGTGCACAAAAATGAACAGATCCGCCCCCCGCCACCAGTCCGTTTATGCTCTTCTCGTGCATACAGTCGCTGCGGATACGGGAAGCAATATACATTTTGTCATGCTCCCCCAATCTACGACGCCTTTGTACTTGGCTTCCCCCGTCTCGAAACGCCACATGAGGGAGCCGGCGCTCCCAAGTGCCCGGACAAATTGCACCTAGCGACTACCGATCAATCACTGGGAAAACATGGCTCTCATGAACGCACACTTGATACTTTTTTCCCTGACCGTCCCTGCGACTGATGCCTGATCTTGTTGCTACGCTATTCCAGCTAGCACGGGCTCTTCACTCCTTCACATACAATCTACGTCACCCCTCCTCGAGATATATATGTCACTGACTGCACTACAACAACCTCACAACCTCGTGGGCTGGATACAGACAGTAGATCCTCGTCGAAACATGTCACCTTCTTTCTCGTCCTGCATGTGCCCAGTCCAGTGGGCTAACGTGGCTTAGAGCCGAAGCTGGGGTGAACGGACCCAGACAGCGCCTCCCAACCTGCTGCGGCCCCCCCTTGTAATTTGCAATACGAAAAATGCATCGTAGCTGAGAAGCCGCCACGAAAAAATCCCATGATGCACCACACTGGGAAAAGAGGTTCCGGATCAGGGAGTAGACAGCCGAAAGAAAAAAAAAAAAAATGGAACGGGCTCACGCTGACAGAAACTTGATTGCCATCACAACATGGACCCTTCGCATCGTCGAGTAGGCGGCTTAAGCCGCCGCATTCGAGAAGCCCGGGTCACCGCGTGACCGCTTCCTTTATGGCAATTGCACTCTCCAGACTTGGTAACACAAACAGAGTTGAGATTGTCAATAATTAAGATTGCTCCTGCGGGCCAGCGGGACGGCAGGTAATCTGTCAATTCTGGAAGTTACACAAGAGAGTAAAGAACGAAAAAAAAAAACTTGTACGATATGCGATTGTGCACGTAGTACACGGCATCACGGAAATTTACGAGTCGCGACGGCCCATGAACCGCGCTTTGCCTGGTCCAGTAATCCCGTAAAACTCAGTTATTTATTAGTTGACACCCCGATCCGAAAATGCTGCACTAGCGCGTCCTGCTAATCAACGCGCGCCAACCAGCAGGAGAGCGACTTTCGTTCCCTGCCACGCCTGCCCAGCATTGACAGAGAGAGCATGGAACCCGATGAACAGCATTATCTGGGTTGCGCTATCATCGATGCAAAGTATTACATCACTGCCAATGCAAAATACAGCGAAGATCGGCGCGAAGGCGCAATATTGCCCCTCACCCGGAGCCTTTAATGCAAGGGGTGGTTGTACTCCTCGGTTGGATTCCTCTCCAACGGTCAAGACAAGCGAACGCCCACTCTTGTTCTGCCCGCCCGCCCGCTCGTCTCGCGCCAGAAATGAGCCCCGGGCAAATAATGAGAGACATGCAGAAGCTGAGATATATATAGACATCTGCTTCTTGCTTTTTCCTTCTCTTCCTCCTTCTGCAAGGGAGCCCGTCCTCATGCTGTGGGATTGACCAGCTCCAACTGCTCAATGAAACATGCACACCTTTACTATTCCCGTGGCGTAATAAACTGCCAAGTCAGAGTGACATTTGTTCTATTTCTGGCCCACGACATGTCCGTGTGTATGTTTCAACTATCTATTCTCGGGCGCATGCCGCCGCCACGTGTGGCGAGAAAGGCATAATCGAAGAGATGCTTCGAGAATTGGTGCTCGACCTGCATTTTATTTTTTCCTCTGAGCCATTGAGATGCTTTGCACGGTGATGGCTTCCCGGCGCGTGTGCACGGCCAGAGGTGGCCGGCCTCACATTCATCTGCTGGCCGACTGGCAAGGGTAAAGAAGAACGGTTACTGGTACACCTGGTATTAAGCTTGCAAGGCGAGGCCAGGAAGCGGAAGCTTTGGCCGCTGAATGTAGCAACGGCATATTCCGTGGCTTGGTGCAAAGGAAGCCAAGCGCCGCCTGTTTTATTATGCGAGACAGCGCTGTACTGGTGGTTTCTGAGCGAACATAGTGGCAACCTTTTTGGGCCGCCACATGTGTTTGGCTTTGATTATCCGTAGCGTCCGCCAGCACCTACAAAGTTGCAGCTAGCCAGGCACGAAACGCACAAGAGAGATTGTGATAGATGTGTGGAGCCTACAGAAAGACGCGATTGGCTTCTGCTTAGCTACTAGACAATTGCTCTTCCCCTTCCCACATGGGAATAAGTCTTGCGTTGTGTAGACATTTTGTGCTGGTTTGGAGCTCTAGGCAAGTGCTCAGCTTTTCTGTCGCAAAAGCTTAACACAATGAAGCCATACATGTTTCCGCTGCAATGCCCACCGTATGCATATAATGAAGTTAAGCCTCTGCTATTACCGGATATGCCTCTTAGTATTTACGGGGGATGATGGAAGAGATGATGCATGTCCGATGCAGGGCCATTGACGTGTCCGGGCTGGCAACGGACACTAACTTGAGCTTGCGGTGCTGGCTTTTCTAGCACGGCATATTTTTTCTAGAATCGGGCCTGCACCAGTCTTTACTGCTAAAATGCTCTTTTCAGTATTGGCGCAGCTGGCTGCCGATGGCTCTATCATGGTCTGAACCAATTCAAAATTATGCGTCAGCCCTGCGAGGAGCATATCAAATAACGGATAAACTGGTGTTCAGCCGGACGTTGTCCGCGTCGCGAAGCGAGCTGGCCACCTTTACCAAGGCAAGACACTGCCCTGACGCCTGGGCCTACATGTCAAAAATTATGGAAATAGACTCTTCGCAAGGGGTAGAATCAGATGTTAAGGTGTAACGTACCGAGGAATTATTGTACCGGCGTTCTTTTTCGCCGACCTGGTCGTTTCACTGTTACAGCAAACTTCAGCGGTGGTGCGCCAATACCACTCGGGTTTAAAGGTTAACTCAACGCGTTTGCCTCGCAAGATATTCTCGGCAGCCAGTGCTGAAATGGAATTTTAACATTCCATCGAAATCCAGAGGATATTGCGAAATACAGTCTGAAGCACTCCCCGACCGGGACAGAGTAGGTACGTCATACGTGCGCTCGCCATGCTTGCCTGATTGGCTTCTGTGCTTGGGCCGCATGGTAGAACTGCTAACTAGTTGAGTAGGTCGTTGGATCGGGACCACCTCTGTCGGGGGCTAGTCAGTTTTCATCACAGCTGCGCGAGCGCACGGCCTATGAGCCATGTGTTTCTTCCGCTCCCGAGTCGCATTGTAGGTTGGTGTTTGTGCAATGACTAATAAACATACGTATCGGGCGTTGTTGCATAAATTTGACGCAAAAGTAATCTATAGACCGTTGCTGGCCACTATGAATCAGCAAAACGCTTCAAGCTTCGCTCCTTAGATCTTGTTCTCGAGTCTCGCCAAATGGAATGGTCTACGTACTACATTACAATACTAATGCGATCTGCTCGTTTCACAGCTTTGGGTATGACGCTCTTCGTTGGAGATGCAGCTGACAATGCGCCTCGGATGGCTATTCTGCGTTTGTTCAAATTGCCATGTTGCATCTGTTTGTAAACGCGCAACAAGACTTGAAATTGTTGTATCTGGCGCAAGCATGGCATCGTTGATCCTACACCAGTTGACCAGATCCAGAGCTGCACCAAACGCGAAAGAAGCAGTAGTGAGTTATCTTTGCTGGCAGGGGTCTTGTGCACTGATGCTGTGCAAAACTCAAGCGCACGTCAGCGGCAGGGCCGGGGCATCCGAAACGAGAGCCTTGGTAAGAGGGAGCATCCATTACTTACCCTTTTATGAACTATCCTCGGTCGGCTAAAGTGCCGCCAATCCGCTTCCTCCTACTCTGTTGCTCAAGCTTCAGAGGCAAGGGCCTACCGAGGGTGGCTGGGGGATGATTCTGGTACGGACAGCTTTAAAGTTTTCGAATGTTGAAAGAGGTCCATAGAGGGATATGCCTGTAGAAAATACAGCCCAAGAACGTGTGGTTGTACTTGTAGCCTTTGGTAGACTCCACGACGGAGAGGAGATGCTATTATGTCCACGCGGCGGCCTTGCAAGTGGAAATGACATGAACTACGGGCAGGGTTAGGCGACAATGTATCAAGCTCCAGCGCGGCTGATTCATCTAGATATAAAGCGGCATATGCGGTGCAAGTGCTCGCGCTGGGATAGCCACAAAAACGCGTGGGAGATTTTCTGTCTTTCAGCTCGTTTGCTCCTCTACGGTCAAGTTTCGCACTTTGCACAGCCTCTTTTTTGTTCGTTCTGCCGCAAAAAGTAAGCAGTCGATGCATGACAGAGGTAATAGGAGGGGTATGCCGGGAGATGCAGCCCCCCTTCTCCTCGGGACAGAGGGTCAAGACTTCTATTTACTGTGGAGTGTGACAATAGCCAGTTGCCAGTCGACGGATCTGCCCCACCCTCGTATAGCCCAAAGAGATCAGCCCACGTCTCCGCCAAAGAGCTGGGAGGGCCTCTTGGGCCCTCACCCTGCAATCTCCCAATTGTGCAGCCAGAAAATTCAAGACCGCTGAGATTATTCTAATTCTTCCTTATTGGGCTAGCTGATGTCATTTCGCGATTGTTATCAGTAAAACAATCGCCAGGAGTGGACTTGAAGGAGCCATTTCTGCATTTTGCTTCGCTATTGCCACTTATGTCCTGACATATTCGCAGGCACGGAGGCTGGCCATTTGTATGTCAACGTGTTGGTTCACAATCATATGCGTCTTGTTTCAACAGAGGATCAACTGTAGAGATACATGCGCTATCACAAAATATTACGACAAAGATCACATAATTACCGGCTCGTAAATTGTATCATGCGCTGTAAGCAGTGTGCAGTTACTGAGTATAGCTAATAAGCACCATCACCACCATGACAGAATAAACAAAGGCGTCTTGGTATGTAACGTGATGAAGGAGCTCGAGAGGCCCTCTCGGGAGCTAGCCCGAAAGCCTGAAAAGGTGACGTCGCCGCCTTTTGGGTGTACCGTCTTCAAGCCGACGACCCCTGGCCTGCTGTGCATCCGTAAGCTCAGCCGAACTGCCAAGCCTGGGTAATCATTCATGGATGAAGTCTAAAGTTTTGTCAAGTATACCTTTTTCTTTTGCCTTCAATTTACCATCATGGTACTTAGGGTTTTTTTGCGCCAAATCAGCATGAAACAAAGTCAGCCAAGATACACCCCTCCCTCTGCCTGTCAACAACTTGCGCGAGGCTGAGCTTGCTGATCGTGACAGACTCAGGTTGACACCTGAAACGAAACGACATGCATAGTGAGTCGTTCTATTTATAACAAAACCCAGTATAGTTTAGAGCTCCATTGAGCGACGAGGGCTGATCATAGTTGTTCTGCAACTCCGAGACTGAGCCTCTCTGTAAGTATTCTGCGGACATTGTCAACTTTCTCTACCAGTATATCGCTAGGAGAATGAGGTTTACATGCTGATCGTCTGATGGAAGCACTTCCTGAAAACACGGCGCTGATGAACCATTGAGTCGACCAATGACGCGATTCGAGTTGGAAAACATCACGCTGACTACACTGGAGCGGCATCAATATCAAACAATCATTAATCCAATACTTTCAGGGTCCTCCAGTCTTACGAATTAGATCATTCCCGCTGACGGCTCCATTCGCAGGGCAATTACAGCAGATGAAGGGCAGCGACAGGCACAGCCACCAATGCGCCTTCGGAACGATCCCCTGTCACGCCAAATCTACAGCGAGCCCTAAAGGCAAAAGTCCACTATAGATGCCGGAGTTATAGTGGGTGGCGCTCTTTAAACAGCGCCGATCAGCGCATCTCTAGTCTTGGTTACAGTGGTTAAGCACACCCCCTCCTCCCATCCTTTTACTTTACATTTTTAGCTACACTCCTTCACAATCCAATACTTACAGTGTTTCGGAATCGACGACGTGATGCGTCCAGCGCCATTCGGTTTTCACGGGTTTATAATTCGACGCCAAAAAGCCTCTGCGCACCAGACTGATATTGCGATATCGACGCAGAAATGATCATTTGATGAGTTAGCCATGATCTTCATATTCCGGCTGTCCTCTACACCTCAGCTGCGCCAGCCGTTTTTCGGTAATGCGGCATGCCATTCAGTGTTGATTGGATGTGGCTTATGCTCAAGCTTCACACCCAACTACCCTGGCCGGCCACACTGCCAGCGATGTGCCCGACGCCCTCGCGCCTAGCAGCTTCCCCGGA
This sequence comes from Akanthomyces muscarius, assembly GCF_028009165.1. Lineage (NCBI taxonomy): Eukaryota > Fungi > Ascomycota > Sordariomycetes > Hypocreales > Cordycipitaceae > Akanthomyces > Akanthomyces muscarius. Next base: position 674,832 of record NC_079243.1, on the reverse strand, counting down.
TGTTGTCTGCATCCAACAATCCAGGGATTATTGGGCACGTCACGCTTTGATCGGAGTATCAAGCGCATTTTGGCAATTGACATATTTGCCTTTAACGAGAGATTGTTATCCACCTCTTTACAAGGCGAAGATGGCGACAATCCGCCGCGCATTCAAATAGCGACCGAGGAAACCTGTATTATATCCATCACGCACCACCACCTCGCTGGTTCCAAAGGAAAATGGTGGCACTTGCCGCTACGTGAAAAGGTGGCCAGTGGCAAGTTACACTGCGGTAACGTAAATGAGATTACTGTCGCTAGCAGTGTAGCCTGTCACGAAGATCTAGTCCAGTCCGCCGGGTCCGACCTGTTCCCCAGAGAAGATGGCAACGGATAGAACCTGAGATGTTAAGGATAGTGTGCGCTAATAAATTGACCAAGAAACCATTGTGTCATCCATTTGAGCTTCGCACTTTGCGCTCATTCCTCGTTCGGGTTGCGAGAAGCCCGTGCTGCTCCCGGCTTTGAATAGGGCTTTGTGGCGTGCACGGCTTCAATTTGCACCGCCTGGAGAACAGCAGTGCATCGAGGCGCCGCTAGAATGTCTCCGTCGATCTTGATAAAGAAAATCAGCACCCTCATAACATGGTTCCCCCTCCGCGACCGCCATAACGGAAACTATCAATGTTACTGTTGTGCCTGGGATGGTAACTATGGGATTGCGAATCGGTACTTCCACATCGTTAAACTCCTCGTGAGTTGTGGGGGCAGCCGCCTGGCCAACTCGGGAGGCCAAGGCTTTCGGTGGGTGGCAAGCTACGCGCGAATAGAAGTGTATGAGACTACTCCGAGCCAGTGTTTTCTTCGACGGTCTATGTATCAAATATGGAAGCACACGCAATCGTGATGCAACGTTAAGATTACCAGATCGTCCTGTTATACACCTCAACAAGTAGCTGCCGTCACGTCGCCGACACTCTGAAGGCGACGCACCCAACGGCGTCGCTCTCACATCTATAAGCCATTTGATTATCTGCAGGATAGCACACGTCAGGCAACAGGGGCAGAGGCGTCAGGCAACTAATCGGCTTCAGTCCTCGATGGAAAGCTTGACTGTCACGCCTGTCCATTTTTTATACCTTGTCGCCAATAGTCTCGTCACGAATCATGACACAGCTAAGATTTCTAGGTGCAAAGTGCGCTAAGGAATGGACTAAACGGAATTGACTAATGAATTTAGCACGACAACAACGGCCCTCCCTCCCTGGCGCGCATTTTTTTTTTTCTGCCTTCTGCTTAATTACATATCCAGAGAGCTGCGAAGTTTTACTAGGTAATATCAGCTGATGCTTGGATGCTACTTTGCGCCGGTAGCCAATCTGAACAGGCACGCTGACTCTGCAAGGCCCCGTCCCAAGTCTCGTCGGCCCCTCTGACTACTACCTCGAACTACGACTAGTTACTGGTAGTTCTCGGTAGTCGTGAGGCCAAAATGCGGGCGTTTCCCGTCACTAGCTTATTACTGCTAGCTAGAGGCTTTTCTCCGGAGAGCTATGACGCCGCCGCAAGTCTCATACGAAGCCGCTGATCCGAACAGAAGCAGCCTTCCGAGTTATGATCTACATGCAGATGACTTGTCACGAATCACGTTGGCATGAACAAGATGCGCCTGGTGACTTGGTACCTGGCGACGTGTTCGCAAATAAGCTGGCCTAGCCTTGCGGTTGCACTAAAATGGAGGGGTCAGGAGCGCCAAGGTTCGAATACCATCAAAAGTGGTGACAAGGGTATTGATTCTAGATCGATGTTTCTGCCCGTTCACCGTGGGAGCGAGCAAAAGCCAACCCAGACGTCCGCAACGCCATCCTTACAGCTGCTAGTTTGAGTACGATGTTTATGTCGTATTGCGGAACTCAGGGCTAGAACCAACATCGAGAGCGTCAAGGCAAACCCTGCTTGTTCACAACCTTGCGCAAAGATAAAATCAAACTATGTAGTCATAACTCTGTCTCCGTGCATGAAACAATTCACACTTCTACCCAAATCAGCAAAAGAAAACACGCGTTCCACAAAAGTGCGCATATCTCCCCACGCAGCCATTCTCACCTTCGGCGACTACCCAGCTGCAAGGCAGCAGGCAAAGCACGGCACTTACGCCGTGTGTCTAATGGCTACTGATTTTGATCTTGACTAGATGGTAATCATGACCTGAATGATACTGAAAATTTGGAGCCAAAGACCACGCACTTCGCTCATTGTGCTTCCTGGTGTGTACGATAGCGGTCCATTGGCCCCCTAGTTGCTCAAGATGCAGTGACCCTTCCTCGGCACCAAAGATTAGATTCATACTCGCGCACTACACTAACCTAGGCGGAGACTTTACTCCCAAGGAAATAACACCTGTAGCCTTTGCCTATATGGCACTAGATCACGGTTCAGCCATTACGTAGCGTGGTTCCTCTGATCTCTCGGAGTAGTCTACCCGGTTTTGTTTCTCTTTTTTTTCTCAACCTAAAGCCTCTCCCGTACCTCTCATACAAGTGATTTTGCTTTGCGCCCTCTGGCAGCGCATGTCACCAGTGCCTCAATAGTCTCCCTCCTCCTGAGCATCTCAAGATGTCGCCCGTGATCGGAGACTTGCAGGTTAGTGAGCCAGTCTGCTACAGGACCTGCAGACTTCTGCCGGGTAACAGATAGTAATTCTTTCGGTCTTGCGTTGACCTTGAAGAACTGCTGCCATATCGCGCTATCCAGCGCAGCTCCCTAGAGATTCCTGAACGTGGACAAGTCCAACGCTTGGCTTCGTCGGGCCAGACCAAGTAACTTGGAAAGGAGGGGCGCTTCTACACAGACGGTCGATGATCCGGGATGTTGGACCCGAACCTGTCACTGGGAATGAAAAGCGTAAGCCATGTGGTTTTCCTGATGTATGCAGGATGATACCCCGGAAGTCTTCCCTGACTTACGGATACTCGCTAATGCTTTAGGAGAATCCGAAGGCGCAGGGCGTGGTAGAAAGAACGTAATTTCTGACTTGCCACTGTTGCCACTTGTACTAGTAGATTGCCGCTTTTCAGCCGTGCAAGGATGGGCTATCACCTATCAATGTACAAGTGTGCGTTTGACTTCTGCCTTCCCACGGATAGCAAAAAAGACACTAGTTGCGCCAGCTATGGTAAAAAGAGGGAAATAAAGGAAAGAAGGAAATTAAGGAAAGATATAAAAAACAAAGACGAATGAGAAAGAATTCAAAAAAATAAAGGGAAACATAGAGATAACTGATTATTATTTACGAGAGTAAGAATACTAATAGGAGGATACAAGGCCAAGAGAAGTAATAACAGAAATACTATTACTTACTAAGGTTGCGTCTTTTCTAATTACCCAGCTGCTTCCAGTCTGTCGCCCAACCTACGATGGAATCGGGCAATTATTTGCTGAGATTGGCGGAAAACACACAGCCCATCATGTCTGATACATCAACATTATCCAAGGTGTATGTTCAACATCGCTTGCAGTCAGCCTAGCATCCCATCGTGGCATGTTGCTGGGGAAGCTGCTACAGTGCATTGCAGCACGCTATCACAAGTATCTGAGCCAAGCGTCCGACAAACACACTACCTCGGGTGGTACAATGCGCTGACAATTGATCGTATTTATAGCATGCGTATTTCGTCATGCCACTCCATTAATACTGTCCGAGAGTTGTGGGCAAAACGCCACTTTCAGCTCGGTCGTTCTGGCATGCATACTTGCGCCATCGTAAAACATGTGATCAGCGCTTTGTAGATTCCATCTTGTAGTGTCCAGGCAGAAGACAAAACTATCCTTTGCCAAGGTGGGATAAAACATACCTTTCGCTGGCCCGGAAATGTAAGTTCGTGATCCCTCTGCGACCCGGTTCACGACCTTGGGCACGTGCGTACAAGGGAGTGCCGCTGCTGCGGCAAGCTCTTAGGTCAACAACAAAAACTTATTATCGGTCCTTTACTCCTTGAATCTCACTACTACTTAAGTCTTGAAGATATGGTATTCGCTTTGATTTCAGTCCTAACATTGATCCGTGGCGTTCGCGTGGCCGAGAGTACACCTGCACACGCTCAGGCAAGGTATGCGTTGGAGCTGCACACTTCAGTTGATGGCACCGTGATTGTGTCGTTACCAACGATCGGCTTCGAAACAGACTCCTCGATAAAGAGCAGTTTCTATTTCTGTAAATGCTCGGGTGTGTTCAAAGAATTACTTGTAATGGTATATTCCGTTAACAACTTGTTTCTGATGTACTTTACCCTTTGTGGCGGCGCCTCCGTGTCGATAAAGACGAGTGCCGCGCCAGCCTTGCACACAGCCAAAACTGCCACGACGGCCCATTTGGACTTCTCAAACCGCAGAGTTACAATCATCTCAGGGTCAAATCCAACCTTTTGTAGCTCAACCGCTGCTTTCGAGGTGATAACATCAAGCTCCTGGTACGACAGGTCTCCGTCCCACGCATGCACGGCAGCGGCATTCGGCCGCGTACACGTTCTCTTGGCAACGAGGCCTTCTACCAAGTCTTCCGGCGCGTGAGGAGCTGCTGCGTTGCTCTCTTGAATTTATCTCACGTCGGCTGGGCCAGCTTTGTAGAGAACTCGCTCCGGATCTTCAGTCGAGGCAAAGAGGGCAAGTTCCGGAACTTGGTGATATTGCGCCAGCATATCCGCCGCTTGCGCATCTGTGTATGTACCCATGTTATACACCATGTGGGCGACTACACCTCGTTGTGTGGGCGTGCAGCAGAGCCCTAGGGAAAAGTCGCTGCTGCTGGCCTTGACACTCTCTGGCGGGGTCGGTGGGAGCACAACAAAATCATCGTCGACTTCTTGTTTCTTCAGCTGGAGAAACGAGCGCTTAGCCGCCTTTGAGCTTTTCCTGCCCTGTTGAATCTCGGATGCACCGGATTTCAGGTTTGGCGTTTCCGTCGCAGACAGCTGGCTAATCAGATCGGAGATTGGCAAACCACGATTCAGTGTGACGCGAACGGCTTGGTCGCGGTTTTTTCGTGATGCTTTGACTTCGAGTAGAGCCTCCATCTTCATGCTGAATGCCGAAAGCCACTTCAGAAGATTGCGATTGGCTCTCAGGTAGAATTGACCAAGCAATCTGCAAGGCCAGATGAAGCGGTACCACGTTGACGCTGTTAGATTGGGACGGCAAAGGTAGCTCCCGGACAAGTTCTCCTTCCAAGACATCAACAGTGCTCCGGTCAGCGGTTACTTGACCAGCTTCAAGATCCTGGCTATTCATTTTATTTCTTTTTGCTTGACTTCGTAGTATTCTGAGTAGGGAAGGCACAGTCTCTAGATGGATATAGCTGAACTCGGGTGCGGGGGATCAAGCTTACACGCAAAGGGCTGGGGACACAAGGCTATACCCTTAAACCGACCTCTGTACGTCAGCTTTATTACGTACCGTGTCTTTTACAGGTGACCCTCACTACTGCGCAATGACACGGATAATACGGCAGTGACAAGGCTACATGCGAGACCTGCGTCCGATTGAAGGATCACAGGTGCATATACAACGAGTCCACATGTCAAGCCTGCATGACGGCATGACGGTATTTTACATTTCAACACACAGCGGACGAGTATCAAAGTCTCAGTTGTGACTAACAAGAACTAAGAAACAGGCGACTCAGGCTGATCACACCAGATCAACTCATACAGACCACCCCTCCATTTCGGCGAGCAGGGCAGAGATGTGCTTATTGGCGAGATGGCGGCTCCGCTGCGCCTCGGTGAGGAAGTTAGAGCCTCGCTGTATGCTAATGTAGATCCCGTCCCCTGCGCTACACTGGCACTTGAAGGGCCGCGGGCTGATGAACTCGGTCGACGGGTAGAACCACGTTAGCTCGTCGCCGACCTTGAGCGGCGGTTCTCGACGACGCGAAACTCGCCCGAAATGCCGTTGAGGAGCGACCACTGGCATCGGGCGCAAAGACCTCGAGCTCCAACGTGGGGGCGCGGGAGTGGTTCATGTAGACGAGGGCCGAGTTGAACTCCTCGTGGGTGGTCTTGCCGGTCTGGATGGACGACCGGGTCGAGGCCGGCACGGGCATCTGGGTGAACACGTCGCAAAGTGCGCGCCGGCAGGCAAGCCAACCTTGCAAACGACGGAGAGCTGGCCGCCAAACGCCCGTGTATACTCCATCAGATATTGTAGGTTGTTCTGCGTCAGAGGAAAAGCTGGCTCAGCGGGTGCGTCGACGGAGGTCAGGTCTACTAGTCCCGTCGGCTTTGTCGTGATAGAAGCAGCGGGCAAAGTCGCAACTTGCGTATATGTCATGGCGCTGGTCATGGTGTCTGGTGGCTAGTAAACCGCAAAGAAGATTGTGTAAGACGGGCTTGGAAAGAGAATCTATTGGATGAGAGAGGGGCTTGTCGTCCATGCATCTTCACCCAAGTCGAGCGAAATCATCGAGGGCTTAGATACACACAATGCAAGAATACGAATGTCACCATCGTTGGCCTGTTTTTCGTTGTCTCGCCACCGCTCGCAGTTCCTGCCAGGCAGCCTTGTCAGTGCAAATAGCGTCATGTTGAAGTGCTGGCTCGCATACCCGGCACGAAATTGCCGTTAGAGGTGATGCCCGCCGCTATGCCTCCAGATGGTGGGGTTTCTATCGAATAGGAAGCTTCATCTGAACGTCAGACTGGAAGCCCTTCTCAGCGCAGTATTTCACCTCTTCGCGAGATGTCGCATCATTCAGTAAGGCTGGCTGTGCCGGTATCTAGAGCGTTGTTATGTGGTTTTGGCGGTTGCCGAATGAAGCAGGTATGGACGCTTTTACCTCCGGGTACCGGAGTAAGGTGGTGGCGGCGTGGCACGTTTACTGGCAGCATGGAGCTTGTTAAGTAGCGACCTGCCGTTCCTTTCGCTACGGCGGGCCAGTAGATTGTTTCGGATGTATGCCGGTGTTAAAAATCAGGCTGTCCGCAGTGAAGGAAGGATTTCGAGCCGTCGAGCAACTCTGCGGCCTTGCTTTTAGAGCATCCTTTACCCGGATTCGCCCAATTGCCCACATTTTTTCGCCACATGTGCGCCTCGTTCTTGTCTGCATCACCGACAGCCCGGAGACATTGCCGAGTGGGTGGTGGCTAGTGGCGCGCCAGCGAGCCTGAACGAAGCGAAGAGACTCAAGAAACAGGGAACAATGCAGCGGCAGTTTAGGAGAGCGCCGTGAATCACTAGAAATAGACGAGAGAGAAAAACTTTGGGGTGGTGACTTGGTAGATTGACTTTAGCTAATACGTCAGATGAACGACGCAAGGCGCTGTCCGCCAAACCACGAGAGTCGGCCATGTAGGGACAATGTAGACACAGCCTACACGCGGCGGAGGAGTTGCCTCTTTCTCGTGGCTGTTGCCTAACCTACGTGCCTATAGAGAACCATATTCGCCATATTTGTATGACATTCAGACCTTTGGCCGTTTATTCGCCGCTGAACTTTGATCCTGCCACTGCTTGCCGGCATTAGCCACAGTCTATACCAAACTGCGCTATGTTAACACTATCTTAGCCTTTGCTAGCCTTACTGCTTCATATAAGCCTAGATCGTGACCTCTTGTACTGGAGCGGTAAGATGTCTGTTGGCTTGACTCCGGAATAAGTCCAAGGCATACTAAGACGCGCCCGCTCTGGTGACTTTTGGCTCAACACTCCTGATGTGCCTGAAAAAGATGCCCTGAGGGCGCTGGTGCTGGCTATTGACCCCGAAACGGGCGATTCTCTCTTGCACATTGCTACTGTGTTTATGGGCGAACTGCTTGGTGTGCAGGAAGTCATTTATCAGACGGACTAGAAACCATGCGGTAAGATCGCAGCGCGGCGCCGCGTGAGCGCGCGCTTTAAACACTCCTGGTGCACCAGAACCACGCTGGCGACTCTGCCTTGCACATGGCTGCCTGAAGCGGCGTGTAGAAAACCGTCACATTCCTGTATCGTGCATTCTGGCGTGCCTACTCGCGCGACAGTCTGGATATTACGGATGATGCTTCACTGCCAGAATTTGAAAAGGGCGAGGAGCTAGATGTCGAATATCGCGAAAAGCCTCTAGTATGGCTGATGTTAAGAAATGTGATAGGGCAAACTGCTGCCGACGCAGCTCGTGCTGCGGGTCATGCTGATGTTGCGGCCTGGTTGGATAAGATTGTCACGTTGCTGAATTATGACGGCAGCTTCAACGAGCAAGACATCCCGAGGGTGATCAAGGATGAGTTTCAATGATGGTCACGACGCTGTCTAAAGCTTCGTTGTTCCCAGCCTGCCGAAGAAAAACAAACTCCGAGATGAGACAATGATTAGTTTTCTCCGCCAAGTAGCCAACTAATTTTTTTCGGCAAAGCCGTAGCAGGGCAGAGTGGCATTGTCGATGTTTCGGCCCAGCCTAGCCTCATTTCGTACCGGGCTTTGCCAAAAGACCCTAGAGTCGGACTGTGTGACGACGCTAGTTCTGACTGTGGCAAACTCACCATCGGAGAAAACGTTGTACCAAGGTCAGCGCTACCCGAGACCATGCTTCGGTGCACGCTCGGTGAGATAGTTTGAGAAAACTGAGAAACATGCAGGACCTTCGACGATGTTCTATTCATGAAATCGGCCAAGAGCAAGTGGTCAAATGGTGGTGGGTTCCTTCAAGTTGAATCGCATCTGCACGAGAAAGAAGCCGGAGGAAAGAAATCGAGATGCTATGCACAGTCAGGGATGTTGCGCTCGGCGGCAGATAAAATTGTAGCCTGAACCAGTGGCTCATTTTATATTGCTTAAGCCTCCATGTCGCCTATAAACCCGGGACGCCGAGCCTGTTGAAGACAAACGTAGTAACAACAAAGTAATGAAAATGCTATAAAGACGCTACATTCGTCCTTCCCATGCCTCGATTTCGCTGGTGTAGTACCCCCTTTGTTGATAAGCTGAAGTACACCTTTTGTATCTGCACAGCTCCCTGCTGCTATGCTTGTGCAATGATCGAAATCCTTCTTGAGACATTTCCTTCTATTTAGTCTGAATCACGTTCCACTACGTCCAGATTATAGAACTAGCAGACAGACGTGGATAGAGCAACATCCCCGCCGGCATTTCTCATGCGCTGGTGCTAAAGTAGTAATTCTCCCAGAGGTACTCGTAGTCCTCCAGAATACCCCCAATGAAGCTGGGCATTCGTCTCGACACGCCTGTCACCACACCCTTTGTGACGTTCTCATAGAACGCACCGCGCATACTCCACCACAGCATCGACCAGCCTCGCTTGTTCCACTCATCGCGCTCCAGTGGCGTCGTGCGAAGGATAGCACCACTGCTGGTATCGCGCAGCTGTCGCGCGGCATATTCCACCGCGAGGCCAATCACCCACGGCGTCCACGAGCGCTTGTTCTTGCTGCGCATCAGCGCGACGGCGTACGCGAGTGGCGCGAGAATGTGCAGCACCTCAGCGGCATGCCCGAGACCGCGCAACTGGTTGAGAAGCTTTGTCGCGGGACGAATATCGTCGGCAGTGAGCACCCGCGTCAGAAGGTAGGAACTGATATCGCCAGATTCAGGGAGGGATGGCAGGCTCATGCCCGTTCGCGGCATGATCCATTCACGTTCGTGAGAGGGCCTCAGCATGTCATGCGCTTCCTGGGACGTCATGGTGTTGCCGTGGATGCTGCCGCCGTCCTCCAGCGCGAAATCGCTCTCGCTGTCCAACGCCAGGCCGTCTTCCTCGCTCTTCGCCTGGTCAACGTCATCAGGGATGGGTTCGCGCTCTGGCAGCGACGGCGTAACAATTTGGCGCGTTCGCGTGATGCGCAGCAGCAGCAGGCGGCAGATTGCCTTCATGCCCTCAAGCAGCACCACAACGCGCCACCGGGACTTTTCCCCGCCGCGGCGTTTGGCTGACATTTCGCACAGTAGCTCAGTGTATATGGCCATTTGCAGCAGCATGGCCACACGCCGGTAGAGGGCGCTCTTTTCGGCCCAGAAGCGCGTGTACCGGGCGTGCGCGGTGCGAATGGGCGGGATGGGCAGCTTGGAGACAGCTTTGGCGAGGAGGTTGTCGTGGTATAGGCTGAGAAGCTGTACGCCGGAATGGATCGATTCGGAGGCGATCTCGGCATCGCGGAAGCGACCTGGAGATTCAATTGTTAGAGTGTGAGAAAGAGTAAGGGGTCATCAGAAGGTAGGTTAAACAAACCCGGAATAATATAAGTTAGACTGCGCAGTGCGCTCTCGATTTGCGAGACTTGGCTGGCGTTTTTGGTGATAAATTCCTCGTAGGATGCCAGCCACTGCGGCGGCATTGCGAGGATCTGGCCGATCGTCGACGCTGGACGCTTGGGCAGCGTCGACTGCACGGGCATGATGGGCGGTTGTCTGTGATTACGATTTGATGGTCTAGTGGTAGAAGTCGATTGGAAATTCAAAGGTCGCTTGAGACTAGGAGGTGCGGCGCATGGTCGTGTGATGGCTTGCGAAAAGAAGGGCAATGCAATGCAGGTGGTTTATGGTGACGCAGCTGGGGCCGAGAGGCGCGCTGGTTCGTCCTCATTAGCGTTTTACCGAGGCACATGTGGCGACGCTTTTCCGCATTCGGATACACCAGCTACCCGGTACCAACAGCAAGCGAAGGTAATCGCGCTCGAAAACCGAACTGAACCTTGATGTCTTTTGTCTCTTTAAAAAAACAAGTTTTGATTTAGCTAAATATACTGTGGATGGTATGCCTATTGCCGCGAACGTTGTTTATAGAGGGCACTGTTACTGTTAACATATGGTCAAAATTGGACCGTTGGCCCGATGTGGGACGGTCGTGCCTTGGCAGAAACTATTTAAAAACATGCGGGTCATCATATTGCTGCAAATGAGGCGTAGAGACTTTCGGAAATAAGGATGGTTTCTGGCAACGATTAGACCGTGTAGTTAGAGTGTGAGGCAATTTAGGCTATATGTACAGTACCTTGACCTAGCTGTTACGAACGATAGGAAGTGACATAAGGCGACCAGGGAAGCGGCCTAAGAGGACGACCTTATAGCGCCTATAAGGTCCCTAATCGGGCCTTATAGTCACGTGACCGCACTAAATCACTAGTAAGCTATAACGGGATTATCGGAGTAAGTAAGTTAGTAATCTAAGGAAAGTAATAGAGAGGTAAACTATTATATAAAAGAAGGACTATAACTAGTCTAGATAGTTTAGATCTCTATTAATTAATCTAAGTAATAGTTTTACTATTAAGAGTTCTACTTTTAATAAACACTTATAATACTACTTAAATATATTACCTTATAGCTTTAAGCCTAACTTACTCTCTAAGAAATAGACCTATTATAACTTAGTAAATAAGCTATTATTATAAAAACGGGTAAAAGTGTAATTATAATTCTTAGTTAAACTAACTATCTATAACCTAATAGCTTATAGAAAATAAGTAGTAAAGTGTTACGAACGAAGAAAGAATAGAAGCGGGCGTAGGAGCGGCCTAAGGCAGCGGCCTGCGGGCGTATATAGATTACCCGATTAGGATAGGCAGTCACGTGACTGATCACTTTGCCTACTGGTGAGCGTGGTGAGTGGCGCGTACTGTGATTACGGGTAAGCGTGGTAAGCGGTGCGTACTGTGATTACAGGTAAGCGCAGTAAGCTAAAGAATATAATAGAGAGATAGGTAAGTACTTAAGAAGGAAGTATTCTAGTAGCTAGGTAGTCTAGATCTCTATTAATTAATCTAAGTAATAGTTTTACTATTAAGAGTTCTACTCTTAATAACCGTTTATTACCTACTACTTAAGAACATACTACCTTATAGCCTTTAGCCTAACTTACTCTCTAAGAAACAGACCTACTATAACTTAGTAAATAAGCTATTATTATATTTTAATTAATCCTATTTAGTAAGTTACCCTAAAACCTTAAGTAGCTAATATGTCTACTATAAGCGGAAGAACTACTAACCCTAGAATAGAGATTTAGTAACTTATAGCTAAGATTGCTAAGCTTAAGAAGTAGAACTAAAGCCTTCTCTCTTATACTAATACCCTTTATAAGACTATAGAATAATATAAGAATTAAATCGCTACCTCTAGAATGCCTAAAAGGGCCTAGGCAAATAAACCTAAGTTTCCTAAACCTAAACTGTTTAACGGTTATAAGGGAGATATAAGGAACTTCCTTACCTAAGCCTAAGCCTACCTTTAGGTTAATAATAAAATACTTAATACTATTAAGAATAGAATCCTCTATATTAGAAACCTCTTAACTAGAAAAGTTATAGAATAGTAAGAGCTTATATTATAGGCATACTTAAAGTATAGCGTTAAAGCTAGTATAGACGTTATTTATATCTTTTTAGATTATAAAACCTTTAAGGACTAACTCCTTAGTGCTTTTAGAAACCCTAATAAGTATAAGGAAGCTACTTAATAGCTTACCTATCTCTACTAAACTAGATTTACTACTTACTATATAAGAGAGTTTAAACGGATTATAGCTAAACTTAACTAAGAATAGGAAGCTCTAATTAAAATCTTTTACTAAGGCCTTAAAGAAGAAATTAAAGATAATATCTACTAAAAAAAACGACTTAAACTATTTAATACTTTTATTAAGATAGTTATTAAAGTAGATAACTAACTATATAAATAATATTAAGAAAAAATAGGTAGATAGAAATATAATAACTATATAAGGTTTAATAAACCTAATATAGGTAAATCTTAAAAAACTTCTACTATATATAGACACTATACTAGACTAATAGAACTTAACGCTATATATAAAGAAAAGGGGAAATATTATAACTATAATAAAACTAGACACTTTATAAATAAGTACTAAGCCTTTAAGAAATAATAGAAGCTTATTAGAGAAGGATAAAAGCTCTATATAGCTAACTATAAAGAATTACCTACTTAAAACCTTAGTATAGTAAATAGTAAAGAATATATCTCTAAGCCTAAATATTATTACTATTTAGTAGATAATACTAACTTAGATAAAGACTAGGAATTTAGAACCTAGCTAGTACTTAATAAAGACTATAGCCTTATATATACTAGACTAGATATAAAAGAAGTATTTAATTATATTCTAATAATACTAGAACCTAAAGGCACCTTAGTTAGTACCCTATTTATAAGAGAAAGAGACTCTAAACTAATTATAGTTATAATTAATAGATTTAATATATCTAACCTAACTATATTAATTTACTAACTTCTCTTAGTAAAAGATAATACTATTATATAAACTAGTAAAACTACTCTACTCTATTTAGTACTTAACCCTATATACTAAGAATATATAATAATCTCTTAGATATTATACTTATACGATAATTATAAATAATACCTATAAAAGAAACTTAAGTATAGATAGTTCCCGCGCTATAATATTACTACTAATTATAGACCTTACCTTAAAACTAACCTTAGGTACTAAAAGATTTAGAAAAGAACTAGCTTTACCTTACTCTTTAAGAAAAATAAGGATAGGATATACTATATTAAAGATAATAACACTTATACTATCTGTGTTATAACTTTATATTATAAGGAAGGAGGAAATAGTATAAGGATAAAAAGTATATTTAGCTTATATTTAATTAATATAAAAGGCAGATAACCTAACTATCACTAAAGCTCTAATAAAAGAAAACTAACTATCTTTAAAATATTCTAGAAGATAGACTAGTAAGAGGAAGATACTAAATAGAAATTAAGAAATAATAGTTATTATTATAATTAAAACTAATTCCTTAATAGAGATCTAATAGGTCTCTATATACTATAAATATTAATAGTATAATATACCTTATAATTACTATAAAAATTATAAGAAGAAAGATCTAGGTAATAATTAATAGTAGAGTATAAGGAAACTTTATCTTACTAAATCTTATTAATAAATTATAATTACCTTAAACTATAAAAGATAAACCCTACTAACTTATAACTATAAAAGGATATATAATAAAATTTAGCTAAAAAGTAGTTAATATAAAAGTAATATAACTTCTAATTAATATATAAGGTATAAAATACTATATTATTTTAGATATTATAGTAATCTTAAAATATAATATTATATTAGGGATACCCTAGTTATAAGTAAGTAATCCCTAAGTTAACTAGAGAATAGGCTAACTCTAATAGGATCTATTAGGATATAATTATAACACTAAGAGCGGCTTATAAGAAGCACCTTAATTAAATTAAGATAGGCTTTTAGGAATATATATAATTATTAGAGAGTTTAAAGCTAGTATAAAGGAGATTTCTAAGGAATACTTAAAGTATAGTAAGCTATTTAGTAGAGAGCTAGAAATAGGACTATTAGAACACTTATATTAGGACTATAAGATTAAACTCTAGCTTAGTACTAAACTAATATTTAATAAAATATATCCTTAAAACCCTATATAAGATAAAGCTCTTAAAGAGTACCTAAATAAGATGTTATAGAAGGGATATATATAACTATTAGAGTCCTTAGTAGGATACCTAATCTTATAGGTACTAAAAAAAAACAGGAAACTATAACTATATATTAACTATTAGTAACTTAATAAGATTATAATTAAGAACTAATATCTATTACTACTTATTATAAAGATATAAGATAAGCTTAGATAAGCTAAATAGTTTACTACCTTTAACCTAAAAGGAGCTTATAATCTAATTTATATAGCTAAAAGTTATAAGTAAAAAACCGCCTTTTAAACTATAAGAGGACACTTTAAGTATCTTATAATACTATTTAGCCTTACTAATATACCTATAATATTCTAAACTATAATTAATAATATCTTATAAAAATAGCTTAATAAATTTATTATTATCTATCTTAATAATATCCTTATATTTTCTAATACTTTTAAGGAATATAAGAAATATATATATAAAGTATTATAAACACTTTAAAATAATAAGCTTCTTATTAAAAAGGAAAAAAGTAAATTCTATTAATATAAAGTTAAATTCCTAAGATATAAAATTATACTAGGATAAATTAGGATAAGTCTATCTAAGATTAAAGATATTTAGAACTAGCTTATATTAACTAATATTAGAGAAGTAAGAGGATTCCTTAGATTTATAAACTTCTATTAACGCTTTATTTATAAATTTAGAGAAATTATAATTCCTTTTACTAACCTTATAAAGAAAGATAATAAATTCTAATAGATAGATAAGGAAGTTAATACCTTTTAGAAACTAAAAGAGAAAATCCTAGATAAGCTAGTTCTACTTATAGCTAATCCTAATAAACTATTTAAAGTTAAAACTAATATTTCTAACTATATATTTAGTAGATAACTTAGATAATAAGATAATAAAGATTAACTTTACCTAGTTATATTCTTCTCTAAGAAACTTTATAGACTAGAATTAAACTATAGTATATATAATAAAGAACTTATAGCTATTATTAAAGCCTTTAAGGAATAGAAGTATTATCTAAAAAGAGTAAACTATAAGGTTAAGGTCTATACTAACTATAAGAACTTAACCTCTTTTATAACTATAAAAAATCTAAATAAATAATAGATTAGATAGTATAAAACCCTAATAGATTATAATTTTAAAATTATATATTATAAAGGATCTAAAAATAGAAAGGTAGACATACTTAGTTAAAGAGAGGATTTAAAAATAGAATAGTAAGTAGATAATACACCTTTATTATACTAAACTAAAAATAGGAACTTTATACTAGGTACCTAAGAAATTAATATAACTTAGTAAGTATAATTAGATAATATCTAGTTATAAAGAATTAAGTTAAGAATCTAAAGAGACTATTTAACTAATACTTAGAGATTAACCTTATTTCTTATATAAAAAGAAAATAACTATTTCTATAATAATTAACTATATATCTTAACTATACTATAAAAATAACTTATAGAAGAAATATATATATATCTATTATATAGATATTAAGGTATTATAAAAATAATTAGTTAACTATAAAGATTATATAACTTCCCTAAGAGTAGGAAGATTATATAGGAAATAATTAAGAAATATAACGTTTATAATAAAGTAAAGTTAGTATAATATACACCTTATAGCGAATTATAACTAATACTACTACTTAAAAGAGTATAATAGACTATTATTATAGACTTTATTATTAAGCTATTAAAGTCTAAAAAACTAATAATAGGAGTATTTTATAATAGTATCTTAGTTATTATTAATAAACTTATAAAGTACGCCTACTATATTCCTTATATAGAATCTAGTAATACTAAAGACTTAGTATATATATTCTTTAAAATAGTTATTATTTAGTATAGATTACTAATAAAACTTATATTAGATTATAATAAATTATTTATATTAAACTTTTAGAAATGCCTTATAGAAATAATAAAGATTAAGTAAAGCTTATTTATAGTATTCTATTTATAATTAGATAGTTAAATAGAAATTCTAAACTAAATACTAGAATAATACCTATAAAGCTATATTAATTACTAATAAGATAATTAGGTAAAATAGCTACTACTTATATAATAGGCTTATAATAGCTCTAAAAATATAAAGATATTACTATTTAAAGCGAATTATAGATTTAATCTTATTATTAAAGCATATATAATATAGAATATAAATATACTAGTAGCTATAGTATATATAGTAATAATTATAGATATATAAAAACACTTATAATAAGAATAGATATTTTTATAAAACTATATAAAACACTATATAGATAAGAAGAGATTACTAGCACTAATCCTAAAAGAGGGATATAAAGTCTACCTTATATATAAAAATATTAAAATAAAATAACCTAGTAATAAGCTTAACTAGAAGAAAATTAGACTATTCTTTATTAAATAAAAAATATTAAGTACTAACTATAAACTATCTTTACCTAATAGAATATAAATCTATCCTATATTCTATATCTTATTACTAGAAAAAGTACTAAATAATATTATAGTTACTATAGATATTATTATAGCAATATTCTTCCGCGGGCTACTGCCTTAGGAAGGTGCGGGCTCCGCCACAAAAAATCGCGGCACTGTGGACCCACCTGTTGATGCCTGGCGCGGTTTTTCTGCCGGCAGAGTCCCAAGAGAGGCAAAGCGCCTGCCGCGAGAAAATAATGAGTTGTTCCGCGATCCTGCGCTGCCAACCACTACAGCGCCAAGCACAAGGATAAGCAAGCACGCCGTAGATTAAGGATAGAGAGAGAAGTGTAATAGACTTAGTAACGAGTCGTTGATTAATGAGCAAGCACACAATAATGTGTAAAACTGTAGATAGCGTTATCCCCGTTCGCTTTTACATCTAGGCTTAGCTGCCTGCTTAAACAGGCTGCTAAGAAAACCTAGACTGCAATGTCTGCCTTCCCGCCCATCCTAAAAACCTGGCAGAATTCTATACAGGTATGGAGCCTACCGGCAGAAAAGTTGGCAGAATTCCAAAAAGAGAATAGTTTGTGCTGGCAGAAAAAGCTGGCAGAATTCCAAAACAAAGTATAGAGCCTGTTGGCAGAAAAACTGGCAGAGCTCCAGAAAGAGTATAGCTTCTTCTGGCAGAAAAGCTGGCAGAATTCCTAAAAGAGTATGGACCCAGTTGGCAGAAAAGCTGGCAGAATTCCAAAAAGAGCATGGACCCAGTTGGCAGAAAAGTTGGCAGAATTCCAAAAAGAGTATGGACTCTGCTAGCAGAAAATCTGGCAGAATTCTAAAAGGAGTGTAGATTCTATAGACGACTTGGCAAGACAGCTCATTGGCTGTTATCGACACCCTTTCCTCCTGGTAGCGGATTCTTGTCAATAAGTGCCACAAACTTCCACTTCAACGAATGGCGTTCCATACCCGGACTGGAGCACAATACGATGAGAATAACAGTGTCCAAACCTGTCTCCTTGCCACTTTTGGTCCTGCCGCATATAGCATACATCCACTCTGGTTGCATTGCTGCTTCTGGGCCTACACAGTCACGCTTCTGGCAAGTGTCTATTATTCGCAAGTCTACCTTTGATCTTTCACTTTGAGACCCCTCCCATTTCTGGATGCTGCCTATTTTGGACCCCTTCCATTTCTGGGTCGTTTCCGCTTCTGGGTCAATTTGCACTTCTTAATCCCCGTCACTCCCCATACCCCGCCACCCCGCCTTTGAACCCATGACCTGTTCCACGGACTCAGCAACTCTATGTCCAGTTTCTTATCGCTCATGGCTTCAAAACTTCCCGATTCCCGACGCCACTGGTTGGCAGCTTTTCGACCGTCTTTTTGGCGCGTTGATGCCTCGCATATAAGTCCACTTGCCTGCATCTCTACTTTCGGCCCTCTACTTCTGGCTCTTCCCTGTTTTAGTTTCTGACTGCATGTCTACTTTCGGTCTTCCACTTTTGGCCCCTTTCCAGTTTGGGTTCCGCATCCTATCCAAATTTTATTTGCTTCCTATTTCTGCATTTAACTTCCCTGCAAGAATAACGCCTTCTTCAATGTGTCTCATGAGTCCTATCGTGAATAGCGAGCGGGCTAGAAAGTTATCACCTCGGCAACGGGCCTTACGTCTTACTATGGAGCGGCATGAGACAACACCGCGCATTTCAGCCATCATTGTGCAGCCTAAAATAATCACAACGGCAAGTAAACTGGCAGACGTCAAAATTAATTGACCTACCACCAAGAAGTGCAAGACGTGCCATTCTGAACCAAATCACTGATCTCCTTCTCGGTCTCCACTTTGGTGATTTTATCTTGAGTAGGTCTTGGTGATAGCGGTGAATATGCGCAGTTCATGCCCTGCTAGCCAATCAATGTCCGCCCTGCATCAGCCTCACAGCCTACCATGACCATGCGCTTGCCCCGCCCTGTCCTGTCTCCTCGCCTGACAAATAATGCTTCAGCTCATTGCAGAAATTCAACAGCCGAGGTGATCTCGCTGTGTATTGTCGCTCCAACATATTTTACCTATTGCGATCCCCCATCCAGGCCTTGCACGCCGCAACAGCATGGCATCAGCGGGCGACGCTCCTCGCAATCAGGGACCTAAACCACGCCAACTCGCGAACGACGATTATACTGTCGGCTAGATCTGCGCACTGACAACCGAATATGTCGCCGCACAGGTCTTCCTTGACGAGGAGCATATGCCTCCCACATTTACAGGCCCTCGCGACAATAACGACTACACGCTCGGCCGCATCGGCGAACACAACGTTATTATTACCGTGCTTCCAGGCGGAGAATACGGCATAGCATCCGCTGCCAGCGTGGCGCGTAACATACTCCATACATTCCCCAACATTCGAATTGGGCTCATGGTCGGCATTGGCGGTGGTGCCCCAACCTCGAAACACGATATTCGACTCGGTGATGTAATAGTAAGCAAACCGGAGAATGGATTAGGAGGCGTGTTCCGGTACGACTTTGGCAAAAGCATCCAGGACCAGCCATTCCAAAGCACAGGCTTTTCGGCCCCACCGCCCCCGGTATTGCTCACTGCAATCAGTGGCCTGATGGCAAAATACGAAAAAGACGGCCACAGCATTCAGGAAGATATCGAGACGTGTCTTGCGGCAAGAAAACGTCTAAGGAAGAAATACAGCCGCCCCGATGCAGCGACAGACCGACTGTACTATTCAGATATCGTACATCCACTAAATGAAGCATCTTGCCCAAGTAGCTGTAGCAACGACGCCCCGTCTGTGATTGCGCGCACCACCCGAGACGAGGACGAAGATGATCCGGTAATCCACTATGGCTTGATTGCTTCGGCGAATCAACTGATGAAAGACGCTAAGCTTCGAGATAAATTTGCGAGGGAAAAAAATGTCTTATGTTTCGAGATGGAAGCAGGCGGACTGATGAATCACTTTCCGTGTCTGGTCATTCGAGGAATATGCGACTACTCGGACACGCACAAAAACAAGGAATGGCAAGGATACGCGGCGATGACAGCTGCAGCATACGCAAAAAATCTTCTCAAACGGATCTCACCAAACAAGGTGGAGGCAGAGAAAAAAATTAGTGAGCTATTCTAAAATGGTAAGAGACAGACCTCATTAGACGCCTGAATGTATCTAGCTAATATTTTGGCTCAAGTTCTGTTTGCGTCAATGGATACCAAAGCCAGAGTCCAAAGCATACAGACATCCTCTTACTTTGATAAGATCAGCAAATGGCTTTCAGCGCCAGACCCGTCAACAAATCTGAACACGGCGCGAGAGCTGCACCAAGCAGGAACCGGTCAATGGTTGCTGGATAGTGAAAAATACCAAACTTGGAAAACATCTCCGGCGTCTTTCCTATAGTTATATGGTATGCCGGGCTGTGGCAAAACCATTGTCAGCTCCACTGTTGTCACTGATCTGGCGAATGATCCAGTAGCCTCTAAGTATCTCCTCTATTTCTACTTCAACTTCACGGATATTGATAAACGGTCGACTGAAAACGCAGTCCGCTCATTGATAGACCAGCTATACCGCAAGAGTTCGGGTGCTCAAAGACTGGTGGATTCGCTCTACGCATCATACGCTACATCCGGAGGACAGCCCAGCCATACATCATTGCAAGCAACACTTCGAGAAATGATCCAAGACTGTGGCGAGGTTTGGGTTATTTTGGATGGACTGGATGAGTGTGAGAAACGCAGCCAGCACGCTGCTGACGGACTGCTACCGTGGGTCAAGAATCTGCGAGATGCATCACCAGACATACATCTACTTGTCACAAGCCGGCCTGAGCAGGATATCAAAGCCGCGATTGACACGTGGACCGGCGCTGAGGAAGTAATATCGCTTCAGTCGGGCTTGGTCAGCAACGATATAGATGCATATATCCTCACCAAGGTTGAACACATGGAGAGGTGGCAAACTCGTCCGGGTATCAAAAATTCCATTACAACTGTGCTACAGGATCGCGCAGATGGAATGTAAGATTGGCACTGCAGCTTTTCTTTATCACTCTTCTAACGACAAACAGGTTGCGTTGGGTTGCATGTCAATTTGACATCCTGGAACAATGCCTGAGTCCCACCGAGGTATACACAGCTCTGAGAGAGCTCCCCCGAACGCTAGACGACACGTATACTAGAATCTTGCAAAGATTGCGTCTTGAATACAAACCTCACGCCATACGACTTTTACAGCTGCTAATATACTCTAAACGGCCGCTTCGAATCGCAGAGGCTGTCGATGCATTAGCCGTGGATTTTGCAAGTAAACCACGCTTTGATCCTGCAAATAGGATGCCGATTCCAGGGGAGATTGCTCGATATTGTTCAAGTTTAGTCTCCCTCACACGCAGATGTAAAGAAGAAGAAGACGACGAAAAAGAAGAGCCAACCGATGAAACGGTTGAAATTCAGCTTGCACATTTTTCGGTGCAGGAATACTTTCAATCAGATCGATTGCAGGCAGACCTAGCAGCGCATTTTAGCAAGACAGGTGCTGCAGCTTCTCTGGTTGACTTGTGTATGTCCTATTTGCTCGAACTGGATATATCATTATCAGACGATGAGACGAAGGAGCACTATCCCTTTGCAGAGTTTTCGGCGCAGAATTGGGCTACCTTTTTTCGAACCTCCAATACTATAGACGATGCGGTCATAGAAACAGCACAACAGATCTGCGATCCTAGGTCATCTCGCTTTCGAACTTGGTTCAGAATCTTATGGGCCAAAACACAAGTTGGCACCCATCCCGATTTCACGACTCTCATGGTAGCCTCGTACCTCGGGCTTGAGCAAGTTGTGAAACTCCAGCTTGGGTTGGAAGACGTTGATATAAATGCCAAAGACAACACTTACCAGCGTTCGGCACTGTCATGGGCTTCAGAAAGCGGATTTGACAGCGTGGTGGAACTATTGATCAAGGGTCCAAGTTCTCGTTTTAACACGGCTTTCACCAAGCCATCAGGACTAAAGGGAGCCATAATTGACATAAGGGACAGAGATTTTCGAACGCCACTGTCGTATGCGGCTTTCTATGGATACTTGTCTATTGTCAAGCGGCTGGTTAAGATACAAGGTGTCGACGTTGACGCAAAGGACAAGTACAACTGGACGCCGCTCTCGCTAGCAGCGGAGAACGGGCATGATGATGTGGTTGCGGTGTTGCTTGAGCTTACGCAGCTGAAAATGGTAACACAGCTTTGGTAAAGCTGCTTCTCGAACATGGAGCTACGGTAAAGACTGGTTCAGTGTCGGATGAAACACCTATAGAAGCAGGTGACGTTGAAAACATGACGCCACTGCACTACACTGTCAGATTCTCGGCAATTGCAGCTGCAGAGCTTTTATTGGAATCTCACATGTGCGTTGATATCGCGGTACGACGAAGGACCTGGGTCCATCACTATGAGAAATCAGGCAGCGTTCGCTGCGAGCGGCTGCCTTTGCACACATCAGCCGGAAAAGGTCTTGGTCTTACGCCGTTACACTATGCCGCTTGGACCGGAAATGTGAAAATGGTTGCTTTTTTTTACGCCATGGAGCGGATCCTAACGCTAAGTCAGAGTTTGGGGAGACTCCACTCCATCTTGCCATTGCAAAGACTATCAAAGGGCCGCGGTATCTGGAATACAGAGATTACTGGACAGAAGACGATTGGAGAGTTGAGGTCCTCGCGTACAATGCCAGAGCTGACGGAAACTACGAGCAGCTCGAAGCGCTTGACGACTTAATATTACTTGTTCGGATGCGTGTGCTTGGCATACTTCTGGATAACGGGAGAACGAATGTTAACACCGCAGACGATGACGGAGAGTCAGTTCTGCATAAGTTGCCATACTGTCACATTCCACCACCTCCTCTGCCATCTCGGACGTCGCCAGCACCAGATCAATGGTGCTCTTTACATCTTTCCCCTGCCACGTCTTCGTCCTTCGTGGCAGGAGACTACAGAGTCCATGCTCGCTCATCAGTTCGATGATTGGTCCCGCCTCTCCCTGTTTCTTCACCGGCTATCATCGCGGATTCGAGAATCTGGATTGACTGTGTACGGCTGTGGAGTACGCACGACACCATACCCATTTGTGGTGGCGTGCGACAAGTTCATCTATGTCGAGAATCTTGTTCCACACAGCCTATTGAACGCACAGGATAAAATCGGGAGAGGAAGTGGAGGCGCCGGAACTAGCTCAACCCGCCCGTGGGCTCCCCGTCCTACCCGCCGCCCGCCGACCCTGACACAGTGCTCTGGACCGCACTTATTACAAGAGAATTCCCGCCGACCGCCCCGTCCGCTAACATAGAGACGGCAAGCCGTCCAGCCTACGCCAAGATAGCCTCTGTCCCAGCTACAACTACCCCAGAAGCGTCCAGAAAGCACCCAACTGAATCAGACTGCCGCGTACTGATTCGCATGCCAGACCATGCAGCAAACAGACTTAGCAACTACAGCATCAAGAAGCACTTGGTAGACAACCTTGCCCTCAATCCATCGATGCGAGACGCATCCCAACAGAGAAGACACTATTTTAGCGTCCCAAAATAAGTGGCTCGCTGCGCTGAAGGCATCAAAGGCCGATAGGACGGAGACGTGGTATACCTAAAATTGTGTTTTTCTTACAAGCTATAAAAATGAAGTGGCGCTGAATTTTATAGAGCCTCCCCGTTTTGTGAGCGGAACGTAAGCCAGCATCGCAACCCCGCCAAACAGTACCTCAACGACCCGCAGCAGTTCTTTACACCCGGCTGGAGTAAACTTCAATGGCAAACTTGCGCCAGAGACAGCTTCTCGATAATCGCGACCACGGCCACCACAATGGAGTTGTGTATAATTTAACAAGGTTCATGCAAGCAGTCCGCGCTGAACATCCCCGGGCGAGGGACGAGGAAGGTTGCCGAGGTCGGCGTGTTTCGTCACTTGACGAGCCTGCAGCACGTCCACTCCCAGCCTCTCGAAAAGCCGCTCCAGCTCCGGATATCTTTTCATAGCAAGCCCGACGTAGTTCAGATTAAGGCCCCCGCTCAGCGATTTAATTTCCTCTCCATACTTGTCCTCCAACAGCCTCAAATCCGCTGTATCGTGGTATTTAGCTCGGGTGGCAGCTGCGCGAAGCTTTCCCTTGAACAAGTAGAATGTTGAGAGGAGACAGGAAGTGCCCTGCCCTAGAGCGGCGCCGTGGATGGCAATGCTTTTGAGCGGCACACCTGCCATCGAATGCTCGGCTCCTGCCATGACTGTCATTCAGTAATGCTTATTCTAGTCAGCAATCGCAAGGACGAACCTGGAAATTGTTCACAAAAAATTTCCACCAAAACAGCGTTGCGTTTGTCCGGCTTATCAGACCAGAGAAAGGCAACATAGTCTTGACGGGCCTGTGACACGACTTCAAACCCGTGTTGGCCGTCAAGTATCCTGATTACCTCATTTTTAGCCACCGATGCGATGCAGTCAATGTCTTTCGTCGTCCGGAAGCCTCCGAGTAGGTTGATTGCATAACCTCCAAAAATTCCATAAGCTATGCCACGCTCACTGAAAGCGCGTTGCAGGGCTATGGCGGCATCATTGAGGCGCTCCTGGATCATGGTTTCGTTTTTTTTTTTTTTTTTCAAAAAGCAGATGATGTTTTTCCAGGGTTCAGAAATGAAAAAATATAATTCACTTTCCTTGTCCGACACAATGATTTCTTTGCCGTGGGGTGTGTGCACGAGACGGGCGTTTACAACAGCTGTATGCAGCCTTATTGGCCAAAAGTGTAGGCAGCAATGCAGCCATGCGGAGTAAATACTTCAGTCTTGATTTGAGTCCTGAGCGCATTACAAAAACGACTCCCCCCCTTTTCTCCACCTCTCCAGGCCGGTAAAGCGATTGCGTATGCGTACAAAATTAACTAGTAGATATCCGCTGAAACAGAGAGGACCTATCAACAATAAAAAGCCCGCCACAAACGAACCGCCTCAAAGGCGCCTCTCCAAAACGCCCTCCCTCACAGTAGGTACTATGAGTCATATGTATCCAGTGATTGATCTCACATGGACAGCTTCTACTTCATCGCGAATAAAGCAAGTGACCTGGTTATCCGAGAAATAGTCGATCCTGGACTGCTTACCATTTATTAGCGCAATAACCATGTCACGCACTGTTTGTGAGCAGTCTGCAAGCTGGGAATTCACCCAGCTTTCATCCAGGTTCATCCCATCAACCAGCTGCTCAACAGCAATCATGGCATGATCATCGTCTGTGAGGAGGAATTTGGTGGCCAAACCGGCCAAAAAGGGGGGCAGTCGAGGCAGGGGTAGAGTCACCATCTCCTCTGAAGGCAAATCAACAATTTCTTTGCTGAACCCCCCCTTTATACCTCCAGGAATCAAAGTATTGCGCTCGAGAGGTTCCAACCCATAGACATTGGCCGTGAAGATAACGACGAATCGTTGTTTGCCCTCCAAAAAGGTCGTCATTAGCCGGGGAAAGCCCCGTTTATACTTTGTATAGTTGTTGACCTCTTTTTCTAGGCCACAGGGTTGAAAATAGCCAGACAGGCAAAGTCTGGCAGCTGCGACAATGCTGCTTCCTCGCGGAACGCATAATTCTAAGTCCTGCTCCATGTCGTTAGTGTTGAACAAACCTAAGACATATGTGGATAGTACACGCACATAACAAGCCCGCGGAACGTTATAATAATTCAATGCTAATTCGCCGATGATGCATGAAGGGATGCTATTTTCTCCGAGAATACTGCTCACGATTGTTGCGAGCGTCATCGTGCGCGTTCGATGGGATACCGGGCATGGTGATTCCATGTTACAGGTGTCCCCATCAATGGCCGCGTTTGCTCTCTGCCGTCTCCCCCCCGGATCCACCCAGTTGCCGACACGTGCCGTGCAGCCTAGTTTTCACAGCTACGGCTTCGACCTGTGATTCAGGCACCCGACTGTTGCACGACTGTTCCGCAGACAGAATGAAATCCTTTGTTTTGAGGCTTCTGCACCGATCGTGGCACAACCGAATACAGATACTCTCTGATCTGCATCTCGAGATCGGTCAACAATACGCGTCCTTCACTTTCCCCGTAAGCGCCCCCTACCTGTTATTAGCTGGCGACATTGGTCGCCTGGCCGATTATGAGAACTACTTGACGTTCTTGCGAGCCCAAACATCACGCTTCGAGACCGTATTCCTTGTCTTGGGCAACCACGAGTTTTATGGGTTGAACTATAATGACGCACTTGATACAGCACAGCGTCTCGCAGACGAACCGGTCCTAGACCAGCGACTTGTACTCTTAAACAGAACGCGATGGGACAGCCCGCGGTCCAAACTTTCTATCCTTGGCTGTACACTGTGGTCCTTGATACCGGAAGAGAAGACCAGCATCGTGCAATCCAGGGTGAGAGACTTCAAGAAAATCCGCGATTGGACTCCTGACAAGCACAATAGCGTCCACGCTCGAGAGGCTGCTTGGCTACGCAAGGAAGTTGCCAACCTGACCGCAGCTGCAACGCAGCAGACGAGAAATTTACTTATTGCTACACACCACGCTCCATGCCTTGATGGAACTTCGCAGCCTGAGCACGCACATAATTTGTGGTCTTCGGCGTTTGCCACTGAGATGCTGGCATCCGGGGATTGGAGCCCTGTCAAGACTTGGGTATTTGGCCATACGCACTATTCAACGGATTTTGTGCGCAACGACATCCGAATTGTTGCAAATCAGCGCGGATATGTCATGCCATTGCCGAATCGCTACCCGAGCAATGGCAGCGCAAGCAACTACTTTGATGCTGGCAAAGTGGTTACCAATTGAAGTTGGCAAGCTCGAACCGCTGCCTTTGATCCTCGCGCTTCGCGACTGACGCTGTTCTGTTTCCGTCTCGTCCATCATCGTTGTCGCTATCCCGTCGTCCATCATATCGCCGTGTGATCGTCCGACGATGCGCTATTGGCGACTCAGATTTGACTCCGAAAATTCCGCGTCCCAAACAATACCCTTCACACCCGACCGCTCACCACACCGTGCTTTCTTTTCGCCGCTCTGCACTCGTGGCCGTGGGCTACGCCGCCACGCTACGACCTGCCGTCGATGCCTCGCACGTTCTCATGCCCACTCCCTAAACACATGCTACTCCGCCTCGCCAGTCTCTTCGACGTCCAGTGTGATGGTGATATCAGTTTTGCCGCTATTAGCATGACCGCCGTTTCGACAATCTCCGGCAAGCCCATCGGATGATTTTCTGCATAACTGTTGCGGACTATGGCTATGCCATTCCCCCGGCGGTGCATCTATTAGTCCCCGTTTTAGCCACAACACGGCCTTTCGCCGCGACGCGATTTTCGGCCATGACACGACTTTCAGCCATGATATGGTTTAGGCACGGAAGTTATACTGGTCGAAACGCGCGAACTTGTCAAAGATGCCGATTGTATGCAGGAAAACCCCCCCAAAAGTGTTTAAGAGCGGACATTAATGAAGCTAATATGCCATGTATGCCTTTTTTTTGGATACTATGCTACCACGAGGCCTTTTTTAGGTAGCCAGGCCGCTACGCTGGTCAACTTTAGTGTACACTGGTAGATAATGCGAAAGCACCGGCAATTCCACAGTCTGCAGTCGTGCCTGTCGTGTCTAAGATGCATGCATATCATGGGGTATCAAATTATGCGAACGATCGTGACACCACGCGCCAAATTCATGACACTCTACGCAGAGGTCAAAGCTGCCGCCATGGCACTTAAGACAGACGAGGTGACTGTCGCTTCTCCCAATGTAACGGGTGCAGCAGTCGCACCAAGCCGAGGACTCATCATGCGTCGTCGGACTATACCCCACGGCCAAGTCATTGTCGCTGGTTTGAATACCTTTTTTTCTCGCAAATTGAACGATCACCTCCATTACCTGAGCATTCCCGCTCCTCGCAGCCCACCATAGCAACGTTCGACCGAGGCCGTCGACAAAATGATCGAAGCCACAATCCACGGCAAGCAAGCACGTCACAACCTTCTCATGGCTGTTTCTCGTAGCAGCGAATAGAGGAGTTGCACCATAGCGGTCGGCAGTGTTTATCGCAGCGTCACAAAGCAGAAGATGCTCGACCACCTCCACGTGTCCCCTCGCGCAAGCGTAGAAAAGAGCCGAGCGGCCATCGACATCCACCATATCAACAAGAGACTTCTTCTCTACAAGTATTTTAACAACTTCAAAATGCCCGTATTGAGAAGCGAGGTGAAGTGGCGTCCACCCGTGACAATCTGTAGTCATATCATCGGCTCCATTCTCAAGAAGCAGTCTAGTCACTTCGACGTGGCCATTGCTGGCAGCTGTATTGAGTGGTGTCCATCCATCATGATTTGCAGCCGTGACATCAGCCCCGTTCCCGAGAAGCAGTTTAACCATGTCGACGTGGCCATTGCTAGCTGCTGTATTGAGTGGTGTCCATCCATCGCTTTCGGCAGCCGTGACATCGGCTCCGTTCTCGAGAAGCAGGTTGACCACCTCGACGTGGCCATTGCTAGCTGCTGTAATAAGTGGTGTCCATCCATCATTTTTTGCAGCCGTGACATCGGCTCCGTTCTCGAGAAGCAGTTTGACCACCTCGACGTGGCTTTCATCCGCTGCTGAGTGAATTGGTGTCCACCCATCATTACTCGCAGCTGTGACATCGGCCGCCTTTTCCAAAAGCAGCTTCACCACCTCGACATGGCCATTCAAAGCTGCTGTATTGAGTGCTGTCCATCCATCATTACTCGCAGCTGTGACATCGGCCGCCTTTTCCAAAAGCAGCTTCACCACCTCGACATGGCCATTTAAAGCTGCTGTATTGAGTGCTGTCCATCCATCATTGCTCGCAGCCGTGACATCAGCCCCATGCTCGAGAAGCAGCTTAGCCACCTTAACGTGGCCGTCAAGAGCTGATGTGTAAAGCGGTGTCCATCCATTACTATCGGCAGCCGTGACATCAGCCCCATTCTCGAGAAACAGCTTGACGACCTTGACATGGTTACCGCTAGCTGCTGCGTAAAGTGGTGTCCATCTGTTATCATCTGCAGCTGTGATATCGGCCCCCTTCTCTAAAAGCAGTTTGACCACCTCGAAATGGCCTTTGAGAGCTGCTACGTGGAGTGGTGTCCATCCATTACGATTTGCGACATCGGCTCCCTTCCCCAGGAGTAGTTCTACCACCTCGAAGTGGCCATTGCAAGCTGCTGCGTGAAGTGGTGTCGTTCCATCACTATTGGCAGCCGTGACATCGGCCCCCTTTTCTAAAAGCAGCTTCACCGCCTCGAAGTGGCCATCGCAAGCTGCTGCGTGAAGCGATGTCCACCCATCACTATCGGTAGCCGCGATATCAGCCCCCTTGTTCAAAAGCAGCTTGACTACCTCGACGTGACCGTCGAAAGATGCTGCGTGAAGTGGTATCCATCCGTTGCTACCCACAACCGTGGCAGAGGCCCCCTTCTCGAGAAGTACCTTCACCACCTC
The DNA here is from genome assembly GCF_028009165.1 of Akanthomyces muscarius. NCBI lineage: Eukaryota > Fungi > Ascomycota > Sordariomycetes > Hypocreales > Cordycipitaceae > Akanthomyces > Akanthomyces muscarius. Next base: position 645,431 of record NC_079243.1, on the reverse strand, counting down.
GGCGTGGCCTCGGATAGCTGCCGCGTGAAGTGGTGTCCATCCATTACTACCAGCAACCGTGGCATTGGCCCCCTTCTCGAGAAGCAGCTCGACTACCTCGACGCGGCCGCCCAGAGCTGCCGCATGGAGTGGTGTCCATCCATTCTTATTTGCACAAGTGACATCGGCCCCCTTCTCCAAAAGCAGCTTCACCACCTTGACGTGGCCCTTTTTAGCTGCTGCGTGAAGTGGTGTCCATCCGCTATTACCCGCAACTGCGGCATCGGCCCTGTTCTCCAGAAGCAGCTTCACGGCCTCGACGTGGCCGCTGTGAGCTGCTGCATGGAGTGGTGTCCCTCCGTTATTAATCACAGCTGTGATGTTGGCGCCTTTCTCTAGAAGCAGCTTGACCACCTCGACGTGGCCTTTGAGGGCTGCTGCATGGAGTGGTGTCCATCCATCATTATTTTGAGCCGTGATATCAGCCCCCTGCTCGAGAAGCAGCCTGTTTACCTCGACGTGGCCTCTCGTAGCTGCCGCGTGAAGTGGTGTCCATCCGTTGTCTTCCGCAATAGCCGTATCAGCCCCGGCATCCAGGAGCATCCCGACTATCTCGGCGTCTCCCTTTCTGCAGCTCACTGCTAGTGCGGTCGCACCCGACGGTGCTTGCTTATTTATGCTGTACCGCCTTTTATGTATTAGGAAACTGACTGTGCCCGTCAAACACAGTTGCGCGGCGTAGCAAAGCGGTGTGGCCACCGTTCTTTCACTTGCTGCTTCCAATTCATTAACTTCTTTGTCATACCACTTCCGCCACAAATGCCACTCATTGCTCTCGTTGAAAAAGTCATTAATAAACCTGATCACCTCACTGTCGATCGGTTTACACACCACTGCGTGCTTGTACCACGAGCCGGCCGCATAATTCAGGAATGAACCTACGACTTTGTCTGACTCTTCATCTTGACCAAGCCAAACGGTGCGAAAATTCACGTAACGAAGACACATCAAGGCAAGGACGCTGTTTTGCGTCGCTTCGTTGGAGTTGCGCAGCCGCTCATTAGCTACCACGACGTTTTCTCCTGCGGTCACTCTGCTGACAAAAAACTCCTTGACGGAGAAATGTGCGAGATGCACAGTCTGGGAGCCAACGATGGGGTCCAACGGCGCGCTGCGAATCTCCACGAGAGACCCGCAGAGGCGCCGTATTTCTCCATCGACGTAGTCTTGATCGATAGAGTCTGGCATCTCATCAACAGGAAAATCGACACAGTCATCGTTGATGAGCAGCGCTTCCGTTATTTCAGCGACTGTAAGCGGACGTAGGGCAAATGCCGCCCATCGCAAGAGGTGAATGGCTCGTGTGCTTTCCTCCGGTGGGAGACCCAGTAATTTCTGCCAGTCTCGCTCGTAGAGGTGTGTCAGCGCAGTTGGTGACCGATCAATGGATGCCTCGAGCTGTTTCTTGTTCTTGCTACTGCGGAGCGTATGTCCTTGCAACTTGATCCATAAAAACTGGCCATTGCAGCGACTTGCTAGCCTGAGAGAGATGTTGTTTTTTACGGTATCGTCTTTATTGTGTAGTTTCTCGTTGACAACGCTTCTGGCGTACAATTCTATATCCGGTTGGACATCGTCGCAAGAGAGCTTGTACTCAATGCATGTCGCACCTTCATCGCGAAGCATAGCTTGTCGAATTTCGGACATGTTGCGACTGACAATCATGACTCTTGTAGTAGTACCGGCGACCGCTTGCTTGATGGTCTTGAGAAAATTGGCCACAGACATGTGGTCGGCTTCCCAGGGTTGGTTTGCTCCATCACATTCATCGAGGCCATCAAGAACAAAGGTCAACTTCGGAATGGCCCGAACAATCTTTCGGAAAACCGTCAAGACGTCAGCCCGCGACGCTGCCTGGCCATCCTGAGACTCCCATTCCTCCTTTACCAGCTCGAACGCGGCTGGGTGAGGGAGTACCTGAGTGAGCCACGATCGAACCGCCACGAACGGATCTCTGCGGCTCTCTTGGTCGTCGAAGGAATAAAAAAAATGCGCTGGTGGCGGATCGAGCGTGGAGCGCAGATGTTCCACAATCCTTGAGCACAGAATGGTCTTCCCACACCCCGGTGCCCCATGAATCCACATAGTCTTGGCCATCTTTGCCGGGAAATCGGGAGAGATCCAGTCAAGAAACAAGGTTTGTGTGAGAAACCAGTCGAAGGTGCCGTCCAGTCTAGCCTCAATCGCGTCTTCGTACAGTCCATTGGAAACATGAGGGCCCAGCAGCCATGCATACACATCTTTCCGCGTCACCGCTGCGCCAGTCAGCAAGGTTCGAGAGGAGCGGCGTGCAACTAACCTTCCATCTTGGCCAGGATCTGTTCAAACTCGACAGCCCAAGGGTCCTTGCCGGGAAACGAGTTTAGTGGCTGTCGTTAGCTTGCGTAATAAATGTCAGGAAAAATGCGTACCGTCTATGCGACGGAGAGCACCATTGCCACATTCCCGCGGCGCAGGTCTTATAATTTTCGCCCCATCGACGGGAACCAACTCGCGCAGAGCCTGCACAAGGCACATCAGCGTTTCAGCTTGCATCGTGAATTTTGCCTTGTCCCTCAATGCCCACTTCATCTTCTGCCGCCTCGACTCGGGAAGTGCGCTCGCTTCGGGATGGGTTCGGAGAAAACGTGCGCCGCTCTTTTGTCCTGCGGTTGTACCGCCCGAAAGTAGAAATGCGCCGTCTTCATTGGTGCAGATTTTTTCGATCTCTGATAGATGCATGCGGATTGTCGAAAGTATCTTCGGGTCATTTAGGGCTTCGTGGTGGTCGGCCGATAACGTTCCGTTGTCTAGCCCGACATCGCGGCCCCAGCGCTGTAGAAGCAGCCTTTGGCCCTCCAAAAGAGTGCGGACCAGTTGTGACTCGTCTGCAAAGTTCCTCCAGGACTCAAACCGCCCAATGGCATCCAAACAGGTACTGAATAGGCCGGCAAGCCCAAGAACCCCGACAGCCAGCCCGACAGGTTCCATGGCTTTGCATAAACACGATAGAGTGGAAGGATGCTTGGTGTCTGTGAGGAGAGTTTGAACGTTGAGAAGAGGTGACCGAGCAAGATATTATACATGACGTTGCATGGCTTCGTGCTAGGCAAATCTGCAGGCTGCCACAGCACAGCCTCGCTCTAGTTCTACGGGCCACGATCTGCATCAAGGCTGCCTTCGAAAAGCTGCCTTATAATGTTCCCAAAACGGGTAGCCCCTGAGTAGGACCTGGAATTGTGGCCTACTTCGATGATGCTTGTTCGGTCCGGCGTTGTAGAGCAAATGCGCATACGTCTTAACAATGGCAGCCCATGTGAGCAGCACGCTTTGATGTGCTTGAGAAAATGCCCAGGTACGTACGAAGGCAATCTGGGAGGAGAAAATTCTCACTTTCGCTGCGCCCGCCGTTGCCCCGCAGCTGACTAAAACCTAAGTGCTAAACACGTATCTAGGCATAGCTAGTGAGCCCTGTTGGCTGGAGGCCACCGGGCGTAATAAAACAATGAATGAATGAATGAATATCGAATGCAATTCTCAAGGTACAGTGGCACGGAAGATTCTCGACGCAAGCATCTTTGCTCCAGCGTTACCCTGGCTGCCAAGCCCCGCAATGCCGAGCGCCCTTTCAAGCACCAAGGCCAACCATCTGCACCATTACGATCGCTAGGTTACCCGCACAAGCGATCGCAGGCTACTGAGTGGTGTGTATGGCCTCCATTCGAACGCAAGCCATTTTTGGCAAGCTGTTCTTGATCTTGTCTGCTAGGTTTCTCCGAGCAAAATCTTTGTCGACTGAACATTGATGCTTATTTTGTTTTCGTGTGTGTTTTTTTTTCCGCCGCGCAATATGAAAGACTCCGCGATTAGTACTGTGAAGTGGCATCCTCTTTGCACACTATTTGTTAGCGCAATACAACGGCAGCAAAGTCTGAAAGCAGTGTGCAAAAGAGGACAACGATAGTGCACCTCACATTACATCCGCTGCGTTCGCTGAATAGTGCCGCCAGCTCGGCCTGGAGTAGCGTAAATACTTAGCTATCGAATAAACCGATCCTCTGTTCATTTTCCATTCATCCTGATACAGAGTGCCGACACTGGATTGCAACGTCGGCACACAATGGGTGACCATATGTACTTAGATTGCACCTTGATATTCGCTTTGTAAGCTGCCTCTTCAGTCATGTTGAAAAATTAAGCAATACTTTAGAAAGAGCTGGCAAAGAGTAGTGTGTCTGATATACGCAGAAGAAAATCGCTCCAGTCCATACCCGGCGCCTAACCAGAGACTTTATGAGAAGACTTCTCTAGTAGAAGCATCAGTAAATGCACCCGCGTCACTTAGAAGGGGTTTCTTTACCAAGAGCCATCCTTAAGCGATTCTCAACCGCCACATTCCCTATCTGTATTGCACGTGACATCGGAGTTTCGCCAGCCATATCTTTTAACTGCGGTTCAGCATTATGTTCGAGCAGTAAATCAACAATCTTCTCATCTCCTTTCTCTGCTGCTCGTGATAGAGGCGTCTGGAAATTCATTAACAATAAGTCGGTTTTCTGTAGCTACTTTCACTTACTCGCTACGCGAGCCGAGGGCGCCAATGTCAGTCATAAAACTTGCTCTCTTCATTCGTCCCAGGTCCGATTCACTTACATACTACGCCAGCCAAGAACACCAATGTCAGCCATCAAACTCACTCCCGTCATTCGTTCCGGGTCAGATTCACTTACATACTACGCCAGCCAAGGACACCAATGTCAGCCGTCAAACCATCAAACTCACTCTCATCATTCGTCACGGGTCGGATTCACTTACCTTCTGCGCCATTCAAGAACACCAATGTCAGCCATCAAACCATCAAACTCACTTTCGTCATTCGTCACGGGTCGGATTCACTTACAGACTACGCCAGCCAAGAACACCAATGTCAGCCATCAAACCATCAAACTCACTCTTGTCATTCGTCCCAGGTCGGATTCACTTACAGACTACGCCAGCCAAGAACACCAATGTCAGCCATTAAAACATCAAACTCACTCTCGTCGTTCGTCACGGGTCGGATTCACTTACTCGCTACGCCAGCCCAGAACACCAATGTCAGCCGTCAAACTATCAAACTCACTCTCATCTTTCGTCCCAGGTCGGATTCACTTACTCGCTACGCCAGCCAAGAACACTAATGTCAGCCATCAAACCATCAAACTCACTCTCGTCACGGGTCAGATTCACTTACCCGCTACGCCAGCCAAGAACACTAATGTCAGCCATCAAACCATCAAACTCACTCGCGTCATTCGTCCCAGGTCAGATTCACTTACATACTACGCCAGCCAAGAACACCAATGTCAGCCATCAAACTCACTCCCGTCATTCGTTCCGGGTCAGATTCACTTACATACTACGCCAGCCAAGGACACCAATGTCAGCCGTCAAACCATCAAACTCACTCTCATCATTCGTCACGGGTCGGATTCACTTACTCGCTACGCCAGCCAAGAACACCAATGTTAGCCATCTAACCATCAAACTCACTTTCGTTGTTCGTCGGGGTCAGATTCCCTTACTGGCTACGCCAGCCAGGAACCCCAATGTCAGCCATCAAACCGTTAAACTCACTCTCGTCAGTCGTCCTAGGTCGGATTCGCTTACTCGCTACGCCAGCCAAGAACACTAATGTCAGCCGTCAAACTATCAAACTCACTCTCATCTCTCGTCCCAGGTCGGATTTACTTACTCGCTACGCCATCCAAGAACACCAATGTCAGCCATCAAACCATCAAACTCACTCTCGTCATTCGTCCCAGGTCGGATTCACTTACATACTACGCCAGCCAAGAACACCAATGTAAGCCATCAAAACATGAAACTCACTCTCGTCATTCGTCCCAGGTCGGATTCACTTACCTCCTACGCCAGCCAAGAACACCAATGTCAGCCGTCAAACTATCAAACTCACTCTCGTCATTCGTCACGGGTCGGATTCACTTACTTGCTACGCCAGCCAAGGACAAGAATGTCAGTATCAAACTCACTCTCATCCACTCCGGGTAGGTTGATTTTACTTACAGGATCATAATGATAGTCCACCATAGCTCCTTTTTCCAGTAGTAGCCTGACAACCGTTACGTGCTGTTCTTCTATCGCATGCGCGAGTGGCGTCAGACTATCGGCCCTCGCCTCAATATCAGCGTTATTGTTAAGCAGGCGCTTGACCACGGTTTCATGTCCAAAATGCGACGCTAGCATAAGCTCTGTGGTACAACAGGAACTAGCCATGTTTCTACTATACCAATAGATTTTAGACCATACGGAATATGCCTTGGAATTTGGCTCACATATTTTTAAAGCGGAATCCATGGTGCCATTGCCATCGACGATATTGGCGTCGCGAAAGTGACAGCCCCAAGTTTTGGCTGAGTAATTTAAGAGGGCGTCGCCATTGACCGAGTGGCTCCCGACGGAGTGGTTGTCGTCGGAATCGCTGGCCTCCAAAGTCGCATTTCTCGAAATGGAATCGTCAGTGTTGTACAAGTTTAGATAGAGCACGCAGAGCTTCGCAAGAACAGCATGTGCCTGGCTGGTACTGATAGAACGATGCCAATGCAGCCCTGGCGTACTAACTGCACGTGCCGGGTCTGCGAGGAGAAACTCGCGAGCAGTTTGATGAAGGAAGTAAATCCTGCCGTGATGGATTGAAATGAACAATCCACATAGAGATCGGAGACTTGACTCAAAGTCCTTCTCAGACTCTAAATCAATGTCACGAATGGACTGCGAACTCTCGTCTATATTCAACGCAATATTCATTTCCGAGAGTGTCAGCGGCCGACTCGCGACCAAAATCACACTTAGTGCTTTCTGAACTTTCAGGCGTTCCGTAGACTTGCTGAGGATTTGCTCATATGCCTGATTGACACTCCCAGGAAGCGATTTTATGGTGGAATCAATTCCCTTCTGTGTCCTTTTCCAGTTCTCCTCTTCTAAGTACTGGAACACAAGGTACGCCCAGAGATATGTGCGGTGGGTAATCTCCTGTAGTCTTTTCTCTAGATGGACCTTAATTTTGTCTGAGAGGCCCTTCTTCTTCGAGAGTTGATTGATGCGGTGCGTAATGACAAGGTTCACCTCCTGGCTGATTTTCTCCGACTGTTGTTCCCCTGGAATACGGATATTTGGAAAACTCTCCAACAGATCACGGAACTCAGACACGATCTGTTCATATGGGCGGCTTGTCAGGAGATACTTCAACTTGCCGTGGCTGAACTTGTCGCCTTGGCATTGGCCCTTAACCTTCTGCATCAGGTCTGCAAACTCCGATTGGGCGCATTCGTCCAGCGCATCAAGGACAATGCTTACAGGTCCAGCCTGGGGGTCCTGTACGGCGGTTCGCAGAATCTCCCACAGCGATTTGGTAGAGTCGATTAAACCTGGCCCGTTTTTGCGGAATGGCGGGAGTGCATGTTCGATCAGAGCGGGCCTCTGAGAGAAGAACTGGTGAAGTAGTGCACAAAGGGCTTGCCGGACGGTGCTCTGGTCTTGGTCTTTGAAGAAGAAGTAGCAGATGGTCGTCGATGGTGCCGATTGTGATATCTGGTGGTCAATCAGGTACTTGGCTAACACCGACTTCCCACAGCCAGGATCCGCTGTGACTAGCAAGGGACCGGACTCCTGTTTCAACCAGTCCTGAAACTTCTCGTGCCTGAGGAGCCACGAGCACGTGCCATCAACCCGTTCTGCAACTCGGTCTTTATACCACTCGTATGTTGCGTCCTTGCTGCCAGTCGTGAGGCGGAATAGTTGGTGACACTTTTGTCTTTCGTCTTGTTCCTCTCTGGACAGTCTCTGCTCGGCTAGATCTTTCTGGGTTTGAAGCTGCTCCTTGGCAATGTCTCGTTGCTCTTTAAGAACTTCTGGCAGGCCTGTCATATTAATAATTGCAAATTAATATGTATTATCGTCATGATACTTGGACTCCCTGAGACTAACCAGATAGAATGTCGGCGATCTTCTTCTCGGCTTCAACCCTGCTTGGGGTTATTTGGCAGAGTAGATCTTTTGCATATGCTGCAGCCGTCATTGCTGCGTACCGCTGCCACTCCTTATTCTTGTGCGAGTCCGAGTAGTCGCAAATGCCACGAATGACCAGACAGGGAAAGTGATTCATTAGCCCTGCTGCCTCCATTTCAAAACACAGAACATCTTTCTCCGTTGCAAGCTTGTCACGAACCGTTGCATCCTTCATTAACTGGTTTGCGGAGGCGATTAAGCCGTAATGGATTGCGGGGTTATCCTCGTTCGTCCTCCGTTCGCGCCGCGCGACCAAATTCGACGGCTCATTTGCACAAAATGCCGCGCAGCCTCTCGGGTCGCATGTGAACTCGCTCTTAAACAGCCTATCAGTAGCAGGCGCCGGTCGCTTATATTTGTCTCGCAATCTTGGATTTTTCTCGAGAACGGTGGTGACAGCCGCCTCGAGCTGATGGCCTTTCCTCTCATATTGAGTCTTGATTCCGGTTAATGCAGTCCGCAGAGCTGTCGGAGGTTGGTTTAGAAATCTTGTGTGTTGAAAGGCCTTGTCCTGGATCGTTTTGCCAAAGTCGTATTGGAACACCCCGCCGTGGCCGTCGCGCGGTGCACTAACCACGATGTCGCCCAGACGAATGTCCTGCTTCGGGGTTGGTGCGCCACCACCGATGCCGACCAGCACACCAATCCTAATATTAGGGAAGCTACGGAGCATGTTCGTTGCAACACTAGCCGCGGAAGACGTTCCGTATTCACCGTCTGGCAACACTGCGATGACGACATTATGCTTCTCAATACGGCCCAGAGTGTAGTGGTTGGTATCGTTGCTTGACAAAAGCTCGGGCGGGCCGTGCTCATCGTCGAGAAATTCCTGGGCAGCAACATACTCAGTCCTTATAGCAGAGATCCAGCCGATGGCGTAGTCTTGAGGGTCGGGCATGATGACTTGTGGAGTTCTGCACCATAAATGGCCTTAAACAATGGAGTTGTTGCCATGTACCGCACGGAGGAGGGACGACTCCTGTATAAAGGGAGCTTCAAGAAGCGAGGAAGTGCGCGAATTAAATAGTGTGTGGCGGTGACAAGACACCGAAACTGCAGGGCGACTAGAGGAGATTATGGTTGCATCAGAGAACGTAAAATTGACAGATCAGATATCATACGGGCTGGAGTCACCAGGCAGGTGTCTGCGGGTCATAGCTGTTCCTTCATGCCTTATTGGACGGGGATCCGGGACTTCGCCGTGGAACCCCGCGAATGCAGCCACTGCCCAGGGTTGCGCCTTGCCGTGTCATGATTAGTGTATGCTTACTTTTCTATTGGCTAGGCCAATGCAGCAGCCAGCTGTCCTGCAGCCAGGGCCTGGCGGAGGATGGTGATATCTTCACTCCCACCGCGACACCCAGAGCCGGGAAAAGAGGTGGCGCAACCAGTCGACAAGGTGCCCAACCAAGGTGCCCAACCAAGGATCTCGTGCGGCGGACTATGTTTGCCAGTGAAGCCGTTAGGCTGATTGGTGTGTGCTGTGTGTGTGGCACAAATGGAACCGATGATTTATCGGCTGCAGTGATCCACATGAAACCATACACCCAACTTGCTTTGCCAGCTCGCTGCGGTCAAGCTGTTGCGTCTGTGGTTCCACCCCTTCGTCCATCTCGCGGGATGACTGAGGCTGTGGGGCTGCACACTCGACGCAACCATTGTGGGGTGTTCAGTTTGGGCCGACAGAGTATCGGAAGGACACTTTGCTCTTTTCAGTACGGATCTGATTCGCGTGACAGGGCTGGTTGTACGCGCGGAAGCCTGCGCTAATACAGAATGCTTTTAGCGTCGTTCGGCGGATGCGAATCGAGAGCAATGTGTAATGATTCACACAGAGTTTCTCAAACTCATGAGACTACAGCATGTGAGTGTGCCCCTCAACTTGCCCCACAACGTGAACCATGTTAAGGGAATGTTATGAGGACTGCTGCGATTCTACCGGGGAAGCTGGGGCTTGAGCTCTGACGACTAATGGAGTGAGTCGAGATGAGTCTTCACAGTCATGTGCCGTCCATTTGCGAAATACCCCCTCCTTCCGACAGTTCAGCGCAGGATTGGTATATATACAGGACCAAAGTTGTATGTACACATCGGGGACTCAAGCCAGAGAACATCCTCATTTAACAGAGTGGCCAAAATGCTGTGGCCAAGATCGCGGACGTTGGTCTTGCTAAGTGTGCCGGCGGCAGAAACATGCATACTTACGCAGGCACACTACTTTACATAACGCCACTATAATGCGTCGCAGGATATGGCTCAAATCGTCTGCTGGATTATTAAAAGCCACCAAAGCCGCCGTGCCGTTGCCTCCCTGTACGAAGCTTATAGTTCCATTCCACAATTCGTTCCTGGCAGAGATAGGCGCAACACCGGCCAGTCCACAGCGGCTGTGCAGTTTTGAAGCAATGTCCATATCTTGGAAAGAGCCAGAGGAGACACCTGGCGAGAGAGAATGGGTGGAGTCCGTGGGGCTGACATCCTTTCCTCCCCAGGGACTGTGGTGAACGCAGCCTGGAAAGTGATGATTGAAGATTGGCTTTGAAGCTTGCGGCTTTGAGATTGCTTCGACTTCCTTGTCAAATACCCAGGGAGATTCGTTATACTCATCAAGTAGGAGCTCTGCCATGTCTGCGGCACTCACGCCCAGCCCCTCTAACTCCTTGAGCCAAGAATATCTTCCTATAGCGATGGCATTGATATCTTTAGAAACGAGTTCCTCAACTACTGACCTGTCGTTCTTTGCCAAAACAGCTAGAACTTCCGGTGATGGGAGAATAACTCGGTCCACGATTTCGGCGCTCGAATCCGGTGGTAGGAGGACTTCGACCAGTTTCTGCAAGATACTGTCCGTGTCTCCTAGGCAAATGGCAGCGAGAATCTTAATGTTCCTCTCTTTAAAAGAAAGTTCTAGATCATCGGATATGGCTTTTGCCACGTTACTGCCAAGCTGAGCTGGAAAAGACGAAAGTTGAGCCAAGCTATAAGCAAAGACTGCGGGAAAGGCGACAAAAATCATCGACCCAGTCAAGACCCCGATGCTTGGCACTGATAACAGCAAAAGAAAGAATTGATGCGCAACAATCATTTGCACAAAGCCGCTCTCAAAAAAGGGCCCACTATGACCCAGAGCTTCCGATATTCCAAGATTAGCGGGAGGAGCATCATCCTGCACACGTCTGGAAGGCTCATAGATATGCTCCTCCAGAAATGCAACAGCTCGCATATAGTTCCTTTCGTTGCTGTCATTACCAAGCTGTAAACCCTTTTGAATAATATCCTCGTCGCTCAAAGAGCTCAGGGCTACGCGTTGCTGTTCTGTAAACGGCATCACGCTCGACCGTACCCGCTCGCGAAAATATGAACACAGACGGCCACATTTTTGCGCATCTTGTAGCTGAGAGTGCAGAAAGCAAGACGCGACCTCGGCGCTCGCACTCGCGTAGAGCTGCATGAATCGATTCTTGACAATCTTTTGTATAGACCTTGTGTGAGCCGAATCGATGAATTCTCTTTCAGATGCGTCGGAGGCTCCCTGTTGTTGCCACATAAACGTCCGAAGACGAGTAAAGAAAGACCAGGAAAAACTAAACGGATGAGTGTAGACAAGCTCTGCCGTTACTGACCCGTCAGTATCCCGCGTCTGCCTGATTTCGACGAGATCAAAGCATGGGCGGAGGCCCTTGTCAACGAAATATGGCCGGACCTGCCTCTCGATATCCTGGATGACGTTTTCTTTATGTTCTTCGAAAAGATCCACCATATCCTTGAAAAGGGGGTAGGTCGTCTGAGCTTCGTCCATCTCGCTCGGTCTGCATACTGCGTCTCAGTGACATTCCATCAACGCAAACATCAACGCAAAGCTGTGCCTACATGCTGAGGGACGTTGTTACCTCGGGCTCCTGAGAGCCCTCTTCGCGAGAGTAGTCGGACATCGTTTTTGCAAGGTACTCGTGAACGGTTACATAGTATTTGTTGTCATACCTCTGACAAGTCCTACAACCTGGCGCGGGGTAGCAAGATGGCTGAGCTAGTAACGTGATGGTATGCAGGACAGCCCGCCTCACTTTCTGACTGGACCAATGGCAGCGTAGGTCACAAACGCTTCAGTACGAGACGCGGGGCTGAGTCAGGCAGACCAGAGTCGACCGGCGCAAGGGGCCGCCGACAATTCCCGAACGGCTTCCATCATGATGCCCAGGAAGAACTCATGAGAGACGCTTCCCCGGTAACAAAGCGCCTCATCTCAACAAGCTCAGCCAGAATCCCACACCGACGAACGCCAGCAGTCTGGCAAAAACTCGTTGCATGCTATGCGCCTTCTTGTGAGCGTAGGTGATAGGGGCTCTACCAGAGCAGCGAGCCTCCTGGTCTTAGCGCACTTTGGCCCGGCTCTGCTGTACGGGAATGGTGCGAGCGGAAAGCCTGGGCTAGCGGCGGCTTCTGGTTCTTCCGCGCCGTGAACATACCTAGGGCCACGTATAACCTATTCAACTGGCACATCCAGCCGCTGTTCTATGAGAGGCACCCCGATCAGGTTATCTTAGACGAGGTCTTCTTCTCCTATTGGGGCAGACAGGCATCTGAGTTTGTAGACAAAAAGATAGGGGAGAGGGAGAAATATGTGCAGGAACTGAGCAAGGCATACTGTGATATGGGCTACTACTACTACTACTAGGCGCAAGCTGCTCGAAAAAGGCACAAATTGTCGCCGTTCGAAAATGGATCATCCGCCGTCCCGCAGCTAAAGCTTCATGACGGCTATATCTGCCGCAACTGAAACCCGCGAACGACAAACCTCTATTTAAACAGAAGACGATCCTACTAGACCAATCCAGCACAACTGCACTACAATCGAGTTGGAAACCAGGAGCAACAGGGAAAGAATTGTAATTTACGCGCCCGGACGAAGAGTTGGATGAATCGGCAGGCCGTCATGGACTGCACACGCAAATATAGCAGGAGAAATTTTAAATTGATGAAGGGTGCAGACAAAGCCCGATTCGTCGTATAAATAGCGGTTACATAGTGCTGATTTTAAAAGGCTTTCGAAACAGAATCTGCGATATATTGACCGCGCTTAAGACAAACCCTACCCCTTAAGCACTAGAGTTAATCTGGAGGTATACGCCATTTAAGATGCGTTGAGTGCTCTGCTTCGCTCCCCTCGGCTCCGACTTATCAATTTCCTTCACCATGTCCGGTACGCTTAAAACCTGAGTGTCATCGTTTTGCCACGGGAACGCCTCGGGCAGTGAGAACCACAGCATTCGTGTGATGAGACAGGCTGTCAGCACCGGCGGATTGTTCGGCTTGGTAGATACGCTGAAGTGCGTGTCGCCTTCTTGCACATCTAACCTCTTGGACGATGAGCAGGTAGTGAGCACCAGCATGAGTATAAGATCACACCTCGAGTCCCCCAAGCAGTTTTGTAGACAATGCAGCGCGGCTTGGTAGTGTGACCGAACCCTTTCACCAGTCGGGCCTCTTTGCTCCTTTTGGCGCTCGAATCCTTCTGAATGAGCGCCCGGACCTGGATCAATGATATGTTGCTGCCGAAGCAAATTCTCCGTCGTCTCAGCCTTTTGTTGCCGACCAAACTCCGTGCTTCATAGGCCTGCGCTGTCTCCAGCGCCGCACGCTTGAGGCTGCGTTACTGGCCGGCCAGCTAGACCCTCACAGTACCAGTAGCCCGCTAAGCCCTCGCAGTAGACCGCTGAGCCCTCGCAGTAGACCGCTGAGCCCTCGCAGTAGACCGCTGAGCACTCGCCATAGTCCGCTGAAACTTTTGCAATCCTAAGTAAACCACTAAGTTAGTTACTGTAACTCCTCGCAAAAGAGTTTACTGTCGTCGGTTCTCTCCATTGTGTCGAACACCGCAGCAGGCTGTCTCCAACTCACAAATAAATTGAAAATCGAATATGGGTTCATTATTCACCAAATGACGCTTCGAAGGGCTTCATTTATGGGTCGTAGGACGTATCACCTTAAGCATTGCAACATCAGACGTCATTTTTGTGCCTTATTTTCCGCAATAATATTTATCATTGAGCATTGCTCGTTGTTCGTTGTCTTTTGGATGGGTTGGTCGTATTTTGGTCGGCACCTCGCTTCGGCTGTGTTTTTTGGGGTGACTCGTAAAAACCGACGCCGCCGAGACCCTTATCTTCTTCGGCGCAGCGACTGCATTCCTGGTCAAACTTATGTTCTTCAATTTTGAACCTTTGCCACAGCCGCCAAATGCGCCACTATTTTTCGTCTCCAAACAGGAAAGAGTCTGCGAGAGTTCCTCCCAAGTATATCCATTTCGTAGAGCTTCTGATGCATGTTAGAGCGCACAGAAAAGAGGCGGTCAGGCTAGATCAAGGGCCGTGGTAGTACACTATTCAAACTACCCTGTAGCCGTTTGAAAGACTTTTGGCCGTTGGGACAACGCTACTCGTTAAATCTTCATATCTTGCATTTCCTTTGTTTGCGGCGATATACGCCACTGACAGCAGGGCTCCCGCTGGTCCCCGTACAAAGACCAGGCGACAACAGTTGTTGGCGCGACGCGGACGCGGTTGCCGCCGCGGACGCAGAACGCCAGCATCATCGTGATTTCGCTGACTGGTATCGGTTTAGACAGACATATGCCATTGGGCGCGAAACTGCTACTGTTGGAGGATGATGACAGGACAAGTATTCCAGGGGCAACTAGTTGAGAACTTGGGCGTGACGCGCCCAGTTGGGGCCCACTTAGCGGGTACAACTGTACATTTATCCGTAGAAGGCTCGATAGCACGTCTTAAAGCCTACTCTAGTACAACCCGCTAAGTTACCTATTATAGCTGGCACATAATTTTCTTAGCTACTTACACCGAGTCGTCTGCCCGCCAGGCAAACGCAGTCCAGCACAATTTCGCTATCATGAATCGGCATTTTCTTCCATGGTCGCATTGAGTTGTGCCTTGGCCTTTGTTGCACGGGCCTACATGGCGGGTCCGGTGAAAGTAGCCTATTTCTTGCATTTATAATCCAGACTTCAATAAAGCGTTTGTATTAATGCAGGTGTGAATATTTCGGAAGTGGGAGTTAAACGACGGTGAGGAGAGCATGAGTATCACTCTATCTTGGAAGTAAATCTTCCCTCGTGGTCCAGGTCAGCCACAACTGGCCCGCAGCATGGAGAAGGAAACGAAGAAATTGAGAAAAACGTGAGAGAAGACCAACGCTAGAATTCATCTCCTTCGCTTCGGTCGCGAGTGCGTTGCTTTCTCGGGCGCTTTCAACTTGAATGTGTTGCTGGTAGCCTCTGCTATGCCTCATCTCCATCTTGTGTCTCTCTCTAAGTACCTGCCGGCTAGCTCTCATATCCTTTTCCAATCGATCCAGCTTGTTTTTGTGCATACTGGTCAATTCTTGTCGCATTTTGTTATGCCTCTGGTGTGCGAGTTTCTTGACAGCCTTCCCCCGAAGGCCCTGCATGACGGACACATGCTCGTTGTGAAGCCTCAGACGATCAGCCTTTCTTACGCTGCTGAATTCTCGCATCTTTTTGCACAGTGCAGCTTCCAAGGCTGCTGCCTCTTTCTTGTGCTGGGATCTCTTGGTATCAGCGGCATGTGGCTGACACAATTCGCCTATGAGCAAAGGCTTCCGTTCAGCAGCCTTACTGCTCTCTAGCCTTCCTGGGGCTGCTCGATGAGGCAGTGCGAGCGCGTCGTAAAACATCGTTTCATTCACAGCGGTGGCTTCTCGCAGTTGTAGAGTCGTTCTTTGCTTGACCGGCCTCCAATGCACCACTGACGGCGGGGCGCTATGCCTGTCCAGCCAGTCATGCACATGATCTTCCGGCCAGACTTCGTATGTAAGATCGGACACTTTGGGATGAACTATCTCGATCCTGGTCACGGCTCGGTTGCCGAGTACGCCAGTCACAATCGGACCTTCGATACATTGGAAACTAGTGTTTCCTTCCGGGTGGAAGCGCTGGGGAGGCGGGTTTGACAGAACAGTGACTACCTCGCCTTGGCTGATGCGTAGAGCAAAAAGCGCCGAAGCTCCATGTATAAAATTGATCCACGCCGCCTGTGTTTTTTCCCTCTGCGGGCAAAGTTCGCTCTTCGGATTCATATACTCTCCCATGGCAGTGGTCAGGGTCTGCATACCATGACAATCCGCCCATTTCTGTGCCGCTTCTCGTGTCATACCAGTCCAAAGGACCTGGCGGCCCAGCGCACAAGAGCTTTTCAATTGAGACCATACGGAGCGAATTTCGGCCGATGTGAGATTGGTCTCGATGAAGTGCCGCAATGGCTGCGGCCATCGTTGGGCCGACTCGAACACGACTGAGAGAGAGTCAGACTCAGACGCGCGGCTCGGAGCATTACTCTCTTCTTTCCTGTTCATGATGATTCTGCTTACGAGCTCAATGATTATAGAACTTGCAGATCGTGGCGGCCTCTGTCTGTGGCGGACATTAGAGCAAAGTTCACGTGAGTCTTACCAAAATACAACCCGCCACTGGAATGCGTTCGCTCACATGCGATCTCAATGCGGCGAGAACTTTAGCCACTAGCATGCCACACCAGAATGATTTGGTCAAAAAAAAGTTCATCTCTTCAGCACAGTGGTGTGGGCCATCTTGCTTTGCAACGTGATATACTGCCGTGGGCATTGTTGACTATGCCCGAAGCATCGATACCACACAGCGGGGTAATGTGGCGATAACCGATCGCGCTATCGTGAAGTTCAGCGTCTGCAACTTGACGGGATAAGTTTTTGGCCTGGTGTCCCGACCCTGCCCGCGCCAAACCCGCCGTTTGCCAATCTATGGATGGGCGAAATGCCAGACGCCGAATTATAGTCTGCGCATGCACACATTTTCAAACCCCAACGGACTGACCCCTGCCGAGTTTGCGCCGCGCT
This sequence comes from Akanthomyces muscarius, assembly GCF_028009165.1. Lineage (NCBI taxonomy): Eukaryota > Fungi > Ascomycota > Sordariomycetes > Hypocreales > Cordycipitaceae > Akanthomyces > Akanthomyces muscarius. The sequence goes on along the minus strand of NC_079243.1, from coordinate 628,439 downwards.
GCTAGCTTCTGGGATCACGTTTGATAGTGTTCCTTTTCGCCTGTACGTGCATGTGGCTATTGAATGCTTCAGCATAGAGGAGCTGGGGTGGGTGGAAAGAAGAAGGTCGGGTTCCAGCAGTGACCAAGGCCTGCCAAACGCCCTCAGCAGGCCTCCAGCACCTAACAAGTCTATACGCGCCATTTCGGCTACCCTTCGCACCTTGATGCCAACAGGTCAGCGGATTATGAATAGATGCTTGACCCCGTTGCGCTTGTGTCCTCATATTCGTGTAGTACGCGTCACTCTGATCCAGGGCCTAGTGCGAACCTACGACACCGAGAGCTAGCGCAGTGCGGGCAGGGCGGTCGCAAATGGCTTTCGTCTGAGACGCCTGAAGGCATAGTCGCCCGCACACCCAGGAGATACGGTCTTCAACTATGCGTTTTCTGGTGATTAAAAACCTGCCAGGCGGATGCTGAGGCCCAACTCTTATGTCGGCATGGACAAGACTGAATCATGCAAAGTCTGGCTGAGCTCTCATCTGTTATAAGCGGACAAAACATGCAAACGAGCCAGTTAGACACAGTTCGCACGGCACGACCTTCTCTAGCCGGAACCATTGAGTCCAGCGAGTCCGCATCGAGGGTTCTTCACCGCCTGGCAGATCATACTAAAAAGGCATTCGCCGACTTTAATGAGATACAACCCCCACAGGTCCTCCATGACCAGATCGTGGCTCAGCTCAACAGCGTCTTGCAACAATGCTTTAAGCGCCTTCACGAGCAGCGACCGGAAGACGCTGGTAGCATCGAAAACGAGATTATTCACTACGCGGGTGAACGGAAATCGCTGGAGTTGAATGGCCTTAAGTACGCTGAGGACGCATGGAAGGAGCGGGTCGCGACTGTTTTCCAAGAGTTATCGGATCGGCTCGTGGCAACACTACCACCCCCATTCTTTCAGCAATCTCTTCAAAAGTTTAATGCAAGGACCTTGGAACCGTGCTTGCTCTATGATCCCGAGCAAGCTACCGAGGAGGTGCCGGACAGCGCCAGCCTCGGCACATGCCACGAGGTAAACAGCTTGTGCGGTTGATTACTAAAGGCAGCGCAGCTAACGAAAAATCTAGATCAACCGTCATTCTGTCTCGAACAGTGGCCAGGCTGGACTGCTGCACGAAGCAGAGGAGTCTGCCTACCGAAAACGTGAATGGTACGATCAGGAGGAGCAGGTAGGGCCGAATAAAAAGAGGAGGAGATCGACCGCCGCCGCCTCTCTATGTGAACAACATTTAGACGGTGAGGAGGGTAGCTCCGCTGTTGTACACCGGACAGGGCCGTCGAGACCAGTACCTCATCTCGCGAGGAGGGGGCGCATGGTGAGCAAGATGGCACTCACGGCACTGTCGTGCTCAAGATCATCGACTCGGATGGCTCCCATAAAGGCGAACTCCAGCAAGTCGGCACATGGGGTGCAAAACGTGTGGACAGAGTCCTGCAGAACCCAGTCAAGCGTCCAGTCCAGCTACGTCAAGGTCGTAATTTCACCCAGGACCATCTCATCGGCATCTGCGAGAATGGCGTCAAGATTGTTTCATGTATGATACAAGCATCTGGGGAAGTGATGGAACAAGCCTGCACGTATTGCGAAAAGAAGAACCAAGGTCCATTCGAACAATGCATTATGGTCGACGACGACCTATTCCGTCGTTGTGGAAACTGCGAATCGGTACGTGGACGCTGCCAGGGTGCCTCCACCACTTTCGAGACAGCGGGGGCTTCTACGGTGGAAGAGGAGCTCGGCCTTGCACTTGATGAAGCAACTTCAAGCCCCGAGAAGCCATCTACTACGCAGGCACGGTCCGCTACACCAATAGAGGAGACGCATGACATCTCTAGTAGTGCATTGGGAGGCAAAATTGTCCGAACTACACCGACACCAATCGCGATGGCCGAAGCCGCTATCGTAATGGCTGATAGGCACTGGAGGATCCATCAAATCAAAACAGACCGTTTGAGGGAGCTCATAGAGCCACGGGTCCGTACAAGCACACGGCGGCCCCTACATTCGCGCCCGGGCGCGAATGTAGGGGCCGCCTCTTGGAGGAAGCCGATTACATAAGGTACCCGTGTGCTTGTACGGACCCGTGGCTCTAACTAACTTATGAGCTCCCACCGTTTGACCAGTGCTGACTCATCCGCACAGCCCCAGTGCTGGCTCGCGGCGGGTAGACGTCTTATATAAGGAGTTTTCAGCTTCATGGAGTGGAGACAAGCAAAACATGATCATGATTCCAGCGTCGATCTAGAGGACATCGCTACAGTGCGGGCCAGTGTGCAAGCATGGCGAGCTCGTCTCATTATAAAGGAACGTATCGCAGTTGGACAGCGTAAGCCGTCGAGAGCAGATGTTATGGTTGTCTTTGAAGGTCGGGAGACTACCAAGCGTTTTTTGCAATTTTGTGTCGTTGAACACATACCAATTTCATATGAAGAGCCGTAAGTTCAAGTGGAGCCTTAACCTACTTAAGTCTCCGGCATTCTCTTGGCTAATTTGCGGTCGGCAGGTCGGCAATGGTTACCGAGTGGCGGAACATGAAGCTGTCAATACCTTGACAGACGGCGGCTGACCGAAGGGTTGTGCGATTGGGATCGTTGTTTTAAGGGCGAGGGACTTCACAGAAACCTTTTCAAGACACGGCCGACTCGGAAGCAAACGCCATGGACCAGAGGTCATGCCACACAAACCCCGAACCACCGCGACGGGACGCGACAGAAGTAATTCCGCTATTTTCAAGGGTTTGTTGATTTAAAAAATACCGAAAGCAACGATCAGCTCCGTGTACTCTCTAGCCATGTGTTCTGGATACGTGCCAGGCTTAGAATTTAGCCAATGAATTCCTGTAGCGTCTCTGTTCGGTGCCTGGTAGTAGCCTTCGATTGCCTGTGGCAATCCAAACCGGCATTATGTGCTCACAAGTCCTTCGGATATCGGTATTCTAGAATGAAGCCCATGTGCGTCTTCCCAATACCGCCACAGCCCCTGCGAACTTGAGACAGGAAGACTTGCAAGAATTTGACTGGACTTGTAGCGAAGCAGCTCGACGGGCTGTAAAAGATGCTGTTTGCGTCAATACACTCTTTTTGTTGTTCGTGAATACCCGATATGTTAATGCCAAAATAATAGCAGACGCGAACACATTCTGCAAACGAGCTGAAGTAAAGCTCGCCAGCAAATACGGTTAATTCGGTAATAAGTTGTGGTGGGACGGCCAAAGCCGGTTGCTCTGGCACAGTGTACAGGTCTAAGCCATCCAAAGCATGGTAGCCTTTGTTGGGTCTGGGTGAGTACAGGCACAATGCAGCGTGCGCAGATTTTTGGATCGATGGCAACAGTTCCTGCGCTTCAAATGGACTGATGATGATCATCTTGTCAATTGCGCCCATCGACGACTGCAGCATGCTCAGCAAGACCCATTGCACTTGGCGTTGCGTGCAGTCTGAACCTCCGCCCTCGACAGTTATGGCAAAATCCCGAGATACATAGACATTGCGTGGGCATTTTTGTAAGTCCATACATTGTGCGGCAGCTGTTGTCGAGAGCGAAGTATATGCTGGCATATGTGCTGACGAGTTTGCCGCAATGAGTCCGGTGGCAACGAAAGCGATGATATCTGGGTGCAAGCAGTGGGCGGCAGGTTTTGCGGGAGGCGCCTTCTGAATCTGCCGCTCACGTTCAACTTCCGGCGAGAGCTCACGCTCTTGTTCCTCACTCAGCGCCGCCGAGAACTGATCCATCCGCTTGAACACACGGAACCGCTGGCTGATGGGATCGTCCTCTGCCAGCGGCGCGACCGCGGTGCGGGGCTGATAGCGATCGCGTATGGACATGGCCTCCTCTTCCAAAAGTCTGCGGGCGTGCGCCTCGGTCATCCGAACCGCACCGTCTTCAGTCTGCGCGTCTTCCCAGATCTTTCTCTGCCAGCCATGCCGCCGTCCCTGCGCAGCCCACAGAGGGACGCTGCGTGCTGCATCTTCCCACGTGCCTCGGATTACCCACAACAGAATGTCTGCGACGGTGGGGTTGTCCGTGTTCATCTTGGAGCAAATCTCACTTGGGACGCAAAAGACGACAGACTGCCCGTGGCCTAGCCTTCTCATCCGCATACAGGCTAGCAACTGGTTAGCACAGATCTGTCTCACCGCTGCGCTCGACCTTACCTTGAACGAGCCTGTCTTTTGTTAAGTTCGCGCCGAGTGTAACGGCTGCTCGGTAGTATTGTGGTAGCACCAAGTCGATTCCGCGAGTGTGGGCTTCGTCCAGGAAAACGACGCAACTGCCAAGCTGGGTTGCAAATGGTGATGCGTGTAGCAGGGCAACATGCCCTTTCCGATCGAGGACGCAGATCTGGTCCTCTTTGTCAACAAAGACGGCTGCTTGTATCGCGTTATCATTCCTGAGCATTGACAGCCACTTCCGCGCGACGCTGATGTTGTCAAGTTCCAGAATCTGGGCGCCAACGTCTAGGATGACGCGAACGGGCGGGGTCATGCTTGTTACCATGGTAAGCAGCCGCTCCGCATCAGACAAATCGATGTCGCGTCGGTGTGGCGCAGGCACGGCAACATTTTCAGGTTGCAACAAGTACTCTAAAACCAGGGCGTTGGTGTGCACTTGCGCGTCGAGATCTATCTGACGCATCGACATGGGAAGCACAACGCGTGAGTCGTTCGTGCCGCTGAAGCCAGTCGTTGGATTGTCCTTCGTGGCTGCTATGTCCCACCCCGACGCCGAAAGTTTGTGAGGAAATTCCTTCATCTCTTTCGCGAAGACGAGATGCGCCAAGAAATAGTCAATGACGCTCTTGGCATACCGCAAACAAGGGAACAAGTCGCTTACACAAGACTGACGGTCCTCTAAATTGATGCTCACAAGCTGATGGAGTGAAGAGGGTAAATCCTCTGCGTCTTTGACCCAATCTTGATACTCCACATCTGCCTGGTCGGAAACCTGCAGATGGCTTATACTTAGGACCAAATCATCGTCCGAGAGCCCCTCATAATAATAGCTGAGCGAGGTAAACGCAATGACTACATCTGGGTGACTAAAGTCTGATCTATCAGAAGGAAGATCTTTGGCACGAAACGGCACGGCCATCCGTGTCGGGCGCTGCCGAAGGGGATCAAGACCGTAATCCACCCTCCAACGCTTCTTTTCGAGAATGAACGATAAGATGCCTAGCGCCATGAGACCTCGCAGCAACAGCAGCGTATCTCTTGTTTCATCGGTCATGAATCCGCTGTGCAGTTCCACGTAATCACGTTCATCTTGTGCCAGGTGCGGTTTGCTAATGTAGAGGCATACCGCGGCCCGGACCGCCTCAGACTGGTGCGCAATCGAAAACCCACTCAGCCCCTTCTTGCAGATGCTCTCAGCAACGTGACAAGACAGCTCAACAAAAGCCTCGTATTGTAAAATACGTGTTCGGGGAAAGGAGCCACGGTGTCCAGGATATACTTCTACTCCCTCTGGGAAGCGTGCCTGTACTGCCGGGATGCATCTCTTAACCACATCGAGCACTTCGGAGATAACAATCCAACGGGCCGGTGCATGGTCGATGGAGCGCTGCGTGCCCATAGTGTAGACGAGCTCGTATTTGACGCTGAGAATTTCGTCGCTTTCATCTATGATGTCGCGAGAGTTTCGTTGGAGAAATTGCAAGGTTTCTAACATGAGGCGTCCTTCAATCGCGCCGGATATTTGTTTCTCTATCGTCATCAGTTGGAAAGAGAGTATATGCTCCGGCTGGACTAGGAGGACGCCGCCCGTGGCCATGCAGTGGCTATAGAGACGCTGGATGACCTCCATGCTGGCGCCGTCTACCCGAACTGACCGGGAAAAGGGCATGAGGTAGATGCGTCGATCTAGCAGGCGTCCAAGCTTTGCCACCAGCATTGAAAACATCTGCTTGGCTTGCGGCTTGGCGACTATGACGCGCGTCAGCCGGGTCCCGTCGGCCAGAGCGGAGGCGAGCATCGGCACTATCACGGAAGACTTCCCGCCGCCCATGATCAGCTGCATGATTTCGTTTTGGCCCGATGCCGGCGCACTCATGTGCTGTGCCATTCGGTGCTGGACCTCTCGTATGAGAATATTATTCTCCACCTCCAGCAGCAGCCACTCGGGGTGATCTCCCGGGCTCCAACTCTTATGTCCTGGATTTTGGATCTCCGCAATCAACTTGGCTCTATCATCGCATGAGTTGGACAACCGGCGCGCTTGCTGCAAGGAGGTGATCGCCCGACCGTACTCTATAATGCAATCCTTCCATCCTAAAGGCAGTGCTCGCCACCGACTGTGTGACAACTGTCGGAGAAAGAACGCCGGTGAGATCCTAGGCCATTGCTGAATGCTTGCTTCTGCATCTGCCTGAGGCGCGCGAATCGACTGCAGCATTACGTCGTACACCCTGTCGACGCGGGCTTGCGCATTCTCTCTCCATGCAGCCACTGCTTTTTCCAGCGTCGCATCGTGCGCATTATCCATCAACTCCCATCTTGTATCGCAGTTCCGTGCCGATCGGCAACTAGATTTTAGATTTCTGACGTACTCCTTTTCGTACGGGCAACCTGCGATAGCCTCCAGGCGAGCGACGAGGGACATCACGGCAGGTTCTGTTTTTCCAGACACGACGCGAGGATGCAAGTGCGACCGTAGATCAAGTGATTGGAATGGCTCCAGAGTTGGAGCAGCATGACCAAAAATGGCAGAGGAGTTGACGAAGCGCTGTCGTCCTTCTTGCGCCCATTTTTCCACTGCGCAGCAGGGAGAATCCATCTGTTGCGGCAATGTGTCACGATTTATCTGGCGTGCTATTTCTTCGAGGTACTGCCGGAATCGATGGTTGTCATACCAATTTTTAAAGAGCCCTTTTGCAGTGCTCATCACCTGTGACATGTTGAAATATGCTTCCGCTGCCAATGTCGTCGGCAAGTGCGGCACTTCGCATAACCACTGGCGCTTCAGCCGCTCTTGGATATCTTCACAAAACGGGGCCGCAGCTTTTTCCAACTGCTTCAGCTGCCTCCGTCTAAAAGTTTCGTAGCTTTCTTGATGATGCTGTACGATGTGAAGAGGCGGACAATGTTCAATGGGGTGTGCCGCAGCACGAATCGCGGCGCGAAGCTCGTTTTCATCGACTTCGAACCCTCGTCCGATGTCGAATCTGTAGGCTGTGGGTAACGTAATGGAAGCCATTGAAGGGTTGTTGTGGAAGCCAGCGAGGATCTGCAGAACTGTCATATCAGAATGTTCTGAGAATGCCAGCGTCGCAAGCCACATAGCGATGTCGCTGCCATTCACCGAGGTTCCACCATGGCTCAGATAGTGATGGATGCTGAGCCAGTCTTCAGAGATAAATTCTTTTGACTCAATGAACCATTCAGCGTCATATTCTAACTTCGTGCGCGGGGTATCTGTCTGGCGGGCGACGTGTGAATCCTGCAGGTACTTCCACATGTGTGCCACGAGATCCGGTCTTATCTCGCTGCACGGCTGTGCGCGGGCACGCAGTAAAGCCCTTGTGATTTCGAACGTGCGCTTCGCTGCGAGAGAATCTTGCCACTGGCCCCGTCCGGCGTAGCAACGATCCTTATCTGTGTTAAAACCTTCTGCTCCAAATCCAGAAATGCGAACCGTCGACGACCGATTCACGTCCCGGTCCAGCAAGTTATGGTCCATAGCAGGTAAACGTGGCGTGAACGTGTGTTGCGCTGTATTAAATATCTGTAAAGAGTCATGTCTGTTGAAGAGCGCCTGAACTTCAGCATAGTAGCTGTTGTGCTGAGCGAGAAATCCCAAGTTCGTCGACCAGTCCACTACCTGCATGCAGCGCTCACTTTCCGGGTAGTAGCGCCTGGCCGGTGTCAGCTTGGCAATATTGTGCAAATGCCCCATGGATTCCACAGATAGCGCAGCAAAAGAGTGCACGGCAGCTGAATTCAAAATAGATAGCGCCTGCTCCGTTCCTGTTCGATGCGTCAATGGGTCGGGCAAGCAGAACGAAGTCACGGCATGCAGGTAGCACTGATACAGCATACTCTCATGGCTGCCACAGTCTTGAAGACTTCCGAGCAGTGTATCAATCTCATAAGCCTCCACACGTGTCATCGTACTTTTGCTGATTTTCACTTGGACATGTCCGCGCGAACGTGCGAAGCTCACTACGCCGTTGGGCACAAGCACTGTTCGTTGCGAGTCTTTCCCGCCGCTTCTCAACACGAGTTTATTCTCCAGGCCGCTGAATGTGCCCAAGGATTGCTCCGCATCGACAAACATGCCGCGATACTGCTGCGAATCGAGCCTGCAGGTATCCAACCGCAGAGAGAACTCCAGTTGTAGCCTCGGAATATGGAGCTCGAGGTCGGAGGGGGTCCGTAGAATGCAATGCATATACAAAGGATTTTCCAGCGGCTCTAGCGGTTTGGATACCAGTCTTGCGGTCTTGCTCTGGACTGGTAGTAACAGGCAACCGTCCTTCTGCAGTTGCCAGGTATTGTCGCGGCAAGACGGAGCCAAAATCCACTTGGGGCTTGACGCCATCCAAGGATTCACGCGGTGACGGAATTCAATAGCGCCAACAGCCACATCATACCAGTGCACGTTGTCCTGAACTGTCTGAACGGGGTAGTAACCATCCAGGAGCCGGCGCGGAACCAACTCATAACAACGGTCACCTTTTGATGCTCGAAGCAGAAGGTCTTTGCCAGCCATCCCAAAATGTAAGGTGTGGCCATGAAAAGTAGTTTTGGCCGAGAAACGCATGCCGGGCAGTGCACTCGGCATGACGTCTATCACCGAATGGCCAAATAGCTCGAGGTACGATGGGTGCCCAACGTATTCATCAGGAAGGCGGCCAAGGGGCGCTCCGTTCACGCGTAAATCCCCGTCCAGTAGGTTGAAATGCACTTGGACTGTTTCGGCAGTGCCTTCATTTGTCGCATGCGTGGTCAACCAGTAGTCATGAGTTGGCAGTGGCTGCCAACTTCCCGCAGCTTGGTATGCCGGCCACGAGAATCGGATGGCGTTGTCCAAAGCCGCCGAAGACTTTTGCACTATCTGCTTGGAGACTAGACTGTAGCTGCGATGTAACAATTTCTGTACGCGACGTTGAAGCACGCGTATGAATGGGGCGCTAACATCAATAGCCTGCTGACCTTCCCTGATGACAATGGCGCATCGGATGAAGATTGTTGCGTTCTTGTGTGAGGACAGCATGCTAGCCAGAGTTTCCTGGTCCAAGTCAAAGGCAGCGCAGCATATCATTGCGACGACTGTCCCCCTGGCACGATGAGCAGCCCTTACTCCCTCGTTCGTTGCGTGGCTTGTCTTCTCCTGTAAATTGCCGAGCCAATCCAACGCCACAGCTCTACACCTGTCCAAAAATAGAAGGCAGCGGGCCCTGGTCTGTAAGTCGGACGTGAGAGTGCTTAGGCGACAGCCCAGGCAGACCAAGGTGTTGATTGCATGTGAGGCCTGCCAATTCGACTTGATGTGTTGCAGTTGAATATCCAAACCTCTGAGGAGCCCAGACGTAAACTGGTCATCTTCTATCACGGCGTGGCTCTCCCTGCATCCGGGCGCATCGCCGCGCGGCCCCGCCTGCAGTAAGCACTGGAGCACAGTGAGCAAACTTTCGACTTTCTTGAAGTCCACGGCCGGTGCGTGGAGCTGCAGAAGAATGTTTTGCCACTGGATTCTGTTGCCGAGGGGCAATGTGCACAGCGCCGTATACTCCTGCAGCGTGAAGTGGCCGGGGCACGCGGACTGCGACGCAATGGCGGTGTTTGGGGTTGGCCCGCTAGGGTATTCAGCTGGACGGTACAGAAACTTCTGCAAGGAATCGGACGCAGGCGGCATGGCATACATGCACATAGCCTCCATTCGACCGGCGAAGCGTACCGCGTCGACAAAGTAGTCTGTGCACCTATCATGATAGGCATACCGCAGCCCGTTCACGAGGCAGACGTCATACTCAGATGTTGCACTGGTGACATACCTGCCGTGACGGTGTGTCACTCCATGGGGCTTGGTCCCAGAAAGCAGGCGGCTGCGTTGGGTGGCCGAAAACGAGACGAAGTAGGTGGACAAACCTCGGTAGTCCTGCAGGAGATATTGGGTCTGCGCTGTGGTTTCCGTGCTATAGGATCCTTGCATGACGTCAAGTCTGAGAAAAAGGGTCACGTCTCGCCAGTGGCCAAACGAGGGAGGAACCTCCAACTCAAAGACTGTCGATTGTGCTTCAAGTTCATTCCGCGGAAGCGGCCACTCATAGATCTCAATCTTGATTGATCCTGCATCACGCAGGTATCTGCATTTTTGGCAAGATTCTTCGACATGCTGCGCCTCCATTGTTTGTGACGTGCGAACATATACGATGGTGTTGTTGTGGCTCGTATTGCTGTGCATGTTCATGAGGTTTTGATACCTATCTTTGCACGCGCGAAGCTCCGCAAGTTTTGCATTACGCAGCGCGCTTGCCGATGATTCTATGCTCGCCATCAAGTCTCTGTGCTTCTGGGATTTTTGGAACCACCGGACGGCGAAGCAGTCTAGTGTCCCAAACGCAGTGTAAACACCAGTGGAAGCTCGCGTCGCCCGCTGCGATCGATGGTGGAGATACGTCTCTATCGTCTCCAGACGTTTCATATCTATCTTCAACGGCAGTAACAGAGCCTCAAGCAGGCGTGGAGGCACGCCTGGATCGTATTCGGCCAGCAGCGAACAGTGGTACACGGCCGCTTTGTCACACGCCACCCAGAGCTCGAGGAGAGTCAGCATCATGGTAGACATGCACTCAGGGTTGCGGCAGTAGAGCCGCTTCATCTTGGCATGGTAATCACGTATCGCGGCCGCGAGCGACTCGCAGACATGTTCATCTGACATATGCTCAGCAAGCCAGGTGTCGAGATGGCAGGCGACCCAACTCTCAAAAGACAGGAGGTCGAAAGCTTCAGAGCCTTCATCGCTGCGCTGGAGGTCCGGCAGCTCATTCGGTGAGTACTGCGTCATGACCATCTTTGGTTTGAAGTCAACCACGTCGGGCACGCTCGTGCGCTCGCCGCAAGCGCGAACGAAATCGTCCAGTTCAGGTATAGCGACGCTAGCATCACCTTTCCAATCTGCCCCTGCAAGCGCAGTCAGTTCTACATGGACAGCATCCTGCTCCTGTATAGACTGCCATCTTTTCTGCAAGGCATCGATTGTTGTGCGCATGGCTTTCTGAGCGTGTCTGCGAACGCTAGCATCACCGACGTGTTTGCAATGGCGTCTGTGCACTTTTGCATACATGGAATAAAGCAGATCACTATCAAGATCACAGTGCGTGGCGTTGCGCAGCAAGTCCGCCAGAAAAAACAGCATAAAGTCCTTATACAGACAGGCACGGTTCGGCGCCATCTGGCCCCGAGAAAGACTCAGCTGCAAGGCCACACGAATCAACAGCCAGGTTGGCGATCGCCTCCAGGGTAGCAAGCTGCTTCGGTACACAACATCCTCGCGGGTGTTTTTCCAGATCGCCTTAGTGCGCGCAGGTTCGCCGCGCGCTAACAGAAATGTGACCAAAAAAGTCGTCACAATCTTGGGGTCCGTAGTGTCTCTCTCCTCATCATGCATCTGCGTCGCTTTTCTGGCCCGCGGCTTCGTGCCTGGCACAGATTGCACGCTGAGCTTAAATAGCGTAGTAGCCAGTGTAGCACACAGGCCGTCGTCAAACGCGTCAAGTGGCAACGCTACACCAGAGGCTGGGAAGGACCGTCTTAAGCGCCCATTCACACTCACGACGTTCTCGTTCGGCGGGGACAGCTCGAACACCTCGCAGTTGACGTGGCCGGCGGCTTTTGTGAAAATGACACCCGCGTTCTGCGCGACAACATGCAGTGGAATGGAGGTCCCTAGATGAAGGTCAGAAGCGTGGCAGACTGCTTTCCCAGCGCAGCTTACCTTCTCTGCTTTTGCTCAACTGCTGCAAGGCGTTCCGGAGACTGTCCTCTCGGACTGCATACGATGCCCCGACTTCGTGGACAGAAGTCATATTTTCCATCATGGTAATGGCTGTCTGCACCGCGCTCTGTGTGGTTGTGCTCGAAAACAGGCGAAGCGACCTGAGCGCAGCATCTGCCAACGCGCCATCCTGGGTCGGCTCTGCGTCGCTTTTGGTGGGAAGTTTGGGTGGAAGAAATACATGATGCGCCATGTATAGGACATCTTCCTTGGATAACTGCTTGCATGCCATAGTTCTTTTTCATCCGCGCAAAAATTTACACGTAGAGCTGCATCTAAGCTGCTCGCGCCTGGAGGCAACCTCATATATCGAGTCCGCGCGACAGCTGCTGGGCCGAAAGGGATGCGGAACGGATCCACCAGATAAAGGATTGACGTGAAAATGGCCATCGGCACGCCGCGAGCTATCTTCATGTCGCTCTCTGGCCTTCCATGACGCCATGAACCTTAATTGTGTGTCATCGTGCTATCGCACTACACGGAAGCTAGATTGGAGCGACACAATGTAGCCCATCTTTTCCATAACCAGCAGATATTGGTCGCATAGGGATCGGCCGGCATCGCGGCATGTTGCTGCGTCTTCGCGTTGCACCCGTGCGCCAGCGCCGCCGACGAGCTCGATGACGAGTGGTGGGAGATAAGACTCTCGATGTGAGCTTGTAAGTGTCGCTCGTGCCCGCTTGTACTCTCAAACTGCCTTCACCCGCAGGGCCCTGGGAGTTAACAGTGGTCACCCTCAGCTACCTCATGGCAGGGGTTTGCATCCTGGCCGGTACTTGGCCGCAAGGGTCTGCCCGCCCCAGTATAGTCATCCAAGGCATCATGCTCTTTGTGCAGCCTCACGCAAAGGGGGGCTGTCTTTATATGTACCTTTTACGTGCTATTTTTAGGCGGTTCGAAACTGGGCTGGTTCCTGACTGGCTGCAACCCAGCTAGTACACTAACAGTGATCCGAATAGCGCCAGCAGATTCGTCACCTGCAATGGCCCTGCTAGCTAAAGATTTAGCGCAGCAGTACCCGGTGTGTTATGCATCCACAAGCAATCTCGCAGCATGCGTTCTTAAATCTTAGATCGATACAGATGTAGTCTAAGCGTCCACACTATTAGAAACTAAATACTGTTCAGCTCAACTTCAACGATTGTTTTTTTTTTTTCATTTCTATTTTTTTTTTGGACAAAATCATCGCATAATCACGGCGATGTGGGCAGGAGACGATGAATTAGCCATGGAAACCCATGGAAATCGATAGAAGCTAGTGTAGAGGCCACGGTGTCCATTGGCTGGCTCCGGTCACTGGTTTGGTCGGTGGAACTGCGCTTCCCTGTGCTGAAGCAGGTACTTGCTGTGCCAGGGAATATCGGTTCTTTGTGAATCTACAGGAACATTTCTACAGTACGTCTGCTCCACAGATACATGGGAACACGGCGTGTTGGCTGAAAATACGATAATTTGAGGTCGTTTACAACGAAGCGTTTGGAGAATGTACTGGGTAGGATGGTAAGTTTGGCACCTAGGCAAGCCACTCCCCATACTTCCAAGCAAGGATCGTAAGGCGAAGTAAAACTTTGGTCCCTGACCCAGTAGAGGGTTTCTTCGACAGGCCCTGCGCCGACTCGGGATGCCACACTGTGTCTGGCACGGTGACTCATGCTGGTGACCATACCCCCCCGCTGCTGAAAAGAGATCCAGAGAACGAAAGAGTTGGGGGGACAAGGGTGTTTGGAAGAATTACGCTAATCGGTGGTGATGTTCAGGACCCTGCCAACTTCAGCTGTAAACTAATAATGGCTCCAGAAGCTCGATGTGGGAGTCAAATTGACGACATCGTGCCTATAATATTGACAGAAAATCGACGTATTATTTTTAACCCTGCCAGCACGAGCGTGAAGATGTACCTCTTACGGACTTCTTGACCGTTACCAGACACTGATAGTGGAGCAGCTCGTGGGGAGAAGCTCTGCTAGGGTAAAGGCTGCCTCCCACAACCACTGATATGGTGGTATCCCCGATTCTTCGAAATACCCTTGCCCCCCCAACTCCCTGGTTCCCAAGAGCTTGCTCTTTTTAGCTGCCTAGCAAGCAGCGTACAAACTTCTATGCTGTAACTAGGAAACTAGCCCTTCAGCAAATATGCCAGCAGCTGTGCCCTACTGTATTTGTCGGCTCTGAATTGTTTTCTTTTGCTGGTCCTGCTGGACCTTGTTATGCCAGCGCCATGTCCCATGCGTCTCATTCTCTTTGCTCCTGTAGTTCATAATGCCAGACACCGTGTGGGATCGCAAGTCGGCGCATGATCCACCCTGTCCCAAATCTCAACCTAGCCCATTGACGTTGGTTGAGGCGTGGCTCAGCTCAGAGTGACTCGGCCCACCACCATCTGATGTAACGGTTCGATCGGCAGACCGTTTCATGCACGACACTGGCAGAGTTGTCCCCGTGTAATTCCGTTGTAGTGAACGATATGCCAATACAGGTACCAGGCCGTTCTGTACCCAGAAGGTAGGTAGACTCCTAGTCTCGTCTCCCCACCAATGCACCCGCCACGGCGGCCTGCTGGTACAAGGCATGGCAAGTGACGAAAATAAACTCATGCGTACCGATATAGATCGGCATCTAGCTTGGAATGGATATTTTGAGCATAGGTACAATAAAATAAAAAGTAGCAAGTTGATTTTCGACTTCTATCCATTGCCCGGTGCTATTGGATCTCATTGTAGCTGCGCACTTGCCACAAGGGTATCTTTCGTCCTAGCCAACTGGTACCTAACCATGAACCTCTAAATCTGGCGCTGACGGGGGTTTACGCCACAGAAGGCACCCGCGCCGAAGTATCGTCCTTTCGTGGCCAGCACCAGGCTACAGCAATTTTGCTAGAGGATATTTTTGGCAAACCGAATTCTTCGATAAACCCTTGCCCCCCAGCTCGAAAAAGCCTCTGTCCCCAGGAGGTTCCCTTTCCTGGGTACTTCTGCTTGATGTACGTTACAGCACCACCACCTTGGCTTGGTGCACGAGGAGCGATCTCTCCCACCTTACTGTCAGCATCCCACCGCCAAACGTCAAGGCAGCCTAGGAGGTACATTCGACCAGCGATTAATGAGCTTTGAAGCGTAAAGGAGCTGTTACAGTTACTGACTACTCGGCATCAACTTGTGCATTAGAGAGCGGTCGCTTTGGAAGGCAATGGCCGTGAAAGGTTAATGTCTCGGAGCTTCAAGCTCGTGCTGGTAGACTCAGATTATGATCCAAACCTGGCGTTGCGGCAATCTTGGCTAAAAATAATACTCAACATGTCGATTTTCTGTCAATGTTATACGCACGATGTCGTCAATTTGACTCCCACATCGAGCTTCTGGAGCCATTATTACTTACAGCTGAAGTCGGCAGGATCTGAACATCACCACCGATTAGCATAATTCTTCGAAATACCCTTGTCCCCCCAACTCTTTCGTTCTCTGGATCTCTTTTCAGCAGCGGGGTATGGTCACCAGCATGAGTCACCGTGCCAGACACAGTGTGGCATCCCTCGGTCGGCGCAGTTCCACCGACCAAACCAGTGACCGCAGCCAGCCAATGGACACTACGCGAATCTGAGTCTTTGCAGCACACTCAGCCCAGATATACCAGCGGAATGGGGTACTGATCCACGCGACGAAGCTAGACTCACCAGCACTCTGCCATCAGTTCACGGCCGGCCCGCACCACTCCTGGTCACACGCCCCCCATTTTTTTGTTAGCACATGCGTGAACATGCATTTGTTATATTCTAGCATCTGCCCAGTGGTAAGCAGACACGAGCTGACACAACAGTATACATATGCATTTCTCAGGGCTGAGCTGACTTTGGCATACCTGAATTATCATGGTGACCATACTGTACATGTGGCCCCTCTGTCCTGAGCGTCTATGCCCGCCTGCTTGATTAATTAATACTGGTGGTGGCGGCAGGTTGGGGGGCGCGGGCGGGGGTTGGTAGCAGCAGTGCGACAGCAGGCTGCCCACGGTCGCCCGACTTGATTGAGCCCTCCTCTTTGTCTAGCCTTGTTTAACCCGTGACCCATCCTTGAGTGCACAATCATGGGCCGCCTCAAGGACCACATGATCGAGGATAAGCAGGAAGAGCGCGAGACTCTGGAAGACTCTCTCGACGATATTGAGGCATTTGGCGAGCGGTTCAAGTGGTATGTGGGGGGGAGCTCGAAATGCACCCTTTGGCGACAGCTGGCAGAGTAACCTATAGTCCTAATGAGGATTGTGACAGCTCCATCGTTGCCGCAAAATGAATAAACTTGGTCCGAACACCGGAGAATGCATGCATGGATGCAGCGTACCAGCAGCATGATTTCGCTGAATATGATCATCAGGAGACGCACACTCTGAAGCAGTTCGGGGCACATTCGAGCGGCTCAACCCAAGCGTGTGTACTTTCAATCTGTAGCAAATGTCATATCGCAAAAAGGCATTGCTGCATCGCCAGAAACTGTGCTATATCCCTGTATACTCTCCTGCGATGCTCCCGTGCTCGGCTGCTGCTCGAGTGATAGCGATTGTGGCTGCGCGAGGCAATCACAGACATGCATGCGGTCGGCCGCAAGACGGTCCGCTGAATCACTCTGCCACGTCACTCCTTTCCCGTACGTTTTTCTTCTCTTCCGTCGTCCCTGCTTCTCGTCCGTCAAAAAACACTGCTCTACAGAGAACTATCATCCAATACATCATGGCACAGATTCCCTATGACACGTAAGTTTACGAGATGGCAACAGCATCGGTGCTTTAGGCGGGGGCTAATGTATCAAGCAAACAGAATCCTGGTTACTAAGCCCTTTCGCTTTCTCGTTGGGCCGAAACAACAGGAATTTTTCATTCATACTTCGCTGCTTGCCTCCCAGTCTCAAGCACTCGATGCTCTTGTATATGGGCAGATGAAGGAGGCGGCTGATGGCTGTACGGTTTGGGAAAATGTCTCCGAAGATACATTCATCCGATTTGGTCAGTATGTATATACGAGAGACTATGATGGTGCCGCCCCCTTCGAACCACCCGCTTCACCGCCGCCGCCTCCGCCTGAGGAACCAGGTGAGGGAAGCGACGCCTCTCCTGCTGTTGTGGCTCTACCCGCCGAAGAGAACCTTCCGGATGACGACTTTTGGGGCTCATCAAAGCCTAAGAAGGATAAAAAGAAGAAGAAGGCTGTGTCGGAGTGGGATTGGGGAGTTCACCCCCCGCAGAGAGCAGAACAAGCGTGGGAGCACTTCACCACAGTACGCTCGTACCAATGCGCTACCCCCACCCCATCTCCTACTCTGGCGAACCTCAACAACAAAACAAAAGAATATGCAGAAGTGTTCCTCTCTCATGTACGAGTCCATATGATGGCCGACTACTACCTGATCCAGCCACTCGCCACATTGGCCCTCCACAAGTTGCATGAGATTCTCTGTAATTTTACACTGCACAAGAAAAGGATTCCTGATATCGTTGCTTTATTGCGCTTCTGTTATGAGGAGGATGAAAAGCCCGTTTTGCGAGAGCTGGTGAGTGCGTACGCTGCATGCCAGTTCAGGAAGCTGTGGACGAATATGGCATTCCGGGAGCTATTCGTTACGCACCCAGAGCTCTCGGTAGCAGTCGTGGCAAATCTTGTGGAAAGACTAGACTAATACGAAATGCTTATAACTGATTGAATGCAGCCAGCCAGTGAAGTCCTGTAGCGTCTCCGTCCGGTGCTTGGCTTTAGCCTTTGAATGCCTGTGGCAATACAAATTGTCGTCATGTGCTCACAGGTCCTTTGGACATCGATACTCTAGAAGGCAGCCCATGTATGTCTTTCCAATATTTCCGCAACCGAGTTTGAGAAAGGAAAATCTGTAAGAATTTGATTGACCCTGTAGCGAAACATCTCCACAGGCTAAGAAAGACGCCGCGTGCGTCAATGCCCTCTCTTTATTGGGGAATTCCCGATATGATAATGCTAGAATAATTCTGTAGCAGACACGAAGGAACTCTGCGATCGGGTCAAAGTAAAGCTGAGCAAAAAATACGTTTAAGTCGGTGATAAGTTGTGGTGGAAAGGCCAATGGGCTGAGGCGAGGGCTGCCGAGGTAGGTTTAGCTTTCTCGATATACCTCTGTACTTTGAGCTCTCCTAGTCCAATTCAGCGCTTTGTCCTTTAGACCAGCAGTTAGTGTTGCGTTTTGCCACAAGCGTTTCTCGACATCCAACAACTGTGGGTTAAAATTACGGTAGTATATAATAGCTATTGATAAATATACATCTAAACTCAAACAAGATTGCTGTCTTTTTATGGCATCCCGTCTTCCACAGACTACAATATTAATAATAGGCAGCGCGTGTCAGCTCCGGGAGGCTTCGTGTAGCGCAGGGAGGCTCACGGAGCTTCGCGTAACTGCGACGCAGGACTCCAGTGAAGTTCGTCCGATTGTACCAGTGGGGCCAAGCCATGAGTCCGCGGAGCCTGGGCATTCGGCACTAGTAGGCTGGTCGAGGAAGTGGTTTTCTTCACAGGTATAGCAGCAGCTGTTTGCACGAGAGTTGATGCGAATTCATTTGATCCCACTGCCCGACCAAGAGTCGAACTAGTCTAATGTTTATTGTCATAGAATAGTGCTGCGTCCACAACAACGTGGCCTAACGATTGACACGTTCTCAGCTTCTCAATCGAGCGCGAGTGCCAGCCACAGGTGGACTTGGAAATGTACTCTCAACTATGAGATTGCAATTCGTGGATTTAATGAAGTCTTGGTCCTAGACTTTTTTTGATACTACCGACTAATCTTTTTTTTCTTTACTCCTCTCTTTCTCTACGAAGTCTGCTGGTCTTTTCTTTACTACTGGGGATATACTTTGTGCTACCGATGCAGTCAGCCTCCTTGTCTCGAGAAAGACAAATATTTATGTTCTCACCAGAGTTCCAGCAGCCGGGGGGAAGCTTTGCTCCTCTGTAGAGCAATACACATAATGCCTATTTTTCCATCGCACAAGGACGTACATATCAGCGTCATAGAGCCGGCTTATTCTATTTGACCGCTTCATCAGGCCATTGTTGATCTGACAAAATTGTCCCTCGTTCTGTCTCTTTTCTGCACTGAACTCACAAGTGATTGTTCCATTGTGTGCCATTTTTGACAGTCTTGAACAGATTTCCTCGCCACGAGGTCATATACTTCTGCTACACAATGTCGCGAGCTAAATACTGATGTCCGGCTGCAACACGCTACCAGTACGCAACGGCACGAATAATTTGCGATGCCTAGACTGCCATTTCTTGTTCAGCGAAATTCAACGCGCTACATACATGTAGTACGGTACAATTCTACGACAACTTAAGCGGTGGTAGTGGCTTTGCGTTGTCAGTGCTTTGGCACATCCAGTTCTGGCTGTTGCGGTTGGCGGCTTTTGGGCTTGTCCTATTTCTGAGCTAGTGCCAGTTGATCTCTCGTAGCTTTTTGGTGTAACAAGATCAGCTTTTGGCGCCGCAGTACTGGGCAGTCTTACAAGACATTTTTGCTCAGAAATGAGCCATTGGCTGCGCTTTTATCGCTGTAGCCCTGTGTCTGGTGGATTGACTTGCTCTCATTAGCACTCGAGAACCAAGCATCATTAGACACAAACTCGACATCTTTCGTCCTACGTCCTGCACACTCGACCATACGTGTATCCGACTCGTTCGCAGTGTTACCATGAGCAATTACAATTTCAGATCGAATCGGCTAGAGAGGCTTCCTACAGAGATTATCCACGCTGTTGTCGAGTTTCTTGCGCCTTGGGACGTAAAAAGTCTATCATACACCAGCAGACGACTCAGACAAGCTTGTCTGCCGAGAATTTTTCGTCGCGTTAAGTTCGAGTTCTCCTTGACCGGTATTGAAAAATTGAAGGGTCTCCTGAAGTCGGATGTTCGCAATCATGTTCGGTCTTTTAGCTATGAAGTCACCGAACTGTTAAAGCCTGGTATGTTTGTGCAACCGCTCCCCGGGCTGCGATAACGCCGCTCATGACAACAGAAATACTAGACTTCGATTGTTTCAGGTCTGATGTCCTAACTCCTGACAAGTATGTGGATATAGCGAAAGACATGTACGACGAGGGTGACGACGCAGATGATTTCCCTTCGTACATGTCCGTGTATGAGACCGTGCACAATATTTGCAAGGAACAGCGAAGCATCATCGATGAGGGGGCTGACCTAATCCTGCCCTCTGTTTTCTGCGCGCTTCCACTGTTGAATGAGGTGGGACTAACCTTCTGCGAGGCGCCGCAAGCCGACGACTGCTTTCTGAATGACGATTTCCTCATTGAAGAAGATTACCATCAACACCATCTCCAAGTCGTCACGAGCGCCATTCAGACTGCTAGACAGCGAGGCGTTGCCATTCATACCATCAGCTTGTGTGGATTTGACCGTCCATATTCCCATACATGGGAAGAACCAGACTTCGCCGCCGTCTCGGAGACTCTAAGACGACTGATGGAGAGCATCAAGGTTTTACGTCTGCGCGAGTCTGACTGGGCTCTGGAACTGCTATCTGATCACGCACTTGGTCTTGACCAAATCGACATGTGTGAAGCGACCTTTGTCGATGCCGACTTGAGGACTTTTCTTGAAACTAACAAAAATACTATCCAATCGATTGGTTTTCACAGAGTGAGAATCTCTACACTGAGGTTCCATCCGAGTAGTACTTTGACTGCAAATATGCTCTGTAGTATGCTCGGTGTGGCGCCATCCACGCCGTGCCGAACAGTTTACTGCGGCTGTTTTCGACGGCGGAAGGAAGGATCGAGGTTGGTACTAGGCGTAAATAACAGGTCATGACTTGCAGCATCGAGAATTCTGCCATGAAGAGGTTTGACGAAATTTTGACATGGCAGTGGTTCCTCCACCAGCTGCGACCCGCCAATTCTGCATCCGTGGTACAGTTTGGGCGCAAGCCAGTGAGTCCGAGGGCCACAGGCTGGGGATATATCTATTCTATCGACGCAATCTTTTAGTACCTAGGCAGAAAATCCATCTAAAAGGCAGGTCTGAGGAATTCTTGAACACGATCGTGCAAAAATATCCGCAGATTTCGGTACGCAGAGCTGCGTTCTCGGGCACAGCAAGATAGGTTACTAATAACTCTCTACTTTTTCTGCAGTCTCTACAGACATGAAATAAAATATTAAAATAACATCACGGGATGGAAAATTATGAATTGCGGCCGTGACTGAGAATGCTGACTCCTGATGGAGATGAAGCTTGACCCTGCTTGTGCACCTGCCAGAAGGCAGCCCTGGGTTGCCTCTTTGCTGGGAAACTGGGGCGACTCAGTACACCACGAGTCCCTCCACCTTTACAAACGGCCAAACGCCACTCATCACTGCTGCGAGGCTTGGCTATGAAGAGATTCTTCATCTACTTATCAGCAGTGGAGTGGACGTGAATCGACAGACCGGACGCATCGCTGACTGGGATAGCCCAGCCGAATCAACCCATGTTGGGCCATCCGAGGGCTATCATTGGACTGCCCTTACTATGGAAGCATGGCATGGTCATGAAAATGTCGTAAGACGATTACTGAAATGCAAAGATATCGATACAAATTCTGTTTCACTACGTTCCGTGGCGCAAAGAAACAGACCGATCTCCGTATATACGATCAGGTCTTTTGGGTCAATGTTGGAAGGCGAAGATACCGATACTGAGGGAGGGAATGCTCTCTTCTGGGCGGTGAAACAAGGGCACAGCGGTTGCACTCTTGCTCTTTTACAGTCGCGCCGAGTAACACCAACAGCAGAGGCAATAGCCCAGTTGCGGCGCCTCAATTCTTTAAAACGGAGATTTGATTACGGAATTGAATGCATGCTAAGTCGTTGTGAAGGTGCTAATAGCGTGGAGGCGCGTGTAACTAAATTCAACGAAGTAATAGCTAGCGACTTTGAGAAACTCGGCGCTCGGTCGAGGAAGACGTCGCGTCGGGCTAGAAGAGCATGATGGACAGAGTCAGCGTTCTTTGCGAGAATAAAAGTTAGAGACGAGTTGGCAACAAACCACCTTACTATTGGCTACTTTCAGGACTACAGTCTCTGCTGGCAGAACCCTTACCTTCGGAATTCTGCCGTGAATGAGTGTCAACGAGAAAGGCGTACTTTGGGCCACGCCCAAGCGACAAACGTGTGACCCTAACTAGGCTTCGACTTTTGGCATAGGTATATTTTGCTACACGTCTGTCTTCCATCTTGCACTTCTGCTCCTCGATTTCCAGATCTCTTCCACTCTTGGAACTCTTCCACTTCTGGTCTCCCACTTTTGGATGCTCCTCACTTCTGAAAGCCTTCCACTTCTGCACCTCTTCCACTTCTGCACCTCTTCCACTTCTGCACCTCTTCCACTTCTGCACCTCTTCCACTTCTGGATCCTGTACCTCTGGCGCCTCAGAAAGTGCTTCTATATAACAAGCGTTGGGGAGTGGACAGTGTTATCCTCGAAGACGAGAAAACCTGCGACAGTCATGGCATATTTTCTAACTTTCGGTTCGCTGCCCATGTTAGGCCGCAAAAGCGTCGGAACAGACGACAACGGGCCGAGAAAGGATAAAGTAGCCTAAACAGGAACATCACTTCCCTCCCACAGTGGTGACAGCACATAGTAGAAGAAAAAGAAGGAAACGGGCGATGCGCAAGTCACAAGCGGATGAGACAAAAGACGCTAAGTGAACCATTTTGATTGAGGTCGCCAAGTGACCTCGCGACACTTATTTCGCGGACTTTTATAGCTGCACTAGCAGTGCCCTAATGCGCTCAGATGGACGACCACAGGAACAGGCTACTACGGTTTTCGTTTAGTATATAACATGTCTGGCCGTGTATCGGTCTTAAAAAATGCATCATTCCAAGCACAAGATGCGACCTGATAATTTAAGCGTTGCCTTTGGCGTTGCCACCTCTCTAGTTACCGCGACAACGACTGTAGCTTCGGCCACAACGATTGGGCGCTGGCAACCCCTGGAAAGCCAAATAGTCCTCGATCTGGAGGTTGTATATGGAAAGGATGTCACTGAATCATTTACGTCGTCGTGGAACCCGTGGGTGGATGATGTCGACTACATTTATCCGAACCTTACATACACTGTGCCATATCAAACCGCGCTTCCCACTGCTGCCATAGCTGCTTCTATTTTATGGTCGCCAACCTCCAATGACTTTTCGACGACAACGATGTACCTAAAGATTCCAAATAATGCCAGGTGGGAGCATTTTGCAGCGAATGTGGCAACTGCCACTTCGTCTGGCGCAATGCCAGCATTGACTGGAGCTTCTACGAAAGCCTTATCCCCCAATTTAACGTCCTTTGCTTCAACCTCCGCAGTAGAATCTACTTCAGGCAGTAGTTCAATCTTTACTCTCAACAGCGATCCATCCTCTACTCCAACCCCTACTTCAGGTTCTACATCCACCACCAGTCCAAAATTTGCTTCGACCTCTAGCTCAGCCTCTACTTCAATCTCTACTCCCACCTCTACTTCCAACACCAATTCAACTTCTGCTTCCACCAGCATCTCAACCTATACATCCATCACCAGAAGCTCTACTCCGATCACTACCTCCAACATCAACTCAGTCTCTGCTCTAACCTTGACTTCCACCACTACAAACTCTACTGCAACATCTACTTCATCCTCTGCTGTAGTCTCTGCTTCAGACACCAGTTCAGTCCCTACTCCCAGCTCCAATTCATCCTTTACTTCGGCCTCTACTTCAAATCCTACTTCCACCACTAGTTCAACCTCTATTTCGACCTCTACTCCAACTTCTATTTCCACCACCAGTACAATGTCTAGTTTGACCTCTACTCCAAACGCCAACTCAATCCTTACCCCAACCTCCACTTCAACCCCCACTTCAACCTCTACTCTAGTCTCTACTCCAGCCTCTACCTCAAATTCTGCGCCTAGTCCTCCCGCCAAGGACAAAAATGATTGTCATGGCGTTAGCGGCGACTATTGGGTTATGTCGCGGGATGTGGCCGTCGCCAGCGCCGAGACCTTTTGCAGGCAAGGTGATAAGGTAGTCAAGTATAACGAGGACTCCGTGAACGAGCTCGAATTGTCTGTTTTCAAAGCAGATGACGACACCAGAGGCCCCAAAGATGATCCCAACTGTCTGGGTCGCCTTCGAGATTCTGTCATCGATGGCTGCGATGGGGATGACTCCGAACAAAATCCGCACAACTATAAGTTTGGCTCCAAATTCACTTCCTCTGATGGTTGGGTCTATGAGATGAAAGCTCTTAGTAAGCAAGTCAACGAAGTCAGCTGCGACGTGTCTTACAGATTCTGGCACGACTTTTTCCAAATTCGCGGCAAGAACGTCCCAGACGCGAAGATTGGCATCAATGGTGAGGGACTGAAGAAAGAACTACGAGGCTGTGGTGTGATTACTAAGTGGAAATTCGAGCCAACACCACACGATGTGAAGTTTCAGTGGTACGCTCAGGGCCGTCTTCCCATGGGTACCAAAAGCTGCACTGGGAACGCTCTGGAGAGCGCCGGCGGCGCTGGCCGGGGTAACTGTGGGGGCCCGGGACGGCGGTCACACCTTGCCTGGCGACGGCGTGCTGCGACTGGTGTAGTGAGAACACGCGATAGTATCGATGACTGGCCGGGTTACGGCGAGGAGAGTGCTCATGTTTTTGGCAGCCTAGAGCAAGCGTAATAGCACTGATGTAAGCTGCCCTAAATTCAAATCAGCCTTCTTGACCCAAGCAATGCAGTCGAGCTACCAGTTACAAGCTGAGTAAGTGTTCTACCTAGGTTCTTCTAAGTGAGCCTAGTACCTATAGTAGAGGGTACCTCTGAATAGTTCTATATTTTCTTGTTTTGAAACTGTAGCGAATATATATGCATGTTCTCTCACCGCCTCCAAGACCAAGGACGCCTCGCCAGTCAAGTCACCAATGCCATCAGCGAGATTGTGAATATTCGAGAAGAGTCTGACGCTGCCAGTGCTATACTAAAGAATAGTCCCATCAACCGCAGTTAAAGGTTTTATCTAAGGCTGTGGTTGTCTGTTTACTACTATAACTTTGCGGTATTTAGGAGTCAGCTGTGGCACACTGCATACATCTTCGTGATAGATCGTCCGTAAGGGTCAGTCAGTAGCCCGAAAACATCATAATTGCTATTTATTCATTAGACATCATAATTAAGAGCAGCTCTTATACTCTACAGGATACAGTACTTGCTTCTTTCAAGCTTTGTCATGGCCCTACAGGCCTCGTCTCAACACATTCCGCAAACTTTCAGAGCAGATGGCGCAAATGCAAATTTGATCGGAACTCGTCAGGTCTTCCGACGAGACCATTGGATGTGTAGGCCTTTATGCTCTGCATTGAGGCGCCAGTAGCGAACGTGTGCTGATTGTCCAGTTGTTCATTGCCAAGGGAGCCTCTGGGATCCTCTGGCCACACATATAGCAAAGATGCTCTTTTAAGCCAAGGCGCGAATAAAATTAGTTGGGAGAAAGTTGCCTCTAGATCGATCATCGCGGAGGCCCTTTCGTCTAAATAATCGGATGGCAGCGATTTCTCAATTGCTGGAAGCAGTAGCGTGATATCTCAGACATAGTCGTGTTCACCATTTATGCTATTATATATAACTAACTATGACCGTATAATTTTTAAATCATTTTGAGATATACGGTTGTAGTAGTAGCTATGAAAGACCGCAGTAAAGGGAGCATAAAGAAACGTTTAACGCACCGAAATTTTTTCTCTGTCAAACACGTACTTTGCGAGGGATGTTTGAGATCTCTAAATACGTCTGTGCTATTATATACTCTGCAGTGACACTTTAAGAAGAGTGCGAGGTACAGTCAAAGAGATTGCCCATTCGTACCCCGCTAACAAGAGCCTAAGAGCTTCAATCTGCTTTCAAGTATTGCAAACAATAGAGCAAGAAATGGAAGACAGGCAGAAGCGAGAAGAAGCTGGAGAGGAAAAGTCGGCAGACGAGTGCTTTTGGGCTCCTGTTTCTAAGATTCCCGCTCGTGAGCTCTGGCCGAACTAGGTGCATTAAATCAGATAATCATGAATGTACTGTCGAGCTACCGGCTCTTTCAACAAATGTTAACACCCCACGTCTGGTCTTTGTGCCTTTGCAAACATTCAAACAAGAGTTTATCACTGTGCCGGTGCTTTCCTGTAGATGCACCCATTTCCACAATTTCTTGCTGGATAGTGAGCAGTATATAACCCCCGTTAACACATATCTCCACTTCATCGACTGCGTAGTTATTCTCTTCCGCCTCTTCCTCTTCTTCAATATCATAGTATCGGTTCGGCAAAAGCAACTTAACGTTGCCTGCAAAGACTTTCTTCGATAAGACGGCATTTTCTTCAATGTGCATAGCAGTCTCTGCCACGTTCCCTGAAAGCCCGCTGTAGGGCAATGGCGGCATTATTGAGGCGTTCATGGATCATGGCTTCGTTTTTAAACAAGCAGATGATGTTCTCCTAGATGGGTTTGCGATGTGTTTCCTTTGTCGCTCTGTGGCCGAAATTCGTGCTGTGATTAAAAGTCGTGCTGTGGTTGAAAATCGTGCTGTGGCTAAAAGTCGTGCTTTGGTTAAAATTCGTGTCGTGGCTAAAAAGCCTGCAACATATTTAGCGGCATCGGCCCCTATGGTGTGTAATTGCTGCCAGGAATAAATGCGAAGATATGTTTCTTGCCTTTTTGCGGCAAATCTTTTTTTCAGCATGCCGGGAAACGGGGAATTATCCAGAGGAAGTACTGCTTACAGGCGCGACTTTTGACTTCCATTTTGTGTGTGCTTCCTCCGATCTATGTTGGGCAAATAATGCTAGTCACAGTATGCATAAAACAACAGAAGATAGTCTCGATGAAGACCAAACCGTTGAACAACTAATGAGTGAATCAGACCCAGAGATGAGCAATACTCACCCATAGAATAGACAGGGCTTCTAAAATAGTTGACGCTGCGCTGGTCGTAAGCTGATATGCTATTGAAATGTGAGCCTGGTTAGATTTGTGTTGCTTTGATTCTTCGGAATGAAATGAAATAAACACTCTCTGCCTCCTACGTCTGCCGTCAGCACTCTACTGCAGAAATGTACCCAAATCAAGAAGCATATTCTGTATATAGCAACAATTGATGCTAGCCGAACTATGTGCTCTAAATCAGACAATAATCGACGGACTGCCGAGCTACCAACTCCTTCAACAAATGTTGACACCCCAAGTCTGGTCATTGAGCCTTTGTAACCCTTCAAACAAAAGCTTATCGCCATGCTGGTGCTTGCCTGCAGCTGCATCCATTTTCCCAACTTGCTGCTGAACAGCTAGCAGTATGTCATAAAGAGAACCTCCGTCAACACATATCTCCACTTCATCCGCTGGGGACCCTTCCCATTCTTCTTCGCCAATTTCATGGTATCGGTCTGGCAAAAGCAACTTCACGGGGCCTGAAAATACCTTCGTCGATAAGACCACATTTCCATCAATGTGCGTAGCAGTCTCTGGCGCTTTCGAGATATCCCAGTGCAACTCGTCTAGTATGCAATTCTGGCTTCCAAGACTGGTGTACGGCGGCAGAATATAGTCATTCTCTGTCTGAGTCAAGGTTTGTTGTGCATAATTCTCTATAGTTTGGAGCAAGTGAAGGTTTTGCATCACTTGTGCCACACTAGAGTCTGATCCTGTCATGAATTCGTCCTGGCCGATCTTCAACATCACACGGCAGAGATAGGCACCGACCGAGGTAACGGCACTGATCTCCTCCAAACCGTAATCATCCAGATTCACTGTACCTCGAACACCCTCTATAACAGTGAAGGGCTGCTTATGTAGCTGTTTCATATCTCGGGCTCTTCGTTGTATGGTTATCGGGCCGTCTTCGATGATACATATGTCTGTATTTAGATAACAATCCCTTACTTGCTTGTTGAGCTGGTCGTCGTTCTTGATCTTGTCTAAGAAACGCCTTGTTTCGTAGCCATAACTTATGAGAAAAGCGAAATCAGACAAGATTCTGGTATGAACGTATTCTCCATCGATTTGTTTCCAATGAATTCCTGTGGGGTCGACACCTCCTAGAGGAATTATGCCATAGGATTGCAGCCGTATCAAAGTGTCAATATGCTTGCACTGTTCAGCAGTCATCGGCCCTAAATTGTATGGAGCTACACAATACTTCTGATCTCGACTTTGTTCCATGTAAAACTGGTTTCGGGCCCGAATCTCGTTGAATGACCGCGCCCTGTCCCATACTGCCAAGGTTTTTTCCTGTATCTCTCGATTCGTAAGCATTATTGCTGCGAGACGTTTGAGTTTGCTTTAAATTCTCCTCGCGACCATTCGTAGGCTTAAATATTCCTCTGTCGTCAATGGTAGGCAGGAACCTAACTGACAGTCGCATCTGCTTCATGGCCGTCTTTCAAGTTTCTGTCCCTCTTCCACCCCTACTGCACTTCACGCCTTTTCATTTGTTCTTATTTTCATTTGGTCCTTTTCACTGCGCCTTTTTTTCTTTCTTTTATCAATGAATTCTGAACGTTCACCGATGCGGCAAGCTCTGGACCAACTGGTCAGTAGCAGGTTGGTACCTAGTGGCATTCTGGCTTTCCAATGCAAGACGGGTGAGCAGCTTTTCGCTTCTCTAAATCTCCAATTCTTTTTCACCAATTTATTGCCGACTCTCCCTGTTGCTATCTGTGGACAGCCATCCTGCCATTTAGCGATTGTTTATCCTATGCAGATTTAGCCCTTCGCTAGTCCAGTTGTTTAGTCTTCGGATCTATTGTTTCTCCTCGCCTGTGACCTGCCAGCGTCTCCCTGCGGAGCTCTGCTCGGGGCGCAACATTCAATCCTGTCGCTTGCCCACTTCTGGAACTCTATCTTCATAACTTGGCTGATACTATCGTAAAATAAAAACTGCTACGTTTGTTAGGCTGTACGTAGTGGTCCATTTTATGCTCGGTGGATAAGCGACCATGATGATGGTTCACCAGCCATGTTACCCGGGTGTATCAACATTGGCTCCTCCGTCTCAACCAGAAAAGCGATTCTTGCGATTCTGCTCCTGATAACCTCAATAATTGGAATTGATGCTGCCGAAATCTCACTTTAAATTGTCTGCCGCTATGACTGCTATATATCATTTATTTTTCGCGAGCCCCAATGCCGAAACGATTGAGCGACATCCTCCTGCACTTCCAGTGGTGCTGTCACTGCCGCTACAATACTCGCCTTCGTTATGCCTCCCATGAAAATTCCATCCTGTATCAAAATCTTTGGAGTAGACCAGGTGTGAAAGCCTACGCTGATAATCTAACTGAATCTAGTTCTGCTGTATATTGCCCACCAGTGGCTTCAGCGTCACGCGGGCCTCCGGGGCTGTCCGGCTTGGATTCCTCCCGAGATGGTGCAACAGAAGCTTTGTAAATTGTTAGAGGACCTCCGCAGCCCAGAATCGTTTCTTCTTTTAGAAAAGAAAACAGCGCAGACACCGTGGAATGGAAGAGCTTTCGAACTGGTGCGGCCTTTCACGGCACGTAGAAGCCGGCATAGCAAGCTTATATCTTGCGCATCTTGCGCATCTTGCGCAGTGGTGCGAGACGGAAGTCTTTACTCTGAATGGTAGCTTCGTGGAGTCGCAATCTTTCGTGGACTTCTTGGAGAACGAAAGTCAGATCTAAAAAAACATCATTGATTTTAGTGAGACAGTCCTTTTCAGACCCAGACCGGGCTGGAAGGAAGACTGGCGCAACCGTCGCGAAGTTCTCAAATGGCAAACCAACTTAGCTTTGTGATGGAAAAGGGTTACGTCTGTTAAGTCGATGGTGTATATTGAATCATTGGCAAGATGCTGTAATTAAAGAATTCTTTTTCGTCTCCGCGCTCTGCTTTTGCTCACAGCAATATCAGCACGGGCCATTCACGAAGGTTCGAACCGCCTATAGCGACCATATCTGACAGCTCAAGGTATCTGCTTGCTAATGTTCACTGCACCAGTCTCAAGCCGGTAACTGACCGACCTAGAACTATTCCACATCCACTAGGTCGATGTGCCAGTAGTGGCTAATAGCCGTACGGTGGGATTACGACCCCGTGCGTATGACTTCATACATAAATAGTAATGAATTCCGGAAGAGATTTTCTTGTGAATTGGCAAATCAGTCATTTGCTAAATTATTTCCCAAAAATGCATTGTGCACGAGCAACACGCTAAAAATGCTAGAATTTTGGCGTCACCGAAGCGCCCTTACCGCTCGTGTGAGCTTATTGCTTCTAGTCGCTGTTCAGCTCATTCTTACAGCCTGGAGTAAGCTATTAAACTCTTTTCAACTTCTCAATACACCGGAAACAAACAGATCTACTAACTTCATTAGTTGTGGTCCGAGGAAACGAAATAACCCAGGCTGATAGGTACATCTTTATTCTCATCATTAGTACCTGGTCTATTCTCGGATGTGCGTACAGTATCGTGTCTAATCATGTCTACCAAAGGGCATACGATAAGCTCTTTGATCGGGGTGTTAATGGGGTCTCGGTCATTCTTTGGTTTGCAGGCTCTTTGGTAATAGGTCGGGACCTCCCCACTGGATGTTACGAATTATCAATTTGCAAAGTTATATATGCTTCTGCCGCCATTGGCGTGGTGATTTGGGCGGGGTTCATGTTCTTAGCAGTGTATAAGCCGACTGTGAGAGTCTGAATGATCTCAATCAGGCATCGTGCAGTTGCTGCGAGACAATTTGCAAGCAGTAAGACGAGCCAACCGGTTTCGGCTTTCGCTACTTGGAAATGAAACTCTCAGATGGAAAGTTTCTTTTTCCCAGACACTGTCCCTTGCCTTGTATTCTTGATTCATATTCTGAGACGTTTGTATTCATTCTTGCGAAACCAGCTTTTGTTATGCTCAAAACCAGCTTGAGGTCAGACTCTCTGTCTTTTAAATAGGCCTTGCGCTGTAGCAGCTAAAAATGGGCGGCACCAGCGCTAATTTACAGGCCCGCGGGCCTATTAATTAGTGTAAAGACCTGGAAACGCCCACTAACACCGCCCATCTTTAGCTGTTACAGCGCACGCTAATTTTTAAAGACAGAGAGTGACCTCAAGCTGGTTTTGCACATAACAATTCACCTTATATTCTCTATCTTTTTAAAATTGGCGTGCGCTGCAACCGCTAAAAGTCGGTGGTGTTAGTGGGCGTTTTCAGGTCGTCACGCTAATCAAGAGGGCTGGTAGGCCAGAAAACAGGCGCTAATACACGCCCCTGAAACCTGAAATAATGATAAAGAAGATCAAAGAGAAAAACAGGCAAAACAATGAACAAAGGAGAGCCGCCAGCGCAGAAAAATTCGCAGCAAGCCAGCAACCAAGGCCTTGGCAAAGAAGCAAGGATGCAAAAAGACGCTCGTGGGTTTAGCCAGAGGAGATATCTAGAATGGGGCACGAAGATCAAGGCGGTAACGAGTGAAGAGCTGTAAACGCTAGCCAAAGGCCGGAGCAAAAAGCCATATCCCGGGTGGCCTTCGCCGCCGCCCTTGCTTTTGCTCCAGCCTGAAAAGCAACATCTACTCGGCGGATTGAAGAGAGAATGGATGAAAAGAAAGCTGTTGACAGGCATCGCACGGCAATGGAGCTACCAACAACGTGATGATAGAAGTTGGCAAACTGCGCCGATGAGGCAAGCATAGAGCTAAAGTGGACAGGCTGGAGGCTGAAGAATGGCGCTGGTCTAGTTTATAACAGCCACCAACACATCAGCCAAAAAGTGACTACACCGAAAGTGGCTGCGCCAAAACCGGCTGCACAATATCACGAAGAGAATCGACCCGCCGAGGCAACGACCAAAAAATGGAAAGCAGAATCCCAATAGGCTTGCTAGAGCGGAATGCACTGATTTCATAGCTACGTTGCTGGCGCCGAAGTGAGGGCCAGCCTCCCAATGAGACGGATCGTCTGCCAACTGAGGAGGCTAGTCAAGGCAAGGGCGGCACGGTTATCATATTGCCATGGCTTCTACTCATGCGCTTGTGCCCGTGCAGTGTTCTTCCGTCCAGGCAACAGGTGCTTTTAAGCAGTCACTTGTGGGGAGACAGAGGTATAAGGATCCCGGACCTCCTCGCTCGTCATGCAGCCTCTACTCTCCGCTCGCCTATACATGAGTGCAAATATCTTCTTTCTGTATTGTTTCTTGTTTCCGTTTTTGCTTCTGCAGAATTAACATACACTCTCGTCTAACTGGGAGTTGTAGCAACCCTCACAACCAAGCGCCCTCATGAAGACTACCGTCCTCATCTCGGCCCTAGCCACGGGCGCCTACGCATGGACTTACCCCGATTGCGAGCACGATGGCTGCTACCGCAACCTGGTTGACCCTCGCTATTCTGACCAGGCTCCCGCCTTTTGCATTGCCTGGATCTCTGGCACTACCACGGATGCTAGTGCCATCCCCACGCAGTACCGCAATTGCCTGGGTGTTGCTCCTCTCTCGTCTGTCTGCTCGTGCATAGCTTACACGGCCACCATAACAGATTGCATCACCGAAACTGCGACGAACACCCCTTCTCCTGTTACAACCTCGTCTCAGTCGCAGATCACCGTCTCTACCCCTCCTGTCACCCCTACCCTGGAGAGCACTACTGAGTGCGCCACCATGACTGAGTCCAGCACTTCTTCTCTCATGACAACATCCAAAATTCCTATCTCTACCACTGCCTACCCTGTTAGTAGCAACAATGCGTCCACAAGCGTGGCTACCAGCTCCCCGGCAGAGAGCAGCTTTGTTGGCTTTCAGCCTTCCCCATCGAAGACCCTTCCGTGGACGACCTCGACCATTTTCACTACTTCAACGCACATTGTTACCAAGTGCCCTCTTCAGGCCACAAACTGCCCGGACGAGTCAACTGTTGTTCTGACTTCCATTGTTCCCGTTTCGACTACCGTCTGCCCTATGCTCAGCACCGAGTCTCCTCCGCTTCCTCTTCAGTCTTCGAAGCAGGAGCTCCTCCCTCAGTCTTCCAGTGAAGCTCCCCCTCCTTCCTCGTTTGTTTCTGAAAGGCCACTTTTTCAACCATCAATCCATGCTTCCCACACTCCTTCGCAGTCTTTTGGTTGCCGTTTTGGGCAGAAGGCTGGTCCCGACGGCGATTGCAGTTCTGTCACTTCTTTCTTCCCGCACCGTCCTCCTCCGCCTCTCGCTAGTGGCCTTCCTATCGTCTCCGGAAGTAGCACCCCCCCCGTTTCCACAGCTGGCACCGCCCATCTCGGTATCGAAGCTGCTGTTGTTGTCGTTGGTGTCGTCGCTGCTCTATTCCAAGTTGTATGATCAAGAGGATTGGTCACAAGGAGAGAGGACGATTTAGTGTTCCTATTTTCTACAATTTTCGAAAAAGACGGCCAAATTTGACTCCTGGTCGGTTCGGCAGAGGCAACATCGATTTTGGCGAAAAGCGGCATTATACAATGCGTACATATACACAATGCCTAGGGAAACCTCGGAAAGTGGACAGCCCGCTTCGTCGAGATTCATATCTGCGACATATGCACTTTGAGGGTTATGGATGTGCGAAACTGCGATATTCAGCCAAGAAAATAGACCGAGATTTCCACATCAAGCTTCCTCCACAGCTGCAGGGCACTCTTACGAAAGAGCTGTGCTCAACAATAAAACGTGACTGAAAATATTTGGTGGGCTGGTTATATACTAACACTGCTTTGGGCAACTCGGACCTTTTTACCAGGCTCTGAGGCGGCCCGGGGGCTGGGGCGAAGAGAGCGTCACACCCCACTACGGCGATGGTGCAGAGGGCGGGCTAGCCACTGAAGAGTGCAGGTCTGCTGACGCTGAACAAGCTGTCGAGGCAGATGTGCAGGAAGAGACAAACATTGGTCCTAGGTTTTAGGAATTGATCAGGGGCGCGTTGGATTCTGACGGAGATTACGCAACGCAAGCGGAGGACGCGCCGCTACAGCTCTTCTCCGCGGCTTTCCAGTGGCGCAAGGAGAGATGGAAACGTCTGCCGAGGTATAATTATTGGTGTTCTTTTCGGTTTGCTGCACTGACAAGTGCAGGCTAGATCACGAGGGGAAGATGTTAAAGAAGTACGGACGCTTTTAAGATATTGGCGGAGGGTGGCTGGATAGTGGACAGGGAGGTAGTGGTGAACTCGGCAGAGCGCCCTCTGAAATGGAGCGGGTGGCGGTCGAATACCTAGAGAGCGCTGATGGCGAATACGTGTTTTGATCGGGTGACGTCGAATGGAGTGTACGCAATTTCTGTAGGGCCACTACGGCCGGATGAGGGAGAGTGACCAGCCAAACGTAGAAAAAGGATAGAACAGGGATGACCTGAGTTGGCTGCAAAGGCAGATGGACAAGACACTACGGTCTTGGTAGGTGCTGACCTGAGAAGGCTGTCGGGCTTGTGGTAGGCCTCCGGCGTTACCATCGCTGTCGGTGAATGTCCTACCTATCGCAACCAGCAGCGCCATCCATGGGCATGTGCTGGCGTGGGCAGGCTATCAGGCCTGGACGACGGACAGCTTGGCTGGTGGGTAACCACCGTATGCCCCCGTCCATGACAGTGAACATCCACCAGCAGCGCCAGCCCATCTCACTGCCATCTGGATGCCAACAGGAGGATGGCAACCTAGTTATAGTTAGCGCTGTCCCTTCCACTAACGCGGCATAGAGTGGACAGCCGACATCCTTGTGAAATGACCGTCTTTAAATGCACCACTGACTTTTAGTCTCTTCTAGAACCAACCAACCTCTTCCACTTTCACAGTTGTCGCGCTTGCGCCGCGACTTACGACTTTTTTTTCTCTGGATCCCGGTGCGGCGCCTTCCCTTAGCTTGGCTTTCTTGCATTGTCATCGAGGAGTATAAGGCTCAGAAATGTATTAATAACTCCAGGAACTTAGAGTAATCCCAGAGAAGCATACCGCAGCGTTGATTGTGACAGTCCACCGTTCGCAGACGGGGAGCGAGGCACTGCAAGACTTCTTCTGTGCACCATCCACTGCAAAAGTATGCCGCATTTTTAACGAATCAGTCACCCATGCAGTCTTCAAGAATAAACTGTCATTTGTCAAATAAAGAACTTGGCTGTTTCTCCAAAAGTGTATTTCCGGTTCCTCCTCGCGTGTCTCGAATCATTTGCAGGCACCTTCGAACCGCTGGTGGCATTCGCCTGCAAGCACGATACATTACTTATATAGGAGCAGGGCCACCACATGTTTAAAAAAAACTTGATGAGCAATGCCAAAATTGAAAGACATAAAAACAATGTGGCTCGATGCTATGATCATTGCCGCTGCTGCTGTCTCTGTCGCTAGCGCTTCTCAGAAGTAGGTGACCAATACAAAATAAGATTGAGACAATGTTTGACAAGCCTGAGTAGCAAACTTACTATGGCTAATTCAAAGCGTAGCATCGTCTGCGTGAACCCGGTTCCAGGTCTTCTGCGAGAGGATTGTGAGTATATGCGCAGCATTGATGTCAGCGAGATGGGTATCAATGACTTTAGCAACAATGGTAGAATCTGGATTGGTGACAATGGCCCCAACAAGCTTACATTCACCAACCGAGCCGATGTTCCCGTTACACTTATGATCTGGCATAACGCTGATTTCCAATCAAGCTTTGTCAGCGCTCGCCAGCCATATGTTACTTACTCACTGCCAATCACCGGGGATAGTGTCGTCATTTCCGTAGGTGGCAATGTTTCTGGTGGATTCGCGGCTTTATACGATCGAACGACTATACTTAGTCCGTATGGTCAGGTTTATAATACGTGGGGTGAGTTCACGTCTGGACCGTATGCTACCATTAATGTGTCCCGTGAGCCGAACATGAGAGGAAATAGCATGGAGATTCGAACCGGCGGTGGCTGTGTCTCAAATATGGAGACTTGTGTTTTCAAGTGCAAGAGTGGCAACTCCTGCTGGCAGGACAACACATACTATCTCCAAAATTGTGAAGCGCAAGCCGGAAACCGGCGCTTTGGGTACGATGCCAACGGCCAGCCACAGGGAGGATGCGGAGGCTGGGAGAATGGCGGGGTAGTACAGGTAGACCTTTTCAATTGAGAATAGTTTTGAAATTAGTCCCGTTTTGCAAATTTCTCCTTGAAATAGCTGCACGTTCTATTGACCACGTTTAGGTAAAGACTACTAACAGACAGATGGAAAGACAGGACTACACCGTACTGTTGTGAGCCTTACACAAAAGCGACAGCTACGCGAGGTCCACTGCGTATTCAAACACGCCTATTAAGTTACCATCATTACGTAGACTGCAGTTCTTGGGGGCTTCCTTCAACAATTCAATTCAACTCGGTGGAGGCGCCCTCACGCCGGCTTAGGGACCAGCCATACAACTGTTTGATCAAACCTTTATGCAGATCGACCTGAACTATACGAGATATATAAGTCCTGCCCTAATTAGGTGAAAACGTATAAACAATACAATCCTTTGCCATAGTCCCGCCCCGCCCGTAAGAATAACATTTTTTCTCAATGTCTAGTAGTGAGGTGTAGCATGCATCGGGGTCAATATCTTTGTGGCTAGTACAGCTCATATTGATTGAGTCCCAATGCATAAAAAAATCACACCCAAGTCTACCGTGCGTATATGAGCTGTTATAGACGCCATTCTCGGGGGAAAGTGGTTCGTGTGTCTGTCGACAAAAGTCACGCGCCCACTTTTCGAAGATGCCCGAGTCGACGGCGTCCGTATAATTTCCACTATAGCAGTATGGTTTGTTGTCAAACTGCTCATAAGCTTCTTCTATCGCTGTTGGTAGGGACGATGGGATCGATGGCGTCCTGGTAGACGAGAAAAGTTCTGTTTCGGAGGCCGTTGAGGTACTGTTTGGTGAGGTTGTGATGCTGGCTAACGTTCCGCTCACAAAACAGGGGAGGCTCAATAAAATCCAGCGGCACTTCATTTTTGTAGTTTGTGAAAAAGACGCAATTGAATTGTTCAATTTCAACTGCTGCAATCGTGATTCGTCTACTGTTTTATATAGAATCCGCGGACGTAATCGCTCTGGTAAACGACGGTATGGCTTGAGGCCTGTTGCGATGCAGGAGAATCTGACTTCGCTAAAAGGCGACTAACAGACCGATGTTGACTCAACAGGAAAAACAAATGCTGGAAACAAAGAAGGGTATATTCTTATCAAGCATCAATTTCGTCATTTGCTCACTTTCTCACTTCACAATACAAATAGGCAGCGCGATAGATACTGTCATATACATGATGTAACATGGACACACCCTGCTCAGTCAATTCATGCTGGCTATGTGATTTATAGAATAGCCTGTAACATCTTCGATGCCTCCAATCTCATTGTCTCCCGTTCCCGAGGTTTTGTGCCGCCTTCGGCCTGCTGGGCTAAAATTGTGTTTTCCTGACTGGCTAAGTGTGTCAAAATCCGTCCAATCTGACGAAGGCGATTTTCAGCATCGCGGACCTCTCCAGCAAAACATGTGCTTCGTCGCCGTTGCTGATGCATACAATGAGCATTTTCCATTCGGTTTGTTGTTGTGTGAGTTTCATAGAACTTGCTCTCGGGCGCGGAAAATACGGGCTGTTGCATGGTCTCCTCAGCTTTTATGGAAGTAGCCATATTGATAGCTATTCGCTGTTGTCATTATGACTATTCCATGCCCCTAAATACCAAGCCAAGGCTTCTTTTCGGTATGAATATAGGTATTGATAAAGTGACAACATGTTTGGAGCACTTTATGATGAAGATTTGGGCTGGACGCTCCTTGCAATGCACTGAAAAGTGCCGAATAGTGTTCTTGGTGCGGCGAGGACGTGCCAGCTCTTACATTGGATAAAATAGACGCGCGGGATCTATCTTGCACGCGACACCTGTCTCGGGCCATCTTCCTCTTTTCCACTTCTGGCGCTCTTCCACTTCTGGCGCTCTTCCACTTCTGGCACTCTTCCACTTCTGGCGCTCTTCCACTTCAAGTAAACCTTTCTTCGATTCTCCTGGCGCCCTTGCGCTTGTGTAGCTGTAATTTTTCCAACTTTTATCTTCTTTCCTCTGGGTTTACACACGTTCGTATTTGTCTATGTCTCGATGAACTGACAGCCTCTTGCTCGATCGCACGTACAATTAATGTCAACTGCTTACAAGTCCTAGAGCGAAGAGCCGCACTTATCAAAATAATGCCTTTCACTTCTCCCACACCAATCAATATCATCTTCACACGCAACGCGCAAGAGGATGTGAGATGTATTAGCGAGCTCTCTGTTACACTGGGAATCATTATCGGTATCCTCAAGCACACTATCTCCTACCGACTGCGCTCCACTAAACCACAGCGCCCAAGCCCTCCAACCAGCGCCTATATTCCTTATAAATACATTGCACCCTCTTTCACCTACAGTGCTTTCACCAGTTCCCACGAAATATTTTCCGAAGTAGATGCCTTAAAACAACATTGCAATCGGCTTCATCGAAAGTATTAGGAAATACCTTTCCTGTCCCTTTCGTATAGGCTCGCAGTTCTCCCACAGTGCCAAAGCACTGA
Source organism: Akanthomyces muscarius (assembly GCF_028009165.1). Classification (NCBI taxonomy): domain Eukaryota; kingdom Fungi; phylum Ascomycota; class Sordariomycetes; order Hypocreales; family Cordycipitaceae; genus Akanthomyces; species Akanthomyces muscarius. The sequence goes on along the minus strand of NC_079243.1, from coordinate 589,816 downwards.
ACCTGATCTCCACGACTACTTCGTCCCCATTCGAGCAGGTCAACAATGTTGGCGTGAGTCCTACGTGCGGCCTATCTTGTAGATTAGTATACGACGTGTTGATGAGAGGCCAAAATGGAGCAGTGCGACAGAGAGGTTGACGATATTTGAAGACTTTTCAATCGAGGCGATTACTCAGGTGGTATCAGAAATGGTGCGAGGCAATGTAAGATATGTGAGAAATTATCTCGAGACCTCTTCGGAGGTGCATATTTTTCTTCATGGAGTTGAATCTTGGGCTGGACTTCCGAGCGACCTGTCTATCAGTGATGACGACGACGCACATTCCACGCAACCCAATGACCACGCCTCTGGGGCAACAGCGCTATACATGGCCGCTGAGGAGCAGTATCCTGAGATGATTCGTCTCCTTGTCACAAAGGGTGCTAATGTCAACGCTGCAGATGGCAACGGCCGCACTCCTTCATGGAAGCAGCATTTTGGGGCCGGTTGGAGAATGTGCAGATCGTTACATAGTTGAAATGACTCGTGCTACGCGTGCCATCGATACCATGCGATGGTGCACATGGAACACTGTGCCGGCTTCCTTTGGCTTGGCGTAAGGGCCGGATACCACCAGCTTTTAGAAGCCGCTTTTAGCTTATATAGCGTACCACAATTGTAAAAAGAAAGAACGTATGATTTTGCGCTAAATAGTATTAATATATATAGCATCCACACTGCCCCCTTCAGCAGCGCGCTTTCTCATCACCTCGTCTCGGGAAACGCAACTACTAGGACGTCTCGTCATCATGCTTCGACATGGTCCCCGATCCATCGGGCATTCCAATTTCGTTTATGTTCGCACATTTCCCAACTGGCAAGGGCTTTGGTACGCATTCGTGACATGCCATCGTTCTGGTGGAGTCCTTCAGATGCTTATTGCTAAGGAGGATGAATTTATTGGGTTAGTCTCCGTTCTTCGCCATGGAAAAGCAGCATACTAACAATACGAAAAGTCCTGGCCCGGGATGGTATCAAGTTGATACTGGTTCAAGCTTCTCAACGAAGCATGCGTCATCTTTCTTTCATTTTCGTCCGTATAGCAAGGGACCAGTCCGCGTTGTTAGCACAAATGATTTAAAGGACAATTTTATTATACAGGAGATTGCAGACGATAAGATGGAAATGGTACCACTTGATGTGGTGGGAAATTCCTCGAGAGGAAAAGGCGACCTGGCTATTCAGCATACGAATGAGGCTCAAGACGGGTTCCAAAGAGCCTTCTTGTTTTACGACGGGGAGGTGGCTGCAACATGGCCTGAGAATACCACCTTTTATGCCCAATATTTGACTGTATGTAAAGAGCGTTAACCTCTATAGCGCATGAATTTACTAGAGTTGGCATTGGTGTATCTGCTGTCCCGCACCATTGCAGTATATATAACAGCGTTCGCCATGGCAGGGTCTGTGAATTCGCCAACAATCGAGGAGGCTCGCTTAAGATTTCCTTCTTTTGTTTACCATCCTATGTATGAGATTTTGGCACCAGCGATGACTGCGTGATTGTCTGCGAGCATTTGATCAATGGTCGCCTTTTGGTCTTTGATATTAATGGAACTGGTGGGAATGCCATGGACAACAACTCTGTAAGCCGGCACGATGAGCTCAGCGTGGGTTCCCAAGCCGCTAATCTACTCCTTTTCTGCTTGAGATGTGTAGTCTCGGCGGTTGTGCTCGTGAAAATTTGTGTGTCGCCGCCCTTGAGCTGATGCGCCGCGACGACCTTGACTAACTTCGTTGTCGTCTGGTTGCTGATGGACGCCTCAACCTGTTGTTTTGTCCAGGTCGCAGAGTGAGCTCAGTGACGTTGGGCGGCGCCTTGATCTTTAAGCTTGACTGCAACTACTCGGTCCTGGTATGCTGACATGGTAGAGTGTGTCTTGGAAGCGGCTGCCTGTGGAACAGGCGAGGGGTTCGATGGTGAGCCCTTGGGTTGTGCCGCTACCCTAGTCCAGGACACTGCGGACCTTGCTCTGCTGAGGTTGGAACCATTCAGGGGGGAAGTGCTCAGGCCTACGGAGTTCTTGATAATGATACACTTCCAAGTCCGCCTCCGTGTCCCGTTTCCTCAAGACGTGCCAGCCCAGGCGGAACTCGACGTTTTGATTCCGTTCCATGGAGATTGAAGTCGCGCTCGCTTCCAGATCCCGGGATTAGAGCGTCGGTTCGTGATGGCATCTAGGGTCCGCTTTCCTCTAGGTTCAGTCTTGTTCGCGAGATTCAGAACAATTTGGTCGGCGTAATCGTTCTTTGACTACACGACAGCGAGGATGATGCTTTGATGCTCCTTCATATAGTGCTGGACAACATTGTTGATGAGGTCAGTGTCCAAGGCGGACTGATACTTGTTTGAAGAGTGTATGGGGGACGGCGTAAACAAAAACGTGTATTCAGCTTCACATATGTGGAATATATATTGACTAAAACGAGGGTACAGTATCTTGCATCAAGGGTATCCAAACTCATACCATATGGTTTATTTCAAGGCAATTTCGCGATTGCTTGGGTAAAACTTTATATCCCCGATGACACCATACTTGGGCCAAGGCTAGCAACCCGCCTAGGTGTCCCTTGTGCCATGGGATTCGCAACAATGGGTGCTTGGCAAATCAGCACTTTGCTCCGAACGAAGTGTATTTATACGTACCTGATTAAGCTCACCAATGCTCGTCATCTGCTCAAGTGCACAGAGAAAGTCAGAGCCAAGCGGAAAACGCTCTGGCCTATCCAACCGAAATCGACCGTCCTTGTCAGCATACCCTTGTGCAAGCTTCATCGTTACGACGGCAATGTTCTGCATGGCTTCATTCAAGTTAAAGCGAGTCTGAATGAATTCTTGACCCCCTATAGCGAGTTAGCTGAGTGTTTTTATTCTCCCACATGTTGACCTACAGAGCTTCACGGTCCCATGTATGTCGATGAGTATATTGGAGCACGTCAGTTTAGTATGACTCAAAGAGTTCTCCTCTAGGTATAGGAGTCCTTGCACGACCTGTTTTACTCAGCAATGCTTTTGCCTGCCGGGGAATTTTGTCACTTACCTGTCCCAGGATAGATGCGAGCCGGAAATCATTCATGAGAGGATTCCCTTCGAGCTCCGCAAGAGACAGTGGCATGAATTCGAATGTGACGAAACGTTCATTTTCTACAGAGAAAATATGGCGAGGCTGAACAAACAGTTCATGCTTGATCTGCTGTATGAAGTTCATGCGTTCCTCGACGTTGATGCCAGAAAACCGTTTCACAATGTAGATTGGATATTCGTCTGACAGGGGCTGTGTCTGCTCTACTATAGAAAAGTAGTCGCTGTTACCGAATTGGAGACTGTAGAGCTCAACGCAAGTATCCCATAGAGTCTCATGCGTTCCAGATGAGCCTGGATTTGTCTGTGTAAGAGATGAATCGTATGAAGACACTTCGCCGCGAGGACCTTCTTGCTTCTTCTCCGAGGAATGCTCGACAGGGTTAGAGCGGCTATTTGCCGTGTGACCATTTTCCTGGTTTGTTAGAGCATGCTGGTCACTTTGCTGTTGCATAGCTGCAAAAGCAAAGTGGGTAGCACGCCTGCAGTGATCGGGCGGCATGATATTAGCAAAGGTTGCGCGACGCTGTTTATTGTTTGCAAGGCGGCTCAAGTACGATACAACTGCCGGACTATAAATAAATGAAACTGGCGTACATATCTTTTGAGTGTTTCACCTGGGAGCCTGCTGCCACGAAGTGGTCCTTCAATAGTCTCCATCTGTACCTCAGCAAGAACATATAGTTCACTAATACTCGAACTAACTCTCCTGTAGTGAGAACTTCAGAACATCTGTTCATAGCATATCGACACATTCAGGCATAAATCTTTATTCAAGACGTGGAACCGGCCAATAAGCAGAAACTTGATTCAAAAACTCCTGTACAAGTATTCATTCATTCATTCATTCAGTTTATTACGCCCGGTGGAAAGCTCCAAAAGGGCAACTATAATCTTAACCCGATCGAAAATCTATGGAAACTGCTCAAAGAACAGATTTTAAAAAAAGATCCAGCATTAGCAGAGATGCCTTCAAACGCTTATATATGGAAAGATTAATTAGAGCATCAGAGGAGGCGTGGGAGGAGTTTAAAGACGAGCTATTAGAAAAGCTCGCTACGTCGATGGTCCGGCGCCTTCAAGCTGTTATCGACGCTGAGGGTTGGTATACAAAGTATTACTTTTAACAGCACACAATTTATGTAAATGAGAACCTATAACTAATTTTTTAATTAATTTAGACCTATATTGACCAAGTTGTGATGTGGTGTAAATTGTGTGCTGTCTGGCGTGACCTCTAAAAAAAGCGGACCGAGCGGAACTTTTGTCGACCGACTGTATATTGCGTATGCATGAGGCCTTTCCGTGATGGTAAATGTATTGCGACTGGCACAGAAGCAGGAAAGGGCCGTGCTTTAACAGGCAACTTGGGAGAGCTTTGGCAGCATGAGTGATAGAATGATTGACAGCAACCTATCGAACTCTGAGACTAGGCAAGATTGCACACTTTAAGAAAAGTCAATGGTGTTGAGACGAACGGTCTCTTGCAAACTGGTGTAGCCCGCTTTGCCCATCTCCTTAAGCAGACCTTCAGATCGCGCCATTCCAGTAACAACGCTCCTATCAGCCTCTGTTTCTCGAATATCAGGAGTAAGATCCTTGTTTGGGAAAATCTCTCGCAAGACATCTTGTACCATTTTCCAGGTATACGGCTTTGCATAGGCAAAGATGCGCTCTTCAGTGACGGTGGGGTGGAGAAGAGCGGCCAAATGTAGCCTCGCTGAGTCTTCCACGTCAATGTAAAAATCTATAGATAATATTAACTCTTACATCCTCTTCATTTTCTATCCGCACGCTACTTGCATTCAGCTGCGCGCAGAACCGCTTCATGATTTCCCGTGTATAGTGCCTGAATGAGCCCAGACGTGGATGGGTGTCTCTGGTTCACAAGATCCAAGCTTCGCCCAAAATTGGCACTTGGTAGTACTAGCCAAAGCAGTCAATAGCTTAATCAAGAAGTGTCTCAATAGTCATACCAGTGTTGAGAACAAATGGAGGTCGTTCCTCTTTGTACCAATTCCAAACTGCTTTTTCGGCGGCGGTTTTGCTAGCTGCGTAAACAATGAAACCTCGATCTGGGTTGTACGGAGGAGCATCCCAAGCCCTCTCCAAAGCTTCGTCATTCCAGGATTCACTGGTGATGGTTGGGTAGTGCCCTGGAGTCGGCATTGCGGCGGCAGCACACGACGAGGTAAATACGACGCGCTCCACGGACGTACTTGCAGCAGCTGCCTTGAGAATGGAAACGGCTGCGGACACGACGGGTGGGATAATAACGTTTGGATCTGCACCAAAAGTCATGTCCGATGCAGTATGAACAATACCTGAGACTCCTTTGTGGTATTAGCCACAATGCAAGAACCGGTTCTTTGCCCACTTACCCTGTAAATGGGGGGTTAAGAGCTTATAGTCTGCGATATTATAGATTTCGCAAAGCGTGAAACTACCTTAGCCGTATTTGCCAAAGAGGCTGTTTAGCCAACTATTCTTGTTTGCATCGCGCGTGACACCGACCACACAATATCCTGCGTCAAGAAGCTGTTGCGCAATGTGACTTCCAATGAAACCAGTCACTCCCGTGACGAGGATAGTAGAGCCAGGCTGAATAACTGGCTGCACGGATTGGAACATGTTGATAGGTTATTGGTCGGTCAAGTGATGCGGCGTTGCAGTATAAATTTTAACATTCGAACCTGTCCGAATCACAGTTTATTTATATGTACATTCCAGGGACAAAACGGTACGCCTTTACGCAACACCGATGCTTGAGGCTTAGTTACTCATGAACGTTCGAAGTGTTGCTCGAGATATGCGACTCCACTTTGACATAGATCGCAACACATACTGCACCCATGAAAATTCAGCTGACGGGCAATGTCACTAATGTCGAGCCTTATTTCTAAGCATAGTTGCATTCTTAGAAAAAGACTGACTTCCTCTCACTTGCACCGTAGAAAGGCAAGTTCGCCAGCGCCTTTTGCTTAGCGTCATGGCCTGTAAGCACCCACTAATATCAGCTCGTTCTTAGCGGTTACAGCGCTCGCTAACATTGAAAGTTGTAGAGGGAGCTGAAGCTGTTTTTGCACTAAACTTTGACGGCTTAGCGTCAGATTGTATACATTAGCAAAGGCTTATAGTTGCTCTTTCGGAGCTTTCCACCAACCGTAATAAACTGAATGAATAATGATGGTTTCTCCGCAGTCCCGTAGCTATTGGTATTGATTATTCCAAGCAGATTCAATACATACATATTTACAGGCGGGCGTGGCAATGTGCACGACTCGGTCAGCATGCAAATTGACCGGAGTGGTGCTTGAAAAAGCATCACAATGTCCTTCCTATGCTTCATCCCTACATTGAGGTCAGGTAGGTGAGCGCCCACTGGAGAGAGCCCGTGGTGTGAACGCCTACAGCAGACACACCACTATAGCCGGTAGCGGTGTTGGCCCGAGCTGTCCTGGCGCCAAGATCAAGTGTTCAGTTATGAGCAGGTCGACACTCCGGGATCGCAGCATATGCTATGCAACAGATACTATAATACAGGTACTATATCAAAGCGTTCGTCATTGTTCCTTTCCTTTTTTTCCCTCGGACATAGAAAAGCGGACCAAGGGACTGATTGGCCAGTTTTCGCGGCCACGGCAGCCAACCCTATACGAATCAAGACATTATTAATCTAATATATTCATTTATGCGGTATGTTCCTGAGCATCAATTACAGGGCATTTATCTAGTACAGAAACGTAGTTACAGCTGACGCCTTGGTGACTTCCCGGCAAATACAGATATGTTAATCTCGATCGCTGTACAATACTGCCGACTGCAAAATGCTAAGCTTCGTCGCTCGCCGTATTGCCGATATATTCATAGTCAGGCATAGCCCATTTCATTACCAGGGATACCAGTCCTTTCAGTTTTTCTTTCTGCCAGGTTCTCAAGAAGGGGTGCTATGGCTTGTAAGTTCTTAGTTATTTCGACTTAACTGAACTTAGACAATGTACCTTTTGCAACTCTGAGGCAGACGAAGCGGATGTTGTTGCCGAAAGGAAGTCTATTACTTCTATGTCCCATCCTTGAGGGTTGTCAAGGCCCACGTTGTCACTCTCTTTAGCATAACCTTGTATGAGCTCCATCATCACGCGGCCGAGATCTCTAATATCCTTCTGGGAGCTCGATTCGACGCAATCCTCTTGGCCTACTGATGACCTAGTTAGTCCCTTGTTTATACATGAGATAAAGGATGCATTACTGAGTTTGACTCTGCCGTTTGGATGCAAGAGGATATTTGAGCAGGTCAGGTGGTTGTGTCTCAACTCATTTTGCTCCAGAAACTCGAGTGCCTCAACTACCTGATAGATATTAGCATCCAGGCTCATAATCGCTGATCAAATGCCGCACTTGGCCAATTATCGCCGCAAGCCTGGGGCCTGTGAGATAGGGATTCCCCACAGCTTCCGCTAATGAAATTGGCACATGCTCGAAAACAATGAGGTATGAGTCTTCTAATTTGTATATTTCATACGCAGTGGCGAAGTTGGGGTGTTGAATGAGCTCCAAGATGTAAATTTGATGGTTCGTCAGCGAAGCAAAACAGCGTATAGAAAATAGATCAGACGTAATGCTTTTACGTTCTGCTACTAGGAATGGCTCATTCAGTCCGAGTCTCATAGTGTAGATTTTGTCGTACTTGGCCCATGGTTTTGTCGTCTTAATGAGTAGAGTATCTTGAGCTGCTTTGCCTTTTTCTCTCGCCGTCGGTAATCTCAAAAATTCCATATCCTCCTGCGGTGTTGCTGCTCCGCGACGAAAGGCAGACCGGCGATGAGTATTTATCAGTTTCTTTGACGCTTCGGACGTGGCCGTTGTTCTAAATCCGAGTCACTGCAGAGTATTGCATACGCACGGAATTGGCAAAGGCCCATACGTGTGACACATAGTGAAAAAAGGACGAGGCAAAAGTTCACTTGTGGCTCTATCTTCCTAATTTTGGCCGTCGCCGGCCATTTCTAAGCAAAGGCACCAGTCCGTAAACGTCCCCGCCTGTTCCTTTTCGCAGTTGAAGCTATATATCTCACCAATGCCATACTACTTTGATTCAGTTACAACGCTATCAAACTTCTTGCGAAACAGCTTCTGAGAACTGGACAATGCCGCGCAAAGCACGTGCTACAGACAGTCGTCGCATCGAGGAGGAGCGCCAAGCCAAATTTTGCGGAACGGCAAGCATTCGCCTGAATGCAATTCGGTTCAAAACTTCGGCTTCACAGGGAATATCGGGTAAAGAAGCCAGAAGTGTTGCATCTCTGAAAAGGCGATTCCGCGAAGAACTCGAATCGTGTCAAGCGAGTGGCAGATACCGCGTCAAAGTCCTTATACGACAAGATGACTTGAAAGCAGCTCTTATCAACTCCAATACATCCAGAGTTGATCTGATGGCAAGTTCCTTTCCGTACCCAAAACTCGAACTTCCATCTACCCTTACGCTGGAGTGTCTGCAGGGGCATGATTGCTTAGCTGCCGCAGAGGATGTGCTTGAGGGGTCTCAGAAACGGTGGGACGCCGATGTATTTCTTGATGGTGAGCTACCTCTATGGAGTCTCTCACCAGCCGATTAATGAAAGCTCCAGATCTCAGCAACGAATTAAAAAAGAAGCTCGTCGAGGATTATGAGTACCAGGAGGAGCCTAGTGACGGAGAGTTCTACCGCAAAATCCGCGAATATCAGGGAGTTCAGGGCAATGCTGACGCTTTTTTCGAAAAGCTTTGGCAAGGCAGACTGGCCGTCTCGAAGAATCGCCAGGACAACTTCGAAAAACTCGTTGGTCATGAAACGTACGTCAAGGCTTTTGATGAATTATTGAAGATTCCAGCACTTTTTGGGGGTATGCAGCTTTCAGTCGTACATTCAATGATATCGATGCGATGTGAAGAGGTAATCTCAGTTTTCACAAGTGAGCAACCTATCAACTAACATGTGTACAGCAAAATATATCATACTTGAACCACATATACAACTGGTGGCATGGAGTTTGTGGGGGGGAACCCAATCTTATGAGACACGTTGACTCTTTCACCGTCGAGAGTCTTCAGGGAAAGGCGCCTGGCTCATCCCGAGCCGATCGCGATAGCTTATTGGGCTTATTCAAAAGTGGAACGCTGTTCCCTAACGTTCCCGAAGACCAGCGGGACACATTGTGGTCGCGAGTGTGTCTCACCTCTACCAAGTGCTTGATCCCATCTCTGTCCACTTTTTTTGCTGATCGCTACTTTCTCGAGCAAGTAGCTGACTGCTTGCGAAATATCACTGGCATTACAAAAAAAAGTGTCTCAACTCGCCTGGCCAACATGTTTACGGACATTGGACAGGAAGACGACAGGTGTATTGTCCAGGTGTCTGAAGGTCGATTCGGTAGCATTCCAGGTAGCCAGAGCAGGCGTCGCAACTTGGGGATTCAGCAGCTTTGGTTAGCAGCGTTTCGAGAATACGAAAACGTACCTGCGCCGATGCAGCAGGAGGACGTCCTAGCCAAAGCAAGGCCCAGGGTTGATATTGCCGCTTTGCATGCCCTGGCATCTCTTGCTCTGCGTCTTGGTTTCGAATCCGCGAAGATCAATGAGATCTTGGCTGATCCGTCCGATTGGGCAATTGCCAAGCAAGCCCTTCTTTCCGCGCGAAAACCTGAGCATTTTGAGTATGAACATGAGGACGACCTCGCCACGCAGATTGCTAGCATATTCAACAAAGCACGCCCAGTCGCCTTCAAGACACGACCGCTAACATGCACCAGTCAGTCGCCAAAGCTCAAAAGGCATGGGGTGCCGCGGGCGGCCGATCATAAGCATGACAAAACACACCTTTTCTTGCCACATATGGAGAGCAACATTGACTGTGACCAAAGCCACGTCACATCATTCTTCGTCAGAATGTCTATGTACCGTGCCTTCTTTGGACAATCTCCAATATCTTCAGAGGAGCGCGAAGAACTCCTTACGACGGCTGTGACAACACAGGAAAACAGCGACGGCAGTGCGGCCGAGCTCGACAACGGGCAATCACAGGAGGCTCAGATAAACGAGGAAGCAGTCAGGCTGCAGCGGCTAAGAGAGGATGCAACTGCGGAGCAGAAGAAGCTTCTAGAGTTGCGGGAGCTCGTCTGCATCGAGCAAGAGCGTTTCTCTCGAGAGCAAGCTGCCTTGAAAGAACTTCAAGAACGTTCCAAGGCGGAACAAACTTCCATGACTCTACATTCATTCGAGGATATCGTGGCAAAAGAGTATGACGAGTTCATGGCAGTAGAAGAGCCTACAATCATACAGGTTCAAAAGCCATATGAGGAATCGACGATCAATCCTCAAGAAAAATCCAACAGGTCTGAGTTAGTTCCGTCAGCCTTATCGGTATGCCACACGAAGACACAGAATCCAACGGCCGCGGTGATGCAAGACCCATCCAGAACGAGTCACTTCGACTTCCAAAACTTAAAAAGACGTAAGTCTCACATTGGGGCAGTACAGAGTCCCGTACATGCCACAAAACAGCTACCGACACCTGTCTCTAAGACGGATTGCATTTTGTTCAAAACTGTAGTCGATAAAGCTGGGAATTTGGTTGAGTCTCATCGAATTGAGATTGATGCGAATGCTGCCTCGCGCGTTAACCAACTTGCAGCGATGTATATGAAAGAAAAGTGCACTTTATTTGACACACACGGCCGCAATTTAGCGCCAGCTAGCAAATGCTTCGATATGATCAGGGCGACAGGCACAAATGTGATAGTAGTAAAGCAGCTTGGTATCGGAGTAAAGGCTACGCCAGAACGCGGAAAAAAGAAAATGAAATTAGGATAAATAATGTAATTTGACTTCGAGATAGATATGTCATAACCAGTATTTTCGACTGCCAGATCTGCTTCAGCCAAATGTGAGGATCTCACGTCAAAGAGAAGCTAAGTAATGGTTCTTTAAAGAAAATTGTAAATAGCGCAGTCTATACTAGGCTCTAGATATAAGACGAAGCGCAAGGAAGCAAGAGAAGGGAAAGCGTGGCTTCCGAAAGCGCGAGAGGAACAAGGGTATCGCGATGTCACGTGATATCGCGCTAGCTTCAACATGGGATGGTGATACCAAACTGCTTCAGTTAAACTGCTCCAGCACAGATCTTCACACGGATCTGCTTGAGCCAAATTGCTTCAGCACGGATCTGCTCCAGCCAAACTGCTTCGCACGGATCTGCTTGAGCCAAACTGCTTCAGCACGGATCTGCTTGAGCCAAACTGCTTCAGCACAGATTCGCCCAAGCCAAACTGCTCCAGCACGGATCTGCTTGAGCCAAACTGCTTCAGCACGGATCTGCTTGAGCCATACTGCTTCGGCACAGATTCGCTCAAGCCAAACTGCTCCAGCACGGATCTGCTTGAGCCAAACTGCTTCAGCACAGATTCGCTCAAGCCAAACTGCTCCAGCACGGATCTGCTTGAGCCAAACTGCTTCAGCACGGATCTGCTTGAGCCAAACTGCTTCAGCACGGATCTGCTCCAGCCAGACTGCTTCAGCACGGATCTGCTTGAGCCAAACTGCTTCGGCACAGATTCGCCCAAGCCAAACTGCTTCAGCACGGATCTTCTTCAGCCAAACTTGCTTCAGCCAAACTGCTTCGTTCCAACTGCTCCAGCCAAATGTAGCAAGAAATTGTGCAAATCGGGCTCAAAGGAGAAACAATTTCGAGTCAAACCTGCCCGCAGCCTCTTCCTTACGCCCAAATCTCTTTGTCGACGGCCACCACCACCACTCGTACAGAGAAAGGCGAAACGACTGTCACCTTTTTCAGTATGTGCATAGTGTGATGGCTAAACATTAGACACGCAAGATTGAAACCTAATCTGAGCATCTTACCTGCATTTGGACAAGAAAGGATAAAGCAATGGACAGATGTCGCGGTCAGTCTTTGTACAAAGTCTTTCTGCGGCCAGTCGTCGGTTTCTGTCTTTCAAAGCGGAAATTATTCGCGGACTGGTGTGCGGTGCACTAGTATTGGAGCCCCTTTCAGGCAGATTCAAGCATCAAGTTTAACTTCTTTCCGGCAACATTTTGAACACGGTCAAAAAAGGCCGAGAAATGGTAATTTCTGAAAGCTCACTCATCACTATAAATTGTGGTATTGATCCACGACAAAAGATGCTGGTCAGTAATCATCATGGCTCAAACGAGAAGCCAGACAGCAGGCAATCAGCCAACGAACATCAAAGACCAGAAGACCAAGCAGCAAGAGAATAACAGTATTTCGAAGAAAAAGGATTCTAGCAAGACATCCAAAAATTTGGAGAAAACCCTTACTGCTGCAGCAGATGCGTACGAAAAGGCAGATGACGGCAAGAAAGCAGAAATGCAAAATCAGTTGAATGTTCACCAACCCGTGGAGAAGCCGGAGGCCATGGAGGAGGATGAGGAGGAGTCCAAAGGAGAGCAACCCGTGAAAAAAGAGCCCGAAGAGAGCGGTATGTTCGTTTCGACGACCGGTGAGGGCCAGGTTCATTCGTCGAAGGATGACGGAGGCTCGCCGTCAGACCAAAAGCCGTCGTCCAGCAAGGAGAAGGACTCAAAGCCGCCCAGTGACAACCACGAGAAGTCTCCCCCGCCAAAAGTAGGCTTCCAACATGGCTTGGCCACGCCTTCAACTGACGTTGAAGATGAATTGGACCTGGTACGAGCAAATCCCATGCGTGAGATCTTCCACGACGGCGCGTCTGAAAACGTAGGCTGGGCAAGGCTCTCGTATGGCCGTGCTTTCGATGTCGAAAGACATGGGCCACCTAACGCCGCAAGATTCAGATTCAAGCGACGTAACGACGAGATCAACACGGACAGTCTCGACGATACTTCGTTTGGAGACAAAAAGCGGCGCAATGGCAGAAAGGTTTACCAGTGTGGTGACATGTTAGCAATCCAGGGTGTTGCCTGGCAGTCTCTGAAAGGAGTCGACCACTACTCTTCCCTCGCGCCCCGCAACTGGAAGCAAGGAAACAAAACAGCACGTCCTTCGATGCGCATCATGGTGAAATGGGAAGGAAAGGATGAGAATGCGGGGAAGGAAGTGACGAAATGGGAAAAGCGTGACGCAGTGTGGAGGTGCTGGGAAGGTGAAGGAGGCAATGGAGCTGCCACAGTTCTATGTGAGGAGGAGCTGAAACTGGGTGAGGCTGTCATCTTGGAAAAGGGGGAGACCGTTTCGCTCTGTGACTTTGTGATTGTCACTGCCGCGTGTCGAGGCGAGAAACGATTCAAGGAGTGGGAATCGCAGCAGCGGCCGGGAAGGGACCGCTCTCCTACGCCTGGGCTGCCTCTATTGAACAGCAAGAATGAGAAGCAGTCGGGTGATGAAAAAGGCTCCGAAAAGGCGCAGTCATCTCAGCGTACAAACAACGCAGAAGAGGCTGCGGGTCACGGAGACACTACCCACTAGCCGCGAGTCGATGCTGCCGTGGCTGGTCTCGTATGAGGTTTGCGAAGTTTAGGCATGGATGTAGTGATTTACTTAGATACATGTTTGTGTATAGACCTCTCATGTTTGTTGAAATAGAATGATCTTTGCGGCAGAAACGGTGGCCCACATACGTGTTTTATGCTACTATAATTCAGCAGCTCGAAGTGCTGACAAAACTGTGATGACAGCAAGGTCGTGGTCTTCCGAGAGACGATAAGTGGTTAAGAATCAGTCCCGATCTTTGCACTTGGGTTCGTAAGCATACAGAATAGTCATATTTAGCAGGGCAGTTCGCTGCCTACATCAAACAACACATCACACTTGCACTGCAGTTTTGTATCCACGAATTGTGTATTTTCACTGCTCTGTAGGAGTAACTCGCTTGCCACCGTGCACGATATTCTTTTGAACAGCGCCGTCAGGTAGATAGGCGGGCGGTATCTGAAACCGAACACGTCGACACTGATGTCTCTTCGATGACTTCGCAGGGACCTTGTCCTTTCTTTTGCTCTCAGCTAGAAAATAGTCGACAAAATCGTCCATATCGCGGAAGAATTGATCGTCATATAGGCTGAACTATCTCGTAGATTAGTATTTGATACGGGCTGTTCGTTCTGAATTGCGACTGACAGTCGTTGAGAGATCCATATTCATTAAAATCCAGTGAAGTTTCCCTGGTGTAGGTGCTATGCTGAGGAGGCGCATGCATCCTCGCACAAGTATAATATTAAATAATCAGCCTTTCAATAGGTACCGTAGCCTTCTAGTGCCAGCCTACTCTCGACGGGTGTGGGGACAGTTGCCGCCACATCATGGCAAGTCTTTGGTTGCGCAACGTTGCGGCTGCAAGTCATGTCGTGGCCGAAAGTCGTGTCGTGGCGAAAAGCCCTGTTGTGGGCAAATAGGTGCACTGCCGGCGGTGCACCCAGTAGTCCCCAGTAAAACGCTTGCTTGAGGCACAGCCCCAAAAATGCCCCAACTTCTAGGGTAGGAACATCACTTTTGGCTACAGCACGACTTTTGGCCACAGCAGGACTTCTGGCAACAACACGACTTCTAACCGTAACATGAGCCACATTACAATTTTCATAAACGACACGACACCAAGAACCAGCGCAAAAGGACGCTAGCAGTGCATGGGCAAAACAGAACAAATGAATAAGTAGACAAGTTAACAAGCGAGAAACGACGTAGCCAGCTAAGCAATGGGATGTCGATACAGGACCGCTCCCTAGAAAGAATTACGAAGGAAGTCGGCAAGCAGCAAAAAGTAACGAATAAATGCGCGGAAAGTTGCTCAACCGTCAGGCCTAGGAGAGCCAAAAGTCACTAGCCACCAACTAGCTGGTCAAAAGCTAGCTGGTCAAAAACTTGCCAATGAGCTATTGGCAAAAAGGGAAGAAAGGAAAAGGCGACAAAGAAATGCGCCAGCGGAAAGCTGCTAGCCACCAGCAATGTCTAAATTATAAACCACTTACTGTACTGTACAGTACCTACCGGTACTGTATTGTACCAGCTATTAGCTAGCCAGGAAGCTGTTGGGCAGAAAGCAACATATAGCCAGGGGAATGAGTAAACATATGGCGAGGAGAAAGCCGAGATCTGAACAGGGGGCCGGAAAGAGCATTTCCTCTATGTTACAGGTGCTCAACGACGTAGGACGTCTTCTCCTCACGGAAGGGCGAGCATGGCAGTCAGGATGGTGGCGGTGTACACTTTTGCGCTGGCCAGCCAAGAAAAGTGGTCGTGAAAACAGGCACCGCATCGATCCCAACGAGCCACGTATTCATGCATCGGCGTCCGGGCGAGGGCGTATATCTTATTCAGACGACTCAGACGCGATTCACCGTGGACGAAACGCGGGTCGATGCGGGGTTATTCCGTGTCCAGCTGCTCGATGAGCATCCGCCATCCGCACCGTTTACTTCAAGACTTAGGCCTTTGGTGCACTTTCCTATCATGAGCAATTTCAGCAAGAACCATAACCAACAATTATATTTGACGATGTATCTATAGTATATTGTGATTTCGCCTACAAAGCTATGTCTATTTCCATTCGATGTTTAGTGCCGTTCTTAGTTTTGTGATCCCATAGAAGTCAGCAACCGCAAAGTCTTGCTTTTGTTTCTCACAATCGGTCTCCGTATATAAGCCAGAGTAGAAGAAACCTGTGAATATCCTGGTGATGGATTCGATGGACAAGCCATCCTCGATTCGTATAGCCTCCTGGTTCCATCGACCGGACAACCTGGCTTCGAAGTACTTTGACCAGAATATCAGTATATCGGAATGAATGTTCAGGGAAATTGATCCGTTCTCCAACTTGGTGAGTAAATGGTCTCTTGAGGAATCACGCAAACTGTGCGAGAGCAATGCTCGATAACTGGTGGGTAGGCTTTCCTTCTCATAAAGAAGACGTAAGATAGGTTGGCTCGGGGCAAAAGTAAGCGGGGATGCTGTTTTGGAGGCGCTTGGATGCTCTCGATATAAGTTCACGAAGAAGTCGAGAAGTCCAAATTGTGTCTTCCAAGCAAGATTTTCAAGTTCGTAGGAGTCGAAAGTGCGTTCCACAAGTAGCCAAGCTAGCTCTGTCTGACCGCTGCTGATATAATGAATTATCATGTGCTCGATGCAGGGTGCTAGCCATGGCTCGTCCGCTTTATTGCCCGTTTGTTTGAACGACTCGAGGATCTCGTCGACGATTTGTCGCGCTTGGGCATGCCGACCGTCAGTCTGCAGCGCTTGTACCCAGAGATCCAGCAAAGGTTGAAGACACGCCGCAGTAATCGTCATGCCTCGTTGGCGGGAAAGATTGACTGTTTCTTCGAGCAGTTGTCGTGCTTCAGTATGCTGACCGTTGTCCATGTACAAGTCCGCCTTCTGCTGGACAGCGACCAGTTTTACATCTGGCATTTCGAGTATGAAGGATTCGAGTAACCTTTCCAATTCCTGTCGTCCCCTACCATTTGCAGGCTGATAATTGCTCTCGTCCATTGCGATCCTAATCTCTTGACAATCGGGTGTCCTGAGTCAATTGCATTACAGTCTGTGGTGGAACGAGCGAAGCGTTTGAGAGCTGATGCGGGGTGATGAGGACGGGAAACGAGCTTTATACGGGACGAAACCCTCCTTCGCTTCGGGTGTTTGCCAGGCTGTCAAGCCAAGCAAAAGTTGCCTAAAACAAGGCATACCCAGTACTGCACAATTCTTCAAGGTACCCACCCTGATACCTGGCTGCACTAGCGTGCCTTGTGCGTGGAGTAGTCTAGGCAAAATTTAATAATGTAGATGAGGACATATGATCTTTGTCTCTGAACCACGTACGACGCCTTCACCATCGTATTGCCTCCAGTCAAGAGCGCGTGACCATGCCTCGCATGAGCTACAATGAGTTCCGCGTCGGGCTTGTTTCGTCATCGCAGACGTCTTGAGCTCAGACAGCCTCGTTACCACTACCTCCCTTTCCACTGTCCAATTCTTTTCTCCCAAACCTTAAATAGTTCTTCGCCTTCTCCCCTCTAATCCAGCCTACACCAGCAAACAAGCACACCGATGATCATGCCTCGGCAGACTTTTCCATCTCTCCTTCCGCTCCGGATACGTCAATTGTCACGGCTCATCCATAGCATTCTGACTCGTTTTAAGACCGACCCCTTTCACGTATGATAGAATAATGATGTCTAATACCGAGTGCCTAGGCAGGGTACTGTATGTGGTATCACTCCATCGGTCTGAAAAGCCCAACCAGGGCGTCGCACCAGCCAGGTCTCGCTTCAAGGCAAGATGAAGAGGCGTCTCCCTAAACTCTGACGCGGCGTTGGGGTTGGCCTGATTCTGGAGAAGAAATTTAATGTTTCCTGGATCATGCTTCTGTGAGTGTCGCTTACATCCGATAGCTCTTGATGCCAAAAATAATGCCGAAGGGGGAGTGATTGGAGCGATGATCCTTCAGGCGACTCGGGGAGCGAGGACGTTATCTCAGGACTAGAGTCACTGGATAAGTTGAGGGGCGCCCATCAACCATCGATCGCTGCGCCCCAGGAGCAGACCAGAGAGGAGTTGACAAGCGGCCAGCATGATGTTGAATGGAGACGCCTCAGCAAGAAAGACAAAAAGAAGAAGAAGAGGGCACTCGTGGTTGAGGAGCCTGAGCCAACTGACTTTTAGGGACGATGGGGTCCAATGGCTTCAATCTATTTACGTGGTGCCTGGTGGCTTCCTCCCCTTCCCTTTTGGTCATGGGCGGTGTTAGTGGGCGTTTCCAGGTGCTTTACACTAATTAATAGGCCCGCGGGCCTGCAAACTAGCGCTGGTGCCGCCCATTTTTAGCTGTTACAGCGCAAGGCCAATTTAAAAGACAGAGAGTAATGATCTCAAGCTGGTTTTGAGCATAAGAGTACCGCTAAGATGTATGTATTATGTACATTTTAAAATATTAATACGCATCTATCAATTACACAGAAATGTGATTATTTTCTCCCCAATTTTCTTCTTTGAATTTTGTAAAGCTCGCTTCTCTACGATGATATGTGGTCGGAGGCCGCACGCATTCGTAGTGGTAGATCACTTAATCATTTAGATGCACAGAGCAGAGCGCGACATAGAATACGCTTCTCCTTATTGGTTTAGTTTATCCATCTACGCTATCTGCTCCGTCTCAAGATTTGATGGTATCTAATCGCACAGCAGCCTGGTGTCGATTAGCCATTGCCGGAAGCGACATGTGACCCTTGCGGTGGTCACTCAAAGCCGTCGCATCTCGCAGCCTATCAACTGCCATCGATTACAAGATTGAGCTCTTTATGCTTTTCGCACAGACCGCCCTTCTGCGAAGATGCTCTTCATGCGCACTCCGCTGGTCGCTATCTGAGCTGATAGTACGGCGATTGGTCAGACAAGTCTCGTCAAGAAGCGAGTGGCCTTGGCCGTTAATATCAACCACAACGGTGGCAGAAACGTGGCTCGGCATGCGGCAACGAATCATGTGGGCGGTGCGATGTTACTGTCATATAGAGCCCTTGGCCCATGCTACCGCCTCCAGATGTTCTGACCAACTTATCCAGCCGAAACTAGTGCCTGCTCTCTAAAGATATGACTGCCTCAATCACTTCAGAATCAACCTCCGACATCTTGCAGATCTCTGACAGCCTCCGCAAGGTTGAAATAGGCAACACTGCACCGTACGAATTTATTGACACGGCCTCTGTACTGTCGGGGGTGCTGGACATTCTGCATGGCCTACCAACTGTTCCTCCTTCAATCTTTATCGATCTAGAGGGCGAAAACCTTTCCAGGCATGGCACCATTTCGATACTGCAGATACATGTCCTGCCACTTAAGCGAACGTACCTTATCGACTTATACACGCTGGATGAAACAGCCTTCAGCGTCACTGGAGCGAGAGGACAGACGTTGAAACAGATTCTCGAGTCTTCTAAGATTCCAAAAGTCATTTTTGATGTGCGAAATGATTCAGACGCCTTATACAAGCACTTCAACATCCGCTTGGCCGGCATGCAGGATCTCCAGCTAATGGAGGTTGCCACGCGATCCTTTGGTAGGAAGCATGTCAATGGTCTGGCCAAGTGCATTGAGCGAGACGCGTCATTGTCTGCAGCTGAAAGACAACGGTGGAAAGACTGCAAAGAGACAGGTATTCGACTTTTTGCGCCGGAGCGTGGAGGTAGTTATAAGGTGTTCAATCACCGCCCAATGTCCAAGGAGATCCTGCAGTACTGCGTCCAGGACGTGCATTTTATGCCGCGCCTATGGGCATACTACAACGGGAAGATGACACCACAATGGCACCAGAGGGCTGAAATTGAATCGAAGGAGAGAGTGAAACTGTCTCAGTCGCCGAGTTATGTCAGCCATGGGCCTCACAAGGCACTGGCCCCTCGTGGCTGGCTCTACTTATAAATGGCTATTGAGTCACGTCTTTCCAGCTTTGCATGTCGGGGTGGCTAGTAGAGTTGATTCTTTATCAAATTGTCAGTGCGTGGTCCGACGCAACCCATTATCAAACCCAGTTTTCTCTGAACTGCCGATGCTCAATTTTGCTCCATGGCGAGGCGGATCCGTGCAAAATGCAGCGGCCAAGCACAAGGGGATGCAAATAAGTGGTGACTAGGCATACCCTATTCTCGGCCTATCTAAGTCGGCTAGCTATCTTTGCTTGTTCTATCACGAAATTTTCCAGGATTAGCTAGCCGCATCGTCGATGCGATGACTCGGTGGGGCAAGTCTGGGGGGCGTGGGACCATCGCAGGAGATGCATAGGTCAGAAGCCGTCACGTGCCGTGAGCCAGCAACGAGGCTGAACCGACCGATTCATGCTAAGTCTCGGGCTTGCTCTTCATTTCTCCCGTCATAGCAACGCTCCACGAGAAGAGCATAGCGACAATACCTTGGTCTATAACTCGTCAGAGCAGAGTATAGGCATCTTCGGTCGGGACTCGCATTTGCAAAGCCGCGGGCTACTGCACGCCATGGCAGCGGGAGCACCCGACGCTACTATCGACTCGCTCCTCTCCCGCCCTTTATCCCCGGGCATTCGTCGTAAGCCTGTCCCGCCGTCTCTGCACCACTGGGACAAAGAATACACGTCTCTGCCGTTGGTAACGTCGGAAAATGGTTCATACCATGAGAAGCAGCCAGAAACACACTTGGCGGCGCATCGCAGTTTCGGCGCGTTGCTCGCTAGCTGGAAGTTGGAGCTGCTGTCCGTCGCTCTCAGCTACGCCAGCTTTATTACCATCGCCGCTACACTGGGCTCCTTTCAGGGCAAGCTCGCCACGACGTGGCGGATGCCGATATCCATAAACGCCGTCGTATCCATCTTTTCCATCATCTTCAAAGCGTCTCTTGTCCTTCCCATCACGGAAGGCATCAGCCAGCTCAAATGGCTCTGGCTGTTTCAAGAATCCCGCAGCCTCGTCGATGTAGATAGATACGACCAGGCTAGTCGCGGACCTTGGGGCTCGGCCAGGCTGATTGCGCGCCAGTTCGTGGATAGAAAAAGATCGTAAGACCCTTGCGCTGGGCGTTCTTACATTGCCGTTCTCGTGCTGACTTGGCCGCTCAGATACTTGGCAAGCTTTGGCGCTGCTGTCTTCCTCCTCACCTTGATAACAGATCCGTTTTTCCAAGCAGCTGTGCAGGTGAATGTATGCTACCGCAATGCCACCGAGCTAGCTAGCATTCCGCGACTGAACAATTATGACCATAATGGGGGCTGGGTAACGCATATGACCTACAAGCTCGATTCCGATATGGTGATTGCCATTATGCAGGGCCTGCTATCGACTCCTCAAAACAGCTCTGTGCGCATCGCACCCTTCGTCACATGTCCCACAGGCAACTGCACGTTCCCTGACATCCACGACGTTTCGTTTAGCACGCTGGACATGTGCCACTCGTGCGAGGATCTCAGCGACTTGGCCAAGGCCCGCCCATTTCACTACACAGAGTCGGAGCAGGTCGGCAGCGAATGGTTTCTACCTGGCGAAATCAGCAATCTCACGACGTATCGAGGTGGCGGCGCGCTCAACATCACGGCGCTGCGAACCAACCAGCGCCCGTCCTACCCCATCGGGCCGTGGATCCGGAGCAGCATACTTGACTTCCAGGGCCTGGCGGAGCTGAAAGACAAAAGCTGCACACCGAAGCAACGATGCCCGATGATTCCGTTTGCTTTTCAGTGCTCGCTACGGCCATGCGTAAAGACGTTCAAGGCCACCATGATCAACCAGCAGTACAAGGAGACGGAAGTGTCGCGCGAGTATCTGCACAGAACCTCGTTGCACAGCTTCCAGCTGGCCATGGACAGGGTCTTTGTGAACGGATCCTGGGTGAACTGCAGCTCCAGCACCAACCTCACAGAGGAACACTCTTTCCAGGTGCTCCTGCCAGAGCCCAAGGATGTGCAAATGGAGCCGGCGCTGCCTCACCCTCCTCTGCTAGCCAACGGCAGCGTTTGGTACCCGCCGCACTGCGTCTACAGCATCGAGGGCAGCACGAGCTCGGCGCTGGACGATCATCTGTGGTTGACCTTTCGCAACGCCAACGTGACGCCCGGTCGCGTCGTCTCGGCGTCGACAATTTGGGCCGAGAACCTCTGGAGCGGCGGCAACATGACTATGCCGATTGTGAATAATTTCAGCGATGGGCTAGCCACGGCGATTGGGATTCAGATGCGCAAGGTTTCCGACGTGAACCCTTGGTTTGGGCTGCAGCTGGGACAGGCGATAGAGAGGGACAGCTGCATCACCATCTGGTGGAGGTACCTGATTTTCGGGGCCGTGGTGATGGTCTTGGAGACGGTATTTCTAGCAGCCGTCATCATTTCCAGCCACAAGCGACGATGGAATGCCAACTGGAAGTCGTCGTTCCTTGGCCTGCTGCTCCCACCGTCCGATCCCGAGGCGTCGCCGCTCGGCCGTGGGGATGTACGTGCCGATGCCGTCGAGGATCAATCGCAGCTGCGCGAGGCTGCCCGGGGCATCAAAGTTTCGCTGACAAAGAGAGATGGCCGGTGGCACCTAGATACAGCCGAGAAGCCAATTAGCTAGATCAAACTGTACTATGATTATTGTGGCGACGATGTAACGTCAGCCACCCACTTCTTGGCCCTACCCACATCTCGGCAGCGTTTTACACCAAAACACACACTTTTAATCTAGCTATATTATAGCTACTGTGAGGGTTTGGAAAGATTTATTCAATCTAACTAACGATCTTATTACAAAGAGGAAGAATTAAAGAATTAAGAGGAGAGATCCTCTGGATCTCTCCTGAAATATCGTCGACGCACTGACCATGGCGTGGTTGAGTAGGTAACCGTTGGACATGGGTATCGTGACCGCGCGGTCGCGGTCCATCTCATCGTGACGATGCAACGAGGGCTTCAGCCCGAGTCTCCTTCAGGGTCTAACCCGTGACAGCTACTATAGCAAGTTAAAATATACTAAAATATAGATAATATAGTTTCTAACTTAGTATCTACTATATAAAGATATTAGTGTTTTTTATCAGATAGTTATTTTTAAAAAGACTTTTAAAGTTAAGGATAATAATTTACTAGTTATTCTACCTATTTTATTTTTACATTTATTTTTTAAATATCTTCTTTAATAGATGCACAATTTCAGTAAAATAATTCTATAAAACTCTTTTACTTATAATCTATATAAAAAGGATTTTTTCTTATTTTTAATAAAAGTCTAATAATAGGGTAATATAAAGTACTCTTTTAAAATTCTTTTTTACTCTCTTTTTTAGATTTTCTTAAATATCTTTATATATATTAAATAAGAAGACTATTTCTTAATAGACTTTATAATATATATTCTTATATAATTATCTATATTTTTTTTAATTATTATCTATAAATATACTAAATAGTTAAATAAAAGATAAAAGTGTTAAGATCTCCTAGTACTTTATATATAAACCTTAACACTTTTGTATTTTAAAAGAATTATTACTATTTAGAAGAATTTAGCTTAAGTATAAAAAAAGTAGAGTATATAGAAATCTATAGAAAGAAATTACCTAATAATATTATCTATTCTATATATAAAAAGTGGGCTTAGGGTAAGTGGGTAAAAAGTGGTACTTTTGGTGTAAAAACGCTGCCGAGATGTGGGTAGGGCCAAGAAGTGGGTGGCCGACGTTATGCTATCCCGTTTCCAGTGCGTGGGCTAAACTCAGGTACTCTATAAGGGTCGTAACTAATTAGAACGCATAGGAAACAAGGTACTTAATTTTCTTAGGCCTGCCCATTATAATATAAGTCCTCATATTTCGCTATATTATAAATCGCTACTTTACACTTAGCACACCTATACTAAGTCTTCTAAAGTACCTAGTTATAGCTAGCTAGTACTAATACAGCCTATTCTTAGTACTTTAGAATACTTTGGATTTTATCCCTTTGATTTAGAACATGTTCTTTTGCAACTAGACGAGTTGTGAAGAAAGAGACTGAACGAATGCATTCGACAAGATCAAGTTGCAGAAGGCAAGCAAACGCCTGCTGCAGGCCGCACCTGCCATTGCGCGCAAAGAAAGAAGAAAGAAACCCATAATAAATAGTAGGCAGATTATATCGGCAGAAGACCAAGAAGATCAACCGTGCTTCACCGGTCTTGGGTCAAGAATGCAGTAACGGCTTCTCTACCAGCCGAAGAGCTCAGTCAGCCACCTCTGACTGTCCACCAGTCCCCCCAAATGCCGCAGCTAGTCTTTTGGGAGAGGATTCCCATCACACTTAGAAAAGACGACATGTGCATTGGTATTGGAGTTCCATGTAGGATCCTGCTGCCCTGTGACTGTTTCGAGTCCCGGGAGGTTGACATGGGGTTATTTTGAATTGACTTCGTGGGTGGCTTCGCGCACGGAGCTGGCAAACCAGTGCTGTTGATCTCGATCCATGTCCACTCGTTCTTTCCGTAACGTTTGCAAAAGCAGGAAATGCCCAATTAAGTAGCGAAGGCAATGATGCGTCTGCGAAGCTTCACGTCGAATCTTTTCCGTAGCCATGCCGGCTAGGGTATCAATCTCGGTAAAACTCATGATTAGATCGTCAGCACATATATACCACAGTAGTCTCAAAACATGAAGACGAATACCGGTATCAAGAAGTTTGGATAGCTTGCGGCTGTCTATTAATATAATAATGTAGAATAGAAAAGACTCCGATTTTAGATTGACATGAGTAGACGTATACTATACATGTAATTGCCATTGGCGGCCACTGACTGGCGGCCACTGACTCAAAAAGTTCGTTAGCTTCCTAACCATCTCTTTGAAAGCTTTTCTCCAGGCAATTTGTTGTTCGACTGAGATTAGACCGTCTTAGGTGTCCAAGAGTTGTCAATTCACGGTGTCGGGGCAACAATGGCCATTTCGGACGAGCTACAATTGGACGTAGACCACTTTCAGCCGAGCACTACATTTGTTCCGCCGCCACTCCGAGTAGTATTTAAAAGTCTCTCGGAAGGTACCACTCCCACTGGTTTCGGGAAGGAGTTTTGGCGAAATCGACACAACATGCGTGTTGTGTCAATTTCTCTCTACACGGCTCTCTGCATTCTCCCATTCACTCTCGCCACTCCTGAAGATGAAAACGTTGTAACCGCCAAGGTCACTAGGACTATCACGATTTGTCCCATATCTGGAACCTGGACCGGCAGCGCAAGGTAAATGCACTCTTACAGTCGCGAAAACTACTGTATGCAGACTTCTCACATTCATAGAACGGCTTACACAATCGTCTCCAACACTGATACCTCAAGCACAACGTCGATTGAAAGCAGTGAGCCTGAGCGATCGCAGTGGCCCCACGCTACATCCCCTTCCAGTGAAGCGCCATCCACCCCTTCGGACGCAGTCATGACAAGTACCCATTGGGCCACGGCTACTGTTTTCAAATTGTTGGAGAAGAATGATACAAGCGACAAATTACCCGAACCTACCGAAACCACCACATATTTCAGCCAGGAGAACACCTCCACGTTGGCTACGCTAGCATCTCATTCATTCGGAAACCTGAATCACACTGGAATAGGCAGCCACGGCCTGTTCAGCGGTACTTCCGGTCACAGCCTGCCATCCTCACCTACTCTGCCTGTTTCGACCTCGAGTTTCGTGAGTAGTGGTGTGCGGTTGTTACATCCCTGGTATTTTGCTTTGATTGTGGCATTTGCATTTACTCAGTAACATCTAGCACATAGTAGCATAAATAGACATCGTTCCACAACTTGCAACTTCGTTCTTTAATGCGAGAGGTGGAGGAGGTATGTGGTCACTAGCAATACGTGCTGCGGGGTGCCACATCTCAGTGATGGATCCTGGCGTGCGCTGTACTTGGATTCCACGGAATTCTTATGCCCAGCAAGTACCAGGTCGCAGCTGCGAAATAAGCTCTTTTTACTATATCTTCTTAGCCTCTAATTATATACAGCTCTAATTACAATACAGCCCTGGCAATCCTTCGTATGCACTCCGTCGTCTCTGGATTATCCATACAGGTCCACGGACAAGTCAGCGGCGACTCCTCTTGGTTCGGGATTTGCAGGAGTCTTATGTGACGACGCGACGCATGAGCCACGAGACACTTTAGTAGACGCGAAGCGTTGCCCTCTGCGCTTGTTGTCAGCGGATCTTAAAGTCCATTTTAATTGTTTTTTTTTTCCTTCTTTTTTTCATCGCTAGGTACCTTAAATCTATTCCTGCACTACTGGCGGGATTGGCAGCTGCCTGGGGTAGTTAGTTGCAAAGCAGCCCTATTTGCTTGGACCTTTCAGATCCGTGTCCACTACTTCAGCAGCTTCTACAGCGCCTGCAGGTGATCTTGAGCGCTAACGTATGGCGATTTGGTGGCAGTTCGCCCGGACGACCCACTTAAATATATGATAAATGGACATCTGACACCTGTTGTAGACTGGTTTGGACTACCCTACATTGGCCTCCCGCACTGGCTCGTGGTTGTAATTTCAGAACGTGTTGCCTCTTGGGCCGGCAACTATCGGTACTTTAGCAAGGAGCAAACGGCGCTGTGTTAATAGCGACAATCTTAGGTTTGGACCTCAGCCTTTGCCTGTGTATAGATACATGGCTGCTGACTCTCTGTTGCGAAACTGTTCACCATGTGGGCTAAATACTTTACCGCCACCTCTCTGCGTCGGAAGTCTACTCGGGCAGAAACTTTGACTCGTGGAATTTGTCCCTAGCCGTTGGTCGCGTCGCGCGTGTGGTCTGATTAGAGCCGACATCCCTTTTCCGCGGCTCGAAGTGCCCTATCGGTCGAGTGCTGCTTGGCAGGTGTCCAGACTCAGAAGCTACCAGTCTTCATTCCAGAAGCTATCCAGGAGGGTGGAGCAGACTATACATACCTACGTCCAAGCCGGCGCCGCCAGCAAAACGCGCAGGTCTAGAACAACAGAGATCAAAGAACCTTGGAAGATCTTTTGCCGACAGCATCACACCGAAAATTATCGAGGACCAAAAGCTTATCAGCCTTATTAGTTTTGTTGAACTCTTGAACAGTACATGGCCCAATCCACATCAACGCAAACATCTACCTCTCTTGCACTGGTCTTCTTTGTTGCCCTCGACGCTGTGCTGGTTGCGCTGAACTCTTTCAACGCATACACGCTCGTCTCCGTGTCTAAAAAGTCCGCGCCACACAACTCTGAAACAGACTGTAGCATCAATGGGCCGACCTGCTTTCCATATCTGTTTGCATATTCACTCACTGCAGGTGGTGGCGCCGCCGCCCTGCATGCGGCAGTCGGCATCGTCTCCCTCTTTGCTGCTGGAAAGCCTCTGACAATGTACAAATGGACACATTTCGGCCTCGCGGTCGTACTTGTGATTATTGGTCTATGCCTTGCCATAGAAATTACAGAACTAGGCCGCAGTTTTTACATGCGTTTTGGCGGACGGAACACCGTCTACTTCCAAATACTCTACTATGGTAGTTTCTCCCAATCAATATACGGTGTCAGTGGCGCAGTTTTGACTGCCATCGCTTTCGCCAAATCTGCATTTTCATGACAGCTAGCTCAGACTCTTCATTGAAGAACATCGTCCATGAACTCTCAGGTGTGCTATTGGTGGTCAATTATACGGGTTGTATCGGGTACCTATCATCGGCAGCCTCAGCAACAGGGGCATGAAGAGCCTTCAACTAGGAGAGCTTCGAATCTATGGGTTTCATAAAAAGGCTGAATGCCTTAGAAGAGTCTCTATTAGAAGAAATGACAACATAGAGACAGTGTGTACCCGGCCCTCGGAGACAATTACACAATATATCACATTCATGAGTTTTGAGAGGCGCTAAAAGCACAACATATCATTTTGTATCTTAGTTCTTAAATCTGCTCCAATCTTTTTTCCTCACGCAGCTGGCAGACGCAGCGAGGGCCGTCATGAGCTGGGAAGCGGCGGGTATGCAAAAGGGTCGTCCTCGGGGAGCGGGCATGCATTCAAAAGGAGTGACAGCTGGTCTCGGAGACTTTCCAGACTCTCGGTAGTCCTGAACTTGAGGTTAGCGTCTGCAATGCGCCTGTGCATGATCACGTACTTTTTCTTCAAGTTGTTGTTGGCTTCTTCGAGCTGTTTCATGGCTCTCTTGACGCTTCCCAGCTCTTGCTGGGTGGCGGCCACCTCTTTCTTACAGTTCTCCAACTCTTTCCGGAAATAGTCCATCTCCTGGCTGGGATTGTCATATTCGACGGCTGCGGAGGCACCACCTTGGCTTGCAGAAGGCAGGTAGGAGAGTGGCTGGTCTTCCTCCAGGTCCTTCTCCTGCCGCATCCTCTCCATCATGCTTTTTAGTCTTGGAAGAGTTGCGTGTTAGTGCATGTCTTGGTACGGGATTCCCATCGTATCCCATTCTGCCTTACTGGTTCAGCGTGCTCATCACGTTTTCCGGTCTGTATCTGTAAGTTGGAGCGTGGAGGCATGACGGATCTAGGAGACGTACGAAGCATCAGACGGTGGAGCGGCGCTCATCATGGTATCTGCCATCCTGAGAGATATTAAACGCGGAAAAGGATGACAGGAGAGTGAAATCGACCTACGGTAAGAAACCCGTCCCGGCTCCATGGCCATCTTGAAAACCCGTGGGGCGAGCACCCTCTTGAAGTGCAGCAGCACCTGGTGCAGCGCCGCTCGCCTGATACAATTGCGTATGGGGAGGGCCATACCGTGGTGCGTTCCCTAGCGCAGGTTTCGCTGATCTGAGCCAAAAGTTTTGTGCCCCGCGCTGCTGCAGTTGGTTGCGCCGAGATTGGAGGCCGTTACTCTGTCGCGCTTGCATGACGGGCCGTGTATTCTGGTATAGACAATGAAGAAAAAAAGAGTTGGTCGTTGCATCTATATACTGGCCTGCGTCAGTGGTTGGGTTGTGTGCATGGATTTCGCACTCGTTAGTGAAGCCTGTGCAGTAGCAATGTGACAGCCTAATGGCACGACTACAGTGGATGCTGCCACGCCACAATAGCGTTAGTGTCATGTCCCGTTGTCCACTGCTGGACAACGCCCGCTTTCAGGCACTGAATCCTCGCTGTCGTGCGACAGTATTAGTGGCCACCGCAGGAAGTGGAAAGCCAGATTTGGCGATGCAAAGTCCTTTTCGGGGCGAACTGGGCTGCAGCCTGTTCCACACCACCACCAGCGGCAGGAATAGGCCTGCCCTCTGAGTCGCCCACTCTACGCCGGCCGTCCAGCTCCACGTCCAGGTAGTTCGCACTGCTAGCAGTGCTAGCATGCTTCGTGTGTCGCAGATCAACGGAACACAAGCCAGCAAACGTCGCCTTGTTACGGAACGAATAAAACTTTGACGCGCAGCATAAGGGCAATGGTATTCATACCATATTATATGTAGGTACATACCATCTTCTACATGTCTTTCAAACGGCTCTGGAGCAGTAGCCTTCCACTATCTACTTCTTTCCCACTTTCCTTGGAGCAGTCGTCGCCGCCTACCTTTGTTGTTAGCTTGCTTTCGCAGCATCGATATCTCAGCAGCCATGGATCGGTTGCACGCCTTAACTGATGAAGAACGCATTGCTACTTTGAACCAGCGTCTTGTCGATGGATGCCACATTGTCGTCCACCCGCTCTTAGAAATTGGAACATTCAACCCCGATATCGTCTCCTCTCTACCATTGTTAGATAGGTCCATCATGGGAGATGAGCTGGCGAACCAAGCAGAAGCTATTTTTTACGGCAAAAACACCTTTCTTGTTTGGTGGGATGCTCTCCAGGAATTTTTGTCCCCAAGACACGGATTGCCGATCGACAAGCTAGTCAGACGGGTCATTGTTCGCTACAGCTTTCAGGAGCTATACACGAGCAAACGGAACCTGGTCACGGAGCTACATCATTTATTTCGGCTCACCCACGCCGAGTTAGTTGCCCTCGATATCACAGGCAGCGGAACCCCAGACGGTAGCGATCTGGCAACGCAAATGGTACTTCGCGATATAGCCTCCATTGTTCAGCAGCTCTTTTTACACTTCGGTCCTCGTTTTGTCGTCGGGCGCTCTCTAGGCGAATGGCCTGCCCTGTACGACATCAAGTGGGTCAGCTTCAGGTCCTACTGGCAACCCCCAATGCCTGCGGCTCGCGATAGGATGAAAGGCGGCGAGGCTAGCTTCGAGGAGACAATGCAACTGCAGGTGGAGAGTTGGATACAGGCCACCGAAAGGCCTGAGTTGACGGCGCCACTCGGTGCCGTGCCGGGGGTTGACGCCTCACTGTTGGATTGGAGCAGTGACGCGCTCACTGACTGCTTTACGCCTGGTGTTCTAGTACCAGAGCTGGCCTAACGCAGTTGCATGCTGGCGGCCTGCGGCGCTGGCAAAGCTGCCTTTCTGGCATGTCAAGGCCACGCACTAGACTGGTGCGAGACTGAAAGTTGCGGCACTAGGGTGTTGACTTTTGACGTTGTTTTTGTTTTTCGGGATTGCTGCTTTTGGATTGCCATAATGCCGTGGCCTGCAAATCGACCGCCCAATGGAGCCGCGCTGTGAGCCGTCTTTACCACACATCGCTGCCGTGTTTCTGGTAGCTGCAGTATATAACCTTGAGAAGGACTAAATGTAGTTATTTCTAGTCTATTTAAATAGCGACTTCGAATAATGGTGTATGCTGGACTCTGCCTTCAATATTCATGTAGCCTTAACACGACCTCGCTGTACAAAAGACACCCTGGGCATCAGATGCTGTGGCTTCGTGCGGGTGCGCGACGGCGGCTAGCTCTGCAGCGAAGGAAGTAGACGCTCCGTGGCAAAACACAGATGCAAAAAACGGATGGGCCCTTGAAGCGGCTTTCAAGACAGCCAGCGCCTGCTAGCCGCATAGGGTGAGTATAGTATCACCCGAGGCACGGCATCCCTTGGTGGCGAAATCGTCATTGGGCTCATTGTAGACCTGTGAGCAGAAATTCCCACAATCCGCTGGGCAAACAATGGAAGCGCACTCGGCGGAACTAGGTTGTACACGTAGCCCGTACTGACAGAACTGGCGAGGTGCTTGATCATTGATAGACGAAACGTCGTAAAACAGGTCCGGGTTCTGCCAGGGGACAAACGCATATTCGAATTGTGTGAGGGGATCAGCCAGCGATGCGCCGAGCGTGGCCGTTGCTATCTTGATTGATACGCCAGTCCCGTCTATAACTGTCTTGTAGGCCTCGGAGTATGATCCACCTGGAGATACCTCGTAAATCTCTGAGGGCTCTTGTTGCACAGACTGGACATAAACTGTGAATGGGCAATGGTTCACGACGCGCGCGCCTGGGCTAGCAAGCACGACATGCGAAATGAGGTACAAGGCGGTAAGTTGCAGCTTCATGATCTAGATCTATGATATCGGTACGGGTCAACTGCATAGAAACAGAGAAGTCAGCGAGCAGCGAACAGTGTACGGTCTGCGGAGCAGGAATTTCTCTCTTTAAGTAGAGGGGGTCATCAAGTTGCCGCCTATAAGCACGCCATCTTCATCGGAGCAAAGCTTCTTTCAACTGTTTCCATTGAACCTGTTGTATGCTATTGCTTGCGAAATGTGCTGGTCGCGGTGGCTGCAAAGGTCAAAATGGTCTCTTCCAGTCGCAGTACATCGCCAAACAGGTCGGCCTGGTGCTTCATATAAAGACAACGAGGCGTGTGAGGCCATGGACCACCGTCGGGGTTGGGCTCAACAGCAACGGTCGAGGACGAAGATAATTCATTCTTGCGCACAGAAGACAAGTTCTTGGAGTATGCTTCCAGATTTGCCGATACCGTGCCAACATCCGAAGGCTTATCGGAAGCGGCGTGGCACGTAGCACAGCAGCAAGCGCCCCCTCGAGATGCCGTGCAGAGCTACCTCGATCTTCTACGGCAACTCGACAGCCCAGTTGAAATCTTACCAATTCGGCCACTTCGAAATCACATCACGCTGTCCTCCGAAGGCTCTGTCCGCCCTGCTATAATACCATTCGTGGAGGGCAGCGCGTGGGCTTTCGCTGTGGCGTATCCCGATTGCATTCACTGGTATGACAGCAGACGCGACCAGCCTATCCCATCGCTTTCGTCGCCCGACAAGCGCGTGGTGACGAATCATTGGACCGGGCCCAAACACGAGAGAAATGGAGACTCTGGCATCTTCATGCTGATGGGTATTAGATGCATCCAACGTGGTGGTCCACATCTCCCTCAAGAGACTGCAGTCAACCTGGCATCGGCGTTTCGTGCACGAGTCGTGCTCGAGCTTCTCTGCGGCAAAATAGACCCATCCAGACATACTGCGGAGAGCTTGCTCTCCCAGGAGGTGGAAGAGCAGTCTCTGTTCTTTGAGGACGCGATGAATGGAATCGACAGGCAGTCTCCTGCTTCGCCGGATGCCGAGCCGGAGAACATGCTCGCTCCATCGCCATTCGACTCCGACCTCAGCCCCCCACCAGCTACCGCTTCTCTGGCACAGCCTGCATGCAAACCAGTGCGGCAGGAGAGTGGCTGTAAAGTGGCCGATGCCAGAACAATTCTCGCCAACCTCAACGAGGCGTCCCTCGCTACGCGGGCCGTGGTTCGGTCAGCGGGCACACCCTTGGACATTCTATGGTTGCTGGTGCAGAACATCTCATCTACGAGCGCATTTCACGACCGGCTCAACGCCATTCTCTTCTATGAGGAGATGACGCGCCATCGGACAGACAACGACGTCAAAGAGGCGATGCAGCATCCGATCGACGTTCGAGACATGCGCATCGTACAGGCGCGCTGCAAGTTTTGGAAGGACGTCTGCGAGCTCCGCAGTGAGTGGGAGGAAGACAAGTATGTTTTGCTGCTGGCATTTCCTCGGGCGGTGACCGGGAGAACCGGCCGGGCGCGGCACATCCAAGAACTAGAGCGGAGACTGAATGATCGTGATGACCATCTTCAGCAGTATCTCCACGCTGCGAGGGACCTGTGCCGCGCCATCATCCATAGTTCTCTCCCGTGCGAGAGTCTGATGATAGACATCTATCATTTGAAGCAGCATGAGCCTTTGTCTGACAGCATGTATGACGCATTCGTGAGCGTGAAGCCGAGGGCTAGAGTACCTCTACCACGCTTAGCAAGATAGACTTTTCATGCACGTTGTGCTGGTACTTCATTCCCAACACTGCGAAGCCGCAAACAAGCTACATTAGATAGTTGGCTGGGAGACGAAAATGTATTCTTGTGGTCCATCCACAGAGCCGCCAGCTCAGGTGGCGAAGGCATGCTTCGGTTTAATTAGACATATATTATTTATTTAAGCAAATATCATTCGATGTAGTTATCTGCATAGTGGGTTTAGCATGGCAATAACATGACGCCATAGTTAGCTTTAGCTGTGAAGTCTACTGAAAAATCTAGCTATGGTGGGATCGGCTTAGCTTATTGCCTGCGTCCACTTTCCTTGCCAGCATCATCACCCAACCAGAACAATTACCATCGTAGGTCGAGACATGCGCACACCGCGCTCATACTTAAGAAGCTCGGGGATCGTTACCTATGTTACCATCTTGCTGGTGTTTCATGCGAAAAGAGCTTCAGTTCCCACTCTACCTTGTATTTAGCGTGCGCTGCGGCAGCTAAAGACGAGCGGCTAGTAGCAGGTTTTTACAGGCCATCACGCTAAGCAGTAGGTGCCTTGGGTGGGCTGGCAGGCTTTATTTTTAGAAGAATCTTTTTTTTAAAGAACGGGATAGGTCTGATTATACATGAACAAGTGCCGAGATATGGAAAGGATTTATTTCCATGACTCCAAATTAATGAAAAAGGATGTTATTTCAGCTCCAACGACAGTACTTATACATTTCTATCGGAGCACAAAACTTGAAGTAGCCTGACATTCTTTTCATCCACAAGACTCTCCGCCATCCTCGTTGCACGCAGCGTAGCGTGGACGATGGTATGCAGTCCCGAACGGTGCATAGAAATGCTGCTGCTTCTGCAGTCGGGCCAACGTGAATGGAGACCCGCTGATGTTGGACGACGTGGAATCCTCCTCTACCGTGATTGCAAACATTTGCTGAAGGCTAGGCACCTCGAGCGCAACCTCCTTCTCAAAATGGGTCGCATCGAAGATGCCATCTCCACCTCTCGCCACGATGGGAGCTTGTTGTCCTTGGCACGTGAAGACAGCGGATGAATTGAGCAGCTGGGTGAGAAAAACACGCAGCTCCTCAGAACCCGCTCGTAACCGGCACTTCAGCATGCCTGTGCAATAATATGTGCCATTACGCATGATCAGGGGAAAACCTGAGTCTAGCTCCAGGAAAAACAGGTTTGCACGAAAGCACTTGGCGAGACGTCTCATTTCCGTCGAGGCTAAGGCGATTTCCCGGGCCATTTCCGCCACCTCCTGCATGCTCCCCACATCATCCAGGGCTGGCTGGTCGTCCCCGAAGCGAATATCAAAGCGGAAAAGGTCTCCTCTTTTGTCTAGCTTCTGATGACGTAAAAGCTTGTCCCATGCAGCCGCGGAGTCACTTTGCCTCCAGAAGGCTCGAAACAGCCGTGCTGGGAACAGACTGTCCCAAAGCGACGCGCTGTTGCGCTTTTCACCTATGGAGCCGGTGCCCAGAGACACGACGATACTCGGTTCCGTTAGCGGGGGAAACAGGGATGCGGCTTCGTTCAGCGCGATCGCTGCCGGATTGTTGAAGGCCAGCCCGCCATCTTGGAACGTCCCTGTTCCAGCAATGTGATGAGGTGTGAAATAGCTGACGGCAGCAGGTTAGCCAGCGTCGTTTCTGCGAAGTTCCCGCGTACTTACTAAGGCGCAGCCGTACAGCATCGCAATCTAGCGTCTATCAGCATTCATCACCCTGTGGTATCCTCCCCGCGCTTGTACTCACATTTCCCACAGGGGTACACTGCGCGCCCCATTCCTGAATGTCAACGCGGTATAGTCGGCTTCTGCTCGTGTCAGTCATTGAGTTTTGTCGTAACCCAACAAAACGTACCAGTCGCATCGTTACGACAACCAACACCGTTGTAGTTCGTCGCAATGCAGGTGCTTGCATCGTCCGTTGTCGTCAAAGTCACACCGAGCGCGATGCCCATCTCACTCGCGGCGTTGGAGTCCACAATGCTTCTACTCTCGCCGTACGCGTCTTTTTGGATGGACTCGAGTCTCTCGGCTGAGTACTTGCTGTCTACCAGCAGAGAGCTGAGGAATTGCAGCAACGGGGACAGGATAGGCACATTGCCTACCAGGGGAGCAACGACCCGGAAAAGATGGTTGGCGTCAAATGCCAGACGCGATGACAGCTCGAAATATTCAATGCAGCGGTCTACCTCCCATCCATTGAGGCAAAGGGCACATGCCGTCATGGCCCCTGATTTGGTTAGCACGCTAGACTGCAGATTGCCGGGGAAGTGCCTACCAGAGCTAGTGCCAAAGACAACGTCGAAATGCCGCGGTACGGAGACTGGCAGATCAATCATCTCTTCCAAGACGCGAAGAAATTCCAGCGGCCCCCTGCCTCGCATCCCACCACCGTCAATGCTTAGTATGCGCACGTCGGCGGTGTCCGGCTTGATGCGGATGCGGCGCTCATCTGTTCCCATCCCACAAATGACGCAGCAGTCGACGTTGTACAGCCACGGGTCGTCCAGATCGGCATCATAAAAGGTTCGAACACATATGTGGCACAGCCAGTGGCCGCAAGGCAAGCAGTGCTGCGGTCGTCGCTGGAGGCAGGCGAAGCAGGTATCTTCCGACGAGGGTAGGCAGCTCCTTCTTTGAGCATGTGCCAGTTGCAGCCTATGGAGGCTCTTTGGTCCGCCGTGATGTTCGAGATGGTCATACAGTACACAAAGGTGTTTGACGATGAGCGACGGAAAGTCGTGGGTCATGACAGGAAGACCAGCCTCGTTGCGGTGCGCCGCAATTGCCCTGGCGACGTTGTCGCAGGACTCCTGATAAAGTGAGTCGAACACAGCCGTAGGGTCGAATTCTAAACCGTTGATTAGTTTTGATGATATCTTCGCTGTAAGCTTCGATCTGCACATACCGTGCATGTCTGGTACATAATGATTGAGCAGGAAGCTGGATGCTATGAGCGGCGCAGCGACATCCACCACATCATCATAGTGCGGGAAAAGCGAAACCAGGTTGAATATATGGGATTCCATGTTCTTTTCCACTTTATTGGACAACCTTGACGCCTTCACCAAATCCAGAGGTGTCCAGTCTGCTTGTGCTGCGCCGGCGGCAGTGAGACGCAGAAACTCGAGTACGTGCCGAGCGGAAAACAACAGGCTTTGGCGGCGCCGTTCTCTCATGCTGGCGTGAAGCAGTTGGGATATCTCCCTTGATAGTGCTTGGTAAGACTTGGCCTGTCGTCTACTGCTGCGTTGGTGTGCCTCGCGGTCGATGCCCACCACGCGAGTCACACGGAACCAGCCATGTGGTCGCTGCAATTTCTCCGCATGTAGCTTCGCTCGTACGTTGGCTTCGCTTCCTCGGTCCACGACCAGAATGACGGCTAGAGAACGGGCCGCTTTTGATGATGGGCCTTGACAGTTCCAAGCGGACAGATGCTGGATTGCGACGTCGCTGCCGCCGATGTCTTCCGTGAAGATGCAGACAACATCCGTCAAGGGGAACAGTGCTCGGTGATAGAGGCTATCGCTGACCGAGGCTGCCAGAAGAGGTGTCTCTGCATACTGCGTGGAGTTGACTTCATGGCAGGCGTAGACTCCCCGTGTTCTAGGGAGTTGGCCGTGTGTGGGGAGATCGCCGTCCGCGATGAGTATCTGCTGCTTATCTCGCAGTTGCGCTACGTCCAAGTGAATCTCGCCGTGTGACTTTCTCGCCCGCGCCGATCGACTGAGCAGATGCAAGGCGCTAAAGGCACCATACTTTCGTTGATGGCCAATAAAAACAGCGACCCCGAGTGGCTCCTCCGGGCAAACAGCGTCAAGTAGGCGGCCAGGGCGATCGGATACCTCCAGGGTCGCGTGGCTCCCTCTTTTCCAAACTCTCAACCACCCAGTATGCTTACAGAAGCTCATGATGAGACGAGTGAGGCACGGCTAGGTTGCAGTGCAGCTGTTCATCACTTTTCCATGGTGCATTCTCGTCTATATATCAGCCATGGTCGATCAGCAAGAAACTCGGAGATCGAGTTGTGTTCAAATAGCCAATAAATCAGTCCGATATATTTGGCGTCCACTTGTGCGCATCTCTCTGAAGAAAAGCATTCAGAAAACAAGTGCTGGGAGACACTCTGACCATCCAGGATTGATCTGATGAAGCAGATACTCGGAAATGGGCATGCATGAGGGCATGAACGGGATTGCGAACTGGCATATCAATATTCTTCGTGCATGGCGCAACAAACGATGCTCAACTAGACTACACCCTGCGACCCAGCACTGTCCTAGCGGCCATCATTCTAACTTGTGTCTCTAGCCTTGCTTGCGCTGTGCGCCCTTTGCGCCTTTTGCTCCTTTTGCACACATCACACCTTTTCTGTCAGCAGCTCGTTTTGCCCTCACCTTGACCTTTTTCTTCATCTTTTGCCATTCACCAACTACCTCCGCTGCATTCCGCATATCATCTTCGACAACAAGACTAGGCACCCATTTCACCATGTAATACAGCTTTCCAGCTTTTGTCTCTTCGCCAATGATCTTCTCTACTTCCCACTCCTGCTCCAGGTTACTGTATTGTGCGTTATCCGAGGCAATAGCCTCGTGCTGTGCCTGAGACCCGAGATTTTCTGCTGACATTAGCCTAGCTTCCTTGTACGCAGACACGCATCATACCGCTCGGTGGTTCTGGCGAGATATCTCTCGCTGAGCCTTCCGTGTCGTGCACAGCGTCCTCGCTGACGCTCGTCACAGAAAGTATCTCTGACTGGGTATTGGAGCGTGCTGCGTCCAACTGAGAATGCCTAGCAGAGGACGGGCGCAGTTCCGGGATCATGGCAGCGAGCGGTTCCGAGGCGGATTTGTACAGTCTGCCTAGCAGTGGCTGGTTACCTGCATGTAAGTTAGCTTGTGCGTGGTTTTCTGCGCGCAACAGGCCGCACCGAAAAACATATCGCTCGCAAGGTCAACGTTTGTGGCGTGAGAGGTAGGCTCTTCCGTACCGACACGAAAGTTCGTATCTATCACAGGCTCTTTTAAGACTGCATGTCTGCTGGGTGCGAAGGTCGGAGCATCGTCTTGCTTTGAGGGCAGTTGTTTCGTGGCCTTCTTCTGCGCGGCTCTAGATTCTTTCTCCTTCACCTCTGCGTAGGCCCTTTCAGTAAATGGCTGCTGGAAAAAGACGCCCATGATGCTTTGCGTAAAGAAGTGGATGAAGAACGGGCATTTTTTGGATTTTTGCATGGAAGGGCGACTATTTATATAAGTCTACAACCGGTCTAGGCAGGAAGTGGGCACACGCTTCCCATTCCCAGAGTGCAGTCGCTTGGACACATTGACGTCACAACTTCTTCGGTCGGAAAATCGGTGACGGCCGCCTGGCTTAAGGGGTCTGTGAAGCCGGGGCTCGGGAGGTGCCTTATGGCGGCCTCCGTATGGCCGCGATGTTCACGCGCTGACACACACCCGATTTACGGTGCAACATATGGCACATGAGCTTTGGCACAGTGAGAGCGGCAGATCGACAGTAATTCTTGACTA
Organism: Akanthomyces muscarius; assembly: GCF_028009165.1. Lineage (NCBI taxonomy): Eukaryota > Fungi > Ascomycota > Sordariomycetes > Hypocreales > Cordycipitaceae > Akanthomyces > Akanthomyces muscarius. The sequence goes on along the minus strand of NC_079243.1, from coordinate 551,547 downwards.
TTATACAAATGCTTATAGCTATGCGATAATTTGTTCCACAGGGCGACCTTCTGTGGCGACGAGCTGCGGCCGTGGCACCAGCGACAGAGTGCTGATGCGCAGCTTTCCACAGAAAAGAGTGTCTTGACACTTCACGGCGCTCTTCCGGCCAAGTGGTCGTGTTATCAACGGAAAACGCTCGCCTGCAAATCTTGGCCATGCTCCTGGGAGTGGCTGGCAAAGTGCTCTCTGCTGCCAAGGATGGCCTCGCAATCTTGCCACGGGCATAGAAACGGTATTTTCAACTTGTTTAGATGCATGGTTTTCAGGTGTCTGACCAAATGTCTCATCTGCCAAGTCTTCGTGCGGTCGGCACTTCCATGATGCCCGTGCCAACGGCAAAACGCGCAGATTAGCCCCGTCTCATCACGATCCGGTGTGCGGTCTGCCATGTTCGGGCGACGCGGCCGCACTCTTCTTTTCTCACCGTCCGTTTCCCCTCCAGCATCAGTGAGCGGCGATGCTTGGCCTGTCCCCCTCGTCAGCTTGCGCTTAGTCTCCCGAATCGCCCGACTTTCCTGCCGGCCGCAGAGCCGACTGACCTCCCCTATAAGCTCGAGACGCAGCTCATGCAGCTGTTCTGCCCCGGTCACTTCTGCGGCCGCTGCATACGATTTAGCAACATGAGCTCTCTCGGGTAAGTCGTACGCTATGCTGGGCGGCGCAATGATGTCGGCGGGTTTGATGCCCCGCAGCTGGCGGTCTATTTCCTCCACATGGACATTTGTGTGAAACCTTTCCAGGACCTGCCGAAGGCGTATAGCCTTGAGATACTTGGACAGGTTCTCAGCTTCTCTGCTATAGCGATCGTAGTCCTGTCGCACGGTGGTACCGGCAGCAGCTTCCCTACTTCGATAGCCCAGATCTTTCCATGCTTGCACGGCGTTGGCTTTGGCCAACCGAAGCGCCTTGAGATCGTCGTCTTCGTTGATCTCTGCAAGCTCTTCCTCCGTCAGGCATGTAGGCGCCGCATCGTGACGCTGCAGCCGAGCTGCAAGGTGAATGAGATCCTGCTGCGGGGTGCTGCCGAAGCAAATGGATTGGCAGTCCCTGTCTATGAAGTTGGACATATAATAGGTCAGGTAGGTGCTCGAATCGCCTTTGCGATGACCCATGATCTTGTTTCTTTCCTCCGGCGTGAGCTCCTCTGTGGGACGCCTCAGTCTTAGCATATACGCCGCTTCGAGCAATCACTTTCTGGAGCAGGGGCCCACATACCGTTGATCCTCTTTCCTGAACCACGACGAAGGTCGTACCATTGTAGTTGCTTCTCAAATCCGGTAGAACGGCCTAATCGAATCAAGTGCTTCCGTTCCCTGTCATAAGACAGAGCTTTGGTTTCGGAAATAGACGAGCCGTAGGCTGTCGCTACAGTGTCGCGAAATATAGGGCGTTTTCGCCATTCTTCTTTCCACAGGAGCCGAAGTCGGTCCTGATTCGGCGGCACCTTGAGTTTGTAGATGTCCTCAGGTGTGGAAAAGCAGTTCAAAAAGGCGCCGTCAGAGAACGCGAGCGCCAAGGCCGGTATGAGGGGATCGTAGAGAAGCATATCGTCTTCACGGAAGGCAAACTTTTTCGGCTCGGAATCCCCTGCCGCTCGCTTGATATGCTCGAGATTGACGACCAAAACGAGCCGTACTCGTTTGGAACCTTGAATTGGTGGGAAGACCTGGAATTCCCAATGCTCGTAAAGCATCGCTCCGATCAGGGCACCCGGTCGCGTTGCGGTAGCACCCGCGATAATCAGATTTTCTGCTAGCTGGGCGCGCAATCTCTCATGCTCAAAGGTCCCTTCATCGCGGATCCAGAGTTGGTTGAGTAGCATGGCCAAGTCCTCGATATAGAGCCCGGCTTTCTCCCTCTGCGAAGTATCAAGACAAAATCTCGGCGTCAAGTCTGTACGAATCCACTGTCGGTCATCAGCACCAATACGTTTCACGCATATTCCAGACTCACGTTGCGAACATCGTAGAGAATTGCATCGCTCATCCAGGCTTTTGCCTTCTCTGCATATACCATGCTCAAGGTTTTCCAGTATGTCATGATGGATGACTGTTTTTCGATCCGCGACATCTTCACCCGCCGGACCAGGTACACTTTGAATAGTGCTGCATCGCTGCGCTTCAGTTGTTCCTCGGGGTCTTTCGCCCGGCGTTGGCAGAACCTGTAGTGGTAGAAGTCAGCCTGCTGCCGTTAAGTCTTCCGTTGTGCCGCGCGCAGTGCTAGTCTGGCGGTTATCTTACGCGATCCATTTGGCCTCCTCTGATTTTTTGGCCGCTTTGGTCTTTTCACTGTGATCGGCTAACACCGGTCCATCGTTTTGGAACTTCTCGTACAGCTCATCTTCGGATAGCTCTGTGTATGGATTTGGCTCCGGCGGAGACATAGGCAGGTCATGAGAGGTTGGCGGGTCGGACGAAGCCGTGCCCTTGTGAGAGACTGCCATACGTTGTGTTTTGTCCCAGGCCACTGTCGAGAAGTTCTGCACGACGGAACCCCTTTTTTGGCGTCGGATGTTCAAACGCTGCATGGCCCGTCTCGCTTGAATATTTGGGCTAGTCACCGGGGCCAACATCAACTCTGACATGGCTCTAGATGGTTTCGAGTAGATCTTTGCGCGAAAGCGAGAGAAGCAACCTAAAGAGTTCCAATGCAAAGTGGTACTTGGAGGATGGACAAATGAGAAATCATGGGCAACGGCAACTGGATAAGCAAGATGCTGGAGTTTTTGCTTTGGCATTGAGATGGAGGACGAGGTGCGAAACTTGGCTCTACGCCTATTTATAGACGCAGAGTCTACGAAAGCCGTGCGGATCTGGAGCAGGACACGTGAAAGCAGAGGTTACACATTGTTTATACCACAGAAAGGACCAGTTTATGCAACATTGTCTAGCCAGGTGCTCGCCTGTTCGCGGCCATCTGCGATACCCAGGATGCACACAAATGCTACAGCTGATCACTGCCGTTGCGCCGACTTGGAATCAAACGCCGTACATGATGACGAACGAGGACTTGTGCTTCAAAACATCGGAAACACCCTTGGGGGGCAGTCCCGAGGCAACATTCACTTTGAGCGTCACCCATTCGGCCAACGGTCGGGGCGCATCTTGTTCCGATATTTCGCTCGCGATAGCATGGCGTCTGTATGCTTCTCCATCATTGCAGTACTGTATTCCTTTTTTTTTCTGTTGTCTCTTTGCTCACTTATGGTAGTAAGTAGAGGTGTGTTTCGTCGCAATGTGGCCAGTCCAACTCCAGCTCAACTACAACCGATGCACTGCTGGGACAGCTACAGCTGCTCATAGCGTTCAGAAAGTATTGCATTCAATTGATTCTTAACATTGATAATAATACTGTACTATTAACATTGGTATTAATAATAATACTATCAATAATGCATCACTATATGGAGTACAATGCTGATGATCTGCAGGCCTCCTCGAGTATCCTTCGAGCAAACAAATGTGTCAAGAACGGGGAAACGTAATCATAGAAGATACCACTTGAAGAAGGAGAGTGTCCCATTTTATTGTAAATCATGATCTAAGTATCTGTACGAAGCTGTGGTGAGTAAACTTAGGGCAGCCCCTCATTATAGATACTGAGCCCGTCGCCGATGCAGCGACCACCATGCAAAAGTTAGAATCAGATCACCGCAAACACTTTTGCAGTTTTCTGTCGAGTTGTAGTCTGCATTCTGGGTATTCTTTTCAGAGGTAGTTGTCTATCCGTCCGTCAGTCATTAGACGTTGATGAAGTTGCAATAGCACGCACCTAGGTTCCCTCACAGCCTGTGCGAAGGATATGCCAGTCGGACAAGCGACGCTTTCGGCGCAGCATCCGCAATAATACCAACGCTGTCCAAAATTCTGAAAACCGAAATCTTTCGGGTCGTCTACCGGGGCAAGCTCTATACTTCTTCTGCAACCCAAACAGTCAATGGACAGCGTATTGTCGTGATGAGGCATGCTAACCCTAAGAAAAGTGGCTGTAGCAAGTTCCCGCGTCTAACTCTCGTTACGCAGAGACAAGACAACACGTTCTATATAACATGCCTGTGTTGATGGGAGGAGCTAAGAATAGCTGGTCATCCCTTGCGATCCTGATTCTCAGCCCAGGTGCCGTATCGCCGAATACCGGATCGTGTCACGGACATGCGCATGACAAACGCAACAACGTTTGATCTGCTATGCGCCTCCATGACTCGTTTTTCGATCTATCTGCAAAACTCAGTCTTAGTAGCCCTCCGGAGTCTTCGATCTTCAAGGTCTCCTTTCAACTTCTGCTCCGGAGCGCCAAACTCTTAGTTTTACAGTCTCAGTCAGACCCGTGTTGGATAGTCCTACTACCAGGTTCCGCGCGGATCACCGTTGGACAAGCCGACAAGCATCGTGTGAGTTTTGGCGTATCACCTCTTGGCAATGCCTCATACGTCGGTCCGTCTTGTCACAAGAGGTCATTCAGCTTCTGGCAGGTCTCTGAATAGCTCAATGATTCACAAAATATATTCAAGATTGTCATATAATACAGATGTTCTGCGTGTTCGAACCCCTTCAGTGCATATGCCAAAGTCGGATATTAGTCTACTCGTATCGACTTGCTAATAGGACGTTTTGAGCGCTGCGCCATGTTAGCAAGGTTCCGGTGTCGATGCATCCCGCTTACTGACCTTCTGCCCGTAGCCGCCAATCGGAGGCTCCACATCCTGCCGTTTTGTCGCACTAGCCCTAGTGGCTGGCTGGCAGTTTTGCTGCTTGTAGTCTTGCGGCATGTCTTGCGGCCTGCAGTTGTACGCCTAGTAGTCTTTCGGCTTGTACTCTTGCGGCGCGTAGCCGATACTGCCGGGGACTGGGAGAGCGTTCCGGCACAGCCTCGTCCTTGCGTGATCGATCGTGTGCTCTTCTTGGTTTGCTTCGCTGATGTCATGACTTGATGAAGAGAGCAGAAAAAAAAACGAATAGAAACGTGCCAGCTCGTGGCCTGATATAGGCGCCTATGTCCAAAAATTGCTTCTACAAGCGATCCGCGCCTGATATCCACAAGCGCAACAGGAAAGTCTGTTCAAAAATGACCATCAGAGCAGCAGCATATAGACGTTGGACAGGAGCAATATGCTTCGCTTTCGGCGCGTACTTGATCCAGCCTTCATATAGTACGTTATGCCATCCAGATGTGATAATTTGACGACCGTTGGAGCTGCCCTTGGCGCTACTTTACATGATAAATTATCAGCACTATATACCCCAAAAACGATGGGCTTGAGGCGCCTCAAGATTCGTATACCTGGCTGGCTGCGGCCTAGACGCTGGCGGCGCAAACCTCGCAAACCTCGCAAACCTCGCAAACCTCGCAAACCTACGGCAGCGAGGAACTCGGCATTACCTTTGACAGGTAGCCTATCGGTTTCTACGTGCACTACATTTCCAGTCGACCAGATTGTCAGCATCAATCGCGAACTCGGAAGGGACCGTCTCGAGTTTGCGCGTCTCCGATATTTATCGCGAGGCATTTTCGACCCGATGGTTGTCGAAGTTGGGCAGCAGTGCAATGCATTGCTAGATCACATAGAGCACTCAATTACAATACTATCATAAGTTGCAAAGAAATTAAACGAGAAAAGAAAGCTACATTAATCTAACCCTAAATCCCCTCTTCCGTGCTCTGCTCTTTTACGCTATGCCCTGCTACGCTATGCCCTGCTACGCTCTGCTCTGCCCTTGTGACCCGACGCATATGAGGGGATATGATTGTCAAAAAAGTGGAATAAGCATCAAAAGTCACGGTATAGGAGCGAAAATTGAGAGAGCTACATGTAATGCCTATGCACTAGTCTCTCATCTGACAACCCAGCGCATCGTATCTCCATGGAGCTCTGGCTGCTGCTCGTCTCACTAGTCCTTCGGTAGCGCCGCCTTTTCCCGTACCGAGAGGAGAACAGAAACATCGCTGCCCCTAATAGCGCGCTACCGCTAATAGCACCAATAGCAACCCCAGCTGTCGTGACTTTCTGTTTGGCAGTCTGTCGACCACCACTGTTTGCAAAGATGTCGCCAGGGGAATTGGGTGTCGCGCCAGTCCTAGAAGCGCCTGTGGTATGTGTAGCTCCAGACGATGTTAGAGACCCTGCTTGGACGGTGAGCCTACTGGTCCAGGAAGAATCAGCAGTTGGCTCATTCGACGTGTCCAGAGTGGTAGAATAGTTGAGGCTTATATCCTCTCGTGTGGTGGAGATGCCAGCATCGGAAGACACAGCTGACGTCGCGTTGCGCGTGGGCTCCGGCGTCATTTCAGTGACTGACGTGTTGTCTGTTTGAATCATATGAGCTTTGTTTGCAAAACTATCGACAGTGTTTGTACTTGTGGTTCGTGCTGCCGTGTTCGACACTGTGGATTTTGACACAGATTCCGAGGAGGACTGTGACGTCGATCCTGATTGTCGCGATGATGCAGTGGCCTGCTGGTTTGCCGTAATTGGCGCAGAACTAGAAGTTACGGTGTCCGATAGAACTGATCATGCATTAGTAGGGTTCAATCAGATGCATGTATGATCGCGGACAGTACCTGGGCTGGCTGGCTGTTTCGAGCTTGTGGCTGTGATGGAACCTGGCGTCGACAGACTATTCGTACGAGCTGGGGTTGCAAATAATGTAGACGGGAGTGGCTGGGTCGTCTTTGAGTTCCCATTCAATGCAGTCGCAATCGGTGATGCTGGTATACTCATATCTTCCGGTGTTGAAACTGGGGCGGCCGAGACATTCACGTGTGGCGTGGTTTGCTCTGTGTCTTCAGTGGTGGTCGTGAAGCTTGGTGACAGCGGTCTGCTCGTACTGCCTAGAGCCGAGTTTGAGGCAGATACGGGAGTCTGACTTGTGTCTGAGTGTCCAGTGGTTGTGAGGATGTCTGGTGGTGGTGATTTGTTCGTGCTGGTCGGGCTTACAACTGAGGAAACGGTGGACAGCGAAGGCGAGGAAGCAGCCGTGGGCAATTCAGATGAGAAATGAGAGCTGAATAATGCGGTTAGGGAAGTAGAGGTGGCCACTGTAGTTGGGGAAGTAGAGGTGGACAACTTAGGTGAGAAAGTAGACGTGGGCAATACGGGCGAGGAAGTTGAGGAGGGGAATGCGGTTGGGGGAGCAGAGGTAGGCAACGCAGGTGAAGTTTGCGTGGTGAGAGGGTTTTCAATGAGCGTAGGTGGATTGCTTGCGACTCGCGAGGTCAAGCCTGAAGATACCAGTACTTGGGGAGTAGAGACAGGATAATCGGGTGCTGCTAGCTCCGTTGTGGTGGCGTCCGACGTGATCGAACCTGGAAATTGGGGCGTTGGCAAGGGAGCGGCCGCGGACGTAGGCTCAATAGTCACCAGGGTTACGACGCTCAGTGAAGTAGGCAACGTCTCCGAGATCAAAGTATGATCAAGAGTCTGTGAGATCGTCGTCGGTGTAGATAGCGTGAGCTCCTGTGTGAGCTCCTGTGTGAGCTCTTGTGTTGTTGTCTCTGAGACAGCCGGAGAAGTCGAGTTACGATAGCGGCGGATGATGCGATGACCCGGCGTCATGTTGTCGTATACTCCCGAAAGAGAACTCGCGATAGTTAGGTGCACCAGGGTGGCAACGGGCAAGATCCTTCGTAGCATCATGTCACTGTTGCGACAGGCAGTACGGGGTCTTGTGGGCCAGGATTTTCTGCAACATAATTTTGCGAGCAGCTCGAGGCTTTCGAAACAGTCCCATCCTCGGTGGTATTTTAATAACAGATATTCAATTGTCTTATGTGCGACGCATAGGTGTATAATGCTGTCGCAAAGGGATGACCGGCGTCAGTGCATCAAAAAGTGACCTTCAGGCTGTTGCGTCATCCTCCCACCCACAAGGAATAGACCCTAGCAGAGCACCGGCCGCTTCTCATTGAAAACTAGGCAGCACAAGGTGACATTCGCTTTCTGGCCTGACACGACAAAAATGGATTCGCAGAAAGCAGTCTGAAAAGGCAAGTCGGAAACTGATGGGTGCTGGTTCATGACTGCTAGCTAAGGCTGGTAGAGTCCAGCATCAACCCCGGCTAGCGAAGGAAAAAGTAGGATGAGTCATTTTACCGAAACGAATCAACCCCGACTAGAAGGGATGAATTCAGGCTCGGCACAGTTCGCAGCAAGGACGCTGCTAGGATGGGGGAGGACAAGAGACAAACTCGGTACAGCAGGTAAGCCAGCGGGCTAGGTTGCTAGAGCGCTGTTCGGCGCCGTGCTAGGGCCGCTGGGAGCTGCTAGCTGCTGCTGGTTGCTGGAACCCTGCTTAGCACGACCCAATGTACCTACCTCAGGTATTATTCGCGATGGATGAAGGCGGCAATGCTGCTCGCTGATGGAGTCCATAGGGGAGGTCTAAAAATGCTTTGGTCTCGCGCGGTACTTTACAGTACAAAAATCTTGCTTCATGTAACGTTAATGCATAGTGCATTGTCGCCAGCCCAGCCAGGTGTTCTGCTAAATGACCGTCCGACAATAGGATTGGAGTTCTTCATGATGCATAGTTACATCCTACTCCGAAAATTTTCTTTTCTTTCCATTATGGGCCATAGCAACCCCATCTGCAGACAAATCCTCGAGTCTTCTCTGCAACATCTGTATCGTCTGGCGCTGGGACGAGGCCAAGGCTTGGCCGTCCAACCAGGAGGCTCGCAAGAGACCGCTCTGGGCTTGGATTGTCTGGTCCCGCTGCCGCAGTCCGCTCAGCACTTCCGCAATAGCCTCCTTGTGCTGATTGAGGTCAAATTCCAGCATTTTTCGTTGAAATGACTCTTCTTCTAGCTTGTCGTGTTCCTCTGAGAGTAGATGATGAAGCTCCGTGTTGGCTTTCTCTTGGCTCTTAATTTGCTGCTCGAGATCGCTAATGCGGCTTTGCATTCTAGAAACGCTAGTTCTCGCTGTATCAGTCTCAATGGCGGCTGGATTGCATGGCTCGTTGTCTGCTAGCATGGACATAATTAGTATTCAATTCGTGCCTTTTTAGTGCAGTGTTCTTAGCAGGTGAAAGAGGAAAATGGCACATCAACCAGAGAGAATGGGTTGCGTACAAGCATATAGTGTGTGAACGAGGCTACCTATAAATGTTGGTAACGGAAGGTGTCAATGCCTGGCTTTAGGCGCTAGTACTGGCCATGTGGACGGAAGTCGAGAAAATAGGATCAGAACTGGGCAAGGCCTCTTCGGCACGCAGTGGAATGAGTATACTTTTCGAGTTACGAAGCACTACCATAGCCTATTCGTCCATTCTCGCATTTCAAAAGCAAACATATAGCATTGTCTCCTCCCAGAAGCCGTCCATCTTGAAGAAGAGAGTAAACATGGAGCATTTCGGAAGTTGGAGCACAATCTGGCAGTACGCCGTGCCAACAGTCTTTTCTTTGGCGGTCGCGTCTTTTGGCTTGACCGCCGGCAGTAAAACGAAAGGCATACTTACTCTTTCGGCAAGCGTTCGACGACTTGACTGATGCTGACTTCGTTGCTGACCGTAGCCTGCAGTTCAACCACCACCTCAACCGCCGTGGGTTTCCGTCCGTGCCAGATCCACTGCAGACCATTGTGTCCCAGGCGACCCAAGCAGGCAGCGACCTGGCTACACAGGCCACACGTGTGACTGATCAAGCCAACAGCCTCGTGAGCAGTGCAACGGCGGCGGCGGAGCACCTCGTTGATCAACTCTTGCCACGGGCGGTAACAGTGGGTACAACGAAATCATGTTTTGACTTTGGTCACGAGAAATGTTACGGCTTCAATTTTATGCAGCCACTACTCTGGCTTTGCTTCGGCTTTTTTGTCCTCGCCTGTGCGTTCGTTGTATTGACGTATCGGCATCGACGACCAAGTCTGCACCTGATCGGGTTCTGGTTTGGCATCCTGGCATGGGTCAGCTCGCTGATTTCGGCGTTTGTTGTTATTCTTATTTACTGGACTGCGGAAAGGGCGCGGGGAGTGGGCGACGGCAGCGTGAAGAAAGGCGTGGTGTTTTATCTTGTCTTTGCGAGCGTGGCAGTTGCTACCATACATCTATTCTTCAGTTCTAGAACAGTGCTCCGACTCGTATCGGTTGCTGGCCAGCCTTTGTAGAAGTAGCAGGCCTGAGAAGAGAGCAGTTAGCCGGCGAGCAGTGCCGGCGAAGAGTGCCAGAAGTGCATTTTCGCTCTGGGTTGATTGGTACATTGTTCTAGGTAGAAGCATCAATAAGTATTAAATACGATTGCATAGGGGTTTCACTATTTCAACAATAATTGCGCAGCAGTTCACCATCCTAAACATCTCTTGATTGCTGTTTTCTCTACTTCTGATGACTATATACATAAAACTCGTCTATGCTCAAAACTTGCAACAGTCGAGTTCACAAAATTACATGTGTTTCCGCTAGCATTGGTCCTTGCCATGTTGCAGCTAGCAAGGAGGGCAATGGTGCCCCTTAGGTGGAAGACAGCACAAGGACAGTAACCTACGGACTATTCCTCATCCGCGGCAGTACCACGAACGCGGATACAGCAAAAGATGGAATCATAACCACGAGCCAGGCTGCCGCAACCCCTACAGTGATCTTGGACGCCACCGACCACAGCCCGTGCTGCATGCGGTAAACGCTCAGCAAGGCAGAGCCTAGACCAGTCCCCGCATGAATCATGGTCGGTCTGCTCAGCATTAGAAACAGCTCGGCAGGCGGGTGTCAGGCGGCACTTACACAATAATGGCACGATGCAGCCAGAGATAGTTCTCGCGCCAACGCCATGACAGCCAAGCCAATCCGGCAGCCGCCACTACGCTGGTCACCGCCGCTATACAAATCAATGGAATGCTGCGCATGAGATGCACAGCAGACGTCCCCACCACCCCAGCATTGCTCAGAGCGGCCGAATTCTGGATTGTCGCGTACGTTGCCGGAGACACGAGAAAGACGGCGAGGAGCATCCAGGAACAGCACCCGGCCGCGGCCGAGTACCATGGCTCAATGTCTCGATCAATCTCCAACAGCATTCGATCATACCTGCTCAACCTGTTCTTCATGTTGCTGGTCCAGCTTTTGTGTGTTTGACCTGCCCCGTGGTAGTTGCGTGCATATTCATATGCACAAAGCCACCACGCAAGGCAGCGGTTGCTCGTCCGGCCGTTAGACAACAATCGACTCGAGATGGCTTGGTCAATTAAGATGCGCTTCTTTCGCAACATGTTAAGTCTCAAATCACAGCGAAATTGGCCAGTCGTTTCCTGTCCTCGATTTCGCGTTGCTGCCGTGCCGCCGTCAGCATCTGTGAGATTCTCGTTACGGATTCGGCCATCTCGTGCAGCATCTTTCGGGCGTTGTCTGCCGCAAGGCGTAGTTTTGCGAGATCACATCTGAGCTGGGTAATCTCCCATTCTAGCGCGGTGATGATGTGTGCCTGCTGCTCCCGTTGCTCGTGAAGGATGGTCTCGTTCAGTGTGGTGAGGTCGAATGCATCTGAATACACACTAGAGGTGCGCCCTTGCGTTGGAGACATTGGGTTAGAGCTGGTCATGAGTAGGGGGAAAGGCTTCGTGTCGCTTGTCTTATACGTATAGTTGCGCTAGCTCCGATGTTGATAAATGATAGTACGGGTAAGTCATTCGGTAGGTTCGTATTGGACTGGAAGTAGTAGCCTGGACTGTAAGCTACGCGTGCATGTAGGAGCGATGAGGGCAAGGTATGCCACACGGACATGTCGGCTGGGAAACAGGAGCACACACTCTTTAAATACATTTTCTTCGTGACTGTATTAATATTAATACAAAACTATTTCACACCATTTGGTTTCTACTGTAAACTAAGATATGCGCTAGCGTATCGAAACCTGGCTTTGCTGCATCCAGCCGTGCTGCAACGGCGGCATGGCCATCCCCGCTTGCGTGCTGCTCGGCTCTGGCGCCAGCAGGAGATTCACTATTCCCAGTGCATTCTGTGCCATCCTACGCCACGTTTCGCTTGCCAACAACCCTGGCTTTGGGGCGGCTGCCCGTCTGAAACTGTCTTGGCGTCCTAGCTGCGGCAGGGCGGTCGTGCTTGTGCTGGCGTCCTCTTGGTGGGCGATAACCACGGGCGGAGGTGCTGCTGCTGCTGCTTCCGCGACGGCCACGTCTTCACCAAAATTAGTGAAGAATGACTCATCGAGCAGATCCATCGTTTCAGTGGGTTGTTCGAATGATTGAGGGCCGCTCTCCACGGCCGAAGCTTCCATTGAACCTGGAGGAGCACAGTCGGCAGCAGCAGCGATGCCTCCACCTTGCGTAGCAGTGTCACGCGGGTCGGGCTGACGGCTAGCAGAAATTCGCTGCTCTGAGCCAACAGGAGATTGCTCGTGGGTAGTATTTAAGCCATGGTAGCTGCTGGATCTACTCCCGAAGAGGCTGCCGCTGCTACCAGAGGTACGGCCATCGCTGCTGCTGCCGCCGCCGCCATTGGTAGACTCTGCGTCCGGTGCGTCCTCGCTGTCTCCTCTGAACGTGTACACATCGTTATCGATCGTTTCCGAAGCCGTTGTTGGGTGCGTTCTCGCGCTGCGTCGTAGTGGTCGCTTGATCTGTTGGGTCTTGCCAGCCCGTCGACTAGCTCCAGTCGCGTTCGTACGTCGTCTGGAGGTGACTCTCTTCTTCTTAGGCTTCACTTTGGGCTGTGGTAGGCGCCCGGCCAGTGCCTCGGAAACCTTGTCCTTGTGGTTAGCGATATCCTTTCACAACGATCTCGCAACATCAACGTCCAGACCAATACGTACAAGTCTGTTCAGGTCTGGCAGGGTTTCTCCCTCAGGTAATCGCGCCGCGATACGGTGGTATTTGTGTGTCGGATCCCAGTACACCATGGCGGCAAACACGTTAGCCCCGTCCGCCAGCTCTTCGGTCTTTCTCAGCACGCTGGGACCGCTCTTCCGGGCCTTCGCCTTCTCCGCGTAGTCGTGCGCGGCTTCCGTGCCGGGGTGTGCATCTTGCTCCATGCTTGCTACATCCATATTGGCTGGGTGTGCATTTGTGGTGCTGCCAACTTCCTGAAAGAACAAGTCAACAATGATGATCTACCACAGCTCGTACCGCGGTCTCCTAGCTTCCATATAGACATCACGGCGTCACATTGGCGCTGCCGCTCCTTTTCATCTTCCCAATACACCATCTTGTTACACAAGTGGCTCCCACCAGCAGTTGTGGTTCTACCACAGGGGTCTCTCGCCCATTAGTCTACAATTTGACAATATGGGTCGTCTGGAAATGGCCTAAAGCGTTAGGCTGCTGCACGAAGTGGCTGCATTGAAACTGGACTCTCAAATTGTGGCGGCGGCAGGTATCTGCCTCATGAATGTTGGTTGTGTGCATTTGATACAGCTGTGCTAACGGCACTAGACCCGCACCTCAGAGCATCGAGACCAGCCTGTTACTCGCACGTTATTGTAAGAATCGGCGATCACCGGAGGCAAGCCGCGCGTGTGATTTTCCGTGTAGTAGGGTACGGCAGCCGCGCTGTTCCCCTCTGTCGTGCTAGGTTGGTTGGTTGGTTGGCCCATCCCGAGCCTTGACTCTCCGACTTGCAACCGATCTCATCGACCAACGTTTGCATCTACACCTTTGTGTCGACACCTTGACGGCGATATTTTTGCATCAGTTTTGCCGTGCTCTTCAACATGCGTGTACCGCAGGACAACAAGAATACTTCGCCTAGGCGTAAACGATACGACAGACGCCGCCCTGGCTCCGCCAACAGCCGAGCGGTCCAGACGATGACACCACAGCCGTCGCCATCTCGCTTGTAGGGTACCCCATGTCTCTCTTTCTCCTGCCCATACTCATGCATTCCACAGAAACAGCCGCACGTCCACGGACAATCCCCAGCAGTCTGGTTCTTCGTATGTGCTTCCCCAGAGTCCCCGCAGCGATAGTGTCTGACCCATGAGTGAAGACCTCGCGAGTTGGTGGCAGAGTAAGCAGCGCCGGCCATCCGGGCGTGGCCAAAAAATCGAGTCAAGCACTGCTAATAAAAATTCAATTTGTAAAGGATAGAATCTATGCTCGCGACACTGCGTCTACGCCAAGGTTGGGAAGAGCTCAACGACGCTACCCGCGTTCCTTCTGCTGACAAAGACGCAGTCTTGGATGCGAACGACGACACCCACGAGAAGCTCCTTCACATGAAAAATGAAGTGGAAAATATAAAGGAGAGCCTGGAGAACCTGGCTAGCCGCATCGACATGAGCGACACCAGTCAGATCGTCCGCTTGGAAAGTAACATGGATGAGATGAAGAAGGCGGTGACGGAGATCGGCCAGAAGGTCGGTCGCATCGAAAGTGACGTGGCCAACATGAAAAGCCAGCTGGTTGAGTTCAGTAACATGAAGGCGGCCCTTGCCAGTCTCCAGGAGCAGCTTCAGATGCTTTTGAATGGAGGCATAATGCCCGATACTTTTCCAATGTATCCATTCGATCAGCCACCTCCTGGTGTCTAGACGTTCTAGCAAAACTTTTCGGGTCACACTACGAGTTGAGCAACTCCAGAGCCGTAACAAAGATCAATTTCATCCTGTACTACTTTAAAGCAGCCTTTTTGCCATTTTACACATGTTGCTTGCTCTTCCGGGCGACATTTGGCATAGTGGCCCGCATCGTCTCCAGCGTCAGCCAGCGGACGGAGAGCGGTCTTGCAACGCCAGTCGTGTAGCACTCGCTCTGGCGGCCATACCTGCACTCAGTGGCAGGCCTGCCAGGAAAGCCCTGCGTAGACACAACGGCCGCAGCCACTGCGACCCACTCGCACCTGCCTTTGTTTCTAGCAGTCAGGTTACTCTCCCCCCTTCTGGATTTGACCACCTTGAGAAGCCGTCCGCCGTCCGATGGCCTGCAGCCGACGACTGGCATGATGGGTGTTGAGGTGACGCTTCAAACCCCGGGGACATCTGTGTGTTCATCATGTTCCCTGGCGCGGTCTGTCGTGCGCTACCCAAGCTCTATTACAACCACACCTTGCGTCCAACGCCTGCCAACACGCACGCCCCTAGAAAGATGGGGAGCAATAAGCGGGCGCCGTGCTGCAACGCTCAGAAGAAGAAGGCACTGGCTCCTTCAGGGGCCGCTACCCAGCGGCGAACCGACCCATACAGGCAATCAGTGGAGGGACCTTTGTGCTTCGGGCGCTTTTCCTACTACTGTTCCGGCTGGCGCGGCGCGAGGATAGATTTTTCTTGGTCCCTTTGTTCGTGCAACTAAGACGCCGGCGCGCCCCACGAGCCAGGGCATGCCACGAGTCGTGTCATACGCTGGAGCACAAATTCAAGTGCATTCAGGTCCGAGCACGAGAATCTATGGCTGAATCGTGTTCGGTCCTATCTGAGTGAGGTAATCTATCTATAGCTGGGAAGTCCGCGTACTCGCCATTGCATTCAGCGTTGGGAGTCTCACGCACGATTTGGTCGCAACAGATGGATCAACCCACTGCGCATTTTCTAGCATCAAAAGTCTAACGCCACCATCATGGGTAGTCTGGCGCAGAAGTCAGCACATCTCGCAAGCCCACTTTCGTGGTTTCCTGCACACCAGGGCTGTCTGGGGAGTGATCGGCCGCATCCGACACCGTTTTTTTTATTAAGTTCGTTCAAAATGGCGGGGTTAACGGCGTTCGTGGGCCAGGTTCCAACGCGATCGGTTCTAGGTACCCCCGATTGTACTGGTAGCCTTGCTTCAACTGCGAGTAGCTAAAAACGGTGCCCTGAATTGTGCCTCACGTGGGTCTCTTCTCCCAGCCTGATTCTTCATTGCGCCGCCTCGGACTTCACGGCGCCCGAAATCGCCCAAACAGCTGGGCGGCTCGTCCGCTGGCTTTCACATAACGTGTCGATGTATCTAGCTACATGGCTACGAAAGCGCAGGCCAACTCGGACAGATGCCAGTTACGACATTCCTGCGGGCCATCCCCACCTGCATCGGCGCTTCAAGTGGTCGCCATTTCTTTGGTAGCACGGAGAGGAGCGAGGACCAGCGCAGGGTAACGCACAAAGCATGAAGAAGAAATCCCGCTACCTCCCATTCAATTTCGCCTCGATCTAAGAACGTTGATGCCTGCTACCGATCACAATGGCTGTCGCACAAGCTGTTGTACAACTAAGCCGGCGGTGAGCCCATATGCAAGCAAGCCGTCCGCGGCTCCGGTTGATAGCTACGCAATGAGCGCATATGGCTTTCGGCATTACAATTGCCTCTGTAACACCGTCCCTCCACTCCCTCTCTTGCCTGGTGTGCGCCTGTGCATCTCTCCGTTTGCCCTAGCTCTTGCTGCGTTCCACTCACGCCGCAGCTGCTTCAACTTCTGCGGTTCCAGGTTAAGAGTCCCGTCCAGTGACGCGGCAAGGTGTCTGGCAATCGTTTCCGCATCGTCATTCGTGGTCTGGGCCAATTTTCCATCTTTTGTGCAAACGCTCTCTTTCATAGGTATCTGTGGCTCGGTGTGTGTGTCTGCTGCGTTGTGCCGCAGGGTTCCGGATGTTGTCTTCGCTTCTCGAGTGCGAGCGGTACATGCGCTGTTTATGAAGCGGCCGCTCCGCCCTCCGTTGCGGACGTATCGATCAGTCTGGCGTTTCTGTTTCTAGTACTGGGCCTCGATAATTATTTACGTCTATAGTGAACATGAATACACTGACACAATTCGCCCATAGTCTGAATGGCCAATGCCCAAAGCAGACATCTGCACATAGCACAAGTTGAGAAATTCGCAAGCCGCCCATTGCTGTGACTAAATGGCCCGTCATGGCCAATTGAGCATGGCGAAAGTTGCTGCGCTTGTGCGGATGAGCTTATATGGCCGACCGCCGAGGGCTCACCAATGTCTAGAACAGGCCACGGCTGTGTACATCGCGCCCCGAAACCTGCCGTCGCTGGGTTTGCCTGCCATCAACAGTCGAGCATTCTACCCTCTGGCCGTGCCAGCCATCAACAGCGACGTACATTTAATGGACGTCTCTCGCCCTCGGCGTGGTGTAGCGCACCCGGCCCCAGCAGAGGAGCACAGCGCACAAGTAATGAGTGAGCGATTGCACCACGGTGGTGCAATTGGACCATACCTTGTAACAGCTACTATAGGCGGCAATACAGGTGAGTATGTTCCGATGCCTGGCACGATGAGTGTCTCACCTGGCAATAGACGACGACCAGAGCAGTGTCCACAGCAGCAGCACGGAAACCATGGCCGATGTAGTGGTCTCAGCCTTAGGCGGCGACGAGAGTGACAGCGAGGTCGATAGTGATGGCGGAAGTCAAGATGAGGAGGGAGATGTTCTGGATGATGATGAATCACGAAGCGTGGACAGTGATAGTACAGGGAGTCTCGCTGATTTCATCGCGCATGATTGGGAAATGGCAGATGGTGAGGGGTTTCCTGCCGTAGAAGATGACGACGACGACTACTGCGACGACAGCGACGACAGTGACAACGACGACGACAGAGACGACGACAGAGACGACGACGACGACAGAGACGACGGAAGACTCAAACGAGCCTGCTCACCCGACACCGGTGATGCACCCTCCCGCTACTCATCGCCTGTCGGCCGCTTACGCGACACAACTCCCCGCCTCGAGATTCTCCTGTACCGCCTCCGCCGACTCGCGCG
This sequence comes from Akanthomyces muscarius, assembly GCF_028009165.1. Taxonomy (NCBI): domain Eukaryota; kingdom Fungi; phylum Ascomycota; class Sordariomycetes; order Hypocreales; family Cordycipitaceae; genus Akanthomyces; species Akanthomyces muscarius. Next base: position 533,877 of record NC_079243.1, on the reverse strand, counting down.
CGAGTTCGAGCCCGAGACGGAACAAAGCGCTGTGTTGCACCATCGCCGGCCGCGTTACTGCACTAGACGACGTGGGAGGCGGACGACCTGGGTACCACCGCCGCTCCGACGCGCTGGCGGGTCCCTGGTGATGGCACCCCATAATAACGCCGAGTCCGACGCGTCGCCACTTTCGCCGAACTGGAGGCGGAGACGACGCCGCCGCGCGCGAGGCACCCCTTGTGGATTGAATCGATCACCAGTCAATTCGCGATGATGGATCAGTTCCAACTGCTAAGGCAGGCTCCAGGGGGGGCGGGGGTTCATGCACCTCATCTTAGGTACGTCGCAATCGTGCTGGCAATGCAGGATATGCAGGATATGCAGGATATGCAGGGCATAGAGCGTGTAGGGGGGACAGGCGGCAACCAGCTCGTTGGTCTCTGACTGGCGGTTGGGTGCTGACAACGCAGCTGCACAGAACAGTATGACACCACTATAGCGGAAAGTGGAAGTACATAGCAGACTAATGAGATAGAATCATATGTATTGTAAAGATGCATGACAATCTATTTAATAATTGTATTTTCTTCTGCCGTGTTGAGTGTTTCTACGTTGCGTATCCTGCGCCGGCTTGACTTGCTCTGCTACAGGGTAGAGGATGTGGCAATGGCCTGCTACAGTCTTGGCCCGTACCGCTATTGATGCACTGGGTGCCATGCTCGCTCTGGCCTTGCTGATTAACGCAACGGGTGGCCGGTGCATGCAGGGGCCAACTTTGAACTATGGATTCTTGTTGCAAACTTGATGCCACCGGTACTGTGATTGCTCCCGTAGGCGCGTAGGCAGCAGCGTTGAGTTGGGGAGGTGGGGTGACGGGCAGATCGGCAGACACACCACTCGGATAGGAAATAACGTAAGAAGAACAAGCGGTTGCAAGGGTAGGGCGCACCTGGCCACACCATCTGGGCAAGCCACGGCCGGTCCAGGGTTGGAGGGTCAGAAAACCACAAACAGGTCTCCCACAGATAGACGGATCGAGACATAATGCAATAGAACAAGCATAAAGTCGGCAACCGGCAACGTAGCCGGCGGGGCAAAGTCGACTATCAGCCGGATCAATCAATGAGAAGTGGTACAGCACGATCGCAGGAATTCGTCGACTGCGAGGAGAGCGAGCGTGAGGCGCGGCAATGTGAGGGGCACTGCGAGGCAAAAAAAATCACAGGTGCAACATTGGACAGGCGAAAGCCGCCAGCGCCGTAAGAAGTGGCTCGAGGGGCAAGCAGAAGGTGGTGTGCGCGCTAGGATATGAAGGGCCGGAATGAGGATCGGGAAAGGATATGGGGGGGGGGGTGTCTGGCTTTACGAGGCTGCTGCGGCCAAAAATAACTGCGGAGACGGACATAGATCTAGAGCCAAAGAGGAACGTCAAACGGGCGAAACGCCGCGCGCTGGTGAGGCGTGGGGGGGCCGGCCAGAGGGCCACTAGCCACCAACCAGCTGGTCAAGAAGCTATGGGGGTGAAAGCCGTCCAGAAGTTGGAGCCTAACAATCAATTGAACTTGCGGACTTGTGGACTTGTGAACTAGTGGGCGATGGACGGTGGACAAGTCGACTTGTGGACGAGTGGACGATGGACAAATCGACTAACGGACGACTGGGCTAGTGGACGATGGACAAATCTATCAGTGGACAGTGGGCTAGTGACAAGTTGACAGGTCGGCAAGTCGACAAGCAGAATGCAGGCACGATGAACCCATGCATGGCTAATAAGCCACTAACGAGCGTCGATGGTGGCGGATCGAGTACAGAGGTGGACAATCCGGCGCAGGCTATCATCGCTGCTAAAGGAGGGAGCAGCTACAAGGCCGTTGATGTGCTGGCTGCAACGGGCTAGGCTCAAAAGCACCAACTAGAAACCCACTACACATGGTTCGGGCTGTCCGCAGATCGTCGCGTCAAATGTGACAATAGGCCACGGAGAAAAGGGGAAACTAAATGGACGAACAGGCATAACCTTGACGAAGGAGGCACACGACTAGCAACACTCCCCTCCTACATCATCTGGTAAATGAAAGGGGAGAAAGTGGACGATGTCGTCTAGTGGACGGAGCAAAAAGGCGCAAGCGAGCAGGCGGCGGGCCAACTACCTAGAGGGCTCTCAGCATGACGAAAAGCCTGGTCGCAAAGCAAAAGTGACAGGTGGTGTCGCAATGGAGGCTTGGAAAGCTTGACGCCACCATGGCACTGAGAAGGAGCGAATGGACATATGGGAGGATGTGGACGCAATAGCAAACATACGCCGACAAGCCAAGAAGTTGGCGGATGCATGTTGGTAAAATGCAATGCTACCAGCCTAGTGGTGAGTCCACTGTCCACTGCGTTCACATCACCGGCCTGTTAGGCCGTCATGACTTGACCAAAACGTACGAATCCGTGCCTGGTCATAGTGTATAGTGGTTTAAATGCCAACTTCATGCTAAGCAACAAGAGCCTCAGCCGGCCGGGTTTACTATTTCCTCTTGTATACAGTGCAAATGAGGAGATATCAAGCTGATGACGCACCAAACAATATTATTCTTATGCTAAAAACCAGCTTGAGGTCGTACTCTGTGTCTTTTACATCAGCCTTGCGCTGTAACAACTAAAAATGGGTGGCATTAGCGCTAGTTTACAGGCCCGCGGGCCTATTAATCAGTGTAACGACCTGAAAACGCCCACAAATACCGCCCATCGATAGCAGTTGCAGCGCTCGCTACTTTCTACAGACAGAGAATGTGGCCTCAAGCTGGTTTTGCACCTAACAATAATATACGATCATGAATTGACTTGAATGAATAAATCTCAATAAATCAGATTGAAGATATCCTTGCAGCGCGTACCAAGGCTGATGCACGTATTTGCATCGTGATTGACAAAAAGCTAGTAACGGGCTTCTTTAGGCGGCTAGGCACTATTTTGCTTGTTGGTCGGCGAACAGCTTAGCGACTCCTTTGCAACCAGCCTCGTTCAAGACACTAAACTGAGCGTACGCCTTTCCAGCAGCCTTGCACGGCTGGGCAACGATTCATCCCTCAACGCATCTCATTGTCCTGGCCTCGAAGGCTGTCGCTGTCGTTGTTTGGAGAGCTGGCAAGACTTTCCTGGCTCAGTCCTAGCACCGGCTCGGCGTGCTCGGCGTGCTCGGCGTGCTCGCTAGACAGCCGCTCAGCTAAAGTATCAGCAACCTTACATCCCGTTAGCAGGCTGGGTTCACAGTCTCGTCGGCGTAGGGCCACGACCCGGGGGATACTCACAAGCTTGTTTAAATCTGGTGCAGTTTCGCCCTTGGGCAGCTGTGCCGCGACGCGGTAGCGTTTATGGACCGGGTCCCAGTAGACAGAGGCGGCAAAGACATGGGCCCGGTTTGCCAGTCGATCGTTCGTCCTAAGCAAATGCGGACCACATTTGAGAGCCACGGCTGTCGCAATCCGATCGTGCTTGGAAGGCACCTTCATGTTTGCTGCTCTGGCGACAGCGACATGGGCCCGGCTTGCCGGTTCTTTTTCCATCCTGCGCAATGTGGGATGGCGCTTGCTGGCCGCTGCTGTTTCCTCTCGATCGTGCTGATACGGCACACTCATATAGGCTGCTCTGGCGACAAAGTCCTGGGTTCGACTTGCCAGTTTCGCGCTCAGCCTGAGCAATTTGCGGCCCTGCTTGCGAGTCACGGCTGCCGCGATGGGATCGTGCTGGTTCGGCACGTTCATATTTGCTGCTCTGACGACTGGGCACGACAAAGGCTCGTTCTTTTTCCACTGGGATTGTGGCGAGGTGCGGGTTGGCTGTAGCTGCGGTGCTCGTTCATTGGGATGGGGTTGCCCGTCTTTTTCACTTCGTAGCCGTTGGTCGGTCCAACAAGCATCTACCGCGGTGAACCTAAGCGAGGGTCAAAGCTCTGTCGTACTTGCTGCGCAGAATCGACAGGTGTGAAGCGGGCTAGGTAAGCGTCCTTCAGCGTCCCCTCGGGCCACCTTCCGCCGCCGCACTCACTTGGCAGGCTGAAAAACGAATGTCAGAGGCAGAGGACCACACCCTCATCTCCTCATCTCCTCATCAAAAGGATGTGCAGCCACAGTGGACTGCAAGAAGCAACGGAAGCCTTCGCTGACGACTGGGGTGTTAACGACACCCCCTCCTGGTCGAGAACTGGACTGCGAGAATTGTCCTGTTCCTGCCGCGATAGACTGCCAGGCCAACCGGCTACCAGCGTTTCCCCCTTCCCTGCGCACAGAGAAGCTACGCTTCCAGCCTGCTGTTGTGCCGCCCCGGGCTTACACCGTTCTACTTTACCTTCTCCCTGCACCACCATGCCGACGGCAGAACTGATTTGTGTTCGCCTGCTCGCAATCTCTAGTTTCAATGAAAATCATCTACAGGCCTCAGATTCATCACTACCACGACATGGTGTCCGCCAAAGATCTCGAGACCGAGCTCGAAACTGATCTCGACTCTATGCTCAGTAGAAAGGCCCCAGGTGCCTCCAGGACCTGCATCAACAGACTGACAACACTCTGTGTCGCCAATGTCGAGGTTCACCGTCCGCTCCTCATCGCTATGGTCTATCTGCTGATTCAAGAAACACAGTTTGAAGCTATTCTCATCCCCAAGATTCATGCGCGCTTCCGAGGAACACCGAATACGCACAAACTGGGCGTTCTCTATGTGATAGACTCGGCAACCCGGGCATGGCTACTCCAGGCCAGGGCCAACAAGCAGGACCTGAGCAGGCCTGCCTCGGATGGCACCTATGTTGCTGCTGTGCATCGCGTAACGCAGCTTCTGCCAGGATTGATGCGTGCTATGAACGAATGCGCTCCTGACGACCAAAAGGTACGCACACATTGCCTCTATTGCTATTACCTCGCCTACAACACATCCGGTACTGCTGTGTTCACCTCTTGCTATGCGACATGGTTCGGTTGTGATGGGCTGAGAAGCAAACCCGTGCTTGATTCGCAAACGAGATACTGACATTTTATCCACTACGCAGGAAAAAGTCAGGAAACTGCTCGACATCTGGGACGCGGGCAAGACCTTTCCCGCTGAGACTCTACAGAACTGCAGGCAAGGTCTCACTCCTCAACCGCACACGAGCATACCCTGTGCGCGATCTGAGGGTAGCCGTAGGCTTCACCCGTTGACCGCTTACACGCCTGCGGAAAAACACCACGCAGGGTTATCGCCGAGCCTGCTTGAGAAACCCTGTGCAGATGGCCTAAGCCCTGCGCAAAGACATCAGCCAGCTTGTGGACCGGAGGCCGCGGGTCCAGTCGAGCACCGTGGCACTTCGGCGCCAGGAGGTGTTGGGAGTATTTTTCACCAAAAAGCAGCCGTGCTACCGGATCATGCTGCGTTGTGGGTCTCGACGTCGGCGGCTTTGATCATGTCACAGCTAGCATACCTCTTGAAGTCAGGTCAGCCGTTATCCTCGCAGAGCAAAGTAGCCCAGTGGACTGGCAAGGTTGCCGAGACAGCCACGTCCAGCGTAGGGAGCAGCCCGTGTCTTGAGCTTCCACTTCAAGTAAGCAAAAGCACACAGATGAACATTGTCGGATTTTCTTCTGACATTCATGACTCCAGCGTCGATACGGCGTCGATCTCCGTCGAAGCGCCTTGAACAACCCCGACGACTATGCCGCGGAAATTGGTGATCCCTCCATGACGCTAGCGCACGCAGAGGCTGACTGCAGGCGACGAGCTGCTGCCACTTGCAGCTCGGACGGACGGCCCATCCAGCCCTGCCAATATGTCGAGAGGGTAGAGTCCGGAGTCGACACAGGTGCCCAGCGCAACGTCATCCGCAATCATGTGCAGACAGACGAGGGCGGCCACAGCGCATTCATGCGTTATAGACCCAATAGCGCGCGCCGAGACTCACAAGACCATAAGGAGCGTACTGGCAATCCGGCTTCTCGAGACGAACAAGACCAAGGTCAAGATGTGATGCCCCCACTCCTCCCCGGCACCAAGACACCGTCCAATGACCCTCACATGCCTACCAGTAGACGAAAAAGACGACGGCGCTACCGTTCTAGGCGTTCTAGGCTGCAGAAGCCGGGCAGCCAAACCATTTGCTGTCGTGTGCAGACGGGCGAGGGCGGCCACTGCGAGCCTGAATCCCTTCATCACAGCCCCAATAGCCCCCCCCTCCCCCAGCTTCTCGAGACGGACAAGACCAAGGTCAAAACGTGGTTTTCCCAGTCCTCACAGGCACAAAGGCTCTCTTCAGCGGCCCTCACATGCCCGGGCGGAAAAGACGACAGCGTAGCTACTACCGTTCCAGGCTACAGAAACCGGCGACCTAAATGCCTGCTATGCCACGCTGACACTGCACGATTGTGATACTCTTGCATTTCTGGTGGGCTAGCGCGGGTTCGGAAAACGCGGTACACCTTCGATTCACATAGTAGCAATATATTTACGCTTCACTTTACCTTGCTTATTATGCCCGGTGGCTGTACATTATCGGTCGACCGACCACGCCCCACTAAAATACAGCGGCCAAGGCCTCCAACCAGCGCCTATATCCTTTGATTTAAAGAACAGTGTAAATATGGGAGGACACCGATAATAAGGTAAATTATATGTTCGACGAAGACCTCAACACAGGACTGCGAGCCAATTTTTAGTGTCGTGATCTTGCTACTGTTCACATCCCAACCGGCTCATACAGGTATCGCAGTCGAGTTGTCGTTCCTAAGTTCGAATTGCGCCACGTTATTCTTGCATCCAACTGTATTAGGGAGCAATTCCGCCAGGATAGGCTAGGTCGCGTAATGCAGGTGATACGCGACTATCTTCTTGTCACAGAGTTGTACGTAAGCATCGTCGTTCCCGTATGTGGCTTTGCATTTCTTTGAAGAGAGGCACGGAAACCTCGAAGAATGGACAAACAGAAAAAATTGCAGTGGGCAGGGACAGGGGCCAGGCGGCGCGTCCAAGATGAAAATGGACGAGAACTAGTGGCGAACGTGCGGGCGTTGGTTAGGGAGAGGCTTTGCTTGCCCGCTAGTGCCAACTGTCGACGAGGTGTGTACTGGACGTTCGTCCAGAAGTCGACCAAGGTGGACAGAGCTACGCAGCCTACTGGTTGCTATGGAACACCAGGCGGCCATGCCAACAGCAAAAAACAAGTGATGGCTTTCACAATATAAACGCAAGCATATCCAGTGCAGCTCAGTCTGACCTGAGCCTACGGTGCGCTGGACTTGCAAATGCTCATCAGCTTCGAAAGCAACTCCCTCGCCTTTCAGCCATAGTAGCCACAGTAGCCATAGCTATGGCTGCACCGATTGACACGACGCCCGCGGCGCAGATCCTGGAGCGGGTTGTAGGCCATGTTGTGCAATCCATCAACGATTTTAACAAGATCCTGTCTCCGCGGCACAGATACACGCAGAGGCTCACCGAGCTAACTGCACAGCTGGATCGCTGCATGGCGCGCCTTTACCAGCCACGGTCGCAGCCGCATCCAGGCGACGTGAACACCACCGAGGACGAAATCGTCCAATACGCCAGCGAGATCAAGGCACTCAGACAAAATGGCCTCCGCGACTTCGAAAATGCATACCAGAACGAAGTGGCTTGCGTTTTGCAAACGGTAACAGACCTACTGACGACCACTATACACCCCTCCTACGTCAAACGATCTCTACAGAAAATTGCCACCGGGGAGTTGAAGCCTTATTTCCCATATGACATGCTCCAAAGCGAAGAGACAGAAACCACTCCTCCGCATTCTGAGCGTGCAAGCGCTGAGCCGGGCCAGGACCATGGAGTAAGATCCCTTCCACTCGTTCAGCACGCTGAAACTGACGTATCTCCCCAGAAGGCCCCGAACTTTAGTGATCCATGGCTCGACGATCGCCTCAAGCGACGTACCTTAAGCGATGGGGAACAGCCTCCTGCCAAGAGATATCGATTTGACAATCCAGACCACGAGCCGAGCACACTAAAGGCAAAGTGTGTTCAGACGAATACGGCCCCTACCCTCGGGGGCCAACAGAGAGAAGAGACCTCCGTGATCAGCCCTTGCGAGGCATCTGCATCGCAGTTTGCAAAGCATGGAGGGACCGCTCGCAACGACCATAGCGCCGACCGAGAACAGGTTGCATTCCAGATAACCGATGCCGACAATCAACTCGTGGCAGTGCTCGAGCAAGCTGGTCCGTGGGGCAACAAGCGCGTTGACGCTATCTTACACGCTCCAGTTCGGCGCACCGTCAAGTTACGTCGGGGGCATGGCTTCGACCAGCGCCAGCTGAATGCTATCTGCGACCCTTCCGACAAGGACGGTGTCAAAATTGTTGCGTGCAGGATACAAGCCTGCGGAGGCGTCATGCATCAACCCTGTGTGTGTTGCAAGATGGAAAATTCTGGTCCGTTTGAGACATGCATCATGGTGGACGACGAGCTGTTTCCTCAGTGTGGAAACTGTGCATGGAATCGACAGCTTTGCCGGGGCGCTTTGATGGCTGCCGAAGAAGGGACATCTTCGGAAGCTCGCCCTGCGCCCGAAGGCTCGGAGAGCACTGAAAACCTCAAAAGTTCAGTTGAATCGACTCCATCTGAGCACTTTGCGCAGCGGACTCTGGTTTCGGGCAATGCAATGCCTGGTCATGTTTCGCCGGGTAGACATAGTCAAAGTGACACTGGGTCCACGACGACATCCTTTCATGGCCACTGATCATTGTCCCTAGTAGGATTCAATACAGGTCAAGCTACAGTATTCTCTATATATTTTCATTTGTATTCTTCATTAATATCTATGTAAAGCTTCGGTGCAATAAAATGTGGAAAGAACGAGAAAATGCAGGGTCCCTTTCGTCCTCCTGCGACGGTGACCTTTGTCGCGACGTTTGGCGGTGCGCGCTGCCATGCTTGTCAATCCGCTGCTTCTATCAGCGGATTGAAACCAAACCCTGAAGTTTTATCTTAGTATTTTCTGCGCCCGTGGATTGTGACTAGAAATCGTTCGGTCGCCAATGTTGGGCTATGTCCGTGTCGGCACATCATGACAGCCGCCCTGCAGACGGGTGCGACCGCCGCTCGCAGCTGTGTACAGCGGGACGAATATAGAGCAGCTGACTGCACGCAATCTTCACTGCTGAACCGGAACTCGTGCTAGGCTGCGCTGCAATGACCGACGGGGCCTGCCGTGTTGCCCGAGGCGGATGAGACGGCGGGCCCTGGATGCGGGAATGCAAGGTCATAACCCTCGACCGTTTCACAGCCGTTGCCCACATTGGCAGCCAGCATGATGGGTCGTTGTTCCATATAATCTCCCGCAGCTGTGGTAGGGTCGCTCACGCCATCAATCGTGACATGAGCGCAGTTCATATACATTTCTCGGTTCCCGAACTTATTAAACCACGACCACGCAAACAAAGCGCTGCCAGCTGGTGTATCGCCGGGCAGGGTAAACTCCCATGTAGGTGACAAAGGGCAATTGCCGATATATGAGTGCAGGACCTTCCAAGTATGGCCTGCGTCAAAGGACAGCGACGCCTGGCAGCTTCCTCCGCCATGGGTAGCTGTGCCGGCAAGGCTGAAGTTGTATGTCTGCCCCGGCTGCCAGCTCACCACTGCTGCGCCCTGTTGCGTATCGAGTAGCGAGTGATAGCCCTTGCAAGGAAAGTCGCTTCCATCGGCATGAAGAGGTGCTGTCATGTCATAGTCGATATCGGTCGTGTGGGGATTGAATTTGGAGCGGAGGGCCGGTGGCCAACTCATCTGCATGTGTGCACAGGAGACGCCTAAGGCGCTTAGAAGAACGTATATTGTGCGAGGCGTTCGGATCTGCATTGCTATGTAATGATGAAAACGTCTTTCTTGAAGAGCTGACTCCCTGATGTTGGACCTCTTCGTCGGCACTTGGGGAGGGAGTTTACTTCTATATACTGCAATACCTCAGCTATGCTTTGCCCGTCAGAAATTAGTTCAAAAGACAACCGATGAAAAGCACTTTTGTGACGGTCGGCTATCGCCAGGATTGACCAGTGATGGGTATATAATGCAAATACAGCACGCTGGCCATAGTCAACAAATAGTCGACGCGAACTACGCAGTTGGCTTCATACATTATACCTCCTGAGTTACAATACAGCGTGGTATGATACAGTGCTTAGAGCGTCAAGTTGCCTCGACGCGGCTCTGTCGCATGGCAGATTTAAGCGGAATTCATGGGATGAGCCCATCCCGCCTCAACCGTGCTGCATGTCAGCTTGTCCCAATCCTGCCTGTGCTCCCAGCATTCCCGTGCCATGACATCCTCTTCAAGCTCCCATGTAGGGCAGTCGTAGCCCTGCCATTTCACCGCCAAGTATGTGTTCCCAGCAGCGGTCTGGTGTTCGCCGATGACAAGCTCGATTTCGCGGGGAAACTCGTTGTCAACGCTACGTGATGGCTGCTCCCATTCAGGTGCCAGCTTGAGATCATCACTGTTATCCTGCTCGACTATCCAAAGGAGATTGACAATGTCCGGCCAATCCCATTGCAAGTCTGTATTGATCGCTCGGACACCGTGAAATACGGATTGTGATACTTTGAACGAATAGAGCACGTCCATTATGATAACCTGGCTGGACCACGGAGTTTTGATGACCCGCCCGTTGTATGGCGGTGATGCGATTCTTGTAGGCTGGCCCATTGTGCAGCGCGCAGATCGGGAAAATATGGTGACAATGCCAGTCGGCCATGATCCGTTACGGTGGAAGGCGATATATAAAGTATCTGGTTGGAGGAGCGAGTACTTTTGGCTGAGCCATTACCGCCAACTTGCCTTGGATCCGTCGTGAAGCTGGATCCAGTCAATTTGTGAGTACTCAGAGCGCTAGAGAGTCCAACTCACGTCGATGAGTATATGCGTACTAAATGCAGCAAGCGAGACCAGCCTTCCTCTATCGAGCCCATTGTCCCGCGGCTTATACAGATACATAAGCGTCACGTTGTAAATCTCTCACCACGGCTGTCACCAGTGGTGCAGACTCGAGATGTAACTGGGACGCAAAGGTGGCAAACTCGCCGGCCACATACCCCAGGTTTGCGGCACGTAACAAAGGCTCCATATACGTCTCCACGTTCCAGTCAAGTACTGCTTCTCGGTTAGATAGATGTTCGAGTTTGGTTGTGTGGAGGAAACTGACTCAATTTGGCTCGGCCATTGGCTGTCACACGCACTTCTCTCATGCGGAACGCTATTCCGGATCGGACAAGATAGTATATTGCCTGTACAATCTTATATCAAGTAAGTGAGACGTGTGTTCAAATTGGTGCTGCAGTAAAGCCATTCCGCATACCTGTAATAATATGCTGCTGGCCTCTTGAGCCGGCAGGGGATGAACATCAGACAGACTTTTACCCTCGTATTCATGTATGATATACATGTCGTCTGCAACACAGTAGAAAGCGACCGGAATCACGAGATTGCTGTGGTGGAGTCTTGCAAATTGGGCAAGTGACGACAGTGCTGCGTTTTGCACACGATCAACCATGAACAAGGAACGACACGAGCCAGCTCTCGACGTCCCTTGCCACGCCGTTCCCAGCTTACGTTGAGGCTCGTAGCAGCGGGTGCGTATCCAAGTAGACCCGAGTGGGAGTTCTCTTCTTCTCCGGCTTGTCGGATGCGAAAACAAGCAAGTGAAGGAAGTCTACCGCTTGTTCGGCCGCTGCCTCTTCGTTCGAACGAACCATGGAAAGCTGGTCTTCTGTAGACACAGGCGCGAAACTATTTTCAAGATGATTTGCATCTATGGGCTAGCTGCAACTATAGTTTGTGGAGGTTGCAGAGCATGGGATATGATGCGCATGCGCAAGACATTCGTATGGCCTGTTTTTGACGGTGTCAAACATATCGAATACAGGACGCGCCCAGATATGCCGAATGTGGCCAGAAGCTGGCACTTGGCCTTCGCGACTGCATTTTCCGGCTGCTTTGCCTCATGTTTCCTCCAGCTGCCTTAAGCTGTCGCGAAATTGGGCTGTATAGGAGGTCCAGAAGGTTTTAGAAGTTCTGCTACGGTTTTACAACATGCAAACTGGTGGCACGGGTCCAGCGCCGGAAGGGCATAACAGAGACAAAGTATATTCAGCGACTAGAAGCCATGCACTCGAAACTGTTTTCCAATTACAGCACCATCTTCATTCTTTTCGCCGGTTGTGTTTCCTCCGAGCTCGTGTCCGATTCGCATTCGCTAGAGGAACTCGCGGCGGCGCCTGACGGCCACGGCGTCCGCGGGCGGGGTGGCACTTGGACCGGTTCCTCTCGCGTCCGTGGCTCGAGAGCACGGTCGCTTGCCAGGGAACGTATCGAAGACGCCTGCTCAGCTATTAACTGTTCATAAAATGCCTTTTCCGCCGCCCCGTCTCTTTTTTGTCCCTGCAAAGTCTCTATGGCGCATCGCAGTTGATGGCATTCTGCCCGTCGTGATTCGGCAAGGCTTTCCCACTGCTGTAGAGACCGGCTGCATTCATGGAACAGTCCGGCGAACCATCGGGCTGTGTGCGGGTTGGGTGCTGCGGTCATGACGGGCCCCTGGATCGGTATGCGCTGGTTCGCGTTGACCGGCGTTTTGAACAAACTGCAGGCTTGAAGCTGTGCTGACAGCCTGTTTATATGGTGCAAGTTATGTGTGGGCATCGAAGCCAGCAAGTGCCGGGTGAAGCAGATCGTGTTGGCGATTTGTCAACAATGATCAATGCTTCCACTGCTGAGCCAGCAGCGGGTGACCTGTGGAATGGTTTGGTTGTTCGCTTGCTCACATTTTGCAAAAACGAAACTGACACGAAATCTGTGTGCAATGATAAGTGTTCACGTGTAGAAGTGACGGTTCGGCCAGCAGCCCAGAACCAATTTCTAGGCCAGTTCCTTCCTGCTTCGACAAGCATATTGACTTGAGAGACATGAGCAACCACGATACTAAGTCTGATTTAGGACGCGGGCGCCGGTTTTGTACTGCATAATGGACCATGCTGAGCCTTTATTTAAACACCAACCCGCACGAGCGCTGAACAACGACTCGACAACAATGAACACATCCCCGCAAAGAAGACAAACTAGGAAGTCATCGCAGCCGGACCAAGACACCTATGTGCGACTGTTATCTGACTTGTCGGACAATATCGAGAATAACGTGCCGACTTCCAAGTCGTCGCTCATTCTTGCCCTCCTCTACTCGTGCTACTCGTGGTGGTGTCGCTTGAAAAACATTCTCCCGTCGCAGCTTCAAGGATACTCACGGCAGCTCTACGTCTTGAGGATGGCTGGCAAGATGTTGCTGCGGTGCGCGCGCGCAGCGAGAGTGCTGCCAACCATGTTCATTGCAACGGTCTTCGGCTTCCTTGCCGCCGTCAGCTTCACATGGATATGGTGGTTTGCCCGACGCCGTTGTATCTGGATTGTATATCGCTTGGTCATGTAAGTAGGCCAGCCGACGAGGCTAGCAAAGATTACTGACCGGTGCCCAGCCCATTTATATTGAACTCGCTCATTGCGCTGATTCCCACCAGCATCCCGGCCATTGATGATGCGCATTGGGCCCGCAGCGTTCTCACAGCGACGGCCATTTTTGCGGTATGGATATATGTCTGTCAGCTATATTGGCGATCATCGCCTCCAGCAAAGCAGAAGGTGACGCGAAGAGGGAGGTAAAGCTCGCATGGACTGTGCTGCGTGATGGAAGGACCACCATCATCTATGGCGCGAAGAGGGAGGGAATGGCAGATGTGTAGGCAATGCTTGCTCCGCACATTCTACCAATCCCCGCGCATTGTTTTAAATCTTGCCGCAAGTTGCAATCAATACATTTCACATTCATATCTGGCACTAGTAATACACCATGTAGACTATGCGGCCAATGCGGCCGTGTCTTGGCAAATCTTCGGCTTTCAGGTGGCACCGGCCTGGGCTAGGGTTCTGCTATATCGCTGCCAGGCAGCCGACCTTGCCCTGTGGAAGTATGGTGTGACCTATAGAGGGCTGGCCTGTGAGCGTCATGAAATCTCACCCACCCACGCCCTTGACTACTGATAGATACTACGACGAAGTGGCCTGCAAGAGTACTGGTAAAGTTAGCGTACGCTGTAATAGCTAGAAATGGGTGGTGCTTAGTGGGCTTCTTCAGGTGATCACGCTAAGCAACGGGTGCCTTAGGCCGGTGGGCCGGGAAATGACCGCTAATACATATGGGCCAAGACTGTTGCAGACCGTTGCCCACACTCCTCTACCCTGCAGCAGAGCAAGCCAAGCAGGCGCAGGATGCGCAACGCAGAAACACTCAACACGGCAGAAGTAAAGACGATTATTAAATGAAATGTCGCTCGTCTCTATATTACATATGATTCTATCGCATTAATCTGCTATGTACTTCGAATTTCCGCTGCAGTGGGATCTTTCGCGCTCTAGATCAGTTGGCTGTTCTGTCCAGTTGCGTTGTCAACACCCAACCGCCAGTCAGAGACCGAACGAAATTAGTTGCCACCTGTTCCTGCACGCCCTGCATGCCCCGCATATCCTGCATATCCTGCATATCCTGCATTTCTTGTAAATCCAGCACGATTCAGACGTATCTAAGATGAGATGCATGAACCTCCGCGGAGCCTGCCTTAGTAGGTGGAACTGATCCGTCGTTGCGAATTGACTGGTCATCACCGGTGTCGGGTGAGCAGGCGCGTTTGCGTCTGTCGTCGTCTCTGTTGTTGTCGTCGTCGTCGCCATCTGTCTCGTCGTTGTCTGTGCTACCTTCATCCTCATAGTCATCGTCTTCTACGGCAAGAAGCCCTTCGCCGTCTGCCATTTCCCAATCAGGCGCGATGAAATCAGCGAGACTCCCTGTGCTATCACTGTCCACGCTTCGTGATTCATCATAATACAGAACGTCCCCCTCATCTTGACTTCCGCCCTCATCGACCATGGTCTCCGTGCTGCTATGGGCACTGCTCGAATCGTCGTCTACTGCCGGGTGAGCCGCTGCACGTGCAGGGCATCAGAATATGCTCACCTGTGTTGCCGTTCAAATTGGTTGCCAAGAGGTTAGCTTCAACAGCACTGCCATGGTGCAATGGCTGACGCATTGCCTGTGTGCTATACTCATCTATTAGGGCTGGTTGCGCTAGGTACATCACGCAGAGGGCGGAGGACGTTCGTTAAATGCACGTCGTTGTTGGTGGCCGCCACGGCGAGAGGGCAGATGCTCGACTGTCGACGGTAGCTAAATGCAGCGACGGCAGGTTTCGGGGCCAAATGTACCTAGCCATGGCACATTCTAGACACTGGTAAGCTCTCTGCAGTCGGCCATATAAGCTCATACGCATCAGCGCAGCGACTTTCGCCATGCCCAACTGATCATGACGGGCCATCCAGTCACAACAATGGGCGGCTTGCGGATTGCTCAACTTGTGCTATGTGCAGATGTCTGTTTTGGGCATTGCATCACCGCACTGACCGTTCAAATTACAGCTGAATTGTGTCTGGAACGGGGCCCCGATGATTATTTACGTCTCAAGTGAACATGAATACACTAAGAAGCGCCAGAGCGATCGATACGTCCGAAACGGAGGGCGGCGCGGCCGACTTTGCGAATGTGATCCCGGACGCCCGGAAAGCTTTATCGAAACTTGAGGCTCCTGGGATTTGTCGGCCTTTAGTGCGGCAAAGCGAACAGCCGGCATGAAGAGAGTGAAATGAGCCGTTCTAAGCTCGTTAGCAACGACGAACGTAGACATTTTGACATTGCAATAGGCGGTCGTATGAGATGAATTCGTTCGGGATGGCGACAAACATGGAGTTTCTCACGGGCTAGATGTCAAGCTAGCCCGGTGTGATATGCGGCGCCAGGCCGCCCATGTTGAGGCCCTCGTCAATCGCGTTGTCTGGCAGAGGGAAACTGAACCTTCACCTTTCAAATTTACCCAAAACTTCAATTCACCTTTCCATTCACCTATCTCCTTTACTAGTCAGTCGGCAATCACTGGGCAGCTAAAATGCGAGAGCCAGCAGGCCCCCCTGGTTCCCCTCCAGGCATAGCTCATCTATCGCCGTTGTCATGGCCGGATGGATAACTAATTGTTTGGCCTGATAGAGAATAGCTTTAGATCATGAAATTAAATTCCTTGTGCCGGTAAATCTGCCCCAAAAAAACATTTTCATGATTGTACTAGGTGTACCTGTCGAGTAAGCATGTGACGACGCGCGGTCACAATGATACGGAGATGCTAGTATCCTGTTTTGGGTTGTCCAAAACTTCCTCCATAGAACGGCTCGCTTCAATTGCATGAGGTGGTCTTGCAGAGGGAAGTGCACGCCGGCTCTGATCGCGAAATGCTATGCGACTAGATCTCCTGCCAAAATCCGAAGGGTGCCGTCGCACAGGCTTGTAGCTGTTCGTCTGTATATGGTGAGCACATGTGACGCTATGCGAGCGTGACACTTACGATATCAAGGGCTGGGGGACGAAATGAAGGCGCCGTGGTGTATTCGAAATACCTCCTGTATTTAGCGCAGAGATAAACATCGATGCCATATTTGTGGTTCAGATGATCCAGTCTGCGCATAACGCTTTGAAGGCTCCTAGAAACGCTTTCACTTGTCCGATCCCTTGGCCTATTTTTTTTCAACGACGAATCTACGAGAACCAAAGAGGAGAGGAAGTACAGCGGTCCAGGGTAAGGTTCTGCCGCGTCCCAAGACGCACAAGGCAGAAATTCACGCAACACTATCAATGAAGTTACTACGGCGGAAGGCGTATACAAACTCACCAGATGGATGAAATCGAGACAACGTCTTCAACCCCCGCCGATCCAGGTGGGCGACAGGACTTACTCTACTGACGTGGAGAAGGCCATGGCGCTACGGAAAGAGAAGCTGGAACGTCGCGACGCGTCAGACGATATCGCCGATGGATGGCAACCACCAGTTAATCCTGCTAAGGAGATCCCATTCGCAAGAACCGTCTCGACTAAGGAGGTCGAAAGGCTGTCCTACATACCGGAAACACAACGCCCGGCTCAGACGGAATCACGACCAAGATGCTGCAAGCAGCCTGGCCACATATTGCCCTACCAGTCACGACACTGTACAACGCCTGCCTACGGCTCGGTCATCATCCCAGCGTCTTCAAGACTGCAGAGGTCGTCATGATCCCGAAGCTCAACAAGCGAGACCTCAGCAAAGTGTCCACATGGCGACCGATATCACTCCTGTCCTGCCTCAGTAAAGGCTTAGAACAGGTGTTCGCAAGAAGAATGGCAGACGCCGCCATAAAATATGGTATCCTTCATCCGAACCAGGCTGGTGCGCTGCCGAAGCGGTCCGCGGTAGACATCGTGGTTTCCCTGATATACGACATCGAGAAAGCACTCGCGGCCGGCCAGGTGGCAACGCTAGTCACGGAAGACGTTATGGGCGCTTTCGACGCCATCCTTCGCAATCGCATGATCCTTTGCCTACGACGACAGGGATGGCCGGACTTCTTGATCCGGTGGATAGCCAGCTTCCTGCTAGACAGACTAGCCAGCGTGCGTTTCCAAGACGCGACCACACCAAGCGCGAGACTGCGGTGCGGCCTGCCTGAAGGCTCCCCCATCTCCCCGATACTCTATATCCTGATCACAGCGGCAATATATTTCCTCTCGGCGCTGCCCAGAGATACGGATACGCGGACGACACAGCGATGCTCTGTAGCGGAGACTCGCTGGAGGACACAGCGAGACAAGCAAATGAGGCCATCTCAGCCATGGAATCTTGGGGAAGAGGGAGGCAATCCACTTTGACCCAGAAAAGACAGAAGTCATGCATTTTTCTAGACGCAAGGCAGATCACGACCAATATCCCATCACTCACCATGGCGACAAAGAGATACGGGCAGCGCCATCCATGCGGTGGCTTGGCATCTGGCTAGACAAGAAACTCACCTTCAACCACCATATTGACGAGTGGACGCAGAAAGCTCGCCGAGTGATCAATCACCTCCGAGCCATGAACAATACCGTGCGAGGAATGGCAGCAACAGCGGCCCGTCGAGCTGCGTGGGCTGTGGCTATGCCGACCCTTTTCCACCGGTTAGATGCGTGGCTGCCCGGCTTGGATGCAGGCAACTCGCGCTTTAAAAGAAACCACATCTCGAAAACCAACCTAGGAAAAATACAACGCGTGCTGAATCTCGCGTGTAAGATGATTTTGCCAATGTGGAAGACAACACCCTTGGAATTTCTGTGGAAAGAAGCGGTCATCCCGCCCGCCAGCGTCTTGCTTCGACATATCCAGGAACGCATAGCATTTCGCTACGCCACACTGGACAAAGCACACCCAATCAGCAAACGGCTGCGACAGTCGCAGAGAGAAATCGAGCTGAATGAGAAACCACTTATCGCTGAACGAATGGCGTTGCGACATTCAAGACTACTCCGAACCTCGTCCCGCACGGCCAAGATCGAAAGACCCAGACTCATACCACAGAGGTTTTCTGACAACGTACAAGTAGAGGGGCCCGGTGAGAGGCTCACCAAAGAGAACGCTGTACCGGATTTTGAGCAGTGGCTCGCCGGTCGACCCGCGGGCTATGTAGTCTTCAGCGATGGCTCCAAAACAGACACGGACACGGCGGGATACGGCTTCGCCGTATTTCACCATGGACAACTTCTGAATTGGGATTCCGGACAGCTGGGACGACGAGAAGTGTTCGACGCCGAAATACATGGCGCGCTTGCAGGACTGAAAGCGGCCACAGAGCAGCCGCCTCGAGCCGATCACGGTCTGCATAGACAACACGTCTGTGATTGACTGCATCGGAACGACAGCGGCAGACTCTTCGCAGGCCTGTTTTCGAGAATTCCAAAAGATCGGGATCAAACACCCGTACCTGATCTCAGTCAAATGGTCCCCCGGCCACACCGGCATCTTCGGTAACAGTTGTTTCCGAACGGCAGGTGACGTCAGCAGCTCTGATACAGAGGCTGAAGCTACCAAAAGCAATTATCAAGGTATCAAACATCACAATGTATCAGTAGTGTCACAACGCAACAAAAGCAAGCTGCAGGCAGCTTGCTTATATCTCTCTAGATAGAGAAGAAGTACACTTGAAGAATCACATTTTCAACTGTAACGAGCTGGCCGACCAACTTGCGAAGCATGGCGCTACGCTCCCCACGGACGAACACCTACCATCAGTTTCATATAGAAAGAGACAGATGAAGAAGCAAATGGCAGTCGATCACCGAGCCTGGTGGGCATCGGTGAATATGCGACACATTTTAGGTACGTCACTGACTGTAGTTGTAAGTTGTGTGGGTCCTTGTACCGGTGGCGCTAGGTGGTACGCAGTTGCAGTGCGGTGAGAAGTGCGTGACAGAGATAGTCGGCTGGAGAGGAGGGGGTTTGTCGCCTCAGCGTGGGTGATTGTGGAGTATTTGTAATGCCCGCCAAAAGATTCTGGCCAATATCCTGGCAGAAGTATTCAAATCAGGCGACATGCCTAAACGCATAGTAGCGGTAACCAGAAAAAGAGAACGACGGTGTGCCTCAATTTGACAACGCCGCGAAACTTAGTGGCTGCAAGGTCTTATTGCCCACAGGTTCGGAGAAAGCGTTAACGCGATGGCTGTAACACTCAATACTGAGTAAAAACTCACCCAACGCATGCACTATCTAGCCGTAAGCCTATACCTTGAGAGCGACGTAAAGATGGCCAAGGCAGCAGGCATACAGAGCTGGCGCGTGCTCAGCCAATCGCCGAATAGTTTGGTGGGGTGTGGGTAAGCTACGGTCATATGGTCCACAAAATCCGTTATCAGTAGGCAGCTGCTGCAAGAAGTGGAGTTGACAGCCAATGAATACATGACAAGTGCTTCACACGTGAGCGGCTTGCACTATCAAACTTAGTAGTACTCTATCATTATAGTCTATCATACTGGTAAACTTTAAACCTTTCTCATACACACTTTGGAGACCTTACGTTAACTCTCTTGTTTGCTTCGCCTGGCATCTCGATATGGCTGAGCTGAACGAACTGTGCAATCGCATCACCGCAGATCTGGATTTATTAGGCCCTGCATTGCGCATCGCGTCATTGTCAGCAACCCATAGTGAAGCACTTGGAGCTCTTGCCGCCAGTCTTCGAAACGCAGTGGCGATAATCGAATCCAAAACTGGTTCACACCGGCATTTGTGGTCCGAACAAATCTGGAAGGCCAGCGAGCGCAATCGCACCAAAGCACAGGCAGCAATTCAAACAGTCTTAAGCGGTGGCAATCTCGGAAGCTCGGCAGTTTTTCGCAGGAATATTAAGCTGATTTTCCAAGGGCCTCCTGAATCCAATTTTGATTCAAAAGAAACTGTCTGGAGGAAGACCGTGATTAAAAAACGCTGCGAGCAGATAATGCAACTGAGTACTGACGGGATTATTTCGTGGGCTATCGCTTATCCTCCGACCAACTGGAATCCTTGTTTTATGTCGAATGACATGTTCAGCTGTCTGCTAGAAGACATAGAACCGGCGGACAGAAAACTATGGCCACCCGCAGTATGCGATACGCTTTCAAAACTGGCCGAAGAGGAACTTTGTGAATGTCTTAACCTTACGAAGCTTGTCTTTGGTATGTAGGCTACGTCATCCGCGGATGGAACTGACATTGAATAGAGCTGTCCCAACCGCTCCGTGCAATGGACTGCGGTTCGCAGGACCTTTGTCCGCCTCCAGTGAGGTCCTCGCTTCAACATGAAAGCCTGGATCGAGGTAAGCTGAAACCTGACGTGCAGGGATTCATGCTGACCATTCCCTAACCCATAGAGATGAAGCATATGTTTACGAATGCGCCCGCTCAAAATGTAACGAAGTTACCCCAACCATTTCGGACGGCCGTCTTGAGCAGCGCACAGTGGAAATCAGAACGAGCCAGAGGATATGGGACTACAGCCTGTATAGCTACGCTGTTCCCGAAGGATGAAACGCAAGACGTATCAGTCACCATTTGGTGCGGCCACAACGAGGGTTATAGAATCAACGATTTATATGGGGTCAAGCATGCGATTTCGTCTTAATTTTCCCAGCGCATTATCTCTACCCCTCGAACATAGGTTGTGTAGCCCTTTGGGACCTCGAAATCTTTGTATTCCGTGACGTTTTCCTCCAGAGTCTTTCTGTCCTGTGTCTCTTCGTTGAAAACTGATATGTACAGTCCTTGGAATTTGAATGTTCGATCGCTCGTAGCATGTGGTGGAAATCGATGACTCGCAATGTTTCGCTCGTCGCGCCCAGCAAGGGCGTCATCACCTTTCTTAGCAAATATTAGCAGAAGACTCAATAGCAGGATGACTGAAAACCTAACTGCCATGGTGAACAAGTCGTGGCAATAACAAAGATAATTCCCGCTGGCTTTTATTTCTTTATGTCACGCTATTTGAAGGAAGGCGGGGCACCTGGCCCGAGTCGGGCAGTCATTTCATCTAGAGCCATGCAACACACATTTGGGCTCTAACAGAGTTCTGACAGTAGTATTTCAGTCAAATAAGCAAATAGCCATGTAGCGCGTCGGTCGTATATCTTCGTCGATGCATCAAGAATCGTTGCAGCGGGTGTTAAGAGTCCAGCTAGGTTGTAGCGAGGTTCAGCCGGGAAAGTAGCGCATCCAGATATCACGTGCACTCGCTCAAGCCGAGCCCGGAACTGCATTACGTCATAGTGCGAGTATAGTATAGTTATAAGCCATACGCTTGATAGACTATCAACTTTATGCCCTATTTGAATAGAGCCTTGCTAAAGCTCCCGCGACTGCAGGATGCAGGATTCGATGTACGCGATGTTCGTGTTAACAAGACATACTTTGACAGCAACAGCCCTCACAATCCCTGCTCATTTGTCTATTTTGAGCAATTTCTACTCTGATCTCTCTCCATGAGGAGGCAGGGCTCCTAACTTGCATCAGCCACCGTAGAGGTCATCACTAGCTTTCGTAGGTGACTGCTCAGATACGGCGCCGCGATGAGCAAGCTGGCCAGGATGATTCGAGGCTCTATAAAAACTGAGCAATACCGCGTGTTTCCCTCATTATCTTTCCAACTCCAGAGATACCAATTCAACGCCTTTTCATGACCATGGCCCTCTACCAGGTAGTCAAGTCGCTCCCGAAGATGTAAGTGCGGGCAAATGCTTCTGTTTCTGCGTCTATTGGCCACAAACAAATAGGCCTTTATGCTCTAATGCGAATGCTCAAAACAGCCACCAGTTCAGGCAAGGTGAAACGATGCCGGGACATTTCCAAGAGAGGTCAAGCAGAGAACAGCCACAAAGGTCAGTGCTTGCGTCTTGTGTTCCCGATTCCAAACTGACAGATGCTTACACAGAGCTACCAGCAGCGCATTACAGATGACTGGCAACAATACGGAGTCGGGGCGTGCACAAGTTAGGTCGACCGACACTATGGCGGCCGAGCTCAAGTTGCAGGATACGCATATAAATCCAGGTACGTTGACCAGCTTGACTATCGCCTAAGTATTTCGTCTGAATTGAAAAATTATACAGGTTCGAGTGTGTGCAGTGGTTCAGCTATTGAATCAAGCTCTCAGACTCCCGGCCAACCTTCCCAACCCGCGTCCCAGGCTGCGGAAGGTGGCAATACGATATACAACAGTGCTACTTCAAAAATGTTAAACCACCCCCAGCTGACACCCAAACTCAAATTTATATGCTAACTATGGGGCACTAGTGCGAAGGATACTGTGGTTGCTGCTGTGGGCGAACAAATCCACGATCGCGCCAAACGCGACACTTCGCCAGCAGGTAGCACCAGCGAAGGTGGACATTCAAGTAAATTGCCCGGCGCCTTTGCCCAGAATACTGAGCTAACTCATTAAAGACACTTTGAGGAACGAAAGCGATGTTGCTGACGCACACAATGATGCCGCCAACCATGCTACCCGGTTGAAAACCTTGCTGGCTAGATTGCCTAAGCTGGAAATCGCGGACAAAGACACTGGGAGAGGCGCGGTTCATTGCGAACAAGAGCATGACCATGCCAATGTTGCTGCTACCCCGGAGGACAGCATCTTTCCAAAAATAGAGGCGCCACCAGGTATGAGGCCCTTGATATTTATCAAATTTACCAGGCTAAACGTTACAAGGTATCCCGGAAAATGAAACTGAAGAAATAATCTCACGATTCAAGGGCGACGGACCAAGTGCTTCCCGACTAAAAGTCTTATTGTCCACACTAGACCCGGCTGATCAAGACAGCGATGACAGTGATGGACCACCGCGCACGGGCGAGTCCACAGGACCAATGACTTCTCCGTCCACATCGCCGTCTTTAGAGCATGACGCAGTATATTTCGGACTCGAGGACTTTCCCGAAGACCTCTTGGATTCAATTTCAGCTACTGCTGGGATGAAGCTCATTCGCGAGGGATCTCATTAGGCGTTAGCTGCCGCCGAATTCCAAGTCCCACAGCCAATGAGGTGCGAGTGTTCAGTGGGGGCCGTCACACGGCCACCAAGTTTAAAAGGCCATAGAACCCCCGCCCCTGCAACAGACAGTCCTTTCATAGCAATGATATACAGACGCGAACAACACGAAAATGAATAACTCAAGCGAATTATATGTGGTGTATACATGCGATCAAACAGAGTTTTCACTTTCGGCGATCTTCTAGAAGGGGTTACTTGTAATAGGTGTTGAGAGGAAGATAAACATGTTGTCCGAGTGTGAGTAGCTGGAGCCGCTGTGCTTCCTGAGGTAGCAAGACAACAAGTCGTCCTTGTTGGCCACTCAGCTTCGCGACCAAGCTCACTTCTAATAAAAGAAGTGACTAAATTGCGGAACATCCGTGTTCATGTCCTACCAGTTCCATGCCTCCATACTCCCGATATCGCCAACTGACGAGTGCTGGAGCTGGATGGGAGCAGACTCCCTAAACATTTAGGCGGTGCTGAACGCCACCTCGGCGAGTGGCTGGGACACACTCTTTCGACAGCCTTCTCATCGAGTCCTGGCCGCGTAAAGACCGCACCAGCGCCTTTCTCCCGAGAAACTGAAATCACTGACAGTTCCCGCATCCAAAAGGTGTTGCCTTGCCAATTTTTTCTTTCGCGTATTGGCTGCTTGAGGACGAAGATGCCAGTTGCTTCATGCCAGCGCGCCTGCAAAAGCGCTTCGCCGTGGCGCTTCCAATTGACTAAGGTGCAGTATTTCTAGCTTTCGTCAGACTTGAATCGGGTTTACAAAGCCTTGCGAATAAGAGTTACTGATAGGCACTGCCATCTACGACGTGTTGCAGTTAGCAAAGGCAAAGTACTGAGAAAGTGAACAGCAAAGGTTGTAGGCGATCAAACAGGTCCGTGACCGCTTCTGCTGCCTGGTACTTGCACGTGATCTAGGCCGCCTCGCCGTCACTTTTCCCTCTCCGCTCTCTTTTAACAGCCCAACCGTACTTTCCTTTTACCTCATCATTTATTATGATCACCATGACCTCAGCACTATCTCCTTATATATTGCGTGACGAATACGTTGAGCTCCAGAATCGACATGATAAGTTTTTGAATGACGAGCTCTATTCCATTCGCCGCTCCTTCAATCAAGTTGCGGCTGGTTTGGAGGAGTTAACGGCCGACGTGAAGACTCGCTTTGACGATGTCAACCAGCGCTTTAACGATGTCAACCAGCGCTTCGACAATTTCAAACAGCGCTTCGACGAACTCAAAGCTGATAACATGCGCACGAACGCTTATTTCAGGAATAACGCGTTGCGTAATCCTACTCTCCCAATCCGGCCCATCATCGCTTTCCACCCTGACCGAGGCATCCTCGAGCCCGATCCCGCTCGCTTTCCCCGCCATGCCAACGCCTTCTACACTCTCCGAACACCGTCCACTCCCCATCAGCACTCCATGCTCGCTTATCTGGTCTCCTTCTACGACATCCCTGTACCTGATCCGTCCACTTCTGACAGTGATGACGACCCGGAGTCTATCATTATCCAGGACCCTGACTCCGTCGTTGACCAGCTGGAATCTATCCTCGGTCTCAACGAGGAAAATTTTACTCAGTTTCGCCACAGAGCCGCTCAGCTGGCCAGCTATCCACGACCGTCCCCCCCCAAGCGTTCACAATTCGCGGGAGAATACCAGCACGCGCTCCGGATCAAGCCGTACAAATCTGACTCCCCCGAGAGTGATCACTCGGATGCCCCTGCCAGCACCCGCCTTGACTGGGGAACTCGCTCAACCCCTTCGTCTAAGCGCCCGTCTGCAAATCCAGATATTCGAGGCCAGGCACGAGAACTCGCAAGAGCACAAGAACGTGCGAGGGCGAATCGTCAGTCATCGAACGACGATGCTCTCACCTCGACGAATACCAACACAAGCCCTCGAGAACCACATTTCGCTTCCACATAAGTTAATGTGTTGCTGGGGATTTCGTACCTCAACCCAAGGTGTTTTGCTGTCTCTCTTCCGGTCGCTGCAGAGTGCTATGGTGATTCAGTCTAGTCACATTATTTTCTCAAAAATAGTCTTGGAAACTTGCCTATTATTTTTACTCTCGCATGCCTTGTGACAATCCTTAATTTAAGGGTGGTAAGCAGCGTTCCTAATAGGCGGTCCGTCCAGTCCAGAGGCTTCAAACTGGACCGCCTACCGAGTTGTAGGCTGTGGACTGGACCGCCTGTCAGTCCAAGGGTCATGGACTGGACTGCCTGCCTCTAAACAGTCCATCCATCGGGTCACTAAGTATTGTAGTTATTAATTAACTGCAGCCACCTGAAGGCCATAATAAAGAATAAATATTATGCCATTCATCGACTCACCCATAATTAAACAGTCACATTGGTCCAGAATAGTTTCTCCTATTAGGAACACTGGTGGTAAGCCCTGCCGGCGAATCAAGATGCGGTTTCGAAACCAAACCGCGTGCCATTTGAAAATAGAACGCGAAAGCCGGGGGCCGAACGATCATGTACTTCAATTTCGATACAATATCAGAAGCTTGACACAAGTGGGTGCATGACTGAGGAAACACTTGTCTTGACTATTTGCCGATCAAAGTACCCTAGATAAGCTTCTACAGATTTTTGCCGTTGTCCTCCAACACCCGCAGCGGTGCTGGCTGATGAAATCAACATCACCACTCTCCATATTTAAAATTGCTCCTGCCGGAAATCGCTAAATTCTCGAGTGTAGTCTGAGCAGGGGTTCACCATTTGTTGAGGCTTTCTATCTTACTATCCTTCTGAACATCGAGACTAAGGATGAGATGCCAAGGAAGAGATGTCGGTGGCACGCGTCAAGAAACTCTGGAAGCTCGCCACTGGAAGGGCACACTTATCATGCTGGACTTGGCGCAGTCTCTGTCAATCAGTCTTGCAACTCCGGCCACTAGCACCTTGCGGCGGCTGGAGTGGTACATCGCGTCATGATGCCGTGACTAATCACAGCCCACCAGTTGCGAGGGAAACGCGAGGGAAACGCGAGGGGCAATTGTTGCCCGAATTATGGGAATGAAAAGCGGCTAATTCCGCCCGGACAGCATTCATGTTCTGCCAATTAGCCCCAATGCTATGCTTCATTTATGTACTTCATCGTGCCACCGCCGCGCTTGAAAGCATTGGCTTCGAGATCTAGGCGTTGTTCGACACTGACAATAGAACGACCCAGATATAGCTGCACGCGGCGTGACGTAATACTCGCTAGTCACATGCCCAGCGTCCCGTCGTGCCTTAGGCGCTCTTTTGGGTACTGCTCCGTTGCGGGGCGGGGGGTAAATAGGTACCGAAGCGACTGGCTTTTCTGAAGGCTGTCTTCATTCAAGTTTGCCATGTACAGTGAAGCTATCTTGTACCAAGAATAAAATAGACGTACACTACCTCGAAAAACTCACAGAGTTCCAGGGCTGAACGATCTGTCCCTCACCATGGCAGAGCCTGAGGAAGAGGTAAGTCCCTCAAGTAGTGCGAAGTGAAATGAAGTACTGACCATATTTGTACCTGCATAGGGAGCAAAAGCAATTCGGGGTGAAGAGGAGGACATTATTTCCAAAATATTTCCCGCATTCACGACAGACAAAAAGATATCCATGGCTCAAACGTCATATCTACGCATATTTGACCAGCAGGGCAGTGTCGACTGGTATAACATAAAGACTGCCACCTCCTTCGACGTTCCGAAGGGCAAAGAAACAGAAGTAATAAGTGGGAAAAGAGTCAAGTTTTATTGATGTGCCACTCGGACATTGCAAGGGCGTTCCTGATAGCATGCAAGGCTCTCGAACCGGCAGTTATGACAATGCTTCCATCTTCCTCCCTTGGCCGCAAGAAGATGTTCACGCATGTCGTGGTCGCTTCTCCTTGGCTTGCATCCTGTGCGAATTTTCTGCTGCTACTTATGGCTTCCATGACGAGCCCGGGTAACAGCTGGAGCCTCTCTATTGGCACTTGCGAAAAAGCAAATTCGACAGCATTCTGTTTTTCTTCTCGAACTATCAGTATAAGCTAGTCATATTATAGTAATACTTACCACGAGACAATTTTTCCATTAGACGGCAATATCGCTCATTGTTCGCAATATAGGGTTTGTCTGCCAGGTCGCGCAGTGCCTTCAATGTCGACGCTCTAGGCGTGAAGCAGTACATTTCATATTGTCCAAGATTGCGGAGATATTCAGTGACGGCCTGAAACCTCGTTTGACCAGATTCCGTTGGGTTAACGGATAAGATCACAGCAAGAAAGAGGTGACAATCAACATCCTGCATTTCCTCGTAAGCTTGACGGCTTCGTTTGTGGCGCCAACTGGTAATTTCAGTTGTACCCGGCAGGCTCAGTTCCCAAAGGAACGTGAGGCGGCCTGTCAGAATCTGCAGATCCTTGCAACTCAGTTCCCCATCTAATTCTCTGGCTTTCGCTTCGATTCTCTCCAAGATTTTAGGCACATAAGTGGTAGCCATGATGGGACAGTGAGTCTCTGGGATGGTGCCAAAGCGAAATGCAATGATGAAATGTAGTGTAATGTAATGTAATGTAGTGTAATGCTGTGAGTTAGCGTGGGAGGAGTTCGGTACATGTCTCAGCAGGAAAGCGCAGCTCACGTGCAACGCAAAAAGTGGGCACATCGTCGTACTGCTTACCAATCACCGCAACGTCCCAATTAGTACTCTTTACTCTACATTACATTGCACTACATTGCATTACACTGCATTGCACTGCATTGCATTGCATTGCATATATAGACGTATACATATCGTCTACCAAAAGGAAACGCGAGCAACGGGCCTACAAACCCTCAAATCTACTCATGCAAGAATTGTGATTGACAGGGTGTCGGCGCTGGTCGTGATGTCTCGCTGGCGAGTGATAGGCCGCGAGACCAGTCTTCGCTTTCCGCTCCGCCGTCTTTGTCTGTCTTGGTGAAGTGCATCTATTTAAAGGGTACTTCCTGAACTTGTTCCAGTATTACCCTTTCCTTCCTTTGCGTGGCCTCCAAAACGTTGGTTCAACCATTAAAACGGCGACGTGCTCTCCCGGGAAAATATGCAGACTGAGAATATGTATGTAGTGATATGTCCTATCGGCTCAACATTGCCGTTCGCCTTATTCACTCGACTAGGGCGCCTCTCTCCAACGTCACAGTGCACATGGCTGCCGGCGATACAAAGGCACATGAAGAAAACAACTTCAATGTGAATATATGGCAATATTCTTCAGCCAACGACTGGCCCATTGCTACCTGCTTCCAATGTGGACATCCGAAATGCGATACTCCGCCTGCAGGTAGTACCCGCGAAGAAGGACCATCGAGTAAATTGCCCCCTACTTTTACCTAAAATAATTAGCTAACCAATATAAGATACCCTGAAGAACGAAAATGATGCTGCTGGCGCACACAATGATGTCGCCAACCATGCTACCCGGTTGAAAGCCTTGCTGGCTAGATTGCCTAAGCTGGAAATCGCGGACAAAGACACTGGGAGAGGCGCGGTTCATTGCGAACAAGAGCATGACCATGCCAATGTTGCTGCCACCCCGGAGTACAGCATCTTCCCAAAAATAGAGGCGCCACTAGGTATGACGCCCATCGTATTTATCAAAGCTACTAGGCTAAATGTTACAAGGTATTCCAGAAAATGAAACTGAACGGAGAATCTCACGATCTGAGGGCGACGGACTAAGCGCTTCCCGACTGAAGGCCTTGTTGTCCACACTAGCCTCCTTGCGTTGCCCTCAATTGGCTGATCAAGACAGCGATGACAGTGATGGACCACCGCGCACGGGCGAGTCCACAGGACCAATGACTTCTCCGTCCACATCGCCGTCTTTAGAGCATGACGCAGTATATTTCGGACTCGAGGACTTTCCCGAAGACCTCTTGGATTCAATTTCAGCTACTGCTGGGATGAAGCTCATTCGCGAGGGATCTCATTAGGCGTTAGCTGCCGCCGAATTCCAAGTCCCACAGCCAATGAGGTGCGAGTGTTCAGTGGGGGCCGTCACACGGCCACCAAGTTTAAAAGGCCATAGAACCCCCGCCCCTGCAACAGACAGTCCTTTCATAGCAATGATATACAGACGCGAACAACACGAAAATGAATAACTCAAGCGAATTATATGTGGTGTATACATGCGATCAAACAGAAGTTCGGCCGCTTCTTGACACGATCGTCAAAAGTCTCCCATCACTCACTGCGACTGTGCAGGAAGAGTCACCGACCGGCAAAAAGTTACATTATAATGAGACACCTGAGATAACAAGCTTCGGTACCTTCATCGATAATAACGTGGGTGTTGCGCTGGGCGATGATCGAATTTGGCTAATTAGAACACAAGCTCTCTAATAATCCGGACGTGTTTTTCCGCCACAGCATAGAGCGAGGGGAGCTAGAACACACACCAGTCGCGGCATTTTTAGAAGGAAAGTCTTGGATCCGCGTTGAGTCGAACGAGGTCGCCATCTTGACTCCGCTCTCCAGCGAACCTGTCCACATTATGCTCTGGAAATGGAACACGACAGAGGGCGAGATTTCGGAAAAGGCAATTATCAAAAATGCTGCTAGCTCCTATCTTGTGTTGCCGGACGTTGGGTTTCGGGTTCTTCCGTGGGGGACACCGTTCCATTTGGCTGTGGTTCCGATAAAAAGGCTGGCAGAGCAGCTGCGTTCTCCTTGAAATTCACATTCTGTAACTCGTCGATGATGGGGGTGTCAACGTGTGCTATTCCGAATGTGGCTGAGAAGCCGTCGCACCTTGCGGCCCAGTCTTCGGAGCTCATTCCTTGTTCTTGCAGAAATTCCACCCACGCTTGCTCCTGCACAGGATCTGTAGTGTTACCGAAGGCTCCCGACGTAGTTTCGTCCCGTTGAGCAGTGTGAGAAGTAGATGACGGGTCTGCATTCGACCCCCTGCCGGTTTTCGAGTTCGCCGTGGCCTTTGCAGCGCTCCGTCTATGCCTCTTTGAGGCAGCATTGTCCCCGGCTGACGTTCTCTTCTGCCCGGCTGCTGCATCGGTCCGTTCACCGCCCTCAGTCTCGCCGGCAGCGGCCGCCGGATCCTGCTGGACGTTGCGGCAGGAAGACAACGCGCTCGGGAACACGAAGGCGCCCGACGATGGTGCAACCAATGTACTGCCAAACATCTGTTGGCTCCCTGCGTTGCTCACGTAGCCGCTGTCGACAGACGATTGGAGCGGCATGAAAAGAGAGCCTTCGTCGGAGGCCACAGATCCTGCCTCTTCGGCGCACTCTACATTCTGAGATGCAGAGTCGTGGTCGGTGACCGGAAGCTCACTGAGGCGCTCGAAAATCACCGATTCTGCATCGTACTCGCCAATGACCAGACGCTGAAGATCTTGTATTATAATTTGCAAGTCTTGATGGAGCTGTACCTCGGCCAATTTGATCTCCGTTGCCGTCATCTTCTCCCAGTTCTGAGTAGCAGCACGCCACCTTAGCTCAGCATGATCGAACTGGCTCGTCAAATCTAGCCCAAGCCCCGCAAGGTTCGGCAGCCCTAACAAGTTGCAGACGTCAGAAAAACTATAATCTGTCAGCTAAAATCACCCGCCGGTCTGGTAGTGCCAAAGAAATTCATACTTTCGGCGAATTGCCCAGCTCAGTAGAAAGAGGGGAAATACAACAGAAACGTTCGCCGGCAGCCCTGCCCAGTCTATGTCTACAAGAAGGCTTGCAAGATGGCGGGCGAAAGCTGGGATGGATTCGATGGGAATATTCCGCTGGGCATCAAAAAAGAGGTATGACTCTTCTGAATCGTAGGTTAGTTGATAGGCTGGCCAAACTGTCGGACTTCGGATGCATACCTTGTAAGGCTGAGCAAATGGCAAGAGCTTTGACCCCGATCACAGGTCCTAATATTGGTCCTTCCGGCGTTATTGTAGTTTGATGGGCTTTTGTCAGCTCATCTATAGTCTGATGAACTATGTGAGCTATCTTTTCCCTCCTGATGATTTCCCCTTCTTTTCTCGGTTTTCCAGATTCCGAGAATTGGGCATCACTTGCGCGTGCAACAGCAGTCGCGACAGAGCCACTGAACCAGGGTAACCATCGTGTCTTTGCATTGCTGCTATCCGTGTGCGCCGCGTCGTCGTCGAAGAGTTCATAGAGATTTTGGCCGGGATTCGTTCGAAAATCGAGGATCCGGCAGAAGAGTGTTCTTTGCTTCTTAGAAGAAACACTTGTCAAAGCCGCGATGCCGTTACGTATCTTGCGTGCGAACGTATCGCCGTGGTAGGCAAACAGCACATCCTGCCTTAGTCCCGAAATCGAATCGCGAGCGCCTTTCTCTGTGAGTTTCATGAGTGCTAAAAGCTCCCGGAAGCTTCGCGCCCGGCATTTTGGATCCTGTTCAGCCTTTGCCGCATCGAATCTCTCACTGAAATTCGAACATCGACTCTCTATTCTCGCCAAGAGCGTATCCCTTTTGTCTTCACAACTTCCTTCTTGCACAGCAAGATTTAGTCGTTTTGGGCCTCTGCGTTTGTTAGAACGACATGAAACAACAGGAAAAGTTACTCACGAATCTGTCCACGACCAGTATCCAAGCTCAATTGTCTCGCTGATGCGCAACGCAATCTTGTGTTGGGCCACCTTATGGGGAATGCGACCGCGACAGCATGGGGCCGATGAAAGCTCATAATCGCTATGGTTCTTGCCCCTTGGTTTCTTGAGCAAATCATAGCACTCATAATGTCCCTCTATTTCGATGTAAGAGTATTCCCTTGTGGCCTCTCTGCTGGCGGAACTCGCGAAGGTCTCGCCCGTGTCAAGTGCCATGGCGATGATGACATGAAAGAGTTCCTTTTCAGCCGGTCCTGTTGCTGGTTCGAAACGAAAACCGCTGGGCTGGCCGAATGCATTGGCCATGCGCATGGCTGCAGGTGACCGGACTGGCTGTCATCCCACTGATCGCACTGCCGCGATGCACGCCACAATGCCGTCGCAAGCGGAAGACCCATCAAGTCTCCCATCAAGTCTGAGCTAAAAGACTCTAATCCATGCGCCACTGAGACTTCGACAGGGGGCGAGGAATAAAAATCACTTGCGCTCCTGCAGGTTGCTAGCTTGGCCGCCCTGGCCGCCTAACATGGCCGCCTATGGCGTGGACTCGGAATGACTTCGTGCAGCAGCGGGAGGGAAGAGGCAAGCCCCACAAAAGTGAGGAGGTTTTTCGAAGACCTCCTCACTTTTATGGGGTTCATCTCCCTCCTCGTGCTCAGTCAGTCAAGCGTCATTTGGGGGGGAGTATCACATCGACAAAACTACCTACGCAATGCACAGGATCGGGCGCAAGATGACAGAGAACGCCCTAGCTCTGGCTCGACGGCTCGAGTGGACTCATATGCCACTATGACAGTAGGGTATCAGAACAGGACACAAATCTCCCACTTCCAGTTGCGCTTGTTCACCAATGTCCTCGATACGGGTAAAGTACATAGGACCCAAATGCCCCAAGCACCTACTTTTTGGGTTCAGCTTTCACCGCCGCTTTACAATGCAGTACATAGTCAATGATTTGCAAAAAGTCTCCGGTCTTTTTGTGTGCCTTGTCGGACTACTATACCACGCTGCAGCCTTCGCCAAAGCCACCCAACGCAAGGACGTCACTACCTTGCTGAAAGCTAGGTGCATCATCTACCTCGTGACGTCAACACCAGCAGTGGCATTGCTAGTGCTTTTTACGAAAGACGACGCAGAGCTGAGCAAATACATACTCCTCAACATTTTACAAGTTGGAAATGCGCTATGCACAAGTGCTGCTCCAGTAAGTACTTGCCCCTGCCTGAACTGTGTGCTGTGCTGACACGACTCTTAGGCTGAACTATGCTATAGGCTTCCTGGGCAAACCATGCCGCTTCAAGGGGTTGCGAATCAATTGATTGGGCTTGCTTCTATCGCGCAGGTAGTTATACTAGCCTTTGGATTTTGGCAATATGCCACTAGAGGATCACAGTGGCTTTGGATCGTCGTCACAATACAAACGATGGTTCTGCTCTTTGTGACTTGGCACGCTTCCCAGAATCGTCCTGCCGAGCACGAGAACACCATCGATTCCGTGGAACACGATGCTGCCCGCAGTCGCACTGCCATCTGGGTTGCGTTGAAAAGGCGGGTCTACGCAGGTTCAATCCCGATACTCTTCTCTGTTGGGCTGGCGGCGACCGAAGCATCATTTCAGGCCAAACAAGTGCCTCCATTCCATGATGTACAATATCTGTGCCATTCCATGCTTAACCTAGCGGCGATGATAGTTTTGCTGCAGTGGCCATACACTCGGGAGCGAGCGACTGAGCAGAGCCCGGTAAATGACCAGGCACAGCTGGACATGGACCGGTCCAGCAGGAACCAGTCAGCGAACAGCATTTTGCGCAAGGACGAATCCGCACTCGGACGCTCTGCGTACGAGTTGAGTTCTCTGGAGCAATCAACCAGCAATGCAAGCTCGCGGAAAACCTCTGTCGCAGCGCGGAGTCTCGTTTAGATTGTCGCTGGGAGACATGCGGCCAGTTGGTGCGTATGTATAAGACCCCTGAACTGAGGGTTAGTACTGTAGTAATCTTTATCATGTTCATTGTTGAAGTTTATCTAGAACGCAAGGACCATAGCATCAACAACTAACGAATCGAGTGGCACTCTATATTTAGATACGTAAGACGCACAAGACTCCCCGGCTTTCGATTGATCAAGAGCAGAAATCTCATCTGTTAAGTGACATAATCATTTCCCTCAATCGATGGCTGGTATAGCCCTTTCACTTTAACACTTCCAACACAACAAAGCGAAACACACCGCGCCCACGCAGGATAATGCACCCACCCGCCCATCAAACAATGTTTCAGATCGCATGGGCAATGATGAGAAGAAACTCAACAGTCTCCTTGAAAACATACATAATACAAATCATGGAAGAATTCAAGGACCTACAGCGTGAGATGGAGGACATCTCCACAGACGTTGCATCCCAATTTCCAAATGCACAGCCTCATTTTGCACGTTCTCAGGAGTGGTGTCAGAGCTTTTTGATGACTTGGCAGTTTCGTGCAATTGCTTCTTCCATATATGGCCTCTCTTCCCTCTTTCTATTTCTCAGAAACCCTCTCACTTCCAGATAGAGAAGGTGAAAGCAAGCCATGCTACTGACCGACTACTTCGCAAATATGACTGCCATTCTATCGCTTTTGGCTCAGGTACGCTCTGTTTCCTAGCACTGTGGTCTCGAATAACAAATATTAACACCATTAAGTTGCAACCCGATCCTGCTATGGCACTTGAAGCGTTTCCGTGCTATCTTTCCACCATCTACGAGGGCATCCTGCCTGTCTATCCGATTATAGCGCCAGATGACTTGAACAATCTATTTTGCTCTCTTGTTCATGAACCGACTGAGGAGAGTTTCACTGTTGTTAGTCAAGATTTCGATATTGGATTCGCCGCTACAGTACTACGCCTTGGACACCGACTATTTGAGCAGACACCGGCCGCCGCTCAGCTTCGCTATGGAGGGAACACAAACATAGATCAGTTTGAGCAGTGCAAATGGCAGCGCTTTGCAGAGTCTACTCAAACGTCTACAAAGTTACCTTGGATGATTGAAGGATTGAGTTTCACTTTCTTATACCACCTTTGTAGTGGTATACCTACGGGGAGGTTACAGACAGTTCTGTTATCTGCGTGTGAAAAGCAAGCAAGGTACACACTATGGTCATTTCACTTATTCCCTGTTGACAAAAACATTAGAATTCAGGAGCCCATCACATGGAATGAGCTGGCGAAACTGACAGGTTCTTGGCTTATGCTGTTGTAAGCCCCCCCCCATCCCCCCCAGTCTACGGATGGTCGACTAACCCCATACAGTGAGACGCAACCACTTTCTCCGACAAGCTTTTCTCTACCGATGCCAGCAATTTCGTTCCTTCTGAGTCTAGATCTGAAGCAGCTTTTTCAATGGCTGCTCCCGCAGATGGGCAATGATCTAGCTTCGAATTATGTCCGACGTTTACAATCTTGCCTGGTCCAGCATGCGATACGGCAGTCACAAAAGTCTCAACAGATATTAGAGGTCCCTCCAAGATTCGCCACAGAGGGGTCCGGCAGTATCCTTGATATTGTGGCTTGCTATCCATGGTATTCGGCCTACGTTGAGTTGGCAAGAAAACAGCTATTGGGAGATGCCCAGACAAAGCATTATGCACAAGCTTTTCTGCACGAGGTCATCAATCACCTCAACCACCTACAGAAGGACAAAAACATTTTTCGTAGGACACTGAGTTTGCAAAGGTATGACGTTGATGGCGTTGCTAGAATCACCGACTAATTAAAATAGAGAGATTGGATTCATTCGAACCGTGGCACAAGGCGCCAAGGTCCGGCTGTGCGAGCTTGACTGTGCTATATTCGCACAGCAGGAGTTGCTCCGCTTTATGGAAGTCTATATGCAAGAATACATAGGCAAAGGGCAGATGGATGAATACCGCGCGGAATCAAGCTCCTTGAAACGGATGGGGGTGACCTTTCTTGGAGGTCCATGCCTCAATGAAGACAAAAGTTGCCAGATCTATATCTAAACTGCGGGTCTGTCTGAAGGTAGTCTATACTTAACAACAATTTTCCAGCTTTAATGATAAAAGGAACCACCGCATGAAATGGAGATGTGGCGAAGGACGAGGTCTAAATTTTACGTGCTACAATCTGCAAGACGCGTCGTATCCGGAGGAAGTCTCCCAGTCTTCTCTAGGATTTGTTCCTAAAATAGCACAATTGCCTGCTCTTTTTTTTCTTCCTTTTCTTTTCTTTTTTTTTCATTTCTAAGTTTTAGTCTCTTCGAATCGACTTCATGCTTCAAATATATATATATTCGACTATCCCGAGCTGTTTTCAATTTCCGATTTCTTCTCCTAACGAACACGAATCTTCCTTCGCTTTCACAAGAGAGCCGGACAACACTCGCAGCTCGAATGCAGTGGACGGACCAGAAAGAAAACCGACATTTGCCATCCTCAACTCCTCCAGTCGACTATAGGCCACAGCCAGGTGGTTTTCCTCTTGATTATACATCACTTAGACGTGAAGGGATGCAATCTGTCTCTAAACCCGTTGTGCGCAACGGGGATGGCAGAGTTTCACGAGTCAATTTGGTTGGCAGAGATGGATATGTCCGTGTATGTCGAACCCCAGGACCATTAAATGACTATTGGACTAATTATTTAGTACTGTCGGCAATGCGAAACACAGTTTGAACTTCAAGTTGATTTATTCATTCATTACAGGAAGGAGCATCACATGCTTTGGCAATGTATGGAGATGGGATACTTCACATGCTTGATAGATGGCTGCAAGCTTAAGTTTAAGAGCGCTGCAGAAGTTCGGAGACACCAAGAAGAGGAACACCCCCATGAGAATCAGTTTTATCTTGAGTGGCGAACATGAGCACAAGCTTCCCAGTGAGCACATGCCAGTCCATCCCATTAAACGTGGGACTCTGGTTCTGACTCTCAGGGCGTGCCAATATATTTCTTTAGACATCGAAATGTATATAACCTTAAGAAAGCACACCTCGACTAAGGGACTTGCGCAATAGTTTTCTTGTATATCACACGATCATGCATGTGTTCGATACTATCTTGGTCGGGGCTTGCGAGACACATGCGATTCCAAAGAGGTCCCTCTCACTTCTTCACTCAACCATTGCAGTCTGCCCTAAACATGCAGAGTACTGGATCACTGAATTGTGGGAGTTTTTAAAGGATCCGACCCAGGAGAGGTGATTACTTGACTTCATAAGACTAGAATATAACTAATTAGAACCTTCAGCTCCGCTCAACACCTTCAAAGTCTTCTTAGGGGCCTAGAGATGTTTGAACCGTCAAAGTTAGAAGAAACTGTTGATGTTTCTACTGGAAAACTTGTCGAGGAGGTTTTTGAGGATATCATCAATGTCACTTTCGACATAGAAAATTCTGTTGTGGAATGCCACTGCAGCTCAACTTGGGAGAGGGAAGCTGCGGCTCGCGCACAGGTTCACGCCATGGCCTATGAAGCGTTGTCACATTTTACTCGTCTTCTGCAAGGCATATGTATTGTCAATGTGGAGCTGCAGGATAGCGGCGATACGTCAACGTTTGTTCAGCGAACTGCTGGCGAATGAGTCGGCACAGTGGCGGCATATAGCAGCTAATTCCGAGTATATAAAGTCATCCTGCGCGTCCTGCTCTGTTTTCTTCGCGTGTCACTCATATGCTTCACCCTGATACTGTCTGGACAAGTCATGAACTCTACCACACCGCTCAACGGCGCGGTTGGCGCTTCAAGCCATGATGGAGCGCAAGGACAGCCGCAGGAACCCCCTTTTGCTGAACCTCTATTCAGCACGATTTCTACTGATGTGGGAATGATTAGCCTTTTGGAAGATATCCAAGGGTATTACGCCAGTGAGCCGACCGTGGAGTCATCTTTCCCTAGTTGGGGAATGACTGACGGATATTCTCGCGTAAGATGAGCCTTGCACGACACAAAATAGACCACTAACTAGAATAGATATGTCAAATTTGTCGACAAAGTTTCGCGATGCAAGTGGATCTTTTTATTCACTATAGAAGTGCTCATTCTATTTTATGGAGAAAGATGAAAAATGAGCGCGTCCAGTGTCTATTCAAAGGGGTTGCAGATCGAACGAAGAAACCCTGTCTGCGTCAGTTTGCGAATGTAAATGAGATGAGAGCCCACCAAAAGAGAATACACACGACAGATAATAATTTTTATCTCGAGGCGCGTGGAGAACTTGGAGGCAAAGGTGTCTAGTGCGGTTTTCTGCTGTGGTTGGAGTCTAGCAAAAGTGTGGACAGAAACTATAAATATAAACGCACTGCCGGCGCTCATTCTTCTACACATCACCCTGATCCTTCAAAGACACCAACCATGGACGAGTCTCTAACCGGAACTTTGCATCGAGCGACCAACCTTGCTTCAAAAGGCACGAACGGCCCAATTACACTATGGGGCATCACACGAAATGCAAGAGACCTCGTCTCTTTTTCAACGGAAATTAAACCGGCCACAGCCGAGCTTCTGCCATATGTCGGGCTGGCGCTGCCAATTTCAACGCTGAAAGAAACAGACGAATACGAAGATACATTATGGAACATGCTCCAGCATACCCCTGGGGAAATAGTTGCCAAGGAGAAGCGTGATGAGAAAGATGGTCTGACGGTTGTCGCGATCGCTACCATTGCGGTACTTTGTGCGAACTGCGGCCTCTATCCCGCCGATCACGTCGAATTGAAAAATATCGCCAGTCTGCTATGGGATTGTAAACTGGCGGCGGCATTGAAAATGTTTTACATTCCTGATAAGCCACGGAAGAGGACTGTTGTGCCTGACTCAACGGCAGGGTCCGAGTGCGATGGAGACACCGAGGACAACTCTGACGCCTTAACCGATGATGTGTACCAGGAAAACGTAGATCGGTATTGCCGCGGTGCCGATGCTACAGGGATAAAGGACAACACTTCTCACGATGACGGAAAATAGGCTGTGGCGAGGAGCATGCTCTGTGGGTGGATACAGCTGTGTTATTTTGCTGTAAAGCTTGCTCCATACATCAATTGATACTTTCTATGCTCTAGAGCTATCTTTTCAATATAAAAACCTTGCTAGTCCAAGCCTTTTAGCTACTGCATCATGACCTGAAAAGGCTTTTCATTTGAAAGGGCTGAACTGCGCGACTCTTGAGGAAACCAAGCCGTTGTGCAAGATGTCT
The DNA here is from genome assembly GCF_028009165.1 of Akanthomyces muscarius. Lineage (NCBI taxonomy): Eukaryota > Fungi > Ascomycota > Sordariomycetes > Hypocreales > Cordycipitaceae > Akanthomyces > Akanthomyces muscarius. The sequence continues at coordinate 494,615 of NC_079243.1, read as the reverse complement.
TGGAAACCATTGACCAACATGCCTGGTACTTGCCATCACGTTGAAGAATGATTCAACGACTCCATCCTAACGTACAAGGGGCGCGACGTGCAGCTTGACTGGTGAATATAACTAGTCTGATCTGCCCACGGCTAGCTACGTCTTCTTTTATCCTCCGTCTTACAGAACGTGTCACACCCTATACCAGCCAAAAACATGGAAGACCAAAGAATCATTCCTCCGATTACGGAACACTTTAACAAGGTAAGCGCTCGCACTTTTGGATGAATTCTGGTACTAAAACTTGCATGCAGAAACCTTATTTCCGGTTGCTTCTGCAAATCGATGTCCCAGTCCTACTAAACGCTAGCCCGTTACAGTGGCTAGATCACCAGACTATACATCTAGCCAAACAAGCCGTTTTTCTTCTGCTGCACTTCAAAGAAAGTTCGGATAAAGCTGAAAAGTATAGAGAAGACGCGTCTACCTTCTACAACTCCGCTGTCGAGCAGCTGGGACGGTGCAAATGGGGAACTGGTCACTTTGACATTTGTGCCCTATACTTATGCATATATGAGGCAATTAGGGGAAACGAAGAGGGTGCTGAAGTGCATTTGAAATATCTTTTGAACTCTACTCGACATGATTCTTACAAGTTTGTCTGTTTTTTCATGAGTTTGCTGCCACCAGAGTGGGAATGTTATGATTGTAGAATAGGTCACCGCCCATCGACAGTGTATGAGAAGTATCGAAATACGACAGAATGAACTCTGATTGTCAGCGTATTTCAGTATATCTGCAGCCAGTAAAGAAGAAATTGGAGCAGATCATGAGTGGAGGTGTTAGGCCCTTGACCAGAGTCGCCGGATAACCAAACGCTTCCACTGTGTATATATAAGAGGCAGTGCCTTGCGCTACACAATCATGATGCATATTTTCTTTCTCACGAGATAATAACGTTTGAGAGCAGATTTATAGACGGTATTTATGTCTAACAAGACAGCGTATGGAAAATTTACAGACTTGCCGAGCACTCTTTGTGCCCTTTATACGCGGCAGGTTATCCTAGCGGTATTTGCAGAGACCTGTTGTCTCGACGCAGAATCCCTAGCGAACGAAACGCTAGAGCTTCTCCCGGACAGCTGTCGATGCTCATTGGTATTGGTCAAATTCCACTGTTCTATCGCCTCAATTCCCCTTCACAATGGTACTTTAAGTACAGGCTCGCTCTCTTTGAGTCAAAACGTCCTAGAAGTCATTCGCCTCGGTCGGGAAACATGGGAGTGGAAGCAAGAGAACAATGACGAAGTCGAGTTGTGCAAAGTTCTGGTCAGTAGCACTAACATACTCCCTCTTTTGATGCTAATCCGACATAGGTTGAAATGAAGACGGCGATCCACAGCATAGCTAAGCGCCATGATATCCCAGTGAAGACCTGGAACTTATCTGAAGAGGAAAGCTGTTGGGAGCTTTATGTGTTCATTCGAGGCTTATCTATTTCTGGGCAGTGATACGATGATCTCGGTACAGATGTCGCTGCAAACAACTCCGATGACGTTCCGCACTGATGGCAAATTGTTTGCCAGCATAGCCTCAAGACTCCTTTCTAGACATTATAAAGAGTTGGAACATACTCTCTTCTACTGGCCATGCACTCTTCATCTTCATTTCCTTATACTATCGTTTCTTATTCTGCTATCCCTCCAGTTATGCCGTTTCAGTATCCTCAGAATCTTGATTCATTCTACTCAACATTTCGGCCGTACGATGCTGGCCTTCATTATCTGACACGTATTGGCATCTTACCGTCGCAATACATATATAAGCTACCTTGCAGCACCGATGCACTAGAAACAGCGTTCATTGGGAACCCTTCATTGCCTGTTATTCAGTATATATGCCGTCTTGGCCTCTCACTCACTGGTTCAATTATCGGAGAGCCTCCCGATCTTCTCCGACATGTGCAAGGGTTAGCAACACTTGACGCGAACATCTACATCGCGCTCCAAATCCTTGAAGCACTTGTATTGCAACGCTCTGGTTCACTTCTATATGAGCAAGCCTTAGAGGAACTTCGGCATCACATCTGCAAAGAGAGGTAGGTTAGAAAGACGCCATTCTAGTGCGCGGCTAATTTAAGCAGGTTAGCCGACAGAGTCCGTGACCAGAATTCACATAATATTGTGTGGGCTTATTGGCAGCTAATATTGTGAGGACGGCTGACGCGCTGGTAACGGTTATAAACTAACTGAACAAATAGCGAAGGGGAAAACTCACCATTTCTACGTCACGATTGGACAGCCATCGTCGTTGAACTTCAATCTTTAACGATTCCTGATGAGCTTGAATCACCGTGGGCGTATCAATCTGCAAAGTATCTAGAAGGATTCTGCGAGCTATACACCGCCCGGGGCACACCAGGAGTGAAAGTCTCTATGCTTTTCTTACGTCCCTACCCGGACGATAGTTACGAGTCACTTAAAGACCTTTTTATTAGGATCTCCTTCGCTATGCTACATATTGAGTCGTTATCTCCTGGCCAAAGGGAAGAGCTTCTTGGAGACTACGGCGTGTATCTACGTTCATGCCCATTGGCTTCGCCAAAATCTCGGCTTAGGGGCTTTCGGCGGTAAGTAAGATACCCGTCTAGGCCAATTTTAGAATTACTTCTGATCTTATTACAGCGAGTACTTCGTTCTGAACACGTTCTACTGGCTTCATAACCACTTCAAAACGGGGGCATCGATGGATGAATGGAGGACTTGGCGACAGAGTCTAGAGAGCTTTATTGTATTACACTCTCAACTTGGCGGTGTCTCCTCATGGGCAACTTACACTGATACACTTTTGTGTGCAGATTAGAAATGATGATGCTAGCTACGTTTAGTTTGTTACCTAATCGTTCTCTCGTGCCTTTCAATACTCTCGACCTTTGTTCTATTCACCGCATGGTGATCCCATCGCTACCATCGCTAGCTCCTGACACTTTAAATGTGGCTGTGGATAGATGTATAGTGTATTCGGCAACGGGGAATTGATTACTCGAGATGAGTGAGAGACTTGAAGTCAGCACTGATGAGTTTTGTCAGTTGACGTAAAAGTAGCGTAGAGACAACAGAGTGTGCCGAAAAATATAAAAGAGGCGTCGTGTTCTGCGATATCAGCAACGAATCATTGCTCTCCTCATCTCCATTCTGAAAATGGTCGTCACACATCAGCTTCTCGGTATCAGCGGGGATAGAAAGGTATCACATATATTCATACTTAGACTTACAGACGACTAACAAAACGAAGGACTCAACGCCTACCAAGCTGGATATATGGACGAAAGTGGAGGGCAAGCTCACGTATGAGCTGCCGGAACATGATATAGTGTTAAACACGTATGACAGTAATCGCTATTCTTTGACAGCCACCGAGTTTGCGAAAGATGAAAACACTAAAGTGCAAAGCACTGAACATCATCAACATCGGGTCAAATGGATTGGAGCTGTACTCAGACATATCGAGAAGAAGCTTGGGAATGAGAAATTCGGAACGCACTTGAAAGGCATCTCTGATTGCGTCGGCTTTAAGGGCAAGAATTATATATTAATACTTGCTCCGTTTGGGACAAGCCCGAAACGCATTCAAGAGCTAGATGAAGTGACTAGTACGGACGGTGAGCTCATAATAGTCCTCTAGGCAGACTTCTTTCCAAAGTACCTAAGAGAGCACCTCTCGCTCCTTCCAAGCATCCAAAAAGTATCAGACAAGCAACATCATTCCAAGCATCTTTCATCATGTCTGTTCCACCTTCGCCAGGCCACCCCCATGATCTCAGCGACCAGGATCGACACAACGAAAGCTTCTGCAACAGTATTGATGTCGTGTTGGTAGAACGCCTGGCTGCTCGTCATAATGGTGACAAGTTTTGTCGCATATCGTGTATCGCAGCAAATGGCTATACATTCTCGTGTTACAAGGTCGTCTTTCCAGACGACGGCGAGGAGTGGGTGGTTCGCATCACCGTGCCGTCGCTGCTCGGAAACGAGTGGGATGTTGTCCGGACTGAGGTTGCGACTACGAGGTATGCGCATTTCAAAAGTGTTGCGATTGTTCCCCTTGGCTAACACGGTTGGACCAGATATCTTCAGCGCCACACCTCGATTCCTGTTCCTACGGTCCGCGCTTACGGAACTGGCGAGCGCCTAACCTCGGATCCGTTCAAGACGCAGTCATGGATCATCAGCGACAGGCTCCGTGGCAAGCCTCTCACAAATGATCATCTGTTCCTCATGACCCGAGAGAAGCGCTTGCGATGCTTCTCGCAGCTCGGGGACGTGCTTGCGCAACTGCAGGAGCTGACATTTCCCAAGACGGGCTCGATGTATCCAGATGAATCGGACGACACAAAGGAACAGATTGGCCCTTCCCTCTGCCGCGCGGACCAGATCCTCGCCATTCGAGATGGCGTTGTACGAAGCCGGCCCACCTTCACCACGGCCTGGGATTCGATCGAGCATCATCTCATGGCCACGAGGGGCCCCGCTGACCTGAGAGTTGCCCGCCGCAGCAACGAAGTTCAAGATGAAATTGCGCGTCAGGTTGTGGCATTGGACGCTGTGAATCGCCACGTCCGTGACGAGAACCAGTCCTTCTGGAGGGAGGACAGGGGATTTTCTCTGAGCCACCCCAGCTTGATAAGCGATCGCATCTTCGTCGATGACGACGGCAATATACAAGGCATCGTCCAATGGGCCTTTACGGAAATTTTGCCCCGCCAACTTTGCCACCCGCCGGATTTGGTCTTGGGTACTTGCTCCACGCCAAGCGAGAGGCAGTTCAACGACGTCTGGAAAGAGTTTCTCGAGGCCATTACTCCGGACCACTCCTACCACAAACACTTGCAGTACTACTTGGATAACGAGAAGCATATAGGATTCTCTTGCATGCTGCGCTCTCCCACCTATGCAGCCATCATTTACTTCTGGGACAAGGTATATGACGCGCAGCACCAGCAGCCCCCGAAGGAGATGATGACCGAGTTCTTCAGCAAGCCGGAGAACCAAGCCGAGCTGGACAGGCGGGTGGCGGATCAAAAGCAGCATTCGGACGACGTTATTGTCAGACAGGCCTCCGCGATGGAGCCGAAACTAGAGAAGGTCCGAAACTGGTTCATGGCGGTCCAGGACTTAGTGATTACTGCTTCAAAGTCCGGCAACTACATACATGATCCTTTTTCGGTCTCGCCTGTCTTGTCTGCCCACTCTGGTGGCTCTCCCGTTCCGTCTCGGCGCTCCAGCAAGTCTGCCGAGTGACCATGTCCAATAGGTAGTTACAGTACGCATAGTCCGATCAAAACGAGGATTGTTTTTTCATAACATTTTCTAAAAGATAAAAGTATTTTTTTGCGGACGCTTTTTTATTGTCGCTCGACTTTTTGTGATTTCTGCTAGGTTTGACGACCCCTCTGTATTTGGCTTCATGTACAGTCATGCCAAATTTGTTCCATTTCCTTTGCGTAAATATATTAAAAATCCGGCCAGTCCCTTTTTTCGCATCCCTTAACCTCCTCTTCAACACAATAGAGATTGTGCATAATTTACAATGCAGAGCATTATTGGTGTCCTTAGCAAACTGTCTTTCACCGACTGCGACCCACTATAATTGAGCGCCCAAGACCCATAAACAGCGCCTATATTCTCCGAAAGCCAGGCCAGTGTACGAGAGTACACCGATAATGATTTTGAAGTGTATAATCTGTTTTCGCGTAAATAACCCATATTGCCGGCTTATGTTCTACCACATTTGAAGCTACACGAATGATGGGCAGCGCTTTCGTATGAATGATTTCTCGAGCAGTAGATCAACTTAATGAACCCGGCTGCTCATAGTACTGTGTCTGAGCCCGAGCTGCGGACAGACATCAATTTTCAGTAGAACTCCAAGTTGTAGCTCGGCTTGGCCGCCACTCTGTGCTTTTCATGATACGTCTATATCGTGGTTTAATTTTCCCTCCGAGGCAAGTTTTCACGCGATCAAAATCTAAATTTTCAACCACATCCACAGCGCTAGGCACCGATACCGGAAAACGGAGCAGCGACACAGCATCAGGCGCAGATCACGTATATACCCTACACGTATGTGCAACTAGGGATAGAACTAAATCCACTGCGACATTATAGAGTTTATATTGGCCATAGAAAAGACCTTTTTAAGTTGCTCATCTTCTTTCCATTTAAATCGTGCTCATCAACATTCGCCTATTGCGCTTAAAGAACTTGTCACAGCTGACCTCCACACCAAATCTGGCCACACCACTCACTTTCCCCATTCATGCGGCAGAAACTACCATGAACTTACACTTTTCTAAAATAGCAATTGCTATTAGTGGCAGGAGCCCAGATTGTGATAATCTAGACGCGAGTGACTACAAAAACCCATTCTCACAGCGTAAGTCCATATCATAGCACTCTATATTTCGTCATTGTTTTTACAAACTTGGGGTTATTAATATATGAAGAAATACTATGATTATTCGCTAACAAAACTAACAGGCTCTAAGGATTATAAATGTCAGTGTCATTGCGGATGCAGAGAGTTCACGATGGCGCCGCCTTCCAAAGAGGGATATGTCCTCTGTGACATTTGCTTTCAGTGGCATCAAAAACAGCATACAAGCATAAAATTGTAAATAGAGCATATGCTTAGTTGGCATGACTTTATATTATAGGTCTGGTAAAGCTTCGAGCTTCTTCAGTCTTTCTCTTTTGCTAGGAAAAGCCCGTCATCAATTAATCGTTGGTTGCGGCATACGAACCGACACGCTGCCGCCCCAGCTGAGCTTCGTACTTGGACTAACGTGATGCGGTATTGTTTTTGCCATTAGCCAACTTACACATGAAATGGATAGAAGGATGTAGAAGTGCATAGATGAGGAAAATGTTAGCTGAAGTCGTGATGAGGATCAATGAATCGAAGTAGTTGTGTTGAGCGTACCTCCAGCAAGACGGATCAGCTGGGGTGGCCGTCGTTGGAGGCGGCCACCCTACGTGACGGCGCGGGATGGCGATCAGAAAACGGATGCGCGGACAGCGACACACGCAATACCCCTCATATTGTCCACTTAGCTTGAGAGATAAATTAATTATGTCTCACAGCAACTATGATAGATCGTGTGCACGCTGGTAGTGAACAGTTTGATATTTGTTCAGCTCTGTGGCTGATGGCGCTAACATCAACAGCCGGCCGGGTCGCCAGCCTGCGGCTTGCTAGACCAGAGTGCTCGCCGTCGGTGAGCTGTACTTTGCAAGGATCGTGCGCCATATAAAGTCAGTAGCAAAGGCCCATATCCTCTGTGCCTGTTCCAGATGGAAATCTACCAGACTTATTTTGCACGTACAAATGCCGAACCAGGAGACGCCAACCAAAAGTATGTGTTTCTGCCTACTCTTCGCTCTCTGCTAACTACCGCACCAGAACCGGACAGCGAGGAAACGGACAGCGAGGTTGATAGACTGGAGAAACAGGGCCACAAGAGGATTGGTCTAAATGCTTGGGAAGTCAACGGACCGTTCAAAATACCACTGCTCGACGATCCAGAGAGCAAGGAGCACAGTACGGCCACCAACTCAGGCGACAAGACCGGCGAAACCACACAAGAGAAAAATAAATGAAAGCTAGCTAATAATTATGTAGCATTTCTATATTTATTAAAACTGTGTAGTTAGCGACCATCTTTTGAAGCCTTGGGCGTGAATCTACAAGTCACGCTCGCTGAGCAGCCTTAACTTTTCCACAAACACGAGAATTTTTGCTAACATGTGAGTACGAGAGAACAAAATTTGTAGGCTAAAAGATCAAGACCTTCTCGCTGACAACCGCGGCTGTCGGACTGTGGCGAGGAGGTGCTGGGGCTCGACCCCAGCAGGCTCAAGTACAACGGAGAACACATTGTAAAGGGGCCTCCACTAAGGAAGGAAGCTCTTGTTGCTCGATAATGATCACTCATTCGCAATGAATCCATGAAACTATCCACCGCGAATTCATTTCAGGTCCTTCCTTCTGCCCCACTACCCCACGGCTTTGTGTCTGGCAGAGATGGTGCCTTCGATATTGACAAAGTAGGGTGCATGCTGCGAGTGTGGCGATCCTTTCGACCCAGGATGCATTTTCTAGTTGAGACTTTCGCTCGTCACGGATGTCAACCATAGGAAAGCTAGAAATCCACTAGCCACTATGTTAATCAACTGGTCAAGAAGCTGTTGGGTAGAAAGCTGTCAATAAAATAGGTAAGAAACGAAAGTGGACAGTAGCCATAGGAACGGTCTTTCCGTCTCTTATTTCTCTACAGGCAAGAACCATTAGGCGTGCCGAGAGGGCTGGTAAGTCCCTCAATGTCTTCCCAGGTCTCTATGTCTTTCCAGGTGTGAATGACGATGGCGTGCCTGTTCATTTGGCAAGTCCAGCGTGCAATTATGAGGGCTGAGCGGGATATTGTGGGAGTTTAGCAGATTAGGTATTAGGAGGGGTTAGCAGGTCACAGCGACAGGTTGGCGGGCTACGGCGAGGCTTTAGTGGGCTACGGCGAGGGCGTGCAGGGCACATCACTGTTAAATTGGCCGTTACTGTTAGATTGGCCGCGACTCGCACTGCGATTTAACGCTTAAAATGATCAAACTATATGTACGTAGCCCAACGAGGGTTGATTAATCGATTACTCAACAAATCCAATGATGTTAGTCCTTTTTCGTCGGGCGCGGGGTTGGGCTATCACCCCAACTCGATCCTGTCCGACTCGCCAAAGCCAAAAGGGATTCACTTGCTGGCTCAACAGGACAACGAGGTCGGAGGGATGCTGCGTCTTAGAAAATACTGATTATGTGCTATAGATGGCGGTCATTCTTGTGAGATACATTGGGAGCTATCAACGAGGATTCGTTCATTAGAAACGGCTTTCTGTATAACTATCGTGTCTATAGCGCCTGTCGCTCTCACGCATCGGCCTCCTCCTACTTTCGACCTAGTCTTGGATGCACCTTAACACCTCTGTTCGATAAAGCACACACCTCTTAAGCAGCTAATAGTCAAACAACTTCTCCACCTTGTAAGGTAAGCATTGACAGGGCCCGGCGTGACCCGTAGTTATTGGGACGAGACTCTGGTAAATGGTCATCATGTCTCCCGGGCACAGTTCAATGAGCTCAAGTCGCTGACCACTCTCGTGTTCAACTTCTACCCTGTAGATGTTTTCGCCTGAGTCTCCCTCTTTGGCCGGAATACTAAACCCAGAAATGCCTATGTCATCGCCCATGTGGATGGCTAGCAGCACCGCCCGCAGGTTCCACCACGAGACCCCGTGTTCCACCACATTCTTGTCGTCCGAAGAGTCGGGTTCATCTGTTCGGATTTTATCTTCAGAAGCATGCGGCATTCTCCTCTCGGTTTCGGCTTGGCGCAGCTGCTCCGAACCTTGCTTACCGCCTCTGCTTGGAGCAAGGGAGAAACGAGAGTCAATTGAGATGGAACGGATGAGGGGATAACAACGATGAACAAATGCGCCTCTCTCAGGTGGTATGTAAGTGTCGCTGCCGAAAAAAGCTCGTTTGATTGTGCTTTCTGGGACCATAGGAGGCGGTTTGTAATGAAGATCAAAGAGACCAGAATCGCCAGAGTGACAAAGAGGCCAGCCGCGTATCATGCCATCTATTTCGATCTTGCGCCTGTTTGCAGACCTAACAGCACCGTGCATCTTCGACTGGTAGTATAGCTGTAGGAGAAGTAGGCTAAAAGCTGTTCTTAAAAATGCAGAAGAAGGTAAGTAGGTCCTCAGGACGGGAATCAGATCTCAAGGAGGGGCAATGGTGGACTTTAAATAGAGAACAAGAGGAAGGATAATTACGTAACAGGGACGGGCGCTCGTTGAGGAAAGTCAGTAATTAGTCTCCATCGCTAACCTGCCACAAATGCCGCCTAGATTACGGTCAGCCAAGGCAAACAGAGTTGACGCGTATGTCCTATGCACCTAGCATTCCCCTGAGAGACCACCAGGTAAGTGGCGGACGTGCTCCAGGATGCCGTATCAGTTGCTATCTTGCAGTGAAGAGCCATGACAGCGGCGCCGTGACTTGAGGCACGTACGGCAGACCATTTTGGCAACGCATCGCTGCAGACATACCTGCCAGGGACGTAAGCTATCCTTGCCTGCAAATGATACATAGTAAAGCGCTGTGCAGCTCAACTCAAATCAGTTTGCTTTTTGTGCTCCGATGATTAAGCAGTCAATTTAACAGTGGTAAGCTGGGTGATTGCGCACCTCGGATGCAGAGTCAAGGCAGAAATAGGTAACGTAGTCTATAAATAATAAGGCAGAAGCCGACCGACGGCAATTTAAGAAATTTAGGAACGTTTCCTTTTGGTGCCCCGATTGCCCCGATGCAGTCGGGCCTTGCCCGCCATGCCTGCCATGCCTGCCATGCCTGATGTTGTCTCTATACTGGCTACATGACACCAAGGGCCGCACTTTCCGTCAAAGAAAGCGGACTTCTTGCAGCGACAATAACCTTTGCACCTATCCGCGCATTTCCCTTTGCATGAGCAGCTGAGGAGTCCTCGCAGGACCTGCTCTCGTTCCATGAAAGCGGCAATTTGGTCGCTTTCCTCTTCTGGTCTGGATCGCCGAATGTGCTCCATAAACAATGCCTCAAGGTGATGCCAGCCGCTGATGAGCTCGAGTGGAATGGGCTCGTTGGTGGTGTTGCCATTTTTGGCGGTATAGATGAGCGAATCCAGCCAGGAAAGTATGTTATAGAGGTCAATAAACATTCCTGAACACATCCACGTATCTCCCATAGTAAGCACCGCGTGAGGAACCGGCGTTGGCATGATCAGATAGTCTCCTGCTTCAAGGATGACAACTCGAACCTCTGGAGCCCAATCCTCGCCTTGCTCTTCGAACTCAAGCATGTTGGCGCCGGGGGCCGGAAAAAAGACGACTTTAGAGCCGACGGCTTCAGAGCCGTAATTCAGGATCCAGCTCGGAAGCACATCTCGGTGCATACCCGTGAAGGCCCCATCCTGCACAAACAGAGTAGATGCCAACGAGGAACTCAAATCCAACGCTCTTCCCTGAATGGTGATCGTTGTCCGTGGCTTGCCGGCCCCCGCAAACTCGGTGCGGAGTCGTGAGCCGAGTAATTGTATAACCTCAAAGCGACGACATTGCAAAAAGTCGGGAAGTGGTGGTGAGGCTGGTAGAGAGATGATGTCCAACATAGTGAAAGGAAGATCCCCACACGCTTACTCTTTCCCTCTATAGCGCTGATAACGTCCTCCACTGCCACAGGTCGCGGGAGCCTCTCATGCGAACGCGGGTCTCCCACCTGAACACGCGAACCAGGGGCGACAACATCACGCAGCCTGTCCGTGAGATCCCGCTGGCGCTCGTTGTTGTATCCTGCTTTTATCAGCATCGGCTTAGTCAACGGCTTCCCTTCTTCAAGCAGCTTGTTAAGGTCATCATTTGAGAGACAGAAAACATCACAGTGATGATCATCTCTCGCGGTACCGATACAAGCGAAAGGTATATCCTTGTTCTCAGGGAGCATCTTCTTTAGAGCTTCCATCTTCCGGTGCCACAGAGACTTCGGATCATCCGCAGGTATGCTGTAGCACTGCTTCAGCTTGCGGAAAATCCGGTCATTCACCTCAGTCCTCGAGTCAATTTCGTGCAGCGACTCGGACATACGCTTTGTCTTCCCCAAAGAAACAACAGATGGAGGCTCGAACGGAGACGATGGACCCGGATAGCCAGATTCCACATGGCGAGGCAGCGCTGTTATTTCGAATCGTCTTGCCGGGAGATCTCGCGGAAGCGGTCGTGCGAGTTCCCCAAGAAGGGGCATCTGGGCCGCGGTCGGCCAACATTCCGTGGACGGTGGATTGTCAAAGATTCGTTCTGCATATTCCCGTACGCTCAGCTCGATTTTGAAAGGTATAGGCCCGCCAATGGCGGACAAACCCGGCTGCAGCGCAGGGATCTTTGCCCGGGAAGAATACGGCCTCAAATCGACTGCGGGCGTTCCGGGTCCGTCGTCTACTCGCAGCATTCCTCGTATGAACCCCAACTCGTTCGCTGCCATATGCTTTAGAGCACTCAACATGAAGTTGACCGCCTTGGACCTTGTTTCCGCGATGCCACACCAATCGAGGTAGAGTATATCCGACTTCTCGAGCGAAAAATAGTCATGAGGGCGGTTTACAGTACAACCGTCCACGGGGATCTCGTCAAGCCGGCAGGTCTCGGTCATATCCCGAAGGGATTGCCCGACACAACCTCTGATCATGAGCAGGGCATTGACAATGGTGATATATCCGCAGCTCCAGCCGTCGTCTTGAGGGGTCACTTCGGGCACGACCAAGAGAAAGTTGAACGGTAGACCGATATTGTCAAGAAACAGTCGCCACATAAGCCCAACGGCCTTTGCGCGGGCTTTTCGGTTGCCGGCCATCGAGTCGAGGAACCAGAGGACTCCCGTTCTCCGATCAAACAAGCCCAAAGACCAGTGTTTCTTCATCTAAGTCCTCTTCAGCGGAGAAATTGATGAGGAAGACCCAGAAGCGGCGTCCGTGTAACGATCGGGTAAAAAATGCGTTGTGTGCTGTGCCTCGAAGTGGCGGGATGCCGCCAACACATTCCTGTTCTTCGCCTATTCCGACGTCATTTGACTTTTTAGTAAACACTTTTGGCGCCACATCTCCTTGAATGGTCATTTCCGAAGGGACAACTGCGACGATATCCTCCAAGCCGCGAGTTATAACTCGGAGCATTGCCAGCATACCGCCTCCAGTCGCCCATTCTCTCTCCCGCAGTCGGTAAAAGAAGCTATGTACATGCAGGACATGCATTGGCCACTCGTCGGAATGCCCGATGAACCAGCCAATTCTACCCAGGTCGTTATAATCGTCGAAACTCGCATCACGAGCATTCGGTGGTTTCTTGGCGGACTTCGGCCATTCAGTTCGAGGGTGAAACAGGACGGGTTGCTCTTTGTAGAGGCTGGCGATTGAGGCGTCAATTCGCTCTAGCTATTGAGCATAGAAATGGTCACCGTAACCGCGCACCATGTTGTACACGCCATAGAACAGAGTTCCTGACTTTCCGTTCGGATAGTGGCCATGGTTATCGTGGTTTTCGTGCTTGCCGTGGTTGTCGTGGTGGTCGTGGTGGTTGTGGTGGTAGTCGCCGTCGGCGTGTAATGGTACGGTGCTCTGCGGCGTCGATGATATCCCAACCGGCTCATATGAGGTGTGCCCACTCTGTTTGCGATGCTTCGACGTATGAGTATGCAGAAAGACTGCATTGCATGTGGTGCATCGTTCGTGCTTTAAACTATGATGTCGCTGGTATGTGGCTTTCACCACAAGACCACAGCCGATCCGGCATGTTGCTTCAGGGGGGCGCGTCCTCGGCCGACCGACTGATCTCTCTGGTGGGGGCTCATCTTCGCCAAGGTGCTTCGTCTGGATCTCGTGTTGACGCCATTGCTCTCCTACAAACACCTTTCCGCAACATTGTTTGTGAGGCAATCGGAAGTGACGCGTGCTGTTGAGTGAGAAGTGGGAGCCGCAGGAGCATTTCATCGTCGGACGGCCCATGTCCCTCAGAACAAATTTGAAAACCGGGAACGAAGGGTGCCACAGATGGGACCGATTGCGGTTTGCCGTCGGGCTGCCCAAAAGTCGTGTCGTGGCCAAAAGTTGTGTTGTAGCCAAGCCGGCTGTTGCGAAGATGGCGAGTGGCAGGCCGAAAAGCTACTCCAGCAAAGCCATTACCCACGGCAAATCTCTTGACACGGCCTCCTTCCTTGATCACTTCGCACTGTGGTCTGGACAGCGAGACCAAACTGTCAGCGTCTGGGTATCCGCAAGGACATCAGAGGTCCTGGTCCGGGGTTACACCTCGGTTCAGACTTAAACTTCACTTCATTATTGGTGTCCTTTTCTACACTGTCTTCAAAAGAATACAGGCGCTAGCAAGGTCCTGAGCGCTGTATTTAGTGGGGCTCTGTCAGTAGAAAACAGTTCGCTAGAGGACGCCGACAGCGAGGTCGGGGTGGTATGTAGCGGGATGAGCAAGGGGGGATTACATGAGAATGTGCCGAGTAACGCTACACAGATACATAAAACGTTCAATCGGCGAGAGTCACGCGGCTCACAAAAGGCCAAGATAACGTCTATAAAACAGGTATAAATGACGAAATTACTGCAAGACTAACAGAGTCCGCAAAAAACTAGCTACCGAGTCCTAATCGAAGGAGTTTGACAGGCTTGTTGGCTTGTACTTGACGAGTTGTGCTTTCAACCCAATGCATTGCTGCTGCTCTTTTCTATGGCATCTATCGTCAATTAGCAATAAATCACAATTCGGTCTACCTCCTCTTCAGGCTTTTTGTAATCGGGCCCTTAGAAACCGCCACATATCACTTTACTACGTTTTTTTGGCGGGAAGGGGTTGGGCATCTAGTTGCCGCTTGCGCTTGCGCTCCAGCTTGCCGTAGCGCAGGCCGCAGGCGTTGCACAGAGTGCCAGGACCGTTGGGGCCATATCGCCATTCAGAAGAGGCAGTCAATTTGCATTCGTGACAGTGACCAGGACGAGCGGGACGAACGCGCTGTTTCTTGACCACTTTGTGCGGTGGAAACTCCGTGCTGTCGCTGTACATGTGGACGTTGGGGGTCACCTCAACAGTATCGTCGCCCGTGTTCCTCTCGCTGACACGCTTGGCACTCTGGATGAACAACTGGTATTGGTCGATCTCACGCTTGATTGAGTCCACATTGGCAATCATGCCACCGACCTCGAGTTCGCTGGGTAGATGCTGCTGGTCATCACGGCTACAGGCTTCCGCAAAGTTGGCAATTGTGCCGGAAAAGTAGCGAATCTTAATGCAGCTTATTAGTCGTCGCTTAGTGGTTTAAGTAAGAACGATCCATTTAGACTTACGCGGCTAAAGAACTGCTGGTAGGACCAATTCATGAAATGTCTAGGGAGAAACTCCGCGCGCCCGCCACGACTAGGATCATAATGTATAAGCCCGATTTGAGTCTGGGACTGAGGAGTGCTGTATACGGCGGGCATATGGCTGGCCTGGTCAGGTTGAGGGGCAGGCGCGAGATGCTGACGGCGGTCACCAGATGCAGAGCGGTAGTCGTGATATACCGGGTCATAGGCAGTTCCCACAGGTTCGTTACGATCCACCATAGACTTTGAATGGAGCGAAGCATAGTAGCCTTGCTGAGGAGGGTGATGGCATTTTAGCTGAATGTCGGAGAACATTTCTGAGATAGGCGGCAGCGACCGGCGAGCAGGGGTCTCGGGGTTTTGATGAACAGCTGGAAGCGACACCCGCGAGGAGATCATGGTAGGCGTCGTGGGTGCTTGGATGAAATCGAGATAGATGTAGCTGACACTCGCCAATGAGTAACCTGTGTCAGTATTGTAAGTGGAATAGGTGGAAGAGACGGAAGTACGAGGCGGACACAGCCGATATAGTACTTGTTCCATATGAGGCTGACCAAACGTATGCCCGTTGTTCCGATGGTACTACCTGTTTGTCGCTAAGTGGATCACTGGAATCTGCTTAGTCGGAAAAATCATCCTGCGAGTGATGTGATGGCCGTACCCCACGTCCATCGCACAGCGACGTTGCATGTTCATCGTGGGTGGCGTTGTGGAGGCATGTGTGTCACTAGCAATGGACTGTTGCCCGCCCGTTTAGTTGTCAAAGGCTTTGGGTTAGTTTCGTCTGCATGCCGGATGGAGGCTTTCGGAGTATTGGCGAGCCTGAAACCAGTACCACGGTATCTCAATCGGCTCAAGTGGTGCAGACTTGTCGGCATGCTGGCTAGGTCCCTAGTCATGCAAGGGCACCACACATCGGGATCGAGTTTTTCGGCCGTACATAGTAGGTGCCACAGCGGAATAGAGGTCCAATTGTCCACCAACAAGTGAGTCGTCTCACATGAACCTGTGAGTGCGCTTTGTTGTAATCTTTTCAAATTCCTGAGAATCAGTAGCCGAGGAAGTGCCAATTAGATGTAGCGAGATCGGAGCTGGTCAGGGCGAGATCAATCACAACAACTGTCTTTGCAGGTAGAGTCGAGCAAGGTACAGGCACCGGATTAGGATACAGAAACTGGGGAAGCAGCTCAATCAAAGCCTATAGACCGAGCGGATCGACGGCTATCCCTGGCCAGTCTACTAAGACATAATTGAGTTTCGCGGCGTGGTACATGATTGAGCAATTACGGCAGCCATGAAAGGCGATCAAGCCAAGTTCAATCACAACCAGTTTGAAGGATCTGAGGGGTCCACGCTGCCCATGCAGTGTATATGTGTGTGGGCACAGCTGAAGGCCAGCCCCCAAGATTTTCCTTCTTACACAATGTCTCAGCATAAAGTGGGAGATTGCGTGAAGCGCGTGCGAGGCAGGGACGGAGGCTTCTCCGCGATACAGCACATTGGAGCTTTGTCGCTCTGAGGAGTTACCAAGACAAACGTTCTTTCCGTCAAGGCTCGTTTGCAATATCCTTTTTAAGACGACTCAGTTGTCCCCCCCACACACACACCAACCTCTCATCTGCGAGTGGTGGCGCGGCATGGCCAAATCCGTGGAGAGTAAACACAATCTACCCTGTTCACATGCAACAGGGGAAGGGGAGGCTTGGGGGGGTGCGGGGATGCGACGGGGTGCAGTACTTGCACGGGTAGACCTCGAATCAAGACTGTATTGACTTTCGGAGAGTGGCAGAAACGCCGAGCTCCAAAACGCCATGGCTATTTTAGACAGTGCGAGCTAACCAATGAATTCTGAGTATTGTGATAGAGCTACACCTGCCGGTGCATGTCCTTGAGCGAGATGCCTCAGCAGATTGATGCTTGCTACCACACCAGCTAGCCTGATCGAACGCAGATGCATGACAATGATGGACGGACGAGAGACCGTGCGCCGGCGCGTTCCACACTCAGCATTGCCATCTCAACCTGATTTTCGACACCTGCCGCGCCCTTCGATGTACCATCCGGACTTGCCGACACCACTGGAGGTGCCCCTCCACCGTTGTACCCCCATGCGGAAGCCGGTACATCGTGCACCTATGCACAGCGCTGAGTACTGTTGGGCTCCGTCGCATACTTGCATAGCATAATTGGGCTAGCAGCAGCAGATCCTTATTTGTGATCCACCTCTTTGAAGGTCTTCCCATTCGATGAGCATGCACTCTCCGAACGTTCGTTGGGGCCAATCATTTGTGCAAGCCGGGAGCTGCGTCACTGCTGCTCCCACAGCCCTTCTTTGTTTTCTGAATTACCGAACGGCAGTGCTTAATCGTGGCGTGGTCGGTACAAGTACTGCAGCAAGTCGCCTTCCAAGATCAGCCCAAGGACGCTGGTCTAGCCCAGGTGACCATTTTTGACCCGTAACCCAGTCCAGTTGGCAGATATGACCGTCCGCTTTTCCTAGCCGGGCTTGTCACCCCTAAAGTTCCAGCCACCAGGCACAGCCCTTCACCTGGCCCCCGTACCGCTACAACGGATACCACTTCGTAAAAAACTTGCTAATTCCGCCATGTGAGTTCAAGTATGTGTCTCGAGACCAGTCTTTGACAGAGGCTGGCGCCAGTTGCAGTCATCTTCGTTCCGCACTCTCCTTAAGACGGTGCTGACGTGGAGCTGATAGGTGAACAAGAAAGCACCCCATTAGCACTCAGGCGCGAAGGGTTTTGTGCCTATTGGCTGGCAGGAGCAGCGCGATGGTCCTATTGTATGGGCAATGACGATTCCTCTGTTGACCAGGTTCAGCGCGCAAATGACTGGCTGTCATACGTTGAGCGTCATACGCTAAATAGCCAGACAAGAGGCCGTGAGGCTCGGGCGCTACTGTCCAGCACTTCATTGGCATTGCTATTTTAGGAACTACAGATCATTGGGCCTACATTAAAACCCTTCGAGCGTATCCAGTCACGACCTGAACTTGGTCTCTATTTAAACTTGTCCAACTTCGGCACTTGCTCTGCAGACAGCCCGACTACAGCCAGAAGTCACACCCCGGATTCCATCAAAACAAGGAACCAAAGAAGCTATGGAATACGCGGGGGGTTGCACGACAACAAACTCTGGACCAGCGCCAGTCTCAGAACCCACACCAGAGTCTGAGATAGCATCACCAAGACCATCACAATCTGAAGGCATGGCGCCTGAGTCTGAATTTTCAATCCACTCAGAGGGCTCTGACAAAGAAAACAATCAATTCCCAGCCATACACACAAAGATGAAGATCTGTATACGCATGATCCAAGAATGTGGCCTTGGTAACGCAGTTCTTGTCGAGTATCTAATTGGCTGCACGTACCAGAGCGGACCAGGTCGGACAGGATCTGGCTGGCGCAAGAATCCAGGTAAGTACTGCACTGCTTATCCAGAATACATTTTACAGACAGTACTGATAGGAAGTGGGAAAGTACCGCGCCCTGGCGCGAAAACATCGCGGGTTCTCAAACAGCGACGGTAAAAGAACTGCAGGGTTATGGTAGTGGAATACTAGCATAATTTCAAATTCTTTAAATCATGTTATCAGATTGTTCAAAGATTACCTCTCGTAATCTACCTTGTGCGTCAACACGACTACGTAGGACTCGAAGTCAAAATCCTTGGTCCTTTCCTTCGTTTTCCATCCGAGTAAATCACGGGTGACGGCTATTTGGCCACGAGGGTCACACATGAAAGTTTCTGCTCAAAATGAATCTACGGAACTGCTATTCAATTTTATGACAGGAAGGCTGAATCGGAAGGTGGTTGGGTTACCCTGTCCATCTCAGCCTCGATAGCTCCACATGACGAACAAACATGGCGTGCATGGCGCCCAGAGGCCAATTCAGTAGCCTCTTCTGTGAAACCCTGGCCCGATTAGCGCCAGTCATGTCCAAGATGGCTTGAGTCACGGAATTTCAGCAATGCACTGCAATGGTGGCGAAGGCCTGGCTGGCACGTTGGGTATAGAAAGATCAAAAGTGTTCGTCGTTTCATTTGGATTATATATAAATAGTCTAAATATTCGAACTGAGCTTGATCCCAAGCGTTGCGAGTATTGCTTTTCGAGCTGCGCCTACTCCGTTGATGCCACGTCGCTCGACAGTAATGCAGCGGTCGGCTCGAATTGTCCCATCATAATATTTCAGCACCATGTCGCCGATAAGTATGACGATATCAAATTCACATAAAGTGAGCTGCTTGAAGAGTTGTCCCTGGTCAGCCATCTCATCGTAGAAGATGACATTGACTTTTCGTTTACGCAAGTGCTTGGCTTTGATGCGTTTCATCTGATAGTGGTCGTCTTGCAACAGGTTCACGATGTTCTGGCTGACATCTGATCCCTCTGCCGAAAAGAAAAAGACAGTAGGTTTGGACTTGAAGAGTTGGCCGAAAGAGAGAGGTAGATGCATGGTGACGGATAGCAAGGTCGCCACTGGAACTGGTATATAGACGGAAAGAGAAGAACAGAATAGGGCCGGCTGATAAGTATGACTTGAAGCAGCAAGTGGTGTAATGCTACCTTTGTCTCATCAATCACAGATCCCGAGGCTGTTCTGCCTTTTGTACTCGAAACCCGCTGGTCTCAATGGTAGTGGCAGGGTCGGACACGGCAAAAATGCAATGCGAGGCGTCCCTGGCGGGAAAGTACACTCACGCAAGCTCCCAGCTAAAGCATATCAGAAGTACAATGACGTTTTAAAAAAACCAAATTGAAGAACACGACGCTTCCCCACCAACGGGGAAGCATCCGGCACTGGCTTGTCGACTGATATAATGAGGTTGACTTACCGAGAGGACTAGCCTAAGATAGCGCCCCGAAAGCCAGGAGTCCGTGATGAGCGAGACCTGATTACGAGACTCACTGGGACAGTTGATCCGTACTGTCACTTCTCATTTTACTCCTAAGTGGCTTTTGGATGGGGTGCATACAAGTCGCCAGCGCTGACTGGAACCAGGAGAGCACACCTGCCTCCTGGGGCCTCATTATGGGTCTGATCCCCACTCAGTCCGGGGCTGAGGCTAGTTCGGGCTTGAACCAACCACAGGATGGTGTCCTATAGTGGGTCAGATTTGAGTGCGCGGTCTCAGTAAGAGCATAGGGGTGTCGATAGCCTACCCATGGGCACTACGAGCTACCTGCATCCTGCCGAGGTCGAGCATACGCTATTATATGCATCGCGATTGATCTTTTGGCGCCCCACGGTAGGCTCTTCCGTTGAGTGTCTGCAAGCCTTGCATCAGCCAAACATTGAGAAGCTGACATATTCTCTCTATACCCCAAGGGCACGGGCTCGGACCTTCTTCGTTCGCAAATCCTAACATGTCGCCAGAGCTATGTGTAACTATCTGTCTCCCACTTTACTTGCTTCCCACTAGCTTGGAATGTCTGCGGGTTCTACTCAGGGCGCGAAAGGCTGCCAAAGTTATGGAAGACTCACACGACCGGACGGCGCAATCCATCGCAGTGCGGTTTCTGGCGCTGTTCATCGTATTTTGTTCTGCATTGGCTGTCCTTTCCATGGCGCTGATACCCATCCTCATAGTATGGCTCCGGTGTTTTGGATTACCATTGCAGCATGCGATATACACGACGGTTCTGGTTGACATTTGCAGCGAGGTTCGTGTCACGTCGCCCTCACACAACAAGCCCGCACTCATATCACCGCAGTTTGCCCTTCTTTATTCGGTCGGAAATACACGGCTTGACAGTCTTGTTCTGTCCTTTTTCCCAGCTTCCATCGCTGCGCTACTGAATGTTTTTGCAATTGTTGGATTCCATGAAAGTCTATTTGAGCCGGTCGCTAGCCTTTTAAACGCCATTGGGGCCTTATCCTTCTATCGGCAGTTGAAAAATCTCCAAACAGAGTCTAGCTGCTGCTGGATGATTCCTCGTTGCGCCGCGCGCGTCGGCGATATGGTGGCGGCGCTTGCTGCACTGGTACGGGATGACCTCCAATCGGTAAGTTGACCACCGCCGAACAGGTTAGTCACTGACGAAGTGATAGCTTATCATCGTGTCTCTGCTTTTATCAGTAGCTTCTCGGACTCCGTTTCGCGCTTTTGAGAAACTCATCCGTAACGATAAGAGCACACCTGCGAACGAAGAAGTGGAATTGGATTCACTATCCGCTTGACCTAGATCTGCGCCCTGCTAATCCAATAATTAATCCACAAATTGCAAGTTCTTTTTCGGGGTACTCACCTTATTTATCTCACAGTGTTTATCTTGCCTCTTTAACTGGATTGCCGCGCACAACCGCTCAAGCTGTTTACGTAAGAAATAAATTTTACGTTGTGATTGGCTGTCACCCCTCACAAATGGAGCACGGTGTATGGGTCATCAACAACAAACAAGATAGAAGAAGGACAATAGGGTTCACACAGTGCTATGGGTGACGGTTTCAGACACATCGAAAACTTGACGCCAGGTAACTTCGATCGCAAACGCCGCGTTTCTGCAGAAGATGCCTCGCTGCAGCAGGCTCGTCGTGGAGCTGCGCAGAGGGATCGCGAATCGGCCTTCCCACCAACCCCGCCTTCGAGGTTGAGGACCTTGCTTCTGCCTGCTGAACAGCAAATTGCCGCCACACAATATTTTGTTGCTTGGATAACGGCAGTCCCGGCTTTGATCACAACCAGAAAAGAGGAAATTCTGCCGGAATTCGTCAGCCGATGTGAAAGCTTGTTGAGCCAACCTGATACTCCGATCGCGGACGACTGCCACCCACTGCACGAGGGGCGTCGAAGCTACACCATCAGCTGCGTGGTGAATCTCGTACTTCGAGCAGCTGAAGATGCTATATCAGCAGAATTACAGACCCCTGGTAGCATAAACGAGCTGCTACTCCTATTTTTAAAGAAATGGAGTCGGCCGTCAACCTCCGGTCCTATCGCCACCGTCGAAGCTGTCAGGAAGCGTAGGCACCATAATGTGGAGCTATTCCAATTTACAGCAGCATGTGCCCAACGCGTAGGAAATCGTGCTCACGCAATTCCTTTATTTAGTAAGTCCTCCGTCTGACTGGTCCTGTACATTCACTTACGCAGGCTGTAGACGATGGCCAGTATGGAATGAGAGACCTGGAGTACGTCGAGAAGATGGGTGCAGTGGAGGCTGCTACAGTGGATTACAGCATTTATCGTCAGCTCGACCCTGCAATACTGATGCCAAGACTGGTACCTGCCATAAAGCGCTTACCAATGTATAGCCTGTTAGAGCTATACCCACTATCCACGACACTGAGAAGTCAGTTCTCTACGCAAGAAGAGACGCAAGAAGAGAGATTATACAAGATGCATAATGACGCTAGAACAGAGGTCGTGGCGAGCAAAAATCCCCGAGATAACAAACCTGATGAGAACCTGTATCCCGCTTGTCAGGTCTTTATGGGGGAAGTACTTCAACACTTGGTATGTGTATTATATGATAAAATAATGATGCAACCCTAACACGGCATAGAAATCGACCAAGGTCAAATGGGAAGGGACGTTCACTCTGTCGAGCGACGATCTCCAGAGCCCTGCTTCGAGACAATACCTGCTACGGCTCAGAAACAAAGACGAGGATGACTGCATTGAATCGAAGTCACAGATCGCATTCAGCTTGGCTGTTCCGTACTTCATAGGAACCAAACAAATCCAGCTTTCAGATCAAGGCCAGGACTGGCGTTTGAATTGGCCCAGTAACAAAGTTCTCGTGTTTGTGGAAGAATTAAGGCTCCTCAGCGACGGCCACTTGCAGATTCACGTCCAAAGCTTCAAAAAAGTGCTCGCTACCAACACTTAGGTTCATAGGAATGCTATTGTTATGCTCAAAACCAGCTTGAGGTCATACTCTCTGTCTTTTAAATAGGCCTTGCGCTGTAACAGCTAAAAATGGGCGGCACCAGCGCTAATTTACAGCACGCGGGCCTATTAATTAGTACAAAAACCTGGAAACGCCCACCAACACCGCACATCTTTAGCTGTTACAGCGCACGCTAACTTTTTAAAGACAGAGAGTGACCTCAAGCTGGTTTTGCACATAACAAAACATAAACATTACGATGTGCCGCTGAATCTTTTGTCGAAGGATGCTGGTCGGAGGAAATTGGGTAAACATGGCCAGGCGGCCATCACTGACGAGCTCTGGCCGCTTAGCGCTGTGCCCCTTATGCGTGACCTGAATTGGTCTTACAAAGAGGTATCCAGCTTTCTGCGTGACGTTAGAGAAGAAATGCTTACAAAAGACACGGCCTTGTCACTGTAAGTTGAACTGATGGATATTTTCCGTCGCTGTTTCTTGCGACTGATTGGTGATAGAGCAATTTTGTACGGATGTCGGCCTCCAAAGCGTCGTCACGAACTGATTAGCTAAAGCAGCCGCAGCGGAACAACTAAGGTAACTATTTGTGGATCCATGCCGCCGAGTACCAATCTGTCTATTTACTTCCTATTTGTCAAGTCACTTCCTTCGTCGTCGGTAGCTGCTTTCTTGCAATCGTTGATCCGGGCTACCCGGTCGCCTCAGTCGATTGTGATTAGGCCCAGCGTACATTGAAGCGGCTTGCTTTTGATACCGGCCACCAAGCTGTTGGAACACATCCGGGCAAATGCTGTGCGGGTGAGGCGGCTGCGGCCCGGACCGGTGTGTTGGTGAGGGCATAGAATAAGGCGACATACCCGTCGTCAAACCGGCGACTCCAGGCAAGGGTCTTAGAGCTCGAGATTCTGGTTGATGCCGAATCGGAGGCAAATCTGGGCTCGACTCATAAGTATAGTCACCAGGCGGCGGAGGTTGCTGTTGCCATTGAGTATCTGAAGTAGCACCAATCGAATTCATCGTTGGCGATCCACCGGAAATGGCTATTGTAGGGAGACCCATGACGCTGGGCGGTACAAGGGCAAATCCTCGATTTTCTGTGTTAGGAAAAATTGCCCGTGTGCTACGTCCCACGCTCTCCTCGGACTGTGAATGTGCCTGTCCTCGGATCCGAAAACTTCGGTCGGCCGCTTCTGCGTTGGCTGCAACTAGTGTGAAACGAGTACCGCCCGCTCTGTGTACCATATCAGACTCTCCAAGCTGCCAATGCATTGCTTCTGCTGCCCGCCAGGGAATCTGAAGCTCTTCCGCTACTTTCGCCCACATCTCCGCTTTGAATCTGAGAGAAATAGGTCAGCTAAATAGCGACGGCGAAGATGGCAATCCGCTGCCTCAATGAGCGGCCATACCTGTCGTAAAGTCTAGCAAGTTTGTTTTTGCGATCGTCGTCCCATTCGCTGCGGCGTTCTAGGTAGTTTTGATAATGCAATCGACAGCTGATAGAGCTGCGACCAGGCAACCGCTTAGAAATGTCATCCCACTTCATGCCATGACCGCGGAGCTGAATAATGACGGCATTTTCCTCGGGAGACCACTTAGTCTGCTTCCTGACAACTGGCTGCTGCGAAAATATCTCCTTCTTTTGAGGGTGCACAGTTTGTCTGCCGGATGAGCCACCGCTTGGCTGCACTAGTATTGGGTAAGCCTTTGACTCTTCTGCCCGAGAAACGTAATCCATTGTGAGAGAAATTCGGGCACCACGTCCGGTGCACTCTTCGGCGTGTTGATGGAGGATGCAAGCGAAGAGCGATGATGTTGGTGATATTTTCGGTTGCACTGCAAACTCGGTGCCGACGCAATAGAAGGACTAACAAGGGCACTAGAGGCGAGTCAGAAGTGGTATTAAGTGAACGAATTCGCAGACAGTGTGCTTGCATAGGAGGAACAGTTGGGCTGCGGCGATGGGGAGGACAGTAAAATAGTACTTGTAAGTCTCTCCTCGGCACAGAGAGCAAGAAGAAACAGACCGTATTCTGCCCATGCACTGAAAATGGCGCCTGTACCGATTTAGAAACAGTATTTACCGGTCGGAGAGGTAACACGTCCTCCGGTGGGCAACTGCGGAGCTTGTTGCGGCCGCCAGAGCAAACCATGTCCAAGTACGCATCGAATCAGGCTTCATTTTGCCACTCCATTCTGTCGTAGTAGGAGTCATCGATAGTGACAAAATGAGGCATTTTGGCAGATACAATACTATACAACCGAGTTTCTGGCCTTGCTTTTGAAAACTTGGGCTGCTGTAGACGCTGAAATGTCAAGACTGCCGGCCTTCCTGTAAATAGAAGATCGTTGATTGGGCTTTTAAGTATCTCAGCGGCTGATGGCCGGGCTTCTGCACTGCAGCCGCTTCTGCACTGCCCTTCTCCGGGGCTAAGCGAGTGATCTTCGCCCGCTGCCGGTATATTTATTTACTCCCCCCAGCAGCATTAAACCTGGCACACATATCTGCATTCACCCTTGGCTTTGCTAATAGCTGATGCAGCTTCGGCTGCCAGACGATGACCGGTCTGCCTGGGCCTGTGACTGTTCAACCCAATTTAGTTGATGCAGCACCTCATGTAGCACTAGTGCGCCACCAACTTTTGACTTCCGAGTGGCCTCATTGAGCGAACTAACTGCTTTACATTGTGGCACGCAGTACGTGGCTGGATTAACGGCACGCCTCCTTCGATCATAAATTGGACGGAGTCATAACGCAGGTATCCACCGCTGCTCTGGGTCCAAACACCGTCAGCCTGGCAGCCTGGTTTTGATTGCAGTCTAGGAGCTAGATAATTGCCCGTAACGGTGGGTGTTGGCCGTGGCTTGCCTCCTCGTATGAGAGCAGTGGAGGTGCACAGCCAGTATAGCTTAACAACCAGTGCCGATAGTCTATAGATTCCGCGCTACATTTAGGGCTTGCCTTACGAAATCTACTCCGCAGGGCCATTTCTAAACTGCCCTTGTCACTTTCAGGAGTACAAGATATTTAAAGGTGTGAAAGTCCGAATTTGCCAAGCTCGCCTACTTGCATACGCTGGCACCCGTTCGTCAACGGCTCCATTATCTCGGCCACCCACCATCCTTTCATTTAGCCTTTTTACCACTCTATTGTTCTTTCTTGACACTTTTTCTTACTCTGTCGAAAGCTTTTTCTACGTGTCCTTTCTCATTGATCAGCGCAATTCTTTTTCTCCAACCGCAGGACTTCAAACCATGCATAGGCGGTTGCTACCGAGCTCGACAGCAACTGGTGCACCCAGACTCGCCTCTGTCGCAGTCGTCCTTGGCCACAGTCCACAGCTTTGGCTTCAAAATATACTCAAGAGTATCAGGGGTTCCCATCACATGAACCCCCGCGTGACGCCTCTACAATCGGCACAAGCCTGCCAGAAATTCCTGACCTATATTCTCGATCAGGGGAGTGCCATCTGGATCCTCGGTGAACTCCACTACGGTCGATGGACGATTCCGATTCACGCCCGCATTGTCTGCGTTGACATGGTTGACCGCAACGAGGCTACTTTCAAGCTCACTCGCGGCACCACTGATGCATTAATTCAGTACCATGAGCAGTTGCACTGTGCTGGTTCTGAGACAAATGCTGCCGACTGGCACGGGAAAGCGCAACAAATCAAGAAACAACACGAAAACTTTGTGAAGGATATTGAAAAGTTTGTCTTTTGCACTCATGTCAGTGTCCTCGTGCGCGTGCAAAAAAACGGTGCTGGTAGACTTCCAGACAACAGGCAGTTGCTGGTCGAGTCCGAACTCGCGAAGCTTATGAAACCTCTCCATCCTCCATTGTCGAGTCGCTGTATTGACATTCCCTTGCAGCCTCGGCTTTATACAGAAACTAACTACTACCCAGCTGGCAATCACACTGGGGTCAATCTAATGCCTACTAGGCTACCGACTCTTCTTCCATCGACTGCACTTGGCAACTCGAGCATGCCATCATTACCGTGGCTACCCTGCAATCTGGTTGTTCCGTTACCTTCTGAATTGATTCATACCCCACTCCTTATGCCCCAGTGGCCAATAGACGGCGGCGCAACAGTAGGAGCTACATGGTCAAGCTGCGACGCCAGTATGATGAGCCCTGAGTCGGTATACTACTATATGGAATGAAGTCAATTTTTGCCTGATACGGCCCCAATCTTAAAACCTTTTTCTTTACTAGCAGCTCAATAGCGTGATAGAAGAGGCCTTGCTCGCTAGGCCTTGCGGTAGTGAAACAGCAAGCGAAGATGCGCAAGTTTGCCGAACAGGTGCCTCCCTGTGCATGCAATAGGATACGAGCGGCACATCGCAATCTCTCACGCTTCCGAAAACTGGAGGTGCACCCGCTTGCATCAGAGTGTGACTCAACTTGACAACGATTTAGCATCGAGACTGCAACACAGTTTGAAAATGGCTGTTCCTCGGAATCGCTAAATCCGAACCCTGCTTTTTTCTGTCAGCCCACACGACGGAACCGGTAAGTGTCAAAAGAGCAGCCAGTCAGTATTGCCAAGTAGCTTTAGCTCAGCCATGTCTGGCTTGCAGGCCTTGACGTGGGTGTGACCAATTACACTGCAGATGATGCCGCTGTGGCTTGCACCGAAAGACATGGTCAGTGAACCAGTGGGATGTGCATGCACTCTGGGCAGTATCCGATGGCTGTGGTTCGATAGTTAAGAGGGGCCCTCGGCCGAGCCATGCCAGATGCGTCGCATTGCGCCGGTCCGTCACAACACACCAGGTCTTTCGTGGGGAGTGGTAATTCCCTCGTTCCGCGAGAGTGATTTCGCTATTGTTCGTAAAGGGAGCGTCGCGGTGGCGCTCAAGCTTGCATTAGGCTGATGGGGTGTTGGAGAAACGGCCCGATGCTCGAAATCGAGGCATAATCCGTGCTCACATTTCCTCATCCTGGCGCGCCGACAGCCTGAACCAAAGGTACTGGCCGTGTTCCGGGCCGCAAACGGTTTAACATTCATACAGCCTGTGCACAGACACTGCTTGTAGACCCCGAAAATTCTGATTGAATTTGTAAGCTGGCAGTCCGACGGCCCAACTATTGCGGAACGACTTGCGGTCGACTGCCGTGCCAGCAAGGGCAGCTTATGGTTGTTCACAATGACATGTTTGCTCCGCGCCTGGTGGTAGCTCTTTCCCCGCACATCCCTTGATCCTCCAATCAATTGTGTCAGCGCCCGGCTTTATTACTCGGGTCGATCAAAGCAGAGAACGCTCTGTATGATAAGCTAAGCCGCGCTAGGCTGTGTGTCACCATTGCCAGCAACGTTTCCGCTACTGCAGGCTTACTGTAGCCATTGGCGGGACGTGTTCTTCCGGTTTAACTAGGTACCCATCATATCATGCCAGGGGACATTCTAGGTACAGCCACGGGAAGACGCTGCGATGCTACTTCTCTATCTACAACACTCTATATTTGCCCAGATGCTTGTCCAAGCCTGGTATCTCCTCTCCATCAAGCTCTTCTATGGCGGACTGAATCTCCTCGATGTCTGGTTGGACGTGCTTTGCATGGTTCACGTCTGACTTGATATGGACAGCAATCGTGCTTTCGAGCTTCACCAGCGTAAATTGCTTTCCTTTGCTCTCAACTTCGCAAGTATATTTATCAACATAATCATGTTCTCTAGTCATGATGCCTGATAGCGTCTGCCAAAGCTACAGTTAGCGATAGAGAAAAACGAGCTGACCTTAAGAACCTACGTGTTAAAAGTCTCTCACAATAGTCGCGGCAGGAGGGGAAAAACTGTTGAAAGGATGCTTTGGATAAGATCCTGAATTTGCAGGCAAGGAACGAGGTACTTTACATAGCCCACGCATAAGAATCAACAATTACAGCTAGGCCATTGTTTCCGCAGGAGCAGTGGCCGGCTGAGTAGGCAGCAGCTCTCCCAGCTGGCTTCAACATTGCTAGCTAGCTTGCTTCTACCAGCCCAGAGGGAACCTGTGAGGTCCACATTTTACTCCCCTAGAAATACCGCGGTCTCCTGCGAGGCAAATAAGACATAGTCTCATGCAAGATGTGCCACAAGTCGCTTGATTGCCGGTATGGGTTTTGTCATGCCCAATAATCAAGCTGAAGGATTGGCTTGTCGCCTCCCAACGTGGTCAGTAGTGCGAATCCCTTGCATTGGACTAGCAACATTGGAGAGCGGAAGCTGCGACCGGTTGCTGGGGCACCGCCAAGGGCGAAATCAATAGTAGCGGGCGTGCGTCCCCGGAAGAACGCTGGAGTGACCGAATTTACCCAACATGTTGTCACATCTCATCTTCACTCCTCGCTGGTTCATCAATGGCGTGCACACGACGTGTCTAGCTCAAGGCTATTCCTCTTCTGGCCGGGGCCTCATTATGGGTCCATCCCACTCCACAACCATCAGTCACGATATCATGTTTACCATCAAGCCCACTTGAGCCTGCAGCCGACCCGACGCTCACTGCGGGATGAATGGGAGGTGTAATTAATTATGATAGAGACTGTGAAGCATATTATTCAGCCAGGTCTGATGATCTTATTCCTTGCTCTCAGAATAGCCCCAGCTAACCGAGTCCCTAATTTTAGCATCCAATCAACACTTTATCTTCGATGATTCGCCAGGGCTGATTTAATTCACACCAATTGGCCGGCAACTGCCTTGACAAGGCTCGACTTGCCAGTGTCTAGCGGACCGTGGAGCAGACACCCCCGACGCGTTTGTGGCTTTCTGGTTGGTCCGTGTCTTGATGGCAGCTTTCTACCTGTGTGAGAGAGAAACATTGCAAGACAGCCATACCCAACTACAGGACAAATTCCGCGTCAGCTGCATCAGCCGTCACCTACGCAAGCCCTGTGCGCACGGAGCGCCCGTGTCGGCCGACTGCACAAAGCAGTGGAGCCCCTGAGAGCCTCTGCTCTAGCGAGCATCTGGAGCCGGCATCACTTCAAGGTACCGTTTCGCGGCGTGTGAGACTCCCCAAGGTACTTTGCCAGGGGATCCCAGCGTCACATGCTCTGTCGTGGCCGGGTCTAGCCCTGTCATATTGAGTGACCTTGGGTACAGGCTCCACGATACAGAGTGGTTCAGCTCACGTCCACCCCCTTCACCCCGGTACCATTTCTCCACAGTGGGCTTGAGAGTGTTGGATGGTGATAGGGGTAGCTCAGTGTACTGGTTGCAGCCTCTTGTTTTATAGTTTGGGCCTGTACAGTACATACCAAGTTGCGCCCTCTGGAACTAATTTCACAAGAGACTGAAAATTGCAAGACCAGTGACGCACAGCATCAGCGCGACAAGGCTGGGCATGTATGGAAGCAGAACCTACTCCGCTGATCCTGTCACCCGCAGGCCGCCACTCAACCCACACACAATCATACTTTTCGTGTGTGATGCAGCGTGGTCGTAGCGCTGCAGCTCAGCTGGTTTACTCCTCGATGGCGAGTTGGCACTTTCCCCTTGTCTCCCACAGGTGCTTCTGCATTCAGAAACCCATCTCACGCCAAGGGACGCTCATCTCCACGGCGGACCTGCGATGAGCATCCATGAGATGGGCCAGGAGACGACCGGCCATCTTGGCAACGTGCGCTGATAAGGGATGGCCTTCCCTGTAAGCTCTTTTACTCCATAAATGTGCAGCACCTGTTGGCACATCTGAATAAGTGTTGAGCTAAGTCGTTATAGCACCAGTGCTGCGTCCCCCGTTCGGTCGCAGCGCCATGGCCCAACTCCTTCTCTCTATCGACTGTATTTATTGTCAAAATCCACGCTGTACAACATCGCTGCGTACCTCTACGTGCTTCTCTGAGCAGTCCGACCAACTATGGCTGATATGAAACATCTCAACTTGCCTGTGGGCGTCGTCTTTTGTTCGGACATGGGGGCCCCTCAAGATGTCTCGCATGATACATTTGTCCGTCGTACTTTGCCGATTGCTTCTCCGCCTCCAAAGATTGTCAACGCAGAGCAACACTCGCAATTTGTGCAATCTTCTTGCACGATCTCGGCTCTTCCGGGTCTCAATAGTAGTATGGCCTCGACCAGCTCTGTCAAGCCTTCGTTTAGCAGTTCTGCCACGCATCCTAGGTTGGAACAGTCCATCGTCGATCCAGTCCGCCACGGCGACGTATTTAAACCAAATGGCAACTCTTGGCTTTCTACTGTCATATCACACTCCTACCGGCTCGCCCGTTTGTCTCCAGGTTATATATCTCTTCCCAGGGCTTCTTTGCCTCCCCGCGAGCAGTACGATGCTTCTCAACCTACCTACAAGCCTGCAACCCACGCCAGCAGCCGGTGCGAGGCGGCTTCAAGGCAGCACGAACGCTTGACTTGTGAGGAGTTCATTCATAGCGTACGATTGCGTAGCCCGATTCCCCGGTAGTTGCTAACAGGACCCTTCAGATCGACTTCGAGGCCCGCAAGCTTTTTGCGTATGTCGAATTCTACAACGGCGCTGCTCGAGCTCAGCTGAACGTTCAGCACACCCGGAAGTCTTCGCTTGAGAAGACACTTGTCGATATCGACAACATCAAGCGCTCTCTTGAGCGGATTCAGGATATTATTCGAATTACGGAGCGTGCCTGCAAGGAAGCCGCGACGGAGGATACCTACAGGGAGAACTTGTCTTCATGGCATGAGGGGCACTGACAAGACCGGCTGGTGTGTCTCCTGGGCAGGAGAGCGAGCCCAAAATACATGGCCGCACAGCGGCGAGTATACAAGAGCCGACGGTGAGGCGAAACAAGCGCTGCATGCTCCGAAATGAGGGTAGCGCAAAACTAAAACGGAGTCATGTACAGCCATATATATTTGAAGTGTTATACTTGCAAAGACGAACTGTGGCACAAAATCAGTGTGAATGACCTCCAGGATCTGCCAAGGTTTTCTGTAGAAGCCATGTCAAAACCGGCAGCTGCGCAGCCCTGTATTTTCTGATTGAGGATATCGGCGCGGCAGAGTAGCAATCAATAACGGCCACTAGCGCAGCGCAATGCAAGTGTGGCATTGCCAGGAGAACAGCCGTGAAGGTGATGATGGCTCTCTCTTCTCACTGCCTCCCTCGCTTGACGTGGCCGCCAGCTCATGGCTCAGCTGCTCTCCAATGAAGTTGTACCCCTAGTTCGTGAAGCATGGTCTATTACTTCATCCTTCACCATCCGGTGTCGACATGGAAATGCAGAGAAAAGATGGCAACGAACAAAAGTTGGCGAATGGGTTGTGGTCGAAAGTCGTGCTGTGGTCAAAGGTCGTGCTGTGATCAAAAGTCGTGTCGTAGCTGAAAGCTGTGTCGTGGCCGAAAATGGTGTCGTGACTAAACCGCTTTTTTGCATGACTGGGACAGCCACACCGGCAGCACAAGAGCGAGACGGTTATGCACACACTAGTTAGTAGCTAGACCGGCTTCACGAACGGTCTCGCGCGAGATGCCTAGAGCTAGACTTGAGCTATTCAACGTCATCAGTGTATGGCATATCAGAAACGAGTATAACAAGTGGCAAGGATTTTTAGCATATGCTCTCTATAGTATCACGGTTCTTGCCGTATAAGCTGCATATAGTTGCCAGGTGGGAATTGAAACAACGGAAATAATGCCGCCGCCCCGGCTGAAATGCTTGCTTACCCAGCCGTGCCTCAGCAAATGGCACCCGCACGGCAGCGGAATTTGCCTGTCTTCAAAACCTTGAGTGTTACTATTCCATTGCCGGCCCAAACACTGCCCACTGGTGGGTCTTTTTTTGCCTATATAAATCTCTCGATTTGCCGTTGGAATCTAGATTTTACACATGTTGTTTATATTGCCCATCTCTCGGATCAGACAAGTTGGCCGAAAGCATTTTGGAACAATGCCACAGCAGATATTTACCTATGAACATACGATTTGGGCAGAAGGTAATATGGTAAGCTCTTCAGTTGAATCAGTGCGTGAATACATTTATGCAAATATCTAAATTTGTCAGTTTCCAATGTCAAGCGCAGCAGGAACCGGGTCTGTTCATCCGATTTCAGCACATCTGGCATGTTATTACAACTCCAAACTTCATGCTTTCGCCGTAAATGCTTCTCTGGAACTTGGAATTACGGTCGTCTGCAAGGCTATCAGATCCTCTGTGCCTTTTACCGAGGATAATGATTTACGCACGCTATCGCGGATCCTAAATAGACTTCCACCCTGGCTTGCCCTAGATGTTCTGGGTCACGGGGGGGTTGCCTGCTGTGCTGTACGCGCCGCTGAGGGAGACAAAGATGTGTCAGAGCAGCTTGTGAGGGCGCGTGTGGTGTTTTGTCTTCTTCCAGGGGAAGCAAATGCAATCAAGTCAAAGGATGAGATAAGCCGCTTTATGAACATGAAAGACTGGGAGTATTTTAATGAATTCCCTGCATGGCGAGGCTTCTACAGGTAAAACAGATAACACTGAAATGGGTAGGTGGACACCGCCAGCCAACAGCATACCTATATAATAGTAAACAGTCAACTTCGCGATACATATGAACCGCCTTGTGATGTTCTTAGCATTCTTTTCCCATGCATCCAATCTCTTCTGATTTCTATGATGAGATGCCAACGAAGCGGGGCAGAAGATAACTTGCAATCTGCAAAGTTACGCGGTCGCCACATGCGTTGGCTGATATCGATGCGGAAACCCGCTCCTCGGCCATCTCGCCGTAATGATCTTCAATTCCCCTCAACTCTAATTGCGGCAGCGTGTATGTATTATAAGGTATGATCAGTCGAGGTCGCGGTCACCGTTACAGGTGAACATTTTCTCATCTTCCCATTGCCCTTATCTATGAATGCAGTAAGCGCTATAGCGTCGCTGGGCGCTTAGACTTCGGCTCCTGGTCGCCAGATAGCAAAGTATCTGGCGCTAGTCGGAGCAATACCGAAAAACCATTCGCCAGAAAGCAGGCAAAGCTAATAGGCCCAAAAATCAGCATAGGGAGTATAGAGACCGCGAAGTGTCCTGAGTATGTGTCAGCCAGAAGATATGTCAAGCTCGCAAACGAACCTACCGAAGATGATTGGACGTCTCTTGATCGTGTCCCAGAACTCGTCCGAAACCAGCAAGTGGTGCGCGCCTTTCCACTTCCACGGGCCCCGGAGACGAAATTTGGTATTGAAGTTCGCACCAAGTGCCCAGATAAGAAACAGCTTCAAGGAGCCCAGGCAGACAATGTCTATGAGACCAGGTGCAGCGTCCATGTCGAGGGCCAGCTGATACACGTAGCTTTCGTAGTCGACACCATACAGAACACGTGCTCCTGATACACTGCGCAATCGGTAGTGCGGCTCGTCGTCTAAGCGAAGTGACCGAGGAACCTTGTGTCTGGCAAGTAAGTGAGTGATCCAGAGCTGGGCCTGCATCTCTGCTAGAGGCGGTATGGCCCCTAACGAGGGTCGCACGAAGCCAATGAAGCTGATAGATGGCTCAGTTCGCGCCCAGATACGTCGCACATCAGCTCTATCGGGCGTTTGGTAGGGTGGATTGCTTTGGCTGTCAAAAAAAGGGAAACTTTGTTGGTAACCCGTACAGAGAACCACCACGTCAGGACGTATCTGACGGTTTCGCAGCCTTTGGTATTCCGGTCGCCCATTGTCCACAAACTCTGTGAGTCCCGATGGCAGAAATCGACGTGGCCATGGCGCCAAATCAACACATCGTCCCTCTGTATCCATCACGGGAATCTGTACCAGTGCTGACCGAAGAGCATATAGCCACAAACGAGGTCCGGGGACCTGCGGTCTGTAAGGCAGACTGATATACGGGCAGACCTTCATGGACTTGTTAAAAAAAACTAGCAAATCAGTTAGCGCAGTGTCATAATCGCACAAATACGTAGAACGGGGTACTTTTGGAGGGATGGTGGCGCTCTGGACTGATCTCGCCTACCCATTGGTCCATCCCAGCGGTTGTCCCCGAGCTCAACCATAGCAGGCTCTTGATATAAAGATGATAATAGGTCCATAGTAGCTTGTCGTTGTGGCGCAGGATTTGGTGGACGTATGCTGTGTCGAAAAGGTTCGCTCGGCTCACATCAATCGGGATGCCGGGCTCCGCCGGATCTGGTTTGCGGCCAAGGATGGGCAGCAAAACAGGTCCGGCATTGCGCTGCCACCATACATATTAGACTCTACGGAAGTTTGGGGGTCACTTTTGGAGAACGAACCTTTGGCGCAAAATGGAAACCGTCCCTATGGCACAGAATAACTCGGTCAACGTCCGGGTGCGTTGCGGCCAGATAAGCCACGTCCGCTCCAGTTTCGCCGCAGCCTACCACCATCACGGTCTTGCAGCCATTGAACTGCTTGCGTGCTTTGAACTGTGAGGAATGCATTACGCGTGGTATGTGTTCTACACCTCTGATGTCTGGAATATTCGGCTCGACATGTAACCCAGAGCATACGGCGACCGCATCGCACCTCCACTCTAGCAAGCGCCCATCTCGTTGGTAAGTGATGACATGCCCGCGGTAGCCTCCGCGCCTCACCGAGACAACTTTTGCGTTCAGTTTGATGCGCGGCCAGAGGTCAAATCTGTCGCAGTACCTGTGTAAGTACTCCACGTATTCGGGCGCGGCGAGGAAATCCTTCCCAATGTTGCAGCGGAAGTCGGAGAAGGAAGTGAGCTGCTTGGAGGAAACTAGCTGCGTTCTTGTGTTAGCGCACGCACTGTTTTAGTCATAGAGCAATCAACCTCGGCGTCTTCGTAGGCTCGGGCGAAAAAGGTACCCCCTATGTGCGTCTGGTCTTCGAATAGTACCGCTTCAACGCGCTCGCAGCCGAGAAAGTGCTGCGCCTCGCATAGATACTTCAGTGTAACTAGGCCGGAAGGACCACCGCCAATGACTGCGACTCTCATGGCGGAAATGGCACTGATCTGGATATTAGAACTGAGGCAAAGACATTTCCCGACGTCGTGACAATATGACCACCACTTTGGCAGGGTGGCTAGCTTTAAGTAACAATCACCATTCCCTCAACAGTGACCGCTCCGTGAGAACAGTAGCCTTCTTGTTTTGCCATTCACCATCCGCACCCTGGGTCTTTCAAAGAGCATCTTGGGGTCTACAAACTGGCGGCCTGGATTGGACGGCCGGTAGACGTCAAGTGGTTGACAGCCGCAAGCGTTGGCCAGAAGTTGCCGATACATTATTAGCGTCGTCCCATGGTGGGTTGTGCGGTCGAGCGCTTCAATGCACATTCTGCCAGGCGTGAGCCCTTCGACCGCGGCCGCTTTCTTAACAGTTGTAGTAAGTCAACGCCGATGGCGTCCACTTCCGCCAGGCACGATTTATGGTGCCCACTAATGATGATGGAGAGGTGTGAAGCCAGTGAGCTTTTTGCCATTGCACAAGGATCGGTTTGTCCGACTCTGGCTGCATAGCTACTTGCCGCCAACCTGCGCTTGTCCTGCGGCAAAAATATGCTCCGAATTATTCCGACAGACAAGTGCTTAGAGGCTCGATACAGACTATCAAGGTATATTGGTCGACAATGAGGTTTTCCATGAATGCCTGCGTCGCCTGATCCGCTGCTGCAGCCCAAGTAGCCGCCAAAAATCGAAGGCTAGAGTGGCTTGTGCTTTGAGCTTAGCAGCGGCGACATGCGACAGCGTGCTAGCTTAGCATGGTGCATTGCCATGAGTTGGCACCGAACCAAAATATATGCAAGGGAACCATCCATTTTGACAATAACATCGGGGACCATATTGTCCTTTTCAAAATCTAGCTAAATATACATGTATCATTTTGCGTAAAACCAGCTTCACTTTATAATCTTTATCTTTTAGAGTTAGCATGCGCTGTTGCGCCTGGAGGTGCGTTTGGTAGTGCTTGTTTTCCGGCCTACCCGCCCCCTTGATTAACGTGACGGCTTGGAAACGCCCACTAACACCGCCGACTTTTAGTGGTTGCAGCGCACGCTAATTTTGAAAAGATAAAGAGGATATAAGATGAAGCTGGTTCTGCACACAAAACAATATCAGCGCAAGGGCACTGTGACTAGTTTATGGATCGTTTGTTCCTATGCCGATCATTTGTATTGTTATGCGCAAAACCTGCTTGAGCTCATACTCTCTGTCTTTTAAATAGGCCTTGCGCTGTCACAGCTAAAAATGGGTGGTACCAGCGCTAATTTACAGGCCCGCGGGCCTGTAAATTAGTGTAACGGCCTGGAAACGCCCACTAACACCGCCCTCTTTAGCTGTTACTAGCGCACGCTAATTTTTAAAGACAGAGAGTGACCTCAAGCTGGTTTTGCACATAACAATACTCAGTGAAAGGTATTAAAGGCGCTGTTCACGTTTCAAATCTCCAATCTAGTTCTTATTCAGTGCTTAATTACTGTTCTGTACCATAGTTCGTGAACAACTTTCGATCACTGTTTTCCAAAACTCTTCGACTCATCCAATGCTTTGTTTGAACTCTGAGGCTTTTGAGTTCTTTTCTATAGTTAGCGTCAATCATATCTGCTGATTTGTTCATTCAGGCTGTACCTAAGCAGCTCGTCCATCAGAACCGCGCCAGCCCTAGTCCACCAACCGACCTCGTTGGCGCATCTGTCGCAATAATGTAGGTTGTGGCCAATCTTACAGAAGTGGAAATCTTGTGGGTGGTCCGTCGACATGGCTTCCGCGTGTTTCCGACATCTCAGGCAGATAATGTGCTGGAGAGCGGCACTTCTCATCATGGTGGGCTGTTTACCAGACTTAAAGGATGTGTACAAATGCTGAAATTTGCTCCGTCCTATATATACTATATAGTTAAGCCTGGCATCATTGAAATGCCCTAGGTCGACAATAAGTAGCTTTTTTTGGTATCTATTTATTGCACACGGCGATAAGTCACCCAACGCGTCCTTTCCGCCCAAAATTACCGAGAGCTACCCATGTGAGTGTCCGAGAATCGACATCATACTGATATAAGAGACAGCGCAAGGGGTCTTAAAAGTTATACACTCCTGACACAGACTATCACCGCACGACATCAGTGGTGACATTGCGCTGTATTGACCTTGGCACGGATTCGTGACGCCGACACCGAGGTCGA
Organism: Akanthomyces muscarius; assembly: GCF_028009165.1. Lineage (NCBI taxonomy): Eukaryota > Fungi > Ascomycota > Sordariomycetes > Hypocreales > Cordycipitaceae > Akanthomyces > Akanthomyces muscarius. The sequence goes on along the minus strand of NC_079243.1, from coordinate 456,683 downwards.
AATCCTGGTCTGGCTTAACCAGTTTGTGCCATTCTATCTGGTAATATTGTCAGTGCAGACCAATGCTTTACGATCCAAACCAAAAGTCAGCTCTAGCTGCGGTACACTTGCGTCATAACGGGTTGTGACAGCGCGGGAGAAATAGCCAACTGATCGTTCGTGCTCCTGATGTGCCTGGAAAACTTATTGTGATCGGTCCCTGGCTTCGAGAGGTGGCGCGGCATGTGAAAGAAGTTTGTAATTAACGCTTTCCTACTTGAGACTGCGTATGTCAATACTATATTCGATAACAGTACATTGCCTGTCCATCGAGGTACAGAAGAACAAAAGAATCTATGTCATTACTGATCGGCCGGCTTCCCAACTCTGACACGCTTCCTGAATCCTGGCGTCGTACTCATCCACCTTTCGCTGCAATTGGTCGATTTGGATTCGCAGAGCTGGTACCAGGTCTAGTAATAATTGGCATTTTTGGCCCTCCGCGTTAATATCGCGTCGTAGACAATTCTTTTCTTCTTCAAGTTCTGCGATGCGCTGTTGTGACGAGGCTGCGACAGCCTTGCTTGGCAGCTTCCATAGCTGTATAGCCTCGGTGCTCCCACCTAACGCCTGAATAGCGAAGTCGATTGAGTCAGGAGAAGACGGGCGGCAAATCGTCGGCTGCTGAGCTTCCGAATGCGGTGCTGGTCGCTTGCTTGTTGCTGTGGGAAGTCGTTTCATTTGCAAAGATCTGGAGGCAAGTTGCCCATACCTAGACGTTCAGAGCTAGCACCAGTCTCTAAATAAGGGACAAATCAGTAGATACTACTGTACGGTACCCTTTTTCAGCTCTCTCTGTCTCAAGATCAGCTCTCTCACAACTTTGGCCTGCACATTTGGACACTACCAATGCTCCCTAAAAGAGATGTAGATCAAGTCACACGAGGACAAGCATGAAGATTCTGTACGAGGACGAGTACTGGCTTTTGAGCAACTCAGCGGGCCGCTGCCAAACACCGGCAAATGCGCGACGAAGTGAGAGCCAAAAAGCAACAAACGAACCAGTGGCAAGCTGCTCGCTCGCCACTGGTCATAAGCTGTCAAGAAGCTGGCAAGGAGAGACCCGCCATTGGCCGGAGCGCAAGTCTGCTCGCACAGCCAGAAAGCCACTATCGATTGGCTGGTTAAGCTCTGTGGAGCCACGGCGGCGGTGGTAACGAGCCAGAGCAGCCAGGAAGAAGGACAGACAAAAGGTTCACGCCGCAAACACCTTTGCACCAGGTATGGTCCCGCTACTGCTAGTTCGCGCTGGACCAGAGTTGGCAATCGAATATCGCCGAAGCTGGTCGAAATAAACGCGGCGGCGGATACGTCACGACATTGCTTGACTTTTGATATAATGTGTTATATTATACTAGTTCTTTGCCTCTCTTCATAGCCACTCCGGATCACCTTATGTTACAGCACTGCTTCCTTGCACATGTCCCTGCATCGGCTTCCATACATCAGCTGCTGCCAGTTAACTTCAAATAGTCACTGAAACCCGTTAGTCAAACTGGCTCGTGGTGCCGCGAAGACATCGAGGCAGATAGATTAAAGCGACCCAAACAGCTAGGCTGTAGCTGCAGCGTATAGCAAATTTGTCATGGCTGAGAACCAGTGGAAAAAGAGTGCTTTCAATCTCTTCCAATGATGAACCTCACGTCCAATTACCACAGAGTAATATCTTGATTCAAGAGCTTTATGCCTGGTCGCTGATCAGCTCTACGGCAGTCATGCCCACGCCCAGAGAGCAGCCAAAGTTGTACATGGGACAGCGATCCACAACTCTCCATAGACAGCTTCTGCGATACTTCCATAGTAAATGGTATAGTAGTACAGATTACTGTATCGGCCGTGGTACATCTCGAAAAGCGGGCGAAAGGCCGGGATCCTGACGGCCAGGGTCCCGCCTATGCAAAGAAGCATCATTGCCAAAACAAACTGAATGGAGACATAGGAAATTCAGAGTGTATCGCATCTGCTATAACAGATAAACAAAACTCCGGCGATGGCGTGGATGGATCAGGCGATGGCAGTGATAATAATTGTCGCCTCTGAAACGCCCAACCTAGTAAAGTTCTGCACTTGACTGGCAAGGATCTCATGATGGCTCTGACCACTAAGTAGGTCTTCGCTTGCTATAGAAATCGCGAAATGGGCGTTGAGGCAGTTGAGAGCAGCCAGTGTCGCATCTAGAAGAACGAAGAAGAATGCGCCAAGCCGCGCCGCGACGGATCTTTTTGAGAGTTGATCCATGTGGACGATCCTGAAAGTTACGAGTTGTGCGAATGGTAGAAGCGCGCTTGCTTGCGCAGCAATTTGCCGTTGTATAGCTCTAGGTATCTGAAATAATTCGGCAGCATTGTTCGTGGTATTTATAGACCCCGAAGTCAGTCCTACACACGGAGGGTGCACCGAGTGGAAGGCCGCTTGAATATAGACGCACCAGACACAGCACGCTGCTGCTGATTCACGCGCGCTTTTCGCAAGGCTAATTTTACCTCGAGTCGACATTTGCAGGGGCATCGGCTTCGTCATCTAAAACGAGTCACCTGAGCCCATGTGAGTACGAGTGACGGAAGAGTGGAAAGATAACCGAAGAGGAGTGGTGCTTTCAATCACCGGTTACCCGCGGACATATAAAGGGAGAAATCACGCTTCGCAAACACAGTTTTAAGTTCTGGAGCTATATAGACCATAAAACGCCTATCCCATTGATCCAGACCTAGCCGCGGGCCGTTAGCATTCTCTTGCCAATCCAACGACAATCAAGATCGCCAGTGTTTCTTACAAGCTATAGGGCTAATGCACTCGGACTGAAATGACCAGCGCCAACACAGGTGCGCTCAGGGACCGCTTCTTTACATTCCACATTCAAGCATAGAGCAGCGCTAACCACCAGGTTATTAGATGGTGCGACCGCAAATGCCGAACTCCACGATGATATCCCAACAGAACCAAACAGCCCGACCCGCTATCAAGACTTCCTGTTCATTCCATGGCCGCGGCCTACAAGACGCAAGTACCATACGTGGAAAGTGAAAGCTGCTGGTTCATGGCAAGAGCTGCTCAGACAAGCCCGGGCGCCTAGGAAACGGAAATGTAGGCAACAGAATAGAAGGAAGAACCAAAATCAGAAAAATTAGATTGTATCCGAAGTCAATCGCCGTGGCGTATTATGGTTGAAACAATGGATTCAATAGGAAAAGGAACTCTTGATTCGCTTTTTAGCAAAGCACGACCGTGAGAAGAAAGGTGATTCGTATTTCCACCAGATTTTCTCAAACTAACAATGGCACAGTCTTGTGTTCGTATCTCTAATTGTAGGGCTCATCGACTGATGGCGATGGCTCTGTCGTCGGCGAATCGGCGAGCCGCGGCAGGCTTGATATTGGAGGGAGAGAGCATCGAGCGCCTTCAAGGGGGCGTGAAGAGGGAGCAGAATGGGGATGATTCTGCGATTGGATATTCGCTGTCGACCCGCCGGCGAACTGTGCTGTCAGCGGTACCATCACTGCCCCAGTGCTAGGCTGACTTGCCACTGCATTCGAAACGGCAAGTGGTGAACACGCAAACTGCAGAGTCATTCTCTGCCCGCCACCGTTTCCTATGCACTCATCTTCCGGGAGTAGAAGCTCATTGAACTTGCCGTCGCTCGAATATTCCATCTTGAGGCGTTCATTTGGTAGTCTGCCGCAATGGATGAAATTAGACGTGAATTCTGAAAGGAGTTTCAGCTCTTCTTTTAGGTTTGGGTGCTTTCTGTCAATAAAAGCCAGCACCGCCTGTATTTCTGCATCCATGAGTCTTACTACGCTACCCCATACATGTCAGTGGACAGTGTTTTGTCAGGGCACTGTGATCTTATTCAAACTCACTTTGTGTCTTTCCATCGACCTGGAAGCATCCATATAGTTCCGCAGCCGTATGCAATGCACAGCTTTCGCCAAAACCTTGCGATTCAAAGCTTGTCTCTCCATTTAGTTGCCATCGTATCGTCCAAGTTGGGATTCGTCTTGGGCAGCGTCTCTATCCACTCCGGCAACCAATGTTCAGCAAAGAAGACTTGAAATGAGCCATCGATGATGACATGCCTGCCGTGACCACCATTTGCCCGGTCGCACTCTTCGTAATGCTCTAATGCTAGTTCATGCTCCGCTCTATCCACCAGAGTTCTCAAATGAGTGTTAGAGCGTAAGTGCTGGACATGGTCTTTGCACTGACGAATATGCGCAATGACCGCCAACTTGTCCGCCTCGGCATATTGCGGCATCATATACGGTACTTTTTCAGCGTTGCTGAGCGGCCTTTTTCGTAAATGCAGTATTTCTCTGCAAGCTTGCCGCATACTGACTGAGGCCATGGTGTCCACGGCTTCGTTTGTAACCCTGATCGCTCTCTCATGCGCCACTTTGCTTGAGTTTGTTGGGTGAGACTCTGCATTGAGTTGAACATTGTCTTGTGCGTGTGCGCATTTCCTTTTCTTGTTGGCCACGGGGTCCTGGCTCTCCGCAGAGCCCAACTAAACCCTCACAGTAGCCCACTAAGCCTTCGCAGTAGCCCACTAAGCCCTCGCAGTAGCCCACTAAGCCCTCGCAGTAGCCCGCTAATCCTTCGCAGTGGCTAACCTCTCGCAATACCTGGTCTGTTGAACCCCTACCATTGCATGCTGAACTTTCCAATGAAATTGGTTGTCAGGACCTACGCCAGTCGCCTGGTTTTCTGGCTGTGCTACCCGGTCTTTGACTCGTCCGCTTTGTGACTTTGGCACCCGTCCACTTTCACTTATTTTTCTATTCTGGCCGCCTGTCCGTTCCACTACCGTCTTTGCAGAGCCGTGGCGATAAAAATGACAAAAGTTTGGCATTCAGAGTGGTATATATGCGGTAGTATTGCTTCACACAACTAGGCCTCGTCATGGCTGGCATTCTTCTGCAATCCACAGCATGGACGGCAGCGTAATGCCTCTGAAAAAAAATAGGCCAAGGGATCGGACAAATGAAAGCGTTTCTAGGAGTCTTCAAAGCGTTATGCGCAGATTGGATCATCTAAACCGCAAATATGGCATCGATGTTTATCTCTGCGCTAAATACAAGAGATACTTCGAGTACACCACGACGCCTTCATTTCGTCCCACAGCCCTTGATATCGTAAGTGTCACGCTCACATAGCGGCACATGTGCTCACCATATACAGAGGAACAGCTACAGGCCAGTGCGAAGGTACCCATCGGATTTTGGCAGGCGATCTAGTCGTGTAGCATTTCGCGATCAGAGCCGGCATGCACTTCCAACTGCAAGACCATCTCATGCAATTGAAGCGAGCCGTTCTATGGAGGAGACTTTGGACAAGCCAAAACAGGATACGAGCTGCTAGCATCTCTTTATCATTGTGGCCGCGCATCGTCACATGCTTACTCGACAGGCACATCTAGTGCAATCATGAAATGTTTCTTCGGGCAGATTTACAATGGTTTCAATTTCATGATCTAACAGCTGTTCCCTATCAGATCAAACAATCATCCATCCAGCCCTGACAACGGTGCCAGATGAAACTATGCTTGGGAGGGGAACGGGGGGGGGCTGGCTACTGGCTCTCGCATGTTAGCTGGCTAGTTACTGCCGACGTACTAGTAAAATAGAAAGGTGAATTGAAGTTTTGGGTAAATTTGAAAGGTGAAGGTTCCGTTACCCTCTGCAAGACAACGCGATTGACGGGGGCTGCAACATGGGCGACCTGGCGCCACATATCACACCTGGCCATCTGTACATCTAGCCCGTGAGAGAATCCATGTTTGCCGCCATTCCGAACGAATTCATCTCATGCGACCGCCTATTGCAGTGTTGAGATGTCTACGTTCGTCGTCGCTAACGAGCTCAGGACGGCTCATTTCAGTCTCTTCATGCCGGCTGTTCGCTTTGCCGCACCAAAGGCCGACAAATCCCAGGAGCCTCAAGTTTCGATAAAGCTTTCCGCGCAAAGTCGGCCGCGCCGCCTTCCGTTTCGGACGTATCGATCGCTCTGGCGCTTCTTAGTGTATTCATGTTCACTTGAGACGTAAATAATCATCGGGGCCCCGTTCCAGACACAATTCAGCTGTAATTTGATCGGTCAGTGTGGTAATGCAATGCCCAAAGCAGACATCTGCACATAGCACAAGTTGAGCAATCCGCAAGCCGCCCATTGTTGTGACTAAATGGCCCGTCATGGTCAGTTGGGCATGGCGAAAGTCGCTGCGCTGATGCGTATGAGCTTATATGGCCGACTGCAGAGAGCTTACCAGTGTCTAGAATGTGCCATGGCTAGGTACATTTGGCCCCGAAACCTGCCGTCGCTGCATTTAGCTACCGTCGACAGTCAAGCATCTGCCCTCTCGCCGTGGCGGCCACCAACAACGACGTGCATTTAACGAACGTCCTCCGCCCTCTGCGTGGTGTAGTGCAACCAGCCCCAATAGATGAGTATAGCGCACAGGCAATGCGTCAGCCATTGCACCCTGGCAGTGCTGTTGAAGCTAACCTCTTGGCAACCAATTTGAACGGCAACACAGGTGACTATATCCTGATGCCCTACACGTGCAGCGGCTCACCCGGCAGTAGACGACGATTCGAGCAGTGCCCATAGCAGCACGGAGACCATGGCCGATGAGGGCGGAAGTCAAGATGAGGGAGACGTTCTGGATGATGATGAATCACGAAGCGTGGACAGTGATAGCACAGGGAGTCTCGCTGATTTCATCGCGCCTGATTGGGAAATGGCAGACAGTGAGGGGTTTCTTGCCGTAGAAGACGATGACTATGAGGATGAAGGTAGCACGGACAAGGACGAGACAGACGACGACGGCGATGGCGACTACGACGACGATCGAGACGACGGCGACGACAGAGACGTTTACGCCTGCTCACCCGACAACTATGATGCCCCGTCCAGCTACTCATCGCCTGTCGAGCGCATACGCGACACAATTCCCCGTCTCCAGATTCTCCTATACCGCCTCCGCCGACTCGCGCGCGAGTTCGAGCCCGAGACGGACCAACGCGCTCTGTTGCACCGTCACCGGTCACGTTACTGCTCTCGGCGACGTGGGAGGCGGACGAACTGGGTACCGCCGCCGCTCCAACGCGCTGGCGGGTCCTTGGTGTTGGCACCCCATAACAACGCCGAGTCTGAGGCGTCGCCACTTTCGCCCAACTGGAGGCGGAAACGCCGCCACGGCCGGGGCTGCCCTGTGGATTGAGTCGATGACCCCGTCAATTCGCAACGACGATCAGTGCCACTTGCTAAGGCAGGCTCCGCGAGGGCTTCATGCACCTCTTCTTAAATACGTCGCAATCGTGCGGATTTACAGGCAACAGGACATGCAGGATATGCGGGGCATACAGGGCGTGGAGGAGCATGTGGCAACTAGCTCGTAGGTCTCTGACGATTGGGTATTGACATTGCAGCTAGACAGAACTGTGAGCTAAGCCAGAGCGGCGAAAGACACCACTATAGCGGAGATTGTAGGTGCTTAATAGGTCAACGGGATAGACTCATATGTATTGTAAAGATGCACGCCAATCTATTTGATAATCGTCTTTTCTTCTGCCGTGTTGAGTGTTGCTGCCCTGCGCATCCTGCGCCTGCTTGGCTTGCTCTGCTGCAGGGTAGAGGTGCGTGGCAACGGTCTGCAACAGTCTTGGCCCATAGCGCCGTTGACGCACTGGGTGCCCTGCTCGCTGTGGCCATGCTAACCGGCGCAACTGGTGACTTGTGTATGCCAGCGCCAACTTTGATCTATGGATTCTTGTTTGCAAACTGGTTGCTACTGTGTTTGCCCCCATAGGCACGTAGGCAGCAGCGTTGACTTAGGAAGTGGGGTGACGGGCGGATCGGCAGACGCGACACTGGAATAGGAAATAAGAAGGACAAGTGGTTGCAGGGGTAGGAAGCACCTGGCCCACCATCTTCGCAAGCCACGGCCGGTCCCTGGAGGAGCAGAAAGCCACAAACAGGTCTCCCACAGATAGACGGATCTAGACATGGTGCAAATGAACAAGCATAAAGTCGGCAACAGGCAAGGTAGCCCGCGAGGCAACGTCGACTATCGCCTGATCCATCTATGAGAAGTGGTACAGCACGATCGCAGGAATTCGTCGACTGCGAGGAGAGCGAGCGTAAGGCGCGGCAATGTGAGGGGCACTGCGAGGGAGAAAAAAAATCACAAGTGCAACATTAGACAGACGAAAGCCGCCAGCGCCATAAGAAGTGGCTCGAGGGGTAAGTAGAAAGTGGTTTGCGCGCTAGGAAATGGAGGGCCGGAACGAGGATCGGGGGAGTCTGGCTTCACGAGGCTGCCGCGCCAAAAATAGCTGCGGAGACGGTCATAGGTCTAGAGCCAGAGAGGAACGGCAAACCGGCGAAACGCCGCGCGCTGGTGAGGCGGGGGGGGAGCCAGAAGGTCACTAGCCACCAACTAGCTGGTCAAGAAAGCTATGGGGGGAAAGCCGTCCAGAAGTTGGAGCCCAACAATTAAGTGGACTTGTGGACGTGTGGAATTGTGGACTAACGTTAGTGGACGAGTGGACGATGGACAAGTTGACTAGTGGATAGTGGGCTAGTGGACAAGTGGACAGGTCGGCAAGTCGACAAGCAGAATGCAGGCACGATGAACCCATGCATGGCTGCAGCTAATAAGCCACTAACGAGCGTCGATGGTGGCGGATCGAGTACAGAGGTGGACAATCCGGCGCAGGCTGAAAATCGTCGCTGCTAAAGGAGGGAGAAGCGCCGCTGATGTGCTGGCTAAAGCACCAACTAGAAACCCACTACTGGTACGCATGGTTCAGGCTGTCCGCAGATCGTCGCGCCAAATGTGACAATAGGCCACCGAGAAGAGGGGAAACTAAATGGACGAACAAGAATAATCTTGACGAAGGAGGCACATGACTAACAACACTCCCCTCCTACATCGTTTGTAGTGGAAAGGGAAGAAAGTGGACGATGTCATCTAGTGGACGGTGAGAAACGCGCCAGCGAGGAGGGGCGGGCCAACTACGAGAAGGGCTCTCAGCAGGATGGAAGGGAGGCCTGGTCGCAAAGCAAAAGTTGGCAGGTGGTATCGCAATGGATGCTTGGAAAGCTTGACGCCACCAACGCGCCGAGAAGGAGCGAATGGACATATGGAGGGATGTGGACGCAGTAGCAAACACGCACCCACTAACGTTAGCCAAGAAGTTGGCGGAGGCATATTGGCAATATGCTTTCACTTAAGCAAGGGAAGACTAAAAATAAAATAAAAAAATAAAATAAAAGTAAACTAAAAAGATAAAAAACTAAAAGAAAATTATGAAAAAAAATAAATAAATAAATAAAAAGAAAATGAAAAGAAAAGAGAAAACTAAATAAATAAATAAAATAGAAAATAAATAAAATAGAAAATAAATAAAGATAAACGGAAGCAGAGATGGATGAAGATGTGGCTCCAGGCAATGACAAGTAAGAACGCCCCGGTCGGCGGCCAGGACATTTGGCAGCCGCAAGCAACACCTTCTCGCAATGACGCTAGCAACTTGCATGGAACGTGTGCTGCTCTACACAGATACTGGTAACACATTTTCTTGTTCGACTCTACTCTGCGAAGTCAAATATAGTCTGCCAGCGTCTTTTAATAATATATGAAGTAAAAGCTAGTTCAGTGGCACGTTCACGCTCAAGCTCACAGCAAGACAAAATAGCGTAGCTTTATAGTACAACATAGTAAAAATCTAGGCGGTGGTCACTTGTGCAGTGGCAAATCTCAAATCATGTTCAATTTTTCAATTTTCGTGCTATCTCGAGCTCCTCTTGGCACGCAGAGACATCTGACTGTTTCTCTGCGAGTTCCCAGCGGACACCACGTGGAGGTGGAAGCTCATCGTCCGCCGCGCAAAAGTGATGAACGGAGCTGGCTATCTCCTGTCTTCTCACATCAAAACGCAAAAGTGATGAACGGAGCTGGCAATCTCCTGTTTTCTCACACCAAATTGATCTGGAGTTCTCAGCCGAAGCGAGGCAACTCCTTGGATCTCAGCCAGAGCGAGCCATCCAAAGGTGATCTAGAGTTCTCAGTCGAAACGAGGCAACTCCTTGGATCTCAGCCGAAGCGAGCCATCCAAACGATCTGGAGTTCTCAGCCGAAACGAGGCAACTCCTGGAGTTCTCAGCCGAAGCGAGGCAACTCCTTGGATCTCAGCCGGAGCGAGCCATCCAAAGGTGATCTAGAGTTCTCAGTCGAAACGAGGCAACTCCTTGGATCTCAGCCGAAGCGAGCCATCCAAACGATCTGGAGTTCTCAGTCGAAACGAGGCAACTCCTGGAGTTCTCAGCCGAAGCGAGGCAACTCCTTGGATCTCAGCCGAAGCGAGCCATCCAAAGGTGATCTAGAGTTCTCAGCCGAAGCGAGGCAACTCCTTGGATCTCAGCCGAAGCGAGCCATCCAAACGATCTGGAGTTCTCAGTCGAAACGAGGCAACTCCTGGAGTTCTCAGCCGAAGCGAGGCAACTCCTTGGATCTCAGCCGAAGCGAGCCATCCAAAGTGATCTAGAGTTCTCAGCCAAAGCGAGGCAACTCCTTGGATCTCAGCCGAAGCGAGCCATCCAAACGATCTGAGTGCGGGAGCAAGCTCCCGCACTGAAGAGAAAGGGAAAACGGGAGAAATGACGGGCGCAACAGTGGGTATTTATACCTTGTCTCGTAGCCTACCACGGCCCAGCACTCCGGCGTTTGCCGTGCAAATTTTCCTTTGTCTAGGCTTTGCTAAGAAAGGGACAGCCTCAATTGGGCGTCTGGTAGACGTCAAGTGGACGCTGGCGCATCGGCAAGCACAAGCGGTGCCCAGAAGTAGCCAACACACCGGTCACATTGCCCCAGTGGAGGGAGGGGGCGTATGCGGAGCGCTTTGATGGACGGCTAGCCACGCGCATCCTCTTTCTCCTCCTCACACATGTTTCGTCGGTGCTGCTGGCGTCTAGTTCCTCCTTGAACGACTTGTGGACCTGTTCTGGTGGTGGTGCGGGGTGCCAGTCGAGGCTGCGAAGAAGCTACTGGTCTATTTGCCATCACGGACGAGATTGTCCGATCCTGGGCTGCATGGCGATTTGCCGCCAACCTGCCGACAGCCTGTCGCGAGGGTGTTGAGGATTTGCTATGTCCCGGAGTATTGTTGACTTGCCACCAACCTACCGCCGGGCGTTGAATATGTGTCGACTTGTTCGCAACTGGACACCTGCGACAGCACCTAACGTTAGTGGACCCAGTGGACCTACTGGGTAAGACTTTCCTAATTCTGGCGTCTGGGCAGCGTTCGCCCAGGTGTGTCCACTGTCGAAGCGTTCATACCACCGCCAGCGGGCACTTACCTACCTGACCTCAAATGGTGGCACGAGGCACACAAACGACGCCTGGCCTGTGACGTAGGCTGCGATTCTGCCACGTCCGAGCTCCCTACACATACATTTTCGGAGTAAATTGAACGAAGCAGAAATGCGCAAGATCCTCTCGCGGCAGTGCTCTCCAAGCAGCACTAATGTACCGGCCGTCATGCTTAGCCATGCTGGCCGGTCATTTCGTGTGCTGGCTGAGTCGCGTACTTGGTCTCGCCACCAGCGAATGCCTACTACTAAATCCTGCATAATTTAGTATTGCTTGGTGCAGGAAAGACAGCTTCAACCTTCCCTCTTTCTTTTCAATTCAATGTGCGACATATTATCGGGGTTTAACTGGACATCACGCTTAGCAGCAGATGCCCTAAGCGGCTGGGCCTACTCTTTTTCTTTTTTCTTTTTCTCTTGAAGCGAAGGTGATGCTTATGATGCACGAAACAGTGCATAGATATAAATCAACTTGAATAAATGTTTTCGAATAACAAAAGTTGAAGATGTTCAGTGCACCATGTGCTAAGATCAGTGCACGTATTGGCATCGTGCTCGAAAAGCTAACAGCGGGCTTCTCTGGGCGGCCAGGCACGATTTTCGACGGGCGGCGAACAGTTGGGCGACTCTTCGCGACCAGCCGCGTTCAAGACGCTCAACTGAGCCTACCCCTTTCCAGCATCCTTGCACGGCTGGCCAGCAATTTATCCCTAACGCATTTCATTGTTCTGGCCTCGAAGGCTGTCGCTGTCGCTGCTTAGTGAGGTGGCAAGACTTTTCCGGCTCAGTCCGCCCCGCGTGCTCGCTAGGCAGCCGCCCGGCTAAAGCACGAGCGACCTTGCGTCCCGTTAGCGGGCTGGGTTCACAGTCTCATCAGCTTAGGGGCACGACCCGGGGGGATGCTCACAAGCTCTTTTAAATCCGGCGCATTTTCACCCTTGGACAGCTGTGCCGCAACGCGGTAGCATTTATGGACCAGGTCCCAGTAGACAGAGCGGCAAAGACGTGGGCCCGGCTGGCCAGTTCCTCGTTCGTCCTGAGCAATGTGGAACGGCACTGGCTGGCCGCTGCTATTTCCCCTCGAACGTGCTGATACGGCACTCGTCTTGGCTGCGCTGGCGGCCAGACACGGCGAAGGGTTGTTCCTTTTTGATGGGAATGTGGTAAGGTGCACGCTGGCTGTAGTTGCGGTGCTCGTTCACTAGGCAGGAAGCGTTGCTGTGTTTCCACCATCGACCGCAATCTGGGAAGTGATATCGACGCAATCGAGCAGTTCCCGCAGTCCTTTGGTGGCGATATCTGCTTCAGGCAAATTCTCCAAAGGTAACGTTATCTTCCACTCTGGCGGGGTTTTGTTATAGAAAAAGTATGTTAAGATTTCCGTGAGGGCTGTAATATCGTGTTTCAAGTTTGGGTGTCTCGCTGCGATACTCGCGAACAGTGCAGCCCTATCCTCGATTTTCAGTCGTCGTGCGCTGCACACGTTAGCCTGTCTGGTCATCCTTGGAGAGGCAAACCCACTGCTCATTCTGGAATTCTGCGGACAGCAGGAGCAGCACGCCGGCACCCCCACAACGGGTCGCCAGCTGCTCCCAGAAAATCTGTTGGTGCATGATGGTTTTCCATTTATCCTGCAATTTCCTTCTCGACAGGCCCTGCTTAACCTTGTCCGGTAAATACTTTCTAGCAAAACTTTCGGCGACTGAACATGTGTGCTTTTCTTTGCTGTGCTTGGCAGCACGATAGCGTTGTGCGATTATTATACACCAGTACCTTTCAGCGGCCGTCTCGAAACGTGGGCTGGGTTGTAGGTTGTGGTAATTGTCTACCACATTCTTGGAAGGATTGGCAGCCTCCTCTTCGCTCTGCGACCGCAGTTCTGGCTTTGCATGCTGTCGTTGCTGTGCATCATGATCGGCTCGGGCCCTTTCACGCTGCAAATCATGCTGTAATTCGGTCAAGATATTCACAGAGCCTAACTCCAGGGGAAGTTTATTTGCCACGGCTATAGCGCGTCTATAGGCGTTGTCGGGCTTTTTGCCTGTCGCGGCTGGTTTTTCGGAACCAACGTTAGGGGGCTCGTCGCTGCTGCTGGACTCATCAATAGCATCTTCCGCGGGTTGTGCTGATGGTGTGGGGTTGCCGGGTTCTGCTGCAGTTGGAAGAACGCTGTGAATCAGTGGCACAAAGTCAGGGTTCGCGGCAACACATGCCGCCACCTCTGCTTGGTTATGGCGTATACCATACATAACGGCCTGGACAGCCTGCAAATGTGAATAGTGGTGTAGCGCATACGGCGGGGGTGCAAGACAGACCTCTTTGATACTGCAGCGATGCACAGAGCTGCCGTCAGCAATGTTGGGCAGAGAAGGCGATGGCGTGATGCCGATACTCGGCGAGTCAGACATTTCTACAGCAACTAGGTGGTGTGAAAGGAGAAAAAAAGATGACCATACTGGGGCACCTGTGAGACGCAGCTTTTATAATGGTCTGAACATCTAGAAATGGCCGTTTTGAAGCTTGACGTGATTTACGAGAGCCTGGCGGCAGAATGGGCACAGTGTCGGCGGTACGTACCCGGGGGGGACCTGTTGCTCAGGCGTGTGTCCTGAGTTTGACGCGGGATTTGAAAGTGCTGCCAAACCAGAATTGCGACAGCCGGGAGATTTGTCAACGAGAGGATACCGGACTCATTGACTTGAGTAAATCAGGCCGCAACGTCTCTGCACGATAATATTACGTTAGTTAAGTTAGTTACTGGGCAAAGCGTCAGCGGCTTTTTTGCTCGTCGGTTATGACGAGGACATGGAGGATTTTCTGGCCGCCTTTCGCGAACAGTTCAGCCCACCCATTTTCGAGAGCCAATGTCTTTCGCTCGTCGGCTGCTCATTAGGTGAAGAACTAATTTCGCTGGGTGCGTCCTGTACTCAGCAGAACCCTAGCCCGAGCCGCTGCCATCACTCGCAGGCTTGGGGGAGCTTACGGGAGACAAGGATTTGGTATGAGATGGCCGCGTCGGCTGCATCGGCCATACGGTGCGCATGGTGTGTCACTGGTCCTAGAAGTGAATGTGAAATATATTGATTGCAACTTGCGGCAAGGGTTTTTAGAAAAAATGCGCGGGGATCAGCAGGATGGGCGGAGCAAGCATTGCCTACACATCTGCCATTGCCTACACATCTGCCATTCCCTCCCTCTTCGCGCCATACATGATGGTGCTCCTTCCATCACGCAGCACAGTCCATGCGAGCTTTACCTCCCTCTTCGCGTCACCTTCTGCTTTGCTGGAGGCGATGATCGCCAATATAGCTGACAGACATATATCCATACCGCAAAAATGGCCGTCGCTGTGAGAACACTGCGGGCCCAATGCGCATCATCAATGGCCGGGATGCTGGTGGGAATCAGCGCAATGAGCGAGTTCAATATAAATGGGCTGGGCACCGGTCAGTAATCTTTGCTAGCCTCGTCGGCTGGCCTACTTACATGACCAAGCGATATACAATCCAGATGCAACGACGTCGGGCAAACCACCATATCCATGTGAAGCTGACGGCGGCAAGGAAGCCGAAGACCGTTGCAATGAACACGGTTGGCAGCACTCTCGCCGCGCGCGCGCACCGCAGCAACGTCTTGCCAGCCATTTTCAAGACGTAGAGCTGCCGTGAGTATACTTGAAGCTGCGACGGGAGGATGTTTTTCAAGCGACACCACCACGAGTAGCACGTGTAGAGGAGGGCAAGAATGAGCGACGACTTGGAAGCCGGCACGCTATTCTCGATATTGTCCGACAAGTCAGATATCAGTCGCACATAGGTGTCTTGGTCCGGCTGCGATGACTTCCTAGTTTGTCTTCTTTGCGGGGATGTGTTCATTGTTGTCGAGTCGTTGTTTAGCGCTCGTGCGGGTTGGTGTTTAAATAAAGGCTCAGCATGGTCCATTATGCAGTACAAAACCGGCACCCGCGTCCTAAATCAGACTTAGTATCGTGGTTGCTCATGTCTTCTCAAGTCAATATGCTTGTCGAAGCAGGAAGGAACTGGCCTAGAAACTGGTTCTGGGTTGCTGACCGAACCGTCACTTCTACACGTGAACACTTATCATTGCACACAGATTTCGTGTCAGTTTCATTTTTGCAAAATGTGAGCAAGCGAACAACCAAACCATTCCACAGGTCACCCGCTGCTGGCTCAGCAGTGGAAGCATTGGTGATTGTTGACAAATCGCCAACACGATCTGCTTCACCCGGCACTTGCTGGCTTCCATGCCCACACATAACTTGCACCATATAAACAGGCTGTCAGCACAGCTTCAAGCCTGCCGTTTGTTCAAAACGCGGGTCAACGCGAACCAGCGCATACCGATCCAGGGGCCTGTCATGACCGCAGCACCCAACCCGCACACAGCCCGATGGTTCGCCGGACTGTTCCATGAATGCAGCCGGTCTCTACAACAGTGGGAAAGCCTCGCCGAATCACGACGGGCAGAATGCCATCAACTGCGATGCGCCATAGAGACTTTGCAGGGACAAAAAAGAGACGGGGCGGCGGAAAAGGCATTTTATGAACAGTTAATAGCTGAGCAGGCGTCTTCGATACGTTCCCTGGCAAGCGACCGTGCTCTCGAGCCACGGCCGCGAGAGGAACCGGTCCATGTGCCACCCCGCCCACGGACGCCGTGGCCGTCAGGCGCCGCGAGTCCCTCTAGCGAATGCGAATCGGACACGAGCTCGGAGGAAACACAACCGGCGAAAAGAATGAAGATGGTGCTGTAGTTGGAAATAGTTTCGAGTGCATGGCTTCTAGTCGCTGAATATACTTTGTCTCTGTTATGCCTTGCCGGCGCTGGACCCGTGCCACCAGTTTGCATGTTGTAAAACCGTAGCAGAACTTCTAAAACCTTCTGGACCTCCTATACAGCCCCATTTCGCGACAGCTAAAAACAACTGGAGGAAACATGCGGCAAAGGAGCCGGAACGTGCAGTCGCGAAGGCCAAGTGCCAGCTTCTGGCCACATTCGGCATATCTGGGCGCGTCCTGTATTCGATATGTTCGACACCGTCAATAACAGGCCATACGAATGTCTTGCGCATGCGCATCAGATCCCATGCTCTGCAACCTCCACAAACTATAGTTGCAGCTAGCCCATAGATGCAAATCATCTTGAAAATAATTTTGCACCTGTGTCTACAGAAGACCAGCTTTCCATGGCTCGCTTGAACGAAGAGGCAGCGGCCGAACAAGGGCGAGACTTCCTTCACTTGCTTGTTTTCGCATCCGACAAGCCGGAGAAAAAGAGAACACCCACTCGGGTTTATATGGATACGCACCCGCTGCATGACTACGAGCCTCAACGTAAGCTGGGCACGTCATGGCAAGGGACATCGAGAGTTGGCTCATGTCGCTCCTTGTTCATGGTTGATCGTGTGCAAAACGCAGCACTGTCATCATTTGCCCAGTTTGCGAAACTCCACCACAGCAACCTCGTGACTCCGGTCGCTTTCTACTGTGTCGCAGACGACATATATGTCATACATGAATACGAGGGTAAAAGTCTGTCTGATGTGCATCCCCTGCCGGCCCAAGAGGCCAGCAGCATATTATTACAGGTATGCGGAATGACTTTACTGCAGCACCAATTTGAACACACGTCTCACTTACGTGATATAAGATTATACAGGCAATATACTATCTTGTCCGATCCGGAATAGCGTTCCGCATGAGAGAAGTGCGTGTGACAGCCAATGGCCGAGTCAAATTGAGTCAGTTTCCTCCACACAACCAAACTCGAACATCTATCTAACCGAGAAGCAGTACTTGACTGGAACGTGGAGACGTACATGGAGCCTTTGTTACGTGCCGCAAACCTAGGGTATGTGGCCGGCGAGTTTGCCACCTTTGCGTCCCAGCTACATCTCGAGTCTGCACCACTGGTGACAGCCGTGGTGAGAGACTTACAACGTGACGCTTATGTACCTGTATAAGCCGCGGGACAATGGGCTCGAAAGAGGAAGGCTGGCCTCGCTTGCTGCATTTAGTACGCATATACTCATGGACGTGAGTTGGACTCTCTAGCGCTCTGAGTAATCACAAATTGACTGCATCCAGCTTCACGACGGATCCAAGGCAAGTTGGCGGTAATGGCTCAGCCAAAAGTACTCGCTCCTCCAACCAGATACTTTATATATCGCCTTCCACCGTAATGAATCATGCCCGACTGGCATTGTCACCATATATTCCCGATCTGCGCGCTGCACAATGGGCCAGCCTACAAGAATCGCATCACCGCCATACAACGGGCGGGTCATCAAAACTCCGTGGTCCAGCCAGGTTATCATAATGGACGTGCTCTATTCGTTCAAAGTATCACGATCCGTATTTCACGGTGTCCGAGCGATCAATACAGACTTGCAATGGGATTGGCCGGAAATTGTCAATCTCCTTTGGATAGTCGAGCAGGATAACAGTGATGGTCTCAAGCTGGCACCTGAATGGGAGCAGCCATCACGTAGCGTTGACAACGAGTTTCCCCGCGAAATCGAGCTTGTCATCGGCGAACACCAGACCGCTGCTGGGAACACATACTTGGCGGTGAAATGGCAGGGCTACGACTGCCCTACATGGGAGCTTGAAGAGGATGTCATGGCACGGGAATGCTGGGAGCACAGGCAGGATTGGGACAAGCTGACATGTAGCACGGTCGAGGCGGGATGGGGTCATCCCATTAATTTTGCTTAAATCTGCCATGAGACAGAACCGCATCGAGGCAACTTGACGCTCTAAGCACTGTATGATACCACACTGTAGTGTACCTCAGGAGATATAATGTATGAAGCCAACTGTGTAGTTCGCGCCGACTATTTGTTGACTATGGCCAGCGTGCTGTATTTGCATTATATACCCATCACTGGTCAATCCTGGCGATAGTTGACCGTCACAAAGTGCTTTTCATCGGTTGTCTTTTGGACTAACTTCTGACGTGCAAAGCATAGCTGAGGTATTGCAGTATATAGAAGTCAACTCCCTCCCCAAGTGCCGACGAAGGGGTCCAACATCAGGGAGTCAGCTCTTCAAGAAAGACGTTTTTATCATTACATAGCAATGCAGATCGGAACGCCTCGCACAATATACGTTCTTCTAAGCGCCTTAGGCGTCTCCTGTGCACACATGCAGATGAGTTGGCCACCGGCCCTCCGCTCCAAATTCAATCCCCACACGACCGATATCGACTATGACATGACAGCACCTCTTCATGCCGATGGAAGCGACTTTCCTTGCAAGGGCTATCACTCGCTACTCGATACGCAACAGGGCGCAGCAGTGGTGAGCTGGCAGCCGGGGCAGACATACAACTTCAGCCTTGCCGGCACAGCTACCCATGGCGGAGGAAGCTGCCAGGCGTCGCTGTCCTTTGACGCAGGCCATACTTGGAAGGTCCTGCACTCATATATCGGCAATTGCCCTTTGTCACCTACATGGGAGTTTACCCTGCCCGGCGATACACCAGCTGGCAGCGCTTTGTTTGCGTGGTCGTGGTTTAATAAGTTCGGGAACCGAGAAATGTATATGAACTGCGCTCATGTCACGATTGATGGCGTGAGCGACCCTACCACAGCTGCGGGAGATTATATGGAACAACGACCCATCATGCTGGCTGCCAATGTGGGCAACGGCTGTGAAACGGTCGAGGGTTATGACCTTGCATTCCCGCATCCAGGGCCCGCCGTCTCATCCGCCTCGGGCAACACGGCAGGCCCCGTCGGTCATTGCAGCGCAGCCTAGCACGAGTTCCGGTTCAGCAGTGAAGATTGCGTGCAGTCAGCTGCTCTATATTCGTCCCGCTGTACACAGCTGCGAGCGGCGGTCGCACCCGTCTGCAGGGCGGCTGTCATGATGTGCCGACACGGACATAGCCCAACATTGGCGACCGAACGATTTCTAGTCACAATCCACGGGCGCAGAAAATACTAAGATAAAACTTCAGGGTTTGGTTTCAATCCGCTGATAGAAGCAGCGGATTGACAAGCATGGCAGCGCGCACCGCCAAACGTCGCGACAAAGGTCACCGTCGCAGGAGGACGAAAGGGACCCTGCATTTTCTCGTTCTTTCCACATTTTATTGCACCGAAGCTTTACATAGATATTAATGAAGAATACAAATGAAAATATATAGAGAATACTGTAGCTTGACCTGTATTGAATCCTACTAGGGACAATGATCAGTGGCCATGAAAGGATGTCGTCGTGGACCCAGTGTCACTTTGACTATGTCTACCCGGCGAAACATGACCAGGCATTGCATTGCCCGAAACCAGAGTCCGCTGCGCAAAGTGCTCAGATGGAGTCGATTCAACTGAACTTTTGAGGTTTTCAGTGCTCTCCGAGCCTTCGGGCGCAGGGCGAGCTTCCGAAGATGTCCCTTCTTCGGCAGCCATCAAAGCGCCCCGGCAAAGCTGTCGATTCCATGCACAGTTTCCACACTGAGGAAACAGCTCGTCGTCCACCATGATGCATGTCTCAAACGGACCAGAATTTTCCATCTTGCAACACACACAGGGTTGATGCATGACGCCTCCGCAGGCTTGTATCCTGCACGCAACAATTTTGACACCGTCCTTGTCGGAAGGGTCGCAGATAGCATTCAGCTGGCGCTGGTCGAAGCCATGCCCCCGACGTAACTTGACGGTGCGCCGAACTGGAGCGTGTAAGATAGCGTCAACGCGCTTGTTGCCCCACGGACCAGCTTGCTCGAGCACTGCCACGAGTTGATTGTCGGCATCGGTTATCTGGAATGCAACCTGTTCTCGGTCGGCGCTATGGTCGTTGCGAGCGGTCCCTCCATGCTTTGCAAACTGCGATGCAGATGCCTCGCAAGGGCTGATCACGGAGGTCTCTTCTCTCTGTTGGCCCCCGAGGGTAGGGGCCGTATTCGTCTGAACACACTTTGCCTTTAGTGTGCTCGGCTCGTGGTCTGGATTGTCAAATCGATATCTCTTGGCAGGAGGCTGTTCCCCATCGCTTAAGGTACGTCGCTTGAGGCGATCGTCGAGCCATGGATCACTAAAGTTCGGGGCCTTCTGGGGAGATACGTCAGTTTCAGCGTGCTGAACGAGTGGAAGGGATCTTACTCCATGGTCCTGGCCCGGCTCAGCGCTTGCACGCTCAGAATGCGGAGGAGTGGTTTCTGTCTCTTCGCTTTGGAGCATGTCATATGGGAAATAAGGCTTCAACTCCCCGGTGGCAATTTTCTGTAGAGATCGTTTGACGTAGGAGGGGTGTATAGTGGTCGTCAGTAGGTCTGTTACCGTTTGCAAAACGCAAGCCACTTCGTTCTGGTATGCATTTTCGAAGTCGCGGAGGCCATTTTGTCTGAGTGCCTTGATCTCGCTGGCGTATTGGACGATTTCGTCCTCGGTGGTGTTCACGTCGCCTGGATGCGGCTGCGACCGTGGCTGGTAAAGGCGCGCCATGCAGCGATCCAGCTGTGCAGTTAGCTCGGTGAGCCTCTGCGTGTATCTGTGCCGCGGAGACAGGATCTTGTTAAAATCGTTGATGGATTGCACAACATGGCCTACAACCCGCTCCAGGATCTGCGCCGCGGGCGTCGTGTCAATCGGTGCAGCCATAGCTATGGCTACTGTGGCTACTATGGCTGAAAGGCGAGGGAGTTGCTTTCGAAGCTGATGAGCATTTGCAAGTCCAGCGCACCGTAGGCTCAGGTCAGACTGAGCTGCACTGGATATGCTTGCGTTTATATTGTGAAAGCCATCACTTGTTTTTTGCTGTTGGCATGGCCGCCTGGTGTTCCATAGCAACCAGTAGGCTGCGTAGCTCTGTCCACCTTGGTCGACTTCTGGACGAACGTCCAGTACACACCTCGTCGACAGTTGGCACTAGCGGGCAAGCAAAGCCTCTCCCTAACCAACGCCCGCACGTTCGCCACTAGTTCTCGTCCATTTTCATCTTGGACGCGCCGCCTGGCCCCTGTCCCTGCCCACTGCAATTTTTTCTGTTTGTCCATTCTTCGAGGTTTCCGTGCCTCTCTTCAAAGAAATGCAAAGCCACATACGGGAACGACGATGCTTACAATACTCTGTGACAAGAAGATAGTCGCCTGTCACCTGCATAACGCGACCTAGCCTATCCTGGCGGAATTCCTCCCTTAGGAACGACAACTCGACTGGGGTATGAGCCGGTTGGGATGTGAACAGTAGCAAGATCACGACACTAAAAATTGGCTCGCAGTCCTGTGTTGAGGTCTTCGTCGAACATATAATTTACCTTATTATCGGTGTCCTCCCATATTTACACTGTTCTTTAAATCAAAGGATATAGGCGCTGGTTGGAGGCCTTGGCCGCTGTATTTTAGTGGGGCGTGGTCGTCGACCGATAATGTACAGCCACCGGGCGTAATAAGCAAGGTAAAGTGAAGCGTAAATATATTGCTACTATGTGAATCGAAGGTGACCGCGTTTTCCGAACCCGCGCTAGCCCACCAGAAATGCAAGAGTATCACAGTCGTGCAGTGTCAGCGTGGCATAGCAGGCATTTAGGTCGCCGGTTTCTGTAGCCTGGAACGGTAGCTACGCCGTCGTCTTTTCCGCCCGGGCACGTGTGGGCCCCTGAAGAGAGCCCTTGTGCCTGGGAGGACTGGGAAAACCACGTTTTGACCTTGGTCTTGTCCGTCTCGAGAAGCTGGGGGAGGGGGGGGGCTATTGGGGCTGTGATGAAGGGATTCAGGCTCGCAGTGGCCGCCCTCGCCCGTCTGCACACGACAGCAAATGGGTTGGCTGCCCGGCTTCTGCAGCCTAGAACGGTAGCGCCGTCGTCTTTTTCGTCTAGGCATGTGAGGGTCATTGGACGGTGTCTTGGTGCCGGGGAGGAGTGGGGGCATCACATCTTGACCTTCGTCTTGTTCGTCTCGAGAAGCCGGATTGCCAGTACGCTCGTTATGGTCTTGTGAGTCTCGGCGCGCGCTATTGGGTCTATAACGCATGAATGCGCTGTGGCCGCCCTCGCCTGTCTGCACATGATTGCGGATGACGTTCCGCCGGGCACCTGTGTCGACTCCGGACTCTACCCTCTCGACATATTGGCAGGGCTGGATGGGCCGTCCGTCAGAGCTGCAAGTGGCAGCAGCTCGTCGCCTGCGGTCAGCCTCTGCGTGCGCTAGCGTCATGGAGGGATCAACAATTTCTGCGGCATAGTCGTTAGGGTTGTTTAAGTCGCTTGGACGGAGATCGACGCCGCATCGACGCTGGAGTCATGAGTGTCAGAAGAAAATCCGACAATGTTCATCTGTGTGCTTTTGCTTACTTGAAGTGGAAGTTCAAGACACGGGCTGCTCCCTACGCTGGACGTGGCTGTCTCGGCAACCTTGCCAGTCCACTGGGCTACTTTGCTCGGCGAGGACAACGGCTGACCTGACTTCAAGAGGTATGCTAGCTGTGACATGATCAAAGCCGCCGACGTCGAGACCCACAACGCAGCATGATCCGGTAGCACGGCTGCCTTTTGGTGAAAAATACTCCCAACACCTCCTGGCGCCGAAGTGCCACGGTGCTCGACTGGTCCCGCGGCCTTCGGTCCACAAGCTGGCTGATATCTTTGCGCGGGGCTTAGGCTATCTGCTGGGGATTTTTCAGGCAGGCTAGTCGATGACCCCGCGTGGTGTTTTTTGGCAGGCGTGTAAGCGGTCAACGGGTGAAGCCCACGGCTACCCTCAGATCGCGCACAGGGTATGCTCGTGTGCGGTTGAGGAGTGAGACCTTGTCTGCAGTTCTGTAGAATCTCAGCGGGAAAGGTCTTGGCCGTGTCCCAGATGTCGAGCAGTTTCCTGATTTTTCCCTGCGTAGTGGATAGAATGTCAGTATCTCGTTTGCGAATCAAGCACGGGTCTGCTTCTCAGCCCATCACAACCGAACCAGGTCGCATAGCAAGAGGTGAACACAGCAGTGCCGGACGTGTTGTAGGCGAGGTAATAGCAATAGAGGCAATGTGTGCGTACCTTTTGGTCGTCAGGAGCGCATTCGTTCATAGCACGCATCAATCCTGGCAGAAGCTGCGTTACGCGATGCACAGCAGCAACATAGGTGCCATCCGAGGCAGGCCTGCTCAGGTCCTGCTTGTTGGCCCTGACCTGGAGTAGCCATCCCCGGGTTGCCGAGTCTATCACATAGAGAACGCCCAGTTTGTGCGTATTCGGTGTTCCTCGGAAGCGCGCATGAATCTTGGGGATGAGAATAGCTTCAAACTGTGTTTCTTGAATCAGCAGATAGACCATAGCGATGAGGAGCGGACGGTGAACCTCGACATTGGCGACACAGAGTGTTGTCAGTCTGTTGATGCAGGTCCTGGAGGCGCCTGGGGCCTTTCTACTGAGCATAGAGTCGAGATCAGTTTCGAGCTCGGTCTCGAGATCTTTGGCAGACACCATGGCGTGGTAGTGAAGTCTGTAGATGATTTCCAATGAAACTAGAGATTGCGAGCAGGCGAACACATTTCAATTCTGCCGTCGGCATGGTGGCGCAGAGAGAAGGTAAAGTAGAACGGTGCAAGCCCGGTGCGGCACTGCCACATACTACTACACAACAGCAGGCTGGAAGCGTAGCTTCTCTGTGCGCAGGGAAGGGGGAAACGCTGGTAGCCGGTTGGCCTGGCAGTCTATCGCGGCAGGAACAGGACAATTCTCGCAGTCCAGTTCTCGACCAGGAGGGGGTGTCGTTAACACCCCAGTCGTCAGCGAAGGCTTCCGTTGCTTCTTGCAGTCCACTGTGGCTGCACATCCTTTTGATGAGGAGATGAGGAGATGAGGGTGTGGTCCTCTGCCTCTGACATTCGTTTTTCAGCCTGCCAAGTGAGTGCGGCGGCGGAAGGTGGCCCGAGGGGACGCTGAAGGACGCTTACCTAGCCCGCTTCACACCTGTCGATTCTGCGCAGCAAGTACGACAGAGCTTTGACCCTCGCTTAGGTTCACCGCGGTAGATGCTTGTTGGACCGACCAACGGCTACGAAGTGAAAAAGACGGGCAACCCCATCCCAATGAACGAGCACCGCAGCTACAGCCAACCCGCACCTCGCCACAATCCCAGTGGAAAAAGAACGAGCCTTTGTCGTGCCCAGTCGTCAGAGCAGCAAATATGAACGTGCCGAACCAGCACGATCCCATCGCGGCAGCCGTGACTCGCAAGCAGGGCCGCAAATTGCTCAGGCTGAGCGCGAAACTGGCAAGTCGAACCCAGGACTTTGTCGCCAGAGCAGCCTATATGAGTGTGCCGTATCAGCACGATCGAGAGGAAACAGCAGCGGCCAGCAAGCGCCATCCCACATTGCGCAGGATGGAAAAAGAACCGGCAAGCCGGGCCCATGTCGCTGTCGCCAGAGCAGCAAACATGAAGGTGCCTTCCAAGCACGATCGGATTGCGACAGCCGTGGCTCTCAAATGTGGTCCGCATTTGCTTAGGACGAACGATCGACTGGCAAACCGGGCCCATGTCTTTGCCGCCTCTGTCTACTGGGACCCGGTCCATAAACGCTACCGCGTCGCGGCACAGCTGCCCAAGGGCGAAACTGCACCAGATTTAAACAAGCTTGTGAGTATCCCCCGGGTCGTGGCCCTACGCCGACGAGACTGTGAACCCAGCCTGCTAACGGGATGTAAGGTTGCTGATACTTTAGCTGAGCGGCTGTCTAGCGAGCACGCCGAGCACGCCGAGCACGCCGAGCCGGTGCTAGGACTGAGCCAGGAAAGTCTTGCCAGCTCTCCAAACAACGACAGCGACAGCCTTCGAGGCCAGGACAATGAGATGCGTTGAGGGATGAATCGTTGCCCAGCCGTGCAAGGCTGCTGGAAAGGCGTACGCTCAGTTTAGTGTCTTGAACGAGGCTGGTTGCAAAGGAGTCGCTAAGCTGTTCGCCGACCAACAAGCAAAATAGTGCCTAGCCGCCTAAAGAAGCCCGTTACTAGCTTTTTGTCAATCACGATGCAAATACGTGCATCAGCCTTGGTACGCGCTGCAAGGATATCTTCAATCTGATTTATTGAGATTTATTCATTCAAGTCAATTCATGATCGTATATTATTGTTAGGTGCAAAACCAGCTTGAGGCCACATTCTCTGTCTGTAGAAAGTAGCGAGCGCTGCAACTGCTATCGATGGGCGGTATTTGTGGGCGTTTTCAGGTCGTTACACTGATTAATAGGCCCGCGGGCCTGTAAACTAGCGCTAATGCCACCCATTTTTAGTTGTTACAGCGCAAGGCTGATGTAAAAGACACAGAGTACGACCTCAAGCTGGTTTTTAGCATAAGAATAATATTGTTTGGTGCGTCATCAGCTTGATATCTCCTCATTTGCACTGTATACAAGAGGAAATAGTAAACCCGGCCGGCTGAGGCTCTTGTTGCTTAGCATGAAGTTGGCATTTAAACCACTATACACTATGACCAGGCACGGATTCGTACGTTTTGGTCAAGTCATGACGGCCTAACAGGCCGGTGATGTGAACGCAGTGGACAGTGGACTCACCACTAGGCTGGTAGCATTGCATTTTACCAACATGCATCCGCCAACTTCTTGGCTTGTCGGCGTATGTTTGCTATTGCGTCCACATCCTCCCATATGTCCATTCGCTCCTTCTCAGTGCCATGGTGGCGTCAAGCTTTCCAAGCCTCCATTGCGACACCACCTGTCACTTTTGCTTTGCGACCAGGCTTTTCGTCATGCTGAGAGCCCTCTAGGTAGTTGGCCCGCCGCCTGCTCGCTTGCGCCTTTTTGCTCCGTCCACTAGACGACATCGTCCACTTTCTCCCCTTTCATTTACCAGATGATGTAGGAGGGGAGTGTTGCTAGTCGTGTGCCTCCTTCGTCAAGGTTATGCCTGTTCGTCCATTTAGTTTCCCCTTTTCTCCGTGGCCTATTGTCACATTTGACGCGACGATCTGCGGACAGCCCGAACCATGTGTAGTGGGTTTCTAGTTGGTGCTTTTGAGCCTAGCCCGTTGCAGCCAGCACATCAACGGCCTTGTAGCTGCTCCCTCCTTTAGCAGCGATGATAGCCTGCGCCGGATTGTCCACCTCTGTACTCGATCCGCCACCATCGACGCTCGTTAGTGGCTTATTAGCCATGCATGGGTTCATCGTGCCTGCATTCTGCTTGTCGACTTGCCGACCTGTCAACTTGTCACTAGCCCACTGTCCACTGATAGATTTGTCCATCGTCCACTAGCCCAGTCGTCCGTTAGTCGATTTGTCCATCGTCCACTCGTCCACAAGTCGACTTGTCCACCGTCCATCGCCCACTAGTTCACAAGTCCACAAGTCCGCAAGTTCAATTGATTGTTAGGCTCCAACTTCTGGACGGCTTTCACCCCCATAGCTTCTTGACCAGCTGGTTGGTGGCTAGTGGCCCTCTGGCCGGCCCCCCCACGCCTCACCAGCGCGCGGCGTTTCGCCCGTTTGACGTTCCTCTTTGGCTCTAGATCTATGTCCGTCTCCGCAGTTATTTTTGGCCGCAGCAGCCTCGTAAAGCCAGACACCCCCCCCCCCCATATCCTTTCCCGATCCTCATTCCGGCCCTTCATATCCTAGCGCGCACACCACCTTCTGCTTGCCCCTCGAGCCACTTCTTACGGCGCTGGCGGCTTTCGCCTGTCCAATGTTGCACCTGTGATTTTTTTTGCCTCGCAGTGCCCCTCACATTGCCGCGCCTCACGCTCGCTCTCCTCGCAGTCGACGAATTCCTGCGATCGTGCTGTACCACTTCTCATTGATTGATCCGGCTGATAGTCGACTTTGCCCCGCCGGCTACGTTGCCGGTTGCCGACTTTATGCTTGTTCTATTGCATTATGTCTCGATCCGTCTATCTGTGGGAGACCTGTTTGTGGTTTTCTGACCCTCCAACCCTGGACCGGCCGTGGCTTGCCCAGATGGTGTGGCCAGGTGCGCCCTACCCTTGCAACCGCTTGTTCTTCTTACGTTATTTCCTATCCGAGTGGTGTGTCTGCCGATCTGCCCGTCACCCCACCTCCCCAACTCAACGCTGCTGCCTACGCGCCTACGGGAGCAATCACAGTACCGGTGGCATCAAGTTTGCAACAAGAATCCATAGTTCAAAGTTGGCCCCTGCATGCACCGGCCACCCGTTGCGTTAATCAGCAAGGCCAGAGCGAGCATGGCACCCAGTGCATCAATAGCGGTACGGGCCAAGACTGTAGCAGGCCATTGCCACATCCTCTACCCTGTAGCAGAGCAAGTCAAGCCGGCGCAGGATACGCAACGTAGAAACACTCAACACGGCAGAAGAAAATACAATTATTAAATAGATTGTCATGCATCTTTACAATACATATGATTCTATCTCATTAGTCTGCTATGTACTTCCACTTTCCGCTATAGTGGTGTCATACTGTTCTGTGCAGCTGCGTTGTCAGCACCCAACCGCCAGTCAGAGACCAACGAGCTGGTTGCCGCCTGTCCCCCCTACACGCTCTATGCCCTGCATATCCTGCATATCCTGCATATCCTGCATTGCCAGCACGATTGCGACGTACCTAAGATGAGGTGCATGAACCCCCGCCCCCCCTGGAGCCTGCCTTAGCAGTTGGAACTGATCCATCATCGCGAATTGACTGGTGATCGATTCAATCCACAAGGGGTGCCTCGCGCGCGGCGGCGTCGTCTCCGCCTCCAGTTCGGCGAAAGTGGCGACGCGTCGGACTCGGCGTTATTATGGGGTGCCATCACCAGGGACCCGCCAGCGCGTCGGAGCGGCGGTGGTACCCAGGTCGTCCGCCTCCCACGTCGTCTAGTGCAGTAACGCGGCCGGCGATGGTGCAACACAGCGCTTTGTTCCGTCTCGGGCTCGAACTCGCGCGCGAGTCGGCGGAGGCGGTACAGGAGAATCTCGAGGCGGGGAGTTGTGTCGCGTAAGCGGCCGACAGGCGATGAGTAGCGGGAGGGTGCATCACCGGTGTCGGGTGAGCAGGCTCGTTTGAGTCTTCCGTCGTCTCTGTCGTCGTCGTCGTCTCTGTCGTCGTCTCTGTCGTCGTCGTTGTCACTGTCGTCGCTGTCGTCGCAGTAGTCGTCGTCGTCATCTTCTACGGCAGGAAACCCCTCACCATCTGCCATTTCCCAATCATGCGCGATGAAATCAGCGAGACTCCCTGTACTATCACTGTCCACGCTTCGTGATTCATCATCATCCAGAACATCTCCCTCCTCATCTTGACTTCCGCCATCACTATCGACCTCGCTGTCACTCTCGTCGCCGCCTAAGGCTGAGACCACTACATCGGCCATGGTTTCCGTGCTGCTGCTGTGGACACTGCTCTGGTCGTCGTCTATTGCCAGGTGAGACACTCATCGTGCCAGGCATCGGAACATACTCACCTGTATTGCCGCCTATAGTAGCTGTTACAAGGTATGGTCCAATTGCACCACCGTGGTGCAATCGCTCACTCATTACTTGTGCGCTGTGCTCCTCTGCTGGGGCCGGGTGCGCTACACCACGCCGAGGGCGAGAGACGTCCATTAAATGTACGTCGCTGTTGATGGCTGGCACGGCCAGAGGGTAGAATGCTCGACTGTTGATGGCAGGCAAACCCAGCGACGGCAGGTTTCGGGGCGCGATGTACACAGCCGTGGCCTGTTCTAGACATTGGTGAGCCCTCGGCGGTCGGCCATATAAGCTCATCCGCACAAGCGCAGCAACTTTCGCCATGCTCAATTGGCCATGACGGGCCATTTAGTCACAGCAATGGGCGGCTTGCGAATTTCTCAACTTGTGCTATGTGCAGATGTCTGCTTTGGGCATTGGCCATTCAGACTATGGGCGAATTGTGTCAGTGTATTCATGTTCACTATAGACGTAAATAATTATCGAGGCCCAGTACTAGAAACAGAAACGCCAGACTGATCGATACGTCCGCAACGGAGGGCGGAGCGGCCGCTTCATAAACAGCGCATGTACCGCTCGCACTCGAGAAGCGAAGACAACATCCGGAACCCTGCGGCACAACGCAGCAGACACACACACCGAGCCACAGATACCTATGAAAGAGAGCGTTTGCACAAAAGATGGAAAATTGGCCCAGACCACGAATGACGATGCGGAAACGATTGCCAGACACCTTGCCGCGTCACTGGACGGGACTCTTAACCTGGAACCGCAGAAGTTGAAGCAGCTGCGGCGTGAGTGGAACGCAGCAAGAGCTAGGGCAAACGGAGAGATGCACAGGCGCACACCAGGCAAGAGAGGGAGTGGAGGGACGGTGTTACAGAGGCAATTGTAATGCCGAAAGCCATATGCGCTCATTGCGTAGCTATCAACCGGAGCCGCGGACGGCTTGCTTGCATATGGGCTCACCGCCGGCTTAGTTGTACAACAGCTTGTGCGACAGCCATTGTGATCGGTAGCAGGCATCAACGTTCTTAGATCGAGGCGAAATTGAATGGGAGGTAGCGGGATTTCTTCTTCATGCTTTGTGCGTTACCCTGCGCTGGTCCTCGCTCCTCTCCGTGCTACCAAAGAAATGGCGACCACTTGAAGCGCCGATGCAGGTGGGGATGGCCCGCAGGAATGTCGTAACTGGCATCTGTCCGAGTTGGCCTGCGCTTTCGTAGCCATGTAGCTAGATACATCGACACGTTATGTGAAAGCCAGCGGACGAGCCGCCCAGCTGTTTGGGCGATTTCGGGCGCCGTGAAGTCCGAGGCGGCGCAATGAAGAATCAGGCTGGGAGAAGAGACCCACGTGAGGCACAATTCAGGGCACCGTTTTTAGCTACTCGCAGTTGAAGCAAGGCTACCAGTACAATCGGGGGTACCTAGAACCGATCGCGTTGGAACCTGGCCCACGAACGCCGTTAACCCCGCCATTTTGAACGAACTTAATAAAAAAAACGGTGTCGGATGCGGCCGATCACTCCCCAGACAGCCCTGGTGTGCAGGAAACCACGAAAGTGGGCTTGCGAGATGTGCTGACTTCTGCGCCAGACTACCCATGATGGTGGCGTTAGACTTTTGATGCTAGAAAATGCGCAGTGGGTTGATCCATCTGTTGCGACCAAATCGTGCGTGAGACTCCCAACGCTGAATGCAATGGCGAGTACGCGGACTTCCCAGCTATAGATAGATTACCTCACTCAGATAGGACCGAACACGATTCAGCCATAGATTCTCGTGCTCGGACCTGAATGCACTTGAATTTGTGCTCCAGCGTATGACACGACTCGTGGCATGCCCTGGCTCGTGGGGCGCGCCGGCGTCTTAGTTGCACGAACAAAGGGACCAAGAAAAATCTATCCTCGCGCCGCGCCAGCCGGAACAGTAGTAGGAAAAGCGCCCGAAGCACAAAGGTCCCTCCACTGATTGCCTGTATGGGTCGGTTCGCCGCTGGGTAGCGGCCCCTGAAGGAGCCAGTGCCTTCTTCTTCTGAGCGTTGCAGCACGGCGCCCGCTTATTGCTCCCCATCTTTCTAGGGGCGTGCGTGTTGGCAGGCGTTGGACGCAAGGTGTGGTTGTAATAGAGCTTGGGTAGCGCACGACAGACCGCGCCAGGGAACATGATGAACACACAGATGTCCCCGGGGTTTGAAGCGTCACCTCAACACCCATCATGCCAGTCGTCGGCTGCAGGCCATCGGACGGCGGACGGCTTCTCAAGGTGGTCAAATCCAGAAGGGGGGAGAGTAACCTGACTGCTAGAAACAAAGGCAGGTGCGAGTGGGTCGCAGTGGCTGCGGCCGTTGTGTCTACGCAGGGCTTTCCTGGCAGGCCTGCCACTGAGTGCAGGTATGGCCGCCAGAGCGAGTGCTACACGACTGGCGTTGCAAGACCGCTCTCCGTCCGCTGGCTGACGCTGGAGACGATGCGGGCCACTATGCCAAATGTCGCCCGGAAGAGCAAGCAACATGTGTAAAATGGCAAAAAGGCTGCTTTAAAGTAGTACAGGATGAAATTGATCTTTGTTACGGCTCTGGAGTTGCTCAACTCGTAGTGTGACCCGAAAAGTTTTGCTAGAACGTCTAGACACCAGGAGGTGGCTGATCGAATGGATACATTGGAAAAGTATCGGGCATTATGCCTCCATTCAAAAGCATCTGAAGCTGCTCCTGGAGACTGGCAAGGGCCGCCTTCATGTTACTGAACTCAACCAGCTGGCTTTTCATGTTGGCCACGTCACTTTCGATGCGACCGACCTTCTGGCCGATCTCCGTCACCGCCTTCTTCATCTCATCCATGTTACTTTCCAAGCGGACGATCTGACTGGTGTCGCTCATGTCGATGCGGCTAGCCAGGTTCTCCAGGCTCTCCTTTATATTTTCCACTTCATTTTTCATGTGAAGGAGCTTCTCGTGGGTGTCGTCGTTCGCATCCAAGACTGCGTCTTTGTCAGCAGAAGGAACGCGGGTAGCGTCGTTGAGCTCTTCCCAACCTTGGCGTAGACGCAGTGTCGCGAGCATAGATTCTATCCTTTACAAATTGAATTTTTATTAGCAGTGCTTGACTCGATTTTTTGGCCACGCCCGGATGGCCGGCGCTGCTTACTCTGCCACCAACTCGCGAGGTCTTCACTCATGGGTCAGACACTATCGCTGCGGGGACTCTGGGGAAGCACATACGAAGAACCAGACTGCTGGGGATTGTCCGTGGACGTGCGGCTGTTTCTGTGGAATGCATGAGTATGGGCAGGAGAAAGAGAGACATGGGGTACCCTACAAGCGAGATGGCGACGGCTGTGGTGTCATCGTCTGGACCGCTCGGCTGTTGGCGGAGCCAGGGCGGCGTCTGTCGTATCGTTTACGCCTAGGCGAAGTATTCTTGTTGTCCTGCGGTACACGCATGTTGAAGAGCACGGCAAAACTGATGCAAAAATATCGCCGTCAAGGTGTCGACACAAAGGTGTAGATGCAAACGTTGGTCGATGAGATCGGTTGCAAGTCGGAGAGTCAAGGCTCGGGATGGGCCAACCAACCAACCAACCTAGCACGACAGAGGGGAACAGCGCGGCTGCCGTACCCTACTACACGGAAAATCACACGCGCGGCTTGCCTCCGGTGATCGCCGATTCTTACAATAACGTGCGAGTAACAGGCTGGTCTCGATGCTCTGAGGTGCGGGTCTAGTGCCGTTAGCACAGCTGTATCAAATGCACACAACCAACATTCATGAGGCAGATACCTGCCGCCGCCACAATTTGAGAGTCCAGTTTCAATGCAGCCACTTCGTGCAGCAGCCTAACGCTTTAGGCCATTTCCAGACGACCCATATTGTCAAATTGTAGACTAATGGGCGAGAGACCCCTGTGGTAGAACCACAACTGCTGGTGGGAGCCACTTGTGTAACAAGATGGTGTATTGGGAAGATGAAAAGGAGCGGCAGCGCCAATGTGACGCCGTGATGTCTATATGGAAGCTAGGAGACCGCGGTACGAGCTGTGGTAGATCATCATTGTTGACTTGTTCTTTCAGGAAGTTGGCAGCACCACAAATGCACACCCAGCCAATATGGATGTAGCAAGCATGGAGCAAGATGCACACCCCGGCACGGAAGCCGCGCACGACTACGCGGAGAAGGCGAAGGCCCGGAAGAGCGGTCCCAGCGTGCTGAGAAAGACCGAAGAGCTGGCGGACGGGGCTAACGTGTTTGCCGCCATGGTGTACTGGGATCCGACACACAAATACCACCGTATCGCGGCGCGATTACCTGAGGGAGAAACCCTGCCAGACCTGAACAGACTTGTACGTATTGGTCTGGACGTTGATGTTGCGAGATCGTTGTGAAAGGATATCGCTAACCACAAGGACAAGGTTTCCGAGGCACTGGCCGGGCGCCTACCACAGCCCAAAGTGAAGCCTAAGAAGAAGAGAGTCACCTCCAGACGACGTACGAACGCGACTGGAGCTAGTCGACGGGCTGGCAAGACCCAACAGATCAAGCGACCACTACGACGCAGCGCGAGAACGCACCCAACAACGGCTTCGGAAACGATCGATAACGATGTGTACACGTTCAGAGGAGACAGCGAGGACGCACCGGACGCAGAGTCTACCAATGGCGGCGGCGGCAGCAGCAGCGATGGCCGTACCTCTGGTAGCAGCGGCAGCCTCTTCGGGAGTAGATCCAGCAGCTACCATGGCTTAAATACTACCCACGAGCAATCTCCTGTTGGCTCAGAGCAGCGAATTTCTGCTAGCCGTCAGCCCGACCCGCGTGACACTGCTACGCAAGGTGGAGGCATCGCTGCTGCTGCCGACTGTGCTCCTCCAGGTTCAATGGAAGCTTCGGCCGTGGAGAGCGGCCCTCAATCATTCGAACAACCCACTGAAACGATGGATCTGCTCGATGAGTCATTCTTCACTAATTTTGGTGAAGACGTGGCCGTCGCGGAAGCAGCAGCAGCAGCACCTCCGCCCGTGGTTATCGCCCACCAAGAGGACGCCAGCACAAGCACGACCGCCCTGCCGCAGCTAGGACGCCAAGACAGTTTCAGACGGGCAGCCGCCCCAAAGCCAGGGTTGTTGGCAAGCGAAACGTGGCGTAGGATGGCACAGAATGCACTGGGAATAGTGAATCTCCTGCTGGCGCCAGAGCCGAGCAGCACGCAAGCGGGGATGGCCATGCCGCCGTTGCAGCACGGCTGGATGCAGCAAAGCCAGGTTTCGATACGCTAGCGCATATCTTAGTTTACAGTAGAAACCAAATGGTGTGAAATAGTTTTGTATTAATATTAATACAGTCACGAAGAAAATGTATTTAAAGAGTGTGTGCTCCTGTTTCCCAGCCGACATGTCCGTGTGGCATACCTTGCCCTCATCGCTCCTACATGCACGCGTAGCTTACAGTCCAGGCTACTACTTCCAGTCCAATACGAACCTACCGAATGACTTACCCGTACTATCATTTATCAACATCGGAGCTAGCGCAACTATACGTATAAGACAAGCGACACGAAGCCTTTCCCCCTACTCATGACCAGCTCTAACCCAATGTCTCCAACGCAAGGGCGCACCTCTAGTGTGTATTCAGATGCATTCGACCTCACCACACTGAACGAGACCATCCTTCACGAGCAACGGGAGCAGCAGGCACACATCATCACCGCGCTAGAATGGGAGATTACCCAGCTCAGATGTGATCTCGCAAAACTACGCCTTGCGGCAGACAACGCCCGAAAGATGCTGCACGAGATGGCCGAATCCGTAACGAGAATCTCACAGATGCTGACGGCGGCACGGCAGCAACGCGAAATCGAGGACAGGAAACGACTGGCCAATTTCGCTGTGATTTGAGACTTAACATGTTGCGAAAGAAGCGCATCTTAATTGACCAAGCCATCTCGAGTCGATTGTTGTCTAACGGCCGGACGAGCAACCGCTGCCTTGCGTGGTGGCTTTGTGCATATGAATATGCACGCAACTACCACGGGGCAGGTCAAACACACAAAAGCTGGACCAGCAACATGAAGAACAGGTTGAGCAGGTATGATCGAATGCTGTTGGAGATTGATCGAGACATTGAGCCATGGTACTCGGCCGCGGCCGGGTGCTGTTCCTGGATGCTCCTCGCCGTCTTTCTCGTGTCTCCGGCAACGTACGCGACAATCCAGAATTCGGCCGCTCTGAGCAATGCTGGGGTGGTGGGGACGTCTGCTGTGCATCTCATGCGCAGCATTCCATTGATTTGTATAGCGGCGGTGACCAGCGTAGTGGCGGCTGCCGGATTGGCTTGGCTGTCATGGCGTTGGCGCGAGAACTATCTCTGGCTGCATCGTGCCATTATTGTGTAAGTGCCGCCTGACACCCGCCTGCCGAGCTGTTTCTAATGCTGAGCAGACCGACCATGATTCATGCGGGGACTGGTCTAGGCTCTGCCTTGCTGAGCGTTTACCGCATGCAGCACGGGCTGTGGTCGGTGGCGTCCAAGATCACTGTAGGGGTTGCGGCAGCCTGGCTCGTGGTTATGATTCCATCTTTTGCTGTATCCGCGTTCGTGGTACTGCCGCGGATGAGGAATAGTCCGTAGGTTACTGTCCTTGTGCTGTCTTCCACCTAAGGGGCACCATTGCCCTCCTTGCTAGCTGCAACATGGCAAGGACCAATGCTAGCGGAAACACATGTAATTTTGTGAACTCGACTGTTGCAAGTTTTGAGCATAGACGAGTTTTATGTATATAGTCATCAGAAGTAGAGAAAACAGCAATCAAGAGATGTTTAGGATGGTGAACTGCTGCGCAATTATTGTTGAAATAGTGAAACCCCTATGCAATCGTATTTAATACTTATTGATGCTTCTACCTAGAACAATGTACCAATCAACCCAGAGCGAAAATGCACTTCTGGCACTCTTCGCCGGCACTGCTCGCCGGCTAACTGCTCTCTTCTCAGGCCTGCTACTTCTACAAAGGCTGGCCAGCAACCGATACGAGTCGGAGCACTGTTCTAGAACTGAAGAATAGATGTATGGTAGCAACTGCCACGCTCGCAAAGACAAGATAAAACACCACGCCTTTCTTCACGCTGCCGTCGCCCACTCCCCGCGCCCTTTCCGCAGTCCAGTAAATAAGAATAACAACAAACGCCGAAATCAGCGAGCTGACCCATGCCAGGATGCCAAACCAGAACCCGATCAGGTGCAGACTTGGTCGTCGATGCCGATACGTCAATACAACGAACGCACAGGCGAGGACAAAAAAGCCGAAGCAAAGCCAGAGTAGTGGCTGCATAAAATTGAAGCCGTAACATTTCTCGTGACCAAAGTCAAAACATGATTTCGTTGTACCCACTGTTACCGCCCGTGGCAAGAGTTGATCAACGAGGTGCTCCGCCGCCGCCGTTGCACTGCTCACGAGGCTGTTGGCTTGATCAGTCACACGTGTGGCCTGTGTAGCCAGGTCGCTGCCTGCTTGGGTCGCCTGGGACACAATGGTCTGCAGTGGATCTGGCACGGACGGAAACCCACGGCGGTTGAGGTGGTGGTTGAACTGCAGGCTACGGTCAGCAACGAAGTCAGCATCAGTCAAGTCGTCGAACGCTTGCCGAAAGAGTAAGTATGCCTTTCGTTTTACTGCCGGCGGTCAAGCCAAAAGACGCGACCGCCAAAGAAAAGACTGTTGGCACGGCGTACTGCCAGATTGTGCTCCAACTTCCGAAATGCTCCATGTTTACTCTCTTCTTCAAGATGGACGGCTTCTGGGAGGAGACAATGCTATATGTTTGCTTTTGAAATGCGAGAATGGACGAATAGGCTATGGTAGTGCTTCGTAACTCGAAAAGTATACTCATTCCACTGCGTGCCGAAGAGGCCTTGCCCAGTTCTGATCCTATTTTCTCGACTTCCGTCCACATGGCCAGTACTAGCGCCTAAAGCCAGGCATTGACACCTTCCGTTACCAACATTTATAGGTAGCCTCGTTCACACACTATATGCTTGTACGCAACCCATTCTCTCTGGTTGATGTGCCATTTTCCTCTTTCACCTGCTAAGAACACTGCACTAAAAAGGCACGAATTGAATACTAATTATGTCCATGCTAGCAGACAACGAGCCATGCAATCCAGCCGCCATTGAGACTGATACAGCGAGAACTAGCGTTTCTAGAATGCAAAGCCGCATTAGCGATCTCGAGCAGCAAATTAAGAGCCAAGAGAAAGCCAACACGGAGCTTCATCATCTACTCTCAGAGGAACACGACAAGCTAGAAGAAGAGTCATTTCAACGAAAAATGCTGGAATTTGACCTCAATCAGCACAAGGAGGCTATTGCGGAAGTGCTGAGCGGACTGCGGCAGCGGGACCAGACAATCCAAGCCCAGAGCGGTCTCTTGCGAGCCTCCTGGTTGGACGGCCAAGCCTTGGCCTCGTCCCAGCGCCAGACGATACAGATGTTGCAGAGAAGACTCGAGGATTTGTCTGCAGATGGGGTTGCTATGGCCCATAATGGAAAGAAAAGAAAATTTTCGGAGTAGGATGTAACTATGCATCATGAAGAACTCCAATCCTATTGTCGGACGGTCATTTAGCAGAACACCTGGCTGGGCTGGCGACAATGCACTATGCATTAACGTTACATGAAGCAAGATTTTTGTACTGTAAAGTACCGCGCGAGACCAAAGCATTTTTAGACCTCCCCTATGGACTCCATCAGCGAGCAGCATTGCCGCCTTCATCCATCGCGAATAATACCTGAGGTAGGTACATTGGGTCGTGCTAAGCAGGGTTCCAGCAACCAGCAGCAGCTAGCAGCTCCCAGCGGCCCTAGCACGGCGCCGAACAGCGCTCTAGCAACCTAGCCCGCTGGCTTACCTGCTGTACCGAGTTTGTCTCTTGTCCTCCCCCATCCTAGCAGCGTCCTTGCTGCGAACTGTGCCGAGCCTGAATTCATCCCTTCTAGTCGGGGTTGATTCGTTTCGGTAAAATGACTCATCCTACTTTTTCCTTCGCTAGCCGGGGTTGATGCTGGACTCTACCAGCCTTAGCTAGCAGTCATGAACCAGCACCCATCAGTTTCCGACTTGCCTTTTCAGACTGCTTTCTGCGAATCCATTTTTGTCGTGTCAGGCCAGAAAGCGAATGTCACCTTGTGCTGCCTAGTTTTCAATGAGAAGCGGCCGGTGCTCTGCTAGGGTCTATTCCTTGTGGGTGGGAGGATGACGCAACAGCCTGAAGGTCACTTTTTGATGCACTGACGCCGGTCATCCCTTTGCGACAGCATTATACACCTATGCGTCGCACATAAGACAATTGAATATCTGTTATTAAAATACCACCGAGGATGGGACTGTTTCGAAAGCCTCGAGCTGCTCGCAAAATTATGTTGCAGAAAATCCTGGCCCACAAGACCCCGTACTGCCTGTCGCAACAGTGACATGATGCTACGAAGGATCTTGCCCGTTGCCACCCTGGTGCACCTAACTATCGCGAGTTCTCTTTCGGGAGTATACGACAACATGACGCCGGGTCATCGCATCATCCGCCGCTATCGTAACTCGACTTCTCCGGCTGTCTCAGAGACAACAACACAAGAGCTCACACAGGAGCTCACACAGGAGCTCACGCTATCTACACCGACGACGATCTCACAGACTCTTGATCATACTTTGATCTCGGAGACGTTGCCTACTTCACTGAGCGTCGTAACCCTGGTGACTATTGAGCCTACGTCCGCGGCCGCTCCCTTGCCAACGCCCCAATTTCCAGGTTCGATCACGTCGGACGCCACCACAACGGAGCTAGCAGCACCCGATTATCCTGTCTCTACTCCCCAAGTACTGGTATCTTCAGGCTTGACCTCGCGAGTCGCAAGCAATCCACCTACGCTCATTGAAAACCCTCTCACCACGCAAACTTCACCTGCGTTGCCTACCTCTGCTCCCCCAACCGCATTCCCCTCCTCAACTTCCTCGCCCGTATTGCCCACGTCTACTTTCTCACCTAAGTTGTCCACCTCTACTTCCCCAACTACAGTGGCCACCTCTACTTCCCTAACCGCATTATTCAGCTCTCATTTCTCATCTGAATTGCCCACGGCTGCTTCCTCGCCTTCGCTGTCCACCGTTTCCTCAGTTGTAAGCCCGACCAGCACGAACAAATCACCACCACCAGACATCCTCACAACCACTGGACACTCAGACACAAGTCAGACTCCCGTATCTGCCTCAAACTCGGCTCTAGGCAGTACGAGCAGACCGCTGTCACCAAGCTTCACGACCACCACTGAAGACACAGAGCAAACCACGCCACACGTGAATGTCTCGGCCGCCCCAGTTTCAACACCGGAAGATATGAGTATACCAGCATCACCGATTGCGACTGCATTGAATGGGAACTCAAAGACGACCCAGCCACTCCCGTCTACATTATTTGCAACCCCAGCTCGTACGAATAGTCTGTCGACGCCAGGTTCCATCACAGCCACAAGCTCGAAACAGCCAGCCAGCCCAGGTACTGTCCGCGATCATACATGCATCTGATTGAACCCTACTAATGCATGATCAGTTCTATCGGACACCGTAACTTCTAGTTCTGCGCCAATTACGGCAAACCAGCAGGCCACTGCATCATCGCGACAATCAGGATCGACGTCACAGTCCTCCTCGGAATCTGTGTCAAAATCCACAGTGTCGAACACGGCAGCACGAACCACAAGTACAAACACTGTCGATAGTTTTGCAAACAAAGCTCATATGATTCAAACAGACAACACGTCAGTCACTGAAATGACGCCGGAGCCCACGCGCAACGCGACGTCAGCTGTGTCTTCCGATGCTGGCATCTCCACCACACGAGAGGATATAAGCCTCAACTATTCTACCACTCTGGACACGTCGAATGAGCCAACTGCTGATTCTTCCTGGACCAGTAGGCTCACCGTCCAAGCAGGGTCTCTAACATCGTCTGGAGCTACACATACCACAGGCGCTTCTAGGACTGGCGCGACACCCAATTCCCCTGGCGACATCTTTGCAAACAGTGGTGGTCGACAGACTGCCAAACAGAAAGTCACGACAGCTGGGGTTGCTATTGGTGCTATTAGCGGTAGCGCGCTATTAGGGGCAGCGATGTTTCTGTTCTCCTCTCGGTACGGGAAAAGGCGGCGCTACCGAAGGACTAGTGAGACGAGCAGCAGCCAGAGCTCCATGGAGATACGATGCGCTGGGTTGTCAGATGAGAGACTAGTGCATAGGCATTACATGTAGCTCTCTCAATTTTCGCTCCTATACCGTGACTTTTGATGCTTATTCCACTTTTTTGACAATCATATCCCCTCATATGCGTCGGGTCACAAGGGCAGAGCAGAGCGTAGCAGGGCATAGCGTAGCAGGGCATAGCGTAAAAGAGCAGAGCACGGAAGAGGGGATTTAGGGTTAGATTAATGTAGCTTTCTTTTCTCGTTTAATTTCTTTGCAACTTATGATAGTATTGTAATTGAGTGCTCTATGTGATCTAGCAATGCATTGCACTGCTGCCCAACTTCGACAACCATCGGGTCGAAAATGCCTCGCGATAAATATCGGAGACGCGCAAACTCGAGACGGTCCCTTCCGAGTTCGCGATTGAT
The DNA here is from genome assembly GCF_028009165.1 of Akanthomyces muscarius. Classification (NCBI taxonomy): domain Eukaryota; kingdom Fungi; phylum Ascomycota; class Sordariomycetes; order Hypocreales; family Cordycipitaceae; genus Akanthomyces; species Akanthomyces muscarius. Next base: position 416,214 of record NC_079243.1, on the reverse strand, counting down.
GCTGACAATCTGGTCGACTGGAAATGTAGTGCACGTAGAAACCGATAGGCTACCTGTCAAAGGTAATGCCGAGTTCCTCGCTGCCGTAGGTTTGCGAGGTTTGCGAGGTTTGCGAGGTTTGCGAGGTTTGCGCCGCCAGCGTCTAGGCCGCAGCCAGCCAGGTATACGAATCTTGAGGCGCCTCAAGCCCATCGTTTTTGGGGTATATAGTGCTGATAATTTATCATGTAAAGTAGCGCCAAGGGCAGCTCCAACGGTCGTCAAATTATCACATCTGGATGGCATAACGTACTATATGAAGGCTGGATCAAGTACGCGCCGAAAGCGAAGCATATTGCTCCTGTCCAACGTCTATATGCTGCTGCTCTGATGGTCATTTTTGAACAGACTTTCCTGTTGCGCTTGTGGATATCAGGCGCGGATCGCTTGTAGAAGCAATTTTTGGACATAGGCGCCTATATCAGGCCACGAGCTGGCACGTTTCTATTCGTTTTTTTTTCTGCTCTCTTCATCAAGTCATGACATCAGCGAAGCAAACCAAGAAGAGCACACGATCGATCACGCAAGGACGAGGCTGTGCCGGAACGCTCTCCCAGTCCCCGGCAGTATCGGCTACGCGCCGCAAGAGTACAAGCCGAAAGACTACTAGGCGTACAACTGCAGGCCGCAAGACATGCCGCAAGACTACAAGCAGCAAAACTGCCAGCCAGCCACTAGGGCTAGTGCGACAAAACGGCAGGATGTGGAGCCTCCGATTGGCGGCTACGGGCAGAAGGTCAGTAAGCGGGATGCATCGACACCGGAACCTTGCTAACATGGCGCAGCGCTCAAAACGTCCTATTAGCAAGTCGATACGAGTAGACTAATATCCGACTTTGGCATATGCACTGAAGGGGTTCGAACACGCAGAACATCTGTATTATATGACAATCTTGAATATATTTTGTGAATCATTGAGCTATTCAGAGACCTGCCAGAAGCTGAATGACCTCTTGTGACAAGACGGACCGACGTATGAGGCATTGCCAAGAGGTGATACGCCAAAACTCACACGATGCTTGTCGGCTTGTCCAACGGTGATCCGCGCGGAACCTGGTAGTAGGACTATCCAACACGGGTCTGACTGAGACTGTAAAACTAAGAGTTTGGCGCTCCGGAGCAGAAGTTGAAAGGAGACCTTGAAGATCGAAGACTCCGGAGGGCTACTAAGACTGAGTTTTGCAGATAGATCGAAAAACGAGTCATGGAGGCGCATAGCAGATCAAACGTTGTTGCGTTTGTCATGCGCATGTCCGTGACACGATCCGGTATTCGGCGATACGGCACCTGGGCTGAGAATCAGGATCGCAAGGGATGACCAGCTATTCTTAGCTCCTCCCATCAACACAGGCATGTTATATAGAACGTGTTGTCTTGTCTCTGCGTAACGAGAGTTAGACGCGGGAACTTGCTACAGCCACTTTTCTTAGGGTTAGCATGCCTCATCACGACAATACGCTGTCCATTGACTGTTTGGGTTGCAGAAGAAGTATAGAGCTTGCCCCGGTAGACGACCCGAAAGATTTCGGTTTTCAGAATTTTGGACAGCGTTGGTATTATTGCGGATGCTGCGCCGAAAGCGTCGCTTGTCCGACTGGCATATCCTTCGCACAGGCTGTGAGGGAACCTAGGTGCGTGCTATTGCAACTTCATCAACGTCTAATGACTGACGGACGGATAGACAACTACCTCTGAAAAGAATACCCAGAATGCAGACTACAACTCGACAGAAAACTGCAAAAGTGTTTGCGGTGATCTGATTCTAACTTTTGCATGGTGGTCGCTGCATCGGCGACGGGCTCAGTATCTATAATGAGGGGCTGCCCTAAGTTTACTCACCACAGCTTCGTACAGATACTTAGATCATGATTTACAATAAAATGGGACACTCTCCTTCTTCAAGTGGTATCTTCTATGATTACGTTTCCCCGTTCTTGACACATTTGTTTGCTCGAAGGATACTCGAGGAGGCCTGCAGATCATCAGCATTGTACTCCATATAGTGATGCATTATTGATAGTATTATTATTAATACCAATGTTAATAGTACAGTATTATTATCAATGTTAAGAATCAATTGAATGCAATACTTTCTGAACGCTATGAGCAGCTGTAGCTGTCCCAGCAGTGCATCGGTTGTAGTTGAGCTGGAGTTGGACTGGCCACATTGCGACGAAACACACCTCTACTTACTACCATAAGTGAGCAAAGAGACAACAGAAAAAAAAAGGAATACAGTACTGCAATGATGGAGAAGCATACAGACGCCATGCTATCGCGAGCGAAATATCGGAACAAGATGCGCCCCGACCGTTGGCCGAATGGGTGACGCTCAAAGTGAATGTTGCCTCGGGACTGCCCCCCAAGGGTGTTTCCGATGTTTTGAAGCACAAGTCCTCGTTCGTCATCATGTACGGCGTTTGATTCCAAGTCGGCGCAACGGCAGTGATCAGCTGTAGCATTTGTGTGCATCCTGGGTATCGCAGATGGCCGCGAACAGGCGAGCACCTGGCTAGACAATGTTGCATAAACTGGTCCTTTCTGTGGTATAAACAATGTGTAACCTCTGCTTTCACGTGTCCTGCTCCAGATCCGCACGGCTTTCGTAGACTCTGCGTCTATAAATAGGCGTAGAGCCAAGTTTCGCACCTCGTCCTCCATCTCAATGCCAAAGCAAAAACTCCAGCATCTTGCTTATCCAGTTGCCGTTGCCCATGATTTCTCATTTGTCCATCCTCCAAGTACCACTTTGCATTGGAACTCTTTAGGTTGCTTCTCTCGCTTTCGCGCAAAGATCTACTCGAAACCATCTAGAGCCATGTCAGAGTTGATGTTGGCCCCGGTGACTAGCCCAAATATTCAAGCGAGACGGGCCATGCAGCGTTTGAACATCCGACGCCAAAAAAGGGGTTCCGTCGTGCAGAACTTCTCGACAGTGGCCTGGGACAAAACACAACGTATGGCAGTCTCTCACAAGGGCACGGCTTCGTCCGACCCGCCAACCTCTCATGACCTGCCTATGTCTCCGCCGGAGCCAAATCCATACACAGAGCTATCCGAAGATGAGCTGTACGAGAAGTTCCAAAACGATGGACCGGTGTTAGCCGATCACAGTGAAAAGACCAAAGCGGCCAAAAAATCAGAGGAGGCCAAATGGATCGCGTAAGATAACCGCCAGACTAGCACTGCGCGCGGCACAACGGAAGACTTAACGGCAGCAGGCTGACTTCTACCACTACAGGTTCTGCCAACGCCGGGCGAAAGACCCCGAGGAACAACTGAAGCGCAGCGATGCAGCACTATTCAAAGTGTACCTGGTCCGGCGGGTGAAGATGTCGCGGATCGAAAAACAGTCATCCATCATGACATACTGGAAAACCTTGAGCATGGTATATGCAGAGAAGGCAAAAGCCTGGATGAGCGATGCAATTCTCTACGATGTTCGCAACGTGAGTCTGGAATATGCGTGAAACGTATTGGTGCTGATGACCGACAGTGGATTCGTACAGACTTGACGCCGAGATTTTGTCTTGATACTTCGCAGAGGGAGAAAGCCGGGCTCTATATCGAGGACTTGGCCATGCTACTCAACCAACTCTGGATCCGCGATGAAGGGACCTTTGAGCATGAGAGATTGCGCGCCCAGCTAGCAGAAAATCTGATTATCGCGGGTGCTACCGCAACGCGACCGGGTGCCCTGATCGGAGCGATGCTTTACGAGCATTGGGAATTCCAGGTCTTCCCACCAATTCAAGGTTCCAAACGAGTACGGCTCGTTTTGGTCGTCAATCTCGAGCATATCAAGCGAGCGGCAGGGGATTCCGAGCCGAAAAAGTTTGCCTTCCGTGAAGACGATATGCTTCTCTACGATCCCCTCATACCGGCCTTGGCGCTCGCGTTCTCTGACGGCGCCTTTTTGAACTGCTTTTCCACACCTGAGGACATCTACAAACTCAAGGTGCCGCCGAATCAGGACCGACTTCGGCTCCTGTGGAAAGAAGAATGGCGAAAACGCCCTATATTTCGCGACACTGTAGCGACAGCCTACGGCTCGTCTATTTCCGAAACCAAAGCTCTGTCTTATGACAGGGAACGGAAGCACTTGATTCGATTAGGCCGTTCTACCGGATTTGAGAAGCAACTACAATGGTACGACCTTCGTCGTGGTTCAGGAAAGAGGATCAACGGTATGTGGGCCCCTGCTCCAGAAAGTGATTGCTCGAAGCGGCGTATATGCTAAGACTGAGGCGTCCCACAGAGGAGCTCACGCCGGAGGAAAGAAACAAGATCATGGGTCATCGCAAAGGCGATTCGAGCACCTACCTGACCTATTATATGTCCAACTTCATAGACAGGGACTGCCAATCCATTTGCTTCGGCAGCACCCCGCAGCAGGATCTCATTCACCTTGCAGCTCGGCTGCAGCGTCACGATGCGGCGCCTACATGCCTGACGGAGGAAGAGCTTGCAGAGATCAACGAAGACGACGATCTCAAGGCGCTTCGGTTGGCCAAAGCCAACGCCGTGCAAGCATGGAAAGATCTGGGCTATCGAAGTAGGGAAGCTGCTGCCGGTACCACCGTGCGACAGGACTACGATCGCTATAGCAGAGAAGCTGAGAACCTGTCCAAGTATCTCAAGGCTATACGCCTTCGGCAGGTCCTGGAAAGGTTTCACACAAATGTCCATGTGGAGGAAATAGACCGCCAGCTGCGGGGCATCAAACCCGCCGACATCATTGCGCCGCCCAGCATAGCGTACGACTTACCCGAGAGAGCTCATGTTGCTAAATCGTATGCAGCGGCCGCAGAAGTGACCGGGGCAGAACAGCTGCATGAGCTGCGTCTCGAGCTTATAGGGGAGGTCAGTCGGCTCTGCGGCCGGCAGGAAAGTCGGGCGATTCGGGAGACTAAGCGCAAGCTGACGAGGGGGACAGGCCAAGCATCGCCGCTCACTGATGCTGGAGGGGAAACGGACGGTGAGAAAAGAAGAGTGCGGCCGCGTCGCCCGAACATGGCAGACCGCACACCGGATCGTGATGAGACGGGGCTAATCTGCGCGTTTTGCCGTTGGCACGGGCATCATGGAAGTGCCGACCGCACGAAGACTTGGCAGATGAGACATTTGGTCAGACACCTGAAAACCATGCATCTAAACAAGTTGAAAATGCCGTTTCTATGCCCGTGGCAAGATTGCGAGGCCATCCTTGGCAGCAGAGAGCACTTTGCCAGCCACTCCCAGGAGCATGGCCAAGATTTGCAGGCGAGCGTTTTCCGTTGATAACACGACCACTTGGCCGGAAGAGCGCCGTACAGTGTCAAGACACTCTTTTCTGTGGAAAACTGCGCATCAGCACTCTGTCGCTGGTGCCACGGCCGCAGCTCGTCGCCACAGAAGGTCGCCCTGTGGAACAAATTATCGCATAGCTATAAGCATTTGTACAATAGTCAAAAATTACTGTCGATCTGCTGCTCTCACTGTGCCAAAGCTCATGTGCCATATGTTGCACCGTAAATCGGGTGTGTGTCGGCGCGTGAACATCGCGGCCATACGGAGGCCGCCATAGGGCACCTCCCGAGCCCCGGCTTCACAGACCCCTTAAGCCAGGCGGCCGTCACCGATTTTCCGACCGAAGAAGTTGTGACGTCAATGTGTCCAAGCGACTGCACTCTGGGAATGGGAAGGGTGTGCCCACTTCCTGCCTAGACCGGTTGTAGACTTATATAAATAGTCGCCCTTCCATGCAAAAATCCAAAAAATGCCCGTTCTTCATCCACTTCTTTACGCAAAGCATCATGGGCGTCTTTTTCCAGCAGCCATTTACTGAAAGGGCCTACGCAGAGGTGAAGGAGAAAGAATCTAGAGCCGCGCAGAAGAAGGCCACGAAACAACTGCCCTCCAAGCAAGACGATGCTCCGACCTTCGCACCCAGCAGACATGCAGTCTTAAAAGAGCCTGTGATAGATACGAACTTTCGTGTCGGTACGGAAGAGCCTACCTCTCAAGCCACAAACGTTGACCTTGCGAGCGATATGTTTTTCGGTGCGGCCTGTTGCGCGCAGAAAACCACGCACAAGCTAACTTACATGCAGGTAACCAGCCGCTGCTAGGCAGACTGTACAAATCCGCCTCGGAACCGCTCGCTGCCATGATCCCGGAACTGCGCCCGTCCTCTGCTAGGCATTCTCAGTTGGGCGCAGCACGCTCCCATACCCAGTCAGAGATACTTTCTGTGGCGAGCGTCAGCGAGGACGCTGTGCACGACACGGAAGGCTCAGCGAGAGATATCTCACCAGAACCACCGAGCGGTATGATGCGTGTCTGCGTACAAGGAAGCTAGGCTAATGTCAGCAGAAGATCTCGGGTCTCAGGCACAGCACGAGGCTATTGCCTCGGAGAATGCACAATACAGTAACCTGGAGCAGGAGTGGGAAGTAGAGGAAATCATTGGCGAAGAGACAAAAGCTGGAAAGCTGTATTACATGGTGAAATGGGTGCCTAGTCTTGTTGTCGAAGATGATATGCGGAATGCAGCGGAGGTAGTTGGTGAATGGCAAAAGATGAAGAAAAAGGTCAAGGTGAGGGCAAAACGAGCTGCTGACAGAAAAGGTGTGATGTGTGCAAAAGGAGCAAAAGGCGCAAAGGGCGCACAGCGCAAGCAAGGCTAGAGACACAAGTTAGAATGATGGCCGCTAGGACAGTGCTGGGTCGCAGGGTGTAGTCTTACGCGTCTTTGTTGAGCATCGTTTGTTGCGCCATGCACGAAGAATATTGATATGCCATTTCGCAATCCCGTTCATGCCCTCATTCATGCCCATTTCCGAGTATCTGCTTCATCAGATCAATCCTGGATGGTCAGAGTGTCTCCCAGCACTTGTTTTCTGAATGCTTTTCTTCAGAGAGATGCGCACAAGTGGACGCCAAATATATCGGACTGATTCATTGGCTATTTGAACACAACTCGATCTCCGAGTTTCTTGCTGATCGACCATGGCTGATATATAGACGAGAATGCACCATGGAAAAGTGATGAACAGCTGCACTGCAACCTAGCCGTGCCTCACTCGTCTCATCATGAGCTTCTGTAAGCATACTGGGTGGTTGAGAGTTTGGAAAAGAGGGAGCCACGCGACCCTGGAGGTATCCGATCGCCCTGGCCGCCTACTTGACGCTGTTTGCCCGGAGGAGCCACTCGGGGTCGCTGTTTTTATTGGCCATCAACGAAAGTATGGTGCCTTTAGCGCCTTGCATCTGCTCAGTCGATCGGCGCGGGCGAGAAAGTCACACGGCGAGATTCACTTGGACGTAGCGCAACTGCGAGATAAGCAGCAGATACTCATCGCGGACGGCGATCTCCCCACACACGGCCAACTCCCTAGAACACGGGGAGTCTACGCCTGCCATGAAGTCAACTCCACGCAGTATGCAGAGACACCTCTTCTGGCAGCCTCGGTCAGCGATAGCCTCTATCACCGAGCACTGTTCCCCTTGACGGATGTTGTCTGCATCTTCACGGAAGACATCGGCGGCAGCGACGTCGCAATCCAGCATCTGTCCGCTTGGAACTGTCAAGGCCCATCATCAAAAGCGGCCCGTTCTCTAGCCGTCATTCTGGTCGTGGACCGAGGAAGCGAAGCCAACGTACGAGCGAAGCTACATGCGGAGAAATTGCAGCGACCACATGGCTGGTTCCGTGTGACTCGCGTGGTGGGCATCGACCGCGAGGCACACCAACGCAGCAGTAGACGACAGGCCAAGTCTTACCAAGCACTATCAAGGGAGATATCCCAACTGCTTCACGCCAGCACGAGAGAACGGCGCCGCCAAAGCCTGTTGTTTTCCGCTCGGCACGTACTCGAGTTTTTGCGTCTCACTGCCGCCGGCGCAGCACAAGCAGACTGGACACCTCTGGATTTGGTGAAGGCGTCAAGGTTGTCCAATAAAGTGGAAGAGAACATGGAATCCCATATATTCAACCTGGTTTCGCTTTTCCCGCACCATGATGATGTGGTGGATGTCGCTGCGCCGCTCATAGCATCCAGCTTCCTGCTCAATCATTATGTACCAGGCATGCACGGTATGTGCAGATCGAAGCTTACAGCGAAGATATCATCAAAACTAATCAACGGTTTAGAATTCGACCCTACGGCTGTGTTCGACTCTCTTTATCAGGAGTCCTGCGACAACGTCGCCAGGGCAATTGCGGCGCACCGCAACGAGGCTGGTCTTCCTGTCATGACCCACGACTTTCCGTCGCTCATCGTCAAACACCTTTGTGTACTGTATGACCATCTCGAACATCACGGCGGACCAAAGAGCCTCCATAGGCTGCAACTGGCACATGCTCAAAGAAGGAGCTGCCTACCCTCGTCGGAAGATACCTGCTTCGCCTGCCTCCAGCGACGACCGCAGCACTGCTTGCCTTGCGGCCACTGGCTGTGCCACATATGTGTTCGAACCTTTTATGATGCCGATCTGGACGACCCGTGGCTGTACAACGTCGACTGCTGCGTCATTTGTGGGATGGGAACAGATGAGCGCCGCATCCGCATCAAGCCGGACACCGCCGACGTGCGCATACTAAGCATTGACGGTGGTGGGATTCGAGGCAGGGGGCCGCTGGAATCTCTTCGCGTCTTGGAAGAGATGATTGATCTGCCAGTCTCCGTACCGCGGCATTTCGACGTTGTCTTTGGCACTAGCTCTGGTAGGCACTTCCCCGGCAATCTGCAGTCTAGCGTGCTAACCAAATCAGGGGCCATGACGGCATGTGCCCTTTGCCTCAATGGATGGGAGGTAGACCGCTGCATTGAATATTTCGAGCTGTCATCGCGTCTGGCATTTGACGCCAACCATCTTTTCCGGGTCGTTGCTCCCCTGGTAGGCAATGTGCCTATCCTGTCCCCGTTGCTGCAATTCCTCAGCTCTCTGCTGGTAGACAGCAAGTACTCAGCCGAGGGACTCGAGTCCATCCAAAAAGACGCGTACGGCGAGAGTAGAAGCATTGTGGACTCCAACGCCGCGAGTGAGATGGGCATCGCGCTCGGTGTGACTTTGACGACAACGGACGATGCAAGCACCTGCATTGCGACGAACTACAACGGTGTTGGTTGTCGTAACGATGCAACTGGTACGTTTTGTTGGGTTACGACAAAACTCAGTGATTGACACGGGCAGAAGCAGACTATACCACGTTGATATTCAGTAATGGGGCGCGCAACGTACCCCTGTGGGAAATGTGAGTACATTTTGCGGGAAGGATACGACACCGTGGTGAATACTGATAGACGCTAGATTGCGATGCTGTACGGCTGCGCCTTAGTAAGTACGCGGGAACTTCGCAGAAACGACGCTGGCTAACCTGCTGCCGTCAGCTATTTCACACCTCATCACATTGCTGGAACAGGGACGTTCCAAGATGGCGGGCTGGCCTTCAACAATCCGGCAGCGATCGCGCTGAACGAAGCCGCATCCCTGTTTCCCCCGCTAACGGAACCGAGTATCGTCGTGTCTCTGGGCACCGGCTCCATAGGTGAAAAGCGCAACAGCGCGTCGCTTTGGGACAGTCTGTTCCCAGCACGGCTGTTTCGAGCCTTCTGGAGGCAAAGTGACTCCGCGGCTGCATGGGACAAGCTTTTACGTCATCAGAAGCTAGACAAAAGAGGAGACCTTTTCCGCTTTGATATTCGCTTCGGGGACGACCAGCCAGCCCTGGATGATGTGGGGAGCATGCAGGAGGTGGCGGAGATGGCACGCGAAATCGCCCTAGCCTCGACGGAAATGAGACGTCTCGCCAAGTGCTTTCGTGCGAACCTGTTTTTCCTGGAGCTAGACTCAGGATTTCCCCTGATCATGCGTAATGGCACATATTATTGCACAGGCATGCTGAAGTGCCGGTTACGAGCGGGTTCTGAGGAGCTGCGTGTTTTTCTCACCCAGCTGCTCAATTCATCCGCTGTCTTCAAGTGCCAAGGACAACAAGCTCCCATCGTGGCGAGAGGTAGAGATGGCATCTTCGATGCGACCCATTTTGAGAAGGAGGTTGCGCTCGAGGTGCCTAGCCTTCAGCAAATGTTTGCAATCACGGTAGAGGAGGATTCCACGTCGTCCAACATCAGCGGGTCTCCATTCACGTTGGCCCGACTGAAGAAGCAGCAGCATCTCTATGCACCGTTCGGGACTGCATACCATCGTCAACGCTACGCTGCGTGCAACGAGGATGGCGGAGAGTCTTGTGGATGAAAAGAATGTCAGGCTACTTCAAGTTTTGTGCTCCGATAGAAATGTATAAGTACTGTCGTTGGAGCTGAAATGACATCCTTTTTCATTAATTTGGAGTCATGGAAATAAATCCTTTCCATATCTCGGCACTTATTCATGTATAATCAGACCTAGCCCGTTCTTTAAAAAAAAAAAAAATCTTCTAAAAATAAAGCCTGCCAGCCCACTCAAGGCACCTACTGCTTAGCGTGATGGCCTGTAAAAACCTGCTACTAGCCGCTCGTCTTTAGCTGCCGCAGCGCACGCTAAATACAAGGTAGAGTGGGAACTGAAGCTCTTTTCGCATCAAACACCAGCAAGATGGTAACATAGGTAACGATCTCCGAGCTTCTCAAGTACAAGCGCGGTGTGCGCATGTGTCGACCCACGATGGTAATTGATCTGGTTAGGTGATAATGCTGGCAAGGAAAGTGGACGCATGCAGGCATGAAGCCGATCCCACTATAGCTAGCTTCTTCAGTAAACTTCACAGCCAAAGCTAACTATGGCGCTCGCGTTGCCGCCATGCTCATTCCGCTATGCGGATAACTACATCGAATGATATTTGCTTATATTAATCATACTGGTAAAATATGTAGCGTCTAGTGATTTAACGAAGTTGCCTTCCGAAAGCTCAAAATTGTTTCGTTACGAAATTCGACGACCGTGATATGGCGCCTCCGTGCATGCACCACAAGAATGGGGTGGGCTAGAATATATTTGTCTCCCAGCCAACCATCTAACGTAGCTTGTTTGTGACTTCGCAGTGTCGGGAATGAAGTACCACGCACAACGTGCATGAAAAGTCTATCTTGCTAAGCGTGGTAGAGGTACTCTAGCCCTCGGCTTCACGCTCACGAATGCGTCATACATGCTGTCGGACAAAGGCTCATGCTGCTTCAAATGATAGATGTCTATCATCAGACTCTCGCACGGGAGAGAACTATGGATGATGGCGCGGCACAGGTCCCTCGCAGCGTGGAGATACTGCTGAAGATGGTCATCACGATCATTCAGTCTCCGCTCTAGTTCTTGGATGTGCCGCGCCCGGCCGGTTCTCCCGGTCACCGCCCGAGGAAATGCCAGCAGCAAAACATACTTGTCTTCCTCCCACTCACTACGGAGCTCGCAGACGTCCTTCCAAAACTTGCAGCGCGCCTGTACGATGCGCATGTCTCGAACGTCGATCGGATGCTGCATCGCCTCTTTGACGTCGTTGTCTGTCCGATGGCGCGTCATCTCCTCATAGAAGAGAATGGCGTTAAGCCGGTCGTGAAATGCGCTCGTAGATGAGATGTTCTGCACCAGCAACCATAGAATGTCCAAGGGTGTGCCCGCTGACCGAACCACGGCCCGCGTAGCGAGGGACGCCTCGTTGAGGTTGGCGAGAATTGTTCTGGCATCGGCCACTTTACAGCCACTCTCCTGCCGCACTCGTTTGCATGCAGGCTGTGCCAGAGAAGCGGTAGCTGGTGGGGGGCTGAGGTCGGAGTCGAATGGCGATGGAGCGAGCATGTTCTCCGGCTCGGCATCCGGCGAAGCAGGAGACTGCCTGTCGATTCCATTCATCGCGTCCTCAAAGAACAGAGACTGCTCTTCCACCTCCTGGGAGAGCAAGCTCTCCGCAGTATGTCTGGATGGGTCTATTTTGCCGCAGAGAAGCTCGAGCACGACTCGTGCACGAAACGCCGATGCCAGGTTGACTGCAGTCTCTTGAGGGAGATGTGGACCACCACGTTGGATACATCTAATACCCATCAGCATGAAGATGCCAGAGTCTCCATTTCTCTCATGTTTGGGCCCGGTCCAATGATTCGTCACCACGCGCTTGTCGGGCGACGAAAGCGATGGGATAGGCTGGTCGCATCTGCTGTCATACCAGTGAATGCAATCGGGATACGCCACAGCGAAAGCCCACGCGCTGCCCTCCACGAATGGTATTATAGCAGGGCGGACGGAGCCTTCGGAGGACAGCGTGATGTGATTCCGAAGTGGCCGAATTGGTAAGATTTCAACTGGGCTGTCGAGTTGCCGTAGAAGATCGAGGTAGCTCTGCACGGCATGTCGAGGGGGCGCTTGCTGCTGTGCTACGTGCCACGCCGCTTCCGATAAGCCTTCGGATGTTGGCACGGTATCGGCAAATCTGGAAGCATACTCCAAGAACTTGTCTTCTGTGCGCAAGAATGAATTAACTTCGTCCTCGGCCGTTGCTGTTGAGCCCAACCCCGACGGTGGCATGGGGGATATGGCAGGGTACCTTCGTTGAACGGCCTTTAGCGCAGAAATTGCTTGGTAGATAGATTTTCTGGAGTAGGCTCCCAACGAGATTTGTTTCAGTAGTTGGTCTTCAGTGTCCATCGGAAAGCAGTGCACTGTTTCCATGGCCTCACACGCCTCGTTGTCTTTATATGAAGCACCAGGCCGACCTGGCGATGTACTGCGACTGGAAGAGACCATTTTGACCTTCGCAGCCACCGCGACCAGCACATTTCGCAAGCAATAGCATACAACAGGTTCAATGGAAACAGTTGAAAGAAGCTTTGCTCCGATGAAGATGGCGTGCTTATAGGCGGCAACTTGATGACCCCCTCTACTTAAAGAGAGAAATTTCTGCTCCGTAGACCGTACACTGTTCGCTGCTCGCTGACTTCTCTGCTTCTATGCAGTTGGCCCGTACCGATATCATAGATCTAGATCATGAAGCTGCAACTTACCGCCTTGTACCTCATTTCGCATGTCGTGCTTGCTAGCCCAGGCGCGCGCGTCGTGAACCAATGCCCATTCACAGTTTATGTCCAGTCTGTGCAACAAGAGCCATCAGAGATTTACGAAGTATCTCCAGGTGGATCATACTCCGAGGCCTACAAGACAGTTATAGACGGGACTGGCGTATCAATCAAGATAGCAACGGCCACGCTCGGCGCATCGCTGGCTGATCCCCTCACACAATTCGAATATGCGTTTGTCCCCTGGCAGAACCCGGACCTGTTTTACGACGTTTCGTCTATCAATGATCAAGCACCTCGCCAGTTCTGTCAGTACGGGCTACGTGTACAACCTAGTTCCGCCGAGTGCGCTTCCATTGTTTGCCCAGCGGATTGTGGGAATTTCTGCTCACAGGTCTACAATGAACCCAATGACGATTTCGCCACCAAGGGATGCCGTGCCTCGGGTGATACTATACTCACCCTATGCGGCTAGCAGGCGCTGGCTGGCTTGAAAGCCCAAGGGCCCGTTCGTTTCTTGCATCTGTGTTTTGCCACGGAGCGTCTACTTCGCTGCAGAGCTAGCCGCCCTCGCGCACCCGCACGAAGCCACAGCATCATCTGATGCCCAGGGTGTCTTGTGTACAGCGAGGTCGTGTTAAGGCTCCGTGAATATTGAAGGCAGTGTCCAGCATACACCATTTTTCAAGGTCGCTATTTAAATAGACTAGAAATAACTATATTTAGTCCTTCTCAAGGTTATATTCTGCAGCTACCAGAAACACGGCAGCGATGTGTGGTAAAGACGGCTCACAGCGCGGCTCCATTGGGCGGTCGATTTGCAGGCCACGGCATTATGGCAATCCAAAAGCAGCAATCCCGAAAAACAAAAACAACGTCAAAAGTCAAAACCTAGTGCCGCAACCTTCAGTCTCGCACCAGTCTAGTGCGTGGCCTTGACATGCCAGAAAGGCAGCTTTGCCAGCGCCGCAGGCCGCCAGCATGCAACTGCGTTAGGCCAGCTCTGGTACTAGAACACCAGGCGCAAAGCAGTCAGTGAGCGCGTCACTGCTCCAATCCAACAGTGAGGCGTCAACCCCCGGCACGGCACCGAGTGGCGCCGTCAACTCAGGCCTTTCGGTGGCCTGTATCCAACTCTCCACCTGCAATTGCATTGTCTCCTCGAAGCTAGCCTCGCCGCCTCTCATCCTATCGCGAGCCGCAGGCATTGGGGGTTGCCAGTAGGACCTGAAGCTGACCCACTTGATGTCGTACAGGGCAGGCCATTCGCCTAGAGAGCGCCCGACGACAAAACGAGGACCGAAGTGTAAAAAGAGCTGCTGAACAATGGAGGCTATATCGCGAAGTACCATTTGCGTTGCCAGATCGCTACCGTCTGGGGTTCCGCTGCCTGTGATATCGAGGGCAACTAACTCGGCGTGGGTGAGCCGAAATAAATGATGTAGCTCCGTGACCAGGTTCCGTTTGCTCGTGTATAGCTCCTGAAAGCTGTAGCGAACAATGACCCGTCTGACTAGCTTGTCGATCGGCAATCCGTGTCTTGGGGACAAAAATTCCTGGAGAGCATCCCACCAAACAAGAAAGGTGTTTTTGCCGTAAAAAATAGCTTCTGCTTGGTTCGCCAGCTCATCTCCCATGATGGACCTATCTAACAATGGTAGAGAGGAGACGATATCGGGGTTGAATGTTCCAATTTCTAAGAGCGGGTGGACGACAATGTGGCATCCATCGACAAGACGCTGGTTCAAAGTAGCAATGCGTTCTTCATCAGTTAAGGCGTGCAACCGATCCATGGCTGCTGAGATATCGATGCTGCGAAAGCAAGCTAACAACAAAGGTAGGCGGCGACGACTGCTCCAAGGAAAGTGGGAAAGAAGTAGATAGTGGAAGGCTACTGCTCCAGAGCCGTTTGAAAGACATGTAGAAGATGGTATGTACCTACATATAATATGGTATGAATACCATTGCCCTTATGCTGCGCGTCAAAGTTTTATTCGTTCCGTAACAAGGCGACATTTGCTGGCTTGTGTTCCGTTGATCTGCGACACATGAAGCATGCTAGCACTGCTAGCAGTGCGAACTACCTGGACGTGGAGCTGGACGGCCGACGTAGAGTGGGCGACTCAGAGGGCAGGCCTATTCCTGCTGGTGGTGGTGGTGTGGAACAGGCTGCAGCCCAGGTTCGCCCCCAAAAGGATTTTGCACTGCCAAATCTGGCTTTCCACTTCCTGCGGTGGCCACTAATGCATGCGACAGACAGCGAGGATTCAGTGCCTGAAAGCGGGCGTTGTCCAGCAGTGGACAACGGGACAGACATTATACTAACGCTATCGTGGCGTGGCAGCATCCACTGTAGTCGTGCCATTAGGCTGTCACATTGCTACTGCACAGGCTTCACTAACGAGTGCGAAATCCATGCACATAACCCAACCACTGACGCAGGCCAGTATATAGATGCAACGACCAACTCTTTTTTTCTTCATTGTCTCATACCAGAATACACGGCCCGTCATGCAAGCGCGACAGAGTAACGGCCTCCAATCTCGGCGCAACCAACTGCAGCAGCGCGGGGCACAAAACTTTTGGCTCAGATCAGCGAAACCTGCGCCAGGGAACGCACCACGGTATGGCCCTCCCCATACACAATTGTATCAGGCGAGCGGCGCTGCACCAGGTGCTGCTGCACTTCAAGAGGGTGCTCGCCCCACGGGTTTTCAAGATGGCCATGGAGCCGGGACGGGTTTCTTACCGTAGGTGGATTTCACTCTCCTGTCATCCTTTTCCGCGTTTAATATCTCTCAGTATGGCAGATACCATGATGAGCGCCGCTCCACCGTCTGATGCTTCGTACGTCTCCTAGACCCGTCATGCCTCCACGCTCCAACTTACAGATGCAGACCGGAAAACGTGATGAGCACGCTGAACCAGTAAGGCAGAATGGGATACGATGGGAATCCCGTACCAAGACATGCACTAACGCGCAACTCTTCCAAGACTAAAAAGCATGATGGAGAGGATGCGGCAGGAGAAGGGCCCGGAGGAAGACCAGCCATTCTCCTACCTGCCTTCTGCAAGCCAAGGTGGTGACTCCGCAGCCGTCGAGTATGACAATCCCAGCCAGGAGATGGACTATTTCCGGAAAGAGTTGGAGAACTGTAAGAAAGAGGTGGCCGCCACCCAGCAGGAGCTGGGAAGCGTCAAGAGAGCCATGAAACAGCTCGAAGAAGCCAACAATAACTTGAAGAAAAAGTACGTGATCATGCACAGGCGCAGTGTAGTCGCTAACCTCAAGTCCAGAACTACCGAGAGTTTGGAAAGTCTCCGAGACCAGCTGTCACTCCTTTTGAATGCATGCCCGCTCCCCGAGGACGACCCTTTTGCATACCCGCCGCTTCCCAGCTCATGACGGCCCTCGCTGCGTCTGCCAGCTGCGTGAGGAAAAAAGGTTAGAGCAGATTTTAAGAACTAAGATACAAAATGATATGTTATGCTTTTGGCGCCTCTCAAACTCATGAATGTGATACATTGTGTAACTAATTGTCTCCGAGGGCAGAGTACACTCTGTCTCTGTGTTGACATTTCTTCTAATAGAGACTCTTGTAAGGCATTCAGCCTTTTTATGAAACCCATAGATTGGAAGCTCTCCTAGTTGAAGGCTCTTCATGCCCCTGTTGCTGAGGCTGCCGATGATAGGTACCCGATACAGCCCGTATACTCTCCTAGTTGAAGGCTCTTCATGCCCCTGTTGCTGAGGCTGCCGATGATAGGTACCCGATACAACCCGTATAATTGACCACCAATAGCACACCTGAGAGTTCATGGACGATGTTCTTCAATGAAGAGTCTGAGCTAGCTGTCATGAAAATGCAGATTTGGCGAAAGCGATGGCAGTCAAAACTGCGCCACTGACACCGTATATTGATTGGGAGAAACTACCATAGTATAGTATTTGGAAGTAGACGGTGTTCCGTCCGCCAAAACGCATGTAAAAACTGCGGCCTAGTTCTGTAATTTCTATGGCAAGACATAGACCAATAATCACAAGTACGACCGCGAGGCCGAAATGTGTCCATTTGTACATTGTCAGAGGCTTTCCAGCAGCAAAGAGGGAGACGATGCCGACTGCCGCATGCAGGGCGGCGCCACCACCTGCAGTGAGTGAATATGCAAACAGATATGGAAAGCAGGTCGGCCCATTGATGCTACAGTCTGTTTCAGAGTTGTGCGGCGCGGACTTTTTAGACACGGAGACGAGCGTGTATGCGTTGAAAGAGTTCAGCGCAACCAGCACAGCGTCGAGGGCAACAAAGAAGACCAGTGCAAGAGAGGTAGATGTTTGCGTTGATGTGGATTGGGCCATGTACTGTTCAAGAGTTCAACAAAACTAATAAGGCTGATAAGCTTTTGGTCCTCGATAATTTTCGGTGTGATGCTGTCGGCAAAAGATCTTCCAAGGTTCTTTGATCTCTGTTGTTCTAGACCTGCGCGTTTTGCTGGCGGCGCCGGCTTGGACGTAGGTATGTATAGTCTGCTCCACCCTCCTGGATAGCTTCTGGAATGACAACTGGTAGCTTCTGAGTCTGGACACCTGCCAAGCAGCACTCGACCGATAGGGCACTTCGAGCCGCGGAAAAGGGATGTCGGCTCTAATCAGACCACACGTGCGACGCGACCAACGGCCAGGGACAAATTCCGAGGCAAAGTTTCTGCCCGAGTAGACTGCCGATGGAGAAAGGTGGCGGTGGAGTATTGAATCCACATGGGGTAGAGTTTCGCAACAGAGAGTCAACAGCCATGTATTTATACACAGGCAAAGGTTGAGGTCCAAACCCAAGATTATCGCGATTAACACAGCGTCATTTGCTCCTTGCTAAAGTACCGATAGTTGCCGGCCCAAGAGGCAACACGTTCTGAAATTACAACCACGAGCCAGTGCGGGAGGCCAATGTAGGGTAGTCCAAACCAGTCTACAACAGGTGTCAGATGTCCATTTATCATATATTTCAGTGGGTCGTCCGGGCGAACTGCCACCAAATCGCCATACGTTAGCGCTCAAGATCACCTGGAGGCGCTGTAGAAGCTGCTGAAGTAGTGGACACGGATCTGAAAGGTCCAAGCAAATAGGGCTGCTTGGCAACTAACTACGCCAGGCAGCTGCCAATCCCGCCAGTGGTGCAGGAATAGATTTAAGGCTCCTAGCGATGGAAAAAAGAAGGGAAAAGAAAACAATTAAAATGGACTTTAAGATCCGCTGACAACAAGCGCAGAGGGCAACGCTTCGCGTCTACTAAAGTGTCTCGTGGCTCATGCGTCGCGTCGTCACATTAGACTCCTGCAAATCCCGAACCAAGAGGAGTCGCCGCTGACTTGTCCGTGGACCTGTATGAATAGCCCAGAGACGACGAAGTGCATGCGAAAGGTTGCCAAAGCTATACTATAATTAGAGGCTAGAAAGATATAGTAAACCGAGCTTAATTCGCAGCTGCGACCTCTGGGAATAAGAATTTCGTGGAATCCGAGAGCACAGCACGCCGGGATCCGTCACTGCGACCCCGGACCACATGCCTCCACCTCGCATTAAAGAACGAAGTTGCAAGTTGTGGAATGATGTCTATTTATACTACTATGTGCTAGATGCTACTGAGTAAATGCAAATGCCACAATCAAAGCAAAATACCAGGGATGTAACAACCGGACACCACTACTCACGAAACTCGAGGTCGAAACAGGCAGAGTAGGTGAGGATGGCAGGCTGTGACCGGAAGTACCGCTGAATAGGCCGTGGCTGCCTATTCCAGTGTGATTCAGGTTTCCGAACGAATGAGATGCTAGCGTAGCCAACGTGGAGATGTTCTCCTGGCTGAAATATGTGGTGGTTTCGGTAGGTTCGGGTAATTTGTCGCTTGTATCATTCTTCTCCAACAATTTGAAAACAGTAGCCGTGGCCCAATGGGTACTTGTCATGACTGCGTCCGAAGTGGTGGATGGCGTTTCACTGGAAGGGGATGTAGCGTGGGGCCACTGCGATCGCTCAGGCTCACTGCTTTCAATCGACGTTGTGGTTGAGGTATCAGTGTTGGAGACGATTGTGTAGGCCGTTCTATGAATGTGAGAAGTCTGCATAGTTTTCGCGAGTTAAAGAGTGCATTTACCTTGCGCTGCCGATCCAGGTTCCAGATATGGGACAAATCGTGATAGTCCTAGTGACCTTGGCGGTTACAACGTTTTCATCTTCAGTAGTGGCGAGAGTAAATGGGAGAGTGCAGAGAGCCGTGTAGAGAGAAATTGACACAACACGCATGTTGTGTCGATTTCGCCAAAACTCCTCCCCGAAATAAGTGGGAGTGGTACCTTCCGAGAGTCTTTTAAATACTACTCGGAGTCGCGGCGGAACAAATGTAATGCTCGGCTTAAAGTGGTCTACGTCCAATTGCAGCTCGTCCGAAATGGCCATTGTTGCCCCGACACCGTGAATTGACAACTCTTGGACACCTAAAACGGTCTAATTTCAGTCGAACAACTACATGCCTGGAGAAAAGCTTTCAAAGAGATGGTTAGGAGGCTAACCAACTTTTTGAGTCAGTGGCCGCCAATGGCAATTACATGCATAGTATACGTCTGCTCATGTCAATCTAAAATCGTAGTATTTTCTATTCTACATTATTATCGACAGCCGCAGGCTACACATCTAAACTTCTTGATACCGGTATTCGTTTTCATAATTCGAGACTACTGTGGTATATATATATGTGCTGACGATCTAATCATGAACTTTACCGAGATTGACACCCTAGCCGGCATGGCTACGGAAAAGATTCGACGTGAAGCTTCGCAGACGCATCATTGCCTTCGCTACTTAATTGGGCATTTCCTACTTTTGCAAACGCTGCGGAAAGAACGAGCGAACATGGAGCGAGATCAACAGCACTGGTTTGCCCGCTCCGTGCGCGAAGCCTCCCACGAAGTCAATCCGAAATGACTCCATGCCAGCCGCCGGGGCTCGAAACAGTCACAGGGCAGCAGGATCCTACATGGAAATCCAATACCTATGCACATGTCGTCTTTTATGTGTGTGATGTAAAGCCTCTCCCAAAAGACTAGCTGCGGCATTCGGGTGGAATGGTGGACAGTCAGAGGTGGCTGACTCGAGCTACTCAGCTGGTAGACCCAAGACTGATGAACCATGACTGGTCCCCTGCGGATGTAATCTGCGTACCACTATGGCTTTTTATTCCTTTTTTTTCTTTGCGACAATATGGGGTGCGGCCTGCAGCAGGCGTTTGCTGGCCTTCCGCGACTTGATCTTGTCGAATGCATTCATTCGGTCTTTCTTCACAACTCGATATTTGTAATATAGCTTAGAAGATAATTCGAGCTCGGTGTATACTCACCAGCAACGCCAGTGCCTTCAAAATTGCACCACAGCTATCGAATACTGTTCACATAACCGCCAAGGGCACAATTGTGTGAAATTCGCCACCCAAACCCAGGACTGCACCACGAAGCAGAAAACCTACCCAACGCTCCGAGTGAATCACCCACCACGCGCTCTCGTGTTGTGCGTAGAAAGGATGTCTGCTGGCAGCCACACCTCGAGCCGCCTGCATGTTCTTCCAGCGCAACACAAAAAGCAAAAAAAAAAAAAAAAGGCAAAGCAGGATTTACTTCTTGCCGACTTCCCTCGCAATTCTTTCTAGGTAGCGGTCCTGGATCGATTTCCCATTGCTTAGCAGGCTACGTCGTTTCTCGCTTGTTTACTTGTGTACTTGTTCATTTGTTCTGTTTTGCCCATGCCCTGCTGGCGTCTTTTTGCGCTGGTTCTTGGTGTTGTGTCGTATCCGAAAATAGTAATGTGGCCCATGTTACGGCTAGAAGTCGTGTTGTGGCCAGAAGTCGTGCTGTGGCCAAAAGTGATGTTCCTACCCTAGAAGCTGGGGCATTTCTTTGGCTGGGCCTCAAGCAGGCGTTTTACCGCCGGCGGTGCACCTATTTACGCACAGCAGGGCTTTTGGCCACGACACGACTTTTGGCCACGACACGACTTTCGGCCACGACACGACTTTCGGCCGCAACGTTGCGCAACCAAAGATTTGCCATGATGTTGCGGCAACTGCCCCTACACCCGTCAAGAATAGGCTGGTACTCGAAGGCTACGGTACCTATTGAAAGGCTGATTATTTAATATTATACTTGTGCGAGGATGCATGCGCCTCCTCAGCATAGCACCTACACCAGGGAAACTTCACTGGATTTTAATGAATATGAATCTCTCAACGACTGTCAGTCGCAATTCAGAACGAACGGCCTGAATCAAATACTAATCTACGAGATAGTTCAGCATATATGACGATCAATTCTTCCGCAATATGGACGATTTTGTCGACTATTTTCTAGCTGAGAGCAAAAGAAAGGACAAGGTCCCTGCGAAGTCATCGAAGAGACATCAGTGTCGACGTGTTCGGTTTCAGATACCGCCCGCCTATCTACCTGACGGCGCTGTTCAAAAGAATACCGTGCACGGTGGCAAGCGAGTTTCTCCTACAGAGCAGTGAAAATACACAATTCGTGGATACAAAAATACAGTGCAAGTGTGATGTGTTGTTTGATGTAGGCAGCGAACTGCCCTGCTAAATATGACTATTCTGTATGCTTACGAACCCAAGTGCAAAGATCGGGACTGATTCTTAACCGCTTATCGTCTCTCGGAAGACCACGACCTTGCTGTCATCACAGGTTTGTCAGCACTTCGAGCTGCTGAATTATAGTAGCATAAAACACGTATGTGGGCCACCGTTTTTGCCGCAAAGATCATTCTATTTCAACAAACATGAGAGGTCTATACACAAACATGTATCTAAGTAAATCACTACATCCATGCCTAAACTTTGCAAACCTCATACGAGCCCAGCCACGGCAGCATCGACTAGCGGCTAGTGGGTAGTGTCTCCGTGACCCCCAGCCTCTTCTGCGTTGTTTGTACGCTGAGATGACTGCGCCTTTTCGGAGCCTTTTTCATCACCCGACTGCTTCTCATTCTTGCTGTTCAATAGAGGCAGCCCAGGCGTAGGAGAGCGGTCCCTTCCCGGCCGCTGCTGCGATTCCCACTCCTTGAATCGTTTCTCGCCTCGACACGCGGCAGTGACAATCACAAAGTCACAGAGCGAAACGGTCTCCCCCTTTTCCAAGATGACAGCCTCACCCAGTTTCAGCTCCTCCTCACATAGAACTGTGGCACCTCCATTGCCTCGTTCATCTTCCCAGCACCTCCACACTGCGTCACGCTTTTCCCATTTCGTCACTTCCTTCCCCGCATTCTCATCCTTTCCTTCCCATTTCACCATGATGCGCATCGAAGGACGTGCTGTTTTGTTCCCTTGCTTCCAGTTGCGGGGCGCGAGTGACGAGTAGTGGTCGACTCCTTTCAGAGACTGCCAGGCAACACCCTGGATTGCTAACATGTCACCACACTGGTAAACCTTTCTGCCATTGCGCCGCTTTTTGTCTCCAAACGAAGTATCGTCGAGACTGTCCGTGTTGATCTCGTCGTTACGTCGCTTGAATCTGAATCTTGCGGCGTTAGGTGGCCCATGTCTTTCGACATCGAAAGCACGGCCATACGAGAGCCTTGCCCAGCCTACGTTTTCAGACGCGCCGTCGTGGAAGATCTCACGCATGGGATTTGCTCGTACCAGGTCCAATTCATCTTCAACGTCAGTTGAAGGCGTGGCCAAGCCATGTTGGAAGCCTACTTTTGGCGGGGGAGACTTCTCGTGGTTGTCACTGGGCGGCTTTGAGTCCTTCTCCTTGCTGGACGACGGCTTTTGGTCTGACGGCGAGCCTCCGTCATCCTTCGACGAATGAACCTGGCCCCCACCGGTCGTCGAAACGAACATACCGCTCTCTTCGGGCTCTTTTTTCACGGGTTGCTCTCCTTTGGACTCCTCCTCATCCTCCTCCATGGCCTCCGGCTTCTCCAAGGGTTGGTGAACATTCAACTGATTTTGCATTTCTGCTTTCTTGCCGTCATCTGCCTTTTCGTACGCATCTGCTGCAGCAGTAAGGGTTTTCTCCAAATTTTTGGATGTCTTGCTAGAATCCTTTTTCTTCGAAATACTGTTATCCTGCTGCTTGGTCTTCTGGTCTTTGATGTTCGTCGGCTGATTGCCTGCTGTCTGGCTTCTCGTTTGAGCCATGATGATTGCTGACCAGCATCTTTTGTCATGGATCAATACCGCAATTTATAGTAACGGTGAGTCTGCTACTTAAAAGAAGACAATCGTTTTCGGCCGCTTTCTTAGCATTTCACAGGGGCATTTTTGTCCACAAGCAGTAAACCATCGTGGATAAAAGAACGCTTGATGTTCACAGTACAGTAGCAAAATCTTCAATATACGCATGCTGCGTTTCAACGTCAGCAAATTGATTCTAGATGATAAGGCAGAAAGCACCAAGCACCCGTGAGACCTTCTCGCATAATTGGCTTCAGCAATGGTCCTTTACTTTGCTTCAGTGCCTGGGAACATATGTATACAAGAGAAATCTTCAAAATAGGTTGCAGCATTTCTTCGATGCTTTTCAGCATCCAGTAGCTGCTTTACCTGGTTGGTGGTCACTGCCAAATATAGACAAGCAGTTGGAAAGAAAAAACCGTTGTTAAAATACGTCATCTCTCATATGCTGCCGGGTTGCTTGTGGTTGGTTGAACTTGGCAACTGTGGCTTTCCGGTGTATCTGCCTTGGAAACCGCGCTCTGGGTGCCAAGTGCTGGCGATAAGCAAGCTTGGCTCCGGAACTGTGGCAAACTTCTTGGCCTACAGCGCGGACGTGATTGATGCAAACAAAATTTAGGCGTAAGATCTAAATAGCATTGGTTGGGAGCGGTCTGTCGACGTCATCAAATTGTTCGCTACTGCTATACATGGGCAGACAAGCGAGGCAGATGGTATAATACACGAATGCCAGAGATGACACTTAACAGAGTCTCATCTACGCAAACGAACGGACAAGAACCCATCAGACGTCGCTATTAGGCTCTAGTATGGCTACAATCCGGCCAAAGAATTGATGTCATACTACGTTTAAAGAAACCAAAAACGAGAGTGTCTTTCTAATTATGTTTCTGAAACATTCATTTTATTAATAATGTGGAATAGCTATAAGTGAATGGAATACAGCAATGGTAGAATTTGTTCTGACCAGCCCAGGTAAAAATGATACTTTTCGCGGCCATGGCGGTACTTCCTCTGATGGGTACAGACTCTTCGACATTGGCGGATGGTGGAATGGTACGTCAATTTTTGATATTTTTAGTTCAGGGGCAAGTATGAATGACATGATGATGGCCCAATCTAGAAACATGCCGGTGCGCTGACAAATTTCTGTTCGGCCCTTCTCATTGACATAATGACCGTGACCCATTAAGAGTGTATGACTTACAAGTCTATAGCATCCTCACTCAATAATGACCATGTCAATTCGGGACGCACGTTCAAAGTTTCCTCACAAAATTAACTAGGCTGATAATCTAACTCTACCAGGACAACCTCGTTGTCTACGTGTCTTTGCACAATTGCTCGCAGGTCTTGCCGCACTGGGGTCGAAGCGGAAACTGTATTTGGTTAACACAAATCTGGGAAAATTTGGAATTGTAACTTGCCTGTAACTATCATGCTTCCCAAGGCAGGTGATTCTTCCTGCACTCGCTTGATCAGTTTGCCTTGGACTTCCTTTTGGACAATAGAATGCCAATCAGGCAGCCCTTTGATGACTTTAGAACGACGTCCCATTCGCTTCTCCAATTCCACGTGCTCTACATAGACAGAAATTTGAAGAATCTTTTGTTTGTCAGCTAGTATTGGCAATATGTAGATTGTTCCTTACATAACCGTTGTCCAGAGTGTCGTCATCCAGCGCGTTGTTCAGCAAACTCTCGATTGCAATCGCTAAATCTGCTTGTGTTAGTTATTTTGGCACTACTTACGGGTCAAGCATACCTAATGTTTTCAATTCCCAAACTAGGTGAATTCGCCGAGCCCGCGCGCTACGTCTGTTATAGTTGTGCAAAAGCTGTTTAAGATACGGCAGCTGTGCAGCGATGCCATATCCGCTAGCCACCATCAAGACTACCTCGTAATCGCCCACTGGTATGCTGTTTCCGTGTGGGCCACTGAAGAGGGCGACACAGAGATCCTGTCGTGCACGGCTGCGCCGTAGCAGACGCTGAGTTAGCCCCGCGCGCGGCTCGATCAGCAAGTCCAAAGTAGTAGCAGCATCAGCTGACCAAGATGCTACCGTGAATGGATGGCACTGAATGATGGAGAGGGGGCTTGTAGTTGGTACAAACAGCCAAAGGCTGATGTATTGGCCGGCCCTCACGTGAACAGGACGAGACAGATTCACTCTGATAAGTACAGCCCCTTCTTTGTGGATGATATCCGCGCGAGGAAGCGTATGCCACATCATGCCGTTTCTAATTATGACGAGAGCGCTCAGAAGCATCAGAGAAAAGGCAGCGACGCCAATGAGTAGGTACAAATGTATATGGGGGAGCAACCGCTGTGAAGCGATATGCACCCATATTCCGTACACCGAAACGACTGCAAGGCCCTGATGAAGTCGTAGAAACACTTCATACCACCTCGATCGTATGGCGGGTATGCAAATGATCAAGGAGCCCCCCACGGAGGCCGCTGCCTAGCAAACGTTAATTTATTATTCGAGCCTTCTGCCAAAAGGGAACGGCGCCTTACGACAACTGCCCATTTGTTTTCTGCCACGCTCATGGTGAATGATGCTTTTGAAAACGCAAAAGCAACTACATGGAATGTAAGTAGTAGAATTGCCATGATACCGAATGAACCATGAACTCTACGAACTGTGCGCCACCGTAATCCCAGCGTATTGGTCAGGGAGTCAAGATGCGGTGTGATGCATAGAAAGATGAGGTTACCAATACACATATTCGCCGCTCGACGACCGGACGACTCGACAGTATGGCTTTTGAAACAAACACAAAATATGCTGAAGCCTAGGTAGGCAAGTTCTGCCAAGAACTCGGCTCGGCTCCATTGCAGTTTGAAACGTAGACTATGAACCACGGGTGAATACGATAAATGTTTCAATAGTGGTTTGCGTACGGTGCCTTGCAAAGCGATCAGAATTGATCTGAAGTTGTAGCACAGTATCGCGGACATGATCCCACAGAGAACAAGAGAGTAACCAATGGTCGCGGAAACTTCGAACGATGCCATGTGGGATGCGACATAAGCATTAGAGACCTTTTCCAAGTAGAAATAAAAAAAGAGAAGTACCGACCGACTGCTTTTTGAACTCGAACTCGAACTTGTGATCGTGAACACGTGAACGACCAGAGCTGACTGTCACTTTTTATGGCAGTTAGCTCACAACTTTGTGTGATCACAAAAAGACCAATATCCAAATACAGTCTACGCAAATTTCAATTCGAACTCGCGCTGAACATTATTCAATGCGTCTAAAAGTAAAAAGGAGAGGCTGTGCTTCATATCCGTCTTGGCCTTCTTGGTCAGCGCAAATCCGCTATTGATTACTCCTAGTTCAAGGCAAGAATCGGGCCAACTCCTGGGCGAAAAATAGTCTAATAGGAAGAAAGAATAGTGGAAAATAGCGTGTAATATTGCGCAAGATTGTGCGCAAGATTGTGCATGCCTTGGTGGAGATATATTACATAGCACGAAGTAGCTACTCGCATGGAAGTATTTGGGGAGCATCCTGTCGATACAGATTGTAGATCACCTGCCTACACGTTCATCAATTGTGCACTAATGGGCTTTCATAATCCATATCCGGCAAATCATATTCTGCACACCTTGGTTTCGTCATCTGGCCAAGTACTTCTGCCGTGTCTTTCAAAATTCGATCAAAGTATCACTGACCCTGCTCGCCATGAATGTGGTTATTTGGTGCATAATCAGATTTATCTCCTCGCCTACACTGGAGACGAAACAGGTAGGCCCACCCGCGCAAGGCACCTATTGCTCAGTGTGGTGGCCTATAAACACCCACTAACAGCCGCTCGTTTTCAACCGATACGGCGCGCTCATTTTTGAAAGATAGAAAGGGAGCTGTTATGTACTGCACCAAAAAAAATACTGTGATTGTTGTAAAACGTGGCTGAAGAAATTGGAAATACCAGTTAGTGGCTTTCTGCATTTCAAAACCTTAAAACTTCATTGAAATATAAATTAATGCCCAGCGCTCATCGTTGGGAAAACAAGTCATCCTCACTGCCCTCCCAATTAAGCATGAACAGTGCACAAGCAATCGATGGAGAGACTCATAGGG
The DNA here is from genome assembly GCF_028009165.1 of Akanthomyces muscarius. Taxonomy (NCBI): domain Eukaryota; kingdom Fungi; phylum Ascomycota; class Sordariomycetes; order Hypocreales; family Cordycipitaceae; genus Akanthomyces; species Akanthomyces muscarius. The sequence goes on along the minus strand of NC_079243.1, from coordinate 388,867 downwards.
TTATTTCAAGCTGGTTCATGGCCATTTACCATGAATTTTACGAAATGGAATGTGCCTCGCGTGCCCTAGCAGAAAAGGGAGAAAGAGAACGCTCGCATCTTCTCCAGCAAAAACAACTGCTAGAGCAACAAGTCAAGGAGGCAGACTTCGGCCTCGCGGCGCAAATGCAGTTCATTCGTGATCAAACAAAACAGATCGAGAGACTGGAGAATACTGCGACGACGCGCAGTGGTGCACTTCAGACCAGCGCTGCAGAAAACTTCCCCAGTGATGCGACAGCAGCATCAGCCAGACGGGTTGAGTGAGGCGGAGCGAAACTACGCCCTTTTTACACAGACTTGCCTTCTGAGGCCCAATCCTGCTCTATCGATATTCGGAGGCTTCAACACAATTGATTTGCAAATTTAAGATGACGAAAGACAAAGAGTGTGGATAGACAGTGATAATACCGGTGCGTACCCATGAGAAGTCGCATGAGCTCTTTGTCTGATAGTAAGTACAGCTCATTTAGGTGTCGTTACAAAAATAGACAGGGAGACAAAGTATAATTCTACAAGTCATAAGACCGTATGTACATACCATTGCCGTGGCATCATCCCAATACTTCCTACAGCCACTTTCGTCCAGCCACGTTCCAGAGTCCGAGATGTCCAGTGTATATGCAAGTGGCAGCCGCACACCACAGAGAGGACCATTCATGATTGAAAGTAGGTCAGCGGAGAAACAGTCAAGGAGAGCTACGCAGCTGAGAGGCAGCGCAAACTCCTGATCAGACTAGACGGCCATTAGGCATGCAGACGCGAATTAATTGTGAAGCGAGAGACAATCATGCTGAAATGCAGACTGACCTATGTGGTTGGCCTAACATTGTGGCTGTGGCATTTGATGAGACTTTTAGCGGTTGCCAGGCAAATCTCTTCACGTTTTAGAGGATCTGGTGGAAAGCCTAATTCGGCACTTCTTTTGCCCCCGCACATTGCTTCAGTGAGGCCCATAGCGGCCCGAGTTCTGCCAGAAATGGCCTAGCACTTTTACGTTAGCCTAGTTATTGGCCCCTCCGCTAGTTAAAAATCACCGCCATTTACAGCCACTGTTATCTATACCCACGCTACTACTTCCGCGACAGTTTGACCCCCTCCTCGACCAGTGGCAATTTCAATTACGGGAATGAAAATACGATCAATCAGATGTCAATTTGCCACCTATTGGATCACTAGAGAAATGCTAAGCGGTCCAGATGGACCGCCGGGTTGCCTTCTAATTATTTGGAAGCCTACACCTGTCGCTGAAGAACGACACAGAGAAAGCTCTGCAAATTATATGGGATGGAACGAAGAAAAGCAGAGTACAATGATAAAAACAAACGGAAATGCATGCACTGAACAAAACTAAACCGCAGATCGTCTTGTTTCTGATTAAGGATCTCGATAGCTCATTATAGCATATGAGTTCCGCATTCAATAAATTATCAATTGGATATGCGCAAAAGGTTTTACCAACTGTGGGTGATGGAATCAGACTAAAGAACCAAGATGTTGTAAATCTTCTACGGTCTGCTCGAAATGCGTCATACGCACGTAGCCATTTTCGTCGGCGCAAAGCCGGACATCCGTTTCCCACCCCTGTAAATTGTCCACAAACGAAAGATCCTGTCAAAAAGGGCAAAAAAACAGTAATTAATCTTCCACACGTACATGCATGCATTCAGTATAAGGACAGACTATGCCGGGGCTGATCGGGGCCGGTCTACTCTTCCTCGATGCTGAACAGAAGTGTATCACACAATGCTTATCTGGCTTCCCGTTGAAATTATCTGCGATATTGCCAGGCTCAGTCCTGTGGCGTCTCAGGCTGCTCTCGCACGCACTTGCCACGCACTCCACGACATTTGCAACCGGATTCTATACAGGAGCGATAGTCGAGATCATGGCTCAGCGGCTATTTTTCACGCCATAACCTGTTACGTTGATCAGAAAATAGTAATTGGTACGTTACAAGCTGCCGCCGCAGCAGGTGCCAGCCTCGAACGCTGTCGGCCGTATCCAAGAAGAATGGAAGCCCTACAAAGGTCCCCTTTACAAATCTATGCGCCAATATACTTAGCCGCTACAAGAGGTCTGGAAGATGTCGTTGCTTTTCTCCTCAGCTGTGGGGTCTCTGCAGAAGGGCCGTCAGGGACGTCCATTTCCCCATTCTGGGGTGCTGTCCTGGCCGGCAAGGAGAGCACAGCGTTGATGCTGCTGCAGCATGGCGCGTCGGAATCCTCCACCATTGAAGGCCTAGACGCTTTTCACGCTTCCATACAGTACGGTCTATCGAATCTGGCTGATTACCTCGTCAAGATCAGGAAGATGGACGTCAACCGCAAGACAAAATCAGGGGCAACGCCAATCATGCTAGCTTTTTCTTCTTGCAGAGGAACAATGGTGCAGAAGCTGCTGCAACTCGGCGCAAATGTACACGACGCGTTGTTGAAAGCTTGTCATGATCACTTGTTCACAAATGCATTGCTCTTATTGGATGCAGCAGCTGCGCTGCCGGGGTGGAGCAACGCTCTCCCTCTCTCGGACATGGTAAACCTCACAGTGTTCGCAGCGACACAAAGAGTAAGTGGCACTAGGATTACCCAGAAGGCTTTTGTTAAACAGCTTTTGATGATTATAAATCGTCATTACAGGAGCCGTCTTGGCTCATGCCTTCAACAAAGTTCGGAAATGTCGCTCGAACACACCAGCGCCGTGATGGAAAATCTACTACGACAACTGCTATGCGTTGATAGGGGAGATACAGATATGGCTACTCTATTTATGTGCCATGGCGTGCAGATTCAGGCAGAGACGTTTCAGGAGTTGTTGGACGTGGTACAATCATCAGATTTCTACAGCGACACGCTTCGCGTGTTACGTCGCCATCCCAAGATTCTGAAGGTGCTGCATGTAGTGCACTCGCAATGCTGCACGTTCCCAGAAGATAAACGAGGAATTATAATGAAATCTTTCATGCGACGCGTACCGAGTAAGGCGATAGGGCTAGTCCATCGCATGCTGCAGCAGGATCTCGCTTTCGGAGCTCGGGGCGTGGGGATGGTGTCCGCAATACAAGCTCCATATTGATCAAGTCTTTTACATACATTTGGTTTAGGGGGCTGGCGATTTGATGGCAGGCCGCGGCGCTGACTGAGCGGCAATTGGAATTAGTAGCCTATTTTCGCTATATTGAGAGCTAAATTGAGATTTGACGTATATTGCATATCTGGAACTTTACGCCAGTCTTGCTGGTTGACCTCATTTCGCGATGGGACTATGGGCGTGGAGCCTCCCCCAGCACGAACCACTTCCACGTCCTCCTCCACCCACATCACAGGGTTCAGCAACAGCCTTTTCCTTCACAATATGCAGCACTACTTTTCTCCTAGATGCCGACGGCCGTCGCAAGACAAAGGTGAACACGCGAGGCTGGGCAAAGACAGAATGGCAAGGAGAAGCGTCACCGGCGCCACGTGACGCGCGAGGATTACCATTTTAATCGTAAGACGCACAAGCTGCACGAGCGCGTCGAAAAGGCTTACGCCCGGTTTTCTGACCATCATGAAAGCGCGCTGGAGATGCGGCAGCCGACGGAGACTGTGTCCGAGCACCGCAGCCCCCGCGACGGCTCCGAGAAATTGTGTTGTCTGTGCTATGGGCTGCCTGTCAGTCGAAGACATGGACTGGACGGCGCGTGGGGCCTACCAGTGTGGCCTGGGCGAGGCAGCCGGCGTCACCGAAAAAGGAGGATAATCATTTGCTAGTTCGCTCCTTATGTCTATATAGATACATCGTGATTCTTTTGGCATGCAGTCACATCGGCGCCTGCTGCCCCGATGACGGCTACTTTCGCAGATTACGGGCCGAAGCGAGAGCTCAATACAGAGCTTTATCAATTGGTGTATGAATTACTAGCAGACGCATCTTGCTTCACAATTAAATCTTCAACTGTGGCTCGAGCTATTTCTTCGTAACCTTTTGTTTTTGCCTTGGCTTGCAACTAGAACTCCCGCTCTGCAAGACAGAAGCAGTAGCTTTTGAAGTCGAAGTCAGCACCATCGCATGCTTCACCATTGTTTCTGGCCATAAGCAAGTACCAAGAAGCAAAAGGATATTCTGAAAATATTGTGTCGGCCTCGCGTGCCCTATCATCATCCAGGATAAGTCTGGCCACTCCCCAATGGTTCTTTTCCACTGCGCATAAAAGCGCCTCGTGGCGCTCCGCCGAATCAGCACCGGGTAGGAGAGTCTCGACAAAGTGTAAAAGACCTCCCTCTGCAGCGCATGCTAAGGCTTTGCGGGCCAGCCACTGGGCACTTGCGAGCTGAGCCTGGCCTGTAAGCAGTGCTCGCACCACAGCCTCTTTACCAGATTGAAGAGCTTTGCCAAGATAAGGAGGGATGACGGCGAAGTTCTTCTGGATCAAGCTCTCCACGATATTGACATTTCCCGATGCAATTGCATGAAACATTGGATTATGTCCATACGTCGCAAAACAATCTCTTTCAAACGGATCGTCGAGTAAAGCATGAACCGTGCGCCAGCAGCCGGCTATGACTGCAAGATCAAGGGCGGTACGCAACTTGCGATCTGCCACACGTCTGTCGAGCTTCTTGATCGTAAGCAAGATCTCCACTAGACGATATCGACCAGACCGGGCCGCCAAAATCAGGGGAGCTCCGTGATATTTGGAATCCTCGTAGCCATTGACGTCCGATACCTTCTTGGTAATCAGCCCTTTCACAATCTCCTCTTGATTCCTCACCACAGCCAATGTGAGCGGCCGCCATCCCAAACCAATGTCTCTAAGATTAATCTGCTGGCCGCCCCTGTCGATCAGCTTCAGAGCGGTGTCAACATCACCCAAGTCAATAGCTGCCAAGAGCGCTGTTTTACCTTGACGACTTCGCGCCAGGTAGCTTAGCGATGGCTTGCAGTCGATACTCAGAACCAAGCTAATAGATTGCGGGTTACCAGCTTGGACGACATAGGGTAGTAAAGTTGAGCGGGAATGCATAATGTTTCGGCGGTAAACGTCTCTTTGAAGAGTGTTGTAGAAAAGCCAACACGTCCTCATCAAAGAGCAAGTGTCGCGCTCTGAGAGGGCGTAGCTAACGCGGAGAAGCAGTTCCATCGGCAGATTTCTTAGTCCTAGCATTTTGACCAGGCGATGAGTGGAAGCTGAAGTTTTGAAAATTCGGATAAAGAGTAGCGACGAATGGTAAATGAATAAGACGTAGATTACGAGAATACAGAAGACTGCCGGCATCTCTATATAGTTTCAACGCTCTCGCGGATGACGTATGTTCAAGAAACACGTGCAAGCAAGGGGTGCGACGGCCTTGCACTCCATGACTCAACTACAGTCGTTGCAGTAAGCCTAGCGAACAAGGCCTTGCAGCTTTTGGACAACATTAGGTGACGCTTCGTGGGGTTTCAAGGTAGAGCGGCGATCCGTTCGTGTCCGACACGAATAGCCTGGCCAATGATAGAGAGGCGGAAGAAATCATACTCTTTGCACGTAGCCCTTTGAAACACGTTCCTTCGTTCGAAGGAGAAATCTGACAGGAGGCGCAAATAAAGCCGAGCTGTGATGTCCCTTTCTGCGTAAAACTGATTACCATGGTAAAAGTCGAAACAACTCCAGCAGCGGAGAGCTCGGCCGCTCAAAACTCCAAGCCTGTTGCATTTGGCCTTGTGCCCCAGGTGCCAGTTGTTACCTTGGACAAAACAAATGACGGAGGTCATACTGGTAGGTCAACAATAGCAGCGCATACTAATACAAAGCTGATCAGAAGCACACAGAGAATTTGCAAACAGTGGCTGGAGACGCCAAGGCTAGTAGCGGCGCAAATGCTAGTATACCCGGTCTTATGGAGGATCATGGTCAAGAACATGCTAAGAATCATCGCGGTGCAGTGTTTCTGCAGAGTGCGGCCCCTCCGTCCACGACTGGTATCGTTTTCTGCGGCGCTGGACTGGCAACAAACGCACCTAAGATTGGGCGAACCCCGGACTCACAGGATCTATCGCAAACTAAAACAGCGGCTCATAACACTTCTCGCGTCGAGATCGTCATACCCGCCTCAGACGATGGAAGTGAAGCTCCGATCGGCCAAGCAATCATAAGCGAAAAACTTGCCGGAAAAGCCAAGAGACAGACTCGCGGCGCGGATGCACCTGCTACCAACGGCCTAAGGCGGCAAAGACGGAGTATCAGATCTACAACTGTACTACCCAGTACAGGGGACATTGCCGGCGAGACATCAAGCACTGGAAAGCCAGGACTTGGGAGTACAAAGCGCAAGAAACCACACAGGGACTTCGGTGATAATGTTCTTCCAAATGCAGGATCGAAAACGCAGTTCATCGGCTCAGACAAAGGTGAAGTAACAACAGTGTCCGGTAAGCCCAGCGCCAAACCGGCGACGCCCTGAAGAAAAAAGCTAATGAAATGGATGTTCTTCAATCCTTCAGATAAGGTTTCCGAGGCTGACTTCCTGCGGGGACTGCTTCAGTTCGAAGTAGAAGGGCCCAAGGCAGCGTCGCCGGGAGCCGGTGCAGCACCGCTGACATCCGCGAAAAGACAGCATAAAGCAACAGCTGGCAATATGGCAATCAAAAGGCGTAAAAACGTTTTGGGCTCAGAAGTCAAACTGACGATTAATGAGGACACTGTCGGCGAGGCAACAAGTATCGGCACACCAGCAGGAGCAATTGACCCTTTTCAAGCTTTGTGGTCGCCCGTTTCGCTCCCGGAAGTGGAGCAGAGGGCTGGCTTTGCGAGCTAGGCTGTGCGCGGAGAAGCATCTCGTCTCATTGACGTGGCTCATACTAGAGATTGGTTAACGGATAATATGGAGATGCAGCTGCAAGAGCAGGTGAGGGCGGAGACGGAGTCGAATTCTTTTTTTCTTGATTCTGGTTATGGCGGAACGACTGTAGTGTTGTCGTTCGGGGAGGCAAAGTCAGCCGAGGCTGTGATCAAAGCCTTGCGCAGCCACGGTGTTGGGCTCAATACGAAGAAGCCGTCCGGTGGATAATTGCTGTCGGGGCGTTCGTCTGGGCGCAAGATGTGTGAAGCACCAGCGTGGGCGCAGGGAGTGGCTGGAGGCTATTGGTAGGAAACTGTTTTGATGTGATAGTCGAGACACTAGGCTACCGGAAAATAAAAGGAAATTCTTGTACTGTACCCGGTTGCAGTAGGGCTACAGATTGGCTTCTCATCAGCCAACAAACTAGAATGATCACTCCCGGAAGGCATGTCAGAGTTATGATAAAACCAGCATGGGTGGCCGAAAGGAGCTTTAAGTGAGCGACCTTGAGAGCGAATGGAGGACTCCAAAACCACTTTTCGTGGCTTTGGCATCAAAAATTCATTTTTAAGTAAATTGAAGGAAATTTCTGACTGGCAGGAAATGCTCGAAGGGCGAGGGCTGTATGTGGGACGCATTGTGGAAGAGTGGACGACGACTTGTAGCGGCGGGAGAAGCTACCAGAGCTACCTTTGTCGATCGTCCTCTTCATAATTTGAACCGCCCCGGGAACACTGATGTCACTCGGGCAACTTGAATGAGGAATGGATGAGTGAATGTAGTAGGCATTAAGTCATCTTATCGGACCCATGTTGCTACGCCAGGCAGCATGGCTTAGCAACCAAGAATACCTTTGTTGACCCTAGCACGGTTTTGAGTCCCGCCCACCACGCGCTAGGGCGGCGCGGAAGCAGGAAACGGACATCTGCATTGTGAAGGATGCGATGTCTTAGGTTTCTGTGAACTAGATCTTAACGTTAGTCTTTGCTCGGTCCAATTTTAGAGATATATCATATGGCATCACCTCTCCCCGACACTCTCGCCTTCACTTCTTTGGATTTTCTATCTTGATTGGGCGTGGAATCTTCTGCCTGCGTTTTGGCCTATATCACATTCAAGTTATCCAGAGATCCAAAACGTGTTTAAACTATGCTCGCAAATATAAAACGAGAGTCATCCGGCAATACAGATTACACTGCTCGAATTCCGATTTACATGGAAACGGAAAATAGAAGGCACACCTTCAACGCCAATGATGACTTCTGTCCAGAATGGAACGAGTACGGGGTGGATCAAATTGCGACGACACACCTTCCCCCAAAGCCCGACTTCGAAGAATTTCGTCGGTATGCATCAAGTTTGAGAGCCAGTCTCACTGAAAGTCCTTCGATGAATGGTGCCTCTAGCTTTTCAAATGCGGCATCCGTTGTCTCACTTCCAAGTTCGGCGATGGAAGGCCTCCCGCCTCTCGACATTTTTTCAACGCCTGAATTGGACATCCTCCAGCTGTCGGCATACATAAATCCATCTTTAAGTCCCGCTCAAACGACAACACGTGCCACATTGGTACCATGGCGCAGCTCAACGCTGACGAGGAACAGGCGTCGAGGACCTGCTGGGGGAACAGGCCGTAACCACCGCGACTGCAAAGACAGAAGAGGGCTAGGGCTTCGTTGGGGTTCAATTAAATAGTGGCTAGAAACACTCGCAAAAGAATACACCGCGCACAGGCTGCAACGCAACTAGCGAAAGCAATGAGGAAGAGGGCCCGGAGATGGGCAATGTGAAGCCTCAAGAAGACATTAAACTATACTGATATGCAATACAAGCACTGTCCCTCAATTGTCTTTCTGAAACAGCATGTGCAAAACCCAGCTTACTTAATCTTGATTTTGGCGCAAGTAGCAACAGAATTGCCTACCGTCATTATGACCTTGACAGCTTCAATTTACACTCAAGCGTACCTTTTCTAGACCATCGATGCTCATCATCCGTTCAAGTGCACGGAGAAAGTCGAAGCCAAGCGGACAACGGTCAGGCTTCTTTAGCCCGAGTCGGCCATCTTCATTAGCATACCCTTGTATAAGCTTCATTGTGAGCACTGTAGCTTCATTCATATTGAATCGCTCCTGAAGAGAATCTTGGCCCCCTATTTCGAGTTAGTTAATTGTTTTACTTTTTTCATGCGTAGACTTACAGAGCTTCACGGTTCCATGCGCATTGACGAGGATATTAGAGGTACAAGAGCCCCTCGACCACCTATTTGGCTCCGTGAAACCACAACAAGTGGTGGATGTTCATGCGGTAATTTGAAACTGCCCGAGGTTGAGCAGCAAGTGATTGATGATTGTGGAAGTGAAGAGGGAATTGGTTGGAGTGGCCTGGTTCGTTATACGTGTGCCGGTTTTCGAGGTGCTGTTCTAGGTTTGATCTGTGGCAGGCTAAGCCTCTTCCGGCGTTGATTCACGCAGACTTTTTTCCAATGCAACCGAATAAAGTATAAATCATGATATATCAAGCCAGGAGAAAATGCGGACAGTAGGATCAGCCCGCTGCCACATTAGGATACGATACAGCAATAAGCCAAAGAGCCCAAAATTCCACGCCACACCACGCAAACACCACTGCTGCCCAGCCAAGCATCTCAAAAATAAAAACAAGTTGCGCAGAATGGTCAAACTTATATTCCGGATCATCCAAGTCTTCCACTAGTTTAACAGCTGCGTGGCTGGCGTACGCTCGAAGACTGGTGGCATATATGGCCAGAATGAGAGACATGACCATCATCAGCCCGAGGGACTTCCGCGAGGCTTTGAAGTATAATAGTAACGCGTGAAGAGCAAGTGAGAGAACATTAAAGCCAAGTAACAGGACCTGCCTTACGTATATTGCCCTACTGATAGTGGTGATTTTGTCGTTGAATGGTTGCGAAGGGGACAATCCAGATAAGCTGGTGTCGGTTGCACCCCTCTGTAATGCACCATATAGAGTTCGCGTAAGGTGACAACTCAAGCCTGCACACCCGGGCGGTTCAATGATTACGACCAATGAAGAAGGAGTTAGAGTTGGCGAGTCTTCGCGAGCGTCTCTTGCGATTCGGGTTTGCGAACCAAATGAAGTTGGCTTGTGCTAAAGCCTCACAGAGTATTAGCCAAATCCCGCTTGTCAAACTATCGCAGCTTAGAGTATCAGCACTTTGTGCTACTATCAGAAATGCACTCACGCGAAAAAATAGTTGACTTGGAACATTGAGTTTTGTATACGTCAAGGTGAGCAAGGCCACCAAAGAGATACTCATAGCAAGATTTGCCAACGGAGCAAGCAGTAACAATTTTCGCATTCGCATTGTGCAAAATTCGCACATGAAATAAACAGTTGAGCCGAATGGGTCGTGGACTATATCGTTCGCCGGCCGAGTAGCAGGGTTCTGGCTTATACTGTGGTAGCCGTCTGCGACGGGGCACAGGCGCGGAGCACTAGGCTGATTGAACGTCCTACAGGCTGCAGGTAATCCACAGCAAATTGACACCGAGTTGCCAAATGTTGCTTCTTGAACTTGGATGGAGTTGGGTGCGGCCTCGGAGAGAGAGTGCACCGCTTTTTTGTCCAGCTTTTGTACCACCTCTGGGGGTCGCCTGCGGGCAGAAATGTGCCGTCTGCATCGGTGCAGATTTTCTCGATCTCTGTTAGATGCATGCGGATCATCAAGTTGGCGTCTATGGTTGCAAGTTGGCGTGAGAGGACGGCTCTAGTGCTAACTAAGAACTACCAAACTGTCATGGTCTGTGTCTACAGCCAATCCCGCGTAAAAAACTGAAAACTCATTTTCCATCGTCGAGTCCCAATAAACAGGCCACGACGGGTGGCGCTGGACGTGCCGTTCATCTATTCTTTTCTGTTGGAGCCGCGCCTGACTGCTGCGAGGCGGGAGCTTCCTCGCCTGGGCGAGATTGGTCGGCAACGGTGCGAACTCGGCAGCTAAAGATCGCTCTATGTCTTGCCACGTTGTCATTTTTGGGGGAATTTCCTTGCCGTCTGCTCGGCGCAGGCGCCCTTCGGCCAAAACGAGGTTCTGGCGGGCGAGGCAGTCTGCGCGGCCCTGTCGCTTCAGCCGTGTTGCGTAAGCGTTGCACTCGCGCATTATCTCGGCGAGCTGCTCTTCTTCTGAATTTTCTGGTGATGGAGAGCGCGACGGCGTAGCCTGCAACAACGCGAGATTGCCTTCGCTTAATTTCATGATCGTGTTGTATCGAAAACGAGCGGGATGTCGCAGCGTGATAGAGAGAAGAAAATTCCACCGTCATGAGTAACGGTCTACATCTGCCATGAATGCTTACACCAGTGTTGTTGTGGTTTCAGTGACATACACCTACCTGCATAAGAACTACGCCATGGATTTTTTTTTTGTTCCCCCGGACCACTCAAAGCCTCCGGGTAAGCGCCCACTGTTTGGTACAGGTGTGGAGTAACGTCGGCCACCCACTTCTTGGCCCTACCCACATCTCGGCAGCGTTTTTACACCAAAAGTACCACTTTTTACCCACTTACCCTAAGCCCACTTTTTATATATAGAATAGATAATATTATTAGGTAATTTCTTTCTATAGATTTCTATATACTCTACATTTTTTATACTTAAACTAAATTCTTCTAAATAGTAATAATTCTTTTAAAATAAAATAAAAAAGTGTTAAGGTTTATATATAAAGTACTAGGAGATCTTAACACTTTTATCTTTTATTTAACTATTTAGTGTATTTATATATAATAATTAAAAAAATATAGATAATTATATAAGAATATATACTATAAAGTCTATTAATAAATAGTCTTCTTATCTAATATATATAAAGATATTTAAGAAAATCTAAAAAAGAGAGTAAAAAAGAATTTTAAAAAAGTACTTTATATTAAACTATTATTAGACTTTTATTAAAAATAAGAAAAAATCCTTTTTATATAGATTATAAGTAAAAGAGTTTTATATAATTATTTTATTAAAACTATATATCTATTAAAGAAGATATTTAAAAAATAAATATAAAAATAAAATAGGTAGAATAACTAGTAAATTATTTTCCTTAACTTTAAAAATCTTTTTAAAAACAACTATCTAATAAAAAATATTAATATCTTTATATAGTAGATACTAAATTAGAAACTATATTATCTATATTTTAGTATATTTTAACTTGCTATAGTAGCTATAATATAGCTAGATTAAAAGTGTGTGTTTTGGTGTAAAACGCTGCCGAGAGGTGGGTAGGGCCAAGAAGTGGGTGGCTGACGTTAGTGCTCCAGCTGGGGCCCTGGGCTTTTTAGACACGTCGATAGCCCCCTGATTAGTAGCTGTCCTCTGGAGCGAAGGAAGGAATAAGCTACCCGGTAGAAGTTTTGCAATCAGCTGCTGCATCTGGTGGGCGGGCAGAATTGGGGATTTTCGGTTACGGTTTGCAATCTTGAATCGACAGAGTTGATGCAATTCTTCGGGACTGTCGACTTCCAGGTGGAGCGTTACTGGTTCCGGATCTACGCCCGTGGGTGTAAGCCTTACAGGTGCAGCATCCGGAAATAGTGGCACGCAAAAGTACTGAAGCACGGTATTGAGACTTACTATTGAAGTGCAGTATTACCCAACCCAATAGAAGCCGTGCTGTGCTGCGGCGCTTCGAGGCAAAATGAGCTTTGCAGGGCCGCGTTTCGTGCCTTGCACATGCTGCTCAAGGCTCTGCGGACTTTGTACGGCGACCAATCAAATCCTCCCAGTAAACGCCATTAGAACAAACCTCCCCAGGCCGATGCGGTCTACCATCAGCCGTGCTGCGGGATGTTTTCCGTAAAAAGGTTCCTGCCAGGCCTGTCTCTTTGCAGAAACCAGTAACCAGAACTCAGACCGCAACCTTACGGTTTATTTTAATGTCTGAATGATGCAATCTTCTATTTTAACACAATGTCTTTCATTAAGCACCTCCAGCGAGATGGCATTTCGCAGTTGATCTTGAAGCCCCGCCCGCGGTTCGATACCGTCACAGCCAGATCAAAATTACCGATTACAAGTACTCAGAGGGAGCCCAGCGCTTTCGAGGTAGTCGAGGCCACGTCAAGAACTAGAGCCTTGCCTACATGTAGTGACTGTCACGAAAAAGGCCATCGCATGACGTCACATAGTAGCGTTTGAACTAGCATAGTGTAGATTCTCTATTGTACCTACAAAGATATGTCTATTCCCATTCGATGTTTAGTGCCGATTTCAACTTCGTAATCTTGTAGAAGTCAGCAACGACAAAATCTTGTTTTTGTTTCTCACAATCAGTCTCCGTATATAAGCCAGAGTAGAAGAAATCCGAGAATACCCTGGTGATGGATTCGTCGGACAAGTCATTCTCAACTCGTATGTCCTCCTGGTTCCATCGACCGGACAACCTGGCTTCGAAGTACTCTGACCAAAACTTCAAAATATCGGAATGAACTTCAAGGGAAATTGATCCGTTCTTCAACTTGGTGAGTAAATGGTCTCTTGAGGAATCACGCAAACTGTGCGAGAGCAATGCTCGATAGCTGGCGGGTAGGCTTTCCTTCTCATAAAGAAGACGCAAGATAGGTTGGCTCGGGGCAAGAGTAAGCGGGGATGCTGTTCTGAGGGCGCTTGGGTGCTCTCGATATATGTTAACGAATAAGTCGAGAAGTCCAAATTGTGTCTTCCAAGCAAGGTTTTCAAGTTCGTAGGAGTCGAAAGTGCGTTCAATAAGTTGCCAAGCTAGTTCTGTCTCACCACTGCTGATACTATGAAATATCATGTGCTCGATGCAGGGTGCTAGCCACGGCTCGTCCGCTTTGTTGCCCGTTTGTTTGAACGACTCGAGGATCTCGTCGACGAGTTGTCGCGCTTGGGCATGCCGACCGTCAGTCTGCAGCGCTTGTACCCAGAGAGACAACAAAGGTTGAAAACACGCCGCTGTGATCGCCATGCCTCGTTGGCTGAAATAATCAACTGCTTCTTCAAGCAGTTGTCGTGCTTCGGTATGCTGATCACTGTCCAAATACAATTCAGCCTTCTGCCGGACCGCGACCAGTTTAACGTCTGGCATTTCGAGTATGTAGGATTCGAGCAACCTTTCCAATTCCTGTCGTCCCTTAGCAGTTGCAGGCTGATAACTGCTCTCGTCCGTCGCGATCCCAGTCCCTTGATAATCGGTATGCTGAGTCCATCGCATTGTAGTCTGTGGTGCAACGAGCGAAGCGCTGGAGAGTCATTGCGGGGTGAGGATGGGCAACAAGCTTTATACAGGGAAGAAAACCCCTTTCGCTGCGGTTTGCTAGGCTGTCAAGCCAAGCAAATGTTGCCTAGAACAAGCCCTACCTAGTACTGCACAGTTCTTGAAGGTACCCACCCAAACCCACCTGATAAACGTACCTGGCTGCACTAGCGTGCCTTGTGACGGAGTAGTCTAGGCAAATTTTGATGATGTTGACGCGGACATATGATCTTTACTCCTAAATTACTTCCAACGCCTAACAGACGAGCCTCAATGACCTCAACCGCTATTGGCGCGTGATGGTATCTTTTCCATAGTACGCACGCCCAATTGTGCTGGTGCTAGCCATTTACGGGTCAGTGCGCTTAGCTGGTTTGGCAGAGCAGACGTTGGTACGGTCGCATTTCCCAATGTTGCAAGAAATAGGTTCTCTATTGTTGCTGTCGGCAAATTTCATCATAAAACTGCTACCCAGCATTATCTATCAAAGATAATTTGATTGGTGAGGCTATCATTATCGAAGTTGCCTGTTGGGTATTGCACTTGGATGACCCGGCTAGGCTAAGGAGCTAATCGACCTCGCCAGCTAGTGCAGTCGGAAGTATTGAGCATGGCACGCACCTCTGTTCAATGATAACATTCGGCGGCTGGTGTCAGACTGTGCTGGGCTAAGACATTCTAAGGGAGACTCCATGGACTCCGGGTGATAGCAAATCATTATCCCGCTGCTTCCATACCGCGCTCCTCTGCGACGATGGCGACGACGGAGCCTCAAGTTTGGCCCCCAAGTTCTGCGTCTCAGTGAGCACCATTGAAGCGGGAAGGAGTACCGGTAAGCAGAACAAATATAGTCAAACCGGCCATTCCTACGCAAGGCTATTCAGAAGCTACAGAGCAAGGCACAGAGAAACTAACATTCGCTATATTGCAATTTCACTCAAAATTTCCAATACAAGTACAGTAGAAGCCGCTGGATCTTATCTTAGTGCGGCCTTCTTTGCGATGTTAGTACTGCGTTTGTATGGTTTCGTCCTGCTTTCCAGCCGTTCTTTTGTGCTCTTGTGTCTTTGTGACTTCCTGTCCAAGATGTTCTTGTCGGCTGGTTGGTAGCTAGTAACTCTTCGGCTGTCCATTGCCAGCGATGTAGTAGCTGTCCATTTGTGCCTGTGTGCTGTTTTGGCCGTGGTTTGTGAGCAACTTGTTAATATTTCTGACGGGTTGTTTGACCTTCTGGCTACCTGGCCGTTTCGTCGGCTCCTGTTCTTGTCCTCTTGTCTGGTTGTCCTCTTGTCTGGTTGTCCTCTTGTCTGGTTGTCTTCTTATCGTTGTCAATGTCGTTGTTGAATTTATAGATTGACCACACCCGACTTTCCATTCCCTCCCTATTTTACACATACGGATACTTATATCGGAGACAATCCTGTCCCTTTGCGGCCATCTCAACTCAGATCCCCATTACAGTCACATCGTCGTATCCAAGACATTGTCTCTTCAGTTCTGCATTTTGCATCCCTCCCCTGTCTACCAACCCACACTCCGCAGCGATAACCCGTTGCAAAGATGCTGTCCAAGATTGTTATCCTCCTCGCCTCGGCGGCTTCTGCTGTCGCTGCGCCGCTGCCCTGCGCTTCTCCTCAGGCGCACTTCCAGACTCCTACTGTGCCCGCCTCCGGCGGTAAGTTGAAGTCATTAACACGCTCCTCTCACCTCCTTGGCTCCAATGACTCTCCAGCACCTCCCCAACAGCCCACTAACACAAACAACTTTAGGCCCCAAGGAACTCACCAACCCCCCCGATGGCCTAAAGCTTCTTCACATCGCCCTTGGATTCGGCATCCAGAACTACACCTGCTCGGCCGTCGGTGCCAAGCCCCTAGCCACCGGCGCCCTCGCCATCCTCTACGACGCGCTACCCTTCTACCCCAAGCAAGGCCCCCGATCCCTCTCCGCCGACAAGTTCATGGCGCTCCCCGGCGACGTCCTCGCCCACCACCAGCTCCCGCTTAATATGGACTCCTCCGCCCAGGGCCGCGTTGATCCTGCCCACCCCGGCGCCTCGCCAACCGAACCCTTCCCCGCGCCTGCGCCCCTCAGCGTCGACGCCATCGACGGGCCCCTTGAGTACATTGGCCACCACTTCTTCACCAGTCAGGGCGTCCCCGAGTTCGTGCTCGACAACGGCACCATCCATCTCACTGCGAAGAAGGATGAGGCCGTCGACGCTCCCAGCTCGGCGTCCACTGGCCCCGACGGCACCGGCGCGGTCGCTTGGCTCAAGCTGAGAGCCACTAGCGATGCTGTTGGCCCTGCGAAGCTGGTCTACCGTGTTGTCACTGCCGGCGGCAACTCGCACGGTTGCGCCAAGGCTGCTGGCGACGACAGCACCAGCTACACTGCCACCTACTGGTTCTACGGTTGAAGTAGCCGGTGCATCGTGCGAGCTGTGCGACTTAAGGAACACACCTGATGTTCCGAAAGATGATCGCAGACTTCTAGCCATTACTAGGCAACGCTTAGCTTCGGCTCTTCTGCCAATATCCTCGTGCGCAACTTGTCGCACGCAAACTTTCGGACGCTGTTTTTAAAAGCTGAAGGCACACATCTTTTCGATACCTTTCGATACCTACTGAGCGACTAATGATGCTCCCTGCACTACACTTCAAATCATTATCGGTGTCCTCTCGTACTGGCTTTCAGAGAATATAGGCGCTGTTTATGGGTCCCGGACGCTGAATTATAGTGGGGCGCAGTCGGTGAAAGACAGCTTGCTAAGAACACCAATAATGCTCTGCATTGTACTCTCTTTTTATGTTGTGTCTTGTTACGTAGTAATTTCCAAAATACTTCGCGTGCGATCACGCCGCTGTTGGATCTGCCTCGTGGTCCCCAGTCACACAGCCGTCTTCCGAGCCAAGCTCGCCGCCCCGCGTCGCAAACTACCGGGTCTATGTGAGCATTGTGCAGTAGCTGCAGTCAACAAGATTCAGACTAGTAGACGTTCTCAGCCGGTCCAATGAAGCCAGTGGAGCCAATGGAGCCAATGTCTGTAACAGCATACAGTCTCAACTGAGTATATTGACAACTAACCGAGCGACCACTACGAGTGTCCAAGAGCCAAGAAAAAGCGAAACCTACGAGAAGCAAGGGGAATTCAACAAGTTCCAGAGCTCCCCGGCTCATCTTGGCCAATCTCGCTCACTGGTGAATCCCGGACCGGCGGACTGCCCGGAAGGGGACCGAGGCGTGAGTGTAAGACAGCCACCACGGAGCTCACCGCATCACAGCTTTCCAGCTACAGTTGTGCAACAGAAATTTATATCTCACATTCTCCCAGCAACGCACAGAGTTTGTTCGATTCGTTTCCAGTGAGCCTCGTCGGTGCCTGCATTCAACCAGTAGTTCCCATCATGATCTCTGCCAACGGTGACCAAATAGTCGAGACGAACGTTACAATTAGAAGTGTACTGAACATAGGAAGGGAATCCTGGCCTTGCAGATGGTGCGCCAACGCCCGTAGAGGCATCTTTGATAACAGCTCCAGTCAGATCCAAGTCGAATAACTTCCCGTGGCACCAATTGGTTCCCATAAGAACCGTCATGGTGGCATC
The DNA here is from genome assembly GCF_028009165.1 of Akanthomyces muscarius. NCBI lineage: Eukaryota > Fungi > Ascomycota > Sordariomycetes > Hypocreales > Cordycipitaceae > Akanthomyces > Akanthomyces muscarius. The sequence goes on along the minus strand of NC_079243.1, from coordinate 371,162 downwards.
GCCAAAAATAGGCATGGTTAAGGTACCTTCCTTCTCCCTTACCAGCGCTGAATATGCCTCGACTTGTTGACGAGTGCGACTTTCCGTAATGCGTTTACGTAGTAACGAGGCCAGGTGGCCTAGGCCGCTGGTAATAACTTCTTGCGTGGGCACCAAGACAGTGTACCACTGAAATGCGTTGGACAGGTAAGGCTTGGACGACGGCAAGAGGTCGTCTTGCAGTGCTTTGCGAATGCCGAGAGAGCTGAAGATATTGACAGTACCGCGTGGGTCCTTCCGGGTCACTGTGTGCAATCGAGCCCACCAAGCAGTGATGAGGTTATCGTCGCTAAGAAACAGCCTCGTGTCGTTGATGTCGCCGCCTTCGCTGGATGACAACTCGCTCGCCACTTGCTGGCGCATCTCTTGCAAGAATGCCGACGGAAGCCGCAGGACACGTGCTCGATAAGTTTTGAATATAGCATTGTATAGGGTCCTAATTGCGAATACAATCCACGGAAACCCGGTCAGTCGCATCCCTTCGAGCACGTAGGGTTCAGTGCGGTGAAGCCCGAGGCGAGCGAGAGGGTCCTCGTCTGCATCGTGCGGCGTCCCAACTTGGCTCGGGTTGTCATTGACAATTTTGGACCAGGCCTGAAGCAGCTCCGCCTTGCCCGGAGTGTCAAAAAAGGTATGGAACCAACCCAGAACGACAATTGTCGCATCTTGGAATGATACGACAACTAGCCCAGTCTGGGGCAAGTCATTCTTCAAGTAGTCAGTAAAGTCATGGGGGACACTTGGATGGTCCCACAGGGACTTAAAGGCGGTGACCTCTGCAACTATCTGAGGTCCTTGTCCTTGCAAAGCCCCTAGTGATTGCATTTGGGACGCAACTGGATGTTTGCCCACGGTTATATCGTGTCGAATATTGCAGAAATTTACCGCTGGACGATCCTTTGTGAAGCTTGCTGGGATATGATAATACAGCCGGCCGTTTCTCTGTCGTGTCGTTCTTTGGTTAGCTCGGACCCCAGCAGCGTGTGTAGCAAAGCAGACCCATGAGCAGCTAGACAGATGTAGAACTGAGCAAGGGTGAGGTAACTTACATTATATCTGAGTCTGGCCCCGATTTTGTCCCAACCTTCAAAGGTAGCAAGAGCTTCCAAACCAGCTCGCAACTTTGAGGGGTCGAGGACATCGTTAAACAGAAATGGCGTCCAGAAGATAGTGTCTTTGCCGTGAGGAAGGTCGTCAAACAGTCTCAGCGGTATTACCCTGTCGGTGGGTATTGTCGCGGCTTGGCCATGGGTTGGGTCGAGGAAACGCAACATGGTGAAGTAAGGTGGAACGGTAACAGCCTGGCTTCGAACAGTCAATGTGTGATGCTCAAGATGAGAATGAAAATCGGCGGTCTTGCGAACATGTAGAATAGCTTGAAAGTCGGAGTAACCATGGATCCGTCGTTTGACGGGGACCAGTCTCTCTTGAGGGAAGCGCTTAGCGGGCGTAGTTCTTGAATGAGTCAATCGACTAACCAATCAATCAAGACATCTACAGTGTACAATACCCGCCATTCTGGCCTCTGCATGCTCATGGGAAGCTGCTAACCTATACTATAGCGGCCTGTTGAAACGATGCTTCTGAATGACGCGCAAAAGCGAGAAATTAGCAGCCATTTCTGGCCTACTCATCTGGTAGCTCAAGCATGTATGGTGGGTTCCGTGCGAGGCAAGCATCGCGTGACTTGGCTCATGGAGCTGAACTAACAACCAAAAGCCTACTTGAATTTGGCTTTGTCCAATTCTCGCTGCTGTTCGAATTACGACTCTTCCACCTCCGGGCTTGGCAGTGCGCCAGAAGTGGAAGTACGCCAGAAATGGTAGTGCGCCAGCGCACCAGAAGCGGTGCAACGGCTCATGGGAACCGGAGCCAAATAGTGATATAGAGGAGGGCGAAACAAAGGTCACGCCTTTGGTTTGACAGCCATTTTAGTATGCGGGGTATCGCTGCTGATTGTCCAGGCGGTGCTCGAAACTTGAGCGGGAGAGTAGGCGGTTGAACTGGGCCATTATTTTGCCACACATGCTCCAATCGTTGCTCTGTTACGACAATAACAGCTTCAAGTAATGCAGTACAGAGAAGGGCGAAGCAAATGTCACACTTTTTGTTAACAAGATTGTGACAGCCATTTTAGCCTGCGACGCAGCGCCGCCCGACACCTATACAGCAGTTGTTGCTCTGTTGCGACAAAATTACCTTTCGGCGATGGAGTAGTAATTTACTTTCTATCCTGAGCTTTTTCCCGCCGAGAGGTACGGCATTTAATAAGTTTCTGCACAAGTATTGTTATGTGCGAAACCAGCTTGAGGTCACTCTCTGTCTTTAAAAATTGCGTGCGCTATACCAGCAGCGGTGTTAGTGGGCGTTTCCAGGTCTTTACACTAATTAATAGGCTCGCGAGCCTGTAAGTTAGCGCTGGTGCCGCCCATTTTTAGCTGTTACAGCGCCAGGCCTATTAAAAAGACAGAGAGTATGACATTTGTTGCTCGACCGTCTCCTCTCCCGAAACCTCTTCTTCCGACCCGCCCCCGAAGTGACCATGAGAAATTCCTTGACCAGGAAACAAGCATTGCATAGGCCGGGCTCTCAGACTTGTGGTCTGCGCCTGACTGTATTGCCGCCGTACTAAAAATGCTCTCTTCGCTGTAAAACAAAGGGGACACGGAGACAGATGTGAGGACAATTTCGGCTACAGTGCAGGGTGAGAACCAGCCGATACAGTGGCCCTTAGGGACTACTGTGGACCACCACGCTGACTCTCACGCTCCGGTACCAGCTGCCCGGCTCTCATTCTGACCGCTCATCGTCCTTTGCTGCAGCCCATTAGAAAAAACACGCTTAGCAGCACCAATTTAAAGAGGGGGTACAAGTAACTTCGAGCAGCAACATCCGGCAGTCTGTTGTTAATTTGCTCTGAATCCGCGGCCCCTTGGACGTTCGATGAGCCCCGATGGGTGACAGGCTTCAGCGGTCACCGCGCGCGTCCACAGTGTTCTACGCCAGAGCCCCAGCGCGGGCGCGTCTGCCACACCACAGTATAAGCCACAATGCTCCTGTTCTTCTGCCTGTGAGCAATCTAATCCGCAACTCATTAGGCTGAACCGTTCGCTTCATGTGCCAACATTGTGCGGTGCGGGTGCCAAAAGTGTTACTGCTCGTTCCGTCGGCCAATCTTGCCATCAGTCTCTCTTTGGTGGCCTCAATCGTCTTATTTATTCGCGTAAGTACATTTCTGATAGCAGCGCAAGGCGCTACTGCCTTGAGTTGCGGTAGTTTGACAAGCGAGCTTGGGCTTATACTCTGAGGCGCTCTAGCACCAGCCAAATCCAACTGGTGCGCGACCCCGAAACGCAAGGGACGTTCACGAAGACTTCACAGCTTTAGATTCTTATATATTGGCCGCACTTCTTGAACCATCTGGTTGTGCAGACTTGAGTTGTCACCTTCCGCGAACTCCATATGGAGCATTTCAGAGTGGCGCAACCGACACCAGGTTACCCAGATTGCCCCCTTCACAAGCAATCAGCGACAGAATCGCCACTATCAGTAGGGCAAAATACATAAGACATGTCCTGTTACTCGTGTTCAATATCCTCTCACTTGTTCTACACGCGTTATTACTCTATTTCAAAGTCTCACGGAAGTCCCTTGGGCTGATGATGGTCATATCTCTCATTCTGGCCATATATGCCACCAGTCTTCGAGCGTATGCTAGCCACGCAGCTGTCAAACTGGTGGAAGATTTGGATGATCCGGGGTATAAGTTTGATCATTCTGCGCAACTTGTTTTGATTTTTGAGATACTTGGCTGGGCAGCAGTAGTGTTCGCGTGGTGTGGCGTGGAATTTTGGGCTCTTTGGCTTATTGCTGTAACGTATCCTAATGTGGCAGGGGGCTGATTCAGCGAAAAATAACATGCGTATGTTTAACACTTATGACCTATGCACTATGCTAGCCTGATGGTGTATCTGTGCTTTGCGCTGAGAAAAGAGACCTGCGTGAAAGGACGCCGGACTAGGCCTAGCTTGCCGAAGATCAAACCTAGAACAGCGCCTCGAAATCCAGCGCAGTATTCGTGGGTCGTGAACAAACTGGACCACTCCAACCAAAGTTTTTCTTCTTCATAACTCGACAGTGAGACCATGCGCAACCAGATAATTATCTTTCCACTTCTTATTGAGCTAGCAGCTGCTGGACCGCTGGCATATGGTATTTGCCAAGCTGGATGCGCCGCGGTTGTGATGGCTTGTTACGCCGCCGCTGGCGCGACCTGGGGCGCCACAGCGGGTGCATCAGCAGCGCCCACGGTTGTTGCCTGCAACCTTGCGTTTGGCAAATGCCAGGCAGCTTGCTCGGTCGCTGGATTTTGTCCCACCGCTTAAAATGGCAATGAGGATCAGCGTGGCATTATCGATCAAAAGGTACGTGACATGCCTGCTTCTAAGTTAGTGCTGTGTTTACCCACGTATTACAGATTCAGTCGCTTTCGACCTAGGTAGTTGTCGCGCTAATGATGATGCTATGCAGCTTATACTTGGCTCCCTCTTGTTGGTACTTCCACTTTCTTCCTGCTATATGCCAGTCTAATCCGCCTTTAATCTTATTTTCGATGGCTTTGAACGTTCGTGTTCCCTACGTGGCGCAAATGTTTAAATGTGAGGGCTGTGCGCTCAGACAAGTAGGAATAGTGTCGAAGTTTATGGAACGTAGGGAAACGTTTGTTTTCCATTATTATATCGCAAAATCCATCTTAGAAGAGTCTGAGCCAAATTTGAGCAGCCGTTAACTGTATTGTACACCTTGCCACAGCCGAGCAAGTCCATAGGTTTACTTATGCCAGCGGATACTGGACGGAAGCTAGCCGGCAGAGCCTTACGACCAGTCATTTTGTGTTGTAGGGAGATGGGCGCGTAGCGCGGCATTGTCATTGGTCTGCGTTGGCCAATTTTGGTCGGGTAGAAATCCACGAGGCAAGCGGTCTTCCAGGAAAAAGCGTTGCTTCTGGTGATGCAGTCACGTTCACGACGCCGCAGATCTTCCAGGAAGAACGTCCATAGTGGCGCCGCTACTCTCCGCTGTACAGGGAACTGCTGCCTACGATGGCCAGGAGTCAACAGGACGATAAACCCGCTGGGGTCGAAGGCCTGTGCCAGTCGGTCCGTCTTGCGCAAGCCAGGCGCCGATATGCCTAAAGCTGCGAGGAGCGAGACGATAGTTGCCCAGTGGTTATTCGCACTCGCACAGTGCAGGAACGGCCCAGATACGCTGACTCGCGCAATGCACATACGCGCCGAGGTTTGCATGCGCCGTCCTTGGACAGCGTGCACGTTAGATCAGCAACCGCATTGAGCTGCAAGCCCGCAGAGCTTGCGCTGCCAGAAGGTACAAGGCTGGGCGCCCTGGCAGCCCGGGGTACGCGTCGCCGCCGGTATCCAGCACCGAGTCGTGAAGCCTGTGGCTGAATTCGGAGCGCGTCGGGGCGCGTGCGTGTCTGAACGAGCAAGAATCGCACCTCAAAAAGAGATATCATGTTCCAAGGATACTATCTGCCAAAACTTGGAGACGTCGAGAGTGCGCTTGTAATAAGGCAAATCTGCCCCCTCGGGTACGCTCTATTGGCGGCAGATCTGCCAGAGACAACTCTGTACCATGGGGGCATCGCTCAGTGGTGGGGCTAGTGCTATCGACCCATAGAACTACTGCGCCCGGAGTAGTCTACTTGGCCCGGTTCAGCTTGGCCTTGCCCGAGAGCTTTGGCACTCCCCACCCGTTTGTCGACCCGCCCAGCTCGTTCGTTTATTTACTGAGTAACACTCCGGCGAACTACCAATGCTGTCGTGTGGGAATTGAGAAGTGGTGGCGCCGCCACACACCAAAAAAAAAACCAGGCTTGATGTTGGCTGGTGCGTGGAGCTACAGGGCGCGGTGAGAGAAACTTAGAACATTCTGCGGCCGGCTGACCGTCGAGTTGAGTGATGGCATGGGTGTGGATGCAGCAGTGGCGGCTCTCGCGAGGGTGGGAGACGGGGCCCGAGTAGCTACAAGTCTTGCGATTTGTCACGGCCATTGCAGGAAAAGAAGTTGGAAGTGGACCTGCAAGTATCGTTGCGTTGTCATCTGCCTTCATATTCCCTGAATTAACCTTGATCCGCCCTTTCCTCTCGTACCATAATGACTGCCTCAGGCACTTCGTGTCTACCCTCAGGTGCCAGGTACCCACAGTGGGTGCGTGGCACGTATTGTGTACTCTTTCAACATCCACCTCCCGCGAGCTCCTCTAAACACCATTGCCTTACCATCTGTCCGCGAGCCGGTCCATGGCCTTCCGTCCCCATTTGCAAGGTCAAGAAACGGCTTTCTAGTTGCAAAAACAGCTTGGAATATCTCATCTGTCGAATTGCCGAGAAATAAACGCGACCCGCGAGCCACGAATTGGAAACGGCACCGACCAACGACGCGACATGGCCGTCTACTGGGCAACGTTCCCGACGCAGAAACTTGGGTACAGCAGTGTGCTGGGTGGTGTTGTAGGCGGTTTGGTGTATAGTGTCTTATCGTTCTGGGCCTTTTCTGGGACGGACTCTATGGTACTCTCCACTACTGGGCATGATGGGATACGTGACACGCTAGTTAAGCTTTTGTTTATCATCTTCCTGGTTCCAGCCCTGATAGGGGGTTTCATTAGTCCGATGGTGGGCACTGGGCTTATGGGTTTTGCAACTGGCGTAAGGGAATGCCAGGCGCTCACAAGCTGTTACTAACCGCAAGGGCAGGTACTATACTCGGCTTTATGTGGCATGGATCCATCAATATGCCACATTATAGGCGTTATTGTGTGCTGCTCCGTATACAACAAAACGGTTCCTCCGCACGAGAGTAAACTAAACCGCAAGCTCCGGAAACAGAGCTCAGCCGAGGTCTGTTCAGTTTGCCTCCTACCTATTGCCCACTCAGAGAAGCACGAGCGGGATGGGACGATGGAGGCGGAAACGGACATTGTCGGAGTTCTGACCACCCTCATGCTGCCATATATCTCTGCAGCTGCTGGTTACTTCGTGATGTTTGCCTTGTCCCGAAATTTGCAACCACACACCATGAAGGATCGACTTGGGCCAAAATGGGTGCGAAGTCTGTTGGGCGGTTATATTTTTGTCATGACAAGGAAAGCGTGGGTTTTGGTGTACAAGATGCACAAGGAACGTGTACAAGATGCACAAGGAACGTGTGCAGGAGAAATCCTTTGCGAAGGTGCCAAACGCAGATGGAGTTCACCACGCAAGTGAAACTGCAGCCTGCCCTGCCGCCTGCTGCCTGCCGCAGACGGATCACCTGCTACAGGCCAAAAGTAGCTTCTAGCAATTCCTATCTATCGATACATCAGCTTTACCATCGGTTCAATCACATCTTGTTAGTTCTAATAGTAGCGCTCTAGTGGGCCACTTCCCATAGTGACCGTGATTTTATCCCCAGCTCTGAGGCTCGCTCTTGCAGTGTTTGCAACGCCATATGACCTGGCCGTCTTTTTTCGGATGATCTCATTTCTTCCAAAAGATGTACGATCTCAGATCTCCGATGTACGCCGTAGCACATGCCTTGAGTCGAAACTAGCTCTCAGCGACGAGAGGAACGGTCACCCCAGTTCCGCCTCGGCATTTGAAAACGGACCACGATGGCAAATCACCATAATCATGATACTACGACGAGATTTCAGTGGTCGAGTCTTGTTATATAAACTTCGGCGTTGACGGTGTTGACGGCACAGAGCCACAAATGCTCCGTCATCTGAGGGAACCCTCATGCAGCATGGCTCTGCAGCCCTGTCAACAGTCAGTTACGGATGCGTTCCCAATCGGGCATGCGAACGCACCCTTGCTGAAAATTTGGCAACGACGCCCTGCAGCCTGATTTACACAGGCATATCAGCGAGCGCAGGTCATCGGTGGACCCAGCCCACCATGCAGTGAGCGCTGCATGGGGAGCCAAAACAGGTGTTGGCGCTGGATTGTCGCGAGCACCGGCGCCCGACTTGGAGTGAGTGGCTTTCTGCGCCAGTCCGGCCTGACAACTTCTTTTGAAGTCGTTTCCCACTGCTGAACGGCGTCATGAGGGTTGCCCTGGCCATCTGGGAACAGAGGAACGCTGCGGCCCAACGCGGCGTGGCTATGGTGTGTTTCTTCGCTGGGCTGCCATGGCGGAGGCACCGGCGCGATTTGACCAGCCATGCGGCCGTGGCTTCAAAGCCCCTCGTCGACAAGATTCGGCTCGTTTCTTGTGCCAGCAAAAGCGGCAACACATCGGTCAACCACTGTAGATCACGGACCTCTGGCCAGCGCGGCGGCGACCACGGCTGCCCGCCACCATCCGACTGCGCACCATTCACCATGTCTGCCGGCGGTATATCGCTCGTAGTTGCCCGCTGCGGTGGTCCTTATCCATTTTGCAGATTTAAAGGCGCTCAGTATGAAGCACCGGATCTCCTTCGACTCTTACGCAAGATTTATGGCTGCGAACTGGGCCGCATCTACTGTACACCACCCTTGCGCCCTCCCTCACACCCTGCCTCACACCACATCTCGTCCACACGAACCTTCCACTTCAACCCCTGAATCACAAAGAGACAACGCTTACAAATTCTTTGGCAGATGTGTTCCATGGAAACGAATTTCAAGCGGTCGGTCGACGGACTGAGCGACTTGTGTGCTCCTGCGGCTGAGGAGCGACGGCCGCAACGCCCGCGGCTGGAGATCGCGAGCCCAACCAGCTGTGCTGAGGGTCTTTTTGCGAGAGAGTCGCCCATGGAGGCTTCCGTGAGCGATCCTACACACGAACACTTTGAAAGTTCCGGTCACCGTCTTCCATTGTGGACTGGCTCTATGACTGCTGCGCACGCCGGCGAACAGCGAGTCTCTGCAACGAATGGTGCGAGCGTGTCTTCTCAGACGCTGGATGGTGAGCCGGACCAGTCATCCCTCCTTGGCTTCTCTGTATTTTCTTCCCGTTATAAAGAGTTCCACTGGAAGCCCCGAAGCATTTTTGCCGGCCACAACCTCCTCAGCTTCCTACAAGAACTGCCATTGTCGCTTGCTCCCGATGCAGACCGCTTCGAGTTGCATTTGAGAAGGCCAGGCATGAAGATGTCCCTAGACGTCTGCATGTATGATGGGGAGGGGTTTGAGTCCGTCAAAATTTTTATCAATTCGCGTCTCTGCTCTGCCGCTGGCTCCGGAGGTGACCCGGAGTACGTGCTCACCATCCAAGAGCGGCGTTGTAAGGATAACCACCCACGCTACTAGCCAGCCTTTGCAACTTCCCGATCCGCCGCAGCCCGTGCATGGCCTCTTGCCTCGACGGATTGTGCCTCACGTTTAGCAACAGCGGAACTTATCATACTCTCGGGATCAGCGAGATCTGCCTTGTTCGGAGCTCTGGCCCGGATCCGAATCTGATGCTCATCCGCCGCTACCTACATGGGATGTGGTTGATCTGTGAGTACCTGGCTCTCCATTGCGCGTACGCATCATTCTCACAAGACGCAGGGCTTCTTCACAGGCACACGGGGAAGCTCTTCCCCAGGCGTAAGACACAGCTTCTGCTACGGATGGTATGGCCCAGGACCATTGGCAAGCAAACATAGCCACGACGCAATACGCTGGGAATATTGTAGACATATCAGACGTGTGATCTAGTCGCAGTTTCCTTGGTTCTAGCCTTGGGATGTCCTTTTCTGAATCAACTTTTTCTCGTCTTCCTACACCTTCCGTCGTTCTTCTATGGCCTATATTGACGCGCCTACTTCCACGCACATCTCGCCTTGCGCGCTCCGGCTTCAGGCTGGGTATGCCAGAGGCAGCAGTGGACACAACGTCCGCGTAGGCATCAGCGTCTAACACGGAGAATTCATGAGTGCAATTCATGAGTGCAATGCCGGTCTACGCTCGGACTCAGAGCGGCAGACCATCTGCCGTCCAGCTCGAGGCACACTGGCTACCAACCAACAAATGCCTGGACCCGCTCATCGGGTCTTCATCTCTTGAGTCCTCGCTGACGTACCAGTAGAGCGCTGGGGCAGCAACGCAGCACAGAAGAAGCCGTCCCAATTGCCGTCGCTCGCTTATTCGGGACCTGCTTCACGTTTCGCGGTTGCCGACAGTAGTCAACACAGGACGCTGTTGCTGGTGACAGGGACGTAAGTCCCCGCCTCTATCCGGACACACCACCACGCAGCAAGACTAGCTTCTGTTCTCACGCCAGACGTCGCGTTTCCACCGCATTAGGACAAATGCAGGCACCCCGGACGAGGAGAGTCGGGCAGCACATCATGAAGGTTGCCCTTTTGTCCTCGATGCAGGGCGTTGGTTGGGATTGAGGAAGCCAGTGCTAGGTTGAAGCGAGTCACGGTGGATCCACACCGTGCTGGGCGGCCATCACCTTCTGACAGGCCTCTGGAAGGTTTGAGTGGCTGGGCGCCCCGCAGCCCGACTAGTCTACTAAGTGTGATGCATAAGTCTAATACCCTTGCATGTACCTACAAGGAGGAACGTGAGCTAGCAGGGCTTTTCGCCGTCTCTGCCACCAGAATCGAGGTACAAACCCCCTGTCTTCAGCAAGGATTCCAATCTCTTAGCGCAAGACAGATACCTAGCCGGGGTATAAAACTTTCGCAACGCACCCAGTAGAGCAAGAAATTTCCCACGCCTTGGTTGCTGCGTAAAGTTCATCACACCCCAGGTCAAAAACGTGTCTCCAGCGTGGACGAGCGCAACTGATTGGACTAGCAGGCCTCTTCACAGGCCCACATCGCTCAGGTCCGTAGTGGAGCGCAGGAAAAGCATTCGGCCATTCGGCCCATACCAGGACCACAAATGCAATTTCCACCTCGCCCACTTTCGTGCAGACGAAGGGACGAAAGGGTGTACTTCGTCAACGTCTCACTGGTTACCGAGTATCTGGTTCAACAAATAGCAGAGTAGAGAGACGTGATCAGGCTGCAGAGCGCCAGTTCTTTCGGCGCAGTGCCTGTGCAAGATTTTCGAGTGCGATATGCAGATAAACGAAAGCCCCCGGCAGCCCTGCTCTTGCATTGCAGACGCCGCCAGCCCGTAATATAAAGTACGGTGGCCGCATGACCGTTACACAGCCGCTGATTGATCGGGAAATCTACGATCTCTTCCCCGCGAGCCGTTCGCGCTGCTGTGGCTCTATCGGCGACAGATCTGATGGGGGTATCGTTTTTAGTGGTAACGCTGGGGCCCTGGGCTGTCGACCCATAAAGCTACTGCCTAGTAGCTTCCTTAGTCTGGCCAATAGCGGGGCTCTCTTGTCCAAGAGCTGATCCCCCCCGGCGACTGTTTGTTCGTTTAACCCCCGGCCAAAAGCGTTGGCCGCTGGGAGCGACGTCTCCGGGAAGCGTTTGCGCGGATGAAGTAAGTCTGGCGCGAGAAGCTATCCCCGAGACGCTTCACCAGCCTGCTCATAGAATTGCGTAAGAGGTGCCTTGTCTTCTCGGTAGCAGTGTATTTAGTCCGTGGAAATATCGTGAGCCCACCACGAGAAGCTTGACAAACTTGGATGGAGGCAAGCAACGGGGATTCGCCCGATTGGCAAGCCAGCGATCGAGTCGAAGATGACAGCACAGTGCGGCTTCAGCGTGCAAGCGTCTCCTAGAGTCCCCTTGATCGGAGGTGGAGTGGCTCCGCCTGAAAAAAAGATGCGGCCGCTCTTTAGTCTACGCGGGCTCGAAAATTCTGTCGTACTCGGCTTGAGGCGTGGGCGGCGCTTCCGCACCACCCAAAAAAAAGAAGAAAAAATAAGGGTGGGCTTGAGGTTGTTGAGCTGGCTGTGGGGAGCTCCAGGGCGCGGTGAGAGAAGTACGAGCAGCATATTACGGCCGGTAACTCGGGCGGATTGAGTAAGGCTCTTGGCTACAAACCACCGCTCGCCCACCAAACTGCACAAAAAGTCCCTCAGCTTGTAACCGGCATCTTCTGTGCCGTGTGCGGAGATGAAAGAAAGAGAAAAAAACTATTAATAGCACTCCGGAGTCGCGTTCTGAACCTGCCTATCAGTAGAGTCGGTGTATGACGCTTTGGGGGGGGGGGGGGAGGGTGGTGTGAGTGGCGCGCGTCTCGGTCTTCCGCGGCGTTCTCGATCAACAAACACGCCCCCCCCCCTCCAACCGCAGTAAGATATGCTCTAAGCCCACTCCATTCGAACTTTGTCGCCATCTTCAAGCGGGCCGCTAAAACTCGCGGTGCCGCGGCACTATGGGATTGGTGCTTTCAGGAGTTGCCGTTCGTGACAAGGTCACTCCGTGTCCACCGCTGAATAAAACTAAACCTAAGAGAAAATCTGACAAGTCATTTGCTTCGCCCGTCATTGCTGAGCTTGTCATTTGCTTAGCCTACCATAGAACACGGTATAGGCCGCCTGGGAAAACGTGCGATCTGACTTGGAGCTATTGTACTTTGTTTTGGTTATTCGATCAAGTGCCTGTCAGTCTCGATTTTGTCGTACCATACCTGATCTATGGCGTACTAAGCATCAAAACCGAGGCTTGATCACGGTAACAGTGGACGTCACGAGTTGGGCGGGACGTAAGAGCTACTAGTTTTACAGATACTACGCTGGCGGGTGAAGAGCCTCAACAGTGCTGTAGGAAAAGAAGTACCATGCCTGTCTCAGTCTATCTCTAGTACGAGGGTGGATGAAGGTCGACCAAAAACCGGCCTAGGTGAAGAGAAATAGGGTGGAAACGTTGTACAGTGCGAGCTTTAATAAAGCCTCCTTTCTAGGACGTGACACCGCGCAAAACACGTGCAGGGTTACCAGCAACAACAGTAAAAGGTAGCACATCCTGGATGAGCCGAGTTAGCACGGGTGTCTCATACACAGTTGAGAGTAAGGCGCGAAGCCGTAAAACACACCTTGGTGACAACTGAGCCTGCGCCGATGGTAGAGCCTCTCCCGACAACCTTGCCGGGCAATATAATGGCACCACCACCGATCCAGCAGTCCGATTTAATGACGATACCCTTGCTCAATTGGGTACCGTGGCAGCCCTGGCGGTGCTTCGGGTCCGTGGACAGCTCGATGGTGTACATGCTGACGTTGGGTCCAATAATGCAGTTGTCGCCGATTTGGATCTGGCCCGCGTCACTCAAAGTGCAGCCCTTTCCGATAGAAACATTGTTGCCAATGCAGATGTTGTAGCCGTAGTCGCAGTAGAAAGGAGACTCGACAGCGACATGATATCCGACACGTGCAACACTGTTGCGATTTGCGGCCTCTTTCTCGAGAGAGAACGACGACTTACGCGGCTGCAGAATGTCGAGGAACAGACGAGCACGCTCTTCGGTAGAGACTCCGTTGGTGGGAGGATATGCAAGCGTGTTGAAACGCCAGCAGGCCGTGGCCGCACGATCCCGCTCCAAGCTCAATTCCCGGTCATACTGATAGAAGTAGCCGCCTTGAAGCATTTCTTCCTTCTGGGTAGGATGTCTCTGATCACAGGGCATTGCCACAGCCATGCTACGAGGCTGCGCTTGGGCATGAGAGAGTGCCGTCTGTGCAGCCCTCTGTGCGCTTGATGCAGGCGATGTGCGGCCATCACGGTGTCGCTGGTAGTCGTTGATGCCGCAGTCACCAAAAGCGCACGGTAGAGAGCTGCGATCTTTGAAGTCGAGTGAATAGCCTCCAGCTTCGTTTCTAATCAGCTTGAGCATGCCTGCACCTCGCTGAGGAGAATATCCGGTACATTTGTAGTCAGCCTTGATACATGTGTTGCCTACCGATGGATTAGCGAGATTCCAGCGAATAAAGAAGTGGGTTGTCCTTCGTACATATTGGCTTGGCCTCGTCACACTTCTTCTTTCTTGCACGGCAAGTCAGGCAACCAGTTTTAGTCCGGCGGCTAAAGAGTCGCTTCCGCTTCCTCGGGTCAGGTGGTACAACAGTACCTGAGCCTTGTTCCGGGTCAGTCGACGCCCGGTCTTGAACAACAGCTCGAGAGTCATTCCGAGACGTAGCAGAGGCATGGTCAACTTGCTCAGCGGGTTGACTTTGGACAAGCCGCTCGGTGGAGCCGTGAGTTGGAACGGGGCGTAGAGGAGCCTGGTCTTGGAGCGCCGGTGCCTGCGCCGTCGACATATGAGCCTCGGACTGGTGGTGATTGCCATTGGAATGTTGGTGCGAGACAACAGTCGAAGCTTCGCCAGGCTGCCGGTCAACAGACTGGTCGGAAGGCATAACGCCATTGGGTTTGGCTTCAGACTGGTCAGCAAGGATGCCCGTGGTAGCTGGTCGACTTGACGGCGGAGCCGTGTCATGTTCGGGGTACGAACCAGCCTGACCGTACAGACGGTCCTGAGAAGGATTGCTAGCGCTCTGGTAGGGAGACTGCTGCGGTGACGGAGCATTGTACATCTGGCGCTGATTGTCATAGCCGCCATGACCGCTGGAGGGGTACGACTGGAGTGACTGGAGGGTGGAGCCGGGTGAAGTGGTGGCCTGCTGGCCGTTCATACCATGGCCTTGCCTACTAAAGCTTTCCGAAGCGCCCATTCCGTTGATGACAGTGGAGGCACTAGTTGGTGTAGGAAAGGTGTGCAAGCCCGGACGTGCGAGGGAGCTGTGGGAGGGCAGGGTCGTCTGGGGACCAGGGACCTGAGCCATGGCAGGCTGTTCTTGATGGTACATTGAAGGCAGGCTATGGCTGCTGGAGTTGGAGCGCATCTGCTGGCCTTGGTCCTGCTTGCGACGGTCGGAGGCGGCCATGCCCTGGTTTGTGCGGCTCTGGTTCGTGGGATGGTAGAGCAGAGAGCCAGCGTTCTGAGCCAAAAAAAGAGGATAAAGAAGTTCGCTAATCTTTTCCTTGTTGGCAAACTCGAGAGCTCGATCATAGGGAATCCTATCGTGTCTTAGTATCTACGATACCGTGTCTCAAATGTGGATCAAGCAACATACCAGATTCCCTTTAGATCCTTGGGACCTGATTTTATCACGTGACGGGTCTTTTCGCTCTTGAGAATGCCGTCACGGCGGCCACGGGTCATGCCAGCAACATTTAAGAGCTTTGTACCATTGATCATGTGGTTGTCTGGGTAAAGGTAAGCAAGGTATCCCGAGCGCACGACGCGGGTGCAGCGTCGCCTACAAAAGAAACGCACCTTCGCGACGGGCGACCCAGATGCCGCGGGCCTCGACCTGGAAGCAGAGGCTGCCTTCGTCCTCCCATAATGTAGTAGTTACGTGAGGTTTCATGCGGGGCGGGGGCTGCTGGCCGGTGTTGTCGAAGTGAGCATAAGATTGCTGCACGGAGTTTTGGCCAGGGACGCCGCCACCCGGCAGAGGCAAAACATTTTGCCGGGCGGCCATGCCGTTGAAGGATGAGGGGGGTGCGAAAGGAGGCGAGGTGAGGCCACTGGCGTAGCCATACTGGTAGGGCACGGGGTTGGAGTACTGGGCGTGGGACGGCAACATGGGAGGCAGCTGCTGGTGATAGTGGCCCATGGCGCCGGAGGTGGCCATCTGGGGAGCAGACGGCTGACCAGCCGAGAGGTCCTGGGTATAGTACAGGTCGGGCGGGTGATTCAAGGCGTCGTAGTGAACAATTGATATGGGCAGACTGGTGACGGCGTTGTGCGGCAGAGTGGGCGATGGCGTCTTGGGACCGTTGGACGCGGCGGCCGACGTGAGAAGGAGGATTGGAAACCGTCTGAGATTGTATACACTATCGGAGCAGCCAACTGCTGAAGAGGTGGAAGATAAATGTTGATTGAAGGCGTGTTGCTGGAGGCTGGGCGAGTCCGAGGAAGCACTATGGCATCCAACGGAAATTCAAGGCAGACAGAATGAGCAGCCGAAGGGCAAGGAACAGCGATGGAATTATAAGTTGTGAGGTTAGCGCGCGACTATGGCTGCGAGTGAAGGAAACGGCCCCTCCAAGACAGTGGCTGAGGCGGGCGACAGAACAGCGCCTGGTGGGTGAGATAAACCTAGAGACGGCGAGGCATGACCAAGTGCGTGAATGGAAGGGCTGATGCAAGGGCAAGCTCTCCAACCATAAAGAGGTGTGCTTGAAGCCAGGAATAGGAGATTTGATGCTTGTGAGTGCAAGAAAATTATAAGTGTGCAGGCGGAGATGGAAGTGAAGGATGCGAAGAAATCAGGTTGGGGAAGACTTCGGTCGTTAACGAAGCGGGCGGCAACGGTTCGACGAAGAAGTGGCGGCACGCGGAGCCAGCAGTCTCGGTCCAACGTCGGCGTCAGTATGAAAGTACCCAGGCAGTTAAGTAGTTTCGCATCAGACGTAACGTGGTCGGAGAGCGTATCCTTTCCGTGGCCGGTCGGTTGATTGGTTCATTGGGGTGGATGCTCCTCCGCACTGCCGACATCTTCAGCTCTCACTACTAGTTGAACGATTGAAATCCTTCATATGCAATTTCTTCCATTTCACGTTAGCCTCTCTGTCATTTTGCACACGATCGCTGCCCTTTGCGGTAAAGTTGGGCGTGTGCTCGGCCAGCCAACGGACAGCCATGCTGCAACGTCAGTCGCATACACTCGCCCTGGTGGCAGGATGCCACCGACGCTCAGTGGCAGGCCCACTATCTGGCCACGTGAAAACAGCACTAAGTTACAGGCCAGGCATGCCCGCCTCTGTTCCAGGCACCCCAGGTCGTCGTCCCAACGCTTGATTAGGCCAACTTGGAGAGCTGTTAGTCCCCCGATGGCCTGCAGCTCGGGCCTAGCACGATAGGTTTAGAGGTGATGTCTCCAACCTGGCGACATCCAGGCGTTCTTTTTATTACACGACAGGCTTTGCTGTCCGCTACCCAAGCTCACCACACCCACGCGCTGCGTCCAATGCCCGTTTAACGTGCCCAGGTAAGAACGGTAGCCAAGGAGAAAAAAAAAAGGGGGGGGGGGGGGGGGGGGGCTGCGCTACAACGCTCGGATTTCGGCTAGCCGGAAAAAGACTGCGCTGATCCGCTCAAAGTCAACGGTCAACCGACCGTTACACACATGAGCGGCGGGACCTTTGTGCTTCGACCCACAGTTGCTGCTGCTACTGTTCCATCTGCTGCGCGCGCAAGCATAGGCTTTTGTCCCCTTGTTCCTTTGTAACGAAGACGCCGGCGCGCGCCGCGATCCAGGGCATGCCCCGAGTCGTGTTTGGACACCAGAGTACAAATTAAGTGCACTCGGGTCCGAGCACGAGATCCTGGAGCTGGATTTGTGTTCAACCATATCGGAGTGACGTAGGTAATCCATCTATAGCTGTATGTCAATCTGCAAGCGCCACTGCAATCACGTTGGCAGAAGCTTGCGATCCGGTCGCGACGGATCCTGGCTTTCAATAGCCCATTCCCTAGCACCAAAGTACAACGCCACCGTCATACCAGTAACTCGTCTGGCGCAGAATGTGACGAACCCCAACAAATCCCGTTGCCCATTTCCCATACTCACCCCACATACACCCCCCCCCCTGCCGACCAGCAGAGCTGACGGTCGCTCGTCGACGCCGCTCTCATCTTCGCTCCACGCCTCCCCCCAAAAGGGCGCTGGCCGAGGTCTTTGCACTCCCACCCTCACTCCCACCCTCCTCCCACTCCCAAACCTCGTGTCCCCCGATTTCTTTTGATTTTATCGAGCCTTGCTGCCAAGTCAGATGTATCGACGGCCTAAAAACGCGCCAGATCCTCCTTTGTTGCACACGCCCCCTACCTCAGCGTGCGCAGAACCGGAGATGCAGTCGCCTTGCTAACTTGCCCTCTGCTGCTCTGCCCCCCCCCTATCTGCCTCCCCATCTTGGTGTCATTGCCACGCGCATATGGAAACGGCCGACTCCAGAGCCCGGCATAGGTCCGTCTTAGGCTAAAAGACGAGGAAAAAAAGAAGAGGTCCTTCAGCAGAGTACAACACACGCCTGCTACCAACACACAGGCACACCATTCCACCTCGCCAGCTTCTATTAACACCCTCCCCCTCTCGTCCTCCTCTAACTTGCCCGTCTTGCATAACAAATATTAACAAGCCTCCCCCAACATCGTCGCCCATAACCTTTTCCTACGTCCAACGTTTTTTCCACCCACGTACATTCTTACTACCAACAACGACTTTCGTCTTGGCCCACCTCAACGTACATGTACTTGACCAGGGCAAACGCCGCCATCTACACACAACAAGAGTAAAACACAGAAACTGCACATCACCAACCGGCCATGGCAGCTACCTCTGTTCTCACTCCAAGCTCCCACTATCAACCACCGTCCTTTGCCGCCTCTACCTACCCGCCGCAATCGTCCGGCCCTTCGCCTACGCCCGCCATGATCTCCTCATCCGAGCCCCGCCGCCAACCCGATGACAACACCAATGACGCGCCTGCCCGCCAGTCGCTACTCTCCATCTCCGAGATCATCTCTGGTGCTCGTCCCAGCCAGTATGCTCCTCACCACAGCAGCATGCCGCCTCAGCCCAGCTCTGGCGGTCTGCCGTCGCCGTTTGCTCCTCCCTCTCGCCAGTACCCCGACTCGGACAAGCACTCGCACTCGCCTCAGCCTCTGCACCCGGCCTCGTTCCCCTCGAGGCAGGACACCATTCCCGCCTTTGCCGACTCGCCCAGACCTCCGTTCAGCGGCCGCCCTGGCCTGCCTCCTGTGACGGATCGCAGACCTACACCTCCTGGCAAGCATGATGGCCCTTCCCACGGCCCTGTCCACCACGATCACCGCTCCGTCTCGGGTGGCTACCCCCAGCCTCACGCTCCCACCTCGCACCCTTACCAACCATCCCATATGCCTTTCGGCCAGATGCCGCTTCCCGTTTACCCCATCTCTCCCCGTCACGAGCACTACGATGCTCCCCGTCCCCAAACCCACGGCGAGCCTGGGCCGTATGCCGGTCGCAGATACGAACAGGCCCCCAGACACTGCGAGAATTGGGCGTACCAGGAGTCTTTCAGCAGAGTACGTTGGCACAGCCCTATTGCCCATATACAAGTTGCTAACAATTCCACACAGATTGGCACCCACTCCCGCATAATTTTCAACTTTGCCGCGGCCTATGGCCGCGCCGCGCTGGAGCAGCAAGGAGGCCCGCCCACCATTGAGCGTCTGCCTAGCGAACGCGAGGTCAACGAGATGCTCGCCAATGTCGACTACATCAAGCGCTCTCTCGAGCAGGTCCGTGATACTGTTCAACACACAGAACGCGCCCGCGAGGGAGACAAGGCCAAGGGCGCCTACGAGGAAAGCCACGACGTCAACATGTACAATGACGGCATGAAACCTCACTATCCCGTCAACGAAGTCAAAAAGCGCCGCGGTGTAAGTTTGTCCAACCCGACACGTGTTAATTTACGTAACTGACTTGCCATAAAGCGTGCTGCTCCTCCTGGTCGCTGCCACAGCTGCAACAGAATTGACACGCCCGAATGGCGACATGGCCCCGACGGCCGCCGCACTCTGTGCAACGCCTGCGGTCTGCACTACGCCAAGCTCGAGCGCAAGCACCAACTCGAAGCCCGATCGCTGCGGCCCAAGACAGAAGAGCGCAACTGAGAGACATGGCCTTCTAGACCTCCATCTACCTAGATGACGCGACCAAAAAAAACCTGCATCGGTGGAACCCATCCCCATGCATCTGCCCGAGGCACTTTCGCGGCTCGCGCCAGGTCCCTCTGCCTCACGACGCGGATGCAACAAACCTAAATGCAAGCCAATTAAGCAACCTCTGGTGGTGTCGGCTGGCACAACGTTACGACATTGATCGAAACGAGGCTTGCCGACATCCACCAAAATTCGCCGCGACGCAGAAACGCTATAAGTTTTGAAACACCCGCTGTAAATTCGGCTCTGGAAGAGCTCCGCGCGATAAAAAGGCCACTACAGCGCCCGAAGCCATCTTCGCCAAATAGCTCTCCGATACACTTTTACCTCCCTGATATTGATACCTCGTACACCTCAACGCAATGCTGCTCGATATGTCATCTTTGCCTCCTTTTGAACGATGAGACTCATGATAAAACCTCCTCTCTCTATTACAAGTTCATGCGGCATTGCGGGCTATCGATTTACTATTCGAAGATCTAAATGGGAATGTGACCGGCAGAGCCTTGTATATGCTCGCAGCCGATGGCGTGCGGTTTGCCAGTTCTCAATTTCAATCAATGGAAGAAAGTATAGGAACCAAGAATACGTATACTCATCAGCATTGCGCTCTTCACAGCGCTACCCCGAATTATAACATATACGGCGGGCAGCAACAAGCCGAAAGATGAGCGGGAGGTTGAGCCCCTAGTCGAAGTCAGTAGCACAGTGTTGGGGTCAAAGCTTGTCACGCGTAATGTCAACTCCCACCCCGCCACACCCTTCTCTATGTTTCCGAACTTATTGCTGAGGTACTCCATAGTTACCTCGATGCCAATTTCTTCGCTCTCCGCAAAATTATTCTTCGTGGCGAACTTTAAGAATACAAGGCGCGCAAGGCGCGTGGTGTGGGCGCGGTGATGTCAAGCACCAACTACAGAGATAGTGGGGTGTGGCACAAGTAAACCTCCAAGGCGGGCGGCACCTCTGGCTAAATTATTGTTTGGAAATGGGTATGTTGCTTCGCCTCACTACTGGCTCAAACAGCTTGCCCCCTGCAGCCCCTTTTTCAGATCACGCCTCGGCGGCTAGTGATCCTAGCCAATCATTCCGTCTGCGAGCGACCTTTGATAGTAAGATACTGAAGACCCCATTGAATGCAATTTTGGCGGCCCTCAGTCCGCAGGCGTCAAAGCAACGAGACTTAGAAGAATACACCTCGCTCTATTGTATTTTGATTGTCTGCAGTAACTGTCTCTGCAGCTACTTTGCTGCTATTATTATGCCACTCGCCGCGCTTCCTAATGAGCTGCTCTGCATCATCGCCGATTCCTTACGAACTGAAGATCTTTGCTCCACCATAGAAGCGTGCGAGTCTTTCCGGGCCGCTCTCCTCGCCAAACATTGGCGTCGTGCAGCAGCTTGGGCAGCTTCGAGGCGGTTTCTACTGGAACCGGCTCAAAGGACTAGGAAGAGAAAGGCTGAGATACGACACAGTCTCTATATCTTGATACACTGCAGTTCATATCTCGGTTCTAGAGAGGCTATTGAATGTGCCGTCCTCTTTCATCTCCTAGCCGAGGCAACCGGATACCAAGATCTTGCGGAAGACATCAAGAAAAATTCACCTCTCTCCGACTTTCAGTTGACTCCCCCTACTACTATTTCTACCGAATACAAAGCTCCATTGCAGCCTTCGTGTGAGGCAGTGGTAGTGGGCTACCTCTATGCTGCGGCAAAGTTTGGCGCGCAGACTGTCGTCCGGTATCTTCAGCAAGTTCAGACAGACCCCTTCTGCGATAAGGAGCACTCGATCGCCCTGGCAAATGCTCTGTCCATTGCTGTCACGCACAATGACATTTTTGCGGCAAAGCAGCTCATTGAGCATGGTGCAAGTAGTGGTGGTTCAGTGCGCTGTGTGGAGCTACAGGTGGGCGAGAGAAAATATCGTCCACCGCGCGGCTTCATTAACCAACTGTGTATTGCGCTTTTACATGAGCATGAAGAAATGGTTCGATTTATCTGCGAAGACATGTGTCAAGACGGCTGCCTTTTCGAATTATGGGGAGGTCTGGAAGTTGCAAGAAAATATAAGTTGGATAAACTTGAGAAGTTTCTAGGGGAAGTGTACAGCTGGCACCTCGTAAACAGTCCAGGGGTAATATACAATTTGGAGCGAGAAGGACTCACAGTAGACATACCAAGACCTTGGTAGAACAAAAAGCAGATGGGCCAAGGCTGCTTTTCTGTTGTTGTCTGCATCTGTATAATTGAGAGAATTGGACTGACCATGGTCGAATGTGGCAAGTGGGGAGATATACAATAAATATATCATCCAAATAAATAATTATCTGTCAGTAGCATTATTAGGTGAATTGTTGGAAAAAGGTCGATGCTGTCCCGAAGACACCACGAACAGAGTAGCTTGTACCGCGGTCAGCTGTTAATGCCAGCGATTATTTCCCAGCGGAGTGGCCTGCGGTTGGTTTGAGTTCCAAACGCCGGCACAAAATTTTCTTAGCCGAGATAGGTTACACATCTAGCGGCGGAAGCTCTGCGCCGAGAAGTGCAGGAAGAGAGATGTCTAGCTGCGGAGAAGATGAGTCACGGCTTTGGTACCTGTACAGGTTAAAATTATGGTCCAAGACATTCTTTTGGACAGACGCGCCAGTGCGACCGTCAACCCTCGTGTGGACGCCCACTCGAATTGAGTAGGAGGGCTCAGTTTTATTTCTGGCTTGTACTGTACCTACCAGAACGATTACAAGCTAGCAGAGTTGTATGCCGTCTCGAGCCCGTACATTGAGGTACAACACCCCTGTCCTCGGCCAGGATTCAATCATCCGGTAGCAAAAGTCTCTCGCACAGGAACAAAACTTGCGCCTCGCCGGGATGTTCTTTTTTTGTGCGAATGGTGTGCAGTTTCTGGAGTGTCTTCTCCGTCCTGTAACCAGAAGTACACGGCTGCGCCCTGAAAGTACACATCTCCGCCCTGGAACGTCAGAGGCCACAGCCAAGTGCGTGAGCCCTCCGCTTCCCAAGCAATTGGAGGTAGCAATGGAGTACAGTATCCTAGACGGTACACCTGGCTACGTCTCGGGCTTCCAGTCGCGATACTTGCCAGTGATTACTCACTCACCTGCGGCTAAGAGACCATGAAAACCACCTTCCCGACTCTCTCGCTTCTTGTACGTGGCAACACCATCACATTGGATCCATCGTGAACGGAAAGTATACGCGTCTCGCTACAGATTGCGAACCGACCTTTCTTAGATCCATACTCCACTGTGTCAGCCTCGACGTTGTTTTGCAGACTGCAAGGTAAGCAGAACGCTAATTATGCTCTGTACACTGCTCTCTTTTCCTGCTGTGTCTTTTGACGTAGTAACGTTAATCCACAAAATACTTCGCGTGCGATCACGCCGCTATTGGATCTGCCTCGTGGTCCCCAGTCATACAGCCGTCTGCCGAGCCAAGCTCGCCGCAGCAACTCCAAAAAAATCCATCTGGCTAATCCTTACGATTGCGCAAGTCCCTGGCTGACGGCACTCTGAGCAGCTACAGAATTCCAAGCAATATAGCGCATGACAGTGTATTCTGGTTCAATCCGATTTCGAAAGCCCCCTAACGCCAACGCTGGTGCTAGCATCAAGGCAAATGGTGTCGGAGCCAGGAGTGCCATCGCCCGGCCGGGGTCACTCAACACGGAAGAAAGCGACCTGGCCTTGGAACAGCTACAGAAGATAGCGCCGATCAAGCGAATTTTGGCCACAGAGGATAATGCCATCAACCAGACTGTACTGAAGAAGAATCTACACATGCTCGGATTCAAGCACATCGCGATGATCTCCAATGAGGAGGAAGCTCTCTCAGAGCTGTCGAACTCGTCCCCAACGTATGATATGATATTGATGGACGTCAGCATGACTATAATGAACGGCCACAAGGCGACGTTTCGCATCAGAAACCGCGGCTTACACATTCCCATCATTTCCATGACTGCCTATACTCTCAAAGGCGATATGGAAAAGTGTCTGGAGCAGGGGATGAACGACTATATCGCTAAGCCAGTGAACAGAATGGTACTCTTGTGGGTGCTACCCAGGTGGCACGTGCCGTCGGGGAAACTCAATCCGGTAGTTACGGTGCCTCAGAATGAAATCGTCAGCGATGGGAACGTGAGGAGTGCAGTCACCGATCAGGTGGATGCCGGACGATTTGTCGCTCGCATCATCGCAGATCCCAGGACACTGAACAAGCAGGTCTTCGCTTACGGAGAACGATGCCTTCGACCTCGTGGAGAAATACACCGGCGAGACCATCCCCAGGAACCACGTCTCTAAAGGGCAAGCCGGCGAGATTATCAAGAAGGCTACCGAGGCCATTGCCGCCAACCCAGCCGACCAAGCCCAGATGGTAACCACGGCTGTGACGGAGTATAAAGTCAGCTATGGGATCCGTGGAGATAACGTGCCAGAACGTGCGGCATACTTGGGGTATCTTAATGTGAGGGAACTATATCCGGATTTGAAGACGAATTCGTTTGAGGAGTTTGTGAAGGCGTTGGTAGAGGGCAGTAGGAAGGCAACGGTGTATGCTGGGAGAAATTTGGAGCGGTTGGGAACTAAGTAATGTCGAACGCTAGTGCCGCAATGTATAGACTTGCGAATAGGACAACGTCTTTCCCGCGAAGTAGAATTAGAACCATTATTGAGCGGGTTTAGCAGTTCGAGGGAATCGCTGATCCACATTCAGTAGGGTAGTGGCAGCCATATGCCTGGGATTCAAGCGCATGTCTACGTTTGAACGCTATACCCAAACATACATCCTGACTCATGCTACTATGGGACAGTCATCCTGTGCACACCTAAGAAACCTGCATTAAGAGTCTTGCTTCCTGGCCTGTGTCACCTCCAGCCCTCGAATCTTCTGCATTGTAGTGCCTGGCATTGTTTACGGATATGCTCCAGCACTGACTGCCATGCAGGACTAGAGCATTTTCTCGTGTCTGCCGCGGGGTCTGGTCCATGCTCCCCGTTGATCCATTCCAGATCGACGCGGTTCAAGTCGTTCTGCACCTCATGTAGTCATTGGCGACTTGTGTCCCAGGAGGAAAAGGCGCTGTCAAGAGCCAGTACTTTGCTGTAGTGTACCATCGCCTCGATGCGACCGCTCAGATCCAGGTCCATCGGTATCGGATTATGGTTGAAGTGGGGTGGCCAATACACAGGGCGCGCGCACCCGTACTGATACAACGCGCTCCCCCCCCGGCGGCCAATACAGGGGCGCCCGGGCGCGCATTTAAGATTGCGCGCCCTGCTGACTAACTTTCGCGCGCCCCCTTTCAGCACACTGCATATCGGCCGCTATACAACTCCAAAGCTCCGCCATGGCCCAATCAGCATTCCCTGACGACGTACTGCCCTCGGAAGGCGTATACAATTCACGTGAATTGCTTCTTGCCGCTATTAATTCCTGGGCAAAGCCTAGAGGATATGCATTCACTACGGGAAAATCGTCTAAAACCCCAAATGGTCGGGTCAAGGTTGTATTTGCATGTGATCGAAATAAGCATCCGCCAAACACATCAATCGAACGCAAACGCCGTACGTGTAGCCGTGGAACAGGATGCAAGTTCTCCGTGCTTGCAAAGCAATCCCTAGATGGGACTTCCTGGGTCCTAAGCCATCGTCCTGGAGAGCAGTACACACTACACAACCACCCTCCGAGTGAGGATCCCTCTGCACACCCAGCACATCGCCAGCTGAGTGAGAGTGACACGAGAGTTATATCCGGCATGATGACCTCTGGGACTGCTCCGCGGGAAATCCGCACATATCTCCACAATAATTCCAATACTCTCGCCACTCAGCAAGATGTCTATAATCGGATTGCGGCAACGAGAAGAGATCTGCGCGAGGGCCAAAGCAGCATTCAAGCGCTGGTTGACCAATTACATGAGGAGGGCTTCTGGTGTCAGGTTCAACTAGATTCTGATAATCGACTTACAGCCATCTTTTTCGCCCATCCAGACTCAATATCCTACCTCCAATGCAACCCTGATGTTTTGTTGCTAGACTGCACCTATAAGATAAGACAAACAAGCATAAGATGCCCCTCCTTGACATGGTTGGCGTTGATGCTTGTGAGCGATCTTTCTGTATCGCCTTTGCCTTCCTCTCTGGAGAAACGGAAGAGGACTACTCTTGGGCTCTACATCACCTCAGATCCCTGTATAAGCGAGATTTGCCTTCTGTGGTCCTGACGGACCGATGCCTAGCCGCGATGAATGCCGTCGCCACCTCGTTTCCTTTTTCCAAGGGTTTGCTCTGCATTTGGCATATCAATAAGGCAGTACTGCAGCATTGCCGACAGTATTTTCTAGCTGATGGGCCTCACGCAGATAAGAACTGGGATGACTTCTATGCCTCCTGGCACTCAATTGTAGCCTCACCAGATGAGTCGGCATTTCAAGAGAACATTGCTAGTTTTGAGAATAAATATGCCGAGAAATATGCAGATGCAGTCGGATATATCAGAACGACATGGCTAGACCCATTCAAGGAGAGGATTGTCAAAGCGTGGGTCGATAAACATTTGCACTTTGGCAATGTGGCTACCTCAAGGCAGGTGGCTGATGGCATGGAAGAAGTCGGAGAGACTAATTCAGCTGTTAGGGCCGAGGGGATCCATTCGCTAATCAAGGCGCATATCAAAAAATCCACCTTGGATCTGTTCGACGTTTGGCAAGCTATGAGACCTGCTATCACTAACCAGCTAAAGGAGCTGAAGTATATGCGCGCTTCTCAGCAGGTATCGGTTCCTCTGGATGTCTCTGGGGTATTGTTCGAGGCAATACGGGGCTGGGTATCGCACAAGGCTCTGCGTAAAGTCCTAGAACAGAGACAATTGCTCTCAAAGCCTCTCAAAGCTGCCTGTACCCGTACCTTCACATCTACCTATGGACTTCCATGTGTGCACACGCTGAAGAGGCTTGAAGATGAAGGGCGAGCCCTTCTACTTGAGCAGTTTCACCCACACTGGCACTTAAAGCGAGATATATCCCAACCACAGCCATTGCTTGAACCCAGAGCAGTCCCAGGCCAACTAAGCCAGAGGGGTGGACAGCAGCTTACAAGCACAAGGCGAGAGCCTAGCGCATTTGAAGTTATTGAAGCAGCAATGCGGCCAAGAGCACAGCCTACATGCAGCAAATGCCATACTCTGGGTCATACAATGACTTCTAGATTATGCCCTCTGCGATATGCAGAGCTTTTTCAGGTACCAGGGTCTGCCACAGAAAGTGCGAGAGGGCCAGCCAATATAACGGCAGCAACAACGGCATCAGCAGCTGTAGAAGCAATGTCGGTACAGGCAAGCACAGATCAGGTAGAAGGAAGCCCGATCGCAGCAGAATCGGCACTAGAGGGCCATATAGAAGCAACACAGGCGTTACACGACCGGGAACTGTCAGCCTGCACGGCCGAAAGCCAAACATCAACGTCCCAGGAAGAAGTTGCAGACTGCATAGTAGTCAGCCAGGTAGTAGCAGGGCCAATGGTTGCAGTCCAGGCAGAGGCGGTAGAGACATCAACAGCACCGAAGCTTAGGTACAGCGACCCACGGGCCATCTACCAAAGATATGTCGAAGCAAGAGAGACTTGGTTTAATATGCAACCGCGTGGTAGTATTAAGACCAACCAGCAGTATCGGAGGGCAATGCATTTACCCCAAAGGTACAATAAAGCGGCGCTAGCCTGGTGCCTCGATTGGAAGCAGATGGGCAAGCAATGCAGAATGCAAACAGGAAGTCGAGATTGGACTAAAGAGGAGATGATGGCATATCTAGATTGGGATAAGGCAGAAGAAGATCGAGTGGAGGCAGTTGTTGCGGCTGAGATGAAAAACAACCCGTTTTCTAACAGGAGAGGAATGAACGAGATCTGGGAGGCTGCAGCAGCAGATTGTGCTGCACAAGAGGCCCTATATTCAGGCAACTAGAGCACTAGAAATGTAGCACAAAATCCAGTATAACTGCAGTATGACTAGGAATACAAGGGGGCGCGCGAAAGTTAGTCAGCAGGGCGCGCAATCTTAGATGCGCGCCCGGGCGCCCCTGTATTGGCCGCCGACGGCTCTTTAGGATCTCAAAGTGAGGTCTTCGTTGCTCTGTAGATAGTTTATCAATTCATTGTTTGCTTGGGCGAAAGCCCTGTCTGTGTGCGGCATGGCGGATTCGCCTGAAGGACCGGTCGTGGTGGGAGCTGCGAGCCCCACCGCGTCACCAAGACGGACGACGCGTCAAGTGAAGCCCAGTGGAAGAGTCCAAGATACGCTCCGAACTCTGGAAAATGGTACGGCAAAACCGGCAGCGAAGCCGGCAGCCCGGGCGGCGCGTGGATCATCCGTGGAAACAGAGATTGATGCGGCAGGAGATGGCAGGAAGGCGTTGCGAAGCGGGGGCGAGACAGGGAAGGCGATGCTACACAAGGTGTTGGAGGTGTTGGGACAATTGAGCGGAGAAATCGGCCAAGTCAAAGAAAAGATATACGTCCAGAGCGAAACGATTGAAAGACAAGAATTGTTGATCCAACAACTGGTCACCCAAGTCAAGGATTTGCAAGACGAGCAGCGAAGCACCCAGGACGAGTTGAAACAAGCTAGACAGGAGCTGGAAACCATCAAGACAGCCACCTCGTCGTGGCAAAGCAGTCCGCAGACGTCATATGCTGAAATAGCACGAATGGAACCCCCGAATAGGCCTTCGAGCCCTCCCCCACGCGCACCGACGCGCACGACTCCCTCAGAAATGTATCACTGCACGGTCGACACCTCACGTGTGGAAGAGGAACACCAGCATATGGCAGGTGTGGGTAGCATCCGGCAGGCGATTGAAGCAGAACTTAGGAACAAGACTGGGCACGAAAAATGGAAATGTGCAGCGGTGGTCAAAGATGCCAGAGACCCACACAGGATCAAGGTTATCTGTCGTGATGAAAATGAGCTGCAACTCGTGAGAGAGGCAGCCGAGAAGACTGTCCCCGCGGGAACGCGAGTAATGAGAGACCAGCTCTATCCTGTCAAGGTGGATTTCGCCAATCGCATGGCCGTGCTAGACTCGGAAGGAAATGTGCTTCCTGGTGCCCTCGAGGCGCTCGGGGCAGAAAACAATGTATCGATCGCGAAGATAACATGGCTCAGCAACAAGGACTCTGGAAAAGCATACGGGTCCATGGCAGTGTATGTTACCAAAGGGAGTGATGCGAAGCGGTTGCTTGACAATCAGTTCTTCGACCTTGCTGGGGAGTCCGCCTGCACAAACGCTTTCAAACCGAGAGAGGGGCCGGTGCAATGCTACAAATGCCAGGAGCTCGGCCACAAGGCGTTTTCGTGCAAGAAGGTCCAGATGTGTGGGAAGTGTGCAGGAGCGGGGCATCACCACAGGGAGTGCCAGTCACTGGAGCCGAAATGCATCCTGTGCGGCGGCCCGCATGAATCGTTTAGCCGAAACTGCCGTGTGCGGAATCTGCGAATAGATGCATAGCCTCCTTCGTATCCTGCAGCTGAATGTGAGGAAGCAACAGCCGGTACAGCTTAGCTTGATGAATGACCCGGATCTTCAAGACTACGCCGTCGTGGCGGTGACAGAGCCGTATGCGAGGAGTGTGAACGGCGTGATCATGACCAGTCCAGCTGGCCATAGCAATTGGACGAAGATGATACCCACGCGAATAGAGGACAGGATGTGGCCGATTCGAAGCATGCTGTGGGTGCGGAGAGATATCGAGGCGGAACAGGTTCCTGTACCGTCGGCTGATCTCACTGCGGCGGTGCTTCGGCTCGGGGACCGCGATGTGATGGTAGTGTCGGTATACGTGGAGGGAAGAGATGAAACGGCGCTGGTTGTAGCAATGAGGCAGCTGCGGAACCTGATCCACCAGTTCCGCGACAGGACAGGTCGGCGGACAGACGTGGTCTTGGCTGGTGATTTCAATCGACACGACATCCTTTGGGGAGGAGACGATGTTCCGGTGAAAAGACAGGGAGAGGCGAGACCAATAATCGAATTGATGAGCGAGAATGGCCTCTGTAGTCTCCTGCCACGAGGGACGAAGACTTGGCAGGGAAAAGATGTAGAGAGCACCATTGATCTGGTGCTTGCGACATCGGAGATGGCAGAGGAGGTAGTGGAATGCGATATTCACACGACAGAGCATGGATCCGACCATCGAGCGATCCAGACGATATTTGATGTGGCGACCCCTGAAAGGGATGTAGCGCCTCGGCTTCTGTTGAAAAATGCGCCGTGGCCCATGATCTTGGCCAGGGTGGAGGACAATCTTCGGCCGCTGCCCTGGACGGTGGATGTGCAAACGCAGACAGACCAGTTGATGGAGGTCGTTCTGGAAGCAATTCGTGAGCTGACACCGCGAGCGCAGCCGCCGGCGTACACGAAGCGATGGTGGACGAAAGATTTGACAAGGCTGCGGCGGGCCTACACTTTCTGGCGGAATCAAGCTAGGGCGACACGGCGTGCCGGATGCCGGAAATCGGACCTAGAAACGCGTGCCAAAGAAGCGTCCAAGGAATATCACGACGCCATTCGGAAACAGAAACAAGAACACTGGGAGGACTTCCTGGCCGCGGACACCAATATCTGGAAGGCAGCTAGGTACCTGCGGCCAAGTGTGGACGCCATGGGCGACAAAGTGCCACCGCTACGCAGAGACGACGGATCTACGACGAACGACAAGGTGGAGCAGGCGGAGGAACTCCTCAGCACATTCTTCCCGCCACTCCCAGCACACATTGAACCGGAGGGCGACCGGCCGCAAAGGGAGGCAGTGCCAATGCCGGATCTGACGTTGGAAGAGATCGAGGAGAAAGTGATGGCGGCGAAGCCTTGGAAAGCGCCAGGAGAGGATGGCCTCCCAGCGGTTGTATGGAAGCGCCTGTGGCCTGTGGTGAAGTACAGGGTCTGGGCCCTTTTTGATTCCTCGCTGCGAGACGGCGTAGTACCTCACCAATGGAGAACCGCGAAGATCATCCCGCTGAAGAAGGCTGACAAAGAAAACTACGCACTAGCCAAAGCGTGGCGGCCGATATCGCTTTTGTCTACGCTGGGCAAGATACTAGAAGCTGTGATT
The DNA here is from genome assembly GCF_028009165.1 of Akanthomyces muscarius. Classification (NCBI taxonomy): domain Eukaryota; kingdom Fungi; phylum Ascomycota; class Sordariomycetes; order Hypocreales; family Cordycipitaceae; genus Akanthomyces; species Akanthomyces muscarius. The sequence continues at coordinate 340,387 of NC_079243.1, read as the reverse complement.
GCAGAACGTATGTCGTATGCGGTGGAAGCCTGCGGTCTGCTGCCAACCAACCACTTTGGGGCCAGGAGGAGGCGATCAGCCGAGCAGGCACTCGTCCTCCTGCAGGAACAGATCTACAAGGCATGGAGGAGCGGTAAGGTGCTCAGCTTGGTCAGCTTCGACGTCAAGGGTGCGTATAACGGCGTGCACAAAGAGCGGCTGCTCCAAAGGATGAGAGCGAGAGGGATGCCAGATAGGCTGATACGATGGCTGGACGCCTTTTGCTCGGACCGGACGGCTACAATGGCCGTAAACGGCTTCACGTCTGAACGGCAAAAACTGTCCCAGGCCGGGCTACCGCAAGGATCATGCCTTTCGCCAGTCTCCTATTTATTTTTCAATGCGGACCTAGTGCAGCGAAAGATCGATGCAAACGGCGGCTCTATCGCTTTTGTCGATGACTATTCGGCATGGGTGACCGGACCGACGGCAGAGGCGAACCGTGCCGGTGTCCAATCGATTATAGACGAAGCGTTAGCATGGGAAAGGCGGAGCGGTGCTACTTTCGAAACGGACAAGACATCAATTATCCATTTCACCAGGACTGCAGCGCGCTCGAGCAACACGCCTTTCACGATCAAAGGAAGAGAGGTCATGGCCAAGAGTAGTGTCAAGCTGTTGGGAGTGACCATGGATGCAGGGTTGCGGTACAGGGAACACGTAGCCGCGACGGCTTCTAGCGGACTGACAGTGGCAATGTTCTTGAGAAGGCTGAAAATGGTGTCGCCTCGAGTGGCAAGGCAGCTATTCACAGCGGTAGTGGCACCAGTCATGGACTACGCCTCTACTGTGTGGATGCACGCCTGCGGCGCCAGGGAACTGGCTTGGTTAAACAGGGCGCAAATGGAAGGGGCACGGGCGATCACGGGTGCTTTCCGCGGGGTCGCGACGTCGGTTGCGGAGGCCGAGGCCAGCATTCAACCAGTGCAGGAGCGTCACGCTCAAGCCGCAGCAAGACTATGGATCAATGTGCGCACGCTGCCGAAGACACACCCGCTCGCGAGGTCCAAGTTCATAGCGAAGCGTCGGTTTGTGTCGCCAATGCAGAAGATACGAATGGCACTAGAAGGAACCGACACGGATCGACTAGAGGTCATTGATGCGTATACCGTGGCACCGTGGCATGAACGGATTCAAGCCACGGGTGAAGAGGACCAAGTGGAACCGTCCAAGTCACCGGATGAAGCGGGGGGCATTATCATTGCCACATCCTCCTCGCAGAGTGGTGACCAAGTGGGCATGGGCGGCGTTGTGCGCGACACGGCCATCAACAGTGTGGACGAGGTGGTGGCTAGCTACTCTGTCCTCCTGGGATCCAGAGACGAGCAGAACCCATACACAGCGGAATTGGCAGCCATGTCGTTTGCACTGAAGTGCATGCCGGCTGGAATGCGCGGTCGGGACATCACCATCATGACAAGCAACCGCTCAGCGGCACAGGTCGTCTGGCGGCCGCGACAACAGTCGGGCCAACACACGATCAAGCAGATATATGACCACACGGAGCGCCTGCGGAAACAGTTTTGTTCCGTGTCGCTTATGTTTGTACCAGCGAGCGAAAAAGATTTCGCACTACGTCCCAGGGCTAAGGCAGCAGCACAAGAAGCGGCGAGGGTAACGGACGCCCCAGAGGCGCTGCCGTACCAAGCCAGGACTACGAAGATGAGACTGGCGATGTTAGAGAGAAGGCGAGACAAGGTCCTTCCCGAGAAGGTGGGAAAGTACTCGAAACGGATTGATACTGCTCTCCCAGGCAAGCATACACGTGAATTATATGATCAGTTTCAGCGCAGGGAGTCGGATGTTCTGATCCAGCTGCGCACCGGCATGTCAAGGCTTAATGGGTACCTGCACAAGATCGGAGCCGCGGCATCGGCCAAGTGTGGGTGCGGACAAGCGGCAGAGACAGTTGAGCATTTTCTGTTTCGATGCAAGAGGTGGAAGGAAGAGCGACGAATCATGCTACAGTATTCGCGCACAAAGATGGGTAACCTGTCCTTCTTTCTGGGAGGCAAAGCGGCTAGCGATGGAGACAGATGGACGCCAAATATGGAAGCTGTCAAGGCGAGTGTCAAATTTGCAATGGCTACGAGAAGGTTGGAGAGGACAAACGGTCGCGAGACCAATACTACGTCTAGTACTACGTCTAGTGCGGCGTGACAGATCATGGGAACTACACTAATAGCGCGCAGCCCCAAAAATGGCAGACCGGGCTTCAGCTGCTGACGATAGGATGCTGAACACTTGGAGAATTGGCCTTCAAGTAGGCCTGTCAGAGACGATAACATTGGCTGGAAATGTGTACCTGGCAATTTCGTGGGGCTTGAGGAGTAATTGTACCACACTGGATTGCGATGTAAATAGGTTGTCTATTAGGCCCTCTAGGGACCCCCCCTCCGGGCGAAATAAAATCCGTATCCGTATCCGTATTGGCCGCCCTCCCCCCCCCCCCCCGATTAGTCAACACCGTAAGTTTTGGGACACCCGCTGTAGATTCGGCTCTGGTACAGCCCTGCCCCCGCAATCAAGGGCCACTACGGCGCGCCCACGCAGTCTCCCCGTGACGCACCACCATCAGCCCTCTAATACACTCACTTTTCACTTCCCCAATACCAGTGCCTTCTACGTCCTAACGCAATCATGCCCGATGGAGCATCTTTGCCGTCTTTTCAATGGTGGGGCTCGATAAGAAGTGCGCTATAAGCGGGTTGATAGTTGACCGTGGAAGTTAAGCCAGGGGCTACAAGAAGGAATCTTTGGAATTCTATTTTATGTGGTCGTAACCATTTTTTCGAAATATCATTTCTCCACACCCAAAACAAGCCCTCCTGGACGCGCCGTGGCTTGTCGGCACGGTGCGGCCAGGTGCGTCCTGCCCCACAACCGCTTGTCCTTCGCTTTCCCTAACCGAGTGTTGTTCCAACTCAAATACTGCCGCCTGCAAGGAAGCAGTACCAGTTCGCATCGAAGGGCCATTGAAAGTAGTTCGCCTAAGAGACGTTCAAGTTTTAGTCCGTGCGCTATGTAGTGAACTTGCATATATACATTGTCATCATGCCAGGGGATCGCGCGATTTGGCAACGGTATCTGGGGCCTGTTAACAGAGCTCCAAGCCGCAAACGAGCTAACTAACTAGCTAGTGCAGCGCCTGGATGGGGCTACGCGCCCTGCACCGAGACCATTCACGGCCACTACATACAAAGTGGTATGCACAACGTGAAACTGAGCCGGGACTGCTTTGGGCCAATTAATATTGAAAAGCCTCGTGATAGCTAACATGGTAAGAACCATTTTCACGACCCAAATCAAGCAGTAAGAAAGGAGAGGAGCGCAGCTAGTGCTCCAAAATGAGAAAACTCGTCGCCTGTGGCAAAGTGAAAACATGGTTAAAGAAGCCAAGAAGAAATTCCGTAGTCCATTGCGATGGTTGGGTATATTTAGAGACTGAAAAACAAATTAATGGAAATAAAGAGTAAGCGTAGGTGTAGTAAAACAAGTACAACCTGCACCTGCACGGCCGGCTAGGATGAACGGCCAGCGACGGGCGGCTATTTGACCAGCTCGTGACAGCAGCCCCGATTCTACAGCCCATCTCATTTTCCCATCTTGCCACACGAGTCAAAATATTAAGACATGAAGAGCGAAAGCCTCAAAGATACGGAATCTGGAGGGAGTGGCTCAGCAACGAACGTCTTTTTGAGTAATGAGTTACAGGCGCGTGTCGCCGCCGCCGCCGACTTGAACAAGCACGACAGGCTCAACAGGTGCAACAAGAGCAATAGTGCTGAGGAAGAAACGACCAACGCGATCCCAAGCGAGGAGATCCAAAAGCATTTCAACGTCTTAAACAAGTTCCCGGTCGAAAGGAGGGTTGGCGAGAGCGGCATATCGTCTAGCGACTCCTTCTCGATCCTTACGATCAAAGAGAGCGACGTCGGGCCGGACGCCCGAGTCGTGATATGCCCTCTCCCTCCAGACCACATACCCACCAGCTCACTCGAGGCTGTAGTCCTTCCGGCAGTCACTGGCCAGAGCTTGGTCGTCGCACGCCAGTCTCCGGATAATACCGACTTCACACTTGATCTCGAAAACGGCCGTAGCTGCCGCTTCTTCTATGATGTCGCCAGCGATAACCTGATTGCTCATAACTTGGGCATCAAGGAGCTGCATCTGCTCGCCCTCGAGACGGATGAGGCTGACGGCAAATTTGGGCAGAGTGCGAGCGTCCAGGCGCAGATGATCCGACCAATTTCACCAGGCTACTGGCGTATTGCGAAGGACAAGAACGGGAAGCCTGATAAGTTGCTGACGGAGCTTTTGCTCTTCCGGCGACGATACTCGTTGAAGAAATCGAGCCAGATTACTGCGGCGGCTGGCTCGAAGAGACCTGTATCAGAGGACGCCGACACAGCCGTCGCTGTGAGGGTACGTGCTCCCCCCCGCCCCATCAGCTGACACTTTCGGTTTCCTAATCTGTTCTTTTTGAGTTTGACAATTCTGGACACTTCTGGTTCGTTTTGTCAAATTCATCGATCGTGCTCTTAAAATTGTTGTTTTGTCTGTCTCGCTAACTTTCAATTTTGAAACAGAGTACTTCGCTTGAACTCATCTCCCGCGATAACCCAATGCTGGAGGTCCGCCAAACCACCAAGCTGAGCGTCATTTCTTCGGATGCGGACGACTTCGCGGTTGCCAACCTCCGAGACATTGTCGACCGAAACGCCACTATGGTGTTCCGTGGCATGCACTCTAAGTTCGGTGATTCAGTCGTCAAAGTGATCAGAAAACGCGAATATTCATCGGAAACACATGATGTAATTTCCCTGGTCAGAATGTGGAGACGAGAGGTGCAATTTATGGCGTCGATGAAGCATGTAAGCGATCATATTTTAATCTCACTAGGATAGTAACTAACTCGAAATTGCCTGGTAGGACTCCATTGTCAAGTTCTATGGCGCAGATGGCCGTTTCTACACCATCTTTATGGAGTATCTGCCATACCCAGACCTTTCTGCCATCTGCGAGATGCGGAACCGCCAGTTCTCAGGCACAGATCAGGACGCAGTTCGCGTCTTGCGAGACTCCTCGAGCGCTCTCGCATATCTCGCGGAGCGCAGAATTATGCACAACGACATCAAGCCTGGGAACATCCTCTATGACAAAACTCGCGGCGCGGTACTGATTGACTTCGGTATGGTGTCTGTCGATGGCTTTTCCCGGCCACCCGGCGGGACTCCCCATTACATGGCTCCAGAATCAGCAGAGGACGGGGGAAGGGTTCTCGGGAGCGATGTCTTCTCACTCGGAGTGACCATGCTCTACTTGCTCAAGATGACGCCGCTGCCGGAGGCGACAGCGCGAGCTTGGGACCTTGACAATATGCACTGCCAACCAGCTCAAGATTGGCGAGCCAATGTTGGCAAGATCAGGCAACGCCTTAGCACAGATGGCGTTGAGGGAATCGTCTCCAAAATGTTGGAAGGAAAGCCCAGAAATCGAATTTCGGCTGCTGCTATCACCGGGTTACTGGCATCTTACATTTTCGCACAGTCGTAAGCCGAGTTCTGGGTACAGGATTGATAATTTCAAATTGATTGGAACAAGTTGCCTCCGGTACATAACTGTCCCATGTCGTGAATTATGTACCGCTGCAGCATACTCTTCACTAAAACCCTGCCGCCGGCCCGCTGTTGCTGTGTAATTTCGCACCGGGTTCCAAACGTGGCCTGTGAAGGCCACTACCTATCTCCGAGGTATCAGCCTCATCCCGTTGCTCGCCGCTGGGCAAAGCCTTATCGGAGGGACCAAAATCTCGTTGCCAGCCGAGATGCTCATAATTTATCTTATTAGAATAATATCGAGTCTGGCCATGATCTGGGTGGTTACTCCTGGGGCTCTGCGCTGCACAAGGAGAGCCAGCTCCTGGAGATTCGGTAGCCTTCACCACCGTGGAGACGTCCTGTCCTGTGTCCGGCAAGCTTTCCGATAGAGTCTCCTGCTTGTCCGTATCTGGCATAGGCTGTTTTTGGTCGAAAGATGTCCTTTGGCTGGATTCCTTTTGATGAGAGCTTGAAGTCGCTTCATCTTCTCGTCCATCTTCTGCGGGGATTGTGTCGTTGCCGGCCGGACTTCTCCTGCCTGGGTAGGAGGAACGACGGCTCGCTGGTAGTGTGGCGCGCGGCTTCTTAGTCGGGCCAGTTACACCCTCTACCGCGTTTTGTTTGCGTTTCCTGTTGTTTGTGGTCTTGTTTGTACCTGGACGCAGTCGCTGGGATGAGGAAGGAGGCTTGGAATGAGACTGGAGTGTTGGGGGGGGCGTGACGTCTGGAGGGCTCCTGGGGTTGGCTCTTGTCTCCTGTGCAACATCGGCCGAGATTGTGTCCGGCCCATCCCCTGTCTTTAAGGTGATGTCTAGAGAGTGCGTTCTCGCTTCTCCCCTCTCTACTTCGAATTGCCTTTTGAGAGCTGTTTTAAGATTGTCAGACTCGTGAATGTGATACAGTATTGAGGGATACTTGCCTCGCTCATGCTGCTCGCTCTGCTCTTTGACGAAATTCTGCATCGCTACAAAGGCGCTAGCAGCATCGAAAACAGATGCACTGTCGTGCAATTTCTGCATCGCTCTGCAGAGGAGATAAAGAGGCGTCCCCCATTTGAACAGTACAGAGTCGAGCACGTCCGCGGAGGCTATCGCAGACTTCAGCTCGTCAAGACGCAGCATCTTGCGCTCCTCCAGCCTCGCATAAAATTCGTCAAGAGTTTTCGACATGGTGATAAGGTCAACCACATCGGCATGCCAGGCTACCTTGTCCATGATGGCGATGGGTGCCGTATTGAAACGCTCATGAAGATGGCCAAAGATGTCCTCAGGTTTCAGGGCTTCACCGAACTTAAAGTAGGGCCATTTGTACGGATCTTCGTGGTAGTAATAGCGGCCATCAAGGCCGTCGTATGTTTTGGGAAAAGGGCAGTGCCACGGCATTTTGGATGAGCTTGATATAGATGTTGTGTTTGAAGGAGATTGCGAACGCACTACCGAGCGATGAACAGCAGCCTACGATACCCTGGAGCGCACAGGCGCCGCGATAACTTATTGCGGGGCACGCCTGCTCTTATTCGCTCGAACAAATTCGCGATTCAAAGCGTGAGTTTCCGTCTCATGCAGCACATTGCTAACGATTAAGTTAATAATTCATCCCACTTTACGTTATCGAAATCATGAGCTCTTTACAGCAAGCTTTTGCTCACGCAGTCACATTAACTACATTGCTTTTCTCGGCGCGTTCTGTCATGGCTGGTCCGGTCACGGCTGGTCCGGTCAGTCACGTGCCCGCGCGTGGGACCCCGCCATGTTTTCACTTTATGTGGGCGCGGCACGCGTTCTGTTAGGGTCCACTTAGCGGGTACGGCTGTACATTGGTCCGTAGAAGGCTCGATAGCACGTCCAAAAGCCTACCCTAGGGCGCCAACGGACGTAATAGTCAAATCAAAAATCAAATCAAAATTAAATAATCAAATCAAAAAAAAAAATCAAACAAATCAAATCAAAGCGTTGGACCCCGCGGCCTATCTGTAGTTTTAGCGCTGGATGGGTCTTCCAAAGCTGTCGTCTCATCTGCAACCCGTCAACCTCACAAAACGACAGAGCTTGCCTGGTTTTCTTACAACGCAACATCTTGATTTGCATCTACCGGTCGCCGAATCATTGACAAACTTCACTCCTCCGTCGACAATGCCTGTCCCACCAGGCACGGAACCCGACGCCGCAATGGTGTCTACAGGCGCTAAGCCTGACAAGCTCCTGCTTGTAGATGATAACAACATCAACTTGGGGGTGCTTTCTGAGTACGTAACAAAGCTCGGGCTACGGTTCGAAACCGCTCTCAACGGTAAAGAAGCCTTTACCGCATACGAGGCGGGCTCCGGTCAATTTGCAGCCGTCTTAATGGATATTTCGATGCCTCTCATGAATGGTTTCGAGGCAACAAGAGAGATTCGTGCCTATGAAAATGCAAGCAAGTTACCCCGCGTGGCAATCCTAGCCTTGCATCGGAAAGCGCCCAGCGAGAAGCACTGGAGAGTGGCGTGGATATCTTCTTAACAAAGCTGGTAAGACTTAAGGTGCTGGGAGAAGCGCTTCAATCCATGTCCATTTTGAGCCTGGCAGGTCTTAGTGATTGAGATGGGGCGAGTATGCGTACAACTTTTGCTACTATACTCCCTGCAGAGAGTTTCCATGCCTCCCATGGTGCGGTAGTGCGACCGGTGCAGGAAAGTTGGCAAGCATATACATTTTGATTGCTTGACGCTCGGAATTTACGATCGTTAGCGCAATTTCGTTCTCCGTACGAGAAGCCGGTGGAATATCTAGCGCTGAGTCCGGTGGCAACGAAAGCGATGATATCTGGGTGCAAGTAGTGCGGGGCGGGTTTCGCCGGAGGCGCCCTCTGCACCTGTCTGTCGCTCACGTTCAACTTCCGGCGAGAGCTCACGCTCTTGTTCCTCACCGAGCGCCGCCGCGGACTGATCCATTCGCCTGAACAAACGGAACCGCTGGCTGATTAGATCGTCGCCCGCCAACGGCGCGGCTGCGCTGCGAGGCTGATAACGATCGCTTAGGGACATGGCCTCCTCTTCCTAAAAACCTGCGGGCGTGCACCTCGGTCATCCGAATCACACCATCTTCTGTCTGCGCCTCCTCCCAGATCGCCCTCTGCCAGCGATGCCGTCGTCCCTGGGTAGCCCACAAAGGGACGCTGCGTGCTGCATCTTCCCATGTGCCTTGGATCACCCACAGTGAACACCAGGACGCCGCGCCTCAATACTAGAGTGGACGTTTCCACTCCACACTTCTGAACAGCAACGCAGTCGAACTGGTTCAGATGCCGTGGGCTGCAGACTTGATTCGCAGTCGCGCGTGCTGCCCACGCGCATTACGCGACCAAATGAAGTCTCACAGCCAACCCCTGAGCAGCTTCCATGCAGGTAGTCCGGTGCCAGCCTCTCAAGGGCCTCCAGTGCAAGGAAATCCATGATCCGGCGAGTCACAAAACGACACTATTCCGACACAGCTGTCCACTCGGGGAATTTACTGCCCATGGCGTCATCCGAAGCCACCGCCACGTCGGCGGCATCGGCCTCAGACCGACCAATTGCTAGCTCGTCTTTGCAATTCTCTTTATTCTTCAAAGCAACCTAGCCTGATGACAAGGCCCACAATGTCCCGGGCGGTACGTGCAAACGCAAATATAGGGGCATGGTATTGTATCAATGCCTTCACTGTCCCAACAATAAGCCTTGGTCGAACCGGAAGCGGGACAATGCCTGGCATCATGCCCGGCGGTGCCTTGGGGAGGAAGAGCTCTTTCCGGTCCCCTATCTAGATGGCGGCTTTCTCCTCCTCCATTTGTTTACTCATTCCCCTGGCTATCTGTCGCCTTTTGCCCAAACATTTCTTGGCTAGCTAGCCGGTGGTAAGTGGCCTCTAACGTAAACATCGCTGGTGGCTAGCAGCTTTCCGCTGGGCCATTTCTTCGTTGTCGTCCCTTCTTGCCAACAGCTCATTAGCATGATTCTGCTCAAGCAAGTTTTGACCAGCTATTTGGTGGCTAGTGACTTTTGGTTCTCCCAGGCCTGGCGGTTGAACAACTTTCGGCGCATTTATTCGTTACTTTTTGCTGGTTGCCGACATCCTTGGCGATTCTTTCTAGGTAGTGGTCCTGGATCGGCATCCCATTGCTTAGCAGGCTACGCCGTTTCTCGCTTGTTTACTTGTGGACCTGTTCATTTGTTCTGTTTTGCCCATGCCCTGCTAGCGTCTTTTTGCGCTGGTTCCAGAAGTCGTGGTGTGGCCAAAAGTGGTGCTGTGACCAAAAGTAGTGTTGTGGCTGAAAGTCATGTTGTGGCCGAAAATCATGTCGTGGCCGAAACTCGTGTCGTGGCGAAAAGCCGTGTTGTGGCTAAAACGTCTGCTTGAGCCCTGGCCCAAAGAAATGCCCCAACTTGCAGGGTAGGAACATTATGCGAGCCAAAGACCCGCCATGATGTGGCGGCAGCTATTCCACACCCGTCAATAATAGGCTGGCAGTCGAAGGCTACGGTACTTATTGAAAGGCTGGTTATTTAATATTGTACTTGTGGCTTTGTACGTCCAGAAGAGCGATTCAAAGGTGCTTCAAGCCTATGGTTCGGCAGTGCAACGGAGCCAATTACCGGTACCCGCACTTTTGACTGATAAGATTTGTCACAAAAGCGGTTTGACTCTGCGCGCCGCCAATGGCAATTCAATATTTGCGTGAGCGCCCCGTATTTTCCCCACATTATTGGAGCCTCTACCAAAATTAAACGGGAAGTTAAGATAGAGGTTGAGGAGTTCTGTTGCTGCTCTACCGGTAGTCTGCCGTCCTCCCACGTACTAATAACGTAATATTTCCTACTCTGGCTTCACTCAATACTTCCTCTATCTCGCCGCAGTCGCCGGCTATTCGCCACTGTATGCCGCTCTGCGGGCATAAGATAACCCCAATGATTGTGGATTATAACTCGCTGCAACGCTACCCCGGATCGTCAGCACTGTCTGCAAAATTCGCAAAGGCGACGCGCTGGGAAGCTGCGCGCAGAAAGCGTCTGTCGATAAATAGCGGGGTATCTATCTGATTACGAAGTGACGACGATGGACGACAGTGATGCCGACTCTGCAATTGGGGACGTTGGTAGGTTAGGGTCTACCCAGCAACCGCTTCACATCGCCAGTGTTCACCAGCTAACTTTCCCAAAAGCATGACTTCATCAACGGCATCTCTTGTATCGAGCATCTTCGAGTACCGAACTATTCATGGACGGACATACCAGAAATGCCCAACGACTGAATACTGGTGCCCGAACGACGAGCAGCAGAACGATGGCTTGGACATGGCTCACCACTTCATCACCATACTATTAGGCGACCGCTTGTTTGAAGCACCCATTCCTTTGCTGTCTATGTCTAAAGTCCTCGATGTTGGTACTGGCACTGGCATATGGGCCATCGATATGGCAGATCAATGCCCAGCTGCGGAGATTATTGGTACTGATATCAGTCCTATTCAGCCCCCTTGGGTGCCACCTAACTGCTCTTTTCAGATTGAAGATGCTCAGCTAGAATGGACGTATACAGCTGCGACCTTCGATTTCGTGCATATGCGCGGACTCTACGGAAGCATTCGAGAGTGGCCGCACCTTTACGCAGAGGTATATCGTGCTCTTCAACCTGGAGGTTGGGTTGAACATTTCGAGTTCACCACCAGGGTATACAGCAAACTGCCAGAAATCAAGGACGATCCTAAGCATATATTCAGGCGCTGGGATGATGTTCTTACTGAGGCAGGTGATCGACTAGGCAAATCGCTACGTATTGGTGTGAATGGAAGTATAACTCGGCACATGCGGGATTCTGGATTTGTCAACATTGTTTCAAAATCGTACCAGGTGCCCGTCGGCGGATGGAGCAGCAATGCAACTCTGCGGAGAATTGGCTTATTTAATCTTGCGTTCTTGACCGTGAGCTTAGATGGGTTTGCTCTATTTCTGCTCTTGGAAGTTATGGGATGGGAGCACCATCGTGTCGAAGCATTCGTGTCAGAGATGCGTACCATGCTTCGAACCCCGAAGTTACAAGCTTACTGTTTGGCGTAAGTGAAATGATAGGCTCTAGTTCATATCAAGAATGGTTTTGTGCTAACCCCATACGAAGAACAAATGTGTTTGGGCAGAAGCCGGAAGGTGCTGGTAGCTGATGCGCCCGTTCTGCGTCAATGAAGGACACATCGTAGGCAACGAAAAACTGTAAATGGACAAATAGACAAGCGGAGAGCTGCTAACCCGCCAGCAACAGCGAGGTTGGAGAGCCAGTAGCCATCAACCAGCTGATCACCTGTTAGAGGGAAAGGCAACAAATGGTTGGGCAAACAAACGAACAAGTGATTAATGAGAAAGACGCCACTGGTTAGGAATAAAAGTAATGTAGTGAGTGCATACAGAATACTGCCGGCAGAAGGCGCCGATGGTCAAGCACAGGGAAACAGTAGACAGGCGGCTGAGGGCCGAAAGCTGGCGCCAGTCAACAGCAAGAAAGTCACTAACGGGTCAACCAAAACTGGCTGCGCCAAATGCCACCACATGAGGTAGAAAGCCACTGGCTACCATATCGGGCTGTGGCCAAAAATCGTGTTATGACCGAAAGTCGTGTTGTAGCCGCAAGTCATGCTGTGGTCAAAAAGTCAGGTCGTGGCTAAGACGCCTACTGTGTAGCGTAGGGAGAGCTTGCGTGCGCTAAACACTTGCCGTGATTTAGGGCTGCGGCCTACATGGTGTGTCGATGTTGCCAGGAATACGCAGGAAGAGATTCAGGTCCTGGAGTCACAACGAAAGCCCTCTGTGAGAATATAATCGCGTCTCCGCACCACCTCGTCATGCTTGTCAAAAGCTGAATCCACAAAATCCTCCTCTCACATCTACATTGGTTAAGTCCTTTTTAAAAATAAAACCCATCCTCGCAGGCTTACGCCCAGTAGGAAGCGTCGACCAGCGAACTGGCGATTGATCAATCGGCCATGGCTGCCACTGGCGCAAGGGACCCGCCCGAGGGGTCAAAGGAGGCGCTGGCCCGTCATAACCTGTCCCCTTTTAGCCCTGTAACAGCCCACTAAGACGCTCGACAAGCAGCTAAGAGTCAATATATGAAACGAATACAGTACTCTCGGTCCATGAAAATAACTACCCCGTTGCGAATACAGTCGGCAGCGCTTGGTTCGCGGTAGTGGCGTTGCAGAGCATCCCTTACGCCGTGACTACTTTGGTCATTTGCATGCGACACGACAAAGCTGCTGCTTCATTCCATATCCGTGACTGGTGCTAGCCGCGCTGCCAGCTGCTGCGATCATGCTTGACAGTGTCGCGTTTTACCTGTACGTGCGGGTGGCTATTGAATGCTTCAGCACAGAGGAGCTGTGATGGAAGGACGGTCGGGTTTCAGCACTGGCTGAGGCCTGTAACTTCAGCAGGTCTACAGCACCTAACAAGTCTACGCGCGAAACACACCACTTTCGGCTACCCGTCGTACCTTGGAAGCTAACACGGCAGCGGATCATAAGTAGATGCTTGCCCTGTTGTGCTCACTACCTAGCATGCCAACATGCGATCGATTCACTGTACCCTCATCTTCGCATCGGCAGCCGCCGCAATCGTTTGCGATCATGGACCTGGCACCCAGAAGTACTCCGCCAACGGTCCCATTCGAGATGCATGCGACGAATGCTGGCTGCTCGATCCGTATTCCACCATCTTTCAGTGCCGTTGTCGCGAAAACATTGTAGAAGGGGATCTGCAGAACTTCTTGAGAGAATACGATGGTCAGCGCAGATATGGAAAGGGTATGTTACAGGACCGTAGCTCGTTATCGTATCGCTCTAATCGGTTTGGTCTAATCTGTAGTGGCAACTTCTACGATAGCTGTAAGGGTCCAATGGGGTTGAACACGCTCCAAACTGGCATGACATGAAAATTTATGCTCACCATCATATGCATGGGCCCCGATGAAAAACCCACCCGAATGGGTACTATTGATATTGGCGCCAATAGTGAAGCTTATGATGATGTCATATACCACAGTATTAAGCTGTGGCCAGCCAAGCCAGAGCAGTGTTATCATTTTTACATGGATGATATTGCCAGGACTGATGCTTCCATGGATGATATTTCCACGGGATAAGCGACGCAGGGTTGCCTCGCGATGTCCCATCGATCGCGGCAGGTAAAGGTCAAATTTATGGGCTCGCGGTAGATTCAATTCAAAATACATCATCGCAAATCTTTCGCGTGTCGCGCTTTACCTTTCGAAAATCACAAGGGGAGAGCGTGTACGTCGAAAGGGCCTGCTGGCAGCCCGGCAATGGCACTTACGTTTTAGTCAGCTGCGGGGCAGGGCGCTCCGACAGTGCGATTATCTTCTCCAAGAGTGCCTTCGTGCGTACCTGGCCATTCTCCCAGGCGCATCGACGCATGCTGTTCATGGGCTATCATTGTCAAAATTTCTGCGCATTTTCTCCACGACCACCTAGCCGGACGGGCCTCTTCGAAATCACGCTACTGTGGCAGAACATCTCTACGTTGAGTCAGGAACATGAGCGAGTCTGCTCGACTACCACCGGAATTACGGAGGCTGATATGGGAATACCTGTATGCATGGCAACCCCTCACATTAAAAATCGACATCCGCGAGTTGGACATAGAGCGCTTTACGGTCAATTTCACAACACGGGCCCAGCTTCATGTGCCGTGCAGAGAAGCGTGGGAGGTCCAGAAGAGTTCTCGACCCCCTATCCAACAACTGGAGACGCGATGTGTTCGATACTCCATACCGGCAGCGCCAATCGCGATGGGGGCCAACGTCAGGACTCTCTATTTTGCCCAGGGTTTGGAGTATCTGCGCGTTTTCACAAGCGCTTTTCCCACTGTGAAGGCCGCGTCGATAGCAATTCGAATTGAAACTGCAGCCTATGAACAGCTAGACTTGACAGAGTTTTCGAACGAGTTTCCGTGTCTCGAGGAAATAAGCCTGGTTTTTCCAGCTGCTATTCCACAGTGTGAACTACAAGAAGCCAGAGATATGTGCAAGGAGAAGCTCCGTCAAATCGATCAGGCCTGCCAGCGTGTTATGGAATGGCGCTACGTAGCCTCGATCGCAGTCACTCGCCACATCCCAGTCAATTTCCGACTCGAAGGGTGTGTCTACAACAGCTCAGATGCACCTGCGTCGTACTGCTGCATTTCTCTCAAGCCTGATGCTCAACTTGCCGACATTCCAGCGGGCTATTACTCCTTTGTGAAGCAAGCGATCCGTTATCCGAAGTCCAGCGTGTCAATCTGGGGGTTTTGGGGTATAACTGCAGACGAACTACTGGATTCACTGTCTTGAAATAGTGATATCTACGGCAGTGTCCATTGTCTCGCTGCCTTTGTACACATTCTGCAATGCTGGAAATGGAGAGAGGGGCTCTGGCGACGTCATTCAACATTGCAGTATACTCTGGCAAAAAAGCGCAATCAAGTGTGAGACGGCGCCGCGTATTACACAAAAAGTCTGTCTCGTGAATCACGTTCAACTGGGCAGTGCTTCTGAAATTCATTTCTGGCTTTAGGTGACAAATCTCGACTCTTCCCCTTCATCAGTTATACAATGTGGCCAAGGGCCTCATTGCGGATCACAGTGCCAGCACCACCCGTGGCCTGTTTATTGGGACTCGACGATGGAAAATGAGTTTTCAGTTTTTTACGCGGGATTGGCTGTAGACACAGACCATGACAGTTTGGTAGTTCTTAGTTAGCACTAGAGCCGTCCTCTCACGCCAACTTGCAACTATAGACGCCAACTTGCGCATGCATCTAACAGAGATCGAGAGAATCTGCACCGATGCAGACGGCACATTTCTGCCCGCAGGCGGTACAAAAGCTGGACAAAAAAGCGGTGCACTCTCTCTCCGAGGCCGCACCCAACCCCATCCAAGCGAACTTCCCGAATCGAGGCGCCAGAAGATGAACTGGGCATTTAGGGATAAGGAGGAATCTACGACGCAAGCTGAGCAGCTGATGCGCCTCGTGCAAGCTCTGCACAAGTTGGTGCCTCTCGCTGGAGTTAAAGGGACAGGACCTGCGCAGAGAAGGACTGGCAATAACGCTCTCGGGCGAATGGACGGAACGCATCAACGTGGCGTTGATTACGCAATTTGTTGCCAGTCATAGAGAAAAGTGTACGGTCGACAGCGCCCCTTTGAGCAGCGGGTGCAAGTAGGTTCAAGAAGCAACATTTGGCAACTCGGTGTCAATTTGCTGTGGATTACCTGCAGCCCGTTGGACATTCAATCAGCCTAGTGCTCCGCGCCTGTGCCCCATCGCAGACGGCTAAGTATAAGCCAGAACCCTGCTACTCGGCCTGCGAACGATTCAGTCCACGACCCATTCGGCTCAACCGTTTTTTTCATGTGCGAATTTTGCACAATGCGAATGCGAAAATTGTTACTGCTTGCTCCGTTGGCAAATCTTGCTATGAGTGTCTCTTTGGTGGCCTTGCTCACCTTGACGTATACAAAACTCAATGTTCCAAGTCAACTATTTTTTCGCGTGAGTGCATTTCTGATAGTAGCACAAAGTGCTGGTACTCGAAGCTGCGGTAGTTTGTCAAGCGGGATTTGGCTAATACTCTGTGAGGCTTTAGCACAAGCCAACTTCATTTGGTTCGCAAACCCGAATCGCAAGAGACGCTCGCGAAGACTCGCCAACAGGTTGTATGGTCGCAGGGCGTCGGCGAATCTGGAGATAATTCTTCTCTGTGTAGGGAAGACTACGCCCTGCATAAAGAAGAAGCGGTAGTAGCTTCTCCTTGAGGCCCACCGCCTCGCACAGGAGTACGCCGTCTTCGAAAGGGACCCATGTAACTTTGCGGGGAGTAACTGCTTCGACAGTTGTATGTGATTTCAGTCTTCGCATGTAGACCTTCCGCCTGTCTTTAGGTATTGGCGCGGCCTGGAGTACTTCAGTCGCATTTATCCTGTGGCCAGGAATTTGCATGGACACACTTTTCCCGGTGATAACCATACGCGCAAGCCCTGGCCGATCCAGTCCCCGTGCTATAGTTTTTGTGAACGAAAAATCCTTATCGGGCGAAAGAATTCATAAGACCATTGGACTTACTCAGCATTGTTTGCGTCCCCATGACTTGCACGCGTGACATTTACCCCGGTTTGACCGGGAATATGCGTGATTTCTGTGCCACGCTGTTCCGGGAACAGGTGAGCTATGCTTTCATGTGCATCAGCTCCTGCGCTTGATTGAAAATTGTTCACTATTCCAGGGATCCAACTTTCCCTGTCAATTTGTTTCCAGGTGGGGATATCTTCCATCGGTAAATGTGGGAAATGTTCTGGCTGGGCATTATTTTACACGTCCGATGTCAGCACTCCCAACTAAGGGGGCTGATTCGACCTAACTAACCCACTAGCTCCCATAGCGTTGGGGACCAAACTGGGCACATAATGCGTTAACCTCCATTTCACTTACGGTGCTTTTACAAGCTCCCACGAAATATTTTCCGAAGTAGATGCCTTAAAACAACACTGCCATCGGCTTCATCGAAAGTATTACGAAATACCTTTCCTGTCCTTTTAGTGTAGGCTCGCAGTTCTCCCACAGTGCCGAAGCACTGAACCTGATCTCCACGACTACTTCGTCCCCATTCGATCAGGTCAACGATATTGACGTGAGTCCTGCGTGCGGCCTATCTTGCACATTAGAATAAGTTCCGACATTGTTCACAAGGAAATCTACTACCTCCTGGCACTGCCCACACGTTCTGGGAAGTGGGACAATTCCAATCGCACGACAAAGAGCATGCCATGCAGACAAATTGTCTTCTTGTCCGTACCACATGCGTAACTCGCTTTCCAGCGCATTTTGATAATCTGTCCATGCTTCATTTGACTCTGTTTGGCCTCGGTGCCATCCCATATGCTCCTGTAAGTCGGCATACGAAGTAGCTGGTGGAAGAGAAGAATTATAGTGAAAGCTTGGAAAAGAACGGAAAAACGTATCCAATGGAGTCTCTATACTCTGCTGGTGAAGCTGGGAGTCGCGCATGTGCTGATCCAGAGCATCTTGGCTGCTGAAAGACCGATTGCAAGCACCGCAGTCGAACGTTTGGGCGTGGGCGGGAGAGTCGCGCATGTGCTGACCTAGAGCGTCCTGGCTGGTGAGAGACCGATCGCAGGCACCGCAGTCAAACGTTTGGGCGTGGGCGGGAGAGTCGCGCATGTGCTGATCTAGAGCGTCCTGGCTGGTGAAAGACCGATCGCAGGCATCGCAGTCAAACGTTTGGGCGTGGGCGGGAGAGTCGCGCATGTGCTGATCTAGAGCAACCTGGCTGGTGAAAGACCGATCGCAGGCATCGCAGTCAAACGTTTGGGCGTGGGCGGGAGAGTCGCGCATGTGCTGATCTAGAGCGTCCTGGCTGGTGAAAGACCGATCGCAGGCATCGCAGTCAAACGTTTGGGCGTGGGCGGGAGAGTCGCGCATGTGCTGATCTAGAGCATCCTGGCTGGTGAAAGACCGATCGCAGGCATCGCAGTCAAACGTTTGGGCGTGGGCGGGAGAGTCGCGCATGTGCTGATCTAGAGCATCCTGGCTGGTGAAAGACCGATCGCAGGCATCGCAGTCAAACGTTTGGGCGTGGGCGGGAGAGTCGCGCATGTGCTGATCTAGAGCATCCTGGCTGGTGAAAGACCGATCGCAGGCATCGCAGTCAAACGTTTGGGCGTGGGCGGGAGAGTCGCGCATGTGCTGATCTAGAGCATCCTGGCTGGTGAAAGACCGATCGCAGGCATCGCAGTCAAACGTTTGGGCGTGGGCGGGAGAGTCGCGCATGTGCTGATCTAGAGCGTCCTGGCTGGTGAAAGACCGATCGCAGGCATCGCAGTCAAACGTTTGGGCGTGGGCTGGAGAGTCGCTCAGATGCTGTAAAAAGTCATCCTGGCGAGCAAACGATCGGTTGCAAGTAGAACAAGGGAAGCTCATGGTAAATTTTTGGATCACTGTTAGACTTGTCGCAGGACACCGCAGAAAGAGTGCGCCTTGCTGCAAATATATCTCATTGCATGCAGGGACGGCGAATTGTTAGCTACTTGAGACTGCGAAAGCTTCTCGTTGGGGTAAGCAAGGCGAATTGAGAACCTGGCAACAACCCCGATGCAATAGGAAAGAGGGGGGCTGCTAAGATCCAAGATGCTCAGCGTTGAACACGTGTTGCGCGGCGAAAACGATTGACTTTCGGTCCTATTGCTGCAGCGATCCTACCGCCGAGAAAAACCCTGCTGCAACGTAAGACAGGCATGAAAGATATGCTTGGCGTGTTGCTGCCATTCAGGTGTTGTGAAGCCACTAGGCGCTGCTAAAGGCATCACCGCTCCTACTGCGATCTACGGAGGTGGCTGCAGCTTGAGATGTCACTCACATTGTTCGAAATGACAAGGAGTGGTCCAAAATTCCTGGTCACTCCGCTGCATGTCTAGCTGCGTCGTGCAGTTCAGCTCATGCGGTGACGCATGTGACGAGTTGTGAGCGCCAATCAAGCTCGTCCTGTAACCGCCACAAGAGACGGCAAACTGCAAGCCTGCCCAACGTTTCTCTCGCGGAGTGTGATTGGGAGGCCGGGGCTCATACGCGTCGATTATCGTATTTCCCTATTCATCATCTTTACTACTCCCTGCGCGAATCATCACTGCGGTTCAAGAAGTACTCAACCCCCATCTGACCCACGATGCCGCTGACGTCGAGCTACGAAAACGGAAAATTCTACAACAGCAAATGGTTTTGTGGTTGTGATATTGAAGCCCCTTGGCTCACTTCTAAACAGGAACAAAGCTTTGGTGAAAAGTGTCCGCTCTTCCATCATCTACTGTTCGCAAGCTCGAGAAGCTAACAGCAACTGCAGTTGCCTCTTGCACCAGGCCGCGCGATCAAAAATGCGGGTTCTTTCTAGCAGCCGTTAACGATAGTGTGGCCAGACTTGCCAAGGCATCAAACGTACCGCCAAATCCCAGGACACCGGCATCAACTCGCACGCAGGCTTGGTTGACGCCTGGGACGGGCTCAAGCTCACGCAACGTCTTGTTTGGCGGCAGCGCTACCCGCACTCGAAATCTCAACCTCAACGACTCGCCTATTTCGCATCGCTACAGGGGTGGTGGCGAAGAACAATTCTTTCCCAGCCCGATATCCAGTATCGTCGTATCCTGGCCTAAGAAGCCACCGGCGTATCTGGATTTATTTTCGAACCCATTCGCTTTCACAGTCCGCATCGTGTGGACAACATGTTCTAATATTATTATCTAGATCAGAGATAGAGTGCTTGAATCAAGAGAATACCAAAAAGGGTCCGAGGACCATACTCGCCCGACCCGCTCAAAGCACGCGTGTCCGTCGCTATCCTCTAGTCTCCTCAGCAGCAAGCCAATATACCGTGTGACGCTTCCGTACTTCAGACTTCTGAGTCCTATCGCGTAGAACTCCACCTCAACTCCTCGTGAACCATCAAATACGCACTCATTCGTGAAATATGAACCCAGTGGGCGTGGCCCGACAGCCGCCCGCAAGCTGAGCCCGTAAGTCGGAACGTCGGGCTGTGGATCCTTCAATTTTCGATCACTACGACAAGGTGTTGGTGTGGGATGCCTGTTGGCGTCCACAATGCATCGATGAATTCTCCCTCGTAAATAGAGCGACTGCCCTCGAGTCGTGTGGGCGCTGCTCCCACGTAATTCCATCTCTGATGAGGCCGGATCGTACCCACCCGTTCGAATGGTACCAAAAATTAAAGCCCATGACCAAGAGTCAATGCCGGCGGCTCCAGATCTCTTCACTGGACAGTCTGTTGCATTCCAGAGAAGCTCATCAGCCAACATGCTGTACCATAGGCCTGAGAGAAAGCAAGCTCCCAGAACTTGACTTCCTACACTAGCGCTGGGATGTGAGTGTAGAAGCCACGAGCCACAACCTGGTGACGACCAAGATCGCCCATGCCCCGTGCGCCTCCCTAACGACTGCGGGTACACCCATGTCGACGCGCATCTGGTGGCGCTGGAGCTCGCGCGGGTCTATTGGATATGCCACGTGCTGTAGGAGTACGACATCCTTTACTGACTAGTTACCACGTCGGGCCCTCGGTCGGCATGCACGGCAGCTACGGACCCCTCCTACTGTGGCACCGCTTTGTGCCTCAAACCATTTACCTACATCCGCCCGATCCTGACAGTGGGCACGAGTCCTCTGAGCTCGTTCTCGACGACGCGAACGCGAAGGCCGGCGATAACGTCGATGCGGCCCTGGACGAAGCTGCACTCCTGGACTTCGACCAGTGGCGGGCGCGCGCGGCGCAAGGCGTCTACCTGCCACCCCTCGCCTATGAATTCTTCGCCTATTTTCTGCAGAGACATCTCGATGCGGCGTTTGAGCCGGGATTTTTCGAGGAGGATGAGATGGGCGTGACGACGTCCCACTGGAGGGAGTTTACGTACACGATGCGTATATTTATGAAGGAGGACGGGGACAATCCTCGCACGTATTATCCGCGAGGCGTGGGTATGGACTTTCGAAATGCCGATATTCTGGACGGGACTGATATTTTGGTGCCGTCGAGTCCGCGGCTGGCGAGGGTTGACGAAAAGCGGAAGCAGCGTCCTCCACGAATCACCGGTGTACATGGCGCCCACCCAGCTCAGGGGCAGTGTCAGGGCGACGGCACCGACCACGAACAGAGCGAGGCCGCACCAGTCGAAGCCTGCGAGCTGCTGCACCAGGCCGCCCTCGAGCGGTTTCAACGCGAGGCAGAAGATGGATAACGGAAGACAGAGAGCGACGAGCGGCAGGTTTATCCAGCCGATCCATCGCCAGGACGCATACTCGCCCAGCAGCGCGCCCACGACGGGGCCGAGGACGCTTCCCAACGCGAACGGGATGGAGACCAGGCCGATGTAGAAAGCGCGTTCCCGCAGGGTGGTGATGTCGGCGACGAGGATTTCGTTGAGGACGTCGATGCCTCCGCACCCGGACCCTTGCAGCGCACGGGCGAGGATAAGGACGGGAAGGGACTGCGCGGTCGCGAAGAGGACAGACCCCGCCGTGAAGAGGAAGAAAGCCGCGTAGAGCGGTATCTTGCGCCCGACCACCTCCGAGAGGCCCGTGTACACGGGCAGCACAACCGTGACGACCAGCAGAAACGAGGCGTTCGCCCAGAACGCCTGCAGGTACGTTCCGTCAAACTCTTCCGCTATGGCCTGGATCCTGCGTCAGCTGGTTGTTGCAAGCTCAGGCTGCGCCGCGGGCGGCGGACTCACAGGTATGACCGCCAATGCCGTGGCGTCGATGGAGACGATGAAGACCATCAGCAGGATGGACAAAAAAGCAAGATGGAACTTGAGCGGTTTTTGGAACTTCTCTCGAGCGTTGAAGCCTTTCTTCAGGTCGTGGTCACCGAACGATGAGGGGGTCTCCGGCGCAGCGTGGTGCGGCGTTGCCGCGCTGGCCGTGTTGGCTGTGCCGGTCATGTTGGCGCTTATGTTGGCTTTGCTGGTCATTTTGGCCGCGTTGAAATCCTGCAATGGCATCGTGTGACGGGAAAGCTGGGCGGGCAGCATGCACGAAATCATCATCATCATCATGACTGAGCACACGCTACGCTGGGAGCTCAGGCTCCCCCCTCTCCCTTGGAGAGGGGGCGACAATAGGTATCCAACTTGCTCAACTTTGGCGTTAACCAGCGCAGGCAATCCGAGCCTAAAGCGCTACAATTTATAGTTGAAAAATGCAGATACATATATTCTTTGACAAGCAACTGTTTTTGATCATACAATCAAAACGGGGAGGTCGTAGCATGCGTGCCATTTCGGTACTCCAGTCAATCATACCGTCAATTTCTGGTATAAGTTGCCCACCACACGCTGCAGATGATCGTACCAGTCGGCACTGCGCGTGATAACATCACAAGTCTGACTGCATTTAACTTAAAACTTGAATTGTAGCATATCTTACATATTTTCCTTATGGTGTATCAATTTCGGCTACATGCCTGCCGGTGGTAACTTTCCTTCTCTATTATATTACAAAAACACACACAACTCAAGAGAGCTCCACATAATCTTGACAGGTACACAAGAGCAGCAGAAAACACAGAAGCCAATTTTAAGACTGATCAGCAGATATCCTATTTAAAACAATGTATACCATTACCGAGGCTTAGTATGCTTTCCCTCTTCTAGTATCAATGGTAGCAGTTTATAGATATATCGGGCACCATGCCTGAAATAACTTACAACGTCTGTTGAATTGCCCTGTCGTAGCAGCCAAATGAGTGTAGAAAGGTCGCAGCGCATAAAAAAAAGCAATACAGAGCAAATCCCATATTCATTCATTCATGATTTATTACGCCCGGTGGCCTCCGGCCAATAGGGCTCACTATCTATGCTTAGGTACACGTTTGCTTTTTCCCTGATGTCCCTTTCGCTTTTGTTCTTGTCATCCTCTTGGTCGCCTTGCTTCGTCTTTCACCTCCACCCCACCGCGTTCACTTTGTTTATTATCGATGACTAGCTAGCTTGAGGGCTATTCCCCAAGTGTTCGCAGTCCTATCTACAGCGTCCGAAGCGTCGTTAGTCAGTTTCATCGTGATTGCGGTTTCGTGGTATGTTGAAAGCCATTGTGGCCATTTGCTTGTCAATTGTCGAAGCGTCCCGTGGTAAGTGTAAACTGTATCGTGGCTCGAACTGCTCCCAGGTTTGGTTTCCAGTTCGGTCCGTCTGCCATTGATTTGCCTCCCAATCGGAATGACAAGTCATCCCATTTTGTGTTTGCGTCCTCGCGAAATAGTCTCCGCTGTTCATCCCACTGTGGACAACGCAACAGAAAATGCTCCACCGTTTCTCCCGCCTCCCCGCACGCGCATTGCCCGGAGGACACTCACTGCCTTGATGCGGAAGAGGTATCCGTTCAACCTCGCCATGTCTGTTCGTAATTGAGCAAGCGTTGATCGCTCCTTCCATGAATGTTCTTCGTAAATTTTTTGAGTGCGGTCACCAGGTAGGGCCGCATCCATTGTCTTGGAGAACCGCCCTACTCCTTCAGGTATACATCGTTCGCCTCTGAGTTTCATCTGCTCCTTATTATTCAACAGTGTGGATTTCATAACTGGAAACGGGGCGTGTGGCACAGCTCCTTGCTCTGTTGCTGCCTTTGCTTGTTTTTTGGCCGTTTGTAGCAACTTGTTCTTGTCCGGCGACTCCCAGCCCACAGTAATTGCGTTTCCTTTGCCGGTCAATTCCTCTGCCGAATCATAAATGCATTTGATGAATTCTTGTCCTGATTGCTGGTAAGGATGACTTAGCGCTGCCACCACCCCCTTGTTGCGCGTGGAGATCGCGATGTTTTGTCGATTGGTGTTGCGTATATTCCGTAACGCATATGCTATGGCAGCCAGTTCGAAATCCCATATTCATTCATTCATTCATTCATTCAGTTTATTACGCCCGGTGGAAAGCTCCAAAAGGGCAACTATAAGCCTATGCTAACGTATCCATTTCCTCGCGTGGAGGCCATAACCTTGGTTGTTCTTCGAATAGTAGAAGTCAGCAATGCGCACGTAGACTTTGTAGGATCTACCGAGAAATTTCCCTATCGCCGTGTCTGGTCAGACGAACCCGGAGATGGCCAGAGATTTTTCCATGAGGGTCTGAGCACTGCAATGGCGCTACGCAGCCAGTTGGCCATTGCCAATATGTAGAATTGTTTTATTTCATGTTCCACCTACTCTGCCAATTGGCACACCAAACCTTTGATACGGGACATGGATGCTTTGCGAAAGACGACATCGGTCCTCCTGCCTCCAGAGTATGGTCCGCCATACTGAATCGTCACTGGGCGTTACCACGAAGATTACTGACCACGGTCTGCACATGGCCCACGAGTCTGATGATGGTGGCAAAGCACTGTCGCAGCGGTCCCTGGTCATGCTTGAACAAGACCTCAGCTCTGCGATCTTGAGCTTCTCGCTCACTCCACGTCAGCAATTCCTTGTTTTGAGACTGTTTCATTTTCTTGTCCACAAACGCCTCCATGGCCATCTTTTCCGCACGATTTAGCAATCCTATTCTTTTTCTCCAGAGCGGTTCTTGGCTAGCAGGCTCATGTAAGCGTTTGCCAAAAAATCGTTCATCCAAACACTTCCAGAAAATGCTGTCAAATGCCCAGCTTTTCCGCGCAGCATAGTTTAGCCAGAATCGACCTGTGGTCCAGCTTTCCTGCATATACTCTGAAAGCGAATAGCCACTTGGTGTTTCGTTTGAATTCTGCTCCGCCCTTTCCATGGCCCGAAGCCAGACGTCCAGACACCGGCCATACTGTTGCGCCCAATCCTCCATGCCGGAGCACCACATCTCCGGGACGTCTAACAGCAGCCACCACGGTGGGTCAAGGACAAATTGTGTTGGAGCAACATATGTAAATTCCCAGTCGATAACTGTGCTGCCGTTGCCGCGTCCTTTGTGCAACAGTATGTTGGCGGGCCGAAAATCATCACACCAAATACGGAACGATCCCGCATTGCTTGGAGCTCTGCAGTAGCCTCGCCGATCGCTCTTTGACTGAGCGGACCACGTATCATCCATGAAGCCAAAGGTCGATAGCTTGCCAGCGCGAGCAAGCTTTAGAAACAGGTGACGGGCAATATACTTGTTTCGGCAGTCATCTTCATCTTTGACCAGATCATTCTGCTGGAAAGTGAGCTGCAGCATGTGCATTTCTGCCAACACGGTGTACCATTCATCCGCTGTGTGAGAAATTTTGTCTTCGGCTGGCAGCACACTGGGTGGAATATTGGCGAGGTATACCATATTGTACATGTTTTGGGTAAGCGGCCGGCCGCCCACCCCAAAAAGACCATCCTGAGTCTGATTCAACGATCCGATAGCTGCAAAGCTAGGCTGGAAGAGATGCAGTACATGAACTGCCACGTCATAGAGGTGAGCCTCAAGCTCGCAACCAAGCAGGGCCAAGTTCAGAACAGGAGCTTCATCCTCATCTTCTTCGGGCTTCGCTAAAGCGCGTGATAGCAAGCCATTGTTGTCAACGAATTCTGAAATGAGGTAGTAGCCAACGTCGGGATGCTTGCCAGAGGAGAACAGCGTGGGGATCGAAAGTTTGGTGTGCTGTGATAGGAAGTTCATCGTCGCAACTTCCAGAGAGGTTTTTTCTCTGGCAAAATAGGCCACGTGAGGTCTCGGCAGGCGAATCACTACCCGTGAATTCGATGCGACAAGCTCGAAGACGAACACGAGATTCCAGCCGCCAATGTGCACGGGGCGCACCCATTTTGCCTCGTTGGCAAAATCTGCTCCCACGACAGCTTCGAGAGTTTTGAGCGTGGCAGGACTGAGAAATGGTTTTTCCAGCTGGTCCCTCTGTTCATCAAATCGGTCCCAGGCCAGTTCGTCGTAATCTGCTCGGTCATGCATGTCGCTGGCGAAGTTGCCGCGAACCAGAATGGGGGCCTGACCGAAGAAGGTATCTCGACCCGCCCATGCGTAACACGCACGGTCTACCGATTGAATAAAAACTCGCACTGTCTGCCTATGCGACTGACGTGTATGAGGCGGTGTTCAGTGGACGCAAATAAAATCTGTCGATATATGCGGCCGGAACGAGCAATGGGAAAGGGGTACCTTCGGAAGCAACTGCTGCGAGTGTGTGGCATGGGGACCGCAAGAAAAGTGGGTAATGTGGCTGATTTGCGCCTGTCATCGGCGGGTACTTATTTAGAGTATTACGAGTTCAGCTGCCGAACCAAGCTATTTTTCCAGATGCTGTAGTTGAATACAGCCTCGTCCAAACTCAGTGCGATCACTTTTTCCTACGCCTTTCCTGACTACTTTCCCCTGCTTTGAAAGAGGCCACACCCAGTTCGTACCGCCTCTCCTCATCTTTCTCCTGTGCTTCTGCGTCCTTCGCTTCTTTCGCTTTTCGACGTCGCTCGGTGCTAGCCGCGGCGGCGGCGAAAGATAGGTCTTGACTCGTCAACTCTTGCTTCCGGCCAACTGGGCCTTGCTCATTTGGCTTGACAGACTGCTAGGCAACATTAGTACGGGCGTTTCGTTTTCCGCAATCAAAGCCCACCTGATCGGCTTGTGCTAGTTGCTGTTCGACAGCCTGCAGCTTCGCTTCCTTAGCTTTGCGACGGCGCTCGATGCTTGCGTCCGCTGCGGCAAAGGATATGTCTTCGCTTCTTAGCTCTTGTGAGAGGCGATCAGGAGGTTCGTCTTTCGACATTTTAGTCCAGTGATGCATGTATGTATGAGGCGAGCTATCGACGAGCTTTGGTCGGATTTCTCCCTTGCGCCGGTTAAATAGCAGCCTTGCTGCGGGGTCAACTCTAGGCACCGAAGCCATGGCGGCTAAGCACCGTTCACAGGCACACCACACGGGACCTCGACATGCATTGCCCTATCAACAATCGGACGCCGCTCGCGAGGACCAGTATCCACCAGTATCCACCAGTCTCCAGGCGACCAAACCGATCCGGTTTCTGGCCATACTGGTCGGAGATATGTACTCGGGAGACAGCCTGCGCGTGTCGCTAGACAATATCTATTACCAATCGCCGGCAAGAGAACAACGAAGACCTCAAGCCTCTTCCTTAGTAAGAGCGGCATCATGGTCTCCAAATCACGAAAGCGCTCGCATACTATTATAGAGGACGAGCGCGCCGACTGCCCTTTCGAACTTCACATTTCCTCGCTCCCGGTGGCACGCATAGAGAAGAATGAAAAGCCCTCGAAGAATAAGAGTAAGCCTGTCAAGAAGAGCAAGAACGTGAACACCAGTGAGGAGGTGACGTTGTTTCAACCGTCACTGTTTGAGCCGACCGGCAAATTTCGCTCCGACGCGACAATGGGCGTTTACTACCACATAGAGCCAGGAAAGGACTGGACTAGCATGACGCGATACCATAGCTTCATTCGTAAGGCTCTAATCTCGCTGGTATTGCAGTACTGTATGCTACAATAACTGACTTGTGTTATCGCAGTGAACAATGAGAAATATCTAAGTGGCGAATTTGTCTTTGTGGCAAATGATAATTGTATAGCGCGAGGTAAACTAGGGGAAGATCTGAATGCGCAAGTTGGACTATGCAATGTCTGGGTCGCACAAATCCTCGAAATTCGGGCCCTGGACGAGCGTCATGTTTATGCACGCGTCTGCTGGATGTATTCCCCCGATGAGCTGCCTGCAGGGCGTCAGCCGTACTATGGCAAGAACGAAATCATTGCCTCGAATCATCGTATGTGGGTGACCATAGCAACAGAGGCCTTTGCGCTAACTCATGCAGTGGATATTATCAATGTTTTGAGCATAGTCCACCGTGCTAAGGTTAGCCAATGGATCGAGGCGGACGACGAGGAAATCCCGGATGGCCTGTATTGGCGCCAGGCGTTCGACTGTGGCACATCACAGCTGTCTGTATGCACAAGCAACAATCCCCGAGAAAGACATCACTAATCGGCCTAGGCTATTGCTCTCATTTGCAGATGTCGAACACCCGCCCAACCTGACAAGATGCTCGTCGGCTGCACGAACAGCGACTGCGGAGAGTGGATGCACATTGACTGTTTACGTGAGGATGTATTGAAGCGTGTGCACGACCGATTAGGCGCCGACAAGCCACATATACCTGTAGTGAAGAAGACGAACTCGACTGATACATATTTGAGTATCGAGCGACAGTCTGCCCAAGCGCCATTAAACGCGGTCACGATGGAAGACGAGCAGCCCTACGACATAATTTCCGTACAAGCCGAGACAAGCACTGGTGTACTGGCAAAGTGCCGCGAAGAAATTGATTCACGGTCGGCGGAACGGTCGGCGCCAGCGATATCACAAACCGCCAGGCACAGTAAACGTGCACCCAGGAAGAAAACGGGACGTCCACGGGAGTCTGACACGAAACTATACCTTGAGCTCTTCCAGGCAACACTGCGCATGAGCGACGGACCAATGGTTTGGGAAATCAAGGATTTACGACCTAGCTTTGCTGGCAGTGCGAAGACGTGGTCAGAGTCAGTACTATGCCTGCTATGTGGCGCTGATATGAAATAAGAAGGAGCCACTACGGAACTAAGTCTTTCCACTTACCTCCAGAAGCCTTTGAAACCTCGAGGTAGGTGGAAGAAGCTAGATATGATAGATAGCATGCCTTTTTCGTATCGGTTCAGCCTCTCAAGAGCCACAGGCGTCCGTGGGTCCGACTTACTCAACGGCTTGCCATATCTACCGCCAAATTGAGCATGACCTCGAGGCCAGGCGTGCGACATATGACCCGTCCGTCAATCAGATCTGCGAGTGTGTGCGGATAAATGCCTGGGATGTCTGCCATAAATCTGGAAGGAGTGATTCACATCCGGGGCTATGTCAAAGTCTGCGACGAATTTGATGGGCTTACGTCCAGGATTCGTTGAGGCGTATGACAGAGTGATGAGACTGGAACCTACAGCCGAGTGTTGGGGGCGGGGGGGGCAACATGGCGACAAGAGGTAGAGCCTGTGCCGAATTTTCGAGTATGTATAGGCATTGTACCAGTCGTGCAGCAGCTTGGGCAGCTTCGAGGCGGTTCCTACTGGAACCGGCTCAAAGGACTAGGAAGAGAAAGGCTGAGATACGCGCCGATGCTGTCTGGATCGCTCGTTGCATGTAAACACACCGAGCCGCCGCATCATGATGTTGGCGGCCGCCTCTACCGAGATGCGCCGCAGCTTGCAGCGGTGCGCACCTTGTCCTGGAAATCCTTTTCAGTCACTGCAGTTTCAACCGCGCGGGCTGTTATGGCACCCTCAAGCCCTTCTAATTTTCTCTTTCAGTCCTGGCCTTGTAACCGGTCATTATTGACTCATCGAGTCTTGAGCACACTTTGAATTCTTCGCAACCCATTGCGTTACGCTTCATCAATCGGAAGAATTACGGGAAGTATCATGGACGAGCTCCATCGCAGCGATGGGGTATCCTTCATGACCGGCAGCAGAGTTGTGCTCTGTGGCGCGGGACTTGTCCTTGTAATGCGTCCTGAGATGCTGCTTCATGTTGTCGACGCGAGTAAACTTTTTTTGGCAGCCTGGATAGCTGCACTGGGTATCCTTTTTAGCGGTGTGAATATTCGAGTGGCGTAAGGCGTGGCCGGAGGTGGTAAAGGTCCTATCGCAGCTGTGAGAGTCGCGGAAGCGGCACAGGTAGCGCTTGGCAGGGTAGTCTTGGCTAGTAACGGGAATCTCATCCTTGTTGGAGGCGGAACGGCTTCGCGCGGAGTGCAGCGGGCGCTTGGTGTTGGAAGCGCGGCTGGCTGTTTGCGACGTGGCGTAGGAATGGCCGAGAGTGGAAGTGAGTGGGGAGGCGGCATCGCTATCACTGGTAATTTGAGAGTCATAGGAGCCCAATCGCCATGGTCGCTGGCTGGTCGGAGACGAGGCACCGGAAGGAGGGGTAGCATCGACATGGGAGACTGCATACGAAGGATGTCGGCGAGGAACCTCATCGTTAAGTAGGGAGACTTTGCGGCCAGCAGCGTCAAGAGCCTCCATTGTGATTGTGGCTGTGGTGGCAATGCTAAAGAAGTTATAGAATGCAAAACTTGATAGTAGGTGGTCAAAGCGAACAAGAGAGCAGGTTTAAATCATGGAGGAAGAGAAAAAGACGGCAAGTGAAGGAGTAGAAAGTGCGAACCGAGGGTGGAGGAAAGATGTTTCTAGTGAGAAAGGAAGCCAAGACTCGAAGTATAGCAGGAAGGACAACCCAGAGAAAAGGAAAACAGAAAAGAATATGGATTGAGACACGCAAGGTATCTTTAGAGCGTGAACTGATGGGAAAACACATGACAAGTCAAAGGCTGGCCTCGCTATAAAGCACAAGGTGCGCGACGGACATGAAAGCGAAGATGATGCAAAATGGCTGACGGGAAAAAAATCCGAGGAAGTTTACGGAACTCAAATTTCATATGACTAACTACACTCTACTTTTTTTTCTTTTCTTTTTCTTTTGCTTTTCAGTTGTCTGACTATGGAGTGGCGTACTGGTCAATACGGACTGCCAGCCAATTACCATCTTCCTAGCTGCGTCTGGAAAGTGGATAGATGGGAAAAAATTACTACTGGGTAGTTTGGGAGCCTTCCCTCGTTAGGGAAGCGGATGCCGCAAACTCAAAGCGCTTGATTGAAGAATGGGAAACTCGCAAAAAAATACACCGCGCACAGGCTGCAACGCAACTAGCGAAAACAAGGAGGGAAAGGGTCGGATATGAGCAATGTGAAGCCCCAAGAGGACACTAGATTCTTATTGATATGCAAGATAATATCATATTAATACATACATTGTCCTTCAACTATCTTTTTAAATCAGCTCTAGTTACCGGCAGCTAGCTGATTACGCAAACCGTCTTTCACCTAACCGGAAACCGCGAGCACACGTATCATCTACACGTTCTCTTCCGAGCTGCAATCTTAATAATGCCAGAATCCTCCTAAGAAGTCGACTGGTAAATATCAAGGACTCGTCACCAGATGTGTACGTTTGCATTGACCATGGCTGCGCCGTCAATCGTACTCGCGAGACGTCGTGGAATGCAGGTTTGGGTCTAAAAAGACTGTAAACGGCACGACTGGCCAGCCGATCATTTCCACTTCGAATTTCCTCTTCCATACATTTTTCATTTTGTCCAGTAAAAATGTGTCTCTTGCATAATCAAGGGTCTTCCACAGCTTCACTCGTAATATAAACCAGCTCGAGCCGTAATCGTCAAAGTCAGATGCGGGTTTTTGATAGACCATGTCTTCGTCACTCATCTCTTCGTCTCTGTCTGCATCATCCTTGCTCCAGTATACGTCTCCGTGACATGGTATCACTGGCAAGTTTGGGAACACCCTGCGCCATTCCACTGCAAGTCTTCCGAGCACCTCAGTTTGTAACAGATGTTTCGGACGCTCGAACCAAATAGCATACAGTTGAAGACCCCTCAGGAGCGATAGAGGAGATGTACCACATAGCGTCGTCAAAGAGATGTCGACGCGGGCGAACGGAAGCTCGAGAAAAGTCAACCGGGGACAACAAAGAGCAATTTCTTCGAGTATCGCGCCATCCATTCGAAATTTCGACAGGATCTCTAGGCCTTCCAAGTAAGGAAGACTCCGAATGATGGATAAGAACGTGTCTCCCACGAAGTCCGAGGTTTCTGCGTTCAAAATGCTGCCTAGCCGCAGATATCTCAATTTTGGGCAGCCCCGAGCGATCCTGATAACTTCAGTTCCGCCGATCTCGTGCTCTCCAAGATCGAGCGCCCGCAACGCGCAACACATCCCTATATAGCCAGCGGCCTCAGGTGTGATGCAGCGAGCACTCGGCTCAGATTGTTCAACGGCAATGATTTGAACATATTTAAATTTCAAAAGTTGTTTCAGACAAAGTGGGTGGCACGTTCGGAGATATAAGGCCTTCAGCAGAGGCCATGCGGTTTCGTTGTCAGCGTTCATCTGATTGGAGTTGTCAGAATTCTTCAAGATATCGCAATGCATCCCCGTCAATGCTAGAACCTCGAGTGCTGTCTGTTCTTTCAAACTCAAAAGCAAGTTGTCCGGGATCGCACCCGTGGCCTGGTTGGTGCTGAATTGACTCTCGAGATGTAGGAAACGCAAGCTGCAATTTGCCAGCAGCTCACAAAGCTCATCAAAATCTTCATCATTCTCTGAATAGTAGATCGCTAGGGCCCGTAGATTTTCGAAGGTTTTCTAGACGCGGTTAGCCCATTGCACCATTCGCCGCGTCGAAGTCTCACGACGTGCCATCGGAACACCCGAGCCCGGTTGAGGACTGAAACAATCTGCTAAAAGTCCACAGTACGAAATATCTATGGCCAGAAACTCTATGCTTGTCTGCACAAGCAGATCGGCCGCTTGAGAAAAGTCTTCTCCCATTATCTCAAAGGGAATCGTCAAGCTGGAGAGACAGGTCCTCCGAGAGGAAAACATAAGCTCGGTATCGTGACGGCGGCGCAAAGCTCGACATTTCTGTAAACAAGCGATACGACGTGTTGGGTGGGCTATTTCATCGTTACTAGGCGCATTCGGGTGGAGCAGTAGATGTTTCACGAAGCCCATGTTGAAGGCAAACCGTTCTCGCGATGCAACAAGCAGGCAATTTAAAGACTCAATATCAGGTGAGCGAAATTGTGTATCTGTCAAGGATCCGCGGTAAAGAATTCTCAGGGCCTCCTCATTCCAAACTTTATTAACGCATGCGCAAGCCAGGAGGTCTGAGACATCACTCAGATTCTCAAGGACATTGCGGACGATTTCGCATAGCGCCAGTGCCGTCATTTTCGATGGTTTGTGTCGAAGAAGCAATGGCATTTGAACTGGGTGGGTGTTTGAGTCGAGATCACGTGAGGTGCTGCTGCAGGTCAGCTGCCCCAGATTTGTGAACATAAAGATGATACTACTATATTCATACTACGGTGTTCATTCATGCATAAGTCGTGTCTGTTGCATATAATTAAACATCATGTTTAGCGCTAAAAAGACGGAGGTGGGCACGCAAAGTGTGTGATTTCTTGCTGTCTCACTGGTTCCAGCACAAACGCTATGCCGCTCAGCTCTTCGCAGAACCCAACCAAGCTCAATATGGGTGTCGCTAGTGCTCTTAG
Source organism: Akanthomyces muscarius (assembly GCF_028009165.1). NCBI lineage: Eukaryota > Fungi > Ascomycota > Sordariomycetes > Hypocreales > Cordycipitaceae > Akanthomyces > Akanthomyces muscarius. The sequence continues at coordinate 307,044 of NC_079243.1, read as the reverse complement.
TGAGTGTAAGCTAGCCGGTCGGGTATATCTGAACCGCTATTTATGGCTCTCTAGCCAACAGTCAAAATACAGCGCACTATGCTGGAAACCTGCGACACCTATAACAGTACCGGTACCCGTAAAACCCCCGCTATGGGTGTAGCTAGTGCTTTTGGTGGGTTCTAGTTACCTAGCGGGTCACATCTGAACCGCTATTTCTGGCTCGCTAGGCGGCAGCAGGAGGAAAATGTCCATTTTCTCCCGGTTTATCACTTTTTGCTCTGTAGCGTTGTGTCCCTTATTATTTGTGTCAATTCGTATCAATGAAACCCAGCATTTCTGGTACCCACACCCGTCATTCACCTACAACACAGTGCTCGAACTACGTCTTGCCAAAGCTGCGACGTGCTATCGAGCCCTCACATAACTGAGGTGACAGCTTTAACTACAAGCTCTATTTCCCATTAAAAACATCACCGGGCATTGCAAACAACATCCCCAATTCACCGTCAAGATTTGCAGCCTTTTATTGCCAGACTCTGTGTTCGTCTTGCGCCTAATTAGGCAACAATAACAACAACGCAGGCATCTCACAACAATGCGAACACGCTCTACGGGTATGAACAACACACTGCTGGATCCTGGTCTATCCGCCATGCTAGCAGGAACCAATCTGTCCATCGACCCAGGCACTCTCCTGCAACAGCAGCCGCTTTTTGAAACAGACACTGCCTCTTCTCGCACAATACCCATCTCATCCGTGACGCGCTCAACCGCGCCCGACACACCCGAGACGGAAGACGACGACGTTCCTGAAGAAGAAGAAGTCTCTGACACACCAAAACAGCCCACCACGAGGAGCAAGGCGAAATGGCTAGCAAGTCAAGAACAGCCGCTACATCGTCGAAGTCTAAACGGGGCGGCGCCACCACAGGCACTGCAGACAAGCGGCGCAGGCGCAAGCTCGAGCGCAACCGCGCCGCTGCCTCCAAGTGCCGTCAGCGCAAGAAGGAGTGGCAGGACGGCCTCGAGCGCAAGAAGATCGCGCTCGAGACTACATATAAGGCCCTACGCAGCGAGACGAAAGACCTCATGGAGGAGGTGGCCCAGCTCAAGCACCTTGTCATGGGCCACGCCGCCTGCGGCGACGCCAACATTGACAATTGGATCCGTAATGAGGCGGGCAACTTTGTGCGCCGCATGAGCGGTAAGCAGAATGCACCCGTGGTGTCGGCATCCCCTGTGTCGGCAGTAGCAAAGTCTATTACCAAGATGCGGTCTCCGACACAGGGTCAGCTGACGACGACGCCCGTCATGACCGGTATGTAAACGCGGAATGGGGTGGTCGGCACAAATAAGCAGCCGCTTACGATGTACAGACACCTTGAATAATATGCTTGCACCTATTGCTTCCGAAGCGCCATTCAACACGACCGCCAACAATGGCCTACTACCCAGTGCCAAACATCTCATCAACCAAGAAATTGACACTTTAAATCCATATTTGATGCTGGAATCGTCGATGCAGACACGATTAGATGGCATATTTTCCTAACTCCTCTGACTTGCTCTGTCAGCATACTCAAAAATGGCTGGATCTCGTTCTGGCATATTGGGCTGAGTTGTTTCAGACGGTAGTGTTGACTTGGAGCGAGCACAAGACTATGAAGGCAGAAACGTGGCCAACGGTTTCTATAGACAACTGCTCCTGGCTGTAAACCCTCCTTTTTCTGCGTTGCTAATATTTGTTGAAAGGAAGCACTCATTGGTGCAGATGTGCAAAAGAAGCCGGCAGATTCGACTGCCTATTTCCCGCTGCCAGGGAGTGTGGTCTGGCCAGCGCCTCTCCGTCCGTAGCTTGGAACGGTTTGCCACGGGCGATCTGTTTTGCGCCCATGCTGCATGCCGTTCTTCAATCACCTGCGCTCATTCGGGCTCTTCGTCACCCTGGCGCTCCAAACGTTTTGCTTCTACCGGCGCATGTACCAGCTCAAAGTAGGCATACCCGAAGAAATCATCCAGCTGGTGATCAATAGTGGCAATGTGGCCACAGTCGCCGGCTCCTGGATCGCCGGCCAAGGACACATGTTTTGGAACGTCATTGGCAGCGTGTTCCAGTACACCTGTGTTCTTCTTGCGATGGCCACGCTGACCGCGAATGCGCACATCTCAAAGGCCTTTGAGAGCCTGGGAAAGCTCGTCCGCGCCACTGATACGGGGCTGACGCGCGAAGCGTTGTCTATGGCGCGGCGCCTGCTCAGTCTCAACACGGCAAAGAAGCGCCGGGAGCTGGAGATGCTGGAAGCAAGCTACCAGGATTCGCCACCGCAGCCGGAACCTACTGCGAATTGGTCTGATAAGATGACCTAGGATATGGATTGGGAGTATGTCGAGCAGTGGAGCAATCACATTGGGAGCCAAAGCACCTAGGAGCCACCCTAGCATGTCGTCACCACCTCGAGTCTTCCCTATAATTCTTCGAGTTCATCATTGGGAATATTGTTATGCTCAAAACCAGCTTGAGGTCATACTCTTTGTCTTTTACATTGACCTTGCGCTGTAACAGTTAAAAATAGGCGGCACCAGCGCTAGTTTACAGGCCCGCGGGCCTATTAATTAGTGTAAAGCACCTGGAAACGCCCACTAACACCGCCCATCGTTAGCTGTTACAGTGTGCGCTAATTTTTAATGACAGAAAGTGACCTCAAGCTGGTTTTGCACATAAAAATAGGATATCGGTTGCCTTTGAACGATGATAGAACAAAGGTCATATTGTAAGAATTGATCCGGTCTCACTGATGTCTTGGGGAGCCCTGACGCGATGGGAGCCTGTCAGCCAACAAGCTGTCACTGAAACAGTACCCATTCCAGCCCCAGGATCTATCGCTCATAATTCAGACGCGGATTGCTGCCTCACAACAGAGACTCTGGATCAAAAAGACTGAAGCTCCCACCTCGCTCAATATCATTTTCCTACCTAATTTTTGATACTCTAGACGGATCGGAAGCCCTAACGTAAGTACAAATGCGTCAGTGTGTACATTATGGTAAAGCCTGCACGGCCTAATATTCCCGAGTGGAGATATGTTGGGGGTGGTAGGTACAAGAGAATCTTAGGTGGTGACGACAGCGATGGTGGCGCTGAGCCTGGCAGTGACTGAACCAATCTTCAGGGTTTTCTTGCATAAAGTTCGCGAAGGCAGATGCATCCTGGGGCTGTTCAGGAGGGGCTGGACGGGACGACATCGTGCTCAGCGTCCTATGGTTGGGAGCTACGTAATGTTAGGGTCGGCGGGCAGCGGGTAGGACGGAAAGCACACAGGTGCGTTGAATTAGGTCTATTGCTACGGTTAGGCACTCCTCAGGTAGAGCAGGCTCTATGTACAAAACGTAGCTCGAAGAGCTACAAATAGAATTCCTTGGGGTTCTGGCTAAAGATAGGAGCGCACGCGCGCGCGCGCGCCCCTGTGTGTGTAATGAACGTACGTACTGCGCCATAGAGTAGGCTTTAGACGTGCTATCGGTGAACCAGTACTCCGAGTATTGTCTCCAAGAATCATCGCGATTCAATGCGGCCAAATTTCCCGAGTGGCGCTTCCCGTGCCGCAAATTCAGTAGGAAACCGCCTCTAAAGATATAGGCCGCCTATTTTTCCGGTTCCCGAGACATAAGTAGGGTGATGGTGGTGCGAGGTCCGTGCGGCCAGGATAAATTGAGCGCCCTTGCCCAACAGCAGAAGGTGCTGACAAAACTCGACAATTGACAGAAAACGAATGAATAGCTCACGACCTCCCATGTTGAGCCCTGAAAACCTAGCATCAATCGAAAAGCATGAATCCTTTACTTGAAACTCCCATTCTGCCGCAGGCAGCCTTAGCACTCCCAGTAGTGGGTGCAAGGCACAATGCCGTCAAAGGCGAAGCGCGTAGCCGTGGCGTCCACAATCAAGCTACCCTTCAACACCGACCCTGGCGCATGTTACGAAAAAGTCGGCTGCAGCCTCCTAGGCCCAGATGGCCCCTGGCAAGCACCCTTGGTCCGAGTTGGCGGCGACGACGGCCCTCAGCTACCACTGTACCCCAGCTTATTCTACGGGAACTCGATTCTCACCACCGAGGGCGGCGGGTTCTATGACCCGGCCAAGTCGTCAGCAGCGCGCAAAACGGAGCTGTCACATCTGGAAAGTGACGAATTGAAACACTTAATGTATGGCTTCATCAACCAGACGTCAAGCACGGTAACGTCGTATTTTGACAGCATGCAGCTGATATCGGCGTCGTCGGATGATGTAAGCATCAATACAACCATTTTCGCCACGAGCGACTGGAAGTACAAGACCGCCAACGGCTCGTCATTCGTCCCAAGGGTGGGATACTTGGGACTCGGGACCTACAACCTCACCGATGCGGACAGCGTGCCTCCCGGCGTGCTGGACCAGGTCAAATTCCAGGGCATCATTGGCACCAAGACTGTGAGCATGCATCTCGGCAGTGCGAAGCACGAGCAGAGCGGCTCATTCATCCTCGGCGGCTACGACAAGAGCAGGGTGCTTCCTTGGTGACAACTTATGCGCCTTTTGATATAATCAGTCTGCGAAGTAGCCTCAATTGGGCTGTTCGGGGTTTTGGGAACCCACAGTTGCGGAAGCTCAGTGGCCTCTTCAACAGGTGGCGGCGTCCGCGGCCTCGGATCTAGCCGTGACAAGACATCTTTTGGATTAAATGGAATAAGACCCGCACCTCTAAAGGCACCCCGGGGCGACGGCGATATGGTTCTCCGAATAGAGGGCAAGGAGTCCGATGGTCTCTGGGTTGATAACCAGGAAAAGGGTTGCCAGCGCGGCGCGCTCCCAAAGACGACGAGGCTGTCGGATCTGATCTCGCTGCCGTGGCTTCTGCAGCGCATCGTCACCACCTTTGAGGCGCCGCCGTGTACGAAAGAAGACGGCCACAAAAGCACCTGGTCGTTTCTTCTCTGGAATGTGGAAGATCCCACATGCGCCCTCATCATCGAGGACCACAAGGGTTGCCCCCAGGCCTACTTTTGCGGCGGGAAAAAGGCTAGCAACGAAGCCCTCCAGTTGCTTCAGTGGCTCGCCGGTACAAACTGTCCGCACCCATATGATTACACGCCCTGTGGGATGGTTGCGTAACGAGGAGGCAGTCTATGGGATGTGTGGGATGTTCGCGGAAAAAATGGGAAGTCGCTGTACGCAAAGTATTGATAGTCGGTTTTTGTATGTAGAAGTTATTTGAATGTAGAGAGATATTAACTTCTAGTACCCACGTTCAGGCCCTTCACCCGTCAGCGTGCTCTGGGTGATCCGTCAACCCATAGTTTTCTGGTCAGGATTTCCTCATCCCTACACACACACACTGCCACCGCTGTCTATATTCCAGTTACCAAGCGATAGAAATAGCGTAGGGATGATGGCAGGGAAACCGCCTCGGAAGGAAACAGAGGCCGGTCAAGTAGGGTGAAAAACCTACGCAACTAGCCACCGTTGTCTACAAGGGCAGGCCTTCTAATACACATGACTATTTAGTTCCGGAGGTCCGCGTGGAAAAGTAGATACTGCCAGCTTCGCAGAGAACGACGAACTGCTCCCAAAGTCGTCTTGTACGCTGTTCGTGCCACGATAGACGCTGACGGCGAAAATCGCGGCAGGTGGCCTGTAAAAATTGAACCCACTAACGAGCCGCTAACGGCTTGAAAATTGGGAGAAATTTATATGGGGAGAGTTGGCCAGGTCTGATCCGTGAACATGTGGATTGTCGGTGCAGGGTAAGCTCTGACCGGATAAGCTATGATAAAGACAGAATGCTTGAAACTGATCTAATCTGTTATAGAAACTAATGCTAAGGATATATTTGATTTCCAGAAAGAATCAGGCTTATCTCCAACATTCGGGTTCTCATGCTTAGAAACAAGAACGTTCGCTTCTTGTCCAGACACGTAACTCATGCGTAGTTTCCCAGTTTTCGAGTAGAACCTTCAGCAATGATTCCCTTATTTCAACTTTGCTAGCAATACATACTCGTAGAGGGCATAAATAGCCATTGTAAAGACAAATAGTGCTCCAACAATAGCCATCGTCACGATTGCGGTCACTGACCATTGTCCGCCTTGCATGCAATAGACGTTCACCCTTCTCGAGAAACAGCCTCACCACCTCGACGTGGGTAGAATTGACATGTTGACGATAGGGGGACACAGACCTGCGTTATACAGTGTCGCGATGAAAGGCAATGTGCCCAAATTGCTGTAGGAAATAGGTGGCATCCATCGTGCTGATCGATGGCATCCCTTGCTTCAATTCATGACACTCAATACCTTCACTCCCGATTAACAGGAAGGTCTTCTACCATGCAGTGCCTCGAAATTTCTTCCTGTCTTTCCTAATTGTAGGAGTCAGAAAATCATCATCCACATCGCCCTGAAATTCTGCAAGAGGTGGGTGGCTCTTCATCTGACGGTTGCAACGCTGCAGCGCTGTCTATATACCGAGAAGCTTATTCTGAAACGACTGAGCCGACGCTGTTAGGGTCGACAGATGATGCCTCAGATTTGCTCGGTGTCACGGCAAATGTTTGCCCCATACTTCTCCCTTGGTCCTCCTTAGATACATTGGCGAACCATCCACCCGCCGTCAAAATCGTCAGCCACTAAGTAGGGCTTGCGACAAGCTCTCCTCGCCGCTGCTGGATGGATAGTCCGCTGGCCGCGCTCCGTTTATCCATTCCCAAAATTCGTTCTGTTGAATATCGGCGGAGAATTCCGTAATAACGTCTGGCATGTTAATACAGAAGTTGTCTTTTGCAATACACCAACTTAATTGTTCCTCAAAACTCCGTTCAAGTAAAGCCTTATAAAAAGATGGGAAGAGAGGCCCTTTAAGAAGGGTGCAACAGAATTTCTCGTGCCTATGCATTAAAATATCGACAGCGGTGCTTCGCACGTGCCGGTCCTCGTCCTCGTCGTCGAGCCGCGCCGCCACGGCCGTAAGCACGTCGTCAGACAGTGTCGCCTGCCCGCCTAGGGCCTCGACAGCGGCCAATCGCACGCCCCCGTCTTCGTCGTCTAGCCGCGCCGCCACGGCCGCGAGCATATCGTCAGGCAGCGCCACCCGCCCGCCTAGGGCCTCAACAGCGGCCGATCGCACATGCCGGTCTTCATCGCCCAGCCACGCCACCACGGCCATAAGCACGTCGTCAGGCAGCGCCACCCGCCCGCCTAGGGCATCGACAGCGGCCCATCGCACGTGCCAGTCTTTGTCATCCAGCCGCGCCGCCACGGCCGTGAGCACGTCGTCAGGCAGCGCCGCCTGCCTGCCTAGGGCCCGGACAGCGGCCCATCGCACGCCCCCGTCTTTGTCGTCTAGCCGCGCCGCCACGGCCGTGAGCACGTCATCAGGCAGCGCCGCCCGCCCGCGTAGGGCCTGGACAGTGGCCCATCGCACGTGCCTGTCTATGTCGCCTAGCCGAGCCGCCACGGCCATAAGCACGTCGTCAGGCAGCGCCGCCCGCCTGCCTAGAACCTGGAAAGCGGCCCATCGCACGTCCCCGTCTATGTCGCCGAGCCGTGCCGCCACGGCCGTGAGCACCTCGTCAGGCAGCGCCGCCCGCCCGCCTAGGGCTTCGACAGCGGCCGATCGCACGCCCTTGTCCTTGTCGCCGAGACGTGCCGCCACGGCCGTGAGCACGTTGTCAGGCAGCGCCGCCCGCCCGCCTAGGGCCCAAAGAGCGGCCGATCGCACGTCCCGGTCCTCGTCGCCAAGCCGCACCGCCACCACTTCAGCGATGCTTCGCGGAATTAAGGCTCGAGAAGCTAGTGACTGTAGAATTATTTTCTGAACATCACTAGACTTATCGAGTAGGGCAGTCATTAGGGCTACCTCTGGAAACTCGATTTCACTTGCTAGCATCGCGCTTTTGTTGAATTTGCATTCAAATAACAACCACTGTGCCAACCGATCCTCTAGGGCCGGCCCCGTTGGCAAGCTCGATATTTCGCTCAAGCAATGCATGACCAGTCGCTGATGCGTAGGACCCAAGAGGTCAAGCGGCTCCTCCTCGATTTTACTCATGAAATCTGCTGCCTGACCGCTGCCGTCCAGCAAACCGGCAACAAACCGCCAGAATATGTCATAGTGAGCTGTGTATTTGTGTCTTTGAAGAAAATCCATAGGGTGGCTTGCTTTTGTCTCTGTGTCCTTATTACTGAATGTAAGACACTGGAGTTGTCCTCCCTGTTCCTTCCACTGCCGCACAAAATAACGTGCCGCAAAATACTCTTGAAATGTCAGGTGTATGAAGTGGTAGTTTCGGTGCTTAATGTTTGCTGCCATGTCTGAAGTTCGTAAGAAAGACAGTCGCGAAAGTGTCTCATCGAGTGACAAATCTTGTAGGGGGTATAATTGGACCACACTTGCTCGATGTACGGGCGCGAAATCTATTACACCATTGTGTAAGCCATTGAACGCAAGGCATTCAACCAGCGCAATCTCAGCCGTGACTCTGCCCTCGATCTCAGCAGCATGAGCGTCTTTAGCATAACCCTCCTTGACCTTCTCCAATCGTACAACATCCTTCTTCCATAACTTTTGCACGATAGAGTTATACATGCCAGTCATGGTGCTTGGCACAGTTTCCGGATCGAACTCTTCCCAAGTGTAACAAAGCGCATCCAATTGGATTGGGATGCGCACAAGGCCCTGAATGAGCCAGCGCTCTTGAAGAAACGACCGGACCTTGTCGACTTTGACCTGATCAGTTTCGCCCGTTTCTGGATTCGTGAAGGATATTTCGATATACTCGTTCACCTGATCGGGGCCGAATCCAATGGTTTCCAACTCGAGGTCCAGGTTCGGCGGAGCCTTGGCGAATGGTCGGGACGTGATGATAATGTTAGGCCGCTTTAAAAGCTCGGCGAGAAAGCAGTGTATTAAATACCTTGTTCTCACTTCATCGTGTGTTCCAGTAATAATGCAAAAGAGAGTGGCATGGGTATTTGCCGGTTCAATATCTCGTGTGCAATTCAGATTTGCTGTACTGTACAGATATATCACATTTCCCACTGTACCAGATTTAGATCAACCCCGGATTCTTGTTCCGCTCGGTATCCCCCGTTACAGCCTCAGTCCATTCGCTCTCCGCCGCTGCCGCGGAACCGTGCAGTACGTGATCATGCTGTAATGTTGATTACCTCCTTACAAGAGTCAAGTAGAAATAAAAGAAGAGAAGTACCGACCGACTGCTTTTTGAACTCGAACTCGAACTTGTGATCGTGAACACGTGAACGACCAGAGCTGACTGTCACTTTTATGGCAGTTAGCTCACAACCTTGTGTGATCACAAAAAGACCAATGTCCAAATACAGTCTACGCAAATCTCAATTCGAACTCGCGCTGAACATTATTCAGTGCGTCTAAAAGCAAAAAGGAGAGGCTGTGCTTCATATCCGTCTTGGCCTTCTTGGTCAGCGCAAATCCGTTATTGATTACTCCTAGTTCAAGGCAAGAATCGGGCCAACTCCTGGGCGAAAAATAGTCGAATAGGAAGAAAGAATAGTGGAAAATAGCGTGTAATATTGCGCAAGATTGTGCATGCCTTGGTGGAGATATATTACATAGCACGAAGTAGCTACTCGCATGGGAGTATTTGGGGAGCATCCTGTCGATACAGATTGTAGCAAGTCTAGCTGTTCATAGGCTGCAGTTTCAATTCGAATTGCTATCGACGCGGCCTTCACAGTGGGAAAAGCGCTTGTGAAAACGCGCAGATACTCCAAACCCTGGGCAAAATAGAGAGTCCTGACGTTGGCCCCCATCGCGATTGGCGCTGCCGGTATGGAGTATCGAACACATCGCGTCTCCAGTTGTTGGATAGGGGGTCGAGAACTCTTCTGGACCTCCCACGCTTCTCTGCACGGCAAATGAAGCTGGGCCCGTGTCGTGAAATTGACCGTAAAGCGCTCTGTGTCCAACTCGCGGATGTCGATTTTTAATGTGAGGGGTTGCCATGCATACAGGTATTCCCATATCAGCCTCCGTAATTCCGGTGGTAGTCGAGCTGTTACGTTATGTGAGGCAGTTAGCTGTCATTGATTCTGTTATTGTTGAGAAGCTTGTCCTCCTAATCTGCTAGACGGGTTCACGTCATTTATCTTAGTTTGAAGAAGGCGTCCCAGCCACCTGACGAAGTCAGGGAGGCTGGCCAGCCTTCCAACCTCTGACATCCATGAGCTTATGACATCCAGCAATTACGTCAAGTCTGCTTGCTTTTTCAACAGAGGCAGAGTTATCCGACAACAATAGTACGCGAGCGCTTTCGCGTTTTGCAGACCATGATGCAGCTCGTGCTTAGAAAGAGTTTTGAAGGCTTCGTTAGTGTGCTGGGGATTGGTAGTAGATGTTGTCTTCGTGAAAACGGCATGCGCAGCTAGGAGTCTCTCAATTGGTGGGTCGTTCAAACCTTTTTAGCGTCGATTTAGTACTCAGCTTCAGGGCGTCCAACATAGCTATGCACGCAAGGAGACTATGTGATGCACATAATGCAGAACATGTTTTACTTTTCTTAGAAAACAGTCATTTGTGGCTGCTCGGCGTTACTTCTCTGTTAACCACAAAATAACAAATGGTGGATACGAAAGCCGAACTATGGCAGAAAATAGACATCGCAGGAAACTGCCAATTAACCTAGAGTCCGACCGTTAGTCAACGAAAATCGTAAAATCGGGTGGTATGGAAGGCCAGGAGCGGGCGCAAGGTGCGGCAACGAGCGGTAGGTACCGGTAATAAATTAAAAAGGTTAAAATAAGAGGTGAAGTAGTGGACACATACGGCGCGAGGGGAAACGGCCGGAAGCCACTAGCTAGAGCCTATCACCAGAAATCGCTACGCCAGAATATGCCAGTGTCCAAATATGGACAGCAGACGAGCAGATCCGGGCATTTCAAGTACAAGCCAAGGACAGCACCAAAAGGCCAAATCTAGGACTTCCTATTAAGGATTAGGTGAAATATGCTACTCCCACTTTTACCACACTTCCATTTCTGGCTTCCATATTGTTCGCACTTCTAAATCTGGCCCATTTCTACAGAGTGGGCTGCCTTTCCTCATCAATCACACTAGGGCATGACCGTCTTAACTATAGCCGAAAGGGCGCCATCACAGAGGCCTGGCGATAATTTTCTTATACAGCGCATCCTATAACAGGGTGCGTAAAAAATAATAATAATTAGAACTATGCTCTTCAGTCATCTTACGATGAGCCTAATTAGGACTGCCCAACCAGGTAAGCGGTGAATAGAGCTAGTGCATTCATAAAAGGTAGGCGGTCAGCAGGAGATGAGGTGCCCCCATCCCAAACTGATAGGCGGTGACAGACAAGAAAAGACCTTAAACAGGTTGTAGGCAACACCTCTCCGCTAGAGGCAGCAGGCGGTGGAAGTCGAAGAAGCATTGTAGACTAAAAGGGGAAGGCGGTGGATGAGAGGCGGAGTCACCGCCCTGTTGTCATCAAGAGATACTCATCACAGCATCGTGAGCAGGCTGGCCGCGAGGCGAGCTTCCTCAGCCGCATTCAACACGTATGGAGTCCTATCTGAAGACCATCACAAAATGCATACTTATTTCACTAGGAGAATATCGTTGTCTTTCAGAATTCTGACTCCGAGTCTGGTCTTATCTTTGCCCATTTCAACGGCCGGTTGCTGTCGGATGAGCATAGCCAGCTTAAGCTTACATATCAACCTTATAGCATGTTTCACCTCCAAGGTCAGCGTGCATGTATCCATATCGCAATCCAGGTATAAGTCAGAGCTCATCGGCTCCAAAGGCTCCATATGTAACTGGATCCTGGTATTTATGCGAGCGAAATCGGCGCTGATATGGACCGAAGAATTCGCGTATAGTATCGTTGAGAGCTTGCCAGGGAATGTGCATATGCTCTGCGGCAATGGCGCGAAAGACGATAGCTCCCTTGTCATCCAATTCCCGCAAGCCGAGCCAGTCCTCCAAGTAGAGACGGCGCTGACGAAGTGGGACATTGCTGTTAGGAGTTTTATCTCCAAACCACGATGACTCACGCGGTATAACCCGACTATCCTGCTCAAACATGAACATGACAAACTTGGCTAGGCTAGCCAATCGACTCGCGTACACCGAGTTCTTGCGCTCTCGCTCGTTATTGATATCAGCGAGGAAGTTGGAGCCGTCGAGATACGAGGCGTAATCACCCAGGTCTCTGAGGTACTGTGCAGGAACCACACGGCTTTGGACAAAGCTGCTCCAATTGTTGAAGCGGAGGAGAGTCATGGCGCTCTTACACGGCCAGTTGGTGGGCGCACAATCTGGGAGTCTGGCGATGCCGTTGTGCTGGCTGCCAAAAGTGACCAAACTGCGGACTGGAGGCTTGTTGCAGCGCTCCACATAGGCCCGAAGAAACAGGCCGCCTTGGGAGAAGCCGATGGCATCGATAGCGGGCGCGAGAGACAAAACGGGATGCTTTGCTAACTCATTACAGACTTTATCGAGCTGCGATGAGATGTTGCCGAGGTAGACACTGTACCAGTCGTCATCGACAATGTTATTCATGATGTTGTAGACAAATGTGCCCGGATGAATATCGCTGGCCATATCACCAACGGGCGGAAGTACAGCATTATTCAAATCATGGCCGAGGCCATTCCATATGACCAGTGGCAAGGGCAAATCATTGCGTGGCAGCGAAGCGGCGAGGCTGAGGGCAGCAGCTTGTAGGTGGCACGCTGTAGTGAGTAAGCGAAATGTCATTATGTAGTAGAGTAGAAAGATGCTGCGGTACGTGTGCAATATAGCATGTAGAGATATTTGTTTGACAAAGAATGGGGGCAGGGAAGAGGACTGTTTTAAAACATTCTGCGAAAGACTGGAAGAGGCGAAAACTTTGCGAGTTAAGTAATGAATGTGAGTTGATGCCAAGCAAAAACGAAGCCACAGTGGTGTGTGCGCAAGCTCAGCTGCGTCAGGGGAGCTGCTTCAGACACGCGTAACCCTTGAGGTCATGTTAGTCGCGCCACTTCTTGAGGCACACGCGGTAGCTACAGGCTATGAAGTTTTGCTCCCTCATTTTCTGGCAATTTTCTTTTTGCGTAGCCGAATCAGAGGCTGCCTGTCTCATAATTCGTTCCAGCCGCTTCACAGCTCCCACGCATGCCTCTGCCCCATGAAAGGGTTTACATTCGTCGCAGCCGCTATGAAGTTGCTGAGTAAGCGGGATGAATTGTTCGAGTTTTGTCCGTGGCGGCGGGGCAGAGGGCGTTGTACCACAAGCCCCTGTCAAAAAGACTTGGTCGGTCCCGGCCAGCTATTGAAATAGTCAGGGCTAGTGTAAACTTGTACTGAATTTGTCCACGGTGGGACGATTAACTAAGAGCATTTGCCTTCTTCATCGTTGCGCCTTTCCCATTTATCCCCCCCTTCCCCCCCCTTTGTTGTTCATTTGATCTTGTTTCCAACATCTATTAACCAGTACTGGGCAATGGCAGCACAGATACCATCAAACGCGTCCAGTCCTCTAACAGAGGATACTCATCTGCTGTCTACCCATCATGTCGAATACAATCAGCGTAGCCCAGATGTGGCACTGCATCGTGTTCCCGCTTCGATTGCCCGACGGCTCTACATTTCCCATTTCTTGTCGACTTGGAACTCCCGCGTCTTCGAGTTCGGCGCAGTCCTGTATCTCGCCGCCGTCTTCCCGGGAACCTTGATGCCCATGTCGGTCTACGCTCTTGTTCGTGGCCTGTCTGCCATTCTATTTGCCCCAGCTATTGGGCTCTACATTGACAATGGCAATCGTCTCGAGGTCGTGCGCGTGTCGATAGGTGAGCGAAGGAACCCCACTAAAACTCGCAGTCTCCTGCGCCGTGTGTACAAAAACCAACCCGTCTGTGTTAGTGTACCAGAGACTTGTGGTTGCTGCGTCGTGTGCTGTGTTTTATATCTTGGCAGTTGGCCCGTCAGCTGGCTCCGCCGCAAGGCTTGGGATGCTTGCTCTTGTAACGTTTTTTGCTTGCATCGAGAAGCTTTGCTCTATCATGAACCTGGTCTCTGTGGAGAAAGATTGGGTGAGTTAATACTAGAACGGCATGATACCGGCCAAGGATGGATCTGACGTGTGAATAACTAGGTTGTCGTTGTCGCTGAAGAGGACCCAGAAGCACTCAGTATCATCAACGCTCAGATGAGAAGAATTGACTTGCTCTGTAAGCTATTCGGCCCTCTTTTCATCGCTCTACTGGACGGCTATACTTCCCGGCTAGCCATTATTGTCAACTTTGGCATGAACGCCGCATCCATCTTTGTTGAGTATTTTGCTATTGCACGGGTCTATTATGATGTACCGCGGCTACAGGAAGCAAAGGTGTCCAAGCTGCCAACTAGTGGATCAACAACCTTGCAACACGTCTCTAAAACCAACTGGACCGTCTTAACTACTCTTTTCAGCAGGTTCAAACAAGACTTTTCGTTATATTTCAAGCATAAAGCGTTTCTCCCGTCCATAGCCGGAGCCGTTTTGTATCTTACTGTTTTGAGCTTTGCTGGCCAAATGGTCACTTTTCTACTCTCGGTTGGCTACAACTCTACGCAAATCGGAATGGCGAGGACTTTGAGCGTCGTTTTCGAGGTCTTGGCCACCTGGGCTGCCCCTTGGTTGATGGGTCGTATCGGTCCCGTTCGAGCTGGTCTTTGGCTCAGTACCTGGCAGGTATCTATGCTCTTAGCAGGAATTGCCGTGTTTTGGACATGTGAGCAAAACCCTCTTCTCTCAGCCGGGGGTTTGGTTGGCGGAACCATTTTAAGCAGGCTGGGACTTCGTGGCTTTGATCTTTGCGTTCAATTCATAGTTCAAGAGGTAAGGAGCACAATGGACATGGCCGAAAAGGCTTCTTTTCTGTTCTTTCTTTGGGATACAAGCTGACAGGTTGGCATTTCTCGGTAGAACGTTGAGGCAGAGAGTCGCGGCGCATTCTCTTCCGTGGAGGCGGCTTGGCAAAATGCTTTTGAGCTCATCGCCTATGCAACGACGATCATCTGGCCCAAGCCCAGCCAGTTCAAGTGGCCATCACTAGTCTCACTGATTGCTGTTGCGTCAGCAAGCTCTGCCTACACATTCTACGTCTATCTCTGCAGGAAGCATTTGCTACATCTAGAAGTCGTGACGAGTTTCCTACGGAGAAAGAAGAGCTAAGCGTCAGGAGCGGTCCGGAGTGGCACACATAAAACGCCAACTTGGCTGTTGAATTTTACATGAAGTTGAGATGAAAATATTACTAAATTAAAGCCTGTTTACATTAATATAGAGTATAAGATTTATCAATTCCCTAACGGTTGGTTGCAAAATGTGATTGGCTGTGGCAGCTCGGCCCACATAAAGCTCAACATTTTGACTTTTTTCTCGCCGAGCGCCACTCCGAGCCTCCTCGTTTACCAGCACTGTAATCCCGCGGCAAGAACAGGCAGCTCTCTGAATCTCTGTTTCCCAAAACCGTGTCTGGGTCTTGTGACATAACGCCAGCGAAATGCCAAAACAGCGAGCTTGCGATGCCTGCTTCCAGAGAAAGGTTTGCCAAACCGTACCGGCATCGCCTACGTGGGGGCTAATCTTCGCCCAGATTCAGTGCGCATTACCCGGCCCCGGTTCTCCGTGTAATTGGTGCAGCCATCAAAACTTGGAATGCAAGTTTACCAGACAGCAGCGGGTAAGGACTAATATTCGGTATGTTGACCTCGGAAACCTGCAATCGGAATAAGTGGGCCGTATATCGTCTAATATTCCTGATAGTACTCCCCGTGCCACGGAAAATGAACGTTTGAAGGAGAGAGTCGCGCAGCTAGAGAACCTGTTGGCGCAGAAAGATCCTTCGGAGCATGCCACGTGTGGGCAAACAACATTAAATTCCTCTTCCGAAGCAAGCTCACAAGTAGCCACTGCTGAATGTTATCCACCCCCAACTCTGACCGACCAGGATTCACCAAATGCCTTTGGTAGCTATATCGCCTGGTCTACACGGGCTATTCAAGGCAACTGGTATCATCGCGGAACTAGGGTCTTTTCCGAGGACGGGCTGAGTTGGATGACGTTAATAACTGGCCAAGATACCAGAGTATTAAGAACATTTCTCTTTCACACCCCCGTCCGAACGACGCTTGTAGGACGTACACCTGCTTCTTCGTTATTCCCCGATTTTCCCAGTCGAGAATGCACCGAAAAAACGCTCCATAGCTTCCCGCAGTCTCTGTACTGTTTTATTTTCCCTTGCCTTGACAACGACAGCCTGGCTTTTATCACCAGTACGGCCTACGAGTCTTCGGATGATGGTCGCTCACACGTCGCTTTACCCCTGGCTGCTAGGGCTTTCATTCTTGCGGCATTTTGTGTGCTGCATTATTTGGAGGTGCCGGCATCCGCCGGCATACTACGTGACGCCGAATCATACGCAGAACAGGCGGACTTCATCTTGAACAGACTCGCCGGCTGTACAAACCCTATAGCTATTTACGCTGCTTTGTTGCTGGTACGTATGTGCTATTTTCGTTTGTGGATTACAGTATACAACTGAACAAAAAAAAAATTATTATGTGTTCTAGCAAAAATACCGAACGATAACTGGCCAACACCAAGGTGCTCTAGTGCTGCATGCAACTGCTTGCCGCATGGTTTGTGAGCTCGACGGGCACTTGCTGAAGCCACCGCAGACCGAAAGGCTGTTGAGCCTTGCTGAACAAGGCTGTGATTATCTAGTCCGAAAGCTGTTCTGGCAGTGCTTCGTTCTGGATAAAGACTACTCTCTCCTCTCGGGTAGACCTCCCATCCTCACCAGTAACTTTTGCGACGTGACGGTGCCAGAATCGCATATTGAAACCCAGCTATTACGCTACGAGCTGGAAGATGCACTTGGCCTGCTTGCTGTAGAAAAGCTCATACATTTCTACACCGGAGACCCTAGGTTGAGTGTATTGAAAGAAAAGATTGTTCAACTGCTCTACTCGCCGTCAGCCTTAACAGTTCCAGCACCCGAGCTTGTTTCTAGGATACGCCTGCTGGATGACGAGCTCGAGGGCTGGCGACTTACAGTTCCTTTAGAACTTCGGCCAAGCTTGTCGCGTCCGCGTCCGTCCAATACCAGATTTGGTACCCGTCTCCGATCTGTGCAGCTTCAGCTCGACTACCATTACACCATTGGCACCATTCATACAACTGTTCGAAGACTTGGAGCGAGTCTACAGAGATATACGACCATGCCTCGAGATATCCACAGCGTGATGCACTCAAGTACCGACATGTCCGTACAGGCTAGCCATTCGACTTTGAGAATGTTAGGGGAGCCAATACTAGCAGGTACATTTTCTCGAAAGCCTTGGTAAGTAAAATGGCAGGCAGATGCGTGTCTGAGCCAATTGCCTAGAAAGTAATGCTAAATAATATACGCTAGGCACGCTGCATTTCATGTCATTCTCGCTAGTCCACCGCTTTTTGTCAACATTCTCCTACACCCTCTTGAGGAACAGGCGCGAAAGGACATGGAGGCGCTCAGTCTGGCCTTAGATGTGTTGAGCGACATGGCCAGTCAATGCAATGGGTGCGTTGAGACAGAACTGTATAAACAGGGGAGAGCTTTTCTTACAGTGCTCATCAAACTAGCTGGCTTTGCTGTTGCAAAGGCACGAGAAGAATCGCAGCCGTGAGAGACAAGCCTCCCGGAAGCCACTGTTGCTGCCCATCTCTACATCGTCTTGACTAGAATGGCATGGACTGAATCCGTTGGCTCAGAAGTGCGAAGGGAACCGCGTCTAATCGAATGCCCCACCTTAATTTCGTGTAAATAGCTGTGTGCGAGAGCTTTTCTTATGAAACTCTCCTTGTCTCTTTGTGAATAATTACTTCATTCAAGTCGCACTCTACCTTGATGGCGCCCTTGTACCGTCACAGCTCCACTATGAGTGACGCGCCGGCGAGTTTAAGTCTGCATTGAAACAGCTTGTCAACGCGTTACAACACTTACACGGCCTCACCTTGTATCACGGCGACTTTCAGTCAGAGAACATTGATGTTATCCTACTGAATTTTGAAACACGCCCCCGAATGACAGCATGAGAATATCTAATTCAACAGGATATGGAAGATCTACATCGATGGATATTGGAATTTCTTTTCGGAGAGGAGAGTCAGCGGACAGATGGATGCCCGTTTGCCTATGGCGCCAGAGTCAACCAAAGCCACTCTGCCTGTGAGACGGCAAGATATGACGCCATCTGTGATGGCATCACTCATTCAGCCGCTCTACTCAAGGAGGTTGAGCTTTGTCCCGTGCTGAGTGGCGACTCCACTGAAAATGCAGACAGATTACCCTTTGCGACCATCGCCCACTCCGTCATCGTTCCGACCAGATCTCGCTGCCCGATACCGAACCTTGCGGGGATGTTGATGAAGTAGAGTCCTTCTACTACACGCACGGGCAGCACATCGTCACTGTTAGGAAGCTAGACGGTGAGTACGAGGTCAACCTTACGGAAATATTGCGTGCCGCTCGCCTCCCCCGAACCCAGCGCACGACACTCCTCAAGAAACACGCTGGCGCTGGCAATCAAAGACAGAGAGGATCTAAAGAACCTTGTTGGGTCACTCTGTCTCATGAAATGGCTATCACAAAAAGCCTCGGCATGGATGTACCCAGGCCTTTCGACTTGTCCGGGGGGGCGAACATCACGGAAGTCATCGGCATTAATGCACCCAAGCATCTCGGCCGGCCAAGACGCCACGTAATGGCCAGAGGGCGCACTTATTCGTCTACCCACTCTGAAAGGATGGAAGTCTACTAGAACAGTGCCGCAAAACGCGGCAGGATTTGGTAGCTGCGTGCTAGCTGATCACAGGCCTTCGACGGCGGCCGCGAGGCGAACCTAGCTATATAAGAGGTTCCCCCCCTTCCTCGTGAAGCAAACTTTTTTTCCTCCTCTCTTCTGCAGAAACCTACCACACCCGCGGCTGACCACACTCGATACCAAAACAGTCAGTCTCTGCCCACGCAGGCAACGATGTACGGACGAAGGTCGAGCCTCGCCGTCCGGTCTCCGCCTCGAGGACAGTCTTTGCCTGAGCGCTCAACGAAGTCCTGCTGGCTTCCGCCCGAGCTATGGCTAGCAGTCTGCGATCATTTTTCGGAGAATAAGGTGAGCTCCTTGAGTCACACAGCTCGCACGATGCACCAGCTACTTCAACCGTACCTCTGGCGTAGGAATGTGAAGGAGTCTGGCGCAACTTGCCTACCCTACCTGGCCACCGAAGGATATGTGCAACACATCCAGGCTTTGAAGAATCACAAAGGCTTCAGAGCCGACGCGCGGAACCACGATGGTGACACCGCTCTTCTTTGTGCGATTGAAGAAGATCACGAGAATGTCACCCTGGCACTCATCGAGCATGGTAGCCTACAAGTGAACATGCGAAATGGGCGTCGAGCATGGAGACCTCTTACTCTGGCGATATCCTCAGGCCTGACAAATGTTGTGCGCAAGGTTCTCGAGTGCGACAATATTGAGCCTAACGGTGTTCGGTACACGGACTACGGCCGACCCCTCTTCCTAGCATGTCAATCCAAAGACGCCGAGATTCTGAAACTGCTCCTCACCTCAAATGGCATTGATCTAAGCACCACGGACGGATACAGCCCTGCACGTCGCTGCTAGGTACGGGCCGGCGCCAACAGTCAAGGTACTACTCGACGATGGTAGGATCCCTCTATGCGCCAAAGACAGAGATGGTCACACCGCCCTGGGCACTGCTTTCATCTTCGGCAGATTTGACGTCATCGAGGTCATGTACGCATCCGGCATCCGGCCAGGACCATTGGTCCTTGATCGCGCCAGCGACTTCGGAAGTATTTTTACCTCCAAATTTCTGACACGAGATCACGGCTATCTTCGTCTTTCCATTTATCCATGTGCTGCTGCTCGTGGGCATCTTGAACTGGTCAGCCAGCTTCTTCCCTATACCCGCAGGCAGCAACGAGAAGAATCCCTAGCCCTAGCGGCATTCTATGGTCATACCGACGTTGTTGAACTGTTGTTGGAATACTTGAGCCCTAGCTTCAGGGACTGGTGGGACCGCACACCAAGGTGGTACGCCTGTTCGAAAGGCCCTGTCGTGATGTTTAGGCTTTTCGAATCCTTGAACTTGACACAGGGTCTTAAGCGGAAGAGGGGAGGGAAAGACCATGGGGAGCAGGGGAGGAGCAAGAGAAATCCTATTGTTATTGACTAGTATTGAAAAAGAGTAAATATCTGATTTCCTTCTTCATACTACATCAAGGGTGAGGAAATGTCTGCAGATTTTGCAGAATCTGGAAAACTTCCGGATCATCTATTGTCAATGTCCGGTCTGCGCCATAATTTAGTAGAACACAAGCGCTGGCGAGATGCATTCCCTTGGTGGCATTGAAAAGCACGGTTCTGCCTTCAGAACTCACAATATCAACATCTGCGACACTCACTACCGCTGAATTTGGCGTTGACGGGGTCCTTGCTGCCGAAGCTACCTAGACCGATGTATATCGCAATTTTGGCGGGAGGACACTTTGGATTAGTGAATTCTTCGAAATGCCCTTGGCCCCCCAAGTCCCGAAACTGCCACTGTCCCCAGGAGCCTCCCTTTCCTAGGTTACTTTGCTCGCTGTACTGGTACCTTTCAGCACCACCGTTTCGTCCTTTTTGGATCAGCAGCCTGTAGATGATTTCTGCCAACATGCTGACAACACGCGAGGCGTTTTTACTGACCTGCTGCCACAGTTCAACGACAAATTTGTCAAGAAGCTCCAGCGTACCAACATTTGTGGCTCTACGCCCTGCTCGAGCAGTGGGAAATGGCAATCGGGCGCAAAGAAAAACCGGCGATCGCCAAGACACGACAGGCCGATGAGGTGGTAGAAGCTCGGTTTCAAACCAGAAGAGATCCAGACTTTAGTGCAAATGGATCCGGTCCAACTCCGCGCAGTTACCGACGGATGAAGATTAATTCGGTTCTGCCAAGGGACCACCAGCTTATTATGGTAAAACCCATGCAGCGGTTCATACTCGGGACAAGAGGCATATATGTTCCTAGACAGGCTTTACGGGCCAATGCCGAGACCCCGTTTTTCTTTTGATGTTCATCTTCATTCAGCGATCAACAATCTTCTGCCTCCTGAGCCTCTTCCAAAAGAGCAGAAACATGATTCTTTGCTGAGCTGCCTATAAATACCACAGTCCCTAGCGTCTTAACTCTACATAGCCTAGGCATTGTAGCACCAGTTCAAGTTAGCACACCACCATATAAAACGGTTATCCTGGAGTGAACCCTTGTTCATCTAGATGCAGTAAGGAGTCCCTGTATAAACTCGCAGCGAGAGCGATTGCAGCGTGGCATCTAGGTAGTGTCGGTCGTCTCTGGAAGGATAACGAAGGGTTCGGTTGGAGATGAATGCCTGATGGTTTGGCTGGACTGGCCACTGTAACGAGTCTGCCTACCCGATTGGGTTTGCGAGTCTGGATCCGACGTTCTTGCCAAACCTTCCCATTACATCTACAGTGGGTCTGCAGTGCTGTTAGTGCACGCATACATCCACTGAGCGGCCCCTAACAACCCCCTATTACCATTGGGCTTCAAAGCCAGCACCATGTCCCCGACGACTTCCAGGCAGCGGCAGGTTCAATTCAGGACTCCTGAACGACCTGTCGCTGCCCTGGCAAGCACTCACCAGCTTGCGCGAAGGCGTATGCTGGAGAGCAGCTCCCCAGTACGCGCAGTTGATCCAGATGAAGCGCTCAGTAGCCTTACAGCGCACCGACATGAACAACAAGCAAGAAACAGAGCAGGGACGGAAGACCCCTTCACCGCACAAATTCCCATCCGATCGAGCCCCCCAGTACTCCAGCTCAGCTGCGACCGCCTCAGGGCGGCAACGGACAAAATTGCGGACGCAACTCAACGCCGTTATGATGACGAAATTAGCGTCCTCCGGCTTGTAATAGACGCCTTCAAATACATAAGCAACAACAAAATTGCCAATGCTGAACAACTCCGTCTCATGGAGACAGCTACCGAAAACCTCCCAGACCTATGGACAGCACTTATTGGGCTTGGCAAAGCCCAGCCCAACAAGAAGGACCGAAGCAGACATGCAGAAACCACGTACGCAAGCGTGGTACATCATCCGGCATCACAAGGCCAAACGATCTACGAATTGCGAATTTGTCGTGGCCCGGTTATTGGGAGCGGAGCTGAGTGTGATTGCGTTTAAGTACCTGGCATATATCCGACCGTTTAAGGACTTGCTCTTCCGCAACGGTCTCTGGGTTAACATCCAGGAAAGGAGTGCCGCAATAGAAGTAATTCCGTTGTTTTGGCTTGTGTGGCGTGACTTCTCGTCCATCGCATTGTGGCCAATAGTCGTGTTGCTGCCAAAAGTTGTATTATGGCCGAAAATCGTGTCGTGGCCGAAATCGTGTCGTGGCTGAAAGTCGTGCTGTGGCCGAAAGCCGTGTCGTGGCCGAAAATCATGTTGTGGCTAAAACGCATGCCGCGTAACACACGAACGCTTGGCCAAGGCCCTAATGGCCTCCTGGCTGTGTCATGGCCCGCTCGTCGTTTCTGAAAGACAGCAGGATGCTGCTTTCCAGCGAACAGCTTGTGCATTTGTTCATTTTTCAATTCTTTTTCTTTTGCTTCATGTTTGCTTCCTAGCTGTTGCCGTCAATCCGACAGCTCTTTCTGGATGAGCTTCTGGGCAACCTCTAGCAATGCAAGAGTCCGAACTTGAGTTTTAGGATGCGGGGATTATTGGAACACTGTCTTGCTGCCTCGTTCATTCCCTCAGTGCGAGCAAGTACGGCTTCTCTGCTTCTGGAAGGGCTATATGGTACACGCATATGGCGCGGGAGAGCTTCTGGGAGACTTATACACGGTCTCGGCCTTCAACACTGTGGTCAGAAATCCTCAGGTTTTCTCTTCGTTCTGTATTTGGAAGCCGACCACGGCACGGACTAAGATCGCTTCTCCTCCTTCAGCTTCTAGCGCTTTGTATAGACCGTGCGGAGCGCTATCAGTTTACAGGGCCCTGCCGTTGAATTCCGGTGCGCGATCTGTCCGCTGCGCTTCCTCAAACTCTTCGATGGCTTTCACGCATACACACTGCTCGCTTTCACTTCTAGCGATTGCTTTCCAGAAAATAAAAAGATAGTGACTGAAGAACGTAGCCAAGTGATGATTTGGGTTTTGTATTAAGAGTATCCAGCAATGACATAATAATTTTGGTCTCAAATAAAGCTTTCAGCCTTCAACGATTCAGAAATACATTAGTGAGGTGTACTTCGCGTGGCGATGAAACCTTAGCGTGACAGGTGACGCATGACGCGGACCTCGGCGGTAGCGTCGAAAATTGGAATAGCAAAGGCGACGCCGAGTATCGGGGCGCATTTGCCGATTTTGAGTTGGAAATTCTAGGGCAGCTTTTTCGACCTACATGGAGCACATGCGCCTAAGTTCTCTGACGTTGCAAGGATCAGTAGCTGTGTCGTCGAGACTGGGAATGGCATAGCCATAGGTCGCAACAGTTATGTAGAAGATCATCCGATGGCCTTGCCGGAGATTGTCGAAGCGGCGGTCATGCTAATAGCGGCAAAACTAATATCACCATCACACTGGACGTCGAAGAGCATCGCAAGTAGCTGCCAAAGCGTGCGTGCCGGTAACTTGCTTTGCGCAGAACTAGGTTCATTATTTCGCTTACACTATTTAAGTCGAAGAAAGGGCTGCATAGTGCGAGAAAAGGTCGGGTATGTAGGCAATACTTGCTCTGAATAACTTCCTGTGTCCCCGTATATTGTATACCATCCTGCAGCAAGTGGGCAATGAATGCATTTCACATTTATTCCTAGCAGCAGTGACACACTATGTAGGTTTATGCCGCCATATTATAGAAAGACTTTGGCTCGCGCAAGCTCTCCAACCTTGCAGGCCATGACGTTTGCCTGACCAGAGTTTGAGTTACGCAGCTTGCCTTTTAGCTACAACACGACTTTCGGTCATGACACGACTTGCAGCCACGACATCAGTTATGGCCACAGCACGGCTTTCGGCCATAACGCGATGTTTATTCCATCAGACTCCCTCAATAGTGGTGTTCTGTAGACGTTCGATGTTTTTGTCGCGGTGACAGCTAGGAAAACACTGTAATTGATTGCACTGGGCGGCACTTTCATATTTGTTTCCAGTTTTGAGCTCGGTTCAGCGCCGTGGCGCTGGCGGGCAGGCTCGACTAGACGCGGTGCTGAGTTTGAAGGTCATATTGATCGTAGCTTTTCAATTAATATGAAACTTATAGTCATGCTAGGAGGACGTTAGGTGGCCCTGGACGATGTGAGTGGTTTTTATACAGTCCTGGCTATCGTGCCTATAGGTTGATGCTCACCAGACCACTCTACACCCCACCGCACACATCTTTTCGGCCTGTGTTAAGTTCAACCTGACAAATACACACGCCAATCTCAGCTGCTTCAGGCTTAGTTTAGGCTGTTTCGCTTGTGGATCATTCCGTCTTATTCCATCGGCACTTTCCAAATTTAGTATGCGGCCGCGCGCAGCAACCAAAGTAGCAGATACACCAGCCCCTTGGCTCACCCATCTGTGTCGGCGGGTGCTCGTGCCGCGAGGCCGGATCTCTACTGAGTCTACGTATCCCTTCAAAAGCTGCGTGGGTAGTATCTGTATGTTTTCTGTGACTGTGGAGACCGCACTCATTGATTTGTCGTCAAGGAAGGAAGAAAAGCGCCAAGTGTCATGTCTTGCATGTGCGCAGTTACATCCCTAGCGAGGATATCGCTATGCCTAACACAGGGCCGACCAGATTATTTGAAACCCTGTCCTGCTTTATTTCCAGTACAACGTTTAGGCTTGGTTACATTCTCCCTAGGTTCGGGACCGATTGTGTGTAAATTGTATGCTCCGCAAGCTTCGGGACCGTCACGGTTTGTGCAATTGAAATTAAGCGGTATATATTTTGTAGTGCTACAATGGGGCCGGCTGCACTGTAATACTGCCTGCGACCCCATTGCGACCCACCAAGGCACACCGACTTTGATAGGCGGTCCAGCGACGGTGGCGCATCTGCTGTGACCCAGAGGGATGATATACCTGGCCATCCCTTTCAAATTCGAGCTTGCGAAATATTTTAGACCATCTTCTTCCCAAATTCTGGTTGTTTCGCCCGTTCAGCTGCAGGAACTGGGTGGGGTATCCTCGATACACGCAGTGTTTTACGGGCTCTCGCCAAACAAGGAGGAATCTCTGTCCCATTTGCTGTCTAGTTTCGGTCCGTTTGAGACGAGGCTGGCGGCATGCAACACGAACGTGACTTCTCTGCCGCCGGGCTTCAGCTACTTTTCAAAGCTGAAGATCCATCTGTGCATTGCAGCACTGGGCACACTGAATCACAACTAGCACCGTCAGACACAGCCAACAGTCAGCAAAAAAATGACCGCGGATACAGTCGCCACAACGCTTACGGCCAGACATACACAAACACCTCCGACGATGTCTATTGCGACGTTTCTGCCCGAACCCCTCGCCACTGGTGGCTCATCTTTCACGATAAATATGAACTTTTCCCCCTAATACTGGTGCTGGTCAATGCCATCCCCGTCGTGCTTGTAGGCGCTTATACGTCCAAGCTAGCGGAGCAGCTTGCCAGCTACAGTTGTCTTCCTAACGGCGACTTTGTCATTCCCGGGAAGGGGAGCCTGTGGGACAAGAAACTTTTTTTCACTGTCGATATACTTGTGTCCAAAGACGCGGGGTGGAGTTTTACGCATGCCAAAGTCGTCGACATTGCCTGGGACACCGTTGTCGGGCGGGGCGCTCAGCTCCTCCTCGCCTACATGGCTTACCATGTTTTCCACAAGGCGCTCGTTCAGGTCATGGTGGAGCGACAAGTGGGATTCCCGACATATGGTGCTGTGGCCTTCGACACCGGCAAAGTTTCGTCGCTCTGGGCCTTTCTTCAGGCGCTAACTTCCCGCGCTTTTCCACTAACCTCCCATGGCCGCCGAGTCTTTACCGCCATGTTTGTCTGCACGGCTTATATAGCGTCGATACCAACTCTGCTCTCCGCCATGACGGGTTACGTCGCCGTCTACAGCCCATCGATAGAGATGCCGCCGACCTTGACTGCCCCAGGAGAGCCGGCTGCGCTAGAAAGTGATTGGGATTGTGCTCGCCAGGGGAATTGCTCCATTACACCGTGCTGGAGCACACCCTCGCCCGATGGTCTCTTGGCGGCGTGGGGAACTGTGCACGACCAAAACCGCAAAAACAGTCCGATACAGTCTCTACTTATGCCGGTACCCATACGATACAAGGACACCAGCAATGTTGTGGCATACTATGAGCGATACAAGGCCGACTATAACGCCGCCGCCAAAGATCCACGCTGTCAGAATAGTACGACTGGTCTAAATGTCACCATGCTGACGGATTGTGGCCCATTGAACAAGACGAGCGAGATCCGAGATAGTTTGAACTCCGCCGGATCTAGCAGCAGGATGATTAAGTTGGACGCGCCAATGCTCAACATCGAGGTGTGGCCATTTGATGAAGCTACCAACATGCCTTCCGCGTGGCTTTGCAATGACCTGATAATAAAGACCGCCGATCTCAACTCGCACAAGAACGTCACTGGTATTTGCACGTCTGTCAACTCGAACTATCAGTGGGGGTTCTCGTACCTCATTCTCCTTATCGTTTGCATCCTGCATCTTCTCTTTGCAGTCATCATGTACGCTCTCTGGCTAGAGGCAAGAAGGTGCAGTGTGGACGCAATCTCCGCATGGCGGAGAACGCCACTGAGGTGCGGTGCCGACGACGCCAGTCTGAAAACCCAGGACCTGGTCCGTAAGGCCGCTGCACGGCCGTCGATTATGACCAGCGCGATCGCTATAGTTAGCCAGGCCGAGCAGCATTATGGGGCCAATGTGAGCAGTTGGACGAACAGTAAACTGAACAAAAGGGTCTGGCGAGGTAGTAAAGGCATGCAAGCAAGGTAGCACACCACTGAACGTCGTTCAACCGAGTTGACTTCATTGACCACTAATGTCAACTCAACCCATCCAATATCATATTAGATTACATCACACGTTAATCGGTATCACCGATCCAGTGTTTCTTCTTCTTCTTCTTCTTAAGCTGCCTCCCAGTGACGATGATGGTGACAATGACCTCGTCGTGCCTGCCGTGGCTTAACACCGCTTCGTTATTTCTTCTACCTGCATCAGCTACGGTTGATTAGCCACGATTTTCGAGGTACCTGTACGTATTTGTATATATATATTTGTCTCTATTGGGCAGGCTTCTATCCCACAACACTTCACCTTTGTATCTTCGCCCTTTCTGCTCTTCCACCTCACTCTACTCTTTCCTCTCTCCCTCGTCTGTTCTGTCTAGGGCCCTTCTCGCCCTAACGCTCTAGTGAGTGCCTTCAGCGGACAGAACAGGCCCGGGCGTGCGCCTAGTGCTGGCCTGGCAGACCCTGCAAGTCTTCTCTTCTAGCGCTAAAGCTACCTGGAGAGCCACCTGGCCTCCACCGCTCTGTCATCAATGCCACTCTCTCTCTTATACTTTCCCCATCGCCGAGCTCTTTTCTCAAACACTGCCCTTCTTCTCTTCCCAGTCCCCGCGCACTTTCATACAACCTTGCTGTCCCTTCGTTGTATTGGTCATTCGTTCTTCCAATCTCATACCCGACCTTTACATTGCGCTGTCCCTGTTACGAATTACCTGCCCACCGTCTCATCCCTACAATTGCTCTACAGCCTGCTACACCGCGACTCACACCTCTCAACTCACGCTCACTCACATCTCCGTCTCTCCGCAGGCTTGCACCTCGCCACCTCTCTCAGTGACATCTATGAAGTCTTTCGCCGCGGCAAGCTCAATAACACATCATCGACTTGAACTTAAGATTTACGCTGCCGTGCCAACCCTAATCTCGCCCTCTCCTTCTCACCCCGGGTGCCCTGTAAACAAACGACCCAGTCCCACGCGACCCAACCTACTTAGTCCTATGCACAGCGCCATCACCGGCACCATGTTCAGCCAAAGGTAACCTTCTTGCGCCCTCGGATGCCGCCTTTCCCCTCTCTGCTAATTCAATACAGGACGAACTCTCAAAAGGCCGACGATGAATTGCTCGCCAAATTTCGCCAACAGTTTCCCCAAATAGGTGCCACCACCGAGGGGGGCTCGGCGGGCATTTCTCAAACCGCTGGCTTCCCAGACATGGTCACAACCGCTTCTGCACCGCTTAGATACGCCGCCTCGTTTATTATGCCACCACCTGCTTTGCATACTAACGATCACAGCATCTGGCCAGAGCTTCATGAACAAAAGCCAGCGCCAAGAGCCAACAACGACCCTTGGCGGTTCTCGCCTTCTCTGTTGGATCCCAACTCGTTTGCCAACGATTTGTATGCACCTACCATGGCCATGCTCCATTGCGTCACGACCCCCTTGGGCGCACCGCACTCCCTGGAAGCTATGCAGTCTGGCGCCGGCATGGACCCTTCGGCCATTCACACCGTGCCCAGCCAGCATATGCCTCACTTCCAGCCTTATCTGCAAGTGCTCGGCCAAACATTAGCACCGTCTTCCTTTGTCCACCAGGATACGGGCTACGAAACCATGAAGCAAGACCCGTCGCCCATGGGCTTCGAGGAACCTGACGCACGCCTGGTTGGTCTGCTGTGCAAGAGCCCACAGATGGCAAACGCTGCTTCGATGAGCCTTCCCTTGCCACCATCGGCCGAAAGGTTTCGATTCCACTCAACGCTCAACGCTCCCACAGCCATGGTGAAAGAGGCTGATGAGATCCCCATTACTTACCTTAACAAGGGGCAGACCTATCCTCTTTCCATTGCCGATACACAGGGTGCTCGCCCTGTCCAACCCGGAACACGGTATCGAACTTTAATCCGCGTTTCGTTCGAGGACGAGGAATAGCGATCAAAGCCTAGCGTCTGCTGGGCACTGTGGAAGGAAGGCAGAGGTACTAATGAGGCTCATCAGCGAGGAGGCAAGCTACGGGCAGCCGAAGGTGACGACAAGAGAACACGCAGCGAACTCGAATCCTCATCATTTGACGGCTTCTGCGTCACATGGACCCCTGGCACGGCCGGTATCCCCGAAGTCAATATTGCTGTCCGATTCAACTTCTTGTCGACTGATTTTAGCCAGCGCGAGAGTCGACGCTAACCTTCGAATCGATACTCTGACGCTTTCTCTTGCTATCCTTGACACCACTTTCAGCCTGAACAATTTGCTGCCTCAGCTTATCGATCGACCTTAATATGGGCAACGTCGTTCGAAAACTTGCGTTCGGCACCGTGATCCCGGAACAGCTTAACCTTACAGAAGCACACATCGAATTGGGCCTCGCCGTTGGCCTCGGGCTCATTTCTGCCCGCCAGTTGTGTAGTTTTGGCGCAGAGTCTCACGGAAATGCCCTTGACACCCTTGGAGTGGCAAAGTACAAAAGCACAAGCGGACGTGGTCCATGTCTTCCACTAGCTCTGCTAACGGCAGCCGTCCTTCGCTGGAAGACAACTTACACTTTCGACTGCAGACGCTGCAGGACATGTTTACCAGCACTCGCCCGATCAGTGTACTGTTTCTCCGTGGCGAAGAGCAGGACGATATGGATCTGTATCCTGTTTCCATGCCCGGCGACTTGTCTTTCGCCAAGCGCGAGGGCCGCACTTGGCAGGTGCGCCGCAGCCAATCACTACAGAGTCGCCCACTCGCACGGCAGGCGGGGCCAAACGCCCACCTCGCTATCGGGAGTCGGCATTTTCAGTTACGGTCGCATTTCATCATTTTTCATCTCTTGCTAGACATAATTCAAAATCTAAATCCCTGAAAGCCTACTTTTGATCTCAGGCTAACAAAAGCGTACAATATCCAGCTGTAGCGATGCGAGCCGGATGAAAGCTTTGACGTTGACAAACTCTTCGTCGCCAGCCTTAGGAGTTTAGTGCCTACAGCAACGTTTATATCCCCAATCGCACCAAATGCCGGCCGGAGATACCAAGCCAATCAATCTTTTCTTATGCCAAGGAAGTTGTAGCAGCGGGTGCTATACGAACTAGCACCTTTTTCTAGCCATAATATTTATGATCGTACCTCGATAAGATCCTTAACGCTCTTCACTGCTCAAGTGCGCGGAGAAAGTCAAAGCCAAGCGGACAAAGGTCTGGCCTGTCTAGCCCAAACCGACCGTCTTCATTGGTATACCATTGTATAAGCTTCATCGTGATCCCAGCAATGCTATTTATCACCTTTTTGAAGTCGAATTGATATTGGAGGAACTCCTGGCCTCTTGGGCCGGGTTGCATTTGCACACGTCGACCTACAGAGCTTCCTTGTTCCATGCATGTCGACGAAGATATTGGGGCATGTGAGCTGGCTATGACCCGAAGAGTTCTTTTCTAAGTACAAACGCCACTCCACGACCTATTCGTCTCAGCAGTGATTTTGATTGTCGCAGAAGTTGCGCAACTTACCTGCCCTGGGATAGATGCAAGCCGCAGGTCATTCATTAGAGATCCTTCTTACGTCTGCGAGAGACGAAGGTATGAACTTAAATGCGACGAAATATTCGTCCATGCTGGGGCACGGCGACTGGATCGACCTGTTCCGCTGCCGGTGCCCCGAGGGCCGCGATCGCCCGATCCGCGCCACGGGCGTCTTTGACGAGGATGCGCTGCGGGCCGACTGCATCGACGGGCTACGAGGGCTTCCCGGACGACGAGACGCACCGCCGCAATGAATGTCTCCAACGAATACATGCGGCACCGGCAAGTCAATGTGCATGCGAACTCGAACGACGGCGACGCTGCGTGTTCGGGCTTAAGATCACTTCTTGGGCCCAGCCGAGCGCGGTCAAAACGGCTCCTGTTTGTATTTTATTTAGCAAAAAGTGCAGCAGTCTAAGCGCCTCTGTCTATTAAGGTGCTTAAGCTGTCCACACGTGATCGCGACCAATACTGCTAGTTTAACGCAAAACCTGCCCGTTCCAGCTCTGATTCCCTAGCCAGAAATGGGTTTTCGTGTAATTGGAAAAGCGCAGGCAACAGAAGCTCCATATCACACATTGGTGCTGCAGCACATTCAGCACCCACGGTACTCTCTACCACTGCGTTACGAATAGCGCATTCAGATATAATATCCCACGTGGAGAAGTTAGGGCTGTGCGGCTTCCCCGAGTCGTCGAGTGGTGTCTTTCTGTCAATGGCCACATGTAAATTCCATTGATAGCTACAACAACGCAGGTTATATAGCGCCTGCTTAACGAAAGAATGGTACGGAGCCATTTCCGCAAGATGAGCGATATCGAGTTCTAGTGCCTCGCAGACGTCGGGGCTTGCTATAGAAGGCTTGCAAGCTGAGCTGTTGCTAGGATCACATCGCGTAGATGTGGAATTGATAGCGAGACGCGTAGTTGCTCCGGGCCGGTTGGCAAGTTGCATAACATCGTTGCTGATGTGCGCATTAGCCATCGGTTAATTTACTTGTTCAAGGAGGTCCAGAGGGTGAGTGGCTTTGGGAAATTCCATTCGTCTGATACTAATTCGGCATGTCGAACAGGAGGAAATTAATCGCGCTACCACCCTTAAGCTCCGATCGAAGAAACCACTCAAGCTAATTATTAACAACGACACACGGTGGCTGTCACAACTCTACATGATCCGCAGGGCTCTACGACTGAAAACCTCTGTCGAGCTCCTACTGATCAGGTATAAGGCCCAGTGGGAGGACGAGAATCGGTCTAAAAGGACTGGCCAAGTAACACAAGCCAAGTTGGCGAAAAAGCCACGTATTCTTCGAGACGAGAATCAACTAGCAGACAAAGACTGGGAGGTTCTTTACCATTTGGAGGCAGTTCTGACTGTTTTTGAGACTGTGGTAAAGACACTTGAGGGGGATGGACACATCCGTAAGCGTAAGCAGGGCTGGACCGGCTCCTACGGTAATATTTGGGACGTGATACTTGGCTCCGAGTTGCTGCTTAGCACGCTGGAAGAATACAAGCAGCTTGCTGCTGGTTTTTCTGATGCTGAGTACTTCCGTATCGGAATCAACCTTACTTGGGATAAGCTGGACGAGTATTATCGGCGGCTGGACGAGACGCCGATTTACTGTACCGCAATGGCGCTGCATCCAGCTTATCGTTGGGACTGGTTTGATGAAACGTGGTCTCAGAAGCCTAGTTGGGTTGAAAAGGCAAAAGAGATGGTTGCTGACGTCTGGCTGTCCGATTACGCCCATCTTGACGCTAGGACAACCAGCAGCAGAGGTGACGACGAGCCACCAGCAAAACGGCCCCGATTCTTCAACCCCTTCGAGAAGAACAGCCGTCTGCCAAGCTCAATACCAACCAATGCACCAGCTATAATTGGCGACGAGTACCAGGCGTGGCAGACGGATCGTGAGGCCGGCGACGGCAACGTTCGTGATCCAATTCGTTACTGGGTCACTAAGCAAAGCAGATATCCTAGGTTGTCGAGGATGGCCTTGGACTTCCTGACGATCCAGCCAATGTCAGCCGAGTGTGAGAGGCTGTTTTCAGCCGCTGGCAAGATGGTCTCGAGCTTGCGTACAGACTTAGATGCTGAGATTATCGGCATTTGCCAGGTTTTACGCTCTTGGTACCGTGCTGGCCTAATCAAGGACCTAGACCCGATGCTTAACTCACATGTTGAGAGTAAGCTGGATGCTACTTATGGGGCTCTAAGCGATGACGAGCTGGCATTGACAGAGTCAAAATGGCTATTCGATGGCGAGGACAGCGCCAGCGAGGTTGACGACTTATCACAGCTGCAACAGGCGGAAGAGTTGGTGGTATTAATTTTGGAAAGCGAGGCTGAACAGGCGCCGAGGAGGTTGTGAATGGCCTCAAAAATCCACTTTAAATACACGTGTGTACATCCACTACACTTAGGTACAAGATGTACTACATCCACTTTGTAATTGCCTGATATGTAGTACATCCACTCAACCTGCTCCAAATGTGGATGGATGTAGTGGTTAAAGAGTATGTTAGTGAGAAAAAGCCAGGAGATGGGGTCTACTACTGCAAGATTCGGGAATACCAGGGGAGATTCGGCGAGGAACACCCATACCTCGAGCATCGATGGTGGGGGCGTCTGGGGGCGTCATCGAAGTCAGAGAACAAGAAGAAACGACTAGAACAGCTCTGGAAACACCCGAAATTTACACCAGCATTTGACGCATTTCGCCACCTACCAGCTTTATACTGCGGGTTGCGGCTGAGCGCGATCAATAAAATGATTTCCATGCGATGCCACGAAGTAGTGTAACGATGGCTTATTTACTAAGTCACAGTAGGTCTGTTTCTTAGAGAGTAAGTCAGGCTTGAAGCTACAGGGTAGCACGTTGAGCAGTATCGTAGGCGTTCGTTAAGAGTAGAACTCTCAATAGTGAAACTATTGCTTAGATTGATCAATAGAGATCTAAACTATCTAGACTAGCTGCGGTCTTCCTTCTCTTCATATAGTAGTTTACCTCTCTATTGTACTCCTTGGATTAGTTCCTTCGCAACTAATCCTTCGATCAGTGTTACCCACTAATCGTCCGCTCTGCTTGGTCCACTGAGCACTGGCTCAGTAGGATCCACTAATCCGGGTGGTCACGTGACCACATGTCCTAATCGGGCGGAGTGCAGGCGCCTTTCGTCCAGGCCGTCAGCCTGGCCGCCCTGGGCCGCCTTTGTGTTACTTTTTCGTCGTTCGTAACAAGTAGGTCCGATATATCCGTATCTGACACCCAAAGCTGACCTGTAGGAACTTCTCTCATTTCTGAGGCACATCAAAGATTTCTGGTATCATATTTTTGATGGAGACGAGAGCGCCATGGAGAGACTTGATGAAGTCACTGTTCTCGCACTACAGCTCAAAGCACCTGGCGCTTGTGAAAAAGAAGCACGATCGGGTGCGAAAGCTCTTACGCGGGCTGTTGTATGAGAAAGCTGCCCACGACGGATGAGCCGTCTGACCGTGCTGGCGCTAGCATTGCCAACTCGACATTCTATTGAGTCTAATGTATTGTCAATTTGTTTGTATCCATGTGCTGGAGTTTTGTTGTGGCAGAGCATCACTTTTAAGTGTATTTTCTTCTCTGTCGGAGCAGTCTATGTGTATTTTTAGATTCCAAAGCACTCAAGCCCTCGTGTCACGGTGCGACCTGTGGGAGCATTCACAAGCCTAGACGCTGCGCCACGCAAAAGACTAGTATGCAAGACCGCCAGGTCTTGCACTGCTCTCACACATATAGCCAGAACAGACAGGATAGGACTACCAGCTGTGACACCTCGAGTGCTTATTTATAGACTTCAGAGCGCTCGAGGTTTGGAACACTCTAGGTATACTTATAGATTTCAGAGCACTCAAGGTTTAAAATATTCTAGGTATACTTATAGATTTTAGAGCATTCGAGGTTTAGAACACTCTAGGTATACTTATAGATTTTAGAGCATTCGAGGTTTAGAACACTCTACCAGTAGGTATATTTACAGATTTTAGAACACTCGAGGTTTAGAACACTCTAGGTATATTTATAGACTTCAGAGCTGTCGAGGTTTAGACCACTCTAGGCAATTTATAGATTTCAGAGCACTCAAGGTTATTTATAGACTTAAGAGCGCTTGAAGTTTAGAATATTCTAGATATATTTATAGATTTCAGAGCACTCGAGGTTTAACATAATTCCTGAATCCCAAGCAAAACATCACACCTCTACCAACTAACGGTTGCGACACCCCCCCCCTCCCCCCCCCGTGTTTCATACGTAGGTCCTGGATGAACGAGCTGAAACCGCTAAGCTGCCTGCTTTTCCATGAACAATATTCTGATATTCTACAGACAGATAGAATCGCACTCACCTTCCCTAGCACTACAGCGGTTCTTGTAACAGCCATCAGGTTGAGTTCCGGTGACGCCATGAGCAAGCGTGTCAGACTTTACTATAAAGAACTATCAGAAACATGGCCCTTTGTCATTATTCATCGCAAGCGTTTCGTTTCATTCTTGCTTTGGGGCACCTATAAATACCTATTACGGCCCCCCAACCCTTACAAATTCTAGCATTATAGTTTCGGATGGCCACAACTCGAGCATAGGACGGTTGATAAGTGGAGGTCCGAGTATAGCGGATTACACCCACGGCCGCTCATCATTGTCTCTAGTAGTCACCTTGCTGTCCAGCTGGAGCTCTCCTCACGCAGCGCCATACATAAATATTGCTATTCACCACCAAGCCGGTGTTTACAAAGCGGTGCCTAGAGTACGGCCATGAAATGAAGGCGGACAACCGAAAATCCAAACCACCTCCGTTGCATCTGCGTAGCTATCAGCAGTATGTGCCAGGTAAAACCGAGGGCCACTCACCTCTTCCGACTCGGATTCGCTCGCCATTGGATCCCAATTCTGCAAAAACGACGCCACTTTGTGCGTCACTTTCTCATTTGCGCATCGTATCACCTGCAAAAGAACTGTTGTCACCTACTACGCCAACGAGAACATCTACGATATCCAAGTCCAACTCAAGGTGAGACTACCGGTTAAGTTCAGCGTGCATCTTGACTTCTCACACGTTACAGTATACCCAGAATTGCCTCCCCCACGGTAACAGTGACGCGTACGTTGGCGCCACCTACTTTCACTGCGACTATTACGAATCAGGTGTCTGTGTCTTCAGTTGAGACCCAGTCGACTATTCAAAGTTCTAAAGCAGCGCAAGCAAGCGAATCATCGGCTACTGGATCCAACGGGGTAATTCCCCCTGCTGCAGTGGGGTTTCTAATCGGATTAAGTAGCCTAGCTGGTGCGCTACTAATTGTCGGGTTGATTGCGTTCTTCTGGAGAAGTCGAAAGAAACGGTTACGAGCAGAGGCTTTGAGGAAGCTCGAGATAGGTTGAGCCATAAGACAATTCATTCAATAGAGAATTAGTTAATGTAATTTGAGGTTGAGTTGGTCGACACGTTTCCGTTGCAGACTTCGGCTGATGTCCGCGCGCTTGTTGCTAGTCAGGTAGCTCCTGGCGCACCCTGCAGGGATGTAACACCTAAGACGTGAGTGAAACCCGGGCACTTATAGCTCCGATGATAGGCTTGGCATGAAACAAACTTTGGAGTATTCGGAGCAGGGTTTATGACTTAATTACGATCTGTTCTGCTGGGAATGCTTATCTTTCACGGCTTCCTCTATGCAGGTCAGGCCTAAAAATAGGTCTACATCTGGTGCTCCTTTCCCATACTGGTTGATGAGACGTTGCACTTCTGCAACGGGGGATGTTCGCGTAACACTGCACGGAAAATATAGACTCGTGGGGTTTAATTCTTGACAGCATGCTCCACTATGCGTGTAAGACTATATCTCTTGTTTGTGCACTTTTTCCCTGCCTAGTCTAGTATACAAAAGCTGCATTGCTCTTCCACTCTGGTACGTAGCCGCAACTGCAACTAGCTCGCGACGAAGCAATGGATAGCTATATCGGCGCGACCTCTGGTCGTGCCGCCCGAAGATTTACTTCATTTGAAGGATGGCGCGAAGTCAGCCGCGGGATATACGTTACGGCTGGCCATACTGCGGCAGTCTTTATTCCGGATCCCGTGTATGATCAAGAGTGGCCTCCACACCGTGACAGGCAAGTTCAAACCAGGCTTTCCCGGATGTACCGAAAGTCCATCAACGCTTCCTCAGCAGGTGGAAGCGACGACAAATATGGGCAGAGGGGCCTGTGGCCAAACGGAGTTACGCAGTTGACGGCGCCAAGGGTAGGAGCAGGACATGAGGCGGGAAAGGAATCGGTCGCGCGGGAAGACACAGAGGAGACAGAGGATTTTGGGTCTGCAGAGCCATTGGAGATGCAATTCCATGTGTTCCCTAAGAAGGTCAAATGGTACCTTGTTATCATCATTGGAATTGCTGGGCTCTTTTCTGGATTGTCCTCGAACATATACTTGCCCTCGCTATCCGCCATCGCCCAGGTAATATCGGACCCTGTTCTCCAACTGCAAGTATTGAATCACGCTAAAGCATTATCAGGATCTGAAAGTTAGCCTCAGTGACGTTGGGCTAACCATTACATCGTACCTGATAGTTCAGGGCATCTCACCGTTATTCTGGGGCTCGCTATCCGATACCATTGGCCGTCGACCAGTATATCTATACTCCTTCTCCGTATATATTGTCTCCAACATTGTCCTCAGCATTACGCCAAATTTTCCCGTCTTGCTTGTGTTCAGAGGGCTTCAGGCAGCTGGTAGCGCATCCACAGTTAGCATTGGTACAGTACAGTTGTGGGTTTCTCCAAGATGGCCTCAAAACTAATCGCATCAGGAAATGGCGTTATTCAGGACATCGCGACCCCAGATGAGCGCGGTGCATTTATCAGCTTCTACCAAGCCAGTATGTTCACTTGGATACAATAGCAAAAAGGGCACCAAAGCTGAACAGCTTTGACCTGCAGTTCGAAATTTTAGCATCGCGGTTGGACCCGTGATTGGCGGTGTGCTGTCCAACTTTTTCGGGTTTCGGTACGTAAGAACCGCGACTTTGCCTAGCTAGAGTAGACTACTGACAGATCTCAAGCTCCGTCTTCATCTTCCTGCTCATCGTGTCATCAGCTGTGCTGGGCATAATTGTCCTTTTCCTACCAGAGACACTCCGGACAATTGCTGGTAACGGCTCTCTCAAACTTTCAGGTATTTACCGACCGCTTTTGAGTGGATTTGTCACAGGAAAACAAAATACAGAAGAGCCCGAAGCCTTGGCACCGCGCCCCAAGGTAAATTTGAAGACATTTCTGAAGCCATTACTGCTCCTTCGAGAAAAGGATATCCTGGTTAGTTTGGTTTTTGGTGGAACTGTGTACTCGGTATGGAGCATCGTCGTGGCCACAACGACAGGGTTATTCAAAGATCTATTCCATTTGGATGACGTGCTTCTTGGTGTAGTATTCTTGCCTAATGGTAGGTCTTCCTGATTGTCACAGAGATATTTAAATGCTAATTCTACTGACTAGGATTGGGCACTATTATTGGCTCAGTAATTGCCGGCAAACTTATGACACGGGAGTTTCTGGTGGCGGAGAGGGCTTACCTCGAGCGACACCCAACTGCGGCGCCACCATCCAAGAATAAGAAAGACATTCCGGTGGATTTCCCAATTGAGCATGCTCGTCTACGTCACGCACCCTGGATCACTGCATTGTTTAGCCTGGCAACGGCGGCCTACGGTTTTACGGTGCTTCAGCCCTCCCAGCTCTCTCTGGTCTCCAAGGCAGGTTGGATTACGGTACCGCTAGTGCTGCAGTTTGTGATTGCTGCCACGTCTAATGCAGTTTTTGCCATAAATACAACGCTCGTTTCGGATCTATGTCCGGGGAAAGGCGCGAGCTCAACGGCAATCAATAATCTGGTGCGCTGCGGAATGGCCGCCCTGGGGGTAGCAGCTGGGGACCTCTTGTTGCGCACGTTCGGACCTGCTGCGACCTTTCTGGGGTTGGCGATTCTCACTGCTGGCATGGGAGTGCTGTTGTGTCTTGAGTTGATGTACGGTATGCAGTGGAGAAAAGCCCGTCGCCAAAAGGACGCAATAGGTCTAAAAGTATAGGCGAATGAAAATGGATGAAAAGTTATTACTTTCCATTTTTACCACGTAACGGTTTTGACGGTTCTCGCGTTCATAAGATACGCTGAACACGGGCTCGCTACCGACCTGCGCACGCTTTCGTATATTTTGGTTGGCGCTTCTGGGAAATTAAGACGCCACTCTGTCTTGCAATTGCCCAGCATATGAAACAGAAAGTCCTTGACACTACGATGCTTATTTTTAAACATAGATAGGGGCTGCGTACTGAGCTGTGAAGCATGTCGGAGACCAAAGCGCCCCACAAGGCGTAGCCAGAAGGCGTAGCCAGGCCCTACGCACTTGTTTCGAGGGTGCCGAGATCCCGAGGGCCTGTATTAACCAGCTGTTTGAAGTGAAGAGCTGCAGTGTGACTATGCACACCCCCGGTATGATTTTGCAACGTACATTCAAATTTGTCCCATTAACGATCGAGGAGAACGCCATAGCTTGCAGTGACTGAGTTGAAACCGTGGTGCTCTACGGAAACAAGCACTTCCAGCTACGTGTTGAGTTCGAGGCTGAAGTTCCTTCATGGTGAGGGATGGTTTAATGAGGCGCATCGTCGCCTCCAGAGACTACAAATATGACGATCGCCGGCACCACACAGAAGAGCTCACATAGAAGAACTTCTATCCTCAGGCTTTATTTTCTAACAGAACTTACACAATGTTCGGCCAAATTTATTGTACGCGAATGGTACTTTGCAGCAACTTTCTGCTACTCTCTTTACCTTTGTTGATTGCCGGTCAATCGGATGATAAATTGGCAAACTTCGGCGATGTTATTCCGGTTCTTGGGCAGGTAAGAACGAAGCACGATGACCGTCACAATTCTAGCCCACTTATAAAGTATCGAATAGATGGCTCGCACTGATCAGGATTTCGTTGATGGGCTAGCCCTTGACCTGTTCTCGCCAAAGAACCATACCCTGGTTGTCACCAACAACACGTCGCCGCTGCCTGGCAATTTTGTCACGGGCAGCACGGGCGAGGGCTTCGTGAATCTTTCAAAATACAGCTGGGTTATCAAGTTCAATGAATCAGCAAATGACCTCATTGCTAAGATTGAGCTGCCATATGACCCCGAGGCACTGGTGCAGCAAGGTATACAATTGGCAAACACCTATGTTGGCACTCTGGCGGCGGACCAAAAATCTTGGATTGTGTCAGAAACACAGAGAAACGTGCACATGTAAGAATTGCATTAGGCACATACCTCAAGCAATTGATGGCTGAGCCGTGTTTCTAGGAGTGAGAATAAAACTCGAATCGTCAAGATGACTTCCCTCGACGGAGAGTACATGCTGCTCGGACGCAAGTCCGAAGATACTGCGAATATTTTTGTGCAGTATGGCCAGGGCGCAACTAGGACGGTGAATGTCACTGGGGGCGCGGACGATACTCAAGAAGTGGAATTCATCGACGGGCTGCGACTACGGTTTCGATCGGCGAAACCGTTTGCCCTCAATGCCGACATTCCTTTCGGCATCGACGCCCAGGCAATACCAAAAGCCCACAAATCGCTGAGTACTCTCTTCCATAAGCCGCACAAGGCATTTTAAGTAGGCAAGACTAGTTTCTAACCAGATTCCGTCCTAAGATTCATTTTCTTGGAAGATAAATTCGACATCGCCGGCCAGCAATATCTCGGTGGGCATCAGCTTTCCAAGTGAGTCAGTCACCTATACATACAGCGAAATACAACTAACCTCTTGCTAGTCAATCAACAGATGTTACAAGAGCGAATCTCAGACCAAGAAGCAGGACCCATGCATCTGCTAGTCGCCAGAAGAGACGTCAACGCTACCGCTACAACCTGCTTTCAGCCATTGGAAAACCAGCACTTTGACAAATCGCAGCACAAAATCAAGGCTGAGGCTTTAAATCGCATAGATGGACAGTATGTGATTTTGATTTCTTCGAAGAAAGACCGTGATTTGAAGTGCGGCATGGGTGAGGTCGAGGGGGGTGATAAAGGCGCTGCCAGCGACGGGCGAAAGGCGACTGCGAGTCGCGAAGTCTATACCACAAAACCATCGCCAGCAGACGCCACACCCATGACAAGCTCGGCCGGGGTACCAATAATCCCAAAGACATCTAAAGCGGCCTCAATGTCCAGATATGCTAGCGGAGGGCTCATGACTGTGCAGCTTCTGATTTTGGGCCTGCTTCTGTAACTAGGGGTTTCCATCGCGGCAGTGGTATCCCGGAAGTAATTGGGTTGAACCAAGGTCCTGCAGAATTTCGAAAGCGGAGGGCTCTTGTACTCAATCAGATTCTTCTAGACATCGGTATGCCCTTGGAAGAGCTTTTCAATCAATTGCAAACATTCGTCGTACAGCAAATTCATCTTACCGGCTGCTTCCTAAGGGATTGTGCGGCAGCCAATAACTACGGCATTATCGGCGCCCCAGCCTCGTAGTTGGCCAGAGTAGACTAAAGGCTTACGGCTAGAAGGCGTGAGCATAAGCCCATATAGAGCCGTTCCGAGATAAGTTCCTTTACTAGTAGTTTTTAGCCGCGTTTGTAATCCATTTTTTTGTAACCGAAAGATTCAGATTATCAAGGCGATAAATTATATCTAAAAGACTTTTTTCTTCAGCCGGTTGTAACTTGGCTTGGGGCGAGGGTTGTGGTTGACGCGGTCCGGTTCCTTGGAGGTCGACGAAGGGTACCACGCGAAATACCGAATTCACGCGCCGCCTTCGCGATTGGGAAGCTGGGATTTTTCTCTATGAAAGATAAACACTCTTTTATAGTGTCTTCTTTTTTTGAGGATAAAGAAGTCATTATTGGCAAAGTTATCGCGTGTCGAAGTTGTTGTGTTCAAAAAGGTGGCCGCGGAGGCCTACTGGCCGCGCTACTATACAGCACCCACCTTGGGTGGGTGCGTGGCACGTGTAGTCATAGTTGTTGGAAGTACAGAGTTAATTGCTTTCTCTGTGATATCACTAGCGGAATCGCGTATGAAGGTTACAGACTGTGGAATTGATGATGTATCTAGTAACTAGGAAAGAGGTGTCTCAACCACCGTTTTAACTATATAGATTGTACGCTTACATAAATGAGGAATCAGCCAATCAGAGGCTATGATCCCCTGCTCAACTGAGCAGGGAAACGCTGGCAGCGACAATAGTAGCCAAGATCTAGCTGCGATTGCCAAGACTCGTCAGCCACCATCAGCCGCGACGATACTATGCACCGTTCGGGACGATAGATCTTTTTTTTTCTTTCGCGTCAGCTTACAGCATGTCAGATTTCGACGAAGAACTGCGTCGACTGGTTTTTTTTTTTGAAACGGACTAGCCCTTATCATCATGTTCTTGCAGGGTGTGTGGTGGTGCCTGTACGCCACTCAGCCGCTAGCACTGAGGAACCCATGCCTCCTTTACTTGATTAGGCCGGCAGTTCTGTAGTGCGGTCAGGGGCGCTGCAAGTAATATTCTTCACGAATCATGCCTGTTCCCAACACCTTCTAAGGGACTGATCGCCATGCCATGCGCATGTGGCGTCTCACGTATTACCTAACAGTTTTCCGGCTTCGCTCTGCTAGTTCATAGTCCACGCACCGCGG
The DNA here is from genome assembly GCF_028009165.1 of Akanthomyces muscarius. Taxonomy (NCBI): domain Eukaryota; kingdom Fungi; phylum Ascomycota; class Sordariomycetes; order Hypocreales; family Cordycipitaceae; genus Akanthomyces; species Akanthomyces muscarius. The sequence continues at coordinate 264,714 of NC_079243.1, read as the reverse complement.
TCGCTCAAGCCGACTGCCGGCCCTCTGATATATATTCTAGACTTCCGCCACGCGGTACCCTCCATTAGCTCCTGCGCCAAATTTTGTGCCAACCTCTCGACCACGTTCTCGCTACTGCCGGTGTGTCGACTCGAATGCCGCGACGGCTGTCCTGCATGAGAGAGATTAGCTGGAAGCCGCTTTTTCTCTAATGTTTGTTGTTTTGTTTTTGGCTTCGCATTTCAACACGTACATCCTGGCCGGCTCATAAATACAACTTCGTATCGACATCACCGCAATGGGTGTGCCAGACCTGGACGACGCGAAGCACATTCACCGTGCCGAACTGACTGCCATCGTCTGGGTCTGCTTCGGCACCGCTAGCGTTTTTGTGGCGTCTCGCATATTTCTTCGCACATACAACTATGGCCGGATAAAATTGGACGATGTTTGGATGATACTGGCATGGGCTTCCATGCTGGTCATGTGCATACTTGAGATGCTGCAACAAAAATCCCTTTGGTACACGGCAGCGACAACAGAAGGCCAAGTCGACCCAGACTCGGAAATGAGGAACTCGCAGCTACTCGAGCTTGCGAAGTGGCAATTTGCCAGTATAAACCTGTTTTGGGTTTGTCTTTGGTGCGTCAAGGCCAGTTTGCTCTCTTTCTGCAACCAACTCGTCAGTCCTTTCAAGACGCGAAGAATCATGTGGATACTCTTCACGATAATTGTGATATTGGCGTTCGTCGCCTGCGGTGTATCAAACATCGTCTCCTGCCACACTCCATCCGATTATCCTCATTCAGGCAGATGCACAACTGGTCTCGATCTGTATCGCCAGCGGTTCAATATCTTATTTTCGACGGCTCTGGATATTGCCACCGACATACTCATCGTGACTCTGCCCCTGTCTGTTCTGCCCCTGATGAACTTGGACAAGCGCAAAAAGATTGCCCTGGGGTTCATGTTTACTCTGAGCCTCCTGATAGTCTGCGTGTCAATCGTGCGGATGACGCAAATTCTCGTCGACGTCAATGTTGACCTGGTTGGGCTCACAGTCTGGAGCACCGTCGAGACGTGCATTGCGTTGATCATGGGCTCTGTGTCTCCCTTTAGCGGATTGCTATCCCGAAGAGTCGGCAATATCAAGACGATAAAACCTATTCGAACCATAATGGACAATGACTTTAACCCTGAAAAGTTATATCCGCTCGGCTCAAGAACTGTTACCACCACCAAGATTGAGCCAGTGCCAGTTGGCGATTTATACTATAAGACGCAACATAGCGATGGCATATATGTACAGCGGACTTTTGAATCGTATGCTGAGGATTGGGTCGAAACCGATGGGCACGCGGCTTCGAGTGACGATGGGTCCGGATTCGCCATGGTCAGAATGGAAAGTGACAAGGCACATCTTACTCGGAGGTAGCGCATATCATAGCCATTAAGAGAAGTAAGGTGCCTCTAATTAGGTTTATGCTAGCGACCTACATACGAACTATATATGGGCTTTTTATAATATAGAAATAGTATACTATAGAGGCTAAATACTTTATTAGTATATTTTATAAGTAATTAATCAGAATTGCAGCCAGGCTAAATCTTTGGCGGACACCATGGCGTGGTAGTGAAGAAGCTGAGGCCTGTAGACGATTTCCAATGAAACTAGCGATTGCGAGCAGGCGAACACAAATCAATTCTGCCGTCGGCATGGTGGCGCAGGGAGAAGGTAAAGGAGAACGGTGTAAGCCGGTGCGGCACTGTCACATACTACTACACGACAGCAGGCCGAAAGCGTAGCTTCTCTGTGCGCGGGGAAGGGGGAAACGCTGGTAGCCGGTTGGCCTGGGGCGTGTGTTTGCTACTGCGTCCACATCCTCCCATATGTCCATTCGCTTCTTCTCGGCGCGTTGGTGGCGTCAAGCTTTCCAAGCCTCCATTGTGATACCACCTGTCAACTTTTGCTTTGCGACCAGGCTTGGCATCATGCTGAGAGCCCTCTTCGTAGTTGGCCCGCCGCCTCCTCGCTGGCGCCTTTTTGCTCCGTCCACTAGACGACATCGTCCACTTTCTCCCCTTTCATTTACCAGATGATGTAGGAGGGGAGTGTTGCTAGTCGTGTGCCTCCTTCGTCAAGATTATGCTTGTTCGTCCATTTAGTTTCCCCTTTTCTCCGTGGCCTATTGTCACATTTGACGCGACGATCTGCGGACAGCCCGAACCATGCGTAGTGGGTTTCTAGTTGGTGCTTTTGAGCCTAGCCTGTTGCAGCTAGCACATCAGCGGCCTCGTAGCTGCTCCCTCTTTTAGCGATGATTTTCAGCCTGTCCACCTCTGTACTCGATCCGCCACCATCGACGCTCGTTAGTGGCTTATTAGCTGCAGCCATGCATGGGTTCATCGTGCCTGCATTCTGCTTGTCGACTTGCCGACCTGTCAACTTGTCCACTAGCCCACTGTCCACTGATCGATTTGTCCATCGTCAACTAGCCTAGTCGTCCGTTAGTCGATTTGTCCATCGTCCACTCGTCCACAAGTCGACTTGTCCACCGTCCATCGCCCACTAGTTCACAAGTCCACAAGTCCACAAAATGGTACTATGTTCATCGGCTCTACATTGAACGAAACGCTTGCTGATATCGTTTCGCAGCTACGTTTGCCACAAGGATCTCGAAGGTGCGACTCATGACGCTGGATACCGCCATTTCGCCAAACGCCGCGAAATTGGCAAATGCCCTCTGTACACTTCACTTCACTTTGTTTATTACGCCCGGTGGCAATTCTGCCAATAGGGCTCACTAGCTAGGGTGCTTGTACACGTCCAAAATTAGTCTTTGCCTCCTGCAAGCCCATAAGCGATCATCCTCCCTTGCCTGTTTCCATTCTTGTTTCTTCCCTGGTAGCACGTATTCTCGTGCGGTGCTGTGTATTAAATAGCTGCTTGGAGGCGTTTCCCCAAGTGTTCAGCGTCCTATCTACGGCGGCTGAAGCGGCGCCTGTTATCAGCGACACGATTGTGCGATTTTGCTACGGCAGGTTAACGCGATGCTGTTGGTGTTGGTGTTCCTAGTCATTGTTCAATCGGCCAGTGGCCACCGCGAATCGGATCGTGGCCCTGACTGCTGTCCTGTTGGGTTTCCACTTTGCTCCATCGAACGGAGATTTCCCGCCGACGTAGAACGAAACGTTGCCTCGTTGTGTATCGGTGCATTCTGTCATCTCCTTTCGATGTGCCTCCCATTTCGGACACCGGAAGAGAAAGTGTTTAATCGTTTCGCGTTCGAGTCCGCAAGCACATTGGCTTGACGGCACTGCCCTTATCTGGTGGAGGTATCCATTCAGCCTGATCATGTAGGTCCTGAGCTGAGCCAGAACTGTCCGTTCACTCCATGGTAGATCTTCGTACAGTCCTCTCGTGTGTTCACCAGGCAAGGCTGTGTCAATGCTTTTCGAGTATCTTCCCACATTCTCTGGGATATGTCTTTCTGCCCTGAGCTTTCGCTTCTCGATGTTAAAGGTGGTGGAGAGCATCTTGGGGAATTGTTGTTCGGCTTGCGCTCCTTGCCGAGTGGCGTCCTTCGCTTTTCTCTTCGCCACGTTAAGGAGCTCATCGTCGCTCTCTGTCGGGTTCCAGATAATCGAAATGGACACTCCATTTTCTTGTTGATCCCGTATCGAGTCGTATATGCAACGCATAAATTCTTGTCCCGACTGCTGGTGTGGACTCTTCAATGATTGCACCGCAGCTTTGTTTCTTGTCAGGATCGATGCACGCTTGCAACCACTCGGTATGTGTCGCAGCACATATGCTATGGCCGCCAACGCTCCTGAGTATGGGCTCTGCTCTGCCCTTGGCCCAAGCGTAAACGAGAAAGTCTGTCGTTGCGCACTGCGTTGTATCGAACTTGAACTTTGAATCGCTCCACCCACTCCAACTACCCCGTTACGCGCGGAGCTGCTCGTGGCCATAATGGCTTCTCCTAGCGCAGGACCGCCTTCTCTGGTCTCGCTTTCCACGGTTCCGATCCGCTCTCTCCACGGCTCGATTGTAAACGGTTGAATAGATTCCAGCTCCTCCGCCGGCACACCTCGCAGCTTGCGCGTTACTTGGTACAGAGGCGATCGGAACGCAGGGTACAGTTTCTTCATGCGCGCCGTGAGTCGGCGTAACGGGTTCGTGTCCGGTAACGAGTGTATCGTCAACCACGTTTTAATCACTCTCTTCCAAAGTCTCTCTCCAGCGCTCACCAGACTAGCTTCCGCCTCTGCCACTGCTGTCGCGACCTTGAGAAATGTCCCTACAATCGCTTGTGCGCCCGCCTTCTGAACCCGGTTGATAGGTCCAACTAATTTGTCCTGATATGCATGCATCCACACACTCGACGCGTAGTCGACTAGCGGAACCACCGTGGATGTGAACAGTTGTCTTGCTGTCATAGAAGAAAGTCCTCTCAGTCGTTTCAATTCCATGGCTGCTTCGAGTCCTTTTGTCGACGCTCGTGCGATGTGTTGCTTGTACTTTAGGCGCGAGTCCATGATGACACCCAGAATCCTGACGTGATCTTTTGGGATTACTGCCTGCCCTCGGATTATGACTGGGGTGGCGTCGGCTTTTCGTGCATTGCGGGTAAAGTGGATAATAGTTGTTTTGTCTGTCTCAAATGTCGCGCCGCTTCTTTTTTCCCAGTCCAGCGCCTCTTCCACGATGGCCTTGATCTTGTCTCGGTTGCTGTGTGCCGTCGGGCCAGTGACCCAGGCTGTGAAGTCGTCTACAAAAGCTATGGCTCCGCCATTGGCATCAATGCGTCTCTGTACTAGATCGGCATTGAAGAAAATGTAGCAGAGAAAGGCGTTTCAAGTGTCACTCTTTTGCTAGTTGACTTATTAAAAAAATGGTGGATCTCGATCTGGCCGCTAGAGTCATTTGGTACCCTGTACCATGTTTTTTCCTTGGGCAAAAAAAAGACTGCATAGGCAGTAACTGATTAGACGCCATATTTCTAATCAGAAAAATGCTCAGGGAGGGAAAAAGATCTCCACTCCATCGCCGAAGCGAAATTCTGTTGTGACAGAGCAACAACTGATGCATATATGGCAAAGTAACGGCCGAGTTCAATCGCACATTTACCCCACTAGAGAGTCTCGGGTACCTTGGAGGTTTCCGGCGGCGCTACGTCGCAGGCTAAAATGGCTGCCACTATTATTCTTGTTAACTAAAAAGTGTGACATTTGTTTCGCCCTTCTTTGTATAGGATGCGCTGTGTAAGAAAATCATCACCAGGCCTCTGTGATGGCGCCCTTTCGGCTACAGACGGTCATGCTCTAGTTAGTGTGATTGACGAGGAAAGGCAGCCCACTCCGTAGAAATGGGCCAGATTCAGAAGTGGGAGCAAACATGGAAGCCAGAAATGGAAGCGTGGCAAGTGGCAGCAGCACATTTCACCTGATCCACAATAGGAAGTCCTAGATCTGGCCTTTCGGTGCTGTCCTTGGCTTGTACTTGAAATGCCCGGATCTGCTCGTCTGTTGTCCATATTTGGCTACTGGCAAATTCTGGCGCAGCGATTTCTGGTGATAGGCTCTGGCTAGGGATGCTGGTCGTTTCTCCTCGCGCCATATGTGTCCACTGCTTCACCTGTTTATTTTAACCTTTTTAGTTCATTACCGGTACCTCCCGCTCGTTGCCGCACCTTGCGCCCGCGCCCTGGCCTTCTATACCACCCGATTTCACGATTTTCGTTGACTAACGGTCGGACTCTAGGTCAATTGGTAGTTTTCTGCGATGTCTATTTTCTGCCATAGTTCGGCTTTCGTATCCACCATTTGTTATCTTGTGGTTGACAGAGAAGCAACGCCGGGCAGCCACAAATGACTGTCTTCTAAGAAAAGAAAAACATCTGCTACATAATGTGCATCACAATAGTCTCCTTGCGTGCATAGCTATGTTGGACGGCCTGAAGCTGAGTAATGAATCGACGCTTAAAAGGATTGAACGACCCACCAATTGAGAGACTTCTAGCTGCGCATGCCGTTTTCACGAAGACAGCATCTATTACCAATCACCAGCCAAAGACACTAACGAAGACTTCAAACCTCTTTATAAACACGAGGTGCACCATGGTTTCCAAAACGCGAAAGCGCTCGCGTACTATTGTAGAGGACGAGCGCGCCGACTGCCCTTTCCAACTTCACATTTCCTCGTTCCCGGCGGCACGCATAAAGACGAACGAAAAGCCTTCGAAGAATAAGACTAAGCCTGGCAAGAAGAACAAGAATGTGAACACCAGTGAGGAGGTGACGTTGCTTCAATCTTCACTGTTTGAGCCGACCGGCAAATTTCGCTCCGACGCGACAATGGGCGTTTACTACCACATAGAACCAGGAAAGGACTGGATCAGCATGACGCGATACCATAGCTTCATTCGTAATTCTCTAATCTCGCTGTATTGCAGTACTTTATGCTACAATAACTGACTTGTGCTATCGCAGTGAACAATGAGAAATATCTAAGTGGCGAATTTGTCTTTGTGGCCAATGATAATTGTATAGCGCGAGGTAAACTAGGGGAAGATCTCAATGCGCAAGTTGGACCATGCAATATCTGGGTCGCACAGATCCTGGAGATTCGGGCTCTGGATGAACGCCATGTTTATGCACGCGTCTGCTGGATGTACTCCCCGGATGAGCTGCCCGAAGGGCGTCGGCCGTACCATGGCAAGAACGAAATCATTGTCTCGAATCATCGTACGTGGGCGACCATAGCGACAGAGGCCTTTGCGCTAACTCATGCAGTGGATATTATCAATGTTTTGAGCATAGTCCACCGTGCTAAGGTCAGCCAATGGATCGAGGCGGACGACGAGGAAATCTTGGATGGCTTGTATTGGCGCCAGGCGTTCGACTGTGGCACATCACAGCACATCACAGCTGTCTGTATGCACAAGCAACAATCCCCGAAAAAGACATCACTAACCGGACTAGGCTATTGCTCTCATTTGCAGATGTCGAACACCCACCCACCCTGACAAGACGGTAGTCGGCTACACGAACAGCGACTGCGGAGAGTGGATGCACATTGACTGTTTGCGCGAGGACGTTTTGAATCAAGTACACGACCGCTTATGCGCCAACCAGCCACATGTAGCTGCAGTGAAGATGCATGGGGCTGGAGTAAAAACGGGTACGGAGCGACAGTCTGCCCAAGTACCACCAGGCGAATTGGTGATAGCAGATGAGCAGTCCACTGAAAGAACTTCCAGACACGCTAAGATGGCGAGACGGTCGTCGCCGGGAATATCACAGTTCGCCAGGCGTACCAGAAGCGTTTCTACCGGGAACACCGGACACCAGCACATGTCCGACGCAAGGCCACCTCTCGAACTTCTCCACGCAGCATTGCGCATGAGAGACGGGCCGATGCTTTGGGAAATTGAGGTTTCACGACCATATGTTAATGGCAATGCACAAACGTGGCCTGAAACCGTGTTCTGTTTATTGTGCAGCGCTAAAATCGAGTGAAATGGGTCAATACTTGCGTCCTTACAAGATAACCCTAACCCTAAGGCGCCAACGCCGCGATATTCGCTGTCATCTTTGGTAGGTTAGCCAAGTCTCGCGTACGAAACAAGTAGTTCTTCCGGCCAGCATATCAGTCAATCAGTTGACTGCCTTGATGCTTGAAGCTAGACAGCCAATACATGGGTGCAATCTGTGGTCGGTGGTCTACAGTCTTGGGTAACGCCTTTGGCTACAAGTCATCATGGGCAGCGGTGGTGACGGTGAACAACGTTATAAGCCCCTGGGGCGCCGCGAATCCAAAATACAGCCCATATGGGTCTTTTCAATGCCGCTACAGCCCCGACGAACCTGCGAAAAGAAAACTTGTAAGAATTTTGTCAGATTTCGCTGAATCCATGGAAGCTGCATAGCATTGCTGCTTTTCGGCGAATAGCATCCGCGTCGTTTGCGTACAAGTTGATGCCGAGATAATGACAGACGCGGATGGCCTCGAGCTCGGAACCAAAGTACAGCTGTCCGGCAAATACATTCAACCCGATGGCAAATTGCGGAGGCACACATACGTCCGGCTGCTCCGGGACCGTGTACAAGTCCAGGGCATCCAGCGCACGATAGCCCTGGTTCGGCCGCGGCGCGTACAGACACAAGGCCACGCTAGTGGATTTTTGGATCGCCGGCAGCAGCATCTGCGCTTCATAAGGACTAATCACCATCACGGTGTCAATGGTGGGCGCGTAGGACCGCGGCGGGCTCACCAAAACCCATTGCACAGGCCGCTGCGTGTAGTTGGAGCCGCCCCCCTCAACCGTTTGCGCAAAGTCCCGCGACACATACACATGACGTGGACATGTGCCGAGATCTAGGTACCGCGCGGCACTCGTAGCCGACAGCGATGCAAAGGCCGGCATCCGGGCCGGCGAATCCGCAGCCATACGCCCCGTCGCCAGTCGGGCAAGGAGCGTTCTCGCGGGGACATCGTTGAAACCTAATCGCTCTAGTGCCTGGCGAGCAACCGGGTGAACGGAAACCCGGTGTATCAGGGAACTCATAGTGATAAGCCGCGATTATGGTAATACTGAGTAGAATCGGTAGCTACCAGAAAGCAACGAAGATTCAAACGACGGGCGGCCGTTCATTTATAGATTTATTTACATAAATTTACTTGCTAACTGGTTGTGTAGGCTTCATAATCTCATGCGTCTTCCTGAAGGAGCTGACTGGTGTTAGTTGCATATGATCTGCTTTTTCCTGTTGGCTGTTGTATGTCCTTTCGTCAACTTCCAAGGGCGGTGATTCGACTAAGACGGTCGCCTCTCCCACCGTGTTAGTTTGTAGATATCAGCTGGCGTCTGTATGCTATTGAGAAATTCCACTTTCTGTTTCTTCTTTGCTCTCCTAACTGCCCTGGAGAAGTTTCGTCGTGCCAGCTGTATATCCCGGCCAAACCCCGTCGGGTGCGCTCTGCGCGTGGCGATTAGTTCCATACGAGCAGACTTGCACTCATCATTCCACCATGTGTACGTTTTCCGGCCCTTGATGGACGGTGTTTTACCAGCAACTACGGCCGCTGTCTGTAAGCAGTCCATGATTGCTTTGCAAAGTGATTCGATGTGTTTTGGTTCCTTCGGCGGGCCTGGCAATTGCATGGCTCCTGCTTGAACCGCTTTGGTAAACGATGCCAGCTGTTCTTCAGTGCTGACTCTAGGGTGTTTGAGCCGTGGGTTGGTTGTGGCAGCTACGTCTGGGATAATTGTCGATAATGTATAGTGGTATCCACCACATATGAGGTGTTTCTCAACCGTTGTCCGTGCCAAGGTGTTTGAGAAGACAAGATCGATGGTTGTTCCCTTTGCCGTCGTGGGTATTCCTGGCTTGTTGTGTAATGTCAGCTCGTTCTCGTCCACCCATTGGGCTAGATCGCCGGCTCGTGCAGTAGGGGTGCATCCCGGTTCCCAGCTTGGGTGCCGGGTATTCCAGTCCCCGGCGAGCAGAACTCTGCCAGTAGGAGCAGGCTCGCTGAGGATGTGTCGAACTGGTTGCCGATCCGCATGGTTGTATATGTTGATAATATGTAAGTCGTTGACTTGGGTCAGGAGTATGTCGGTGCCAGCATAATGCTTCGTCTGATGCACCTCGAGGTTGGAGGGGATCCGGGTGTATGTGAGTACACCAGGCCAGCCTGTCTTTTCTGTGGGCCAGTGCATCGTAGGTGAAAAGGCCTTGTAGTTTCTGTTCTTGGGAATAAAATTTCTTTCGTCGTTGCCACAGCAAGGTTCTTGTATGAGAACCACATCGCACTGTCCGTGGTCTGCTAGGCGGAGGGCTTCCTCGTGGTTCGTCCAGCTCTTATCCACGTTGACTTGTAGAATTGTGAGTTGTTGATGGCGCATATGGATTATTTCCTGGCTGTGCTTCTGGCCGTGGGTCTGACGTAGCCCGGTCGGTATTGTGGTTTGATTAGATTGATCTGTTCCTTTGTGAGTCTTGTTGGGCGCATGTTTTCTTCCACCGACTCATCGTCTGGCTCCGTTGTCCCGGCAGTTCGTTTCCGCTATATCCGTATCTGGTTGAGTCGGGTGGGTGTCCATGGCTTGATTGGTTGTAGCTGTGGTGGCTGGCGGGTCATCTGTTCGGTTGCGCTTGGCGGCCGCAAGTCCTGCGCGCCTTGTCTTCGCGCCCTCTGGCGCTGGAGCTTGGACAGTTTCTCGACGTTGCCATTCACGATTTTGGGCCGGGCGTAGCAATGCGTATCATCTGCAGGATGTGGTCTGAGGCAATTAGCACAGCGAGGAGTCTCGCTACAGTTTTCTATGTGTTCACGGCTGCCGCAGTTCTTGCAGCAGGCTGTTCGCGTGCAGGAGATTGTCTGGTGGTATCCCCAGCACTGTTGGCATTGGGCGAGCGTGGCACGCCTGGCTAGTAGTCTCGCCTTCCCGCTAGTGCCGAAAAGCTTCCATCCGCCTACTTGTCTTTGTTTGAAGGACACGATCAGCACGGCATTTGGGGTGGTATTGTCATCCTTGTTGCGGATGTGGACGTTTACGGGGACCTGGACTGTTGCAGTCACGATTTCGTCGTACGCTGCGTCCATCAGTGCCGTATGATCACCGGTTATGCTTCGCAGGTGTCTCGGGCAGTCCTCTATGATGAAGGTATACCACGTCTCCTGCTTGTCCGCCTGTGTGGCGTTGAGCGCTGGAAGCCATTTCTGTTGTTCAGAGAGAATAGACTGCTGGGTTTCCGTTGTGTCTGGGTAGACTGACCACCCAGTCCGGATCCTTCTGGCGTCGAGTATCTGGGTTGGTTTAAGCTGCAGTGTGTCCACTATATGCTTTTTGACGCTGTAGTTGGAGTGTTCCGCTGCCCTATCCGAGGACATGCGGATGAGCACTCTTTTGTCAGTTTTGATGGGGCGTCCTTGAGGGTTTCTTGAGGACTGTTTGCGGGTTGTTGGTGGGTTTGATTCGTGGGTGGCCGCCGTCGCCGCCACGCTTGCGTACGTGGTTTCTGCATGTCTGCTTCGGTCCTTCTTGTTAGGCTGGGTTTTGCCAAGCCCAATAAGTGCTGTCCATAGATTCGCACACTGGCGTTCGATCAATTTCGATAGTACACTTATTTTTAGCAGCCTAGTATTCCCAATGCCGTTACTGCCAGACTACTTGGAGTACGTCACCACGCCGCCGGAAAATATATGCTTATACGTGGCGTCGGCATCGTCCTCACTGTGGCGACTGATGTGGCATCGCAAACCCTTTGACCAATGAGCTATCGGGAGTGTGTCATGGATCTGACGAGGAACCTAAGGGGCCGGACAGAAGCCCCCTTACGGGCGGTCAATTTTGGATGTCCCGCGAGGTAGAAGAGTGCTCTCTTTGTAATGAGGTCCGTCCACGCGAGAAAATCAGTCAGGCGACAGTATGGAAGCTGCTCGCACCTGCTAGTATTGGGTACGATTTTGCTGTCTGCGCAAGCCTGCGGCAACTCTGCTCACAACAGAGCTAATATACGTTGGTGTAGAAAAATATATGTATTATATACTGAGCAAATACTCAAGTTTACAATGACGCTGAATAATAATACTAAACTATACTTAGAATCCCACGCATACTATTTACAAGTAGATTAATTATGTTAAATAGGATGAGAACTTTCTTATATTTTAGCTTAAGTAATTGAATCAGATCATTAGTGTATTCTGCTGTTATATGCGTTGAGGTATATATAAAGAATGATGAAGGAGCCGCTTCTACTGTCAGCTCTGATTATCACACGAAGCAGCTTTAGAGACTTACATAAAGACCAAGCCAAGGAATGCTACTCTGGCTACAGCAGATTCCTCATGTTCCTCGCCCTTGGGCGACTGAGTCGACTCATTCTCGCGACATTTAAGCGTCTCCCCCATGGCCCAGACGGTTGGAGTGTGGTGATGGCACAACGGCAGGGAGGCTAACACTGGAGCGTAACCAGTAAATATACCGCAGTTTGCGAGCGTGGCTCTCGACTCAGCGAAATTCGAGGATATGGCAGGTTTATAAGTGCCCCAACCCCCTGTTCGTATTTCATTTTTTACGCATTCGAGGTCAAGGATTCAGTCTCAGTCTTTGAATGCCCTGCCATTCCATCTCATGAGTGCCGGTGTTACGCAAGCGACAGACAGTGGCGGTTTAGCTTGTGGAGGTACCCCATGTTGGTAGCTTGGTGGACCACCGAAAAGCATTAGGTTTTGGTTTCGGTAGCAGCACTGGCATACCGTATGGTCATTGGCCTTCTTAGTTTTTTTTATGCATTTTACCGTGAAGTTCATTAACCGCTAATTAGTCGCATCATTCCTATCACCGTTATTCTCTTTTAGCAATCTTTCAGCTCGCTTTTTTGTCTCAAAATAATTTCCCAAATGTTTCTTCGAGCTCATGCTTGTACGTACGCATCGTGGCGAAGCGATCTTGTTGACTTACCTGGCCCACTAGTTATACGCCACGCGGGCTAGTTCTGGCCAATACCATATCTGCTATTTGTCATGGATCTACGCTTTCTCCATTGCAGGCTAGCAACATGGACTACCTACCTAGTTGGCAGATGAATTGAACCGGCGGCTCAATATTTAGGCCGATCCTCAAGCGCCGGCGGGCTGTTTATTATGAATGACGGAACACCCTGAAAACCCCGAAGCTTCTCATACATCCGGAGCGCCTCAGTTTCGACCCCACCATCTAGGTTCTGGGCTTGGCGATGCGATTTGGGCGAAGTCTGCCTTATTAAGATCGAGGACGGCCAGATTTCTCTGTTAAAAATACATCCTCACCTAGAAAAAACCTTGAGTTTGCAGACACCAGCAGTTGAGTGGTCACTATTGAATAAAACTCACGATGCATGGCAATCGCGCCAATCGATCCAGGCATGCATCTAACCCCTTCTCTCTCTCTCTTTCTCTCTCGCTCCCTTTTAACTAGCTGCTTTTCTCCCCCTCTATATCCTCTTCTCTCATGTGGACCGGATAGTAGCTGTTGAGGAACAAGGCACAGGGGGCCGACGAGGGCGAAGCTCGGGCCCTCGGAAGTTCTCCGACAACATGACTTGATTTCATCGTCCGAGAGAACTGAAAAGAGCTTCTACTGATGCCCGAGCTGACGTAGTCCCTGGATTTTTTACGCCGTGGCTGAAACGTGGAATGTGGCTTCGGCGCCTTTGTCAGCTAGCGACAGATTCATCCAAGTGTTGTTTGCAGCCATTGCACGCTGCAAGGCAGACTATGCGTACATATGGGGCTCAAATTAAATCAACTGCAGCCTTAAAGAAGCTAAACGCCCTAAGAACCTTACCTGTGCCACTCCGGGAAGCAAATTACGTGTCCCATCATCGTTCTAAATGCAAATCGTACTACAATGGGAAGTGGCGCCGCGTTACCCGATTGCGCCTCGATTGAGACTTGCAACAAGGCGGGTACCGGTAATGAGACAGTAAAGGATACGGAGAGAAGAAAAGAAACGTGGTGGCAGAAAGTTTATCGGTTACGCACGTTAGCCCGTCATTAGGTGAAGGGAATCTGTTATAAAGATGATACACGTGCCTACAGACCTCTAGAGGACTTTCTTGTTGACGTCGATAAAATCTTAGCAATTCAACGTCCTCTTGCGGTTACAGACGTCTTCGCTTTTCTCCAGTTCTTGCCTTTCGGTTCTGGTCACGATGAAACCAATCGTTTCTACTGCGCTTGCTGGCTTTTTTACTCATTGTAAGAGAGCATCTTCTCCATCTAATCGAATTAAACATATAGACAAGCTAACACATGCTCTTGCTTTCAAAGTCCTCCACTATGCTTCTGCTACATCGGTCTCGTACTGCACCGGCGATGCAAACGATATTTGCTACAGCTGGGGTGTGACATCGGCGTCCGGTTCCCCCCAAAGTCTCCTCTTTCAGATCGAGGCATCCACAAACTATCAATGGGTCGCACTTGGAACTGGTAGCAGGATGAGCGGCTCTGACATGTTCGTCATATACCAAGACGGCTCGGGTAACGTCACCCTCAGCCCTCGGAAGGGGTCCGGTCACAACACGCCCGGGTACGGTGGACTGACAACTGTGGCTCTGACGACGGGGTCCGGAGTAGCAAACGGCAAGATGACTGCCAGCATCAACTGTGGTGCTTGCGCTGGTGTCGACCTCACGGGCTCGGATTCGTGGATAGGCGCCTGGAAGACAGGCGGAGCCCTTGGCGCTGCGGATGTTAGGGCCAACATTGGTATGCACGACGGTACGGACCAGTTCTCTATCGACCTTGCAAAAGCTACGATTGATTCAGGAAACAACACTCTCGGCACGAATTCTAGTGCTACACCAGCGTCTGGTTCAGGCGACAGTGCAGTGTATGGTGGTGGCAGAAGTAAAAACATTCTCGTCTACTCGCACGCCATCCTCATGTTGATGGTATTCATCATCGGGTATCCACTTGGAGGGCTCTTGATGCCTTTGATGGGCAGATGGATACTTCATGCAGGCTGGCAAGTCACCATGTTCTTAGCCATGTGCGCTGGATTCGCCGTGGGCAAGATTGCCAGTGATCGGTTTGGGATGGTAAGGCATCCCATTCGTCAACTTTACTCAACAGCTGATTAACATGACTCTTATAGTGGTTCAATGAGCCCCATGTCCAGCTTGGAACAATTGTCTGTGCAATGATGCTCGTCCAAGTGGCACTAGGCTGGATGCACCACCGAAACTATGTCAAGTACCAGCGGCGGAGCTGGGTCAGCTACTGTCACATTTGGTACGGCCGAGCGCTGATCATTGTTGGTATTATCAACGGCGGCATTGGATTTAGAGTCAGTCGTGCACCAATGGCACAGATAGTTGCGTATTCGGTTGTTGCTGCCGTCGTGTTTGCTCTATACGGCGCAGTAGCGACTTACAGACTCGTCAAGCCGCGCGAAAACCAGATGGTGCTCAGTTCCAGCTCCTCCGTCTGTCTGAATGAAAGGCCGACGTGGAATTAAACATTTAAAATATATTTAGAAATTCAAGAGACTTTTCATCCGTTTGTATGAATGCTGTCAAGGTTTGTAACCTCAAGGAGACTCAGCCTGAAGATCTCCTCGTGTGGTCATGATGTAGAGGATCGCGACCGTGGTCACGATACCAATGTCCAACGGTGGTCTACACAACCGTCACTGTAGTCAGTGCATAGAAAGGATGTTACAAGAGCGATCTAGGGTATCTCTCCCCTTGGCTCTTTAATTCTAACTTTTTGCCTATAATGCTTGATAATACTTTCCATAGATTGATGGACAGGCGAGAAGTCGGAATAGGCTGCGTTTCCAGACACAATACCTGAGTAGTATACAGCGTGCTAGTTGTAGAACTGTCTAGCCCCAAGACTTTCTATACAGTAGTCAAATCTTCACAGCCCGTCTTGCCTGATCATCAAAACACTAGAAGCTTCGTACGACCTGCAACAGATATTGGCATGATGGGTTTTGCGCATGAAGTTCTCAGCCCAAATTGTCGAAAAATGGGGTTCATCTCTTTCTAGCCTCGAAGACCTGGATGGTTTCGGCACGGCGCTGCCAGCCGGCGCGTGGTGGGTCATGACAACTAGATCAATCGATTCACAGCTAAATACTGATTGCAACCGTCAGATCAGTTCACGTTATGCGGACAGCAGCGGGGGCAATGCTCAAATTCGTCATACAACCATGATGCTGTGCATATTTGGGCATCATAGACTCGTAGCGTGGTGGGTAGACAATAGATAGATATGCTGTATATATATGCTCGCTGTGTGGTTTGTCCTAAGCCTCCTTATCGGGATCAATATCCATCTCACTGTCACAGAGCTAAAAATGAGATAAACTCACAAGACAGTGCCACTGTATTGCGAGAATACTAGTATGAAGAGGCTAGAGATACAACTAGTCCCGTCGACGCGTGGTGTTGCTTATTTTTAAAAGCAGCCAGTTGACGGATGCGCAGGCTCTGGAGCGGGGTTGGAGTCAGTAGTGGTGCCACTAGATAGCGGTGGTGTGGCGGCTTGTGGCGGCTGCTCGCTGCTGAGCGGATCGCAGAAATACAACGCACTATGGACGGTCGGACAATCCATCCGGCCCCATTCTAAGATTATTGTAGAGCTACCGTCAGGAACTTCCAGGGAAAAAAATGAAGGCGATTTTATCCATTAACGCTAGCTCTAGCTCTGTCCTAACCTCGGTCTATACTGCTAGAGATCCATACTGCTAGGGAAATGGCCCGTTCATCTCAATGACGCCGTTCCATGTTCTAGCCGCTGGCACCGAAAGATTATTACCCAATCAGCGGTAAGACAATTGTCATCACATAAGCTAAAGGTGTCCAATGCTTCGAAATATACCATGCGGTTCGATGTCATTTATGAGATCCGTTAGGACGTGACGTGTCCATATAAATGCTCCGCGACGCCAATACCATAGTTCATTTTATCACACCACGCTTTCGGGCATCTCCCTATAAATCCTCATCACAGTCCAAATCCCTCTTTAAAGCATCAAAACTCGCCATCCACGGAGAACTAAAACATGAAGTCTCCAACCGTCATCCTCACGCCGCTCGCGCTCTTCAGTGAGTCCACCCAACCAAAGTATTCTTCACTCCTTGCCTAACCATCCACCAGTCTCCCCTACAATAGCATCAAAAGCCTACGGCGGCCTCGACAATGAAACTAAAACCTTTAAGACCCTTGTCGCAGTCCACGGTGCCCTAATGGCCTTCTGCTTCGTCATCCTCTTTCCCCTCGGCGCCACGCTCATCCACGTTTTAAAGCGCCAGTCTGTTGTTTGGTTCCATGGAGTGTGGCAGATCGTAACTCTGCTCATCGCACTTGTTGGATTCGGACTCGGAATCTACATGGTTCATCATAGTCGATTGAATGTGTCTCTCGTACGTTTACATGCGTTTTTTTCCTCTTTGCTCTAGGTGGATTTTGTTGACCTAACCAAAGCACAGTGGAAATCTTTCAACGGCCACCCAGTCATAGGAACAATTATCATCGCACTCCTACTAATTCAACCTATCGGGGGAGCCATTCACCATTCACTGTACAAAAAGCGCACAAGCAGCACTTGCTCCCCCGGTAATGTGGAACATGAATCTAGCAATACCACTACCAGGTCTACATATACAACGCGCACCACACCCATCGGCCATGCGCATCGCTGGCTAGGCCGTCTTCTCCTCGTCCTCGGCGTTATAAACGGTGGTTTAGGCTTTCAATTGGCAAGGGAGAGTAGTATTCCTATCATTGTGTACAGCGTTCTCTGTGCAATCTTATTCGCGGTATGGGGGCTAGCTTTGTTTTGCAGTCTGCCGATTCTCTGAATTTATGTAGTAGAATATAAGATCCTTGCTCCCAGCGCCAATTTGGGCGACGAAGCCAGCGAATAGTCGCTATTGTCACTGTCGAAAGTGGTCAAGGAGAGGCACTCGAAGACAGCGTGTAGTGCGAAATTGATGACGAGAAAGGTTATGGCCACCAACGCCTTGCACAATAAAAAAGAAAAAAACAATCGAAAAGGAAAAGGTCTCGTTCTAGCTCACTGGTCAAGAAGTTTACAGAAGCATGTTAACAACACTCTTGCCCGTAGTAGCCGTTTATGCATTGAAAAGCTACAGCAGCTTCACTTGGCTGGCTTCGCGACTGCTAGTTCATGCCCGACCCGAGTCGGTCGACCCATCCATTTTCTGCGGCCTGTGCCTAAAAGTAGCTCTCGAGGCGGCGTTTCGATCGCTTGTTGCTGTTAGGCTAGCTAGGTCACCAGCCAGCCTCTGCGCTAGGCAGCCGTGGACGCTGTGAATACCATGCGGCGGCGGGTAAGTCGCGACACCCTTAATTATCGATATATTCATTCATTCATTCATTCAGTTTATTACGCCCGGTGGAAAGCTCCAAAAGGGCAACTATAAGCCTATGCTAACGTATCCAATCTGACGCTAAGCTGTCACTCAAAAAGCCCATAAGTCACGAACATCAAATTTCTGCTCCTCATAGCTATTCCTTTATTGTCGCGTTTCTCGTGAATGATAGTTTCCGGAGCGAACTTGCCTGAGGTCTTTTTCCCCAAGTGTTTAGTATCCTATTTTCGGCAGCTAAAGCGGTGTCCGCTACTTCAGGCACGAGTTGTTAATAGGTGGGCGGTAGGTTAGTAGTAGATTAGTGGTTGGTTAGCGTTGCAATCTGTGCGTGGTGCCTGTTCTCGAGACGTCGCGTCGCCAGTGCAAAACGGATCGCCGCTTGCACTGCCTTCATATTCGGTTTCCAATCTGGTCCATCTGACGGTCACTTTCCTCCTAAAAAGAATGAAATGTTTCCTCTCTGAGTTTCAGTACATTGATACATCTTTCTTCTGTGAGTCTCCCATCTTGGGCATCGGAAGAGAAAATGCGCCACCGTTTCTCGTTCACGGCCACATTCACACTGCATCGATGGAGCTGCCTTGATTCTGTACAGCGAGTTGTTCAGTCTTATCATGTCCGTCCTCAGCTGGGATAGTGCACTGCGTTCCGTCCATGGTCGGTTGTCGTATAGCCGTCGAGTGTGCACGCCTGGGAGGGCTGCATCCACCCTCTTGGTGTGCTTGCCTACCCGATCCGGCAAACTCCTCTCGGCCTCGATTTTCTTCCTCTCAAGGTTGAGAGTGGTAGATTTCATAACAGGGACCTGGCGCCTGGGGATGGAGCCCTGCTTAGTCGCCTGCCTTGCTTCCTGTTTGGCCGACAGTAGGGTCTTGTCTCGGCCGGAACTAGGACTCCAAACTACAAATATGTCATTTTCGTTCTTCCAAAGCCGTTTGATGCTATTATAGATGGAGCGGACATGTTCCTGGCCGGAGTGTTGCCGAGGGTTGCAGAGAGTAAGGGCGACTGCCTGGTTAGTCGTTAGAAGTGCCACACGGCGGTGACAGACGTCAGGTAGGCCGGCTAAGACGTGTGCCAATGCTGCCAACTCTCCTGAATACGGGTTTTGTTCGGTGCTCCACCCCAATGTGAACGAAAACGTGCCGCATTGTACCTCACCATCGCCATTGGCCACGGCCTGGACAACTCTGCCCCCTCCAACCACGTCATTTCGTGCTGAGCTGCTCGCAGCTATACACATGTCCCAACACAATTTGGTTGTCTTGTTTGCCTTCTCATGTGTGATGCTTTGAATACGCTTCTCCCATGGTGCTAGAGTGAATGGCAGAATAGTTTCAACCTCCTGCAACGGTACATTCTTCAGCCTGTATGCCACCTGATGGAAAGGCGATCGATAACCCCCGAAATAATGTTTCTGTACGCGAGATGTTATTCTGCGCAGGGGGTTTGTCTCGGGTAGCGTATGAATGTCAATCCACATGTTGATCGCCCGTTTCCAAAACCTCTCTCCTGCGCTCGGTATGGAAGCCTCCGCTTATCGATATATTGTTATGCTCAAAACCAGCTTGAGGTCATACTCTCTGTCTTAGAACAAGCCATATTGGACCAGAACGCTTGTTCTTCCAGTCACATCCTTCTCTCCTTCATGAAACTATGCCATCACCTCCAACTTTTCAGGGCTGTCCATCTCAACAAGCATGTTCAATCCCCAAACACAGTGCGGCAAGGGCGATGAATTTACGGATGGATAGTGGTGGCGCAGCGCAGCGACCGTGTACGCCGTCTGAATTCTTATCCGTCGACGGTGTGGAAGGTTACAGTCCAACATCTCAAATATTGAATGACTCGATGCATCTGCATGGCCAGAGCGACGTACAGAGCGCGGCCCAGGATAGATTTGACGCGACTATCCAGGGCGGCATGGCGCCCGCGGCCACATCTGCGGAACAGACGTCGTCCGCCGCAGCAGCTGTATCACAAGGGCCATCCTTGGTGCTTTGGAATCCTGGCCACGACGATGGTGACGACAGTATGATGATGGTCTATTCCTCTGAGAGCTCCGCTGAAGAAACCCGCCTAGTTCATTCATGTCCCCAGAGGATATTAGTGCTACTCTGGCGCCTCTAGCCAGCGACCCTCTCATGCCGGCTACATCTCCAGATCTACAGACTCGTGCACCCTAGCAACGACAGTCGAGCACTTGTCCGCGACGTCGGGGAAACGGTCGCTTCCAGCAGCGGAGAACGCAACGCCCCAGCACCAAGGGATCAGCGTCAGCCAGCCGCAAAAGTTATCCAAGTGCAGCTTCCCGACTTGCCCGTCCAAAGGGCTCTTTATTCGAAGCTGTGACTTGCGAAAGCACTACCAGCAGCATTTCCGTCGCTTCTACTGCTGAACCGAAGTCTGCCCTATGTCTGAGGGTGGTAGCGGCGAAGGGGTCAGGGGCAGAGACGGGGAAGCGGGTTTCGCCTCCAAAAAGGATAGTCTCAGGCATGAGCTGAGTCATAACCCGTCCATCTTGTGCAACATTTGCGGTAGGCGGTTTAGTCGACTGGATAACCTATGGGATTATATTAGACGATTTCAAGGAGGCGTAAATGCTATTTCATGTAATTAGAAATAGAGAAGCAATTGTATCTAAAAAGAAATGTGCTTGAATGACTAGGAGAATATAACAGTACCACAGCCCTGCAGTGTGCAGTTTGGGCACAGGTAATTGCGAGCAAATTACCACCGAAGGGCCATACGTTGCTGCTTGGATTTTTTCGCAGGTATTGTAAGTATTTGTGGTCTGTAAAATAACCTCAATGCGCTTTTCGTCTATGAGTGCAATGTATTGGCTCGTCGCTTAGCCCGCGTGCGGTTCTGTTCTAGCGAATTTGCACTGTACACCACTCTGGTTTGAGTTCTATATGAGAAGCCTGTTATTATAGGCGAAATACTAAATACATTTTAAATGTTTAATTCCACGTCGGCCTTTCATTCAGACAGACGGAGGAGCTGGAACTGAGCACCATCTGGTTTTCGCGCGGCTTGACGAGTCTGTAAGTCGCTACTGCGCCGTATAGAGCAAACACGACGGCAGCAACAACCGAATACGCAACTATCTGTGCCATTGGTGCACGACTGACTCTAAATCCAATGCCGCCGTTGATAATACCAACAATGATCAGCGCTCGGCCGTACCAAATGTGACAGTAGCTGACCCAGCTCCGCCGCTGGTACTTGACATAGTTTCGGTGGTGCATCCAGCCTAGTGCCACTTGGACGAGCATCATTGCACAGACAATTGTTCCAAGCTGGACATGGGGCTCATTGAACCACTATAAGAGTCATGTTAATCAGCTGTTGAGTAAAGTTGACGAATGGGATGCCTTACCATCCCAAACCGATCACTGGCAATCTTGCCCACGGCGAATCCAGCGCACATGGCTAAGAACATGGTGACTTGCCAGCCTGCATGAAGTATCCATCTGCCCATCAAAGGCATCAAGAGCCCTCCAAGTGGATACCCGATGATGAATACCATCAACATGAGGATGGCGTGCGAGTAGACGAGAATGTTTTTACTTCTGCCACCACCATACACTGCACTGTCGCCTGAACCAGACGCTGGTGTAGCACTAGAATTCGTGCCGAGAGTGTTGTTTCCTGAATCAATCGTAGCTTTTGCAAGGTCGATAGAGAACTGGTCCGTACCGTCGTGCATACCAATGTTGGCCCTAACATCCGCAGCGCCAAGGGCTCCGCCTGTCTTCCAGGCGCCTATCCACGAATCCGAGCCCGTGAGGTCGACACCAGCGCAAGCACCACAGTTGATGCTGGCAGTCATCTTGCCGTTTGCTACTCCGGACCCCGTCGTTAACCACGTTGTTGCAAGTCTCAATTGGAGGCCCAATCGGCAACGCGGCGCCACCGTTTCCTATTGTAGTGCGATTTGCATCTAGAACGACGATGGGACATGTAGTTTGCTTCCCAGGGTGGCACAGGTAAGCTTTTTAGCGCCTTTAGCTTCTTCTAGACAAAAAGTAATTAATTATGAGCCCCGTAAGTATGTATAGTCTGCCTTGCAATGTGAAATAGCTACAAACAACACATGGACGAATCTGTCCCTAGCTGACAGAGGCGCCGAAGCCACATTCCACGTTTCAGCCATGGCGTATAGAATCGAGGGACTACGTCAGCTCGGGCGTCAATCAAAAGCCTTCTTAGTTTTCTCTTGATATGAAAAAAAGTCATGTCTTCGGAGAACTTCCGAGGCGTCTTTCGCCCTGGTCGACCCATGTGTTTCATATTTCTCAACACCTGCTATCCAGTCCAGCGGTTTTAATAGTGCAGACGGTTTAGCAGACTATTAGTGCGAACCGCGGTTTGCACTATTAGTGCGCACACTAATAGTCCGGTTTGGGTTTTCTACGGTAGACCGGCGGTCTGGTTCGTCTTCGCCAGACTGACCGACGGTTCGGTACGCTGAGCTCACTAAATGTCGTGCTGCTAAGGTCGCGCGACGCACGCGCGACAATGACGCGTAGAAAGCACAACCGGCCGCCAAAAGAGCAACTAAATTGCTTTGCGGAGAGCATCTCATTTTCGTCCGAGAAAGCAGATAAGACAAGAGGAAGCGATATTTCACCTGAAAATTTCCTGCTCATGTCACGCAATGTCTTCGACATCCGTAATGGCAGAGCCCACTAGCACTGGTAGCACTTCAGGCTACTTGGACGAGCATGACCCGCAGGCAGCTACTCCCTGTTCTGCAACATCGGCCGGTACGGTCCTGAGCGCTCTCCGACAAAAGATCTTCCCCATTCGGCTGCATTGTCGGCTAGCAGATGGTAAGACAGTCTCCGGGGCATGGGTGGGTTCCAATAGCTCGCGGGTCGCAGTGCCAGCCTTGCTTTGAGAAGAAGCAAGCCAAAGGCTAGGAAGGGGCAAGTAAAGAACGGCGCATACATGAAAGGGTTTCAACGTTTTTAGTGGTTGAGACTATTAGTGTAGCCGCGGTTTGCGGTTCGGTTCGGTTTGACCATTCGCCAGAAACTGATCGTGCGGTTCGTTGGGAGCAAGTGAACCGGCGGTTCGGTTTGATCCAATTTGTGGGACCGTTAAGGCGGTTCGATGGATTTTCTCGAACCGGTTACACTATTAAAAGCGCTGATCCGGTCTACGGAAAGAGAAAGGCGGCGAAATAGAAACGGGGATGAATAGAACGGATGGGGATTAGTATTTGCTCGACACGGTGACCACGTGAATGCCAGGATCTTCTAATCCACGGGCTTGATCCGAGGGATAGTGTACTTCTGACTCAGAGTCCTTGCCGCCCTTGATTTTTAAGGCAGACTAGTTATACCCAAATGGCATCGGAAAGTCTAGACCTTCGAAGGCAAGACTCGCCTCTGACCAGTCTATTTTGGCTGGGAGTGGGTGAGAATGCGCTGTAACAAGCCCTAAAGTCCCAGACTTTACAGTGGTTTGCCCCCCTGCAAGTCGCGGTAGGCACAGCAATGGTCTCCCCGCTAACCAGCGGGCAAAGCCAGTCACTAACGAGGTGCCAGTGAGGCAGCGGCCGCAGGCGACAAGGCGCGCAAATGGGGATGAGGGATGGGGGGAAGTAGCGATTGAGCCCTCCAGGTCCAGGTTGCGTTATGTCTACAGCGTCTGTCTTCCAGCAAGACAATGCATAGCACCGGGAGCTGATTAAACATCGTCTTCATGACCTCCATTGACCCTGGGAATACGTCAAGATCAAATTTGCCAGCAATATTGGACTAGCACACTAGTTATTGTGAAAGCCCATCAGGCTAACTACACCAGCTAGACATATATGATAACTGGTCACATGCTAAGACTAGTTATTAGGAAACCTTTCCATTTTCCTGCCCTGGCCCCGAGGTCCATTATCATGTCATTGCAAGCATCGGCGAACCGGGACAAACTCAACAAGAAGTGGACACAGATCGCGACAGATCACGTGATGAGTCCGTAAACCCATCGCCAATGGAAAAGTTTACTGGCGTCCACTGCGCCGTAACGAGCAAAAAGCAGCAAGCCATTCTCCTCCCAGCGCTGTAGTCGAAAATCTTGGCGACCAACATCTTTTCTTTTCCCGGTTGACTCTATTGATATACTTTCTTTTCTAATTTGTGCATGTTCTTCAATTTCACATACTCCTTCGCCGCTTGCCCTCTCCCTTGCCTATCCTGGGGCTTGATCGTGGTTTACTGGGAACGCCTTCTGTCAGCAGCACTCGACGCTCTAGAGCTGCCACTTTCAGCTAAAACTCACGTCACCTCGTACTCATTTGTTTCTTGATTCTACTTCTGCGATTTATCTACTTGTTGGATCTGGAACATTCCCTTGGCATGCAACTATGGTCGTGAAACCACATCATGGCAGCAGCAAGCTGCATTTAGGTGAACTCATCAACGAGGCCATTTCTTCCATTGCACCATTTTCGGGTTTGATTTTGACCGTCACTTGCTGCATCATTGCCGCGATCCGCATTTACATTCTCGACCTCCTCATCCCGAAACTGTACTCTCGTAACACCCTCCGCGGCTTGACAGGCACCCAAATACGCAGCCTCACAAACCACCATGTCGCAGCCGGCACCAAAATCCTTCTCATCGTCCTCTGCGGTTATCCGCTCCTGGCTATCACAGGTGCTGGCAAAACACCACATACTCCATACGCACCAGACTCGACCGTCACCCTCGGGGATATGATGATTGTCTCGTCGCAATTATTTACCGGCATGTACATCTTCGAGTTGTTTTATCGCGACAAGGTCTCCATCATCAGCTGCGCTCACCACATCGGCGCCATCGTAATTGCTCAGTCTGCAATCGCGATGAGCATCAAGTTCAACCACGAGAAAGATGCTGTTTACGAGTTCATATTGTGCTTTATCTGGGGTGAGTGGGAGGCAGTTGGGTCCACCATAGGACAGAAGCCCTTATGGTAACAATTTTGCAGGTGCATTCGACGTGGTCGCGGAGCTTTGCCCCCATTTGGCCATGATTTACTATCGAGTTCACGTCAGTGACCATCAGCCGAAGAGTGGGCAAGAAAACATGGTTCTCAATTCGCGCCAGCAAAGTATGAGTTGGTACATTTTACCAGGGATCCCACGAAGAATTGCACGCATGCTCTTCGTCTACCTCATGCCACCATTACAGCGTCTGAATCGTGCAAATATCTGGGCGTTCATATGGATACGAGGCTTCGGTGGGACTACCACCGAGAACAGATGGAGGCAAAAGCCACAAAGCGGCTCTCGGCCCTGTCAGCACTAGCATCGTCAACTTGGGGCACCGGATTACTCAATCTCCGACAGGTATACAGGGCTATGATCATTCCCCAGATGCTCTACGGATGCTCTGCATGGCATGTCCCAGGGAAGGGACGTAGAAGCAGAGGTAGCGACATGATGGTGACCATACAGAGAATTCAGAAACGGGCGGCCCAAATCATCACCGGGGCATTCCGAACAGTGGCGGCTGCCGCGGTGGACGTTGAGGCGCACCTTTTACCAGTACAGCAACAACTTGAGCAGACGACGCTGGGAAGTGCACTACGCATCAAGACAACTCCACTGTATAATGACATGGTGTCAACGGAACATCTAGCACGCAGTGCGCAGAGTCCCCTCGATTGCCTTTTGGGTATACTGGAGCAAAAACACGATATACGTTTAAATCGCCTAGAAAAACGCCAGGCACATGTGGTCCCCCCATGGTGGGTTCCACCAAACGTATACATCAATGCGTCCGCCGAGGGAGCAATCAAGGAACATGATGTCACAGAACCAGGGACAATATGCATCTACACCGATGGAAGCGGTATCAACGGCCATGTTGGCGCCGCAGCGATTGCACCCGCACTCCAGGCCAGTGGCGTTCTCGCAAAACGGACAGCATACATGGGCGCAGCGACTACCTCGACAGTATACGCCGCCGAGCTTCGAGGACTGGTTCTCGCCCTTGAGATGCTGGCAGATGTGGACATGGCAGCAAGCATATGTTGTAACTGCGCAGTTTTTACTGATAACCAAGCCGCAATCCAGGCGTTATACAACCCTAAGATTCCGTCCGGACAATATATATTGGTCGAGGCCGTACGAGCACTCGACAAGCTCAGGAGTCGCGGTTGGGATGTGCAATTCCGATGGGTCCCGGCACATATCGGTATCACGGGGAATGAAGCCGCGGATCGAGCAGCCAAGGAAGCTGCTGGCTTCAACGCGACCACCAAGAGGCACGAGCCACCATCGCAAGAGCCGGACTCTCTGCGCATCCTCATCGCAACCACGAAGTCCACTGTTCGCAAGACAATGAAATACGAATGGGATACGGCCTGGCAAACAGCTAAACACGGCAGAGAACTCTTCAACCTCGGGGTACGTCCAGGCAAGGACGTCCTCAACACACATGCAGACGCACACAGGGCCATCAGCTCGGTAATCACCCAAATGCGGACAGGGAAGATCGGCTTACGCGCATATCTATATGCCATTAAAAAGGCTGACACTGACAAGTGCCAGTGTGGCCAGGGTCGGCAAACCGTACGCCATATCCTGCTCGAATGCAGGAACTGGGTGGAAGAACGACACAAGATGTGGGCAGGCAAGCAACCATGCGCTGACCTCAAACGCATACTCTGTAGCTCGTCAACTGCCGTGCAAGCAGCCAAGATGATAATCCGGACTGGACTCCTTGGACAATTCCAGGCAGTACCATCCACAGTACTTCAATACATAGCGTAGACGAGTGTTTTCGTGTATACAGAAGCTGAGGAGGGCCAGGAAAGGCCTAACAAGTCAGAGATACAGAACAGCCACTGAGGCTATCTGTTAGGTGTAGCTGCTCGGAAGCAGAAGGGAAAGCGATCCGTGGCAGGGATAGCTTAGTATCTGGACGTGATGAGTGGTGTAATCTAGAGATAGTCGAACGCTGCATAGCTGCCTTAGGGCGGCTGGGACAGTCTATGAATTAAAAAAAAAAAAAAAAAAAAAAACGGACGTAATAGTCAAATCAAATCAAAATCAAACTCTAAGAAACAGAGCTACTGTGACTTAGTAAACAAGCCATCGTTACACATCACACAATAGAATTACCCTAAAGAAACAGTCTGGAATACGCTGTTAGAGCACAATCTTCGAATGTATCTTAGTGCAAGGGAAGAGCCTCACTCCGCTGGACCTTTTTTTAAGGTAAGAACGTTCAAGAACAGTGGTTACGTTACCACTAAAGAATCTGCCGGTGCGGGCATAGCCATTTACAGTGCTTCTTTAAGTACATACAAAGCAACCCAACCGCCCGAGAGCCATTTCATGCAATGCATGAGCGAAGTATATTGTCCAGCAGCAGCACCAGACTTAGTCGGCGAGGCCTGGCCCGGCAACGACGACGAGCTCGTCGTTGGTGCACCACCACCGCTGCCAGAAACTGCGGCGGTGGTGCTGCCGCCACCGACCTTGCTCGCGCACCAATTCGTCCCGTCCGCCGAGACGGCAGACCAGAAGCTAGAGCCCACAGACGCGGCACCTAGCGCGTAGCAAGCCGCCTCGGCACTGTCCCATCGCGCCACGTTGGGGTTGCCGTTGCCGTCGTAACAGAGACACTGGGCCTTGGTGTCGCCGTTGCCGTTGACAAAGGCCGCTGATGACGCCGATGCGCAGCTCTGCAGAATATACCAATATGAAAAATGAGCTCGCTACGCTAGTTTGTCAAAAAATCGCTCGCTGTCTTATGCAATGTAGACGGGCACGCGACTGCCCAAGAGTTCACTCTTGGGTAGCTGCTTGTCCAACTTGTTAAAGTCATGGAGCATGAGCCAGCAAATCATCCTAAACACCAACGTGCACCAAATGTCATCATGCGAAGGCGGCTGCGCCGAGAGCGGCATCTGGCTCCTCCCGCGGCGTTCCATCGCCGCAGCGTTCACAGCCACGCCGTTCTCGCCTTGCACTTCCTCGTCGTCGCCTGCATCGCTGGTTACGGCCACGTCGACATCGCTCTCGTCTTCGTCGGTGACGGGCCCGGTGGACAAGCTGTGGCGGCTGGAGCCTGGCGGCGGCGCCAGGCTGGGGCCGCGCGAGATGCTGCGCTCGCCGCCGCGCATGTTCGGCAGGCTCTGCTGGCGCTGCCCTCCGCCCAGACTCGCTCTACGGTCTGCCGAAAAGGCGGCCCGGGGCACGACGCGCGGGCGCACGACTTCAAAATACACGTCCATGAGCAGATTCTGGCGCTCGTCGGGGCTGGCGTCGTCGAAGTCCTCGAAGCGAGGCGGTGGCGTGGTACGCGGGCCGAGTCGTTCGTTGAGTCGTAACTGTTTTGGCGAGGTCGGGGATTGCTCAGTTAGATGAACCTCCGGTGACTGTGTCTCGGCGCGTTCGTCACGCTCGTTGAGCAGTCGCAGAATCTCTTGAATGTGAGAGCGCAGGACATCTTGCACCGCTTCGCGGCGTATGCTCTGGACTGCCGTTTCGCCTTGGTCTTCGGAGCATACAACCACGGGCACGGTAGCGTCTTTGGCGTCTGATGCCTCGGCGCACGTTTCCACTGGGGCCTTTTTCTTTGCAGTCAGGATCTCATCCATATCATCAATGGCCCCATGCAGAACCTTGAGACAAAGCAGCCGCTGAGCACCGTTCTTTTCCCAGTAGAACTTCAAAACATCGTTGACATGGTGGCAAATAGTGTCGACAATAATTTGGTTGCGCGTGGTGTTGGCTTCTCCGTCAAAGTGTGACTTGAACGCTTCCAAAAGCTTGCGCAGCGAGAATGAGCGCTTGTCGAAGACGTATGGCGTTGGATTGGGGATGTACGTAAAGCTGCTGTTGTTGATGTGAAGGTTCTGGCTGAGCATGCCCAAGATTTCAAATGCGAGGGGGAATATGTGCGAGGTGCGATTGCCATCTTCCAGAAAGTAGTTTACTGCATTTGTATTGCATCCAATAACTGTCAGGCTCTCTGCCAGCTCTCGCTCACTGCTCATTTGTAATGAACTCAGATTCTCCGGCATGTCACTCGGTACTTTGACTCGGCTGTGATCAATGGTGTCGCGGTATATCGTGGGCACGTAGCCAAAGGTGAGCTCCTTGATGTAGTCGACAGGAATCACTCGATTTCGCTCAAATGTGCACTGGCCGTGAACCTGCAGCGAAAACACGATTCCCAGGTCGTTTCGTTCGCCAAGAACCAGAAAGCCGTTTCCTTCCGCCCAGTAGCGATCAAGACGTCGGTCAAATTCTTTCCAGTAAATTCCGAGCGCCGCAAGCATCTCGATCAAGTGACACATGGTCGTTATCGCATAGGGTTTTGTCATGGACGGCGGCATGGTATCCCAGCTTTTCCTCTTGCGCTGCAGCGCCACGGTCAGAGTATGGTGCTCGCGGAGCGACGGGGGCGTTCTCGGCAGTCCGTACGTGGGCTCTCGCTCACCGGGAGGGGGGTACTGTAACCTCTGCCATTCGCTCGACTTGGCTTCCATACGCTGAATGGCATGCAGGAGTACGAACCACGACGCCCGCTCACTGTCAGTGTGGACACGCTCCTTGGCCGACATTTCTCGATATCCCTTGCGCGGATCCAGGTCCGACGTGGTCCAGGTATCTTCCAAGCTCTGCGGCGTGCCGTCAAGTAAGTATATCGGGGCGTCGGGGACCGGGCCGCGGTCGTTGTTCGGGGGAGAGACGAAGATGACGGGCGCATCATACTGAACTTCGTATCTCAGCTCTCTCCAAGAGAAGCACCTGGTCTTGGTCCTCGCCCAGCCGCCCATGAACCTTTCGTTGCACCGCGAATAGCCGGCGGCAGAGGCGTAGTATTGCTGGAGGACCTGCATAAACGTTGCCGTCAGCGCGACCATAGAGACGAAGAGGGCCGCAGCGGCCACGATCAATCCTTGGATCGCCATCTTTTCTTTCGCTTCGATTTAGACGGCCGATTCCCGAGCCCTAAGCCCTGGGCTGCTGGTTTGAAGCGGCTAGGGGTTGCCCACAGCGAGAGTAGACTGAGTTGCAGCACCGTTGCGACCGTATCGGTCTGGGGCAGTCGAGGAGTTCCAGCGAGTGCTCGAAATATATGCGGATGCATTCAGTCACAATTGTAACTGCAACGAGTCTCTGTTCATGGCAAAAATCATCCTCCAGAGTGGAAATTGCGAGCGGCTGACCGCAGCTGCGGCTGTAGCTGTGGGGGTTCAAGATGGCCCAGCTGGCTTCCGAGCCATATTCGCTAGTCGGGCTTGGTCAGCCTCACGACCACGGAGTACCTAACGTCAACCACCCACTTCCCGTCACCACCCCAGCTAATTCCATTTTATTTTAGAACGCCCCCATCAGTGCCTGCTTATGCTTTGCAAGCATTATCACTACCATGGACGGCTAGATCAGGTCCTTGGGGATCCTTGCCCAGAAAGTTGCACAAGAAATGGAGGGTGACGACGGCTCGGGTCAGACGCTGGACAAGCAATGCAATGAGCTCAGCAAAATAGTCCTACACAAGACCATTAATCATGCTTGACAGACCCTAGCGCGAGGTCTCCCTGAGTCCTACGATATATATATAAGGTATAGTTATAGTATAATGCTTTAGGAAGGCTTTAGTAAAGAAAAGAAAGATTTATAGAGTGAAAAGCTAGGCCTTAGGTTGCTGTAGAGTAGCTTATGCTCTATGCTAGTAATAATTCGACGATAGATAAGACACTCACTAGAGTTGGTATAAGAGCCTGCATGAGAGTTTAGTACTCGACCCTGGATGGTCCGATGGTGTTTCCCCTGAATTCAGCCAAGCAGTTTATGTGCGCAGCTTTCTCGTGCGAGAGCCTGCGTAAGAGCGTTGTCGCTCGAGTCGGCTGGAGGTTTATAATAAATCCAACTAATTAGAGTCTTGTGGTGTGCGCATTTTTATACGAAAGCCTTCGTAAGAGAGCTTTCGCACTTTAGCCGGGTTTCCGTGAACCTGGCTTACTTTCAGAGCACTCTAAATCTCGAGTGCTCGAGAGTCTAAAAATACGCCCAGAGCACTCCAGATCTCGAGTGCTCTGAAAATCTACAAATACCTTTAGAGCGCTCTATAGCTCGAGTACTCTGAAATCTGAAAATAAATCCAGAGGGGAGCCCGTACACACGGTTTGGTCACGCCAAGGGGGCAAATCCTGAAACGCGGCGACAACACTAAGGATGTTGATGCCTCAGGTTAACATGTGATCTGCAGCGTGGCTAATAAAATGCTGAAACTAATTATGTAGTTTCTGGGCTTTTCTTTCAACGCCATTTCGAAAGCAGTCAAAAGATAGATTACACCTTTGAATTCAGCTAATGGCACAAGCAGGGGTGGTTGCCTTCAACATTGGGGCATTCGTCTCCACGCTATTCTTACTCGAATTCGGAGCCGACAAGTTTATCGCGCACACCTCTATTGTCGCGGCGCGTACTAAAATCTCAGAGGTTGTCATTGGACTCGTCACCGCTGGTGCAGAATGGGAAGAGGTACGTGTTACAGCTTTTACCTTGCGGCTATAACGCTGCTAAGCTGACTAGCTGGCGGTTGTGGTCGGGTCTCTTGCGCAAGGCCGATCGTCCTTAGCGCTGGGTAATGTCGTTGGGGCATCTATATCCAATATCCTAGGCGCCTTTTCTCTTGGGCTTTTGTTCTATGGCCAAGGAGAGGTCGTCGAGTTTGACAGAAGCTCGCGAATCTACTCGCTCTTGGTCCTTGTCCTGACAACCTCAGTAACGCCAATCATCTATCACTCGACAGCTATTACCTGGCTCACGGGAGGCATTCTTCTTATCGCTACATTTGCGGTCTACTTCCTACTCATAGCAGTTGCCATTGGTCGAGGAGTCCTCACAGCCCCAGAAGATTCTGATAGTGATAGCGACGACGACGATAATGAAGCCAATTCGGTGTCAAGTAGGACTGCGTTGCTGAACGATGATACCACCACACGCCAAAGTCAACGCCGACATGGTCTCGGCTACCACGCGCTCTACCTCTTATTCGGATTCCTCGCAATCTGTCTCGCAGGTTATGTCCTATCTCAAGCCGCAACGAACATCACGGATGCGCTAGGCATGTCTGATGTTCTCTTCAGCGTTGTAATCCTTGCCATCGCCACCACTCTGCCTGAGAAATTTATTGCCGTCATGAGTGGCTTCCGAGGGCATCCGGGTATACTTGTCGCAAACTGCGCCGGTAGTAATATATTCCTGTTGTCGCTCTGTTGTGGTATCATCATGGTCGGCACGCGAGGCGACTTGGATAAGGGAACCATGACGATTACAGAGCTGTCGGTTTTATGGCTGTCAACGGTCGCATTTACAGCTACTGTCTGGTTTGGCGGCAGCTATGCCCGCTGGATTGGTGGTGCTATGCTCGGTAGCTACGTTGGGTTTATTATCTTGGAGTTCACCGTGATACACTCAGTCTAGGCTTGCTCGATTGTCTACCAGTACTTACGAGATTATTGACAAATATTAACGCGTAAACGTTGTACTCAACATTGCTCTTTTTTTGTCGAGACGTATAAGATGACTCGCGTGCCCGTCCGCTTCCGCAAGGAACGGATGATTGACAGCCAGTTCCGCTATTAGCAGCCTAAAACGCGAGCGTGCAAGTAGTGCACAAGTTCAAGCTTTACAATAAATTTCTGACGGTCCGAGAGTCAACATCCGAGGCCGTTCTCTGCATTCCTATCTTTTGGCACACCTCTTAGTCGTCTTTGATCAGTGATGGTCCTGGCCATATTTTTTGCGCTCTTCCACACATACATCGAGGATAATTTTATTGTATTTCATGCTGCCGAAGGCTATAAGGTCGAGCGCGGAAGCACGCTGGGGGAGGTCGCGTCACGATGGAAGCATGGCTAACGTTTGGGTCGCCTACCAAGGATCGTGATGGCGGCGCGTCATGAACCTAGCCTTGTGATTGAGCCACGCGACACGCGCCACGCCGCCACGTCATAACAACCTTGAAGTTTAACCCTGCCAGCCTTATCAGCCCTCCAACGCGGGCTCACTGCCTATCTATTATGCACGGCCTCCGTTATTCGCATAATCTATCTGATATTATACGATTCCACTTGGCGTTGATGGTATTAATCTTCCAATCCTTCGTCCTCTCGCTGCTGTTCGCGCTGCTGTATTTCAATTATGTAATCTGTCTTCATTATCGAACTCGATCATGTCGTTAGGACTTATACATACCTCCCTCATCGGAGGGACTTTTGTGATATTAACAGCCCATCCACGCCTGCACAGATGTCTTAACGGCTCGCTGTCGGTCTTCCAGTCGTTGTCGCACGTACCTTCCCGTGCGTCATTTTCGCGATCTTCCACCTGCTGCCCGCTCTGACCGGTTTCCTTGGGATCAGACACGACACTGCTCCTGTCTCTGTAGAATCATGGGGTCCAGCTCAGCAACCTTACGGATACGTTCGACTCTCTCATAGCCCCGAACGGACGTCGGAAGCGGAAGGTTCCGATCACATCATTCTACGAGACTAAGCTTTGTCAGCAACCGTCTAACCTTTTACAGGTGGTTTCACGGGATTCTGCCAAGGTGCACGCCGCGGGAGGGTCAGCGCTGCCTGATGAGATGCTGGCGGCGGTGGCGGCGCGGCTCGACGACGAGGACTCAGATGTGCGAATAACCACGACACAATATACCGCATAAGGCCTCTCATGATATCTCTCTATACAGCCTTACTTGGACGAAGTTACAAAGAACAAACAAGTTGGTACATTGAACAATAAGCAAATGTCGTTGGCCCGTTTCCCGAGCGAATAGCTGAACAAAGGAGATGCGTAGACAGCAAGGTCGATAATGTCTATTGGTGTTTCACCTTTATTTCCGCCATTTTACTTCGACCTGGTTTTATCGCGCAGGGTTCTGGCTGCCTGTGCAAACCCAGCTGTAGGCGTCTCACCTATATAAAGCGAGTAAGCTGTCGCGTCAGTACCCACTATGCTCCTAAGGCTGACAACCGAGAGTTGCGAATGGCGATGCATTCAACCCAATTCGTATCGCTACAACTGGGTATAGTGTACTTTTTCTGATGCGGAGATTAAAGTCAGGCCTTGTGAATTTTACGTTTCGAGTTCTGTATACTAAGAGATGGAAAAGGATGAAATGCGCCCGTGGCTGAAAATGCCGACTCCTGAGAGCGAGATGGCGCTGACCTGCGTGCCTTGTAGTGGCTGCTGCTCGCCTGCCAGACAAGAGTATGAGTCGCGAGGCGGAAATCTTTACCAGGTGGCGGCGCGCGTTCTTGCTGCCGTTCTCCGCAGCTTTACCAGCAAGCATAAACCGCTTTACACTTGTTCATTTATACTCATATTCCTTTTTTTCCCTTTCGCCTGCGGCCGCTAGCAACTTCTCACGCGGCAAATTCCAATCAGTGGTTCAAGAGCCAATTCCCCCTGCACTCAGCTCCCGCTTATCCATCATTTCGCCCACTTATTATTATTTGGTGTTATTTTGGTTCTATTTTTTGCCCTTCTGGCTACCACGTTTCATGCCCGCCTCCTAGTCGTCCACCTTATTCCTAGTACGTGCAACAGCAGTTTCCGTCGACTAATCACCGGCCTCTGGCTCAGCCATTGCCGTGTTCATTAGCAAACCTTCGGCTTGTTCTCTATTGATTCGCTATGGTACAAAGATCCTCGAGCTTACGAATAATAGGTAGGCTTGAGAGCGGAGATCATTAATGAGAACGTCGAGTCCCTCCAGCCACGGCCCAGAGAGTCGCCGGTAACGATAACGGCTGCTGTGATGGAGTGCATCGGATGTGCATAGTCAATTGATTACGTGGCGCCACAAGCACCCAGCTGCGCCTCGCTGTAACATACTACACTGGCATATCGACACCTACTAAAAACGATCGCCAATCGGGATCGGCCCCTTGAGGCTTGGCGATAAAACTAAATTAACTTTTAATCGTTATGTGGCTACCAAGCAGCCATAGCGAGAGAATTCATCGATGCTGCGCTGTGTACCGTACATTACACTTCTCACCATATTGTTAATATTTTGCTAAGTGTAGTAGACCTTCTAGAGGCCCAAGTTTTGTACCCAGATTACAGAGCACGCATCGTACTGAATTTACCGCGGTGGGTGCTTAAAATAATCTCGTACGTATGCTCCTGCCAAGCCTTCGACTAAAAATAAGACAAAACACTGGAGCTGCTTTAGGTTCGGAATGCGCATTACGAGGGCGGATCAAGGGGGGCGACATTTACTGGCGCAGAGTCCCACTCGGGTACAGCCAAGTGCCGAGCGCACAGACGAAGATTTGCCTGTTGATTGGCTAACTCAAACTGAAAATAGACGGCATGAAATAGTTCTTGTTTCAACTGACGCGTTCCTAGGCCCACGTAAACGAGTCGATGCTAAAGGAGGTTTTCAAACGTGCTACAAATCGGTTTGTCCATAAACACGAGCCAGACGTTTTCAAATAACACTTATACTACAGGCTATACCCTCTCGTCCTGGTTCCTCAACCCAGTCGTCTCAGCTCCTCTTTTGCCTCTACTCTGCAGAATTCCATCCCAGACGGCCCGGACTAATGCGCAGCCATGGCGACGCCTGCCATTATCAACTTACCAATGATGATCCGAGACACCTCTGGTGTTTGGATGTCGCCATCTCTTGAAACATCTGCCAGTGGTATGACAACACCTACGGAAGCAGATGATCATGGGGGGTCTTCTAGTAACGGCACAAAGAAGGACTCGCCGGCTGATCCTTCGAATGCTGAGATTGGCGAGACTCAGGACGACACGCCGCCATACCACATTTTCACGAAGCGTCAAAAATGGATTATAGTGTGTCTAGTCTCTATGGCAGGCACCTTCTCCCCACTCTCGTCAAATATATACTTCCCTGCGATAAGTTCGATTTCATCAGACCTCGGTGTGAGCGAGGCCGACATCGCCCTCACAATTACAGTGTATATGATTGTGCAGGGCATATCACCGTCCTTATTTGGGGCGATATCGGACTCTGTAGGGCGTCGCGTCACGCTTGTGACAGCTCTGGTAATATACACTGGAGCAAACTTGGGTCTGGCCTTTACCTCGAGCTTCCCGATGCTGCTGGTTCTCCGGGGAGTACAGGCAGCCGGATCCTCTGCAACCATTAGCATCAGCGTGGGCGTCATTTCTGACATAGCCTCGGCATCTGAACGGGGAGGATTTATAGGAACTAATGCCGGGATGAGGTAAGGAGAAATAGGCCCGTGTTGAGGAGGCGGTCACTAACAGTACTCTAGGATGGTTGGTCAAGCGATTGGACCTGTCATTGGCGGTCTTCTCAACAGCGCCTGGGGTTTCCGCAGCATCTTCTGGTTCTTATTCTGCCTAAGTATCCTGGCTCTCGCCCTTCTGGTAGTTCTACTGCCAGAGACGCAGCGTGAAATCGCAGGCAATGGCAGCAAATCATTGTCCGGTCTCCACCGGCCCTGCATCTTCCTGGCCAGACCGCCCAATGTGACAGGTCCTGCTGCCACATCTTCTCCAAACCTGCGCCCTTTCAAGTTTAAGAAGGTGGTTCAACCCTTAGCACACGTGTTTAAGAAGGATATATTGATCCTTCTCTCATGGGGTGCAGTGGTATACAGTCTATGGAGCATGGTGACCTCGTCAACCACAACGGTCCTGCTACAAACGTTTCCCAGGCTAACCCAGTGGCAAATTGGTCTCTGTTTTCTACCCAACGGGATCGGATGTGTCCTCGGCTCTCTTTCCACTGGGTGGCTCTTGGATAAGACTTTCAAGCGCGTAGAGGTGGAATACCAGAAGCAGCACGGCTTACACTCCATCGACGGCAAGAAATCTAAGGACTTTCCATTTGAACGCGCTCGCCTCCCGCTCATGCCATACTTTAGCTTTGTTTTTATCGTATCTTTGGCTCTATACGGTCCAAGTTACGAGTTTAACGACCTGAGGAGCGAGTTTGCGCCAAACCTCATCGCTTCGTTGGGTTCGCAGTTCATCCTTGCATTCACTGCGACTGCCGTCTTCAACATCAACTCCACCATGCTCATAGACAACTTCCCTGATGGTGCGGCCGGCGCAACAGCGACTAATAATTTGTGTCGATGCCTTCTGGGTGCCGTTGGTGTCAGCGTGATACAACCCCTGATCGACGCGGTGAAGATCAGGAACGCCTTCTTGATCCTGGCAGGTGTTGCAGTCTTGTTTTCGCCGCTCGTGTGGGTTCAATGGAAGTTGTGCGAGAAGTGGAGGATGCAGAGACAGCAGAAGTAAGCAAGAGCCTGGTCACCTGGCAATTGCGCTGAGAATAATTACATTGACTTTGATGAACTGTATATTTCATCAACTTAAAATTAGCTATAGACTGCTATAGAATTGCGTCACCCTCGGAAATGGATATATGGCCATGTTCAAGTGATTTACATGCCGCCCAATAAATATTAGATACTGCTGAGTAAGATGGAAAACCACAGGTTTTGTCACCTGGCCATGTTCTAGCTAACGAAGAAGTCAACCTTATTGACATGCGTGTTCGCAGACAAATCGACCAGAAGCTGTAACACCAATGATTGCTATTGTTGTAGTGAAAGACACCGGCGGCACTCCATTCTCCGCATATGATTTCTAAATTACGTGTAATTGATAAGAATCGCGGGAGTCAGCATTAGCGGTGTTGTCTCCACCCCTATTTACATGTTGAGCTTCAACATCATCGCGACGACTATCGGTATTACCAACACCAGCCCAAAATGCCCAATTTGCGCTTCGAGGACCCCGTGCCCAACCTGCGCCTTGACCAAGCGGCAGGTAGTAATATCGAAATGCAAGAAGTGCTGTGAATGTGCCGATGAAAAAACCAGAAATAATGTCAAACCCATGATGTTGAAAGTCATACCACCTCGAACACGCAATGAAGACAGCAGCCGCAAACGGGACGAACGTAATAACGTATAGATATACCGGCGGGGCGGAAGCTTGATCTCTGGCTGGTGATACCAGCCTATTGTCTTCGGAAATTTCTCGGTAGTCTCGCCGGTGTGCAAATGATGCAACATTTGAGCATCTCTCGTCTACCACAGGCTGAGAGCTGCTTGGTGCCCTAGAACGAGATGTAAAAGCGTTAAAGTACTGTCCATGGCCCTGGCTTAGACTGTGTGGGAGGAGCGGAACCCCAGTGTTAAGCTTTACGGCAAGTACAAGAGAAAGGTACACGAGCCCAGAAGCGGCGGCTGAGGAATGTCCCGATGGAAAGCTGCGGAAGCCCTCATCAACAACGGTTTTTGCAGGGTTCTGGCAAATTTCTGCCGACACCAGTCGGCTATCTCTCGCCGTATTGGCGGTGGCGCCCACGTGGTATTTTGCAATGTTGGCAAGATCAGGCTGGCATCGACTGAGGAGGTTCGGGCGCGGTTTTCCCATGAGATTTTTTATCCCACTGGTAAAGAACCAGGCGGTCACAAGAGAGAGTGCGAGGCCTAGCCAGCCCGCATGCCACTCCCATAGCTTGTGTTTCCATAGCACAGACTTTGGGGTGACCTTGCCAGCCGTCGGGCCAGGAACGAAAGCCATAGCGAGAAAGAAAATGATGGCCGCGGGGACGATGATGGATACGACGAAGAGCACAGGAACCGATATAGTGTCATAGTTCTTGTACGGAAAGTCGATGTCTAGGTCGTCCACGTAAAATGGCCGTTTATTTGGCGAGAGCTTGCCCACAACATAGCCCAAAACACCGAAAACGATAAGCACGGCCCAATCAAGCGCGTATGAAGCGGTAAGTATCAGCGCCATGCTGGCTCCGTTTGAAGATGGTCGACTGATTGCGTCGGAGAGAAATGAAAGATATTGAGAAGTGGTCGCGGTATTTACATAAAGAAAGTCAAGAAAAAAGGAAGTCTGCGGACATGTGGGTGTTCGGCCGATTTATGACGTGCCCTATCACACTCTAATTTTACAGGATATTAAAAAAGTTTCAGCCTCAGAAGGCCATGAACAAGGGTAGGTGCGAATGTGGCACCTTCTACGGAGTAGTACGGAGTAATTAGTTAGCATTCAGCGAGGCCTGTGTCGATCGCGCTATGCGCCAGCGCTACGTCATTTGTACGCTTGCTCTTCTTTCTAATGCGATTTTTTTTGGAAATATTTTGCCAAACTCAGCTGGTACCTCAGGTTTATGCCTCGTGCACCATCGAACATAAACACAGGCACTGACAAATGGCACACATCCTGTATCTTCTTTAAATCGCAGGTCGTTTCCCTGCTACATGGAAAGCGGCAAAGATAATGAACGAAAATATGTGTGGCGAGCCTCTGGAAAGTGATGTGGAAGGTACAAATAGTAAAATAGACAATACTATAGTCAGATTAATGTTAAATCCTCGCTCCTCTCATGATAGCTCCCTTTCCTTGGCCAGATTATCAATGCATGCGGCTGTAATAGGTAGAAATGTATGCGTAGAGTATAATGTAAGAGCCACTATATATGTCAGCTTTTAGGCATACTAGGAACTGTAACAGCGGGAAGCGTACATGAAGATTAGGCCGACAAAGGCGACTGCTGCTAAATTAGATTCCTCTTGCTCCTTGTCTTCAGGCGGTGGCTGCGGCTGACCGAAGACTGGCTTTTCGACCTTTCCATCCATAGCCTGCAGTTTTAGGGCCAAATGTGGAACAGCCTGGACTCCTCTGTTGTCCTATTGGCGTATGGCGGCTTATTCGATGCGTTCAGTCGCTTGAATTAAATCAAAAGACTTGGGGTTATTCGGGATCGCTTGGAAGTGGCTCACTCCAAGTGGAATATGCGACTGCGGAGGTAAATATCAAAGGGTAACTTACCAATGAGATATAGCGAAAGACGCGCGGACAATATGGGGCTGCTGACAACTACATGGTACTTGACTGGCTGAGCGATGAACGGCAATACAGATTCTGGACATGACCAAGTTTGGAGATGGTGTGGCTTGCGCATCATATCCTTTACAGCGAGTCGCGAGCGGAGACATGGCGCCCTGGTCACACTCGGGTATCGACTGCGACCTTTTCTCTCATTAGTGGCGTTCCAGCCAAGGCGGAAAAGCGGCAAGGAAATCTGCTACCAGTGTAGCCCATCATTTAAGCGTAGCACAGATGACGCGTCCTGCCGTGTCATGTAAGAACATGAACGGCAAAGTGCCGTAACAAGCCGGCTATCCGTCTTGGCGCCAACTTTGACACTTCTGTCTCAGAGTGCTGAGTTAGAAAAATTGGAAAAGGTTGGCTAGTTACTGGTAGCTAGCGATTCTGTGCACCCTTCAGTCTCTGTTAGTAGACGAGATTGCCCCACACCACCTTCGTAGCTCTCCCTTGAGGTGCCGGTCTCAGTTGATACTGCACAACTGGTGGCACGTCGTAATACTAGAGACAGGTGGCGTAGTTAGTGGCCTAGATGAGCGTGATGATCTATAAAAAAACTACCTATACCTGGTAAAAGGCTGTTTCGGCAGATTACAGGCCACTATAAGTCACCCGCCCCACGTTAGGCAGGATATTTGTGAAGTACGCGATCTAGCTAGCTATCACGATTAAAATGCGTTTAGCTGCGATAATGAATGCGATGTGGTATTGGCACTAGTAAGAATGCCGATACTTCTATCAGAGTGTGATCGCCTCGGGAATACAGTACCTTCCTTGTTTGTCTCTTAGCGCTCTATGTGACCCAAACCAGAGCTTGCCAGCCTACGCAAGTCCCAAATCAGCTTGACTAGCCCATAAGTACTGCGTCCAGCCCAGGAAGGTTTACGGAATTCTTGCTCTTTATGCAATCACCCTTTTGTGTAGCCGAACATATCTAAGCTCGCCAGTTCGCCTATCCTTGCTTACCAAACCACCATCCTCGTTTACTCAACCACCAGCAGAAGGATATGCTCGGCATCGCGTTGAGGCGCCTCAAGACATAACGCCATGAGACACAGCAGCATTATCATCAACATTTTGCCCTTGCTGGCTGGCATGGCTAATGGCCGACCGCCACAAAGCTGCATCCTGGGCAAGTGCTACCCTGGCGTTGAGGCTTTTTTTCTGGGCTCCCAAGACCGTATCTACCATTTCTGCCAGCAATTTCTCAACTCCAACAACCCATACACGTCTATTGCAGGGTATGGTGCTGCTGCCAAATGCCACGGTGACTTGGAGGCCCTTGTATTGGATTGTAAATGCGCTACGGCCATTTTCGAACACGATTGGAGAAGCTTCTCTGGCACCATTGAAGAGCTTCGTTCATAGAGCATAGACATATATTTGGATAGTTGTGGTACAGTCGTGGGTAAGCGCAAAAGGGATGCTTTATCTCATTGGGCTGGCGTTGAGATGTAGCCTGCTGGCAATACCCTACCGGAGGCTGAGAGCCCTTAGGTTGGCATAAAAAGCCACAGGGAGGCAAAAGCCTAGACTGGCTCCTTCAGGACCATTGTGGACGGAGATTTGAAGCTGGATATCTTTCGAAACCAGATTTCGGCCATATTGTCGTCACTGCCAGATCACGGCCTGTTTTCAATGCCCGGGTGGGGGATATGTAAATGTCATCACCCAATGGATTTACTGCATAAATGCAGTATAAAGAAGCTTCCTCTACTCCGTATTGATACCCTGGTTAATTTGCGTTTGTAATGTTGTGCTTTGTGGTATGCGGCTGTCTGCCCTGGCACCTAAACTATTTCCGCCTGATCTGCATTTGGCTGGAGAGTCCACGGGGCTGGCCGCAAACAGTCGA
This sequence comes from Akanthomyces muscarius, assembly GCF_028009165.1. Taxonomy (NCBI): domain Eukaryota; kingdom Fungi; phylum Ascomycota; class Sordariomycetes; order Hypocreales; family Cordycipitaceae; genus Akanthomyces; species Akanthomyces muscarius. Next base: position 223,078 of record NC_079243.1, on the reverse strand, counting down.
ATAGAGACATTCTGACACCATCAAGGTTCAGCAACGCGTGCTCCCTCGCTGCCTAAACTCATGTGACATGATGATTACCTGCGCCAGGTAGTCAAAGTTAGCGCCAAGGCGGGTGGTCGCATGTCACGGCAGTTTGCCGTCTCTTACATGGGGACGCGTCATCTGCGCGCGCTATGCTTGTTTTAGTACGTTTTGGGAGCGGCAGGTGGGCAGCTACACCATAAGGCTCTATGATGATGGGCTTTTGCAAATTTCCTTGCCGTTTTTTCCGCCTTGGCACGCCACTAGTAGGATAAAGGTCGCAGTTAATATCCGAGTGTTGACTAAGGGCGCCATGTCTCCACTTGCGACGGGAGCTGACGCGACGGGAGCTGACACAAAATAGGTCTCGCAATTTTATGGCGAACCTGCTGCAAAGGGTATTGCGCGCAAGCTACAGTACACCATCTCTGAACTTAGTCATGTCTAGAATCTGTATTGCCGTGTATCGCTCGGCCAGTTAACTACCATGTAGTTGCTAGCAACCCCAAACTCTCCGTTGAGTCTTATGGCGGGAAAGTTCGTATGTGTTCCAGAAATCCCGTTTCACATAATACACAGAGCGGCAGAATCGTATTCGTATCCACTCTAGGGAAGCTGTCGTAGAAGGGGCTGCACAATAAATATAACAGCGGGAGAAGGAAAAGAGTAGGTATGTGCGGAAATAATATTTTTGAACATGGAAACCCCGGTTTATCCGTTATTACAACAATGCCAGAAGATGCCTGTCCAAGAGGCTTCTGTAACGTGCTTCATTTCAGCTCATCAACATCTTTGGAGCCGTTGACTAGTCAGTATCTGCTTCACTAACCCCCCATCCCAAAAAGCCTTCAGAAAGGACATACCTTACAAGATTCCTATCTATATTGCTATTAAGAAACTAGCGACCTGATTGTGGACAATATTCAACACCTCACGGGGATCATCTTGCCCTGCAAATCTGTCCAGGGTTCGGAGAGCCAATTCCACGTAACTTTGGCCAGGCCTGGTTCAGACGAGCGTATCACTTGTGCCCCGAAGCAGCAAGATACTAAACTCGGAGAACAACGGCGAGTTTTTGAGCAGCAGTACGAACCTGAGCAGCATCGTCGTGCTCTTACCGGATTAACACTATATCGCCGTCGGTGTGCAGTGGAGAGCGCATTGGCTGTCGTATTCCTGAATGCGCCGCAGAAGAATTTCAATACCAGGCAAGGACGGAGGCTTTTCCAGTCTCTGAACGGGTGTAAAACGGTTGCAAATTATTAAATCACTCGAAGACAGTTGTGTTTGATTCATGGAAGTGATCGAGCCCGGGTGAATATCCATGTCCTGCACATTCTGGATAGAGACGGCTTGAGGCACTCGCATGGTAGCCACTGGGCTCGTCGATACACGACCCGGGATCGAAGACTGAGCAATGTCTTGCACCTTTGGACCTTTGGGTCTGTGAAATTTGGCGAAGAGGTCCTCCCATGTCATGTGGTGATGACTTGGATGACACTTGATATAGATTAGCAAACTTTATAGTAAAGCTCTAACTATGAGATGGAGCGGGTGACAGAAAAAGAGACAAAATTCAAACAGTTATATGTAAGCTCCAGGGAGGATTACTTACAGCTACTCTCCGGCGGCGACAGCCGGAACAGGCACCGAGTTGTCTGATCAATGCAGCTCGCGACCTAGCCTGCTGTGAAAGAGGGCCTCTCCGTCTTCTGCTGGTTCTTCGGTTGTTAGAGATGTCAGAACCGTCTTCGATGGATAAAGTGGACTGATGCAAGGCGTTGGCTCTATATGAGTTTGTGGTAGTCTCAGAGGCGCCAGCCACGACTAGGAAAGCCGTGTCATGGTGCAATAATCTGGAGGTTTTGCAATGCGCCCTCTTTAGTGATGATGAGGATGTCAACTCTGGGCGTTGAGTATACGCTGTCGATGATTCCTTGTATTGGTACGTCATAGTAGGTAGTGATGTGGGCAACAGAGGAGCCGCATGGTGTGTGGCAGCTTGCTGCTCGAAGACTGATTCTGTTGATCGGTGCGACATTGGAGTGGCGACTGAATATCGAATAAAATGGCCACGGTAGAAAGAGCTTCAGTCATACTGCAAATCGACGCCGTATCATTACGTCGCCAAAATAACAGTGGATTATAAGTTGTGAGCGGCCGATGTTTGGCAACGTCGCAAGTGTTCAAGAATGTAGAGTTGCGCCAAACCGTACTTGCTTTTGATTGAGTGCTCGAGTTGCAGTGCTCGAGTTGGATATGCTGAGTGAGCTGACAAAAGCAATGCAACGGCAGCCTGGGCATGGGGCTGGCTACGTCTTATTGACGACTGCTGGACGCTGACGCACCGCCGAAGTGGGAAAATAAGCACAGAAGCTCCACATGTAACAAGGATAGAAAAATACGACATTAGAGAACCCAAGCTGCAGCTTCTTAGTTTTGCTCCGAAACTGGTGATCGACCCAAACGGCTTTTGAGACGGACGAGCGTTGTTCAAACAAAATTCCGCAGGGCTTGCGATTCCCGAGCCATTTCCCAGCTCGGTTCGGCACTTCAACATCTTTCGGGGTGCCCCGGCGGGCTGATGTTTTGGGACGTCAAGTTAGCTTATATTGTGTAGTCTCTGGTTGGCTCCTTGCCGTGGTGTCGCCCCACACAGCCCGCGCGCTGCGGCTGAATGATAGATAAATACAGTTACTGGTACGTATTAACATGACAGGGTTCTGAGGTCTAAAAAGGCGCTTGATTTTTAGGTTTTTAATAATCGATTGAGATGTTTCCTAGCATGAAGACTTCCTCCCTGGTGGTATTGATGGTTTTGTCGAATAACTACCCCACTTCTTTAGTTTCCCCGAACGCTTTAGCCTTCAATCTGCGTTAAGCGTACGCATATCGTTTGGTTCATAGTTAGCATCCCCCCATGCCCGCTTGGCAGACTGTGACATCTGTCCGAGGCTCGCGCCACTCTTTTTTAGCAAGTGTTGTATAGGAGGTAACCGCTCTACGTTGCATCGCCCTTCAAGTTTGGCAACGTAGTTTTGGAGGTCGTCGATATACGCAATAGAGGCCTCGACAGTATTATTAGAATTTAGCAACGGTTTATTCTTGAATGTACTAACTTGTATAATCTCCAACTTGAATGCGCCATGTAAAGAAACCGGCAGTTTAGCTTTTAAGACGTCAAATTCTTCATTCAACTTAGCCCTCCGTCTCCTCTCAATTAGTTTGTGTGCAGTTTTGCGAGTGGGCTGGCGCGCAAGTTTCGGACTGTGTGCTGGCCTCAGTACTTCGCTCGAGCTAATTTTCGGCTCTTCAGTTGATGTTCTGTCGCGAGCATTTTGTTTCCCCGCAGCCTTTGGCTTGGTCATGATGAACTTTCGCGGCCGCGGCGTATCAAGGAGCAGCCCACTAGGTATAACACCCCGACTCTTTGAGCTTCGCGTAGCCATAGCGTATTATCGCGCAAACTGCTACGGCATAGACGATACCGTTGTTTCGCTACCGTGACGTGCCGGAAGCAAACGCCCTAGTCCAGTCATTGTTATATAGCGAACAAAACGGGGGGACCAGCATGAAGGCGTTGTTGACAGCTCTAGGGTTATTATTGTCTTAGACAAACAGGGCAGCTGGCGCCACCGAAAGGGTGATGCTGGCAACAAAGCTATCCTGCTTTGCCGTCCGATCCGAAATGACGCCTTGGGCATGTCCTTCTCTTTACCAATGGGGCTACTGAGTATGCTATCACAACGTACTCGCTCGGTTAGCAGCCCTAGACCACCGCACAAGAGAGTATCGTCATTTTCGGGGCTTTGAGTCAATAATCACTCCGAAAGGCGCCACTCAATTACATGCCAATAACCTCCTGTTTGGGCTCCATATTCTAGCAATACTGGCTAGCGCGCCTTCGCCGCTCACGCGGCCGATTTCGCACCCTCTGTGCTGCATTGGTGTTTGGCTGTCCTCATACCTGGGCACAATAACTTGTTATAACCATGGTTATTGATTATAACCATAATCATCTCGAAAATATGGTTATAATAATATGTAACCATCTCGGCGCCTTGGCATATCTTGGCAATATGTTGAGCGAAGATTTTTTTTCCCCAAAGCTCACATCCTAAAATTAGCTACAAATGCTTACCCTCGACATTGCATCAGAAATCTCGTCTAGTCTTGCTTCTAGCTCCCCAACACCGTCTACACCGGCGACGCCATTGCATTCCAATGTTGTGATAAAGGCAGAATATGTCGGCAAACCTAATACGGCCCTTAAATCGGGGATCCAGTGTCGAAAGCTGTCTACCTGTAGGAGATGCAATTCATGGTCGACAAATCATCGGACGAGTGCTGTCTACCGCATCCGGCGGGACACTTACAGCAGATTTATTGCAAACTTTTTGCTTCAGAAATTTTCACAAATAGACTAGATCGCCCATGTGCGTGATTTGTACAGTAATAAATAAAAATAGTGAAGAAAGAATCTCTATATACCTACCACAGTTGTCAGACGTCATTAAGAGAAAGTCCATAGAAAGCCAAAAAGACAAAACAACAAAGAGATGCAGCCAGATGACGAGAAAAAAAGCTAAAACAAAAGAAAATAAAAAGATAAGGTTGGCCATGAAACGAATGAAGAGGATGAGGAAGAAGACGGAGCCAGCGGCAGCACCAAAGATAATAAGCTGTTTGCCAAGTCGGCCAAGTCTGGCTTGCAGAGGGGTTTCCTCAATATCCTCTCGCAGCGAGACAAGCGTTCGTCCGTATGTAGAGTTGGCGCCAACCGAAGTGACGAGGTATTGGCTGACGCCACGGCAGATGGTGGTGCCGCTGAAGAGGAAAGGGTCGGCATGGGTGGCGTGGATAGGGTCGTGGTCGTTGGCAAGGGTTTTGTGGACAAGTTCAGTTTCACCAGAGACGGATGATTCGTCCACATGCAGGCCAGAACCTTGGATGAGGACTCCGTCGGCGGCAAGGACCTCGCCCGCTTCGACGTGCAGAACGTCGCCGACCATGACATCGTAAACGGAGACATGCTGTATCCTGCCCTGGCGCATGACAGCAACATCTCTTTGCAATTTGCGTTGATTGAGTTTCTCGAATTTGTGGTTTTTTTGCCAGTCAGTGGCAGCGCTCGCAAAGACAATGACAAGAATGGCAACAACAACGGTGACACCGTCTACCCACTCGATGTTTGAGTCTTTGGTTATGTTGTCGACGGACCGGTAGATGCCAATGGCAAGAGAAATACAGGCCGAGATTGTAAGCAGGATGAGGAGCTTGTCATTGAAGGCAATCCACATGAGCCTGAGGAACGATTTTTGCGGTCGTCGGGGTAAGCGGTTGGCTCCATAGATGCGGCGGCGATCGATGAAGCTGTTGTCGTGATCTTCTCCGATTCGAAGCGAGAGGCCCTGGCCGATGGACCTGTGCGGCAATGACTCTTGAATATGGGGTTCACGATTGTCTCGAGCAGACATAACAGCCTCGTCAAAGGAGAGTGTGCCCGTCAAACGGAATTCGTCGGCGCTGAGTCCAGCGGATGTGTTTGCGCGGAGGCCAGTGGCAAGGCCGCGAAGGCCGCCAAATACCTCGAGGGCAGTAAGGTTGCCGTATGTCAGAAGCTTGTGCAGCTGTGTTGTTGAGAAAGCAAAGGGGCTGTCGGGGACAGCATCTTCGGATCGAACATCACGAGAAATGTCTTCAAACGAAGCTGGCGCAGCGACAGCATCGAAATTTCTTCTATGGTCAGAGAGCTGCTCATGGCTCGAGGCCGGGCCCGGGACCGGTGTGATTTCGTCCATGGCAATGACAGCATTCCAGCTTCCTGTTCTGCATCTGAGTCCTCACACAGATGGCATGGTCTACGGAAGCAAAATTGAGGAAAAGGAGGAGAAGCGAATGGGACAGGGAAGAATAAAAAGGCAACGGTTGGCAGTGCGCGAGAGTGCGGTACAGTGGTGGGCTGGTGGTAAAGCCCAGAAGCGCAGCAAAAGTTAGCTGGGGAAGGGCGATCAAGACCCGCGACTGATCCCCTTAGCAGTGCGAAGGCAACACCAAGGTCACTTGCAGGGTTTGTAACCAATCAGAACACGCGCTAAAAAAGGTACTTGTTTTTATTAGGCAGGCGTACTATGATAGAAGTACCAGCATTTATCCGAGTTACAAAGAGCTACATTACATTCCAGGCACCTGTAGCGACTCTTCGTGATCTTCTTGTTGCCGCTTATTGGTGCCAGCGCAGGCCGATTTTGACGCTTTTGACTGCTTTGAGTACGTACTTGACGATAGGTAACGCCTTTACAAGCGAGGCACGCCGAAGGATACTTATGACGGACACGATTATGCTGTGCAACAGGCGTAATCTTGTCGCCAGACCGATATCTTTGACGTGATGCTCCGTGGCGACTATACTGCTCGATGAGGGCGTCAACAAGGCGCTGGCGCCACTCTTTTTGACTCTTGGAAGGTGCAAAATTCGTCGCCTTCTTCTGTATCAAGAAGCTGTTGACAAGAACAGTCTCAAGAAGGAAGGTCCACGCAATTGCGTGCCAATTACCATAGCGAACACGGTGGTCTTGACTAGACGAAGCTTTAAGCTGATCGCCAATATCAACAGCGCCCATAAAGTCATTATAAGCGGCTGCAAAAGACGGCACAGAGAGTGTTTTTACTGCCTCGTCACCAAATATTCGCTGTATCGGCCGTGCTCGTGGCTGCTTAGTTGTCGGGCGGCGCCGTACGCGTTGTTCGAACTCATCGCCGGTAAAGACAGTAGTTAACATTAATACAAGCGCGTTATCTTTCCAGGCAATCTGGTTGACCTAAAACAACTTAGCTAGTAATTTCCTAATAAATTTGCTTTGTATTTACCTGGTTATCTGGTGTTGGCACAGCTTCAATCTTATTATGTGGCCAAAGGTTGTGGCCTTTGGTATCGTCCTTCTTCGCTGTAACAAAGCCTTGATAGATGCCACAATTGACGCGCGCAGTGCCTGTGGCACCGACATTCTGCTGCCGGAGAGCAAGGAAGAGGCTCGGAGAAGAGAAGAGGTTATCTAGGAAGACATGATATGTCGAAATTGGCAGTGTTTTAACTAGGGAGACGACGACAGCTTGTGTCGGGTTAATTCGTATTGCCTCTGCGGCGAGGCTCCTGCGCTCACTTGAGGCTGCTGGCTCCTGACCTTCAAGATAGTCAAAAGAGTCCTTCGGAATATGCCATAGCCAGCCTAGGAAATACCCAGCTTCAGCGATAACCCAGATCTTGAAGCCTGTAGGAGTCGGCTTATTAGGTATTGTAACCTTCTGTTTCGAGCGCCCCGTGAAGCGTATAATACACTCATCAACAGCTATATGTGTGCCTGGTTTATAGGGGCGAAGAGAGGCTTCTTTAAGCTGGTCTGACCACTCACTAGCGATACAGAACGGGCGAGGAAGAGTCGATTCTTCGGCGTCGCAAATTCGAAGTTGACGATGGAGGAGGTGGAAGCGATCATATCTGATATACTGAGTAATTGGATGTATTGGACGATTCGTTACGCCAGAATAAGCTTTCCAATAGTCTTCAAGTACACTTTCTGCGTGGATTGATATATAAATCATACATGCTAGCCACAGGAAGACTTCAGATCGCGTAGTCGGATGCCACTGGTTGATGCGCGCGTTCTCTTTCATCGGCCCAGCTGGCCCCCGTCTAGGCCCAGAATTCGTGTACTTGACCCATGAATCTATTAGCGAATCACTCATAAATTCCTTGAAAAGTGACAAAGGCGTCAGGGCTTGATGGGGAATCTGGGGCTCGCGATCGGGCACGCGAAGTGGCTCAAAAGACGCGCCGGTCGCCTGGACTGGTGGTTGGTCTGGTCGGTATGTGCTATCGGCCGGTTGCTCTTCCTGTGCTTCATCTAACCGGATAAAAAGCTCCGTATCGCCAGAATAAAGTAGAAATTGACTTTCGCTACCGTCCATTATAATTTTTATTAATTCTTTTATATGATAAACACTGTAAAAGGCGTTTTGTTATGGTTGGCAGATACGTAACTCGCAAGTACCGTGTCTAAAGTGGGTCTACTCCGTAGTGACCTTGGTGTTGCCTTCGCACTGCTAAGGGGATAAGACTATTTTGGCTGGGGGTGGGTGAAACTGCGCTGTAAAAGGCCCCAGAGTCCCAGACTTTGCAGTGGTTTGGTCTGGTAGGCACACACGTAGCACATCAATGGCCGCTCCCACTAAGTTAGCCAGGCCACTACCGTAGCGGCCGCTAAAGACGCAGGCAAAGCCAGTCACTGACGAGGGGCCAGTGGGGCAGCGGCCACAAGACAACATGCGCACATGGGGATGGGGCATGGGGGGGGGAAGCAATTGGGTCCTCTAGGTACTATGTCGGGCGTTTTTGTTTTTTTGATGCATTTTGCCTGGTATACCTGGTATAGTTTGGTATTGATCAGGCGTACTGGGGTTTAAGGCAAAACTTTTAAACCCCTGTCATGTACCTTTTTTTGACGCTAGGCTTTTTTTAGGCTTCAGTCTCCCTACGTACTAATTTGTATATATGACTCCTTTTTTTTCTTCAAAATTCCTGTCATAGCAGCTAGTCAACCAGTCAGTCAACAAGAACACCCTTACGATGCCTCGTACGCAAGGAAAGCGTACAAAACACTTACTAAAGATGACCGATATCGTGTACGTACCCTGTACTTTGATGGGGGTGGTGTGTAGGACCAACCGAAATCACAACTCTCCTCTGTAAAAATTCTTCCACTTTTGCAGCTGTTAGTGGCGGCGTCTGACCCGCGGTTTTGATAGCTATGCGCTAGCAAAACCTAGCAGCCACAAAAAGGAGAACTTTAGAGAGTTCATATTCCTCTTAAGCCGCGAGTCTCGCCACAAAATAACCCTTTAGGTCCTTCTACAAGGACCAGAGGAACATTTCACATTTCCTTCACACCATGTCTGGCTGTTGAAGGGTTTCCCGGGCTCTGGGCCTTATGGCTAGCACATGTTTTTCCCCTCTCCTTTGAGAATACCTGGCTAGTGTCAAGGGGACGGTCAGCTGCAGGTAGGATGGGGAGCACACAGGCGGCTTGAATCAGTCTATTGCTACGGATAGGCACTCCTCAGGTAGGGCAGGCTCTACGTACAAGACGTAGCTCGAAGAGCTACAATCAGAAATCCACGTAGGACTCAGCTACACGCAGAGTCCAACGCTTGATTTGATTTGATTTGATTTGACTTTTTTGATTTTTTTTTTTTGATTTGATTATTTAACGTCTATGAGGGTGTAGCTCTAGGGTAAGCAAAGAGACGTGCTAGCTATGCTCTACGGATGATCGTGCCACCGTTCCGATTAGCGTGACGGGACGCGCCCGGAGGCGCGCCCACGTTCTCACCAGGGGCTTATCACAACAGTTCTATGACGCGATTCTCCTCCTATAGCAGCAGCTGCGCGCCAATCGAGACAGAACTGCTTCTTCTCAATTGGCAGTTTTTGCTGTAGGCGGCTTCCGTCAGCGGAGAGCTACCTGTGCTGTGTTATAGCGTTGTTGTGCTGTTAGGCTTGTTTGGCGCGTGTTTCCACGTAACAAAGGAAATATTACAGATGGTTTTACAAGCAGTTGTCGCTGCTTGGGCGATTCGTTCGTCTCTTAGTCGCCAGCTAAGAGCGCCTTCCGTACCCTAGTATCGCTTGTTGATCTTCGAATAATAGAAGTCAGCAAGCTTTACGTAGGTTTGGAAGGATCTACCTAGGTATCTCCGTATCGCAGCTGCAGGCTCGGGGGTCAGCCGAGGCCTGAGGCTGTGGGGGATCTTCCTGCAGTAGAAAAGATGAGTTGGAGACTTCCGGCGCCCACATGGGCAGTTGATCACGGCGTCTTCGTGATTGAAGCGCTCGTGGTAGTCGGCGAAGTCTCCGTGGTGTGTCCTCGCGGCTAGGAGATATCCTAGCTGCCGTCGTTGAAGTGTCAGCTCGGGGAGCTTCTTCAGTTCCGCTTTCAGTTGGAGTCCGTGATAACTCTCGCGGTCAACTGTGTCCCACCAGCGCTGAAAAGCAATGGGGAGTAATCTTCGCATTTGGCGCTTGCAGTGGGAGACTGTCGGGAGATTGTCTCCTACCGGCATTTTTGCCCCTTCCTTAGCGAGCTGGTCGGCCAGCTCATTGCCTTCGATTCCGGTGTGCCCTGGGCACCATCGTACACGAATCATGCCCGGATGGGCATCACCTGTCTTCTGGAACTGGCGGAACGCCAATTGTGACGATGGCGGCGCCGTCGCGCCTATGCAGTCGATCACAGAGGTGTTGTCGATGCAAACTGTGATCCCTTCCACCGGGCGCTGACGCGCAAGAGCAGCGCGGAGGCCTTCCACGGCGCCTTTGATCTCTGCATCAAACACTTCGCCCTTGCCAATCTGGCCACTTCCTTGTGCAATGAGCTGCTGCCGCCGGTAGACAGCATATCCAAAGCCTGCTGTATCTTGTTCAGTTTTGGAGCCATCACTATAGACAACCATGCCCGTCTGGGTCTGGCTCCATTCCCGAATTCGTTCCGCTTGGCGTTCCTTTGTTGGGCGACGTTCCCTGTCTTCTGTCCAGATGGCGCTGGAGAAACGCTTGGGAGTTAGGCGCGGCCGCTCTGCCGCTGGTGCCAGAGCGGCGTTGCGGAAGAGCCTGATGCTTTTCATCGCTGTTCGCCGTGTCGTAGCCGCATCGGGATGTGTGGCATGCTGGATCTCATGCTCTTGCTGCACGATACGGTGGACAAGCGGATGGTTGACGTCAAGACGTGCCCAGCGGTTCGCACTTCGCATCGCAAGCTGCTCAAGGAGTACTTCTGCTGGCGGGATGCCAGCTTCCTTCCAAAGTGTAGTCTTCGGCGTTGTCTTCCACGAGGGTAGGATCATCCGGCAGGCCGCTGTTAGTGTTTTCTGGATTATCCCAAGATGGCCCTTTAACACTCGCTCCGAACCTGGATACCAGACGTCCACTCCGTAGAAAAGAGTTGGCATAACCACTGCTAACACGGCTTTTCTCGCTGCAGCGGCTGAGATGCCACGGATGGTGTTGCTCATGCTTCGAAGGTGGTAGATGATGCTCTTAGCTTTCTGTGCCCACTTCGTAATGTGAACCGTGAAGTTCAGGCGCGCGTCGAACCAGATGCCGAGCCATCGCAATGCTGGTTTTGGTAGGACCGTCCGATCTTGATGCTGGATGGGCGGTAGGTTGCTTCGCTTTTCGTTCGCAAAGTGAATCACTTCTGTCTTCTTAACGTCGAAGGCGAAGCCTTCTCTCCTACCCCATTCCTCCATCGCGGCAATTGCGGCATTCGCTTGGGTGGTAGTTTCGTCCAGCGTGTCTCCAACGAAGAGCATGGCGGTGTCATCGGCATAGCCATATCGTTGCGTAGCGCCAGGGAGCATGTAGAGTGCCGCTGTCGCTAGCAGATATAGGATCGGCGAGAGAGGGGAGCCTTGCGGGATGCCACAAAGGAGCTCCAGTGCTTCCGCGGTGGCGTCCTCAAAGCGGACGCTTGCTAGCCTGTGTGCGAGGAACATCGCAAGCCAGCGGATGAGGAAATCCGGCCAACCTTGCTTGCGTAGCTGTAGTATGAGCCTATTTCGCAGTATGGCGTCAAAAGCCCCTTCTACATCCATTGTCACTAGCGTGGCGACTTTCTTCTGCTTCCTTCTCCGTCGTGCTTGCTCCACGTCATGTGTTAGCGCAGCAGCAATGTCAGTAGCACTCCGTTGGGGCAGAGCGCCCGCTTGGTTCGGGTGTAGTATCTTGTGCTTGATGGCTAGATAAGACATTCGTTTAGCAATAATGCGTTCCATGCCCTTGCCTAAGCAGGAGAGTAGAGAGATCGGTCGCCATGCCGATGGGTCCGTGAGGTCCCGTTTATTCGGTTTTGGTATCATCACCACCTCAGCTGTGCGCCATGCGCTCGGGCAGTAGCCTTGCTGTAAGCACGCATTGTAGATGTTTGTGACGAGATGTCCTATTGTTGGCCAGAGTGTCTGGAGCATGTTCACTGTGATGCCGTCAGCGCCAGGCGAGGTGTTACCGGTGCTGAGGAGCCCAAAACGGGCTTCCTCGTAGGAGATCTTGCGGTCGAATGGGATTGAGGTTTTTGGTGTGACAGGGTGAGACCAAGGGTCTGCAATATCATCGTTAGCTGTACGACGTGCCAGTTTCGCCTGGCCTAGGGCTCGAGCTTTATCCTTGTTGGTTGAGAAGATCTGCCCGTCGACCTGAATAGGAGGCGGGGATATCCGCTGCCGAGGCTTCAGCCAGCGTGTGATTTTGTAGACGTCACCCGGCGCTGTAATGTTTGCTATAATTCCACGCCAGAAGTCCCGCTGGACACGGCGAACCGTTCTCTTGAAGCAAACGCGCGCGCGCTGCGTCTCCTCGCCCGTAGGGTTCTCAGTCGTGCGCCAGAGCACTCGGAAGTCTAGTAGTGAATTCGCACACTCTTCGTTCCACCAGGGATTCTTGCCAGCCTTGTGGTTACTTTGTCGATGGCCGCAGGTGCGGGATTTGATTTGACTATTACGTCCGTTGGCGCCCTAGGGTAGGCTTTTGGACGTGCTATCGAGCCTTCTACGGATTAATGTACAGTTGTACCCGCTAAGTGGGCCCCCAACAGAACGCGTGCCGCGCCCATGTTCTCACTGGTTGCCCCTGGAATACTTTTCCTGTTGTCATCCTCCAACTGTAGCAGTTTCGCGCCCAATGGCATATATCTGTCTGAATCGATACCCGTCAGCGGGATCACGATGATGCTGGCGTTATGCGCCCGCGGGTGCAACCGCGAGCGCGTTTCGCCAACAACTTTTGTCTCCTGGTCTTTGTACGGGGACCAGCGGGAGCCCTGCTGTCAGTGGCGTATGTCGCCGAAAACAAAGGAAATGGAGAACAATTTAACGAGTAGCGCAAACTACTCGGGCTGGATACTGTACAGAGTGCGCCAGGCTTGTACAGCTACAAAGGGTTACATGCGCTTGTTGATCTTCGAATAGTAGAAGTCGGCAATGCGCACGTACACTTTGTAGGATCTACCGAGGAACTTCCCTATTGTCGTCTCTGGATCGGGTGCAAGCCGAACCCGGAGATGGCCAGGGATTTTCCTGCAGTAGAAAAGATGGGTGGGCGACTTTTGGCGCCCGCAAGGGCACTCCAGTGTCGCCTGTCCTGGATGGAATCTCTCGTGGTATTCCGCAAAGTCGCCGTGTTTTGATCGTGCAGTCAGAAGATAGCCGAGCAGGCGGCGGGGAAGGCTGAGTTCCGGGAGTTTCTTCAGCTCAGCACCAAGTCCGAGCATGAGGTACTCCGTTCTTTCAACCGATGCCCACCAGGCTCGGTGATCAACTGTTATTTGCTTCTTCATCTGTCTCTTCCTATACGAGACAGATGGCAAGTGTTCGTCTGTGGAGAGCGTAGCGCCATGCTTCGCAAGTTGGTCGGCCAGCTCGTTGCCGAAAATGCCAGTGTGGCCAGGCGACCATTTGACTGAGATCAGGTACGGGTGTCTGTCACCAATTTTCTGGAATTCTCGGAAGCATGCCTGCGAAGAATCTGCCGCCGTCGCTCCGATACAGTCGATCACGGACGTGTTGTCCATGCAGACTGTGATTGGCTCGAGGCGGCTGTTCTGTTGCATGGCTGCTTTTAATCCTACAAGCGCGCCGCGTATTTCGGCGTCGAATACTTCTCGGCGTCCTAGCTGTCCGGAACCCCAATCCAGAAGTTGTCCATGGTGAAAGACGGCGAAGCCGTATCCCGCCGTGTCCGTGTCTGTTTTGGAGCCGTCGCTGAAGACTACATAGCCCGCGGGTCGACAGGCAAGCCACTGCTCGAAATCTGGTACAGCCTTCTCTTTGGTGAGCCTCTCACTAGGTCCTTCTACTTGTATGTTGTCAGAGAACCTCTGTGGGATGAGTCTGGGTCGCTCGATCTTGGTGGTACGGTACGAGGTCCGGAGGAGCCTCGAGTGCCGCAAAGCCATTCGTTCCGCGATGAGTGGTTTCTCATTCAGCTCGATTTCTCTCTGCGACTGCCGTAGCCGCTTGCTGATTGGGTGGGCTTTGTCCAGAGTCGCGTAGCGAACTGCTATGCGTTCCTGGATATGTCGAAGCAGGACGCTGGCGGGTGGGATGCCCGCTTCTTTCCAGAGAAATTCTAACGGTGTCGTCTTCCACATAGGTAGGATCATCTTACATGCGAGATTCAGCACGCGTTGTATCTTGCCGAGGTTCGTCTTCGAGATGTGGTTTCTTTTGAGGCGCGAATTGCCAAGATCCAACCCAGGCAACCAGGCATCGAGCCCATGGAACAGGGTTGGCATGCCTACGGCCCATGCTGCTCGGCGGGCCGCCGTTGCTGCCATGCCTCGCACGGTATTGTTCATGCCTCGGAGGTGGTTGATCACTCTGCGAGCTTTCTGCGTCCACTCATCAATATGGTGGTTGAAGGTGAGTTTCTTGTCTAGCCAGATGCCAAGCCACCGCATAGATGGCGCTGCCCATATCTCTTTGTCGCCGTGGTGAATGCTGGGAGATTGGTCGTGATCTGTCTTGCGTCTAGAAAAATGCATGACTTCTGTCTTTTCTGGGTCAAAGTGGATTGCTTCGCCTCTTCCCCACGATTCCATGGCTGCGATGGCTTCGTTCGCTTGCCTCGCTGTGTCCTCCAGCGAGTCTCCAATAAAGAGCATCGCTGTGTCATCCGCGTATCCGTATCTCTGGGCCGCGCCCGAGAGGAAATAGATTGCCGCTGTGATCAGGATATAGAGTATCGGGGAGATGGGGGAGCCCTGAGGCAGGCCGCATCGTAGTCGCGCGCTTGGTGTAGTCGCGTCTTGAAAACGGACGCTGGCTAGTCTGTCTAGCAGGAAGCTGGCTATCCACCGAATTAAGAAGTCAGGCCATCCCTGTCGCCGTAAGCAAAGGATCATGCGGTTGCGAAGGATGGCGTCGAATGCACCCATAACGTCTTCCGTGACTAGCGTTGCCACTTGGCCGGCCGCGAGTGCTTTCTCGATATCGTAGATCAGGGACACCACAATGTCTACGGCGGAGCGTTTTGGGAGCGCACCGGCTTGATTTGGATGGAGGATGCCGTATTTGATGGCGGCATATGCCATTCTTCTTGCGATCACTCGTTCTAAGCCTTTGCTGAGGCAGGAGAGGAGCGATATCGGGCGCCATGTAGACACTTTACTGAGGTCCCGCTTGTTGAGCTTCGGAATCATGACAACCTCAGCAGCCTTGAAGACGCTGGGATGATGTCCAAGTCTCAGACAGGCATTGTATAGTTTCGTGACTAGTTGGGCAATATGTGGCCAGGCTGCCTGCAGCATCCTGGTCGTAATTCCGTCCGAGCCAGGCGTTGTGTTTCCGGTGTGTAAGACAGCCTTCTCAACCTCTTTGGTCGAGATGGTTCTCGCGAATGGGATCTCCTTGGCAGGATTAACTGGTGGTTGCCATCCGTCGGCGATGTCGTCTGACGCGTCGCGGCGTTCCAGTTTCTCTTTCCGTAGCGCCATGGCCTTCTCTACGTCGGTAGAGTACGTCATGTCGCCCACCTGGATCGGCGGGGGTTGGAGTCGTTGTTTCGGTTTCATCCATCTGGTGAGTTTGTATACGCCTTCTGCGCTAGTCACTTCGTTGATTGTATTACGCCAGAATTTCTGCCTTGTGCGTCGCAGGACGCGGTAAAATCTGACCCTGGACCGTTGCACTTCCTCTCCTCTTTGGTTCTCGTAAATGCGTCGTGTAATACGGAGATCGTCGTGTGCGTCTTTGCACTCCTGGTTCCACCATGGAGAGCTTCGGGCACAGCGACCGCGGCTTACCCTACCGCATGCCTTGGCAGAATTCTGGAGTATCTCTTGGAGTTGTCTGGCCATGTCCTCGATCTGGGCTTGCGAGTCTACGTCGCTAGGTAGTGACTTCACCGCCTTGCCTACGTGGTCTCCAAAGGCCTTGATCTCATCCGGCGTGGTGACTCGAACTTTTCCCCGTGTAACTTGGGCTGGTTCCCGATCCGGAATCTCGATACCGATGGTGTAGTGGAGGGATCCTGTCGTGAGGTGCACTTCCACCGTGGCAGACGCTTCTGGTATGTTTGAGAAGACGAGGTCAATTGTGCTGCTTCTTGTATAGCGTTTCGCCATGGTTGTTGCCTCGTCGGGCTCGTTCAGTAGACCGAGGTCGTGTCTTTCTGTCCATGCATGAATGCGGTTTCCGTCTTGCGAGGCTGGTCTGTCTGCCTGCCAGGAAGTGTGGAAGGCGTTCATGTCGCCGGCGACGATGCAGTTCTCTGGTGGAGTCCATTCTTCGAGGACTTGCAGTGTGCTGTCCACTTCCGGTCTGTTGTAGAGATTGAGGATAGTGATCCCGTTTACTCTAACCCACAGAAGGTCTCGATGTTTTGCTGGGGTGATCTGTTCGGCTTGGATCTTGCGATCTATCTTGACGTATGTCATCACGCGTGGGCGTGTGTCGTTGTCGTGCCAAAAATCCACCGGGCTGAAGCAAAGAAAGCCTGGGTGATATTGAGTTCGGCAGAGCTCTTTCTTCTTGTTGTAGGACGTGTTTGGTTCTTGTAGGATCACGACGTTGTAGCCCTCCAGAAACGCGAGCTGGAGGGCGGCGCCGTGTGCTTCTTTTCCCTTGTCCACGTTTGCCTGAAAGATTTTAATTGTCACTGGTTGGGGATTGTGTCGTTTTTTGTTACTCATCTGTAGACCGGGTTCTCATTCGTCGTTTCGGTGGCGATTCTTCTCGTCGTCGAGCTTCCCGCGGTGGGCTGCTCGGGGGAGAGTGCCGGGGTAATGTTCGAACGAGGATCTCCTGTTCTACCGGAGCATCACTGGAAGGGTTTGTGGTCTCGGAAGGGATGATTTGCCGAGCCAGATCTGCGTTGATGTACTTCTTTTTCAGGTACGTGGGCCTTGAGGAAAGCTGTACCCTGGGCGCTTTTATCTCTGAGACTCCCATTCTATGTATGATTGTGGTGCGCGAAATATTTCTCCGGTAGGCTGTTGGCTGCTCCTGTTGGCGGCTCTGCTGCATAGGAGCAGCCTCGTCGTCGTCTCCGTTATCGTCTTCATCGTTCTCATCCTCGCTGTTGTTGCCCTCGTCCTCTCGTCCCTCCTCAGTTGCTTCCTGTTCAGCAGTGTTTTCGGCTTCGTTTCCTCCTCCTTCTAGCTGTTCTCGACTATCCGGTACCTCTACGGCCCTTCCTGATTCGACATCTTCTTCCAGAACCCCTTCATTGTTCTGTAGTTGTTCTTGTTCCGTGTCTCCCATGTTTTCATCTTCTCCAAGAGCAGGGAGGCAGTCCTCCTCTGGTGTCGTGGTGGCGTTCCTCTCGGCTGTGTCCGCCATCTCTGTGTCAACTTCGTTCATGGTGATGTTTGTCGTGTCCCCATTGGGCGCCTGCGGGTTGTCTAGTGACTCCGCCATCATTTCCATGTTCTGTCGTCTGTAGTCATCTGCTCCGAGTTTCCTAGCGTGGATTCTCTGCGACTTCGAGAGTTTGTGGTAAGTGTCCCCAACTTTCTTGGGCCGTGCATAGCACAGCCTGGAGTCTGCGTGGTGGGGGCCATCGCAGTTGGCACATCTTGGTGTTGTTTGGCAACTTTCCGTGTCGTGCTCGGTGTGACGAACACCGCAGGTTCGGCATGTTTTCGTCGCCGTACACTGCACAGGTGGGTGGAATTGCCAGCAGTTCTGGCATTGCACGAGTCGTTCGGGCTTTGTCATGAGGAATGAATACGCTCCTAGGCCGAGGAGTCTAAAGGTGCCCCGTACGGGCTTTTCGAACGATATAATCAGAGTTGTCTTCGTGGGGTCACTGCTAGGCTTGACTGAGCGGCGCCATCGCACAGGAGTCTGGCCTGTCTGGGCTACGATTTCTTCGCTGATGATTGC
This sequence comes from Akanthomyces muscarius, assembly GCF_028009165.1. Classification (NCBI taxonomy): domain Eukaryota; kingdom Fungi; phylum Ascomycota; class Sordariomycetes; order Hypocreales; family Cordycipitaceae; genus Akanthomyces; species Akanthomyces muscarius. The sequence continues at coordinate 205,123 of NC_079243.1, read as the reverse complement.
GTTGAAGTCAAGGATGGTCTCATCATATGAGCGTAATTCACTTGGAAAATCTTTGATCAGGTATGTGAACCATGTCACCTGCTTCTCTGCTATGGTAAGGTCCACATTTGGTCCCCATTGCTCTTGTGACTCCAATAATTTCTTCTGGATCTCTTCATTGCGCACTGCGACCGCCCAACCTGTATTTGTCTTGGTGATTTTCTGGACGTCATTGGCACCGAGCGTAAGCTTCTCATAGATGGCGGTTCGGATTTGAAAGGGGTCCTTTTCGAAGAAGCTGGAACCCGCTTTGAGGCGAAGCAAAATTCGGCGGTCTGTGTAGTTACTGGCGGCAATGGGCTGTCTACGAGCTGGAGCGATGCGCACATCGCCCGGGGTTTGACGTGCTCCTGCTGTAGCGACTTCTGCGAAACTCACTGTTTTTGGGCGGGGTAGCTGGTTGTCAGTTGGCGGCCTGGCCGCAGTTTGCTTCTGTCTGACTGGTAAATTCATCAGTGGGGGATCCTTGCTGTACCCTGCCGTGTCTCCGGAGTGGAGGAACTGGTTCCAGTGGTGCAGCAGGGACCTGGTGAAGTCGTTGGCGACGGCATGGGCGTACCCATGGTCGAATTTTCTTGCGCAGGCGGCGATGGATTCCGCAAAGGTGCGCAGCACATCGGCCCGGGTTGCCATGCGTTCCTTCTCTCTGGCAATGATTTTGCGTGTTTCGGATTCCAGGTCTAAGGCATCGAGCGTGTCGACAATTTCATCTTCGTCGGCTTCTTCATCGGCGAGAATCCCGTAGTAATTGGCGTTGGGGTTGGTGTCTTTTCCGAGGTGTCGGCGTTGGCGGCCAGTTCTGGCGGCGCTTGTCGGGCGACGCACTGGCCTGCTGCTGGGCAAAAAGGGGCGGGTTGTAACTGGAGCGGCGCCTCTCATGAGCTCTGTCTGAGCATCATGATGGAAGCCTTCCGGGAACTGTCGGCGGCCCCTCACGCCGGTCGCGGGCTTGGACGATTGGACAATCGCCATGGCCTGCGGCTGCGCGAGAGCGCTGACGGTCCGCTGGGTGCTATTTTCTACTGGTCGTACGTCTGCGTGGCCGAAAAGTTTGTCTTTGATTTGATTTGATTATTTACGTCTGTCGGCGCCCTAGAGTAGGCTTTGGGACGTGCTATTGAGCCTTCTCCGGATAAATGTACAGTCGCACCCGCTAAGTGGGCCACCAACAGAACGCGCGCCGCGCCCATGTTCTCCCTAGTTGCCCCTGCAGTACTTTTTTGTCATCATCCTCCAACTGTAGCAGTTTCGCGCCCAATGGCATATATCTGTCTGAATCGATACCCGTCAGCGGGATCACGATGATGCTGGCGTTCTGCGCCCGTGGCTGCAACCGCGGGCGTGTTGCACCCACAACTGTTGTCTCCTGGTCTTTATACGGGGACCAGCGGGAGCCCTGCTGTCAGTGGCGTATGTCGCCGAATACAAAGGAAATAAAGAAGTTGTTTAACGAGTAGCGTGAACTACTCGGGCTGGATACTGTACAGAGTGCGCCAGGCTTGTACGCCCTACTCGGTGCTACGTGCGCTTGTTGATCTTCGAATAGTAGAAGTCAGCAATGCGCACGTACGCTTTGTAGGATCTACCGAGGAATTTCCCTATCGCCGTCTCTGGGTCGGGTGCGAGCCGAACCCGGAGATGGCCCGGGATTTTCCTGCAGTAGAAAAGGTGGGTGGGTGACTTCTGGCGCCCACAAGGGCATTCCAGCGTCGCTTGTCCAGGATGGAATCTCTCGTGGTATTCCGCGAAGTCGCCGTGTTGTGATCGTGCTGTCAGGAGATAGCCAAGCACGCGGCGGGGGAGTTTGAGTTCTGGAAGTTTCTTCAGCTCGGCACTAAGTCCGAACTTCTGATACTCCGTTCTCTCAACCGATGCCCACCAGGCTTGGTGATCGATTGTTATCTGCTTCTTCATCTGTCTTTTCCTGTACGAGACAGATGGCAGATGGTCGTCTGTAGGTAGCGTCGCGCCATGCTTCGCAACTGAATTTTACTCTACAAAGGTGGGTACCAGTGTAGATGTAGGAGGAAGGTTGCGAAAAGTTTGTCTACAAAGGTGGGTACCAGTGTAGATGTAAGAGGAAGGTTGCGCAGAGTCCAACGCGTGGGCACGTGACTGCCGATGCAGGGTAGGTCCGTGAGCGGACCAGCTGCGACAGCCAGCATGGGTTTAGGAAACACAAGGAAGCTGCACCGCAGCACAAGTAGCTCTCCGCCGACGGAAGCTGCTATTAGCACAATTTGCCAAGTAAGCAGGGACAGGTCTGTCTTGCTTGGCGCGCAACTGCTACTATAGGAGGAGACTTTGGAGGGCCGTTTTGGAAGCCTCGGGTGAGAACGTGAACGAGCCTCAGGGCACGCCCGGCATGCCCACCTAGAATGGGAGCCATTGTGTCTAGCGATCATAGATAGCCCGCCGGAAGCCTTCTATCTCAGAAGCTAATAGGTTGAAGAGGAAGGCCTTCGCTGAGGCACATAAGGACTGGTCTATTGACCAATGGAGTGATATCCTATGGACTGACGAGAAGTGGGTGGCTGGCGGCACCTACAGGCAGGTCCTGGTGGCCAGAGGAGCCGGCGAGGAATACGATCGAACGTGTGTTTTTGAGAGGTACCAAAGGAAGCGTGGATGGATGCTTTAGGGCAGCTTTGCTGGCCAGGAGAAGCGCCCGTGGATGTTCTGGGGAAAGGACTAATGGAGATAGACTCCGCGTGGGCAACTCCTATATACTGCCCTGCTCCATATCGCGACCATTGTGTTGTGAAGAACCAAGATGCTACCGCGGGACAGGGAAATCTTGCCACGGGGTGTTCCTTGTACACCCTCTCTTTGGAACAGCGATGCGCTTGCCGCACCAGGGATATCAGGCGGAGAAAATCTACCTTCCAGCTCCTGCTGCCAAGCGAAATCATCGCTTGAGCTCACGACGCGCTATGGTAGTTCTCCCCATACTTACGAGCTGTGCTTGGCCAACTATTGTCACGTTATGTGAGGCAGTTAGCTGTCATTGATTCTCTTGTTGTTGAAAAGCTTGTCCTCCTGATCTGCTAGACGGGTTCACGTCATTTATCTTAGTTTGAAGAAGGCGTCCCAGCCACCTGACGAAGTCAGGGAGGCTGGCCAGCCTTCCAACCTCTGATATCCATGAGCTTATGACATCCAGCAATTACGTCAAGTCTGCTTGCTTTTTCAACAGAGGCAGAGTTATCCGACAACTATATGGCACTAAAACAGCGTCCTACCGGGCCACCGTTGCTCGAGAGGCGGAAACGCAACCTACGAGAGCGGAGAAGAGACAATGCCGGTCGTAACTTGTCAGTGCGTGAGGCAATCTATTTCCCTGTTTCAGGCGGGAGCCTCATTTGCATCGGCATTAAATGGTTGGGAGGTCTCCCTACTGGAATTCATTCGCGTTTATGCCATTGCCACAGCCGCACATACGTTTTTCAGAAACGACAGTAGATATTCTTGAAGAATACAAGTTTTTCCCCAATCCATACATTTTTCCTTACTAACTCGTCAAAGCCTGATTCTATCACTGCGTTGGTGCGTTCGTTCACGAAGCAGCCGTGGTCAAGGCGTGGGTGAGCATTATGCCGGAATTGGCTGCTTGCGGTGTACACAGGGCGCGTAGTGATCCCTACGCATTCACGTCTCGGGTCCCAGCCGCCGCCTTGGCTGAGGCTCAGGGTACCAATTGAGGAGTACGGAAGCCTCCCACAGATTGGCCGCAAACTCGCGTGACGTGATGTTGCACAGCTGATTCACGGACATTGGCAGCACTCAGAAGTTGATTGCTTCTGTGAAAATTCTTTCATCTTTTTCGCAAAGACGAGATGCGCCAAGAAGTAGTCAATGACGCTCTTGGAATATCGCAAACAAGGGAGCAGCTCGCTTACACGCGTCTGACGATCTTCTAAAATAATGCTCACAACAGCTGTTGGAGCGACAAGGGCCAATTATTCGCCTCCTTGACCCAGTCTTGATGTTCCATGTCTGCCTGTTCAGACTGCTGGAGATATCTTATGCTTAGAACCAAACCATCATCAGACAGTCCCTCGTAATGATAGCTGTGTTATGCTTGATTAGAAGTATAGAAATATTGACAAAATGTACTGAGTAGCCATCGCAGGATTGTCGTACATGAGCAGCCGTACTGTGTCAGAATCGGCTAAACGGCACCAGCCCTGCCACTTTTTAATTTTAAAACTATGCTTTACACGATACTTTGTGGGGCCTTTTGCGGGCGATTCTTTGGCGCTGCACTACTGACCGATAGTTGAACGCCACGCTGAAAATACATCCTCAGCCTCCTGCGTCGACGACGCATGACTAGAGTGAGCACAGCTGAATAACAAAAGAAAAGTTTGCGCATCCTGAATGTTTAAAATAAGCTGCTCATGGTCAATTGGCGAGGCTAAAAAAACTTTACCATCTACAACTACAGGTCGCCGCAGCTTCTCAAAGCTCAAGAAACAGTATGAGCTTCAACGCTCTTCAGAAGGAAAACTATTGCAATAGTTTACTAAAAACATGCAACTTTGCCAACACACAGCTAGGTAGGCCCGCCTGTCTCCCGACTACCCAGAATAGGGTCTCATGATACGAGAATGCTGATGATGTCGGCAGATTGTGTTGCTAGATTCTGCACGGGGGTCCCTTACAGCTGGGGTGGCTGCCAGCAGTCTGGCCCATCTGCCTTTGTCCCCTTTCCAGCGCAAATCTCCCACTGCTGCACGGCCCAGGACCCCAACGCGTGCTTTAGCGCCCTTCAGAAGGGCGGCGGCAGCGGCGGCGGAGACTCCGTCACCTCCGCGGTGCAGCTTCCCGTGCCCTGCGCGACATTGACCTCCATTCTGCAGAGCTGCGCATCGGCGTCATCAGCGGCCTTTGTCAACGGCAACGGCGACACCAAGGCCCAGTGTCTCTGTTACGACGGCAACGGCAACCCCAACGTGGCGCGATGGGACAGTGCCGAGGCGGCTTGCTACGCGCTAGGTGCCGCGTCTGTGGGCTCTAGCTTCTGGTCTGCCGTCTCGGCGGACGGGACGAATTGGTGCGCTAGCAAAGTCGGTGCCGGCAGCACCACCGCCACAGTTTCTGGCAACGGTGGTGGTGCACCGACGACGAGCTCGTCGTCGTTGCCGGGCCAGGCCTCGCCGACCAAGTCTGGTGCTGCTACTGGACAATATACTTCGCTCATACGTTGCATGAAATGGCTCTCGGGCGGTTGTGTTGCTTTGTATGTACTTCGAGAAGCACTATAATGTCTTTTCTAATTTATATATCGTCTTCAACTTCACACACTCTTTCGCCGCTTGGCCTGTCCCTTGCCCATCCTGGGCCTTGATCGTGGCTTGCCAGGAACGCCTTCTGTTAGCAGAACTCGACGCTCTAGAGCCGCCACTTTCAGCCAAAACTCACGTCACCTCGTACTCATTTGTTTCTTGATTCTACTTCTACGCCCTGTTCACTTGTTGAGTCTGGAAATATCTCTCGGCATGCAACCATGGTCGTGAAACCACATCATGGCGGCAGCAAGCTGCATTTGGGTGAACTCATCAACGAGGCTATTTCTTCCATTGCACCATTTTTGGGTTTGATTTTGACCGTCACTTGCTGCATCATTGCCGCGATCTGCATTTACATTCTCGACTTCCTCATCCCGAAACTGTACTCTCGTAACACCCTCCGCGGCTTGACAGGCACCCAAATACGCAGCCTCACAAACCACCATGTCGCAGCCGGCACCAAAATCCTTCTCATCGTCCTCTGCGGTTATCCGCTCCTGGCGATCACCGGTGCCGGCAAAACACCACATACTCCATACGCACCAGACTCGATTGTCACCCTCGGAGACATGATGATTGTCTCGTCGCAACTATTTACCGGCATGTACATCTTCGAGTTATTTTATCGCGACAAGGTCTCCATCATCAGCTACGCTCACCATATCGGCGCCATCGTAATTGCTCAGTCTGCAATCGCGATGAGCATCAACTTCAACCACGAGAAAGATGCTGTTTACGAGTTCATATTGTGCTTTATCTGGGGTGAGTGGGAGCCAGTTGGGTCTGCCAGAGGACAGAAGCCCTTATGGTAACAATTTTGCAGGTGCGTTCGACGTGGTCGCGGAGCTTCGGCCCCATTTGGCCATGATTTACTATCGAGTTCACGTCAGTGACCATCAGCTTCTGGCTCGAGTATTCTACGCCACGGCACTTTTGGAGGTTGTTGGCACAACTGTCGAGACCGCGATCGTCATGTTCCTCTTTGGCTCGCTGTGGGAGAAGTGGTCTATGTCTCTCAAGATTGCCACTCCCTTTCTTCACATGCTGTTCTCTGTAGCCCAGCTCTGGGGTGCGTGGATCTTCTACAAGATGGCAAAAGCCGAACAGACAAAATACAAGAAGGGTCAGGAAAACTATCCGTCTTCAAGGGAAAGCCAGACAAGCGTGTGAAGCAAGTGGCGACCGCGTTAATCGACTCTGGAATAATCCTTCAATCCACTCGTTACAGAAACTCCATTTTAAGCTGAGCCATTGAAATGTCACCTACCCTTGCATACATAGCATTGTGCTAGAACAAATCTGACAAACCTTACGAAACATGGAATCAGTAGTTGAAGGCGCGACACCTATTTCCGGTTTATTGGTAAACCAGAGTAGCTTGAGCAGCTCGGACGATGCACTAGAGCAGATACCACGATGTCGATAATGCTCATTGCTTCGTACGTTGTCGACTGGGCCATCCTAATCATCTTCGCAGGCGTAGGTTACGCGGTGGGCAACATCACCCCAAACCGACGCCCAATCAATCTCCAAGAACCAAATATCGGCCTCCCCTACCTCGGCCATGATACCATTTCACTAGCCGTGCTCTTTGTTGTCTCCCTTATCGCCCCGGCCGTCATCATCTTCATCATTTCCATGCTGGTTGTACCAGGACTGACTGCAACAGCCGGAATCCCTCGAGCGCACATATGGAGACGCAGGCTGTGGGAGTGGCACGTTGGATGGCTCGGTCTGGCACTGTCTCTCGTCATAGCCTGGTTCTTTACCAGCGGCATGAAAAACCTGTTTGGCAAGCCGCGGCCCAATTTTCTCGAACGCTGCCAGCCAGACTATGCCCATGCAGCTCAGTACATTGTCGGCAAGATGGCAGATGCGCCAAATAATGGCCAGCTGGTGTATCCCGGTATTTGCACCAACTCGGATAAGAGTGTCGTCGATGAAGGCTTCCGCAGTTTTCCATCGGGCCACTCCTCAGTCTCTGCTGCGGGATTAGTCTACCTTTGCTTAATACTGGCCGCTAAGCTACGCTCCTGTACCTTCAGCCTGTCTCTAAGTACGGACAGCAATGATGACGCATCTCAAACGGCGTTTCCGTCACGATTCAGTTCTGGCATAGATGTCCAATCCAGTTCTCCTGCCACCGAGACGAACGACGAGGCCAATGTCGCAGCTAGACAGAAAACAAGTGGCAATTCTGGCTTTTCCATTCGGCGCCAAGCTGCTGCTGCTCCACTCTATGCCTTATTCATCGTGCTTATCCCTCTTGGCACGGCAGTATTCATCTCCTCTTCGAGATGGTCCGACTTTCAACATCACGGCTTCGACATCATCTTTGGTTTCTTAATTGGCACCATATCATCTATTCTAGGCTTCCGGCAATATCACCTTCCCGTGAGACGAGGCGCCGGCTGGGCGTGGGGACCGCGCAACAAGGACAAGGCATTTTGGACTGGCATTGGCAATGGAGGGTTCTCAGCACCCAAGAAGGTATACCACCAGCGCAGAACAAGTGTAGCATCTGTGCACGACATGCAAGACAATTTTCATAACGGTGGAATCAATCATCAAGATAGTACTGTATGACAACAAACATGGGTGCTCGGCGGATCACGTCCTGACCTGTTGCGTATCAGATAGTTTTGAATCACCACAACTACGTCCCAAATTCTGCACGTCACCTGTCAGCAATACCTTTCGTGTGTGCGCTGACTTGGGGAATTTCTTCTGCTTCTAAACAGTGTAGTAATAAATAATTACATCTTCCACTGTCTAAGTCAGCAACGCTCTGCACTTGGTTGCCTCAGAGTTGACAAACGCCGACATGGCAGTTGGCCATTGATATCTGGCAGAATCAAACAACATTTAGAACTACCACCCAGGCAAAATCATGGATAGCCACAACGGCGTGACGTCTAGTCGTGCCGTTAAGACTTACCTCGGTTGAAGGATGGCGTGAAATAACCCGCGGGATGTTCGTTACTGCTGGTCATACTGCGTTTGCTTTTCTTCCGGACCCTGTGTACGACCGAGAGTGGCCTGAACAAAATGACAGGCAGGACTACACAAAACTTTCCCAATTGCAGCAACAGTCAATCAGCCCTTCATCATCATATGGATGGGCGGACGAAAATGATCAATTGAACCTGCCATCAATTCAGTGCCGCTGCAAATGGCGCTCGGACGAGGAGCGAGAAATGAGGCTCCCAATAGAGTGGCTCAGGAAGAAGACGCGACAAAGACAGAAGATGCTGCGTCTCTCGCTCCACTGGAGATATCATTCCATGTGTGCTCTCAACGCGTCAAATGGTACCTTGTTATTGTAATTGGAGTTGCTGGACTCTCTTCTGGTTTGTCTTCAAATATATGTGTACATGTCATCACTATCTGCCATTGCCCAGGTACTAACCGCCCTGGCACTGCAACTGCAAGTATCGAACCTGCTGATGTTCGATGTCCTGCGCATTTGTTGTCTGCGATGTCACCATGAACGACTGCGCCATCATATATGTCTCCGATAATTTCCATAACCTCACTGGCTACAGCAGCCAAATTGCCGTTTTCTACAAGCACCCGACGGAAAGGTAGAAGCCGGGACCAAGCGTGAGTTTGTTGACAACGGTGCCGTCTTCAACCTGAAGAAAATGGTACAGGAGAGACGAGAAGTTCAGCAAAGTCTCATAAATTACCGGGAAGGGGGCAAGCCATTTCTCAATCTTTCAACATGATTCCAATACCCTGGGATACAGATGAAATCCGTTATTTCATCGGCTTCCAGGTTGATTTGGTCGAGTGTCCCGACGCCATTGCGGGGTCTGAGTTTGGTGGCGTTGCCGTCAATTACAAGCACAGCGATATTGGCCAATACATTTGGACTCCGCCGTCCTCTGCTTTCTGGGAGGCCGACAACGGGCAGACACTGGGAGTGGACGACGTCTCAACCATATTGCAGCAGTTCAATGCAAAGGGCATTGAATCAGATTGGCACCGTCAGTCTTGGGATAAGATGCTTCTTGAGAACTGCGACGATGTAATCCACGTACTTTCTCTCAAAGGTCTTTTCTCTATCTCTCCCCAGCCTGCAAATGCATGCTTGAGTTTGACGCCGCAGAATTAGTTGGCAACTCGTTGTCATCTATTTGCCATCTTCCAGGCACTGTGCCTATCACCCGAGAACTCAAAGACGCGACTGCTGGAGATCAAGTCAATATTGTTTTCAGCATACGAAGAAAGCAGAGTGGATACACATGGTTCGAAAGCCACGGATCTCTCTACGTTGAGCAGGGCAAAGGCCGGAAGTGTATCATTCTCGTCGGCAGAAAACGCCCCGTATTCTCCATTGGCCGTCGAAACATCGAGTCTCACGGCGGCATTGGCGACAGCGAAATGTGGACCAAGCTTTCAACCTCGGGCACTTTCCTCTACGTCTCATATAATGTACGTTCGTTTCTCGACCTGCAACCAGAATCGCTTGTCGCTACAAATATACAAGAGTTGACGCGTAAGGATTCTAGGGCTGGATTTGGCCGCACTTTGGAAAAGGCACGACGTGGTAAAATTGTTAGCTGCAAGCACGAGGTTCTAAACCGGAGCGGCCAAGGACTGCAAGCCCAAACCACGCTCTATCCTGGAGATGCAGCTGAAGGACAGAAGCCGTCTTTCTTGCTGGCACAGACAAACCTCTTGAAAGCATCCTCAAGGGCTCTGGCGCCGGCCACTTCAACAGCCGGCTCTACCACCAGCAGATCGGTACATGGACAGATCTTCCAACCGGCAGGCGGCGGCTTGACCTTGGGTAACCAAGACGAAGCGCTTGCGTCCGATGATAATATATTTGACGAACTGAGGACAACAAAGTGCTCCAGCTGGCAATTTGAGCTCCGTCAAATGGAAAAGGTTATAAGAATTGATCCAAGGCAAGAACGTGCCGTTGTTGAATGATGGAGGTGGCGTGCTACGTAGGAGAGCGCATGTGCCTAAATCGACTTAATAATGCAACTCGGCGGGCCTGGCTAGCGGCCTTAGCGCAAAGTTCCACAGAAGCTTCCGTCGGCTAAAAGCTGGCTTAACAAGGACCATGACCGATGGTAACTTTTATTCTAGTTTGCTTATTTACTATAAATTAAAAGTAGTTCCTATAGGGGTAGGGGTATATATATATTTATTCTATAAGGTACGTTAACAAGTTGTAGTGGAGATAAAGCAATAAACTAGCGAGCATTCATTCTACAGTTTCATCACGACCTGTTGCTACAGGTGCGGTGTGCAAGGCAACGAAAACAAACGAGCAGATTAGCCCAAAGTAGGTGATGCCAATATATTGATCAACGTGTAGATCTGGTGGGTTGATAAGCATCCCTGTTGGCATCTCACTGCTCAACGGTTCTCTCGAACAAGTAGACTGTATGCTCTGTTTCCAGGGTTTCACAATCATCCGGAATGCTTACATTGCATAAATCAGCAATGACGACTACCCGCTTGTCCACACTATCGTCTCTTCTACTGCTCAGTTCCTGCCATCTCCTCTTATCAGACAGCGAGTATTGGAGTTGCCCTTCCTTGTTCTTAGAGAGCTTGACCTGTTGGTACCCTACCCAGAACACTTTCTCCCCGGGAATTTCGTACGACACTCGACTGGTATGGGAACTCTCCACACGGGCAGCTGCTGAAGGATCCCATGGTGTCGGCAGAGATATGCCAGCCGCAGCAGCAAGAGGCGCTGTGACCGACTCGCCCGCCGAGGCAGCCAGCGTAGTGTCGGTGCTGGAGGTATGCTGAACAAGTGTGCAATACTCGGTGACTAGGTAGATGTCTTTCTTGCGCATCGTCTGTCGTTCGAGCCAGAGTTGCGTCTCTTTCTCCCCACAGACGCTATCGAACCAGTCGTCGGCATTGAGAATGAAGTAGCGCGTCATACGGCAGGCAGCCAGTCGCCGAGCATGTGTCGATTCGACCTTGAAAAAGGCCGAGGCAAAACTGGCCAGCACCAGCTCCAGCTTGGTACCATATGACCGCTCGATGAATTCGGAGGGGTTGAGAACGTCAGAATGATCACTGTCAGGCCTGGGCTTGGCCGCAAGTTTCTCGTGGGGGTCAAAGAAATTTTGGGGAGGGTTCTTCAGGACAGTGATAAGTCTTCCCAGTGAGATTGACGTCAGAGGGAGCGGGATCCTCGAAACAAAAACGGCCGTCTTCCCCATAGTCACTTGCTTAAGGATTATGTGCCTGGAGGTGACGATTTACAAACTTGACTAGCAGTGGTGCCTGTACGATGCCAAAATATCCATGCGGGGCGGCTTTACAGCCTTTTTAGGCGGCCAACGCATTCTGTGGCTTGGATATATTGGCAAAGGATCAGCTTGTGCTGTCCGCCAATATATTACGGCTGAGATGTTTCGCTGGCAGGCTAGCTTTCACGCTAGCTTTCAGCTTGGGCGCCTTATCAGCTGGAGACTTTCACGGCATCGAGCGCCACCTTGTAGCCCATTGGCTCTGCGTTATACACGTGATTGTCTCTCCCCTCACATGCTCTCGGAACAACATTCTGATAAAACAGCGCCACAAAGGCACTGCCCTGATCAGTTTGGCTCTGGAGCGTTGAGTCTTACTATGCACACTTTCGAGCCGAATTCTGCATAAGATAGTTTGTCAGGTTTGGAGGAGCATGGCTTAGAGACCCGATTTGAACTCCCCATTGCCTTCATAACTCCATATCTATTCTCACGGAACTCAGCATCCATTTTGCAGGTACTCCCTCAATTACAGAGAGCACGCGAGAATACCTCTACCGAAAACTTCCTCTGGCCATGTGCCCGAATAGAATGAGTCAAGTTCACACCGAGAGCTTCGATGCAGCTAGAAAGAGATACACAGAAGCCGCAGCTGGTACGGATGATTGGGTAGCCGCTTGGGAGACGTTCCAAAGAGCACTCACCCGGCAATGGGAGACGTCTGGGAAAGCAGCTGATCTGGACGCCCTAAAAGGTCATTGTCTCGAACTTACTGAGCTGGCACCAACAGAAAAGAAAGGGACGAGCTGGATGGTAAAGTGGCTCAACTTGACAGTCACAAAAATTGAGAATCTCGAGTCTGCAAGCTACTCGGATTTGGAAAGCGCACTGCTATTCTCTAGGCTGTCGCTTGAACATGCTGCCAGTCAGCAACCTGCTCTTTGTGCGCTGATAAAGGCTCGCATGGCCGAGCTACTGCTCCGCTTGTACCAAATAGGCCACGAGACAGCTAAGCTAATGCTGGCAGTAGACGAGGCTGAGGATGCAGCTAGGGTCGACGTTGAGGATCATGCAGATCGCTGCAGAATTATGCGTATCCTTGGCACTACACTTCGAGAAAAATACAGTTGCTTTGGAGGACATGATGACCTGAAGGCGTCGGTGAGGGCTACGAGATTAAGCTTGGAAGCTCTTCCGCGCGAGGAAGCCAGCGGCCGCTCTCCAATGTGTCTGGCACTATATCAGAACTTGGCAAATGCCCTGCATCTACTCTTTGACGTATCCGGAGATCCTCGTCATCTCGACGAAGCGATTGAGTTCGGCCACAAGTCTCTTGGGGGAGGTCCAAACGGAGACGATGCAGCTCAATGTATCAGCCTGGTATCCTCGTTGACTACAAGAGGTAGACTTAAGAACGATATCAACGACATAAAAAATGCCGTATCTATTATGGACAAGCTGATAGTCCTGGTCTCGCCGAAGACCAGCAGTAGAGAGCGAGCATCCATGTACGACCATTGGGCCCGCGCCCTTCAGGCAAGGTATGGGATTACAAATCAGCTACAGGATCTGGAGGCCGCCATTTTAGCCGGGAAGAAAGCTGTAACTCTCTTTGAGAACTTTCCTTACGGTGCTTACAAAGCCTCCGTGGCTCTCGAGATGCTGATTCTGTACACGAAGAAGTACGAACGATTGAGAAAGCTAGACGATGCTTTGGAGGGTCTCCGATATGGTGAGATGAGCATACAATTTCAAGTTCCTGGATCGTTTAAGCTTGGAAAGCACTTTGGTCAGATCTCTATCCTATACGAAAATATGTTCTTTTGTACCAACAAGCGAGAGCATCTGACTCAATCTTTGTCAAAGGCACAAAAGAGCCTAGAGTTCATGCCTAACTCCGCCATTGCGCAGAACAACATGGCTTGCAGATTTATTGTGCTTTATAAAAGGGATGGGGTGCAGAAGGATCTGGATCTGGCTCTCCATCATATCGAATTAGCGTTCACGGCATCGGAAGACATCCAACTTGGCCGAGGTGGACTGCTGTCGACTGCTGCTGAAGCCTACAGGCTGAAGTACGAGGCAAGTGAAAAGAGCGCTGCGGATGGCTCGGAGGCAGAGGCATGTCTCGTCAAGGCCGTGGATTACTTTACACAGTCAGCTAAGCACCCATCGAACCTCGTTCTAAAACGTATCGAAGCAGCACGTCGCGCGGCAGAATTACTTGGGCGCCAGTGCCGCTGGGAGGAGGCCTACGAGCTGCTTCACAGCGCCGTGGACTGGATCCCCACGCTTGTGCCTATCCACATGAGTTCGGAAGATCAGAGGACTATCGTGAAGTCTTTTTTCGGGCTGGCGGCAGAGGCTTGCTCGGTCGCAATTGCGTGCGGGAGAGTGCGGGAAGCCGTAGAAGACCTGGAGAGAGGGCGCGGCATCCTCGTCGCGGCTGCACACAAAGCTCTGCACAACATCGACAATCTCCAGGAAAGGAGTCCGGACCTCTTTAGACGATACTGCCGGGCCCGAGACCAGCTGCTCGGGGTCCCAAACGGGGTGGAGGGCGGCGCGGAAGAGCTTCGAATGTACCCAGATGACCACGCAGTCAAACGAGTATCCCAGCTACCATCCAGGGTAGATACGCTCAATAGGGAAATGGAGGAGATTCTAAAAGAGATCCGCTCCATTTCGGGGCTGCACCGATTCCTGGAGCCCATCTTGTCAGGCGAAATGCAGGAGCTGTGTGGGACCAAGTGTGTGGTGGCCCTGAACACTAGCAAGTTCGGAACCCATGCCATCATCTTGAACAAAGAACGGATCTGGTCCGTTCCGTTGCCAGATCCCCCCTACATACCGAATTTTGCGGGCGCTCTCCATGTAGGTGTGAGGGTCATGGAGCGCATTGTCCATCACAAATCGGATGACGACTGGAGCGACTGGGTTCCCAACAACAATTCGCTGCTCGGTCTACTGGCCATTCTTTGGCATCACATTGCTGAGCCCGTCACCAGGGAGCTGGGGTTTGGACAAGTGCGAGGCTTCGAGTCAGAGCTCATGATGGGACGTCGAATTCTGTGGCTGCCGACGGGGCAGTACTCTCGGTTCCCCATTCACGCAGCGGGCCTGCACGGTGGGAACGGAAAGGACACATTGTTTTTCGGGCGAGGTGTGCTGTCGACGTACATCGCCAGCTTCCGACAGCTGGCGTTTGCTCACAGCATCAGCACCGACTTGCCGAGCCGGCTGGGTGGCAAGGGATTAATCATCAGCATGGAACCGCCGGAGGGAGGGTCCGACAAGGCTCTGTACCTGTCCAACGCCGGTGTCGAGGTCGAAGAGGTCACCGCAGAGGCCAGCACCATGATTGACTGGGAGGTCCTTCGACGACCTACCCACTCCGAAGCGCTCAGCAGTGCGAGTACATGCTCCTGGCTCCATGTGGCAAGCCACGGCGTCTCGGACAACAGCGATCCAGCAGCGAGCTTCCTTCGCCTTGGCACGGACGAGGACGACGCTGTTTGCGCGGTTCAAGGCTCGCGCCTCACGGTGCAGCAGATTGCAGATGTGAGAGCCCACCAGGGCATCTTGGCGTTCTTATCGGCCTGTTCCACGGCAGAGAACAAGGTGGCGCTGCTGCTGGACGAGAGTCTCTCCATAGGCTACGCGTTCCAGCTGGCAGGATTTCCCCATATTGTCGGCTGTCTATGGCCTGCCTATGAATTCATCTGCCCTGATTTCGCGGCATTCTTCTACCGCTACCTCGTGCAGTACGGGCCCAAACAAGGCAGGCCCCTAACGAGCGATCTTATAGCATTTTGTGTGCACTATGCTGCCATGTCCATTATGATCAGTCATGACTGCTTAAAGGAGCCAATCTTTTGGGCTGGATTTATGCATATTGGCGCCTAATAGTGGTACGAATATGCTGCGGGGGGTTTACACATGGCAATAGACTATTATATATAATGTCATGGCAGGGGGTTGGAAGTACGCCCACGAGCTGAGGAGCCGCTGGTGTACAGCCAAGTGGTCCGATCCGGCAAAAATAGACACAGTAGCGCGAGAATTCGGTAGCTGTGTTAATAGGTACCAACGTCGGCAAATAAATTTTAAACCTAGCGATCTATATTGGCAACTAGCTTTGACAAATTCCTGGCGCGGTCAGTGTACCAGCAATAAGCTCACCCGATGTGTTTTGTGTAATTGATGGACTAGGCGAGTAAATCAAACACTTCTACGACTATAACGAAACACTTCTACAGTTATGCACCAAATTCCAAGCCGCATATCAAGCTCATGGTGACTAGCCGATTGGCTATGCCTCCGATCGACAGTGGAATTCGCCTTCGCAAGCTGTTTAGATTTGGCTTTGACGAAGTGTTATTGACAGTTAGGCTGTATGTTGATGGACGGAGCGCGACTTGCGGAGGGTGGCGGAACGGTCGCCGCCAGCGAGATCACAAACCGCCAGGTACATTAAATGTGTGTCTAGGAAAGAAACGGGAGGTGCACGGGAGTCCGACGCAAACTATACCTTGAGCTCTTCCGGGGAACACTGCGCATGAGCGACGGACCAATGGTTTGGGAGAGCAAGGATATACGACCTTGACTTTGCTGGCAGTGCGAAGACGTAGTCAGAGTCCGTATTATACCTGCTGTGTGGCGCCAATATGAAGTAAGATAGAGCCGCCATGGAATTCTCAGGAAGTCTCTGAAACCTCGAGGTAGGTAGAGGCGGCCAGATACAATGATAGCATGAATTAGTGTATGCATTCAGCCTATCAAGAGCCACAGGTGTCCTTGGGTCTGGATTACTGAAGGTGGCTTGCCATGCTATATCTGACGCCAAATTGAGCGTGATCTCGAGGCCAGGCGTACGTCATATGACGCCATCCTTCAAGCAGATCTGCGAGTGTGTTCGGGATAAAAT
This sequence comes from Akanthomyces muscarius, assembly GCF_028009165.1. Taxonomy (NCBI): domain Eukaryota; kingdom Fungi; phylum Ascomycota; class Sordariomycetes; order Hypocreales; family Cordycipitaceae; genus Akanthomyces; species Akanthomyces muscarius. Next base: position 188,636 of record NC_079243.1, on the reverse strand, counting down.
GCCTGAGATTTCTGCCTTGCATTTGGAAGGAGCAATTCACATCCGGGGCTTTTTCCTTATTCACTTTTTCTTTTACCTCCCCAACCGTTTGTTGTCTTTCCGCCCAACAGCTTCTTGACCAGCTGGTTCATGGCTAGTGACTTTGCAGTTCTGCTATTGCTGGCGGCGAGCTAGCAGCTGTTCATTTGTTCGTTGCTGTTTTTCTTGGCCGCAACCAACTGCACGTTTTTGTCCAGCAAATTCTTGACCAGCTGGTTGCTGGCTAATGACTTTCTGGCTCTCCCGGACCTAGCGGGTGAGCAACTTTCTCCTTGTCCATTCGTGACTTTTTGCTTGTTGTCGCTCGGCGTCCCATTTTTTGGCGGGCGTAGTCGTTCTCCGCCTGGCAATTGTGCATTTGTCCACTTGTCCCGTTTTGCCCATGATCCGCCGATGTCTTTTTGCGCCTCGTTTCCTGATGTCCACCGGTGGCCGAAACCGTGTTGTGGACGAAGATTGTGGGCGGCCCCTACATTCGCGCCCGGGCGCGGATTTAGAATGCCGCGCCCTGCTGACTAGTTTTCCCGCACCCCCCTTCGAAGTGGTCAGTAATTAAACTTTAGTGGCCTACTCCCCTAAATACAGGGCGTCTTGTGCCGCACAGTCCACTGCCGCAGCCTTCCAGATGTCACCCATGCCTCGTCTGCCAGAAAAAGGATTCGCTTCCATCTCGGCTGCTACCATTGCTTCAACCCGATCTTCTTCTGCCTTGTCCCAATCCAGATACGACATCAGTTCTTCCTTCGTCCAGTCTCTAGGCCTTCCTTGCTCTTTACATTGTCTACCCATCTGCTTCCAATCAAGGCACCAAGCAAGCTCCGCCCTGTTATACCGCTGGGGTAAACTCATTGCCTTTCGATACTGCTAGTTAGTCTTGATACTGCCACGCGGCTGCGCGTCGTACCAAGCCTGTCTCGACTCAATATATCTCTGGTAGATTGCTTGCGGGTCGTTATATCTCAGCTTTAGCGCAGTTGCCTTTTCCACCACTGCTGACCTGGCTACCGCTGCCTGTTGTACGACTGTCGAGTTGATGATGCAATCTGCCACTGTCTCAACTGTAGAGGTATGGCTACCAAACTCACGATCTGCCAGAGCCTGAACTTCTAATACCTGGTCGCCTCTGAGGTGGCCCGTTGGTGCTTGCCCCGCTACCATGAGATCGTCTTTCTGACCTATCGTCGCATGAGCTATCGTCGCCCGAGCGGATGTCGTCGCCACTGCTTCCGATGCCATGATACTCGTTGTGTGTGCTGTTGTTTCGGTGACTGAGGCTGGTGGCTGAAAGAGCTCTGTGTATCGCAATGGGCATGACTTCGAAGTCATTGTGTGACCTATTTTATGACACATGCTACATTTAGGCAGGGCCTTTGGACGTGTTGCTGCCTCAACTAACTCGAACGCGCTAGGCTCTCTCCTTGTGCTAGTTGCTGGCTGCTTGCGTCTCTAGTTAAGCTGGCTCAGGGCTTTTCTAGGCTCTAATATTGGATGTGGTCTTGACATATCTCGTTTCAAGTGCTAATGGGGATGGAAATGCTCGAGTAACAAGGCTCCGCCTTCGTCTTCGAGCCTGTTCAAAGTATGGACACACGGCAGCCCAAAGGAGGATGTAAAGGTCATGGTGCAGGGGTTTTTGAGTGGCTTGGAAAGCAGTTGCCGTTGTTCCTGCACTTTACGTAGGGCTCGATGAGAGACCCAACCCCGCACCGCCTTAAACACCACACCAGAGACGTCCAGAGGCATTGATACCTGCTGAGAAGCACGCACCTAATTCAACTCCTTCAGCTGGTTAGTGACCGCAGGTCTCATAGCTTGCCAGACATCGAACAGATCGAGTGTAGATATCTTAATGTGTCCTTTAACAATAAGTGGATTCCCTCGGCTCTAGAAGATAGATTAGTCCCTCCGTCTTCAACCAAACTACGAGCCACCTGCCTGGAGATAGCCACATTGCCAAAGTGCAAATACCTGTCGACCCATGCTCGGACAATTTTTTCTTTACACGGGTCAAGCCAGATTGTCCTAACATAGCCGACTACGTCTGTAAATCTCTCGGCATAATTCCGCTCGAAATCAGCCAGGCGCTCTTGATACGTCATTTGAGTCGGAGAGGCTACGATTGCATGCCAGGCCTTGTAGAACTCATCCCATCTCCTTTCTCCTTGGCTGCCTTCAGCGAGAAAGGCAGGCCGGCAATATTGCAACACCGCCTTGTTTACATGCCAAGTGCAGAGGAGACCTCCGGATGAAGGGAACCAGGTTGCAGCCGCATTCATCGCAGCCAAGCACCGGTCTTTTAAGACAATGGAGGGAAGGTCACGCCGATAGAGCGACCGAAGATGTTGCAAAGCCCATGAGTAGTCTTCTTCGGTCTCACCAAAGAGGAACGCAAAGGCAATACAAAAGGAGCGCTCGCAAGCGTCAACGCCAACCATATCGAGAAGTGGCATGCTGTGTTTGTTTGTCTTGTAGGTACAGTCAAGGAGCAGAACATCGGGGTTGCATTAGAGAAATGCGATTGAATCCGGATGGGCAAAGAATATTGCTGTAAGCCGATTATCGGAATCCAGCCGAACCTTGTAGTGGAAGTCCTCCTCATACAATTAGTCGACTAGTGCTTATATGCTGCTTTGGCCCTCCCGTAGGTCTCTCCTTGCTGCCCTAATTCGATTATATATATCTTTCTGGGTTGCAAGTGTCGTGGAATTGTTACGGAGGTACGTCCTGATTTCACGAGGAGCAGCTCTAGCAGCCGCAAGACTAGAAATGACCCTAGAATCACCCCCAGTAAGGTGGCGATGTGCTAGGTGTGCAGATAGGTCTTCACTTAGCGGGTGATTGTGGAGAGAGAAATCCAATCCGGGTCAATGACTGAGAACCCATGTTGCTCCATCCAATAACTGTTTAGCAAGCACAGAAAACTTGCATCCTGTTCCTCGGCTACAGGTACGCCGCTTTCGCTGTATGGTTGCATTTAGCTGTTGCCCGTTGCGATCGCAAGCAAACACAACTTTAACCCGGCCATTGGGTGTCTTCGTCGACTTTCCGGTGGTAAATGCATAGCCTCTAGATTTTGCCCATGAATTAATGGCGCTAAGGAGAGATTCGCGTGAACTGTATACGCCCTCTGGAGGGAGCACATCATCCGGGAATACTATTTGGGACATGACGAAAGTATGAAGTGGTAATGGTTGTGCGATAGCGTGTTGAAAGGGGGCGCGGGAAAATTAGTCAGCAGGGCGCGGCATTCTAAATCCGCGCCCGGGCGCGAATGTAGGGGCCGTAGCTCTCTAGGATCTCAAAGTGAGGTCTTCGTTGCTCTGTAGATAGTTTATCAATTCATTGTTTGCTTGGGCGAAAGCCCTGTCTGTGTGCGGCATGGCGGATTCGCCTGAAGGACCGGTCGTGGTGGGAGCTGCGAGCCCCACCGCGTCACCAAGACGGACGACGCGTCAAGTGAAGCCCAGTGGAAGAGTCCAAGATACGCTCCGAACTCTGGAAAATGGTACGGCAAAACCGGCAGCAAAGCCGGCAGCCCGGGCGGCGCGTGGATCATCCGTGGAAACAGAGATTGATGCGGCAGGAGATGGCAGGAAGGCGTTGCGAAGCGGGGGCGAGACAGGGAAGGCGATGCTACAGAAGGTGTTGGAGGTGTTGGGACAAATGAGCGGAGAAATCGGCCAAGTCAAAGAAAAGATATACGTCCAGAGCGAAACGATTGAAAGACAAGAATTGTTGATCCAACAACTGGTCACCCAAGTCAAGGATTTGCAAGACGAGCAGCGAAGCACCCAGGACGAGTTGAAACAAGCTAGACAGGAGCTGGAAACCATCAAGACAGCCACCTCGTCGTGGCAAAGCAGTCCGCAGACGTCATATGCTGAAATAGCACGAATGGAGACCCCGAATAGGCCTTCGAGCCCTCCCCCACGCGCACCGACGCGCACGACTCCCTCAGAAATGTTTCACTGCACGGTCGACACCTCACGTGTGGAAGAGGAACACCAGCATATGGCAGGTGTGGGTAGCATCCGGCAGGCGATTGAAGCAGAGCTTAGGAACAAGACTGGGCACGAAAAATGGAAATGTGCAGCGGGGGTCAAAGATGCCAGAGACCCACACAGGATCAAGGTTATCTGTCGTGATGAAAATGAGCTGCAACTCGTGAGAGAGGCAGCCGAGAAGACTGTCCCCGCGGGAACGCGAGTAATGAGAGACCAGCTCTATCCTGTCAAGGTGGATTTCGCCAATCGCATGGCCGTGCTAGACTCGGAAGGAAATGTGCTTCCTGGTGCCCTCGAGGCGCTCGGGGCAGAAAACAATGTATCGATCGCGAAGATAACATGGCTCAGCAACAAGGACTCTGGAAAAGCATACGGGTCCATGGCAGTGTATGTTACCAAAGGGAGTGATGCGAAGCGGTTGCTTGACAACCAGTTCTTCGACCTTGCTGGGGAGTCCGCCTGCACAAACGCTTTCAAACCGAGAGAGGGGCCGGTGCAATGCTACAAATGCCAGGAGCTCGGCCACAAGGCGTTTTCGTGCAAGAAGGTCCAGATGTGTGGGAAGTGTGCAGGAGCGGGGCATCACCACAGGGACTGCCAGTCACTGGAGCCGAAATGCATCCTGTGTGGCGGCCCGCATGAATCGTTTAGCCGAAACTGCCGTGTGCGGAATCTGCGAATAGATGCATAGCCTCCTTCGTATCCTGCAGCTGAATGTGAGGAAGCAACAGCCGGTACAGCTTAGCTTGATGAATGACCCGGATCTTCAAGACTACGCCGTCGTGGCGGTGACAGAGCCGTATGCGAGGAGTGTGAACGGCGTGATCATGACCAGTCCAGCTGGCCATAGCAATTGGACGAAGATGATACCCACGCGAATAGAGGACAGGATGTGGCCGATTCGAAGCATGCTGTGGGTGCGGAGAGATATCGAGGCGGAACAGGTTCCTGTACCGTCGGCTGATCTCACTGCGGCGGTGCTTCGGCTCGAGGACCGCGATGTGATGGTAGTGTCGGTATACGTGGAGGGAAGAGATGAAACGGCGCTGGTTGTAGCAATGAGGCAGCTGCGGAACCTGATCCACCAGTTCCGCGACAGGACAGGTCGGCGGACAGACGTGGTCTTGGCTGGTGATTTCAATCGACACGACATCCTTTGGGGAGGAGACGATGTTCCGGTGAAAAGACAGGGAGAGGCGAGACCAATAATCGAATTGATGAGCGAGAATGGCCTCTGTAGTCTCCTGCCACGAGGGACGAAGACTTGGCAGGGAAAAGATGTAGAGAGCACCATTGATCTGGTGCTTGCGACATCGGAGATGGCAGAGGAGGTAGTGGAATGCGATATTCACACGACAGAGCATGGATCCGACCATCGAGCGACCCAGACGATATTTGATGTGGCGACCCCTGAAAGGGATGTAGCGCCTCGGCTTCTGTTGAAAAATGCGCCGTGGCCCATGATCTTGGCCAGGGTGGAGGACAATCTTCGGCCGCTGCCCTGGACGGTGGATGTGCAAACGCAGACAGACCAGTTGATGGAGGTCGTTCTGGAAGCAATTCGTGAGCTGACACCGCGAGCGCAGCCGCCGGCGTACACGAAGCGATGATGGACGAAAGATTTGACAAGGCTGCGGCGGGCCTACACTTTCTGGCGGAATCAAGCTAGGGCGACACGGCGTGCCGGATGCCGGAAATCGGACCTAGAAACGCGTGCCAAAGAAGCGTCCAAGGAATATCACGACGCCATTCGGAAACAGAAACAAGGACACTGGGAGGACTTCCTGGCCGCGGACACCAATATCTGGAAGGCAGCTAGGTACCTGCGGCCAAGTGTGGACGCCATGGGCGACAAAGTGCCACCGCTACGCAGAGACGACGGATCTACGACGAACGACAAGGTGGAGCAGGCGGAGGAACTCCTCAGCACATTCTTCCCGCCACTCCCAGCACACATTGAACCGGAGGGCGACCGGCCGCAAAGGGAGGCAGTGCCAATGCCGGATCTGACGTTGGAAGAGATCGAGGAGAAAGTGATGGCGGCGAAGCCTTGGAAAGCGCCAGGAGAGGATGGCCTCCCAGCGGTTGTATGGAAGCGCCTGTGGCCTGTGGTGAAGTACAGGGTCTGGGCCCTTTTCGATTCCTCGCTGCGAGACGGCGTAGTACCTCACCAATGGAGAACCGTGAAGATCATCCCGCTGAAGAAGGCTGACAAAGAAAACTACGCACTAGCCAAAGCGTGGCGGCCGATATCGCTTTTATCTACGCTGGGCAAGATACTAGAAGCTGTGATTGCAGAACGTATGTCGTATGCGGTGGAAGCCTGCGGTCTGCTGCCAACCAACCACTTTGGGGCCAGGAGGAGGCGATCAGCCGAGCAGGCACTCGTCCTCCTGCAGGAACAGATCTACAAGGCATGGAGGAGCGGTAAGGTGCTCAGCTTGGTCAGCTTCGACGTCAAGGGTGCGTATAACGGCGTGCACAAGGAGCGGCTGCTTCAAAGGATGAGAGCGAGAGGGATGCCAGATAGGCTGATACGATGGCTGGACGCCTTTTGCTCGGACCGGACGGCTACAATGGCCGTAAACGGCTTCACGTCTGAACGGCAAAAACTGTCCCAGGCCGGGCTACCGCAAGGATCATGCCTTTCGCCAGTCTCCTATTTATTTTTCAATGCGGACCTAGTGCAGCGAAAGATCGATGCAAACGGCGGCTCTATCGCTTTTGTCGATGACTATTCGGCATGGGTGACCGGACCGACGGCAGAGGCGAACCGTGCCGGTGTCCAATCGATTATAGACGAAGCGTTAGCATGGGAAAGGCGGAGCGGTGCTACTTTCGAAACGGACAAGACATCAATTATCCATTTCACCAGGACTGCAGCGCGCTCGAGCAACACGCCTTTCACGATCAAAGGAAGAGAGGTCATGGCCAAGAGTAGTGTCAAGCTGTTGGGAGTGACCATGGATGCAGGGTTGCGGTACAGGGAGCACGTAGCCGCGACGGCTTCTAGCGGACTGACAGTGGTAATGTTCTTGAGAAGGCTGAAAATGGTGTCGCCTCGAGTGGCAAGGCAGCTATTCACAGCGGCAGTGGCACCAGTCATGGACTACGCCTCTACTGTGTGGATGCACGCCTGCGGCGCCAGGGAACTGGCTTGGTTAAACAGGGCGCAAATGGAAGGGGCACGGGCGATCACGGGTGCTTTCCGCGGGGTCGCGACATCGGTTGCGGAGGCCGAGGCCAGCATTCACCCAGTGCAGGAGCGTCACGCTCAAGCCGCAGCAAGACTATGGATCAATGTGCGCACGCTGCCGAAGACACACCCGCTCGCGAGGTCCAAGTTCATAGCGAAGCGTCGGTTTGTGTCGCCAATGCAGAAGATACGAATGGCACTAGAAGGAACCGACACGGATCGACTAGAGGTCATTGATGCGTATACCGTGGCACCGTGGCATGAACGGATTCAAGCCACGGGTGAAGAGGACCAAGTGGAACCGTCCAAGTCACCGGATGAAGCGGGGGGCATTATCATTGCCACATCCTCCTCGCAGAGTGGTGACCAAGTGGGCATGGGCGGCGTTGTGCGCGACACGGCCATCAACAGTGTGGACGAGGTGGTGGCTAGCTACTCTGTCCTCCTGGGATCCAGAGACGAGCAGAACCCATACACAGCGGAATTGGCAGCCATGTCGTTTGCACTGAAGTGCATGCCGGCTGGAATGCGCGGTCGGGACATCACCATCATGACAAGCAACCGCTCAGCGGCACAGGTCGTCTGGCGGCCGCGACAACAGTCGGGCCAACGCACGATCAAGCAGATGTATGACCACACGGAGCGCCTGCGGAAACAGTTTTGTTCCGTGTCGCTTATGTTTGTACCAGCGAGCGAAAAAGTTTTCGCACTACGTCCCAGGGCTAAGGCAGCAGCACAAGAAGCGGTGAGGGTAACGGACGCCCCAGAGGCGCTGCCGTACCAAGCCAGGACTACGAAGATGAGACTGGCGATGTTAGAGAGAAGGCGAGACAAGGTCCTTCCCGAGAAGGTGGGAAAGTACTCGAAACGGATTGATACTGCTCTCCCAGGCAAGCATACACGTGAATTATATGATCAGTTTCAGCGCAGGGAGTCGGATGTTCTGATCCAGCTGCGCACCGGCATGTCAAGGCTTCATGGGTACCTGCACAAGATTGGAGCCGCGGCATCGGCCGAGTGCGGGTGCGGACATGCGGCAGAGACAGTTGAGCATTTTCTGTTTCGATGCAAGAGGTGGAAGGAAGAGCGACAAATCATGCTACAGTAATCACGCACAAAGATGGGTAACCTGTCCTTCTTTCTGGGAGGCAAAGCGGCTAGCGATGGAGACAAATGGACGCCAAATATGGAAGCTGTCAAGGCGAGTGTCAAATTTGCAATGGCTACGAGAAGGTTGGAGGACAAACGGCCGCGAAACCAATACTACGTCTAGTACTACGTCTAGTGCGGCGTGACAGATCATGGGAACTACACTAATAGCGCGCAGCCCCAAAAATAGCAGACCGGGCTTCAGCTGCTGACGATAGGATGCTGAACACTTGGAGAATTGGCCTTCAAATAGGCCTGTCAGAGACGATAACATTGGCTGGAAATGTGTACCTGGAAATTTCGTAGGGCTTGAGGAGTAATTTTACCACACTGGATTGCGATGTAAATAGGTTGTCTATTAGGCCCTCTAGGGACCCCGCTCCGGGCGAAATAAAATCCGTATCCGTATCCGTAGGGGCCGCCGTTCTTTCGGGGCCTGTTATGTAAGCGGGATGCGGCGTCCGATGAGTGGAGGGATCTGGGAGCAAATGTTAGCGGACAGATTCGCAGCGTACGGTCTGGCTGAGAGCGCCTTGCTGAACGCATTGCTGCCAGCATACCTCACAATTATTTTCCTTGTAGTCACAAGATGTCTGTCATATCGGCAAATTGGCGTTATGTCACCTCCAGCCAACGCTACTACTGATCTTCACAAGCCGTGTCAGTGGTGGGGCAGAGTGCCTATATCGTTGGCGGAGAACTGGTACCAAGAGAGCTTATCGGTAACAAGGTGTACGTTATCGATGCTGGCAATAAGCCAAGTAAATAAAAGCGAATACAACATAGTCTGCCTTTACTGACAGTGCGGCAGAACCGAATGTACAGATAATCCCCGCGCCAACGGAAGCTCCGATGCCTCACGTCGGCAGTCAGAGCACAACAGTCAATATAAAAAATGTGCATCTTCTCTGGCCGTGGTGGCCTTGATATGAGCCCTATTGAGGAAAATAGTGCCTTGTGGCGCTACGACGTTGATGGTGCCGAATGGAGTCTCATCAAGCCAATCAATTCTGCGGCGCCGTACCCGGCTGGTCGAAGCTACCATTGCATTACCTCAGACGATCAAAAAAAGATATATATGTACTCGGGGTGCCCAGAATCTGGGCAAATGTCGGACTTTTGGGTGCTTAACGTCAAGGCTAGGACCTGGTCCGAGCTGCCAGCGGCACCTGAGCCTGCCAGGGGTGGTGCCTCGGTCGCATACTTGAGCGAGAAGGTTTATCGCGTATGGCTTCGACGGCAAGAGAGAACAGGATGGCTCACAAGACATCTTCGATATTGCTACGCGTTAGTCCACTGACGGGCGTACTACCCATAGTTTGTAACAGGGAGCTCGGCGCTGATCCACTGAGAGGCTTAGATACCACCAATTCGAACTAGTCGTGATGGAGCACAGAATCACCTTTTTAGCGCAACCTGGCTGTCGAGGAGGTGGAGTGACTGGGCCTTGCACTAGCATGTGCATATTGCCCGCCTACTGACACGATTCGGTATTAATATCCCGGGTAGTTCTATAGACTTTTTCCCTCGTTCTACACGACACAGAGATCATATTCACTGGTGAAGCCAATTCTCTCTCGTTTCGCCTCACATGTCGTCGAGAACACCCACTGGCCAAGAGTGCCATCGCAGTCGCGACGAGTCCGCGCCACTGCTGCAGAATGGCCACTTAGAATCGGGCCAACTTGTATCCGTCCGCATTGCGCGTCGTCTTTACGTGTCACATTTCCTGTCAACATGGAACTCCCGCGTCTTCGAGTTCGGGGCCGTATTATACCTGGCTACCATTTTCCCGGGTACCCTATTACCAATGTCGGCGTACGCATTGACACGTGGCCTCTCTGCAATATTTTTCGCGTCAGTTGTCGGACATTACATTGATGGTGGCAACCGCTTGCAAGTCGTTCGTGTGTCCATTGGTGAGACAACCCTCCGGAACTTCGTCCTTGGTCATTTGGCTCGTCCGCTAACGTGTGTATCTTAGTCTTACAGAGATTCGCGGTCGCTATATCTTGTGGTGTGTTCTATGCTCTCACCCTCGAGCTGCCCAGTGCGAACTGGGAAGTTGGATTGCTCGTGCTCATTACTGTCCTCGCCTGCGTGGAAAAGCTATGCTCTATCATGAACCAGGTGTCTGTGGAAAAGGACTGGGTACGGGTTACGTACGGATCCCTGTTTGGAACTCAAGGCTTACGCACACTTCAGGTTATCGTCGTGGCTGCAGAGAATGTTGAGGCTTTGAAAACCCTCAATGCACAGATGCGCCGCATCGACTTGCTGTGCAAGATAGTGGGCCTCCTCTTCATCGCCCTCATCGACGGTTTCTCTACCCAGCTTGCTATTATTCTTAATTTCGCTGTGAATGCCGCTTCTGTCGGGGTCGAGTACTTCGCAATAGCGCACGTGTATTATGAGGTCCCCGAGCTTCAGAGGCCCAAGCGAACGGTACTTCGGCAACAAATGCAATCGGAAACCGGTCAGCCGAGCGACCCACGAGGAAGACCTAGCCGGCTTTGGTGCCAAGCATATGTTCTGTTCGAAAAGTCGATGGCCGACTTCGGATCCTACTTTCGCCACCATTCATTCCTGCCATCCTTTGCTGGCGCCCTGCTATACCTCACCGTCCTCAGCTTCGCTGGCCAGATGGTCACATACTTGCTCTCAGCCGGCTACTCCTCGACGCAAATTGGCGTGGCTAGGACGTTCAGCGTAGTGTTCGAAATTCTCGCCACATGGGTGGCACCTTGGCTGATTGGACTCATTGGGCCAGTGAGGGCAGGTCTCTGGCTGAGTGGTTGGCAGCTCACAATGCTGGTGGGCGGCATAGCTGTGTTTCTGGTGTATGAGAACAATCCCCTTATTTCGGCTACCGGACTCGTAGGCGGAACAATACTTAGTCGACTGGGGCTTCGGGGTTTCGACCTATGTGTCCAGCTCTTTGTACAAGAGGTGAAAAGTTTCTGAACCTCTCGCATATGCCTGCGTGACACGCTGACAACAGAAAAAGGACGTCGAAGCGGGCAGTCGAGGAGCATTTTCAGCGATCGAAGCGGCCTGGCAAAATCTCTTCGAAATCCTCTCATACGCGTCGACAATCGTATTCTTCCGCCCAGATCAGTTCAAATGGCCTTCGCTGATCTCTGTTGCCGCCGTTACTTCGGCAAGCGCTGCATACACCGTCTTTGTCTATCAGCGCCGAGGCCACCTCCTGCATTTGAACGCCATAACGAGATTTTTGGGTAGTAGCATGGGGAAACAGCGGGAACGGGAGAGAGTCATAGACAGAATCACGTCCATGACGGATATTTAAGATAGCTCAGCTGCGCCTTGCTCAGCGTTCCTACTAATCCAAAAAGTTGGTCCGTCGTCGTCAGACTAGACGATTGTAGGTGTTGGTACAGATAGGTACGTATTAATACGATAGTTGGTGATAGAACAGGTTAATTCGTGGTGTTGTTATTCTATGATTACAATACTCGTTTGTAGCCATCCAGAACTCTGTGGTGGCCATCGTACAAAAGTGGGTCAATCCATGGTTCTGGCCAATGAGAGGGCTCCGTTCAGGCCCTCTGCCAGTCACTGCCACCAGAGGGTGGGCAGGCTGCAACAGTAGGCATTCCACGATATTTAAGGTTTCAGCATTCATAGCTCGTCGCTAGCCGGTTATGGTAAGTTTTGATTTCGAGAAGAGTCGCTCTGTCCCAGAAGACATAGCTCCAAGGGAAAGAATGTCGATGACGTATAATCTAATTATGTACTCCTAGCAAGACACCGCCTATACCTATTTAGATGTTTAATTCAAGACTCCGACTCTTCTGCAACCTCAGATCGAAGCATTATAGCGCTCTTGTCCCATGATCTCAGGCATTCCAGAAGATTGAGAGTTTCAACGTTCATAGATCCTCGTTGGTCGGTTACCGAAAGTCTGGCCGGTTACCGAAAGTCTGGCCGGTTACCGAAAGTCTGGCCTTGCAGAGGAGCCGCTCCGTCTCAGCTGACATTAGCGCAATTGATAGGACGTCTATGGCTATCAAGGATAAGCCTGGGAAACGTCGCCGCTGCGCTGCCTCTAACCACCCTTTCAATGGATCCGAAACCATCATCACAGGCTCGCGACGATACACCTCGCATTCGTCGTCAACCATGTTGAAAACCGTAGCTTTCTGCTCTTTCATCCATATCTTTTACCTGTTCGGCCGTCTTGCACCTAGCCGTTGTTTAGGAATGGGTCCAAGAACCGCGCAGTGCGCAGTTGTTTACATTCCTACAAGCACCTCCAAGTTATGAACAACACCGTGCAATCTGTGCGCCATTTCGCCACTAATTCATGCGGATCTTAGCTGAGATCCAATTCAAGGCGTGTAAATGATGAAGAGCAAAAGTTGACCTAGGGACTGCTTTAGGGACAGGATGGCTTTAAAAAAAAAAAAAAAAATCCGCCAGGCGATATCAACGTGTATAATTGCTGTGGAGGTGATATTATGCGTAGCTGTGTAAAAGTAACAGTCAGAAATGGCGCGTTTCATTGTGTTTGCTCAAGAAGTCTAGTGGCCCTATGCTTATAGGGGACCAAAAGGTACAACATTGGCTCCTTCGGTGGAGCCAGCTCACCGCCACACCGCACACCAAAAAAGGGCTCCCACTATTATCCTTCATGAGAGGCAGAAATTGATGTCAGTGATTCATGGGCGTTGCGAGTAACAGCTTAGCTTCAGACTGGATACATAGCATAGACTTATAGTTGCCCTCTTTGGATTCTCCACCGGGCGTAATAAACTGAATATTATCCTTGATTAACAAAAGAGGGACACTCATTCCGCCTTCGTCTGTAGCTCTGTCGCTCTGCCCCTGCTCGGTAGACATCGTATCCTTTAGCTAGACCTTCCCCGTCATCCGTCCGCTGGCTGTAACTGGGTCGTCATCTACCCCAAGTCTCCTACTCTACATTGGTAGTTCGTCTATTGCCGGGTCTCTTACTTGGGCTTCCCTACACATGGAATGAAGAGCGTGCGATGCCTGCTCGTTTCTGTGCATCCCAGTCATGGCGAGTTCTCCGACCTCGTGCCGAAACCTCAAGTAAAATTCTTCCGCGGAGCAGCAAATCCAATGCACAGTACTATATATAGTGGGCAAGAGCAACCAGCGAGAGAGTTTTGGTACATTGCTGTCAGTTCTGATCTACTTCAGAGCATGGCCTATTGCAGAGCGATGCTTACTGTTCCAATTTGGCTGGTTCGTTTGCAAAGCCAAGGCAACTGTCCACGTAATTATCAGTAACCCGAGCTTGAGAGGATGTATTAACAGTTACTCCTGGATCAACAGCAATGGCTACTCGCTCAACATATATCTCTCAGCTGGCCAGCCGATAGATTTACATAACTTTTCCTTCTACCTACCTTCAAAACACATATTTGTCCGTGATGGTCATACAGTGTCCCTTAATTTGTGATGGCTGGCGTGCCTCCCCAGTTTAGTGTGCCAAAGGTAGGTGTCTTCCCCGCCTGCAACGCTCTAACCAGGGGGGAGGAAGGCAACACTTAGCAGAAGCCCAGTTTCTCCGGGGTCTTGTCGCTCTGGCCAGTTTCGGCGGGCCGAGATTACCGAGTAACTTACTGGTCAGCCAACCCAGCGCTAGTGCTTTCTTGATGTCGTAGATGAGGGAAACCACGATGTCTACGGCGGATAGCTTTGGGAGCGCACCCAGCCTGGTTTGGATGAAGGATGCCATATTTGATGGCGGCATATGCCATTCTTCTTGCGATCACCCGTTCTAAGCCTTTGCTGAGGCAGGAAAGGAGTGATATCGGTCGCCATGTGGACACCTTACTGAGGTCCCGCTTGTTGAGCTTCGGGATCATGAGGCGCTGGGATGATGACCGAGGTGTAGGCAAGCGTTGTATAGTGTCGTGACGGGTCGGGCAATATGTGGCCAGGCTGCCTGCGGCATCCTGGTCGTGATTCTGTCTGAGCCGGTCGTTGTGTTTCCGGTGTGTAAGACAGCCTTCTCGACCTCCTTGGTCGAGATGGTTCTTGCAAATGTGATCTCCTTACTAGGGCTGATCGCTGGTTGCCATCCGTCGGCGATGTCGTCTGACGCGTCGCGGCGTTCCAGTTTCTCTTTCCGCAGCGCCATGGCGTTCTCCACGTCGGTAGAGTAAGTCATGTCGCCCACCTGGATCGGCGGGGGTTGGAGCCGTTGGCTCGGTTTCATACATCTGGTGAGTTTGTATACGCCTTCTGCTGTAGTCACTTAGTTGATCGTATTGCGCCAGAATTTCTGCCTTGTGCGTCTTAGGACGCGGCAGAACTTGACCCTGGTCCGCTGCACTTCCTCTCCCCTTTCGTTCTCGTAGATGCGTCGTGTAATCCGAAGGTCGTCGTATGCATCTTTTCACTCCTGGTTTCCCCATGGACAGCTTCGTGCGCGGCGACCGCGGCTTACCCTATCGCATGCCCTGGCAGAGTTCTGGAGGATCTGTTGGAGCCGTCTGGCCATGTCCTCGATCTGAGCTTCTGAGTCTATGCCGGTAGGTAGTGACCTTACCGCCTTGCCCACATGGTCTCCAAAAGCCTTCCCTCTTCGTCGCGCGTTGTTCGGCTTGCTCTGGTGCAGGGTAGGTGCGAGTGGCTACAGTCTTGGCCAGTAGATTACTTGATGCTTCAAGGCACCTACTAAAGACTGTCGGCATACTGACTAACGCAACTCGTAACCAGTAGACGTAGGGGCCAACCGCGAATCATGGACCCCCAACGCAAACTTGGTGGTACTTGTCATCCTCTCTTTCATGTCGCGTCTACAGCTCGGGGCACACTGTAATGCAAGCCTACTTTTACATCGGCCAATGGCTCTTTGGCCTGTACGGCGTTTTGTCACCACAAACTCGCCACTGGCGCTGGCAGGGCGGGAAGGACAAAACCAGACAAAGGCAACTGCTTCGCACAGGCAGCAGTTGGGTTGGGTAGGTGGGGTGCCAGGCGGATCGGCAGAAACAACACTCACGTAGGAAAGAGAAAGACTACCTGGCCCGGCCATTGGGGCAGGCCCTGGGTGGTCAAGAGTTGGACGACCAGGAAGTCACAAGACGGTTTGTCCGTCGGTGGATGGGATCTGCACATCATGTAATTGGGTACTCACAGTGTAACCTCTACTGAGAGCTACTTCGTACAAGCCTCCGCCATCGTGTCATGTTGCCAATGTAAGATGCACAAATATTTCATTTGCCTGTCGGTTTTGAAGGTGACTCATCCCCGAGGCTATACTTCTTAAAATTTTGCATTCTATAGAAATTATTTTGACATTCAAACACTGCAACATTAACAGTACAATGCGAGGTCAATGTAGGAGCTTAAAAATCGGTAGATGGCCATGGAAGCCCTGTCTATGCTCTAGAGTCCTTTGGCTGGCCCGCAGCCCAGCTTTTCTCAGGCGGCGCTTGGGCTTTGAGTTTTTTCCCCAAGAGTAGACCAGCAGTGACTATTTAAGTGACCATATTCCGACGACGTAACCGACGCCCATATTACCGATTTTTCCGCGTCTGACGTCACGAGTCTCTACTTGCGAGGTTTCTCCGACAAGGACGACTTCGACCAGCTGGGGGCCAACCTCGGTTTGTGCCATTTTACCGCTTGAAAGCCAGGCTGATCGTACCAGCACACATGAGCGCTGCGTCACAATGTGGAGTGGAACTTTTTTAAAAAGTCTTTGCCGAGGTCTCAATGCCTTGCGGATTATTGTCGTTTTTTATTTCACAAACCCTTATATGTGCCCTTTGTCAGTTGTTTCGCGTTTCGATATTGATCCATTTCTGTTCAATTGAGAAACGGGGCCCTCAGTGAAGACAGCCGCTTGTGAGCGAGGCTCACCGAGAGGCTGAGGCCATAGAGGGCTATTTGTTTGCTTTGAATGTCTAGTTGTGGACCTCTCCTGCGTGGCTGCGCATCGTAGAAGGTACGGCACCGGCAACTCGAAGTCGAGTCTGTGTGACGACGACGCGGTAAGGGACCACAGATCGTTGCCTGTTGGCGGATCGATGTTCAAAGGGGGAAGCGCGGGGGTGGTCGTAGTAAACGGCCAAAGCAGCTAGAAATGCCTCTATAAGCATCGACATTGCTGAGGGTCGCCGACGTGGAAGCCAGGGAGGCAGCGACATGGTCTGGACGAACGTCGCGATGCCGCGTCGCAGGTAAATTTCGAGCTCGCAGGGGCAGGCTTTGGTCAGCTGTTGTTAATTCTTCTATTGTACAATCTGAATAGATGCAGTTCGCGGCGCAAAAAAGGCTAGGTGCATTTTCGGTGCATGCAAAACAGGACGGGTTATTATTCTGCGCAAAAGTAGCTTCCTGTCTCCACATAGTGTCATTGCCAGAGGTACGCCTTGAACTGTATGCACCTAGTCAGAATCCTATTGTAAACTCCACCTCCTCCGCTTAAAAAGGTTCAGATCAAACAATAGAGTATTTTGTTGCTGAATTTATCGCTTACTATTATTTTCTGGTAAAACTGGAGTTTTTGGTGCTGGAGAATTGTAGCAACAGAGTGTTTGCAGAGGAAGCTAGTTTTGTGCAGAATAATATTAAAACAGCAAATTCATCAATCGCTCCGCGGCCCGTCCTGCCATCTCTGCTCGTGAACTATCAGCAGCCCATCAGCCAGTCCTGAGTTTGTACAGCTCTCGCTCTTTAGCGGCAAGCATCTCGCGAATCCTTTCCGCCTCTCTCTCCAGTACCTGCGTTCGTTCTGCTTCTTTATCCTTTTCATGAGTATTACTTGTCGGGGTCCCATTGCGTGAAGAATAGGCATTTGGTCCATTAATTGGCGTGAATACTTCAGCCAGAGATCTCCAAGGTGGAATTGAGTATTCTGATCCGTCGTCTCTTCTCTTGTGTGAGCTGGATGCTGGATTTAGAATATCCCTGATAGAAGACATACGCTTAGCATTGCCGTAGCCTCCCTCGGTGCCAACGGCGGAAGCCGAATCTGTCGCAGAGAAAGATCTTTTTCTACGCGGCGAGATGAATGAAGACGGCGAGACAGAGGAATGTCTTTCAGGGCCAGCTGTCATTGACGTCAGAGGTGGTAACCGGCTTTCGTCGTTCGGCGAAGGCTGCGTGTTTCGAGAAGAGGATGGCGTTTGGCGAAATGCTGCCAGATCGGACGCCGGCGACAATGATGCTGGCAGAGGTGATGGATGCTTCACTCGATGGTGTGGCAGATCAAAATTTATTGGTACAGGCTCTTCGGGCTTTCGTCGTATTCCAAGATTGATAGAACCATCATCATTGATAGTACCTCGTTCCGGTATCGTCTCGTTGCTGCGCGATTCCATTTCCACATCTCCGTCTTCGGCCTCCTCCTCCTGGTTTGCAGAAATGACTCTCTTGCGTCTCTTGATCGTGGCCTTTTTCATCGTTATTGGACGGTGGAGTCTGTGGAGCCTGTAGTACAGACCTGCATTGACCTCAAGTTAGTATGGACAAACTAAATAGATCCATCTTCTACTTACCGCATGCATTGCAGATGACGTGGTCGTTTCCATCTCGTCTCCAAAGCGGTGTAATTGTAGTAGCACAATTCCGGCATGCGATAGTCACAGATGACTGTTGGTTCTGCGCGGGTAGCGCTGTCACGTCGTTAGGGGGCGGGGTAACGCTAGCTGCCTCCTCTCCTCCTTGACAGCCATCTTGCCTTTGTAGCATGCTAAGTCTTGAAACGCGGTTGTTATATGCAGGGCACCCATTGCAACCATCTGCCCCACCTGTTCCATTGCAACGTCCACCTCCAGGGCATGTCCCCGATGACGTCTTCTCCGCGGCAACATAGGTAGCACCAGCCACTTTAGGCGTAGAATCTCGCCCAGAGCCACCGGTTCGAGGTGGATTTTCTCGAGGTGGATTTTCTCGAGGGGATTCTGCAGAGACTACCTTTGGTGGCTTCTTCAGATTCGTTGGTCGCGCTGAGTTTCTGGCTCTCAGGTAGAGGCCACAAGCGTTACATATCGTAGCACCTCGTGGAGATCTTCTCCATAGCGGCGTTTCTGTCGTTCCACAGTTGCTGTTGATGGGGTCAGTTTTGAATTTATGTGCTTCGACCACTAAGGTGGCGTACCTGCAAACCTGGCCATGGCCAGAGGAGGAACCAGCCTGTTGTTTCTTCTTGGATACAGCTCCTGTGGTGAATGATTCGGTGGCGCTGGTCACGCCTGGGCTTCTACTGCTGCTCTTCGGAGGATGTCTTTGGCTCTCGCCATTTGATAATGGTCGTGAGGAAGTTGTGGCAGTCAATCCCTCGCGACCCCTGGATAGAGGCCGTGACGGTGAGGCCGTTCGTGGTTGCGACACGGTTGCCGCGGGTTGTGAGACCTCAGCCATAACTAGTTCAAACTCATCCGTAAAATGTGATGGCAGTGTCGGTAGTTAGTGCGATGGCGACTGTTGGCGTCGTAGCATAAAAGGCGTGCGCGATGCATCAAATTCTAAGAGGTTACCGAAACGCAGCTACACGAGTTCCAACAGGCTGCAACCGTTCAGTTGAGGGACGGCTGCTACGGCTGAAGCTGTTGGCGGCTACTGGGCGTTGGGAAAATTAAACGAAGAGGCAGGTTGGCGAAGTCAACGTGTCCACCCACGGGCATGATGCGGCAAAGGCGAAAATAAGTAGGTTAGATGGCGTGACAAGGCGTAGGGCTATGATAAGCAGGTGATGGCAATGTCCCAGGGCGCGTTTGCTGGCCGAGTCAAGGTGATTGTTGTGGCTGCAAGAGTGCAAATGTCTTCCGAAGGGCCCGCGATGAAAATGGTTTTGCCTGGGTAGGCCCAGCTAGGCCCGGGACAGGCTCAGGCGAGTGGCCGACATCAGTCGTAATAAGTACGTCCGCCAAAAGCGAGGTCAGCAAAGGCAGGGTCGGTGGCGGTCAACGGATCTAGTACAGTACCAAAGTCGGAAGAGCTGTTTTTGCCCCTCAAGTAATCTGCTGCGCCGTCTCTCGCAGCGCTGGCTGCTCTGGTTGGCCCCGAACGGCGACTTGTACGCAGCCTCGATTACCATTCGGTACTTAATGCTTTACGGCCCAACAAGGACGAACCCGATAATCTGGAGCGTCACCATCAAGATGCAGCGCTGGGTAGGCTGGTACAGTGGGGTTTCTAGGCTAGCGCTGACACTGGCGGCTGCTGGGAAGCCTGTAGAATGGGTCTTGATTACATTCGCCTCGCTTTCATTGGCGCTTCGCACACTGCCCCCGCCCCCCCCCCCCCCCCCCCCACCAACCAGACCAGACACCATTCCGATCACTGCCAAAGGCTTACGGCTACCTTAGTGAGCATAGGCCCTAATACAACTCATTCTAAAGAAAGGTCCTTCACTAGTAGTACGAGTATATCCTAAAACTGCGAATTACGAACCTAATTTGCCTTAGAAATCTTAGTCTGCGCCACAATTAAAGGTGTGGTTAGTGCAACCGCCCATAGTTAACTAAGCGAGCCGTGCCGCCCAGTGTACCGCAGCTACTCAACTCAGACACTTGCTAGCATGTGCGGCAGCTGCCCTTGCTGAGAAAATACAAGGTGCGTCAGAGGCCGTAGGCGAGCAGCTCTGCAAGTACCGATAGTATCAAGTGCCTAGTTATAGTAGCTAACGTGTTGCCAGTGCTGCGCAAGAGCTAGCTGCGATTGCCAAGACTTGTTAACTACTATCAGCTACGACGATAATATGCAACGTTAGCAACGACAGATCAAATTTCCCGCGTCAGCTTACAGCATGTCAGATCTCGACGAAATGGACGGTCTTCTGAGACGCACTAGCCCCTATAATCATGTTCTACTTCTGCAGGGTGTGGTAGCTGTACGCCACTCAGCCGTTGCTGCAACTAAGAACCGCACCGCTATTCAATGCCTAACGTAGCGGTCGGCAGTTCTGTAGCTGGGGTCACGGCGCTGCAGGTAATACTCTTCACGAATCATGCTTGTTCCCAATGCCAAGCCAGTCTGTTGCTCACTTCCGCTCCTCCCCTTCTTAGTTTATAAATATGTACATTTGTAATGCGCAGAGAGATATATATAGAATACAATAAAGGAACCACTATTCATATTAGCATTACCCTGATAAACAGCGACACAAAAACATACATAAATATTAAGCCAATAAAGGCAATATTTCCCAACATAGCTTCATGTTGCTTGTTAGCAGGTAGTGGAGGCGGTTCATAGGTTGGATATCTGGTCTTCCTATCCATATGCTAGTAGGCTTATTAATTTTAGGAGCTGCAGAATTAGAGATCCAAGAAAGTAGAAGAAAGCTTCTGGAAGTTATATCTATGCTGAAGAGGAAAAGTATTGCCTTCCGCTCAGGGTATGCAGATCTGCTTCTAAACTATCCATACGCAAGGCGCCCCACAATCTAGGTATTTCTAGCTCAACGTTGATACCATTAACTTAACAAGTTGACCGAGGCCCGCTTCAAGGCGCCTGGGGGTACGTAATCTGCATCATAAGTGGTCAACAACATAATAAGGGGCTGTGTGTCAAGCCACTTGGACAGGTGACGCTACCGCCAAGGCGCTAACTCGGATCAGACGGCACAGCGATCTCAGAATTTTGAAAACGCAGAAGCACCATGCAACAGTCACATCGACTTTCCGATGTGTCCTTCTTTCTGCTGTGCAATTTTCAGGCAGCCTGGCGGCCGAGTCATCGGGTTGAATTGTCCACATACATCGCTGGCGTTACACTTGCCACCTTGCCCTTGTCTATAGGGAGTTAGAGGGTCACCCCTGCATAGTACAGGTTTCTCAGCTAGCTAGTAGTGTCTCTTAGCAATAGTCCCCAACGCGAGTCACTATTCTGGGGCGTCTTCTAGTTGGCAGAGGCTTGCGTCTTGGTGATGCTTGATGAGTATGGTTTGCTCGCTATTCATAACGTTATATATACATAAATATATATAACTATATATTTTCTTAATAATTAGAAATCATTGGGGTCAATGCAGCTCATTCTTATACATTGGGATGAATGTGTACATTATATCGATACAATAGTATATGCAAAAGAGGCATGAAACTCAGAACAGCATTGCTTGGTAACACGCGCAGCCTACGTGTAAAATACATGGTAGACAATCGCGGCTATTGTAGGGTTACGCTTTTCCCAGTACTTTCAATGTTGGCTACCTTCACTATTACTTCCCCGCAGGCACAAACAAGTATACATTGAGGTAAGCACCAAGACAGTCAGCTCGCTTTTGCACCCCGTCGTTTGTCTTTTGAACGAATTTGACGATAAACCGGCTAAGCAGGTCATCCGTGCTGGCACGCCTATTCCCTACATTTTAGTACCAGTAAGTGGCGTATAGTATATTATGGTTCCAAGGGGGTGGGCTGTGGCAGATTCTCCTGCCGTTTTTCCGCCTTGGCACGCCACCAGTAAGACAAGGGCGTCATGTCTCGGCAGTGCGGTTTAAGGAAGAACCAAGTCGGAGATGAGCTTCCGTTAAATCTAGAGGGGGCTTCCTTCTGTCACGTTTCGGCGCTGCTTATCCCTCGCATCGGATACGGCGGGACTGACAATGTGGAAAAAAAACTCATCCAAAAAAAACAAAACCAGGGCAACTTGTTGGCCTGTCACGCTAGTTCCTTGGCTAGTGATGGGAGAAGATCTGCTCTACCCAATTGATGAGCTGTGTGCTGTGTTGATAGAGTTGTAATGCCAAACGAGGATTTCTTATTATTGATAGCTTCTCCTGCCATTAAGAATTGTATACTGTAGTTAATGCCGTTTACAAATACTTTCGTCTCAGCTTTCTTTGCTGGTAGGAGCTGTGAAACTCTGGTTGTGTGCAATGGCTTACACTTATCACGCCATACATGTCATAGCCAGTCTATAAATAGCGGGGTGCAAACCAATCGGTGATAAAACACAAGCAGAAGTTTTCGGCCGCAACTGATAGCACGTCCCGAAGAGAGGCACCTACTTTAGGAGGCTAACCGGTATCAAAACAGGGTGACAGATAGATAAATTGAAATCGTAGGCATCCCTTTTATTTAGCTGAGCTATGGCATGTGCCTTGCCAAAAATATCTGCTTGGATACAGTACGAAGGAGGGATAATTCAGGTACAGGATCGGGGTGGGGGATTGCGGAGATGTCCCGAATAGGCGGCGAGCCAGGCAGTGCACCTGCAGATTTTGTGGTTCTGTTCCTTTTTGGTGACACTTAGTCTCCGCACGGCTCGTATTGGGAACCTTTTCTCATACACTGCCACCGCCATTAAATTCCGCAGGTACATAAATCTCACTGCCAAAACACGCGTCGTATTTGGGGAAAACTCAAGTTAGTCAGATTTTCCGGATGGGCCGGGGAATACTATTAAGTAAAGAGTAGTGCCCTGTAAACTAAACCCGGGACGTTGATCCGCCATCTCTCTTTAATCGTCAATTTCGAGGAGCCAGTCGCCCAACATGGTGGACCAAGGCAACGGAGGTCACTCCAACCACAACAATTATTATGACGGCCATTACGTCGATGGCGCGGCAGATAACGACTTGTACCATCAGAATAATTATGCCAACGACCACTACGCTGCGCAGGGTAACCACTACGCCGCACAGGGTGGTGATCACTACGCCGCGCAAGGCGAACACAACACTGATGGCTATTATGATGAAGCGTAAGACATACCCGATCCAGGAAGAGGCGCTCGCGTGTTAATGACAGCAACAGAGGATATTACGAAGCGCAACCCGACAATCCGTACTACCACGATGGCGGCTACTATGATACCGACAGTCAGTATGCCAATGAGTATGGACAATACTACACAGATGGCCCGCAAGACCATTCTGAAGTCGGCGGCCGTAGCTTTGGCGATTTCAACATGGACTATGCGGCTTCCGAAAGGTCCGTTCCAGATTCAGGCATGGGCTACACCGACGAATTCCCAGCACCAAACGCCGAGCCCTACCCCGCCTGGTCATCGGACAGTGCGCCCATCTCCAAAGTGGAAATCGAGACAATATTCATGGAGTTGGCCGCTAAGCTTGGCTTTCAACGGGATAGTATGCGCAACATGTATGATCACCTGATGGTCATGCTCGACTCGAGAGCGTCGAGAATGACCCCCAATCAGGCACTGCTATCGCTCCATGCCGATTACATTGGCGGGGAAAATGCAAACTATCGGAAGTGGTATTTTGCAGCATGTTTTGATCCTAGCTCCAAAGCTAAATTAGCCTCCCGCAAGTCAAGAAAGAAATCCAAGAAAAGCAAAAAAGACAACGACGGCAACGACTTCGACGATGCCGACATGGGAGACATGATGCCAGAGGATAATACCCTGGAGGCAGCCGAGTACCAGTGGAGAATACGCATGAGCCGAATGCTGCCGCATGACCGTGCGCGACAGATTGCCCTCTACCTGCTTTGCTGGGGCGAGGCCAATCAAGTGCGATTCATGCCCGAGGCGCTGTGCTTCATATTCAAGTGCGCGAATGACTATCTCAACTCTCCCGCGGGCCTGGCTTCGGAAGAGCAGCCAGTCGAGGAATGCACCTTTCTCACCAACATCATCACACCCCTGTACCAATTCATTCGCGATCAAATATACGAAATCTCGGATGGCGTATACGTGCGACGCGAGAGAGACCACAAGAACATTATTGGCTACGACGATTGCAATCAGCTTTTTTGGTATCCTGAAGGCATCGCCCGAATCGTTCTGGAGGATGGCGTTAAGCTTGTCGATATCCCCGCCGCAGAGCAGTATCTCAAGCTGAAGGATGTCAAGTGGAAGAAGTGCTTCTTCAAGACATACAAGGAGACACGTTCTTGGATGCACATGCTTGTCAATTTCAATCGCATCTGGATCATCCACATCACCATGTTTTGGTTCTATACCTCCCACAACGCCCCAACCCTGCTTGTCAAAGGCTATGAGCAGACAAAGAACCAGCAGCCAACAGGAGCCAAGCAGTTCTCCATTGTCGGGTTTGGTGGCGCAATCGCGACGTTGATACAGATCTTGGCTACACTTGCCGAATGGACATATGTGCCTCGAAAATGGCCCGGCAGAAAACATCTCAAAAGCAGATTTATGATCCTCATTTTCATGCTCATCCTCACTATTGCTCCTGGCGTCAAGGTCTTCATGTTCGCGACCAAAAAGACCGACTCCATGTACAAGGTTGATCTGGCATTGGGCATCGTGCAGTTTGTCATTGCAGTGCTTGCGTACATCTACTTTTCCATCGTACCGCTCGGGAACCTCTTTGGCAAGTTTTGGAAAAGGAGCTCCGGATCCCAAGCCAACCATGTTTTTACGGCGAGCTTTCCAGGACTTTCCTTCAACGCCCGCGCCACCTCACTTTTCCTTTGGGCCACCGTTTTCGGCATCAAGTTTGGTGTCTCCTACAAGTTTTTGACGCTGTCGTACCGGGATGTCATCCGCTATCTACAGCTTGCCAAAGTGACTTGCAGCGGTGATCACATGTTCACGGGAGCCACTGATGTACTATGCAAGTACCAAAACGTTATCTTGATCGTCCTCACAGGTGTTACGGATGTTATTTTCTTCTTCCTCGATACGTATCTCTGGTACGTGCTGGTCAACACCGCGATTTCGGTGGCGCGCGCTTTCTATCTCGGCTCGTCCGTCATGACGCCGTGGCGAAACGTATTTACACGCCTCCCAAAGCGCATCTACTCCAAGATCCTAGCGGCCCCGGATATGGAGGTTAAATACCAGCCCAAAGTCCTCATTTCGCAGATTTGGAATGCGATCATCATCTCCATGTATCGAGAGCACATTCTCGCAATTAATCATGTCCAGAAGCTGCTCTATTACCAGGTGCCTTCTGAGGACACTGGGAAGCGCACGCTACGGGCTCCCACCTTTTTTGTGTCTCAAGATGATAATTCATTCAAGGCCGAGTTTTTTCCTGTCAACAGTGAGGCTTCGCGCCGAATTTCCTTCTTCGCGCAGTCTTTATCCATGCCACTGCCAGATCCAACCCCTGTTGATGCCATGCCTACCTTCACAGTAATGATTCCCCACTATAGCGAGAAGATACTGCTATCATTGCGCGAGATCATTCGTGAAGAGGACAAATACTCTAGGGTTACTATGCTTGAGTACCTCAAACAATTACATCCCCATGAATGGAAATGTTTCGTCGAGGACACGAAGACCCTCGCAGATGAAACTGCAGGAAACGTGAAAACAGAAGCTGATGGGGAAGGTGAAAGAAAACAGATTGATGACCTTCCATTCTATTGCATTGGCTTCAAGTCTTCGTCTCCAGAGTACACGCTTCGCACCCGCATCTGGGCATCACTCCGCTCACAGACACTCTACCGCACTGTTTCTGGCTTTATGAACTATGCTCGCGCAATCAAGCTCCTATATCGCGTGGAGAATCCGGAAGAGGTGCATAAATTTGGCGGTAATGCAACTCAACTCGAACAGCAACTCGAGCGCATGGCGCGACGCAAGTTCAAGTTGTTGTTGTCTATGCAGCGGTTCAAAAAATTCAGCAACATTGAAATGGAGAATACAGAATTCATGTTACGAGCATATCCCGACCTCCAGATTGCCTATTTGGATGAAGAAGCGCCTGAGTTGGAGGGAGGGGAGCCTAGAATATTTTCGACCCTGATTGATGGCCATTCAGAGATTATGGAGAATGGACAAAGAAGGCCAAAATTCCGGGTGCAGCTTTCTGGCAATCCAATTTTGGGCGACGGAAAGTCCGATAACCAGAACCATGCGCTGATCTTTTATCGTGGCGAGTACATTCAGCTTATCGACGCAAACCAGGATAACTACCTCGAGGAGTGTCTCAAGATCCGCAACGTTCTCGCCGAGTTCCAAGAGATGGAGGTGAGCAAAGAATCACCTTACTCTGCAAACTTTCAAAGTAAAACCCCAGTGGCAATTGTTGGCGCTCGCGAGTACATCTTTTCCGAGAATATCGGCATCCTGGGAGACATTGCTGCGGGTAAGGAGCAGACATTTGGCACACTATTCGCGCGCACATTGGCACATATCGGCGCGAAGCTGCACTACGGCCACCCTGATTTCCTTAACGGCGTGTTCATGACGACGCGTGGCGGTGTATCAAAGGCACAGAAAGGTCTGCACCTGAACGAAGATATATATGCCGGAATGACGGCTATAACCCGCGGTGGTCGAATCAAGCACTCTGAATATTATCAATGCGGTAAAGGTCGTGATCTCGGTTTTGGTTCTGTCCTCAACTTCACGACGAAAATCGGAACTGGCATGGGCGAGCAGCTACTGTCCCGTGAGTACTACTATATTGGTACACAGATGTCGCTCGACCGCTTCCTGTCTTTTTACTATGCGCATCCAGGATTTCATGTGAACAACATGTTTATCATGTTTTCCATTCAGCTCTTCTTCATCTGTCTGCTCAATATCGGCGCCTTGACTCACGAAACCATTCCCTGCAACTACAATCGTCAGAAGCCGATTACTGACCTGCTACTGCCCATTGGCTGTGTTAATACAGACGCTCTAAAAGATTGGGTCTGGCGTTGTATCCTGTCCATCTTCGTCGTCTTCTTCATCGCCTTTATACCTTTGGTGGCCCATGAGATCATGGACCGGGGCTTCCTTCGTGCATGCACACGTTTCTTGAAACAGCTGTTCTCAGTCTCCATTTTTTTTGAGATTTTTGCCTGCCAAATTTACGCCAACGCTGTCGAGCAGGATATATCCTACGGCGGTGCGCGGTACATCGGCACGGGCCGTGGTTTCGCGACCTCGCGTATACCCTTTGGCGTGCTCTATTCGCGGTTTGCAGGCA
Organism: Akanthomyces muscarius; assembly: GCF_028009165.1. Lineage (NCBI taxonomy): Eukaryota > Fungi > Ascomycota > Sordariomycetes > Hypocreales > Cordycipitaceae > Akanthomyces > Akanthomyces muscarius. The sequence continues at coordinate 161,434 of NC_079243.1, read as the reverse complement.
ACGCTATCTACCTCGGCTTCCGGCTTCTGGCGATCCTGCTGTTCGCTTCCGTAACTATCTGGCAGGCTGGGCTGGTATACTTTTGGATCTCGGTCCTGGCGTTGACTATGTCACCTTTCTTCTTCAACCCCCACCAGTTTGCCTGGACGGACTTTTTCATCGACTACCGCGAGTTTATTCGCTGGCTGTCCCGCGGTAATTCGAGGTCGCATAACTCTTCTTGGATCGCATTCTGCCGCCTTTCGCGGACGAGAATCATTGGGCACAAGCGCAAGGCTCTGGGAGAAAGATCGAACACTGGGTCAGACGTTACGCGCCCGCCCTTCCTGAACCTCTTCCTCAGCGAAATTCTGTCACCTCTATTCCTTGTTGTGGTCACTCTGATACCGTACCTCTTCATCAACGCGCAAACTGGTGTTACTGCGGCCAAAAATGGTGGCAAAGACCCAGTACCCACTGACTCTCTTATCCGCGTCCTCATCATTGCTGTTGCGCCGGTTGGGGTGAATCTGGCTGTACTTGCCGCCATGTTTGGCATGGCTTGCTGCATGGGTCCCGTCTTGAGTATGTGCTGCAAGAAATTTGGTTCCGTGTTGGCCGCCATCGCCCACGGCGTCGCTGTCGTCATCATGCTGGTTTTGTTCGAGGCCATGCTCGTTTTAGAAAGTTTCAACTTTGCGCGTAGCTTGGCAGGACTCGTCGCTGTCATCGCTATCCAGCGATTCGTCATTAAGCTCATCGTCACGTTGGCGCTCACGCGAGAGTTCAAGACAGATCAATCCAATCTTGCCTTTTGGACGGGCAAGTGGTACTCCATGGGGTGGCATTCCCTGTCTCAGCCCGCTCGTGAGTTGCTTTGCAAGGTGGTCGAGCTGAGCATGTTTGCGGCTGACTTTATTGCTGGGCACTGGCTGCTCTTCCTCATGTTTCCGCTGCTGATAATCCCGAAAATTGACACTCTGCACTCTATGATTTTGTTTTGGCTTTTACCGAGGTATGTGGATGCCTGTTCATCTCCGTCTGTGATATATCCTAACCCAGTCTCTAGTCGCCAGATTCGCCCACCCATATACTCTATGAAGCAGTCCAAACTCCGAAAAAGACAGGTAGTTCGATTCGCCGCCTTGTACTTTTTCCTCTTGATTGTCTTTGTTGGCATGATTGCGGGACCAATCGCGTACAGTAACTCCCAGAAGAACATCTCATTTTTGGACAAAATACCGAAACTTGGAGGCTTTATACTTGTACAGCCAAACCACCAAAACAACAACAATACGTCCAACGATACCACCCGGGCCACCGCCTCGGCTACACCATCATAAGTCAATTTAGTTTCCCGGATAGAATATACGACCATTTGCATCTCAGAGTATATAAGACGTTTTTGGTTTACGTGAATAAATAAGCCTTGGCAACAGTCCCAACATCAACGCTAGTCATGGTGATGAAGGGGAACCCTCTCCCCGGAAACCGCCAAGCACTAGTATCATGAGCTAAGGCAACACCGTTGAAACTGGGTCCAGATCGCAGACTGATCATCATGGCTGTCTTCAACACTAAACTCCAGCACCAGTCAGGTCAATAGAAATGAGGCCGACCAAATCTTGCAGTAGCAACGTCACATCCGGTGGACGAGGTTAATTAATACGTCCTAATCGCATTATAGTTCTCCTGAATTCTTGCCGTGCATAATTGCATCGTCTGATGAAAACTAGTGTTTATCCTCTGTTAGGAAATATTGTCGGTGACCTGTAGCCACCTCGGGATCTTATGGTAGTAGAAGATATGTCTCTCGTCTTTCCTTCTGCCACACAGGCAGTCTAGCAAGTAGTCTTCGTGGTGAAAGCGCTCGTGATACGCAGCAAAATCGCTGTGTCCGGTTCTGGCTGCTAGGAGGTGACCGAGCAGGCGCCGTGGTAGCTCTAGTTCCGGCGTTGCTTGTGTTGAGAAGGAGAGCCTAAGAGCGCTGTACTTAGCGCTTTGCGTTCTCCTTCCACTACTGCGAGACTGCTCTGGGCAGCTATTCGCGGGCAAGCCTCCTGATGTGTGCTGCTGTAGGTATGCTGATGGTGTCTTTGCTGTAGCCTAACTTGGCGAGCTCGTCCGCTCGCTTATTTCCCGGTATCCCTATGTGCCTAGGGACCTATCGAAAGGTCACTCTTGTCGTTGTAAGCCGTCTTATGGCCTTGAAGGTGGCGATAGAGGATTTGGCTGGTTTGCCAGCCAGGGTGCGGAGCACCGCTGTGTTGTCGAGGCATTCCGTGATGCTCTTGGCTGTGTTAATTCGTATCGCTTTGCGTAGCCCGCGAAGAGCAGCCACTGCTTCTGCGTTGTATACTTCCGTATAGGTGAGGCTGTCATATAGGTGCCATATCTCCGCGCCTTCTTTAAAGATGGCTGCGCTGTAGCTGACTCGGTCTTGTTCGTCTTTTGAGCTGTCAGAGAAAACGCTTATCCTATCGTAGCTGCTGTACCACTTAAGAAAGTCCTTTGCAGCTTGTTCCTTTGTCTGGTCGCTGATGTGTACTTGTAATGGTTTAGGGTGTGGGTTTTGGAGCTCGTGATGTCTGATCTGTGGGGTCAGCTCTAGTATGTCCTGTAGTCTTATACTAGCTCCTCGGGCTGCAGTCTGCTGTGAGTGGACCGTTATGGGGTGTTTATTATCTAGTGTTCTGTATCTTGCTGCTGTACGCTTCTGAAGGCCGCGCAGTAAGTGCTGTATCGGCGGGATGGATGCTTCTCTCTACAGAATCGTGCAGCGGGTCGTCCGCCATGCTGGGAGGATTGCTCTGCAGGCGTGGTTCAAGACCAACTGTATTTTCTTCGCAGTACTTTTATGAAGGCGCTTGCCAATCGGGCAGTGTGGGACAATGTCGGATGTTGGCCCAGGGAGCTATGCGTCGGCTCCGTAGAGCAGTTTTGGAATGACACAAGCTATGATAGCCTGCCTTAACGCTCGCACGGTTGGGCCGCTGATCGTGCTGTAGAAGCCCCGTAGGTGTTGCACCGTTCGCTTGGCAGCGGCGGCGCGCTCCTCTACGTGGCGTATGAAGTTGAGCTGTGGGTCAAACCAAACACCCAGCCAGCGCATGGCTTCTAGCGTAGCATATATTATTAGTATGGATGATGGAAAATTAGTTGAGATTAGCTGTGGAGAGTAAAATACCCTGGGCGAAAGAAATGCAAGTACTCTTGATACCATGGCCCTGCTAGCAGCAATTCATGTTAGTCTGACTAGGTATGACGAGGCGGAAGTCCTTCTACAAAATGTACTGGCCTTTCAGCATGAGAATCACGGAAGGCATCACCGAGATATGCTTGATATTATGAGCAATCTTGCACATGTGCTTGAGGAACTTGAAAGATACGATGAAGCAGAAGAAATGCTTACGAGGTTGATAGAGCTACAAAGAGAGGTTCTCGGCAACAATCATCGCGATACAAGACGGACCATCACTGCGCTTCAAGACCTACGAATATTTGTTCGAGATTCAGAAGAGTTTTTTTATGATCTACGTCAGTTTCATATTTTTAAATCATGGCCAACCCTGTTGCTTCATCGGATCGAATCCTGCGGCCTGCGGCCTGCATGTTGCTGTCTAACCAATGATTGAATGGTCGGCCGTTCGATGAAATCTACATGGCATCTTATCGTTATATAAAAGTTTTTAACGACCCATCTTTGGACCGTGTCGTGTTTCATAAATTTTTCTACGTATGCTCCGTATATTTTATCGTCTACCACGTTTGCCTTGATGATTGCATGGTCCTCGACGCTGATAATGCCATACCAGATTCGCACATGACAACCCCGGAGGAGACAGGATCTTCTCTGCTGCTTGAGTCCCGGTCTCTTAGGCCTTTCCCATTCGCTGCCGTCACCCGCGGCACCTCCGCTGACTGCTCCAGGGTGTTATCTATGTTTTGGCTTCTTTCGGATCGCAATAGTCCTGCAGATGCTGCGCCTTCGTCCTTCTCTGCGGCGAATGGTGCACCGTACGCAACTCTGCCAGCAAATCCAAGTCCTTGGAATAACGCTGCGAGCTCCGCGCTCCCAACTTGTCCGCCAAAGTTGAACGAGCCACCCGAGAGGGTCACATCCCTCGTTTTGACTATTTTGCCGACTGTAGAGATGGTGAAGTTGACAGAGTTTTCCGACAGATTGATCCTCTCAAAGACGTTCACCTGCTCTTCTGCTTGCGATACAACCCTCAGGCACTTCTCGAGGCCGTCCTTGGACTTCTGCAGGTCTTCCAACTCAGTGGCCACCTCCGTTTGATAGGGAGGCATGGCCTGCATCTGCTGTTCAACCTCTTTCTCATGGCTCTGAAACTTTGATTCCGTAGAAGGCTCGATAGCACGTCCAAAAGCCTACACTAGGGCGCCAACGGACGTAATAGTCAAATCAAATCAAAATCAAATCAAAGCCACCACTAAACGAAGACCACACTCTGGAAGGAAGCTGGCATCCCGCCAGCAGAAGTGCTCCTTGAACAGCTTGCGATGCGCAATGCGAACCGCTGGGCACGTCTAGACGCCCACCATCCGCTAGTCCACCGTATCCTGCAGCAAGAACACGAGATCCAGTATGCCACACATCCCGATGCGGCCACGACACGGCGAACAGCGATGAAAAGCGTCAGGCTCTTCCGCAACGCCGCCCTGGCACCAGCGGCAGAGCGGCTGCGCCTGATTCCCAAGCGTTTCTCCAGCGCCATCTGGACAGAAGACAGGGAACGTCGCCCAACAAAGGAACGCCAAGCGGAACGAATTCGGGAATGGAGCCAGACCCAGACGGGCATGGTTGTCTATAGTGATGGCTCCAAAACTGAACAAGATACAGCAGGCTTTGGATATGTTGTCTACCGGCGGCAGCAGCTCATTGCACAAGGATGTGGCCAGATTGGCAAGGGCGAAGTGTTTGATGCAGAGATCAAGGGCGCCGTGGAAGGCCTCCGCGCTGCTCTTGCGCGTCAGCGCCCAGGGGAAGGGATCACAGTTTGCATCGACAACACCTCTGTGATCGACTGCATAGGCGCGACGGCGCCGCCATCGTCACAATTGGCGTCCGCCAGTTCCAGAAGACAGGTGATGCCCATCCGGGCATGATTCGTGTACGATGGTGCCCAGGGCACACCGGAATCGAAGGTAATGAGCTGGCCGACCAGCTCGCTAAGGAAGGGGCAAAAATGCCGGTAGGAGACAATCTCCCGACAGTCTCCCACTGCAAGCGCCAAATGCGAAGATTACTCCCCATTGCTTTTCAGCGGTGGTGGGACACAGTTGACCGCAAGAGTTATCACGGACTCCAACTGAAAGCGGAACTGAAGAAGCTCCCCGAGCTGACACTTCAACGACGGCAGCTAGGATATCTCCTAGCCGCGAGGACACACCACGGAGACTTCGCCGACTACCACGAGCGCTTCAATCACGAAGACGCCGTGATCAACTGCCCATGTGGGCGCCGGAAGTCTCCAACTCATCTTTTCTACTGCAGGAAGATCCCCCGCAGCCTCAGTCCTCGGCTGACCCCCGAGCCTGCAGCTGCGATACGGAGATACCTAGGTAGATCCTTCCAAACCTATGTAAAGCTTGCTGACTTCTATTATTCGAAGATCAACAAGCGATACTAGGGTACGGAAGGCGCTCTTAGCTGGCGACTAAGCTCTATTACAACCACACCTTGCGTCCAACGCCTGCCAACACGCACGCCCCTGGAAAGATGGGGAGCAATAAGCGGGCGCTGCAACGCTCACAAATTGGCTAGCCTGAAGAAGGCACTGGCTCCTTCAGTGGCCGCTACCCAGCGGCGAACCGACCCATCAGTGGAGGGACCTTTGTGCTTCGGGCGCTCGCTTTTCCTACTACTGTTCCGGCTGGCGCGGCGCGAGGATAGATTTTTCTTGCTCCCTTTGTTCGTGCAACTAAGACGCCGGCGCGCCCCACGAGCCAGGGCATGCCACGAGTCGTGTCAAACGCTGGAGCACAAATTGAAGTGCATTCAGGTCCGAGCACGAGAATCTATGGCTGAATCGTGTTCGGTCCTATCGGAGTGAGGTAATCTATCTATAGCTGGGAAGTCCGCGTACAGTCGCCATTGCATTCAGCGTTGGGAGTCTCGCGCACGATTTGGTCGCAACAGATGGATCAACCCACTGCGCATTTTCTAGCGTCAAAAGTCTAACGCCACCATCATGGGTAGTCTGGCGCAGAAGTCGCACATCTCGCAAGCCCACTTTCGTGGTTTCCTGCACACCAGGGCTGTCTGGGGAGTGATCGGCCGCATCCGACACCGTTTTTTTTTTATTAAGTTCGTTCAATCTGGCGGGGTTAACGGCGTTCGTGGGCCAGGTGGCCGGGGTGCCTGGCCTCCACCAGTTGACAGCCGGAGCCAGCGGTGAGACAAGTCGACGGTGCTGGCGGCCATAAAAAAAAAGATAGGGGACCTCACAGGGGACCTCACAGGGGACCTCATAGGGGACTTCACAGGGGATCTCACAGGGGTTATGCTACAGTTAGTAGGCTGGTTTCATGCCTGTGCAGAATATAGAGGATTGTCTGCTATGCAGCCTGAAAAGAGCAAGCTGTCGGGACCAGAGAGTTGGGGGGTCAAAGGTAACCCCACCCACACCACCTGCTCCACCATCAGTGTCTGGTAACGGCTCAAGAAGCCCGTCCGAAGTTGATTCACACGCTGGCGGAATCAGGTTATCGTCCAAACCTGGCGTTACGGCGATCTCGGCTGAAAATAAACCTCAACATGTCGATTTTCTGTCAATACATATTATAAATACAGTACTGTACTGTTCGCACACTGTCGTAAATTTGATTCCCACATTGGGCTTCTGGAGCCATTATTAGATGGTTGGGGTCACTGGCGGGAAGAGGAGTTACAGCTGAAGTTGGCAGGAGCAGGGTCGGCACAAACCACATCGCCTGGCGGGGCTGCCCCCTCTTCCCCGAGGCTGTCCACTAACTAACTTAGTGCGCTAAACCTCGTTCAATTGCCCATTTTGTCCGTGACTCACGGCTTCAAGTCCCAGACCAGCTTGCAGCTCTTGCAGCTCTGACTGCAGCAAGACGACGCCACCGTGGCATATTGGTGGAACGATTGCACCAATCGAGCTGCATCTTAATCTCGGCTGTGAATCCTACTCGTATTCGACCACGTAAAAGCTTCGTCGTGAGACTACTATATAGAGCAGCCTTGGGCCGCCTACCATTGAGCCCCTCTTCCTAACATCCAACAAGCACTACATCATCATCATCATCATGGCTACTTTCACCCCCATCCCGCTCGACAGCACGGAAACCATTGCGCGCTACTCGCCCACCTCCACCGAACAGGCCGTCCAGGTCGAAAAGGTGCAGGTCGAGCACCGCCTCCAGCTCATCAACACCTGGCGCATCCCCCCCGGCTCCAAGATCCTCGAGATTGGCTGCGGCCAGGGCACCTGCACTACTGTGCTTGCCACCGCCGCCGGCGCCGACGGGCACGTCGACGCCGTGGACCCCGCCAGTCCCGACTACGGTTCCCCGTGCACCCTGGCTGAGGCGCAGGCCATTGTCAGCAAGTGCGCCGTCGGCGACCGCATCACCTGGCACAATGCCGAGCCGGTGGACTTCCTGGCCGCGTCGGACAAGAAGTGGGACTACGCCGTCTTCACACACTGCATCTGGTACTTTGACAACCGCAGCGTCCTCGATACCATGTTCCGCGCCCTCAAGGGCCGCGTCGGCACCGTGCTGGTGGCCGAGTACGCCCTCAAGGCGACGGAGCGCGACGCCGAGCCCCATCTCCTGGCCGCCATTGCGCGCGCCTCGCTCGAGGCGCACAACCCCGACAGCGAGGCCAACATCCGCTGCCTCCTGAGCCCTGCCGGGATCAAGGAGCTGGCCGTGGCTGCTGGATGGAAGGTTGGTGAAGAGTCCAACATTGTCCCCGCTCAAAGCCTGCTCGATGGTACCTGGGAGGCTGGCGAGGTGCGAAACAAGAGCTTCGTGGCGGAAGTCGAAAAGCGTATCCAGTCTCCTCGTGTCAAGGAAATGCTGATTTCTTCGCGCGAAGCTGTGATTGCCTCTTACGCTGCTATGGATGGTCGCAAAACTCGCACCATGGACGTTTGGACTGCCTCTCTCATCCCGTCTGAATAAATACAGTATAAAATTCGATCAATAAAATACGTAATTTGAATTAATTACGTCCGCGTATGTCTTCTAAACCTCGTTCTCAACTTTCTGCTCGTGCATATAGTCATCTTCAAAAAGGACCTATCCCAGACTCCTCCAACATTAAGCCACCATCAGGGCATCTTCCGTCTCCTTGCTTCTCCAGAGGATGTCGGATTTCCCATCACTCAAATGTGTGACTGAGCGATCCTGGTCTGTGTCAGTGCTCGGAAATTTTCAGGTTAATTCTAAGTCTCAAGACTTACCAATCCCAGGGTCAGCTTGATGAGGCTCTCAGGCCAGGCGTGCCGGTATTCGTGCTTCGGTGCCTTGCCGTCGATGGCGAGCAGAATATTCTCGGCGGCCACCACAGACTGCTGCATGGCTGAACGCGCATTTGGTGTAGGGACTTCAGTATCGGTGACATCGCCGCAGCTGTAGATATTTTGGAATTTCTCGTCGGTTCATTGCAGAGTCGGCTTCACTTTGATATAACCTAAAGTGGAAGTAGAGGCTGGCGCGAGTGTCGCGAGTATGGATGAGTTGGGCTTCTGGCCAGTACAATTAATCTTCATTCTCCTGTTAGTAGCTGCAAAATACAATCACAGTCGCCAAAACTCACAAAATAGTTGCGCTCAATTTTACGGCCCGATTTCAGCGTCACGGTGCCGTTGGTATCGTCCTCTTCAATCACACGATCTTCCAGAATCACTTCAACCTCAAGCCGCTTCAAACCTTCTAGTACCGCCGTCTACAAGTCTTTTCCAAACCGATGCATGACGGCCGCACGAATATGCCCCAAAATAATGTGCTTGTCCGGGTAAAAGCTCTTCGCATCAGTGGCCACCTCGACGCCCGCCGCGCCCCTGCCCACGACGACGACCGTCCGTGTCCGCTTTCGCGATCCGCTGCTGCATGGCTTGTAGAAGCTTCACACCCTCGGCGTTTTCCGTATTGTTCACTCGCGACGGCAAGCCATCCTGCACAGCCGCGCCCGTCGCAATCACAAGGTATTCATAGGGCACGCTCTCGTCGGCGTCCTGCAGCACCACCGCCGACTCGGTAATGCGGACGGCGCGGTCCTTGATCCAGTGCAGCGCGCCGTCCGCCGCATCGGCGTACTTGCCGTACGGGACAAATGCCTTGTGCTCGTGGCCGCCGGGGATGACGCAGAAGCGCGGCAGCACCCAGGTGAACTGGAAGTGGCTGTTGGGCTCGATGACAACGACACGATACTTGCTGTCGGCAGGTAGCGAGCGCGCGAGAAGGCGGGCAGCGTAGTGGCCAGCAAAGGAGGCGCCGATGATCACGCGGCTCGGCGACGAGGACCAGGACGTGCGAAGCGCCGCTCTCGAAGTCTTCATGCAGAGATGCGAACAATTCTGTTGCACCCTAGTTAAGGGACATTTCATCCCGTCTCTCCATAAGGCTTTACTCGAGCGAAGTTTTGAGGAACAAGTAAGTTGGTATATTGCAAAAGACAACTCCTATGTCAATATGCGCGACCGCATTACGGAAATCTCTATCGATATCCAACAGAATAAAATTAGGAAATGGATAAACGGAGCGCGGCCAGCCGACTGTCCATCAACTAGTGGCGGGGAGAGCTTGTCATATAACTAGTCCTAGTGGCTGACGATTTGACGGCGGGCGGCTGGGAAAGGATGGTTTGTTCAAATAGTTCGTGGGAGTGCGCTTTCTTTTTTATATTGGACTTGTGCCTTTTTGTTTGGGAATTGGATGCACGTCTCTTGTCAACCTGTTTCGCGCCGCTTGGCGGTGTTGAGCGCTGATTGTCCAGTAGGTGCAGTCAGGCGGGTGCGGAAGAGATGACCTCGCAGAAGATCTGTAGATATCACTATTAACGACATGGAAGTGACGAAACAACAAGCCATTGTGTTAATAAGCATCAGTCAGTGCTTGCCATGCATACGGCGACCGAACCAGTCGCGCGCGCGCGTGTGTGTGTGTGTGATTTACGTCTGTACTGCGCCCTAGAGTAGGCTTTAGACGTGCTATCGAGCTATCAATAGACTACTGCTACATGATTGCTCCCGCTAAGTAGGTTTCCACAGACCGCGACAAGTCGCACTCATGCTCACAACGGAATACCCTTGGGGAATTCCCCCACATAACTGTCCTCCAGCCGTAGCAGTTTCGCGCCCAATGGCATATGGCTGTCTTAATCGCTACCCGTCAGCGGGATCACGATGATGTTGGCCGGATGCGCCCACGTTTGCCGCCGTATTTGCGTCGCGTCAACAACTGTTGTCACCTGGTCTTTGAAGGGGACCAGCAGGAGCCCTGAACCCGTGGTTTTCGTGGTCAGAATTCTCTCGCTCTCGCACTAACACTGCTGCCGCAGTCTATCCTCCAGCAACCGAGCAATAGAAATAGTGCAGGGGCGGCGGTAGGGAAAAACCCTCAGGAAGGAATCAGAGGCTGACGAGCAGCTTGCCTTCAGGCAGGGAGAAAAACCTCCGCAACCAGCCACCGTTGTTTGAAAGGCAGACCTTCCAATACCCATAGCTCCTTGGTTCTGAAGGAGACCATGAGGTCCGTGTGGACAAATTGTCAGAGCCGGCTTTACTCTGACCTGATGTCTACAACATAGAAGGCGCGCACCTCAAGCCAGCACACACGAGCGCTGCATCAAATGTGGAGTGAAAAATTATTTTCAAAATCTGTGCCGAGGCCTTGACGCCGTCCGGATTATTACCATATTTGTTTTTACAAGCCCCTATATGTGCCCTTTGTCCCTCATGTTCCGTATGTTGCCGCGCTCGGCAGAAATGCTATTGTCCACGGTTTCATAGCCGAGCACTTGTAATTGTTGCCTTGTATGCAAGGCCAACTGCTGCTCCATTGAAACCAAGTCGCCCATTATGCTAGTTGTTTGTCTTTTCGTTATCGATCCATTGCCGCTTACAGGGGAAAAGGGGCCGTTGTTGAAGACAGCCGCTCGCGAACAAAGCTCCCTGAGAGGCTTGGCCCTTACAAGGCTATTTGTTTGCTTTGCATGTTTAGTTGTGGGTCTCTCTTGCGTGGCTGCGCATCGTGAAAGGTATGGCTCCGGCCACTCGAAGTCGAGACTGTGTGACGATGCGGTAATGGACCACAGGTTGTCGCCTGTTTGCGGACCGATGTTCAAAAAGGGAAGGGCGGAGTTGGGCGTAGAAACTGGCTCAAAGCAGCTAGAAATAGCTCTTTCGGCATCGACGTTGCTGATGGTCGTTGACGTAAAAGCCAGGGAGGCAGCGACATGGCCTGGATGAACGTTGCAATGCCGCGTCGCAGGTGAATTTTGAGCTCGCAGGGGCGGCTATTGGTCGGCTGGTGGTAACTCTTTTATGGTGCAATCTGAACAGATGCAGTTCGCGGAGCAGAAAAGGCTAGGAGCGTTTTCCGTGCATGCAAAACAGGACGGCGCAGCGTTAACCGCTGCATCCTCCGGCATCTCCCAGGAGCACGTATGAGTCATGCTTTGGTCTGTTCAGATTGTCATTGAGTACGCAATTAGAGAAGAAAGAAGGGTTTTTGGGTTGATGTGGAAGCTGATCATCTGTTGAATGCTCTTTCGAGGCTATTTTTGTACAAGAAGTTGATGTGCAGCTGTGCGTCAAGTCTTGGGCAAGTAGGCGAATCCGGCTTCTTTTAATAGTAGTATTCTCTGTGAGACGCAAAAAAATGCTAGCGACTAGGACACACATCACTGAGACTGACTGAAGGGTATCCGGCTTTAGATGGTGGTGCCGTGTTGGAAAACTGACATTGTTGTTTAAAATCTCTACTGCGCTTCTACGTCATCGCTATTTGGGAAGCGGAGACCACGCACGACTTTCTCCTAACCTCTTTTTTTAAGGGGTCTATGCGATTCCCATGGTTTTGCAATTCCCATGGTTCTCAACATGGGCATTGGGCAGGCGGGGCTCCGGCGGCTCGCCCCTTCACGTTTCTAATGAGAAGTAGAATAATGACCTCACAATAAGCGTTTTGTGGCAGTTGTCACGCGCTGTGGACACAGTTCAGCCCTTGATGGCGTCGCTGGCTGGAGTCACTTGATACAGAAGTAAGATTGAGGCGGCAGACGAAGCGCGAGAATTTTCAGCTGCGGCTGATACGCACACTGTGGTGGCGCCAGTGTTTGCGGCGGAGATCACACGACTGGCAAATTGATCAAAGTTTGTGTGCTGACATTTTGAGGCTGGGTGATGGCTGGCTCTTTAACGTTCCAGGCCTTGTCTCACATGCAGACAGCCAGTCTTTTGCCGCCAGCAACAGGATCATAGAGAGAGATATATAAGCCATGATATTATTACAGCTGCTAAATCAATATTGACAATATCCAAATATCTTTCATACCCAATGAAACTATTTGCTTCCATCACGTAGAAGAAAATGGTTGATCATCTTCACCTTCCAGCGCAGCCTTTAAGCCGGCATCCAGTAATCCCATACCTTGTCAACGCAGATCCTCAAGACGCTTACGATGGTCAGGGCTTCGCCTCTTTCCCACAGCGCCGAGGATTTGACAAGGCCCGCCTGCTGGATGGTGATTTCCAAGGACGAAGCAGCGCAGAACTAAATGAATTCTTCCAGTCATGGCTTTTTTTCGGCATACTTCATGAAGTATTGACGACTGCTGGTGAACAAGTCAATCTAGCAGACTTTGTTCAAACGACAAGCAAAGGACAGAGATGCATCACGACGTTGCCGTTGCGGAAGCACTTGAGAAGGTGGCGCCAACGCGAAATAAACAGCGGCCGTGGCCTAATTAGCACACTTTTCAGTCTATTCGGACCCCCTTGGTATGCGAGGTTGCGCGTTATAGACGATTGTTTGCTGGAGGCCGTCACTGTCACACGCAAGTTGCTGACCTCGGCCTCGCCATGGTCCCTCCCCCGCGCTCAACAGCCGACAGTTCTCCCAGAGATTTGCCTCTCGATCATAGTTTTGGGCTCTACTCTGAACACGGCCAAATCATCAGTTATACCGCAATATGTTGCGGACACATTACTCGGACATTTCGGCTCGGATGAGTCGTTGGGAGAGAGCATTATTTCCGGCCAGATACCGTACATGCCTCGTGATGTACCTTCGTGGGGTCCGGCCGATTATACCGTCAGCAAACTGGAAGAGAGTGGCTGGTGTCCAATGGAAATCGAAAGGCTGAAGGAGCTGTCTGATTCGGCGATGTACTTCACCTCGCAGGTTCAACGCCTTCGTCTAAACACTGCCAGGGGACATGACGGCTGCACTCGAGAGAAATGCCGTGCGTACCAGATAGACAATAACCTTTACCGCCCTCAGCACAGACCAGACTGCGGCGGCTGTGGGGAAGTGCAGTTTCTGACAGCTGATGTCGCGACATTGGTAGGGTTGGGTCAGATACCCTTAGTCAGGGTTGAAAAGAAAGGAAACTTGATTCAACCTTCACTGGTTCCTGATAACGGGTCGGATTACATTGCTATTTCGCATATCTGGGCCCAAGGGCTAGGAAACAGGACATCGAATGCTCTCACCCGGTGCCAGTTCACCAACATTTGGCACTTGGTGGCAGAAATCTATGGCACTGACGATACTGAGGTTGTTTTATTCTGGATCGATACTCTGTGCGTACCGCTAGCCCCCAGAGACGTCAAAAAGCATGCGATAGCTCGTATGAAGGATGTCTACCGTAACGCATACAGCGTTTTGGTCCTGGATGAAGAGCTGCAGCGGATACCATGTCCGTTTCCAATTGCAAATGCTGGCCATGCAGGTGATGCAGGCAGCAATGATAACCCTAGTTTCGAAACAATTAACTCGAGACTTAGGGAGCTATATATACGTTTATTCGTATCTCCATGGTTTCAACGGCTATGGACGTTGCAGGAAGGCGCGCTTGCAAAAAATCTGCTGCTCCGATTTGCGGATGGATCGTTCTCAATGCGGAACCTTGTTCAATCAGCATACAATAGTGAGCTCTTTGGCAACCCATATCAGGCTGCAGATGAATTGCCCATGCATCTGTGCGATGTTGTTCTTGATTTGAAAGACGCGGGCCATTCTATACGGCTTGGGCGTGTTAGCCCTCTTCTTTGCTATCGTGATACGTCGGAGCTCTCTGACGAAGCCCTATGCATCGGTGGCATCCTCGATCTAAATACAACGGACATTATTTTTGCAGGAGAGACGCCGCAACAGAAGATGCTGAACCTTTATCAACAGCTATCACATGTCCCCGTTGGGCTGCTGTTCCTTGACGGACGCAGACTGGAGGATGATGGATTTCGATGGGCACCCAGCTCCTTGCTGGGGATGAGACAAACCTTGACACAGTCACTCGAGCTCACCACCACTGGACGGCTCCTAGGGTCAAATGGAGGGCTCTTGGTGCGGAACTGGGGATTCCTGCTCAAGAGGCCAAATGGTCCGGTCCCGCCAGTTTTTTATGTCAAGGATTCGTGGCTCATGTATGTGCAGCCTGGGGAAGAAAACAACCAGGCACACATAGCCGAGACAAAAAAAACATTAGAGGGTCTTCTGTCTGACTTGTCACCTTTTGGTAACTACGACAGCTCAGATTTTAGCTTTACATTTCGTGTTTCGTACCATGGCACGATTCCGTGGGAATTCCAACCCGGGAGAAATGCGGATTTTGGGATTCTCATGGAACAAAGCCTAGTGCACAGGGACGGCTCAGGAGTTTTCAAGAAGGCCGTTCTACTTAATAAAGTGGTTCGACAGTCTGCTCAAGATGCCTCGTCCTCTATACGCGAGCTAGTGTCGCAGGAAGATACGGACGTGGAGATGACCAGCACTGGATGTTTTGTTGCGCGGATGCAGCTTGAAGCGGTTTCTTTAGAGGAATGGAAGGAAATACAGGACACCTCGCTGACTGAGAATACTGCAATCTTGGTGCCAGAGGTGGGCGGCGTGGTCAGTAATTGGATCGTTCGATGATTTGAACAATAACGCCAAATGAATTGAGTGAGAATTATCTAGAGAACAAATGAAAGAGGGAATGAAGTTCTGTGTGTGATGCAAAAGGGCAGGGCCTGCATCTGTGGATGTGTCTGCCAAGTCGTGGCACACAAGGGTCCCGCCTCGCCCGCCAAGGGAGAACAGGCCACCCTTGGCAGGCCAGTCGATCGCGAAGGCAGAGGGGTGTAAATCTGTGATCTTGGTGTTTTATTTATCTTTCGGTGCATTTGCCCCCATTGACCAGGGCTGGCCGGGTATCTCAGCGGCTTGCTTCGAGCTGTGGGCTTGGCGTTTGTTGCTGCTGGTATTGCAGAACGGAAATAATATCTTGACGAATATATGACGAGAGCCAAGCCCAGCCCTGTGTCGTTGAGATTAAGCAGCACGATCCCACCGATGCCACTTGAGTAGACTTTGAGCCATTTCGCAAGGCGTTCACTTTGTGTCTGCCATACGTCTTGTCTGCCGTCAACGGTGACCAGGCATGAAGGCCAAGTGTTCCGCGACGACATCGCTCTGCTTGACGGTCGTACAAGTTAGCCACTTTAATCAGGAGTAGAAGCCACAGCTGTGGAGGGCTAATTAAAAGCTATGAGAGAGAAGCCAGCTGACATCAAAGGCGTGGCTGGCGCAGGGGAGAGTCTCTATACCACCCAAATGAACAACTTGAAGCAATAGTCATGACGCTGGCGTTGCAACTGAAATTGTTGCGTCGTTATGGTGCTACGACGCCGACAGTCATTGGCGCGCGCTGAAGCCACACGGTAGCTATTTAAGAGTTCATGGCTAAGACCTGAGCTAGTATTCCTTTTCTTTTTTTCCCCCTCTTTCCAGTGCGGGGCTCACTGGCAAGCCTCGATTTGTTGTGGCGTTTCAGCCCTATTTTTGGATGTGTAAAGAATAGAGATAAAAAGGAGCGATAGACATTTCGGTAAATGAACTTGGACTGGAATGCGCGTCACCTCGGCCATGAACTTGATAGTTAACAGGTGAAACACAATATCATTGTGAGAAATTATGTACACAGAATGGCGGAAAGCTCCGTCAGCATTAAAAGTCACAAATATAGCCTACGCTGGCCGCCGACTCGTTCTGCGTGTGGTATGCGTGAGCCCGATGTAACGATGGCTTATTTACTAAGTCACAGTAGGTCTGTTTCTTAGAGTGTGTGTGTGTGTGTGTGTGTGTGTGTAATTTACGTCTGTACTGCGCCCTAGTGTAGGCTTTAGACGTGCTATCGAGCTATCAACAGACTATTGTTACATGATTGCACCCACTGAGCAGGTTTCCACAGACCGCGACAAGTCGCACTCATGCTCACAACGGAATACCCCCGGGGAACTCCCCCACATAACTGTCCTCCAGCCCGTAGCAATTTCGCGCCCAATGGCATATGTCTGTCTTAATCGATATCCGTCAGCGGGATCACGATGATGTTGACCGGATGCGCCCAGGCTTACGCCATGGTCGCGTCGCGTCAACAACTGTTGTCACCTGGTCTTTTGAGGGGACCAGCAGAGCCCTGAACCCGTGGTTTTCGTGGTCAAAATTCTTTCGCTCTCGCACTAACACTGCTGCCGCAGTCTATCCTCCAGCAACCGAGCGATAGAAATAGCGCAGGGGCGGCGGTAGGGAAAAACCCTCAGGAAGGAATCAGGGGCTGTCGAGCAGCTTGCCTTCAGGCAGGGAGAAAAACCTCCGCAACCAGCCACCGTTGTTTGGAAGGCAGACCTTCCAATACCCATGGCTCCTTGGTTCTGAAGGAGACCATGAGGTCCGCGTGGACGAATTGTCAGCGCCGGCTTTACAAAAGATGATGAACTGCTCCGAAGGTCATCTTTTGTGCTGTTAGGGCCACGATGGGCCCTAACGGCGAAAAGCGCGGCATTTGGCCTGGAAATCCAGCCCCACTAACGAGCCGCTAACAGCTCGAAAGAGGGAAGAATTTTTACAGGGGAGAGTTCTCTGTTTCTTAGAGTTTGATTTGATTTGACTATTACGTCCGTCGGCGCCCTAGTGTAGGCTTTTGGACGTGCTATCGAGCCTTCTACGGATTTAATGTACAGTCGTACCCGCTAAGTGGGCCCCTAACAGAACGCGTGCCGCGCCCATGTTCTCACTAGTTGCCCCTGGAATACTCTTCCTGCCATCATCCTCCAACTGTAGCAGTTTCGCGCCCAATGGCATATGTCTGTCTGAATCGATACCCGTCAGCGGGATCACGATGATGCTGGCGTTATGCGCCCACGGTTGCCGCCGCGGGCGCGTTGCGCCAACAACTTTTGTCTCCTGGTCTTTGTACGGGGACCAGCGGGAGCCCTGCTGTCAGTGGCGTATATCGCCGAAAACAAAGGAAATGGATTGTGGCTTAACGAGTAGCATCTACTACTCGGGCTGGATACTGTACAGAGCGCGCCAGGCTTGTACGCCCTACGTGGTCCTATATGCGCTTGTTGATCTTCGAATAGTAGAAGTCAGCAATGTGCACGTACACCTTGTAGGATCTACCGAGGAATTTCCCAATTGCCGTCTCTGGGTCGGGAGCAAGCCGAACCCGGAGATGGCCAGGTATCTTCCTGCAGTAGAAAAGATGGGTAGGCGACTTTTGGCGCCCGCAAGGGCACTCAAGCGTTGCCTGTCCAGGGTGGAATCTCTCGTGGTATTCCGCAAAGTCGCCGTGCTGTGATCGCGCAGTCAGAAGATAGCCGAGCAGGCGGCGAGGAAGGCTGAGTTCCGGGAGTTTCTTCAGCTCGGCGCTGAGTCCAAATTGCTGGTACTCCGTTCTCTCAACCGATGCCCACCAGGCTCGGTGTTCAACTGCTATCTGCTTCCTCATCTGTCTTTTCCTATACGAGACAGATGGCAGGTGTTCGTCTGTGGGAAGCGTAGCGCCATGCTTCGCAAGTTGGTCGGCCAGCTCGTTACCGAAAATGCCGGTGTGTCCAGGGGACCATTTGACTGAGATCAGGTACGGGTGCTTGTCTCCGATCTTTTGAAATTCTCGGAAGCAGGCCTGCGAAGAGTCCGCCGCTGTCGCTCCGATGCAGTCGATCACGGACGTGTTGTCCATGCAGACTGTGATCGGCTCGAGGTTACTATTCTGTTGCATGGCCGCTTTCAGTCCTGCAAGGGCGCCGTGTATTTCAGCGTCAAATACTTCTCGTCGTCCTAGCTGTCCGGAGCCCCAATCCAGAAGTTGTCCATGGTGAAATACGGCGAAGCCGTATCCCGCCGTGTCCGCGTCTGTTTTGGAGCCGTCGCTGAAGACTACATAGCCCGCTGGTCGACCGGCGAGCCACTGCTCGAATTCCGGTACAGCCTTTTCTTTGGTGAGCCTCTCACCGGGCCCTTCTACTTGTACGTTATCAGAGAACCTCTGTGGGATAAGTCTTGGTCGCTCGATTTTAGGAGTGCGGGATGAAGTCCTTAGGAGCCTCGAGTGCCGCAGCGCCATTCGTTCTGCGATGAGTGGTTTCTCATTCAGCTCGACTTCTCTTTGCGACTGTCGCAGCCGTTTGCTGATTGGGTGTGCTTTGTCCAGTGTGGCATAGCGAACTGCTATACGTTCCTGGATATGTCGAAGAAGGACGCTCGCGGGCGGGATCCCTGCTTCTTTCCAGAGAAATTCTAGAGGTGTTGTCTTCCACATTGGCAGAATCATCTTACACGCGAGGTTGAGTACGCGTTGTATCTTGCCTAGGTTTGTTTTCGAGATGTGGTTCCTTTTGAAGCGTGAACTACCTGTATCCAAGCCGGGGAGCCAGGCGTCTAACCCGTGGAATAGAATAGGCATAGCCACAGACCATGCGGCTCGACGCGCCGCTGTTGCCGCCATGCCTCGCACGGTATTGTTCATGGCTCGGAGGTGGTTAATCACCCTGCGAGCCTTCTGCGTCCACTCATCGATATGGTGGTTAAAGGTGAGTTTCTTGTCTAGCCAGATGCCGAGCCACCGCATAGATGGCGCTGCCCGTATTTCTTTGTCGCCGTGGTGAATGATGGGAGATTGGTCGTGATCTGCCTTGCGCCTAGAAAAATGCATGACTTCCGTTTTTTCCGGGTCAAAGTGGATTGCCTCACCTCTTCCCCAAGATTCCATCGCCGCGATTGCTTCGTTTGCTTGTTTCGCTGTGTCTTCCAGCGAGTCTCCGATAAAGAGCATCGCCGTGTCGTCCGCGTACCCGTATCTCTGGGCTGCGCCCGAGAGGAAATAGATTGCCGCTGTGATTAAGATATAGAGTATCGGGGAGATGGGGGAGCCTTGAGGCAGGCCACATCGCAGCTTCGCGCTTGGTGTGGTCGTGTCCTGGAAGCGCACGCTGGCTGTTCTGTCTAGCAGGAAACTGGCTATCCACCGGATCAAGAAATCCGGCCATCCCTGTCGTCGAAGGCAAAGGATCATGCGATTGCGAAGGATGGCGTCGAAAGCGCCCATGACGTCTTCCGTGACTAGAGTGGCCACCTGACCAGCTGCTAGTGCTTTCTCGATATCGTAGATGAGGGAAACCACGATATCTACGGCGGACCGTTTCGGCAGCGCACCAGCCTGGTTCGGGTGGAGGATGCCATATCTGATGGCGGCGTATGCCATTCTTCTTGCGATCACCCGTTCCAAGCCTTTGCTGAGGCAGGAAAGGAGTGATATTGGTCGCCATGTGGACACCTTACTGAGGTCCCGCTTGTTGAGCTTCGGAATCATTACGACCTCCGCCGTCTTGAAGACGCTCGGATGATGACCGAGCCGTAGGCAGGCGTTATACAGTGTCGTGACTGGTCGGGCAATGTGTGGCCAGGCTGCTTGCAGCATCCTGGTCGTGATTCCGTCTGAGCCGGGTGTGGTGTTTCCGGTGTGTAGGACAGCCTTCTCGACCTCTTTGGTCGAGATGGTTCTTGCAAATGGAATCTCCTTGGCAGGGTTAACTGATGGTTCCCATCCATCAGCAATGTCGTCTGACGCGTCGCGGCGTTCCAATTTCTCTTTCCGTAGCGCCATCGCCTTCTCTACGTCGGTAGAGTAAGTCGTGCCGCCCACCTGAAGCGGTGGGGGCTGGACTCGTTGCCTCGGCTTCATCCACCTGGTAAGTTTGTATACGCCTTCCGCCGTAGTCACTTCGTTGATCGTATTGCGCCAGAATTTCTGCCTCGTGCGTCTTAGGACGCGGCAGAACTTGACTCTGGCCCGCTGCACTTCCTCTCCCGTTTGGTTCTCGTAGATGCGTCGTGTAATGCGAAGGTCGTCGTGTGCGTCTTTGCACTCCTGGTTCCACCATGGACAGCTTCGGGCGCGGCGGCCGCGGCTAACCCTACCGCATGCTCTGGCAGAGTTCTGAAGGATTTCTTGGAGTTGTCTGGCCATTTCCTCAACCTGCGCTCGCGAGTCTATGCCGGTAGGCAGTGATTTCACTGCTGTGCTTACATGATCTCCAAAAGCCTTGATCTCATCTGGCGTGGTTACTCTGACTTTTCCGTGTGTGACTTGAGCCGGTTCTCGATTTGGTATTTCGATTCCGATGGTGTAGTGGAGGGATCCTGTCGTAAGGTGGACTTCCACCGTGGCAGTTGCCTCCGGTATGTTTGAGAAGACTAGGTCGATTGTGCTGCTTCTCGTCTTGCGCTTAGCCATGGTAGTTGCTTCGTCAGGTTCGTTTAGCAGTTGTAAGTCGTGTCGCTCTGTCCATTTATAAATCCGATTTCCATCCTGCGAGGCAGGGCGATCAGACTGCCAGGAGCTGTGAGAGGCATTCATGTCCCCAGCGACGATGCATTTCTCTGGTGGAGTCCATTCTTCTAGAAGTCGAAGTGTGTCTTCAACCTCTGGTCTGTTATAAATATTGAGGATGGTGACTCCATTTACCCTAACCCAGAGGAGATCTCGGTGTTTTGTTGGTGTAATTTGTTCGGCTTGGATCTTGTTACTGATTTTGACGTATGTCATCACGCGGGGGCGCGTGTCGTTGTTGTGCCAGGAGTCCACCGGGCTGAAGCACAGGAAGCCTGGGTGGTACTGGGTCCGGCATATCCTTTTCTGTTTGTTGAAGGACGTGCTCGGTTCTTGTAGGATTACAACATTATAGCCCTCCAGGAAGGCAAGCTGAAGGGCGGCGCTGTGAGCTTCCTTCCCTTTGTCGACGTTTGCTTGAAATATTTTGATTGTCGATGATTGGAGGTGTGTGTGTGTTCTGATTATCATTTGCTATATGTGCGCATATTTCGTCGTAGTCGTTTCTTTGGTGATTGATCCCGTCGCCGGGTTTCCTGAGGCGGGCTACTTGGGGGGGAGCGTTCGCGGGATGTCCGGACGTTGATCGATTCGCATACTAAGGGATCGCTCGAGAGGTTTGTGTCATCTGAGGGTATGATTTGTCGAGCGGCGTGAGTAGTGAGGAATCTCTTTTTGATCGTTGTCATGTGCTGTGCTGGTCTGTCCCGGATGTTGCCAGAATTTTCGCTCGTGATCGCCTCAGTTGCTGGGAGCTGCGTGCTGTTGTCCGATCGAGATCGTTGTTCTGTGATGGTGTGGTTCTCGGCGTTTCGTCCTGCGCCATCTTCTTGGCTACTTTTGTCCGAGCTTTGCTGTGTTTCTAACTCGGCGTTACCGTGACAGGCTTCCCCAGCTGCGTTGGCGTCCGCTTCCGCATCTGTGTCTACGTCAGAATCTGCGTCTGTATTGACATCATCGTCACTATCGCTCTGTCCGCTGTCAGTCCCGCCTTCTTCTGACATGTCGTCGTTCTTGTCGTTGCCAACTAAAGCTTACCCGACCCAAAACACATGTGACAGCATACACTATGTGCTCTGACACTAGAAAATGACTCGAAGAATAAAACTAGCAAGCAAGCTACTTTTTTGAGGCACTACGCACGCATGCCATTGGAAAGAAAATCGGGGAAAAAAAATTTGACTCTTGTCAGGTGCTAGACTGGTCGCAGTCCCGGCAACTCGGGTCAAAAAAAGATCGTCTCCAGGCAGAGGCAACGTTGGACTGAGCGCGCAGGACCGGTGAGAAAAAATTGTGGAAAATGGAAGACGAACAGACAGGGGCAAGGAGATTTCGCAATCGAGTGGCGAACGGTCAACCTGTCCCTGTGCAGAGAGCACTACCACCGCCCGTGGCGAACAAAGACTCGAGAGTATAGTTAGAGAGAAGCCTGTCAAACTCTAAATTGGCAGCCTCCCTTGCATGCGCTCCGTGCATAACCCACAGACCCGTGGATTTGATTGAACAAGATGCAAGCGAGAAGCGGCCTCGGTTTTGCATGGTGATAGGCAAGAAGACGGTGCTCCAGCCGCTTACGAGGAGCCAATCATCCCTGTCTTCATTAAAATCTCGAGGCTACGTGGGCACTGTCCGAGTCATATCCGAGCTTTGAAATGTTCTTTCGATGTTCTAGTATCTATTGTGAGCGCGCTTGAACGATTCTGGAAGCGGGCGATCAAGATGTGGGTGGATGTGCATACGCTGCCAGGAACGAATCCACTCGGCAGAATTGCGAAACGGATCAAACACGTCCTTTCGATCACCTCTGCACCAGGTGGCAGAGAGGTGGAAAGGCGTACCGCTATTATAAATGGAGACTATCACCCCGGTCTTGTTGGAGCCATGGAGGGCCCGCCTGAAGACAGTGATGGACAGACCAACCGACGAGGTATGCGCAGGGTGGACGCTAGCTGTTGCTGTGAGCAGCTCGGCGAGGAACGGCATGGTGGGAGTTGGTGGAGTCACTCAGAGCAAGAATACGGCACGCAACCAGTCGAAGCGGGAAGTTTTCTCTTTACGCTTGGGAAGAGGACAGAACAGAATCCATTTTCAGGCGAATTGGCAGCCATAGCATATGCGTTACGAAATCTACCCGACAGCAATCGACAAAATATCGCGATCTTCTCGCGCAACAAGGGAGCGGTGGCAGCGCTGAGTCGGCCCTATCAACAATCAGGACAAGAATTTATCGAATGCATCTACGACTCGGTAGAGGAGCTGTGCGGCAAAGCAAAAACTGTTGCTGTAGGATGGGACTCGCCAGACAAGAACAGGCTGTTACAAGTGGCCAAAAGACAAGCAAAGGCTGCAACACAGCAAGGCGCAGAACCCGAGGCTCCGTCCCCAGTGGTGAAGACCACGACGTTGAACAACGAACGAATGAAACTCTTAGCTGAACGATGTATATCCGAAGGAAATTCATATGACGCTGCCTGAGAGCCACACCCGTAAAATTCATGAAGAGTGGCCATGGAGGGGGCGCTCAACGCTTGCTCAATTAAGGACAGACATGGTAAGATTTAAACGGTTATCTCCACCGGATCAGGGCAGTGCCCTCCGACCGATGCGCGTGCGGGCAGGCGAGAGGAACGGTGGAGCATCTTCTTTTACAATGCTCGCAATGGGATGAACCGCGGAAAGAGTTACGAGCATGCACGAGCACGAGATGGGATGATTTGTCCTTCCGATTGGGAGGCAAGTCAGCATCAGACGGACCGAGATGGAAACCAAACATGAGAGCAGTTCGAGCGACGATACAGTTTTCACTTGCCACAGGACGCTTCGGCAATTGACAAGCAAAGAACTACATTAGGCGTTTCATCATACCATGAGGCCACATTCACGGCGAGCATGACTAGCGACGCTTCGGTCGCTGTAAATGGGACTCCGAACACTTGGGGAACAGCCCTCAAGCTAGTTAGTCATCGATAATAAACAACGTGGAATGCGGGTAGATGGGATGGAAAGACTGAACGGAGGCGATCAAAGAACGACAGGGATAAAGTTGAAGGGATAGTGCGAACAGTCAAATATGTACCTAGGCACAGCTAGTGAGCCCTATTGGCTGGAAGCCATCGGGCGTAATAAAACAATGAATGAATGTACCCTGGTCGTGGAGCCTCCTCAACCGTCATAAACGACTAATTGGGGTCCGTGGGCACCCCAGGACATACAAACGCCCCGCCTCCCAGAGTTTGTTGCTGCTGGTCTGCATAGGCATACATGGGTGACCCTGTGGCCCCTTTGGAGCTGGCTCGCCATTGCTGGGGGTACATGTTGGTGCCCCCCGGGCTAGGGAAGTCGCTGAAGACTGATGAGCGGCGGCTGACATCGTGTGGGCTCGGCACGAGGTCTAGGGTGAGGCTGGAGTCTGTGGCAGATACACCAACCTGGCTATGGACCTGCATGGACCCATTGTCGACGAAGCTATGCTGCGGGGTCAGACCATTCATCATCTGGGGCTGAAATTAGGAACCGCGCATCAGCAGTTCACCGACAAACCCATCTCCAGGTAAGCCTAAGAACGTGGCGGCGTCTATGCAGACAGATAGTCATATGGCATCCCCCATCGTCGTTATCAGTTTAGCAGTCAGCTCCATATCTTCATCTTCCTTGATAAAGGACTCAGTCTCGTCATTCTCGGAGACGTAGCTTTCAGGCACCTTGTCGTCAGCCATGACGTAAATCTCGGTCGAACCATCAATTTCGCCATTCTTGTAGCGCTCTTCCTGTCAGGCTACCTTGAAAATTTCCGTCAGGTACGGCTTCTTGCGCGCGTTGGTGTCATTATCCATGAAGAAAGACGACAAAGATTCAATAGTAGTTTCCTCTAGTTTTGTAACGTTAAGACCAAGCTTTCGAATGTCGGGGTGCTAGTTCGCGTTAGTTTCTAGTACGATTCAGAGGATATACGCGAGCAGGTGGACACGTTCTAGTTGCGTCAGCAAAGTTGTGTTTAAGGTTAGTCTGCAGCAAACGTACCTCTTTTATACAAGTGATCGGGCTCCTTGTGGCGAACCTTGTCGTCCTTGGTAGGGCCCCATGGCTTCGGCCACCAGTCGGGTGCCTTTCCATCGCTTCCAGTGTAAGGGTGAGTCGATTGCTTCTTGGGCTCGACGGCCTTGACCCAGGCTTTGGCGATGAGCTTGCAGGCAGTCTGCTGGCAGTTCTTGAACCTCTGCTCGTAGAAATTCCAGAGAGCGTCCGAGTCGCTCACCTTGATGCCACGTCTTGACGAAACAGTCATTGGAGTGTTGTCGTCTTCGTTGAGGGGATTGCGTGGCCGAGGCCGTTTGCGACCAGACCGGGCTGGGCTTCCCCAGTCGCCAAATGCTGAACTCCTACGACGATCTTTGGGTCTGCTTCGGCTGAAAATCTGTCGGCTAAAGACGGGCTCCTCTTGGCTAAAGGATTCGTCCAGCATAGGGTCGGCGCCTGGCACGCGGTCAGCAACGGGGCTCTGATACTCTGGGCACGCGGGTAGCTTGCCAGCATCTAATTTGTTCATGACTTGTTGAAACTTGACGGCGTCAAAGAATTGGGAGATGACACTTTCGGGCAGCTTATGGCCGCCGCTGACAAGGGTGGACGGGGTGCCATCGTCGCCAGCGGCCGCAATGAAGTAACGCCTCACGGGCACTCCGCAATGCCGCCGAAGAGCCTCGTCGATTTCCTGGAAGTTGGCTGTGAATGACATTGCAGACTTGACAGAGCATGATGCGAGGGCTTACCGATGGCTGTTGACGACGGGCCGCATCGTTGGCGTCAGGAAAACGGCCAGCCTGGTTGCTTATTTGGTACCGATCCTGAGGAAACCCATTCCGTACAGTCGGTGTCTGCATACCATGCGGGTAACGATCCGCAGAAAAGGAATTGTGTCGCTCAGTTTGGTCCTTGGGAAAGCATGGATGAGAAAAGGATTGGTGGCGTGGGAACGAGTCCCGAGGCCAATCTTGAACCATTGCAAGTCTTGCGAGTCGTCAGTCGTAGAATGCCGTTGAACAGAGAACCACGCAGGGCGTGTCAAAGAGTAAGGTAAAGTAGGCAGATGATTCGCTCAATGTGTAGGTGAGGTGAGTGCTACTGCATATCGAGGCTCAGTTGCCGCGTTCGGGTGTGTTTTGGGACGCCCAACCGCGGTGCGCTGGCGTGGTGGCGAGTCGTAGCAAATGGCAATGCTGAGCAACTATGTGTCTGCGACGGATGTCGAACCAAAGAAGACAGAATGCAACGGGAGCGAGGCTGCCGAAGCAAAACTATCAGCACGACAGGCGTGTATGCAAGTCGGCGTGGAAGCGCTATGTGTGTGAAGGCGTGGGTCAGTAAGATGATGGATATCAGGTTTGCTGTGATGGCAAGTGGCATGCGGCGCGGTAATGATGAAAGCAGGTTTCGCGAGGCAGGTGGGAAGCTTGTTGAGAGGGGGAGCCGTTGATGAGGAAGTAAGAAGTATTCTGGTGTTGAGTTGGAATGGGGGCAATGGGACAGGCAAGTCTTAAGCAGCGAGACAGCGCAGGCACTACAGAGCGACGAGGTCGCACTGGTAGGCAGGACGAGGAGGTACTAGCAGAGAGTCACATAGTAGCGGTGGTGTGGCGTGGTGCTACTACTCGCATGCTGGGCTGGCTGGAGACAGATGTCTCGCCTTGGTGCAGCGCGGCGCGGCAGAGGGCTGGCTGCTGAAGTCGGTTCCTCTGAGGAGGAGGGGGTGTTCGGGAGAAGAATGGGGTGTGTGGATGTTGCGACGGGCTAGCTGTGCCTGCCTTTTGGACGCTGCGAATATGGTGTCTTGGAAGACACAGTAATCTTACCACTAGAGTGGGGAGACACGAGGGAGGCGAGTCAAGAAGGAGGAGGGAAATTTGATTTGATTTGATTTGACTATTACGTCCGTTGGCGCCCTAGTGTAGGCTTTTGGACGTGCTATCGAGCCTTCTACGGATGAATGTACAGTCGCACCCGCTAAGTAGGCCCCAACCAGGCGCGTCGCGCCCATGTTCTCACTAGTTGCCCCTGGAATACTCTTCCTGTCACCATCCTCCAACTGTAGCAGTTTCGCGCCCAATGGCATATGTCTGTCTGAATCGATACTCGTCAGCGGGATCACGATGTTGTTGGCGTTATGCGTCCGCGGCGGCCACCGCGGGCGCATTGCGCCAACAACTCTTGTCTCCTGGTCTTTGTATGGGGACCAGCGGGAGCCCTGCTGTCAGTGGCGTGTATCGTCGAAAACAAAGGAAATGGATGGTGGTTTAACGAGCAGCGTCAACTACTCGGGCTGGATACTGTACAGAGCGCGCCAGGCTTGTACGCCTACGTGGTGCTACATGCGCTTGTTGATCTTCGAATAATAAAAGTCAGCAATGCGTACGTACACCTTGTAGGATCTACCGAGGAACTTCCCTATTGCCGTCTCTGGGTCGGGGTCCAGCCGAACCCGGAGGTGACGAGGGACCTTTCTGCAGTAGAAAAGATGGGTAGGTGACTTCTGGCGCCCGCAAGAGCACTCCAGTGTCGCCTGTCCTGGGTGGAATCTCTCGTGGTATTCCGCAAAGTCGCCGTGTTGTGATCGCGCAGTCAGAAGGTAGCCGAGCAGGCGGCGGGGAAGGCTGAGCTCCGGTAGTTTCTTCAGCTCGGCACTAAGCCCAAGCCTCAAGTACTTGTCGGATAACTCTGCCTCTGTTGAATGGACAAGCAGACTTGACGTAATTGCTGGATGTCATAAAATCATGGATATCAGAGGTTGGAAGGCTGGGACGCCTTCTTCAAACCCATATCTGGCTCGTCATTCCTGACTGATGGCTGCTTTCTCTTTGTCCACTTGTTCGTTTGTTCCCCAACTCGTTGTTGCCTTTCCACCCAACAGCTTTCAGAGCAGTTGGTTGGTGGCTAGTGGCTTTCTGGCTCTCCCATGCCTAATGAGTGCGCAGCTTTTCGCTTGTTCGTTTGTCCCTTATTTGCTCTTGACTTGTTATCACTGTCTCCGCGGCTATTTCTGGCCTAGCAGCGGTCCCATAAGGCGCTCTCGTTTTCTTCTCCGAGGCGTCGGCATGGGCATAATCAAGCAGTCGCCTGGTCCCGGCATGACAACCCTGACCTTACGCGCCTAGTCATCTCCCAGGCGCGTAAAATATTCCATATTGACCAACTGATCCTTGAAGAACAGAAGTTTGTATCCAAACATCACGCGCAACCACGTGCCGCCAGGGAAGTTCACATGAAATGCAGTAGGGGAGCCCGCCCGCGCGAATACGGAGCAAGTTACAAACGAAGCTAATTCGATCTCTCTACCTCGCACCGACGCTGCGTGCCGCGCTTGCTAACTCCTGCGAATTGCACCTGTAATCGAGAATGGATCGCTAGTATAACGTCGAATCGGCGGCTGTTTAAAAATATCGGTGCCTGGGACGCTCGTCCTGTGAACTTCAAATTCAGCATGAGAGAGGGTGATTTCGCTTCGGATTGCCCGAATCGCTATAGTCTTGGATTTCCACGGTACCGTCATCGATTCTGAAAGGATCTGCAAGCTTTGAAGGAATCGCTCGAGGCTCCCATTTTTGGCGGTCTGCTTTGCGCGGGAGCTCCTGACCGAAATTGGCTCAGACTAGCCTTACCCGCGCACCTACCCGTGAGGTGCTTGATGGCAAAATGCATGAGATGCAGGACATCGTCGAACACACGAAAACTTCTTTACAGAATTTGCCCCAAACTTCAAAAAGTAGCCTCGCCGAAGCAATAGAAAATGCAGCTGCCGGCGCGAGCGACAACGCAAAAACAGAAGTCAAGGAGAGGTGCGGAAGCTGCATAAGGAATTGGGCGACAAGATTTAGGAGGTTCAGCTTGAGATGCGGGCCGGGTGCTATAACATCGCTGCGCGTCTGGCCAACAAGCTATCTAGCTGCTGCACGAGTACAATCGTCAAATTGCGCGGAATCGACAACTTGCCCATTCGTACACTTCCGAGGACTTATGCTGGCCTACAGGATCTTCAAGGTGAGCACCACACAGAAGATGACATAGCGACAGGCCAGTCGCGACTACAATCAAGTCTCCTGATTGTCCGCGCATATAGGAAATATCGATGACATTCTTGAACGCTTGCAATTGAATAAAAACGTACCCTACGCAAAAAAAACGACGGCAACTTGAAGTTTACTGGGCCTGCGGAAGTAGTTGCAGGTACGCCCATTTGTGCCGCCAGCCGACATCGCGATCAAAAACTCCTCAACACCACGCTGATCTGCAGCCGCTATCAGCGCGACACGGCGATGGCGAGCAGCGTTCAGTATTGGCGAAGAGCTCATAGGAAGCAGCCGTCCAAGATAAAAGATCTCAATCTTACGGGCGTAGGAACACGGGGCGCTGCCTGAACTAGGGAGCAGTTCATAGGAATGCAGCTACTCAAGGATTTTGCAGCTGGCTGATGACGATAATCTCGGCCCAGGGCATGCAGGGGCTTATATTTAGAACCTTAAGTGCGAACTCATTGGTCGCCTGTATCACCCCTCAAGTTATCTCGATCGTCCCAGTACCGCCCTGGCCCTGCCAGTGGAGGCAACAGCGGCCCTGACCGCCTGAAGAGCCGCCGCCAAAACCCTGCCGCTGCGCAGCCTTTACAACAAAACTACTCTCTCTACCTTTGTCAGTTTCAGCACACCAATCGAGCAGCAAATACCTTTGTTCAAGTCCCAAAAGTATGACTAATCAGATGTCTTTTGTGCCACAATTTGTAGTTGAATTAACCCACATAGCTTCGAGCATTGGTGGCTCATCTAGGAACTCTTCGGAACAGGGAAACTTAAGAGTTCGATCACGAGAGATGCCGCCAGTCAAGCCTGTAAGCATGGAGAGATGCTCTACGAATGGCGGTGTAACACGAACGACTATTCTTTTCTCCGATTTACAGCTTTCGCCCAATTCAACAAAAACATGCCACAGAATTGAAGCATAACAACTGAGGCTGCAATCAGAGGCCCTAGAATGGAAAACACAGTGAAACCATACGACGCAGACTGGAACGCATGATTATGGGCCAGGGACCCAGTTGCCAGCCCGACCTGCATAGCGGTCAGGACAATAGCGATGTACACTGTTGCGCTGGCTAGGCAACCAAAATAATCGCGGAAGAAGCTGCCGTACTGGTCCCACCGAGTCATATACCCACGCAGGGGGGCTTTGGCGAGGGCGTAGGCTTTATTCAGACGGCCGAGGCGCAGCTCGCGGTGGATGAAGTGGCAGTCGATGTCGGGACAGATACGCTCCATGTCCAACTGCTGCACCAAAATCCGCCATGTGAGCCATCGCACTTCTGAAGGAAGAAGGTGCTTTTCCGGGGCAACTCGAAAGTCGCTCTCATGGGACAGCAACGCGGCGTATGAGTACAAGAAGCCGAGTGCGCGTTGACGGAGAGACTCGGCGCCTGCACTTCTCTTGCGTAGCTGCTTGGAAGGACTTGGTGCCGGAAGCGCAGCCACATTCATCTGCACAGATGAGATAGGCGGCCCAGAAATCCGGCTCCAGAAGGAAGCGCGGAATCGGCTTCATGAATATGATGAATATGCGCCCCGCTGTCCAGACCATATACATGTCTATCTGCTCCGTGATAAAGATCTCGCGACCTAGCAAGAGCTGGTGGTGGAGGGCACGGGGCGGCAAGGGCAAGCCTGCGACCCAGAGCAAATCCTGAATTTTGGCAAGCCGCTGCAAGTCGAGCTCCCTCTCAACACAGGCAGTGACATGCAGACTAGTAGCGCCCAAGTCACCAGCCTCTAGGACGCGGGCAGAAGCGCCGGGAGCTGGTCGCGATCTTGTCGGGACGGTTGTTGTGCTCGTGTCCCACGCGAGACGGACGGAGAATGGCTGTTAGAAGCGTCAGCTCAAAATGCCCTAAGTTAGTGACTTAGTGCGTCGACGCTACCGAGCTCGTCGGGTTTCCAATCCCACCTTGGTCTGCCATCCGGAGGACTGTCCGACCGCCATTGGAGTTTCGCCAGGCGGCGGAAGAGACGCATCGAGAGGAGAGGAGCAACCGTCACCATGAGGTACACAGACACGTCGGGAATGGTTGGTACAATGCGCTGTGCAACACTTGATTGGGTGCTATAGACGCTGAACCTGCACTTTGCTGCACGGCAGTAAGCGCTGTGGCTTCAGGCCACGAAGCGTTCCTCCCAGACTACGTATCCCTAAGGTCAGGTCAACCATCACCCTGACCGCTGCATCCTTTCACCACGCCTTTGAAATCCACACCAGCGGCGTAGCGCGCCAAACGTCGCAAACCTTGTCGCAACATCCTCACGCACATTGAGGCACACGAGCTGGAAACGGCCTTGCCTTTTCTCGATAAGGCTATTGAGTGCGACCAAGGAATGTACCACGTACGCCTCATTCGCGAAAAAATAATGCTTCTCCAAGGTCTGGCATTGTTAAAACCAGGCACGCGCAGCCACCCAATTCTTCCTCCAGCCGCTTCCGGTCCTTCTTTTTTCCTTCTAAGGGCAGTGCCTGTGGCGAAAAGCCAAACTCGCATCTTGAGACGCGCGCATCTCCGGATTGTTCAATTGTGATAGGCATTGGCCTGCGGCATCTTCATCGCGACTACTTGCTCCTTGCCTCTCCATTCTACACTGCAGTCGTGGGAGACAGGGGATAATTAGGCGCCCGCGCATAGCAGCAACGTTCTCCTGGTAACGGATTGCAGCAGCAGCAGCAAGATAAATAGTGGCCCCAACAGCCTTTCGCGTTAACATCAACTCCAGCTGTCGCCCAACGGGAGTCGCGGGTTGGACAAAGTCTTCGCCTCGGGACTTGGTATAAAGCATAAATTCTCCGTCAACATAAACCTTTTCTCGATCTAATTAATTCTTTGACTGCAAAGCACGGACAGCTGGCTCCCATTCTCAAGCGATCATATCCCACACCGGCAGTGCGCACCATGGCGGACAGCGCGAAAGCGGCGGGGGAGAAGAAGCGTAACAAGCTTGGATATCACAGAACACCAATAGCATGTAGTAAGTCTGGTTCTTTTCTTCTTCGCGGCTCGTGGCTCGCTGGGCAACCGCATGGTAGCTCGGGGCTACTGGAGCCTTGCTCGATCACTGACCAAGGCTGCAAACAGGTCATTGCCGACGCCGAAAGATTCGCTGCATTGTGTCTCTAGAGACACAAAACCGCTGTATCAGCTGCATACGACTCAAGAAAAACTGCAGCTTCTTCCCTGTTGACCAGCAACCGGGGGTGAGCTTGCAAGGCAAGCCTACTGGCCAAGGAACTGGCAGCTCGACAGCGCATTTGCAGTCCTCTTTGCCAGCCCTTGGGCCTGAGAATCCCGCTGTCATGGCACCAGGGTGTATGTACGGGACGGGGCCGATGCAAGACTCTGTTGGACATGCTGCCCCCGCCATCGGGTATTCGAGCGTTACAGGCGAAGGTTTGTTGACTCGACCTGAAGGCTCCTGCAGAATAGGGGTGGAATATACTGACACTGTTGAACACAGGATCAGGCATACCGATTTCCGCCGAACAGAACTTTAGTATCTCCCCTGGATCGAGCGTCGCCTGGGGTTTCGCTGAGCCACGCCCAATCACAATGCCTGAATCTATGAATGTAGGATATGGCTGGCGTCCATATGGCAGCGTATCCGGTTCTGCAGAACAAATATTGCCCTTTGGCGCTGAGTCAACCACATGGTCGACTTGTGTGGCGGCAACGCCCGGAACGCCGCAGCTAAACAACTGGAAATGGGACAACGGTATGCCCCCGACGCTACTACGGAGCTCTGTGTCCTTTAATGGCGAGCTCTTGGGCCACCCACAGAAGCAATTGGTGCCTGTTCCAAAAAATGCCCCGTATAACGGGACAGGGAGATAATTTTACCTCTCTGACGAACCAGGCCCCAAGACTTGGCTACCCGCGGAGTCAAGCCGTCGACCCCGGCGGCATCTACTGCTTTGGGGATGCGCGACTGACTCATGCGGCTCGGGTCACTGCCATTCTTTCTGACTCTTTGAGGGTGTAAAGTTCGTCGCTTGCTGCTGTATAAGGAAGCTGTTGATAATGACAGTCTCGAGAAGGAAGCTATACGTAATTGCCTGCCAATTTCCCATATAAACTCGGTGGTCTTGGCTAGAGGCTGCCTTATACTGATCTCCAATATCAACAGCACCCATAAAGTCGTTATAAGCGGCAGCAAAAGACGGTACAGATAAGGTCTTTACCGGCTCTTCTGCAAATACTCGCTGTATCGGCCGTGCTCGTGGTTGTTTAGTTGTCGGCCGGCGCCGTACGCGTTCTTCGAATTCGTCACCAGTGTAGACGGTCGTTAGCATCAACACAAGCGCGTTATCTTTCCAGGCGAGCTGGTTGACCTAGAACAAGTTAGCTAGCAGATTCTTAGGAAGTTAGTTTTTTCTATACCTGATTATTAGGCGTTGGGATAGACTGAATAGTATTATGTGGCCAGAGGTTGTGGCCTTTTGAGTCGTCTTTCTTAGCCCTAACAAAGCCCTGATAAATGCCACAATTTAGGCGCTCAGTGCCTGTAGCACCAATATTCTGCTTCCGAAGAGCGAGGAAGAGATTCGGCGAGGAGAAGAGGTTATCAAGGAAGACGTGATATGTCGAGGTTGGCAGCTGTTTAACTAGGGAGATAACGACAGCTTGTGTCGGGTTGACCTGTATTGAGTCCTCATGAGATCTCTTCCGACCTCTCTTAGCCTGTGGTTCTTGATTATCGAGGTGGTCAAAGGAGGCTCCAGGCGTGTGCCATTTCCAGTTTAGGAAATACCCAGCTTCAGCAATAACCCAGATTTTAAAGCCTGTTGGAGTCGGCTTGTTAGGGTTACAAGAAGGTGTGTGGCTGGGAGGAATTACGTGACAAAGGTAGAGTCTAAGTGAATGATTACAGTGTCAGATATGAAGCATCTAGAACTATCCTTGCAGCAAAGTTTCCGTCCGACGCCAGCGCCCCGGGTCGAACTATCATGATGATGGTGTTCCCGCATGTCGGTAGCGTAACATATTGCCGTCTTGCCACGTGTCGCTCGACTCTCTTTTGACAGCCCTACCTCAACACAAAGATAACATAGAAGCTCGGAGGTGAGAGATCCGCCAAGGGCAATGTGATGTAAGAGAGTTCGTCCCTCGCCATCTTGGCTCCCGAGACAATGCCAATGGTTGCCACTTTAGAGAGCACGTCCACACTCACGCAGTAACCTCCTGCAAATAAATGGGCCAAACTGAGCCGCTTTTCTTCACTCTTGAAGACCGCGTCTGCGCCAGAGTCGAAGAGCAATTGTACCATTTCCATTTCGGAGGGGTTAGGAACCATATCATGTCGGCTGAAATAGTTTGCGGAGTGTGAAAGGCCGGCATTGTTCAGCTCATTTTCCCCGACTCCGTAGGTCAACAAGTAGCTTATTACGGTAGGGTCGGTACACCCATCTCTGCCAAGAGCGTGATGCAACGCATCTGCGCCGTGTCTGTCTTTCGCGGTGACGACGGCGACTGCTTCCGCGGTTGACATGCTGTCAAGCAATCTCCAAACAATTTCGTGGCTATTAGTACCCGCGTGCTTAACGACGTAGTGTAGCGCCGTTTGTCCATCAGCATCGCAATGCGCAGCACTGGAGCCATAGGCAAGTAGATGTTTGACTGCGAGCACGTCACCCGCGAGGCCTGGGGCGTTGCGTCTTCGCCCACTGCACATGCGACGGAAAGCCCCCGGTTACATCCACCAACCGAAGACCTGTGCAACGGAATGCCACCGTCATTGCACTGCGGGAAAGCTGGCATGACGCGCTCGACAGGAGCCGGGATGCCATGACCGATGTACTTTCTGGAGGTCTCCAGCCCCCTGTCCCGTACCTCGACGCGAAGACTGTGCCGTGTGCAAGCACACAAGAGAGCAGCCCCGGATGCTCTGGCATAAAATTGCACACCATCATGCAGAACAGCTCGCCAGCAAGGAGCCTGACTGCTCAAGACCTTCCTTCTATCAGCAAGAAGCGCCTGAATTAGGACGCTGCGTCATGGGCCGCTTTATTTGAATTGCAATGTTCCGCATCTACTACATCATCATGAACATGAAGCATCACACGTATGCACAAGAGGAATGTTGTATTGTGGTGCGTTGACGCGGACCTGCGTGGCACAGCCTGATTGTATGAACCACCTGAGCCCAGAGCATGCCACGGGTGTCCGTGTCAGCGCACCATATTGCCTATCACTAACTTAATCATTTCCTCCCCTCAATCAAATCCTCGTAAAATACTAATGGAATAGCGCACAGGTGGTAATCAGGCACTGCTCCTGGAAATAGAGTTGCAGTGGTACGCACGATCCGCCGCAGCCAATGTTTTACGCTTCAAAATTCACTGTGTCGCTTGAAAAAAAAAGGTGAGCGGTATCTTAATTTTAGTACGCGCCAGAGGCTATCGTTCATACGCCTACCCGGCACCAGTAGATCGTGACCTCGCGATTTCGAGAAAATTGCGTTACTGGCCAATCATTCCATAAAATTGAGAACTCCTGGCACGTAAGGGCCTTGCCTAGGGTATGTTACCCCTGAATCTGGAAATTGTGATTTCATTGCGAGTTCTTGTTCCAGAATCCCCCCAAACGTGACCACAGTGCAACCGAATATAGAAAGTGACTCTTGGGCTCCACTACCAACTGGTTGCGATTTGGTACACATGAGACTGCTTCTGGGCAGCATACGTGGCAGTTTGTGGGAGGCTGTGTATAATAACGCCTTCGAGTGAGTTATGCAAAGGTCGATCGACTCGTTCTTTGCTCCCCCAAAAATAGAAAAAGGAAGTCATGCCAACTGTTACTAGACATACGACCCGTGAGAGGGGCGTTATACAGCAGGTTGAGATAAAAGGGTGCCGCGATGGAAAATACTGCCGTACCTGACCACTCTGCTCTTCTAGAATGGTCTCAGCTGTTACTGACAGGGAGGGATGGCTTTCAACGCAGCGCGAGAGTGTCAAGCTCCCAAGTGCGGCAAATGATGGAAGCTACAGGCTACATCGAGTTCGACGAAACCATAATTCGATGCTGTGTCAGCCTTTGGTGCGATGATCCGGACGAAAAAAATGGTAGCCAGCTGGTTCAACGCAGGTCTGACCGAGCCTGTAGAAGCGTTTGGACCATCAGTCAGGAGAAGCACTCGTCTAGACTACGCAACATACAGCGGAGATTATGCTCACGAAGCCGGAGACAAACAGAGCCGAGGTTGCTCTTAGAGGCTCCAGGCTTGATAATTTCAGGCTGACTGATGGCTTTGCCTACTTTTGCCTGCTCGAGTGACATAAGACCGCGTTATACGGGCGCGCTGTGGAAAACCTGAAGGACAGTAAGCTGTTGAAGGATGTGGACTTGGTTGGTGATGGAGGCTCAATGTCCATAGATAGCGAGCATGGGTACCTCTGTGTCCCATCGGCCCAGGAGGAAGAGCAGAAAAATGAAAAGCCAGACTGGCATGGTCGACATGGAATAGAGCAAATCGAACGTCCAGGCCTGCCATAAGCCCTTGGCCATAATCGACCATCTTTCAGACCGCATCAGAAGACCCTACAGCACACGATTTAGCTTCCACAGCTATCTACTAGGTTCTCAGCTCTAGTGATGAACGCATTTAGATAAACTAGCTTTTTACTATTTGGGGAATTCCTACCAATACTGTATCCTACAGATTCGCCTGAGTGGGGGAGTTGACTCCAGTGGCGAAGTCATCCAGTCATTCGTCTAGAGTATATGCTACCGCCGCGACAGCAAGGCAGTTATTCACATCTACAGTGACGCTAGTGGTTGATTATGCGTCAAATGTCTGGATGCACGCGTATTAAGACAAATTAGTCGGCCCCATCAATCGACTTCAAAAAGCTGGCGCCTAAGCGATCGTAGGAACATTCCTCACGGTCGCCGCAGCGGTGGCAGACGCGGAAGCGAGTCTTGTGAGCGCCGGGGAGCGACTTTGGAAAACAGTGATTAAGATGTGGTTGGCGATCCACTCGCTGCCGGATACCAATCCGTTGCGCCGAGTGACGTCGCGCATGAGGAAGTTCTACCCCGCGTTCCGGTCCCCGCTGTACCAGGTCGCGCGCAGGCTGGCAGGTGTGCCGACATATCAGTTGGATTCTATTGTGCCCTTCACAGTAGAGCCATGGAGAAAGAGGGTCGAGACCGTCTCGGACGGTAAAGTCAACGAGGAATTGTTTGCGGGCGGAAATGTAGTTGTAGCTACGAGTAGCTCCGCTCGCAATGGCATAGTTGGGGTGGGGGGAGTTATTCAAGCTTTAGTCGCGACACAAGGAGGGGTGAGACGGAGGACATTCTCGTTCACTCTTCGGCCAAGAGCAGAACAGAGCCTATACTCGGGAGCGTTGGTGGCCATGACATATGTGCCAAGGCACATACCTGGCAGTTGCAGGCGGGTATCGGTTTTGACAAGAAACAGAACTGCGGTGCAGTCGTTGAAAAATCCGCACCAGCAACCAGGACAGGAATTCATGCACTGCATATACGACTCGATACAGGAGCTTCAAGAGAAGGGAACCTTTGTAGCATCGTGATGACACTCTTTGCGGAGCCAAAACCGGCGACCAGAACTGTCTTTCTCGATATCGAATCCATACTCCCATACCCATTCCGTACGCTGCCTTCTTCTGTGTTTACGGACGCAATACCCTAAAAGGCGACTCCAATCCATGTCTTCGTAACCATCATAGTCACCCGATGAGGAAGCATCTACTGCCGCCTCTTTGTTTGTATCGGATGGATTGAAGGTTGCGGGGGCTTCAAACTCACTAGGAGCGGTTGAAGGAGTAGTTGAAGGGGCCATTACTGGGTGATTGGTATACGTGGACGGAGCTATTTGGAGCAGGCGCAGTGGGCTATTTGAGGCTACGAATGTTGGGTTAACTGCTTGACGATTTTCTCGCGAGTTGGACATATACATAATACAGCGACGGACAGCTTAAACTGAAACAGCCATTATAAGTAAATTGTGAGATGCGAGCTGGATTACCAAATTAGGCAGGATCTCCAGCAAAAGGAGGTCTGTGAGTCCCCTCAGCACAAGCGCTGATTGGACAATGATATTATCCAAATGAAAATATCCAAATAAATCCGGGCCATCTTAATTTGATTTGGTTTGATTTGGTTTGATTTGGATAGATTTGGATAGATTTGGATACGATTTATTTGTTTGCAAGTCTGACTGCGGGTATGCCACGGCATCTCGCCGAGCGGGAGTTCCTGCGCTCGTCGCGTCGCTCAACACCTTTGATACGCACGTGGCAACTAACGTAACCATTCAACATGATCTCCTGGCATTCGTCCCACGAATCTAACAGCAGTATATTGCAAGGGGATCTTTGGTTGCCAAGGGTGTCCTTGTTAACCGAAGCAGTGCAAATCAAATGTGGATACGACGGCGCAGAATAAAGACGCAAGGCAAAAGAGCACAGCGTGCGTTTTGAGTTGTGACAGACATAACATAGACTTCTTCGGTATGGCGTACTTTCCCCCTCATTTCCTCACCGTCGGATACTCGATCCGCAGCCTAGGCGTAGACGGGGCTGTGTACGCCTCCTTTTCGGAGGATCCTCCTCAGATTGTGGAACGCTGCAAATACGTTTTGAGCCTTGTGAGATGCTATTTTTGTGGCGCAATGTCGTTGCGCCTCGAGATGTGAATGTCGAGCCATTCATAGGCTTCGACCAGTTGCCATCATTCGCTCGTCATGTCCGGGGGACCTAGACTCCACTGCTGCCTTGCCGCTGATCACCATAATTCCGTTACAGGCCCCGTTCTGGCCAATTTACAGCCTACGCTGCAATAGTAGATTGCTAGGGAATGGGCACGAGTCATGGGACGTACACGATTTATTGCCGCTGAACACACTTTTTGTCAACGATGATATAATATCGCCTAGGTCGTGCGACTAATTTCTGTGTCGCTTGCTCATGACAGTTCGGTCTTGTCGCTTTTGAAAACGTTGCTTCCCAGAAAGTAACCAATCATGATGCTTCATGTCGTCCAACCGTGTGAGAAACACCACGGGGACAGCCAACGCATTACCCACCCGAGTTAATAGCGCATGCATAATAGTGAAAAGTAGACTGCGGTTTCATATGGACAGACGGGCAACCATCATGGCTATGTCTTGACGTGAAGTTGCAGTCGTCCAGGCTGAACAAACTAGCAAGGTGAGGTTCTAGCCCTGCTAACAAAACAAACAGCTCCGCGGAGGTTGTGAATGGTGAAACAAACGCTCGCCGGGGAGGCGTGGCGACGAACCGGTACGGCAGTGACCATCTTGACCCTGTCGTCTAATGTTTTTCAGTTGGGTCTTTGGGAAGTTGGGTGGAGCTGCGAAGCATCATGGTCGACGGCGTGCGCTTCGGCCTCCTTTGCGAGGACCGCATTTTTGCAGGTCCCGTTAGCAATGCTATTCAGGGGCATGTCTCACAGAAGCCCGTTGAAGCTTGAGAATAGTGGCCGAGGGAGCTGTAAGGAATCGTATGACCCCACCCGTACAATGAATTACGGACATTGTGTAAATAGCTTCAGTCCGAGTTTTCCTTACGAATTCTCCTTCCTCCTTGTGAACAATCAATTCATCCAAGTCGCACTCGACCTTGTTCGTGCCTTAAACCGTCACAGGAGCCTCAGCTGTGAGTAGCAGTACATGTCGGCAAGAGCCAAAGGCTTTTTCTCTGGTTTACCAGCGCAACGGAATGTGCCCCAGGCTGCGCTAACGTCCTTAGGGCCTCTCCGTCAGCCATGGAGAGTCATGCATCGCCGAGCAATGGCCGCAAACATAAGTCGGAGGGCTGATCATGGGTGGCTGCTTAAAGAGTGGAGCCTGCGATGGCAGAAGAACATCTCTTGTGATAAGTTGTGGTCGTCTATCCGTACACGCATGTTGTGAGACCGAATATGGCATGGCGGCGGTAGTTGGAGAAGTTGTATTCTGGCAGATGACCCCCAACACGCCAAGTTCTCAGGACCATGAACCATACGACTTCAGTGGATATGCCCCGTTGGGCCGGGTCGGGACTCGACGACTGGCCGCTATTTTGAGCCCTGATACTAGTACGAACGCATTACGCGATGGTGGCTGGTTAGACAAGGCTCATACGCGGGTAGTTTATCCAGTGCTATGCCACTGCAATAGGACTTGCCAAGAATGACTCCAGCACAACATCAGCACACAGCTGTCACCACCCGTCGGCATTGTCGGCGTTGTTGTGGAAAAGTGACTGGGAGAGCTAACTCGGCGACTGGAGCGTTAAACTGCTCCATATAGCGACAGGTTTGCGCCTTCTGTGTCTTAAAATTCTGCGCGCGCGATGAAGTTTATCAATGCTTGCCATTCTCAAAATTGCAGCTTTAATACCAGACGATAGCAGGAGCTGCATTGCCAGGTGAAGAAGATACAGTCAAGGGTGGGCGTCGAGCACAGCATTGACAGTTGTTTGGCTTGATGCTTGACGGCTTGAATGACTGTTTTCTGTTTTGAGCATATTCACACGGGTATCGGGTACCGGGTTTCGGGTATAGGTCATGACAATCTTGTTATAGCGATGCTTTTGCTGGCACGCCAGTGACCAACGCGGCGTCTCGCCGTGCTGTAATCAGGTGTGGGCGGTGGCCAGAAGAGCGGGGTGAGAAAAAGGACATCCACCCACACTGCTGAAGGCTGGATAAGCTCGTAGGAATGTCTCAAGACTAGAGTCAAAGAAATGACAATGCAAGTGGCCGCGGCCAAGGGCGCGATGACGCTGATCTTGGATGGCCTAGCCTTACCCTGGACCGTTGCTGGCAGCAGAGGCCTGGATAGATCCCGCCAACGGACGTAATAGTCAAATCAAATCAAATCAAATCAAATCAAATCAAAACCTGGATAGATCCAGATGGGTTGGGGATCCCCCAGCATGCAGATGTGCTTGCGTCGGTCGATGATCAGTATCCAATGGGCTGCTGTGACCACATGCAAGCGGCCAGAGACAGGCAAGGCAAGCCACACGACGGGTGATGAGCGGTGGTGAGCGAGATCTAGGAGCGCCAGAGGGCAACGCTGAGGATGACGCCGCGGGGAATCCTAGCAGTAGCGTCGTTTTCTGGGCTCCTTTGAGCTTTCGGGGCTTGGAGGGCACAGGGGCAGAGTTTCCACTGTGCAGGGAAGGCAGCGACTTGAATCATGCCGGGCACGACGGAGCGGCCGTGATGGAGTCGAATAGGCCGAGGCTTGCCCACATGGGGATCTATTTATTCGCGGAACGACGAAGGGCATGCGAAGCGTGTTATTTGCAAAGCATTGATTGTATGGCTCGAGCTGATCGTCGACTTGTTGGTGGCCTGCGCTTGGTTGGCTGAACTCTGCCGTTTGTGATTTCTTTCAGCCTGCGAGGCTGCATCGACAGGCTCGCTGCTACAGGGCTATACAAGACACCACAGTCGTGGAACAGATCTTAGTAGAGAGCGATGAGCGGTTTCTCAAAGTGGTGGCACCAGTGTCTAGTCGAAGGATTGAGGGATGTCGAACAGCAGTTGGGCAGCGGGCCAATGGAGGCACTGTGGCTGACCGCCAAGCATGAGCGCAACAGGGAAGGCATGGAGATATGTCGGTTGATCGAAATATCCGATACAGAGAAGTGTAAGGGATGGGCTGAATGGGAATGTGTGACGTTGAAGGCTGATGGTGTTGCATGGTGATCCCCTACCAGGGCTAAGAGCATGCAGAACGGCGTATGCTTGACGGTGCTGATGTCGTTTGCAGTGCTCAAGTACTGGTGCTAAAGTACGCCTATGGCGCCACCAATGAAGCAGTAAAAATTAGAGTATATTAGCCATAGATAGAGTATTGAGTTCTGCGTCGATTGGTATAATGAGTACTTAGTATACCAGCCTCTGCTGTGGTGTATAGCTTCAATCCGGTGGGACATAGTCTTGACAAGCCGGTAAAGAAGGTTTTGACTAAGATCCTCTCACGCTTCCACAGCAGCCCTTTCTAATGAATAAAATAATTCTAGTGTATTAGGCATGCCATCAAGTTCAGGATGACGCTCAATTATTTTTTCTTTGAGCAATGCCCAGACGTTCTTGATGGGGTTAAGATCGGGCGAGTAGGCGGCCAGTCCATAATTTCAACGCCAGTACCTTGAGCGAACTCCCGCAACCATTTCTGCACTCTATGAGCTGTAACTGTACGAGCATTATCTTGCATAAGTATGTTCCCAGGTTCCAAAATTCTAGGCAATTCGGACTGTAGGACGTCGAGTACTAAGCGTGAAGATACGCCACCGCGGGCGGAGAGGGTCGCTCCCGGCCATGCTGCTCCAATACCCGTAGTGGTGCTTGTTGGGCTGCGGCTACTAGGTTTACTAGCGGGCAACAGAGCGAGCTTGAGAGCCAGCCGTACCAGCCTTATGGAGACTGTCGTTTTAGTGCAAGGGCTAGCGTCGTGCTGGCTTGTCGAGCTCTGCGGGGTCTCCGGGGGGGTAGCGACTGGATGGGCGTGGATGAGTAGGTACCTAGCAAACTAGGACCTGTCTCTCCCTGTCTGGAGGCTCCGCACAAGGTAGGCTGGTACGTGAAGTCGAAGAGTTGAAGAAGCGAAGAATCTTGGTAAATGAATGTTCCGCGGCGCACGCACAACGAAGGAGGGGCGGCATAAAGGGCAGTAGTATATCGATGCCTGTCTAAAACGGCGACAGCGAGAGGCCGCCATCGCGGCCTCGACTATCCACCGTTTGACTCCCCATCCCATCTCGCCTCTTATACCATTTCACCCCTTCGGCCTCTTCTTACCACACCACCGCCGTTACCCATCGCCAGCTCTTTGTCGCTCCTCACCTCGTTGCGTCCTTTGCACCTTTGCACTCATCACTTCGTCTACGCTCTTCCTCTACTTACGCCGCTGCGACTCTGCGCCCGCCACTATCCCAGCCTACACCTCGCTGCCAAATGAACGCCCTCTGACCGACCGACCTTGTAACTCAAAGACCTGTGGCTACCCGACACCCTATCCCTCTTCCCGCGACTATTTCGACGTCTGCTGCGCCTGCACCCGTCTTTGTCCTACTTGATCGATCTCGCCAGCCTCTCGCGCGGCCCGTCCAGACGGGTTCAAGCCTTGCCAACATCATTTACCTCGCTCGCTGTGACGAACGCATGAACTTGGCCTCCCCTATCGCATTCTGCTGCCGCCGTATCCTCCAGCTTCTGCCAATCTGGTAGTGGCCCCAGCGGCCTCTCAGCGCTGCCGCACGGCAACATGTCCGCTGGCCAGCCTCTGCTCAATTTTCCGCCGCATTTCCAACATGCTGCGCATCCTCATCTTGCAAATCATTCGCATCTGCAACCAGGTATAGAAGACAGCGCCGCCTATTCTCAGTCTGGGCCCAGCCCCAGTCCCTTCCACTCTGGCATGGACCCCTCCCAGTTTGGCGATTTTTCTTTCGCTTATGCCAACATGTCGGCCATGACGGACCAGTCGGCTTCCGTCTTTGACGACCCTTCGGGTTCTGATCATTTCTCTCTTCACTCTACCATGCTTCCTGCTTCTGTAAGCAGTGCCAACTTGAACTCACTGACTGTAGCTCCCAATGCTAGCTTTGCCATTGATCCCTCTGCCTTTGCTGCTACTGGTATCGAAGCCGGTGCCGACGAAAATGCCTCCATCGAGAGACACTCTCCCAGCCACAACTCAGTCGCAGACAACACAAACGACGACTTTGGTTTGTCCGCCACAGGCCGTGCCGATGAAACTGACTTTGGCAAGACCAAAGACGACAAGACAGAAACACCAGCTTGGAGCGAACTCAAAACAAAGGCCGCCAAGGACCGAAAGCGTCTGCCGCTGGCTTGCATTGCCTGTCATCGCAAAAAGATTCGCTGCTCTGGCGAGAAGTGTGCCTGCAAACACTGCCTCCGCTTCCGAAAACCATGCGTTTACAAAATCACCAACCGCAAAACTGCACCCCGCACTGACTACATGGCCATGCTTGACAAGCATCTCAAGCGCATGGAGGAGGGCATCATTAAGATTGTCCCCAAATCCGATCAAGACAATCTTTCTAAAGTAACTCGCGCCGTGGTAAAACCTGCAATGCCCGGCACCAGCGCCGCCAACAAGGCCGCCGCCAA
This sequence comes from Akanthomyces muscarius, assembly GCF_028009165.1. Classification (NCBI taxonomy): domain Eukaryota; kingdom Fungi; phylum Ascomycota; class Sordariomycetes; order Hypocreales; family Cordycipitaceae; genus Akanthomyces; species Akanthomyces muscarius. The sequence continues at coordinate 117,383 of NC_079243.1, read as the reverse complement.
GAAACGCCGCGTCCATGAAGCCTTTTCTCCGGAGCTCGAATATTGGGTAAATGCGCCGTCTAAATCCAAAATTAACGACGGTGACACTCCTCCGATGGCCGCCGACTCTCAAGATAAGGAAGAGACTAAACTGTTCTGCGAGGGAATCGATGCTCTGCCCTCGAAAGAAATCCAGCAACACCTCGCCGAGGTCTACTTCGATAGCGTTTATGGACAAGCGTACCACCTACTTCATAAGCCAAGCTTTATGCGCAAGTTAAAGTGAGTCTTCTAAATTGATCATCCTCGCTGTAATATATTAACGTGATACTCAAAGGAGTAATTCTCTGCCCCCAGTCCTTGTGCTATCCGTTTGTGCTGTATCTGCCAGATTCTCAAGAAAGCCCAAACTTCCAGTCACATCGCGACCATTTTTTCGAGGAGAGGAATGGGCACAGAACGCCATAGATATATGCACAACGCGTTACGAATGGCCAAATATCACGATTTTGACATGTCTACTCATCCTCGGTCGTCACGAATTTGGTACGTGCCACGGTGGCTGCAGCTGGGCACTCGGCGGGCAAGCTATTCGCATGGCGTACGCTCTCCAGCTGCACAAGGACCTTGACCATGATCCTCAAAGTAAAGGTCAAAAGACGCCTCTCAGCTTCGTCGATCGAGAAATTCGGAGACGCATCATGTGGGCCTGCTTCCTTATGGATCGCTTAACTTACTCTGGTACCGACCGGCCCATGTTCATAACGGACGACTCTCTCACCATTCCGTTACCTGTGAGTGAGCGTTGCTTTCAACTTAACATGCCTGCCCAAACAGAACTCCTTGATGGTAGGCCTGGACCTCCCGCGGCAGAGGTTCAAACGGCAGACACCGATCTACGCAGCAACATGGGACCGTCTGCGTTCTTCATCCGTGGCCTTGCTCTGTGGGGCCGAGTCGTCACGTATTACAATCACGGCGGGAAAGACCGAGAGCAGTTTGCCCAGTGGGATGAGCGCTCGCAATATTCGAAGCTTGTGCGTGACGTCGAGGAATTACTCCACACCTTGCCACCGCAATTACAATACTCCAAAGAAAACCTTGAGCTGCACATCACTGAGAGAACCGCCACGCAATACCTGTTTATGCACATGACTATACATCAAAGCCTGCTCTACGTTTGCCAAGGAGCCATGAGCACCAACCAGTCCAAGTCCGACGCGCCCAAGGACTTTATCCCTCGTCTGACCGCCAAGACCTTTCATGCAGCCAACAGCATCTCTCAGTTACTGAAGGATTCCGATGAGCGTCAGTGCTTTGTAACGGCACCCTTTGCGGGATATTGCGCTTTCTCGTCGTCGTCAGTGCAAATGTACGGCATGATTTCTGGAAACCCAAAGCTCAAAGCAGCCGCAGAGGTGCACCTTGCCATCAATATTAAATATCTTAAGAAGATGATGAAGTACTGGGGCATGTCTCACTTGATGGTGGACGACATTCGACGCCAATACAAGAACGCCTACGATGCCTCTCGCCGCCCTGGCATGAATGGTGCCATGCAAAGTCGGCAGCCGTTGCTGCAGTACGCGGATTGGTTTAACCGCTACCCGTCCGGTGTGTCCAACATTGATTTCATGGATCCAAATCTGCCGAGACGCGCCGAGGGTGGAGAGGATGCTGTCTTGGAACAAAAGCCAGAGCTGCACTATGTCGGAGCGTTCCTAGAGAACCTTTCACGGGCTTCCCATTCCGCTGATGGCAAAGACCTCAGTAAGATGCCAACGCAAAAACAAAGGGCTGCTCCTCACAAGAGAAACTGCATCGGCGTCCACCCTCCCAGTAAGCCGGATCAATCGACCCCTGAGGCGCGACAAGTGTCTGCTGCGCCTACTTCTCGCAGAGTTTCGGACCAGTCTGGTGGCACCCCTAGCTTTCAAGTCAACCAGCGCAAATTCTTGACCCCAGGTAACACACAGCCGCCCATGGCCTTTACCGCGCACAGCATGCCAGCTCAATCGCAGGCATACATGTCGACCATGTCACCCATCAGCCACGACAACATGGCGCCATATCAACCACAACCACAGATGCCATTTTTTGCCGATGCTGGGCCACTCGGCATGGGAGGTCAAGATGCTGGGCTGCCTCAACAAATGTTTGGTATGGTGCCGGGCGGCATCAATGCGCCGCCGCGAGAGAACAGCAATGGCTGGCAGGGCATGCCCAGCGGCGCTCAACCCAACTCGCGTCAAAATTCGACAGTTGTACCAAAGAACAATAATGCCGGCATGCACCAGCAGCGACACCCATCTCAGCATCAGAACCCCATGACGGCGCCCACGATGAATATTTTCAACCCTTCGCCAGATAGCTCGTGGTTCATGGGCTATGGCATGGAGCCACCGGAGATGAACCTAGATATGAATATGGCTGGCAACGGCATCGACGGGTATGCTCTGTTTGCTGGCGGCAACAATGGCAATTATGGAAGCGGCAACGATATGCCCCAGCAAAGCCACATGGGTGGTGGGCTGCACCATGGCATGTAAAATATGAAAAGCGTACACGCTCCGGCTAGCAGCATGTTAACAGAACAAGACAACGGTCTCGACTATTCTAGTCAACTTCTGCCTTATGATCATAACACACGCTTTCTAATTCTCCCATCCATGTAGATAATCTGGCTGCCACGACAGTACATACATAGCCCAATCGAGTCAAGTGGCTTAACATTCACGCACACTGCTATAGGATGCCGCGCCTGGCCGGCTGGTAAATATCATCGCCGGGCCTCTGTGATGGCGCCATTCGGCCACATTCAAGACGCTTATGCCCTGGTGTAGTTAAGAAGGAAAGGCAGCCCACTTCGCAGAAATTGGCCAGGGCCAGAAGTGGAAGCAAACATGGAAGCCGGAAATGGAAGCGTAGACGAAAGTGGAAGAACAGCACTTTTCACCAGTGCCACAATAGGAAAGTGCTAGATTTGGCCCACGACACAACACCAGGAAACGACTAAGGCCGCCAAGAAATGGCATGACAAGCCGCTGCCCAGATAGAATTGCAGAGAAAAAGCGGCAACGAGCAAAAAGTAATGAAATGGACAAGTGCAGGTTGCTCACCCATCAGGCCTGGGAGAGCCAGAAAGTCATTAGCCCGAACCCATCTTCTCAATAATCTGCTCGGCATTTTTTCCAATAAGTCATGGGCAAAGAAAAACAGCAAATGAACTGGTGTACAAGCAAGAAGCTACCCTCGGCAAGGGAAAGGCCGAAAAGTCACAAGCGATCAACTCGCTTGTCAAGAAGCAGTTGGGCGGAAAAGCAACAAATAGTTCGGGAAATAAAAGAGCAAGTGGATGAGGAGAAAGCCGCCATCAGGCCAGGAACGACGAGACTCTTATGGCACAGCCAGGAAGCCACTAAGTAATTACTGTAGTGCATCAAGAAAGCTGCAGGCAGAAGGCGGCGATGGGTCAAGCACAGATGAAAAGTGGACAGGCGGCGAGGCCAAAGCTGGTGTGGACCACTAACGGTCAGCCAAAACTGGCTGCGCCACAAGCCACCAACGGAGCAGAAAGAGTAGAACGCATCACAGCCAAGAGTGACTGTCGTCCAAACCGCCCACCCGAAAAAGGGAGGAGGAATCTGCACGATGTATGTATTAATTTATCCCTATGTTGGTTTAATCATCGTTGCCTGTTTCGCAGATACTCTCCCCGCGTGCATGGCTAGGTTGGAATGCCTGAAGCTGAGTAACCCGCCAACGCTAAACCGGATTTAACGACCCACCAACAAAGGGAGACCTCCCCAAGCTGCGTACCGCCATTTTCGTGAAGACAACATCTAGGACCAATCGCCAGCCAACAACATTAACAAAGACTTGAAAACTCTTTTCAAGCGCGAGCTGCATTATGATCTCCAAAACGCAGAAGCGCTCTCGTGCAACAGTAGAGGACGAGCGCGCTGACTGCCCCTTCGAACTTCACGTTGCTTCGTTCCCTGCAGCACGTACCGGGAAGAATGGAAGGCCATCGAAGAAAAGGGGTAAGCCTGTCAAGAAGAACGAGAATACGACCACCAAGACGAATTCACTGTTTCAACCCCCACTGTTTGCGCCTACTGGCAAATTCCGCTCCGACGCGACAATGGGCGTCTACTACCACATCGAGCCACGACAGGAGTGGACTAGCATGACACGATACCATAGCTTCATTCGTAAGCCTCTAATCTCGCTATCATTGCATTACTGTATGCTATAGTAACTAATTGTGTTATTGCAGTAAATAGTGAGAAATATCTAACTGGTGAATTTGTCTTTGTGGCCAATGAAAATTGTATAGCGCGAGGTAAACTAGGGGAAGATCTGAATGCGCAAGTTGGTCTCTGCAATGTCTGGGTCGCACAGGTACTCGAAGTTCGCGCCCTGGACGAGCGCCATGTTTATGCACGCGTCTGCTGGATGTACTCCCCCGATGAGCTGCCTGCAGGACGTCGGCCGTACTACGGCAAGAACGAAATCATTGCCTCGAATCACAGTATGTGGGCGACCATAGCAATAGAAGCCATTGCGCTAACTCATGCAGTGGATATCATCAATGTTTTGAGCATAGTCCACCATGCTAAAGTCAGCCAATGGATCGAGGCGGACGACGAAGAAATCCCGGATGGCTTGTATTGGCGCCAGGCGTTCGACTGTGGCACATCTTTTTCTTGTCCCACGTAATCCAGCAGTTGTCTTCGCTGATGCCAATTCTAGAACTCTCTGGAGGCATAACTGCGTCCGTATTGCCATCGTGACCAGTAGCAATCGTGCCAAACTCTGTGACTGCATGCGAGCTGTTTCGTTCAGAGGTAAGGCGCCGCGAAATACGCACAACCTTCGCCGCTTGCACGCACTCGCCCATGTCGGCGCACCAGGTCCACAATGTTTTGCCACTGAAGGCTGATGCTACTAGCGCCGAGTCGTGCGAGAAGGCCACCGACCGAACCGCCAAGCTATGGCCTTGTAGCGTCTGTATACACTCGCCTGTATCAGCGCACCAGATCCGCACTGTCTTGTCGTCCGAAGATGACGCTAATAACGCTAAGTCGTCTGAGAACGCCACTGATTGAACCGAGCCGCTGTGGCCCTCCAGTGTTTGAATGCACTGTCCTGTGTTGGCGTTCCAGATACGCACTGTCTTGTCGTCGGACGCTGACGCTACTAGCGCCGAGTCGTGTGAGAAGGTCACTGACCGAATCGTCCTGCTATGACCCTTCAACGTCTGCATGCACTCGCCTGTGTCAGCGAGCCAGATCCTCACAGTCCTGTCGTCAGACGCTGACGCTACTAGCGCCGAGTCGTGTGAGAAGGCCACCGACCGAACTGCTTTGCTATGACCTTCTTTCATTCGATGCCCTTTTCGCGTCTCTACATACTCGTGTTTGTCGGTATGCCAGATTCGCACCGTTTTGTCGCTTGACCCTGATGCTATCAGCGCCGAATCGTGTGAGAAGTCTACCGACCAAAGCGAGCTTGCATGGCCTTCTAGCGTTTGCATACACTCGCCAGTATAGGCGCACCAGATTCGCACCGTTTTGTCGCTGGACGCTGATGCTATCAGCGCCGAGTCATGTGAGAAGACAACTGACCGAACCGCCCTGCTATGGCCTTGCAGCGTCTGCACACATTTGCCCGTATCAACGTGCCAGATTCGTACTGTTTTGTCAGCGGAAGACGACGCTAATAGCGCTGAGTCGTGTGAGAAAGCCACTGATCGAACCGAGCCACAGTGGCCCTTCAGCGTTTGAACGGACTGCCCCGTGTCGGCGCACCATATTCGCACTCTCCTATCGGCTGACGCTGACACTACTAGTGCTAAGTCGTGCGAGAACACCACCGCTCGAACCGGGCCATGGTGCCCTTGTAGCGTCTGCATACATTTGCCTGTGTCGGTGTGCCAGATACGTACTGTCTTATCGTCGGACGCTGACGCTACTAGCGCTGAGTCGTGTGAGAAGGCCACTGACCGAATCGTCCTGCTATGACCCTTCAGCGTCTGCACGCACTCGCCTGTGTCGGCACGCCAGATCCACACTGTTTTGTCGTCGGATGCTGACGCTACGAGCGTCGAGTCGTGCGAGAAGACCACGCACTGAACCCAATTGCTGTGGCCTTTCAGTGTCTGTACGCACTCGCCTGTGTCGGCAAGCCAGATTCGAACCGTCTTGTCGCTGGACCCTGATGCCACCAGTGTCGAGTTGTGTGAGAAGGACACTGACTGAACGGCGCCGCTGTGGCCTTCCAATGTCTGCTGACATAGGCTCCAATTATCTCCTATTCGTGGTTCGAGGAGAATCCATGTCGCTCTATCTTTAGACTCTGTAAATATAGTTCTTGTCTTACTGTGCTTAGGTGTAAAGACGAGGAGCGAGGAATATAGCTGGAAATATAGCTGGAGAGGCGCTATATTGAGTGCTGACATGTGTGTCTGTATGAATCGAACGGCGTCTTCGAGCAAATATGAGACGTCGGAGCTATCTTTGCCCTAAATGAATGTAAGCTAGCCAGTTATTTTGAGTCACAGTGCTAAATATTTTTGTTACCTGAAATCGTGACTGTAGTTTTCGGAGAAGCCCAAGGCTCTCTGAAACTCTCCCAATGAGGGCCAACGCCTCTATCCAATGTAAGAAATGCTTTGTTAGAAACACATGGATATCAAGGCTCTCGAAAACACACATATCCGCTTTTTCCAAGTGATATATCCAATATAAACAGGAATATTGTACTTCGGGCGGTAGGCAGGATTCGATTTTCTCGCTGATTTCAGAGCGAGGTGTACCGGGGGATTTTATACCGCAGATGTCTTGCTTGAGACAACTGACTATGCGTAGACAATTGGTTGCCAGAACAACGTGAGTCTGCTTCTCGTTTACCCGAAACGGCATTGTAGGATCTTCGGGATCTAAGAGAAAGTCTCGAAATGATAGATGAAATAGCCTCACCGGCCCGTCTGCTGATGAGGGAATGCTAAGAACAGAGTGCAGCAGAGCTAACCTACTATCAATGTCTTCTCTAGACAAGTCGAGGACTTTCGCTAGCGCAGACGTTGATAAAGGACTTGCGAGGAGGACGATAGTTCCGACGACTTTGCGAAACTCTTGAATGATTTGTTCTTGTTGTTGGACAAACAACCCTGCTATTAGGTTATTCAAGACCGCCCGATAAGTTCCATCTAGCTGTGAGACCCCCGCGCCAGCTCGAGAGAACACTTTCTCGAGCTGCTTACGAGGTGTTGCCATCCTTCTGTCACTAATAAAGCGGCAAATAGTGGTGGCGACGATGAAAAGGGGAACAGCCATCTTCAATAGAGCGTTGAAAGTGGATTGGCTTGGCCAATCCAAAGAGAGGCATTGGTCCGTTACTACCGAGTCGTTATAGTCTTCGCGAATCCTCGCTAGCTCATGTTTAAGAAACAGAGATATATCACGCGCAACCATAGGTTGAGGGACTTCGTGTAAAATGGCGCCCTGGTATGTGCCTTGAATTTTCTGGAAGGCGCAACGAATTGGTAACTCCGGTCGACTAGTCAGAAATATCCTCATCTGTCGAGGCAGCTCAGTCTTAAATCGCGTAAAAAGGCGAAGAAGGAGCCGAACGTCGTCATCTCGTTCGCATTCATCTAATGCATCAATGATAAATGCTATAGGCGTTTCCTCTGTGGCAGTTTTTAGGAGCGGTTGTAGTAGAAGTTTATCAAATTGCTCGCCAGCGTTCTTTGTTGTGATTGAAGGATCGGCATCAAGTATATCCTTGATACGCGAAGCAACATATGGTTTCCTCACAGCCAAGTCTGCCGCAATCGTCGTAAAGAACTTGGAAAGAGTCCCTCGATCAGCCTCGCCGTTCTTGAAAAAGAATGAGGCGCCAAGTCGACCTTCATCTGCCAATAACCGCGCCACGGTGCGGGAAATTGTTGACTTCCCTGTTCCAGCCATTCCGTTTAGCCAGAAAACAGGCTCTCCGCTTGCGTCCTTCGCCCAGTCGATGATCTGCTGGAGAAGTTCCACTCGCGTATTAGGCAAGCAGAAAGAAGTGTGTTCCTGAGCATAGGAGTCAAATGAAGCGCCTTTGGCAATGCGGAGTCGGTCGAGCACTGTTGTCTGATTGGCATTGAGCACGGTCGTGCTATTTGGAAAGTCGTTAGTTAAAGGAGCGGGACTGTTAGATGCACACGTTGAACTGACTAAAGATTCTGCACGCCTTCTTGCATTTTAGCTGTTGCGAACTGGATACCCTTTATGTCATTACTGACTTAAAACCAGTTAGTATAGACCGTATCTATTTTGTAAGAAGAGTACTAACTTGACTTCACAATGTCCACAGCTCGTGTTGTGTTTTCGAGCAACTTGATAGGCACATATTGGAGAAGCTCCTTTGCATAGGTTGCTGCAGTAGCTGATGCATATCGTTGCCAGCGATCATTCTTGTGTGAATCGGCATAGTCGCAGATTCCTCTGATCACCAAGCAAGGAAAGCGATCCATCAAACCAGCAGCCTCCATCTCAGCGCAAATGCATTCGCTCCCAGCCAATTCTGCGATCTTATCACGCGTGCTAGCATCCTTGACGAGTGTATTTCCTGAAGCAATAATACCATAGTGAATATTGGGGTCAGTTGTGTCTCGTGGATCGCGTTGGATTTCTTCAGATGAGTCACAGTTGTCACATGTCTGCCCGTCGATGTGATTGTATGCCGACGAGAATAACCGATCATTCTCAAATCCTTGGTGAACGTATCCAGGTTCTCTCTTTTTCGGTTTCTTCATCTGCGGCATTTTAGTCCACATCGCTTCAAGGAGATCTGGGATCTTCGGCGAGATCATCTCATGTTCCGCTCGCAGGGCCGCCAGTGCGCTAAGCAAGACCTGGGGAGGCTTATTTAGCATGCCTTTTAGCTCCCACTTCCCGTTGAGCCTTGCCTTCCCAAGGTCGTACTGAATAACACCGCCAGTGGCTCCCTCCGGCCGGCTCACAACTACGTCGCCTAGTCGAACGTCCTGGTCAAGGTGTCGAGCGATTCCACCGCCGATTCCTACGAGCAACCCGATTCTAATCTGCGGTAAGGATGCGAGCAAGTTCGATGCTGTCGTTGCCGCGGCCGTCGAGCCATACACGCCGTCGGGGAGCGATGCTATGACGATATTGTGGTTGCCCATGCGACCCCATGTGTAAGAATTTGTATTAGATGGATGTTGTTCAAACGATGCTGGTGGCTGGTGACGATCATCGAGTGAAGCTGTCGCGGCAGCCCGCTCGATGGGCAGTGCAGCAACCCAGCCTATAGTATAGGACTCTGTGCTATCCAAGGCTGTCATGCTTGAAAGCGAGACAGGTTTGTGGAGATTCGGTCAATTGATGGAGCCGTTGAACTGGTATGAGTTTGCCCATCCGAAACGTTTGGAGTGGATGAGCAGAGGAGTGAGGGGAGCTAATAGGGCCACGGGTACCCGTGCCTGCAAAATTTCACGGGTACCCGTGGGGATTATGTCAGCGCATTCTTTCAGTCAACGCTGCTGTACCCAGTGCAGTTGAACTAGTGCTAAAAAAATCCCTCCTTGACAGAATACAGTCCTTCTTGCGCCTCGCAATCTGTTGCAGCTGCTTCCCAGATCTCACGCATGCCTCTTCTCCCAGAAAACGGGTTACTTTCCATCTCAGTCGCTACCATTGCCTCGACTCGATCATCTTCTGCCCTGTCCCAATCCAGGTATGCCATCATTTCCTCTTTAGTCCAGTCTCTAAAACCGGTCTGTGTTGTATAATCTTTCGAGGAACCTCGACTATGAATCTGAGCGAAGCTTCTTGACTTGCTGATATAGACTCTACCGTTCCTCCGGTGTCGATTAGTTGGAGACTCTGCTCCGTTCCTCCATGTTCTGACAGCGTTGGGGCCGCGGCGGACTCATACGCCTCACCCGAAAGTGGCGCAACTAATTCTACCTCAGCAGTCACTGGCGCCGCAACTGCCGTTGAGGTCATGCAAGCTGCCCGTGTCGAGCTGGCCTCTGCGTATCGCATAGGACATGCTCTCGAAGTCATCGTATGGCCCAGAGTGTGGCATCTGCTACATGTGGGCTGTGCCCTCGGACGTTCTTGTGCTTCAACTACCTCGAACCCACTTGGCTCCCGCCGAGTGCTGGATTGTGGCCTACTCGACCAGGCAGCCACTTCATCAAAACGTCGGCGAGGTTCGCGCAATAGCTGAGGACTTCCATGGCGACAAAGATGCCACTGCGTGTGGAAATGCTGAAGCTCAAGAGGCTGATCATGATCCTGTAACTCTTTGAGCTTGTGAGCGCAAGGCAGCCCATGAGACCGAGAGAACACACCAGTACAATCAGGCATGTCATGATGTGAAAGACGTTTTCGCTGTGCCTCGACCTTCCGCAACGCTTGGTGAGATACCCAACCACGAACAATGCCATAAATTGAGCCAGAGAGTTCAATCGGCATCCGTAGATGTTGTTTAGCCTGGTTTGATCGAAGTTCAGCTAGTTGGTTCACCGGTACCAGCAGAAAAGAAATGTCAATACCTCATTTTGACAAATTTCGCTGTCAAAAAGAGGGTTTTACTTTCGTTTTTCACTAGGGTAAAGAAGGAGGGTTCAGATTCATAGTCGAGGTTCCTCGAAAGATTATTTGCTGCGCTCTTACAATCGCGTGCAACCAATTCCAAAAAGGCTGCCAATGCTCGTTCTTGATAGTAAAAGATAAATACAACCTATAGCCACTATTAACCATCTACAAGGGCCATCGCATTGAACATTCTAATGTATCGCTACTAGATATGCGATCCGACAATGGATTGCCATGCAGGGAGACATTACACCATTTGATGCGCCACATACTTCAGCTGCAGGCTTTCCACTAAACCAAGTAACAAGGCGTTCTCACAGGGCTTTTTTACAGGGCGGTTTTACAGGGCGTTCTCACAGGGCGTTCTCACAGGGCGGTTTCACAAGGCGTTCTCACAGGGCGTTTTTACAGGGCGTTCTTACAAGCCTCTTTTGGACTTTGACAAAAGATATCATCGAGCTGGAAGCCTCGGGTGGCTGTTTTCGCATAACCTGCGAGTTATATTTCAGGCACTCCCCAAAGTAAGATACTATTAGTTATAGCATTCGACGCCTTCGATCATCTCGCAATATTTGCCGCGAGTACATTTGAGTCAAATCCATCCAGGGCTAGCCGCACAGATTCAATGGCCCAGGCCGTAAATACAACCCGGCCGTACGCAGATTTGATTCAGTCTACCCACGGAGAATCAAAATCATGGCTCGTCAATTTCCTTCGGAAGGGCTATAGCATCCAGCGCTCGGAGGCTCGGGATCCATATATCGACATTTACATCTTGGACACCACTGATGGTAACATGTCTTGTCAGCACTTCCGCCCGCATCGCTCGGACGAGGCCGATGCGCTGTTCCTGACAGCCCTTGGTACACGTCCATCCAACTCAAAGACCCGCCTAGTATTGGTCCAAGGCGGCCAATTAAAAGACATGAATCCAGCCTACCTTGATGCTATTGGGTGGTGTTACCGACTTGATCCTCCCTTCTTCTATACGTATCTACAAGATGCTTTATACTTGTCTGAGGGGGAGCGACTTGGTGGGCTGGGCCGACTCCCCGTCACGCTTCCATCCGAGAACGGTCACATCACGGTTGCTACAGAAACGCTTGACAGCTTTGCAAATGCCGCCATTCTAAAAAACGATGGTCTGAATACAAGTAAGTTTCTAATGTTCATCAAGCCCCCTACAGTGGTGTCTGATAAGAAGTGTATTCAGTTGTTATGCTTGGCTTAGACCACTTTGGGAACCGGATCGAGACCCTTAAGCGTTGTCTCATGGACGTGACAATCTTCTCGAATGAGGCAATTGTAGCCGCAGACGTGTATCCCTGTGATTTTCTCCTTCCCTACATCCGGAATTCTCTGAAGGAAATCGCTGGAAGATCGCGACGGCATGGCCACATGCAGCCCAAGCAACAAGGACATCGACAGTCAAGTACTTTCCAGTGGGAATGGAACCAAGCAGATTACCGAAACCTCTTACGATCCAAAATTAGTATATCGAGATTCCTCGAACGGAGTTATGCCACGTCATTTCAAGGCAAGCCTCAACTCGCTTCAGTTATTCAGGACTACGATTTTCTTATTGCCGAAACTCGAGAGAACGCCGCTCAACTCCAAGGCCTTCTTCAAAATGAAACCAGTAGGCAAGCCCTAATGGTAACAAAAAAAAGTTTGGAACAAGCACATGCAGTGCGAAGGTATGACGCATATCGGCAATGTGCCTTAGAATTGGCAGCTGGTACCTTCTCGACTTCTGTTCTCTAGCTGACTACTTTTTCTTGGTCCAGAATCACCATTGTGGGTATAGTTTTTATTCCATTGAGCTTTGCTACGTCCTTTTTTGGCATGAACTTTGAACAGTTAGGAGCTGGAACACTTCATATCGGATTCTTCTTCTTGCTTGCAGCCATCGCGGGACTTGCCGCCTGGGCATTGGCCGCAAGCATTGAACCCACAGAACAACTATGGACTCGAGCACAAAATCGGCTCGGAGAGCGAGATTTCCCGTTTCTAGATGATATTTCGTTGCTGAATGATTACACATGGGTAACTAAGACTATGATCGTGTGGAGCTGGATGTGCCGGAAGTCCTTACTAGCCAGCACCCTTGACGGACTTTGGCAAGAGGAGAAGGGAAAACTCATGGATGAGAGGAATGAAGGCTTTGAAGAGAGAATCCCTCATTTCAAGAGAATCATGTTATGGAGGACCCTTTTATCCATTATTCGACGACTGTCAGAGAAGTTGAAACTGTCGGTAAGTGGTTCACCTTCTTTACGGCGCACTCTAGTCCTCTCATTTACCAAAGGCGCGCTATCACGCTCGAGTACCTCAAGTCAAAGACCAAGATATGGGTTCTGACCATGTTCCTTATAGGCTCTCAAATGGACGGCCTGGATCTGGCAACTGAGTCCTGAGGCTTCCAATGCGGAGCCATCAATTACGCCGACAACCTGAAGTGTTTCTTACTTCGTACTCATACAGCTAAGGCTCGTTTTCTGTTACATGCAAGCAGTACACTTTTTTTTCACTTTGTTTATTACGCCCGGTGGCTGTGCAGCCAATAGGGCTCACTAGCTAAGTTGATTGTACATGTCCAAAATTAGCCTTTGCCTCCTGCAAGCCCATGAACGGCCATTTTCAGTTTCTGCTCCTGTCCTCGATTTTCCACTCTAGCGGACGTGTCGACAAAACTAGTGTATTTCCCTACATGTAATATGTTATAATATCTCAGATATATATAATTAATTCCTCTATATGATTAAGTATTTAAACGGCAGTTTTATATAAGGCTTTATCCTCTATATTGCTGTTTTTCTCTGTTGTCTAGAATGAACAACATTCTGTGTGTCAGTGTCACGGCCCATAAGGAGTTACGTGCGAATACGCGGCTATAAAAGGGCAAGAATATAGTAAAGAACTACTAGAGGAGGACTTCTCTCCTTTAGCAAGGTGGCGATCAACGCAATCCATTCAACCTCAGCCATCAATTGAGTGAGTTGGCTGCTTAATAAGCTTTTCCTCCGTTGAGTTGATCAACCTCGGCCCTATGTTGAGTTGGTTGACGTTGCGTTGATGGTTGACGAACCCCCCCTGTCCCGCGCTGGTACCTAACTCGCAATATGGGAGCCCGTTTTTAACTGGCTAACGCAATACTACTCCCATCCTGCCTCTTCGTCCCGCATCTGCATTGGCAAATCTCGAAGCCATTCTCCTGCTGCATTTTTGATCCACCAGTTGTCCGGTCACTGTTTTGCCCGCCTTCTTCAGTAGTGTTGGATCAACCTCCTCCACGATACCCGCCTGCAGCCATGAACGCAGCACCTGGCAAATCGCAATCGTGCTTGCCTCTTTTTCGATGTCGAAGCCATATTTCCAAACCCATGATTTTGTATTTCTGCTCCGTTAAGACCACGTGTAGCCACGGAAGTGTCGGAACAGCCGATCTTCGCCTCGTCGACCGGCGCGAGCCTCAGCCGGTGTGGACGGCTCAGGTGTGGATGGAGCTGGTGTCAAGGGACCCGGGGTGAAAGGCGAAGGCGATACGGAATTCGTAGCCCCAAAGTCTAAACTTTGTGACATATTGAGCGAAGTGACGGGCCGAAGCAGCAAATCGAGGATGGACCAAGCTGACTTTGGTGTCGGAACGCTAGCTTGCTTGCACGCGAATCACGTCAGACGCGGTGACGCGTTAAGCCATAGAACTATTTACGTGCCATTTCGGTACCTCCATTTGTGGTAAAATCAGGTACAAATACAAGTATCCTTTGGCAGGCGGGGACCCCCACACTCGCCATGGGCTGACCTACCCGGCAGAAGATATCGGCAACCTTCGCGACGAGACCTAATCAACCATTTATCAACGCAACCAACTCAATATCGTGCTGAACTTGAGTTGATAGATTACTAAGAATAAGTTCCGTTGAGTTGAGTCGGGTTGATTGACATCAACCTGGTTGACAACCTGGTAATTGACGTTGCGTTGATCGCCACCCTGTGTAATTTTCACCCTCCCATCGCACAGTACCGTGCTAGTCTAATGCTGTATGCCGTTATTTATAACTATTCAGAGCACGCCTTTCTATTGAAGCTAGCCTCTACGGCTTAATATTGAAGATAAACACCGTTCTTGTCCGCAAGCAGTGCTTTACCCTCCTGAACGAGAAAGCAACACGGCGGGGAGAGGTTGATAGAGCGTCTAACTAGTTAGCTATCCAGGTGGTGTGGGTGGGGTTATGCCAGGGCAAGGCTGCCTACGACACCCAGATTTGGTGGTACCCTCGATTCTTGGAAATACCTTTGACCCCCCAACTCTCTGGTCCCGACAGCTTGCTCTTTTCAGGCTGCATAGCAGACAATCCTCTATATTCTGCACAGGCATGAAACCAGCCTACTAACTGTAGCATAACCCCTGTGAGATCCCCTGTGAAGTCCCCTATGAGGTCCCCTGTGAGGTCCCCTGTGAGGTCCCCTATCTGTTTTTTTTTATGGCCGCCAGCACCGTCGACTTGTCTCACCGCTGGCTCCGGCCGTCAACTGGTGGAGGCCAGGCACCGCGGCCACCTGCTGACAGTCTAGGTTGACAGTCCCAAGTCACCAGCTGATGCAAACCGTTCGATCGGGGACCGGCTCCTGCATAGCGTTGACTCCCCGCTATCCTCAACCCTTAGCCAGCCTACGCTCCATGCAAATGCTTTCAGATTTGTACCCAGTAGTCCCTACAGACCGCCTTTATTATGGCTTATACGCAATGCCATGATGGGCAATTGCTCGTTGCATGAAAGAGTAGGCAAGGCGTGGCCCTTGCCAAGCCTGCATGCACTCCGGCTGCCCTGGAAAAACAGCACCACAACATCCAAGAACAACCATAAAATAGGTCCATTTCAACTCTGGCGTTTCCTTCATCAGACGGAACACGCAAGCAATCAGACCCAGAGGCTTGTGGTCGGCAAAGTCGTCACGGTTCTTCTGCACCTCAAGTCGCGCCTGATCATTGGTGGCATACCGAGTTGGGCTCTTAGTCAAATCGACAGGATCACCCATTTCGTCAGACTTGGCTTCTTTGCTGTCCCTGTCCGAGGGAGCTTCAGAGACGGCCAGGCTCTGAATCTTGACCAGTTTAGCATACGCTCCATCCTGGGCAATGAGGTTGTCATGGCTTCCTTGCTCGACAAATTGGCCTTTGGTCATGACCACGATGTTGTCAGCCTTGCGAATAGTGGCCAATTTGTGTGCAATCACAATGGTGGTCCTGCCCTCGGAAGCCTTGTCAAGAGCTTGTTGCACAACGCCCTCAGCGTGAGGGTCTAGGGCACTGGTGGCTTCGTCGAGGAGTAAAACCTTTGGTCCGGAGACGACGCTTCGGGCAATGGCAACGCGCTGCTTCTGTCCACCAGAGAGCAAGTCGCCGCGCTGACCAATCTCAGTATCGTAACCCTTGGGAAGATCAGAGACAAACGCGTGAGCAAAAGTAAGCCTTGCAGCTTCTTGGACTCGAGCGAGCTTTTCCTCGCGTGGAACATTCTCCCACGGGGTGCCGACGAGACCGTAAGCAATGTTGTCGTAGACGGAACCTTGAAACAGCACGGGCTCTTGCTGGACGAGACGGACATTCTTGCGCAGCCAGTTGATGTTGAGCTGATCAAGAGGCCTGCCATCCAGCTTTATTGTGCCGGCACTGGGATTATACCATCGCTCGATGAGACCGACAATGGTGCTCTTTCCAGAACCGCTTTGGCCCTGTGATTGAAGTTAGCTCACTGCAACCAATGGATGGCTCGAGCGAGACACATACTACGAGCGCGGTAACTTTGCCGGCAGGAACATTGAGAGTAAAGTCGTCCAGCACAACGGTATCGGGGCGTGTGGGGTAAGCAAAAGTTACATTCTTAATCTCGATTTGGCCGACTGTCTGAGTTGGCTGCTCGCCAGACTCGTCAAAGGGGTTGATATTTGACCTGCGGTCGATGAGGGTAAACATCTGATCTGCTGCGGCTGCTGCACGAGTGAATTCGATCGAGTAAGGGGCGAGAGAGGTTAAGCTAATGGCAGCGATGACAACGGAAAGGAGGACACTGTACAGTGTTAGTAGACTAGCGCGCTAAAGAATCACTTCCAGCGACGAACGTGAAAATCTGGCCAGAGTCCTTGATCTCGCCCCGGGCCATCATGTTGATACCCTGCCAAAAGGCAAGTCCGAAACCCAAATAGATGATGGTGTACTCGGCTGAGAACAGGGCACCAAACAATGGGGAAATCTTCTTGCCGAGATTGTGCGCTTCGGTGAGATACTCGTCAAAGTTGGCAACGAGTCTCGACCGCATCTCGAAAGCATGGACAGTGCGTGCGCTGGCAAGAACGCCTTCGGAAAATGAGTTTGCGCGTGCATAAACGTCGAGAATATTGGTTTCGATGCTGCCCTCGATGACCGCGGTGATGGAAGAGCCATTACGACTCTAGAGTTATCAAACACGCAGGCTGCCAAGGTTTACACATATTAACTTAAACAATGTGTCCTGACAGCATGACACGACTGCAGAGACAGAAGAGGAAACCAGGTAGCATCCTAAGAGCATACTTCGATTACAAAGACACAATATGAGACCAGGCACGTCGATGCCCTCGCTTCGACTTACTCGACAAGATTAAGACGCCAAGACTTACACCCTACACAAGAGCCGCTGAAGCAAACCCAACCCTGGCCCTGGTAGCTAGGAACTTTACATAGCTCGCGCGGAATCACCATTCACACCGCCATGGCTATCAGCACCAGCCTCAGGGCAGCTGTTAGCTGGACGGGATGCAGTGGAAAGAGCGATATCAATTCGGCCACCCTACGCAAACAACTTGCCAAACCTGGTGTTAACGAGGCTTTGCAAAACTACATAGTCTCTATAGACTGTCGTTATTTAGCTTCAAGACTAGCAAACATTAAACGCACGTGGAATGCAATGACATGAGTCAGTTCCAGGACGATACGACACCAAAGCTACAAAAGGTTCATACATCATATATCGAAAGGTTTAGAATATCTTAGAGCCTGATACTAAGATTATCTCATACCATCGCCCAAAAACGATCGACAGGTGAATTAAACTTGTCAATGGCCAATCACTAAGCTACTTTCGGCGCAACACCACCATATGAGCCCACGTGTTAGACACAATACGATAAGGCTCTTTCTCCATCACTACGATTGTAATCAGCCCTTTGCTAGCCAGCCTCTCAATCTCGGCACGATATCCATCACTGTCAAAGACAGCGTCTATAATGGTCGCAACCACCACGCCGCCCGGCCTCACAAGACGCACGAGCTCCTTGATCGCCGGGTCAGGGCCGACGTGCCCTGCCATAAACGTGCCGCAGCAGGTGATGACGTCATAAGACGCGTCCGGCTTGTCGATTTGCTCGCTCATGTCAGCGACGGACAGGTCGCGGTAGGCGCCCGTCTTGCGGGCCGTTCCCAGCATGCCCGGGGACAGGTCGATGCCGTCAATGGTCCGGGCCCCCAGCTGCGCCATGGCGACGCCGACGAGACCCGTGCCGCAGCCGGCGTCCAGGATGCTCCCGGCCATGTTGCCGCCCTCGGTCTGGGCGCGGAGCGCGGTCGCGCGCGGCGCCACGTACTCGACGTTGCCCTGGACGACGTCGACGTCGTACGAGTCAGCCCAGCATCGCCAATGGCTGTGAGGCTGCGAAGAGAAAAATCGCATTTTACCACTCTCTTCACAACCAAGGGAAATTGCTGTTTAAGCGATTTGGGCGTGGGAGATGACAACGGCGAGGACAGCGACAATAACTCGACAGAACAACAATCCAATGATAACGACAGGTTTGAAAACAATATTGTAACGCTGCGGAAGTTTTCGTTGCAGCTGATCGTTATGCAATATTATGCTTTCCTCTGCCACCGACTCGCCGTCTATCAATCCATTTTATTATTATCTTCGGCTCTCATGCTGTCACTGTCCTTGCCGCTTTTCAAAGTCTGGGATTCATAAGTCTGGTACTTTGGAGCTGGGTGATGGGCGAATTTATGGCGTTTTTCCTGCCCCCCACGAGGGGCTTGCACTAACAAGTGCCGAACAGTTCCACTAGAACATCAGACCTCGTATCCAATGGGATCGCTGATGTTATAGCTATCGTTAATCCCCCCCGAATTTCTGCGTGGCGGTGAGCTTGAGCTTCGACGTCACAAAGCAGGCTTCCTGCAAACCAGGACAGGTACTCCGCGTAGCAGCCATGCCAAATGGACGTCACTCAGGGCAGCAGCGATAGTTTTGCCCATGGCAGCAACAGCCGCTGGCAGCTATACTGGCCGTATCTCTCGGCCCTGCCTGTGCTGCTTTTCGCCAGCCACGTCTTTTGGAACTGCCAGAAGCTAAGCGGTTTCGGTGGCTCCCCCTGGGCCGCCCTGTCCAGCATACCGCACCGTCTCGCCATGCTCAATGGCAAAACGCACTTGTTCTACGCACAAGCAAACCAGAAATATGGTAAGGAAGAACTGGGAAGGCGGCGCATCCTTTTGCATTATTTGACACGACTCCGGGTGGATGCTGATGAGCCCTGCGACGTATACAGGACCGATTGCGCGCGTCGCCCCAAACATCCTCATAACCTCGTCGCCGGATGTCTGGGCGCATGCCAATAACACTGCCGGGTATAAGCGCTCTGATTGGTACTACAACGCCGTGCGCATCGAACATCGAAGAGACAATGTTTTTAGCCAAACCGACAATGCCAAACATGACTTGAGAAGGAAGCAGATGGCGCCTGGAGTATGTTTATATAACCAAGACCAAACAGAAAAAGAAAAAGAGAAAGAAAGAAAGAGACGGTGACTGACAATTCCTTTTACAGTATTCAGGTCGTGAGAATGCCCACCTCGAAGATTCCATAGACGAATGCCTCGAACATTTTCTGAAACTGATACAGACGAAATATACCTCCAATAATCAGATGGCGATTCCGATTGATATGGCGCGCAAGGTGCAGTTTTTTACACTTGACGTTATCAGCAAAATTGGACTCGGTACAGCTTTCGGCATGCTACAGGCCGACAAAGACATTGACAACTATCTCCAATCGAGCGAAGAAGGCCTGTCCATTGGTAACACGGCGCTGGCGCTCGGCCTCAGCTGGCTCAGCCACCTGCCCTGGTTGGGCCAGTTTATCGCGCCGTCGCCCGACGACGGTAGCGGGTTCGGGAAAATGATGGCGACATGCTTCCGCCTCGTTGACGAGCGCGCCGCCAAGTCGGCAGCCGAGCGCTCCGACATGCTCGCCTCGTTTATTCGCCACGGGCTGGCCGGCCACGAGCTCCGTACCGAGGCCCTTGAGCAAATCATTGCCGGCTCCGACACCACCGCCACCGCGATCCGCGGAACGCTGCTCTACGTCATGACAAATCCTCGCGTATACCGTAAACTCCAAGAAGAGGCTGATGATGCCGTTTACAATCAGCTCGCACCTAGCCGAGCAGAAGGGCTTATATAAAGGCAGCGCAGGCCAAGCAGCTTCCGTATCTACAGTCCGTTATTCGTGAGGCGATACGCCTCAGCCCGCCCGTTGCCAACATTTTTTCGCGCGATGTTCCTCCAACGGGCGATACCGTGAGCGTGGATGGGCGAGACGTCTTCATACCTGGCGGCACATGTATTGGCTATTCCGCGTACGCAATGCATTCGAGCGAGAGTATATACGGTCCGGATGCTGGCGTCTTTCGTCCTGAGAGGTGGCTTGAGACGGATAAAGAGAAGCTCCATTCCATGATCTTTGCTAATGAGCTCGTATTTGGCTACGGTAAATTCCGCTGCTTAGGACAAAAAGTCGCGCAGATGGAGCTTAGCAAGTTTGTGTTCGAGGTAGGTGGGAAGAACTGTTCCAGCTAGTCGCAAATCACGACAATGGCTAATCCCCTTAATCCAGACATTCCGTCATTTTGACATGGCACTTATTGACCCCCTCCACCCATGGACGAGTCACAACTGTCTTGGTTTGTTCCAAATTTCGAATATGTGGGCTCAAGTGACTGAGCGAACAGAAGTGTTGTAGGAACGATTGTGTTTGGAAACGATGTAATGATAATGAGTGTCAATTTGCAATAAGTGCCAGCAATCGGGTACAAGGTCATTCTCGAGTTAAAAGATAAGAAACCACGAGACCACATTGAAAAGAAATTGCTAGCAATACGACGTGGATCCGTATTGCACCTGAAAAGAAAAGAAATATCGTCTCCCTGCTTGTGTCGCGGTTTTGTACTTTTACGACGAACGCTTTCATGACGAGGGAAGTGCCACTGCTTTCTGGCGTAGGCGTTAGTCCTGCTCGAGGCGTGTCAGTAGTTATGCAACATTCATCGCACAACTGAAAGCGCATGGTGCGCATGATACTCACATGAGATTTTTTCGTCCATTTTTAGCCCGACGCGGAAGCTTCCAGTCCGTTTGAAGGAACATTAACGACGTCAAACTCCCCGTCAATATCATTCACGCGTACTTGTCTTGGATCTGGTCGCTCAGCGAGCGGCACGTACGGACCGGAGCGTGTTACATCACCAAACTCGTCAAAGGTGCGCCCGGCGCATATCTCCTTCCACGACCCATCCATTTGGTACTCGATAAAAGTCTGCACAATTGCCTCTGGCTCGATCGCGGAGACAAAAGTGTCGGGCTCCTCGCCGCCCGCGCGGTGGTACTCCCACTCCTGGCTCTCGCCGATGCTGTCTGGATCGATATGAAAGCAATCCATCGCCCTCTCCACGACGGCGGGCACCAGCGGCACGAGCGGCGGCTCCGGCCCCTCGTTGCCTGTAAACACACCGAGCCGCCGCATCATGATGTTGGCGGCCGCCTCTACCGAGATGCGCCGCAGCTTGCAGCGGCGCGCACCTTGTCCTGGAAATCCTTTTCAGTCGCTGCAGTTTCAACCGCGCGGGCTGTTATGGCACCCTCGAGCCCTTCTAATTTTTCTCTTTCAGTCCTGGCCTTGTAGCCGGTCATTATTGGCTCATCGAGTCTTGAGCACACTTTGAATTTTCCGCAACCCATTGCGTTACGCTTCATCAATCGGAAGAATTACGGGAAGTATCATGGACGAGCTCCATCCCGGCGATGGGGTGTCCTTCATGACCGGCAGCAGAATTGTGCTCTGTGGCGTGGGACTTGTCCCTGTAATGCGTCCTGAGATGCTGCTTCATGTTGTCGACGCGAGTAAACTTTTTTTGGCAGCCTGGATAGCTGCACTGGGCATCTTTTCTAGCGGTGTGAATCTTCGAGTGGCGTAAGGCGTGGCCGGAGGTGGTAAAGGTCCTATCGCAGCCGTGAGAGTCGCGGAAGCGGCACAGGTAGCGCTTGGCAGGGCAGCCTTGGCTAGTAACGGGAGTCTCATCCTTGTTGGAGTCGGAACGGCTTCGCGTGGAGTGCAGCAGGCGCTTGGTGTTGGAAGCACGGCTGGCTGTTTGCGACGTGGCGTAGGAATGGCCGAGAGTGGAAGTGAGTGGGGAGGCGGCATCGCTATCACTGGTAATTTGAGAGTCATAGGAGCCGAATCGCCATGGTCGCGGGCTGGTCGGCGACAAGGCACCGGAAGGAGGGGTAGCATCGACATGGGACACTGCATACGAAGAATGTCGGCGAGGAACCTCGTCGTTAAGTAGGGAGATTTTGCAGCCAGTAGCGTCAAGAGCTTCCATCGTGATCGTGGCTGTGGTGGCAATGCTAAAGAAGTTATAGAATATAAGTCTTGGTGGTAGGTGGTCAAAGCGAACAAGACAGCAGGTTCAAATCATGGAGGAAGAGAAAGAGACGGCAAATGAAGGAGTAGAAAGTACGAACCGAGGGTGGAGGAAAGATGTTTTTAGTGAGAAAGGAAGCCAAGACTCGAAGAAATAGCAGGAAAGACAAGCCCAGAGAAACAAGCTGCGCAACGGATATGAAAGCGAAGACGACGCAAAATGGCTGACGGGAAAAGTTTACGGGGAATCAAATTTCATATAATTAACTAACTACGCTTTACTTTTTTTCTTCTTTTTTTTTGCTTTTCAGTTGTCTGACTATGAAGTAGCGTACTGGTCAATGCGGAATGCCAGCCAATTACCATCTTTCTAGTTGCGTATCTAGAGAGTATTACTTATATATTCGCGGGCTCGAGCAAGGTAAGCTAAGTTGGCTAGTTGGCGAACTAGGATTGGCGCACGGTGGGCTCTGGGTGATCGGGTGAGGATAAAGAAGGGCGGCAAGACAATCAAATGGGCAATGCTTAGCATAGATCCTCAAGGTCATGTCTGTCGTTTTTTTCTTGAAAGGTACCCCTTTCTTGCGAGGTATGCGGGAGCCGCGGAGGGTTGAGCCAAAATGCTGCAAACTGGTTCCGTCAGGTCGGTAGACGGTTTTCTTAGCCTGGCAGAGAGCTGCTGAGCGGAGCGCCACACACCAAAGCCAGCGCGATGCGCCGTAGGCTAAAGCTGTTGAGGGCGGGGCAAGCGAGGCTGAAGCAGAGGAGGGTCTGGCGCAAGACCAAAAAGAAAAGTTGATGGAATCGGCGCAGGCCGACTTCTTGTAATGAAATTGTACGTCGGCAGCGAGTGGTCGATCTGGACATGGCTCAAGACGCCGGGTGCGAAAGCGGAATCGAGAGCGACGACAGGTGTATTCGGAACCGCGAAAGGACTTGCGAGGCTAGACTGACAGGCGGAGGCATCATATTGTTTTATTCTTGATTATAATGGCCTGGTAGATGGGGGAGGAGTCGACTCGCAGAGTTTCTAGCGGCATGGGGACGAGACCGGGTGCGTTTGTGTTTATGGTGGCTGGTTCCAGGGGGTGCGGTGCTTTGGTAGCGATAGTTGGATGCCTGGTAACTTGATCGATCGAGCGGCCGCAAAAAAGGAATGGATCGATGCAACGGTTGATGACGATAGGGCGCTGGGGAAGGTGGTTGGGGTGCACTTGAGAAGACGGGCCGGGTCCCCTAAAGTGGCCCAGTAAGACGCCTGAAGTCCAATGGGAAGGGGCGTTTGTGGTACGGTGTGGCCCCTGTAGTTGGCCGGAAGTGCGTTGTATTTCAGAGCTTCAGGGACAAAGCCAGTACAGTCCGACCCAACCACGCATAGTAAAGGCCAGATATTCAAATCATCTACAGAGGTGTATCACGATCCTGAATTAATTGTGTTCTGGATCCTGGCTCTATTCGTCCGTCTCTTTCGTATATCAGGAACCACCTTGGTATACCGTATCATTGCTGCGAGGCCAGTGTCCCTCTCCACCAGTACAACTCTTGAGATCACAGATCATCTCATCTCATCACTGTGCAAGCCACTGGCAACCAACCAGCTGGGTAATAAGCTGCTGGGCAATAAAGCCGCTAGCCACTAACAAGTTGGTCAAGAAGCTGTTGGGCAGAAAGGCACCAAGCAGTTGGATGGATAAACGACCAAGTGGATAAGGGGGAAGCCGCCATCTGGCCAGGAATGACAAGCCGGACATGGCACAGCCAGAAAGCTACTACCTAACGTAGTGATCAAAGATGGGAGCAGAAGGCGCCGATGGTTCAAGCACAGTGGGAAAGTGGACAGGCGGCCGAAGGTCGAAAGCTGGCGCTTGCCAAGTGAGGGAATTGCCAGAAGCCACCAATGGGTCAGCCAAAACTGGCTGCGCCAAAACGCACCAGCGATCAGAACGTCACTAGCCACCAAGTAGCCTGCAGGAAATGGCTGCGCCAAAAGGATACAGATGGGTCGGAAAGAAGAGATGACAAAAATGTAATGAACAAGCAAAAATACCAATCAGGCTCAATGCTAACGACAATCCCCTCCAGAAAGCACACGGTGTAAACGGGAAAGAAGATGGATGGGCAACAGAACTGAAGAGACGCACCGCTCCTCAGTGGATGCAAGATGGAAGTGGGCTACGGACGCACTCCCCAAACACAATTACACTTCAGTTCCTTAGTTCAGACTCAAAATAAATTGAAAAAATTAATCATTGGCGCATAATACGTCCAACTGCCCGCCTATGGATGTGCAGGAACCAAGATATGTACAAACTATATTCTCCCCGATTTGCTAGCCTCCCAATCCTTACAAGGTTCCTGAAACTCGGCATTGCATAGCTCTACCATCTGGTGCAATTGGCCGATTTTTGCTTCGCAAAGCCGGTATAATCTCAAGCAAGAGCCTGCCTTTCTGACTCCCTGAGGCAATGTCATGCCGTAGGCAATTTCTTTCTTCTTCTAGTTCGGCGAGGCGCTGCTGTGGCAAGGTCGCAACGGTTTTGCTTAGAAACCTCCACAGCTGCATGGCTTAGGTGCTTCCACCCAATGCCTATATAGTAAAGTCGATTGAGTTGGGGAAGACGGACGGGCTTGCACTGAATGCTGAGTTTGCGAGCGCTGCGCCCATGGCCTGGGATGTGATGGATCAGCCGTTCAAGCAAGTATCGTTGCCCATCTTGACTCTGTCGGGCGCAGAACACATCATCCAGCAACATGATGTCGTAGAACGTACGTCTTGGAGCGGAGATGATTGAGATGACAGAGTGCCTTGGAAGTTGGAAGAAGAACAACCTAATTTTTAACACCAATGCTATGCAGATTTGCCACTGTCTGGCGTACCTGATCTGCCCACTTCTGCCTGATGTTGAGAGGGACCGCTGCCATATCGATATCGCGTAAAGTTATCCTCGGGGAGACAGTACTTCTATATCAGTGAGAAAGAAACATTATTAATACAATGTGAAAAGATAGAACCATGACTATGCATCTGCGATATGCATTGAGAAGAAAAAGAGTTTTTTCCCACAAATACGTGCCCTGCCAACGTAGCACAGGAGACCAAGTATCACGAGGATTGACGTAAGGAGCGAAAGGTAGGGCGTCTTCGCATAAAGTGTTCAGCGGATCGAACACACCTTGACATCGTCAGCGCTGACTGGTTCGCGGCCCAGAGGCGAGGTTGTAACCGCGAAAGACAAGTGGAGGGTTGGATTTCTGCAGACTAAAGCGTGGTTATTCACGCCAAGCGCTTCTACTACCACACTAATGCGACATTGATATCGACTGAGATACGACAATTCGAAGTATATTCACTCCAATCATGTGCTGCGTGCCCTAGTCAATCCCGAGTTCGTCTTAAGCCATTGCTATCTGTCTTTTTACGGGCGTACGGAAGATCTGGCTTCCCTTTGCCGGGGCTCCGGCGACAAATTTCGAAAGTGTCGTCGAGAGCAGCCATCAGATCGGTAAGCTTCCTATGCCCATAATTGCGAGAATCAAAATCCGGGTGTCTCTTCACCATGATATCGCCTATTTCGCAAATGCCTGCCCATCCATCATGGTCTGACGTTGCCTCTGCAGCCGCTCGAAGTAAATCAGCAACGTTTCTGAGATTCTCTTCGGCATGTTCAGTGCTTCCACCATTCGACTCGTCCTCGACCTGTTTTATCATGTGGCTATTCGGTGTCAGATTCTTCACATAGATGAATTTGTCACATGCAGAAACAAATGGCTTCGGTGTCGTGCGAACTCCACAGCCGTACACAGTCAGTCCTGACTCTCGAATTCGTGACGCAAGGCGCGTAAAGTCGCTGTCGCTAGGCCAGGCAGAAGCCGTCCAATTGTCGTGAATGTAGCAGATCCATCGCATCAATGATCATGGCTGCATCTGTCGAATTTTTGCCTTTCGTATAGGCGAACTGCTGCATCGGCTGTATCGAATTTTCGAGCAACTGTTCTTTCCAACTTTTGAGTGTTGGCTCTGTCCAATCACCGTACGCCCTCTTGACACTCGCCGTGCCATATTTTGCGACTTCTGCCAAGACTAGGCCCGCCTTGCAAGGCTGTGCGTTATCCGCGTCAATCAACACAGCAATTTTATTTGACATGACGTTCACTGTTTATGAAACGTCAAACTTCGTAGTCTTGTCGCCAAATTCCACGACCAATTGCCAGTGCGCTTTGGCCGGAAATGGAAACCATCACGTGCTACACTACACTCTTGAACCTATCTGCACCATATTTGCCATCTGATTTAGAATTTCATTTGACGTTTCCAGTGTAGCGCGGATAGCCCTACCTGGGTTCGCGCGATGTGCCTAGCAAAGGGTTGCACACTTTAAATTGGCCTGGTTGCTCCTGCCAGAGATCAACTCGATGGCGTCCCCCGGCCCCACCAAGAAATGGGGACTGCAATCGACGCAAACGGTGTTTGGTTTACAATACGCTGCACTAGAGCTATGAGGAAGGTTTAAACAGAAAGCTTCTGCGCTTGTGATTATCCTTCATCGTTACCTCAGACACAGAAAGCGGCTGGCAGACAACATTATCGATCGTCGCTTTTCCTCAATATTAATATCAATGGTGCAGCTATCAGAGCTTTCTAGCGAGCTTTAGAGCGAAATTGTCAATTGTTTGACATTTCCCGATAATGTCATCCTCAAACGCACCTGTCGACATTTCTATGGATTGGTTCATTTAGATCAAGCCGCGCAGATGGAGGCGGAGAACTCGCTCTATGCCGCGGAAAAACGCTTGTTTGTTTGCAGCGATTGTCACCGTATACTTCCTTCCCAGCGATTTGCGGACAAGATGATCAGAAGAAGTAGGCGACGAGGTGGCTCAGAGGCGTGGACCAGATTTTGCATCGACTGTGGTGTGACTCCGAGAGGGCAGAATTCAAGCCGACGATATACGCCAGGCGCTCACATATCTATACAGGGCATGCACTATGTTATCTATCAGGCATGTCGAACGTTCGGCAAAGGAGCGCAGGATCGCGATCACGCCAACTTGCCATATTGTGTTGGCTGTATGCGAAGACAACGCGCAACAGATCAAAGTCTCTAGCAGCGCGAAGCTGAACACAGATCGAGAGAGGCTCAAAGGCAAAGAAGGCTGGTGAGGTACGCCTTTTGGGGCTCGGACCACGATGAGGACACAGATGACCAGGACTCAGACGATCGAGTTCCGAGCGTAACCTCGGATGAACTTTTTATGGACATGGTGCAAGCCGAGGCAGAGGACTATATGAACAGTCCAAAAGCTGGTTCAGAATGAGCAACATTTTCTGGGCAATCCTGCGGCCAGTATATCCAAGTTATATGTGAAGAAGCCTGTGACATCACTCAACCCAAAACCGACTGCGTATCTGTCCCAAGAGACCATTTCTGATACCCGAGATTACTCTAGCATAAGATGCGATACAAGATTGTAGTATTGCTCCTTCGGAGTTGGCCGAGAAGTTGAACACTCGACAGAAAGTAGCAGCTCAATTTGCCCGTGAGTGTATGTAATATTGAAACAAACCAATTTTCCATCCCACTTAACGCATCCGCCAAACCATGCTCCCACTCACCCACGCTTGTGCCAAGCACCACCACCTCATGCTAGCCGGCCGCAGTGTCGAATGTTCCGCTGAAATGACTGTTCGAAGCGCCGCTGATGCTGCTCAACCTGGGCTCAGAACTTGCACAGAAGCATTTTTGCCAGCCAAGCACCAATGCAAAGCAGCTAGACGCTATTGATATGATATTGGTCTGCGAAGCCATAAAAATGCTATGTGACAACTTCGGTCAAATCTTGGTGTGGTACCTGGAAAGCCGCCGACTGCAAAAAGCGGTTCGGAGCCACTTTGCGACAGCGCTGTCCGGCCTGTTCCTGAAAACATTCCGACTTTTGCTTGTGACTCACCAAGTACCTTTACCGCTCGTTGAATTCTCTAAATATAACGGCCTCGGACTAGGCTGCCAACGCTATTTTGACTAGCACCAATCTTGAAGCTTTCCTGCGCGCCGTATGGCAGTAGCAATAGTATGCTCGACAAGCCGTGGACGGCGAAACATCAATGATCTCACGTAAAACACTTGCTGTCAGTGAAACACTGTCTTCCCAGAGCACTGTCTCGTCGTGAAAACCAATGGATTGTAAAGTTGCCCGGTTTGATTCAAAGAAGCTTTTCAAAACGTTGCTGGTGACCCCAACCTGGCACATGTCGAGCTGACGGAGGCCGAGTTTGTAGCCGCATAGCGACAAAAGAGCCCACCGGGCGTCACGAAGCTGGAGAGTCTTCGTGTTTTGTAGTAGCTCTCGCAGAATCTCTGAGAGGCCGGTCAAATCTTGATTTTCGCTCAGATACTGTTTCGGAAGGTTCAGGTTACATAACTGGACGGTATCGATGTCGATCTTGTACTTTGCGGCATTCTGCATGGCGCCTTTGACGATGCTCCGTACCCGTTTTTACTCCAGTCCCATGCATCTTCACTGCAGCTACATGCGGCTGGTCGGCGCATAAGCGGTCGTGTACTCGATTCAAAACGTCCTCGCGCAAACAGCCAATGTGTATCCACTCTCCGCAGTCGCTGTTCGTGCAGCCGACTAGCGTCTTGTCAGGGTGGGCGGGTGTTCGACATCTGCAAATGAGAGCAATAGCCTAGGCCGGTTAGTGATGTCTTTTTCGGGGATTGTTGCTTGTGCATACAGACAGCTGTGATGTGCCACAGTCCAACGCCTGGCGCCAATACAAGCCATCCGGGATTTCCTCGTCGTCCGCCTCGATCCATTGGCTGACCTTAGCACGGTGGACTATGCTCAAAACATTGATAATATCCACTGCATGAGTTAGCGCAAAGGCCTCTGTTGCTATGGTCGCCCACATACGATGATTCGAGACAATGATTTCGTTCTTGCCATAGTACGGCCGACGCCCTGCGGGCAGCTCATCCGGGGAGTACATCTAGCAGACGCGTGCATAAACATGGCGTTCATCTAGAGCCCGAATCTCCAGGATCTGTGCGACCCAGATATTGCATGGTCCAACTTGCGCATTGAGATCTTCCCCTAGTTTACCTCGCGCTATACAATTATCATTGCCCACAAAGACAAATTCGCCACTTAGATATT
This sequence comes from Akanthomyces muscarius, assembly GCF_028009165.1. Classification (NCBI taxonomy): domain Eukaryota; kingdom Fungi; phylum Ascomycota; class Sordariomycetes; order Hypocreales; family Cordycipitaceae; genus Akanthomyces; species Akanthomyces muscarius. The sequence goes on along the minus strand of NC_079243.1, from coordinate 87,897 downwards.
TCTCTTTGTTCACTGCGATAGCACAAGTCAGTTATTGTAGCATAAAGTACTGCAATACAGCGAGATTAGAGGCTTACGAATGAAGCTATGGTATCGCGTCATGCTGGTCCAGTCCTTTCCTGGTTCTATGTGGTAGTAAACGCCCATTGTCGTGTCGGGGCGAAATTTGCCGGTCGGCTCAAACAGTGAAGATTGAAGCAACGTCACCTCCTCACTGGTGTTCACATTCTTGTTCTTCTTGCCAGGCTTAGTCTTATTCTTCGAGGGCTTTTCGTTCGTCTTTATGCGTGCCGCCGGGAACGAGGAATTGTGAAGTTGGAAAGGGCAGTCGGCGCGCTCGCCCTCTACAATAGTACGCGAGCGCTTTCGCGTTTTGGAAACCATGATGCACCTCGTGTTTATAAAGAGTTTTGAAGTCTTCGTTAGTGTCTTTGGCTGGTGATTGGTAATAGATGTTGTCCTCGTGAAAACGGCATGCGCAGCTAGGAGTCTCTCAATTGGTGGGTCGTTCAATCCTTTTTAGCGTCGATTCATTACTCAGCTTCAGGCCGTCCAAGGCGGCCAATACAGGGGCGCCCGGGCGCGCATTTAAAGCTTTTCACGTCTTCAACCATAAGAAAATGCAGTAATTACATAAAAATAAGACAAGTTACTACAATATGTATTTCAGTATAGTATATGGCTTACTTGACTTATTTTTTGCTGTTAATATTCCTTTAATTATGTCTTAATAAGTAAAGCTGTACGATAGTTATTCGCGCGCCCTGGCGCGCAACGTACGAGAATCCTGACTAAGCATAGGTATGAACATCCGTGGGACCCTTTTAATATGCAGTATGTATTGTCGAAAATGGCTTGAAAATGTAGATATAGTACTTTGGACATAGTTGCAAGTTTAATGGGAATTTCTACATTTTTGTTGATTTTAAAGAGAGTAAGGACGTGAAAAGTTTTATATGCGCGCCCGGGCGCCTCTGTATTGGCCGCCGCCGTCCAACATAGCTATGCACGCAAGGAGACTATTGTGATGCACATTATGTAGCAGATGTTTTTCTTTTCTTAGAAGACAGTCATTTGTGGCTGCTCGGCGTTGCTTCTCTGTCAACCACAAGATAACAAATGGTGGATACGAAAGCCGAACTATGGCAGAAAACAGACATCGCAGAAAACTGCCAATTGACCTAGAGTCCGGCCATTAGTCAACGAAAATCGTGAAATCGGGTGGTATGGAAGGCCAGGGCGCGGGCGCAAGGTGCGGCAACGAGCGGGAGGTACCGGTAATGAACTGAAAAGGTTAAAATAAACAGGTGAAGCAGTGGACACATATGGCGCGAGGAGAAACGACCAGAAGCCCTAGCCAGAGCCCAACACCAGAAATCGCTGCGCCAGAATATGCCAGTAGCCAAATATGGACAACAGACCCTCTAGACTGGTGGTCTCGTAGCGAGCAAAAATTGCGCTGTTCCCGGTTACATCGCATGGCCATAACCCTGCTGTCCATTCCAGCAGAATCATCGGAGCCGGAGAGAGCATTTTCTGGGTCTAGAAGAAGTTCTTGGGCTAGGCTTAGCCTTTCTTGCCACAATGTCCAAAAGATCGAATGTATTGGTAGTTGGATACGAGAAGGTCATATTGAACCTTCAAAACTCAGTGGAATGGGCCTACCTATGGAGGACTCGGTGGTGGAGTGTGACGAACGCCTATGCCGTCAGGCCACGGGGCAAAAGATCAGGGCATTGAAAGCAATTCTAGCAATCAACGTAGGCGTAATAGCAGTATATATAGCGCAGAGCAGTGCCGCCACAACGGTTTGTTACATGGAGGAAGATGACCAGATAGATGGTCAGATGTTAAATACAACGGAGTGGCCCTAGGTCACATAATAGCACTTGGCCAATCATGGTAACAACATGGTTATGTGGTTATAAACAGTTATGGTTCTGAGTTTGATGGTTAAATATGGTTATGGTTACGGCTCCCCAAATAACCATATTTAACCATCTGCCCAGGTATGGTGCTGAAGAAGTTTATACTGTTATAAAAGTCATACCGATTCTGTAATTGTTCATAGCGCCTAGCATTTTGGTCTAGATAGAGATTTTGGAGCAGTTTAATGTTCCTGCTTAGTCGTCACTGACACTGTGCATTTTCCGCTTAGGTCTGTTGTGGTGTTTCTGTGCCACTTTGAATCCAACGGCGGTAATAATGGACGATCAGGGAGTGGAGTACAGTGTCGTAGAGAAGGGCGAGGAGGGGCGTGGTCAGCCGCGCCGTGATGGAAGTGAATCATATGGAGCGCAGGAAAAGAATTGTCCGCCAGAGTATTACAAGGAACGGGTGGTATCTCGGACGCTCGAGATAGACGTCGGTCGCCTGCAGGTTGCGCGCATTGGGGTGCGGGTTTCTGCTGCTTTCGACAGCTATTGTGTGTCTCCATCGCCGATTGAGGGACAAACGGTGCATCTCTTCCGTTCTGTGCATCACAGCTGAACGACAAGTACATCCTTACGTCAGGAAGTATTTTTCTGAGACCATAATCAGTGGTAACCAGCGGAAGCTCTCGTGGCCCACCTGGTGACGCCGAATAGTAGGAGACAAGGTGCAAATGCTCTCCAGCGGCAGTGATGATGCTGATGGACCTCTTAACCAGGCCGCCGATCTTGTATCGGTACCCGTCAGGGTCACTATTGTTGAAAGTATTGTTGTACTCGATTGAGTTTGGCGCCTCGTCACATGCATCGTCTCGTTTGTGCTCCATCTCGTTGTAATTGAGAAAACCATTGGAGACCTTACTCGCACTCCATATTTTGCCATCCGTCCATCTTTTCATATTAGCTTCTCTCTCATCCCATACAAATACGGAACCGGACCGGATAGACCGTCGTTCTTTCACCGAGAGTCTTCGTTGCACCCGAGGAAGGATACCGAGACGGCAGGCCTCGAAAAGCAACTGTGCATCTGAAATCGTTGGCACATAGCCATACCACGTTTCTATTTGTTCCGCTGCAGCACAGTCCATTGCAGGCATAGCTTGGTAAAGGTCTGAAGTCGTTGCGATTCATGGATATCGCGGTGAAAATTGTAGAATTAAGAGGTAAACAAGGCAAACTAGTGAGCCGCCTCATCTTACTGGGACATTTAATCTGTTTCCATTCTTCTGTTAGCGAACCCGGCAAGCCTGTGATCATTCACGCCATTGAGCGCCGATCTGTTGCTCTATCTATGAAACCTAGAGGGCGTTGCTGGAACGACAGACCTTGGCACCTTGGCAGGCGTAGGTGGCTTATGGAGCTGAGCTGCGTGCAGTCAGCCTTCTCTCGCTGGTCAGCCTCGACACCATTTTTGCACCAACGCCTGCCATCTAGGGTGGATAGTACTTTTTGTTATTTTTGTGTAATTGAGGTCGAGCGGCTAGTCATCAGCCGCTCAGGTCCCGCTAGCAGGTCACAGGAACTAGTAGCTATAATCCTTACCCCTCGACTCAAGCAGTAGCTGGACGCAGTCTGTCTTAGAATGCGGGACCATAGTGGCGTTCTTGAGAGTGCATCACCTATATTTAAAATGTCCAGCCCATCTATCGCTTCTTCTTCTTCTTCTTCACTGGTTGCCTTGCTGCCCGCCGATATCGCTGGCGTCCTGCGTTTAAAAAGAGTCTTTATTATCTCGATATAACTATTCCGATATGCCCGGTGTAGCGGCGTTTGGCCTTCCTTATCCGCCAACGTGGCACTACCCGGCTTCATCTCTGCCATGGTAGCTGTAATACTCGCTCTCTCGCGTGAGTGGGCATTACTAGATACCAGCCCAAAGCTGCACGTCCCATCCACGTCTTTGCGTGCCAACAGCCATTTGACAATTGCTTGCTACCAACTAGTTAGCAAGTAGAGCCAAGAACGATATTGACATGGATTGCCAGCCTTGGATGAGGCTCGAGACACTAAAAGCTTGGCAGCTGAGTGCTACAAAAATCAGAAGCATTCAGCTGCATGACAGAGTTGCAACTTGGACTGGAATTGGGCTTGAACCAGCACCCAAACCAGCTCAGTTCTCGCCAAGAAAACAACAATGCAGCAACAAGACTAGTTATGATAGCACATGTGGCGGAAGCGGTTAACGACGCAGTGAAGGCGATTTGATATGATTGGCGTATAGCGTTATGAGGCCTGCTAAGGCCACTAGCTTACGGCGTCAAATAGTGTTGTCCACTGTAGTCTGTGCGCCTGCGGATATCTTGGTAATTGAAGCTGGGTATACAGCTAACTTATGCATCTATTGTGGGCCTTTGCCAGCCCTACGGACTTTTATAAAGGCCCTGCTTAGTCCTGCACTCCCTCCTTTGCATCCCTGAGTACAGAGGACGAATCGAACAGTTCGCAACTTACATGTTTTACTGCTTCTTAACAGACCTTGGTCTCGTGACCAATTTGACGCTCTGACTTCAAAAATGTGCTCCTTCCGTCTTCTCCTTGCCTTGCCCCTGGCAATCACAGGGGTCGTCATCGTCGCAAGCCCGGCGTTGCGCGAAGACACTGGATTACTTCGGGAAAGGGATAATTCCTCTGGAAAAAACGTCTGCGGATCAGAAAGTAGGTTTCTAGTCAATGATGCTGTCTTTTTCTCTGATTCTGTATGGAAGGCTGAGAAAGTTGTCTTTGCTGACTTTTTGCTTCTTAATAGCTAGTGCCTCTGGCCTTAAAACCAATTACTACTGCGAAGGCGATGAACCTGTTTGCTGTCGAGACTCGACAACTACCCTCAAAGACGGAATCCCGTGGGCCTGTATTCCAGAGGATGGACTCTGCTGCGGTACGGGGGTTTACTGTGCGAATGGTCTGTTTTGCGGTACGGGCAAAAGTGGTGTTAAGCGGTGCAAAGGTCCAGGCATAGATTACCCAACACTGGTTGGGCGTACGCCAGAACTTGAATTTGATCGAAGCGGCGTCAAAGGCGATAAGGAGGGCGGCGCTGTAGCTAGACTCCGGCGTGGGGAATATCTCTCGGGCTTGTGTTTAGCTGCTCTATCAGCAGCAATATTGATATAGTGTGCTCTTGTAGCAATAGTAGATTGTGTTCAATTTTTTTCAAGTTTCTAACTTTTTGATTTTGTAATACCTAAATTTAAGTGGCAAATTTAGAAAAGCGAGAGTAATACAGCTGTGCCCATTCTCGGTCTTGAATCTCGCCACCATAACCATACCGCTCTTTCGGCGCCGAAAGAATCATCGAGAGACTGGAGCGGTTTCGCGATTGACGTCTGACGTTCGACGCCCGAGTACTGGCTATGTCGTCGGTCGCGTCGTTGATCCCGTCGTCGCCCAGTGTCCTAAACTAACGACCACTTCGACAAGGTTGCAGGCCCCTCAGCGCGCTGACGATAGCATTATATAGTGTACAATCATGAGTAAACAACAAGCTGAAAATGGACAAATACTAGACGTCTGCTTTCTCGGATTAGATGATAGGTTCTTTGCTCCTCTAGCATCTCACTGTTTCCTTCTTCAATCTTTCTATGGTCGGCAAACAGTCACCCTACAGTTGAAAGGCTCGTTTAGTCTGACAATTGTACTCGTCGCAAGTTTGAGTGGATTAAAACCGCCGTGGTGCTGGCGCCTATAGGAGCCACAGGGCCGTACAAGCCCACGGGCGGCCCTTACATTCGCGCCCGGCCGCGGATTTATGATTCCGCGCCCTGCTTTTTGCCTCCCACCTTCCCAGTGGTCAGTGATGAAATTTTTTCACGTAGATCAAATTGCGGAAAAGCGTACCATCCGCATGCGCATATCGCGGTTACTTTTGTTTGGCGATCTGCAACCACATGTAATGAAGCGCAAAACTGTAGCAGGGGCCCAAATAGCTGTTATTATTGCAACTACCACGCCGATGACTGGGACCACGATACTAGCAATCTCTGCAGGACCCAGAGGGGGCGCGGAGTGCGTAGGAAGGGTGGTCGGATCGCTTGTTGGTGACGATGTTGGAGAAACTGAGACGTGTTGGCATCGTGCAGCAACAATGTAAGTAGGAATCAGGATGAGGAGACGAGGATAATTAATGTACTCGTGTCCCAGCCCTGCTTGTTTAAATGTATATAATACATACCGGTTTGCGTCGTATTGCCTTCAGCAGCCCCACAATACTCGGTATACCCATCCCTCGCAATTTGCGCAGACGACTCCATCTTACACGCCGCCATCGCGAAGTCGTATATGTACTTTGCGTTCTCTGCCATCTTGTCAGGGTTGCAGAAACATACTTTATCTTTGCAGAGCGATTGCCGGACGGCCGATGGGCCAATATTACCCCAACACCCAGTGCCTTTTGCGCCTGCGATTGGACAGCGCTCGCAGTCGCTGGTAAATGACTTGTACGCTTCAGATTCGCGGACCACGAGCTCAAAGTCGTCAATGGGGGTGGCGAGAACGTGAGAGGCAACGGCAATCATGACGAGGAAGAGAAGACGGCGACCCATAATGGATGTATGAGCGATCAAGGCAGAGATCTGTCGTTGAGCTTTGCCGGCGATAACTCATTGGCACGCCGACGGTCAAGGGTTCAGTTAAAGATTTAAATTATGGAAGGAGGTGAGCACATATATATTTTCATCTACGACCCTGCTTTTTAAACCCATCCACTGTACGAATACTCAATGGAGAATATCAGGGATCCACATGCTGTACCTGCCTCATGACTCGCAAAGAGCTTTCAGGTGTAAGGCAATAATATAAAGCCTTGCTTGCCACCCATCTTGGCGTTCGTGGGCGAAAGAGAAATATCGAGCAGAGGAACTGATAAATACCAGGTGAAATGATAAAAACCCATGCCAATTCAGCTACGCTTGGCATGGGGAGATTATTGCAGGAGGCTGAGGGAGGGCCACAGGAGGCGCCCTGGTGCCAAGCCAGCCTCTGCTCAGCTGTGCCTCAAAGCAAGGCACTTGAGAAACGACTAGAACAACAGTTCTACTAAGGCCCGGATGCTGAGTTTCTGACTGAAGCCGCGGGCAGATTCAGGCAATTTTTATACACAACCTTTTCTTTTGTTTTGATTACACTTCACTTCACTTTGTTTATTACGCCCGGTGGCAATTCTGCCAATAGGGCTCACTAGCTAGGGTGCTTGTACACGTCCAAAATTAGTCTTTGCCTCCTGCAAGCCCATAAGCGATCATCCTCCCTTGCCTGTTTCCATTCTTGTTTCTTTCCTGGTAGCACGTATTCTCGTGCGGTGCTGTGTATTAACTAGCTGCTTGGAGGCGTTTCCCCAAGTGTTCAGCGTCCTATCTACGGCGGCTGAAGCGGCGCCTGTTATCAGCGACACGATTGTGCGATGTTGCTACGGCAGGTTAACGCGATGATGTTGGTGTTGGTGTTCCTAGTCATTGTTCAATCGGCCAGTGGCCACCGCGAATCGGATCGTGGCCCTGACTGCTGTCCTGTTGGGTTTCCACTTTGCTCCATCGAACGGAGATTTCCCGCCGACGTAGAACGACACGTTGCCTCGTTGTGTATCGGTGCATTCTGGCATCTCCTTTCGATGTGCCTCCCATTTCGGACACCGGAAGAGAAAGTGTTTAATCGTTTCGCGTTCGAGTCCGCAAGCACATTGGCTTGACGGCACTGCCCTTATCTGGTAAAGGTATCCATTGAGCCTGATCATGTAGGTCCTGAGCTGAGCCAGAACTGTCCGTTCACTCCATGGTAGATCTTCGTACAGTCCTCTCGTGTGTTCACCAGGCAAGGCTGTGTCAATGCTTTTCGAGTATCTTCCCACATTCTCTGGGATATGTCTTTCTGCCCTGAGCTTTCGCTTCTCGATGTTAAAGGTGGTGGAGAGCATCTTGGGGAATTGTTGTTCGGCTTGCGCTCCTTGCCGAGTGGCGTCCTTCGCTTTTCTCTTCGCCACGTTAAGGAGCTCATCGTCGCTCTCTGTCGGGTTCCAGATAATCGAAATGGACACTCCATTTTCTTGTTGATCCCGTATCGAGTCGTATATGCAACGCATAAATTCTTGTCCCGACTGCTGGTGTGGACTCTTCAATGATTGCACCGCAGCTTTGTTTCTTGTCAGGATCGATGCACGCTTGTATGTGCTGCGACACATACCGAGTGGTTGCAAGCGTGCAGAGAAAGGCGTTTCAAGTGTCACTCTTTTGCTAGTTAACTTATAAAAAAATGGTGGATCTCGATCTGGCCGCTAGAGTCATTTGGTACCCTGTACCATGTTTTTTTCCTTGCGCAAAAAAAAAAAAAAAAAAAAAAAAAAAGGACTGCATGGGCAGTAACTGATTAGACGCCATATACTAGATCGTTATGTTCTTTGTGCAACCGATAGTCTTTGATCATACGATTGTATCGTCTCTCAGAATCCTCGAGCTCCTTATTGACCATTTCATTGCCCAACTAAGTGCGGGTAGCTCGAATAGAGGAGATTTTAAATACTCAATCCCAGCCTCGGATTTAAGTTTCAATTATCGCTAATCAATCCTGCGATTGACTACAGCTCTGCACGAGACACAAATATCACTTCCGGCGCTTCAAAGACTAGCCCCACCACTGAGCGATGCCCCCATGGTACAGAGTTGTCTCTGGCAGATCTGCCGCCAATAGAGCGTACCCGAGGGGGCAGATTTGCCTTATTACAAGCGCACTCTCGACGTCTCGCAGCAGTCAGAAGCGCGAGTCAAGTTTTGGCAGATAGTATCCTTGGAACATGATATCTCTTTTTGAGGTGCGATTCTTGCTTGTTCAGACACGCACGCGCCCCGACGCGCTCCGAATTCAGCCACAGGCTTCTCCGTCATTTGTTTTGTCCAAGGTAACAACTGGCACCTGGGACATAAGGCCAAATGCAACAGGCTTGGAGTTTTGAGAGGCCGAGCTCTCCGCTGCTGGAGTTGTTTCGACTTTTACCATGGTAATCAGTTTTACGCAGAAAGGGTTGAAAGTTTGAATGGATAGACTTTGCGATAATGTAGGAAGTGGCAGCTGCCGCTCTTTTATAGTTTCGCCGCTCTGACGCATGACGGATCGTCGAGGAGCACGTGCGAGCAAGGCACTGAACGGCCTCTCATTCAATCCTGAACTGCAGCCGTCGCAGTCAGGCCAGAGAAAACGCCTTGCTGTCTGCAGACAAGATTGGATGACGCTACTGTACTCAATGCATGGATGACAAGGAGGCGGGGAACATTGTGTCCGACGCCACGTTTGTTGCCTGGCCGTGCAAAATGTGTTTCGAGCCAGAACTCTGAGCTACGGCCTGCAGTATCACGAGATTCATGGCATATCGTTGCACGGCATCATATTCCACGAATTTAAGGGACTGCTGCCTCGGCCCTTTCATCCCAGTGTGTCTCGTATCCACGACACCGTGATCTTGAACAGACATAATTCGCTTGAGATCAATGCAACCGCAATATTCCATACATTTGCCAATCATGAGATTCCATGCGTAGTATCTAGCCAACCCAGGTTGAAAATGAGCTAAAGCCTGCAAGAGAACTATGCATTCCACATAGCGAACGTGATAACACTTAGTCAGACAGCCCTTCCAACATGTTTGACTCCTAGTAAAGGGTGTGCAAAGGGCAATCGCAGAACCGAGACGAATCAGAATACTGTAAAGGAGGCGGCGTTGGCACACTGTTGCTACACTGACCCGGAATCGTGGCGCAAACCGATCCGGCGGGTCACGGCCAAGGGCCAGATGAGCAAATGAGCCAAGCAGAAATTGGCGTGCGCGCCAGGAGAACCGGGAAAGGAAGTAGGAAGGGTCGGAACGCCTCATTAGGGAGCTGCCAGGCCAAAAATACATGCGGAGACGGCGGTAACGGGCTGGGCCAAAAAAAAAAAACTAACGAACAAGCGAAAAGCTCGCACTCGTCAGGCATGGAGAGCCAGAAGGCTACTAGCCACCAACGAGCTGGCCAAAAAGCTGTGGGTAGAAAGCCACAGCTATTTGGGAAATAAACGAATGACGAGCCGGACGTGGCACAGCCAGAAAGCCACTAACGTTAATTAGTGTTTTCCGCCTTTTGTGGGAGGCACCCCTTAGGGGTGTCCCCAGGAGTCGGACACACCATAAAATAGCTTTTTCCTCAATCAACACAATCGTCCTATGACTAATAACTGCTCTGCGTAACAATTGCTACACTTGTAATCTGCTTTGAAACGATCTGCATCTGAGCTTGTTACCAACCGTCTTTCCCTCAACCCTGAGCCTCCGAGCCATTTTTCCCCAGCTTTCTTTTCCTTGCTTCGCCCTTACCTATTTTTCAGATGTCTCGACGCGTATGCGTCTTGCATACCCGAGCACTTTCCAATTGTCCATATTATATTGGAAATAGAGAAATCAAGAACTTGCGATGCTGCATTGCGAAGGTGAGTCGTCGGTGCATTGCGAACAGCCGTGACAGCCAGGGCATGTTCTGGGTTGATTAGAAGAATCTTGGGCACAGGTCAGATCCACGTATCCCTCGTCCCCTGGACGTAGCGTGAATTCTTCCTGGCTCCTCGGGCTGTCGTCCTCAAGGAGCCGCTTCCTCTTTTGTGACTGCGAGGCTGCCCCGGCTGCGGCTGGAGTAGCAAAATCACGTTCTTTGTGCCCAGGAGTCAGCGTCGCGACTATGACGGTCCTGCAAGGCCGACCCTCCAACCCCTTCTTCCCCCGGCCGGGTCCCACGGAAAGCAGCATCTCACGCCACGAGCCCGTGGGTGACCACGGGGAGTAATTAAGCCAGCAGATGCTCCCGGGAAGGTCCGGCGGCGACGGCGGGTTGTCGGCTGCATCCCGCGTCTCCCGTTCGTCGTCGCTGATATCTATGTCTTGGGACTCGCCCTGGGAGTCGGGGATGACGATCGGCGGACAGCGCACCGACTGCGCATATTCAGCGAAGGGCTGGATGGTGCCAGGTTCGTCGAGGATGATGCGCGTTCGCACATCACGAGCGAGCCGCGCAAGGATGTGGTAGACGAGCAGGTCGCCGCCTGTGAGGAAGCCCTGGAGACCTTCGCCGGCCGATGGCGAAATTTTGATCAATGGGAACGAGTACTCGCCTGTACACGAGTAGCCGAGCGTTATACCACCCCCGCCGATGCTCCGCATCTTGGGAAGCGACATCTCCACCGCACTCGCCACTATGCGGTACCATGAATGTATTGTAACGTCCAGAATTGGCAGAGGCACAGGTGCCTCGCTAACTCGATATGCGGTTCGCGATAGAATGTAAGTGAGGACGACGCTGTGACCAGAGATCATTTTGCTTTGCGAGACGTCGGTTGGATTGAGAAAGGCGACCCATTGGATCTTACAGGATCCGCTCTTCTCCGCCCAATACAGCTCCATCCTTTCGGTGTTGTCTTCATGCTCTCGATGGCGAAGCGTAATCGAACCCCCTTTATGCTTGTAGGGCAGACAAATGAGAAGACGCCCAAAGTCCTGATCTGAGCGAGGCTCAGGATCACAGCACATCGTTTGACTACAACCCGAGCTGTATACCTACATAGTACGGGTCACGACCCCAATTAGCAATAATTCCAGATTTTTTTATCTTGCGGGGGAGGTGAGATGACCTACGTCCAACGAGCTCAAAGAAGCTTTCACTTCCTGGGGCCTAATAGAGTCGTAGCCTGGGTATAAGAGTCGGCCAATTGCATCTGGTATACCATAGTCGTAAGGGCTAAAATTCACCATGAAGTCGTTGACGCCGCGGCCGTCGTGATATTCACGAACCAGGCCCGCGAACTCTTCCTGTTCGCCATTGTCGAGAACCGGTAGAGAAACAGTGTGGCAGGTAGGCTTGTCGGCCAAGTCCTCCCACCGAATCGTAACGGAGGGAAGCAACCTACTCGTCGGGGAGGGCATAAAACTTTTCGGTCCAGACAGACTGCTGGGCTCAGCTGAGCTGATAACGCCTCCAATGGCGAACACGGCTCGCTCCTCAACAAGAATACCATGCAAGCACCCGGCGGCACTATTTTTGCCCCTCGCAGACATGATGCCATCCAGGATAGGATCGTTCGCAGGTCGGTACACGCTTAGAAGCACGACTTAGTCGGTCAGCTGCTATCTCGAGGCGATAAGGAGCACAATAGCTAGAGTATGGGAGAAGAGAGTAGACGCTGAGAGATGGGACGGGGTCACTCGTCGCTTTTATAGACTTTCTGGAGCCCCTTCATAACACAGGAGACTACTTTCCCTCTTTAGACAGCCCTTGAACCGCCAGGCAAGCAGTATCCGGAAGCCGCAGTCCCCTAGTCTCACAGCTTCAAGTCCTTCCTTCGGCGCTATCAGGCAACGGGTCCCGGCCAAATGATCCGGAGGACGACGCACCAGCAAGCCCACCATCAGCATCTACTAGAAAGAGAGGCTTTGCCGAGAAGAGAAGATGCTCTCTTATATCAGGGCCAAATTCAATAGCAATCGCGTATAGAAAAGGCGAACTCGCTAAGTCGTAGACCAAGAGGCTCGTCTTCGCAAGCTCCTACGTTTCCTTTGTGTCTTGCTTAAGAAAAGGCACTTCAGGCATACCCAGAGTAAGATACACGCAATTCTTCTTAGAGTGCGATCGGTCAACGAGCTTGCTCTTTACGACTCAACCCCTGTCATTTGCAGAGTGAGGGATTAATCCACGATATCTGCTGCTTGATCAACATATTATTTTGACTCAAACCATGACATCATCGATCAATTCACAGTATAAGCAATAGTATTGTGATGTGCAAAACCAGCTTGAGGTCACTCTCTGTCTTTAAAAATTAGCGTGCGCTGTAACAGCTAAAGATGGGCGGTGTTAGTGGGCGTTTCCAGGTCTTTACACTAATTAATAGGCCCGCGGCCTGTAAATTAGCGCTCGTGCCGCCCATTTTTAGCTGTTACAGCGCAAGGCCTATTTAAAAGACAGAGAGTATGACCTCAAGCTGGTTTTGAGCATAACAATACTAGATACGTCCGGATTGACGTTAATCGTCTGGCGCTGCGAAAAACAGAAGCCTGGCTCCAGGAAAAGAGAGCTAGACCCCTTAATGAAGCGATGAACTGGCGGATAAAGTCCACTGTAGGCGGTCGGACTGCTTGAACACACTCTAGCATGCGTGATTCCTGCTGTAGAAGACTGTGTAGAAAATACTATTTAGGTGAGAATTTGGGAAAGCGAGAGGAGTTAGAACCATTGATTAGAACCAAAGCTCAGTAAGGATGACGAAGTATTGCAGAAAGCGTATAAGAGGACATGAGGACAAGGAAGATGGCAGATTTCTCCTTATTCGCTTGTTCGTTTATTTCCCCAACCGTTTGTTGCCTTTCCGCCTAACAGCTTCTTGACCAGCTGGTTGATGGCTAGTGGCTCTCCAGCCTTGCTATTGCTGGCGGGCTAGCAGCTTTCCGCTTGTCCATTTTTTTTATTTGCTGTTTTCTTTGCCTACGACTTGTTGGCATGTTTTTGCCCAGCCAATTTTTGAGCAGCTGGTCGGTGGCTAGTGAATTTTTGACTCTCCATGAGGCCTGACGGGTGAGCAACTTTCCGCTTGTCCATTCGTTACTTTTTGCTCGTTGCCGCCTCTCTCCGCAATTCTTTCTGGGCAGTGGTCTGGCTCGATTGTGTAAGTGATGCCTCGTCTCCGCTCACGGAACTGCTCCTAATGCTAGGCAGACCGACCATGATTCATGCAGTGACGGGTCTGGGCTCTGCCTTCCTGAGCGTCTACCGCATGCAGCACGGCAACGCTACTAACCCGACTATCTGGTCCGACCAACCGCGAGAGCCTTCAGCAGGCTCGATAATGGCTGCAGAACATGGAACAAGGATTTGGCCATGTCCACCCATTTTGTGTGGGTGGACCGGTTCAAGAAAAACCACCGTACGCACTGCATGTTTTCGGAAGACAGAAATGCGACTGCAGCCTACTGTCCATGCTCACACGGCGAAGCTGCGAGTAGCAGGCCACGAGGTGGACGCATTATTTGGAAAAGCGCCTTTCTGGGGGTGACCAGTCTAAAGGGTGCAGGAACACATTGACTAGAGGTATGCACGTATGACAATGTAACAAAAATGAACGCACGTTATGAGCTAAGTAGGCTAGGTATGTAGGTGGAGATCTCAAAACGGCTCTGGGCTGTGCAATCACCCGCAGTGATTTTAAGTCACTGGATGCTGCACAGACGTGCCATCATCGCCGCCAATTCCTCCGTCGCCGCCAGTTCCCCTATCGCCTCCACTTCCCCCGTCGCCGCCATTTCCCTCTTCGCCGTCGCTGAATTGGTCAGCGAATCGCTCAAAGAACCTTCCGAGACCAGTCTTGATTTGTTCAATAGCGGCAGCGTGGTTGGCCATGCTACTTCTCAGGGAAAGTTGCAACTGAATCATTGCCAGCTCAACCCGTTCGACGCGGGTACATAAAAGCCTCATAAACTGTTAGCCAAATTTGTTTGAAAGGATGGCGGCTTACCTCATGTCACTTGTTTCCGGCGCGGTTGGGTGAAATCCGCAATTCATGGAGACTTCATTATCGGTATTACGCTCGCTTTATTTGAGCAGATTCTGAAAAAAGTCTTCATGGGCGAGTACAATTTCGATCGAGCCTCGATGCATATGATACGAAGAGAGTTAGGAAAGCAACTAGACAGTGAGTACCAAAATGACTGATGTCAGTTGGAAACAACGTGTGCTTCTTGTGCAGGATGCGAGTCTACACAGCGGCAATATGCTGCATGTGGAAGACACCGTGGCGCGGGACAAGGCTTATGCGGCACTTTACAGTAGATTAATTATGTTAAATAGGACGAGAACTTTCTTATATTTTAGCTTAACTACTTGAATCAAATCATTAGTGTATTCTGCTGTTATATGCGTTGAGGTATATATAAAGAATGATGAAGGAGCCGCATCTACTGTCACCTCTGATTATCACACGAAACAGCTTTAGAGACACTCACATAAAGACCAAGCCAAGGAATGCTACTCTGGCCAAAGCAGATTCCTCATGTTCCTCGCCATTGGGCGACTGAGTCGACTCATTCTCGCGACGTTTGAGCGTCTCCCCCATGGCCCAGACGGTTGGAGTGTGGTGATGACACAACGGCAGGGAGGCTAACACTGGAGCGTAACCAGTAAATATACCGCAGTTTGCGAGCGTGGCTCTTGACTCCGCGAAATTCGAGGATATGGCAGGTTTATAAGTGCCCCAACCCCCTGTTCGTATTTCATTTTTTACGCATTCGAGGTCAAGGATTCAGTCTCAGTCTTTGAATGCCCTGCCATTCCATCTCATGAGTGCCGGTGTCACGCAAGCGACAGACAGTGACGGTTTAGTTTGTGGAGGTACCCCATGTTGGTAGCTTGGTGGACCACCGAAAAACATTAGGTTTTGGTTTCGGTAGCAGCACTGGCATACCGTATGGTCATTGGCCTTCTTATTTTTTTTATGCATTTTACCGTGAAGTTCATTAACCGCTAAGTCGTCGCATCATTCCTATCACCGTTATTCTCTTTTAGCAATCTTTCAGCTCGCTTTTTTGTCTCAAATTAATTTCCCAAATGTTTCTTCGAGCTCATGCTTGTACGCACGCATCGTGGCGAAGCGATCTCGTTGACTTACCTGGCCCACTAGTTATACGCCACGCGGGCTAGTTCTGGCCAATACCATATCTGCTATTTGTCATGGATCTGCGCTTTCTCGATTGTAGGCTAGCAACATTGACTACCTACCTAGTTGGCAGATGAATTGAACCGGCGGCTCAATATTTAGGCCGATCCTCAAGCGCCGGCGGGCTGTTTATTATGAATGACGGAACACCCTGAGAAACCCCGAAGCTTCTCATACATCCGGAGCGCCTCAGTTTTGTTCCCACCATCTAGGTTCTGGGCTCGGCGATGCGATTTGGGCGAAGCCTGCCTTATTAGGATCGAGGACGGCCAGATTTCTCAGTTAAAAATACACCCTCGCCTAGAAAAAACCTTGAGTTTGCAGACACTAGCAGCTGAGTGGTCACTATTGAATAAAACTCACGATGTATGGCAATCGCGCTAATCGATCCAGGCATGCATCTAACCCCTTCTCTCTCTCTCTTTCTCTCTCGCTCCTTTTTTAACTAGCTGCTTTTCCCCCCCTCTATATCCTCTTCTCTCATGTGGACCGGATAGTAGCTGTTGAGGAGCAAGGCACAGGGGGCCGACGAGGGCGAAGCTCGGCCCCTCGGAAGTTCTCCGACGACATGACTTGATTTCATCGTCCGAGAGAACTGAAAAGGGCTTCTACCGACGCCCAAGCTGACGTAGTCCCTGGATTTTATGCGCCGTGGCTGAAACGTGGAATGTGGCTTCGGCGCCTCTGTCAGCTAGGGACAGATTCGTCCATGTGTTGTTTGTAGCTATTTCACATTGCAAGGCAGACTATACATACTTATGGGGCTCATAATTAATTAATTTTAGTCTAGAAGAAGCTAAAGGCGCTAAAAAGCTTACCTGTGCCACACTGGGAAGCAAACTACATGTCCCATCGTCGTTCTAGATGCAAATCGCACTACAATGGGAAACGGTGGCGCCGCGTTGCCGATTGCGCCTCCAATTGAGACTTGCAACAACGTGGTTAATGAGGGAAAGGGGAACACGAGAGAAGAGAATAGACGTGGTGGCGGAGAGCTAATGGGTTACGCACGTTGGTATGTCATTGTGGGAGGAAATCCGTTATAACGATGGCGTACGTGCCTAGAGACCTCAAGAGAGCTTTCGTAATGATGTCAGCAGATTCTTAGAGAAAATCAGCGTTCTTTTGCGGTTGAAACTCTCTTCGTTTTTTAAAACAGTCCTCGCCTTTCGGTCTTTGATTACAATGAAGTCAGTCATTTTTACTGCGCTTGCTGGCATTGTTGCCCAACGTAAGAGACCATCTTCTTCTGATTGAACGACCCTATCAACCAGCTAACACATGCTCTTGCTTCGAAGTTCTTCATTATGCATCTGCTGCATCGGTCTCGTACTGCACTGGCGACGCAAACGACATCTGCTACAGTTGGGGCGTGACATCGGCGTCCGGCTCCGCCCAACGTCTGCTCTTTCAGATCGAGGCATCCACAAACTATCAATGGGTCGCACTTGGAACCGGTAGCAGGATGAGCGGCTCTGACATGTTCGTCATATACCAAGACGGTTCAGGCAACATCACCCTGAGCCCTCGGAAGGGATCCGGTCACAACACGCCCGGGTACGGTGGACTGACAACTGTGGCTCTGACTGCAGGGTCCGGAGTAGCAAACGGCAAGATGACTGCCAGCATCAACTGCGGTGCTTGCCCTGGTGTCGACCTCACGGGCTCGGCTTCGTGGATAAGCGCCTGGAAGACAGGCGGAGCCCTTGACGCTGCGGATGTTAGGGCCAACATTGGTATGCACGACGGTACGGACCACTTCTCTGTCGACCTTGCAAAAGCTACGATTGATTCTGGAAACAACACTCTCGGCACGGATTCTAGTGCTACACCAGCGTCTGGTTCAGGCGGCAGTGCAGTGTATGGTGGTGGCAGAAGTAAAGACATTCTCGTCTACTCGCACGGCATCCTAATGTCGGTAGTATTCATTATTGGATATCCACTTGGAGGGGTCTTGATGCCTCTGATGGGCAAATGGGTCGTACACGCAAGCTGGCAGGTCATCATGCTCTTGAGTATGTGCGCTGGAGTCGTAGTAGGCAAGATTGCCAGTGATCGATTGGGAATGGTAAGATGTTCTTTTCCTCGATCTTGCTCAGCACCTAATTGACATGCTTTTCTCTAGTGGTTCAATGAGTCTCATGTCCAGCTTGGAACAGTAGTCTGTGCAATGATGCTCTTTCAAGTGGGGCTAGGCTGGATGCACCACCGAAACTATGTCAAGTACCAGAGGCGGAGCTGGGTCAGCTACTGCCACATATGGTATGGCCGAGTGCTGATAATCGTTGGTATCGTCAATGGCGGAATCGGCTTGAAAGTTAGCCGTGCACCAATCACCCAAATCATCGCATATTCGGTTATTGCCGCCATCGTGTTTGCTGTGTACGGCGCAGTAACGGCTTACAGACTCGTCAAGCCGCGCGGAAACAAGATGGTACTCAGTTCCAGCTCCTCTTTCTGTCTGAATGAGAGGCCGAGGTGGAGTTAAGCATTTGAAATATATTTAGAAATTCAAGAGACTTTTCATTCGTTGTACAAATGCTGTCAAGATTTGGAACCTCAAGGAGACTCAGCCTGAAGATCTCCTCGTATGGTCATGATGTAGAGGAACGCGACCGTGTAGAACTGTCTAGCCCCAAGACTTTCTATACAGTAGTTTTATCCAATAGATGGAACAGGCTCGTTGAAGCACTCTTCACAGCCCGTCTTGCCTGATCACCAAACACTAGAAGCTTCGTACGACCTGCAAGAGATATTGGCATGATGGGTTTTACACATGAAGTTCTCAGCCCAAATTGTCGAAAAATGGGGTTGATCTCTTTCTAGCCTCGAAGACCTGGAAGGTTTCGCCACGGCGCTGCCAGCCGGCGCGTGGTGGGGCATGACAGCTAGATCAATCGATTCACAGCTAAATACTGATTGTAACCGTCAGACCAGTTCACGTTATGCGGACAGCAGCGGGGACAATGCTCAAATTCGTCATACAACCATAATGCTGTGCATATTTGGGCATCATAGACTCGTAGCGTGGTGGGTAGACAGTAGATATGCTGTATATATGCTCGCTGTGTGGTTTGTCCTAAGCCTCCTTATCGGGATCAATATCCATCTCACTGTCACAGAGCTAAATGAGAAAAACTCAAAAGACAGTGCCACTATATTGCGAGAATACTAATATGAAGAGGATAGAGATACAGCTAGTCCAGTCGACGCGTGGTGTTGCTTATTTTTGAAAGCAGCCAGTTGACAGATGCGCAGGCTCTGGAGCGGGGTTGGAGTCAGTAGTGGTGCCACTAACTAGCGGTGTCTTCAAGGGGGAAAAAGGAAGGCGATTTTATCCATTAACGCTAGCTCTAGCTCTGTCCTAACCTCGGTCTATACTGCTAGGAAAATGGCCCGTTCATCTCAATGACGCCGTTCCATGTTCTAGCCCCTGGCACCGAAAGATTATTACCCAATCAGCGGTAAGACAATTGTCATCACATGAGCTAAAGGTGTCCAATGCTTCGAAGTATACCATGCGGTTCGATGTCATTTATGAGATCCGTTAGGACGTGACGTGTCCATATAAATGCTCCGCGACGCCAATACCATAGTTCATTTTATCACACCACGCTTTCGGGCATCTCCCTATAAATCCTCATCACAGTCCAAATCCCTCTTTAAAGCATCGAAACTCGCCCTCTACGGAGAACTAAACCATGAAGTCTCCAACCGTCATCCTCGCGCCGCTCGCGCTCTTCAGTGAGTCCACCCAACCAAAGTATTCTTCACTCCTTGCCTAACCATCCACCAGTCTCCCCTACAATAGCATCAAAAGCCTACGGCGGCCTCGACAATGAAACTAAAACCTTTAAGACCCTTGTCGCAGTCCATGGTGCCCTAATGGCCTTCTGCTTCGTCATCCTCTTTCCCCTCGGCGCCACGCTCATCCACGTTTTAAAGCGCCAGTCTGTTGTTTGGTTCCATGGAGTGTGGCAGATCGTAACTCTGCTCATCGCACTTATTGGATTCGGACTCGGAATCTACATGGTTCATCATAGTCGATCGAATGTGTCTCTCGTACGTTTACATGCGTCTTTTTCCTCTTTGCTCTAGGTGGATTTTGTTGACCTAACCAAAGCACAGTGGAAATCTTTCAACGGCCACCCAGTCATAGGAACAATTATCATCGCACTCCTACTAATTCAACCTATCGGAGGAGCCATTCACCATTCACTGTACAAAAAGCGCACAAGCAGCACTTGCTCCCCCGGTAATGTGGAACATGAATCTAGCAATACCACTACCAGGTCTACATATACAACGCACACCACACCCATCGGCCATGCGCATCGCTGGCTAGGCCGTCTTCTCCTCGTCCTTGGCGTCATAAACGGTGGTTTAGGCTTTCAATTGGCAAGGGAGAGTAGTATTCCTATCATTGTGTACAGCGTTCTCTGTGCAATCTTATTCGCGGTATGGGGGTTAGCTTTGTTTTGCAGTCTGCCGATTCTCTGAATTCATTTAGTAGAATATAAGATCATTGCTCCCAGCGCCAATTTGGGCGACGAAGCCAGCAAATAGTCGCTATTGTCACTGTCGGAAGTGGTCAAGGAGGGCATTTGAAGACAGCGTGTAGTACGAATTGACGACGAGAAAGGTTATGGCCACCAACGCCTTGCACAATAAAAAAGAAAAAAAGAAACGAAAAGGAAAAGGTCTCGTTCTAGCTCACTGGTCAAGAAGTTGACAGAAGCATGTTAACAACACTCTTGCCCGTAGTAGCCGTTTATGCATTGAAAAGCTACAGCAGCTTCACTTGGCTGGCTTCGCGACTACTAGTTCACGCCCGACCCGACTCGGTCGACCCATGCCATCTTTGGCTAATAGCAACAAGCGATCGAAACGCCGCCTCGAGAGCTACTTTTAGGCACAGGCCGCAGAAAATGGACGCTGGCCGAATGCAGGCAGCTCAGCTGTCAGGCTAGCTAGGTCACCAGCCAGCCTCTGCGCTAGGCAGCCGTGGACGCCGTGAATACCATGCGGCGGCGGGTAAGTCGCGACACTCTTAATTACCGATATATTGTTATGCTCAAAACCAGCTTGAGGTCAGACTCTCTGTCTTTTAAATAGGCCTTGCGCTGTAACAGCTAAAAATGGGTGGCACGAGCGCTAATTTTCAGGCCCGCTCGCCTATTAACGTTAATTAGTGTAAAGACCTGGAAACGCCCACTAACACCGCCCATCTTTAGTTGTTACAGCGGACGCTAATTTTTAAAGACAGAGAGTGACCTCAAGCTGGTTTTGCACACAACAATATCGTTTCGTACAATTTCCGCTTAGCTTTCATCCTGAGAGATATTGCCTATATCCAAGTTGGTACTCATAGCCCCAAGCTGTGCGCTGTCATCATAATGCTTGTCGTGGCTTGTCCCCAAGCCATCACCAGTCGCTACTACCACCTCCCACTGTTCATACGGTGTCCTGCCACAGAACAAGCCATATTGTACCAGACAGCTTGTTCTTCCAGTCACATTCTTCTCTCCTTCATGAACCTATGCCATCACCTCCGACTTTTCAGGGCTGTCCATCTCAACAAGCATGTTCAATCCCCAAACACAGTGCGGCAAGGGCGATGAATTTACGGATGGATAGTGGTGGCGCAGCGCAGCGACCGTGTACGCCGTCTGACGGTGTGGCAGGTTGCAGTGCAACATCTCAAATATCGAATGACTCGATACATCTATGTCATTATATGCATTAGCAAACGGCGTAACTGCTCCGATAGGGCCAGAATAAATCAGCCCTTTTGCTTCGCCCACAATTCATGCCGATCAATCCCCAAGGCGGCCATTTGGTTTTCACTACCTCTGCAGAGTCGGGGGTTGAAGGTGACAAAAAACCCAGAACCACAGTCGGCATACGTGGCGGCGACACCGTTGACTATTTCCTCTTCTGTTGGTGCGAAGACGGGTCCCGCAGGAGCAAAAACAGCTGCCGATACGAGACAAAATCAGCGGTTATGAGTGGGGGCAGGCAGCGGCTGAGGGCCACGGTACGGAGTTACAGACAGCTGTTTAAAATATGGCGGTCACCGCGCGTCATGTGGCGTGGGCTAGGGCGGACGTGGCCTACAGTTCCAGGGCACATAAAGTGGCGCCGATATTCAGGATAAAAGGAATCCCCACGAGATACAGCGCTAAGATGGAGCTTAAGAGAGGTACAGATGGATCGCAACTAAGACAGTTGGAGAGTGCTGCTTGTAGGATAATGTGTACCGAGTGATGTAATTATAAAAACTATGCGGAGCTCGAAGCTCGGAGTTTATCTGTATTATTTGTAAATACTCTTAAAGGTACTACTCGGAACTACGCCTTCGAGTCTCGGACTCGCTACGGTCACGCCAGCCTAGTCTCGTCATGAAATGCATAAAGTATCGCTTCTCACACTCTTTCCAACGATCGTCCCGTCTCTTCTACTGCTGCAGTACAACACTATATACAATAATATACCGGAGACTAGTACTACCTCTTGATCTCAAAAGACTCGCGCGTCATGGCGTGCAGGTGGCGCGCCTCGGGCGCGAGAACAAGCAGGTACGGAGCTATCTTCTGCAGAAGCTCGGCGGTTTTGATGACCTCGAACGTAACTTCGACGCCCACGCCGACGAGCATAATGTCCGGCTCACCGTCATTGTTGGTGGATGCAAACTTCCAGATGGACGCTCCCTTCCTACAGTGCTTAACGGCTTCTTCGGTTGTCAGGTAGACGGCTGTCGGCTGCTTGGAACCAATCGTGAGATTGACCTTGTTGGTGGACTGCAGGCAGTGGTCGACGGTGGAAAGGAAATAGTTGGCATCGGGAGGCAGGTAGACGCGGGCGGTCTCTGCTTTGAGGCTCAGCACGGCGCCGATGAAAGACGGCTGCTGGTGAGAAAAGCCGTTGTGCTCTTGTCTGGCCCAAGTACTCGTCTCAATGCAGTTGATGGAAGCCAGGCCACCTCTCCACTTTACGTCCCTGGCTACCTTGTTATCTTGGAGTACTGTGCCATCATCGTATGCACGATGTCGAGGAACGACTCATAGCTGGGGAAGTTCTGTGTCTTTGAACTTGTCAGGCCTCTCCTGGCCCTCCTCAGCTTCTGTATAACCAAAATCACTCGTCTACGCTGTGTATTGGATTACGGTGGACGGAGCTACTCGAAGTTGTCCTAGCGGTCCCGTCCTTAGGATCATTTTTGCTGCCTGCGCTGCCATTGACAAGCTATAGAGAATGCGTTTGATGTCAACGCATGGGTGTTTGCCTGCCAACATTTGCTGTCGTTCTTCTGTCCAGTTTCTGCATTTGAGCAGGATGTGCCGTACGGTCTGAGGTCCATAGCCGCACTGGCATTTATCGGTGTCCGCTTTGTTGATGGCGTGGAGGAACGCACTAAGACCAATCTTGCCGCTGTGCATTTGCGTAATCACAGAACTGACGACTCTGTGCGTTCCGCGATGCAAGTCGAGTGTCGCTTTCCCTGGTTTAACCCCAAGTCGGAAGAGCTCTCTTCCGTGCTTGGCTGTTTCCCAGGAAGCCGCCCACTCGGCTCGCATGGTCTTGCGGATGATGGTCTTGGTGGGCGCCATGAGGGTTTGCAGAGTATTCGGGTCAGCTAGATCCGCGTGCTGTCGGGCGGCATCTTTAGCTGCCTTATCGGCTGCTTCGCTGCAGTTGAAAATGTGATTCTTCAAGTGTGCTTCTTCTCTATCTAGAGAGATCAGATAGACCTCTTTATAGGTATAAGCAAGCTGCCTGCAGCTTGCTTTTGTTGCGTTGTGACACTACTGATACATTGTGATGTTTGATACCTTGATAATTGCTTTTGGTAGCTTCAGCCTCTGTATCAGAGCTGCTGACGTCACCTGCCGTTCGGAAACAACTGCTGCCAGGTACGCCGACATGTGCCGGGATCCATCGGACGAACAAATTGCCCAATTAGCGTTGACTGCTTGTGAAAACCTCTTAGCCATTTCTTTGGTTACCCCACCAGGAGACCACTTGGCTATGGTATGCGACTGCGAAGAACTGGACGATACCAGAGATGGCAATACTGCAAGAGAAGGCGGCCGACAGAATAAGGTTGTACTTGAACCACCATCCCAGGAAGCGCTTGCGCATATAGATCCACGACAGGGCCGCGGGCGGGGCGGCTGCCCACATGCAGCTAATGTTGTGAGGAGCCCAATGGATACCACCGAAAAGCATCAGCACAGGTTGCATTTTGCGCAGGATTTGCCCAGCGCCCAGAAAGCAAGCACAACAACAATGCCGAGAGAGAAGCCGAGCAGAGTCACGAAATAATGACCACCGACGGTTCTCCAGAATGTACGAGAAGCCGCCATCAGCCCAGTACGCACGCACCGCAACCTCATTCGTCTTCTAGCCGAGCCCCCAGGCCCCTGCAGCGGGTTCATCACAACACCGGCAATACCTTCAATATTCCAACCGTCAATCCAGGCGCCGCCAATGCCGACAGCAATGTAAGGAGACCAGTACGTGCCCAGAACAGCAAGGTCTGAGTTGTAGATGCGGTTGTTGGCAGTTCGGCAAGTATCTGGGGTGCAGACAAGAACAGACTGCGTGATAGCAGACTGGTACTCGGAGGATTTCGACATTGTGTACAGTATTCGCGGGGCGACAGAGAAACTTTGGTTGGATTATTCAGAGACCACTGGGTTCTTGAACCAGATGAAAGTCATGACTTCAGGTGGAGACGCAAATGTAGCTCTTCAGTGGGAGCTGGTCGAGGATAGCGGCAAAGCCCGTTCCACATGGCGCATCGCGGTTCGGGCGCTCTGCGGTATTCGGCCCTTTGAGGACTTTGCTCGTGTTGCGGAACATGAAGCGCAGTATCGTTTACATCAAATGTTTGACTGCGCAAGGACAGGATTCACGAAGTCAATTACTTCGCAGGATGATGTGTTGCTTTCGGAAGAAGTGCGGGGTCGCGCCGAACAGCTCCAGCCCCGCCAAGCAGCATGATTCCGTTGTCTTTATCTATACTACAGACTAGCCAGGCTGCTTGCCATGCACAAACCAGTAGACGTAAAAGCCAAGTAATAAGTAGCAGCAATTAGCACCAATTTATAATGCTTCTTGTGTCAAAAGCCGCGCAAATGCCGAAATGAATTCATGGTAGTTGCAAAAGGACTTGTTGCTCGGCAGTGTTCTAACATTTGGGCTTGAGATAAGGAACTGGGAGGCTGGTGGGTCTCCAGTGGAGCCTGGAACGCGTGGGCTGTCAAGCATGACATGAATCTGTCAGTTCCCAGCTATGAATCTTCAGGCTGCATTACCAAAATTATGGCTTGACCTGCACCTGTCACTAACATTCTAGGATAATCATCTAACAGCTAATTAGAATTATTATCACTGTTGTCTCCCTATCCTCATGTGTTGACGAGGTGCTGACTAAGTTCCCGTACTTCTTGTTCATTTTTGCGACTGGAATTTCAATATATATTACTAGAATGATTCCTTCAAAAGTATCTCGTATTTTGCCAATCTGCTTTTCCCCTCCATGTGAAATCGATGCGGCCATCTGCGGTCGCTTTGGCTCACCTCAGACGTTTGCCGTCCAGCCTTCGGCCTTTCCGCCACCAAAGCGTGATCGTTGCCTGCCTTCACTTTTGATTGGAGCAGGAGGCTCCAGAACTCTCCGCCTAGGCGGTTCGGGACGGATCTTCATTGATCGGAGGGGATAATGGAGTGCCAAAGTCAGAGTGACGCCCATAAGTCAATTTAATGCCCGGTTGATTTTCCTCTCTGCATCAGCATCTGCAGCATAGTGCTACCGCGCGCCCCTACCCCGCTTTCCCCTCCTGACGGGTAAGGCCGTCTCTGACTGCAAAACAAAAACTAAGGCAGGTAAGATGGTCTCATGGAAGTATTATCGCTCAGCATATATGTCTCCTGCATTATCCCGATCAACCTTGACAATACATCCTGATCAGCCCTGACATTACATGGCAGCATGGCGTCAGCACCCAGCGCTGCCGATACCCAGAGGCCCGAACTACTGCAGCTTGCCAACGAGGATTATACAGTGGGCTGGATTTGCGCCCTGACTACCGAATACGTCGCGGCGCAAGTCTTCCTTGATTACGAACATGGCCAGCCTAGGCATACCGCCACTCATGACAATAACGACTACACCCTCGGGCGCGTCGGCGAACACAACGTTGCTATTGCCGTTCTTCCTGGCGGAGAATACGGCACAGCATCTGCTGCTGGGGTAGCTCGCGACATGCTCCATACCTTCCCCAACATACGAATTGGGTTAATGGTCGGTATTGGTGGAGGTGCACCGAGCTCAAGACACGATATTCGACTTGGTGATGTTGTCGTGAGCGAGCCACAGAATGGGCTAGGAGGCGTGTTTCAATATGACTTTGGCAAGAATATCCAAGATCAGCCATTCCAGAGCACGCGCTTTTTGGCCCCGCCGCCCTCAGTATTGCTCACAGCAATCAGTGGGCTGAAGGCTAAATACGAGATCGACGGCCATACGATTCAAGAAAACGTGAAAGCTTGTCTAGCCGCCAAAAAAAGGCTACAAAAGAAGTACGGCCGCCCTGATTCAGCGACAGATCGGCTGTACCAATCACACGTTGCTCATCCACTGAGCGAGGTATCTTGCCTGAGTGGCTGTGGCAGCGACGCGCCGTCTGTGATTGTGCGCACTGTCCGAGATGAGGATGAAGATGATCCAGTTATACACTATGGATTGATCGCGTCAGCGAACCAACTGATGAAAGATGCCAAGCTTCGAGATGAATTTGCGAGGGAAAAAGAAGTCTTGTGCTTCGAGATGGAAGCGGGCGGGCTGATGAATCACTTTCCGTGTCTGGTCATTCGAGGGATATGCGACTACTCTGACACGCATAAAAACAAGGAGTGGCAAGGCTACGCGGCAATGACAGCAGCGGCATATGCCAAAGACCTTCTTAAGAGGATTTCGCCCACTAAAGTGGAAGCGGAGAAGAAGCTCAGTGAACTGGTAGAAGACGGTGAGCAATATTCAGTTATTTGATGTCGCTCTTGGGCGGGAATGCTGATTGGAGCTCGATCTCTGACGGATCCAGTCTCCCAGGCTGTTAAAACAACAGGTGAAGCCGTTATTCGTATCGAGTCCACCATAGTCAAAGACAAAGATAACAAAATCCTCGATTGGTTGACGCCAATCAGCTATGGTTCTCAGTATAGCGACCTCTTGAAGGTGCGACGACGAGGAACAGGCCAATGGTTTCTGGACTCAGCGCAGTATCAGACGTGGCTGGGCACACAGAAACAAACGTTGTTCTGTCCAGGCATTCCCGGAGCCGGAAAGACAATACTTGCATCGATCGTTGTCGAGGATCTCTTTTCTCGCTTCGAAAATGACCAGGAAGTCGGTATTGCATACTTATACTGCAACTTCCAGAGGCAAGACAAGCAGAACTTCGACGATCTCCTTGCCAGTCTGCTGAGGCAGCTGGCTCAACGTCGGCCGTCTCTGCCCGACGAGCTGACCACTCTCCACGATAAACATAAGGACAAACAGACAAGGCCATCTGTTGATGAAATCGTCGCAGGCCTCCAATCGGTGGCTAGGATATACTCGAGGATTTTTATTGTTGTGGATGCGCTTGATGAATGCGAGAAGGAATGCATGTCAAAACTCCTGTCACAGCTGTTCGGCCTCCAAGCAAGCACTACAGCAAATGTCTTGGCAACCTCGCGACCCATAGAATTAATCAGGAAGAAATTTGAAGGCAGAAGCGAGATAGCAAACATCAGTGCCAGAGATGAAGATGTGGAGAAATGCCTGGACATCGACATGAAGACGCTGCCGTTACTGGACGAAGAAAATGAGGGTCTGACGGAGAAAAGGAAAGATGACCTTAAAAAAGAAATCAAGACTACGCTTATCAAATGCGTCGATGGCATGTAAGTTGTTCATATCAAATCACAGATCCAATTAGGATGTTAACACTACTGCAGGTTTCTCCTTGCACGACTTCACCTAGCCTCCCTTTCCGACAAGACAACGGAGTCTGAGCTGTGCACCGCGCTGAAATCGCTTCCGAGAGGGCAGAATGCGTTAGCTCAAGCTTATGGATTAAATATGGAGAGGATCAGAAGCCAGCAACCCGGTTTTCGATTCCTTGCCGAGATGGTCCTCATATTGCTCACCTGCGCCAAAAGACAGCTCACAACCTTGGAGCTCCAAGAGGCTCTTGCAGTAGCGGAAGGTGATCTAACACTTGACAAAACTAAGCGAGAGCACACGAGTATTATTGTCTCTGTGTGTGCAGGTCTTGTGACTGTCGATGCAGATAGCGGTATTATTCGCTTGGTCCATGAAACAACGAGGGAATACCTCGCGAGCCATATGCATTGCATTAGACCTCAGAAAGCCCTCACAATTGTAGAGGACCCTATGAAAGTAGACGACGAAAAGAATGCCAGTGCCATGGCTGCGGCTCACAAAATTTTCGCGATCATTTGCGTCACCTACCTCTCATTCAGCGATTTCGAGAGCGGGTTTTGTCAGACGGACGCCGCGTTTGAAGAACGGCTACAGTCAAATCAGCTCTACAAATACGCCGCACACAACTGGGGCCACCATACTCGCGAGGCTTCAACAGGCTGTCCTAGCGTTATACAATTTTTAAACGATGCGCCGAAAGTGGAGGCATCAAGCCAGGCCTTAATGGCTGTTAAAAGCTCATGGGGTTCCAACTGGAGCCAAATCGTTCCAAGAAGAGTGACAGGGCTTCATTTAGCATCATACTTCGGGGTTCAACAAGCAGTAAGCAAACTGCTCCAGGATTGGCAGAATATAGACCAAGAGGATGACGTACGTCGGACCCCGCTCTCGTATGCCGCCGAGAACGGCTATGAGGCTATTATTAAATTGCTACTAGCGATAGACAAGGTCGATATTGATGCGAAGGACAGCTGGGACCGGACACCGCTCTCGTATGCCGCCGAGAACGGGCACGAGGCTGTTGTCAAGCTGCTCCTGGCGATGGACAAAGTTGATGTCGATGCGAAGGACAACTGGGACCGGACACTGCTCTCGTATGCTGCCGAGAACGGGCACGAGGCTGTTGTCAAGCTGCTGCTGGCGACAGACAAAGTCGATGTTGATGCGGAGGACAACTGGGACCGGACACCACTCTCATATGCCGCCGAGAACGGCCATGAGGCTATCATCAAGCTGCTTCTGGCGACGGACAAGGTCGATGTTTATGCCAAAGATGACAAGAGTAGAACATCGCTCTTGTATGCCACCAAGAACGGCCATGAGGCTGTTGTCAAGCTGCTCCTGGCGACGGACAAGGTCAATGTTAATACCAGGGGCAACTGGGATCGAACGCCGCTATCATATGCCGCCGGGAACGGCCATGAGACTATCGTCAAGCTGCTGCTGGCGATAGACAAGGTCGATGTTGATGGGAGGGCCAACTGGGATCGGACGCCGCTCTCGTATGCCGCCGGGAACGGCCGTGAGGCTGTTGTCAAGCTGCTGCTGGCGATGGACAAGGTCGATGTTGATGTCAAGGACAACCAGGGTAGGACATCGCTCTCGTATGCCGCCGAGAACGGCCATGAGGCTGTCTTCAAACTGCTCCTGGCGACAGACAAGGTCGATGTTGATACCAAGGATGATGGGAATAGAACACCGCTCTCATATGCCGCCGAGAACGGGTGGGAGGCTATTGTCAAGCTACTGCTAGCGATGGACAAGGTCGATGTTGATGCGAAGGACAGGCAGGGTAGGACACCACTCTCACATGCCGCCGAGAACGGGCACGAGGCTGCTGTCAAGCTACTGTTGGCGATGGACAAGGTCGATGTTGATGCGGAGGACAACTGGGACCGGACACCACTCTCATATGCCGCCGAGAACGGCCATGAGGCTATCATCAAGCTGCTTCTGGCGACGGACAAGGTCGATGTTGATGCCAAAGATGACAAGAGTAGAACATCGCTCTTGTATGCCACCAAGAACGGCCATGAGGCTGTTGTCAAGCTGCTCCTGGCGACGGACAAGGTCAATGTTAATACCAAGGATGATGAGAATGGAACACCGCTCTCGTATGCCGCCGAGAACGGCCATGAGGCTGTTGTCAAGCTGCTGCTGGCGATGGACAAGGTCGATGTTGATGCGGAGGACAACTGGGACCGGACACCACTCTCATATGCCGCCGAGAACGGCCATGAGGCTGTTGTCAAGCTGCTGCTGGCGACAGACAAGGTCGATGTTGATACCAAGGATGATGAGAATAGAACACCGCTCTCGCATGCAGCCGAGAACGACCATGAGGCTGTTGTCAAGCTGCTGCTGGCGATGGATAAGGTCGATGTTGATGCTAAGGACACGTAGGGTAGGCCACCACTCTCACATGCCGTCGAGAACGATTATGAGGCTGTCGTAATAGCTTTAGAGTAGTTTCTTCTCTCTATTTCTAATAACTTTGTTAAGTTTGACGCCTGGAAAAATACTTCTTTAAATAATCAGTTGGCTAGAAGTTTGCTTCATTCCTAGCTCTCGAATAAGGTACAGTTATCTGCATACGCCTTCAACAGAAAAAGCAAGTGCTGGTCTACCTTTGACTAGGGAATAACGTCGCTGTCGAACGTGTCGTCCAGGCCGATTTGTGTACTTTTGGCTTTGATGGAAATGGGCCCCCTGGCATGTGTAGTTGCTTTCGGTTAGGAATATTTCTGGGTCACTCAAGAGAGTTGCTAGATGGGTCTGGAGTTTTAACTCACCAAAATCACTTGGTGACAATATAAAAATCGTTTGAGATGGTAATTTCGGCTTCCGAGAACCAGTCGCCAAGATCTGGCGTTTCGCAGAAAACCAGCCTCACTCCTTTCAGACAGGGAAGTGCGCAGAAAACGTTGGACAATAGTGGACCGATATTTTCGGTATCGTTTTGCTTTTCGAATGTGTTCCACAGCTCTTTGTATGCCTTGCCGAATGACATGAAATCAACGAAGCATTCCTGGGGATCGAAAAGTTCGTAGACTATGAGTCCCATGGCGTATGTCAGCGTCAGTTCAGCCAGCGTGTACACATACATACCGGGTCTCAGTCGCTTTTTTACTCTGCAGGTGAACAAAACGACATGCTTGCAAATGCTTGATACCAAAAGACGTTCTAGCTTTTGGGCCTCATCCTGAGCAAATTCGAACCCCACATGGGCGAAGAGGGATGGTCGACAAACTTCCCTGAGCCGTTTGCTGGTGCCATAAAGTTGCTTTACTTCATTGACATGCAGATACTGGACTACAGAAAGGAGTATCTCGGCTGGTAGTATCTCGAGGTGAACCAGTTCGGACGCAACAGCGCTCATGGTAGTGTAGCGACTGGTTCTATAGCACACGTTGCAATATGCAAAAGCATGGCGAGGGAGAGAGAAATAGTTGAAGCTTTATACGGTTGTCATGGTTGTGGTGTGGGTCTTAAATGCCAGACCAGGGAACTTTTGCAACACTCGACAAGAAGTGTTAGACCTGGCGCGGAATACATTTCTCTCGCCAACTTCTAGACTGAGTCTCTTTCTTTGGTGGCGTCGAAGAACCTGCTAGAATGTGAAAAAAAGATTTCTCAGTGGCTGCGTGATGAGAATTCAGCTGCAATCGTCGATTGAGCACACAGACATGACCGGGTCAGCGCAGCAGGCATTTAGCCTTGCAGGATCATGTCATTATGCATCGCCAAAATAGATGTCTCGGGATATTGCACTTTGTCACTCGCGTTTCTCGGCTGAAGCGGCTACCGGGCTGCATGCGACGGCTACGGTCTATCTGCCTTTCTGCCTTATCTGGAGTTCCACATAGGAGTTGTTTAGCTCTATTTGCAGGCTGCGAGGCGTTTTTCGCCGTATTGGTTGCGACGGTCGCAGTCATCAATGGGATGCCGTCGAGTGCCTTGCTCCCATGGGCTCTTTGCCATGCGTATTGAGTGAGAACGACGGAACTATGACAGAACGACAAATTCCTCTCTCTGTCTCCTCACGTTCTTCTTTTCGAATTTGTTCTTCCGTGACGCAATCGAACCGCAACATGTCGCAAGGGAACTCGAGCTATAATGTTTAACACGAAGAAGGGTAGGTTTCAAGCACAATGTCACGTAGTGGAAAGAGGAACAAAGTGTCGATCCGGCTCAACAAAAAATGAGACCTTATCACGACGTCGTACTGTGGAGGTGGCGAAACTACTGGAGTCTCCGTAGCAACGGTATTCTGAATGAAAATGGCAGGTGGCGGCGCTATATCGCTGTTAAAGGCCGGAGGGCTGAAGCTCGGGGCTCGAAGCAGATGAATCGGCCGAGGCTCTCCCCGAATACCAAGCCCAATCACAGTCGCATCTATTAGGCTTTGCGGCTCGCTGGCAGGAATAATGGTCGAGTTAGATAGATGCGCAGTTTGATGAGGAACAGGTAGCACGTCGTTGACCATATCAGCACTAGTCTGTGTCCCCGTGTGCCGGTTTAGAGAACTGTCCATAGCGATCGAAGCGGCATCCAGGCAGCCGCATGCTGACTGATGTGGCGCTGAGTGGCCAGTTAGGTCAGAGTATGCGGGCACGTTGATATTAGCCTGTGTGGCCCGGCAATTGAGGACTGTAAAAGGAGAGTCAGTGCTGATTGAAAAACGTCGTCGCTTGGTTCCCGTGGAATCTTCAGGATCCAATCGACTAATCCGCATGGCAATCTGCGCCGTTTGGTCAGTCACGCCGGCCTGAGCTGCGGGAAGTGCTACACAGAACCTACTTTTAACCAATGGTAGACATTAACATTCTTCCAGCTGCAGTCCGGATGCAGCCTCAGGTCCCTGTTCTTGATCATCATCTTGCAAGTCGGGATCTGCACATTGACCTCAATCTCCGTTGATCCCCACAGACCCTCAAGCCCTAAGTCAAGGTCGCCCAGTAGACTCGTAGTCGGCTCCGGCAATGGCTCGGGTGATGTGTGCGCTCGTGAGGCTTCAACGTTCCGTCTTTGTTGCGCAATTCCTCGTGCCTCGCGCCGCTCTTGTGCGCTCGGCTCGCCGCCACAGAGCGTGTTGATTTCTGAGGAGGCCCATGTCGGGTCCAGGGCTTTGCCGGCGGATTTTTCGAACAGAAGAATCTTGCGCTCCGGGTCTTTTCTTGTGGCGAGCTTGTCCTCAGTCCAGTATTCAATGGATTCGGTCACGTACACTTTGACACTATGGACTTGAACCTTTGCTAAGGGCGTGAGTTTGAAAGCGATAGGTATCTTTGACCCAATAGGGAAACTCTTCCCCGAGATGATGATATCATAGTATAACTGGTCCTCCCACTGGCGACTGATAGAGATGGGGGCTGTCGTCTCGAGCGACATCGGGTCCGGCAACCGCACAATGGACACCTCCTTCATACCGTGCAGATTCGGCTTGAAGATGCCAGCGAGAATGACGCTCACGTGGAGCTCCCATTTTACAGAACCGTACTGCAGCTTTATGACCTCGAGCTGGTAGTGATCGATAGGGAGCTCAAAGGAATAGTTATAGGTACCGGGGTAGAAGACCTTGAATCCCTTGGCTTGGGTAGTCACATCGACGCCGTAGTCGCCCTTGCCGAAGCTACGCGACTGGGCGCTTTGCAAGGAGAGTCGCTTAAGCTCCTTGGCCGTCAGGCCGTTCTTCTGCGAGACCGGAGAAGCAAAGCTGCCATCTCGTGGCAGAGCTGTCGAGTTAGTGCTGCTCGAGCTGGCCGAGCTGGCCGAGCTAGCCTTGAGCTCGTAGGTGCACTGGTTCCCATACTCAGTCGCCCAATCGTTATTCATGGCGTTGAAAAAGGTAAGAACCTGGGTCCTCAGGGTGTTCTCCTCGAAAATCTCCTGCTTCGATGGTGGGACCCCCCCCCGGCCACTCCGTGCGAGCGCGACCCAACAGCTTGAGTTGTACGGCCTTAATCTTGGTGTTTTTGCTGACGACAATTCGCAGCCTGCCTCTCAGCAGGGCGGTGCCGCTCTGGCTCTCGCGCTGAACGCGCCTGTTGTGGTCGAGCCCGGAGAGGAAAATATTGGGCTCTGTGAGGAGGATGGAGCAGGAGACGCCGCTACCGGAAGCGATGGGCTTGAGCACCTCGGTGACGACGGAGCTAACGGCGGGATTGACGGAGCGGACCGACATGATGCTGTTGCGGTTGCAGGCGAGGTGGTAAGCTTGGGCTCTTCTGGATGTTGTGCTAGTCATGCTAGATTTGGTGATAAAGTTGAATTGAGCCGCTTTATATTTCAAATAGTACAATGTACACTAGCAGGCTTTAGTTTCGGCGACCTCGAGCGCGCTTCTAGCAGTAGCAGAGGCAGGGATTTATAGATAGCGCACGATTAGATTTTTGTGTTAGTGCGTCCGTCGCTGCCAATAAGATACTACGTACAGATAGTATCGAGATGGTGTGGTTTCTTTTGTGTTTGTTGTCATGTATACATGTGTCGTCTGCGCCCTGTGAAAAGGCTTCTCGGCCTTGGGCTTGCCGGTGTCGCCGTTGACCGAAGGCCTCGACTGCCCCATGCCGGGTGACGCGAAGGCAAGAAGCCACTTTTTTTTGGCCCCTTTCAGGGAAGGGAATGATGCAGCCGCTATTGCAATTATCCGGAAGAAAGCGACAGCCAACCAAACTGGCGTGCAGCCAGCAGCGAAAAAAAAAAAAAGAGTGGGTTGCAGTGGCCATTCGCCCAGAATAAATAAAGGGGCGCCCTGGCGGGGCAGGTGGCTCGGCGACCGACCTGATCAGCACGCAATGGCCAATAACATGGGACGGAGAGTCAATCCGGAGGCGGCAGCATCTTCATGTGTTAGATTATAGCCAATAACGGCAGATGAAGCACATCATCGGGAAGTGTTGGACTTTCAACTGCTAAGTACATTCGCAGTGGTTGTCTGACGCAGGGCTAGCTCGTATGCAGCAGCCTGTTTTGTTTCTTTAAAATAGAGGGCTTCAATAAGGCTCTTTGCATGCGTTGAAACAAGGGTAGAGTGAGTACGTATGCTTTCAAGTGACGCACACCGGCTCCAGTCCTATGAGGTTTGGCACTTGGCACCACATAAGTCGCTTTTGGCAAGCACGACACCCTTGCCTCTGATTCTCGGCAGCATGATCGAAACCACGTCCAACAATGCAGTGGGAACATCATTTACAACAAATCGGCCGCCGCTGGTCCTACAGTTCAGTCGTGAGGAGAATTCAGAGTCAGAACAGAGCTTGATTTCTCAATACTCGTGCCACGCCTCCACTTTTCATCTTAAAGTGGGGGCGTGGCACGAGTATTGAGAAGGCAGAAAGTACCGGTTTACATATGCTTGAGGCCTTCGGTCTAGATGACGTACTTTTGTCCTGCTGGTTATGCTCCATCTTCGATTTCTGCGACGGTTAGGTTGCAACGAGGCCGAGGTCTGGCAGCGCAAGTCGTCGAAGCTCGGGGTTCGATGTAGTCGACTATGCCGGTCTGGAAGCCCCTCTTTTCTTTTTGTCCAAATTCGTTGGATACGAGTTACGGTTAGTTATGCAAGTTTGATATGCATCAACAGCATCATTATCACGACACCACCTCTCCCAGACACTTGATCAGCAAGGCGGTACATATAGGTCTATCCTCTCTAATGGTAAAGAGGATCGACCATGGCATTAGGCTAGCGCCTAGCATACGCAACCCCCCGTATGCGTGGCTGCTGCCAAATACCCCTTCTTAATACCTTAATCCATAGGAAAAACCATCTAAATGGAATATGGAATATGGATTAGAGAGATTGGCACAGGGCTGCCACTCGGGGGGTGGGGGAAGCGTTAGCTTGTCTGCTTGTCTAAGCTCCAGCAGCGCTTGAATGGCATTCATTCAGTCATGAAATACAAGAAAACAAGCAAACTGACGTCTACGATATGCTTAGAGCCTGGCTGCCCTTGCCGTGATATCTGTGACGTACCGAATGTAGCCAATCACAGTCATCCGGATCGAGCTCCGAAGAAGGCAGGCAAACAAAAGGAGGAGCAGTGATGTCACCATTTCAAATCATGGTTACTGCGGCTTTCCAGCTACAGCCGACCATTTCTGATGTCATGGCATTTTTTATTCGTCACTGCTTGCTACTCATGGGTCTGCTTTATACTTGGCTCCTTCCGACGTCGCAGGAATCCTCGATTCAGACTCATACACCTACAATGTGTCACGTTTTGTGAGGCAGTTAGCTGTCATTGATTCTGTTATTGTTGAAAAGCTTGTCCTTTTCCTTCCCTAAACTTAACAGTCCGGCATTAAATACGTCTAGAAAACTGCTGCCTGCCAGGCAGCAGTGTTACGACAAATTTGCCACCCAGGCAGAACGCTTGCGTACTGTGACGGTACAAGGCACGAACAAGGTCGAGTGCGGCTTGGATGAATTGATTGTTCACAAGGAGAAAAGGAGAGTTTCCTAAGGAGAGCTCTCACTGAAGCTAATTTACATGTATTCGAGGTGGGGCGCTCATTAAACCCCTGCTTCCCTCACACGTACTGAGCCATCAGATACAGCGTTATCCGACACAATGCCAATTGTGACCAACACGCCTCTTTTTTCGACGAAGCAGAAACCCATAATTCGGATCTACGCTTGCTAGCCGCTGCACACCCAATCTAATCGATGAATGGCGTATTCTATCTTCTTTCCACACCCCCTTCAACGAGGTCATTCGCTCTTAGTTTATTTTATTTTATTTTATTTAGTTTAATCGTTTCCCAGCTTAGGTAACTTTTACGTCAGTCCCATTATTAAGCGGCTCACCTCCCTGCCTGCTCGTCTCCTTCAACGCGAGCTCATCCCACCCACTCCTCTCTTATACACTCCAACGTGCTCTTCAAACATTTGTTACTTCCTTGTTGACTCTTTACTGTCTCGTACCAACAACATTGAACATACTCTGCAGTCTTCAACGTAGCTACCTGAAAGGCCTTCCACGTCCATTATCGAGATACAAGACACAGCTTACACACCTTAAACTTTGGGACCAAGGTAACCAGCGATTCGGGGTTGTGCCTAAGATTGAGAAGACTCAGAACCTCACCCCTCCTTCCGCGAAATAGGGGATATCTTAATATATGTACATAGTCTATAGTTGAACTTCTCTTTTGTTTGAGTGTATTAAATACCTTGTTCTCACTTCATCGTGTGTTCCAGTAATAATGCAAAAGAGAGTGGCATGGGTATTTGCCGGTTCAATATCTCGTGTGCAATTCAGACTTGCTGTACCGTACAGATATATCACATTTCCCACTGTACCAGATTTAGGTCAACCCCGGATTCTTGTTCCGCTCGGTATCCCCCGTTACAGCCTCAGTCCATTCGCTCTCCGCCGCTGCCGCGGAACCGTGCAGTACGTGATCATGCTGTAATGTTGACTACCTCCTTACAAGAGCCAAATCTGTCATTTCTATCCACTGCAGAGCGGCATGTAAGTGGCCTCCTCATTAGTGATCCGGGGCTTCTATTCATTTTCCAGCATGCAGTGAGGACTAAGGGATATAAAAAACGGCCCGGTGTAAGTAAACAATCCCTGCAACTGGAATTTTCTCTGCATTTAGCCGCTGAAGATCGAGCAGGCACTGAAATACCCAGGATGTTAAACCTCTGTCGAGGCCATTTTGGTGTTTTACTCACGCTAGCCGACATGAACCAGTGGTGTGCACGCTGCGTAGGCACTCCGTAACTCTGGGGCAGTTGGAACAATGAAATGCTACAAGACATTTCGTCCCAAACCTCTATTACGTTGGCGTTGTCCTTTTAGCTTTCCTTTCAGAGATAAATTCATGCTTCAACGACAGCCCCAAGTTTGGATCGCCTGCGAACGCTGTTCCGAGAAACGTGCAAAGGTGGTATTGAATGCACAGAACAAAAAGTTTCACAATGCCCACAACCTGTCCTTCTTTGAAACTTTAGACATCGCAATCGCACCAACACTGGTGCCGATGTCACGGGAGCTCAAGTCCTGGTGGAGAGGCCACGGTTGACTTTGGCATTGAAGAGGGCGGCGTTGTCGTGGTGAGGTAATTGGCCAGAGTTCACAATAGAACAAATCGGAACTCCGTTGGTATTGCTTCCAACTGTGTGATAATTTTTATAGGATATGAAATTAGCGTTTTCTGTGCAACTAACGTCAAGCAGCGGCATAGCTCTTGTCGATCTAAGAAAAAGAATGAAAGAATTACCAGAACAGACACAAAAATAGCCGAAAAAGAGCAAAAATAAAACAGTGATTACTGGTAAGTCTCTCCCAGAAACAACAAAAATATTATATGAATACTCTTATTATTCATCCTCCACCTTGATCTTGCTAAGCATCCCTGGCTTGGTTGCGTCCACATCTTGATGCAAGCCACCTAGGGCACCAGTTGGCTGTGCTTGCATGGTAGGCACAGTATCGACAGGGCACTCCGCATCCGGGCGGTCTGCTATATGAGTAAAGTTTAAAGTTATGCCTAGCACTTCGGGTGCTGGTTGAAAATCCAGAATGATGCTTCCTGGTTATTTTCTGCAGCAATAGATGAGGTCGTAGTTGTGCGTAACGCGGGCGCTCCTCAGGATCCGTTGGGACGGTGGTCGCCGGGATGAGCTGTCGAGCCTGCCAATTGTTTCTGCGCAGTGCTCCTGGCTCGGCATCCCATTTCCTGGCGGCCTTTGTCGCTTTCGGCTTGTCACTTGTGCATTTGCTCACTTGATCCTTTTTGCCCAGAGCACGCTGGCGTATTCTTGCACCGCGTTTCCTGGTGTCGTGTTGTGGCCAAAGGTCATGCTGTAGCCGAAAGTCGTGTCGTGGCCGAAAGCCGTGTTGTGGCTAGAAGGTCTGCTACGTAGCTTACTTTCTCGAAATGCCACGCTTTTCACCGAGACACACGAACTCTTGGCCAAGGCGCTAGTGGCCTTTTGACTGTATCATGGCCTGCTCATCATTCCTGGCAAGATGGCAGGATGCCGCCTTTCCGCCAACAGCTTGTCCATTTGTCTATTTGTTCATTTTTTTTTTCCTTTCTGCTCCCTAGCCGTTGTCGTAAATCCAGCTGCTCTTTCTGGGAGTATCGGCAACGTCGAGTCTCTTACATCTCGATGTAAGACTCTGAACTCGAGTTTCAGGATAACGGATTCGATAGAACCCTTTCTTACTGCCTCTTCCATTTCCTGCATCACGAAAATGTACGACTCCTCCGCTTCTGGCAGGGCCATATGGTACACCGCATCGCACGTGAGAGCATCTGCAACCCTTATACACGCCGCCGGCCCTCAAAGCCGTGGTCGGAATCCCCGTGTCTATCTCTCCGCTCCGTGTTTGGAAACCAATCACAGCACGAACCAATATGGCTTCCGCCTCCTTCAGCTTCTAGCGCTTCACATAGACCGCGCCGAGCGCTATCAGTGTGTAGGATTCGTAGATCTGATTGACGGACGGGCCATATGGCGCACGCCTGGCCTCGAGGTCATGCTCAATTTGGCGGCAGAGATGGCAAGCCACCGTTGAGTAAACCGGACCCACAGAGGCGTGTGGGCCTTGAGAGGCTGAACACGTACTGGAAAGTCATGCTATCTATCGTATCTGGCTTCTTCTACCGACCTTAAGGTTTCAAAGGCTTCTGGAGGTAAGTGGAAAGACTTTGTTCCGTAGTGGCTCGTTCTTATTTCATATCAGCGCCGCATAGCAGACATAATACTGACTCTGACCACGTCTTCGCACTGCCAGCAAAGCTAGGTCGTAAATCCTTGATCTCCCAAACCATTGGTCCATCGTTCATGCGCAGTGTTGCCTGGAAGAGCTCAAGGTATGGTTTCGCTTCAGACTCCCGTGGGCGTCCCGTTTTCTGCCCGGGCAGACATTTACTGTGCCTGGCGGTTTGTGATATCGCTGGCGGCGACCGTTCCGCCGACCGTGAATCACTTTCTTCGCGGCACTTTGCCAGTACACCAGTGTTTGTCTCGGCTTGTCCGGAAATTGTGTCGGAGGGCCGCTCATCTTCCATCGTGACTGCGTTTAGTGGTGCTTGGGCAGACTGTCGCTCCATAGTCATATATGTATCAGTCAAGCTCATCTTCACTGCAGGTATGTGTAGCTTGTCGCCGCCTAATCGGTCGTGCACACGCTTTAACACATCCTCACGTAAACAGTCAATGTGCATCCACTCTCCACAGTCGCTGTTCGTGCAGCCGACAAGCGTCTTGTCAGGGTGGGCGGGTGTTCGACATGTGCAAATGAGAGCAATAGCCTAGGCCGATTAGTGATGTCTTTCTCGGGGATTGTTGCTTGTGCATACAGACAGCTGTGATGTGCCACAGTCGAACGCCTGGCGCCAGTACAAGCCATCCGGGATTTCCTCGTCGTCAGCCTCGATCCATTGGCTGACTTTAGCATGGTGGACTATGCTCAAAACATTGATAATATCCACTACATGAGTTAGCGCAAAGGCCTCTGTTGCTATAGTCGCCCACATACGGTGATTCGAGGGTTAGGGTTAGAATGATTTCGTTCTTGCCGTAGTACGGCCGACGTCCTGCAGGCAGCTCATCGGGGGAGTACATCCAGCAGACGCGTGCATAACATGGCGCTCGTCTAGGGCGCGAACTTCGAGGATCTGTGCGACCCAGACATTGCATAGTCCAACTTGCGCATTCAGATCTTCCCCTAGTTTACCTCGCGCTATACAATTGTCATTGGCCACAAAGACAAATTCACCACTTAGATATTTCACACTGTTCACTGCGACAGCACAAATTAGTTACTATAGCACAGTAATAAATAATGGCGAGATTAGAGGCTTACGAACGAAGCTATGGTATCGGGTCATGCTAGTCCAGTCCTGTCGTGGCTCGATGTGGTAGTAGACGCCCATTGTCGCGTCAGAGCGAAATTTGCCAGTAGGCGCAAACAGTGGGGGCTGAAACAACGAATTCGCCTTGGTGGTCTTTTCGTCGTTCCTATTCACAGGCTTACTCCTATTCTTCGAGGGCCTTCCATTCTTCCCGGTACGTGCTACAGGGAACGAGGCAACGTGAAGTTCGAAAGGGCAGTCAGCGCGCTTGTCCTCTACTGTTGCACGCGAACGCTTTTTCGTTTTGGAGATCATGATGCAGCTCGCGCTTAGAAAGAGTTTCAAGTCTCTGTTGATGCTATTAGCAGGCGATTGGTCCTAGGTGTTGTCTTCGCGAGAATGGTGGTGCGTAGTTTGGGGAGGTCTCGCTTTGTTGGCGGGTCGTTAAATCCGGTTTAGCGTTGGCGGGTTACTCAGCTTCAGGCATTCCGACATAGCCATGCACGCGAGGAGAGTACGTGCGAAATAGGCAACGATGATCAAACCAACATAGGGGTAAATTATTATAATATGCACATATAATAAATCATGCAGATTTCTCTTTTTTTTTCGGGTGGGCGGTTTGGAAGACAGTCACTCTTGGCTGTTCGGCGTTCTGATCTTTCTGTTCCGTTGGTGGCTTGTGGCGCAGCCAGTTTTGGCTAAACTGTTAGTAGTCCACACCATCTTTTGGCCTCGCCGCCCGTCCACTTTTCATCTGTGCTTGACCCATCACCGCCTTCTGCCTGCAGCTTTCTTGATGCACTACGTTAGTTACTTAGCGGCTTCCTGGCTGTGCCATAAGCGTCTCGTCGTTCCTGGCCTGATGGCGGCTTTCTCCTCATCTAATTGCTCTTTTATTTCCCGAACTATTTATTGCTTTCCCGCCCAAAAGCGTCTTGACGAGCGGGTTGATCGCTTGTGACTTTTCGGCCTTTCCTTTGCCGAGGGCAGCTTCTTGCTTGTACACCAGTCCATTTGCTGTTTTTCTTTGCCCAAAACTGCCGAGCAAATTATTTAGAAGATCGGTTCGGGCTAATGACTTTCTGGCTCTCCCAGGCCTGATGGGTGAGCAAGCTTCACTTCTTCATTTCGTTACTTTTTGCTCGTTACCGCCTTTTCTTTGCAATTCTATCCGGGCAGCGGCTTGTCATCCCATTTCTTGGTGGGCTTAGTCGTTTCCTGGCGTTGTGTCGTGGGCCAAACCTAGCACTTCCTATTGTGGCACCGGTGAAAAGTGCTGCTCTTCCACTTTTGCCGCGCTTCTATTTCTGGCTTCCATGTTTGCTCCCACCTCTGAATCTGGCCCATTTCTACGGAGTGGGCTGCCTTTCCTCGTCAATCACACTAGGGCATGACCGTCTTGACTGTAGCCGAAAGGGCGCCATCACAGACTTATACAGCGCATCCTATAACAGGGTGCGTAAAAAAACTAGTGATAATTACTGGGCTCTTCAGTCATCTTACGATGAGCCTAACTAGGACTGCCCAACCAGGTAAGCGGTGAATAGAGCTAGTGCATTCATAAAAGGTAGGCGGTCAGCAGGAGATGAGGTGCTCTCCAGCCCAAACTGGCAGGCGGTAACTGACAAGAAAAGGCCTTAGACAGGTGGTAGGCAGCACCTCTTCGCTATAAGCAGCAGGCGGTGGAAGTCAAGGAAGCATTGCAGACTAAAAGGGGAAGGCGGTAGACAACGGTGCTTTGCAGCTCCCAAAATGGCAGGCGGTGACGCAGAGAATGTCTGGGCGGTGTGGCTGTAGACGCATCGTTAATAGCGAGAAAAGAAGGCGGTGAAGACTCACAGCCAGGATGCCCGTGAAGAGTAGGCGGTGTCTCGCTAGTTGTTCTCCGAAAGGCAGGTGG
The DNA here is from genome assembly GCF_028009165.1 of Akanthomyces muscarius. Taxonomy (NCBI): domain Eukaryota; kingdom Fungi; phylum Ascomycota; class Sordariomycetes; order Hypocreales; family Cordycipitaceae; genus Akanthomyces; species Akanthomyces muscarius. Next base: position 45,542 of record NC_079243.1, on the reverse strand, counting down.
TGAAGGACTTCGCGCGGAGGATTCTCTAACCGTTAAAGGTAGGGGGTGAAAACTCCGTAACTATAAGCAGTAGGCGGTAGACAACGGTAGCTCGTAGCTCCCAACATGGTAGGCGGTGACAACAACGATACCAGCGAGACTGCTACAAAGAGCAGGCGGTGAAGCTGGAAGCGTTGTGGCTGTAGAAGCTGCGTCAAGTGAGAAAAGAAGGCGGTGAAGCTTGACGGTCAGTAGGTCTGCAAAGAGTAGGCGGTGTCTCGCTGTGGTTGTTCTTCAAAAGGCAGGTGGTGAGCAGCCGCGTGGAGTCTTCTTAACCGTTAAAGGCAGACGGTGAAAACCCGGCCGTGGTCTGGGCATTTTACGAAGGCGGTGACGAAAGCGGTGAGTACTCTCGACGCGATGGCGGCTAACGGCTACGGATATGGCAGGCGGTGTGTACGAGGAAGCTGCGACGCGTGGAAGAGGAAGGCGGTCAGTGGTGTGAAAGTTGATGCCTAAAAATCGTACAGCAACATGTGGAAAATTCCCACTGGGTGCGTGGGTTTTGTCTTCCTAAATAGGCTTAGTTGGCCCGCGGAATCAGATTCTTATAGAAAATAATAATAAATATAAAATTAAGAAAATACTTAAAGTATAAGGAAATATTAAGAAATATAAATATCTTATTAAATAAAAAGGATACCTAAACTCTAAAAACACCTAAGAACTTATTAGTAACCTTATAAATTACTTAGATCTACTCTAATAGTTTAAAGAGTAATATTCTATTTATTAAGCTCCTTTATAAATATCTATAAACTATTAGAAAACACTATAATCTAGTTTACTATATTAGACCTACTAACTATATAAGTATTAACTATAGCTTTTAACTTAAGTAAAATAAGATTAGTAGGAGAAACCTCTATTACCCTATCTTCCTAATCTAACTTTACTATACTATAATAGAATAACTCTTTCTCCTTAAAATAAAGGAGCTACTTTTATTTCTAAAGACAGGTTAGATAACCTAAGGCTTTTACTATATCCTAATAAGCAGCTAGAGCCTTTTCCTAAGCTTTAGCTAGTATATTCTCTACTTTTAGTTCTTAGATAGACACTTTATTTAAAGCTATAATAGCCCTCTCTAATAAAACACTAATAAAGACACTATTATAAGGATAGCTATATTAGGTATACTTAGAATAATAGTTCTTATTACTAACTATTATATATTATATACTATAATAAAAATAAGGAGTATAGGGTATAATATCCTACTAAGAATTAGTACTATAAAGTTTAATATATTATAATAAATAAAGACACTTAGTAGTAATATTATATTCTATAGACTTCTATAAACACGATTTTTTAATATAACTAGATATAGTGAAAAGATATAATAATATAGGAGAGAAGTTTAGAACGTACTAACTAGGCTAAGATAATAGGCCTTAAAGATAAGACTAATAGGGGAGGAGTATTATATTATAAATAAAGAAAGAATAGAAATAAGTATAGGAGCGGCCTAAGATAGCGGCCTATAGGTGTATATAGATTACCTAATTAGGACAGGCAGTTATATAACTAATCACCTCACTTACTAGTAAGCGTAGTAAGTGGCACACACTATAATTATAGGTAAATAAGGTAAGCTAAAGAATATAATAGAGAGATAGGTAAGTACTTAAGAAGGAAGTATTCTAATAGCTAGGTAGTCTAGATCTCTATTAATTAATCTAAGTAATAGTTTCACTATTAAGAGTTCTACTCTTAACGACCGTTTATAATACTGCTTAACGTGCTACCCTATAGCTTTCAGCCTGACTTACTATCTAAGAAACAGACCTACTATAACTTAGTAAATAAGCTATTGTTACACTAATTTACTATTATACTTCTTATAGGAGAGGTTTTCTTTTAAGTATATAGGTATTATTTTCTAATTAGATTAAAGGGGACTAAGTGGTATAATAAGGTAGGTTCTTTATAGCCTATAAGGCTTAAAGTTATTCTTATATTACTCTTATTTAAGCTTATATAAGGGTATTTTATTTTTATAGTACTTTATTTTATTTTTTAAGAGAATAGTACTTATTTAAAGGCTTTTTATAAGGTTAGTAGTTTTCTATTTTATATTCTTTAATAAAAAGAGTTAATTATTATAGACTAGTCTTAAAGCGTTTATAAATAGGTATTTAGGTATTATAATTTTTATTAACTCTCTTAAAGAAAACAAAAAGAAAAAATAAGAAAAAGATAAGTCTTTTTATTTTATAGTAGTTTAGGTTTTATATAAAGTTAGTATAAAGTTATCTTAAAGTCTACTTAGGTAATACCTAATTTATACTATTTTAGTTATAATAATAAGCTAAAGTCTAGTACTTTTATAATTAGTAAAGTTCTTATTAGACTTCTTATAATTAGGTATTTAATAATAAAGTATATTAAAAGATATTAGGAGACCTTATTTAGTCCTAAACCTAATATCCTTAAGATAGAAGTAACTAGCTAGAATTTAAAGGCCTCTATTAGGAGCTATTAGTATTAATATTAAGTTATTTATTAAGCCTTTAATACCTACTAATATAAATAAAAAGAGACTATTAAAAGTTATTACTATAAGTATATTCTAAGTTAATATACCTTTCCTTTACTAGAATTTCTACTATTTTTTAAAAGGAATATATACTATTAATAGTACTAATAGTACTACTAAACTACTAGAAGATATTATTTAATTTAACTTATAGTAATATATATAATACTAGTAGCTAGTATATAAAGGTAATATAGTTTATAAGCGAGTAGGCCACCTAAATAAGTAGGCCACTTTATATTATTTTTTAATTAACTATATTTAAACTCTATTAACTTAATAAGATAAAATAGTTTTAACTCTAAATAAAAGAGATATTATTAATACCCTTAAAGGTTTAAAAAAAACCCCTATACTATTACTTTAAAGTATAGCTTATATTTATAATATACTATAAATAATACTAATATATTATTAATAAGAATAACTAAGCTAAGCTAATATAATAATATACTCTTAAAAATTAATAAATAAATAAAAAGATCTCCTTATTTAGTATATTTTTAATTTAAATATATAATCTTAGCTACCTTACTTATATAATATAGAAGTTATAGCTAACCGCCTACTAGAGCTTAAACATAATATTCTAGTTAGGAGATACTAGTCTATAAACTTTATTAGGTAATACTTAGAACTTATTATATATTTATTATATTAAATTAACTATTAAAGAGTCTAATATAAAGATTTAAAGTAATATTAAGATTAATTTTAGCTAGTAGAAAATACTATTATAAAATATAGTATATAAAGGGGGGAGATTTATAACTTTAATAAGATAGGCTTTATAATAGGCTAAATATTATCTAAAATAGTTATTATAAGTATAAAAAGATATTAAAAAGGTTAGAAAATATAATAAGGAAATTATACTTAAGTAATAATAATAGAGTATATTAGTATAGCTAGTATTATTATTCCTCTATTTATTATTATTATAAATAAAGCCTATCTCTCTTTTTAGTATAAAAATAGCCCTTTACCTTATAACTAAACTATTTCTATTATTAAAAATAAATAGACTATAAATAAGAAGTACTTAAAATAGCTTAAGTATTTTAATCTATATATAAAAACTAAAAGAATTAGTAAATATAGGCTATTAATCCTTAATAGGTATAAAAGCTATTACTTTATAGATTTTAAGTTATATTATAAGGTAAATAATATAATTATATTATATATACCTACTTATTTATTATATATACTCTAACTATTAGATATTACCTATTTTTAGCTATTAAAGTATATATATAGTAATATAATTAATAATCTAATATATACTAAAATCACTTATAATACTAAAAAAGAATTTTTCCTTATAGTTTATTCAGTATATAAAGCTTTTATAACTAAATTAAATATTCTTAGTGGTTTTTAAAACGCTAAGATTTATCCTTTTAATCTAGAATATATTATTTTATAGCTTAATATAAAGTTATAAACTCTATTACCTAACACTACTAGTAGTTAAGAACTTCCTTAACTTTTAAAAACCCCTAATAACCTAATAGAGACTCTATCTTAAATAGAATATATTAAAAAAAGGATAAGGATCTATTAGAGTAGCTCTTTAAGTGAAATTATTATAAATATCTCTTAGTTATTAAAGTGTATAATAAAAGTAATATAATAGATAGTACTAATATAAGAATAAATTAATAAGCTAGAGGTAGTAAATATATAACTCTTTTAGTATTAATATATAAAGAAAAAACACTTATAAACTAGAGGATCTCTTACTCTAAAAACTAAAAAGATTTAACTATTTAGTTATAAAGGAAGGGTAAAAGAAGATATAATAAGTCTAAAAGTCTAGGTCTATTAATATAGCCTAATTTATACTATTAATACTATAGTAATTATAGTGAAATTAGCTATAATTCTAGGATATATAAAAAGGTAATAGAAATCACTTCTTTAGATAATTATAATTAATTTGTATTAACTAGATTTTATTTTAGTTTATTAAAGTATATTTTTTATTATAAGGTCCTAGAAAGTGGCCTACTCGCTTAGATAGCCTACTCACTTATAAACTATATTATAATATAATTACCTTATAAGTCTTATAAGCTCTTAAAAGATATTAGATATATATTTCTAGTTAATAAAGAACCTTCTTATAGTATTCCTTTAAAGGTTATTATATATATAGATTTATAGGAATATTATAACTTTATAACTAAGAGAAAGCTATTAAGTTAACTTAATAGTTATATTCTTTTATAACTAGCTAACTAGTTATAAAAATATAACTTTTAATATCTTAAATATAATAATAAAATATACTTCTAGTATAATATAGTTAATAAGTAAGTAATATAAATAAGTAAGTAGTATATTTTACTCTACTTATTATTTATTTCTAAAATAACTAGATAATTATAAAAGTAAATTAGTTATATTTATAAATAGAGTTTACTAAGTTAATAAATTACTTATAAACTACTTATATATAAAGTATTTAATATAATTATTTTAATTTATAATAACTAATTTAATAGTTAGTAAACTTAATTCTTTTTTAATTCTTTTTAAAAATTAATAATTCTTTTAATTTATTAGTTAAAAGGTTAAATTATAGTTTATAATATATTTATAATATCTAGTTAGTTATAAAACTTTTAAAATAAATATAATTAACTTTTTTAATAAATTAAATAAAAAAAACTAAAAATTAGTTTTAAATTTTAAATTTCTTTATTAACTTATTAAAACTTTTAATTATATTTTATTATTTAAGTTTATATAAATAAAAAGTTATTAAATAAAGCCTATTAAAATAAATATAAAGTTTTAATTATTTTAAATTAAAAAAAATAATTTTTAAAAGAATTATAAAAAAATTAAACTTAATTATTATTAACTATAATATAAGTAGAACTTATTTTTATTTATAATTAATACTATTTTTTTATAAAGAATTTAATACTTTATTATATTTTAGTAAAAAGATAACTTATTTTAACTTTATTTTTATAAAGTAATTTTACTTTTAAAGAATAAGTAGGTATTAGGGCATCTATAAGGCACGCTAGTTAGTAGGAGGTTATAGGCAATTAGAGGTATTATATATAAAGAAGCTACTATATAGCTATAAGCTGCTAATAAGGGAGTAGTAAGGAGGTAGTAATAATTCTACTATTATTCTAAAAACCTAAGGATTATCTAGTAACTAAAGCTCTTTACTAATAGCACCTTATAGGATTATTACTACTACCTAGTATATAAAACGCTAAACTACTTATAGTACTATAACTAAATAAATTATTACCTTACTATAAGTAAATAGAGAGACTACTATAAGTATATAATAAATAATATTACTAGTTTAGTCTAACCTACTAGATAGTATAATAAGTATAGCTATTAGCTTAATAATAGTAAAGAAGATATAAGTTAGTATTTAGAAAGTAGTAAAGGAATAAAAGTAAGTATAGCTAGTAGTATACTATAAGTAGCTAGTAAAAGGGTATCTAATTATAGTAACTCTAAAATTAGAAAACCTCTTAAAAGAACTAATTTATAAGAAATATATAGTAATAATAAAGCTCCCTAGTATAGTATTAACTAGACGATTATTCTAAAAGTATATAAGCTTTATAGTTACCTTATAGACACACTTCTAGGCGTATATAGAAGACTATATAGATAACCTTAATAGGGTAATATATCTAGTATAGTGCCTTTAAGGAGATATATAGATATAATAGGCTTACTACTTTACTATAATATTATAAGGAACTTATAGAGAAGTCGCCTAAAAAGACTTTAACTTATAGTATAAGGAGGAACTAGGGGATAAAAATGTTAAGGTATAGTAAGTAACTTATAACCTCTTAAAGTATAAGTATAATACTAATAAACTAGTAAGGAAATATCTATATTATATAGAGAATACTATAATAAAGCTATTAGATCCTCTATCTCTTAGCTTTTAAATTATAATAGCCCTAAAAGGACTTAGCTATTAACTCTAAATAGTAATAAGTAGTAATAGTAATCCTATAATATAAAAGGAGCTAGAGTTCTATATAGAGAACACTAAAAGAGTAATAAGTATAACCTTATAAACTAAGATAATCCTAAGGCCTTAATCTACTATATTAGATAAAAATAAACTATAAAGTAACTAGAATATTATAGATATATTATATATTAGTAGGGACTTCTCTATAAGATATTTTAAATATAAGGGTAACTACTTATAAAGAAACTACTTTATAAATAATTATACTATTTATAAAAGAGGAAGTTATATTATTAATAAGTATAAAGATTAGCTAAATATTATTAAGGTAAAGTAGGTAGCTTAGAGTAAGGATATAATAATATACTTAAATAATAGCCTAATTAAAAACCGCTATATAGAGGAGATATAATAAGATAAGGTCTACTATTAAATCTACCCTTAATATAAAGTTATAATAAAGGCGTAAATAAGATATAGTTAGAAAGAAGTAATAGTAATAATTAATATAAAGAGTAATCTAAATATTATTAATAAGTATATAGTTAAAGGATTAGAAGTCTATAGCTTCTTTAAACTAACTATACTAATATATCTTTTAACTAAAAAAGGAGTTTAAGTAAATAGGGAAGTTATAAAAACACTATAAGTTATAAATAACCTTAGGTATAGAAAGGAGATATAAGTTCCCTTTTTAATTATAATATCCTTAGAGGACTTTATTCTTAGTTAGTAATAGATTAGAAAATAAAATATTTTAATTTATAATAGCTTAGACTATTAGAACTATAATATTAATATAAAAGATATTAAGATAGTATTAAACTTAAAAAGAGCTTAAAGAGCTATAAAGAACACTAAATTTAGGATAATACTAATAGGAGGCTAGCTAGACTTACCTACTATAACTATAAAAGGAATATATATAAGGTTACTATAAGAATACTAGGAATTTATAGAGCTCTTTTTACCTAAAAAAGCTATAAAGTTACTACTATTATATAGGCCTATATATACTATTAAACTAGAAGATAGTAAGATACTACTATAAAGACCTATCTACCCTCTTATAGTAAGAGAGCTATATAAGTTATATAACTTTATTAATAAAGGGCTAAAATAAGGATAGATTAAAAGATCTACTAGCTTAATAAGAGCTCTTATCTTATTTATACTAAAAAAGGGGGGAAAACTTTACTTATATATTAATTATTATAGCCTTAATTAAATTACTAAGAAAAATAGGGTATTACTACCCCTAATTATAGAAATAATTAATTAATTATAAGGCACTAAGTTCTATACTAAGCTAGATATAAAAGATATATATAGACGGCTAAGAATTTATAAAGGTAATAAGTAGAAGATAGTATTTTACTATTAATTTAGACACTTTAAGTACTTAGTATTACTATTTAAGCTAATTAGAGCACTTATATTATTTTAAGAATATATTAATACTACCCTATATAAGGATATTAATTATATTTATATTATATACCTAGATAATATTTTAGTTTTTAGTAGGGACCTTATAGACTATTTACAGTATATTTATTAGGTCTTTATAAAGCTATATAAGACTAGACTATTTTTAAACTTAGAAAAGTATAAGTTTAATATAAATATAGTTAAATTCCTTAGCTTTATTATTAAACTAGATAAAATTAAAATAGATTTAGAATATATTAAAAGAGTAGCGAACTAGCTATAACCTACTACTATTAAAGAAATCTAGGTATTTATAGGGTTTATAAATTTCTATAGGCGATTTATTAAGAACTTTAGTAAGATTATAGCGCCTTTAATAGAAAAAATAAAAAGAGATATACTAGTAAAATTTATACTAAATACCTATAAATTATAGGCATTTTAGTACTTTAAGCTATTATTTAAGAAAGCGCCTATACTTATATAGTTTAATCTAAAAGCTTATATATATATAAAAATAGATATATTAGACTTTATAATTAGAGTAATACTATTATAATTATAAGGAACTTACTAATATCTTATAATATTTTTATTAAGGAAGTTATAAGGAGTTAAACTAAATTACTAAATACTAGATATAGAGATACTAGTAATTTTAGTAGTATTCTACTAATAGAGATACTACCTAGTCTACCTAATAGTAACTATTAATATTATTATAGACTATTTAAACTATAACTATCTTATAGAGAAGAAGACACTATTATATAGGTAAGTAGTAGTAATAGATAAACTATCTTTATATAACTTTAGAATTATTTTTAGACTAAGTAAGTAGAACCTTATAGATACTTTATTATACTAAGTAGACTATAAAATAGATATAAATAAGCTATATATAGAATAATTACTATTATAATTTTTAAACTATTTTATATAAATAGGGAATAATAGGTATAATATAAGAATTTACTATACTAGGGTAAGCTAAAGGAGTACCTAGGTAGCTAAGAGTGATAAGTAGTTAGAGAATATACTATAAAGAAGTAGTAATAATATAGATAATATATTAAGTAAAAAAACACTATAAGAGTAGCTACTAGTAGCCTAATAAGGAGACGTCTTTATTAAGCGAACTAGGAAAGTACTATATAATAGTAGTAAGAAAGACTTAAGAATTTAGGGAGTCTATTAGATAGTAAATATAATAAGTCTTTTAGTAAATAGGGGGAGAATCTATATACTACTTAAAGAGAGGGTAGAGATCTTATAACTATACTATAATAACCTTACTATAAGACACTAAGGAACTTACTAGATACTATATAAAGTAGCTATATTTTTCTTCTAGTAGGGAATAAGATATAATATTAATATATATATAAAATACTATTATATATATTAAATAATAAAACCTAAAATATATTAACTTTATAGTCTCCTTATACTATTACTATTACTATCTTACCTATTTAAAGAAATATTAATAGACTTTATTACTAAATTACTAGAATAATAGGGGTAATATAATAAATATAATATAATATTAGTAATAATAAATAGGGTAATATAATATAATATTTATATTACTATAAATATATACCTATTTAGTAATAAACTTATAGAAATCTTCTATAAGAAAATTATTATATTATATAGAGCACTTAAAGGTATTATCTTAGACTAAGATAGTATCTTTATATCTAGCTTTTAAAGAAGCTTTTACTACCTTATAGTATATAAGTAGTAACTTAGTATTATATTCTACTTATAAATAGATAGCCTAATAGAATATATAAATTAGGAACTAGAATACTACCTACACGTATTTTATAACACTAAATAGACTAATTAGGTTAAAAAACTATCTATAATATAATTTACTTATAATATAAGCTAGTAAGTAGTAATTTATAATATACCTATAAAGTTACTACTAGGCTATATACCTACCTACCCTTTAGTACCTACCCTAAATATAGGTAATATATAAGCCTAGGAATATATAAAAGAAATACTTATTATATATAAAAACGCTATAAAATATATATAAGAAGCTAATAAGTAGTATATAAGATATTATAATAATAAAAAATAGCTTAAAGAATATAAGGTAAGGGACTAGGTATTACTGTTAATAAAAAATCTAAAACTAATATAACCTACCTATAAACTTATAGAGAAGTATATAGGACCTTTTTAGATTATCTTAGTAATTAGGATAGCTAAATAAGTATATAAATTAGACCTACCTTAAGGCTTAAGAATTTATAATATATTTAATATATCTAGCCTTAAACTATATAATTACTATAAGAGTATAGTATTAAATATATAAGCCTTATATAAGAATAATAATAAGTATATAGTTAAAGAAATTATAGGGTATAAATATAATAGTAAATAAAGACTCTTTAAAGTAAAATAAAAGGGATATAGTAATATAGAGAACTTTTAGGTTAAGTATAGTAACTTTATAAATCTAATAATACCTTAAGAGTATAAACTAAGATTATAACTTTAACTATAAATTAAGTTTATAAAGTAAAAAATATAAAGGAGAAGTATAAAAGAAGTAAGGAAAATAGTAACTTTTATTAATAAATTTATAAATATACTATAAAGATAGTTTAAGCTTAAATTAAGCTTATAGTATTAAAACTCCACTTTTCTTATAAAAACATTTTTATCTAAAAGCTAGTAATAATATAATAAGAGTATAATACTTACTCCTCCTCCTCCTCTTTATTATCCTAACTAAAATCTAATAAAGCTAATACTAGTAAGACCTTAATATTAAGATCTACCTATATATAAATTAGCTTTAAAGACACTATAAGAAGGTAGTAAACTTATAGTTATAGTAGTAATAATAATACCCTAATAGTAAGCTATTTTTATATAAAAAATCTATACACGTATAATAGTGTTAGTATAAGCGCCCTAGTTTATAGTAGTATTAGTATAGCGTTTTAAACCCTATAAGGTTATAATAACCTTATTAGTATAACCTAACACCTTCTAAGCCTAGGTTAAAAGACCTTTAAGAATAGGGCCCTAATAGTAAGTTAGTAGTAAAAGCGAAGAGAGAAAAAGAACTACTTACTAAATCGCTATAATAATAGGTAGCTTAGAGTAAGTTAAAAACTTACTACTTACTTATAGTAAGTATAATATAAGATTTACTACTATCTTAATAGTAAAAATACTTTTATAACTTATTTAGCTTATAATTAGGTTATAAAGAATTAGTAAGGAAAAAGGTACTTACTATTAGTCTATAAATATTAATAAGGGACACCCTTATTAATAAGCTACTTAAAGTAATAATAATACCTAATATCTTAACTTTAATATAAGTTAATAATAAAAATAATATAATAAGGAAACACTTATAAGCTAATAATATATAGACCCTTCTTATTCTTACTTATATAAAGCTATATAGTACTAAGTAGTAAGTTAGCTATAAACCTACTTTAAACTTATATAGACTTATATAAGGGGGAAAGGGGCTATAGTAAGAATAGTAGACCTATAAAAAGTTAGTAAACACCTAGTAAGGAAGTAGTAAACCTATATAATAATTTCTTTTAAAAAAAAAAAAGAAAAAAAAAAGTTATTTAATTCTATATATAAATTAGCTATAAGATTACTAAACTAAGTAATAAGTAAATATATAAAAGAAATAGTAGTAATAAAGTAGCTAAACTTAATAATCTATAAATTAAGTTAGTAATAAATAAGATAATAATATATAAAATAAATATAAATATAATATTAGAATATATAATTTAAGGTTATTAAAAGAAGAAAGAAAGAAGAAGTAAGAAATTAAGTTTTTAGTAGCTATTTATTATTATAAAAGCTTATTAGGACTAATAAGGTAGCTAAAAATATAAGAATAAAGGTAAAAGGTAGCTAAACTTAAAAATAAAAAGGAAGTAATAATATAAAGATAAGTTACTATATATATATATAGAGTATATAGTAGAGATATAGGTTAACACTATAATATAAGATAAATAGTATATAATATAAAAAATAAAGTAAAGCTTATTATAAAAAAGGCTAAAAGGTATTAAAACTAAGTTAAATAAATAATAGGCTTACTATAAAGAAGCTTTAACTCTATAATATATAAGTAGTAATATATAGGTAGTAATAATATTACTAAGAGAAAAGTAAATTATAAAGTAAACCCTAGCCTTATAACTATATAAAAGGCGGACCTCTAAAATAGAAGTAGTATAGAGTAATAGTATACTAGCTATATATATATAGGGAAGTAAAAGGAGAGAAGGCTTTATACTAAGATAGCGTATAAGAAGGAAGGGTAGCCTATTAGGGCACCTATAGGGCATACTAGTTAGTAGGAGGTTATAGGCAACTAGAGGTATTATGTGTGAAGAAGCTACTATATAGCTATAAGCTACTAATAAGGGAGTAGTAAGGAGGTAGTAATAATTCTACTATTATTCTAAAAACCTAAGGATTATCTAGTAACTAAAGCTCTTTGCTAATAGCACCTTATAGTAGGGTAGAATATACTACTTACTTATCTATACTACTTACTTATTAACTATATTAACTTTAATAAGGTAATAATAGTTATTAAGATAATTATAAAAGCTACTATTTTAATAATAAATCTCTATTATAAAGAAGTTATATTACTAAAATAAAGCTATATTATTACTATTAGTTTTAATATTATTAAATGAAATAAGATTTTAAGCTATTAATAATATAATATACTAAAAGTAATATTTTTTTACCTATTACTAACACTTTAATAGCTCTTTTAGCTATATTAGAGGCTATTATATTATAAATAACCTTACTTAACTCTTTATTTAATAGGTCTATAATAGCTTAATTTAGTAGGGGTTTTTATTATAGTTATAACTTAGTTCTAAGTTACACTTAAATTAGACGCGACTTAAACTTATAAAGACTAGGCCTAAAAATAGTAGAAAAAGTATATACTAACCCTTTTTAAGTAGCTATTAAGACCCCTATAAAATAGTACTTCTATCTTTAAGTTATATAAACTCTATATAACTTTTAGTAAGCGCGCTATAGTTTATTTGGTAATAATTATCACTCTATAAGACTAAGTCACCTCTAGTCGTAGGAGTCGCACTCTTATAATTAGGGCCTAAGGAGCGCCCTTTAGCTCGGACTTTCGTCGGCTTAAGGCGAGAAGGCGGGGGGGAATAAGGCTACCGAGCAGGGGGAGATTCGGTACTTCTATAGCCAAAATTTGTGTGTGGTTGTACCACGAGCTCCATAGCCCCGGTAAAAATAACGAAAAACGCTATTACGTTAGTTTTATTATTAGGCCTTAAAGCGGTATAATTTAAAATCCTATACGTGGGATGTTATATAAGCCATATAATGTAACCCCTGTAATATTTTGTGATTCTTCTAAGATTTGTCCACAGCCGTTCCCTATAGCTGCTTAAGTAAATCAGTATATTAATGATAAAGATAGATTTTAAACGAGGGAGACTATTTAGTAGCTATGTCTCTTTGCCGATTCTAAGAAGGTAGTCTTTGGTATGAGAGCGCTTGGTGTGCGATGTGGCTATAAGGATGCTTATAAGCACGTGTAGGCTGCGAGACTAAAGACATATAAGAGCGCCTAGCGCTGCCTTGTATCACTTCCCCACTCCCTAAGTTCGCTTAAGCGCTTGATTTAATAGGATAAAAGCGTTTTATATTGCTTCTAAAGATAGCCTTAGATAATTTCGGAATATATAGTCAATCCCTAGTCTTCACTATTCCGATTTTAAATTTCTTATTGATTTATTAGAAATGTCTTTTATAGGCACAAAAAGTTCCCTCCTGCCTTAGTCTTGGCTTGAAAGCTTGCCTGTGGAACTACTTCTTAAAATCTACGACTAGCTTGCCTAGTATGAGCTAAGAACGAAACACAGCCTTAGAAAATTTGTATTAGCTAGTAAGAGATGTTGCAAAGCTGTAGATGCTTAACGATTTCGTTAATTAAACCTAATAATCTGAGGGCCGCAAAAAATGCGGCGCGATATCTAGAGCTAGCGACAGTCAGTGCAGAGAGATGAGCGCCTAGCACTTATTCGAGCGATTAAATTAACAGGATAGACGATATCCTAGGAGGGAGAAGATAAAGAGTCTCATAGGGGAGACATACTAAAAGAACTTCGCTAGAATGTACAGTAGATAGGACACCCGATCTTTATAGAAAACGACAGAGATGAGGAAGAAGAGCCAAGACTGCTTATTAGTATGGACCGCAAAGGGCCATTAGGAGGGGAACTATTGCTGTCAGTTTAGTGGCCGGATAAGAAACCGTGGCAGCCCCTTATTGAATTCTGTAAAGAGCTTCCTAGGCTTAAGGACCTAGTCTTCACGAGCGCCAGCCTATTTCCGAGCTGCCTCTTATCGTACCTTTATAGTAATTATCCAAAATGCCGCCTATATATACACAAGTTTAGTCTCCACAGCCTTATTCACTTAGAACTCTATACGCAGCCTATACATCCGGACGATATTATGCTAGCAATATCTCCTTACCTCTATAGTATCGTAAGCGCTACCGCCTAATATAGAAGCTATTAAACTGTGGACTATAACGAAGAAGCTATTATAGAAATAGTGAATGGTCTGGCGCCGCGGCTTAAAAATGTCTATCTGCTACTAATTATTGTCTAAGCGACGCCGGGGCCTATGATAACAGTTCTATGTCCGCCCTTTCAGGGGTTTCTACGATCTAAACGTGGTGGTCTGCCAGGAAATCGACTGTAAGGACGTCTCTATAATTTAACACTATATAATTCCGGGATCGGGGTTAAGAAGCTTACCTAATAGACTACTTGTACGGATTTTAAGTAGTTATAGTCGCTTACGCTTAAATCCAGCGTCAGCTTAGTAGCAGTAAAGCATCTAACACAGATGGCCCTCTAAAACTCGTTTACGGCGCTTTTATCCTTAGAGATTAATGTTAGGGTCTTTTATAGGTTCGGTGAAAGAGAAGTGGACGCGGATCCCCTAGCCGCTAAGCTGCTTGCTGCCCTTTATCCCTTATAGGAGCTATATGTTCGAGGAGCCGTTTAGGATAAATCATTTTACGCGATTACAATATATCATGTAGATACGCTATAAAGGTTATGTTTTGATGGTGGACGGCTTAATGGAAAGCCCCCTTTTACTATTTCTATAGTAGTTGCTGGTAAACTCGCGTAGAGGTGTCTTTAGATTGTAGAACTAGAGCTACATATAGCTAGGACTCCTGGCGATAAACAGGAAATAGTAATATATCATTCTATTAGTACTTTACCGTATCTTAGAAGACTAACTCTTTACCTTTTCTATAATAGCAAACCTGCGCTCTAATTCTTAGATACTAGGGACCTCACTAACCTAATAAGAGCTTCCTCTATCTAGGGTATCTATAGACAGGCAGCGATAGACTTAGCCCTGGCTCATACTATGTTTGGACTGCTTAGTGCTGGGAGCCAGCTAAGCCTGCTAGAGCTCCGCCCCTGTGGCTTTAGCGTATTGTCTACTCTCAGCTAGTAGTTACGCTGGCTTGGCAGAGAATAGTCGGTCTATAGGGATACAGGTAATATAATACTGAGAGAGCGGGGCGTGATAATCTAATAGCGGGCCCTGAGCTAAATTTAGAGGTAAGTATCGTCCTTTATACATTTAAAAATACACAAGTAAGTATAGGACGCGACCTGGCCGCCGTCTTCTAAGAAATAGTGGGATAACTAGGTAAGCGTGCTGCTTAAGATAGCTGAAAAGCGTAAATTTAAATCACAGTAATGCTGCGCTTTATGGTGGAAAGGGAGTTAGAATAATTTTGAGAGTAAATAAATAAAGCACTGAAAAATTACTAACGTCTGTGAGGAATTCTTTATATCGTTTAGCGACCTAGGCGGCAATACGGGCGGCTAGCAGGGGCCTAATCGCTACGAGGGCTACCTGGAAAAGGCTGTTATCTCTAGCGAGTTTGGCGGAGTTAATAAAGGGCAGCTGTGGCAGGAAGCGCGCGACGAATGGCGTATCGCTAGGAGCTGGGACGCGGCGTTTAAGAAGCGCGGCGTGCTGCGACTAAGCGAGATCCCGGGTATAGATGTTACGCAGCTAGGACTGCCTACGACCGTACTAGGGCCTTTATCCTATAAAAGCTGTTTTTTATTATGTATTTATCTGTAATTTACGGGAGCTACCCCCTTAGGGTGTCTCTAGGCGTCTTAGCGCCTATATAGCTAGCTTTAATTAATTAACTGCTTCCTTTTATAACTAATAGCTGCCCTATATAATAGTTATAAGCCTAGTTTATAAGAATCAGTTCTTTCTAAATTACTAGAAAGTGTAAATAGCTTTATATAACGATAGCTTATTTACTAAGTTATAGTAAGTCTGTTTCTTAGAGAGTAAGTCAGGCTGAAGGCTATAAGGTAGCACGTTCTTAAGTAGTAGGTGATAAATAGTCATTAAGAGTAGAACTCTTAATAGTGAAACTATTACTTAGATTAATTAATAGAGATCTAGACTACCTAGCTACTAGAATACTTCCTTCTTAAGTACTTACCTATCTCTCTATTATATTCTTTAGCTCACTATACTTACCTATAATTATAGTACATACCACTTATTACACTTACCTATAATCACAGTACGCGCTACTTACTATACTTACTAGTAGGTAAGGTGATTAGTTACGTAACTACCTGTCCTAATTAGGTAATCTATATACGCCTATAGGCCGCTACCTTAGGCCGCTTTTACGCCCACTTCTATTCTTTCTTTATTTATAATATAATACTCCTCCCCTATTAGTCTTATCCTTAAGGCCTATTATCTTAGCTTAATTAGTATGTTTTAAACTTCCCTCCTATATTATTATATCTTTTTACTATATCTAGTTATATTAAAAAATCACGCTTATAGAAATCTATAAAATATAACACTACTATTAAGTATTTTCGCCTATTATAATATATTAAACTTTATAGTACTAATTCTTAGTAGGATATTATACCCTATACTCCTTATTTTTATTATAATATATAATATATAATAGTTAGTAATAAGAACTATTATTCTAAGTATACCTAATATAGCTATCTTTATAATAGTGTCTTTATTAGTGTTTTATTAGAGAGGGTTATTATAGCTTTAGATAAAGTGTCTATCTAAGAACTAGAAGCGGAGAATATACTAGCTAAAGCTTAGGAAAAGGCTTTAGCTCTTTATTAGGACGTAGTAGAAACCTTAGGTCGTCTAACTTATCTTTAAAAATAAAAGTAGCTTTTTTATTCTAAAAAGAAGGAGTTATTCTATTATAGTATAGTAGAGTTAGATTAGGAAGATAGGGTAGTAAAGGTTTCTCCTACTAATCTCGTTTTATTTAAGTTAGAGGCTATAACTAATACTTATATAGTTAGTAGGTCTAATATAGTAGACTAAACTATAGTGTTTTCTAATAGTTTATAGATACCTATAAAGGAGCTTAATAAATAAAATATTACTCTTTAAACTACTAGAATAGATCTAAGTAATTTATAAGGTTACTAATAAGTTCTTAGGTGTTTTTAGAGTTTAGGTATCCTTTTTATTTAATAAGATATTTATATTTCTTAATATTTCCTTATACTTTAAGTATTTTCTTAATTTTATATTTATTATTATTTTCTATAATAATATCTATAGTAACTATAATATTATTTAGTACTTTTTCTAGTAATAAGATATAGAATATAGGATAGATTTATATTCTATTAGGTAAAGATAGTTTATAGTTAGTACTTAATATTTTTTATTTAATAAAGAATAGTCTAATTTTCTTTTAGTTAAGCTTATTACTAGGTTATTTTATTTTAATATTTTTATATATAAGGTAGACTTTATATCCCTCTTTTAGGATTAGTACTAGTAATCTCTTCTTATCTATATAGTGTTTTATATAGTTTTATAAAAATATCTATTCTTATTATAAGTGTTTTTATATATCTATAATTATTACTATATATACTATAGCTACTAGTATATTTATATTCTATATTATATATGTTTTAATAATAAGATTAAATCTATAATTCGCTTTAAATAGTAATATCTTTATATTTTTAGAGCTATTATAAGCCTATTATATAAGTAGTAGCTATTTTACCTAATTATCTTATTAGTAGTTAATATAGCTTTATAGGTATTATTCTAGTATTTAGTTTAGAATTTCTATTTAACTATCTAACTATAAATAGAATATTATAGATAAGCTTTACTTAATCTTTATTATTTCTATAAGGCATTTCTAAAAGTTTAATATAAATAATTTATTATAATCTAATATAAGTTTTATTAGTAATCTATATTAAGTAATAACTATTTTAAAAAATATATATACTAAGTTTTTAGTATTACTAGATTTTATATAAGGAATATAGTAGGCGTACTTTATAAGTTTATTAATAATAACTAAGATACTATTATAGAGTACTCTTATTATTAGTTCTTTAGACTTTAGTAACTTAATAATAAAGTCTATAATAATAGTCTATTATACTCTTTTAGGTAGTAGTATTAGTTATAATTCGCTATAAGGTGTATATTATACTAACTTTACTTTATTATAAACATTATATTTCTTAATTATTTCCTATACGATCTTCCTACTCTTAGGGAAGTTATATAATCTTTATAGTTAACTAATTGTTTTTATAACACCTTAATATCTATATAATAGATATATATATATTTCTTTTATAAGCTGTTTTTATAGTATAGTTAGGACGTATAGTTAATTATTATAAAAATAGTTATTTTCTTTTTATATAAGAAATAGAGTTGATCTCTAAGTGTTAGTTAGATAGTCTTTTTAGATTCTTAACTTAATTTTTTATAGCTAGATGTTATCTAGTTATACTTACTAAGTTATATTAATTTCTTAGGTGCCTAGTATAAGGTTCTTATCCTTAGTTTAGTATAGTAAAGGTATATTATCTACTTACTATTCTGTTTTTAAATCCTCTTTTTAGCTAAGTATATCTACCTTTTTATTTTTAGATCTTTTATAATATATAATTTTAAAATTATAATCTATTAGGGTTTTATATTATCTAATCTATTATTTATTTAGATCTTTTATAGTTATAAAGGAGGTTAAGTTCTTATAGTTAGTATAGACCTTAACCTTATAGTTTACTTCTTTTAGATAATACTTTTATTCCTTAAAGGCTTTAATAATAGCTATAAGTTCTTTATTATATATATTATAGTTTAATTCTAGTCTATAAAGTTTTTTAAAAAAGAATATAACTAGGTAAAGTTAATCTTTATTATCTTATTATCTAAGTTATCTACTAAGTGTATAGTTAGAAGTGTTAGTTTTAACTTTAAATAGTTTATTAGGATTAGCTATAAGTAGAACTAGCTTATTTAGGATTTTCTCTTTTAGTTTCTAGAAGGTATTAGCTTCCTTATTTATTTATTAGAATTTATTATCCTTCTTTATAAGGTTAGTAAGAGGAATCGTAATTTCTCTAAATCCGTAAATAAAGTATTAATAGAAGTTTATAAATCTAAGGAATCCTCTTACTTCTCTAATATTAGTTAGTATAAGCTAGTTCTAAATATCTTTAATCTTAGATAGACTTATCCTAATTTATCCTAGTATGATTTTATATCTTAGGAATTTAACTTTATATTAATAGAATTTGCTTTTTTCCTTTTTAGTAAAAAGCTTATTATCTTAAAGTATTTATAGTACTTTATATATATATTTCTTATATTCCTTAAGGGTGTTAGAAAATATAAGGATATTATTAAGATAGATAATAATAAATTTATTAAGTTATTTCTATAAGATATTATTAATTATAGTTTAGAATATTATAGGTATATTAGTAAGGCTAAATAGTATTATAAGATACTTAAAGTGTCCTCTTATAGTTTAAAAGGCGGTTTTTTACTTATAACCTTTAACTATATAAATTAGATTATAAGCTCCTTTTAGGTTAAGGGTAGTAAACTATTTAGCTTATCTAAACTTATCTTATATCTCTATAATAAGTAGTAATAAGTATTAGTTCTTAATTATAATCTTATTAAGTTACTAATAGTTAATATATAGTTATAGTTTCCTATTTCTTTTTAATACCTATAGGATTAGGTATCCTACTCGGGACTCTAATAGTTATATATATCCCTTCTATAACATCTTATTTAGGTACTCTTTAAGAGCTTTATCTTATATAGGGTTCTAGGGATATATTTTATTAAATGTTAGTTTAGTACTAGGCTAGAGCTTAATCTTATAGTCTTAGTGTAAATACTCTAGTAGTCCTATTTCTAGCTCTCTACTAAATAGCTTACTATACTTTAAGTATTCTTTAGGAATCTCCTTTATACTAGCTTTAAGCTCTCTAGTAATTATATATATTCCTAAAAGCCTATCTTAATTTAATTAAAGTGTTTTTTATAAGCTACTTTTAGTATTATAATTATATTTTAGTAGATCCTATTAGAGTTAGCCTATTTTTTAGTTAACTTAGGGATTACTTACTTATAACTAGGATATCCCTAATATAATATTATATTTTAAAATTACTATAATATCTAAGGTAATATAGTATTTTATACCTTATATATTAATTAGAAGTTATACTACTTTTATATTAACTACTTTTTAGCTAAATTTTACTATATATCCTTTTATAGTTATAAGTTAGTAAGGCTTATCTTTTATAGTCTAAGGTAATTATAATTTATTAATAAGATTTAATAAGATAAAGTTTCTTTATACTCTATTATTAATTATTACTTAGATCTTTCTTTTTATAATTTTTATAGTAATTATAAGGTGTGTTATATTATTAATATTTATAGTATATAGAGACCTATTAGATCTCTATTAAGGAATTAGTCTTAATTATAATAATAGCTATTATTTTTTAATTTCTATTTAGTATCTTCCTCTTATTAGTCTATCTTTTAGAATATTTTAAAGATAGTTAGTTTTCTTTTATTAGAGCTTTAGTAATAGTTAGGTTATCTGCCTTCTATATTAATTAAATATAAGCTAAGTACACTTCTTATTCTTATACTATTTCCTCCTTCCTTATAGTGTAAGGTTATAGTATAGATAGTATAGGCGTTATTATCTTTAATATAGTATATCTTATTTTTATTTTTCTTAAAGAGTAAGGTAGAGCTAGTTCTTTTCTAGATCTTCTAGTACCTAAGGTTAGTTTTAAGGTAGGGTCTATAGTTAGTAGTAGTACTATAATATAGGAACTATCTATACTTAAGTTTCTTTTATAGGTATTATTTATAATTATTATATAAGTATAATATCTAAGAGATTATTATATATTCTTAGTATATAGGGTTAAGTGCTAGATAAAGTAAAGTAGTTTTATTAGTTTATATAGTAGTATTATCTTCTACTAAAAGGAGTTAGTAAATTAATATAGTTAGGTTAGATATATTAAATCTATTAATTATAACTATAATTAGTTTAGAGTCTCCTTCTCTTATAGATAGGGCACTAACTAAGATACCTTCGGGTTCTAGTGTTATTAGAATGTAATTAAATGCTTCCTTTATATCTAATCTAGTATATATAAGGCTATAGTCTTTATTAGGTACTAGTTAGGTTCTAAATTCCTAGTCTTTATCTAAGCTAGTATTATCTACTAAATAGTAGTAGCGTTTAGGCTTAAAGACATATTCTTTACTATTTACTATACTAAGGTTTTAAGTAGGTAATTCTTTATAGTTAGCTATATAGAGCTTTCGTCCTTCTTTAATAAGCTTCTATTATTTCTTAAGGGCTTAGCACTTATTTATAAAGTGTCTAGTTTTATTATAGTTATAGTATTTCCCCTTTTCTTTATATATAGCGTTAAGTTCTATTAGTCTAGTATAGTATCTATACGTAATAGAAGTTCTTTAAGATTTACCTATATTAGGTTTATTAAACTTTATATAGTTATTATATTTCTATCTACCTATCTTTTCCTAATATTATTTATATAGCTAGTTATCTACTTTAATAACTATCTTAATAAAGGTATTAAATAGTTCTAGTCGTTCTTCTTAATAGATATTATCTTTAACTTCTTCTTTAAGGCCTTAGTAGAAGATTTTAATTAAGGCTTCTTATCTTTAGTTAAGTTTAGCTATAATCTATTTAAACTCTTATATATAATAAGTAGCGGATCTAGTTTACTAGAGGCGAGTAAGCTATTAAGTGGCTTCTTTATACTTATTAGGGTTTCTAAAAGCACTAAGGAGTTAGTCCTTAAAGGTTTTATAATCCGAAAAGATATAGATAACGTCTATACTAGCTTTAGTGCTATACTTTAGGTACGCCTATAGCGTAAGTTCCTACTATTCTATTACTTTTCTAGTTAAGAGGTTACTAATATAGAGGATTCTATTCTTAGTAGTATTAAGTGTCTTATTATTAACTTAAAGGTAAGCTTAGGCTTAGGTAAGGAAGTTCCTTATATCTCCCTTATAACTATTAAATAGTTTAGGTTTAGGAAATTTAGGTTTATTTACCTAAGCCCTTTTAGGTATTCTAGAGATAGTAATTTAGTTCTTATATTATTTTATAGTCTTATAGAGGGTATTAGTATAAGAGAGAAGGCTTTAGTTCTACTTTTTAAGCTTAGTAATCTTAGCTATAAGTTACTAGATCTCTATTTTAGGGTTAGTAGTTCTTTTACTTATAGTAGATATATTAACTACTTAAGGTTTTAGGGTAACTTACTAAATAGGATTAATTAAAATATAATAATAGCTTATTTACTAAGTTATAGTAGGTCTATTTCTTAGATAGTAAGTTAGGCTAAAAGCTATAGGGTAGCATGTTAAGTAGTATTATAAACGGTCGTTAAGAGTAGAACTCTTAATAGTAAAACTATTACTTAGATTGATTAATAGAGATCTAGACTACCTAGCTACTAGAATACTTCCTTTTTAAGTACTTACCTATCTCTCTATTATATTCTTTAGCTTACCTTGCTTACCTGTGATTATAGTGCGCGCCGCTTACTACGCTTACTAGTGGGCGAGGTAATTGGTCATGTAACTGCCTGTCCTAATCGGGTAATCTATATACGCCTATAGGCCGCTGCCTTAGGCCGCTCCTATACTCACTTCTGTTCTTTCTTTATTCATAATAATTAGATTTATTTTAAAGTTAAAAAAAAGTAATTAAGTATAGATTAAAAATTAATATAGACTTTATTAGCCTATTTAAATCCTAATTTATATATATTTAGAATAATTATAACTTAACTATTTAATAAATAGTTATTATATATTTTAAGAAGAGTAGCTAATATAGTAATACTAATCTTTATAATTTTCTCTACTATTTAAATAAAGTATTTAATAACTTATATTAATAGAAACTTACTTTAAATAAAAATTAGTTAATTATAATAAAAAGAATAAAAGTCTTTTTTTAAATTTTAAATTTATTTTAAATAATAACTAACTTTAATGAGAGATTTATTATAAATAAATACAACTAAGTGAAATAAACTTTATCTTATACTTTTAAATATTTTAAGATATCTTACTATTAATTAAGAGGTTTCTAAAAGTTATTATAATACTATTATATAGTAGTTATAGTGTCTTATAGTTAATTTAAAATTCTACTAAATTAAAGTAATATTAAGATTACTTTAAATAAGAGAAATTAATAGTATATTAACTATAAAAGGGATTCTATTATAATAGAAATTAATATACTTTTAATACCTTTTTTAATTATAACTTATAATATTTAAAGTAACTTAAAGTAAAAATAAGTTTTATAAACTTTATAAAAAGTTATATAATTATAATAAGAATTTAGTACTTATTTTAAATATAAGTAAAATAGATATTATATTAAAGAATATAAGTTTATATTAAAAAATATAAGTTTATATATAATATAACTAGTAAATAAGCAAGTAGTATAAATAAGTAAATAATATATTTTACTCTACTTATTATCTATTTTTAAAATAACTAAATAATTATAAAAGTAAATTAGTTATATTTATAAATAGAGTTTATTAAACTATTAAATTACTTATATAGAAATAAAGTATTTAATATAATTATTTTAATTTATAATAACTAATTTAATAGTTAGTAAATTTAATTCTTTTCTTATTTCTTTTAAGAATTAATAATTCTTTTAGTTTATTAACTAAAAGACTAAACTATAATTTATAGTATATTTATAATCTTTAATTAATTATAAAAATTATAAAATAAATATAATTAATCTTTTTAATAAGTTAAATAAAAAACCAAAAATTAGTTTTAAACTTTAAACTTTAAACTTTTTTATTAACTTATTAAAACTTTTAATTATACTTTATTTTTAAGTTTATATAAATAAGAAGTTATTAAATAAAGCCTATTATGATAAATATAAAGTTTTAATTATTTTAAATTAAAAAATATAGATTTTAAAAAGAATTATAAAAAGAATTAAACTTAATTATTTTTAACTATTATATAAGTAGAACTTATTTTTATTTATAATTAATATTATCTTTTTATAAAAAGCTTAATATTTTATTACATTTTAGTAAAAAGATAAGTTATTTTAATTTTATCTTTATAAAGTTATTTTACTTTTAGAGAATAAGTAGGGTAAAATATACTACTTACTTATTTATACTACCTACTTATTAACTATATTACCTCTCTTTTAATAGATATTAATTAAGCTAATACTAATTTAAAAGCTAATAAATTTACTATAAGTTTAGAAAATAATAAACCCTAAAAAAAGTCTTCTTAGATTAGAGGGCGGTTTGGGGTCGGGTTAGACAGTTAGATAGCAAATAGAAAAAAACTTGGCAGAAAAAAAAGTGAAGTGACTAGCAAGAGTAAGAGCAAGAGGTGGGAACAGCGAACGGGCGGTAAAGATGCACGCTCTTAAAAGTTGATAGCTGACTGCAGCAGGCTGTAATGGACATTTTGGTCGGCTCTACGAAGATTTTAGACTGCAAATCAGTGGTATTCCGGATTGCGCATGCCATCTTCCTGTTAACGTGCGGTAGGATGGAGCAGAAGCAGATCTGACTCGAGACGACGCAGATGTCAAGCTGCGATACGGCACGGGCCGCAGCGTTACACATCCCGGCTTCTGGCGAGCGCGTTTTCCCCACCGAGGGCAAGGCAGCCAATGCAGACCATGGAAATGGATGGTCGGTACCCCTGTCAAAGCCACAGTACCTCCCGTTGGTCGAAATGCTTGGTCGGACCCCTTGTCCATAGCTCAGCCTCGTGTGATTGTGACGGCCATGTGTAAACAAAGAAGAGATGATCTGTTCAACTGCGACGCGTTATCACACTGCACCCGCTCGTTCTTTTTACGGCGAGTGCACAGGCGCAGAATAGGGGGTGGAAAGAGACAACAATGGCCAAGCGGTGGTGTCGTCGCACATTCTTTCCTGTCTGCGCCCGGGGGCACTACCCTAGATAAAAGGATGCGGTTGCAATAGGACCCAACACAGCCATCTCTATCCTCTCTTGCTATAATAATAACCAAGTTGGAAAATAAAACGTGTATACAGGTACCCAACTACGTGACTTGAAGGATTGTCATGACGCGGCGAAAAGTGAGTCTCACCTCCGAAGAGCAACAACTTCGGCGGGAATTGGAGAGACAGCGGTCATTCCGTCGACGACAAGCCGCTGCACAAGCAAGACGAGACCAAACCATTGCCGATGTGGCGCAAGAACCTGCCATCAGCATTATAAACACAGTCGATCATGCTGAAGAGCAGATCAGAGACAACGCGGCGTCAACACATGCCGGACAAGACAATGTCCCAGACACCGACGATGGTCAACGGCAAGACCAACAAAGCCGTTCGAAGAACGAACTTCAAAAGTCATGCGAGACATATGGTCTTCATAGTGCTGCTTTGGGCCGCGTTGAAACAACTGACTTGACGAGGCAGAGTCCACCATGTCTGACAGCACCCGAGCAACGATACAACCTCCGTGAGCGCAAGAGCCCTACGCCGAACGCCTTCCTCTCAGACCAAACAACGAAAGTCTCAAGAGAGCACGAGAAAACAACGGTGAAGAGCGCACCTGTTTGCCTTGCTCTACGGCCTGCTACTGGCAGTGTCTCTATCCCGGATAAGCGAGGTGAAGACGCTCCACCTACACTGTCGGCGACCAAAACATCTTCCTCCACCCGTCGAGTCCAGCAACACAGGGCCAGGCAGCGCATTACGCGCTGGCAGGAGCACATCGACGAGGCAAACACACCCCAGAGTCAAGTGCGTATCCTGTCACCCGCTCCGATTGAACCGCCAGTCGAATCGACAAGTGCGACCTTCCCCACAGCGGCCGACCCGCCCGACCCGGGCGATGAGCACACTGCAGAGGAAGCTAATGGAGCGGACGCCACGCTTGTACGATCGGTGATTGTTGTGTCGACGGGCGAGACCTTTTTTGGTACCACCGCAGAGAATGACGAGGAAGAACGCGACCACCCGTCCGCCGCCGACGAGACGAAAAACGTGAACGAGACGGTCAGCGACTGCGCGGGTGAGCACCAAGACAACCATTCTGAGCCAGAATGCAGTGCGAGAGATGAGTCCGGCTTGTTTGTGTCGGATGAGAGTTGGGATCTCAGTGTGGAGGGGTATGTTGGGGACGATTCTACGCCGTGCGTCGAGACTTTGTCCTCTCCAGACGGACCTCAGCACGCACTACCCACTGAAGCTGGGTCAGCATCATCCGTTGCTCCCCATCCTCTTGATGAGATTGTTGCCGCCATTGAGTCGGCTGAGTCTACCGCCGGTCGTACCTTTCTCTCACGTCAATCCGATGCCTACCTGCGCATATTCCAAGAGACGCTGTCTGGTCGCTGCGCTTGTATGTATCCTCTACATACCAACATATCTGCAGAGCTGACGGAGCATATAGGTCAAGAGCCCCATCAGCAGTCGCCTGATGTAGACCGGGACTGCTTTTCCATACAGGAAATGACACAGTGGATCCGAGATAGGCTCGAGCCTGCACTGGAACCGCAGCACGAGCGAACCGAGGGTCGACAATGGCAGTCACTTCTTGCCCAACCACCAGCATCGCTGTCGCTGTCCAAGTCGGAGTGCGACATCCGCATACACGACGTGCGCATCACGAGAGCATGGGATGTGGACAGTATTTGGCTCGGCCCCACAAGCCTCGCCGCCATCCGGCCTGACAACAACTCATTCCGGCTCTCCTTCAACCCGCCCTATACGCGGTCCATCGCGGGGAATCAGATCATCGCGCCGCATGGCGTCGACCTGGGCCACACACGACACACGCTGCTCGGTTCGTTCGTCGCCGGCGGCATTCCTATGGACGTGTTTGTCTTTTTCCCCAACACCAACGATGGCAAGCCGGTAAAGCCACAGCGAGCACGACAGCAACGTGCCGCCAAGTCTCCCTACACCCTGTCGCTCGCGCGCCAGGAGGAACTGGTGAACGGTGCTATCTTGCCAGCCGTCCAGTCCACGCTACCGGCTTTGTTTCGACAAGAAATGCCTTCCACATTTGCCATCGCCAATGCCAAGTGCAAATCCTATCAGGAGAAACCAGCGACGGACCGCTGGTCGGCAGACGACAGCTCTCGTGCCGCCCACTTACGCTACACCGTTCCAGGGCAGTACCTTGGCGAATTTTGGCAGGCCTTCCAGGCAAGATGCGCTCAAATCAGGATTTCCGTCATAAACGGCGCATCTGCATTTGCCTACTTCCAGAACCCCAAACTGTTATTCCAGGTCCATGACACCAAGAACAGCTTTGCGCAGCCGACTCTTGGTCAGTCCTTGGACCTTTTTGTGAGCAATGTGATGCGCGCACTCAACCCGATGTTCCTCGACTTCCGGTCCTGCTGGTTGGATATCGGGCTCCGCGATCTGGCCACGGCGTCCACCACAGAGGGTCGGGACGAAGTCCCCGTCACACTTTTGTGGAAGAAACGATGTCTAGAGAAATTTCACGCTGATCTTCGAGACATTTCGCTAGATATGGGGCTCCAGTCCGAGTACTTTCGCACGTACCACCTTCGTGATGCGGCTACCTACGACGCCAAAGTGCGAAGTGTGGCGGCGCGTGTGCCCCAACCAACCGACCCTGGCCACCCCAGCTGTCCAAAACTAGGTGTCGTCCATGCGAAGGCGTACAACTGTGATAAAGAACGATTCTCTGTCATTGCCAGTGATTACCGGCCTTTTGCCGCGCCTTCGCTTGCAGCCCTGGCACTGACAGACACCATGATGAAAGATGTTTTCACTGCGGGCCATGACCGTGCCAGCGCCATTACCGGGGCGCCACAGAGGCGGAAGCTGGTGGGGGCGTGGGAAGCCAATAAACGCCATCTTGATGCTGTAGCAGACCACGACGCGCCCACGAACGGGTACGCCGTCCGCAAAGAGATCACGTTTCGGCTTGACGCCATCCTCACGATGCTTCATGGTGGTAAGTTTAACCGAGGGGAGCAGGACGGGACTTTAGACCACCAAACTGTAGGTGGTGCCTCTTGTACGTCCGTGGGAGATCTTGAGCATAAGCCTTTTTGGGTGTTGCCAACAGCAGACGTGAATGACTTTGTCTGCACCATGGCGCGCCGGTTTGTCAAACCACTCGACTATATTTTCGCTAACAGCGGCGAGAAAGACGAGGCATCTTCCCATGCCAAGCGGAGCTCACGGTCACTCGTGTGCTTCTATACCGCCGAGCTTTTCCTGCGACTGCTCGTGTCGTCCTTAAATAGCGATAGGGACTACTTCGCCGACAAATGGATATGGGAGAACCAATGGCAGTTGAAGCAGATCAAAGATGGACGGCGTGTCCAGTACACACGACGTGGACTCGGCCTACGCGAAACGGTCTGCGACTTAGGCCTTCTCTGGCTCAGACTAGACCAGCTCGATTGGATGCACGGTCACCTGTCCATTCCGAAGCTGCTGCAATTGTACATACCTCGCAATCCTCTGCACCCGGAATGGGCAGCCCAGTCTAGTGTCCGGGCTTTTGCGTGTAGTAACGTGTCGGCTGCGTACATCATCGAAGACCTAATGCTCAAAGCAGCACATCTACGCGAACACGACCGAGCCAGCTTACACATAGCCATAACGGACGAAAAAACGGCGGTTCACATTGCAGCGCAGGAGGTGGCAAGAGAATACGGGCTCCACATGCTGAGCAAGCTGTTGCTGTATTGGCGTAAGGCATTGGAGGAATACGACCAAGTAAAGAACAGCCAAATACGGCGTAAGTATCCCAATGGACCAAACTCGCTCGCGACAGCTCTCGAGTCCATTCAAACTCCTACTGGGCGCATGGTCACCCCGCATACTATACTGGATATTCTGGACGAGGCGTGGGAGATTCGGCAGCTCGCAGGGACGCCGGACAGCACACCACACCTCCCTACGGGCCTACCAAACTGGATGGCAAAACGGGCTCCCAAAGAGCAGCTATGGAGCAGAAATGTGTTCGACACACTGTTCGAGACGCCGAACAAAGTGACATGGGCCGGGAACGCGTTCCGGGTCTTCTACGAGCGACTACGCGATCTATACAACGCAGCGCGCCACCCGGACGCGGTCCCATTTGGCAACCTGTTTCGGGACACCATCGGTCGCTACATCACCGTCATGTTCAATCCAGACCGGACGAAAGAGATGAGCGTAAGCCACGGACGGAGCTGCTGCTATAACCATCTGCCAACATTCTTTCGCATACAATTCTGGGCTCCCCTCATTAACCCATACCGGTACTTAGCGGACACGTTCGAGGTACGTAGATGGTCATGAGTAGATTCAGCATTATACTAAGACGCGAACGTCTAGATTAAAAAAACGGCTTTCCCTCTTTCACCGAAGTGGAAAAGAGCATATCAGGCGCTTCACTATAGAAATGCAGAGCTCGTCCAAAGTTTCCGCGCGGTGCGCGGACTGTCCATAACAACAGGCTGGGTAGCTCGCCAACCATTGGATACGGTGGTGCGCCTGGCTGGTGATCTTCAAAGGTGCTTTGCATGTCTCTTGCGGGTGGCCGGACCTCGGCACTTGAGCTTGCCAGGGAGTCCACCATCTGGCTTCTGGAACTTCAATGATCCGGATTCGATCGACCTTCAGCTGTGGGAGGTGCCGGTCGAGAGTGGTTCGCCGCATGGGGGGGCGACGCCGACCGTGATCCTGCCCACACTACCTGTCCTGAATTTTCTGCGGCACGCCAGCCGAGCTGCCGTTGGTGCCATGCCTCTGCTCACCGAACCGCCGTCTGCCCAAGCCCGTGGTGAGCTATGCCGTCTCCAAGAATTTGTTAACGTTATTGAGCAGCTCTTTGAGGACCCTTCAGGTAAACGGAGCCTGATTATCACCAAACTTAGACTCTTAGAAGAAATCAAGAGCATGCATAACGGGTCAGGTGATGATCGGCTACTTTTCGAATTTCTAGACCAAGCAGAAGCACCTCAGACGTATAGATATGTTGACGATAGGGCTCTACACGAGGGTGACGAGAGCGCGGACGAAGACGAAGACATAGAGCGCAGCAGTGGGAACAGCACTGCCGGTGCTGAAAGCGACAATAGTGACGCAAGTCTATAGAGCGAAGAACATACGATTTGCTAATACTACTTCCATGTACCGCTACTCCCGCGTGACAAGTTCATGAGGCGTCGCGACTACCGACGCGGCCGACGCGGCCGACGCTGCCGCCGTGACCTCGCCCAGACCAGTCGACTAAGCTGATGTTGGAACCAACGAACCCTTACGTCGACGAGAGGCCGATATTGGTCGGGCTTTTGTTTAGTTGGTTAACTGACGCCCGATGGATGGCCTGTCCACTTGTCTAGCGAATCTGTATGTGGATTCCTCCCGCGAGATTTCCTCCTCGGCATCCTGGATCTGCTCTTTCGTCAAGGCATACCCATAGCTGACCATTTAAAATTCGCCGCTATCTAGGCGGTGAGCAAGGAAAATTGGCCAAACGGCCCTGGTAACCTGGTTCTTGTTTAGTTTGACGGGGACGTGATGTCGACAATGTCGCCGCCTGCTATTGCTTCGGTGTCCTCACTTGCGCCTTATTTGGCCGACCGTACTAGATTCAGACGCGGTCTTCCTCAACACAGGTGGGAGAGGCTGCCAGTCTTCTGGCACTTGCGTGTGAACTTGGCCTGACTTCCACTGTGGCCCCGGGTAGAGGCGGGATATCCTTCGCAGCGTGCAGCGAGCGATGTAAAGCAAGTCAACCATGGACTCTTAACTATTGTCTTCCTGCCAAGAGGTATCCGCCCACGGTAACACATTTAATCGTAATATTCTTCCGTGTGGATCTAATTAGGAGGGTACGTGCGCAGGGAATGGCTCACTACTTGGACAGGGTTTCGAGTTACGAGTAGTAAGGCAGGCCGTGGTTTAGCATAAGCCTCAAGCATAGCAAATATCATGCCAACCATCGACTTGACAACGAAGTCCAGCTAAGACCCTTCATAGAGGGCCGCTTCCAACGGGCACTCTATCACTACCAGTTGATTCGGAAAATTAAGAAAGAAAGGGAATCTAACAGCAAGCCGCTATATCCTCAAACAAGTGACAAATTAGCAGAGCGTAGATTGTGGATACGCGCATATAAAGTAGTAGTAGACCAGTCGCTCGTTGCGGCCTCACAACATGCCCTTGGGTGACATGCCATCGGAGCGGCGGACGGAGCTATGTTCGTTCAGCCCCATACGCTATAAATGGCGGCCTCCGCCAGGCTTGCTCCTCCTGGACGCCGCCATGGGTCCAAATCAGGCTGCGCAGCCTAGCGCACTCTGGCAACGGTCACACTTCACACAAATTCTGAGCCTTGGCGGCATTAGCGCCGCATTGGTGGCGCCAAGGTACACCAATAGCACAGATCACGAAGAAAGTCCTCGAAGTTCATCTCCATCCCAGCAGCCTTGCCACGATCCACCTCACCGTAGAGTACGCTCTAAAACCCCAGCCGGCCCAGTGTACGTGGCTTATACTACTACGCGAGCGACGACGGGGATAAAGAACCTGCAAGATGACCATAATAATCGACGATGGCGACGCCTTTCCGCTGCATAAAGCCACCGCGCGAAATATAGTCATGCATGCTCCGTCAGCATGGTACTTTTTCCTGCGTAAGTACACAGATCAGGTTAGTGAAATGGTTCATAGCTGTCAACATACGATTAGAGGCCAACAGTATCGTGAAAGCTAGGTATAAATACTCGCCGCGCTGACCTAGAGACGAGGAATCCCTTATGCTTCTCTTTCATATCAGCAGCGTAATAGCATTTCTCCTACCGAACGCTCCTGTTTGGTCTTAAAATGCGTGGTTTTCTCGTCCTTCTTGGACTTAGCTCCGTCGTATGTGGCTCTGTTGCAGAACCACGCCACAGCGACTCTTACAGCGAATGCTATGCAGACAGAGGGTGCGTTATTTTCAAGCGTCTAGCAGATACAAAATCGGTTATGCAAACTTACAAGCGACAGTCTGGAGCAGAAGGATCTCAATGAAGCCGGTCGATTCTTGGAGGAGAACCTGGCCGCTACCCCAGCGGGACTGCCCATGGCCATGAATGAATGCGCGTACAAGCGCCATAACACCACCATCATGTCCATCTGCAACGGCAGCGCGCGTAACCGCACTATTACCCAGGGTGAGGTGAAGCGTGGCATCGCCCAGCTATTCAAGGACTGCAACAAGCTTGGGACGTTCACAGGTGTGCACGTGGTCAACAACCTCACCTTTGCCGCGTACGGGATCTTTGCCGGCATCAACATCAAGCCACCTGGCGGCAAGAACCCACCTGACACGCCAGGCTCGGTGAGAAAACGCGGCAGAGGAAGCTGGCTCGAGTTTGTGGGCGACAGCCCTCTCGGTGCCCGGGCCGACGAGACCGCAACAGATTGCCCGGTCAGCTTTTTTGGAAAGTCGCGCACCGATTGTCCCAGGCCCGAGGGCATCACGCTAAACGAAGACGGATCCTGCGGTCCGATTCGGCCCAACATGAACTCGTGCCAGACCTTCTGCGAGCAGAAACGTACCGGCCTGCTTGGACCAGAGACACGGGCACCTGGCGAGGCCGGAGAGTCGCAGCCGCCAGGCCAGGCACTGGCCTTGACCAAGGGCAAAGAGACGTCTATCAGCCAAGGCTTCTCCGCCGGTCTCGAAGGTGTGGTCAAGGAAGTGTTCGGAGCAGGTGTTACATATGAGTGTCAGTCTGCCTTTCTCCCCTATCGAATCATGATGAGGGCTTCATACTAACTATCAGCGTATAGGGAGCCATGGTTCCGCTAAAATGGAGTCCATCGAGCGCACAGCTGATCCAGCGGCCGACCCAGAGATGTGGACGCGATGGGTCTTCTTCCCAAAACTGATCGAAAGCTGTGGCACCATCTCCAAGAAGAAGTCAGAACTGCAGATTGTCGGAAAAGGCGGAAGCGTGCCGGCTTGCAAGGGCGATGTCGAAACTCTCACAGACAAGTGCAGCATTTCGCCCTACCTCGTCGACGGCGAGGCTTCTGCTCTGTGGGCACTGCGTACGTTCCGTTTTCTTGTCCTTGTTTATTCTTCATGCTCTTTTCTATACGCTCATACTAACAATACTAGGGTACGAGTGGCAAGATGGAGTGATGAAGCCAATGGATCAGCAACATCCGAGCTACAAGTCTATTTGCAACACTCCGGACCCGGACGGTGATGGAGAGGACGAGTGTATTGGGGGCGTTCCTCCAGCGCCCGAGTAACTCTGCTTTAGTCGAGGGCCATCAAGAGACTGCCTGGCTTCGCCAGTGTGAAGTCTGGTCTATCTGGCTAGAGAGGTAAGCTTGACATTTCAGGCAAGTGGGTTTAGGCAAATGGGCGTAGTGGCTTACAATAAAGTCTGGACGACCATCAGCTAGCGCCGATTAGGGTAGAACCAACCAATTTGTTTGCATTATGTGCGAGCACTATGATATTTTATTGGCGGCGTGCATGACGCGTGACGTGCCAGTCTCCATGAAAGACTTGGCGGCGTACCTTGGTCTATAAGGCTGCTGCCTTGGAGACGCCGGTACTTGTCCCTTTTCTGAAGACGGCGTGAAGTATTGTTGTTTCTTGCCTGTGGAAAAAGAGGAAGCGTGGATTGCTGAGCTGGTGTCACGCCATGCAGGCGCAGAATCTCGGTGCATCGTGAATAAATCTCACCCCAAAATGGGTCACAGGAAGATGTCATGAAGAAGAAGTGAGGAGTATGATAGAAGACTTATTCTACCGGGAAGTAATAGTGGTTTTAGAATGTGTATGTAGTATTACTTCCTAGTCTAGACAGGGCAGCTCGTAGTCGTTGTACAGGGCCGCTACGAGCGGGCTCCGTCAACGACCTAACTATGATGGATCCACTTTCATTTATACCATGTAAGCCACGAGAGCCACCACGAGCGAAAACACCACGCCCCGTGATTTTGTAGTCCGGAAGCTCGCGCCCTGGCCCTCCGCCTCTCGGCCTTTCTTCACCAGGCCATAGTCAACCCATTCACACCTACTGTCGACGGTTATGGGCGTCGAATTCTTCGCCCCTGATTGCACCGCAGCCTTGGCACAATCCTCCCAGCCTTCCGCGAGCGTCTGGTTTGACGTAGCACAGTATTTCGATATGCAATTATACTCTGTGTAGTATCTGTTTGCTATGCCTTGCGTGGTGTCAGGATCCAAGGGGCAGCAGGGCCGGAGCAACTCCCACTCATCCCCAGCACCTAGTGGATAGGGGCTAGCATCGGAGCTTTCCTTCGCAGAAAACGTGGCTCGGCACAATATGGGCAAGTGATACTCTTCAGGTAGACGCCCGCAAGCGACTCTGTCAAACACCCATGACTGTTGGATCTGCCGAGCGTCAGCTCTACGCCGTCGGCCGGATGACAGCCAATTGAACTTACCGCAAGAGGATCACCGAGTGTGAAGTTGAGAATCTTTCCCATGTCGTATCGCGTGGCGGTGATGGGAAGAAAGAGGAAAAGGCTCGGGGCTCGGCGTCCAGACTTTATTTTCATGCCACACTCGCTCTGCTTCCAAACTCCAATGGACAACCCTGGTCAGACCTGGCACCACACGCCCCGCCCTGTATATGACTGTATAGGCCCATCGGGAAATGAGCAGGCCATCGATCGTCTCGGCTTCACGAGGCTATGACAAGAACAACAGTCACGCGCCACCAGCGTAGCAAAAGCGCATGCTACCACGGAAAAAATCAGGCTGCAGGGCTACCTAAGCCCTGTACGCCACTAGGACAAGCTTAAGCTAAGCTTCCATACAAGTCTGCATTAGCGCTCAACGGCGTGGTGGGGTAGGCCACCGGCGCCACCGTAAGATGAAGCCGTGTCAAGGTGGCTCGTATGGCGGTCCGGACGGACGATACAGTCCTTTCCGATGTCTCCTCCCTTCCGACCGTACCATGAAAAGAGCGTCAACGTACGCTCGTGCGCGGATGCATTTCGTCTGCCAGACATGAAGCTCTCGGGACTGCTGCCTTCTTTGCTGCTGCTCACAGATCAGGTACGTGATTGTACAGCGTGCTTGTGGGCGCCACGGCTTCTGTCGGCCGGATGGCCCTATGCGCGGCAAGCCGAGGGGACCAATTGCCCAGCGCCGGGCGTGCTGCGACGTCTAACACTAGGGCGAAAGGCGCTACCGGCCAGGTTGCAAAAGTCCTTAGGCTCTTTTCATCTATATTCTTCGCACGAGTTTGGAAGTCACGGCGGCATAGGCGTACTGGGAACAGCCGACCAGGCCGACTACCTTGGACGACTAGCGGCGTTTTATGAAGAAGATGCTTTTTCCACGCAAAACACGGAAGAGGCCGGCTTGCTCGACGTGGTCAACACTCCCGGCCGGGGCCGCGGTCTGATCGCTACGCGGACGCTGCAGCGCGGAGATGTAGTCATGGCTCGTCGGCCGGTGCTGCTGCTTGACTTGGACGTGTACACAGACCTGGACAGGGCGCAGTGGGTGGAGGTTCACCACGAGGCGGTCGCCGCACTGCCTCTACGAACGCGCTCCATGTTTTGGCAGCTAGACGGTGCTGGGCAAGTCGACGCCTTGACGGATCGGATTCGAACCAACGCGTTTGCGGTGATGGTCGGGGACAAGGCATACCACGCCGTTTTCCCGGATATTTCAGTACGTGGCGCACCACACTGACAGGCTAGCGCGAGATCTAGCACCACTCAGACGCTGACCTATGGAAGATGCTGAACCACGACTGCGGGCCCAACGCTGCATATCATTTCGATGTGGCTTCCCTTACGCAATATGTGACGGCTACGACGACGATTTTCGCCGGGACAGAAATCACAATATCGTATCTGCAGCCCGCGATGGCCCTCCAATCACGCCGCCAGCATTTACGCTCGTTGTGGGGGTTTCACTGTTCGTGCAGCAAATGCGAAGCAGAAGAAGGCGCCGAGTTGCAAGCAGTTGCCCCAGCCAAAGAGGAGTTTTCAGCGGATGGTTGATTTAAAAGAAAAGGGTTTTTAAAAAACATCGATTGTGTGATATAGAGCCGCACCGCTGAGCTGGCATCTAGACCAAAGCTGTTGCCAAGCTGTGATTCTCTGAGTATTGTGTCCAGTTCAGGGTATGGCCAGGCATAGGGCGCAAAGCTGCGCTGCGAATAATCTACAGGATCGCAATGCGGATGAGCCAAAGGTTCGTACTACAAACAAAAGCATGGTGGATATAGGGAAGGCCACTACATTCAAGAGCTCAAATGGGATTCTTCAATAGACCCTCTACAATACTCTGTACAACGCCTCCAACCCAACTGCCTAAGTATCTTGTCCCAAAAGAAAATCAAGCGAAGCTGCTTTGAGCCGAATCTGATCGGGAGGACGGCGCCAGGCAGCGGGCCTGGCTCGTTACGGCCCGGGTATGGATTAGCGATGAAAAAAAAACATGGCGAGAGCAAATATTCAAACCACGCGGCATGGCGCAGCGAGGCGCTTCGTATTATGCCAACCAATAAGCAGATCGTAACTGTATAAGTGCTGCAGGGTAGGGTTCGGTGTAGCAGTTAATGAGTTGATGAAAACTAGTTGGTGAAGTAGGACAGTCTTCACGAAAGACTCATAATGCACGGACTAAGAGTATATTCTAGTAGCCTGTTCTGCTCAGCTCTTTTTCCTTTTCTTCTTTTCTTCCCCCCCCTTTTTTTTTGGGTTTCCAGTTCTTTGTCTCAGTCCCGGTCCCTCTCTTTTTTTTGCCTGTTTAGTTTTTCTCGTTAACTAAACTCTACCATTTTTTTTTAGTTACTCCTTTCGTTGCTGCTGTCCTGTTCCTCTTCCTTTCCCGCCCCTACCCGCCCCTCCTTCCCTTTCTCCCTCAGCCTCACCCTCACCCGAGCCGTAACGCCAACACCAACACCAACCATAACCCTTCCACTTAGGGTTAGGGCGCTGCGAGACAAAGTGCGTGCAGCAGGGTGAAGGGGAAGACGGAGGATTGTTTTGACCCTCTCTTCGTAACCCCTCGCTGAAACAGTCTAGACACTAACCATCCGACCCTCTTACGTCTCTTCCTTCCTTTCTTCCTTCCGGTGGACAGCGTGCGAGGAGAGTCTTTCGCTCTCTGTCCTTCTTCCTCGGTGACAGAGCTTAGGGCACTGGAGGCGGGACCAGTACATCTTCGCTGGAACGGGAAGCGCGTGTTTTTGGAGCTACAAGTTGAAGCAGAGACCTAGTCACTACTCTCAACGGACAACCCTAACAGAACCCTAACCCTGGCGTACCCTAACACCAACCCTGAGTGTAAGTTATGCCTAGAGTAGGGTCAAGGGTTGTGTAGAGGACTGGTCCTAAGAGTGTCAGTGCCTACGCCTGTCTTCGCAACTCGTTGCCGAGAGCGCCCTCCCCCTTCACTTCCGCCCTCCCACCCTTTCGCTTCTCTTTCCTTTCTTGTGGGTGGACAAGGTGTGAGGCAAGCCTTTTGCTGCTTTTTTCCTTAGCAGACGGCTTCTTCACACAGGAGGTTGGAGTACGGCTGGTGCAACGTGCGGGGCTTGTGCTTCTGGAGCTGGAGCTGTAGTGAGCCTGTTTACGTCTCTACTACTTTACGTCTGTGCCTCTTTACCTCTTTCCCTCTTCAGCTTTTTAGCTCTTTACCTTTTCTACTTTCTTGCCTTTTAGCCTTTTAGCCTCTTAACCTCTGAAAGTGTAGTTTGTGTTGAAGTTGAAGTTGAAGTGTAGTTTGTGTTAAAAGTGAAGTTGAAGTTGAAGTGTAGTTTGTGTAGAAAGTGAAGTGAGGTTGAGAAGTTAGTGTTAGGTTGAAGTTGAAGTTGAAGTTGAAGTTGTGGTTGAAGTATAAATTTTTGGAGGGTGGGGGTAGTGGTTAGGGTTAGAAACTGTAAATTGAGTTATCTAAGCTAGCTCGCTCGGGAATTTTCTAATAATACATTTAGAGAAAGTAATAGTAAGGAAAGAAAGTAAAGAGGAGAGTGTCCTAAGAAAGAGAGTATAGGGTAGGTAGTATAGGGTGGGTGGTATAGGGTAGGTGGAGGGGGGGTGCTAGAATATGTGTTCTAGCTATAGAAGGTGCTAGGACGTGGGTTCTAGCTGATAGAGGTGCTAGAGCGCGTGTTCTGGCTGCTAGAGGCGCTAGAGTGTGTGTTCTAGCTGCTAGAAGGTGCTAGAGCGTGTGTTCTAGCTGCTTAGAAGGCGCTAGAGTGTGTGTTCTAGCTGCTAGAAGGTGCTAGAATGTGTGTTCTAGCTGGTAGAGGGTGTTACTATAGGTGTTATAGTGGGTAGAGGGGCGTTATAGTGGCTCTTAGCTGCCTAGGAGCTGCTGGGAGGCAGTTGGGGAGCTGGTTGACCGCTGGGAGCGCTGGGGTGGCTGCTGGGAGGCTGTTGTAGAGCGCTGGGAGCGCCGGAGGGGCGGCGGCGGGGAGGGGAGGTCCGGCAGGCCCTTGGCGGCTCTGTTCCGGGCCTTCTGGGCGGCTGTCATAGCCTTGTATTCCCTCTGGAAGCGCTGGGACGAGGTTTCCGGTGGCTGGGAGCCTTCTGAAGGCGCTAGAGAGCGCTGGGTTCCTTCTAACAGGTGCTGCATGTACCGGGAGGCGCCCGTGGGGCGCTGGGCGGCTGCTGTAGGCTCTGAAGGGCGCTGGGCGGCTGTTGCTGGCACTGACGGGCGCTGGGCGGCTGTTGCAGGCACTGACGGGCGCTGGGCGGCTGCTGCAGGCACTGACGGGCGCTGGGTGGCTGCTACAGGCACTGAAGAGCGCTGGGCGGCTGCTGCAGGCACTAAAGAGCGCTGGGCGGCTGCTGCAGGCACTGACGGGCGCTGGGCGGCTGTTATAGGCGCTGAAGAGCGCTGAAAGGACCGCTGGACGTGCTGGGGGGGCATGAGGGTCTGTGTGGCAGGTCCTCCCCGGAGCCCTTCGCGTATAGCGGCCCACGAGGTGCTAGGAGGCGGCTGCTTCCTAGCGATAGAGGCGCTAGAGTGTACCCGGGCCTTGTAGAGCGCTAAAGAGACCATTGTGTCCAGCCAGGTAGCTGCCACAGGTCCTATAGTGGTCTGCAGGTCCTTATAGGTCTTTGTGGTTGCCTTTTCCATTAGGCCACCAGCAGAGATAATAATCGGGTAAAATTGGGGTCCTAGGGACCTGTATTTAGCCCTTTTAGCGTCTGCAGCCTCCTGTAGGGCCTTCTGGGGGTCCTCTCGTGCTGACGCCTTGTTTATAGCGACAATTTGGACGTCATAGTACCTAACCGAGCCATTTAAGGTTGTGGATAGGTCTGGGCGGAGGTCCTGGTTACCCTGGAGCTTCGGCTCGAGCTTTGGGTCCAGGGTAGCAACGGTTGCGTTGAACAGGGCCCTGACGATGGCGTTATGGCGGATTTGCCAGTGCCTTTCAGCGCCTTTACAGGTATCCTCGTGTCCTATCGTGACTATAGAGCCACAGTAGGTACAGGGTACGTTAAGTGGGCGTACAGGAAGAATAAGACGTACCCTAAGGCCTTCTGTGACTTGGAAGTCTGCTAGTTTGGTTTGTTTTGATGTTGGCAGCACTTCCAGCCACTTCCGGCTAAGGTAGGTCGAATTTTCCAGTAGGGCCCGTTGTCCGTGTAGGGTAAGCTGGTCCTTGACCCTCTGGAGCCTTCCCTGGTTGATGTCCTTTATAGAGGGCTTATCTGGGGGGATTCGGACCTGTCCGGGCCCTTCCGGGGCTTCCAGGGGTACCTGCACGCCCCAGCTAGGCGCTGGGAAGGACGCTAGGTCCGCTGGGAGGTCTGTTGGGAGCGCTATAGGGGCGCTAGAGAGGAGGGGGCCTCTCTGGAAGCCGTCGAGCACTATAGAGGACGCTTTCTGGGCGTGGCTATAGTGTGTGTAAGGCATCTCCGCGTATAGGGTAAGTCCTAGGCCTCCCATACGTGTTGGGAGGGCTAGAAGGTCCTGGTTGGCTTGGATAGGTGCTGAGGGATCTTTCGAGGCGAGCTTTTCGACGGTGTGTAGGGTAAGGCGGTCGATTTCGTAGTATAGGTCTTCCAGGCCACTAGGAGCTAGCTGCCTGAGAAGGTGCCTAAGTAGGAAGGTAATACTTCCTCGTAGGAGAAGGAGAGCATGCTGTTTAGGCATATTCTCTAGAGTAGATAAGACTCTCTTAAGAGTATCTATCTTACCCTGTAGGAAGGCTCTTCTTTGCTCTAGGGGGCCTATATAGGTTCCTAGGGCGTTGAGTCCTTCTTTTCTGACCTCTTCTAGGGTATAAAAGGTGGATTTGTAGGGGTTTAGCTTGATTGGGGACCCGTGGAAGGCCTGGAAGACCTTTTCCCTAGGGTCCTTCTCTCTAGAGATAATATAGGTATCATCTAGGTACGAGATAAAGACGTCCTTTGGCAGGGCCTTCTGTGCAGCCTCTAGGGTAGGGCGGTACGCTAGGGACCAGATAAAGGCGCTAAGAGGGTCTCCCTGGCGTACCCCTGAAGAGCTCGCTATAGTGCTTCCGTCCTCTAGGAAGAGTACCGCGGCGTGGTTATACGCCCACTGTGCTGACCTGTAAAATACAGGGGCATAGAGGCTAACAGCAGCCGCTATAGCCTTCCGAGGGAGGGCGTTAAAGGCGTTTTCGGCGTCTAACGAGCCGATAGAGCGTGCTTTTAGCTTATTCCCCCCTGTAATTGCCTCTGAAAGGAGGAAGATCGCTGGTTCCACGCCTCCCGGGCTTCCAACGCCTAGTTGGTTCGGTAGGAGCATGCCGTCCTGGTATAGGGTAGCTAGGATCGCTTTCGTAGCTACCCTATAGAGTATATCGCCTATCGCGATAGGTCTTATACCCCCGTCCTTCTTCTTCAGGGCAATAAGCCGTGAGGACGTTAGGAGGTCCTTTCCAGGTGCTGTGCCTTGCCGTATCATGTCCGCCAGCAGCCGTAGGAGCTCTAGGACCGCTGAATCCTTCGCTATAGCGATGTCTAGCAGGTACCGGGTCCAGCCGGACGGTCCGGCGGCCTTTTCCCTGCTTATAGAGCTTATAGTGGATAGGATCGCTTCTATAGGGATCTTCTGGCCTGGAGACGGGCTTGTTGGGGAGTTGAAGGGGTCAGAAGGCCCTATAGGGTGTTTCTGACGGAGGGTCTCTAGGGTAGAGGCGTCTATAGGCGCTAGTGGCGAATTGTCCACTATCGTCCTAGACGCTCTTCCTAAGAAACCGGCTTCTAGAAGGTGTGTAGCCTTCTTTTCGGCGGTAGAGAAGGACGTGTCTTCTCGTATAGGGTAGGTAGGGACCTCTAGGGTATCTAGGTTGTCTGGATAGTCCTTTAAGAGCCTAGGGAGGTTTCCCTACTCTAACCCGAGCCCTAGGATCCTAGGGAGTAGTAGGAAGTGTAGGAGGGTTGTTTCCGAAGGCCTAGCGACGAATTTTACAGCAAGCCGGTTCGCTACTAGATGGAAGATCCGGGCAGGCCTAGGTCGGAGCTTATAGGTCGGTATAGGTACCTTCATAAAGCGTTGTAGCTGCTGTATAGCTGTTTTGGCGAGTATAGGTGCTAGAGTAGCCGTGTGGGCCTCCTGGGCGCTCGGGGAGGATATGTATAGGGTAGGTCTTTGTGCTGGGGTGGGTGGTTCGAACCAGGCAGCGGCCTGGGATGTGTTGATAGAGCTGTGGAGGCCTGCTAGCCTCTCTGGGGCTCGGATTGTCTCTTCCTGGCTGCTAGGGGCGTCCTTTGCAGGTGGGACGGGTCTTCTAGCAGGTCTAGGACCCTCTGAAGGTCCTGATAGGCGTCTTTTTGTGCCTATTTGGACCTGGATAGCCTGGGAAGGCGCTGGAACGTCGTCTTCGGAGGCGAAAGGGTCGCTAGAGGGCGCTGGAGAGTCTTCCACAGGTACGGAGGAGACCTGGGAGGCTGGCGTACAGCTTCCAGCGTCTCCTAGCTCGATAGAGGGTGCCAGGGAGTCTTCTAGGCTGTCGTAGAGGCCTTCTGAGGGGGTTGGAGAGGGTTCCGGGTCCTGTATAGAGCCTTCTAGGTGTACTAGGAGGTCTATAGGGAGGGTCGAGTCGTTGGAGGGCGTTGGGGAGGGCTCTTTGACTTGTATAGGCTGTGTGTGTACCCGTGGAAGTGTAGAGACCTGGGAGGTTCCTTTAACGCCGTGGACCTTGGCTCTGTGGGTTGCCACGCCGTGGCGGCCACGGCAGGCTGTGCCACAGTCCGGGCAGCTAACAAGGCCTGTAATTTGCAACTGACGGTCCGTATAGTGGGCTTGGGGGTGGTTTTTGCGTATATGGTCGAGCAAGTCAGCGTACCAGCCTTTACAGGTCGGGCACCTGTCCTTTGCCATCGTAGCGGCCTTGGGCCAGTGCTGGAGGCTGCTGGCGGCTATGGGCGTGTGCCAGAAGGCTGCTAGCGGCTTCGGGCGTGTGCCGGAAGGCTGCTGGCGGCTTCGGGCGTGTGCTGGCGTGTGCCGGAAGGCTGCTGGAGGCTTCAGGCGTGTGCTGGCGTGTGCTGGCGTGTGCCAACGTGTGCC
Organism: Akanthomyces muscarius; assembly: GCF_028009165.1. Classification (NCBI taxonomy): domain Eukaryota; kingdom Fungi; phylum Ascomycota; class Sordariomycetes; order Hypocreales; family Cordycipitaceae; genus Akanthomyces; species Akanthomyces muscarius. The sequence continues at coordinate 2,514 of NC_079243.1, read as the reverse complement.
GACGTGTGCTGGAAGGCTGCTAGCGGCTTCGGGCGTGTGCCGGAAGGCTGCTGGCGGCTCCGGGCGTGTGCTGGCGTGTGCCAACGTGTGCCGACGTGTGTTATGGACGCCTTAGCGCTACTATTATAGGTACTAGTACTAGAAAGAGGCCGCTAAAGACACTTCTAAGACCTGTTATAGTGGATAGAGCTATAAGAGGTGCTAGAAGGCTTCTAGAGGGCTATTTATAGTGGTAGTTACTATAGAAAGCAGGAAAAGGTATAAAAAAAAACACAGCCTTTCTTATAAGAAAAGGATTTCTACTAGAAGGGACTTCTAAAGTGTACTTCTAGTAAAAAGAGAACCCTTTTAGCTACTAAAAGTACTAGGTACTTCTTTATAGCTAGAAAGGCTAAGATAGGACAGTATACTAGTAAAAGGCACTTATAAAGTGTATTTTAAAAAGTAGGTAAGAGAGAGGCCACCTACTAGAAAAACCAAGATTCTTCTAGTAGAAAGAGGTATATACTAGAGGGTACTTCTAAAGTGTGCCTCTACTGGATAAATCTACTAGAAAGGACTTCTAAAGTGTACTTCTAGTAGATAGATAGGACGTCTATAAAGATACTAGGTATCCTTTATAGAGAGATAGGACATCTAGTAGAAAATACTAAGTATCTTCTAGTAGAGAAAGGTATCTAAAGAGAATAAAAGTATTCTCTAATAGAAAGGACCTTATAATAAGGTAAAGGTAGGTAAGTAAAAGTAAAGAGGTAAAAAGGATAGAGAGTAAAGAGTAGGAAGTAAAGGGTAGAGAGTAAAGAGTAGAGAAGTGCTTAGTAAAAAAGGGAAGATATGTTTTCTTTAAGAAGAAAGAGGGTAAGTAGAAAGACTACTTAGAAGAGGTAGAAAAACAAAGAAAAGAAGAAGTGTGTGTGTAAGGGAGAGAAGGAAGGAAGAAAGAGGGAAAGAAAGGTATTATATAGCTAGAAAGGCCTCGGAAAGACTCTAACAGGTCTTCTAGGGTGAATCTAGGCCCTTCTAAGTCTCACAAGGCAATTTCACAGCCTTTACACTCTTCCCGGCCTATTTTCAGCTCTCTACAGGGCTCTCCATGTCTCCCAGGGCTACCCACGTAACTAGACCCCTGTTTCCAGCGCCCTAGGACCCCTACCTGTCTCGGAAGGCAACTAGCACTCTTCCCGGCCTGTTTTCAGCTCTCTACAGGGCTCTCCATGTCGTACAGGGCTACCCACGTAGTTCGACCCCTGTTTCTAGCGCCTATAGGACCCCTACCTGTCTTAGAAGGTAACTAACACTCTTTTAGGGTTATTTTTAGCTATCTATATTACTTTTCTATTTACTATTTCTATTTCTTTTTTAAATTAAACTAGTTTTTTATTTTATTTTTTTATTCCCTTACCCTATACTAAAAGTACCTTTCTATTCTACCTTATTCTATATACTAGTAAATATAAAAAGGACTTTTTCTATAAAATAAGCCTTATCTTATTATACTATTTAGTTACTTTCTATTATTTTTCATAGTAGTTCTTTTTTTCTATTTAAGATACTATATAATTTAAAGATTTTTAGTATTTATCTTTATATTATAGTCTCTTTATTAATAGAGAAATAAAAGAGATCCTTTTACTACTTTACTATATTCTATATAACTAGACTCTATATTTACTTTACTATTATATTCTAGTATAAAACCCTATTTTACTTATATTCTAGTTCTTTTTAGTAGAGTACTATACTATTATTAAACCTTTTTACTCTATCTTACACTTTATAGTTCTTTCTTTTCTTCTTACTACTATATCTTATTTTATATAAGACCCTACCCTATACTTTACACTACTTTCTTCTATATATTATAGAAGCCACTTTACGTCTAACCCTACCCTAAACCCTATACTACCTTTAACGTCCCTTAAAGAAGCCACCCTATATCTAACCCTAACCTAGACCCTAAGCTACTTTTTCTATTCCTTATAGAAGTAACCCTAAGTCCAACCCTAACCTAGACCCTAAGCTATATTTTTAAGATCCTTCTAAAAGCAACCCTAACCTAGACCTAAACCTAGACCCTACCCTATTATTTTAAGTTCCTTATAGAAGAAACCCTAACCTAAACCCAAACCTAGACCCTACATTTAAAAGTACTATAAAGGACTTATATTTTCGCGCTAGCGGAAATAATTCGCGTTAAAAGACACGTTTAAACCCTAACCTAGACCTAAACCTAGACCCTAAGCTACTTTTTACATTCCCTATAGAAGAAACCCTAACCTAAACCCAAACCTAAACCCTAAGCTACTTTTTACGTTCCTTATAGAAGAGACCCTAACCTAAACCCAAACCTAGACCCTACATTTAAAAGTACTATAAAGGACTTATATTTTCGCGCTAGCGGAAATAATTCGCGTTAAAAGACACGTTCAAACCCTAACCTAGACCTAAACCTAGACCCTAAGCTATGTTTTCAAGTTCCCTATAGAAGAAGCCCTAACCTAAACCTAAACCTAG